>NC_044561.1:46936419-49626419 GCF_007565055.1 Rhinopithecus roxellana | reverse complement strand
GTAATGAAATCAACAACCCCATCGATTTACAAGGTACCAAGATTATCATTCCAATGAAGAATATTCTGGAAAAGAAACTTTTCACCTTTTCAAAACCATGAACAATACGTGACGTTTCGAGTGGGGCTCATGGAGTAGGAAGCTTTCCTTGATGCTATTGATGTGAACACAATGGTTTTGTGAAAAGCTGGAAATGGCGGCCTTGAGAATCTCTGGTAATTTCATTTAGCTGTGCACTGGGCTTCTACTTTCTCTATGCCTGGTTCGGAATATTAGAAGAGATGGCAATGATTCTGGAGTGGATTACACCATTTGACTGAAGAACCACTGGAATTTTCTTCTTCTCTAAGCTACACACAAGCATGACCACTTCCAATGAACAGGCTTCACCAAGAACTCTCCAAATGTGTGGGGTTTCTTTAGTTTGTCAATGAAACAAGCAACTTTGTAGGATGCTTCTGAAATGCTGCTGCTGTGATAGGGCTAACCACGTTTTGATAAAGTTTATTCTCTTCTGATGGAGCCTTCACCCGAGGTGCTTTCCCAGCCTTGCTGGCTTCATGCTTCTGGGATTGAGAAGCTTGTCACCAAGCATCAACAGGCCTATTTTGCAACAGAAAGCCAGAGAACGCCTCAGCTTCCTTGTGTTCTATTTGCCCTGACATTACTCAACTTCAGCAAGACCCAAAGTTAACAAAGACCCCTGGCATGGGCCTAATGGCAGAGTATGTTCTGTGATTTCTGTTGGTGGAAAATGAATGTAACACAGAGATCATGTGGGCTGTGAGGCCCCCTGTAGCCTCCAGCACCCTTTCTTCCTGGAGCATGAATCTGGAGGGAAATGGTGCCGTATTAGGTTTGTTTTACAAAGATTATTTTCAAAGAGGAAGACAATCAAAACAAACAGAAAAGAACCCCCAGTGTGCAGGCCACAGGTGTGTGGGGGTTAAAACTGGATGGGAAGGAGAGGGGAAAGTCTCGAACTTAAGGGGGCACAACCGTGGGGGCTTCATTTTCCCCAGGAACTATAAAAGGCCAATGGACTCTTTTAGGAAGAAAGTAGATCAGCACAGGTGGGAGCAGAGAAAGGGCCCTCACAGCAAACTTTGCCAGCTTTCCAATTTTTCCATAGATCAGGCCCCTTTTTGTTCTTTGCTTAGAACCATCAAGCTTCCTCTTAAGGCACCCAGCACAACCCTTTCCATATATGTAGTGGTTTTTTGTTTTGTTTTAATAAAGAAAAATGTTTAAAAGCATTGTACACATTGTACACTGGAAATCTGCCAAGCGAGTAGGTTTTAGGTGCTCTTACCCCCACCACACACACACACACACAAGAACAAGGACACGTTAATGGTGGATGTAATATGTTAATGGTGTGTTAATTTGCTTGTCTGTGGTAATCACTCCATATATGTACGTCAAAACATCTTGTTGCATATAATAAATACAGACAATAAAAAAAGAAAATCTTGGCTGGGTGTGATGGCTCTTGCCTGTAATCCCAGCATTTTGGGAGGCCAAGGAGGGAGGATCACAGGCCAGGAGTTCGAGACCAGACTGGGTAACATAGCAAGACCCCATCTCTACAAGAAAATTTTTAAAAGAAAATCTTCAAAAAGTTAAAAGAGAAATATTGAAGAACAGTGAAAACATGTGTTATAGAAATTAGTTCTATTTAGAAACTTTTATTTGTTTGTAAATAAAAATATTTGATGTTTACATTCCATCTTTATTAAATGTTGTATCTTTTTCTGACAGATGTGTATGTATTAGTTCACTTTTACACTGCTATAAAGACATACCTGAGACTGGGTAATTTATAAAGAAAACAGGCTAAACCTCTTAAACTTTGGCTCATGGTTCTGCAGGCTATACAGGAAGCATGATGCTGGCATCTGCTCAGCTTCTGGGGAGGCCTCAGGAAACTTACAATCGTGGCAGAAGGCAAAGGGGAAGCCAACACTTCTCATGGCCAGAGCAAAAGGAAGAGGGTGGTGGGGGCAGTGCCACACTTTTTTTTTTTTTAATACTAGTTCTAGGGTACATGTGCACAACGTGCAAGTTTGTTACATATGTATACATGTGCCATGTTGGTGTGCTGCACCCATTAACTCGTCATTTACATTGGGTATCTCTCCTAATGCTATCCCTCCCTCTCCCCCCTCCCACAAAAAGAACCAGCTCTCACGAGAGCTCTCACTATCACGAGAACAGCACCAAGGGGATGATGGTGCTAAACTATTCATGAGAAATCCACCCCCATGATCCAATCACCTCTTACCAGGCCCCACCTCCAACATTAGGGATCACAATTCGACATGTGATTTGTTGGGGACACAGATCCAAACCATAAAGACATATTTTTTGACAACATCTCCTTATTGTCACAGCCCTTTATTTGGGCAGATGTTGAAGTGGGTTTTCCCTGGAACTTTTGTTTCTAATTCAAAGACAGAAACCCAGGATGGAGAGTGTGCAGGGCAGGAAAAGTGCCCCCAGCTTCTCCCTGGGAACACACCCCCGTCACCATGAATTCCCACCTTCTGCTTTCCCGATGCTCTCAGGTTTGGACTCAATGGGGATGTCCGCCAAAGTCAAGCACCTTCTCCCTTAAGAAATCTTTTCAAAGGATTCCATGTCCTTGAAAATTTAGAACAAACCCATGGTTCCTTGCCTTGTCTTAAAGGAAACTCATCTCCAGGCCTCTCTGGGATTGGCTGAAATCCCAGAAAGCCACCCAAAGTGGGGTGGTTTGCAGAATTTGCTTCCAATTAGCAATCTCACGGAGATAGCACAGCTTGACTGAGTATTCAGAAAGGGCATGGCCCAGGAGAGCCTGCTGTCCACATCTGGAGAACCCCTGACAACCACAGTCTCGTTTATTCTCTTTCAAGCCTCACTAGGCAGCGTGTTTACCATAGGGGTTCCTTTTGCTAGGGCCAGAGAAAGAAAAATCTAAATCCCAGGCTGTGGTGTTCAAAATGGCCACACTGTGTCCCCACTGTGCTGCCGAGTGTGCCTGGTTCCTAAGCAGCAGTCAAAGTCCAGAGGTGTCACCTCTGCAGCGACAATGAAAACCAGCCTCACGTGCTCTGGGCAGGTGGTGCTCCCTCCGCTGCCTGCAGCGGCTGCCAACAGCCCAGAGAAAGGCTTTGGAATTTGCTTTTCTTTTTTTCCAATTGTTTTCAAATTTTAGAGAATGCAGGATACAACCATTTTGTACATTTCTCTCTTTTTATTTTTTCAAAGAATAATAGATTCAGAGGAAATTGCAAAGATGTTGTGTGTACGCTTCACCCAGCTTCTTCCAATAGTAACATGGAACACAGCTATAGTGTAATATCAAAAGCAGGAAACTGATGCTGATACAATCCTTGTAGCTACATAGACCACAGACCATATTCACATTTCACCATTTTTTCCATGCACTCATTTGTGTGTGTATGTGTAATTTGATGCAATTTTTTTTTTGAGATGGAGTCTCTGTTGCTTAGGCTGGAGTGCAGTGGCGTGATATTGGCTCATGCAACCTCCACCTCCCAGGTTCAAGTGATTCTCCTGCCCCAGCCTCCCAAGTATCTGGGATTACAGGTGCCCGCCACCACTCCAAGATAATTTTGTATTTTTAGTAGAGACGGAGTTTTACCATGTTGGTCAGACTGGTCTTGAACTCCTGACCTCAGGTGCTCCACTTGCCTCAGTCTCCCAAAGTGCTGGGACTACAGGTGTGAGCCACCACACCCTGTGGTGCAATTTTTGTGTGTATGTGTGCCAGGGACAAAGTCTTGCTCTGTCACCCATGCTGGAGTGCAGTGACATGATCACAGCTCACTGAAATCTCAAACTCCGGGGCTCAAGCAATACTCCTGCCTCAGGCCCCCAACTAGGTGGGACTACAGACATATACCACCATACCCAGTTAATTTTCTTGTGATTGTTATTTTTTATAGAGATGGGATCTTGCTAGGTTGCCCAACTCCTGGTCTCAAGTGATCCTCTCTCCTAGGCCTCCCAAAGTGCTGGGATTATAGGTGTGAGCCACCACACCCAGCCTTGATATAATTTAATCTGATGTATAGATTTGGGAAACTACCACCACAACCAAGGAACAAAATTGCTGTATCACCCTTAAGAAACTCCCTAGTGCTACCCCCTTAATAATTGAACCCTTTCTCCAATCCCTAGGCCATGGTAACCACTAATTAGGTATCCCTCTCTATATATCTGTTATTTTGAGAAAGTTAGAGAAGTAAGAACAGACAACAGGCAACCTTTTGAGATCAGCTTTTCCTCACTTTATTTTATTTTATTTTATTTTTTTTTTGAGACGGAGTCTTGCTCTGCTGCCCAGGCTGGAGTGCAGTGGTCAGCTCTCAGCTCACTGCAAGCTCCGCCTCCTGGGTTCACGCCATTCTCCTGTCTCAGCCTCCCCAGTAGCTGGGACTACAGGCGCCCGCCTCGTCGCCCGGCTAGTTTTTTGTATTTTTTAGTAGAGACGGGGTTTCACCGTATTAGCCAGGATGGTCTCGATCTCCTGACCTCATGATCTGCCCGTCTTGGCCTCCCAAAGTGCTGGGATTACAGGCTTGAGCCACCGCGCCCGGCCCCTCACTTTATATAATGCTCTTGACATCCATCCGAGTTGTGTATATCAAGAGCTAATTTTGTTTTATTGCTAACTAGTATTCCATCATATGAATATTTAACAATTAAATATCTGTTACTCTGGGTTATTTCCAGTTTTTGCTATTGCAAATAGAGATGCTATGAAAGTTCATGTACAGGTTTTGGTGTGAGCATACATTTTCATTTCTTTGGGCAATCTCTCGGTTACATAGCAGGTGCATGACTAATTTTCTAAGAAATTGTCAAATGAGTGTTCAGAGTTGCTAGACCATTTTACATCCCTACCAGCAATGAATGAAGATCCTGCCGCTCCAGATCCTCACCCACAAAGCTGTGCTGTTTGTATTCCTTGGTCATGAACTCTTATGAATCAAGAATGTTAGAATTAGCCAGGCATGGTGGCTCACCCCTGTAATCCCAGGATTTCAAGAGGCAGAAGTGGGAGGATCGCTTGAGTTCAGGTTTGAGACCAGCCTGGGCAACACAGTGAGACTCCCATCTCTACAAATAAAAATAAAAATTAACCAGGTGTGGTGGCGCATGCCTGTGGTCCCAGCTACTCAGGAGGCTGAGTGGGGAGGATCACTTGAGCCCAGGAGGTCAAGGCTGCAGTGAGCTGTGCTTGCGCCACTGTACTCCAGCCTGGGCAACAGAGTGAGACGATGTCTCAAAAAAGTACAAAACAGCTATATGGGGCCTTAAAGATGATCTAGTCCAGCCTGTTGATTCCACAGAAAAAGGAACGAAAATTCTATAAGCATCAATTCCTTCTTTGAAAATTCTTAGTATTTAGGCTGGGTGTGCTGGCTGACACCTGTAATCCCAGCACTTTGGGAGGCTGAGGTGGGTGGATTGCCTGAGCTCAGAAGTTCGAGACCACCCTGGCCAATATGGTGAAACCCTGTCTCTACTAAAAATACAACACTTAGCCTGCTGTGGTGGTGCATACTGCAGTCCCAGCTACTGGGAAGGCTGAGGCAGGAGAATCTCTTGAACCCAAAAGGTGGAGGTGGCAATGAGCCGCGATCGTGCCACTGCACTCGGACCTGGGCAACAGAGCGAGACTCTGTCTCAAAACCAAACCAAAACAAAACGAATTATTAGTATTTTTCACTACCTTCCCTGTTTGCCCAGTCTCAGAAAGAACTGTGTCCTCTTCATAACATCTCTGGAAACTTGTCAAAGATTGGGCAGGAACTTAGGTCCTTGTTCGAGCCTCTGGGAAAGGTCTTGCCCAGGAAACTTGACCTTGTGCTCTGCTTCCGTTAGAGAGCTCAGGCTCCAGCAGCACTTTCAGATTCTCATGTGTCTCGACTCTTCAAGCAACCCTGCATTATCTACTCTCAGGAAATTACCGACAGGCAGCAAAGTTCAAAAGCAATCTGAACCTACAGCCCACAGCCAGCACTTTCAGGTTCACCCTGCCCATCAGTAACGTCAGCAGCCATTGCTACCAGCTCAGCTACTCCCATTTACTGAGCAACTCCTGAGTGCCAGGCAATGTGCAAGAAATCTTATTTATTTATTTATTTATTTTAAGTAATAGTTTCTTTAAAAAAAAAAAACGTATATTTTAGGTTCAGTGGTACGTGTGCAGGGGTTGTTATATAGATAAACTTGTGTCATGGGGGTTTGTTGTAAAGATTATTTTGTCACCCAGGTACTAAGCCTAGTATCCAATAGTTATCTTTCCTGCTTCTCTCCCTCCTTCCACCCTCCACCCTCAAGTAGTCTCCCGTGTCTGTTGCTCCCCTCTTTGTGTTCATTAATTTTCATCATTTAGCTCCCACTTATAAGTGAGAACACACAGTACTGGGTTTTTGGTTCCTGTGTTAGTTTGCTAAGGATAATAGCCTCCAGCTCCATCCATGTTCCTGCAAAGGACATGATCTTGTTCTTTTCTATGGCTGCGTAATATTTCATATCATAAGAAACTTTATATACCATGGCTCTGGTTTTATGCCATCCCTGCAAGGTAGTTACAAAGAACCTCATCTGACAGCTGAGAGAAAAAAAAAAAAAAGGCTGCAAAAACTCATGCTCTGAATGAAAAGTTTTGGACAAGAGGACCCAGGTTCTTTTGCACAACTCCTCACAATTCAAAATGCAGAAAATATTGCTTTTGGTGATATAAATAGCCTTTGCTGCCTTTTTTTTTTTTCCTTTTTTTTTTTTTTTTTTTTGAGACAGGGTCTCACTCTGTCATCCAGGCTGATGCAGTCACGGCTTGATACAGCTTTGACCTCCTGAGCTCAACAGATCCTCCCACCTCAGGCCGGCACGCGCCACCACGCCTAATTTTTGTATTTTTTGTAGAGATGGGGTGTTGCCATGTCGTCCAGGCTGGTCTCCAACCTCCAACTCCTGGGCTCAAGCGATCCTCCTGCCTCGGGCTCCCAAAGTGCTGAGATTACAGGCATGCACCACCGCGCCTGGCCTTCTGCCGCTTGCTAAACTTAAAAGCGCGGTGGGATTCTCTCTTCCCGGGTTCCGTACCTGAAATTTGGGTAGCTGCCGCCAGGTGGCGCCAAAGCAGAGCTTTATTAATCCAGGGGACCGGCTACACTTTCCCACAGCCCTCAACTGATTTGACATCACGGTGCTTGCGGAACTAACCATGACATTTCTAGCACAGTAAGCTCTTTATTAAAATAGCAGACATCCTTGCTTCCTTGAAAATCATTAACTATTAACATCTGCACATCTTTCTGAACAGGATACACTTTACAACAACCAGTAAAGAAATACAACATCTAGATATAACATAAAACATTTCTTATTAAACGTTTTAAACTGCTGCTTATGCTAACTTCACCTTTTCTGAATACAGATGTTCTTGGGAAATGGATGTGTTCAGACCTTTGCAGCATTTGGAGTGATTAAAAGCCATGCATTTCTTTGCAGTTCTCTGTGCAGATGAAGTTAAAATGTATCAGTAGCTTTGTTTAATGCTAGGTTTGTTCGAGAATGTTTTGAGAACCTAAGCCCTTTTGTTTTGACTGCCAATGCCCGATTTCTCATAACCCATTAATTTCCCTCTATTTCTTTCTACATGGATAGATTATTTTCTTTTTCTTCATTCTCCCATAAAAGGAGAAAAATAACTGCTCATATATGCTTCATGTCCCAGTGACCTCTTGCGGGTGACTTTCCCTAGTTTGGATAGTTCCTATACAGGAGCTTTTCTTCCTCGTTCTCTTTTCTTTGAATTTTAAGTAGGGTGACCAAGTTGCAGTAGTTTGCCTGAGAACTTTTCCATCCTGTGTCCTCAGAATCCCCTTAGTCCCAGGCAAAGCAGGATGGCTTGTGGCCCTAGCTTTCGGTTAGAGCAAAAGTTAGCCTACACTGAATTTAAGATTCAGATTCAACTTCAACCACTGTAACAGCCTTCATTGTCAGTCACAGACCTATTTTTCATTCATTCCTTCAGCAAATCCACTCTGCCATCTCAAATCCATCCAGTGACTCTTAACAAGTCCACCTTTCACTGCAGGTTTTTGCTTGCTTGTTTGTTTGTCTGTCTGTTTGTTTTTTAAGATGGAGTCTCATCCTGTCTCCCAGGCGAGAGTGCAGTGGCGCGATCTCGGCTCACTGCAACCTCCACCTCCTGGGTTCAAGCGACTCTCTGTCTCAACCTCCCGAGTAGCTGGGATTACAGGAGTGCACCACAATGCCCAGCTAATTTTTGGATTTCTAGTAAAGGCAGGCTTTCACCATGCTGGCCAGGCTGGTCGCGAACTCCTGGCCTCAAGTGATCTGCCTGTCTTGGCCTCTCAAAGTGCTGGGATTACAGGTGTGAGCCACCTTTTCCTTGGGGCTACCACTGCCCTCACTCTGGAGCCTTAAAAGCCTCTGCTGCAAGCTCCAGACAGCTCCTGGGGGAAGTAGAAGAGGGGACTCTTGGACACTGCTGTCCAAGTGGAATGTCATGATGTCACATGGGGTCTCAGCTCAGATAGGGACAGCAGTGTCCAAGAGTTTTTTAAATCTACCTCAAACTTCCAAATTGCTTGTTACCCTTCTGGGAATAAAATCTCCCCAAATTTGTTTTCCATGAGGTTTATATTTATATTTATAGAAGCTAGCATTTAGGAGGGATTCATAATTCAGAAGCAGTCTTCATTTTGCATCAGACCTCAAAATTGAAGCCGAGGAGGTAGCGGTGACTAGGGTTGGGGGAGAGGAATTCGCCTGAGAGATTGTCCTCTATTCCCAAATAAGTTCTGTCTCTCTTTCCCAGCCAGACTCTATAAAAGGGAAAACTGGACAACAGGCAGTGGGAAAGAGAGCACGGCCTGGCAACTTTCTGTGAAACACGTACACCATGCTGTTTACAAATTCCTGTAGCCAGCCCCGGAATCCAAATGTAGACAACTCTGTTTACGTAACGAAAATAGACACTCCTGCCATGTGATTAAGGTGGCTACTGGGAGTTGGGCCCCTGTGAGGAGACATTTGCTGCAGCTGGGGCCAGAGGGGAGCACGGGACACAGGATCCCCTGGGACCTGGGGCAGGTATGAAGTTTTTTAAAGATGAGTTTTCTGGTCCGGAAATCTCCCAGGATAGGCACATTTAAGATGCAAGGGGGAGCTGACAGAAGTCACAAGCTGGCCTTTCTTTGCTGCCCATCCCAGAGGATGGAATCCTTCATCAAAGGGGAACTAGTCCAGCAAGCCGCAGCATCACCCCTCCCAGCAGGGGACAATAAGGGGTCCGAGACGGCCAGCTCCTTTCTTAGCATGGGGTTTGGAATGAGGCCCCTTCCTGCCCCACCAGAAGACTTCCAGCATATGGTTCTCATCAGCCACCCACTGTCTGGGTCAGTAAAGAGGCTCGAATGTTCCAGGGCCAGGAGATGCACAGCCCAATAAAACATTCCCTCCGAACCCTGATCCTAAACCCACCATTGCCTTCACACCTCTGCACCCCCGGTCTTGTGACTCAGATGGCCTTCAGCCAAGAGCCTCATCTTTGAGATGCAGCTCAAATGGCATTTCCTCTCCAAATGTTCTCTAACCCCTTCCCATCCAGAAGAAGCCATTCTTCCCTCCCCTGGGCACTGTGGTCACCCGTCTCTAGGTCAGTCCATTCCACTCATAGTCACCTCCAACCCTACAGTCAGGGCTTAGGTTTCATGATCTTTCCACCAGCCTTGGCCCTGGGATTCACCACAGGCAACCCCACTGTTACATGGCTTATCTTTCTGAGTCATTGGAAGACAATGTCCAGGGGCCAAGTACCTGGTCCAAAAGACAAGAGCAGGAGCTGTGGTGCAGTGCTCAAAATTTGAGATGCTTAAGTCATCCCATTGATTCCCTGCATCCTGAAGAAGGAGGCCAACATTCTTATCCTGGCTTCTGAGGCCAGGCATGGCCGCCTGGCACCTGCCCTAGCTCATGCTATGCTGGGCTTCTCCTAGCTGTCTGCACTCCAGGCCTCTTGGATTTCTCAGTTATTAGAAGGATCCCTGTGCCTTGGGGGACTTGTACCCTGTTTCCTACCCTGAGCCTGTTTTCCTTTTCCTGCCCCTTCATTTCCACTCCCTGCTACATCTACTCACTGTTCAGGTCTCCACTTAAACCCCCCTCCTTAGGGACAACTTCCTGGGTAGCATCTCCCTCCATTAGATGAAGCCCCTCCTTATACGTTTGCACCACATGCCAGGGGCTGCTGCTCTATGTGACTTGTATGCAGGGGGCAGGGACAGGGTCGAATCCGGGGAGCCCAGCCTCGGCTCCCTGTGCCTCACTATCAGCACCCAACCATTTGCTACTTTCCTGCTTGACTTCTAGAGGACAAGAACTCCATCTTTTCCTCCACGGTCTTCCCAGGGCCTAGGAATGAATGAACTAATACATAAACCAATGACTCGACTGAAGGGGCCCTAGAAGAACCCAGCAGGGAGAGCCTTGAGCAACCAACCGGCACTGATGTCACCTTGAGGCAAGACAAAGCTGGGACTCAAAGGTGGTCCACTACATAAGGGGCTTCCAGGGAACAAAGGGTGACTGTTCTCTCCCCAAACCAGCGGGATCTTTCAAGGCAATTGGGTCAGAGGAGAAAAGGCCACAGAAAAACCCCACGGTTTTAAGCTAAGTACTGTTTTCTCTTGTTCCTTGGAAAAAATAACAGTGTTTGTCACTGAGTTCCTCAGGGGTATGTAGGGGGCTGCACATGTAGCAGAAGGAAGGAAAGTTCCTGACGGAATCTTCGATCTTAAGCAGACTCAAGGAGAAAGAGGCCCCACTGAAGTCACACTTGGATGCCAAGCTCACGGTGCAAGGGAGGGCACTGTGGCTGCCAGGCCTAGCCCGGCACACACAGAGGTTATTCACAGCGCTGTGGCCACAGCCGGCTCCCACCCACCCGCCCTGTGCACCCCCGGTAGCAAACAGAACGCTCTGTCTCGGTTCCTGAGTCAAGCCTGCACAGAATTAACTGCAATAATTGGCAGGTGGGCCTCTGGCTTCTGGGTTTTAATTCACCAGGGGCCCATGAAAAAAACTGGATGTTCTGCAGCAGCGGTATTTAGCTTGGGATCTGAGAAGTTTCAGCTTTCCGTGTCAAGAAATGAGCTGTGTGGCTGCAGCTGCCCTCGGCCAGCAAGAGCTCCAGAGCAGCCTTGGAGAAAGAGGCCCCCTCCTGCCAATCATTGGTTCCTTCCTGGGGAAAGAAGAGGAGATAGCCCTTTTCTGTGACCTGCTGCCCCTCTTGGGAGCACAAGATAATGGAGAAGAAAGGAAGTAGTCTTTCTGGGAGGATTTATTTTTCTGGATGGAAGGGGGTGATCATCACCTCCAGAGACTGTCCAGGTCATGAATTCCCTTGTAATCATTCCCATGAACACGTGTGATAATAGGGATGCTTATCCCAACCCTTAGCTGAGCCACCGTTTTAACAGGAGCTGCTGCCCATGCTGCAGGAGTTAGCCATGGCCACTACTGCTCCTGCTGTGTGCCCACTGCAGGCATCACTAATCAACAATGGTTATCTTTTCCACTGAGCCTTTGACTCAGACTCCTTCTCAACCCTGTGGTCCAGGAAGGCATAACAAATCGATAGAAGCTGGCATGGGAGCTGAACGGGATTGGCCACTTCAATTTAGTAACTCACAAGAGGCCCAAGTTATAATATCGTCAGAAAGCTTCTGGCTGGACACAGGGACTCATGCTTGTAATCCCAGCACTTTGGGAGGCCAAGGCGGGAGGATCACTTGAGGCCAGGAGTTTGAGGCTTCAGTAAGCCATGTGCATCACTATGCTCCAGCCTGGGTGAGAAAGTAAGACCCTGTCTCTTTAAAAAAAAAAAAAAAAGTTCCTTGAAGATAAGAGTGAAGTGATGCTGCCCTACTTCAGGACTGTGGCTTTGATGCCAATTCCTGCCCAAAGCCGAATCTTCAGGCTAGAGTTCAAATGGTGTTTCCACCCCCTCCCCATCCAGAAGCCTCTTCTGGTCATTGTGGTCACCCCTCTGGGTCCGTCCACTCCAGTCACAGTCACCTCTGATCCTGGAGTCAGGGCTTAGGCATCTGATGATGACCGCTGCATGGGATTTCACTGGAGACCAAGGCACGGTGGCCCAGGGCTGGGACAGCCACTGCCAGGGACTCTTCCTTTCTACTCACCCCATCCCACCCTTGAAACCTGTCCTTCAATTGGAGTTTTTGCCCGCATTTGGCTACAGCAGGGACAGAGTCAGCCACCACCCCAAAGTCAGTTCTGAGAGACAGCTGCCCCCTCCGCAGTGGCTTCCAGCCAATGCCTCCTCATCTCTCTGGCTCAGCAGGCTGAGTCTGGGCTCTTTATTGTTGGAAGCTAATGGGAAGTGATGGCATGAGAGGACTGCAGCCTCCAGGGCTGGGAAATGGTGAAGAAGTGACTTCCCTGGGGTCAGGCCCGCATTCTCCAGAGAGGAGAAGGCCCTACATTCAGGTGCCAGGTAACATCAGCTAGTCCTTCATGGACGATGGTCCTTGCAACCGCGGGCGTCCTTCCAATGGGCTCTAGAAGGATGTCTCCTTCTAGATTCCCTTACCCACGCTGTTCTTCCATATGTTAGAGACAAAAGCTGGAAGCAATTATAATAGTGCCACCCTCTCTTCAGCCCAAGGCCAGGAAGGAGCACTCTGTGCCATCCAAGTTGGGTGCTGTGCCCTGAACTCTAACCTATGGTCATAAGAAGGAAGGAAGCCCTGGCAGCTCCTTCCTTCTGTCCCACCTCGCTGCATGCTGGGAGGGCTAAGTGCTTGAGTTTCTGAGTCAGACACTCTGGGATTTGAGCTGTCCCTTGAGCTAAGTCTGTTTCCTCACCTGCAAAATGGGAATAATGATATTAACTCCTGGGATCGCTGGGAGAACCAAAACAAATAGTCCACACAAAATGCCCAGCACATGCTGAACACTTACTGAATGCAGGCTATTCTTAACACGAGGTCAATATTTCAGCGATAGCATCCTCTGTATGGATTTTCTTTTAAATTGTAGTAAAGTACACACAACTTAACATTTACTTCTTCTTCTTTTTTTTTTTTTTTTTGAAGATATAGAGTCTCCCTCCGTTGTTCAGGCTGGAGTGCAGTGACACAATCATAGCTCACTGCAGGCTTCTACTCCTGGGCTCAAGCCATCCTCCCAGCTCAGCCTCCTGAGTAGTTGGAGCTACAAGTGTGCACCAATACACACCATATTTACTATCTTGAAGTTTGCAATTCAGTAGCTTGAGTACCTTCACAATGCTGTGCAATCATCTGCTATCTAGTCCCAGAACTTTTTCACCACACTTTAAGTCACTCCCTATTTCTCCCCTGCCCCTTTCTCCTGGCTACCACTAACCTGCTTTCTGTGTCCATGGATTTGCCTATTTGGGACATTTCATATAAATAGAATCACGTCGTATGTGGGCTTTTGCATCTGGTTTCTTTCACTTAGCATAGTATTTTCAAGATTCCTCCATCTGTAACATACATTGATACTTCACTCCCTTTTGTGGTTAAATAATAGGTTTTTGGATGGATAGGATATACCACATTTTGTTTATCTATTCATCTGTTGATGGACATTTGGGTTCCTTCCAACTTTTGGAAATTTTTCACAATAGTGAACGGAGATACTATAAACATTTGTGCACATGTTTTTACTTGAACACCCATTTTCATTGTAGGGGTTTACACCTGAGCTGGAATTGTTGGGGCATATGGGAATTCTGTGTTTAAATTACGGGGACACCAGCAAACTCTTTTCCATAGTGACCATTTTCCTTTCCCACCAGCTATGTCATAAGGGTTCTAATTTTCCCATATCCCTGCCAACACTTGTTATTTTCTCTTTTTCTTTTTTTTGAGACAAAGTCTCACTCTGTCACCCAGGCTGGAGTGCAGTGGCATGATCTCAGCTCACTGCAACTTCTGCCTTCTGGGTTTAAGCAATTCTTCTGCCTCAGCCTTCCGAGTAGCTTGGATTACAGGCACCAGCCACCACGCCCAGCTAATTTTTGTATTTTTAGTAGAGATGGGGGTTCACCATATTGGCCAGGCTGGTCTTGAACTCCTGACCTCAAGTGATCCACCCGCCTCGGCCTCCCAAAGTGTTGGGATTACAGGCGTGAGCCACCGCACCCGGACATTTTCTTTTCTAAAAAAATAATTGTGGCCATCATCGTGGGTGTGAAGTGTTATCATACTGTTGTGGTTTGGATTTGTGTTTCCCTAGTGACTAATTACACAGTGCATCTTTTTCATGTGCTTGTCGGCCATTTGTTTATCTTCTCCAATAGACATTGGAGAAATGTCTATTCAAGTCTTATGCTCATTTTCTAATGAGCATTTTCTTTTTTTGTTGTTTTTCCAATGTGTTTTAGGTCATTTGCTAGCCAAGGGGTCTGGAAAAAGTAAAAAAAAAAAAAAAAAAAAAAAAAAAAGTTACTCTGGCATGAAAGTGTGGGGTAGGGGAGGGTTGCAAATTCCAACTCACAGTGCAACCTGAATGTGCAGGAAATAAAGTAAAGTCCCTTTAATTTGTCTAAAACTTATTTGTCTTCTTTCTGGGTCTTGCTGGTTAGTAGGAAAAAGAATTTTTAGTCCTATCTGCTTTATAACTTAGATCCTAAATTTAAACAGCTCTCACAGTTATGTTCAGACTTTCTAGGAAAAACAAAACAAACACAAGTTATAAGTCACTGAGGTTTTTCTTCCCTGGCCTGAAGGTGGTCACAGCCTCTGAAAGTGTGGGGTGGTGGTGGGTTTGCAACCAAGGCAGAGAGGACGCCTGAGCCTCTGTGGTGAGGAGACTTCTGCCACCGCCTCCTCCTCCTTCTCCTGGGCCATGTCCTGTCTTCTGATTGCATCTTGCCACACTGCAGATGGTGTTCCAGAGGCTGTGGCTGTGTACTCAGTCTTTACTTGGCTCTGTCAGAGGCCTCCTGGTCCCCAGGACTCTGCCTCCCCTTAGAAGGACTCTGGCTGTGACTTCCCCTGGGCTCTCCTTACCAAGATCCTACCCCAACCCCAGCCAGATCCTCAATTCCTCTGGGACCTATGTTCACCACACGTAAACCAAGGGCAGCTCAGGAAGGTGAAAGCCTGGGGGTCTTCCTGCAAGCCACCCTGTACCACCTCCGTGTTTGTATGGAGGAGCTAACCCCAGGGCCGCTGTAGCATCCTCCCAGAGCCCCAGAAAGGGAGCAAACAGAGGGACAGACGACCAAAGCCTCTGATGGCTCAGATGAAGGAGAATTCAGGAGGTGGTAATTAAACCACCTTGAAGGGTGAGGGAAGCAGGTGAGGGGGTGAGACCTCTGCCTCTGAGTCTCCTCAGCGTCCCACAGCAGTCAATTGTTTGGGCTGCCTGGGATAGGTGAAAGCCCTCGGAGGTTGAAGGCAATACCTCAGGGACAATTTCTCTCTGAATTAGAGGAAACATTCAAATGGCTGCCTTGAGCCCATCTCTGTCATTGACCATGAAATCCCCCAACTTACTGCCGAAGTGTACAGGGTCCACATTTGCAACCCCTCCTGCCAGTCCTGCAGGCTCACAAGAAGGTATATTCCCCTCCCTAGCTCTTTGAAGCGAATTCTCCTACCTTTGCTCATAATTCCCTATCCCTCCATGTTCAAGAACTGCACTTTAATCCCAGGAGGAGCGCAAAGCAGAGAAGAAGCCCTGCTCTGATCTACAGAGAAGTGGCTGGTCACTTGGTTTGTTGCTGCTGGCTCTGAAAAGCAGAAATGTCTGTGACGTCCACCGCTTGATGAATGTTCATGCCCTGATCTGCCTGTCCATGGCCTACAAAATCGTGGGCACATAAGGATCTCTGTGATGGGGGGAGAGGGACCAAATCTCCATACCAGGGACCACCCCCGTGGAGGTAAAAGAGGCTTGAAAAACAAGTAAAAAGAGAATACTCAAGAAGATACCATTTAAGTCTGAGAAGAAGACTTCTTGGAGCTAAAAGAAAACCTTCTTTTTTTTTTTGTATTTTAAAAAACTCAGAAAATGGACTGAAGAGAAGAGGATCACTGTTGGGTAGTGAATTTGAGATTTAGAAGATTAAGTTCACAACATTAAATAGCATTTCTCTTCCACAAAGAGGTGGAACCCAGGAGGGAACAGTAAGAGACTTAAAGGACAAAACGAGAGGCATGACATTCAAATAGTAAACGTTCCAGAAGGAAAGAGAGAAAGAAAGAGAGAACAGATGGAAGAGAAATGCTATTTAAAAAATAACAGGAAAATTTCCCTGACCTGCCAGAAGACTTTAGATTGCATATTGAAAGGCCCAAGTCTCAGACAGGGTTATTTTTTAAATCACACACACCTAGACATAACTTGGTGAAATCTCAGAATTCTAAGAAGAGAGAAAATTGTTTACCTGGGTGAGGGAGAGCAGAGGGTTGAAAGGGAAGTACAACTTGTTCTGATTACATCTTTGTGTTGTTCTGATGAGTACTGTGAAAATGAGTGCTCATTATTTTAAAAATTTTTAAGAAGAAATGTCATCAAAATGCCTTTCCATGATTTTCTTCTGCCGATGGCCCTCTCAGCACAGCATCTGCAGAAACTCACCACCCTGGGCCCAGTGCCTCCCATCCTGGTCCTCTGGCTTTGCTTCCTACACCAGGGCCCAACACCTTCAGACCGAGCACCTTCAGGGCAGCCAGCGCTTCCTGGAGCCTGGAACTGTGGTTGGTGTTGAAATGCAAACATGAACAAGGCTTGATTCCTGCCTTCAAGGAGTGCAAGGGTCCTCAACCAGGTCAAGTGTCTGGGCTTTGCTCTTTTTGCTCTTTACTGATTCTCAGAGGCATTGATGGAACCAGAAAAATTGATGCACTTTTCCCCCATCAGCCTATCTGCCCCTCCTCAGCTGTGAGGAAGGAGGCCTGACATTTTAAACTGTGGCTTCCATGGTGACTCCCAGATGCCATTTCCTGTGACGCAGCTGAGGTTCTTCTGCAACATGGTGGGGTCACTTGGCCTCCCCTAACCCAACCCACATCCCTTCCCCTCTCCGTGTGCCCGCCCTCCACACATCTGTGCCCCACACCATCACCAGCCACAATGTAAGTGGGGATTTCTTTATTCTGAGGAACATGTTCTATATTTGAATGCTGACTCACCTCTGGGGCTTGCTTTCCAAAGACAAGGGAAAACAGGCCCCAAAGGATAGCTACCTTGAAGCAGGGTCACCCAGGTGGTACAAGGGAGTGCTTGAGGTTAAGAACCAAAGAAAAAGGAGTGAAAAGAGGGAACTCCCTGGACGGGAGGGGTTCCTCCCTTCTTCTCTGGTGTCTTTCTGGAAAGGGAAGAGAGTTGGAGATAGAGAAAGTCGTAAGAGAAGCCAGTGGGAGATGTGGCAGGCGGGAGGCAACCCTGTGGAAAGAACTGCTGCCCCAGAAACTGACCTGCAGTGCCAGGACCTGCCAGGGAACAGCCCGGGAGGGTTGCAGGTGATGCTCAGTAGACGTTGAAATGCCACCACATGGGACAAAGTAGAGTTTCCCATCACTATATGTGGCTGAGAGCCAATGAATCTATGTGTCTGCAGGTGCTTGGCTGGATATGACAGTAACCTTCCTGGGTGCTCAGTGACTGAGTGACATCGGATACACCTTCAGCACAGGGTAATAAACACACACTCCCTACTTGCTTGCTATCTGCCCCCAGGCCCCCTCACCACTCCAAAGCCCACCTCCCTGATTGCGCCTCTACCTCTCTGGTCAGAAACTGGCCAAGGCCTGTGGCTTGGGACTCTTCCTAACTCCAAAGCTTCTTCCCAATTCCAGAGGCTGAGAAACAAGACCATAGGCTACCGCTCCTTCCTGCCCCCTGAGATACACAGCTAAGTTGGAGCAAAGACCCCAGAGGCCCAAAGGAGGAAATGTCAAGGAACCCCAGGGCAGCTCGAGGCCACGTTGCCAGCACTGGCCAAGGTCTCAGCCAGAGAGTGTAAAGAAGCGGGCTTTCCACAGAGAGTATCTTCAAGGATTTGCACTCCTGCCCAACTAGCAAAAGCCCCAAAGTGCCGGCCCAGGGAGGGGAGGGGCAGCTTTCTGTTTAGTCTGGCAGTGACCAAACGGGCCTGCAAGAATCAGGAAGCTGCCTGGTATGGATTTCAAGGCCCCTGAGTCCTCGTGTTTATCTTTAGGCTCAGTTCCAGGAGCTCAGCAATGTGTCCATTTCAAAATAATAATTACAATTGCCTGTCTTCTGTACGATGCAGCCTTTGGAATCCATGTCAAAGTACAGTAGAACAAACCACCCTAAGCAAAAGCAATTTCACCTGATGACTCTAGCGCACAAAGGAGGAATTTATCATCATTATTAGAATGCATGTGAGTCCCAAACACCTCAGTTAGAACAGGATGTGAACACGTTGTAGTTGAAGGAGATAATTATGGAAATGCCAGAGCAGAATATTTTACAAAATTGGGTGTTTCAGCTGGATCTGGTCGTCAGACAATGGAAGGACCAGCATTCAGATATTTGATTACCTCCTGACGCTGAGGACTAGCTGAATATATTTGGTTCCGGAAATGTCCCAATGAAGCAAGAGAAAAATGGGAGAACTGTGGCTGAGGCCAAGCCATTCTCACAGCTGCAGAAACGAAAGACAAGTCCCAGATCACCCTCCACCCCATCCCCAGGCCCCACGTGCCTTTGGGAGACTGCATGAAGCAGAATTTAACAGCCTGAGCCAGGCATGGTGGCTCACGCCTGTACTCCTGGGAGCCCGAGGTGGGTGGATCACTTGAGGTCAGGAGTTAGAGACCAGCCTGGCCAACATGGTGAAACCCCATCTGTACTAAAAATACAAAAATTAGCTGGGCATGGTGGCACGTTCCTGTAGTCCCAGCTACTCGGGAGGCCGAGGCAGGAGAATCGCTCGAACCCAGAAGGCAGAGGTTGCAGTGAACCAAGATTGCACCATTGCACTCCAGCCTGGGCGACAAAGTGAGATTCTGTCTCAAAAACAAACAAACAAACAAAAACACAACAGCCTGGCCAGTGAGCATAAGGCATTTGCAAAACCCCCAGGAAGACCCCTTTTGTTGGCCCATGCTACCCCTAAGGCACACCATCTCTGTCTCACTAACAATGAAAAACATCAAAGCAACCTTTCTGACCATTGGCACTGGGCACCCAGGCCCCGGGGCACCCGGGCACCTAACTATCTGCTTTCCTGCCTCCTTATGAACAAACACCAACCTCCCAGCCTCACACTGACATTTCTGGCAGAATCAGCCTTATTATTCCACCTGAACCAACAAGAAACAAAGCCAGTCAAGACATTTGCCTATTGGCAATGCAAAGCTTTGAATGCCATCGGTCATGTGGAAAATGTTGAGCCGAGCCTGGCAGAGTCACCCAAGGCCTTCATGCAGACAACAAAAGGCTGCTGGGCACTTTGAAACCCACGTGGAGGAGGAACCGCTCATCACAAAGCCAGGCACTGGCCTCCCCTGATGGCCCTAATGAGGACCAGGTGACCACGATGAATGCGATGAATGCGACCATGCTGTGTTTGTCAAGTCTGAGATTACTGCAAAGCCTGGAATGAATGAGTCTACAAACAAGCACATCTATCTGCCCAGAAGCTGGAAAGAATAGGATGTGGAGAAGGTGGGGCTGGGGTGGGAGGTGTCATCAATTACTTGTGGTTCTCGGAGAGCCAAGGAATATGCTTGGAAGGACAACTTCTGAGAGTCTGGAGAAATCTTTGATCAGCACCCCCAGTCTTCTGGATAATATCAGAGTCTTTCAGATCATCCAAGCCAGGCCAAATGGAGGCAATATTGTGCAGTGGGCAAAATTGTCTCTGCCTTTTCTCTGTCCTTCCCCTAACTCTTGCCCGTCTTCCTTCTAGTCTGCCTCATATACACACACACCCAGCACAAACACACATACACATATGCACCAACGAGAACAGTTTAGGGTCTTCCCTTCTCTCCTGCCAAAACCTGTTCTTAGGAAATGATCTGATCACAGGTCAAATGTTAATATATTTATATTATAATGGGAGTAAATGCCATCAGATAAAGGGTTGGAATTCTCACTGGGAAAACTGAAGAATGAGCTGGGAGCAGGAGGCAAGAGTCACGCTGATGTATCCAACAATGCTTTGGAGGAGGGCGCTGGAAGAGTCGCTTAACTTGTTGGGAGTGCCTTGGGCATTGGGCTCCTTGTCTTGGCCTCAGTTTCTTCATTGGCATAAGGAGGGGCATGAGTTAGGTGACTGCAGTGTTCCTCCATTGGTACATAAAGAATGAAATTTATCTAAGAATTCTCAGAATGCATTTGAGTCTCAAACACCTCAGTAAGAATAGGATGCGGACCAGGTGTGGTGGCTCATACCTGTAATCCTACCACTTTGGGAGGCTGAGGAGGGAGGATTGCTTGAGGCCAGGAGTTTGAGACCAGCCTGGACAATACAGTGAGACCCCACCTCTACAAAAAATTTAAAAATTAGCTGGGCATTGTGGTGTGTGCCTGTAGTCTCAGCTACTTGGGAGGCTGAGGCCAGAGGATCGCGTGAACCTAGGAGTTTGAGGCTACAGTGAGCTATGTATGATTGCACCACTGCACTCCAGCCTGGGTGACAGAGTAAGACCTTGTCTTAAAAAAAAAAAAAGAAAAAAAAGGATGTGAAGACGTTATAGCTGAAAGAGATAATTAGGGAAATGACTAGACCATCATGTTTGCAAAATTGGGTGTTCAGAGAATGCACCTTCCTGCTTCTTGACCAGTCCGTGGGCAGCAGGGCAGCAGGAGTTTCCCATGAGCTCCTGAGAAGTAACTGGGCACGTTCTTGGAGATACGGAGATTCCATCTCCAGCCTGCTTCTCAGGCCCCAAGCGATATTGCTCTGCGGAGAGTCCAGCCTTGGAGATAGGATGGGCCCTAGGGGAAAGGCCATTGTTTACAAACAGTTGCTCTCATGGTGCCCTTGGGAGCATTTTAGGGTCATATACCAGGTGATTTAGTAACATAGATGCTGGGGGGTGGGGGTGGGGGTGGGGGTTCTCCATGTCCCTAGGGAGACCTCCGGAAAAGTAGACTTCCTTACCCAAATTCCTCAAGCACCCATTCAAGTCCTAACCCCTCCAGGAGACACGCCCAGTCTCCTTAGCTCAGGTGCCCCCTGCTTTCTTCTTCTAGAGCTTTTTGCTGTGCCTGGCTCAGGTTTACCCAGGTGTACTCCCCTGCAGAGGCAACATTCACACTGCAGTTGAGATAACTGACCTGGATGAAGGATGCCCCCTGCAACAGTGGGAGCCAGTGGCCCTGCCTTCTTTAAATTGTCCCCAAGCAATAGTGCACCTATCACAGGGCTCGACATTGCAGACATTTTTGGTTTGCTCATGGTCTTACTCCTGTCCCCAACAGCTCCTCAGGCCCGTCATAGCAGGGGGCTCAGCTCCCTCGCCTGCAGCTTCTCTCTTTGAGCCTCGCACACCCCATTGACTTGACCACACTAGAAGTCTGGGCCACAGATGACCATTCCTTGTTATTCATAAGCTTCGTGGGTTTTTTTTTTTTTTTTTTTTTTTCATCTGAGAGGTATTTGGGTGTCTGGGAAAGAGTTTTTAAAACAACTTTTTATAGCTAATGAAGAATTTTTAAATATCACTTAGAACAAAGACCTCTTTGAAGCCCAGTCCCCAGAACATTGTCACAATGGACTCCGTTTACTGGCTACAAATTGTTTACTTTCCTACAAATTGAATGCAGAGAGAGGGCTTTGGGGCCATAGGGCTGCATAGAACTCAGCCTCGAAAAGAATTCAAGGAACCTTAGGCCCATTCCACATGCTCCACCTCAACTATGCGCTGAGGAATGTTGTTGTGTTTGGCATGGCTCCCCGTCAGCTCCGATCTGGCCCTGGTGCACAGTGGGCGCGAACGGGTCTCTCATTGTAACTGGAGTTTAGGTTCTAGGCTGAAGGAAATTAACTGAACCATTCAATACTTTTGATCTATAGGGAAGACTGATGAGTTAGTATGGGATGGAAGGAGGGAGTGCAGGAAGGAGAGAGACATGCTCTGTCCTCCTAGCCTCATGTGGGTGTTCTTACCCTTAAACATCCCCAGCCCCAGGCCTGGCTTCTGAGAGGGGACCTAATGAGACCTGATGGCCACCTTAGTCCCATTTTTCTCCTTAATTCATCCTACTTGCTGTCTGAAAGGGGCTGAGTTGTATCTCTGAAACCCACCCCTCCCAATTTATATGTTGAAGCTCTAACCTGAAGTAACTTAGCATATGACTATATTTAGAGATAAGGCCTTTCTTATTAGAGAAAGAGGTGATTAGGTTCAAATGACGTCTTTAGGGTGTGCCCTAATCCAATCTGACTGGTGTCTTTATAAGAGGAAAATTGGACACACAGAGAGACACCTGGGATGTACACAGACGGCCACCTGCCAGCCAAGGAGAGAGGGCTCAGGGGAAACCAGTCCTTCCAACAGTTGATCCTGGACTTCTAGCCTCCAAGACTATTAGGCAATCAGTGCCTGTTGTTGAAACCACTCCGTCTGTGATACTTTGTTATGGTGGTCGGAGCAGACTAAGACACTGTGTAAGATCAGATATTCTGACTCTCTCTCTCCAAGCTTCAGTTTCCTGGTCTATAAAGTACGAGTATTATCTCTAATTCCCAGGCTCTTGTAAGGGTTAAGAGTGACAGGGCACATGGCACAGGATCTGTGCACAGAGCAGGCACAGGCTAAATAATTCTGATGGCTAAAATTGCCATTATTCCTATTAGAGACCAATAGATGTTCATACGTTACTTACAGATCTGTACCAAATGCCATCCCCAAGGCTCTCCACCGATTCAATGAATAAGTACCAAAGAATTTAGTGTTTTGGATAGTCCTGGAGATTCCACACTCTCTCTGGGCCACTATGTCACACAACTCTGCAGGGCACACTCACAGGTGTGTTGCCCCTAAACCAATTCCCTCTTCATGACTTTACATCCTCACCAATTTTAAAGCAAGTCAGTGGCTGTGCGCGGTGGCTCACGCCTGTAATCCCAACACTTTGGGAGGTTGAGGTGGGTGGATCACGAGGTCAAGAGATCGAGACCATGCTGGCCAACATGGTGAAACCCCATCTCTACTAAAAATACAAAAATTAGCTGGTCATGGTGGCGTGCGCCTGTAGTCCCAGCTACTCGGAAGACTGAGGCAGGAGAATTGCTTGAACCCGGGAGGCAGAGGTTGCAGTGAGCTGAAATCATGCCACTGTACTCCAGCCTGGAGACTGAGCGAGACTCCGTCTCAAAAATAAATAAATAAATAAATAAATAAATAAATAAATAAAGCAAGTCAGTACGTCACGTCCAGCCATGGACAATACAAAGCTTTGCTGAAAGTCTATTTAAGTTATAGCCACCAGGCTACTTACCTTCATGTCAAGCTCTAATAAATTGGTCAAGTGTGATTTCGTCCTTATGTAATCTGTTTTCTTTCCCCAAAGAAATTATTTGTATTTAAGAATTGGTTACTCTGTCCTCCCTCTTACCTGTACCATGTAACATACTAGAGGACTAGAGCAGGGAGGCTTGCACACTGAGCCTTCTCCTATGCAGGAGGGTTTCCAGGGACACTGTGACCACGCGTTGATGACAGGTTACGCCCCTCACCCACAGTCCTGGCCCTTAAGCTACATTTAGTCTGTTTGGCTTAGAAAATACTGGACATCGGCCATCTCTGAACTTAAACCTCCAATCTGGGAGAACCTAAAAGCTCTCCCAACCACAGTGGCTTGGATCCTGGCCAAATACCATTACTGTACCTTACTAACAATAAGTGAAAGGCACCCTCTTCACCCTCCATTTTTGACAGCCACAGATTCCTTGTCGAGTTTCTCCTTTTGGGGGAAACATTCTGTAAATGCTCAGGTCCTGCAAAGTTGTCTCGCCACAGTAGCGATTTCAGATTTCTTGTCTCTGTTTAAGTGAGATGAGGCACAAACAAACACGCAGTCAATGGTAACACCATAGATAAGTGTTCGGTATTACGTTTGATGATTGATATGGTTTGAGTTTGTGTCCCCGCCCAAATCAACTGTCAAATTATAATCCTCAGCATTGGAAAGGAGGCCTGGTGGGAGGTGATTGGATCCTGGGGGTAAATTTCTCCCTTTCTGTTCTCATGATAGTGAGTGAGACTTAATGAGATCCGGTTGCTTAAAAGTGTGTGGCATCTCCCACTTCACCCTCTTCCTCTTGCTCCAGCCATGTAGGACGTTCCTGCTTCCCCTTTGCCTTCTGCCATGATTGTAAGTTTCCTAAGGCCTCCGCAGCTATGCTTCCTGTACAGCCTGCAGAATTGTGAGCCAATTAAGTCTCCTTTCTTTATAAATTACCCAGTCTCAGGTAGTTCTTTATAGCAATGCAAGAACAGACCAATACAGACTCTTTCTCAATTTTTAATATATTCTCTCATTCCTGGTCACTCACTTCACCCACAGAATTGTAAAGAAGGCTGTTGTCATGAAAAATGGACTGTCTTCATTTTCTCCAGCTATCATCATCTGTCTTTTGTGATGACTTCCCTTCATGTCTGGCATCTTCTCCTTCCACTTGGCCTCAGGAAAGCAGCATCCCTGCCTCCACAGGGCCCACTCTGTACCTGAACTCTGCTCTGGCATCTGCCTTCATGTCAAGGGAACTTCCTCTCCCTTCCCACACATAGACTCTCACATTACAAAACCATCTTCGTGAGCCTACTGTGCCTCCCCAGTGGGTTCCTACAGCCAAGATTCCTGATCACAGGGTCTCTACCCAGCACCACATTTCATAGCCACTCTTCACTCCTGAATGTCTGTAGTCTGGCTCCTGTCCCATCACCCCATCAAATAAAATTCTTCATTCCAAGGCCAAAGACTGAGTCCCTAGGCAAATCCTCACTCCAGGGAGGGAGGCGGGAGAAACACAAGGCTATGAACAGGGAGATTAGAAGCTGTGCCTGGCTGAGATGCTGTGCTTTGGGGTCAAATCACAGAATCACACACAATGAATTTCCAGACAGTCAAAATGGCACCTGGAAGTCAACAGCCTGTTGCTAGAGGTGTCATCTCCTTCCCCTCTCTGTGCACCATGACTTCTGCCAGCCCATATCACCCCACACTGTCCTGCACAACTCATTTCCCATCTCCTCCAAGTTTTCCTTACCCTTCCCCAAGTCTAAGTGAGCCCCAACTTTCTGAGTCCATCAGAGATCCCCACAGCCCACTCTGTACTGCCCCTCAGCTCTGCACTGCTGATAAGCATGTAAACCAAAAGCATCTGAGACAGATGCTCAATCCATTTAGAAAGTTTATTTTGCCAAGGTTAAGGACGTGCCTGTGACCAGCCGTAGGAGGTCCTGATGACAATGTGTCTAAGGTGGTTGGGATACAACTTGGTTTTAAACATTTTAGGGAGACATGAGACATAAATCAATACATGTCAGGTGTACATTGGTTTGCTCTAGAAAGGTGGGACAACTCAAAATAGTGGCTTCCAGGCCAAAGGTAGATTCAAAGATTTTCTGATTGGTAATCAGTTGAAAGAGTTATTATCAATAGAAAGAAATGTCTGGGTTGTGATAAGGGGTTGGAGACCAAGGTTTTATCATGCAGATGAAGCCTCCAAGTAGCAAGCTTTAGAGATAATAGATTCTAAATGTTTCTTATCAGACTTAAAGAGTCTGTTCTATCAGTAATTCCAAAAAGGAGGAGGGGATAATGAGGCATGTCCAGCTCCCCCTTCCCATCATGGCCTGAACTAGTTTCTCAGGTTAACTTTGGAATGCCCTTCCTGAGAGGAGGGGTCCATTCAGATAGATGGGAGCTTAGAATTTTATTTATTTTTGGTTTATAAGCACCACTGCATACTTATGGCTGGCTGTCACTGCTGTCCTTTCAGCAACTCTACAGGATGGGTACAGTTCTCTTGCCATCCTTGTTACCATCTCACAGGCAAGAAAACAGAGTCTCAGCGACGACAAACTATACTTGCCCAGGGTCTCCCTTTTAAAAAGTAACAGAGCCAAAACCCAATTGCAAGGAGTCCAGCTCCACCAGGCATGTTCTGTCTCATGTCTGTATGTCTGACTACATGCCCTTGGGTGAGAGGAGGCTCCTCCTGTCCAGAGTAACCCTGAACCAGTGGAGCATGTCCTCTCTCATGGAGGCCCAGGCAGTTCTGAAGAAGACCAGGACCTTTATGGCTGAGACCCCTTGACCTCTTCCTCCCTGTCCTGAGTTCTGTTCCCTCCCAGCTTCCCCCACCAGCCCCCGCCACCCCTGCCCAAAGCCAGCTAGGGTGCATTCTACTTCTCCTGCTGATGTCACCATTGGAGAGGGACTTGACTTACTAGGTTGGTACAAAAGTAATTGCAGTTTTGGATCATGCATTTTAAATCATTATAACCAGGCTCAAACACATCCTTATTAATCAAAATAGAAACCATTACAATAAACACATTTTTGCCAATGAGAAATAAGTTTATTTATTCCTGTAGTGTAAAAATCCATGCTTCAGGATTTAAGGAACTCTTGGAAAGCATTTCTTGCATTCTGCTCATTGTGGAACTGTTTTCCCTGCAAAAAGTTGTCAAGATTCCTGAAGAAGTAGTAGTCGGTTAGTGAGAGGTCAGGTCAATACGGCAGATGAAGCAAAACTTTGTAGCCCAGTTCGTTCAACTTTTGAAGCATTGGTTGTGTGATGTGTGGAGAAGAATTGGGCCCTTTCTGTTGACCAATGCCAGCTGAAGGGTTGTAGTTTTTAGTATGTCTCACCAATTTGCTGAGCCTACTTCTCAGATATAATGGTTTTGCCAGGATCCAGGAGCTGTAGAGGATCAGACCGGCAGCAGACCACCAACCAAACAAGACCATGACTTTTTTTTGGTGTAAGTTTGGCTTTGGGAAGTGCTTTGGAGCTACTTCTTAGTTCAACCACTGAGCTGGTCATCGCTGGTTGTCATATAAAATCCACTTTTCATCGCACATCACAATCTGATTGAGAAATGGTTTATTGTTGTTGCGTAGAATAAGAGAAGATGACACTTCAAAAGGACGATATTTTTAATTTTCACTCAGCTCATGAAGCATCCCCTTATCAAGCTTTTTCACCTTTCCAATTTGCTTCAAATGTCTGACAACTACAGAATGGTCGATGTTGAGTTCTTCGGCAGCTTCTCATGTGGTTGTAAGAGGATCAGCTTCCATGATTGCTCTCAATTGGTCATTGTCAGCTTCCGATGGCTGGCCACTCCACTCCTCATCTTCAAGGCCCTCATGTCCTTGGCAAAACTTCTTGAAGCACCACCGTTCTGTACATTCCTTAGCAGTTCCTGGGCCAGGTGCATTGCTGACGTTGCCAGTTTTCTCCACCACTTTATGACCCATTTTGAGCTCGAATAAGAAAATCACTCAAATTTGCTTTTTGTCTAACATCATTCCCATAGTCTAAAATAAACATAAACAGCAAGTAATGCCATTAGCAAAAAAAAAAAAAAGTGAGAAATGCCCATTAAAATGATGTGTAACATAACTACATTTATTTAAGAATATATTCCAATATTAAACAGCAAGTTCCAATAATGCAAAAACCGCAATTCCTTTTACATTCACCAAACAGCTTCCAAGAAGCAGAAGAAGGGAGCAGTGATCCAAGTTGATTGCCCAGGTCCAGTCCTGGCCCCCACACTTATTCTCTATGTGGTTTTGGGCAACTTACTGAACCTTTCTGTGCCTCGGATGCCACCTCTATAAAATGGAGATGATAATGGTACCTTCCTCTTATGGAGCTTCTGAGGATGAAGTGGGATTTTGTAAGCACAGAACAAGCATTGCCATCATTATTTGCATTCGTGTAGTCCTAAGGAAATATCCTTTCTCTTAGAGGTAACATTTTAGTATGAGGCTCTTAAAAGTGGAAAACACTAGTTTAAGAGCCAAAGAAGTATATCTCTAACAGTAGAATCACAGGCACTGTGGAAGGTCAAGGTTCCTTCCTCGCATTCTCCACATCATATCCCCCAGGCAGCTGCCCACATGTGCTGGCCACACTGAGGAGCCCAAGGAATAGCCTCATGAGCTGGTTTTCACAAAGTGTCCAATCACCTCTCACCAACACTGAACTCAAGGTTTTAATTCATTAGATATGCAATGGGGGTTCATATGCTGTTTAAATTAGCTCAGTGAAAGCTTTACCTCTGCAATGGGGACCATCATCTCAGAAATGCAACAAAAGAGAGGCTGGGCCCCTGGCCTCAGGCCTACAGAACAAGAGGGGAATTGCATGGTGGGAGAACGAACAGCTCTGGGGCTTTTGCTGTGCACAGTTGGAGCTGTTACCAGCCCAGATCACGGCGCCTTGTTTATTGATTTCACAGGCTCACAGACCATAATATGATGAATATCCCTTTTCCACTGGGGCGAAAGTCACACAGCCAAAGAAGCGAGGCAATCATCCAGAAAACAGAATTGTTTTTGTCTGAATGTGCCATTGGAGACACTGAAAAACAAGCTCTTCAGGTAATTACCAAACTTCAGCAAAGTGAGGCTCTTGCGTGAATTATCTGCATAATTGCCTTTGCTGTTCAGTTAGTCCATGAAGACGTGACCTTGGCAAATCACCCACTCACCTAAGCCAGCACATTCGAAGTTGGGCAACAATAGTAATGATAATGCCGATTCAAGAAAGGAAGAACCAGGCTCTGCTGAGCAGCAGCCTGCCGCAACTGCTTGGTGTTGAAGGACTTGTATGTAAGGACAATTCCTCTGGCAGTGGGTTTGATTAATGCTTTTTATGCTAGTTGTCTACAGTAATGCTGGAAGTTGTAATTCCCACCTTGAGGATCGTCTTGGTCCCCCAGCCAAGCCTGTCATCTTGGATGCCTTTCCATGGTCTCCTGTACGCTCACTCCTGGGGGTATCTGCAGCAGGCCTGTTCCTGAGGGAAGCTTTCTGGGCTGTTTTGACCAAACTGGACACCATCTTGTAAAATCAGCACACTTGCATGGAGACACCCTTCCTGTCCCTGCCCTCTGCTGGCCAGGCAGAGTTAACCTCTTTGGGCGTCCAGACCAGTCAAGCATATCTCTGCCTCTCCTAAACCCCTCACCATGGTCAGGATCCCAATAAGAAACATATGGCATGGCAAAACGAGATCACTCAATAATGGAATAATTACAAAAATAGGAGGGAGTACAGCAAAACACCTGGGGTGGTGCAGGATACCAGGGTTAGCAGTGTTGGTGCTGTTATGGACCCATACTGAAGAGACAAAGAATGTAAAGTACACAAACATGGTATGGGAGGGTCACACAGAGCAGGCCACCTTGAGAGGAGTAGTGAGGGACACAGCCAACCTAAACCACTTTGCAGGAAGGGACCAGCCCTTGACACCTCCTGCCTGCCTCTGATCTCATGTTGGGCACCCCACTAGCTGAACCCAACCAGAAGGCAGAGTCTCCATGATCCCATATGTGCATCCATACAGGGCAGGCTCCCAGGGCAGAGAACAGGCCACCAAGCAGACGTAGGAGGGTAGAGAGAAGATATGCAGCAAGCACAGAAATAAAAATTCAACTATAAAAAGGATCCCAGCTGAGAAATTCAGAATTAAATTTCCTTGGATATTGTAGCCAGTACACCCTACATCCTAAGAACTAATTGATATAAAACCTAGAGCTTGCTTCCTTGACTAGGCCGAGATCATGCTTTTACTTTGAGTCTGATAAATTATCATTACCCTAGTGATACAGTTTGGATTTGTGTTCCTGCCCAAATTTCATATCAAATTGTAATCCCCAATATTGGAGGAGGGGCCTGGTAGGAGGTGATGGGATCATGGGGGTGGATTTCCTCCTTGCTGTTCTTGTGATAATGAGTGAGTTCTCACAAGCTCTGGTTGTTTAAAAGTGTGTGGCACCACCCCCTTTGCCCTCTTCCTCCTGCTCCAGCCATGTAAGACATGCCTGCTTCCCCTTCACCTTCCACCATGATTGTAAGTTTCCTGAGGCCTCCCAGTCATGCTTCCTGTACAACCTGCAGAACTGTGAGCCAATTAAATGTCTTTTCTTTATAAATTACCCAGTTTCAGTAGTTCTTTATGGCAATGCAAGAACAGACTAATACACCTAGGAAGGTACAGGAATTTCTGTCTTATATAGTCACTGCAAGTTCAGGATCAGAAAAGCATAAAAATTAGTAAAAATACAATGAAAAAATCAGGTCCATAATACTAGTACTTTTATAATTGTTTTAAATGTAATTGTAATGAAGTTTCATTATCATTGTGACAATATCCAAATGGTTTGAAGCATCTAAATGAATCCAATGTATTAGACTTGTGAGTTTGAGTGATTAGAAAAATTTTATTAAAGAAGTTTGCAATTAATGTTTAAATACTGAGGAATTTTTAAATTTGTAAATTCATAAGTTTTATTAGTTGGGTGTATTTAAAATTTTTTTGTACTTTAAGTTCTAGGGTACATGTGCACAACGTGCAGGTTTGTTACATATGTATACATGTGCCATGTTGGTGTGCTGCACCTGTTAACTCATCATTTACATTAGGTATATCTCCTAATGCTATCCCTCCTCCCTCCCCTGGCCCCCAACAGGCCCCGGTGTGTGATGTTCCCCACCGATGTGTCTAAGTGTTCTCATTGTTCAATTCCCACCTATGAGTGAGAACATGTGGTGTTTGGTTTTCTGTCCTTGTGATAGTTTGCTCAGAATGATGGTTTCCAGCTTCATCCATGTCCCTACAAAGGACATGAACTTATCCTTTTTTTCTGGCTGCATAGTATTCCATGGTGTATATGGCCACTATTTTCTTAATCTAGTCTATCATTGATGGACATTTGGGTTGGTCTTTGCTATTGTGAATAGTGCCACAATAAACATACGTGTGTGTGCGTCTTTATGGCAGCATGATTTATAATCCTTTGGGTATATGCCCAGTAATGGGATGGCTGGGTCAAATGATATTTCTAGTTCTAGATCCTTGAGGAATTGCCACACTGTCTTCCACAATGGTTGAACTAGTTTACAGTCCCACCAACAGTATAAAAGCATTCCTATTTCAGTGCGTTTAAATTTTTAGAACAATATTTAATAGGCTTATGGGATTAATAAGTTATGTATTAAATTAAGTACACATAGTATTGAGTATTGGTCAAAGCCCTTGGATGTCCACAAGGGCATGTTTATGTTACTACGGACCTAATGACATAAGGTCCAACCCAAGCATCATCATGTCTGTGAAGATTTCATTGTTCCCCGTGGGGATTTCTCATCTCTCAATTCTTTAGCTGCTTAGGCCCTTTTTGAGGGTCTCTGCTGCAAAAGCAAGTTTTTGCTCTTTGTTATTTAGGGTGTTTATGCCTCGACTCCCAAGGCTGTTAAGTCTTTGGGAGATAAGCACTTCCCCTGAAACAGTCTTCACTTCTTTTCCATTTTCCATTTCTCCAGGCTCAATATTAGACACCTATTAAGGACTCCTGTATGACATGAGCCCATCTTTTGAGGAGCCTTCAACCGTGTTAACAGAATTCATCAATGTTTTAGAAAACTCGTATTTAAAAGTTTGATGCATTCCTACTGTGTGTCCAATGCTACAACAGGCCCTGGGGACACAGCAGTGAAGGAAGCAAGGCCTCTGCCCCTTAGCAGCTCACAGCCTCTGCAATATCTTGCAGAACTACCATTCTGAGCAGCTTGTCCTTAGTGAGACGTGCACACGTGACAGTAAGTGCTACGGGACTTAAGAAGGAAGCCATTACTGAGTGACAGTGGCAGAGTGGCACGGCAGACTTTAGGGAGGCAAGAGGGTGGAGGTGGAGGATGTATTCTTATTCCACATAATAAGAGAGGCAGACATTGATTTCTGTTCTGGCTCTGTCACGTGTGAGCCACCATCCATTAGGGGTAACTGCTGAGAATAGAACCCTACAGAGGTGATGTGGGGAGATCAGAGCAGAGTGAAGACACTCTTAGAATTTCAGAGTGTACCCGGTTGAGGATGGATTCATGAGTTACATCAAAATAACATTGAGTATTTAAAGTAGTATTTTAAATTCTAGACATTAGTTCTACACATTCCTTTCTGCTCACCAACTTCTCCTATTCTATATATTAGGGCATTGCAAAGTTAGGACTTTTCAATCTGATACAGCCAAGGTGGGGGTGATATGGAGATATACGAAGGGGCGGATGGAGGGCAGGAACAGGAAGGACAGAAGTGCCAGAAGAGTGTGAGGAATCTTTCTTAGGAAAAACGACTTCTGAGGACTCCTGAAAGGCAGCAAGCCTCGGAGGGTGTCTCTATGCTCTATGCCAGTGATGAGTATTAGAGAAGCAAAAGATGGGGGACACATGTCCAGGTGGACAATTTGATAATGTTTCAACTTCCCTGCACCCACATCAGCGCTGAGAGTAGCCAGATATCTCCCAGGTGCCCAAAGTTGCACCGAAGCAATAGAGAGCATGCCAGCTCTGAGAGGTGCTCAGGGCCCAGGGAGGATGCTGCATTGACCTACATTGCTGAGAACAGGGACCTGACAAGAATGACAGAAGCCTCAGGGTGCACCAGGGTGCATGGAAGACAATGAATGGTAACCTGGTGCCAGCCTCCTGCTCCTCATCCACCAGAAGTCATCAGCATTCCAGGGGAAGGGAGAACAGGGCAGGGAGGAAGAATCTGAGATGACTCTGGGTTCACCGACATTTTAGTTTTCACCATCTAGCACAGTAAGAGCTTGTAACAGAATGTAAAATTGGTTATTTTAAAAATTAAAATAATGAACATTTCTGAGTTCATGACCTGAGATTTGTGCCACATATTTAAGACTAAAAGGAAAAAGTAGAGACATTGAAACAGACACAATAAGGTAAGACAAAAGCCAGGAGAGGGATACGGATGTCACAGAAGTCAGAGGAGGAAAGAAATTTCTGAAGTGTGGGTGGCGGTCTGGGATGCCAAATGCCACAGGGCCAGGGATGAGCCAGTGTCTATGTCGTTAGAAGTGAGGCAGCAGGCTTTCAAGGGACAGAGGCCATAAATACTAACAGTCAATGCTTCTCTAGTCTCTACCAGCTGCCTCTGTCTGCAACTTGTCATGCATCTTGAACTTGAGGAGATATGGAGGCATGCACTTTTTTTCAGGGAACCTGCCACTCTTGCTCACAGATTATTTAGCCCTTTTTTGAGCCTGATACAGGCTCATGATCAGCAAATGTGACCAGACACAGAACATACATTTATAAGCATAGATGAAGAGGATCCAGCCCAGTTTCATGGTCCTAGAGAACTTCTAGTCATCACGGTCCATCAAGACCAGTATGGGCAGCTGCCTAAATGCAATGCTTTAAAATGGAAGGTGCAAGGGGAGGTCAAGTAAGCCTAGGACAATCATTAACTGATCCCGCACTGTGACCAGATTTGGTCATTGTGCTGACCAGACCAACGACTACACCCAGGTCGAATGTCAAACAGACACCCACTGACTATCTGTATCACATTGGAAAAATCACTTCCCTCGGTCTTCTCCTTTGTCAAGGAGCCATTCTGCATTCTCAGAGACTTCTTCTGCTCTCCCATCTTCAGTGCTTGGGAGCTGTCTGTTGGTGTATTATTGTTGAGTCCAAGGTACTACAACCATTGATTCCCAGACCGTAATTGTTTTCCAGTTGGTGTGGGTTTGGTAAAATGAAAATTCCTATGCACTGCCTGGGGAATGTGATTCTGGAGGAAAATTTGGCAATAAGTGCCAAAAGCCTTGATGATATCATACCTTTGACTCAGTAAACCCCTTTCTAGACATTTATCTAGGACAGGGGTGTCCGATCTTTGGGCTTCCCTGGGCCACATTGGAAGAAGAAGAATTTTTCTGCACCATGCATAAAATACACTAACACTAATGATAACTGATGAGCAAAAAAAAAAAAAAATCGAAAAAAAAACCTCATAATGTTTTAAGAAAGTTTACAAATTTGTGTTGGGCTGTATTCAAAGCCATCCTGGGCTGTATACGGCCTGTGGGCCGTGGACTGGACAAGCTTGAGCTAGGAAATAATCATGGACATATGAAAAGATATGACAAGGGTGGATGTTTATTGCTATGCTGTAGACAGTAAGAGAAAACTGGAAACAACCTGAATGTCCAACAATGGGAGATAATTACAAAAATTATGATACATTCATACAACAGAATACTATGCATAAAATTATACTGTAGATGACTATTTAATGACATGGGTAAACGTGTACATGATTATGATGCAGGACAAGGGTTACAATGAGATCTGATCTATGGAACATCATTTGTTCCATTTATATGAAAAAATATAAAGGAAAGGATTGGCCTACATGTTAACAATGCTGTCCTCTAGATGTTGAGGTTAGAGGTAATTTTAATTTTGTTCTTTGTGCTTCTCCATGTTTTCTGCAATGAATGTGAACTATGTCTGTAATCAAGGTTTTAAATATATATTTTTATATAGGGCATTTTGCACACAGCCCCTTTTTATATTCTGATGCCAATTAATCCTTCAAAAATATATCTGTAAATGTTCAAGACCAGCCTGGCCAATGTGGCAAAACTCCTTCACTACAAAAAATACAAAAATTAGCCAGGTGTGGTGGCATGCACCTGTAGTCCCAGCTCCTTGGGAAGCTGAGGCAGAGAATCACTTGAACCCGGGAGGCAGAGGTTGCAGTGAGCCCAGATTGCACACTGCACTCCAGCCTGGGTGACAGAGACCCTGTCTCAAAAAAATATACACACACACACACACACACACACACACACACACACACACACATACGTACATATACATACATACATACATACATACATACATGTATGTTTGAGTAAATGCTTCATCAACAAAGGGTATTTTGTCTCTGTCTGGCTCTGAATCTTTTGGAATGTGGTTTATTTGATGTTGGGGGACTTTAGGTGCATTCTGTCCAGATAGTTGGGATGTTTCTGGTAGAGAATGGTGAGAGTAGCTGAAGGTCGTTGCATTTGATTGAAGGACAGCGGGAAATGAGTTTAGGGGTAGTTCATACTCTTCTTCTCTTCACCTGTAATGCAAACAGTCTACAATCAAGTTTATAATAATAATTATCAGCTATACAAACAGAAGCCAGAGTGGGTCTCTGTCCAGGAAGGTTGTGTAGCTGATGATGTCTTTGTAAATAAAATTAAAAAGTGTTATTTCTACATGCCAGCCATGGAAATAGTTCTCCTCTCTAGTGGATTGTTGGCTTTTTGCATCCCAAGATGTTAAAACGTAATTGTTATAGAAGAGAAAAAACAGAGGTGAACACTTTGTAACTGCCTTCTACTTTCTAAGAACCAATGAATTAAAAAATCATGAGCAACTACTCTGCCAGTGACCTTGTACTAAAAATCCTGGAAAATAAGAAGACATGTGTTGTTCCAGTTATCTCATGCTAGGTAACAAAAAATTTCAAAGTCAGTAGTCTACAACAATGATTTTATTATGTTCTGCATTCTGTGGATCACAAATTTGAATAGGACTCAGCACTGATCATCTGTCTGTGATCTGTGATGGTCTTGATCATCAAGACTTGATCCATGATGGTGTTGAAGCTGGACTCACCTGTAGGCTTTTCACCTCTGCACTGGGTTGACTGAAGGCCTGCATTTGGCTGGGACTGGTGGCCATAGCACTTACACATGGCCTCTCTACATGGCTTGGGCTTCCTCACAACATGGAGGTTGGATTTCAGGAGGGGACATCTGAGAGGAAGTGTCTAGGAGAAGCAGCAGAAGTTGCATGGCCTTGCCTCTTCTAGCTTCAGAAATCGTGTAGCATCTCTTCGCCTGCATTCTATTGGTAACAAGCAAATCACCAATTCTAGTTCAGATTCAAAGGGAGAAGAATTTGACTCCATCTCTTGATGGCAGGGTGGTATCTCTTGATGGCTCCTCATTGCAGAGGATCACGCAGGATGTGGGATGTGTTGCATGTGTCTTTGGTGCAAGGCCTTCTTGACAGTAACAGTTGCTCCTGAGCTTCTTGTGGCTGTGAAGTTGTGGTTATATTGGCCAGGCATTACCAGAGCTTCTAATTTTTCAGAAGAAGCCTGCAAAAATCTTGATTTTTATCTGAAATCTCTCTTTTTATAATGTTGACAATTGTATTCATTCATTTTGCGTTGTTCTGAGGGAATACCTGAGGCTGGGTAATTTGTAAAGGAAAGAGGTTATTTGGCTCACGGTTTTGCAGGCTGTACAAGCATGGTGCCAGCTTCTGCTTTAGTCAAAGACCTCAGGAAGATTCCATTCATGGCAGAAGCCAAAGGAGAGCATTCCTGTCACATGGTGAGAGAGGGAACAAGAAGAGAGCAGAGAAGGTGCTCTTCCAGCAACTAGATCTCCTGTGATCTCATGAGCAAGAACTCTCTCATTACCTTGGAAAGGGGACTCACCTCATTCCTGAGGGATCTGCCCCTATGACCCTCACACCTCTTACACTGGGGATCACATTTCAAACGTGAGGTCTGACGGGGACAAACATCCAAACCACATCAGCAAGTAACTCCAAACATTCTAAGAATGCTTCCAAGCTATTGCCCAATGTCACTTCTTCCACAAAGTTTCCTCTTAATTTCTTATTAGAGTGCCTATCCTTTCTTTAAGTGGTGGCACTTTTCTTTACCCTATTAAAAAAAAGTTTGCAACTTTTGGTATGGAATGTGAAGGAGAGAAGGCGAGAAATAGAGTGTCACTTAGAGAGGGAGTCAATGCCAGAAGCAAGGTGAGGATGGCATTGACGGTTCTGGGAAAGAAGCAAGGGAAGGACCAGGGTTTTAGAAGAAAGAGCATGACAGGGCAGGGGGAGGCCCTTCCTGATGAGGAGGGTGGCTGTGTCTGCTTCTCTGAAGGGAACGGAGGGAGGAGAAAAGGAGTGCACAGGAGGGTCTGTCCAATAGGAAACAACACTGTTGAGCATAGATTATGAGCCAGGCATTATCCTGGGTGCTCTTCTAAGCACTGGGGACATCAGCACACCCATCATCATCCCTCATGGTGCTTCTCAGCTTCTAGTGGGTTGCATTATCTTCTAGTGGGCCCAGGTATCTGCTGAGAATAAGATGGGAGGTGGTAATTGCCCAGAGGGCTCAGGGGAGCCCTAGGGGCAGGAGTAACTGCCATGGGCAGTGAACTAGGAGTTCTCTGGAGCTGATGATCGGTTGTGCAGAAATTCCAGCCTTGCAAACAGGCACCCATGAGCAAAGTCCTCCTGAGACTTGGAAGGAAGGACCTGTTAACAGTGAAGGTGCTCCTGAGCTGAGAATTAGGGCAGAGGAAGGCCAATGGAGTGAGCTGTGGGTGGCCTTTAAGCGGTGGGGCTGCAGGAGAGCTCAGGGTGGGGACAGCCCCTCCGGGGCACCAGTTTCTCACAGGACATTTAGGGGAACAGCTGTGACACAGCCCAGAGGCTGTGCCCATCTGCAAGCCGTGCCAAGGGCCAGTGTTGTGCCTGCACTCTGGCAGGCTTGGAGGACAGGTCGGCCTTGTCATGAGATCGTGTGGACCCATCCCTGTGAGAAAAATGTTAGCTCCACAGGCAATCAAATCACATGTTAAGAATGTGGTGGAGGCTGGGAATGGTGGCTCACAACTGTAATCCCAGCATTTTGGGAGGCCGAGGTGGGCAGATCACGAGGTTATGAGATTGAGACCATCCTGGCTAAGATGGTGAAACCCCATCTCTAATAAAAATACAAAAAAAAAAAATTAGCCGGGCGTGGTGGCGGGCGCCCATAGTCCCAGCTACTCGGGAGGCTGAGGCGGGAGAATGGTGTGATCCCGGGAGGCGGAGTTTGCAGTGAGCCGAGATGGCACCACTGCACTCCAGCCTGGGCGACAGAGCGAGACTCCATCTCAAAAAATAAGAAAAAAAGAATGTGGTAGAAAACTGATAGTGCTAACGAACTCTTCATTTAAATGGACAAATAAAATATTCATGTGAGGCCGGGCGCGGTGGCTCAAGCCTGTAATCCCAGCACTTTGGGAGGCCGAGACGGGCGGATCACGAGGTCAGGAGATCGAGACCATCCTGGCTAACACAGTGAAACCCCGTCTCTACTAAAAAATACACAAAACTAGCCGGGCGAGGTGGCAGGCGCCTGTAGTCCCAGCTACTCGGGAGGCTGAGGCAGGAGAATGGCGTAAACCCGGGAGGCGGAGCTTGCAGTGAGCTGAGATCCGGCCACTGTACTCCAGCCTGGGCGACAGAGCGAGACTCCGTCTCAAAAAAAAAAAAAAATTCATGTGACTTTTATATTTGGTCCAGTTATTAAGGACCAGAAGGAAAAGTAACAGCTGCAATTCAACTGAGCAGAATGTATGCTTTCATATTCTGTAGCCGTATAACAAGCAATTATTTTTCTCAAGGAATTTATTTTAAATGTTGGTTGTTTTTAAAAGGGATGAGCACTTACAACCAGACTGTAACAGGACCTGCAAAGATTCACAAGGAAGAATATTAAATGTATCAGCAAATGAACCAAAAAAAGGGGCTAAACATGCATTAAAATTCAAAACCAAGAGAAACATTTTTCTGAGCCTACAGATACTGGATAATTGAATTAGACCCATTTCTGTGGGATTCCTTATGTAAGAGTATTCAAAAAGTTGTTTAGTTTTTGTGAAATGAAGCATACCTTCCCAAATTTTATTTCCAAACTTAAATTTGAACCTGGAATAAAATTCAATTCCTCACTCCCCATGCTATGCATCTATTGGAAGAAAATTTGAAACAAGTTTCTATTGTACAGCAAAATCAATGCCAATTCATCCTGATGTTTCTAATCAACATGTCTTATTTTCTTCTCTGTTCCCATAACTTTTAATTATTTGTGGTACTTTCCCAACAAACCCTTCTGTTCTTCTCTTTAGTGTCTCCTTCTGGCTTACAATTTATAGATGTGGAAGTCATTCAAGGCTGGCTATCACTGATCATCAATTACTAAGCAGTTTTTTGGGTCTTCAAGACTCCCTGACATTTTAAAATGCAGAGCCCTGTCTTGTGGGCTTAGTAGTTCAGGTAGAGTCTTTTAAAGAAAAGGTCATGTTCTTAATTAAAAGAGAAACATGGAGCCACACAATTTCTTTATTTGGACTTGGAGAAAACAAATCATTGTGTTAGTGCCACTGTCCCTGCTAAAATAATTTCCACAAATGCTGGAGGCCTCAAATATTTGATTGTTGTCCAATAATTTGACATTGGCACCTTCCCACCTGGGCTTTCAGCTTCAGACTGCCTCTTGTCCAGCCCTGCCATTTCCCATTCTTGATCTCTTTGGGGTTGCTTAAAATATATGGGCATATTTTCAGTTTCAAAAATATTGAAAACACTTCCAATAAGTTTTTATAATTATTGAGGCTTGAGTTTTGGAGAGCAAACTTCTCAAATGGATACCAGACCAGAGACATTCTGGAGAGACCAGCCGGCATTCATGCACCTGAAATGCTAGGGCCAGAATTGGGGCTGATGCTTTAATCCCAAACTGGAAGCTTCCTGCTTGCCTTCTTCTCTCCCTTAATCAGAATGAGACAAATTCAAAGGGATAGAAGCCCAAGAACTAAGGAGCCAGGCAATCTTCACTGCTCAATTTGGACAATTATGTGTTTGAATCAAAAGACAGCAGAGAGACACAACAAACACTCAGGGTGAGTTAATCCATTACATATCAGTGACTGGGTTGAAATCTCTTTTGCCCTCTGGCTGTAGTAGATCCAGGTGATATGAGTTGGTAATATACTTTTCCATGACAACTTTTCACAGTGCTGAGTAGAGAAATGTGATTTTGTGGTCCCTCAAACTATTCCACACCATTACTTTTTGGCAAATGGGGAAATGCCTCCCCACAGCAGTCATGCCTGTCTCCCACTGGACTGAGTTTGCACAACAAAACAGAAAACCCCCAAACACGTGCGATGCAGCAGGCCCTTAGGTTTCATTCCGGCTTCAATCTTTCTCCATCGGAACTCCAAAAATGTCGAGGAGTGTTGTGAAATCTTCCAAACAAAACTGATTTTAATTCACTCTAGTCAAAAACAAACATACAGCACTGGGTGGGAGGGCAGTGAGGGAAAGGTTGTAAAATAATTGTCTTCCACTGTAGGTCATCAGACACCCCCAAATTTAGGGATGCTGTCTGGAACTATCACCTGAAGATGTGTTTACCCTCCTAGGATAAGTCAGGATTGGGAAATTTATTCATGACTGAAAGGAGAGGCAGATAGAACCTGGCAAGGCGACGAGGAGGGCTGTGCAGTGGATGTCCTATTGGAAATGATTTTAGGGTAAGATGGCAACAGGTGGAGATGGGAGATAGGGTTTAAAGAAGGAAACATTCTCCAGAGATAAAACCATGGGGCTGGAGGTTATGGGAAGAGAGAGTTAAAGGATGTTTGCATCTCCTCTCTTGACTCAGGACACTGAAGGACTTTAAGAAGGAACAAGTTTTCTCTGCCACCTCAAAATGTAGAAAAATGAAGCCATCCCTTCCCTGTATCCATTCTCCTTTACTTTCTTTTGCATTCACAGTCAGAGTTGAAATGATTTCCTACAAAAAGTTTTAAGAAGAAATGGCTTCGTGCATAGAATATAATTTCAGAGAGATCTACTGGGAAACAAAGCCATTTTTCTAAATTTTTTGAGACAGGGTCTCACTCTGTTGCCCAGGCTGTAGTGCAGTGGTGCAATCACAGCTCACTGCAGCCTCTGCCTCCCAGGCTCAAGCAATCCTCTGTTAGCCTCCTGAGTAGCTGGGACTACAGGTGCTCACCACAATGCCCTACTAATTTTTGTATTTCTTGTAGAGATGGGGTTTTGCCATGTTGCCCAGGCTGGTTTTGAACTCCCAAGCTCAAGTGACCCTCCTACCTTGGCCTCTCCCAGAGGGCTGGGATTTCAGGCATGAGCCACCATGCCTGGGTGGAAACAAAGCCATTTTATCAAAGAAGACAAGGACGATATAATTAGTTATAATTTTCTTGAGCAATGCTCCTTCTGTTTCACCTTTGAAAGCATCTCTTGGACTCTGGTTGGTGATGGTTGTGGGCGGGACAGGTATCTCACCAACACATGCCCATAAAGCAGCTGGAGTCCATTTTGACTGACTGGTACTAGTCATTAAATATTTTTTGTATTTGCTATTGATGCCTTTACAGTCTCTGTGAGAGTAGTAAGGTTTAAACAAAACAAAGAACATTTGAGCCCAGGAGACTGAACTTCGATCCCTGTTTCACTACTAACGGGAGAACATAAGCTTCAGTTTCCTTTCTTCTCCTTTCCTCTTTCCCACAATGATATACAACGTCTCACATAACTCAGACACACCATCAACCAATCACTTCTCTAGAACGGAGTGCCAATAGCCTTTTTCATTCATCGGTTACTTCTCAAGCAGGTGAAAAGGAAACCAGCTGATAAACAGCAACCCAGTGGGGAATGTGTCTCCAGAGCCTACCTCTAAGTCAAACTTTGTAAACCCACCTTAGCATTGAAATTGGCAAGCCATTGCTACTCCCTTATAAAATATGCAGTGTCATTCATAAGGAGATCATGTAGCTCCCTCTTATGTCTGTTGAGGTATCAGTTTCTAACCAGGTATCCTGTTCCCCTCTGTATCTTTTCCTTTGGAGTCTGATAAGCATGGCTCATGAATTATGTACTTCTCCCTCCCAGGGAAGACACCACCACCTCCAAGCCCGGAGAAAAATCCACTACCTGCAATGAGCCTGTCTTTCTGTGTTCTCAGGTTAGTTTCTTCCATATTACCAAAGATAAGTTTAAAAGTTGAATTTCACAGCCATTTAGATATTTTAGGGTGATCTCTCCATATGAGGTTCATGAGTTTGCATTTGTGTAAGAAATCCTCTACATTTTTAGATCTAAAAACTTATAAATGCAGGATCGAAACTCAGCCTCCTGGGCTGTCTTTACATTGTGAAGGACATTGCTGCTAAAGGAGCAATGAACTTGATCTCTGTTCCTCCAAAATTAGAACTAAGGGGTGGAGTCTACAGGAATAGATTTCTTCTAAAAAATAAGGAAGAATTTTTCTTAATAGGTTCAGCTGCCTAAAAATGGAACTCCCTGCTTCAGGACAGTGGGGCCAGTTACTGGCCCTGAAAAAAAGACACCTGTAACAGTACTTCAAGAAGGTGGAGGCATCCATGGGGGAGGTGAAAAGAGAGGTTCAACACAGAACAGCCGATATGGTTCTCTCTAACTCAAAATTTTGCCAGCGAGGACTCTCAACATTGAGGAGTCAGTTTATGATGCTGGGAAGTGGCTGGCTCTCTGGAAGACAGTGTATGCAAAATAATCCTTTCCTTCACTTGTTCAAGTCTTCCTTTGCTTCCTTCAATAGAGTTGGTTTTTTTTAAACTTTTATTTTAGAATCAGTGGGTACATGTGCAGATTCATTACAGAGATATATTCCATGATGCTGAGATTTGGAGTATGAATGATGTCCTACAGTAGAGTTTTATAGTTTATGATTTTATTTTTATAAATACTAGGGTTTTTGTTTGGTTTGGTTTCTGCTTTCTGAAATTTATAAGTTACCATAAAATTTTAAAAATAACTTCCATATTCCTACAATTTAGAATTAACAAGTGCTAACTTTTTGCCATATCTCCTTCTTGTCAATTTTTAGGAAGAAAAAAGGAAGAAAGGAAAGAAGGAATGGGGGAAAGAAGGAATGGGGGAAAGGAGGGAAGGAGGGAGGGGAGGGAAGGGAAGGGAAGAGGAGGAGTGAGGCAAGGAGAGATACTAGCTCATGTCCCCTAAACCACCAACACCCACTCTTCTCTGCATCTCCCCAGAAACTAAAATGGTCATGTATCCATTGCATTCCTTAAGAATAACTTTTTTCTAGATACATATGCATTAATTAAAACACACATTGTATGATTTCATTTTTAAAAATATCCACATCTGTAAATATCCTATCAATTTGCATCTTGCTTTTTATATTCTACCTCGTTTTTAAAATCTATTCAGGCTGGTATAAACTTCATATTACTGTCAATTGTTATATAGTATTTCATCACAAGAAAACACTACATTTTACTTACTCCTTTCTATATTAAGGGATCATTGTTTTCCCTGCTATTACCAAAAATGCTGCAACAGACACCATCGTGTATAAGACCCTAATGGAAATATGTAGAAGCTTGTTCAATGTGTATCCCAAAGCATAATTCCCAGGACATAGGGTAGGCACATTTTCCATTTTCCTAGATGCCGTCAAATTTCTCTCCAATATGCCTTTACCAATTTACATTTCCAGCAACAATTTATGAGAGTACCATTTCCCCTAGAACCTTGCCAACCGTTGAGATCGTTTGACAACTTGATTTTACCAATACCATGGGTGGGATATGGCCTCTCTCTCTTCTTCTTCTTTCCCTTCCCTGACCTTGAGCATCTTTTTGTTTTTTATCGGCTATTCACATTTACTCTTCTGGCAGCTAATTTATTGTTTTTCCTACTTTTATTTTTCTTATTCTGTGTTTTATGTACAAATTCCTAGTCTATTTAATGTGGTTGCAAGCATCTTTTTTAAACTTTTGCCAACGGAAGTTTTTTTTACACTTTCTGTACAGAATTTTAAAGTTTGAAGTGGTTGAATTTATCTCTTTTTCTTTATTCTTTGGGCTTTGTGGGCTCTTTTTTTTAAAAAAAAAGTTTTCTTTATTTTAAGATCATGTAGATATGGTCCTTTATTTTCTTTATTCATTTTGAAGTATGTTTTTTACATTTTGGTCTACTGATGTAAGGTGTAGTGTATTTTCCTATGTGTAAGGTGTATGGTATGAGGTAGGGACTCAGTTGCATTTATGCTTCCCTTCTCCCCCAGTCCCCTACCCCCAACCCCATAAGATTTTTATGAGAGTTTCTGCCACTCAAAGAGCTGGCCTGTTCTCATCTTAGCTTAGTGGTCTTTGGAATACACTCCCTCTGGGCCAGAAGGTGACTAAGTGATATAGTTCCAATTGCTGCATATTGCAGTAAACTTGAGTTTAAACATGGATAATAGACAATAGTCCTGACATGCCACTTACGTAGTACAGTCCTCTATTCTTGGCTTGTACAGACCTCTCTTAGCTGTAGTCAATGTAGGTGTTACAGGCTGAAATGTGTCATCTAAAATTAATATATTAAAGCCCTAAACCACAGTACCTCAGATTTTAATGAAAGATGGGGCCTTTAAAAAGGTAAGTAGGTTAAAACGAGTCCATTAGGGTGGTCACTAATCCATTCTGACTGGTATCCTCATAAGAAGAGGAAATTTGGATATACAAACACCAGGGATTTGTATGTGCAGAGGAAGGACCATGTGAGGACACAGCAAGAAGGTGGCTGTCTGCCAGCCAAGGCGAGAGGCCTCAGGAGAAACCAACCCAGCCAGTACCTTGATCTTGGACTTCCAGTTTCCAGAGCTGTGAGAGAATAAATGCCTGTTGTTGTAGCTGTCTACTCTGCAATATTTTGTTAGGGCAGCCCGAGCAACCTAATACAATAGGATAATCCCCAACAAAGATAGACATAGATGCTTGGAGTCGATACAGTTAGATTTAACCCTCCTAACATGAATGTTCCACTTAGCACAGTGAGGAATAGGTGTAAAATTCATACTACAAGCTCAGCTGAACAGAGAAAGGCAACCAAAGAACTATATGAGGTCCAGTGAAACAGTTCATTTATTTCTCAGTAAGTTGGTCTTTTTTTCAAGTTAGCAGGCAGGATCTGACCCATACCCAATAGGCTGTATTGACTTCCTACTGTCATTGTAACAAATTACCACAAATGTGACTTAAAACAACACAAATATATTATCTTACAGTTCTGGAAGTTGAAAATCCTGAAATCAAGGGTTTTTTTGTTTGTTTGTTTTGTTTTTCTTTCTTTCTTTTCTTTTCTTTTTTTTTTTTTTGGAGACAGAGTCTCGCTCTGTCACCCAGGCTGGAGTGCTGTAGTGCAATCTTGGCTCACTGCAACCTCTGCCTCCCAGGTTCAAGTGATTTCCTGCCTCAACCTCCTGTAGCTGGGATTACAGGCAACTGCCACCATGCCCAGCTAATTTTTGTATTTTTAGCAGAGACGGGATTTCGTCATATTGCCCAGGTTGGTCTTGAACTCCTGATCTCAAGTGATCTGCTCACCTTGGCCTCCCAAAGTGCTGGGATTACAGGTATGAGCCACTGTGCCCAGCCTTGAAATCAAGGTATTCACAGGGCTGTCTTCCTTTTAGAGGCTCCAGAAGAGAGTCCATTTCTTTGCTGTTTCTAGCCCATGGAGGATGAGTGGAGTCCTTGGCTTATGGCCTCTTCCTCTGCCTTAAGAGTGCATCACTCCAACCTCTACTTCCAGGGTCTCATCCCCTTCTCTGACTCTCCTTCTTCCATCTTTTAAGGATGTCTGTGATTACACTGGGCCTCCCTAGTTAATCCTGCATCATCTCCCATGTCAAGATTCTACATCACATCTGCAAAGTCCCTTTGGCCATGTAAGGTAACACACTCACAGGTTCCAGGGATTCAAATATGGAGTTCTTTGGGGGCCATTATTCTGTCTGCCACAGTTGCAAAACAGTTCAGTGAAATAATTTTAAAAGAAAATAATCCTATTATGTTCAAAAGCAGAGAATCTGAAAAGAATGGAAGCATTGAAAGCCTTCTTGCTTTTTAACTCAACAGAAGAGCTTTTAAATTGGTTTTTAAAAAGCTGTCTATTAGTACCAGAAGTTTTTCAAACTAGCTTCTAAGTCCTTGTTAAACTTAAAAGGTGTTGTTTTGGTTAATGTTTGGTTTGAGCCCACTGCGGAGGAGCTTTTTCCACATTCAGTTGGATTCCATCTGCCAATGTGCAAATGGGCCTGTTTCCACTTATTGCTGCCCCAAGGAAGACGTGTCCCAAACTACTGAAAATGCCTCCTAACCCCAATTTCTCTCCCACAGCTTACGCAACAACTGACAGGAAGGCCCCAAGTCGGAAGGGCAACGCTACAGGGGACATAAGGAAAAAAAAGCTCCTGTGGCCCAGCAAGATTCAGTTCCTTCACTGCTTCTGTTGTTGACCCTCTCAGGCAGCGTGAGCAGCAAGTTCTCACCACCAAAGACCTCCAGTGTCATGTAGACAAAGTGAATGTCATGAACTGACAGCACTAAATTACAACCTGCCTAGAGCATTGAAGACGCATGGGTGGGAAGCCGCCTGCAGGCACACTGAGATGAACATACCTGTGCATTTGCCAGAAACCATACTGGGAGCTTCAGACAGAGACAGAGCTCCACCAAGTGCAGCTGAGTGATGGAGAAGGGAGGGCTAATTGTTCTGGAAGGCTATTGCATTCTCAGGGGACACATGTTAGAACAATTTGCTCCCCAGGCTATCAAGAGGCCATGTTTATCGGCAGCTACTGCTTATGATGTGCTTCCAGAATGGCAAGCTGCCTTGATCATCTGTGTGTGTTTCTACAACAGATGTGAACTCTGAATGCATACAAGCATCTGACTGTGCATGTGTGTGCTGGTATGTGTGTGTCACTGTATGCATGTTCACCTGTTTAAATCTGTGTGTTTTCTCATGTATATGCTAGTGTGTCTACAGGTAGGTCCTTATTTTGCAAAGATTCCAGAGATGGGATCTTCCAGCTGCTCTTCCAGCCTCTCCAGGCTCTCTTTGTTGACTCCCAGAGGTACAGGTTTTGGTCCAACACCAGCCTTCCCAGCAAACCACTCCTGCAGTGCTTGGGGAGGCAGGAAATGCCAAAGACATGAATTCCTTTCTTCCTCCCCTCTGGCCCCCCTGCAGTGGGCATGCCCAGGTTTTCAGGAGTAGGTCCTCCTTCCATTCCACGCCCTCTAAGCCCCAAGAAGCCATTGCTCCTGCCTCCATCCTGGGGCGTAAGGTCTTTTCTCCAGCCAGGCAGGAACACAGAGCAGGCCAGGTGCCTTGAACTTGATTGTTTTTCTCAGCAAGTAACAGCTACTCCAGAGAGGTAGCCAAGGTACCATCTCATTCCATTCTGCAAACTCCTTTATTTAAAATTAATAAGGTGTATTTTTTAGAGCAGTTCTAGGTTTACAGCAAAATTGAGTGGCAACTTTAAGAATTCCCATACACCCCCTGCCTCCTCCATACAATATCAATATCTCCACCAAAGTCATCTATTTGCTACAATCAATGGCCGTACAATGACACATCACTATCACCCAAAGTCCATAGTTTACATCAGGGTTCTCTCTTGATGGTGTACATTCTACCGGTTTGGACAAATGCATAATGACATGGATCCACCTTATAACTTCATACAGAACAGTTTCACTGCCCTGCAAATCCTCTGTGCTCCACCTATTCCTCCCTCCCCACTAACCCCTGGCAATCACTGGTCTCTTTACAGGCTCCGTAGTTCTACCTTTTCCAGAATGTCATGTAGTTGGAGTCGTACAGGATGTAGGTTTTTCATATTGGCTTCTTACACTTAGCAATATACATTTAAGGTTCCTCCATGTCTTTTCACGGCTTGAAAGCTCATTTCTTTTTATCCCCGGATAATATTCCATTGTCTGGATGTACCACAGTTTATTTATCCATTCACCTACCAAAGGACATTTTGGTTGCTTCCAAGTTTTGGCAATGATGAATAAAACTGCTATAAACATCTGTGTGCAGATTTCCGTGCAGACATAAGTTTTCAGTCCCTTTTGGTAAATACCAAGGAGCACAATTGCTGGATTGTACGACAAGAGTATGTTTAGTTTTGTAAGAAAATGCCAAACTGTGCAGATTCCTTTTCAATTTGGCATTTCTGCCTCACTTTATTTTTCACAAAGCTACATATTAATATGCAGTAATAGTAATAGTAGGCGCTTGAAATCCTCATGGGATAGCACTCTTGATTCTTCCAGAATTCCCCAACTCAAGAATGTGGAAAATTTATACAGGCTCCTGGCGCCTTCCCGAATCATATTTCCATCAGGAGTTAAGTGCTTCCTGAGCATCTCGTACACCACAATCTAGCTGCCTAGCTGTCTCTTAACTCACACAAAACATCTAGCTCTTGCTTGAGAACTGCTTTTCACACACATGAAAATTCTAAGTTTTATAATTTCAAAAGACTTTTAGTGGTCAAGGAGAGGAGATCCGCACCCCACACTGGGATGAGGATGGAGGATGGTAAATGATTTGCTCCCAATACAAGCTTCATGGTGTAATTAGTTCATATCAGTGCCTCAGCCAAATGAGGGATTCCGAATCACACAGGGAAATTCAAAACTTCAAATTATAGGTCCACAAATTCTATACAGTACCTTTTTAAAAAGAGCTTATGAAGTCAGTTCATATTATTAACCTAATCTAATCTGAGAAACATGTCATTAGCCTATCCTCCACATTGCATAGTAGCATAGTTACAATAAACAATAAGAATACTGAGAACAGTATTAAAAAAACACTGATTCATTCATTAAAAAAAAAAAGTATTGAAGAAACATTTCTGATTCTGTTGGTTTCTCCATTCAGAGATGAGAAATCAGAAATTGGAAGTGGTTGGTTACCTACGGGTGTCCCTGGGAATACTATGCCACCACTCTCAAAGAGGCCACTCAAAATACTATAGATGATATTGAAATAAAATAATTTTTTTAAGCACAGTTGAACTGGCATCAAAACAAGTCATACCTAGGAGGTCAGAAACTTTGAGAGAGCATTAATCTAGAGAGAAGAGCTAATGCTGAAGGCATTGGTCACCAAGTGGGGCATGGGCCATATCTTACCGGCCTGGCCCAGGTTTCTGCAGGCACCAGGGATTGAGGAGATGGCTGGGAGACCCCTCACATAAGGCTAAGATCACTAAAGAGCAGTACCTTCAGGAACTGAACCAGAGACCAAGTACTTGCCCCTCCTTGCCTGTCAAGAAAAGAACTTGCCTGTCTCCACCTTAGGAAGTGGCAGGAAAGAAATGTGTCACCTGACAATTTCTAACAGCAAACCAAAATTTACACTGCTTGGGGAGCTCTAAAGCCAACAACTTGTATAAAGGAGCATCCCCAGGCATTCAAAAGAAACTAACGCACTGCCTTATTGATACTAAGACTCAAAAAATTATCATAGATAAAGTTCCAAGGAATTAGAGGTCAGGATCAAAATTCACTAAACTCATGAAGCCATACAATGAACTCATTGTATTCATGAAGCCATCATGAATACAATGAACTATCATGAATGAAAATCCACAGAAATTATAAACTGTAGAATCAGACCGTTGAAGATCACAGATATTGGAAAAATCAACACGGAATATGAAATAAACTCATATGAAAATGTTTCAGGAAATAAATGAGGTGATTGAATAAATGATGAGGATATAAGAGACTATCAAAATATGCAGGCTTGATAAGGAGCCAACAAGTACTACCAGAAACAAAAAATAGACATGAACGTGGCACGGAGAGACAGAGGTAGAAAATATATACACGGCTAAGAGGCACGGAGGATAAAGTGAGACTGTCTAACACGTTACCAGATCTGAGTATCATGAATTGGTAATAGAAACAATGTAGAAAAGGTAATATTTAAGAAGATGATAACCGTGAATTTTACAGAATCGATGAAAGGTATCAACCCTCAGAGTCAGAAAGCCCAAAGAGCACCAAATTAGATAAGTACAAAGAAATCCTCACTTCGAGACATCACTCGTGAGACTGTAGGACGGGGGTCAGCAGATGCTGCCACCTCGATGAAGTTTTATGGGAACACAGTCATGCTGTTTGTTTAGGCGTTCTTTATGAGTGTTTTCATACCACAATGGCAGAGTTAAGAAGTTGCAACAGAGACCGTATGACCTGCAAAGCTAAAAATATTTATTATATGGTGTTTTACTGAAAATGTTTGCCTATTCCAGTTGAAGAATATCAAAGAGGAGCTATTGATTATTCCAATCATATGACAACTTAGCAGCAGAGTTGGAATTTCATCTTAGGTCTCTTGACCAATGATTCTCAAAGTTGGTCCCAGAATAAAGACCAGCAGCATCAGCAGCACCTGGGAACTTGTTAACGATGTAACTTCTTAATCCCAGCATTTTGGGAGGCCAAGATAGGCGGGTCACTTGAGCCCAGGAATTGGAGACCAGCCTGGGCAACATGACGAGACCCCATCACTACAAAAAAAAAATACAAAAATTAACCAGGCATGGTGGCACATGCTTGTAGTTCCCACTACTAGGGAGGCTGAGGTTGGGAGGATTACTTGAGCCCAGGAGGTCGAGGCTGCAGTGAGCTGTGATTGCGCCACTGCACTCCAGCCTAGGTGACAGAGCCAGACTCTGTCTCAAAATAAATAAATAACTTCTTGAGCCCCATATGCCTCTGGAAAGATTCTGATGTGCATGAAAGTTTGGGAATTAATGCTCTTGACTAGTTAGACCAGAGGTTCTCAACCCTCTAATGAATTTTTTTTTTTTTTTTTTTTTTTTTTTTTTGAGACAGAGTCTCACTCTGTCACCCAGGCTGGAGTGCAGTGGTGCAATCTTGGCTCACTGCAAGCTCCGCCTCCCGGGTTCACACCATTCTCCTGCCTCAGCCTCCCATGTAGCTGGGACTACAGGTGCCCGCCACCGCACCTGGCTAATTTTTTGTATTTTTAGTAGAGACGGGGTTTCACCATGTTAGCCAGGATGGTCTCGATCTCCTGACCTCGTGATCTGCCCGTCTCGGCCTCCCAAAGTACTGGGATTACAGGCATGAGCCACCACGCCCGGCCCCTAATGATTTTAAGAGTTCTCCATTAGAATCACCTGGGGAGCTTTGATAACAATACCATTGCCTGGCCTTGCCTCCAAAGACTCCCAGCTAATAGGACTGGAAGGGGGCCTGGGCATTGGTATTTTTGAAAAGCTTCCCAAGTGATTCCTATCTTCATTCAGATAAGAACCACTGTACTACAGGTGCCTGCCTTCCTTATTTTTATCACTGGTGAAACAAATATGGAGAAAACCTGACAAATTCCCAAAACTCTGTATTGTATGCTATTTTTGATTATGCAGACTAAATGAGAACAGTTTGGGGGTGGGGAGCACTATTTTACTGAGGTAGTGGAACCACCTGAATAAGTCAAAGTCAAATAAGTCCAAAAAAATCCCTCCTTTCCTTTCATCTCCCTCATCTCCCTCCTGGAAGAGGAGCTACTGAGCAGTAAAATAACCAAATGTGAAGCCATCTGAATGGATAGGGAAGCATACTTCATGAACAATCCTTCTTATTGTAAACAATTGTCAGATAGTGTAGGGTTTTGGTAATGCCCACCTACATGAGCAAAGGATAAAGGAACTGAGAAAGCTAAGATTTGGCCAGGCACAGTGACTCACACCTATAATCCTAGCACTTTGGGAGGCTAAGTCGGGAGGAACACTTGAGCCCAGGAGTTCAAGACCAGCCTGGGCAATGGAGCAAAACCCCGTCTCTACTAAAAATACAAAAGAAATTAGCCAGGAGTGGTGGTGAGCGCCTGTAGTCCCAGCTACTCAGAAGACTGAGGCGGAAGGATGGCTTGAGCCCAGGAGGTTGAGGTTATAGTGAGCTGTGATCATGCCACTGCACATCAGCCTGGGCAACAGAATAAGACCCTGCCTCAAAAAAAGAGCTATGATTTGATGGGTTAGGAAACCTCAGCCCAAAGAGTCTTCTGCCATGTAGGTGCACAGGATGAGGGCAGTGGGAGGCAAAGTGCTTATGCTAAAGTTCTCACGGATATGGAGGACTAGCAGGGGAAGGCAGACACCCTCCTGTCTATTCACCCCTGATGACATTGACCTCTGCAGAAGGACATACCTCTTGCGGGCACAATATCTACGAAGGCCTGCCCTGCCCCAACCCACCCTCATTGCAGGGTCACTGCCCTCCTGACAGGCAACCTGAGAACCAGGTGAAACCCAGTCATCATTGTCTTCTTGGCTTTTAGGTAAACGGGGCTATTGGATCAAGTACTTCCTCGAGAGAGAATAGTAACCCTCAGGGAAAGAGAAAGAAGGGGCTGAAAACACTGCTGCTTCTTGAACTGGAAATATGGGACCTGAGTCACCTCAGGATCTTGTTAATCTCCTGACTGGTTCAGTAGGACTGGGTGGGGCCTGAGACTCTGCATATCTAGCAAGCTCCCAGGTGAAGGTGATACTGCTGGTCCTCGGACCACACTTTGAGTTGTGAGAATCTAAAGTATGCTTCCCAGGCCAGGACCCTTAGGAAATTTGTCTCCACAAACTTCCTGCAGCCTCTAGCTGCTGACCACAAGAGCATGCCACAGTGGACGCCAAGGTGTGCCCAAGGCTGGTTCTCTGTAGTTTCCACGAGTGTCCAGATCAATTGCCCTTCCCAAGCTTGGTAAAATTCCACTGGTGTAAACAGGAATGCTGGGAGTTCATCAAGTTTTTCACCTAAAATTTCAAAATTGCATAATGTTGAACCACCATAAAAACGAGTGGTTGCTGCAATAGAAAAGCCCACAAAATGGCCACAGTAATTTGCATCTTCATAGTTTATAGGCAAGAAGTCTTCAACCTGAGTTGAGGGAGAAGTAAAATAAACAGCTGGGGTTCTTTTACCACTCACCAGGATACTTACGCACTTACAAGACTGATGCCGGAAACCACATTTTCTTCTGCTCTGAGTTTTCGCCCATTCCCTGGGAGCTAAAGTTGGTGGCCATCATGGCACTGTGAGTGTTTGTTTAAAGCTCACCGCACACTTGTGGGGACCAGATCTGGTTCCTTGTGGAAACCTTGGATGAGACAATTGTGAAAAATGTCATGAGCAAAGCTTGGGCAGGAAGGGGAATGAGGGGGCTGGAGAACACCAGAACTGGAAGACAGACAGACCCCTAGGGTCAGGGGAAGCCATGGATCTCTGCTTGGGGGACTCCATACCAGAAGGCCAGGGAGTCTGAGCACAGAGAGTTGATCTGAATCCGAATTTTAGCCTAAGGCAGAGTTCAGGATGGCAGTAAGGGGAGCAGGGGTCACGCAGGATGATCACTCACTGGGTCAGGGTAAGCAAAATGTCTGGCGTGGGGAGCAGGGTAAGGAGAGAGAGCTGGTCAGGCAGCAGCTGGGATTGGATCACTGATTCCAGGAGGCAGGGGGATAGCTACCAGGTGACCTGTGACCTGTCCTTGAGAAACTAGGTTCTCACCTTGGCAGCTCCACCAGAAGTCCATTCTCCCTGGGGCTTAAAGAAGTCCAGAACACCATGGCCGTGGACCTGGAGTTCCCTTAGCCCATCTCTCCAGCACTGCTATGTCCTCTTGGCATCCGACGAAGCCCTCATGGGGAGGAAGACAGGTGCACAGGTTTACACTGGAGGTCTGTCTCATTGGGTTAGACCAGGCAACAGGATATTATGGAGATGTGGCCACTGGGGACCAGGAATTCACTTCCAGAAGTTCATTCCCTGAGAGGTGGGATACAAACTGACAAGGTTCATGCTGTCACCCTGGCTGGGCACTGGAATAGTTCAGGGGAGTGTTTAAATAAATCATGATGCCCTGGCCCTATGCCCAGAGATTCTGACTTAATTAGTCTGGGGAGGGTCTCTGGATGATCCTAAGGCCCAACCGAGACTGGGTGAGAGGAGCATGGGGAGGTGAAACAGGCAACCATTCCTATGCCTGTCACCCTCCCTCCCCTCTCTTTTTATGGGAAAGCCATCCTATGACTATGTAGTGTTTGGCAGTCTTTGCGTTTTTATCCACAGATGAGGAATAATAAGCCTTGGGTTTATTTTTTACTTTTTCCACTAAATACTTTTGGATGCTAATTTTTTAAAGTCTTTTGGCTTATTTGGAAATGATAATCACTTGCGCTATACAAAGTGCTGTTCTCCAAGGGAGAGGTACGGGATGACAGGAGATGACAAGAGTGGGGAGAAGAAACGTTGAATGCCCACTCAGGGATGGGCATTGTCACACACTCACAGTTGTGCGGACATAGGTTCTGGTCCTGCCCTCTTCCTTGAAAGTGGATGTCTTTCTGGGGACTGAGTCATTTGGTAAAGCCACAGGAAATTTAAATAAAATATGTAAAGTGCTCAGCCTCATACTTAGAACACAATAAATGCTCATAAATCATGGTTGTTTATTTCCAGGGCCCTTCATACATCAATCCAGCCTGCCACTCTGTTTTCCTACCAGAGGAAGGTAAGGGAACGCTGTCAGCAGCTTCGAGACGAACGTTGAATAAGTTGTGAGGAAAATGTAAAAAGAGTCAGGAGATACAAATCTTTAGATTTTAAGAAGATTCGGGCTAAAAACAGATGAACAGTTAGAAGAACCTTAATTAGTTACAGGAAAGTGTCATGATTCTGGAATGACAGGCTTCTCTGGTTCCTGTCAGGGACACCAGAAGCACAATGACAGGAATTTGGAGGAGAGGTGGAATTAAGCCACTTTCCAAAAGAAATTTAACAACCAAAAAAAAAAAAAGGAGGAGGAGGAAATATTTGTAGTCAGCATTTTGGTGTGACTTTGTCACATTCAGTCGTCGGTTTAATCTGGGCTATAATTTCTGTGAGGGCAGGAACATTATCTTAGGTATCTTTGTACATACGATGTCCACCACATGGGAGAGAACCAGTAAGTGTTGAATCAGTGCAGGATACATTACTGGGTATTTTTCCTTCACCTTACCTATCAATGTAAGCATTATTCAAATTTTAATTCAGCATGGGTAAGTCAGTGGATAGCTTTTTAAAATTAATATTGCTTTCAATTGACAAATCATAACTGTATACAATGTGATGTTTTGATATATGTGTACAATGCAGAATGATTAAATCAAGCTAATTAATACCTGTATCATCTCACTGTTCATTTTTTGTGGTGAAACATTTGAAATGGACTATCTTGGCTGTTTTGAAATATACAATATATTATCATTGACGATAGTTACCCTGCTGTGCAATAATCCCAGACACTTATTCCTTCTACCTAACAGAAACTTTGTACCCTTTGACTAACATCTCCCCATTCCCCTCAGCCACCATTTCCCCCAGCCTCTGGTAACCATGATTCTACTCTCTACTTCTATGTGTTTGACTTTTTTAGATTCTACATATGAGTGAGATCATTTGATATTTGTCTTTCTGTGCCTGGCTTACTTCACTTAGCATAACGTCCTCCAAGTTTATCCATGCTGTTGCAAATAAAAGAATTTTCTTCCACTTGTTGGGCCTCGATCAGAAGGACTTGGGCCCCCCACGAGTGGCTCCAGGGAGTGGGAGGCCAAGGCGAGTGGATCACGAGGTCAGGAGTTCAAGACCAGCCTGATCAAGATGGTGAAAACCCATCTCTACTAAAAATACAAAATTTAGCTGGGCGTGATGGCACGTGCCTGTAATCCCAGCTACTTGGGAGGCTGAGGCAGAGCATTGCTTAAACCCGGGAGGCGAAGGTTGTAGTGAGCCAAGATTGCACCACTGCACTCCAGCCTGAGCCACAGAGCGAGACTCCATCTCAAAAAAAAAAAAAAAAAAAAAAGAAAGAAAGAATTTTCTTCTTTTTTAAGGCTGAATCATATTTTATTGTGTATGTATGCCACATTTTCTTTATCCATTCATTCACTGATGGACACTTACTTTGATTTCATTTCTTTGTCATTGTGAATAAAAAACATAGAAGTGCAGATATCTCTCTGACAAACTGATATATACCCAGAAATGGGATTGCTGGATCATACGGTAGCTCTATTTTTAATATTTTGAGGAACCTCCATATTGTTTTCCATCATGGCTGTGCTAATTTACTTTCCCACTGACAGTGTGCAAGGGTTCCCTCTTCTCTACATCCTTGTCAACACTTATTTTTCATCTTTTTGATAATAGCCATTCTAACAGGTGTAAGGTGATGTCTCATTGTAGCTTAATTTGAATTTCCCCAATAATTAGTGATGCTGAGCTTTTTTTTTTTTATGAACCTGTTGGCCATTAGTATGTCTTCTTATGAGAAATGTCTGTCCAGATCTTTTGCTTATTTTAAAAATCAGGCTAATTGTTTTTCTTGCTATTGAGTTGCTTGGGTTTCTTACATATTTTGGATATTCACCCCTTACCAGATGTATGGTTTGCAAATATCTTCTCCCACTCTATGGGTTGTCTCTTCACTGTGTTAATTGTTTCCGGCGATGACTTTTTTAGAACGAAAACTTCTTGTACCTAGTTTGGAGCCCAACTATTAAATTCCTCAAATTGCTAAGAAACTTTGTTATTGTCGATGACTCTACAGTCACCTGGTGTAGAGATGCCAGGAAGACATGTGGTCATGCGTTTGGAAGAGTTTTATAAATTAAATAAAGCATCATCACTCGTCTCCCATAGAATATGCACTGATAATTAAAGGAGACTTTTAAAAAATCTTTAATGAGAGCAAGATGATTGAATATACTTCATTATCTTTGCAGGTCTTAGTTTTATTATTTGTGAAACAACAAAATGCTGGTTTTAGAGACATGGTTTTACTGGATGTCCTGACTAAAAAAGTTACTGTCCAAATACAAGAGATCCGTGCACATATCTGTACGTACTTACTGGATCAGAACGCTCATTATCCAATCCTTTATACTAACCACCATGAAAGTTTTCTTGAAATTGGACTAGTTTCTTTTTCCCTGACTAAGGAAAATTTTCTTTCAATCTAGTCAGAGGACAGTGACATTTTAATATTTTTAACAAATACATTAAAAACGCTCTAAAATTCTTTCTCCGGAAGCTTTTTGAGCAGACTAAAAATGGTTTCCCATTTGAAAAGTACGCAGATGATGAATTTTTATAGTAACACGTCATTTTCAACAACAATACAGCAAAGTTGTAGAGATATTTCTAAGCATTTTGTTTCCAAAATGCTTTCTCCATAGGGTGATTTACTCTTGAAAATCAGTAATGTTCTTACTCAAAGTTAAAATACCCCCTTTTTCTTTATAGATCATGTCTATTTATTACTTCAAAAATATCTGCCACCTCACTGACAGCCACATGTCACAGACAGTGTCTGTGATGTGCAATGCTAGTCGTAGTAAAATAAACTAGATACCTCATCTCTAAGTTGGGCAAGTCTTTCAAGTATTTTACAACAGATAATTAGCAAAGTTCTGTGTGATACAAAATATCTTCACCATTACTTCCCCTTCTGTTACAGAATACTCCAAAATGTTTTGCATATGTTAAAGTTTTTTGTGTTTATTTCATTGGTTCATTTTGTTTTGAAAGTTAGCCTCTTCACTGTTGTCCTCTAAAACTTTGTACCCTTTGGGGACAACTTCTTTGTAATGATAGCTTGCCTGTGAAAGAAATGGGAAATGAAAGTCACTTTGGACCTGTCTCTGTAGGATTATACTGGGATTCCTTTTATACTCTGGTCGAATTGGCTGCCAAATCTATGGTTGCACTAATACTGTTCTCTCATAAACCATTGTTCTTGTTACAAAAGTCACTTTGCATTAAAACTATCTTCTCCAGTCCGTCTTTCTTTTAGAGGTTCACAAGGAAGGTAGTCCTGGATGTGTTCCATTACTGAGTGAAATTAGCAAATTCCATAAGATGTTCCTAACATATTCCACATGTTAGAAACAACCGTACATCAATCCAACTATGGAGTAAACCTCCCACACTGTCTCATTTCTCCTAGTATTTATTTCTTCAACTCTTTAGTGATGTTTTCAAGACATCTTCCAGCTGCATTTGCCGACACAAGAATACATCTTAGTTTACTCATCAGTTTGCATTCTACACATTAGTTTGCAGCTGTTGCCACTACAACAGAAATAACAAGTGTTGGCTGGGCGTGGTGGCTCATGCCTGTAATCCCAACACTTTGGGAGGCCGAGGCGAGCAGATCACCTGAGGTCAGGAGTTGGAGACCAGTCTGGCCAACGAACATGGTGAAAACCCATCCCTACTAAAAACACAAAAATTAGCCGGGTGTGGTGGTGTGTGCCTGTAATCCCAGCTACTCAAGAGGCTGAGGTGGGAGATTCGCTTGAACCCGGGAGGCGGAGGCTGTGGTGAGCCAAAATGGTGCCAGTGCACTCCAGCCTAGGCAACAGAGCAAGACTCCTTCTCAAAAAAACACAAAAACAAAACAAACAAAAATAAAAGCATTTCCTTCATAGCATATAGCGTTTCACCTTTTACTATTAAGTAAGAAAGAGTGATCATCAAATTTATTGTGATTGTGGTAAAGTGCTGGATTGAGAATGATTAATGAACGGCTCTAAACATTCAAAGAATTAGAAAAGTTTACTTTCACATTCTAGATAACACATTTTTCAATGTTTTGCAAATAATGTTCACTTCACACCAGCTTTAATTGATAGCACAAGTTGCAATACGTATTTAGCTTGAGTTTCATTGTTAATGGTAGAGAATGTAAATTCATATTTCAAGCAGGTTTGGTTTTTTTTTTTTTTTTTTTGTCATTTTAATTCTTGTGTATGTGTGACTTTTTGCCAGAACAGATTCTATTCATATGGTTCTGCCTCATAATGCGGCCAAAAAGAGTGTGCATCAGTATTATCTGCAGCAAGCAGTTTCTCTACAGGTTTATTGAAAGCTATTAATCCACTTCATGGAGGTTGGTTTTGTTAAAACCAAGACGAACCCACTTACCCAAGCTCATAGATTTTGCAATTTGTCAAAAGGCTGTGAATGCAAGTGAATGATTACAGGGACTGCTGTCATCCCCTGCACACAGCGGCACATTCTCCCCTCAAGGCAACTCATGTGTTGGATGAGACATGAGACTAGTGACATGAGGACAAAATGTAAGCAGCAGTATCATTCCATATACTGAGTGTCAGCCACACTGAAGTTCTTTCTTATTGTTTTAGATTTTTAAAAAAGATCTTTTACTACACCTTTCTTCATAGCAATGGATTATCTTGAGCACATGAGGTGTGTCTACCCTGCTTTGGAGACCACCATTCCTAACTCAGCTCCCTCCCTGATGAATAAATAGCAATATATGAATTATTTATTCCACAAATATGGACTTGTTAGCTATTCCCCAAATCTATTTCTTCTCCTTCCTAACACTCAGGAACTACATTTCCTGGTCTTCCTTATGGCTTATGTGGCCATGAGACTGAATTCTAGCCAATGGAATGTGCCCCTTCTAGACCCAGGCCATGAAACCTCCCGTGCCATCTTCCTCCTCATCCTCTGTATTACTACATCTGCTGTCAATGTCTAAAGCAAAGTTGGAAGCCATATTTTGAAGAGACAGACTCTCCATCTGTTTGGGCCCCTGAATGACTCTGTGAAGCAGAGCACTATTCCCACCCCTATCATCAGTTGAACTTTACATGAGTGAAAAATAAATTTGCATTATGTTAAGTCACTAATATATTGGGAGTCTACCTGTTACAGAAGCCAGAGTTACTTTAATTAATACACTTCTTATGTTTAAGATGTTTTGATAGATGTTATGAGGGCTGCAAAAATAAACAGAAATAATCTTGACCTCAAGAATATAACACACATATGCAAATAATCATATTATGAATCTGTCCAGAGCACAAGCACCATGTGAGTGGCCCAAATTAAGCACAATGTCAGTTTAAACAAAGAACAGTTGTTCTAGTTGCTGTAGTAAGAAAATGTTTCATGAAGGCCTTTGTGATGGCCTTTGGAGGAGACAGAAGATTTCAGTAGACAAAGCTAAGAAGGGATTTTCTCAGAGAAGATAGGTATTAATCTCCTCTTTGAACTGGAACCTTGAATACCCAAGCTAAGGTGTTTGCAATTGATCCTGCAGGCAATGAAGAGCCAAGAAGACATTTTGAGCCAGGGAAAATGTAGTCACAATGGTATATTAGAGAAAGAAAAGAAGGTAGACTAGAGGAAGCACAGAAGACTTGTGTGTTTATGAGATTGATTTGGAAGCAACCACAGTGGTCAGCCTGGTGTTAATACTTAAAAGCTCAAGCTGCAGGTCGGCTGACCTGCTTGTGAATCCTAGCTCTTCCATTTGTCAACCATACAGACCTTGGATAAGCTACTTTACTAAGCCTCAGTTTCCCCATGTGCAAAAGGTGGATAATAATAGAAGGTACTTCCTAAGATTAATATGAACAGTAAGATAATGCATCTAAAGTATGCAGCACAGTGCCTGGCCAAGAGTAAACACTGTATAAACATTGTCATTATCATTGGTATTCCCAGTGTGAGATAATGGGGACCTGAGCTAAGTTTGTCAGTGGTCATGGAAAAGAGGGCTGAATGCAGAGACATGCAAGGAAGGCAGATGAATCAAAAATAACTCCAAAGTTTGGTCTCAGTTGCTTAGAACCTTCTCCCATTGGAAAGATGGACTGATTTTGTAAGGCAAAACACAACTGCATTTTTAGACAAGCCAAGTTTGAGGTACGAAGGGAAAGCTAGAGGCATTTGCAGACAAAGTGGAAGAAGGCAGTAGAGAGAGAGAATTTGAAGAAGTGAAATGAATTGTTAGAGAACAATCCTAAATGAGAAAGGAGCAGATGAGACCAATACATAGGTTAGGGTCTTGTCTGAAAGGAGATGAAGACACATACTCCTCTTTCCTTCTTCTGAGATAAAAGAGAAAGAAAATAAAAAGGGAAGGAAATATCTAGGAAAACTATGATATATGAAACAGAAAAGTTGAAGTAGCTAGTAGAACCTGACCTTGGCTTTTTCTGAAGAACTAGTGGTGTGGTCCTCTGCTTACAGTAGACATGGGGGCAGAGATCTTAGCACAGGAAGCAACCACCACTTAACACTCGCCATCTTCACTGTTCACCGAAGACCTATGCCTGTAAGACCCTGGGCTCAGTGCTCTGCAGAGAGCATTTTTAAAGGACACTGTTTTTAATGGGAGTTGTTGAATGACCAACTGCTTGTGGCTTACAAGGATGGCAAACACTCATTGTCCTTGAAAGACTAGATTTAAGTTAAAGATCCATATTGGCTTTCTTTGCCCTGAGGTTGATGGACAGAATCAACCCCAAGGGCATGGCCCATCAGAGTGTTTGCCAACTGACATCAGGTTGTAATTTGATCTCAATGATCCCAGGGATGCTACTAAGGGACTAAAGGCTGGTTTTCACAACTGGTGCTGAAAAAAATTTAAATTTAAATTTAAATTAAAAAAGATGGTGGGCTGGTGAGCACACCCATAGGGCAAGCCCCTGCCTTCCTGCACCAGCACACCTGAGCCAACACCAATAGGCCCATCATTGACTTCTCATACTCTAGGCTGCTCTGATGCACCCTTTCATTTGATTTCATCTTTGGACAATGTGATTGAGGAGAGAAGGTGCCTGTGGGATAGATACCCTTAGAGACGGTCCTGCCTGGCTGCCAGAGCTAAGTTTCAGCCAAAGTTGAGCTTGAGCAACTCAACTTGGAAGCTCCTAGGTTGAAGACCTCCAGCCGGGAGGAACAGCACTCCACCAGAAGACGCAGGTCACATGAGAACCTTCCTAATGAAGTGAAGCTTTGTTTATTTTTCCCTGGTGGAGGTAATTGCATGTGACATTTCTCTGAATCATTTATTTATATTTTTTTCTTCTTTTTCAGCATAAGAAATTAAACAGATGGGAAAATCATACTTAAAGAGTTTTCTTATTACTCCTGGCAGTCTTTGGCTTTGGGCAACCGGTCAGCATCTTTCCCTGGCTAGAAATAATGCCTGGAAGTATTTATGCCGCCTTCAGCTTCACAGAGGGCAAGCAGGGACTGCATTTTCCCCATTCGTTCCCTTCATCAAAGTCTTTGTCCAAGTCATAGTACAAAGATGTGTTCTTGAGGCCCTGGACCCCACTCAGAAGCTTTTTTGTTTAATTTGATTCTTGTTGTTGACATTAGGAGTGCATTTAAACATGTCTCTGTCCCCATCTTGTAGCTGGAATCCAGAGTTCCTTGTTAGGAGGTTGGACATGGATGTAAATGTCCCTGATGGTGAACACAGCTGGGAACATGTGCAACTGAGGAGAGGACAGATGGGAGGTGGGAGTGAACTAAGGGAGGGCAGTTCCTTCTGCCTTTATGGAGGAGATGCCAGATGGTACAGCACGTTGTACCCGTATCTTTTAGGTGCAAGCCCTAGGAAGATGCATCTAGGGGCTGTCTAAGGAATCAGGAGCCTATTGTGACTCCCAAGAGGATCAGCTTCTCCAAAGCTCAAACCAGACCTGAACCCCCAAGATATGCCACCCTTGAATATTTGTTCTCTGCTGCTAGGGTAGATTTTACATTCAGAAGACAGAGTTAAGAAAGGTGACAAAACAGGAAGAAGAATGGGATGTGACTTGGGCACAGAGACTTTGGGAGTTCCAGGTATTGATTGAAGTTCAGGTGGCACCAGGATTGAGAATGGGGTCCAAGGGGACACCCCAGCTCCCTACCCCACATCCTGCTTCATATCTGTGAAACTGGGGTTCTCTGTCCACGTCATCATCTTCTGTCCCCACTGAGAAGGAAAGCAACACCACAGCAGTACATTGCTCCCTGGGGCACTCTTTCTGTCGCCCGCTAATATTTGACCAGAATTCCCTTATCATCCCAGCCCGGGTACAGTGTCCCTTTTTACACACTCCCACAGTACCCAATACTTAATTCACATTGTATTGTAATATACCTGCTTGAGTCTTTCTTCATCACTAGACTATACACTCTGAAATCAGCAATTGCCTTTTGCTGGGCTTAGCACATCTGACTCATGAAAGAAGAGAGTTGAGACCTCCAAGTCCCACGTAGGCATGTGACATGGCAGACAGGAAAGCTCAGGTTGCTGTGTCCTCTGCCATCCTCCTAACCCTGGAGGTTCCAAGTATCTGATTGGAAGACAGACACAATACTTTCAGCATGGCACACCCCACTGGCTCTCACACCTGTCTTTTCTTTGCAGTTGCTCCCTTGGACAATTTGAAGCTCTCTCTCCTCCAAGGGCTCTCAATGGGTCAGAACCATTTTAGCGATTTGTGTGCTTCATTTATCACAATGACTGGGGGATGTTCTACCGATAATTATTTGGTGGGGGCAAAGAAGGCTCGACATCTTGCAATGCTTAGGACAATCCCCTGGAGAGAAGAATCATCCACATAATGCCTGATGTTCAAGTGTTTCACCAGGGCTTCATGTAGGTAAAATCTCTGTTCTGTTTTACATACAAACACAAAGCATTTCTTGAAAGGTTTTTAAATATGCTGAATTTTCCAGGAATGTGACTATCATGTCAACAGAGGGAGGGTTGTAGTTTGTTTGCTAAGAATCATTCACCATTTGGGACACCATGTTACTGACAGCAGTGCCCCTTTCACAGTGTTTGAGTGGCAACATAGCTCACTCGAGCAGGCTGCATTTCTATCTGTTTCTTTCTCAGGGAGGTGGCATAGTGGCCCAGGTATCAACTTGGGTATTATATTTTCTATGTTATTCCTGCCTGAGCATTTACCTATGGAGACACATACTGTTTTATTATTAAATAACTTTCCATTTATTTTTAAGTCAGAGCATTACATCCACCTTTTAAAAATAATATGGGTAGAGAGGTTATATGATTAATTATAACCTCTCTATGATTAATTACAACAGAATTATAATTCTGTTCTGGGTTGAATTATGTCTTCCAAAAAAGATATGCTGAAGTCCTAACCCCCAGGGCCTCAGAACATATTTATTTGGACATTGGGTCTTTACTGAGACAATCAAGTCAAAATAAGGTCATTAGGATAGGCCTTAATGCAAGATGAAGGGTGTCCTTATTAAAAAGGGAAATTTGGACATAGAAACACACATAGAAGGAGGATGGTATAAAAGACAAAGGGAGAAAACAACCATCTACAAGCCAAGGAGAAAGGCCTGGAATAGACTCTCACAGCCTCAGAAGGAACCAACCTTGATGACACTTATGACAAGATTTATGGCCTCCAGAACTTTGAGACAATGCATTTCTGTTGTTTAAGCCAGCAGTCCCCAAACTTTTTGGCACCAGGGACTAGTTTCATGGAAGATAATCTTTCCATGGGATGGGGTTGGGCAGGGGATGGTTTGGGGACGAAACAGTTCCACCTCAGATCATCAGGCATTAGTTACAATCTCATAAGGAGCATGCAACCTAGATCCCTCACATGCGCAGTTCACAACAGCATTTGCGCTCCTATGAGAATATAATGCCGCCACTGATTGGACAGGAAACAGGGCACAGGTGGTAATGCTCGCTTGCCCACCACCTACCGCCTGCTGTATGGCCCAGTTCCTAATAGGCCATGCACCAGTACCAGTCCATGGCCCAGGGGTTGGGGACCCCTGGTTTAAGCCACCCCAGTCTATGATATTTTGTTATGGCTGCCCAAGCAAACTAATACAATTTCATTCCAGAAAAGTAAGGAGGTGTGAAATGTGTTATGCAAAGAGGACATTGGGTATGATGTGGTTGAGAACAATTCCTCTATTCAGACTGTCAAGCAGGGCTGCAGAAAATGGCCCCAAACAGCAATAATAATACAAAAATCAGGCTTGGTTTGGCAAAGGGCAACACCGTAATGGGTAATTTCAGTGTCAGAAGTAATCAAAGTATTAAATATCTAGCAAAAAAGAAAAGTAAGCCTCCAACTATGGAGACTTCCTAAACTTGAGAGGGATTGACCACAAAGCTATTAAAGTTTAAAAAGAAAGAAAAAAAAATCTATTTCATACTTGGAGAAAGCTCTTAAAACTCTTCTTGCTGTGGACAAATAGCCCCACTTAATGTGTGTATGGATTTTCACTGTTCCTGAAGCATTTCATGTACTTTGTTCCATTAAACTGTTACAACAGTCCCAAGAGGTAGGCAGAGCAGATGAAACTATTCTCATTTTATATCTGAGAAATCTGTGGCTGTTAGAGTAATTTGCTCAGGGTCAAATAAACATGACATTTTTCTTTATTAACTAAAATGATTTTGGCTGCGAGAAATAGCCACCAATACCAATGTGAGTAACTTATACATAAAATAATTTGATACCTCAGATATCCCCAGCCAAGGAAGCCATGAGCAACTGGCCTTGGGAGGACTGGAGCCACAGTTCTTCCAGGGCTTTCTTCATCCATGCAGCTGCTATGTAGATGACTCCACAGCCCACCTCCAAGATGTAACTCCCTGATTGAATTCCAGATTTCCAGATGAGAATCTGACTGATCATTCAGGCATCTGACCTGTGCCAACCAATTGTGCCCAGGCCAGGCAGGTCATCTAGTATCAGCAAGGCCTATAGGGTTTTGATCTTATGGTTTAGGGGGAAGTTTCTAGAGAGAGGAAAATCCTTATGTAGCTGAACAAGTCCAGAGAAAATCCATCCTTTTGTGCACTCAGCACACTCTAACCTTCCTATGCATCCAGATATGCCCCCGGGTAACGCAGTGCAGAACAAACAGGTACAAGCACACACCCACTTGCCTGGAGAAACAGCTACAGTTATATCCAGCTAACAGTCCATCGATGGGGGAACAGTGCATCTAACATCACTCCTTCTCTTCCTGGGCTCATAGATTAGCTCTATTTCCTAGTCTCTGGGGGAACAAGATGTGGCCTGTGACCGAGTTCTAGCCAGTGGGATATGAGCAAAAGTATTGGGCATCACTTCCAAGTCTTATCCACTTTGCTCTTTCCCCTTCACAGACTTGATGCATATTAATATAGTGAACTTGGCAGATTCTGTATATTATGGGAAAAAAAAAAAACAACATTGAAGGAGCCTGGTCCCTGAGTCACTTCTTGGAGGAGAGGCACCAGCAGATCAGGAACATATTTGGAATTTAGCAGAGCAAGAAATAATTTCTATGGTGTTTGAGCCCTAACACATTCTTGGGTTTGATTTTATGGCAGCTAGTGTTACCTTACGCAATGCAGAGGATGATGCTCAAGACACACCTTTCAGAATGTTACCAAACTCCAGTCTGTGTTTGTTCCTTGCCCCTCATTCCATCACAGTCATTTCTCCCTACTACAACCCCTACAGACTCTATCACCATCATTATAAATCATATAAAGAAATAGGGAGACGGAAAGAAGAAACAATCCTAGATACAAATCAAGAGACCGAGTTGCACACCTGACTTGGTAACTCTACATCTTTTGCTCATGGGAATTCCTTTTTCTCTGGGAACCACAGAAATGGGTTTCTGGCAGCCATGTTTATCCTGCATGAAATTGCCTCCTGAGGGCTGACTGGTATAGGAACAAATTCCTACCTAAAAGAGCCAATCAACTTCTCTCTTTCAGGAATCTGAAATTTGAATGAGAGAAAGAGATGATGAGATGAGGACCAATCACATTAATAGCAAAGTTCCAGAGGAAGGGTCTATTAACTCCTGAGGTTGACATCACTGGAACAGCATAGTTACTGTCTTTCTCGAGTGGACTCATTCAACTCTTCCCTGAATGAAATGATTTGCCAAGCAACCTTCTAATAAATTTCTGTTAATGCTTCAACTTTTTGAGTTTTTTAAAAATTGAAACCAGAAGAACTCTATCTAATGAAGAAAGTACTTCCAGAGGAAGGGATTTGTTGATCTTCACAGTACCCAAAGGAGGTGCTCTTCAACCATTCGCTCATTCATTCATTCATCCATGTATTTAAAAAATATTTATTGGGCTCCTACCGTATGCCAGGCACATTGTGCTAGATGTTGAGGATTCAATGATGAATCTGGTCTCTGCTCTCTTGATGCTTGCAGCCTAGGAGAAAAGGGGACATTGGTTGGATAATCTGTCTCATGAACATGCAGATTTTGAGAGAAAGATTCAGGTCTATGAAAGAGCATAGCAAAGGACGGAATCTAGACTTGTGGACATGAAGAAACAACACTTGCACTAACTATTGAATACCTAGTAGGCATTGACTCCTAGGAGAAATCAATGCTTTACCCAAATCTTTACAAAACTCTGTGATGGGAGCTTAAATAGAAGTACACAGGGAGTACCATGTGGCCCAACAGAAGTATTTTAATTTCTCTGAAAGCAATGGAAAAAGTGTCTCATAGTAGATGAGATTTTAGTTGAGGACAAAAAGGTTTTCAAAGAAGAAAACGGTGGAAGGGCATTCCAAGCAGAGGGGAAAAAGTATATGCAGAGGCATGAAGGTATCAAAGTGTCAGAACAAATAGTTCCGTGTGGCCATAGGATTCAGGTGAAGGATATTTGTGAGGGAGAATTTCAGTAAGGAAGCTCGAGGGCCAGATTATGAAGGGCCTCATCGAGGTCATGCTAAAGCAGTACGATTTTATCCTGTGGGCAGTGGGGAGCCCAAGGAAGATGAACACAGGGAAGTGTACAGTAAGATTTGTGCTTTGGAAAGTTCATTCTAGGTTTCCTGAAGAACAGATTAAACCTGGGAGAGAATGGAAGATGACAGGACAATTAGGAGCTATGAACTGCCTCTGCTGTGTTAACAGCTGTTATCTGCTAAATGATCCACTAGAGGCCTGAGGTCTACTATAATCTCAGCATTCATGGGAAAAGAAACAGTTTGAAGTGTCTCCCCAAGCCTTCCTCTCCTACCTCATTCATCGCCACCATCTTGGTTGGCCCAAACTGCCTCAGGTGTGGTTTGTTGTGTGGCTCTTAACTGGTCTCTCTTGCTGTAATCTGCTCTTTTAATCTCTCTTCACGTTACCAGCTGGTTATGCTCCTGGGACCTCTCAGCTGATCACATTCCTTCAATTCAGGGAGCTATCTGCTGCCTAAGGGTCAAGCCATAGTCCTCTCTTCCCCACTAGCCTCTCACCCTTTGCTCACTAACACTGACTCCCCTTTACCTACATTGTCTTTAATTCTCACCTCACCCCCAAAGGAAACTTTATCGTCCTTATTTTTTAGTCTCAGATAGGCTAAGTCACAGGTCACAGACAAAAGGCTACAGGCTAGTAAATTGTGGAATCACATTTTGAATTTAGACCTGGCTGACTCTGAGGCCCATGTCTTTTCTATTTGGGATGCTAGCACTGAACTCATGTTCTCCAGAGAAACAGAACCAGCAGGATACAATAATTGGCTTGTGTGATTATGGAGGCTAAGAAGTACCAGCATCTCCTGTCAGCAGGTTGGAGATCTGGGAAAGCCTATGGTGTGATTCAGTGTGAATCCAAAATCCTGAGAACCAGGAGATCTGATGGTATAAATCCCAGTACAAGGGTCAAAAAAGATGAGATATGTTATCTACGCTAAAGCAGACAGGCAGGAAGCAAAAGAGACCAAATTCCTGCCTCCTCTTCCTTTTGCTCTATTGAGGCCCTCAGCAGATGAGATATGAGATGGTGCCCACCCACAACGGGGAGTGCCATCTACTTTATGGAGTCCATCAATTCAAATGCTGCTCTTATCTGAAAACACCCTCACAGACACACATAGAAATGATTCTTAATCTGGGTATCCTGAAGCCTGTCAAATTTATCCATAAAGTTATCCATCACAACTCCACCCCTTGTCAACTTGGGCACCCATACATATCTCCTTAAACCATACTTAATCTCCAAATAAAGGTAATAAAGAGGTCATAATTCCACCTAACATGATACAATCATCCCGCATACAACGAAAAATACACTGACCACTTCCCCGGAAGATGAAGTAAAGTCCTTGAGTGATGTTTACTCTTGATACCTCTAATTTAAACACTGTGGTTTGAAATTCACAATACTTAAATACTATGACAAAAATCAGTGGATCTTATGTTGCATGGTAAGGGAACAAGAGAGGAAAGAAAACAAAGATACACACACATGCACACACATACACACACACACATTCATAGCAGAATGAGGAGGAAATATTTGTGACAGTTAAGTCCATTTCTGTAACTAGTTACATTATTGTAGCTGGTATTAATAATCACTTTCTTCCATTACCCATTCTGTTTTCCCTTTGCCTTCAGCAAGCACCTCAGTTGGTTATGGTTCTTTACCCAGTGGGGCAACCCAAACATTCCTTCCCCAAAGGTCTGGGTCATTACTAGCCCAGCCTGGATTAACTGTTGTCATTTTCCATTGACCTTAATCACAGGACATAGTAATACTAAGAGATACCGGAAGGTATCTCCTATAATCCAGACATACTCTTCCTTACCTTCATTGTGGAGATATAGTACAATTTTCCCTTGGTAATCAGGACCAATCAACCCGCCAATACCACAACTCCCTTCCTTGCCTGTGGTTTTTGAGGCATGAGGAGCCCAAAGTGGTTAGATGGCAGTCTTGACTTTCTGTTCAATGGAATCATCACTGTGTCTCTTGGTAGAAGCATTCCTTCCTTCAGAAATAAGACCTCTAGCCCAGCAGAGCATAAGGCCATAAGAATAAGAAGCAAAATTTTGCTAGTGGGTAATAGTGAGTCACTCCAGTTTCCTTGGACCCAAGAATCCTGGCTATCAGAGAAGTAGCACCATGTATTGGAGGATGATACAAAGCATAGAGAGCCTTCTGGAGAACCTTGCTCTAATTCTGCGAGGTATTATCACCTAGCTGACACTGTAACTGCATCTGCAAAAGGCCATTCCACTGTTCTATCAAGTTAACTGCTTCAGGATGGTGGAGAACATGGTAGGAAGAGTGAATTCCATAAGCATGGGCACATTGCCACACATTTTTGCTGTGAACTAAGTTTCTTAATCAGAAGCAATGCTGTGTAGAACATCATGGTGGTGAATAAAGCAGTCTGTAAGTCCATGGATGGTAGTAGGCAAAACACATTTGTATCCAAAATAAGTATCTATTCCAGTAGGAACAAAATGTTTACCCTTGCATCACAGAAGCAGTCCAATGTAATCAATCTGCCATCAGGTACTTGGCTGATCACCCCAGGGGATGACGCCATATCAGGGGCTCAGTGTTGGTCTCTGCTGCCAGCAGACGAGGCACTCAGCAGTGGCCATAGCCAGGTCAGCCTTGGCAAATGGGAGTCTATGTTGCTGAACCCATGCACAATCTCCACCCTTGCCAACATGGCCACTTTGCTCAGGAATTCACTGGGAAATGACAGAGGTAGCTGGAAAAAGGATGGCAGGTATTCATAGAACAAGTCATCCTACCCATTATTAAAGTCCTACTCTGCTAAGGTCACCCTTTGGTGAGCATTCATATGGATACAAATATAATCGCTTTTTTCACCTATTTATACAGGTATGTCCAACCTACCTCTTCCAAATATTTGTCACTAATCTAATCTTGTTTCTTCTAAGTTCCTGACCATCCAGTCATGATGACCCCAGCCTATGAATCAGTATATAATTGCATGTCTGGCCATTTCTCCTTCCAAGTAAAGTGAACCACCAGAAGTGTGGCTCAGATTTCTGCCCACTGGGAGGATTTCCCTTCACCACTGTCCTTCAGGGATGGCCCAGAGAGGGCCTGCAGAGCTGCAGCCATCCACTTTCAGGTGGTGCCTGGATGTCGTGCAGAACCATCTGTAAACCAGGCCTGGGTCCTCTCTTCCCCTCTCAACTGATTCCCTACATGAAGCCATAGGGAAACTCCCATGAAGCTGGGAGATAAGGCATAACAGGGGTGGAACCACAGGCATTTGAGTCGCTTTTTCATGTAACTTACTTGTGTTTCCAGGGCCCACCTGGGACCATATATATACCACTTCATTTGATCATGGAGTATTGCTTTACATGCCTAACTTTATGACTTGATGGGTCAGACAATATCCAAACCAAGATGGGAAGCTCTGGTTTCATGGTAACTTGGTGGCCCACGGTTACATGTTCAGTCTCTATTAAGGCCCAGTAGCAGGCCAAGAGCTGTCTCTCAAAAGGAGAGTAGTTACCTTCAGGTAATGGCAGAGCCTTGCTCCAAACTTTTAAAGCCCTGTGCTGCAATTTGCCTACAGGGGCCTGCCAAAAGCTCCAAACAGCATCCCCATCTGACACTGACACTTCAAATGCCATTGGTTCTGCTGGATCATATAGCCTGAGTAGCAGAGCAGCAGTCACAGCGTCTGGGATCTAGTGCAGAGTGTTTTCTTTTTCTAGGTCCCACTCAAAACTAGCAACTTTTTAGGTCACTTGGTAAACAGCCACTGTCTGGTTAAGTGTATCACTGTCATTCTCTATGATCTGTCTTCTGCACAAGCCAAATAGGAAAGCTGAATGGAGATACAGTGGGAATCACTACCCCTGCATCTTTCAAGTCCTTCATGGTGGCACTAATCTCTGCAATCCCTCCAGGAAAGCAGTATTGCCTTTAATTTATTATTTTTCTAGGCAGAGAACATTCTAATGGCTCTCAGCCTTTCCTGCCATAATAGTTCTCACTCAACATGTTCAGGGAACCATTGTAAGGATTCTGTCAGCTGCCAGCTGGCAGAATCCATTCCACTGGTGAATTCTGGAACTCAGGGAATAACCACAGGATGGGTTAAGAGGTCTACTGAATCCACTGGAAGATGGACCTGAGCTAAAACTCCATTGATCATTCAATCTTGATAATTCATAGAGAAATTTGGGGTCTCTCCATTCAGAGCCAGTGATATGGTTTAGCTGTGTCCTCATCCAAATCTCATATTGAATTGTAGCTCCCATAATTCCCACGTGTTGTGGGAGGGACCTGGTGTAAGGTAACTGAATCATGGGGCAGGTCTTTCCCATGTTGTTCTTGTGATAGTGAATAAGTCTTAGGAGATCTGATGGTTTTATTCAGGGAAGTTCCCCTGCACATGCTCTCTTGTCTGCCACCATGTGAGATATGACATTGTTCCTCCTTCCCTTTCTGCCATGATTGTGAGGCCTCCCCAGCATATGGAACTGTGAGTCAGTTAAACCTCTTTCCTTTACAAATTACCCAGCCTTGGGCATGTTTTTATTAGCAGAGAGAGAACAGATTAATGCAGTAAACTGGTACCAGTAGAGTGGGGTGCTGCTATAAAGATACCCGAGCATGTGGAAGCAACTTTGAAACTGCTAACAGGCAGAGGTTGGAACAGTTTGGAGGGCTCAGAAGAAGACAGGAAAATGTCAGAAAGTTTGGAACTTCCTAGAGACTTGTTGAATGGCTTTGACCAAAATGCTGATAGTGATATGGACAATAAAGTCCAGGTTGAGGTGGTCTCAGATGAAGATGAATAACTTGTTGGGAACTGGAGTAAAGATCACTCTTGCTATGCAGAGACTGGCAGCATTTTGCCCCTGCCCCAGGGATCTGTGGAACTTTGAACTGGAGAGAGATGATTTAGGGTATCTGACAGAAGAAATTTCCAAGCGGCAAAGCATTCAAGAGGAAGCAGAGCATAAGAGTGTGGAAAAGTTTGCAGCCTGACAGTGCATAGAAAAGAAAAAACCATTTTCTGGGGAGAAATTCAAGCCTGCTGCAGAAATTTGCATAAGCAACAAGGAGCCAAATGTTAATCACTAAGACAATAGGGAAAATATCCCCAGGGCATGTCAAAGACCTTCATGGCAGCCCCTCCCATCACAGATCTAAAGCCTAGGAGGAAAAAATGATTTCCTGGGCCCGGTCCAGGGCCCCCCTGCTGTGTGCAGCCTATGGACTTGGTGCCCTGCATCCCAGCTGCTCCAGCCATGGTTAAAAGGGGCCAAGGTACAGCTCAGGCCATGCCTTCAGAGGGTGCAAGCCCCAAGCCTTGGTAGCTTCCACATGGTATTGAGCCTGTGGGTGCACAAAAGTCAAGAATTGAGGTTTGGGAACCTTTGCTTAGATTTCAGAGGATGTATGGAAATGCCTTGATGTCCAGGCAGAAGTTTGCTGCAGGGGTGGAGCCCTCAAGGAGAACCTCTGCTAGGGCAGTGCAGAAGGGAAATGTGGGGTCAGAGCCCCCACACAGAGTCCCCACTGGGGTAGTACCTAGTGGAGCTGTGAGAAGAGGCCCACTGTTCTACAGACCCCAGAATGGTAGATCCACTGACAGCTTGCATCATGCCCCAGAAAAGCCACAGACACTTAACACCAGTACATGAAAGCTGCCAGGAGGGGAGTTGTACCCTGCAAAGCCACAGGGGTGGAGTTGCCCAAGGCCTTGGGAGCTCACATTTTGCATCAGCATGACCTGGATGTGAGACATGAAGTCAAAGGAGATCATTTTGGAACTTCAATGTTTAATGACTGCCCTATTGGATTTCAGACTTGCATGGTGCCTGTAGCCTTTTCATTTTGCCAATTTCTCCCATTTGAAATAGGTAAATTTACCCAATGCCTGTACCTCCATTGTATCTGGGAAGTACCTAATTTGCTTTTGATTTTACAGGCTAATAGGTAGAAAGGACTTGCCTTGTCTCAGATGAGACATTGGACTGTGGACTTTTGAGTTAATGCTGAAATGAGTTAAGACTCTGTGGACTGTTGGGAAGGCATGATTGGTTTTGAAATGTGAGCACATGAGATTTGGAAGGGGCCAGGGCCACAATCGTATAATTTGGCTGTGTCCCCACTCAAATCTCATACTGAATTGTAGCTCCCATAAATCCCATGTGCCATGGGAGGGATGTGGTGGGAGGTAATTGAATCATGCAGATGGGTCTTTCCCATGTTGTTCTCATGATAGTGAATAAGTCTCACAAGACCTGATGGTTTTATAAAAGGGAGCTCCCCGGCACATGCCCTCTTGCCTGCTGCCATGTAAGACATTACTTTTCTCCTCCTTCCCTTTCTGCCATGATTGTGAGACCTCCCCAGCATGTGGGAGGGTGAGCCAATTAAACCTCTTTCCTTTATAAATTACCTAGCCTCTGGTATGTCTTTATTAGCAGCATGATAATAGATTAATACAGTCAGTGTCCAGCAGTCCCCAAAAGGTCTAATTATTTCCTTTTCCCTAATATAATTACCCTGTTAAGGCTGTGTGTTCCTCTGGGGAAAGCTGGGAAAAAGATTAACAGCATAAATTTTCTATAGTATAATGAGGGCTCTTCCTTGAGTGGGCCCAGTCTCACTCAAGGGGTTCTGAGTCTATAAAAGGCTCAAGTCTGGGAATTGATTGAGGGGTCATGAGTCTGTTTTTATGATTCAAATTAGACTTTCGTTCACTTGACCTATAACTTTTCTGCTTATACAGATCAAGTAAGAATTTAGTAGACTTCCTATCTATTTCACTTCTGTGAACACTGATCAATTAGCTAATGCCAGAGTCTGCAGGAGTAGACTGTTCTGACTGCTGCTTTGACTCTGCTGTCCATTACAGTAACTCTGCCCACCTTACCTTTGACTGTTTAGTGCCACTGCCTGGTCCCTGCCACCCAGGAATCTATTTATTCCCATTGTGTTTGGGTTCCCCAATTCAGTAACTGTGGTTCTCATTGTGAGGTCTGGTCTACAGAAAAGAGCAATCACAGAGGTCTTCAAGAATGCTGTGGCTCCTCTCACAAATGTACTCCTCACAGCATTGGTGAAATGTATGTCTTCTACAGCCTCCCAGTGTGGGTGAGTAGATCCTAAATGACAAAACCGCTCTAATATTCCAATCTCCCTAAGCCTTTGGTTCCCTCCCTCTATGTTAAACTAAGGTAGGTAGGTCATTTCCAATTTGCTCACAGTGGGACACCTTTGGATCTATGTTTCAACCAATAAACCAACCAAACAAACTGTTAGAGCCATTTCTAACTCCAGGAACTGCAATATTAGATGCAAAATCTCTGCTTAGTGAGCCCATGTCAATAAATTCAGCCTGATCCAACTTTATGTTCCTTCTACGATTATCCCACACTTTTAGTATACAGCCCTACACATGTTCCACAGACTTCTGCCTACAGTAATTTAAAAACTCAAGCAGTTCTTCTGATTATAATTACTCTCCTGGGTCACACATGGTTCACCTTTAGGAGCCTGTTAGATCTTAAGTCAAGTTATAGGTCTGGAAGCAAAGAGGGATGGTGGGAGTGGGTCCTGAAGAGAATCAGCATTGTCTTCCAAGGCAACTGCCTCAAGTGAAGTCATCACAATTTCCTCAGGCAATGCAGGGTTAATCCTCCTGAGACCCAAGTGGTCAAGCTGATACCACTGGGATGATGGTGCCATTACCTGAGAGTGGGAAGGCCATGGTCCCTGGGGTTGAGGAGGCCACTTCTGCTGGGGGTAAGGAGGTCAATTACACTGGAGATAGGGAGATGTCTGCCACTTGCAAAGCAAAATAATCAGAATTTAGGGGCTCAGTGTCCCCAGCTTCATCAGGGTCTTCCCACACCTCCCTATCCCAATTTACAGGATCCCATTCTTTCCTAATCAATGCCCTCACTTTTACCCTGTGAGGCTGGGAGCTCAATTTGTGTTGTAATTCAGCCAGCTGAAAGATAAGGTTCTGTGTTTGATTTTCAGCATTTCAGCTCTGTGGCTACACATGATGAGGGTCTTTTTTAGGGCATACCAAGAAGCTCTTGAGTCACTTATGTAGCACTTGTACTGGGAGTCCCTGTTCAGCACTTCAAGTCCCTGAGCTCAGCTCATTAGGAACAACCAACCAATTCACTATATTTGTTCATTTTCCAGAAATATTTGAAAGTATTATATACAGATTCACCTAGATCCGTGCTTCTCATAGGTAGTTAAGTGTATTCTATGCAGGTATTTTGTGCATTTCTATAAACAGTTTACACCATGGACTGTCATTGTTCTCTTTACTACTGGAAATAGCATAATTAGTGTCTTTAAATTTAATCAGATTAGAGATTCAATTTCAGAAACCCAAGAACTTATTTTAGAAAATTCATCTTTAAAATTCTGGCTCTCTAGAACTACTCTCAGTATCAAAATCTCTATTAGGGTTCTCCAGAGAAACAGAACTCTCATGCAGGTCCTCTGGAAAACTCCAATATGGATTTTGATACTGATGTACATATATAGACTTATTATAAGGAGTTAGCTCACATGATTGCGGACATTGGGAAGTCCCAGCATTCGCTGTCTGCAAACTGAAGACCCAGGAAAGCCTCTAGTGTGATTCCATTTGACTCCACAGGCCAGAGAACAAGGGGAGCTGAAGGTGTAAATCCCAGTCGGAGGGTCAGAGAAGATGAGAGAAGCTGTCCCAGGTCAAGTAGGCAGGCAGGAAGCCAAAAGAAGCAAATTCCTCCCCTCCCTTTTGTTTTCTTAAGGCCCTCAAGGGATTGGATGATGCCCATCCACATTGGGAGGGCAATTCTCTTATTGAGTGCACTGATTCCAATGCTAATTTCATCCAGAAACATCCTCCGGACTCCGCCAGGAACAATGTTTAATCTGGGCACCCTGTGACCAGTCAAGTTGACACATAATTAACCATCACAGCCAAGTGGCCATGTTTAGTTAGGTCATGTTTTCCGAACTATGCACCCCCCCCTGCATCTTAATATCTCAAGGGTTGAGCCAACGTATTGCTCAAAGAATATCAACAAGTGCTAATACTGCTTTTTTCCCCAAAATCAATGTAAATAATCAAATTTAAAAAATTTTTACATATGTGCCCTTTACAATTTTTAAAATGTCTTTGGTCCCTGTGACCAGTTGTTTAAACCAGAATTTAGTATAGGACACTGACTCTGCACTATTTATATAGTTATTTTAATTGACTGTCTCCTAAATAAGTTTGAAATTTACTGAAAAGACCACATGGTTAGTGGGAAATTAGGCCGTTGAGTATTGACATACACAAAGCCCTGAAAGCCTGACTCAGTACAGTAGTGGTATGCTAAGCACTGGGGAGACTTGAGTGACTTTTGAGCTGAGAAGAAGCCCAGTTATAGCTGTGCCATAGGAAGACTTCTTTGACCACAGGGGCCAGGAAAGATAATAGCAAAACTTCTCAAAATGTGGTCCTCTATCAACTGGATCAGAACCCCCCAGGATCATTTTAAATGGGAACACCCAAGACCTCCAGTCAGAATTTCTGGGTGTAGGACCCAGGAATCTATATTTTAACAGTCTCCCAGATTTTAATGTGCATTTTAACGTACATTGAAATTTATGAATCAGCAGATTAGATAGAGGAGAAGTGGGAGATATGAAAACCAGTTCGGTGGCTGCAGAGATTCTGCCAAAGAGAGGTGATGAGTGAATAAACTAGAGGGACTTGATCTAGAATGAAACAAGTAATAACACATGAAGGAAAAGCCAGCAATGGACAAGCAGCCAAGGGCTTCTGACCAGGGTGACCGAAGGATGGTGGGGCCATTAGCAGAAACAAGGAGGGTAGGAGAACAAGTTAGGAGGGTAGGAGAAATATATGAATTTGGTTAAAGATAATATATATGTTTGGATTTGGCCACTGTAAAAGTGAGGTGCTGGCAGGACGTCCTAGCAGGCACATGGGATGCTCTGTCATTAGCAGATATCTGCATGGTATTATACATCTAAGGTCGACTTACATGCCTAGAAACCGAGAGACACAATGAAGCTCGGGCCATGGGGCAGGTCTTCTCAGAGTCTATTAACTTTCTCTGCTTGTGGCCAGAGATGACACCCATTGCCCGACAGCTATCTGCAGATTAGTCCATTAGTCACACAAAGGTGATGAGAACTGAGGAGAGGAAGATGAACTACCTGAAAACCAGCTTATGGTTCCCACCCCACCAGGTCTACCTGACAACAACATTTTCCAAAAGGTATCACAGTATTATTACTCTTGAGCTCTGGTTGGAATCTCTGTGCATATCCTCATTGCAATAGTGCACCAGCAGTTCACTTTCAAAGGCAGCTTCAAAATCCTCACAGCTGTGTTTTAAACCCGGCCAATTAGATTTCACTGGAAAGTCAGTCGGGGCCAAAACCTGGGAGCAATTTCAATGACACCTTTTAAGACCAAAAGGCAGCCTTTCAGAATTGACAGTTTCTGTAGATCCAAGTTACACAGAGACTTTCATCTGCACATTAGCAGATGCAGGACTGGGAGGATGGACTGGAAGGACTTATCTGAAACTGGAATCATCAGGTTTCCTGAAACACACACGTTTTCTTGTTTAGCTTCCCATCCACCAAGGAGGTCATCTGGGGAATATCACTGCCGGAAATATACCTAGAGGTTTTCAATTAAAATAAATTGTCTCAATCTTTGGAAATTATACAAGAACTGGCAGTGTCATACCAAGGCCACAAACTCACTCTCAGGCAAGCTCCAGGGTGACAAACTTCAGAAACCACAGATGGGGAATGAAATCCCTTCGATGCTCACAGCCTGCCCTCTGTGACCTTCTCAATGGAGTCACAGTGCCTGGTCCTCATAAGCCCCAGGAAGCTGTCAGCAGAAGCTGTGGAAAATCCACCCCGGTGATCAGTCCTCAGGCCTGCTTTAGTCTCCGGTTGCCCCAAGGTCTTCCTGTCTGTCTCAGAGGACTCCTGGGGCCAGCTTAGGGATAGGTGGCATCACACATCCTTTCTGTAATCCACCAAGCCTAACTCATCTCAAGGATGGCAAGCAACCCTCAAGCACCTCCCAGGTCCAAACCCTCCCTGGCCTCTGATCTTTATTTCCATCAGACTCTCCTGGGCACGCAGAACAAGCAACACACATTTATGTTGCTTCCCATTCTAGATCATAAACTCACTTGTTGTATTTTTCCTTTCTGGAATTCCCCTGCTAGCTCTATAGCCCCAAGAGAGGAATTGTCTAGAGTTTGGATGAGTGACACTTGTATTGCTTACAAACTTTTCAAGATGTGAATATTTAAGATGATTCAGGACTATGCATGGTGACACATGCCTATGTCACTATATTAGTATGCTAGGGCTGCCATAACGACATACCACAGACTGGGTGGCTTAAACAACAGTTTTTTTGTTTTTTGGGTTTTTTTTTTTTTTTTTTTTTGAGCTGGAGTCTTGCTCTGTCACCCAAGCTGGAGTGCAGTGGCGTGATCCAGGCTCACTGCAACTTCTGCCTCCCCGGTTCAAGTGATTCTCTTGCCTCAGCCTCCCAAGCAGCTGGGACTACAGGCATGCACCACCACGCCCAGCTGATTTTTGTATTTTTAGTAGAGATGGAGTTTCACCATGCTGGCCAGGCTGGCCTCGATCTCCTGACCTCATGATCTGCCCACCTCGGCCTCCCAAAGTGCTGGGATTACAGGCATGAGCCACTATGCCCGGCCAAACAACAGTTTTGTTTTGTTTGTTTTAATATAATTCTAGAGGCTGGAAGTCCCAGATCAAGGTGTCAGCAGGGTTGGTTTCCTTCTGAGGCCTCTCTCCTTGGCTTACAGATGGCCACCTGCTTCTGGTATTAATATTTTCACATGATCATCCCTCTGTGAGTCTGTACCATAATTTTGTTTTTATAAGAACACCAGTTAGATTGGATTAAGGCCTGTCCTAACAGCCTCATTTAACTTTGGTTACCTCTTTAAAGACCCTGTCTCCGAACTCAGTCCCCTTCTGAGGTCCTGGAGGTTAGGAATTCAAACATACGAATTTGTAAGGACACAGTTCAGCCCACGACAGCCACAGAGCACGCACCCAGTGGAAGTCCAAGCCCTCCTGCGCCTCGCCTCAGAGCCAGACTACCCACTGCCATATTCCTCATGAGTTGGAGTGAGTTAGGGAAGACAGAAAGTTCAGTTAAGTCAGCTGTTTCTGGTTCACAGCTCTGGTAGAAAGTTCACTGGGAAGAAGTGTTGGAAATTAATAACTGGCAGGCTCTGATCCTCACCTATTTAGACCCCCATCTCCCTTGTTGGTGGGCATCACCTAGTGCCTTTTACTGATCACCTACCCTGGCTCAAAGCCATGGCCCCCCAGCCTTCAGAGAAGAGTCTCACGAAGCATTCACACACACTCCAGGTGACAGAAATTGCTGTGCCTGCAGTGCTCTAGTTACGTGCGGGACCCAAGCACTCAGTCCAGGCCTGCTTGGAGCACGTGTGATCTCATCGGACACAGGAGGCCGCGTGGAGAGCCCCATGTGGAGATGAGCCAAGGCACCGACCAGAGCCTGCTGGAGGCTGCATGCAGCTGTTTGAAGAGAATTAGTTTGACCCTCACAATGGAAGAGGCAGAACAGTTCAGGAAATCTACTCTAAAAGGGCAAAGATACCTACATCTGCATCAAAGAGAAGCACTGCTATTTGTGAGAAAGCACTGCAAGATGGAACAAGGTGTGGTACCGTTTAGAGGAGGGTCAGACCCGAGGCCCGGATGAGAAACGCTTGGGGGAATGTGGCTGTTGACCTGAGTCTAGAAGGCTGCGGGTAAATGGGAGGGGATCCCAGAAGTGGGGGGCACAGCCTGTACAATGACCAGATTCCAGGCCTGTTCTGACCCAAGCAAAGGCAAGTTTTCCGATCGTAGCTCTGGGGATGCTGCTTGAAAGCATCCCCAAAGCTACACACCCCAGAAAGAGCAGGAGCTGAAGGCAGTTGCCTGTGGCCAAAATAGCGCCTGCAGACAGCGGGAGAGGCCAGCCTGTTCTCGGACTCAGCACCCCTTCTGTATCGGAACCAGAAACTGGCTCTCCACTGTCAGCATTATTGCTTTCCAGGAATCTCCTGTTTTGTCAAGTATTTTTGCCAAGAGGTGATGTTTTGCAAGCCTTGCAGCCCATCTCCCTCCTCCTCCGTCAAACTGATGAAACCATTCATCTTCCAGCCCCAGGCAGCCTTACCCCACCCCAGCCTCACTCCCCAACTCACCCCAAAATCTGGCTAAGACCCAGGAGTCTCAGAGGCAGAAGACAAGCCCGTCTGTCTTAACCAGAACTGGCGACATGGAGGGGCTGTGGTATCCTCACTGCCCAGTGAAGACAACTGCCTGTTGGCAGACACTCCCAAGGGGCCTAAAAATCTCCAAGACAGTCCCTGCATTTGGCAAGAAACAGGGTCGGATCGTTTCTGAGTGTATTTTGACATGAATTAAGGGCAAGGGGCCGTTTCTGAAATATTTGCTAGAGGGCTGTATTTTAAACTCATTGCACTGCTCAGTGACTCCTGCTCCACATAAACTAATCAATACAGTAAATACTTATTCAAATTCCCATTTATGAGGCCAAAGGGAAAATAGGTTAACTACAGAGGAAGTGCTTCATGCATGTTGATACCTGTACCCAGAAATCATTTATCCCAGCCTTGCAAGGAAACAGTACATTTCACCAGCCCACTACTGTGCATCAATCCAGACAGAAACTTCTTAAGGCTGGATGATATGTTATTAATATTGATCAAGCTATGGGACAAGCATTGTTCTAAAAATTGTACATGTATGAATGTACATAACCCAAAAGAGACTTCCATTTTACCACAAAAACATCAAAATCCTACATTAAAAATGTAATAGATTTTAAGAACATTTTTAAATTCAAAACCACACCCCTGGGACTCTTTATGTCAGCATCCTGGGTAGTACCTCGTGATAGTATTGCCCCACTGTGAATACTGATGTGATAACGAACTATACCTTTAATATCTTAAGAGTTTAGTCCTAAGGACTAAACCCAGATTGTTCTATCTCAGCGTTCCTGGGAGCCCTGTGAAAGCTAAAAGCTAATTCGGGATTTAGTCTACATATTGTAGAGAATTCCCAGTCGCTGTTTGAGCCCTTGGTGAGCAGCCATGCCAAGAAATTACCCCAGACCTTTCTGGTAACCTAGCCAGGGCCCAGGAGAGAGAGGAGAGAGAGGGTGGACAGGTCACTTTGTCTCCGCTCTAGCTTAGCCAGGGCTAGGATCCTAACCCCCCAACAGCAAGCGTAAAGCTTTCGGAGAAATAGGAAAGTAATCCAGTAAGAAAACACTGTAGGAATTTAGAGGGCAAAAGAGCTGCCACAAGACCTAAATGATGTCGGATGCTTTTCAGAAAGTCTACTCTGTTCCCTACTTCTGGTGCAGCAGGGCAGATGTGTAAGATTGCAAAGTCATACCCCTTCGGGGATGAATGCCCTCAGCCCATGCCCTTGACAGGTGAATGCAAACTATTATGTAGTTGGACATATTTACTTTACATGCATTTGTGTATGAGTATGTGTCATGCTCATGGGGTTTCCTCCTCTGTGGACTAGGGAGGGTTGAAATTTTCCCCTCTCCTATCCTCGAAGGAATATGTGACTCTAATAGTGAGGCTTTCAGTCACCCTGTCTAACCTTTGTCAGCAAAGGGAAAATACAAACCTCCAATAGAGCCCCGTGACCAGCCAATTTTTTTCACCTCAGCCTAGGACATCACTAACTATGAACAGCAACACAGGTTAGGCAGTTGCCACTTTTTAGAGAAGCTTGCAGGAGGGTGGAAGCCGATCCAAAATGTTTGCTGAGGGGGAGGGGACACAGAATGCAATTATATGGAGACCATGAATTTATTCACATTACAACTCAGAGATTCAAAGAAACTATTCTTCACTGTCTCTATAGCTTCATCTGATATTTCTAGTGAGAGGCTAGCCTGCTGGGCAGTAGGAGCTGCTAAGACTGGCCAATTGACAATAGTTCAGGTTTTTTTCCAGTTTAAACTGCCTCCTTTCAATTTAAACGTTGAGTCCGTTTATTCAAAGTTCAATTCCCTTTAGGATAGCTCATATTTTAATAGTGTGGATAGGACTGCTCAGATTTCCTCCTGTGGTTGCTTTGTTACTTTCCAACATGGCAGCCAGTGTTGGAGGAAAGATGGAATTTTCACGATTTTGAAGAGGGAGGGAGAGTCATCTCTGAACCCCCCTTCTGGAAAGCTCCCCTAGCCAGATTTCCTTATCAACTTCTGCCTGACCCTTTGAGGGCACCCAGGCACTTCTGTTGGTCCATTCCCACTGGTGTCAAAGGCATCTAAAGAGGCTAATCTCTGGTTTTCCCTCTGCCTGACCCAGTGAACTGATATGTATTGCCCAGGCTGGTGCAGGGACAGGCTATGAAACAATCTCCTGCTAGAGTCCTAAATGGTGTTTCTCAGTTTACCCAACAGTCCCCCACCACTATCAACTCTGGGAGTGTGAAAAGGAGAGGGGATATTAGGGCTGGGGCTTGGTCTCTTGCCTCCCTTTTTACTGTCAGCCCTCTGCCAATCCTTCTGCACCTATGGAAGTGGCGAAAAGCCAGGGTCCTCCAAGAGGTCTGAAGCCCCCCACCCTTTTTTTTTAATTTTTATTTTGAGACAGAGTCTCGCTCTGTCATCCAGGCTAGAGTACAATGGCGTGATCTCTGCTCACTGCAACTTCTGCCTTCTGGGTTCAAGTCATTCTCCCGCCTCAGCCTCCCAAATAGCTGGGATTACAAGCACCTGCCACCATGGCTGGCTAATTTTTTTTTTTTTTTTTTTTTTTTTTTTTTTTTAGTAGAGACGCAGTTTAGCCAATGTTAGCCAGGCTGGTCTCGAACTCCTGACCTCAAGTGATCCGCCCACCTCGGCCTCCTAAAGTGCTAGGATTACAGGCGTGAGCCACCATGCTCAGCCTGAAGCTCCTTTTTATATACCTATGAAGGAATGTCACTAGTCTTGATGTTTTGGCCTTCTCATGGCTATCTGGATGTTTTCGGTGGCCCCATGGGATACAAGTTTGTGATCAAGATCCCTGATCCTGACCCAATTGTTTTCCTTCTTGTTTATTCTTTGCACTCACAATTCCAGGTCCACATAGGGTGGCCTTCAAGCTCTTCTCATAGATCATAGCCTTCCCCTGCCCAGGAGCAACAAGCCTCAAAGCCTACTTGCCACAGGCTGAAGTCTCTCTCTTCCATAATTATGGAAACATTTTAGAATATCAGTCTTCCACTTCTGGGTTTCAAAATGTTAATAAAGTTTGAAAGTCCTCTTCCTCTCTGTAAAATCTGGATTTCAAGACTATTGTCTTCCTTCAAAATTCTATTTTGGATGTCAGAAACTTCCTTTCTCTGTGCATCCTGACATAACAATTCCGATTATTTCCCAACCTCCCTGAGGGGCAACAGATGGCTCAAACTGCATAAGGAGAACTGGGGGGAAGTTCTGCCCACAAAAATGCCAAGGGGAAAAGCACATGAGTAGTTTGCAAAAACAAAAAGCAAACAACCAAAAAACAAAAAATCCTATCCCCATTTCGTAAATCTATTACTGAGACTCAGTCAAATGCCTTTCCTCAGCCTTATTTGCTCCTGTTCTCAGAACTACACGAAAACTTTAGTGGATGAGAATGGGTTCACCAAAGGCCCAAAGCCTTCCCCACCTGGTGTCTCCATGGGATGATTACTCATCCCTGTCTCTGCTACTTCTCAAACTGTCTAGTCAGACCCTACAACAGTCATATGACCCCACCACAATGAGAACCGGGTACTTATGACTATGACAGGAACTTGAGGGACAATATGATGTCTTTTCAATGTCAGAAATGACAGATGGGGCTTGACTTAATGGTTGTACAAAGTTACCAACTTATGGCTGATCTCTTTTGCCACATGATGAAAAGGTGTTCAGACAAACTGCCACAACCGTCTTAAAGACTCTGCAAAGGAGAGAACACAGGCCGAGTCTGGTGGCTCATGCCTGTAATCCCAGCACTTTGGGAGGCCAAGGTGGGTGGATCCCCTAAGGTCAGGAGTTCAAGACAAGTCTGACCAACATGGTGAAACCTCGTCTCTACTAAAAATACAAAAATTAGCTGGGCATGGTGGCGGGCATCTGTAATACCAGCTACTTGGGAGACTGAGGCAGGAAAATTGCTTGAACCCAGGAGGCAGAGGTTGCAGAGAGCTGAGATCAAGCCATTGCACTCCAGCCTAGGTGACAAGAGTGAAACTCTGTCTCAAAAAAAAAAAAAAAAAAAAGGAGGGAACACAACCATGTGGATTTCTCAATGCCCTTTGTATGGACGATGGAGTCAGGAAAACTCAGGAAAACCAAAGAGAACACAGCACAAGTACAATGCACTTGGATCTTTTTCATTCACCAACTTCTCTAGAAGCCACTTCAAAGAGACAGAACTATTGTTATTTTTTGTGTTGTCCTGTATTCATGTAGCAACTTAGTTTTCAAAGAACTGTCACACCTACTAGTTCCTTTTATCTTCTCAGAGCCCCATGAGGTGGGTACAAGTACAATCATCTCCTTTGACAGATGTGTCAGCCTCTAGGGCACACCATGGTGGTGTGAGATGCTCCAAAGAAATCCGGGTGACTCCCAAAGTGAGTTCTTTACCCTGTGTCACAAACAGGCAATTGGATCTAAATCTTCATAGAAAGATGGAAAGTTGAGTGATGTTGCTGAATGGTTTAGAGTGAGACAACAGGCATCTATAGATTTGTGCTGGACCTATAGGTTCTCATCCTGGTTTGACCACCCGATGGCCATGCAAGTTTGAGAAAGTCATTGAACCTCATCAGACTTAGTTTCCTTGACCAAAAAGCAGGAATAAAAATAATATCTGCCCTGCTCTCCACGCAGGATGGCCAAATGCATCAAAATTAAGCACCTGTGGGTGCTGTATTTATGGAGGAATTTTTGGACACAATCGACCTTCAGAGGTGGGGCAGTAACTACAACAGGCCCAGGCTTCTGTCTTTTCTAGTCAACATTTTATATATCAATCCTAGCTTTCTGCTGCCTTATCTCAGGAAAGAAAGAGGAAAAGCATGTGTGTAATCAATATAAATTAGTCCTTTTATTCTTGCTTACAGATGACTGGAGGAAGAACATAGCATAAGTATGGTGAAAGATGCGGCTATTGGGGTCCTTGGTCTGTATATTAGAAGAGCACTTTACAAGCACTTTTATATACTTTCTGGCAACCAAGTCAGTAAGCAGAACAAATAGCATCACCTGGATACAAAGACTGAAGAATGGAGCTGAGGACTAGTGTGAACTGAGTCTCTCCTCCTCCCCCTGTGCGAGGTTTGGGGTTGAAACTTGAGCACTTGAGACAAAAGATTTGAGCAACTCGAATGAATGCATTCTTTCTGAAATTCAGCCATAGTCACCGTCACTAATCCTTGAGCACCTAGTATTTACGGAGCGTCGTGTCGATTTACAAATAGATGCTCATCTCCTGTTAGTGGCTCAGTATTGTGCTAGGGCCTAAAAGCGATGTTGAAATACAGTGATTGGTGGCTTCCCATGGTTTATGAGTGTCTTTGTAGAAACCCCCCAAATATATGAAATAGTAATAAATGGTTTGGGCCAGAACTGAAACCAGTGCAGGGCATGTCACTCACTATAAGGAATGTAATGAAACAATGAGAGATTGGATCAATCATTTAAAACGAATTAATGGGAAACATACTATGAAGGGCTAGGTTTTATGGTTCATAATATAAAGGATAAAGGGGTTTGGATGGAAAACAGACCAATTAAAGTGACTATCATTAGAGGAAGTATCATGGAGAAGGAGAGACTTAACTGGATATTAATAGATCAATAAACATTTTATGTCAAGGTAAAAGGTGAAGCTATGCTTGATAGGAGGAAAAAAAGAACAAAATCCCAAAGAGGATATGTATAAGGCATGCATAGTACAGCAGTGTGCTGGTAAACATTCAGCAACCCTCTGTTGGTGGATGAGGGACTTGATTAGTAACGTTTGCCAATTTCCAAGGCATAAACACTCCCAATATGGCTAATCTCAAGTGACCAGCATGACGTCACGGAATGGGTAGTTGGAAGGGATGGGCATTAGCAAACCATTATAGAGTATTTCCACCATTAAGATACAACCACCATGAATGATCTCAGGAGTACAGATAATGGTGAAACCATTTGGAAGCTATGAGTTTTAAGTATGTATTAACTTTTTAAACCTAATTTATTTAATTGTAAGTTTATATCATTTACTATATAATGACAACTGTGTTTACCAACTGGCTCACAAGCTTCCTGAACATCTTAGCACAGGCTCTTGGGAGCCTGTATGAGAGAGTTCCTGCACATGATTATGGCCCAGATCCAAAACAGGAAAGCCATCCCATGGGAATGATTCATGCAGGAGGTTTGAGGGAAATAACATTCACTTCACAGAGCCAGATCATAGAGACCAAGAAAGACGAGAAACCTGGTGTAGAGGGAATGGAGTAGGACTGAGAGCCCCCAAGCGTGGAGCTGCCATGATGTTTCAGGAAGCTGGAGAGGGGTGCAGGAGACAGACTGGGGAAGGAGTGTGCATTGAAACACGGGGCGGGAAGAGGAGCTTAAAATTGGGGCAACAGATTGGGTGGAGATGGGGAGACTAATATGAGGGATATTTTAAAGTAAACCCAGCACAATATGGCACCCAGATTTGGGGATTCAGAGAAGGGCCCATTAAAGGTGTAGGAGGTAAGTCTGGTTGGCTGAGAGGGGAGTTGCTGCTGAGAGAAGCTGACCTGAACATCCTGGGAAGGAAGATGAGTTCTCGAACCTGCTGCATGGGAGGCAATGGCCCGGGAGATGCAGCAGGGGAAAGGTCTACAGCAGTGACATTGTGGACAACTGTCAGGGGATACGAGGCTAGAGCCTGTGGGAGAGGAATGTGATTGGAAATGTCCATTTTGGGGTTTCAGTCCACAGCTGGCAGAAGAAGCCTTGAGATGAATGAGCTCTCTGGAGAAAGACATACAGAAAAGAAGGCTTAAGCTTGGCACACATTGGCATCTGAAGGTGGGAGGAGGAAGAAGAGCCACAAATGATTCCAGATAAGAAGTCCCCAGGGCTGGGTGCAGTGGCTCGCGCCTGTAATCCCAGCACTTTGGGAGGCTGAGGTGGGTGGATCATGAGGTCAGGAGATCGAGACCATCCTGGCTAACAAGGTGAAACCCTGTCTCTACTAACAATACAAAAAATTAGCCGGGCATGGTGACGGGTGCCTGTAGTCCCAGCTACTCAGGAGGCTGAGGCAGGAGAATGGCATGAATCCAGGAGGCAGAGCTTGCAGTGAGCCGAGATTGTGCCACTGTACTCCAGCTTGGGCATCACAGAGTGAGACTCCATCTCAAAAAGATAAAAAATAAAAATAAAAATAAAGAAGTCCCCAGAGGGTAGGAGAACCAGAGAAAAAGGTCTCAGAGACCAAGATGGGGCCATTTCCCAAAGGGAAGTGTATGTCCAATGCATTAGGGTTGCTGGCTACGCTAAAATAGGGAAAAATAAGTTCTCCTTTCTCAGACAGGGATGTTAGCTAGGCTAAAACAGAGAAAAATAAGTCATTTCTCAGAAAGAAAGAGTGATAGTAATGGAATTTAATTCCACTTCATGAAGAGAAACCAAGTCCACTACTTGGGGCAGAAGCTGTTCTCCTGGCCTGGGTTACCTGGAAAGTGCCTCAGTGTTGTACCTCACTGTGCTATGGAGGCACAGGCTCTTTGTTCCAAGGAGGGGCACCCAGTCAGTAAAAATGTGTGTTGGGAAATCTCGCCGCGCTAAACATGTTCCAGAAACTTCTCAATAGTCAACAATTTAAAAGCCTGAGATCATAGAAGTTAAAACTCTAATAAGCAACTAAAAGGAGAGTACAACATATGCAGCCTTAGAGACATTTCCTTCTACCCTAGGAATATAAAATTGCAATTTGTGAAATAATCGGGTAGCGACCTTGATTGCAGTTGCTTCCTTTGAGAAGATTCTCCATGAAACCTAAAAACACAAGTCTCATTCCTCTAGAGGAAATCTTTTTTAAATGTCCAAAAATAATAAAGTATAAATACAGCAGTCCTCTTGAAGGAATGTGCTGTATACGTCCATTGTCCATTACAAACGCCAGAGGTACCACATGAGGTCTTTAGGGATTACTATATAAATAATGAACACTCTTAAAAATGCAAAATCCAATTCAATAGTGCTTTCATTGCTCTTATTTTGGATTATGTCTATTGAGAGAGAAAACAGACTTCAAGCCAAATAGAGAGAAAGATAATACCCCATATATTGTGTTTAATTTAACATATTTTATAACAGAAATAACAAAGACAAGGCTTACTCTACAGTTTTACTTTTTAAGATTTAGTAATTCCAGTAATGCTTTTGCTTTGTGAAGTGCTGAAAATAAAGCAAGAATATTTACATTCTTGTTTTATTTTATACAATGCTTCTCATCATTTCCCTGTTTGTGTAGTCTTATGTATGTTCTTTCTTTTGTTCCTAACCCTTTACAAGGACAACTCAAAAAAAAAAAAACCCCTATGTTTTTTTCATTTTTGTTCTTGAATGATAGAATGTTTCTTAACTCTTTATGATATATATTAAAACCACCCACATATTGCTGCACCAGGCTTTAATTAGGGGAAGAGTTTTTTCCTGATTGCATCTCCTTAGATACATGGCTTGTGCTACAATCAGGAAAACAACAGGAGAAATGAATAGAAATGACAAAATTGTTTGTTGACAGGGCTTTGGGGAAGAAGACACACTCAACTTTGCTGGTGGCACCATAAATTGAAAAAAGAAATCATTTCAAGAGTAATTTTGCAATATGTGACAAGTCATAAAAATTATCCTACTCTTTGACCCAGTAGGGCTCTTGGAGAAACATGTCCCAAGGAATAATTCCAAGGAAACAAAAATATTTGTAAGAAGATGTGTTCAGCCCTTCCATATATTAAAATGAATAATTGGAAACAGCCCAGGTACCCAACTGTGAGGAAATGGCTTAGGCAGACTGTGCTCTATTAATATAATGGAATATTAAGTGGTCACCAGGAATGACAATTATAGAGATGATTATGCAATCTGAGAAGTATCATGCAAAATCATTTTAAATGGAAAGAGGAGAAAACATAGCAATGCACAGAGTGAAAGGCAACATTTCCTGCCTCCATAGGAGGATGTGTGATATAAAGAACTGGGGATGTAGCAGTTCAGTTACTGGATTCCTCAGCTTTTATTTCACCTGCCTTTTAGATGGGCCTGTTTGACCTCCATTGCTTAGCTTATGAATCCTACTATTCTCAATTTGTAGGCAGCACACTCTCCTGAGAAGGGAGAGGCAATACTAGAAGGTGGAGGCAAGCATAGTTTAAAAAAAATACAATGATTTGCCCAATTGTTTTCGTGTGTGTGTGTGCGCGCGCGCACGTCTGTGTGTGTGTGACTATGTATAGTTGAATTTGAAGCTCAAATAATATTTTTAATTTATATGTTTATTTGTAGCTTTGTATGTTTATCAAAAGCGAGGCTTTAAAAGGTTGAGAAAAAGTTCCCTCTTTTAACTTGTCCTAGGTATTTATGAAACTATTTAATGCCGTGTAAATTGGATCTGCAGATATTCCCTTGAAATTGCCCATATTGAAGCAGCCTAGCCTTCCACAATGATCTTTAGGTGCAAGGAACACACAAAAGAATTGCCTATCCAACAATTTGCTAAGGAAGAGAGTTCATATGAGATAAACAGGCTGCTGGTCTGTCTCGCTGAGATGGCAATGTGGTCACACACTCAAAGACAAATTTTTAAAGGGAATTTAAAAATGTTATTAAGGGCAGTGGACTAAATGGAGGACCAAATACTCTCTGAGTGTATGACTAAACAGTCTCATTGTTTTGTTACATACTTAAATGGAACTTCTGCCATATCTGTGCAATGAGCCCTCCTATATCCAGGCACTGGGACTCAACCCACCACCACCTCTGAGTCCTGCTTCATCAGGGTTCCATCTGTTGCCAGCTCCTCCACTGCCATCTCCAGTGGCTTCTTATTCCATTGCCCTTAATCTAAATGAAACTTACACTGGATCTTTCCTTTTCCCTTCTGACAGTGGTGTGCCAGTACATGTTTAACAACCAGTTCTCTGGAAAGAAGAGCTCTGACTTACAGCCTTTGCCAATTGCCATGGTGTAAATACTCTTATCATGGCTGATTTCAAACTACCAACATGACATCACTGAATACAGAGGAGAAGAGGTGTGTAATCAATAGCACAAGCATCATGTAGTATTTCCACACAGGGACAATAAAGTATAGATAATAGTAACATGAAATAAAATCATTAGAAAATGAAGAGTTTTGAATATTCACTATCATTTTTAAAAAATGTATTTAATTGTAAGCTTATAAAATTTAATTTTAATCTAATCAAAATTTAATTGTAATGAATTACAAAATTTAATTTAATAATAGCTCATGAAATTCCTGAAAAGTTAATAATCAGTTCTTGCAATCTGGCCCTAGCACATAGCTCTAATACATCAGCCCATCTCTCCATCAAAATTTGGATCATAAAACTATTGTGTCAAAGGATTTCATGGTCATTTGACACTACCCTCTTTGAAGCTTTCTCCTCCTATGGTTTAGGGCAGCACGCTGTGGTGGTTTTCCTTTGACACTTCCAGTAAGCCTTCTTCATCTCCTGCCTTGGTTCCATCTCTCTCCTTTAACCCCCTTTGTATATTTGTGTGCACCCAATTTTCATTCTTTTTATTTGCTGAGCCAGGGTATCACTCTGTCACACAGGCTGGAGTGTGGTGCCATCCCAGCTCATTGCCACCTCCAACTCCTGGGCTCAAGCAATCCTCCTGCCTCAGCCTCCTGCATATTCTCATTCTCCACCTGGGTCTCTTCCCTGAGTGATCTCATTCACATCCACCAGTGACATATTAATGACTCCAACATTAACATGCATCTTCAGCCAAAATCCTGACTTGTCTCCAGGTGCAAAATGGCCCATGGGTGTCACCACCTGGATCTTTACTTTTGTGCTTTCTTTCACACCTCTTTACCCAAACTTGATATTTCTCCTGCATTCCTTATCTAGGTCAAAGAACGTTTCCGCTCATTCATTAATTCAGTCATAAATTCTGATTGCGTATTTAATATCAGCCAGGCACAGTTTTCGCCACGTATTCATGAAATACAATAGAGAGTAAAGTCACCAAAGGCCTCAAGAAGACAGTCAACAAAACAAACGAGCAAACAAAGACCAGATATATCTTATAATGTCAATGACAATAAACATGGTGAAAGGCAAGGCATTTTAAAGTCATCCTCGGTTCCTTTCTCCTTTACTCCCTATATCTGCATGGATACTAAGACCTACCCCTTGACTGGCTCAATATCCCTTGAAAGGAAGCTTTCCTGCCTCTCCAAATTGGCATTGCCTTAAGTTGGGCATTAGCACCTGTGACTTCCCACCTCTGACCTGGCCTTCCTGTTACAGATTCTTGGCTGATCCATCCTCCATATTTTCTCTGGTGCTTTTCAAAATTATCCCCTCCCCTTGTTAAATACCTCATGGGTTCCTTTAAGCAGTGTAGGATAAATTCCTTGACATACTATACAAGGAAACTAATTTCACTAGTTATTTGCCATGTGTGAAATGCTCAGTGAACATGTGTTGTACACACACAGGCACATGTGCACACAGTGCACACACAGAGAGTTTATTTACATGTATACACATATATACTATATATGTGACTATTTGGAATATAGATGTAAATATATACTACATGTGACTTTATGGAATATAGACATAAATATAGTCCTTATAGAATAGACGTATGTATTCCATATAGTCACAGAACGATGCCATTATCCTTCTCACAACTTGGTGAATCCACATCATTTTTCACTTTGTAAAGGAGCTAGAACTTTCCATAATCTGGCCTGATCTTTCTCCCTGAAGTTTCCTCTCCTGCCCCGCCCCCAGTTCACCTAAAATCCCATCTCAGTGTCCTACTTTTCCATCTGACATCATTTTCACATCTTGGAGCCTTTGTTCATGTTGTCTCTTCTTCCAGGGATGCGTTTGCTTCACTTACTCTGCCCAGTGAGACTCAACCATCCAGATACTTCTTCTTAGGGAAGGCTTCTTCCCTCCAGCCCTTACCACCATCCTTTTGCCCCAGGAAATCTCTCCCTCCTTGCCACTGGCACAACCCTTTGCTCATAACACCTTTTTGTTGAGCACCTACAATGTGCTAGGCACTATTCCAGAGACTGGGAATGAGTGATGAATAAAGTTAAGTCCCTGCCCTTGTGGAGTTGGTATTCTACTGGAAAGAAATGGAATATAAACACATAATTTCAAATAGCAACACATACTGAAACAAAAATAAAATAAAGCAATGGGTAATCAGATGGAGGGGGTGAGTCCAGATGTATCAGTCTGCTCAAGCTTCCGTAACAAAATACCACAGACCAGGTGGCCTAAACAGCAGAAATGTATTGTCTCACAGTTCTGGAGGCTGGAAATCAAGATCAAGGTGTTGCCAGGGCTGGTCTCTTCTGAGGTCTCTCTCCTTGGCTTGCAGACAGCCGCCTTCTCACTGTATCCTTACATGGTCTTTTTCCTCTGTGTGTTCACACCCCTGGTGTCTCTTCATGTGTTCAAATTTCCTCTTCTTGTAAGGATACCAGTCAGATGGGATAAGGGCCCACCCCAACCATCTCATTTTAACTTAATTGCCTTACTCAAGGCTCTATCTCCAAATATAGTTATAGTCTCAGGTGCTGTGGATTCAGGCTTCAACATATAAATTTGAGGGAGACCCGCAATTCAGCTCCTGACAGCCAGGAAGCCGTCCTTCCTCCCCAGGTGGGGAAAATCACAGCACACTATCAAGAGGTAGCATAGCCATTCGTGTCCACACTCATCTCCCACATGAATCACTGTGCAGTGAGTGTAAGGATCATGTCTTACTTCTCTTTGGCCTATATCACCTAGCATATATGCAGTAAGTGTTTATTGAATAAATGCAAAAACCAATTGGCTTTTAGAGACGATTCATTTTGGGCTCAGAATCCAATCAGTTGTCCATGTTTCGAATTTAAAAAAAACATCTGATAGCTTAGTAGAAAATCCTAGTGACACAATAGTGTGCCTAATTTTAAAGCTATTCATATCCAAGCCACCTGAATGGCTCACACTTTTCCCATTCGTTTTTCCAGTGGGCATTGTACCACATCCAGCCATCTGACAAGGAGAGTAAATTGCATCTGATTTTCCAATTTTGAAAGCTTGAGGATTATTTCTGGCTTGGAAGCAGTTCAGTCCCAGGAATACCAATGCCAGCATCTGTACTAAAGTTAATTTGTTTCTCCATCTGTGCCATTTGTGAATCTACCCATTTGAACTCTCGGGAAAGGGAGGTAGCTGGGTGAACCCTGCAGTTAGAGAAGACAGTAAGCAGGTGGCTTCCTCTCAGGGAAAGCACAGAGCAGCACCAGAGGGAGAAACACAACTGTGAGGCATCAAATCGTTCCTGACACTCTCACAGAATACATGCAGCAGATGGAGAGGGAAAGGGATTGAGAATTTTCATCCTCCTACCTTGAAAGTAGAGTAGCGACTTAGGCAGATCACAGGCACAATCACATTTCACATTATATGTGGCTCCTTAATTAACATTACTTTTTGTTTCAGTGGGAAAAATAGCACATATCACCTTTTATCACTAGTTCAAGAAAAAACATTATTTTAGGTCCTAGTTCTGTGTTCTTAATTCCAGTATCCTTACCCTTTATAGATTTGCTCCCAGTGAATTCAGATTTGTGTGTGTGTGTGCGCATATGTATTTTATTACTTAAACAGCCTACCATTTTGTCTAAAACATTTTAAGCATCTTATAAAACCACTTAAAATATAATAAGATTGTATGACTTAAAATTGGATAAAATTTTTGCATATGGCCTTTACTTGAAATGAGATAGACTTTTTGTACTACATCTTTCTCACTGAGATTTGCTAAAACATAATTAAATCCTTCTGTATACGTATCTGATGCTCCGAAGAAAATAATGCTGCTAACAGAAGCCCAGCATAGTATCTCTGGGAATAGGGAAGATTATGTTCCATGTTTCAGGCATGTTTTTGCACAACAAATGAAAGGGAATTGTCTTGTGTGAGGAGCAGTCATGAAGTTCTAAATGCTTTAGTTTCTCAACCGTGGTGTCAAGACCTCTCAATTCATGCACATGTACAGTCCAGCATGTCTCCAATTACTGTTATGATGGGCAGGGAGGTGGGGTGGAAGACTGAGAGGTTAGAACATTCTCTAAAAGGAAAGCTACTCCAGTTTTATTTCATATTGGACTGTTAGGGAGTTGTGAGAAGTGGGGAGTAGTTGGAAAAGAAGAGAAACAAGAGGGGATTTCACAACAATGAAACACTGAACCAAATACTGAGGACCATGGATGGTAGACTTGTGGCAGGATATGATGTAGGAGTTAAGAAAATAGGTCTGGCTTCAAAGTGGCCGGGTTCTAGCATCGGCTCTGCTGTTTGCTAGCTGTGTGACCTTGCCAAAAGTCACACACTTAACCTCTTTGGATCCAACTATACAAGGTGTTTCTTATTCTTCACTTCCTTTTTGAAGTGAAAGAGTCAGGCTAGAAGAGCTCTTAAGAATGTTCCTGTCTTCGTCTGTTCTGCGTTGCTATAAAGGAATTCCTGAGGTTAGGTAAATTATGAAGAAAGGTTTATTTAGCTCATGGTTCTGCAGGCTGTACAAGAAGCATGGCACCCCCATCTGCTCTACTTCTGGCAAGGGCTTCAGGCTGCTTCCACTCATAGCAGAAGGCAAAGTGGAGCCTGTTGTACAGAGATCACATGGCCAGAGGGCAAGCAAAGGGGAAGGTACCAGGCATGTTTCAATAGCCAGCTCTTGAGGGAACTAACAGAGAAATAACTCACTTACCCCCAACGGAGGGTACTGACCTCTTCACAAGGAATCCACTTCCACGATCCAAACACCTCCCATTATCCAACACTGGGGGTCAAATTTTAACATCAGGTTTGAAGGGGACAAGTATCCACACCATAGCAATTCCCTTTCAGTTTTCAGCAGCATAACGTAACAAAGAGGTGCTCAAGAAGCTGGTGGAGAAGTGCTGCCCTCCTGGGAGCTGGCTGGGGAAAAGTTTATTCTGTTTACTTCTGTTTATCCTGTTACCTAGTGTGGGCCCTGGGAGGATTAAGCCGAGGCCTGGGCCTCCAGGGGCCTATCTAGATTCTCCATTAGCTTGTCAAGCTTTGCCCTGAATAGCCCATTACTAAAAATGTTGATGAAAAAAAGACTGTGCACATCTTTTTGGAATACCTGACTCTCTCCCTTTAGTGTTTTACAAACTGTCTTAGTCCTTTTGGGTTACTATAACAAAGTGTCATGGACTGCGTAGCTTATAAACAACAGACATTTATTTTGCACAGTTCTGGAGGCTGGAAGTCTAAGATCTGTGTCTTGTCCTAGGGAGGGCCGTCTTCCAGGTTGCAAACTGCCAACCCCTTCTTGTGTCCTCACATGGAGGAAGGGGAAAGAGCACCCTCTAGAGTCTCTTCTCATAAGGGCACTAATTCCATTCATGAGGGTGCACCCTCATGACCTAATCACTCCCTCAAAAGCCCCACCTCCAAAGATCATTACACTGAGAGTTAGGGCTTCAACACAAACATTTGGGGAGATACAAACATTCCATCTATAGCACAAACCCACCATCCTAAATTTGTGGCATCGTATTAGCTCTTGGGAAAAGCAGACAGATATGGCCCTAAGGTGTGATGTGTTTGAATCCCTTTAGAATAAGCCAGCAGCCATGAAACAAAAGGCCCTCATCAATTTTTGTATTTTTCTTTCTAATTTTCTATAAACTATTGTTTTCAACCCATTATTAAAAGTTTCCTTCATCTACGAACTCTCTAGGCCCACAGGAAAACTTGAAAACAAGCCAATTAAACAATTGCAGCTAGGAACAAGTAAGAACATTTTATTTTACCTCCTGGAAAAGGAGCCCAGCCCAAAAGATCTCAGCTCCAGCAGTCAGCTGGAGACAAAGAAGGACTTCCTACCAGTAGCTGCTGAGTATCCATGGAATTCCCCCATGACACTCAACCTGGAGGCTGCAGAAATCCACAGGAAATGAGAGCAGGCCTCCAGCTCCTTGGAGGGTGTGGTTGGGGGTTTCCCCAGGAGGATGCCTGGAACCACGAATGCATAGACCTTAATGAATTAACAAGAGGACTTCCAACAGGACCCAGAAGAGGACCTAGCTAGGTGGCCAACACACACATTTCTGTGGATTCCCTCTCCACTCAGCCCTTTGCTCAGCTCTCTGAGATTTGAGGATATGGATGCAAAGATCATTCTGAAAAAGGTACCTCTCTCCCCACCTGCCACCAGTCCATGACCTTAACATGGTTAGACTCACCAGACTGCACCAGACTGCATCATAAGTCTTTTGGATTTTCCAAGATATGGATTTTCACTTTGTTTTGCAATGCTTTGAGCAGTTTTTGAGTTTTTTCAGATATTTATGTTTCTCCTTATCTAGAGTGGACATGGGTGAGGCTCAGTGGGTTTTTCCTGGTGGCAGTGATCATCAATTTCTTGAAAGCAGCAACCATTCCATTTTTAAATTTATGGATTCAACCAATATTTATTGAGGATGTATCAGGCACTGATCCAGTTGCTGAATTTCTAGTTCTGAGCAAAACAGATAGGGCCTCGACCCTTAAGGAACTTAGAGTCTGGTGGAAGGGACAGGTGTTAAATTCGCAATTGCAACAATAAATATAAAAGTACACACCGTGGTTGTACAGAAGACTGACAGACCAACAACTGGGCAGGAGTAGAGGGTTAGTTAGTGTGTGGGAAAGAAGAACCGTGCAGGTTGGAAAAGAAGCACAGGGTGCTAGTAAAGAGTATAACGGAGGCCTCAGTTAGGTTAGGAGAGGGTCAGGAAAGGCCTCGCAGAGGAAATAGCCTGAATGATGAAGGAGCCTTAGCCAGGGAATGATTTGGGGACTGATGGGGTCTGACTGAGCCCAGTAAGAAGTGGAGACGAGGGCATGCAAGGAGCTGGAAGGTAAAGAGGGGTAGATCCACAGGGTCTTCAGGAAGCACGAACACTTCTGTTTTAAGCCAAGTGCAGTGGGAAGCCATTGATGGGTTTGGGGCAGGGTTGTAGGCTGATTTGGTTTCTACTTAGAGGAGATCACTCTAGCTGCAGAAGTGGAGGCCACAAATGGATGTGAAGAGACAGGTAGGAGGCTAACGGTGGGGGACTCTAGGTGAGAACTGTTGGTGCTGGACCTGGTGGGGGCAGACGAGATGGAGAGAAGTAGACAGATTGCAGACATACTGAGGAGGAGCCAACAGGCTCTGGTTGTGATGCAGGAGATAGCGCTGCAGGAGCAACTAAAACAGGTGGACAGTGACTTTGCTTTTGTAAGGGGAATACACTGGAGGGTCAGGTTTGAGAGGAAGGTGAGGAGATCCATCTTGTAAGTGTTAATGTTGAGGAGTTTGGGAGAGCAGCAAATAGAGCTGGCAAGGAGGCAGTTAGATATTAATGTCCTGGAGCCCAGAGGAGAGTCAAGGCTGCCTTCTCCAGGATGCCTGGCAGGGCTCTGCATCCACTAGACAGGCCCAATGCATGGCTGTTGATCTAAAGCAATCACAGGACCCTAAATGCTCATCTTAGTCTGCCACTTACCCTGGGGCTCCCAGGAACCCTCGTCTCAGGAAGACTTAACAGTCACTGTCACCACATTTTGGAAATGTTAAAGTCCAATCACAAACACTCCAGATAATTGCCCAGAAGGTACCAAAAGAGTTAAAGGCATAGTAAGTATTAAAATTACTCTATTTATCCTCAGCTTCCTCTCTTCTTAAAGTTTGTATACTCAAGTCCCAATATAATAAAATCTGGATTAAGCTGTTGTAGAGCTTAATGGAGCCAAGTGACTATGCCAAGTCTCGGTTAATACATTTTAAATGAAAACACATCAGCAAGATTTAGAACAAGGGTCAGGAATCATAAAATAAATACCACAAAAATAATTCTCCATTGTGAAATGACGGGTGTCATGCCCCTGGGAGTCTAAAATCTCTTCTGAATTAAACAATCTTTTCACTTGGAGACAATTAGCAAACTGTTGGCAGGCTCTGCTCTTACCTTGAGACAGGGAAAGAGAAAGAAATTCAGAAAGTGAAGCCAGAACCTTGTCTACCTCTGTTTCCAAGGTTGGCTCTAAACACTGTCAAAATGTTATTGCTCTGGTTTGAGGAAAGAGACTGACAGACCAACAACTGGGCAGGAGTAGAGGTTAGTGCCTGGGAGAGAAGAGCCAAGTTGTGCAAACATTTAGAGCCTTCTAGAAGCTGAATGAACTTCTATCTCTGGGGATATCTTTGTTTTCTGAGGGCCACAGGTGGTATAGTAAACTAATACTGTTTGCCATCCATCCCTCTAACACCAGTCTCATCTTGAATCCTGCCAGAGAACCTGGTGCTCCTCTCAGGGAATAACTGAACTGCAGACATTCTTTGCTCTGGTGATAGTGAAGGATGGGTCTCATCACCTTCGGGGGCTTGTTTTGCCAGTGCCCACAGTCTTTTCCAAACCTCTATAGGCACTTTGTGTTCCTAGCTAATGCTGGAGCAGTGCCCACTCCTGAAAGGCTGAGCCATCGGCCTTCTTTTCAGCTGCAGTAAGCTCTGTGTCCCCACAGGCAATGCCCTTCAGTCAGGCAAAGGCAGGGGCCGGACGCCATGTTTAAACTCAGACCTGCCTCAGAGTCTGTCCAAACGCCGAGGGCTCCTCTTTGGGAGGCCTTGAGATCTGCATGTTTATCAAAGGGACACATCCCAGGAGGAGGATTCCTGTTGGTGCCACTATCCTGGGTCTTGCTGAGTGTTAGCCTCTATGCTCAGCCTGTCATGCCAGTGCCCGCGCATGGTGACTAAAATGCCCCTTTCACATTTCCAAACACTCCCCTAAAAGAGGTGACACCTGGTAATACCCACTATCAGGGGAAACCCCAGAACAGAAGGAGTCAGGGACCCAGGGCTGTGTCTTTCTTCTACCTCAGTCACAGCCAGGTTTGGGACAATCAACAGGAACCAATGCACCACTGTGTTACCCGCCGTGGAACCTGGAAGCTATTCCTAGCCTCTGCCCCCCAAATTTATCCTGAGCATGTCCCCCACGGGTGGTCCAGATGGCGTGGTGAAATCCGGGGCTTTCTCCTGCAAGTCTCTGAGCTGCCTGCCTTCCATGTCGCCCACCCTACCCAACTCAGTCTCGGGTGGGCTGAGAGGGGTCGGCCATGTTGCCATCTTCCCTACCTCTCATGGCTTCAGTGACAGCATCTGTTGTGGTTTCTTCTCCTCACATGATAATCGGAGACACCTGTTCCTTTACAGTAGAACCCAGAAAGAGCCGTTATTAATAAATGCCCCAATGGGCTTTTACATTTCTTGAGTGTGAGGATATGAAGGTGAATGAACAGTTTAATTATGTGAGCAGGGGGCCAGGAGTGGGTGCTGACATGACTGGTAGCTCCGTTATTCTCCACAGACATACTGCTGCCACCCGACCAAGGCTAGAGTAAACATAGCCACATATCTGAACTGAATTTTGACAAGACCCTGTTTCCAGACTCTTCTATGTCAAAAGCAGCTGTATCTACCACAAAATGGAGGGTTTGTCCTTGAAAAACTTAATAATTTCAAAGAGAGAAGGGCTGAACAGTTTGTGAATGGTATAAACACAGTGGTCTCAAAACCACAGGTGATCCCAGGTGGTCAAGATGAAGGAATAAAGAGGACAGTTTTCTGAGGGGTCACGCAACCAAGCATGTATGAAATTCAGAGTTAACTGACAGGAGCACATGAGTGGCCCAGCATGGGTGATTCCCAACCTCACAGTGGAGCAAATGGACCACAGCAAGAGGTCTCCAGGCCAAAACATGAGTATCATTTACCCTAATTAAATCTACTCTGCAGGGGGCCTGAGGCATGGCTATCATGCCTTGTGAGAACCTTTGGACAGCCAAGCAACTTGCAGCCACTAAGTCTGGCTCAGAGAAAATAAACAGCAATCGACATCTTGGCCTAGATTATAAATTTAAATTTTTAGGGAAGTTATTTTCCAAGGTTGGATCAGTGTTTCACTTCATTATTTTATATATATATATATATATATATATTTTTTTTTTTTTTCATCTTCATGCACATTGCTACTACTGGCTTCTGGCCAGGTCTACTCTGCCAAGAGTAGAAAAACTATGAGAAAAGCTTTTTTTTTAAAACATTTCTAAACTGACTAGAAACAGAAGGTGCAAAGAATCTAGATAGTGGTTGACAAGAGGAGAAAAAAAAGGAGATGTATGATTTGGAGGCCAGAGTAGAGAGATATTGCAGAGGAAGAATATCTAGCACTCAAAAATGAATCTTACTGGGATGGGATGAAAGATGGAAAAGGAACCAAAAAAGGAAAGCCCACAGTTCAAATCCAGAGTCTGGAAGAATGCTGGAAGCTTCAGTAGATTTGGGGAGTCCATATCAGGTTGGTGCTTTCAGTGATTCCATCCAAGCTCATGTTCAAATTCAAAGGAACACCATGGACGGGGCTTATATCCAGAATTTCACCAGCTCAGAGTTTTCTCGAGGGCCTGCTTCCCACCTTCCAAACTCTTTACTCTTTTTTAATCTCACAGAATTGCATTTTGCTGTTTTTCTATCTAGAATCTCCTATCTGTCTCACCTCTGAGAATGGGCAACACTCTCAGGTAGCCTGGCCATCTCTGATTTGTCATCATCTCAAAACCCATTTTTCTATGATCCACTCTCCAACCCATCCCATACGTTGCAGCCCACTCCACGCTCTGCAGTTTTGACAAGTGAAACTCAAGTTTTCCTCTGAAAAAAGGTTAGAATGGGCCACACACGAGGCTAACTCAAGGTTCCAGTTGTCTGGGTCAAAAGGGGACAAAAGAAAGAGACAGGAGTCAGGAAGGGAACTTGGGGAGAATACAAGCTTATTTTTGTACGTGGTAAGTGCAAACTGGAAGTTGGATCTGGAGTTCAAGGGCTAAGAGAAGGAATAAATTTTGGGAGTCAGCATAAAGGTAAAAGATAAATCTATGAAGGTGCTTTGTGTGAGCAATTTCCATGGCCACCTACAAATTCATCTACATTTAGACTCATCCTTATATTGTTGCCTCTCATATCTGTATTCAAGATGAATCCCCCCACCTATAGTATAATCCATATAGTATATGGACTTATAGTAATAAGTCCATTCCTTCCCACCTCCTTGGGAACATCGTTCCAACAAGTAACTCTTTTGCTGTATCTTCAACTGTCTTTTACCACCAGCTCTTAATATTCAGGCTACAAACATGTCCAAATCTCTCTTATCTTTAAAATAACAAATTAATTAAGAAAAAAGAAAAAAAATCCCTCCTCTGACCCTGACTCTCTCCAGCCACTGCCTTGTTTTCACATTTTTTGCTTTCCTAAGAAGAAAAGAGATTTGCCTGGAAGAGGAATAGATACTCACTGCCTTTACTTCCTCATTTCCCATCAACTGCTCTCTTTCTAAGGTCACCAGTAATCTCCATGTCTGCAAATCCAGTGGATTTATTTCAGTCCTCATCTTATTGGACACTTCTAGATATAACATTGTTGTTCCTTGAAATTCTCTGTTCCCTTTATCTCCATGGCTCCTCTTTCCTGGTTCTCCTTATTCTTCTTTGATCTCTTCTCATTGGCCTTCTTTGAAGAGCTCTTCCTGTACTACCACTACATTGGTATTCCCCAAAGTTTTAATCTTGGACCATATTTCCTGTCCTTCTGCATGGTCCCCATGGGCAATCTCTGTGATAGATTTCTAATTTAGTTCCATTATCACTAGAGAACACATTCCATATTATTTCATGTCTTTTAAATTATTGAGACTTGTTTTATGCTTTAGCATATGATCTTAATGAATGTTCACATGAAAATTAAAAGAATGAGTGTTCTGTTTTTGTCATGGGGAGCTTCCTATAAATGTCAGTTATATCACATTGTTCACATATTGTTCTAATCTTACATATACCTATTGATTTTCCTGTCCTATCAATTAGAGAAAGGAGTATTGATATGTTCAACTACAACTGTGAATTTGTCCATTTATCCTTTCAGTTATGTTAGTTTTTGCCTCAGGTACTTTGAAGCTCTATTATTGATGAATATACATTGAAAATTGTTTTGTATTCCTTATAAATTGATCACTTTATCTTTAAGAACTCCCCTTTTTCATCCCTGTAATAGTCCTTGTTCTGAGTCTACTTTGTCTAATATTAATATGAACAATTCTGCTTTCTTTGGATTAGTGTTAATAGAGTATATATTTTACATCCATTAACTTTTAATCTATCTGTGTCTTTGTATAGTTTTTTGTAGGCAGCATATAACGGGGCCTTACTATCCAATCTGATGATCTGCCTTTTAATTGGGATATTTAAACCGTTTGTATGTAATTTAATTATCCATATAGTAGTATTCCAGTTTACCATCTTTCTGTTTGTTTCCTATATGTCCTCTCTATTCTTCACTCCATTTTCCCCTATTTTACTTTCTTCTTTTGAATTAATTGAGAATTTTTTATGATTCATTTTATCTCCATTACTGGTGAGCAACTAAAAAGGTAGAAGTAGTGTGGTGTGGTAGATGTGGTGACATGAAAGTCAATATAAAAGAATATTTCAAAAAAAATTGAAGTAATCAACACTATATTACATGCCTCTGAGACCTTGAATAAATATAGACATAAAAATGACCATAGAGTTTTGCAACATAGAGGTCAATCTGGTGACCTCAGTAGAAACAACCTCAGTGAACTGGTGGGGTTATAAACCCAGTATAACTGGGATGAGGACAGAATAAAAGATGAGGATGAGAAACAGGTACCATGGGCAACTCAAGAAGTTTTTCTATGAAAGGGAGGAAAGAGAACGTGATGGTAATTCATAAAGTATATGACATCAACAGGAATTATTTGTTAAGACAGTAAATATTAGAACATATTTGAGTACTGGTGAAAACGATGCCATAAAGAGAAGAAGACTGATAGACTGATGTTAGAGGAGCTAGAGGGAGCAAGTACCTTATCAAAAGAAGAAATGGTAGGTTCTAGAACACACGTGAAGGGGGTAAACTTTGGTAGGAAAAGAGTCATATTATCATTTGTGGGAAAAAAAGCAGCAAATATGTGGGGCAAACATAAGATTGGCTGGTGATTATTTTTGTGGAAAGAGGAAGGAATTTCTATGTTACCCCATGTTCTCAAAGATGTGAAACTAGACATTATCAGCAGAGGATGTCCGTATGTAAAAAGTGCTATAACAAAAGGAGTTCTAGATCACAACGTATGGACATAGCGGTTAGTTCCAGATGAAGGAATCAGACAGATCTTTTTAGAAGTGGTATTATTTGAGCCTGGTTTTGAAAAATGGGTGGAACGTAAATAGACATTCATTTGTTGGCAAATATCCACAGAAATATTATAACCACCCATGAGCTATGCCATGAGCCAGACAGGGTCACTGCCCTCAGAAGCCACTAGACAAAACTGGGAAGGGGTTCCCAGGCAGAGGAAAGAATAGGAGAAGGAAAATAATTGATGAGAAATAAGGGAAACGGGCAAGTGATAACCAAAGTGTGGAAGACCATAGGTGGAAGATTAAGGAATTACTGAAGATTTTTAAGCTGTGAAGCACTAATAATCAGAGTTATCTGTTATGTGGAGGCCAGGAAGCCAGGTAGCAGAGGGCAGGGTCCCACATTCATAAACAGTCTTAAATTGAAACTTTTGACATTATTTCCAAATGAGCTCATATATCCAGTCATAGTAATACATTGATAGAATTGAGAGATGTTTATTCAGTAGATTTTAAACTTATGCCCTAATATTGGTCTACATAACCTATAATATCTATGAAATCCTACTTTTTATAAACCCTATCATTTTTGTGGGTGGCACAATTATATTCAACTTGGATTTTCATGTTTAAAACATTGATTTGTTAAATGGAAATATTTAAAATATTTCACTATTTGAGGGACTTGGAAACTGTGTGTGTGTGTGATATATAGCAGAATTCTTAAAAGAATGGAAGTGATAAAGATGCAACCACTGAGAGATTCTGCTTGGAATCACAGCATCATTACCTTTCATGAACTGAAAATAGCTTTCTTCTTTCTGTAGTCTTTTATGGTATGCTAAGAAGCATCAGCTGATCAAACAGATGGTAAATTATTACAGTTCTTTTATTAATGTCAACTCTGGTCTCATCATATTAGCAATGGTCGCATATTGCAACTCATTCTGCTTTTGCAGGCACTCTGTACCAATTAATAGAATTTAATTCCAGTCCATTGACATTTTTAAAAGGGTTTCAAAGTAAACAATTTGATACAATTTAATTACAATGCTTTGAAATTCAGCTAAGATTAATGGAGTTAAAGAAGAACATACATAAAATTCTTGACAGACACAAAGTGATTACTAAATGAAACTATCATGAGAATACAAAAGATACTTATTTGAATTTCAATTAGCGCTGAGAAATGAACCCTGTATGCAAACAAAATTAGAACACACATTAAGCAATGCTGAGGGTAGAAACTGATGTCTCCAGAACACACGAATCCATATCCTTCACTGTCTGCCTTCTCCACAGATCCAGGCTAAAACATGGATAGAGTCATTAAGTATCTACACAGCATTATATGAAATGAATTACAAAAGTACAAATGTTTACTGATCAAGAAAATTTCTCTTGCTATTCTTCTACTAAAATGTCATATCTTTAGTTAAATATTACCCTGTTTTTTCTTCTTTGTTAGAATCCAAATACTTTTGGGCAGGAATTTGCCTGACCCTGAAGAGCCACATTCAAACCTTTTTTTTTTTTTTTTTTTTTTGAGAGCCACATTCAAATCTTAGTGAGAACAAAACATATCACTCAGGGCTCCTGGACTTGCAGCTGCTTATAGTAACTATGTGGATTTTAACTTGGCTGCCTTTGGGGAGAGAAGACATATAAATTTCATTAGGAAAGGCTAGGTTTCTAGCTATAAATGTGGGAAGATGGATGTGTGCATGCGTGCTGTGGGACTAAGAAGTAGAATACTGTGGGCATCTGTTGTTGTGTCTGTCCCGCACCCCATTTCCTTTGTGGGACCTTCTCCTCTTCCATATCAGTCATGTGATTATGGACAGAGAGACAATCCCAGCAACCCAACACCATCTGTCAGCACAGAACAGGGCAACCAACACAGTCCCTGATGATCAAAGTACCCAGTTATTCTAACTACAAGGGCTGGTGCAAGTGTAATTCCTTTTCTGGCATTTTTCAATTGAAGCTGGGGTAAAATCATTTTAGAAATCAGAAGATCCCAGGATGAAATGCAGAATGTAGGGGAATAAGGTACAGTTACTTTGGAAGTGAGTGGAGTCTGTAAGACTGAAGGTTAAGGAACTGCACATAAGCCCAGCACTGTACTCTAGCTGATAAAGTCGTTTCCCATGAGGGTACAGTTAACAACTCTGAAACCATTATATATACACTGAAACTGAACAATTAAGTAAATGGATGGCAGATGGTAAGAGCCAGGTTTCTTACTGTTAGAGTGGGAGGTTACAGACAGGAAAGGGAAAGAGTCTAGAATGATCTGTGTAGTAATAGATTGGAGTTGGAGACATCAGTATGAACTCATGTTTGGCTTAATATAGATACAGGTAGTTACATATAAAAATATTTAAGATATGTGTAAATACACAAGTTAGTATACCACACATACATATATCCTTACTCTGTCAGTTGAGGGGGTCTAGATTCAATGACCACTCAGTTGCAATGAGCACACCTACCACCTAGATCTTGGTTTATAATAGCATTCTCCAATAAAAGGAACCAGGCCTCCTTAGAGAAATGGCTGCTTCTAGGACTGGAGCAGGAAATATACAAAATAATCCTGGGACATCTTGTAGGGCCAAAAAGTACGAAAGTGCTCAAGAAAAAAGCAAGAACAAAACCCCCACATTTCTATGTCAAAGGGACACAGGAACTAACTGAAAGAGCTCTCCAAAGGTGGAACAATTTGAGCAACAAAATTTAGAAAGTAGTATTGGATGATAACCCAATATATAAAATAAATATCGGTGAGATCATACTCATATAAATAAGTGCCCAGATAAATACATGGGGGAGAATGAGTAAATCTCTTGTGCAGAAGAATTCCAAATAATCTCTGTAGGGTAGAGTACACCTCAAGAAGGTAAACAGCTCTCCATTCCTTAAGCGTAGGCTGTACATGATGACTTCCTTCCAAAGAGTGCAAAATGGAAAGGGGAGAAAAAGAATAAGTTTACAATGTGGAAATATGAAAAAAACACTGCCTCAGCCATGTGGTCAAGGTTAAAATCAGCAGTGATAAATCATGTTGATAGTCTGTACATCTGATATGATGTAATGAGAATGGTATTTCACTTCTGTGGTCTTCCTCCCCAAATCCAATAACCTTAGTCTAATCATGAGAACAACATCAGACAAATCCCAGCTGAGAAACAGGCTACAAGATACCTGACCAGCACTCCTTAAAACTGTCAAAGTCGTTACAAACAAAGAAAATCTGAGAAACTCTCACAACCAAGGGGAGCCTAAGAAGTCATGATAATTAAATGCAATGCGGCATCCACGATGGAATCCTGGGACAGAAAAGAGACATTAGGGAAACACTAAGGAAATCTGAACAAAGGATTGACTTTAATGAAAAATAATGCCTTTGTATCTGTTCATTAATTGTGACAAATGTATCATACTAATGTTAATTAGTGAACATGTAAAATATTAATAAGAGGGAATGTAGGGCACATAGGAACTCTAGGCTATCTTCACAACAATTCCACAAATCTCAAATCCACAAATCTCAAATCTCCGCTATTCTAAAATTAAAAGTTTATTTTAAAAAATAACCCAATATCAGCAGAGCCATTTCTCTCTCCAGTTACACTGGCAGCTCCCTGGTGTGGGAAGTGGGGAGGAGAGGTCTGAGCCCTCCCCAGCTGGCCATGACCAACCTGACTACTCCCCCACTCTTCTTGGCCCCTGTTGTTTCTAGACTTCCGGTTCAAGGTCCCCCAGACCTGTTCCTTGGATCCACCTGGGTTCCCCTTCTTCCACCACTCTTTGGCACAAGACCCAGCTAGGACTCCCCTTGTCCTTCACATCATTTTCTCCAGGTGTCCCAGGCATGATGTGCATGGTTAACGTGAGCCCTCACTCAATGCCGGTAAATACTTAGAAATATTGTGTTGTAACATACCCACCTCTGCTCCTCTCTGCTTCTGCCCATTTTAGTAGGAGGAGCTATTTTTCTACATAAGACATTGAGAGGGATTTACCAAGAAAGAAGATCTAAAGTTTTCTCAGACTCTGAAGAACTAGAACATTCTCAGGCTCTAAAGTTCCAACATACCCTTGCCCTTCCCCCAAGGCAATGCACAAGGATCCTTTCGTATAAACAGCTGCAAATCATGCATTTGGCCCATAAAATTTGTTCTGGCCCTAGCCTCATGCCCTAGAGTTTCCCTCTCCCTATTTCCTAGCTCTACTGCCACCACTTCTCTCTGCAACCTGAAGGATCAACTTAGTACTACGAAGACTCCAATTAGATAGGCTCTTCAACAGGGCCACAGCCATGGGTTTGCATCAGCTGCTGCTGTGTGCAAGTTGTTGCACCAGTATGCATCAGTCAAGAGGAGTGTGTAGAAATCAGAAAAAAAAAAATGGAAATTTCATTAACTTTATTCTGGAAAAACAGCCAAGACATCTGGAAAAGCACTAAGGAAAGGATGCATAAAGGAAAAGGGATTCAATAGGATATGTTTTGTTTCCTGTGGCTGCTGTAATAATTTATGATAAACTTAGTGACTTAAAACAACTGAAGTTTATTTTCTCATGATTCTGGAGGGCAGACTTCTGAAATCAAGGTACCAGCAGGGCTGTGCTCCCTGCAGAGGCTCTAGAGGAGGAGACTTCCTTGCCTCTCCCATCTTCCAGAGGCTGCAGGCATTCCTTGGCCTGTGGCCATATCACTTCAACCTCTACCACCATCTCCACATGGCTATACCCTCTTCTCTGTGTCACTGTCTTCTCATTTTCTGTCTCTTATAAGAGCATTTGTCATTAGATTTAAGACCCATCTGGGTAATCCAGGATGATCTTATCTCAAGCTGTCTGACTTTACTTAGTTATATTAATAAAGACTCTTTTTCCAAATAAGGTCACATTCAAAGAATCCAGGACATTCACATATATTTTGGGGGACCACCATTCAAACCATTTATATTAGTCTGTTCTCACGCTCCTAATAAAGACATACCCAAGACTGGGTAATTTATAAAGAAAAAGAGGTTTAATGGACTCACAGTTTCACATGGCTGGGGAGGCCTCACAGTCATGGCGGAAAGTGAAGGAGGAGCAAAGTCACATCTGACATGGCAGCAGGTAAGAGAGCATGTACAGGGAAACTGCCCTTTTGTAGAACTATCAGATCTCCTGAGACTTATTCACTATCATGAGAACAGCACGGGAAAAATCCACCCCCATGACTCAGTTACCTCCCACTGGGTTCCACAACACGTGGGGAGCTACAATTCAAGATGAGATTTGGGTGGGGACATGGGCAAACCGCATCACCACTCCATGGAACTGAAAAGAAAATGGTTAATATAACTGCCCCTCTTAAGCATGAAAAAAAACAAACACCCCCAAGTGTGGTTGTTTGATGGTGAATGGGTATTTTGACACATTGGGCACAAGCAGGGGCATGATACATTTGTCCTTCATTGGATTTCAACCTTGTCCACTTGAAAAACAATGCAGAAGCCCAGGCTTCACTCCAGACCAACTGAATACAAATCTCTAGAGGATGGAGTCTGAGTATCAATATTTTTCAAAGCTTCCCCAGTGATTCTAATTGTAGCTAGGGCTAAGAACCACTGGACCAGGTGAGACAGGAAGAGTTGTAGATCCCATTGTTTTTGTTGCGAAGCTCCCAACCCACCCTGGGAGCAAGTGGAAGACAGCCCTGTCCCCCTTCAAGCCCGCTGACCCAAGCAGGCATTTCTCAGCATTCAGCCGCTAGAGATGTGTGCTAGGGACCTGCCTCTCCAGACCTGGGTGGAGTTGACCTTCTCAGCTTCTCTTTTGCCAGTGTCTGTGTGGTCTCCCAGACCCATGTGCACACACATGCACACACACACGCATACACACACACACATATTGTTCTCTTACCATAAGTGATTCCTCCTTTTTTCTCTATTTGAGATTCTCCTCCCCAAATGGGGATATTCCAGCCAATGCTAGGAATCCCTACTAAGAACAGCATTGTTTTCCTGAAGATTCTCCCCCAGATAGAAACCACATCTTTACCTCATCAAACTGTTTCTTTTCTAATTAGTGTACATGAAGTGCTAGATCCAATGAGAAAGACAGGAGTCAGCTCATTAGAGTTCTCAGATTTATATTGAAAGGAAAATTAGATCTGCATTGATCTAAAACACATACATACTCTTGGTCAGATAATGAAAAATGCACCAAATGGCTTTTTAAATGGAGTACAAATATGCTCCGATTGTTCTTTTTGTTTGTATTTTGTTTTGTTTTGTTTTTGAGATGGAGTCTCGCTCTGTCGCCCAGGCTGGAGTGCAGCGGTGCAATCTTGGCTCCCTGCAAACTCCACCTCCCTAGTTCAAGCAATTCTCCTGCCTCAGACGCCCGAGTAGCTGGGACTACAGGCACTCACCACCACACCTGGCTAATTTTTTTTGTATTTTTAGTAGAGAAGGGATTTCGCCGTGTTGGCCAGGATGGTCTCGATCTTTTGACCTCGTGACCCGCCTGCCTTGGCCTCCCAAAGTTCTGGGATTACAGGCGTGAGCCACCGTGCCTGGCAGCTTCGATTGTTTTTAATGACACTCTCTTTACTTGAGTGACATCAAAGGAAGCACCAGTTAACCAGAAGTGAAGCCAAACTGGCTTGCCTTTGAAAGGGAACAAGTAACTCACTATCCTGTAATCACCACTTAGTTAGGTCCATTGTCATTTTGGCTCAAAGTGACTCCTCAGGCTTCATGGCAATTAGTCTGAAGACTACAGGAAAACCCAAGAGAGCAATGCCCAGGCATTAAGAATGGGGAAAAGATGGCTGGATGCTTCTCAAGGTTTTCATTCTGACTTGGCAAAAAGGAAAAGAGAAGACAAAGTAAGAAACACCCCCAGTTAATGCTGATCTGAGGTTGGTAAAAGAACAGGAAGAAGAGGAAAGGCCATATCAGAGTTGCATTGGGTGATGATGTGAGAACATACCATTCCCAGAGAAAAGCATCAAATAAAGAACATCATATTCATTTCTCTGGATCACTGCATACCAAAAGGCAATAAAAGGATCGATAGTCAATTTATAAGAGAAAATGCACAAATACTAAACCATGATGTGATGGTCATTAGTTCTACCTTCCGGGTTTTTCTGTGTCTTCTCTTGGTTCCATGAGAGCATCAAAGGTCCCTTGCTCTTGAAGTAGGATATGGCCATGTGACTTGCTTTGGCCAATGAAATGGCAGAAGGAGTAACATATGTAACTTCCAGGAACAGGTCAACTCACAGTGGGAATCTAGCACGAAAATAAACCTTTGTCATTTTAAGTCACTACAATATTTTTTTTACACGGAGTCTCACTCTGACGCCCAGTTTGGAGTGCATTGGCATGATCTACGCTCACTGCAACCTCCACCTCCCAGGTTCAAGCAATTCTCCTGCCTCAGCCTCCTGAGGAGCTGAGACTACAGGCGTGTGCCACCACACCCAGCTAATTTTTGTATTTTTAGTAGAAATGGGGTTTCGCCATGTTTGCCAGGCCAATCTTGAACTCCTGACCTCAGGTGATCCTCCTGCCTCAGCCTCCCAAACTGCTGGGATTATAGGCGTGAGCCACCATGCCCAGCCGTCACTACAACTTTTGAGATGTTATTACCACATCTTAATCCAATGTAATTAGATTTGTTTATATGACATGAAAGAAAATGTTCAACTTCATAAAATTCAAGTACCTATGAAATTAGCAAAAAAGGAATTAAATGATCAAGAAACCAATGCTAAGAATGCTGGGTATAAAAAATTACCTTGTTGATAGTTATTTGATTTGATAATTTCTGGAGCATGATCTGGTATTATCTAAAAAGAGTAAAAAAAATTCACATCCTTTAGCCCAAATCCCCTCCTATGAATTTATTTTATGGAAATAATTCAAAAGAATTGTTGAAAGTTAATTATACAGAATTGTTTACAGAAACTCTGTTCATAATGGTCAAAACTAAAAACATCAAAATGCCCACCAATTAGGCAAGATTAAGTAAACGGTAGCAATTAAATTATTTAATAATGAAGTGACTAAAACCTATGCAACAGTACATATGACATACATTCAGTGACAAAAGTAACCCACCTCTGCCCACTAATTACAACCATAGAGATATTTAGCTCCTGCAAAGTAAGTACATCTTTACTCTTGAATACAAGTCCAAGTGGGGAGCAATTTTCTGGATCTTGTGCTCCACCATTCTGAGTATCTGGAATAATACTTGGGACATGGAAAACATTCTGTTATATATTTGTTGAGTTACTGAATTAATTAACCAAGTAATTACTCTTCATAAAAATTAATCTTCATAAAATCCCTCAAAATCAAACACAATGTTATTATCCTCAATTTATAACTAGAAAAAAATGTGATTTTCAGAGGGTTTTGTTTTTGTGTGTGTGCATATTTTTCAATGACATCGTTTCAGAATTTTTAAAGAACCCCTTCTGAGGAGAGCCTAACTCCTCAGCTCTCTTTCTCCAGACAGTCTCTCCTGAGAAGTATTTCTTCCGTGGTACCCAAGAGGCAGGGTGAGGCTCAGAGGTACGTAGAGGCTTAGAAGCCAGGCAGGGGCAGGAGGGTGCTATGCCGGGGTTCTCTTTCTTTTGTCTGAGTTTAGGTCCTGGCTCCAGCAGTTCTTTCAACTCCTCTGAGCTCAAACTAAGTATGTCTTGGGAGAGACCTCAAAAGTAAAAGAACCTATAAACAATACAGAGAGTTACACCAGCCTTGGAGACTCAGTTTCCTCATCTACCTGCGTCCTAGGGCAATTATAAGAATTCAAAGGAGAATGTACATGGAAGTGCTGTGTATAATTTAGAGTTTTCAGTCAGGATTTATTTTTTGGTGAGGGAATCACGGTACTGGGGTGGCAAGAGCATGAGGTAAAACTTATTGGGTGGCTGTGGCTCCCACAAGCCTGGATGATCTGTCTCCTCATCCAAGTTCAGAATGGAGGAGGGAGACAGGGCCTTCAATGGCCAGGCCAGTTGTCTACACCCTGGTGGTTGGTCCAAACTCACTTTCCTTCCTGCCACCCTCAGACATCAAGCAAAACATACACATTCTGTGCATACCCAGGAACCACCAGAGGGGCTGGTGAAAACCTGCAGATTGGCCAAGGCTTAGTCCATCCCAGCACCTCAGGTGACACCTAAAGGAGGAGATGGGTCCGACCTGCTCCTTGCATTTGTTATCTATTGCAGCGTAACCAATCATCCCAAAGCTTAGCAGCTGAACACACAAACGTTTACCATGTTAAAATTACTGCCAGTTAGGAATACACACGCAGCTTTGCTGGGTGCCTCTGGCTCAAGTTCACTCATGAGGTTGCAGTCAAGCTGTCAGTCAGGGCTGCAATTTCATCTGAAGGCTTGACTGGGGTCAGACAGATTCATCTTCAAGCTCACTCATTCTGTTTTTGGCAGATCTCACTCACTCACTGTGTAGGTCTCTCCACAGGGTTACCTTACAACATGGCGGCTGGACTCCCCAAGGACGAGTGATTCAGTAGAAAATGAGTACCCAAGATGGAAGGCACTGTCTTTCCTCAGCCTCCCAAGTAGCTGGGACTACAGGCACGTGCCACCATGCTCAGCTAATTTTTGTATTTTTAGTGGAGATGGGGTTTTATCATGTTGGCCAGGATGGTCTTGATCTCTTGACCTCATAATCCGCCCACTTCAGCCTCCCAAAGTACTGGGATTACAGGGATGAGCCACCACACCCAGCCAGCACTGTCTTTTTATAAGTCCATCTTGGCAGTGGCATTCCATCATTTCTGCCCCATTCCATGTGTTTGAAGCAAGTCACTAAGTCCAGCTGACATTGAAGGAGAAGGAATTACACAGGACATAAATACCAAGACCTGGGGATCACTGGGGGCCATTTTGGAGGCTACCTACCACTCTCTTCCCCAACATTCACTTGGTAAACGAAGCAGTGCTGATACCTCAACCAGAGGCCACACCACCTATTGGGGCTCAACAACACACTACAGATCCAGTCCTGTGACCTGAATGGCCCACATTGGCTTAGGAAGTTGGCAAAATCATGTCAGATCTACACACAAGAAGAATCACCTAGGAATCTGCATTCCAGGCACATCCCACCTCTAACACTCACTCACTCAAAACAGAATGATGAATTTGTTAAGAAAACATACAGAATAGTGGTTAACAGTGTGTATTCGGGCACCAGACTACCTGTATTTGAATCTGACTTTGCTGTTTCATTATTGTGTGACCTTAGCCAAGTTACTTAACCTCTTCTCTCAGCCTTGGTTTCCTCATCTGTAAATGGGAACTTATTTCATAGGATTGTGCTGAGGATTGAAGAAAACAATAGGTAATGCATTTAGAATAGTGTCTGGCACATAGAAAACTCTCAATACATGTCCATATTCTGATCGTGCTGTTTGTTGTTGGAAATTAAAACAGAAAATCTATCCTGAAAAGTGGATAGGGGCTGATTATTTGCCCAAAATTCCCTCTTGGTAGTCATGAACTTCTGAATATGGTGTTCAAATATTTTTCAAAACAAAAAAGATTTTTTCCAAAGATGGCTAAGTTCCATTCACTGCATGTTAACGCTCAGCCGTCACAGCTTTGCTTGGGCCGTCACGGGCCATGGAAGTGCAGGGACACAATAGTTTGTTTTGTGTGTGTCTCTCTTAATCTGCAAAACAGATGCAGCTTAGACAGGCTTTCCTCCAAGCCATCTTCAGGAGGAATGATGCTCCATCACTCCGGCACATGGTTCTGCATTCCCAGTGGATGGGATCTCTATAAATCAAGCAACTGATTCCAACCCCAAAACCCACAGCACTGGGGTTCTTGGCAGAAAGCTCCTATTTTGTTAGCTCATGACTTTTTGACTAATTTTTGAGTCCTGTAAGATCCACATTGTATGAAGTAAGATTGGGTATGACTTAAGAAAGGATTATTTTAAATATGACTTTTCATTCACTCTGAGCAAGTGTCTCATGCCTTGGTGAGTTCAAAAGCAAGAAGAGCAGGTTATGGCCAATTCTTCATGGTGGACTCCAAGCCAAAGTAGGACATCAAAACCCAGAGTGGTTGGGAACTGGAACAGACAAGAAGCATAGACAGTCTCACAGCCCTCTGCCTGCCTGGGCTCCCCTGAAAGCACCAAGAACCTGGGAACCACCTCAGCCTGGCCCCTCACCCCTCAGAGGTAGCAAGCCTGACACCCAGCTCCCCTGCAGCTACAAGTCACAGGGGCAACATGGCACCCAAAGTTTTGCCTCTTCATCTTTCGAGAAGTATGTTCATGCCACTGGTTCTCATTCTCTTTGGTGACCACTCTCTCTCTGTGATCCCTGCTTCCCAGATTTGGGTGTCTGAAAAACAGCTGGACACCTCAAAAAAATATCAGCACTGGCTAAGTAAGCTTGGCAAAGTCACAACACCTCCCTGAACTCCAGTTTTCTTCTCTGTCGAATGAGGAGGAAAGATGAGCAACAGGTGACCTCTGTGGACTCCTTCAGCTCCGTGTTCTCTGATTCTATACATGGATGATGGTAAGTTAAAAGCAAAAGCTCCCTGAATCCCACTGATAATTCAAGAGCAGAATATCCCTGCAGGAAAACTGGGGCCAGGCCTCAAATCCTGTTTGAATTCATCCTCCCTTCCTCCTCCCACCACACAAGATGAGACAGAGCCCTTGAACCTTTTTCTCCAGCACCGGGAAGAATAAGCCCAGAGTGTTTAGAAGACTGCAGCAGCAGAGGAGGTTGCTTGTCACCAAAAAATAAATGAGTAAATAAATTAAAACCACGTGTTTATGGGTGTGTGTGCACGCAGGTGCATGAGTGTGCATGTAGCCAAATCCACCTTTTCAACAATTGTTGACACTAAGGATAAAAGGTCTTTACTTGGGATCAGAAAAGAAAATTACTATAAAGGACATTTTTGGGACATTGGTCAAATATGAACTTGGATTGCACATTACAGATTAGTACTGTGTTAGTGTTGAAATTTCTGAATGTAATAATTGTGTTGTGATCATGAAAATGAGTGTTCTTCATCTTAGTGTTTACAGAATGAAGGATCATGGTGTCTGCAACTTCTTCTCAAATGGTTCAGTAAATGATAGTAACAAGTTTCCATATGGAAAGAGCTAGAGACTCATGTGGCAGTGTTCACCATTGGTAAGTGTAGGTCAGGAGCAGGCAGATGTCCATTGCACTATTCTTGCAACTTTTCAACAGGCTTGAAAATTTTCAAATTAAAAAGTTTGAAATAAAATGAAATCGGAAATGCAAAAGCAAAATGTCTAGGGATTTTTAAAACATTTTCATTTAGGATTAAAGGCAGCAGATGCAGATAGGTAAGAGCCTCTGGCTTTAATTAAGTTCACCAACTCTCTTGGGTTTCAGTGCATCATAACAAGGGCCAAAAAGCTGAGCCTGTCAGCCTGGCACAGCTGAGTTTCACTAGAGAGGACCCAGTGAAGGGGACCTGATCTGCCCTCCTGGAGCCCATGACCAGCAGGGAGAGAAAGATAGGCCATGGGCCATTACCTGCAGTGATTAAAGGTCACCCAAATGCAGTAGATCACCAAGATGAGTGGCTCCTCATCCCCGGAGTTGAGGGGGCTTGCTTCCCAGGGGCGTCCAATCTGACTTCCTCAAGTTCCAAACAGAGCTGCCACTAGGGCAAACCTCCTTCCTCTCTCTCCTGTAAGCATCAGCATTTTTTCCTTTCTTAACCTCTGGATTCAGTCACTAGTAAGGATGAGGTCAACCTTGGGATCCCCCAAAGCTGAGATGGACTGGGATGCCCCAGGAGGCAGGAGCACTGGCCCCTTGGCCACCTGTGCCACATGGCCCTAGTCAACACCTCTGCTGACCACACCAGATCTCCAAGGATGTCAAGGAAATCTAAGACTTTGGTCCTGTTATGAGGAATTAGACAACCACAGGTACTTAGACTGCCATTGCTTGCTCTCAAATCACTGTAATTGTCCTCATAAGGAAACATCATTACAGTCTGCAGAAGAGTGGGACTCTGCTGCCACACTGCATAGGAAGAGGGTGTCCCTGGTCATCTCGGATGGGGTCAGGGGAGCTGTTCACAAAAGGAGGATGTGGAGGATAAAGCACTCCCTGCCTGGCTCTTTCCAAACATTTTGTTCCTTGTACCAAAGTGGCAGCACTAGTTAGCCCCTGAAGCTCTAGTATCTTCTGCCCCATCTGCAGTTCATTTTCTTCTTCACTTCCCCCAATTTTCAGGTTTCCCGTGAATTCCCTTTGGTCTAAAATATCCAAGAAAGAGCCAAGCCCAGGCTCTACTTCCCAATCTTTGTGTGCTTCTTGTCCAGAAGTGGCCTCACATCTGGAAGCACCAAGGTGGCCTCTGAAGGCTCCCAAAATCCCAGCCCCTCTCTCCTTGGCAAGATAGGATAAAGTGGTTTCCCCAGGAGACCACAAGAAGGAGACAGCTTTCTCCACCAAGCTTGGAGCAGGAATGCCTATGCACCCAACCATGTGCCCAGCACAAATGCTTGGTAAAGAGCTAATTTCAGAAGGCATAAAGGAGGAAAGCCAGCAGTCATGGCACCTAGTCACGGCACCAAGAAAAATCGCTCCCACCGTGTCCTCTCCCATTTTCTGACTACATATAAATTCCCAACATCAATCAGCACTTTGGGTTTATGACTGGATCCATCCCAGATTTCAGACTCATACCCCTTCCATTTTGAGATCCAAAATGTCCTTTACTGGACCCCATTCCTGGCCTTCTTTCTGCCTTCCTCCTCTCCCTTCCTTGTCAGGACAGCGGTGTCCCACTGACATGCTAAGCTGTGGCAGCCGGTGACCCAGCTGGTACGTAGCACTTCCCTGACCTGGTCCTACCCTCATGCTTGGACTACACACCTTTTTTCCTTGCCTCTGTCTAGCTTGTCTGGGCTGGAGCCTCGACACCCACCCCCAGCTCATTCCACTGGTGAACCCCAATCCCCACCCTCACCTTATCCCTATCCTTGAAGGAAAAGTGTATCCTTGACCACATAGGTTCCTCCTGCTGTCTATGAGAGTGAGAGGATGCGAGGCACACTTCTTCCCTAGGCCTTTGCTGCATGTACTCTGCACACAGCACTCACCATCATTTAACATGCTCCACTTTCCACCCTCCCCAGAGGATGGTCATGAGGCTTATAGGAGAAAATGTTCTTAAAAGCACCTTGACCTGTGGAAAAATATTAATAGAGGTTTGCTAATATTATTTTTATAATTGATCTTAGCCAAAAGGCTGAGAAGCAATTAATATTATTTTCAAACGGACTTTCTTTTTTAGGGCAGTGTTAGGTTCACAGCAAACTTGAGTGGAAGGTGCCAAAAATTCCTATATATCCCCTGCCCTGACACAGGCACAGACTCCCCAACTGTAGACATCCCACACCAGAGTAGGACATTTGCTACAATCAATGAAGCTATGCTGACACATCACTATCACCTAATGTCCAGGTTTACATCAGGGTTCCCTCTTGGTGTCATACATTCTGAGGGTTTGAACAAATGCATGACATGGATCCACCATTGTACTATCATACAAAGTAGTTCCACTGCCCTAAAAAGCCTCTGTGCTCCACCTAGTCACCCTTCCTTTCCCAGCCAACCTCTGGCAACCACTCATCTTTTTACTGTTCCCATAGTTTTGCCTCTTCCAGAATGTCATATAGTTGGAATCATATGGTAGAGTCATGCATTTATTAATGACAGACCAACATTGTGAGAAATCAGCCATTAGGTGATGTAGTTGTGTGAACATCATACAGTGTACTTACACAAACCTAGAGGCATAACCTATAACACACCTAGGCTATATGGTACATAGCCTATCGCTCCTAGGCTCCAAACCTGTACAACGTATTACAGCAGGGAATACTGCCCGCAGTTGGAACACCATGGGATTTGTGTATCTAAACACAGAAAGGGTACAGTAAATATATAGTATTATAGTCTTATGGGATCACCATTATGTATGCAGTCAGTCATCAACCGAAACATTGCTATACAGCGGATGACTGTAGATAGCCTTTTCGGATTGGTTTCTTCCACGTAGCACCATGCTTTTCAGGTTCTTCCATGTCGTTTCATGGTTTGGTAGCTGATTTCTTTTTAGCACTGAGTCATATTTCATGGCCAGGATGTATAGTTTGTTTATCCATTCCCCTGCTAAAGGGCATCTTGGTTGCTTCCAAGTCTCAGCTATTATGAATAAAACTGCTATAAACTGTGTGCAGGTTTTTGCATGGACATAAGTTTTCAGTTTATTTACGTAAATACCACAGAGCATGATAGCTAGATCATGTGGTAAGAGGTAGTGTTCTCATTAATTCCATCTTCAACCAAAGGCTCCATTTTCCTCAGCTCCCAGCACCACAAGGGACTTAAAAAGCCCAGTGCTGCGGTCGCTGCCCTCAGTATCTACAGTTGCTTGACTTTTTTTTTTTTTTTTGAGACGGAGTCTTGCCCTGTCACCCAGGCTAAAGTATAGTGGCACCATCTCGGCTCACTGCAACCTCCACCTCCCAGGTTCAAGTGATTCTCCTGTCTCAGCCTCCAGAGTAGCTGGGATGACAGGCACCCACCACCACAACCGGCTAATTTATGTATTTTTAGTAGAGACGGGGTTTCACCATGTTGGCCAGGCTGGTCTCAAACTCCTGACCTTGTGATCCGTCCGCCTTGGCCTCCCAGAGTGCTGGGATTACAGGCATGAGCCACTGTGCCCGGCCTACAATTGCTTGACTATTTAAAAGCTTTTTATTTGAGATAACTATAGATTCATATGCAGTTGTAAGAAATAGTTCAGGAAGACCTCTTCCCCCAGCTTCTCCCAACAACTGCACCCTCTTGCACAACTATAGTGCAATGTCACCCCAGAGAAATTGACACTAGTATGGATGGACCACAGCCTGTTTAACCGTTCACTCACCCCAGGACATCCAGGTTGTTTCCAGGTTCTGGTTCTTACAAGTAGAGCTGCTTGGAATATTTTTGTAAAGGTGTTTTTGTGTTTTTGTGTTGAACGTAGGGTTTCATTTCTCTGGGATAAATGTTCACGGGTGCAAATGCTGGGTCATATGGCAAGCACATGTTTAGTTCTGTAAGAAACTGTCAAACTATTCCAGAGGGACTGTACCATTTACATCCCTGTCAGCAAGGTGTGAGTGATCCAGTTTCTCCATATCATTGCCCGCACCAGGTGTTATCACTAACCATTCAGATAAGTGTGCAGTGATATCTCGTTGTGGTTTAAATTTGCATTTCCCTAATGGCTAACGGTGTTGGGTACCTTTTCATGTGCTTCCGCATATTCTCTTCAACGAAAAGTTTTGTTCATGTCTTTCCCCAATTTTCTAATTGGATTTCGGGGGCTTTTCACTGCTGAGTCTTGAGAATTCTTTATACAGTCTACACAAGTCTTTTGTCCAATATGTGGTGATATGGTTTGGATGTTTGTCCCCTCCAAATCTTATGTCGAAATGTGATCGATGGGGCATGGCAGCTCATGCCTGTAAGCTTTTTCAAAGCTTCCCCAGTGATTCTAATGTGTAGCCAGGGCTAAGAACCACTGGGCCAGGTGAGACAGGAAGAGTTGTAGACCCCATTGTTTCTGGGCTCTCTTCCACTTGCTCCCAGGGGGGATTGGGAGCTTCACAACAAAAACTTTGGGAAGCCAAGGTAGGCAGATCACCTGAGGTTAGGAGTTCGAGACCAGCCTGGTCAACATGGTGAAACCCCATCTTTACTAAAAAAAAAATACAAAAAATTAGCTGGATGTGGTGGCACACACCTGTAATTCCAGCTACTCGGGAGGCTGAGGCAGGAGAATTGCTTGAACCCGGGAGGCAGAGATTGCAGTGAACTGAGAATGCACCACTGCACTTCCGCCTGGGTGACAGAGCAAGACTCTGTCTCAAAAAAAAAAAAAAAAAAGGAAAGGAAAGGGAAAAGAAAGGAGAGGGGAGGGGAGGGGAGAGGAGGGGAGGGGGTCCCCAGAGTTAAAGATGGGGCCTGGTGGGATCGTTTGGGTCATGGAGGCAGATCCCTCATAAATGACTTGATGCCCTCCCCATAGTAATGAGTGAGTTCTTATTCTATTGGTTCCTGGGAGCATTGATTGTTTAAAAGAGTCTAGTACCTCCTCCTCTCTCTCTCGCTCCGTCTCTTGCCATGTGACACGCCTATTCCCCCTTTGCCTTCTGCCATGATTGGAAGCTTCCTGAGGCCTCTCAGAAGCAAATGCCAGCACCGTGCTTCTTGTACAGTCTGCAGAACCATGAGCCAAAGTAAATCTCTTTTCTTTGCAAATTACCCAGCCTCAGGTATTCCCTTATAGCTATACAAAACAGACTAACATATGTGGTTTGCAAATATTTTCTCTCAGGAGATAGCTTGTCTTTTCATTCTCTTCATGCGGTCTTTCTCAGAGCAAATGTTTTTAAAGTTTTTAAAATTTTAAGGAGGTAAAATTTATCAATTTTTTTCTTTTATGGATCATACTTTGGTACCAAGTCTAGGAACATGTCATCGATCACTACATCCCCATAACTTCCTCTTATAGTTCCCTAAAATTTTATATTTTAAACTTAAGTTCATGATATATTTGGAGTTAATTTTTGTCTAATGTGTGAGGTTTAGGTCGAGATTCGTTTTTTTACAGAGGGGTATAAATTGCTCCAGCATGATTGTTGAAAAGGCTATCTTTCCTCCTCTGAGTAGCTTTTTTATCTTTGTCAAAAGCCGGGTGCGGTGGCTCACACCTGTAGTCCCAGCTACTCAGGAGGCTAAGACACAAGAATCACTTGAACCTGGTGGGGCAGAGGTTGCAATGAGCTGAGATCATGCCACTGCACTGCAGCTTGGGTGACAGAATCAGACTCTGAAATAATTTTTTTTTTTTTTCTGAGATAGAGTCTCGCCCTGTCACCCAGGCTGGAATGCAGTGGTGCGATCTCGGCTCATTGCAACCTCCACCTCCAGGGTTCAAATGATTCTCCTGCCTCAGCTTCCCTAGTAGCTGGGATTACAGGTGCACGCCACCACACCTGGCTAATTTTTGTATCTTTAGTAGAGATGGGGTTTCACCATGTTGGTAAGGCTGGTCTTGAACTCCTGACCTTGTGATCTGCCCACCTCGGCCTCCCAAAGTGCTGGGATTACAGGCGTGAGCTACTGGTCGATTAAAAAGAGTCAATTTGACATATTTGTGTCGGTCTTCACTTAACTTTTTCTCATCTGTTTTCCCTTACAGAAACTCCTCTGCCTGACAGAATGCCAGTGGCTGTGCCTGTCTGAAGTCTCAGAGACTCAGGATAGATACGTAGTCACTGATTCAAGTAGCCTGGGCCAAAATTCTCACCCAGTTGCAAAGCAACAGGTCTGTGGAAAATGGCATTCTAACTTAAGCAAAGCAAGAGCTGAAGGTAGTTTGGGGAAGGGAAAGTGTCAATCAGCCCTCAATTAGATTTTCTAAAAGTGGAAACCAATAGTACAGGTCACTTTCCAAGAAGGTGGCAAAATATGAATAAGTTTCCCTGCCCCAAAACACTGAGTGATTCTGAAGTCCTGAGGGTCAAGAGGAGGACAGTGTCACCAGGGTGTAACCAGATGGGTGTGAGACAGTCCATTTCCAACTAGCAGCGAGAGCGAGGGTTGGGGATCATCCTTTTACTGAGTGTCTTGCAGCTCAATGTGGTATTTCTTTTCAGACAGGCTTATTCTTTATTTTTAGTTTAATCATAACTTTTATTTTTGGTTCAGGGGTACATATGCAGTTTTGTTACATAGGCAAACTGTGTGTCACAGGGGTTGGTGGAGAGATTATTTCATCACTCAGGTAATAAGCATGGTACCCAATGGATATTTTTTCTGATCCTCTCCCTCCTCCCAACCTCCACCCTCAAGTAGGCCCCAGTGTCTACTGTTCCCCTCTTTGTGTCCACATGTTCTCACTGTTTACCTCTCACATATAGGTGAGAACATGCAGACTGGGTTTTCTGTTCCTGCATTAGTTTGCTTAGGATAATGGCCTCCAGCTCCATCCATGTTGCTGCAAAGGACATGATCTCATTCTTTTTATGGCTGCATAGTATTCCATGGTGTATATGTACCACATTTTCTTTATCCAGTCTACCATGGATGGGCATTTAGGTTGATTCCATGAATAGTGCTGCAATGAACATACACATGCATGTGTCTTTATGATAGAATGATTTATGTTCCTTTGGGTATATACCCAGTAATGGGATGGCCAGTCAAATGGTAATTCTGGTTTCAGGTTCTTTGAAGAACCACCACACCACTTTCCACAGTGGTTGAACTAATTTACACTCCCAACAGCACTGTATAAGCATTTCCTTTTCTCCACAACCTCGCCAGCATCTGTTATTTTCTGACTTTTTAATAGTAGCCATTCTACTGGTGCGAGATGGTAGCTCATTATGGTTTTGATTTGCATTTCTCTAATGATCAGTGATACTGAGCTTTCTCTCATGTGCTTGTGGAACGCATGTATCTCTTCTTTTGAAAAGTGTTTGTTCATGTTATTTGCCCACTGTTTAATGGGGCTGTTTGTTTTAATGGGGCTGTTTGTTTTTTGCTTGTAAATTTGTCTAAGTTCCTTATAGATGCTGGCTATTAGACTTCTGTCAGATGCATAGTTTGCAAATATTTTCTCCCATTCTGTAGGTTGTCTGTTTATTCTGTTGATAGCTTCTTTTGCTGTGCAGAAGCTCTTTAGTTTAATTGGGTCCTGTTTGTCAATTTTTGTTTTTGTTGCAATTGCTTTTGGTGTCTTTGTCATGAAATCTTTGCCAGTTCCTATGTCCAGAATGATAGTTCCTAGATTATCTTCTAGGGCTTTTATAGTTTTAGGTTTTACAGTTAAGTCTTTAATCTATCTTGAGTCAATTTTTGTATGTGGTATAAGGAAGGGATCCAGTTTCAACCTTCTGCATATGATCAACCAGTTCTCCCAGTACCATTTATTGAATAGGGAGTCCTATTTTCATTGCTTGTTTTTGTCGGCTTTGTCAAAGATTAGATGGCTGTAGATGTGTGGGCTTATTTCTGGGCTCTCTGTTCTGTTCCATTGGTCTATGTGTCTGTTTTTGTACCAGTACCATGCTGTTTAGGTTACTATAGCCTTATAATATAATTTGAAGTTAGGTAACATGATGCATCCAGCTTTGTTCTTTTTGCTTAGGATTCCCTTGGCTATTCTCGTTTTTGCTTTCATATGAATTTTTAAATTGTTTTTTCATATTCTGTGAAGAATGTCATTAGTAGTTTGATAGGAGCACAAATAGGCTTTTTTTTTTTTTTTTTTTTTTTTTTTTTGAGACAGAGTCTTGCTCTGTTGCCCAGGCTGGAGTACAGTGGCACAATCTTGGCTCACTGCAACCTCCACCTCCCAAGTTCAAACGATTCTCCTGCCTCAGCCTCCCGAGTAGCTGGGACTACAGGCACCCGCCACCACACCCAGCTAATTTTTTGTATTTTTCGTAGAGATGGGGTTTCACCATGTTTGACAGGATGGTCTCAATCTCCTGACCTCATGATCCACCTGCCTCAGCCTCCCAAAGTGCTGGGATTACAGGTGTGAGCCACCATGCCTGGCCCAGATAGGCTTTTAAAAACTTTTTCTGGTTCTTCTGGAAGTGTTAGGATGGAGTGCCCTCTTAAGAACCTCATCTGAAGCTGGAGGAACCCAGTAGATTTGGTTCTGAGCTGAACCCAAAGCTCTTCTCCTCTGTTTCCCCAGCCTCTCCCTCATCCTACCAAGTCTGCCATTCATAACCCATTTCACTGTAAAGCTCCACAGGGTGGGGAAGGTGGAGGGAGGGCAAACATTATAATCAGAAGCCTTGGAATGTGAGTTCATTTCATTCCAGGTCTGCATTAGAGAGGACGCACCCATCAGCACAGAGCCTTACCCCTGCACTGCAGGCAAAAGCTAAAAATCACAGTTTAACATCTTTGATTTTAATGCCAGAATGTCAAAAATTAAGACAAATTTCTCCAAAAGCAGAATACTGGCTCTCCACAATCCCCTACTCAGGCCAAATCTCCAAACCACTTTAAAGAAATCCAGGGCTTTTCTCTGAGTGCCTCCGCATCTCCTAGAAACAAAGGCTGTTCAAGACCATGCACCTGAAGCAGCTTCAGAAGCTCCTTCCTGCCTCTTCCTGGACCCAGAGCAGCAGTGTTCTTGGGGCAAAAGCTTCTAGAACATCACAGAGCAAAAAGAATACATGACAAAGCCATCAGTGCTTTCGATCCCCATCCTCCCCAAGTTGTGTTCAACAGAACATCCCAGACCTCTTGTCACAAAGCAATCTCTTCTTGCTATTCACAAGCTAGGAGGGCAATCATAACTAGATTGCCACAAACACACCACAGTTAATAAGTGACATAAATAACCATATAAATGTCAAGCTGTGAATCTGAAACTTGACAGGACATTTCAAATCCAACACATCTTGGCACCAAAGAGCATTCTCTGAATTCACACATAATCTGCTTTGTGAAGCTCTTTTGAGAAAGAGCTATTGACCCAGTAAGCATGTTAGTCTCTACCAGAGATTATAGTCATTCCAAGTCAATTAACTGCATTCCAAAGAAAACAGGAGGAACTTAAAATACAAGATTTGAAGGTTGGGAAGTGAGACAGAAAAGACAGGAAGGGGTCTTGTAAATTGCGGTTATTAATATGTTGACATTGTCCTGGAGCTCTGAACAGCAGACAACATCAAGCCATTTGTTTTTGTTTTTGTTTTAAAATCCATGTCGTTGCTAGAGTTTTCACATCACCAGGTTGGTGGAGGCTGCCCAGGCTGATTGTAGGGCCTTTGTTACACTGGATGGCACCAACTTGGAGACTGAGTCCCATCACATGTGAAGCCATTCCTGGTTATAGAGTCCACGTCTCTGATTCTCCAAGACTTCTCCTTCTTGCTTTATATTTTAAATGGAGGTAAAATTTATACAACTTAAAATTGGCCATTTTAAAGTGTCCAATTCAGTGGCATTTAGTTCATTCACAGTGTTGCACAACTACCACCTCTATCTAGTTCCAAAACATCTTCAGTACCCCGAAAGAAAACTGTCCCATTAAGCAGTCAATCCCCATTCTCCCCTCCTCCCAGCCCCTGGCAATCACAAATTGGCTTTCTGTCTCTGGATTGAGCTATTTCGAACATTTCATATAATGAAATCATACAACACGTGACCTTTTGTGTCTGGCTTCCCTCAGTTAGCATAATGATTTCAAGGTTCATCCATGTTGTAGCATGTATCCGTGTCTCATGCCTTGTTATGGCTGAATAATATTCCACTATATGGATTATCCCACATGCTGCTTATCCTTCCACTGGTGGACATTTGGATTGTTTCACGTTTTGGCTATTGTGAATACTGCTGTTATGAATATTCATATATAATTTCTTATTTGAATACATTTTCAGTCATGTGGGTTATATACCTAGGAGTGGAATAGCTGAGTCATATGATAATTTCATGGCTAACTTTTTGAAGAATTGCAAAACCTTTTTTCCACTTCTTGTTCACAGTTATGTGTTCACTTAAAACTATGTCTTGAGCTGGGCATGGTGGTTCATGTCTGTAACCCCATTACTTTGGAAGGACAAGACAGGTGGATCACTTGAGCCCAGGAGTTCAAGACCAGCCTGGGCAACATGAAGAAACCCTTTTTCTACAGAAAAATCAAAAATTAGCCAGGCAGGGTGGTATGCACCTGTAGTCCCAGCTACTTGAAAGGCTGAGGTGGGAGGCTCACCTGAGCCCTGGAGGTTGAGGCTGCAGTGAGCCATGATCATCACACCACTGCACCAGCCTGGGTGATAGAGTGATACCCTGTCTGGAAAAAAATGTTGTGTGGTACACACAACTTTAGTATTATTTCTGAGGGTCTCAGAAATAATACTATACTTCTCGGAGCAAGGGAGAAGACAGAGAGGAGGCTAGCCAGTGGCTCACTTGGCTATCCTAACACCAGAAGTTTCCCATGAAATCAATCTTCTGAAGAACTCAGGTGGAGTTCCTACAGGCCTGGTCTACTCCACACCTGTATTAGTCCATTTTCACACTGCTATAAATGAATACCCAAGACTGAGTAATTTATGAAGGAAAGAGGTTTAATTGATCCACAGTTCTGCATGGCTGGGGAGGCCTCAGGAAACTTACAATCATGTCGAAGGGGAAGCAGGCACGTCTACCAAGTGGCAGGCAAGAGAGAGCATGTGAAGAAGGAACTGCGAAACACTTAACACCATCAGATCTCGTAAGAACTCATTCACCATCACAAGAGTAGCATGGGGGGACCCACCCCCAAGGTCCAATCACCCCCCACCAGTTCCCTCCCTTGACTCATGCTGATTATGGGAATTACAATTCGAGATGAGATTTGGGTGGGGACACAGAGCCAAACAGTATCAACACCCCACATCCCCCGCTCCCAGTGAGAACTAGGGGTGAGTGATCATAAGGGGAGGAGGAAGGCCAGAACTGAGGAGGCAGTGGCCTCCATAGGAAAGAACATACACCCCATGGAAGCAACAGACCACTCCCTGTGGGGATGCCAAAGGAAGCCATTAGAACCTCTATTTCTGTTTATTTGATCTAGAAAGTAGAAAAAAGTGAGCTTCACAGAGTGTTATAGGTTGAATGTCGTTCCCCTAAAAAGCATATGATGGAATCCCAACCCCCAGTACCTCAGAGTATGACCTAATTTGGAGGTAAAATCTTTACAGAGATGATCAAATGAGATCGGTAGGGTGAGGCCTAATTCAACATAACTGATGTCCTTATAAAAAGGAGAAATTTGGACCACACACGTGCACACACACGCAGAGTTAGACCATGGAAGATGAAGCAGAGGTGGGGGTGCCATGTCCACAAGTACCATAGATTGCCAGCAACCCCCAGAAGCTGGGGAGTGGGACCTGGAACAGATCCTCCCTCCCAGCCTCAGGAGGAACCCACCCAGTGGACACCCATGATCTCAGACTTCTGGTCTCCAGAAGTAGGAGAGACTATGTTTCTGTTGTTTACACCACCCAGTTTGTGGTACTTTGATAGTAAGCCAATCTACTATATTTTATATAGAGGTGCTTGTGGAGCCTCTCACTTAGTCCCTCACATGCAGGACTTGAAGCCTCTTAGGGAGCAGAACAGCCACACCCAGAGGGACAGACAAGCCCCCTCCTGGTCAGAGTGGCCAGAGCAATCTACCTGCAGGCAGGTAAGTGGATTTATAGATTAGACCATCTCATAGTAATGTAATCAATTCTCATGCAATGAATGGGTAGATTTAGTAGATTACTATTTTAAAAGTTGATTGGGGACTATACTGACCTGGCCACCACAGAAAGCAAAAAGAAAAGGCGGTCCTGACTTCTCTTCTCACACTGAGACAGGGGAAGCTTCTCTGAGGCCATACAAGGCAGTTTGGGAGGCCGAGGTGGGGGGATCGTTTGGGCCCAGAAGTTCGAGACCAGCCTGGGCAACATGGTGAGACCCTGTCTCTACAAAAATAAAAATAAAAATTAGTCAGGCATGGTGGCACACACCTGTAGTCCCAGCTACTCAGGAGGCTGAGGTGGGAGGATTGCTTGAGCCCAGGTTGAGGCTGCAATGAGCTGTGATTGTGCCACTGCATTCCAGCCTGGGTGACGGAGGGAAATCCTATCTCAAATAAATAAATAAATAAATATGCATGGAACTGTTCAGATCTGACAAGAAGCCAGTCAAAAGAAGATAGAAATTCACAAGAAGACTACTTCAAATGCGTATCTATAACCCTTATTGTTTTTTGTGTTTTGTTTGTTTGTATGTTTGTTTGTTTTGAGATAGAGTCTCGCTCTGTCGCCCAGGCTGGAGTGCAGTGGCGCAATCTCGGCTCACTGCAAGCTCTGCCTCCTGGGTTCACGCCATTCTCCTGCCTCAGTCTCCCGAGTAGCTGGGACTACAGGCGCCCGCCACCACACCTGGCTCATTTTTTATATTTTTAGTAGAGACAGGGTTTCACGGTGTTAGCCAGGATGGTCTCGATCCCCTGACCTCGTTATCCGCCCACCTTGGCCTCCCAAAGTGCTGGGATTACAGGTGTGAGCCAGGCCCTATAACCTTTATCGTTAACAATGAACCTTAAATCTAAATTTATATTATGCCTTCAGGTACTAATGAATGGTAATCCAAAGCTGTCACAATTAATGACACTCAAAATATTGTTTATTTCATCTTGTTCATCCTTTTAGTTTCAATTGTACGTATATCTTATGATTTACATAATATATAGTTGATAAGTAAACCTATGTGCCCTCCCCCAACATTTTTTTTTTTTTTTTGAGACAGAGTCTTACTCTGTTGCCCAGGCTGCAGTGCAGTGGCGCGATCTCGGCTCACTGCAAGCTCCGCCTCCCAGGTTCATGCCATTCTCTTGCTTCAGCCTCCCAAGTAGCTGGGACTACAGGTGCCCGCCACCACGCCCAGCTAATTTTTTGTATTTTTAGTAGAGATGGGGTTTCACCATGTTAGCCAGGATGGTCTCCATCTCCTGACCTTGTGATCCACCCACCTAGGCCTCCCAAAGTGCTAGGATTACAGGCGTGAGCCACTGTGCCCAGCCCTGCCCCCCAACATTTTTCTAAATGTGTCACATAGTGAGATAGGTTTGGAGACCACTGATTTAGGGTGTGGGCTGCAGATAGATAAGTGACACTAGCTAACCAAAAACAGGGGGTGCTGGAGTCCTTATATCTCCTTATATCTGATCTTCAGCCAGAGACAGATACTGTTGAGCATCAGAGACATTCTGGACAAGAAAATGCCTCCAGGGATGAAGTGATGTGATCATGAGGTCTAAGAAAAAACTTCTGAGGCAGAGGAACCAATGCTGACATTTACAGAAGGCGCTGGGAGAGCTGCCCTATATGCCAGGTGACATGCAGCAGCCCAGAGCTGGAGATGAATGTGCCTCGTGAACAGGTGCATGATGTAGCTGTATGGACCCATGCACCCAGGGGAGGAGGAAGGAGCTACTTCTCAACTTTGCAAGGGCACGAAGATTTCTACCAGAAAGAGAAAGCACCAGAATGGTGTCCCCTCCCTGTTCCAGTGAAAGGGAACTCAGATACTGGAAATGAACAAGTGAAGGTAACTTTTTAATGTGTTTGAAGGTTGGTGAGCAGTGAACACTCTTCTAGCAAGTGCAGCCTCACAGGCTCTGGCAAGTCTCAGCAAGAGAGGAACCTTTAAGTGCAAGACTTTAAACATCCAGGGTCGGGGTGGAGGAGAGGATGGGGTAGCTGCTCCTGGCTTTGATTTGGCATGGTGTCCTGGAGCAGACACCCTTCACCACCCTCTCCTGCTGTTCAGCTACGTTTGAGTTTGGGAGAGTGACAATGGTGCTTACTGCTCTCCTGACCAACCTACAAGCTACAAGCTCAGGAGATGAAATTTCCCTTGGGCAGCTTCTCCTCTGCTCTTAGGGAGGCGTCCTTCCTGGAGGAGCCTCGGGGGTCTCAGAGGCATCTGGTCCAGCCTTGTCCCTTTATGGCGGGACCTGGATCAGGCAGCTCACAGAGGTGGAGCAACACGACTGTGCACCTGGTTGCTTCTCCAGGCCCCGTCCCATCTGGGTTGATTTTGAAAGAAATATTTACACTAAAGGGCTTAAGCAGAGGGAAGATTTCACTGCCTCTTATCTCTCATAGTTTAGAAAAACAACCAACATTTCATGAATGCATGACCCTGTGGCGCCTGTGTTTATGGCTCACTTCTCTGGGGAGTCTTCTCTTCTCAGAGCCCTGTCCTGGCTTCCTTTGTACCACTCACTTCCTCTTGGACTCCCAGGGGAAAATAGGATTCCCATGGACATGCCACATCCCTGATAAGGTTCCCTGAGTATTCCAAGTTACCCACACTTGAGGCTGACATCGCTCTATGCCTCAGCTATGTAATGGCCACTCCCAGTTCTTGTCCTCCAGCCAAAACATCATGAGTAAGCTCCAAGGAGACCTGGAGACCCTCCCAACCACACAACCCCTATATGCAGAACAACCATCCCAAAGCCATGTGCCCAGGCTGCTCATACTCATGCCCAGCCCTGCAAAGGCCCTGCTCTCCTATCCATCGCCCCAGCCCACCTTGGTATGCATGCACTCCCCAGAAGACCTCAAGGCAAAGGGTCTCCAGCTCCACACCCCACCACTGGGTCTTCCTTTCAGGCTGTAGCAGACTTCTCTTATGCCCAAGCACTCATCCTTCTCCAAGGAACCAAGTGGAAACCTAGAGTGGGAATTCCATACCCATCCATCCTCTCCCATCCTACCCTCTGGCATCTTCCTCCTGACTCAATCTGCCATCCCTCTCTCCCGCCTGCCTCCCATGCTGCTCTCCACATTCTTGCTCCATGATCACGAACTCTCTACCTTTGCATCCTAGCCATCTCACCAAATGTTCCCTCCAACTCTTGGCTTAACTTAGTGATTCCCAGCCCTGGTTCACATCAGAATCCCCTGAGGAAATGTTTAAAAAGATACTCCTGCCCAGACAGGGCTGGCTACCTAATTTCTAAAGCCAAATACAAGATGAATATGCAGAGTTTCTTATTCAACAAATGTTAAGGATTTCCAAGATGGCAGCAGCAGAGCATTAAAACAAGCACAGGGCCCATCTGAGTTCCACTGCCCAGGTCCAAGGCCATGGAACAGCCCTGTGCCCAGGTACTTGCCCTAAACCTTCAGATTTAATTAGCCTGGGTAAGGTCCTGGAATGTGCATTTTAAAAGCTCACCAGGAGATGCTGAGGAGACTGAGCTGCCCCAGGCTGACCAAGAGATACTGCATCTGTTGCAGCCCTCTCAAATGGAAACTTTTGGAACCAGAAGTTGGGCTCCTGTATTCCTGGCTCCATAGAGTCTCTTCCAGACTTTTACTCTGTGTGGTCTGGAAATTACAGTCCTGCAAATTATCTGCTCAACCAGGTCTAAGGTCAATCCTGGATTTTCACTGCGCTTGTCTAGGACATTTCTGGACTTCCCTTAGCACCTTTCCTCATCTAACCAATATTTAGCAAATGATTCACAACTTTCTCCAACCCCATTCATGTTGTTGCCTCAGCATCCCTGTGTAAGGCCCAGCCAAGGTCCTGGCCCTTCAGCCCCTTGTATCCCCGTGATCAGTGACTACCTCCCTTCTTCCACCTTAGCACCCACTCCCATGCTCACTGCTGGGATCTGGCCAAGACTCAGAGCTCCTTCACTCCTAAATCTCAAACCCAAGTTCCCCACTCTCTGACCACAGCATCCTGTCCTAACCTCTCTCTCATCCCCACTGAGGCCTTCAGTCCGGTGACCATCCCCCAGATATTCCTTATCTATTACTTTTACTCGCTTTACCTTCCATTTTATCCTGCTTACATTCAATGGTCCAATCTTTTAATTACTCTCCTCCAAATACAGATGCTGTTCGACTTACAGTGGGGTTACATTCTGATAAGCCCATCCTAAGTTGATGATATCGGAAGTCAAAAATGCATTTAATACAGCTAACCAGCTAAACATCCCAGGTTAGCTGAGCCTACCTTCAATGTACGCAAAACACATCAGCCTATAGTCGGGCAACATCATGTCACACAAAGCCTATTTTATAATAAAGTGATGGGTATCTTGTAATTTATTGAATACTGCACTGAAAGTGAAAAACAGAATAGCTGTATAGGGACTAGAAGTACAGTTTCTACTGAATGTGTATCACTTTTGCACCATTGCAAAGTCAAAACATCGTAAGTGGAACCATTGTAAGTCAGGACTGTCTGTACGAGACATTCCCTTCCTCTCTGTCCTTACATCTCACCTATCTAGCAAAATTCCAGCCTTGGGTGAACGTCAGCATCCACCTTCTCTACACCTGCTATCGGCCAGCAGATCGCCACTGGAGGGACATCCCAGAACTGCACAGCCACCCGTCTTGGCTATGCCCTCAGGACTGCCTGGTGATCGGAGCCATTGGCTCCTTTGGTCAATACAGGCTCTTACTTTGCACAATTTATCCTTCAAACCTTCTCCAACCTCACCACGCCTGAAACCACTCCTTCCTTCCTTCACATTCAGCAAATAACCTTGTCTTCTACTGTACTGAGAAAAGAGAACCAACTGTCCCACCAAATCTACAAACGGATGTCCCCGAGTTTGCACCCAACTCTCCCTCCTCCTGCTGAGAGGGCCAGCTCCTTCACAGATGCCCTCTGCACCCTGTGCCTCTTGCCTTCTCGAGGGCCTGGTGCTACCAGTTCCTCTCTAGCTTGTTCCTTCCATCTCCTCCATCAGCATTTAAACCCCCTAGCTGCAGCCGGGCACAGTGGCTCACACCTGTAATCCCAGTACTTTAGAAGGCCGAGGCGGGCGGATCACCTGAGGTCAGGAGTTCGAGACCAGCCTGGCCAATATGGCAAAACCCCATCTCTTACTGAAAATACAAAAATTAGCCTCGCATGGTGGTGCATGCCTATAATCCCAGCTACTCAGGAGGCTGAGGCAGGAGAATCACTTGAACCCAGGAGGCGGAGTTTGCAGTGAGCCGAGATCGGGCCATTGCTCTCCGCCTAGGCAACAGAGCAAGACTCCATCTCAAAAAAATAAATAAATAGATAAAAATCCCCATAGCTGCAATCTTTGAAAAAGGAAAGGGAAAAGAAAAAGAAAAGGGAGAGGGGAGAGAAGGGAAGGAGAGACCAGAAGACCCCCCTCTTCCTCCAGCTCCTATCCTCTCTTACTGTCTTTTTTTGGTAGGGTCTTGCACTGTTGCCCAGGTGGGAGTACAGTGGTGCGATCACAGCTTACTGCAACTTCAACCTCCTGGGCTCAGATGATCCTCACGCCTCAGGTTCCCAAGTATCTGAGATTACAGGTGCATGCCACCATGCCTGGCTAATTTTTGTTTTTTGAATCTTTGATAGAGATGGGGTCTCACCGTGTTGCCCAGGCTAGTCTCGAATTCCTAGGCTCAAGTGATCCACCCACCCATTGGGAGAACGTGTTGGCATTACAGGCATGAGACACTGCACCCAGCCTCTCTTATTACTCTTGCCTTTGTGGCCACACTCCTTGTGTCTCCCTCACCTCCCACTGACCTCAGGCCCCATTCCCATAGACTTTCACTACACCACTTTAAGGAAATAATTCTTAATAAGGTCTCCAATCATCTCTGTTTAAAACAGAATGGCTACATTTGGAGCCTCATCTTACTGGGCCTCTCAGCATCACAGAAACAGGGTGACCACTCCTTTATTTCTCAAATACTTTCTCCCCTTGGCTTCTTCACACCGTTTTCTCTTCCTGTTTCTCTGGCTTCACTCCTTGGTCTCTTTATGGGTTCTTCCTCCAAGCCATAACTATTACACGGTGGAGGCCTTGAGGCTCCATGCTAGGCACTGTTCTTGTCACCCTCTACTCTCTATTCCTGTTTGATCCCAACTGTCTCCATTTCTGCAAATCTCATGTAAGTGCAGACTCATTTTCTCTCCAAAGACATGAAATATCAATGACTATTTCCCTCTCCCATTCCATAAGCATCCCAGGCTGATAGTGGACCCTAGGCTACCCACGTCTTGCTGCTCTGCCGCCCCTGGGATATTGCATTCATCTGCACCGTCAAGATAACTCACTACCACATCAGTATTACAGCCTTTAGGAAGATGAAAAGTGGCAGGGGACAGACTCTTGCCCTTTGAGGACACACCCCAGAAGTTGTATACATCACTTCTGCCAACATCTCATTGGCCAGAACTTGGGCAAATGGACACACTGAGCTCCAAGGGACACCTGGGAATTGTAAGATTTATTTTGGATGGTCACATACCCCTTTAAACTCCTCTTAGAATGAAGAAAGGGGAAAGCCAATATGGAGAGAAAACTACAAGAATCGGCCATAGGGCTCAGCAAAATTTACCAACTTCTTTTGTCAAATAAAAACCTTTTTTCTAAACCTAACACCTGTTGCCATTATTTCATAAAAGGACACTTTTAATGCCACAATTGGGGAAGACATACTCTCAGAGTATGTCTTTTAAGTGAAATGAATTTAGACGTATGGAAGAAACCACTGTCTCATCCTTGTTTTTATCTCATTCCTCTTGAAACTGGCACAGCCGCCAAGCCTTGGTTTCCTGACCTGAACTGGGAGCCATGTTTCAGGAGCGGCTGTTAAGAGTGTTGCCAATGTCATCTTCAGCTCCCTAAGCCAATCCGATTTAGGGGGTGACTACGAGAGCTCCCAGTGTTATTGACTCCCAGGCTCTACCTGGTACTAATATAGAAATCCATGCCTCCATCCTCTCAGGTCCCTTCCCATTTCCAAATGCCCAGGATTGACCAGGTCCTGTGCAGTTGGGACGCACTGCTGTGGCTGCACTCCCCATCCCACTTTGGGCCTTTACATGACATCAGGGGTCTCCAGAAAGTTCGGCCACAGGGCTGCTGCTGCCTCCCGAGAGTATTCCAGACAGGGTAGTCTCCCCAGCAGAGATGATGATGTCTCTTTGTGGCCAACCTTGAAGGGTCACGCCTTTGTCACTAGCATTTCTTCTTCCTGCTTCACATTCTTCCATGGAGGATGCGTCCTCAGGAGACCACCCCTGAGACTCCCTGAGAAACACTGGGTAGTGCCCCCTCTTTCAGTGGCCGTATTAATCAAGGGAGGACTCAGCGTCTTGTCACTTTCAGGTGAGTTTCTCCCGAGACGGACACCTTTGGCCCTCTCTTTGCACTGAGAGTCATCCTCACTCCCACCCTCAGACCTCAGACCTCTCCTCATTTCTCTAGGAGGCCTGGGGAACTTCTGCAAAAAGGACTGTTGGCCTGCCCCACATCCCAGAGTGCCTGCAGCAGCCACACAAATTAGGCTGTGGGCTAGAAGGAGTTAAAGAGCTAGGAACTCTTCTCCCCCAGCTCCGGGAAGTGGAGGAGGCCTGCTTTGCACGCCCTGTCTGCTCCTCCACTTACAGGGTATATTCTGGGGGTTCACAAGCTCTTTGTTGTTCGAAAGCGAGCTTTGGACAAGCTGGTTTTCTGCCCTACTTTTCTTGTGTTCTACCTTTTAAAAATGAAATGTTTCTCTCACCCATGGAGCCCTTCACTGCACATTCACAAATCCTAAAATTTAAGATTTTTTTTTCAAGTATCTTCTCCACTTCTTTTTGTTTTTAGTTAGACATTGCTAGATTTGAGTCCTAGAGTTTTGGTACAGGACGGAGCTTAGAGGTCATCAGATCCAATGGTTTCATTTTATGACTGAGGAAACTGAGGTCCAAAGATGTTAAATGGCCACCCAAGGTCACATGGTAGCCAGTCCCGGTGTCCACGTCATGTGACAACTCCACGGGTACCTTGCAGGGGCCTGGCCGCGGGGGATGAGACGTCGGACCCTGGCAAGCCTGCGGCAGCCTCCCCTTTCCTGCCGCCGCTGAGTCTCTGCCCTCCATGCCAAATGGAGTTAAGAAACAGAGACAGACTGCACAGGAAATTCTCACGGGAGGACTTTTCAAGATCCGTTAAGAAAATGTTCTCTTGTTTACAGCTGAGTGCATCCTAGATGCAATGCCAACAGCGTTCACTCTGTTTTGTTTATTTTAACCAAGAAGGGAAATTAGTGGCAAAAGAATATTTTGATAATGAATGGAAAGTTAGTCATGACATTTTTGAGGGGGGAATACGCAAATAAACTTTAAAAAATGAGAGCTGTCTCAATGGACAACAGAGGGGATTCATGGATCTCTGCCAATTTCAAGAGATATTTGGGGTATCTAGAGTTTTCTGTTTCTTCCATGCACCTAGTATAAGCCTTTGGGGTGGAGGAGGTGTGTGTGTGTGTGTGTTCTCCTCAAGCAATCCTAGTTAATGGAAAGATTTTCAAATATTTGGAAACGGATCTCAGAACTTTACAGAACACAACCGTATCTATTTCAAAACAACCTGGGAGTATTTGGTGTCCACTTTGGCCTGGTAAATTTCCATTGCGGGCAGCGCTGCACAATTTTTTCATTCCAGCTCAACTCACTTCAAGTGGCGTGATTTGATTAAGCATTTCTTCACTTTTAATGGCATGCCAAGGCTCCAGGGCATCATTTTTTGGGTGGCCCCAAGTGGGCTGGGGTGGGGGCGGGAAGACATGTGAATCTATAAAGGTTTGTCCCTGACCTTGTCCTCCAATGTAAGTCCACCTGGTGCCTGGCAAGCCTTCTCATATTAGGAACAGGCCTGGCTTTGCTGATTGTGATTTTTCTATGGTGAGAGGCAAGGAGCATCCGGTGGGGAACCAGTATCTGAGGAGCTCAATGAAAGGTGCCGGGGACAAGTCTCACATTGCACTTGGCTGAAGTCCCTGCACCACCCAGGAAGTTCTATTCCTGGGCTGCCCACTGGCAAACTCTATTACCACAGTATTTTAGAAAAAGTTTCGTTTAACAATATCAAAAGATCTTGACCTTTGAGCACAGTCTATTCCTCTGTAAAACCAGATAACAATATGACTTCACTGCTGAGGTTGAGGGGGTGTTAGAAATATTATAGTCCTGGAACATGGTGAAACTCCACAAATGGTATTTATAGATGGCGCCTTTGATTGTCATGGTATCCATTATCACTATCCTCCTTCCTCAAAGAACCCCCATTTTGTTCAGATATCTGTTCCACTCTCATGCAGCTGTGTGCCCAGGGCAGGACCTCAGGGAACAGCCTGAAAGTGCCCTCGATTCCTCTATTCCCAGTAGCCAGTGATTTTCTCAAGATAAGCCTAAGGCACAGTGCTGGCCATTACAATGTGAATAGAACCTGCAGTGGGAGTACAGTGAGGACTGGCAATGTCTTCTCTTGTGAGATAAGCCACAGGAAGAGTGTCCTTCACTCCTCAGGACGTTATTTTTCGAGCTGATGCTGTCATCTTGAAGCCAGCTACGAGGATGGGGCCAATACCAAGCATGATAGAGCAGAGAGAAGGAGAGAGACACCACCATTAAGGTGAAGCAGCTATTAAATGACTCCAAAGCCCATTATTTCTGAGCTTCTCAGTAGCCCCCAAAAGCAGTATCCCAGGCCACTTAAAGTTCCCAGACAGGAAGACATTGCAAGCCAAGCACACTCCACGTGACCAGTCTTCTCCGAATCTTCTCTGGCTGGAAATACTCTTTGCCTCCCAAGTAGTGAGTCAACTGCCTCTTCACTCCCCCACACGGGTGAGCCTTCCCTTTACTCCACAGCAGCGACTCGTGCTTCCCCACAAATAAGAGGCTGAAGGAGACATGAGCGCAGGGCAGGAGGTTTTTCTGGTTTTTCTCAAAAGAGTGAGAGCTGAAAGGAAGGGGAAACTTCAGCTGAGGAGAAAGGACTGGCTCACTACAGGAGGGCCACAAAGACATTTCAGCTCGAAGATCTGCAAAAGAGCAATGGATCTGTGCATTTTAGATTCTGCTCTGGGGCGTACAAAGAAGCCATGGGGCCTCATGGGGCTTTGGCAATATTGCTACTCCACCTACTGGGAAGCTTTGGCTACAAATAACAGAAACCCCTGCTTGAACCAGCATCATCAATAATAGAATGCATTCTCTTGTATAATACAAATGCTCTGTAGGGGAGTTTTGGAGACAGTTGAATAAGTGGTTTAAGAATGTCAGCAATGATCCAGTTGTTTCCATCTCTGCTTTTGGTGTGGGCTTCATTCTCCATCTGGTATCAAGACCACGGTGTGAATTCTAAGCATTTCATTAATGATCTCCACCAAGAAAAGAAGTGGCTTTGCATTCTGAGCCACTCAAGTACTACTGACTACAGATGGATGGGCTTTGAGGGAGGACAAAATCCAAGCTCCCAATATCCAAAGTGACATTTAGATCTAAAGAGACACATTATAGGCTATGAAAAGACAGTCTGCTTGCCCTGAAGTCACCAACAACAAAAAGGAGGCTCCATATCACAGTGGCTTCCTTGAAACTGGAAAACAGTATGCTTCACACTGCTTCAATTCAGCCTCTATCCCAAATCACTAGGCAAGTGGCCACATTTGAGGGGGATCCAATAGCAAGAAGCTTTAGAAACAATCCAGGCAGCAGTAAAGGAAGCTGTACCCGGAGTCCCTATCTCCTTCGGATTCTACGAAATCTCCATTGTCCATTTACAGACTTTTCTAATGGGTTGGACAAAGAGACTCCCCCAGTATTTCTAAGCCTCTTAGGACTTGAGGGCATCCTCCCCCTAGTAAAAGGCAACTCCGAACTTGTAGCTGACTCACAAGTGAGAAGTAAAAAGATAAAACTTGACTGTATGTCAAATACCTTTTTCAAAAAGAACTATCAAGAAATGGCCAAAAAACTGAGGAGAATATTTGCAACATTTATGACAGAGGTTTGATATCCTTATTTTATCATGAACTCTTACAGACCAATCTCTAAAATATGAACACACATATAAAGTGTATACAACTCATAGCACATAAAAAACATTAAAATGCTACCACTCGTGAGTAACAAAAAAAGGAAAGCTTAAAAAATAGGTGCATTTTTTCTTTTTTCTTTTTCTGCTTTGTTCACTTGTTTGCTTCATCATAAAATGGTGACGAATACCACGCAGAGACGGCAGGTGGCACTGGGACTGTTATGCGCTGCTAATGGCACTAGAAATCCATGCAACCTTTCTAGAGGTCAATTTAGCAAAATAGAGCAAAAAGACTTAAAAATGTACATAACCTTTAAAATCGTGGTTCCATAGCCAAAAATGTATCCTGAGGAAAGAAATGGAGAATTACCTGAGGTGGTACTATACACTCAAAATTATTCAACCTAGTGTTTTTTTTTTTTATATTAAAAAGTTAGAAATTAGGGCAGGTGCAGTAACTCATGCCTGTAATCCCAGCACTTTGGGAGGCCGAGGCGGGTGGATCCCCTGAGGTCAGGAGTTTGAGACCAGCCTGGCCAACATAGTGAAATCCTGTCTCTACTAAAAATACAAAAATTAACCGGTCATGGTGGTGGGCGTCTGTAATCCCAGCTACTCAGGAGGCTGAGGCAGGAGAATTACTTGAACCCAGGAGGCAGAGGTTGCAGTAAGCCAAGATCGCACCACTGTACTCCAGCCTGGGTGACAGAGTGAGACTCCATCTCAAAATAAATAAACAAATAAAATGCTAGAAATTACTAAAATGTCTAATAATATTTTAATTAGCTAAATGAATGATGATACACGCATTCCATAATATAATATGCAACAACACAGAAGAATTTTTTACCACAGGGACAATGTTAAGTTAAAAGAGAGTTACAAATCATTAAGATCAGTATAAATTTTGGTAACTATTTGCATGGTGTATCTTCCTATCTTTACTTCCAAACTTTCTGCATCCTTATCATTAAAGCATATCTCTTGTAAGCAGCAAATAGTTGGTGCAATATATGCTTTTAATTATATTTAAAAATACACAAACTGGAATGCACACTTAGAGCTGCCTGTATGCACCAGTATGGACACAGAGGGTGCTAAAATATTAAAAACAGGGCTGGGTGCAGTGGCTCATGCCTGTAATCCCAGCACTTTGGGAGGCCAAGGTGGGCAGATCACCTGAGGTCAGGAGTTTGAGACCGGCCTGACCAACATGGAGAAACCCCGTCTCTACTAAAAATATATAATTAGCCAGGTGTGGTGGTGCATGCCTGTGAACCCAGTGACTTGGGAGGCTGAGGCAGGAAAATTGCTTGAACCCAGGAGGCAGAGGTTGCGGTGAGCTGAGATTGCACCATTGCACTCCAGCCTGGGCAACAAGAATGAAACTCCGTCTCAAAAAAATAAAATAAAATATTAAAAACATTTCATAATAAATGATAGTCACTTCCCAAGCCACTCCCCAGCCCTCCTAACTCCCCCACCACCCAGGACTTCGCAGACCTTCCCATGGTCTAGAACCTAATGGGGCAACACCCAGTACAGCAAAAGCCAGCCTCCCAGACTCCTGTCTACCCTGCTTGGTCAGTGTCCATGCTGAACCAGCTGTTAAAGACTCTGTCACTCCTATGTGTAGGGTGTACACATACGCATATGCACCCAGAATAAAAAAACAAAGGGCCATATTTTGCTGTACTGGGTGTTGACCTATTAGTTTCTGAACCGTAAGGAGGTCTGGGAAGTCCTGGAGAGGCGCTGGGTAGCTGGGGAATTAGGAGAGCTGGGAAGTGGCTTAGGAAAATGACTAAACATAGTGTTTGTCTCAGCACTGGAATTATTTTCATTAACTGGGGTATTAGTTACCCCACATACAAAGTAGTTTTATTTAATTAGCATTATTTAATTACTCACATATCAGTAGCTTTATTAACGACTGTGCGTTTTCATATTTCCCCCCTTTTCAACAGTGAAAATGTCTTATCAAAAAACAACAATATGTGTTCAGAAATAAAGAGTTTGGTGAATCCATGAATAGATTGTTTTTTCATCCACTGTCCCCTATGCCCCCCAGCCAGCCTCTGGCCCATGCCTGGTCTCCATTTGGAATACCAAAGCCAGTCAAGCAACCATATTCCTCAAAATCAAGCAGCATCTGATCTTGATATCAATAATCAGATTTTCGTTCTTGACAGCCAGTGCAGCTTCGGGAGGAAGGGTGTCAGACAGCAACATCCCTGCATGCTTTGGGGATGCCAGGCAGGCAGAAAGGACAAATCTGGAGGCTCCTTAGTCCTGCTCACTGGGTGGGTCTTCTACTGTTTCTGGGAATACAAATTGCTGCAGCTTTTTTGGAAAGCACTTCAAACTTGTCCATCAAAAGCTGAAAGGCGCATACCTTTGGTCCAGCATTTAACCTACAAATCTGCTCACACACTTAACGAAAAGATGTCTGCACAAGTATGCTCCCGAAATTGTTTTCATAAATAGCACACATATGGGAAAGAAACCCTACATCTATTAATGTACAGGAAATCCACTACAGCTGCTGAAAACACAAGGGAAAGCTACATGTGCTGATATGGAAAAATATCCAAAATGCATTGATGAATTTTTAAAAATCTGCAGAACATGTATACTATGATTTCATTTGGTTTTTTTTAAAAAAGAAGAAATCTGTATCTACAAATATAACATTTCTGGAAAGGTTTGTGAGAAGCTGTTAGCAGTGAGGACTTATGGGAATAGGAGGGGGACGCTAGGGAGGCTGGTTAGGGCTCTTTTTCTTTCCACTTTACAGCCTTTTGTAGTGTTTTAGCTTTTTGTCATGAGTAACAATCATTTTTAAAAATCTGCTCCCTGACGTTTTAGCCCAGGCCTAGGCAAAACACCAACTACAGTCCACTGAGCCAGCAAGTGGATAATTTACGTGTCAGGGGACTTGCCCACGGAATGACTTCCATCCTAGCAGTCAAGGTCACCTCGGGGCAAGGCCTCTCAAACTTTTCCACAGAAGTACCCCCTATGACAAAATAGAACAAACATGTAACCTCAGGGGATGAAGGCAACTGGCCCAAATCTCTGTCGCAAACCAAATTTCTTTAGTGTTCAGACTATCTTAAGAATTAAGGCAAATTTCAAATTTTTCCTCAATAATAGAGTCATATTTAATTTATTGTAAAAAAATAATTTTCTCTTCAAATCTTACTTATGGATGTCTGGACATTATGTTGGTAAATCCCTCAATCCTATTTCACACATTAAAATTCTGGATAAAACTTAACAAGAAAAAAATATATTCATAGCCTCCAAGGCGTGAAAAGTGAGAGTGATGATAGGAGCTCAAGATGAGGGACGTATGGAAAAGCAGGACTTGACATAGGCTGGGAGGTGCAGATTTAATGCCCACATGAGAAATGAGCCTGGGCAGAATCTAGTGTGTGCACAGGAAGAGCTGTGCCAAAGAGCTAAAATTCATAGGATTTTAGGTTTCATAAACTACTGCTTCTAACTTAAAATAAGAAGCACGGATAAGAAAAATTCTCACCAGGATGAGAAGTCAAAAGGAAGCTTGCCATGCACTTGAAACTTGGGGAAGAAAAAGAGAAAAATACTAGAAATCGGAATCCAGGCCAGCACTGTTGCGACAGTGACTTACTATTACCTGCCTTGCACAATAGCCTCAAGCCACAAATCAATGCAAAAAGTAGTTCAGAACTCAAGAAATCCACAAGGACCATGTTAGAGAAAAATGCAAACCTATTCTGTAGAGGGGATCCCCAAAGCCAGGGAATAGGGGCTTACCATAAAAATACGAGCCACACTAAAGATAAGCAGAACTAACAAACTGCTTGAGGAAATGAATCACCATGAGGGAAAATCCACAGATCCGATAAATAGGAATAATTGCATATCAAGAACCAAAGATAACAGGACAGTATGCTTAAATTTAACATGTTTTAATATGTTTAGATAAAGGAAGAAATTTAATATGTTTAAATAAATAAAGGAAGATTTTAAATATGTTTAAACAGATAAAGGGAGAAACATGAGCAGAATGAAAATAAAACAGGCATATTGTCAAAGAACCGAACAGAAGTCTGAGACAGAAAACATATATATTTTCTATAGGAAAGTGCAACTGATGTACTGAATAGGATATCTCCCATAAATGAGGACAGTATTAGGAAACTGGAAGATGGCTGGGTGCAGCGGCTCATGCCTGTAATCTCAGCACTTTGGGAGGCCAAAGCAAGAGGATTGCTTGAAGTCAAGAGTTTGAGACCAGCCTAGACAATATGGTGAAACCCCATCTCTACTAAAAATACAAAAATTAGCCAGTCGTGGTAGTGCGTGCCTGTGATTCCAGCTATTAGGGAGGCTGAGACACAAGAATCACTTGAACCTGGGAAGTGGAGGTTGCAGTGAACTGAGATTAGGCCACTGCACTCCAGCTTGGGCAACTAAGCAAGACTCTCTCCAACAACAACAAAAAAGGAAACTGGAAGATCAGACAAAATTATCCAACATGCCTCAAAAAACAAAGACATGGAAAATATGAGAGAGAGGAAACATGAACATTTAAATGAGAAGAAACAACGTATGTCTAAGGGAAGGTCCAATAAGAAAAGAAGGAATTGGGCAATATTCAAAGAGTTAATGACTGAGAAACTCTTGAATACTGAAGTAAGATATGAACCCTCAGTTTAAAAAAATATAACAAAACCTAAGAAGGGTAGTTCAAATAACTACATGCCGAAATACATCATAGGAAACTACAGACTACCATAGGCAAAGAGAGATAGACATTAAAGCTGAACGAGGCAAGTGTGAAAATATTACCAAGGTTGAAGGAGAACTAAGTTACATAATAAATAAGAAAACAAAAAACAAAAAAACAGAGACCATCTTGTCAAGTGACCACAAAACCTCAAAATTTTCGAAAAACAAAAATAGAACAAAATGCTTTTTAATGACAATGTAGAAATAACATCAAAAATTAAAAAAACAAAAAGCCACTACTCTGTGGATAATTTTAAGTACTCTTCTAAACAACTGTTGAGTCAAAGAAAAAAATGCAAACATTAATACAAAATAACAGAAGGTGGTAATAAGGAAGACACTGCCATCAGTACCTATAGCAATACAGCTAAAGCAGTACTTGGTGAAAATGCAGAGCCTTATATAACTGTATTAATAAGCATTACAAAATTTAAAAAGTGAGTGAAACAACATAATAAATAAGTCATAAAAAAGCAACCACATTAACCGAAGGATAGGATGGCTGAATGAATAAGTTAACTATGACAAAGTTAGAATCGGATGATTATAAAAGAGAACGGGCACGGTGGCTCGCGCCTGTAATCCCAGTACTTTGGGAGGCCAAGGCAGGTGGATCACTTGAGGCCAGAAGTTTGTGAGCAGCCAGGCTAACATAGCAAAACCCCATTTTTACTTAAAAAAATACAAAAAATTAGCCGGGTATGGTGGCATTCACCTGTAATCCCAGCTACTTCGAGGCTGAGGCACAGGAATTGCTTGAACTGGGGAGGCAGAGGTTGCAGTGAGATCATGCCACTGGACTCCAGCCTAGGCAACAGAGTGAAACTAAAAAAATATATATATATATAAAACAGAAGACTATAGAACTAACTGATAAATAATACAACAGCTGTTTCATTGAAAAACAAAATAACAATGCAATATATAAACTTCTGGCTAACAAAATCAAGATGGAAGAAAGTAAATATAAAAAATGAGATTAAATAAATTCAAACAACCAGAGAAATTATGGAAATTAAATAAATTATACAGAATTACTTTTTTCAACATAATAAAAATAAATTTTCAAATATATGGATAAAAAGGATAGTGTTCTAGAATTGAGCTGTTCAATACAGTAGCCACTAGCCAAATGTGAAAATTGAACACCTAAAATGTAATTAGTCTAAACTGAGATGTGTTGTAAGCACAGAATGCACACTAAATTTTGAAGATTTAATAAAACAGAAAAGTTTTTCATTAAAAATTTCAATTGATTACATGTTGAAATTATAATATGTTAGATATATTTGGTTAAATAAAATATTATTTAAAATAATTTCACTTGCTTTTTAAAAACTTTTAAAATATGGCTACCAGAAAAATGTAAAATTATACAGATGGTCCTTAACTTACAGTGGTGTGAAAGCAATACACATTCGGTAGATAAAATGCTTTGAGTATACCCATACAATCGTTCTGTTTTTCACTTTCAGTACAGTATTCAATAAATTACATAAAATATTTAACACTATTATAAAATAGGCTTTGTATTAGATGATTTTACACAACTGTAGGCTAATGTTAGTGTTCTGAGCACATTTAAGGTAGGCTGGGCTATTATAACATTCAGTAGGTCAGGTATATTAAACTCATTTTGACTTATGACATTTTCCATTTACAATAGCTTTATTATAAGTTGCCTCTGTTTATATAGGCAACTTAAGTTGCCTCTGCCTATATATAGCTTTATATTTATATTGTATAATACAAATATGTACTATACAACTTATACTGTACAATGCTGTAAAAGAAAATATAAGTTGTTAAAACACACTAGAAGAACAAGAAGATCTAATAAACTAATACCATAGAGAAACAAAGAAATTTGCCCAAAAGCTTCTCCCTGCCACCCTCTGCCAATAAAAGCTCCAAACCATGTTCGTTTCTCATTAAAGAGCAGTAGGTCCAATGGTATTTAAACTGTGCCAGAGCATTTTTGTGAGAAAAATGTTCAAATGCTCTTTCTGAAATAACCACAATAGAAAGCCTAACAAGGACTGCACACAAAAACTCATCAATTAATTTCACTTATAGATACTGAAGCAACAAACAAATGAACCAACAACAACAAATACTAAATATAAAAGACTGATAAACAGGATACTTGACCTTCTTGTACTCTACATACTTGTGGAATTCCGTAGGTCAGAAAGATCAACAATCTGTAATAACAGCCAGGTAAATGAGAAATAATCATATTCTAAAGAGTGTAGAGAATCACGGAAACAACAAGGACTAGGTCAAGAAAAATTCCAGAAGAGGAATAGCTCATCCTAGACGAGCTGAACGTCACCAGTGGGATGTGAACTAATAATCAGCTTGTCTCAAACAGAGGAACTCTACATGGGAAGAGAAGTCGGCAAAGCTTTCAGTTAGTGCAATGGATTAGAAATTACAAGAGCCCAAAACACAAAGCAATTTTTTCTCATGAGACATTTGCTAAGTTCTGGGGTGTCCAGAGGGGAACGGGGTCAGAAAGGCAGAGTGAAATATTCTTCAGTCTTGTAGGTGTTAGAAAATGAAATCTCATCAGAGGGAGAAACCTGCAAAATACATGGCCAGTCTTCCCCTCAAGACATTTGCCAGATTTTAACCTTCTTGGGATGATTGTTTAGCTCAAAACCTCCAAAAGACAGAACTTTCCAGGCAAATCAGGGGTAAAAATAATCTACTAAAGTAGAATCCAGCCTCAAGCCCACTCAGTCCCTGATTGGATTGAAACAATCCTCTTTTCATCTTATCCGCCTAAAAGAAGGAAAAAGCAACCCTCACTGGTAGAGATATCATCTGCAGACTTTATGATTCTGAAAAAATACGAAAAATGAACCAGCCACAGTGGTTCATGCCTGTAATTCCAACACTTGGGGAGGCCAAGGTGGGCAGATCACCTGAGGTCAGGAGGTTGAGACCAGTCTGGCCAATGGGGTGAAACCCTGTCTCTACTAAAAATACAAAAACTAGCAGGGCATGGTGGCAGGTGCTTGTAGTCCCAGCTACTCAGGAGGCTGAGGCAGGAGAATTGCTTGAACCTGGGAGGCAGAGGTTACAGTGAGTCAAGATCACACCATTGCACTCAGCCTGGGTGACAAGAGTGAAACTCCATCTCAAAAATATATATATATGAAGAATGTGTTAAAAAAACAATTAGAATCCATGAATGTAACAATTAGAATATAATCAAGTGGACATTCCACAGCTAAAAATACAATGGCTGAAATTAATAACTTGTTGGTTTTGAAAGAAAACTATATAAAGCAAAAGACAGGATTAGTAAACTGAAAAACAATATAAAGCACAGATAGAAAAATGAATGGAAATAACAAAATAAAACATAAGTGAAATTTGGGACACAGTCAAAAGATCTAATAAATGCATAATTGGAGTTAAGAAAGAGAGGATAGAGAGGTAAGGGCAGGACAATATTTGAAGAGATAATAGCCAAGAACTTTCTAACACCAATGAAAGATGTCAACCCACTGATTCAGAGTCTCAGTGATCCACAGGCAAGATAAATAAAGAGAAAATCACACCAAGACACATCTGAGTTAAACAGCTGAAGACCAAAGATGAAGAAGAAAACCTTAAAGGCAGCTAGAAAAAGTAGTCCAGGCACAGTGGCACACATCTGTAATCCCAGCCTTTGGGAGGCCAAGGTGGAAGGATTGCCTAAGCCCAGAATCCAAGACCAGCCTGGGCAACTGATATGGTTTGGCTGTGTCCCCACCCAAATATCACCTTGAATTATAATAATCCCCACATGTCAAGGGCAGGGCCAGGTGGAGATAATTGAATCATGGGGGTAGTATTTTATTTACCCCCATACTATTCTTGTGGTAGTGAATAAGTCTCATGAGATCTGATGATTTTATAAATGGGAGGTCTCCTGCACAACCCCTCTTGCCTACTGCCATGTAAGACGTCCTTTTGCTCCTCATTCAGCTTCTGCCATGATTGTGAGGCCTCCCCAGCCATGTGGAAGTATGAGTCAATTAAATCTCTTTCCTTTATAAATTACCCAGTCTCTGGTATGTCTTTTTTTTTTTTTTTTTTTATACTTTAAGTTCTAGGGTACATGTGCATGACGTGCAGGTTTGTTACATATGTATACTTGTGCCATATTGGTGTGCTGCACCCATCAACTCGTCATTTACATCAGGTATAACTCCCAATGCAATCCTTCCCCCCTCCCCCCTCCCCATGATAGGCCCCAGTGTGTGATGTTCCCCTTCCCGAGTCCAAGTGATCTCATTGTTCAGTTCCCACCTATGAGTGAGAACATGCAGTGTTTGGTTTCCTGTTCTTGTGATAGTTTGCTAAGAATGATGGTTTCCAGCTGCATCCATGTCCCTACAAAGGACACAAACTCATCCTTTTTTATGGCTGCATAGTATTCCATGGTATATATGTGCCACATTTTCTTAATCCAGTCTGTCACTGATGGACATTTGGGTTGATTCCAAGTGTTTGCTATTGTGAATAGTGCCGCAATAAACATGTGTGCATGTGTCTTTATTGCAGCATGATTTATGATCCTTTGGGTATATACCCAGTAATGGGATGGCTGGGTCATATGGTACATCTAGTTCTAGATCCTTGAGGAATCGCCATACTGTTTTCCATAGTGGTTGGCAATCATTAAAAAGTCAGGAAACAATAGGTGCTGGAGAGGATGTGGAGAAATAGGAACACTTTTACACTGTTGGTGGGATTGTAATCTGGTATGTCTTTATTAGCAGCATGTGAACAGACTAATATAGCAACATAGCAAGACCCCACCTATACAAAAAAAATAACTTTTTTTAATGAGCCTGTGGTCCCAGCTACTACTCAGGAGGCTGAGGGGAGAAGACTGCTTGAGCCCAGGAGGTTGAGGCTGTAGTGAGCCATGATTGCACCACTGCACTCCAGCCTGGGTGACAGAGCAAGACCGTGTCTCAAAAAAAAAAAGTGTATTAACTTGAAGAGATCAATAGTTAAGACTGATGGTTGACTTTTTTAACAGAAAGCATGAAAGCCAGAAGACAATGGAATTATATCTTTAAAGTGTTAAAATAAAATATCAAGTTAGGATGCTATATCCAGCTAAAGGTTCTTTAGATCTGAAGGCAAAATAAAAATAAATGCAGTGGGGGAAAGCTGAGAAAACTCATCCTCAGTGGAGAAGCACTACATGAACTACTATAGAACAGTTTTTTTCAAGCTGAAGAAAAATGTTTCCAGATAGAAGCACAGAACTTGAGGAAGAAACACACAGCACTGAAAAGAATAAACATGTAGGAAAAGATTAAAAAATATTTTCTGTTTGAAGCAAAAAAGACAATAATGTCTTATGAGCTTTACGATACATGTCAAGATAAAATTATACAACAACAATACCCCAAGTGCATCAGTCTGTTCTCGAACTGCTTTAAAGAAATACCAGAGACTGGGTAATTTATGAAGAAAAAAGGATTAATTGGCTTATGATTCTGCAGGCTGTATGGGAAGAGTGACAGCATCAGCTTCTGAGGAGACCTCAGGAAACTTACAATCATGGCAGAAAGTGAAGGGGAAGCAGACACGTCTTACATGACCAGAGCAGGAGGAAGAGAGAGAGAGAGGGTGAAGGTGTCACACACTTTTACACAACCAAATCTGATGAGAACTCACTTACTATACAGTACCAAGGGGGGATGACGCTAAACCATTCATGAGAACTCTGCCCCCATGATCCAATCGCCTCCCACCAGATCTCACCTTCAACACTAGGAATTACAATTCAACATGAGATTTGGGTGGGGTCACCAAGTGTGGGAGGGAGTAATGGACTTAACCTGTCATAAGGTTATTGCATTATTATTAAGTAAAGTAACAACTTTAGGTAGAAAGTAATAAGTCAAGGATATATAATGAAATCTTTAGGGCAATCATACAAAGTAGAATTAAAAAGCTAATAAATCAGAACATAGAATAGAAAAATACATGATTAATCCTCAACCATGATGGATGCTTTGTTCTTTCTTCCTTTCATTTTGTTGATTTATATTTTAAATGATGTTATTAGATGCATGTAAGTTTCAGTTTTTAGGTATTCTTGCCGAATTAATCATTTTATTATAACAAAGTGTCTCTTTTTCTCTCTAGTAATACTTCTTCCCCTAATGTATAGTTTTCTGATATTAACATAGCCATACAAAATTTGTTTGGGTCAATATTGCACGGTACAACTTTTTTCATCCTTTTATTTTCATCCTAACTTTGTCCTTATATTTAGTATGTATTCACTGTAAACAGTATACATATGGGTCTCAATTCTTTTCATTTAATCCAACAACCTTTTCTTTTAATTGGATTGTTTTGTATTTATATTTAGTTACTGATATAAGTGCATTAAGTCCTACTATGTTGGTATTTATTTTCTATTTATCTCATCTTTTCTACTCCTTTGTTCCTTGTTTTCTGCCTTTTTCAGGATTGATCATGTATTTTTCTATTCGATTTTTCTCATCTATTAGCTTTTCATTTTACTTTTTATATTCAAATTCTTATGTGTATATTGCATACATAAATGCATGCATGTATATGTATGAATTCATATATTTGTATACTTCATATCTCTATACTTTTTGTAAACTAAAGATTTGTGCACTTTTATAAATAAAATGTTAGCTAATATATCAGCCAACAGAATTCATCAGCAAGTGAAACAATAACATTCACCTTGACCAAATGGGCCTTATTCCAGGAATAGAAAGATGGTTCAGTGGTAAAAAAATCCAATTCAAATGATAATAATTCTAAGGAGAAAATCATGTAATCACCTCTGTACATGTGCAAACAGAACTCAACAAAGTTTAAAAATCCATTCTCGATTTTTCATAGTCATTAACATAGGAACCCCTAAATATTGTGTGTGTGTGTGTGTGTGTGCACGTGCGTGTGTGTGTGTCTCAACCTCAAAAACAAAAAGTATGCTTAATCAAGAAATACTAAAAGCTTTTACCCTTAAGTCAGGAATGAGACAAGCATTTTCTCACTATCATGCTGTTATTTAATTTTGTACTTGAGATATTAGCCAACACAATTAGAAAGAGAACAAAATCAAAAATATAAAAAATGGATAGAAGGAAGTAAAACTATCACACTTGCAGGCGATTTGGTTTTCTACTTTGAAAAAACAAGAGAAATAAGTGGAAATAACTATGGAATCATGAAGAAAATTCAATAGGATAGTAGGATATGTAAAATTAATAGAAATCAATAGCTTTTGTTTATATGATACAAACAAATTCAGTTAGACAATATAATGGGAGAAAAGACTTCATTTACAAAAGCACTAACAAAGATAAAATATTTAAAAATAAGTTTAAAAGAAACAAGGAAACTGACATTAAGAAACCCTTTAAACACTCAGAACAACAACAAAAAGACTTGAATAAATAAAATTCCCTATCATGTTCCCAGACAGGAAGACTTAGCTTCATAGGGATGTCAATTTCCCTTAACTTACAAACATTAACATATAACTGTTATCCCAGTAAAATTCTAAAAGAAGTTTTTATCTCTACAAAGTGATTCTAAATTTTACATGGAAAAATAAGAATAGACCAGCTATTTCTGAAATAAATGAGGAATAGTTATACTATATATTAAATATATTTAAAATCTTCAACAATTAAAACATTATAGTAGTGACATATTACTTATCAGACGGACACATGGCACAGAATTGAAATACTGAAAAATATCCAAATCATGCAAAGATTTTGTTTAGGATTAAGGTGGCACCTCAACTATATGGGGAAAAGACAGATTATTCAATAAATGGTGTCGATAACCACCACTTTTGGATTTTGAATATGGGTTTCACATTTATAGTGGAATAAATTCTGACTGCGTCAAAGATTTAAATGTAAAAAGGAAAAACATAATACTCAAATAAAAATGGGAGAATGAGGAAGGCCTTGCTAACTACAACTCAAAATCTAGAAGCCACGAAATAAATGGTGAATAATTTCAACTGCACGAAAACCAAAAGCTTTTGCATGGCAAAAAGCAATTGAAAAACACACACACACACACACACACACTAAGAAAAATCAGTAATAAATGACAAAATGAGAAAGATGTGTAAGTCACATCACAAAGGATTAATTTCCCTAGTATATAATACGCTTCTGCAAATTGATGAGTCAAAAGGCAAACAAACCAATAGAAAAATGGGCATGGATATGGAGAGCTCACAGGAAATATACATGGTTCTTAAACATGTAAAAATAGGCTCAATTTCAATCACAATGAGAAACATACAAATTAAAACCATACTGGTTTTTAAAAATGTGTTGAATGGCAAAAAATCCAAAAGTCTAAAAGCCAAGTTTGTTGGTAAGCTTTGAAACACAGGCACTCTCTCTGATACGTTGCTGCTGAGAGCAAAAATTGACATGCCCCCTGTAGTGGGTAATTTGGCAACATCTGTCCACATTAGAGATGCACTTACCCTTTAACTCAGCAGTTCCACTTCTAGGAATTTACCTTATGCATAAACATAATTGTGTGCTGAACAAAGAATTGCAGTTATCCACAGCAGCATTGTCTGAAAGCAAATACTGCAAACAATTTAAATGTCCGTGTATAGGGGATTGTTTGGGCATATTTTAGATAGCAGGCATTAGCAAAGAAAAGTGAGGAAATGGTTTATGTACTGTGATGAAAAGATCTCTAAGATGCACTGTCAACTGAAAACAGCAAGGTGAAGAGCACTGTACTGTGTAAAACCAATCAAGTAGAAAAAGAGTTGGGAGTGGGGGAAGAATATATATTCCATTTGCTTGTATGTGCAAAAATCCCACAAAACTCTAGAAGGATAAACAACAAATTAATAACAGTGGCTATGTCTTTAGGGTGGGGGATAAGAATTGGGCAGATGGGGGCCGGGCACAGTGACTCATGCCTGTAATCCCAGCACTTTGGGTGGCTAAGGCGGGTGGATCACCTGAGGTCAGGAGTTCCAGACCAGCCTGGCCAATATGGTGAAACCCCATCTCTACTAAAAATACAAAAATTAGCCAGGCATGGTAGCACATGCCTGTAATCCCAGCTACTTGCGAGGCTGAGGCAAGAGAATTGCTGGAACCTGGGAGGCAGAAGTTGCAGTGAGCCAGGATTGTACCACTGCACTCCAACCTGGGTGACAGACTGAGACTCTGTCTCAAAAATAAAAAAATAAAAATAAAAATAAAAAACAAGAAAGAAAGAATTGAGCAGATGGGAAAGCACACTTTTCACTGTGTAACATCTCATACTTGTTGATTTTTTTAACCATACAATGCATTACTTATCCAAAAAGTTAAATAAATAAAACGTTCAGCTATGTGAAAGAAGCATAGGACAATATCCCTCTCTTTCCCTCTCCTTACCCCAGAGCAGCCTGGCTCCTGCAGAGCTGAGGAATTGAGCACGTGAGGTTGTCTTGGTTTCACAGAGCCTGGGGTGGGCATAGCTGAGTCCCTGAAGGTTACACGACTTGCTCAGGCCTGTCCAGTGAAGTCAAGGGCAGTTCCAGAGCTGGAAACACAGGGCTGCGAGGTAGCCTCTGGTCTCCCCCAGTGAGGAGGCAGGTGCCCAGGGGCAGGGCCCTTCTAGATGGCCCCCAAAGGAGCCCACCATTGCTGCATTCTAGAGCGGCTGAAAGGGAGTCCAGGGCCAGCCAGCCAGCTCTGCAAAGGATTCTGGGTGACAAGGCATTGTGGGATTTTCTGAACTGACTTCATGTCATTTCTCTATCCCAGATCACCCTCCTCACCTGGTGAGAATTGAGAGGTCTCAAGCAGGATTACAAAACTGAGAAGGGTCAGAGGCTGGGAAAGGAAACTGGCCTCTCCAGCAGGAAGCAGCTACCCCTAGGCCCTGGCCCCAGGATCTTGACCAGCCTATTAAAGACATGACGCTGAGGCCTGGACGTTGGATTCCATTTTTTAATTTCCCTGGGGGAAACATTCCATATAGCAACCAGCAGGGTCATTTACTTCTTCAGGAGGCCTTTTATCACCCTGTGGCTGAAGGACCATCTGCAGCAGCCCCTGCTGTGCATTGGCAACACTGATCAGCATGTGTGCAGCTGCCAGGGGCTGCTGGCCACCTGGGCCTGGGTAGGAAAAGGACTTAATTAACCACAAAGAGCTCCCTGAGTATGCAACGCAGAATCACTCAGTCTGTTCACAAACAATTAAAGCACCTACCATGATCCCAGCACAGTCCTGGATGTCCCTGGGCTTCCCAAAACTCCAGGCTTCCTCATGTTTCTAGGCCCTCCGCACAATGCAGCAAGTGACACAAAGAGTCTTGCATTGGTCACTAAATGCCTTTTGCAGCTAAATTTTATTCACAGCAAGTCTGTGGCCTCCCCAAAGCTAAGGATCCGGATCCGTGTTACATCTCTGGATATTCACAGAGCTCCCAGCGCAGCCAAGAATACACAGCTAGCCTTGCAATAAATGCTTGTTAGCTCCCTGCTAGGATCCAAGCTAAAACTGGAGTTGCCTTGCGGTCAGGTAAGACCCAAGGCAGAGTTTCAGCCGTGCCCCCCAGCTGTCAGGAGCACTCACTGCAAAAGTCGGCCCTTTAGGTCACCTTCAAGGCCCTACAAACTCTACCAGGACCCGCCCCCACCATCAGCCTCTGACTCTGTCACTCACACCCCTCCAGGGACAGTGCCGGCCTTCCTATTCCTCCAACAGGAAAGGCCACCATCTCCCCTCGGACCCACTGCACTTGCTGGCTGTCCACTTCTGGAATGTTCTTCCCTAGAAATCCATGGAGCTCACCCCCTCATCTCCCTGTCAGGTCTCTGCTCAAAGAGCACCTTCTCCCTGAGGCCTCCTCATCACCCTATTCTAAAGTACTGTCCCCCCACGTTCCCCCATCCCCCTTTCCTGCTTTATTTTTCTCTGTATCACTTACCACTGCCTAAAAATAGGAAAAAAAAAAAAAAAAAAAAAAGATTTTTCCTATTTATTTCATCACCAGTCTCCTCCAATCTAAGCTTTCTAAGAGCAGAGCTTTTTGTGTTTTGTTCAGCTGTGTATCCCTCCAGGCACAGAACAGTGGCTGCTATTTAGTAGGTGCTCAATAAATATTTACTGAATACATTAATATATGTATTGATAGATTAATTTAGCGGGGGCCCTTTCTTGAAGTTAATCGAACTAAAACAACATAGATTTTACATTGCTTGTGCACATGGATGAAAAATACTTCCCTATATTTCTTTACTGTTTCATAAATGTAGTTTTATTTTATTTGGGTCTCATCAATGACCTTACTTGATTAGATGGGGCAGAAATGGTTATGACCTTGATTTTACAGAGGCGAAAACTAAGACGCTAAAGAGTGAGATTTCGCCAGGACCTTCAGCTGGTCACCAGCAGAACCGGGGCATCCAGGTTTGAGGTCCCAAGTGCTGGGCTTTGTTGACTAAACCTCAGGGCTTTGGACTTAACCTCAGGGTTTCTCCATTCCGTGGATTCTTGCTGAAGTGTCCTACTTTGTTTTAAGAAGAACCTGTATTTCCCCCTTTCTTTCTCTTCCCTCCTACCGGATAGCTTAGGGCCCACAGTTCCCCACCCCTGCCGGATGCAGATGGCAGAAGCAGCCATTGCTGTGCACCAGGTTGCATTCTAAATTTTTGGACTGCATTCACCAGGTTCTTTCACATCTGCAAGGAGCAGAAACAGGCCTGGATCCTCTGAAATAATAGGGAGGTATTGCTATAATTCACGCAGAGTTACGAAAGATAGGATTTCCTAACACAGCCCAACCTCGCGGAAAAGCTGTGGCCCTAGCTCCGGGGACTGGAGCGCAGGCTCGGGGCGCCTCCCCCTTCCCTGCCTGGCTGAGTCCTGTCCTCCATCTCGCCTCCATCCCCTCCTCCCCTGCGCTGGCAGAATGCGCAACGTGTCTCTCCTCGGTGGCCCTGGAATTTTCTGTGCGTCTCTGAATCATGGCACCCGTTTTGCTCCATTGGTTTTGACTGCTGTTCTTGGTCTCCTTGGTACATCTTTGCGAACTCACCACCCTTTGCTCTCTAGGACCCACCGGCCACTTCTAAAAGGGCACCACAGTTCACAGGTGGATTGATCTAGAAAGGTGCCCCCCTTCATTTCCCCCCACAATTTTTGGGTTGAAAGCCTGGTGGAGGCAGGGGGACAATTACAGGCAGGATTTATAACTTGGGTCGGCAAGCGTGGGGGTGGAGGACTGTGGCCTCTCTCTTTCTGTCTCTTTCTCTCTCTCTCTCTCTCTCTCTCTCTCACACACACACACACACACACACACACACACACACACACACGGAGGGAGGGAGAATGTCACCATTTGTCCCCCAGCTCCATTCCCTACTCCGCAATAATACAGGCATCCCTGCTTTCTTTGATTTGCCTCAAGAGCTTTTGGTGCGGAGAGGTGGGAGAACGAGGGAGACCCCAACTTGTCGCGCGGCGACTCGTGGCAAAACGCCTGGACCCCGGGGCGGTTTCGCTCTGCTCTTCCCCAGCTGGTGGCCGCTTGGCGGCCCCGGGCTGCAGCATTCCGAGCGCGCGATCCCACCAGAGGCCGCCACCGAGGGCAGCGCCAAGCGCATGGAATTTTCCACCGCTCAGCCGAGCTTGCAGAATTGCGTCTCATTGGCCGAGCGGAGGTGTCTGTCCCCGCGTGGGTGCGGAGATGAGATTAGCCAGGGAGCCCTCCTCAGTGGGCTTTGCAGGGCTCTGATTAATCAGGTCAGCGGGGCCAGGGAGGGGAGTGGAGGGCGGGTGGGAGCCTGTTTTCTAACTCAGCTCTGCTGCAGCCTTTGGACGTCCCCTCGCTGCACGGAAAGTGCGCCAGGGAGCAGGGAACAGTCGACAGCAGACCTTAGCATTTACCTCTTCGTTGTAAAATCCCCCCCTGAAACCACTGCAAAATAAGATTATCAAGCTAAACCCTTACCCCTCCCCCACCTCCTCTTAATCTCCCCCATCCCCCAGTTAAGCCGAAGTTGAAACCAGGACCTTACTCTGTCCTGTCCCTGGCATTTAACCCCTTAAATTCTCTTCCTGCAGTGACTTTCACAGATCCCAATTGCGACAGTGATTCTGGACCAAGTCAGTACTCCCCCACCCCCAGGGTCGAACAAAAGAAATGCCGAAGGTGGCAGGAAATTAGAACTAAGGGGATTGGACCTTATTGTGAGGGCTGAAATGGCCACCTTGCAGTTAAAATAAGCAGCAAGACAGAAGACGCCTGGCTCAGCAGCGTGTTCAAATGGAGTGTTGGCTTAATGGAATTTATGTGTGAGCCAGTCGTGTTGATTTTTGATTTAAAATAGCCCCCTTGTTTTATTTGCTCCTGGAGTGACTGCATTAGGAAGCTCCTTTCTGAAAGCTATGGTTAAATCTGCCACAAAGGCAGCCCTGGCCCTCACAAGATGTTTGATGAGTGAATGAATGCTGTTCCTGGCAGTCAGGGCCCTTGAATGAAGGTAATACGAACTCCAGCTCCTCATCTGGTTCAGTCACACACTTTTTTTTTTTTTTTGAGATGGAGTCTTGCTCTGTTGCCCAGGCTGGAGTGCCGTGGCACCATCTCAGCTCACTGCAACCTCCACCTCCTGAGGTCAAGCGATTCTCATGCTTCAGCCTCCTGAGTAGCTGGGACTACAAGCCTTCACCACCATGCCTGGCTAATTTTTGTATTTTTTGTAGAGATGGAGTTTCACCATGTTGGCCAGGCTGATCTCGAACTCCTGACTTCAGGTGATCGGCCTGCCTCAGCCTCCCAAAGTGCCGGGATTACAAGCATGAACCACCATGCCAGGCCCATCATATACTTCTCCTGTGACTTTAGGCAACTCATAATTTATGTTGAGCCTCAGACTCCTCACTTTTTAAATGAGGCTCAAAAGGTAAATGGAGAATTACCCTATGAGCCAGCAATTCCACTCCTAGTCATATACCCAAAAGAATTAAAAACAAGTACCCAAAACAGATACTTGTGTACAAATGTTCAAGGCAGAACTATTCACAAGAGCCAAAAGTGGAAACAATCCAAGTGTCCATCAAGGAATGAATAAAGAAAATGGAATATTACCCAGCCATAAAAAAGGAAGGAAATTCTGACACTTGCTACAACATGGATGAATGTGGAAAACATGCTAAGTGATAAAAACAGACACAAAAGGCCCCACACAATATGTGATGAAATATTGTGATTCCATTTGCGTGACATATCCAGCACAGGTAAATCCACAGAGACAAAACACAGCTGGTGGTTGCCAGGGGCTGGGGATAGGGAGAATAGGAAGTCACTGCTTAATGGGTATGGGGTTTCCCTTGGGGGTGAGGAAAATGTTTTAGAACTAGATACAGGAGGTGGACGCACAACATCGTGAAGATACTAAGTGCCACTGGATTGTACACGCTTTAAAATGGTTACTTTTATGTTCTGTGAATTGCATCTCAATAAAAAACTTTTTAATGGGGCTAATAATAAAAATACCTGCCCAGCCTGGGGTGGTGGCGGGCACCTGTAATCCCAGCTACTGGGGAGGCTGAGGCAGGAGAATCACTTGAACCTGGGAGGCGGAGGTTGCAGTGAGCCGCGATCGCACCACTGCATTCCAGCCTGTCAGAATGTCATTCTGTCTCTAAATAAATAAAATAAATAAAAAACCCGCCCAAGCAGTAAATGTGATAATCTATGGAGAGATGTTTGAGCAACTTAAAAACCCTATTTCCTGATTCTCTCTACCTTATTTCTAGGGCGGATCATTAGGGCATCACTTTTTCAAACATACTGCTGAAACTCAGGCAACCTGAGGTACACCCAGCACCAACTGGAGCATCAACCAGGAACGGAACCATGTACTGTCCTGTCCTGAGGTCCCTTGGCTAGGAAGCTGCAGCCATGTGGATCCATGGAAACAAGAGGCTTCCTGCTGTTAATCTAAACTCCAGGGCCAGAGCCCTGCACAGCAGTCAGTCCTGCAGGCAGAAGAGCCTTGAGGCACCATGAAAACCACTTAAAACTTTTTTTTTTTTTTTTTTTTTCCGAGACAGGGCCTTGCTGTGACCCAGTGCATTGCAGTGCTGCAATCATGGCTCACTAGGCTCAAGCAATCCTCCCACGCCAGCCTCCCGAGTAGCTGGGACTACAGCTGTAAACCACCACCACACCTGGCTCCCCTGAAAACTCTGAATGGGAGGATTGGGCGCTTCAACTAAACGCAAAATACAACTTAAAGGAAAACAATTCAATACAGGGTTCTCAGAGGGAAGAACCACAGAACTGGTGCTAAGGTAGGGTGCTCATGCCAAGAGCCAGGCTCCTGGGCTGGAATCTGCCCCAGCTCTACCACCTTCCACATGGGGCACCACGGCCAGGGTCGATTTTCTTATCTAACAAATACAGCTTATTGAAGCATCTACCGCACAGGGCCGCAGTCAGGATTAGGCTAATGATCACGTGGGCCAGAAAAGAGAGTAAGTGCTTAACAAACGTTAGCTGGTGTTGTTGAGGAAAAGGTGATGGATGAAAAGAAACATTGGGTGGTTTTGCTCTTTGGGGGACCTGGTGGGGCGGGGAAGACCGGAATCCCCTTAGAGCAGCTAACCCAGCTGGGCTGCCGCCTTTAGACGTCCCCTTGCTACACAGAAAGCGGTCCTGCTAACCCAGCTCAGCTTAGATCACTTAAAGGAGCAAGGGGCTGTGAAGTGATTTAAAGCAACATGAAGCACTGTAGGCAGGATGTGGGCAGGGGAAACTCTGGGTCATAGGACAGTGACAAGAAGGAAGAGAGAAGGTCAAAAGGGATATTCTGAAACTAAAGCAAGGAGTAGCTGGTAGGTATTGGGAGCAGGTCAGGAGTGGGGATGACTCGTATTCCAGGGGTCTCACCAGACACAGGAAGAGCCTTCTTTTGTTGTAACAGGAAAAAGGGAGCTCTGAAATGTTGTCCCCTGCCATGGGAGCACTTGGAAAGTCCAGCTCTCAAAGCAGAATTCACCACGCAAGCAGCTCCTTCCAAGGAAAACCACGAATGCTGTAAACGCCACAGAGACAGGGACCCTCCATGCAGGCAGCACTGACCTGCTCATCTAGTTCCCACCTGAACTGAAAACCTCATCATGAGCATGAAGCGTTCTGCACATCAGCAAAGACCAACAGCCTTTAGCAGCTAAAGAGAGGCCTGCAAGCTGCAGAAGTGAATAGGAATTAGGACATTGTGTGGTTTTCTGCGGTGAAAACCATACTCGTCCTTTGTAATATCAACCACCGTCCTCATCATTCTACTACCCTCCCCGTTCCTGGAGCCTCCCAACGCACTACTGCTACAGTGTGGGAACTGAGCGGAGCCCCAGTTGGAAGGGCTGTAATGCAGCTCCCTGTGCGGTCAGCCTGTGTCCTGAAATCCAGTTCCCACCAGCCTCAGAGCAAGGAGCCCGATGAACTAGCACTCCGGACAGTCCCAGAGGAAGGGTGCCTTGGGCCTTGCTGAAATGTATCTTCTGACTGTCTTCAGTCTTCCATACACACATTTTATTAGCTGTTCACAGTAGGTAAATACTGGTATTCTATGAAGGACGATACAAGAAAGGAAAGGTATCCTCTACTAGAAATAATTTGAAGCCATAGTTCTATATGATTTTTTAATGTCTATAGTATTTCCTCCCCTCTCAACAAACACACACACACACACTGTCCTCTGCCCACTCCCACCTCCACCCCTCCAACATTGAGACAGGGAAAATACTTTAAGTTGATGGCAGGAAACTCGCAGTTAAATGGATTAAGATTCAGAGATCAGAGTCAGAAATGACTTCAGGTGCATCCTAATTTTGTTTTTCCAGAGATGGGGTGACTTCTTTTTTTCTTACCTGGGCTGGAGTGCAGTGGCAGAGTCATAGCAGTCACAGAACCCACGCCTGAGCTCAAGTGATCCTCCCACCTCAACGTCTTGAGTAGCTGGAACTACAGACACATACTACCATGCCTGGCTAATTTTTTAAAATTTAGAGAAGTTGGGAGGGGGTCTCACTATGTTGCTTAGGCTGGTCTTGCTGAACTCCTGGCTTCAAGCAATTATCCCATCTCAGCCTCTATTTTCTTAAGATACAAGTGATACATGTTTATTGCAGAAATTTTGAAATTACAATTACTCAGAAAAAAAAAATAAGGAAAAATTTAAGCATCCCAGTCTTGCCATTCAGAAACTACTATTAAATTTCTAAGTTCCAATTTACATACATACATACACACACACACACATACACACAGAGGATCGGGGAGGGGACCCCTGCCTCCCACCCCAGTTCATTTGAAGGTGAAGGTGGAGAAAGTCTGGGAGGTTGAAGCTCGGTGCATGGATGCATGGACCAGATAAGACTAGCAACAAGGAAGAAAGCACGACTGCTGGCATGGCCTCTGGTACCCAGGCTGCCCCTGAGCCACAGCTCAACCCCATGGAAGGTTGTTTATCCTCCTGGTTCTTTGTAGAAAGTGGCACACCCTGACCCCTCGCAGGACCAAGGCATGTGTGGGACAGGTAGGAATGCTGGCCAGATGCTGTCTCCTTCCAGGGCACCAGCAGGGACTGGATTGTCCTCAGACACCTTAGTAAGCCATAGATACCATGAAGCCAGGGAGAGAATTTGAGGGTTCATGCTCCTGACACATGAGAAACACCCCTAAGGCCCTTCAGAAATAACTAGGGAGACAGAGGAAGAAGGCGCTGTTGTTCCGCAAATGAAATCCACCAGCCAGGGGAATTTGAGTAGTGACGATGAATGTGACTTCATTTTTTCCAAAGAGTGTCGAAGCCTGGGAAAATGAATATTTCTATATATATATTCTTAAATATAAAATCAGATCATACCATAATTCGATTAGGAAGCTGTTTGCTTAAGAAGATCTCATGAGCTTTCTTTCCCCCTGTAGATTAAGAGATAGTGATATAATAATGGGTTTCAAACTGCGTTCTATAGTTTTACCAAATTCTGGAGACCTGTGAAGGTGTTTTGGGCCCTTACAGAGGGGAGAGTACATTTTGCAGATGGAAGGAAGAGATGATGAGTCCTACTCCCAAGTCCACCTAGAAGAGCACTACTTTTTTAATTTTTTATTTAAGTCACACACAAAAAATTTATCGGAGAAACAAGCCGCAATAACAAACAATTTAGAAAATAAAATAAAATTCCCAAAGAGTTCTTCAAATCGTCAGCTATTTGGTCAATATTCAGAGTAGGATCCAGAGTTCACACGTTACATTTGGTTGACAAGTCTGTGGGTTTCTCTTTGTAAGTCACATTTTTTTGTTGTTGTTATAGCCATTTTCAGGGACCTTAATGACTTTATTACTTTATTTATTTATTTATTTATGAGACAGAGTCTCGTTCTGTCACCAGGCTGTAGTGCAGTGCTATGTTCCCTGCTCTCTGCAACCTCCACCTGTCGGGTTGTTCAAGCTACTCTTATGCCTCAGCCTCCAGAGCAGCTGGGACCACAGGTGTGTGCCATCATGCCCAGCTCATTTTTGCATTTTTAGTAGAGACTGGGTTTCACCATGTTGGCCAGGCTGGTCTGGAACTCCCAACCTCAAGTGATCCGCCCACCTCAGCCTCCCAAAGTGGAAGAGCTCTACTTTTAAACAGTTCTATACACTGGGATTCTAGAAAGACTGTTTATGAAAAAGGGGAGGTGTCCTCTACTAGAAATCATTTGAAACCACAGTTCTGCATGATTTTTAATGCTGTATAGCATTTCACTGTGTGGATAAATGATAATTTATTCATCAAGCCCCTGTTTTTGGACATATACGTTGTGTGCAAGTGAGGAGTTGCATTCATCTGCAAATATCAAACTCCTGAAAGACTGACTTGGACAAATTAGATTTATATTTATATATAAAATTTAAAGTCTGGAAGGAGGCTGCACTGACATTGGTTGTTGGATAATGGTCATCTCCAACAGGCCATCGGGACTCCAGAGCAGGACAAAGCGGGAGAGGGGTGCAGAAGTATAGGTCAGAGGATGCTGGTAACTGACTGGATTCCCCTGATAAAGCATTTTGCTGCTTGGTATCTCCCAGTGACTTCTGCTTACATCTCATTGGCCACCCTTACCTGCAAAGCATCCAGAACATGTGGATTGCATTGCCCCTGTCCCACCACAAAACTGGGGTTCTGTTAGTAAGGAAGAAGAAAAGATTAGAAAAACAAACCTTTGTCATGAAAATCCTTTTCCCCATATCCTTGGAGCTACATCACAAGCTAATTTTTTCCTGAAGATCAAGTTACAGAAAGGAAATTGTTCCTTTAAAGAGTTGTTAGTCAAAGGATAGGTAATTGCAATTACATATGAGGAGGAAGTTTAAGAGCTCTCTCCTGCAGCATGGTGATTACAGTTCATGACAATATATTGTATTCTTGAAAAATGCAAAGAAAGTGGATATTAAGTGTTTTCACACACACACACACACACACACACACACACACACACACACACACACACAACACCTCTGTGAGGTAATTGGCTAAATTTAACCATTCCACAATGTACAAATACTTCAAAGCATCATGTTGTACATGAAAACTACATACCACTTTATCTGTCAACTTAGAAAAAAAGGCTGTGCATTTGTTCTCAGACTTCTCTAACAATTTGCCCCTTAGAAACATTATACTAAGAAACATTGTACTTATATACTTATAGTCCCACCAGCAGTGTCTAACAAAAAAACTATCTATTAACAAAAAATATTGGGATAATCTTTTTATTTTGGATCTTTGCTAATTTAAGAAGGAAAATTTTTATAACTTTTTTCTTAATTGTTTAAAAATATTTCCAAAATATGTAATAGTCCTGATTCAATTCCTATCAGTGGGATGTGTATGCCCTGGAGTGGTGCTTAAATTTTCACAGGTACGCAAATCACCTGGGATCTCATTAAAATGCAGGTTCTGATGCAGCAGGGGCTGGGGTCTGCTAAGAATCCCATTTCTTACAAGTTCCCAGATGACACAGGTGCTGCTGGCTCACAGACCACACTTTGGGCAGGGAGGTCCTAGACGCTCCACAGGTGCAATTTTGTTATAAGCAGAGTTATGTCTGATTGTTGAGTGAGAACTGCTCTCTTCCCTGAAGATAACCAGCTTGCACACCTGAGGGCCAAACCAACAAACACTGTCAGAGTGGATTCAGGGCAAACCAAATCTCTTCTCTTATGATACCACAGAGTGAATAGCTTAGCTCTGCACCATTCAACACAAGATTTCTGAGTGAGCTTGGAGGCCCTGCAAAAAGTGACGGCTGCCTTAAACAAGTTAAAGTTTGGGGAGAGGCCAAGAAAGCCAAATACCTCCAAAGCGAAGATCCAAACAGAGGTGAGAGCCTGGAGGAGCCCAAGAGGCAGAAACAATGATCCCTGATGGTGGGCACCTGGGGAAAGTGTCACGGTGTCAAGGCCTTGCAGGACCCTCTGTTAAAATACTAATCTGGGTTCGGTTCTTTTTATTCTCACTCACATCAAATCCTGGCTTGTGACCCAGCTTCACACTTTCTGACCTTAGAGATTTGAGCTGGCTGAAAAGATTCTTCCTGGCTTTGGTAAAAACTAAATTCCTGGACAAGATTATGCCAAAGGCCTGGGAGATGAGAGGAGAAGGGGAAGGAAGGAAGGAAGAATCCAGAGCCAGGCAACCTAAGGAGCAGCTGTGGGGACTCAGAGGGTCTGGGGAACACCCAGAGTGGGAACCCAGGCACCCAACCCAGGCAACCTGCCCTGACCAGGATGCCTGTCTGTATTAGTCCATTTTCACACTGCTGACACAGACACACCCAAGATGGGTAATTTATAATGAAAAAGAGCTTTAATGGACTCACAGTTCCATGTGGCTGGGGAGGCCTCACAATCATGGCGGAAAATGAAAGGCACATCTTACATGGCGGCAGACAAGAGAGAATGAGAGCCAAGCGAAAGGGAAAACTATCAAACCATCAGATCTCGTGAGACTTATCCACTACTACAAGAACAGTGTGGGGGAACCTGTCCCCATGATTCAGTTATCTCCCACTAGGTCCCTCCCACAATAAGTGGGAATTATGGGAGCTGCAATTCAAGATATTTGGGTGGAGACACAGCCAAACCGTATCACTAGACGCAGACCATATCACATAGACACAGCCCATCTACAGGGTCTAAAGGACCTATAGTGCCAAGGAGGTGTAAGGGTGAGAGACAGGGAGGGGATGTCTGCAGGGATTGTTTCAGTTCACACTGTATACCTGGAAGTCTGATTTATCTGATCTTAAGGTAGCCATTCCAGTCTTCTATGCTTCTATGCTTAGAGTTTGCAGAATATAGCACATCCTTTACCGTCTTGAGTCCCTCCATGTCCTTGTCTTTAAAGTGTGTCTCTTTGTAAACCTTTTTGTCATAATTAGACTAGGCCATGGGCTACAAAAAAATAAAAATAATAACATTTATTTGGTAGAAGAGGGATGTGGCATTTACAGGGCTGAGAAAGTCCCCAAGACTCATGAGTCTTTAACATCACTGGCGTAAACTAAACATCTTCTTAATCAATGAGAAACCAAGATACAGGTGAGAAAGAATTAGAGCGCAGATTAGAAGTTGAGGTCATGGGGACAGCAGCTTCTATGGCTCCTGGATACCCTGCGTGCCCAACCACGGGACTCATGTGAGAGCTTTTCAACTGGGAAGAGGGTTTGAGAGTGTGTGTGTGTTTGTGTCCACTTGCCAGGTGGGCTTAGTCCATGCACTGCCCGTTTCCCTAACAACAGGGCCACCAACCACGAAACCCCTCCCAGGGGCATGAACACTCTCCTGTGGCCTTTTGTCCACACCTACAAATGTCACATCACCACCCACAGTGAGAGACAGAGACCAAGAAATCCCTGCAAACGTAGCTAAGCAATAGCTTTCATTCCCTGAGTTCAGTCGTTTTCAATCCAGCTGCACCTACCTGGGAAGATTTTTTAAGTGCCAATGCCCAGGTCACATCCCCAGGTGACTCTGCTTCTTTGATCTGATGGTGGAGCAAGGTATCTGTATTTTATTTTATTTTTTATTTTTTTGAGACTAACTCTCACTCTGTCGCCCAGGCTGGAGTGCAATGGCACAATCTTGGCTCACTGCAACCTCCACCTCCTGGGTTCAAGCAATTCTCCCACCTCAGCCTCCTGAGTAGCTGGGATTACAGGCACCTGCCATCATGCCTGGCTAATTTTGGTATTTTTGTGGAGACAGGGTTTCACCATGTTGGCCAGGCTGGTCTCGAACTCCTGACCTCAGGTGATCCTCCCACCTTGGCCTCCCAAAGTGCTGGGATTACAGGCATAAGCCACCACGCCCAGCCGGTATCTGTATTTTTGGAAGCAATTTCCACTTAAGTCAATATTTCTAAAGCCTGCCTAAGTACACTGAATGTGCAAACAAACCCCTTTTGCATGCTGAGAATATCCCAGAGGGGACCCAAGTAGAAAGCCACCCATTTTAAACAGTCAGGTCTACGTTATTCATATGGCATGGCCAATGACACCGGGGCTGGCTGCCTGCTGAGGACAATTCATGGAGTGGAATGTGACCAGGCAGTTAGCACCCATCAAAGGCACCAGCCCACTGGGGAATGGCATCTGACACTCCTGGTCCTGAGACTGCAATGGAGAGACGCACAGCCACAGAATACCCAACGGGGGCCCTGCTTGCCCCATGGGAAATAATTAGCCCTGAATTGCCCCATTACTTGATATCTATCTCCAAGGTCAATGTGAATGAATAGGTCTCTTTGCTTGATTTCTTCCCCCAGAGCAAATGTTTCAATGATCACCACACTCCTCAATTCAGAGTCCATTGTCCAGCACGTTTGAGCCCCTCTATGAAAACAGGTTCCTATGTGGGTATAATGTAAATAAAACCATTGCCATCTGAAACGGTGTTTCTTGTTCAACCCTGCTTGCAAAAGCTTACTCAACCAGCAGAGACAAAAAGCAGTGCTTTTCAAAGTACAAAAACTACCCGTTATCCCATTAGAGAGATGCTGGTGGAAGCTTGTGGCTTCAGGCACAACTATTGAGTTTGAAGCTCACTTTTTAAATGAAAAAAAAAAAATGCTCTTTTCTTCTTTGGGACTCATAGCAACTAGTTCTTAGTGTGAAGCCACAAAACTAGACCTTTTAAAAATGATATTGTCCTAAGACTAGGAGGTTGGAAGAGACAAGAAGGTTTTCATTTAAAGAATGAGAGTTTTTTCTGGCCCTTTGGCCAAACTGAATCCCATCCACTTGTCCAATCCAAGATCCTCTTCCTGGATTCACAATCTCCAGATGGGAACTTGCTAGATTTCATTCATTAAAACCAAGGCTCCCGCTTGCAGGCACAAGTTCCCATCTGCTGCCACATCTTTGCAGTATCAGCTCAGCCTTTCCTCTTCTGGCACCAGTTTATGGGCTCCAGAGGTAGGTGTAGAACCAGAGGTAGGTGTATGACAGGGGTTTTGTGCCTCGAGTGAAAAACTTATGCTAGACAAGCATGCCATTCCACATCCATTTTCTGCAGACATTTCAACACAAAAATGATTGAGGTGGGAGGTGGGAGCATGGGGGAAGACTGTTGGATTATGCAGGGATCTTGTGGCTGCCAAAACCCAAAACATACTTCCCTGCTGCTTATAAACAGCAGTAGAAGGTCACAGCCACCTCTGTCTGAACTTCTGTCTTCTTGATAAGAGCAGTTGAAGATGTATAAACATTGCTTCTCCCATCTTCCACTCACTTTCAATGAAATACTACTTAAATACAATCAGGACGACACATCTTCAATATTTAACAGCTCGACTATGGCCCTGGCCTGCCAGAGTGGATACTGTGAAGACCAGAGCAGGTGGGGGAGAACATTGCATTTCTTCTGAACCCCAAAGCGGGGATGGCTTTGCAAAACAGAAAGCCTTGCAAGTAAACAGACTAAGTAATCACCTAGGATAAGTGGCAACAGTCTTAACACACTGCATGGCCTTAGATTTTACATCAGCCAACAAAGATAATGAAATTTCTGCCTTCTCTTATACAGACATTCTACTGGCCACATATCCTTGTCCCGCTCAACATGCAATTGTTTGGAGGATAATTTTGCCCTCGAGGATCCATTCTCTGGATTCGCTGTCTCCAGGTGGGAACATGCTAGGTTTCTTAGCACTTTGCTACAATATTTTCTGTAGCTGGAACTTACAGTATGGAATCTGAAGAACAGAATAGCAGTAGTAGCTCCTCTGCACACCCAGATACTCAGAGGCAGATTTTTCTGCATGAAGGGGGACTTGCTATCATGATCTTGGACATTAAGGACACTTTAAAAATAAGCTAGCACTGCCCTCCATGGCCAGCTGCTCTGTGGACACCCTGGGGAAGAAGCACATACTAAGAAATGATTAGACCTGGATTCTGACCTTCGTCCTGAAGTGTGTGGTCTGTATGTGTGTGTGTGTGTGCATGCACGAGCATATGTGTGGCTATGTGTGCATGTACACACATGTGTGTTCATTCTCTAGGTCTTGTTCTCCCTCATCTGTCAAATAGCAATGATATTACCTGACCCATCTACTTCACAGGATTGCCTGGTAGATCAAAAAAGAAATGGATGTATTAGGGTTTGTATTAGTCCAATCTTACACTGTTATAAAGAACCACCTGAGACTGGGTAATTTATAAAGGACAGAGGTTTAATTGACTCACAGTTCTGCATGGCTGGGGAGGCCTCAGGAAACTTACAATCATACAGGAAGGCGAAGGAGAAACAAGGCACCTTCTTCACAAGGCCACAAGGCAGCAGGAAGGAGAAGTGCAGAGCAAAGCGGGAAGAGCCCCTTATAAAACCATCAGATCTCGTGAGAACTCACTCACTCTCATGAGAAGAGCACAGGGGAAACTGCTCCCATGATGCAATGACCTCCACCTGGTCCCTCCCCGACACAAGGGGATTATGAGGATTACGGGATTTACAATTCAAGATGAGATTCGAATGAGGACACAAAGCCTAACTGTATCAGGGTTCTTCCAATGAGACAGGATGCGTAGAGAGATCTATTAGAAGGAATTGGCTCACGGAATTACAGAGGCTGCTAAGTCCCCAAATCTGCAGGGTGAGTCAGTAAGCGAAACCCAAGAGAACCGATGATGCACTTCCAGTCTGGGTCCAAAGGCCTGAGAACCAAGAGAGCTGATGTTATAAACTTCAATCCGAAGCCTGGCAGGTTGAAGACACAGGAAGAGCTGATGTTTGTATTCAAGTCCAAAGGCAGGAAAAAGTTGATGTCCTAGTTTGAATGCAGTCAAGCAGACGAAATTTCCTCCTACTGAGGGAGGGTTGGCCTTTTTGTTCCATTCAGGCTTTCAATGGATTGGATGAGGCCTGGCCACATCAGGGAGGGCCATCTGCTTTACTCAGTCTACGAATTTAAATGTTAATCTCAACCAAAACACCCTCACAAAAAACCCAGACTAATGTTTGACCAAATATCTGGGTACCCCTGGGCCCAGTCAAGTTGACACATAGAATCAAATCATCACAATGGAGTCAGAGGCAGCACTGAGTACTGGAAAAAACACCATTTCTGGAGGTCAACAGCCCAAGGTCAAGTTCCAGCTCTTACTTCCTAGTTGTGTCATCTGCAGGTTACTCGAACTTTCTGAAGCTACCTCAGTTGCCTCATCAGTAGAATAAGGATGACAGAAGAATCAGTGTCTGACACATAGCAGGTACCAAAGCATTGGCTGTTTTGGATGCAAAAAGTACTTTTCAATGGTTCCATTTGCCCTTTGCATTTAATGTACATCATTATTTTAGACAAAAGGGGCTGTCAGACCAGAAAATATACAGGAAGAGAAAAGGAGGCATGACTATCAACAAAGAAAAATAATGAACCAGCAAGTGATGTAGACCTTATTTATACAACCTTACTCTTAAGTTAGTAGACCAGGATCTGTGGACCTTGGAGAGACGTCAGAACTGCTAGACTGTGTGGCTCGGCTCCTCAACGTGAAACTCCTCCTCTACTTTCCCGGGGGCCCGTGGACACATATTTGCCTTGGAACCTAATGGTGGGGTGGCTGTGGCCCTTGCAGAATGTGGGCATGTTTCACATTATATGCATGCGTGCTAGAGGGGAGTGAAACCAAGTCCATTTGGGACCTGACACTGTCATCCACCAAAAAAGAAAAAAATATTTTCCCATCTAGAATCAAAGTAGAAAACCACTCTCACAGGTGGTTTGGGTTTAAAAGGCACACCAATGATTGAAGAATGGCTTGTGGGTCCAGACAAGACTTGAGCCAAGCAACGCTTCATTACAGTGCTGGTTCCCCTTCCAAAGTCCTGCTGCAGCACGTGGGCGGTGTTAGCATCCCTCTGGCAGCTGAACTGCACCCAGAGAAGGGAATCGTGGTTAGGGGAGACCTAGATGGTACAGCAAGAAATGCAGAGGCTGGGCTGGCCAGACGAGACTGCTGGGGGCCAGCGTATAGCTCTCACAGAGTGTGAGATATTTGGGGTTTGGCAAACCCGAAGAAGCAGGCTGCCAAGTCCCACAGCTCCCTCTCCCCCTGGTGTATTTCAAAGGAAATTAAATCCACATGTTTCTGATTTGCTGACACTTCAGGCTCATCCAAAGGTGGTTTTGCAAGAGTGGTTTGGACACGAGGAGCCCAGAGAAACCCTAATTATTATTGTTATTTTTCATTTTGAAATGCAGACCTGTACACTTACATAATCCACGCCATTCCTACAAAATCAGACCCCAGTTTTGCCTAACCAAAACTTTTTGTCCCAGGCCCACCGGTGACAGGTCATTGAAGTCAACTAGAGAAGAGAAACGATGACTTTAACATCCAACCTAGAAATCCGCCTTGAAAACAGCACCTAAGAAATGCCAAGACTGGCATTCAAAAGCAAAAGCACTGTATGGATTGGGTCTATGGATCTCACAATTTCCTTAGACTCTGGGCCAAGGGGCAAAAACCTAAATTCAAGATGGTAGGTCCCGGATGTGGGGTCCGAGGTGCAAGGATATGGAGCTCAGAACCTCAAGAGGAAGGAGCCATTACAAAAGTGTTCTCTAGAATGTTCTAAAATGACCAGCCGTATCTGCGAATGAAACTCTGACGAACTGCAACCAGAATTCTGCTTCAGGGACAGATAATCTAATTATACACTTAGAAATAATTTAACACTTTTGGATGTGACCTGTGACCTCTCCAAGCCCAGCCACATGCAAACAATTGGCCAGAGAGGTCAGGGACCAAAGAGCCCCTGTCTTCTGACCCAGGAGTGAACATTTTCCATTCCTCCTATCCCTCTCCCATTTAAAGCTTTTCCATTCACTTCAAGGGGCCTCCTCTCCTGCCATGAGTGAGTTCTCCCGACAGAAGCGGTGGCTTTGTCCTGGTGCATGGCAGGGTGCTCTACACACTCAATAAACAAGCAATGAAGGCTGAGAAAACGAATTGGAAAACAACCTCCCCCAGTCACTCTCTGCTCCTGGGTTGAACTTTTCCAGCTCCTGCTCCCCTGGTCCTCAAACCTTCACATTTGTTCTCCGTTTCTCCTGCCCTTTGAAAATCCAGGTAGCAGCCCAGCCTTGTGCCTCGCACCTATACTCCCAGCACTTTTGGGAGGCTGAGGTGGGTGGATCCCTTGAGCCCAGGAGTTTGAGACTTGCCTGGGCAACATGATGAAATCCTGTCTCTACAAAAAATACAAAAATTAGCCAGGCACAGTGATGTATGCCTGTGGTTCCAGCTACCTGGGAGGCTGAGATAGGAGGACCGCTTGAGCCTATGAAGGTCAAGGCTACAGTGAGTCATGACTGCATCAGTTGCACTCCAGCCTCTGGGCAACAGAATGAGATCCTGTCTCAAAGCTAAGAAAATAAAATCTAGGTAGCCCTTTCTTCTCAGGTCTCAGCTGAGATGTCCCATCCTAGGAAGGCTGCTTCTTTTTAGCCCAGCTTGGGATGCCTGCCCTCCACCCATATTGAGCTTCCCTCCCTTCCAGGTATGTGTACATAGATACATATTCACGTTTAGCTAATGAAGTACAAGGTCACCTGCACAGGCTGCCTGCTCACCAGACTGCTGGCCCCTTGAGGCCAGGAACCAGGGCCATCTCTGTCACCCTCTTCCCAGAGCCTGGCACCGAGGAGGTGGGAAATTGGTACTGGTCCTCTAACCAGCTTTGCTCCCTAACCCTGCAACCAGCCTTCGCCATCAAGACGGCTCAGTTCTGTGAACCGTACAAACCATGAGTCATTAGAGTCTCATCAGATGCTTCGAGACTAGTGCTCACGTGAGTTAGTTTGCTAGGGCCGCCGTGACAAAGTGCCAAAGGCAGGGTGGCTTAAACAACAGACGTTTATTGCTGAACAGTTCTGGAGGCCAGAAGTATGAGATCAAGGTGTTGGCAGGGTTTGTTCTGAGGGTTCTGGGAGAGAATCTGTTCCAGGCCCTTCCCTTAACTTCTGGGGGTCGCTGGCAATCCTCGGGTTCCTTGGCTTATACAAACGTTGCCCCAGACTCTGCCTTCCACCTTCATATCGTGCCCTCCCTGTGACAGTGTCCAAAATTCCCCCCATTTTAAAAGCCACCAGTCATCCCGGATTAGGGCTCACCCTAATGGCCTCATCTTAACTGGATCATCTGCAAAGACTCCACTTCCAAATAAGGTCCCATTTGCAGATACTGGGGGTCAGGACTTAACATCTTTGTTGAGGGGGACAAAATTCAACCTGTAACTCCTCAACCTTTAATACCACTCCTCCGATAAAGAAAAAAAAAATTTTAAACCAGCTTCAAATTCTCATTGAAATAAAGTAACCATTTAATTTATTGCCCAAACTGGAACATTTTTTGAGAATAAAAGAGAGTGCTATTGATAATTTTGTAGGGAAAACGGGCCGCCCAGTCTGGGCCACATGGCCACCCTCTGTGGCTACATTCATTTCTCAACCCTTCCCATGCAAGGATGTGGTTTTACCTTCGCTGCAAATCCCTCTTTGTTTGTGTTCCCCAGCAGGTCCAGTGTGTTTTATACACAGTCGCAGTGAAACCAAGGGATTAGCTGTATTCCGGCTGTAGTTAATTCACTGTTTCCAGCTAAATGCAAGCCCAATCTCAGCAATTAATGTGGCCAGATCAAATCAGGTTCTCTTTACACCTGTTCCCCTGCTTAATTAGGTTCTCGTTTCCCAGGAGGACTCAAAGGCACTGAGAACCGTTATCTCAACCCTGGATTAGGAAGGCAGCATCAGACCCCCAGACATCACCACCATGCACAGGCGATGTCCCTGAGACAGCTCCAGCCCTTGCGTGTCTTAGAAATGTGTCTTGACCACTGTGATGCCCCCAGCATGGCCGAGGGAACGATTCCCTTTTTTTGTTAGAGACTTCCTTTCAGGTCCTCCCAAGGGAAGGACGTGTTCCCAGCGGTGCTCCTTTCTGAGGTAATTGTTGGACAGGAGTCAGCCAGTTAAGCCTGCCCACCTAATTAACAGAGTCTGTTATGATTTATCAAAATAATGAGATAGGGAACAAAGACACTGCTTTGCCCCCAACCCACCCGCCTGATATTTTGGCCTCTTTTCTTCCTTTTGGAAGATGACCCAATATTAATGAGAAATGAGTCACTTATTGTTGGGGTGCAAATAGAGAGATAAATGACATCAGTAATTAAGTCTCAAGCCCTCTTTGGTATAATGGAGCCATTTGTCAGGCAATATTATTCAATTAATTAATTCCATCAGGGCTACCACACTTCTCCAAACCCAGCCATTCAACTGTCAGCTCTGATCATTTGTATGATACAAAAATAGAATGGTTAATAAATGCATCATGAAACCCAAAAGAAAGTATTTTCGCCATCACAAGAAAGCTAACTAGAAGTGCGTGATTTGTGAATGTGTGAAGCGCTCACGGCCAGCCGCAAACCTCCTCCCATTACGGACTGAAATGTATCCGGTTATTTCTCAGTTCAAATCTCTAGGAAGAAAAAGGGAGTTGGTCCAGCTCAGCTCATCTTCTTGTGCCCTATCAGTAACCAGGGAGAGGAAAGGAGTCGGGTGACATGACATGGAACTGCGTAAGGGACAAAGGCAGGCAAATACAGTGGGAGGGAAGGTATCTAGAGCAGCAGCTCCCAGCCCATGTGCTCCGCATAGGTCTGCTTTCTTTCCTGTCTTGCCAAGTAGAGGAGAATCCTAACCTTGGTCTATGCCCATCCACCTCTCATTGCTCACAACTCATGTTACTTTTGTCTCCATTGATGCTCATATTAATTAATAAATACACCTTCATTCTCTCTAATTCCATTACTCTTTCTATTCTCCTTTTCAACCCTTGTCAATTGGTCTCAGAATTCTTTACCTCCCTCCTAGTGGGAAATTTGCCTTCAGGAAAAAGAAAGGTAACAGTCCAGAACCACAGTTAAGGAAAGTCTGCCTAAATGAATGAGTATCATCATATTCTAGAGAAAAGCCAGAAACGCCTTATGAATCTTGACATATCCCAATTTACCTCTTAATCCATCTCCAAATCAACCTTTTCCTTTGACCAGCAATATCAGCATACATAAAACACCATCTCCGTGTTGCACTTATTGTTCTGTTCTGCTTTGATTAGGTACTAATACTCCAGGAGCACTGGGATCTGCTCATTTTCATTGTGACGCAGCAGTATTTCAGCCAAGTTCGGAATTAAATATGCCTTTATGTGCTGGCATAAAAAGCTATCTACCATTCCTAGGAAAACAGCTTCTATTCCAAACAGCTGACTTCCAAAGTCCAGAACATAATCTGTTTGTAAGCTGTGTGGCTGCCTACACAGTTCCAGCCCCTTTTTTCTCACCTCCCAGCTAATTAAGTAATCTTTTGTTTCCTGAGCCCGGTCTGTGGACAGGAGTGTAAATCAATCAACAGTGAAGGCCTCCAAAGCCTGCAAGCCAGGATGAGCAGGAACATTGCCAAGGGCAATGGTTCCCAAACTTCAGCCAGCATCAGAGTAGCCTGGAGGATCTATCACAACAGATTGCCAAAGATCTGGGGTGCAACCCAAGAACTGGCATTTCTAACCTTCCTCCTAGTGGAAAATTTGCCTTCAGAAAAAGATGGCCCAATCCAGGGAAGAACCAGGCCTAGGGTATATGGGATAGAGGTACGGGGAGGTAACTAGATGTTCAGAATCCTCAGCAGCCAGCCACATAACCTAGCTGGTCCAAAACCCATCCTCCCCTGGGACGGATCATGACAGAGTAAACAGCCCTCCTTGGTCTCCTCTGCCTTAATCTGTAGGCAGAGATTACACCCTAGCTGAGATGAACAATTGCCTTGGAATAGGTCAACATCATGTGCCATTTTATCATTAAACCTACAAATGGTACAGACAACTCACAAGATTTGGGGATTTCTGAATGTTTGTGAAAATATTTTGTTTTCTTTGCTGCTTCTTGTTGATGTCACACATACCCAAAGACATTCCACGGGTTTAATAAGGCTTGGGCATCTTCTCCCACTGTTCTTCGTGGAAGACTCAGATTCTCATCCATTTCAGAGATGGATGGGGACCTTGACGGTTTTAATTCTGTGCACCATGATTGCAAGGGTCATCTGGTCAGCATTTTCCCAAACTTCTCTTGAGTCCCATTCACAGAGATATGCAATCCAACCAATCCCTTAGCAGTTTGTGTTCGTGTCTTCACGTTGGTGTGTCATTTTAGTGTCTTGGCCTGGGTTCCCCTCAGAAGGCACAGCCTGCAACAAGGGCTTTGTAAAGGAAGATTGGTTTGGAGAGTGATCTCAGCAGACAGGAGTCGGGGCCTGAGGGTGTGAAGCAGGGAAGAAGGGAAAGAAGGTGGTGACCTGATCCATCTCATCTTCTGGGAGGATCCTCTGAATTTGCAGCCTAGGGGAAGAAAAAAGGGAGCACTAATTTACAGACTCCCATCCCCTTTTGGCCAAGAGTTTCCTCATAGAGTGTTGACTCCCTTATACTTCCAGGTTGCACAAGCCTCAATACCAGGATACTGTATCCGAGAGGCCCAGGGCAGAAAGGGAGACACACAGTGCAGCTGAAACAAGGCACCTTCTGGTTATACTTGTTTTAAGCTGGCTGCCCCAGCAATGGCTGGTGTGGAAGATGGGTCAGAAGGTGAGAGATACACACAGCAGATGTCCAGTATAGTGTGTATGCAAAAGTAGAAAATGATAGTCAAAATATTTTCTATTTCATCAACATAAATTTCATGTTAGCTATAATCTTTAATCAATATATTTAAAATTGTAATCAAATGTGAAGATTAACATCAAGTTTCAAGAGTGTGTGGCTAAAACCCATAAATCTTACAATGTGCCTACATGCCTCATTTCTAGAACCTTCTACCATTTCTGTGTCCACAAGATCCAGGAAACAGTGACTACACAATAAATTTTAAGATAACCATTTCCGGGCCACCAGACACAAGGAGGACATCAATAAAAGAGTTATTTTGTGTCAGTTGTTGGGTGCTCAGATTAAAATAAAAATTGAAATTAACCAGGAATTGAGGCATCAAAAATTGCTTTCATGACCTCATGTCTGAAATTCTTATATTTTGTGCTTAAAATATCAGCTAGGTGCTATTTGTAATCACTTCTTTACAACAATTTGTTCTCTATAAATGAAAACCAAAATTAGACATAACTGTCCCTGTCTTTTTTTTTCTGTAACACTGGGTTTCTGAGGTCCAGGGGCGGACTTTGACGAGACAAAGGCCATCTTCAGATAAAGTGAAGATTATCATGAGGCAATTTACTGAATTATTAACATGAATTTCAACATCTGTGTTGCTAATGCTTCTAGACTTTAACAAATGATCCATTCAGGATATGGGCCAAAGAACATATGGCTAAGAATAAAGACCATTTGAAACCGCACAGGAGTTAGCATCTTTGGGGGCTCAGCACACAGTGAAATTGACTGAGGCCAAATCACAAGCACGCTCAGTTGAGCAGCCCCTACTGCCGCGCATGCGTACATGGGACACACTCAGGGGCTCTGAAATCATTCTGAGATGAAGCAGGGAGGTATTTAAATATTTCGTAAAAAATGTTTTATCATTTGAAATTTTCAAAAATGTGCAAAAGTACAGAAACTAGTATAATGAGCCCTCAAATATCTCACCCAGCTCAAACAACTATCATGGCTAATCTTCAATACTTTAAAAAAAAAAAAGTTTAATCAGGCATTCGTTTGCTCCTAAAGACAGGAAACCCGGGAAGATTTTCATGACCCTCTGAGGGTTTGTGACCTGCTGGCTCTTTGGTTCACTGACCTTATTCAATCCTCTCTTTATACAAGGGAATGCTATGCTTCTCCCATTCTCTGGCTATTTCTCATGCTCGTAGCAAATTAAGTGGACTCTGTCTATGATTTCAGCAACGGTGACATATAATCCCAGTGTTAAATGATGGAATTTTCCAATGCACAAGCAGCAGAAAGTGAACAGAGGAAACATTGCCATGAGCAGAGGCTCCTCAACACAGTATCTCCGACTGTGCTACAAAGCCACCCAGCGTGTGGATGAAAAGTGAAAAAAAATCTGACAATTGAGTGATTGTTCTCTCTCTACAAGCAATCCTACTATTTCTAACCCCTCCATGGGCTGCACTGGCAGCATGCAGACATTGCCTAGGTCTTCCTGCAGGGGCCGGCGAGCCGTTGTTTTCCAACAGACCAAGATCTGACACCAGGATTGCAGTCATCAGAACCTTTCCCCCACCTCCCCCGACACCGAAACGAAGAAGGAGCTGAGCAGGGCAGCTACTCACCTTGTCTCATTTGTTCACAAAGAATCCAAAGCCAGCAACATGGATCAGCTTCTTGCTTTTTGTCCAACTACTTGCCTACAACTCTAGAAAAACAACAGAGGTCTGCCAAGAATCTGCAGTCCCTTCAATCTCAAAATAATGACTAGCCTATCCAGTGTTTCCATCCAAGGAATTGTTGGTTCCTACACAAGAAAACCCTTTGGGGGGTGAGAGTCAGGAGTCCAAGAAAGGCATGTGGTTATTTTTGCCCCTTTCTGGACCCCATCTGCACTTTGGAAAGAAAGGAAAATCTATTTTTGACATTGGCTATTCAGCTTTCAAATAACATCAGCCGTTAAAGCATATCTAATTTAAAAGCTGATTCAAAGTTTTCCTTAACATTAAGGCGACTTTTTGGTCTCCTTCTGCTTCCTCCTGCCTCAAGCACAAACACGGCTTCACATTCACATTCTGTTTTCTTGGCAAATATGAGCTACAGTTTTGGAATAGGTTAGAGAATTAATGCCTCCATTGTCATATGACAACTTCCATCTTTTTAAAAATAATAATATACCAGAGTGATCAAGTGGAAAGCTTCATTTCTTCATTCAGATTACAGCACTTGTAAGACTGCCCACCACATTCAATACAATTTGTCATTAAAGAAGGAATTATGTGGTCATGAGATATGAAAGGAAAATGAAACACAGCAGGGTTGGTGGAGGGAGAGCATTAGGATAAATAGCTAATGCATGTGGGGCTTCATACTTAGGTGATGGGTTGATACATGCAACAAACCACCATGGCACATGTTTACCTATGTAACGAATCTGCACGCCCTGTACATGTATCCCTGAAACTTAAAAATTCAGTTAAATTAAGTTTTTAAAAAAGAAAAAGAAAATGAAACACAACGGGATCAGGGGAAATAATGGAAAGGACATGGTAGTTTTGGAATATTACCTTAGGCACAGGAGTCGTTATACATCAACCTTGAGACTAAAAAGGCAGGGAACAAACATGAAGTTCACTGGGACTTTGCAAAAACTAAGAAGTATTGTAGTGTCAGTGACAACAACATATCTGCATCCAGCCTCCAGAGTGGCTTCCCCTCACCGCTCCTTGCTTGAAGAGAAAGCCAAGAATTTGCATTTCATTGTTTTAAAGAGAAAAAACAAACAAACTAGACTTCTAATAGCCATGAAAGCATTTGCAATCCAGAGTTCAGCTTGTCATTTAGTTAAAACAGAAAGCTGCGCTATTTTACCAAAATGATTCCTAACATGAAAGGATGGAGTTGTTTTTGCCTTTAACTCATTTCAAAGGCAAAGAAAATTGCTCTTCTTCAAAGCCTTTGGTTGGAATTGTTCATCCAAAATAAAATAAAATTAGAAAAACAAAGCAGCTCGCCCTGCCCTCATCCCTGCTTAGTAAACACCCACCTTCTCCCAGCTGGAGCCTTTGGTGGACGCTTCGTTGTGCCACTACCTGATCTTCTAGCTGTCGATGGACACTTCTTACCCCTGGTAGCTACCCTGACCTATCAATTGAGGCCCCTGAAGGACTTCAAGTAGGTGTTGAACTGGTGGTGTTGAGTGACTGCGTTTAAGAATTATAAGACTTTAGTTGTACTATTGAATTAATCTCTTTTTATGAAAATAAGAGAGATGAGAGCGAAAGAAAATAAAAGCCACAGTGGATGGTTAAGTATCAGACTTCATTAGACACGGAAATAGTAATAAAAATATTAAACTACAAGGAAACTTGAGTTAGAATCCCCATAGGGGGACGAACTGGACTAGTACTGCTTGCATCTGCCCATTATAGGACTTCAAGGCTCATACCCCGTGAAACCCCAGTCCTGGGCAAACCTAGGGACAGGTGATCGCCCTACAGGCTGCCAGTGACTCTTAGAGACCAAAATCCAAGTGTTGACTTAGTTGGAAATCAGAAGGCTCATCACAGATTCTCATGTACATCCTGTACTCGCCCCACTGTGAGGCTCCATCTCAGCCTCCTGTTTATTTCCTTCCTTGCACTTAAAATAACATGAACATTGTCCTGTTTATTCCTTTATAGTCTGTTCTCCTTACTCAGTGTCAGCTCCATGTGGGCAGGGGAGTCAGCCTGTTTCCCACTGAAGCCCTAGAACATTCCCCAGCAGACAAAGGATGTCCAAAAAACATGTCATAAGTGCAGAACTCTCCCTACCAAATTACTGAATTGGACAGAATTACTGTGTTCTATGGATTTTCAGAGGCACAGTTTTTCACAGGCTAACATCGCTGAGATCCAGATGCATCTTAATCAGTAGCATCTTTCAAAAGCCATCGGCCATGTGCATCCGCCCAGCTGTAGTTGTTCACATTGTCACCACTTTGATTGAGATCTGTGCATTTGTTAGTTTAACCTCAGAGTTTAACTGCTGTGTAGGAATCTCCTCAAAGAAATTTCACTATGATTCAGCACTGAAATAACCAGCTATTTTGTAGTCAGAAAGGTACAGAAACCAAGCAGTAGGATGCAAAGGTGGTATTAGTGAACGACATTTATCACAGAAGGAATGATCATGAGGCCATATTTTCTTGCAAAGAAACAATCAACTGCACCAGAAACCTCGCAAAGGAAGATACCCACCAGTTGGACACGCTGCGTTACTTTCTATTGCCGAGTTATTTGTTTAATTGCCAAATCTCTAGAAGAGATGAAGATTAATTTAAAAGGAATCTGATGTCATTGATTCATATGTCATTCAGGACTGTCATTAAAGGCATCTGTCACAGTGTGTTGGCGGTGTTTTTCCTCTCCTATTGGTATATAAAATAATGGCTGGTCTTACCATCAAGGCATTGTAGATTGGACTTGATGCAATAAGATACTGTAGGCTTTCCCAATCTTGTATTCAGGTCTATGAAACAGAGTGCCCAGAGACCATCAAGGAGATTGCTGGTACATGGCAGGGTCAGTAGTGTAGCAACTCATTCGGTCTCTACAACTTTCCCAGAACCTTCTGGTGACTGAGTTCTCTATGGACCCCTACTCTGGGTGAGGGATGAGACAAAGGGCCTCTGGCTCTAATACCAACTATAATTTTCAAGTCCCCATACATTTCCCATGTTGCCCCCTCATGCCAAGTACTCTGTTGAGCTAGCCTAGTCCTGCCTCTCACCCTGGACTCCCTGCAATGCTGAATTATGGCCATCTGCAAGGCCTCATTATTATCTCAGCACTGCCCACCAAGTCCTGTCATATGTTAGTGTACGATAAATCTCAAACACTAATTCCAACGTGTACATCATTGGCAGTTATCTACCATCTTTGATGACAGTAGCCGCATAATTCTGGAGAAGGGATTTGTGTATCTAATTGTGTTGCTTCAACAAGACAGAAGCAGCAGAAATGCTCAGAAATGGTGCAGGTAGAACCACACAAGACAAAACCTGGTCAGTAACCCAAACAGAAGCGTACAGTTAGGAGAGTCATTAGAGAAAGTGAAGCCCACAGTTATCAACAGTGATCACGTGTTGGGTTAAACAAAATGTACCCATTTTTCTTAAAGTTTTTAGAGCCTCTAAATGCATTTTTGGATGTTGAAATCATTTCATAGTTTGTTCATTCATTTATTTTTTTGTTCGCCAGATAACTGAGTGCCCACACTATGCCAGTTTACTCTGCTAGGCATGAGGCATAGAAGAATGAACAAAAAAGATTCAATTCCTACACAGCATATAGCATACAGCAGGCTTTTTACTTGGGCCACATAGACCCTCCCTCGCAGTGGTTCATAATTAGAATGCAGAGGTCTAAGGAATTTAGATGGGAAGAAATTACAACATTGTCTTCACTAACCTCTCACTGCTAGAAATCATTGATTTCTTCTCTGTCACTTGTTTCACCTTTTTGAGAATTTTATATAAAGTGTATCATTCAGTATGTACAACGTTTGAGATTGGCTCCTTTTACTCAGCACGATACCTTTGAGATTCATCCAAGTTGTTGGGTGTGTCAATAGTTCATTCCTTTTTATTGCTAAATTGAGTAGTATTCCATTGTAGAAATGTACCACAGGTTACTTACCCATCGACCCACTGAAAGACATTGGGCTGTTTTCTGTTATTAGTGATAATGAATACAGCTGCTATAGACATTCATGCATAGGATTTGTTTGAATACAAGTTTTCAGTTCACTTGGGATTTCTGAGTCATATGTTAATTGTGTGTGTAGCTTTATAAGAAACTGCAAAGTAGGGCCAGCCACAATAGCTCACACCTATAATCCCAGCACTTTGGAGGACTGAGGCAGGAAGACAGCTTGAGGCCAGGAGTTCAAGACCAGCCCGGGCAACCTGGACCCTGTCTCTCCAAAAAATACTAAAAATTAGCCAAGCATGGTGATGCCCACCTGTAGTCCTAGCTGCTCAGAAGGCTGAAGCGGGATGATCCTAGAGTGGCTGTACAACCTTGCATTCCCATTGGCCGTGTATGAGAAATCCAATTGCTTTTCATTATTGTGAGCACTTAGTATTGTCAATATTTTTTACTTTTGCCATTCAATAGGTGTGTCTCATTCCATAGGTTATATCTCATCAGGGTTTTAGCTAGCATTTCCCTAATAGTCAATATTATTGACTATCTCTTTGTATACTTATGTATTAACAGATATTTGCTAATATTTTGTTGAGAATTGTTGCATATATGTTCATGAGGGATATTGTTTTGTACTTTTTGTACCATCTGTCTGGTTCCAGTACCAGGGTAATGTTGGCCTTATAAAATGAGTTGAAAAGTGTTCCCTCCTCTTCTATTTTCTGGAATAGATTGTGTACAATTCATTTTATTTTTAGAAAATATTTGGTAGAACTTATCATATTTCTTTTTTAAATATTTGGTAGCATATGCTATATGGTGTGTGCTAGAATCTTGGCCTGAAGAATCCTTTTATAGAAGGTTTTAAAATACAAGCTCAATTTTTAAAATACTAATAGTGCTATTTAAGTTATCTACATGTCATCTTAAGTGAATTTTGGTAATTTGTGTCTTTTGCAGAATTCATCTATTTTACCTAAATGGTCAAATTTATGAGTAGGGTGTGTAGTGATAACCCTTTTTTCATTCCTGATATCAGTAATTTGTGTTCTATCTTTCCCTCTGTCAGTCTCACCAGAGGTTTATTGAACTCCTCATTATTCTTCTCTATTGTTTTTGAAATTGTTTTCATTTTTTTAAATTTATGTACTTAGTTTTATTACTTCCTTTCTTTTGCTTATTTTGAGTTTATTTTGCTCTTCTTTCTCTAATTTCTTGTGGAAGCAGCTTAGATTATTGGTTTGATACCTTTCTCTTTTCCAATACAAATGCATCGTAATGATGAAATTTCCATCTAACCATTGCTTTAACTGCATCCCACAAATTTTGATATATTTCTATATTCATTTAGTTCAAAATATTTTCTAACTTCCCTGAGACTTCCTCTTTGACCTGCAGATTATGTACAAGTGTGTTGTTTAATTTCTAAGGGTTCATAAATTTTCTTATCATTCTGTTTTTTATACTTTATATGATTTAAATTCTTTAAATGTGTGACAAATTTGTTTTATGGCCCCAGATATGGTCTACCTTGGTGAAAGTTCCATGTGAAATTGAGAAAAATGTGTATTCTGCTGTTATTGAGTGGAGTATTCTATAAATGTCAATTAGAAACAATTGTTTATCATTTAGTTCCAGTTTTCTATACTATACACTTGCTGACTTTCTGTTTACTAAGTTCTATTGATCACTGAGAGAGGAATGTTGAAGTTTCCAACTATAATTATGAATTTGTGTATTTCTTATCTCAGTTCTGTGAGTTTTTGCTTCATGTATTTTCAAGCTTTGCTGTTTAGTATATACAGATTTAGGATTGTTGTGTCTTCTTGATGAAATGTATTAGGTATTGCCCCTTTTTATCCCTGGTAATTTTCTTTGCTCTGAAGTCTTACGTTGTCTGATATTACTATAGCCACTCTACCTTCATTCTGATTAATAATATACATCTTTTGAATATATATTTCTTTACTTTTAGCCCACTTATGTCATTATACTTGAAGTGAGTACAATTAACACACTTGCATTACTTATATACTTGTAGACAGTAGATAATTGAGTCATGTTTTAAAATCCATTCTAAATATCTATCTTTTAATTAGTATGTTTGATCCATCTACATTTAATGTAATTACTGATGTTTTTATTTAAGCCTATTATTTTATTGTTTGTTTTCTGTTTGTCTCTGTATTTTTAGTTTCTATGTTTTCCCTTTGTTTGCTTTCTTTTTGTTTACTTAAATATTTTTTCGTTATCTATTTTACCTATCGCCTTTTTGTTGACTGTCCCTTTGTGTAATTTTTAAGTAGTTGCTCGAGGGATTAAAATATATATTCTTAACTTTTTACAGTCAGTGTATATTTTACCACTTCAAGTGATATATTACCACCATATATGGGTTTCTTTACCCACCCTCATTTATGTTGTGGTTGTCTTATTTGTTATATCAAAATACATTGAAAACTCCACTAGACGATGTTATCATTTTTGCTTTCTGCCTTCAAATACATTTTAAAGAATTCAAGAGAAGAAGAACAGTCTATTATGTTTGCCCAGGTATCTACCATTTTTGTTGCTCTTCATATCTTTTTGATATTCCCACTTTCCTTCTGGTGTCATTTCCCATCTGCCTGAAGAACATCCTGTAACAATAGTGCTGGTGACAATGAAGCCTTCATTTTTCCTCACCTGGGAATGTGTTTATTTTATCTTCATTCCTGAAGGATATTTTTACTGAATATAGAATTGTAGTTTGACAGTTCTTTTCTTCTAGCACTTAAAAAACGTTCCATTTCCTTCTGTAAAATCTGTAGCTATTTGAATTATGTTGCCCTGTAAGTAATGTGCTGTTTTTCTCTGGCTACTGTAAATATACTTTTCTTTAGTTTGCAGCAGTTAATAAGAACGTGTTTGGGTATGGATTTCTTTGGGTTTATTCTATTTGAGATTTCCTGGGATTCTTGAATCTGTAAGTTTCTGTTTTTCCCCAAATTTGAGAAATTTTCAGCCTTTTTTGTTTGTTGCTGTTGTTGTTGTTTTTGAGATGGAGTCTCACTGTGTTGCCCAGGCTGGAGTGTAATGGCACGATCTTTGCCCACTGTAACCACTACCTCCTAGGTTCAAGCAATTCTCCCTGCCTCAGCCTCCCAAGTAGCTGGGATTACAGACATCCGCCATGACACCTGGCTAATTTTTGTACTTTTTAGTAGAGACAGGGTTTTGCCATGTTGGCCAGGTTGGCCTTGAACTCCTGACCTCAGGTGATCCACCCACCTCAGCCTGCCTCCCAAAGTGCTGGGATTACAGGTGTGAAACACCGTGCCTGACCTCAGCCATTATTTCTTTGAATTTTTTAATGTACCACATTTTTTCTCATTTCTTTCTACCAATCCTATTACAAGAGTGTTAGACTTTTGGTATTTCCACATGGGTTCATAAAGCTTGGTTCTCCTTTATTTTTCTATCTGTTTTCTCCGTATTGTTCAGGTTTCATAATTTCTATTGGTCTATATTGAAATTCACTCACTCTTCTTTGTTGTCTTCATTCTGCCATTGAGTCCATCCAGTGATGTTTTTATTTCAGTTACAGTATTTTTCACTTCTGAAATCCCCTTTTGATTCCCTCTTATATCTTCTGTCTCTTTTCTAAGACTTTTTTTCATTTATTCCAAGAATGTCTACCCTTACATGTTGAAGTATTTTTATAATAGCTGCTTTAAATTCTGTGTCATCTCAGCATTGGCATGTTGATTGTCTTTTTCCGTACTAGTTGAAATTTTGGCTGGGCGCGGTGGCTCAAGCCTGTAATCCCAGCACTCTGGGAGGCCGAGGCGGGCGGATCACAAGGTCAGGATATCGAGACCATCCTGGCTAACACGGTGAAACCCCGTCTCTACTAAAAAATACAAAAAACTAGCCGGGCAAGGTGGCGGGCGCCTGTAGTCCCAGCTACTCGGGAGGCTGAGGCAGGAGAATGGCGTGAACCCGGGAGGCAGAGCTTGCAGTGAGCTGAGATCTGGCCAGTGCACTCCAGCTTGGGTGACAGAGCGAGACTCCGTCTCAAAAAAAAAAAAAAAAAAAAAAGAAATGTTACCAATTCTTCATATGTGTTGAGTAATTATTGATTGTATCCAGGATATTTTGATGATTATAAGACTCTAGATCTTATCTGAATCCTACAGAGAATATTGTTTTGTTTTGCTTGTTTTTAAAGTAGGGAATCCATCTGGCTGAGCTCAGGTCACAAGTCCCACTGGTCTTCTATGGATTATGGTTCCAATATCAGTTCTGTTTTCCAATACTTCAGATCTATCCCTTTGTACATGTACACGATCCAGTGACCAGTCTGAGACCTGGGCAATGGTTTATTTTGTAGTTCAGTTATCTTAGTCTATGTATGTTATTTAGGGTAAGTTCTATTCTTCTATATCCCAAGGGTAAGTCTAGAAGTTCATAAACAACTTTATAGCGTTGCTTTTCCCAGCTCTTCCCACTTTCCAATACTTTCCTGTTCCCAGGAGCTCAATATTTCGGTTATCTGGTCAGAAAACGGGGGCTTTACTTAGCCTGTTCTGCTATATACTTCCCACAGCTGTATCTGTGTCCAGGGAAAAGCAGTAGGATAACAGAGTGGAAAAATAAAAAGCATTGGGGGTTTTCTTCACTCTCTTGGGACAGCAGCTCCTCTGATCACAAGAAAGACTCTCCTACCTCAGAGTTTTGGGCTCCTGTGAGCTCTTGTGCCCCTGTTACCACAGGATTGCCTGGGCGCTGGGACACAAGAGAACAAAGAAGAGAAAAAGCAAAACAAAGTAGGGGGTTTCTTCACTCCTTCTAAGTATTAGGAGACTTCCTTTCTGCTGCCTCCTTCAAGCCAGACTAGAGGGCTCCTCCTGGGCTCTCTGTCTGTACGAGTGCCCACTTCTGAGTTTGCAGACTGCATTGAATCCAGACCAGGTGATTCTGGAGGGGGGAAAAATGGTAACTCACCACCAGTTCAGCGGTACTTGAGTTCTGTCTTCTTTACCAATTTGCTGGCTACCCTTTGCTTTTCAGGGTCTTTAAGTAGCTATTTCATACATTCTTGTATGGGTTTTATAGCAACATTCACCGGGAATCAGGGTGGAGTGTGCTTATTCCATCTTGCCCTGAACTAGAACCCAGTGTGTTTTATTTTATGCATTTAAAACATAACTCTGGCAAAAGATCCATCGACTTCATCAGCTGCCTAGGATGGTCCATGGCACAGAAAGAACGCTTAGCCAAAAGTAAGGAAGAGAAATATCGACAATTACTCGCCAACCAGTACGCGCTCAGGAGAAGTAGCAAGGATCTTTGGAAGCTCTGGAAGAGAGCTTGAAGAACACCTAGGCTAGTTTGGGTTCAGGAAGGCTTCCCAGCGAGCAGGGGAGGAAAAGTATTCTCAGCAGGCAGAAAGTCATGCTCACAAGCCAGAGCACAGAAAATGTGAGTCATGGTCTAGGTGTGGTGGCTCGCCCCTGTAATCCCAGCACTTTGGGAGGTCAAGGTGGGCAGAACACCTGAGGTCAGGAGTTCAAGACCAGCCTGGCCAACATGGTGAAACCCCCATTCCTACTAAAAATAAAAAAAATTAGCTGGGCATGGTGGTACATACCCGTAATCCCAGCTACTCAGGAGGCTGAGGGACCGGAATCGCTTGAACCCAGGAGGCAGAGGTTGCAGTGAGCCAAGATTGAACTGCTGTACTCTAGCCTGGGTGGCAGAGTGAGACTGCATCTCAAAAACAAAAAAAAAAAAAAAAAAAGAAAAAGAAAAAAGAAAGTGTGGGTCATTGCAAGAAGTTCAGAATGACCAGAATGTGAATTTCTATGGGCTCTTGAGGCCACGTAAAGAAGAGAATCACACTGTTTTATTAGATAGCATTGGTGAACTGTTACATGCAATGAAATTCTAAATGCACTGGAAGCTGTCATCTTGATGGTATCCTTCATCAGACCCAGTTCCAGACTTCCATCTCAGTTCTATACATAGACTCTGCTATGTAGGCATTTAACATGTGAATAAGGAATCCATTCATTTTGCATGCTTGGCAACAAACTGTTGTGGGTACATATACCATTGGATAGTTATTTTAAATTGCTGTTTCAGAGATCAAAAATTCAATGAGGAGACAAAGCAAAATACCAAAATGAAGAATGCAAAAGAATGGAATAGCCAAAGGAAAAGATGTTTAATTCCACCTTTTTGTTATTATTATAAACTAGAACACCTGCAAATAACTGACATAATGCATTTCTCTGTGCTTCTGAAAAATTCAAATTTGTCAGAGCTTAAGGCAGAGCACAAGAATAAATACAACAAAATGGAGAAAACATGTTTAGAAATAAAAAAGAAACTAAATTCCCAAGAAGGTAAATCCAGCATGCTATAATACAATTGAAATCCCCATAGAGAAACACACACAGGCCTGTTGTGAAAAATTCAGTGGTCTTGCTGCAGAGACTCTGAGCTGAAACTGACCACAGGCATAGAGCTCATCTCTTCACCATGAAATAGAAGAAAATATAAAGACCATGTATCCACACCACTATAGAATTGCTTACAAAAAAAAAAAAAAAAAGACTGACTAAGGATAAACTGAAAATAGGCAATAGAGATAGTAATAGTTCTTAATTTAGCATAAGACAAAATTTGGGCTGGGCACAGTGGCTCACGCCTGTAATCCCAACATTTTGGGAGGCCAAGGTAGATGGATATCTTGAGCCCAGGAGTTCAAGACCAGGCTGGGTAACATAGTGAAACCCTCTTTCTACAAAAAGTTTAAAAATTAGCTGGGTGTGGAGGGTGTGCTCCTGTAGTCTCAGCTACTCAGGAAGCTGAGGTGGGAGAATCGCTTGAGCCTGAGAGACAGAGGTTGCAGTGAGCTGAGATTATACCACTGCACTACAGCCTGGGCAACAGGGTGAGACCCTATGCAAAAATAAATAAAAGAAAAAGAAAAAAATGTGACGCCATCCTAGGCATCACAATTTGCTTGAAAATCAAAACGGTGAAAGAGAATACATTTGGGAAAGCTTCAAACAGGCACTCCACCTTTACTGGGCACCCACTATAAGCCAAGCCTACACTAAGCTCTAGGAGTGTGTTATAGACTGAATTGTGTCTCCCCAAAATTCACTATGTTGAAGCCCTAACCCCTGGTACCTAAGAATGTGACTACATTTGGGGACAAGGTCTCTAAAAAGGCAATTATGGTTAAATGAGGTTGTTATGGTGGGCCCTAATCCAATCTGATTGGTGTTTTATAAGAAGAAACTTGGCTGGGTGCAGTGGCTCACACCTGTAGTCCCAGCACTTTCGGAGGCCAAAGTAGGTGGATCACTTGAAGTCAGGAGTTTGAGACCACCCTGGTCGACACAGTGAAACCTCGTCTCTACAAAAAATACAAAAAAATTAGCCAGGCGTGGTGGCATGCACCTGTAGCCCCAGCTACTTGGGAGGCTGAAGCAGGGAAATCGCTTGAACCTGGGAGGTGGAGGTTGCAGTGAGCTGAGATTGCACCACTGCACTCCAGTCTGGGCAACAGAGCAACAAGAAGAAGAAGAAGAGGAAGAAGAAGGAGGAGGAGGAGGAGGAGAAGAAGAGGAGGAGGAGGAGGAAGAGGAAGAGGAGGAGGAGGAGGAGGAGAAGAAGAGGAGGAGGAGGAAGAGGAAGAGGAAGAGGAGGAGGAGGAGGAGAAGAAGAGGAGGAGGAGGAGGAAGAGGAAGAGGAGGAAGAGGAGGAGGAGGAGAAGGAGAAGAAAGCAGAAAGAAGAAGAAGGAGAAGAGACAACTTGGACACAGCAGAAAGAGACATCAGGAGTGCAGCACTCAGAGGAAAGACCACATGAGGACACATCAAGAAGACATGGCCGGGTGTGGTGGCTCACGTCTGTAATTACAGCACTTTGGGAGGCTGAGGCAGGCACACCATGAAGTCAGGAGATCAAGACCATCCTGGCCAACATGGCAAAACCTGGTCTGTACTAAAATACAAAAAAAATTAGCTGGGCATGGTGGCGCGCACCTGTAGTCCCAGCTACTCGGGAGGCTGAGGCAGCGGAATCACTTGAACCCAGGAGGCGGAGTTTGCAGTGAGCCAAGATCACACCACTACACACTGCACTCCAGCCTGGAGACATAACGAGACTCCGTCTGAAAGGTAAATAAATAATAAGAAGGCAGCCATCTGCAAGCCAGGCAGAGATGCCTCAGGAAAAACCAAACCCGCCAACACCTTGATCTAGACTGTCAGTGCCCAGGACTGTGAGAAAATAAATGTCTGTTGTCTAAGTCCCCACAGTCTGTATGTGGTATCCTGTTATGGTAGCCTGAGCAGACTAAAACAGGTGCAAAGGTGGATGGAACTCACAGGCTTGTGAGGAAGTTGACCCGGAGACAAGCAGTGACAATAACCAGAACAGGCGGCAGAGTAATGAGCAAGCGGGGGTCCTTTAAGCAGCAGAGAGAACTGAGTCCAACAAATAACCAAGAGGGTCAAAGGATAAAGTTAACTTCAAAACTGTCTGTACTGCTACTCCCTCTAGAAGCTAAATTCATCCTGGGATCCATCAGATTGGAAACGCCATCTGGGGTCAGACACAGAATCTGAAGCTGCATGCTTACCACAGTAGCATCCCCAACAAGGGATCTGGGATCCTGTTGCCATCCAGATGTAAACCATCCCTGAGCAATGAGCATGAAAAATGCAGAGTTCCATCCATCCTCTAGCCTTAACCCATCTCCTGATGGTACCCATAAACAAGCTCATCTGAATGATCAGAGAGAAACTGTCTCAGAACATGGAGCAAAAATTCAGTGAAGTGAAAATCATAAATAAAAATATAAGAGACAGGAATACAGCTTCAAGAATATTGGCTACTGGGAGAATATTGACTATTAAGTATTGAATATCAGGCATTCCTGAAAAAAGGGTGGGGGAAGATACGGAGAAACAAACTTAAACAAATAGAAGAAAATGCTCCTTAATTGAATAAAAACCAATTTGGGGACCAGAATGTAAACTGTAAGTACCAAGCAAGTGTAATAATAATAATTTGAAAAGCAAAAAAGAGAATCCCACTTGAACGTAATCTGGTAAAATTCCCAAAATCCAGCCACCAGAGAGAAAGAGAATGAAACACAAGAATTCTGTTATAGGCCAGTTGTGATGGCTCATGACTGTAATCCCAGCACTTCAGGAGGCAGAGGATCATCTGAGTCCAGGAGTTTGAGACCAGCCTGGGCAATATAGTAAGACCTTGTCTCTACCAAAAAATAAAGACAAATTAGTCAGGCATGGTAGCCAGTGTCTGTAGTCCTAGCTACTCAGGAGGTTGAGGCGGGAGGATCACCTGAGTCCAAGAGGTCAAGGCTGCAGTAAGCCATGATTGTGCCACTGCACTCCACCTTAATCAACAGAGCAAGACCTTGTCAAAACAAAACAAAAAAAGGAATTCTATTACCTAACTGAGCTCAAAAGCAAACAGAAAGCCCGGAAATAAAGGATAACACAGAACAGTGAGTCGTAGCTAAAGTCTCATAAACAGTCCAAGGCCCATCAAAGTCAAATATAGGTTTAGCCAGCTGATCTGGGGTTCTGGGTCCACACAGGAAGAGCAGGCCAGACTGGGAACCGGAAGGAGCCACTGGCATAAAGATAGGAGTTACTCAGAGTGACTTTGCTCCTGAAACCGAACTAGAACTCTACCCACAGGCCCAGGAAGCTTGCCTCAGACCCAGTCTGAACCTTGGGGGATAGTAAAAGAACTACCTGCAAGAACAACCCCCAAGTAATTAGAATGAATGAATATATTATGGTTTCCTCCTGTCCCTGAATTCAGAACTGCCCCCACATTCCTTATGGAGTGCAGCAGATCAAAACTGCGTCTGCCCAAATCTTTTACCTAATTACCAAGTAGAACTGCACCCACTGGAGACAGTGGCATGGACTGTGCTCCCAACTCCCACACTTGGAGGAATGTTTGTTGGAAAACACCAAAACCACACTGCAGCTGATTCTTGTCACCATTACTGCACCCTGCTGTGCTGCCCGAGGTCAAGTACATTCTGCAGGAAGCAGCACCCTTCTGAAAATGCCACTGTGGCACCAGCTACATGGTGGACCTTGCAGATTTCAGAAACTGTCAGAAGGTAGACTAAGTGAGGAAGGCCAGGCTTTGGAGACACAAGAGCTGGGGAGATTTTCAAAAAGGATTGCGCTTCTTCAAACCCCAGTTTCCTCATCTGAAAATGAGAGTGATCACAACTACTTTTGAAGGTTATCATGCATTAGATAGAATAATAACTATAACAAACAAATGAGTATTATGATGATGATGACATTTTTGGTATAAATCGATTACTAGATTTGAAGTTTTAAAAATACCCCCAGTGGTTTGTTTTTATTTTTAGTTTCAATATGTTGCTGGAATTCCTGACAAAATTTGTAATTTATAGACAAAAGCTCAGTGCTTTGGGATGAGAAGAGGGGTCACCTGATGATGAGACAGCCAGATGGGAGAGGGTCCCTGGAGAAACTCCAACTAGCCTCCCCACTGAGGTGCAGCCTCAGGAAGTTCACAGCCGGAAGAGCCTGAGCTTGGTCCCTCCTCTTCCTGCACGGAGTCTGGAATTCCAGCGGTGGCAGGGAAGTGCTCTAGCGGAGACCCTGGCTTAGTAAGAGTCCCTGTTTCCCCCTTTGCTTCCTTTCCACTCAATAAGATCCTGTCTTACTCACCATTCAAATCGTCTGCGAGCCTGAATTTTCAAAGAACCCCACCTTTAGCTGAACTGAAGAAAAGTCCTGCAACATTTTTGGCACCCAAAGTGGGGCTAGAGAAGCAGTGAGTGAAATGGGGACTCAACCTCTCATTGTTGCTTCTAAGCCTTTTCCACGCCCCCCACCCCTTCTTCCCCATCGTTCCTGGGCCTTTTCATGGCCTTTTCCTTCCTTTTCAGGACCTACCACTGAGCAGCAACTCCCTGCCCTGCCAGGGCTGGAAAGTATGGCCCAAAGGTCCCGCACAGCCGGCTGGCTGGTTCCCAGTCACATGCTGCTGCCGCAGCCTTCCCTTTCCGTGGTCAAGGGGTTTAACCCTATTGGACGGACAGTAATTAAGCTTAAACTTGTCTTCCTGGTGGAGGAACCACTTGCATAAGAACAAGAGGCATTTTTAAACTGTTTTTTTTTTCTTTCCCCTTATCTACCTGGTCAACAAGTTAACCTTTAAAGTTTTTTTTCTTTTAGAAGACACTTTACTAGTCCAGGTTCCCTGCAACGACAACGGTTTGTATTTTCTGTAAAGTTTTAATTGTGAAAAAGGATTTGTGGGGCTAGTCTTGGGCTATGGTCAATCTGGTGTGCTTTACATGTCTGTATGGTTTATGTTGCAAGCCTCCATCTTGCTTTACGTCCTGGGGGCATAGCTGGTAATTCCTTGGCGAGGCTTTGTTTGGCAGTCCTGCCTGAGGGGATCAGCCCACTCCGGTCTGATACTTGCATGTTTTCCTAGCCCTGTCTCTTAAAGGTCCCCACCCAGCGACTGGGTTCTCTTCTGCCTGTCTCTGTACTGTGTGTGATGCCTGGAAAAAGAGTTCTAACTAATTTAGTCTAAAGAAAGACAAGCGCTTGGATCTAAAATGTTTTAAAGGGAAGTTAAAAACGGTGGTACCTGTCAGTTCACGTGACTTTAATCATTAAGAAATGAAAACAGCCCTAAAGACTATTGGTAAAATGCAGGTCAGATGCAAGGTTTGCTAACTGTTTTGAGGTTACAAAATACTTTTGGGGTTTTGAGAACTATTCGACTTGTCAGCTTCACAACTGGTAGGGACTGGGGACATATGGAACTAACTAGCCTCTTAATTATGCTGGAGTCAAACCTTGGCTGCACTTAGCACACAAATAAAGCAACTTACCAAATTTACCTTAAAGTAAAAAATTGCTAGGAGTTAATTGAAACTACTAGAAATAGATTTACATGCAAGGTGTGTAAGAACAGTAAAATGTGTTTTTTTGGGAAAAAGTTATAAGAAGACATGGAAATGTAAACCTGTACCTAGGGTTTAAAGACTGTTTTGACTTAAATAAGGAAGAAACTGAAGGTTCGAAGAAGTGGTGGAAGAACTGTGGAAATTAATCTTGCATAAGAGGGTCTCTATGCAAACATATTAGCTAAATTCAAAAGAGTATCGTATGTGTAAAAAGTAAAGTAAAGATTCCTCTTCAAAAACTTTCCTCCCCATCTAATTAGGAAAAAATAGTAACTTCTCTTAAAAGCAAAATTTAGGCCAGGAGCAGTGGCTTACGCCTGTAATCCCAGCACTTTGGGAGGCGGAGGCGGGTGGATCATGAGATCAGGAGATTGAGACCGTCCTGGCTAACATGGTGAAACCCCATCTCTACTAAAAACATGCACAAAATTAGCCGGGCGTGGTGGCGGGCGCCTGTAGTCCCAGCTACTACTCGGGAGGCTGAGGGAGGAGAATGGCATGAACCCGGGAGGCGGAGCTTGCAGTGAGCTGAGATCATGCCACCACACTCCAGCCTGGGTGACAGAGCGAGACTCCGTCTCAAAAAAAAAAAAAAAAAAAAGCATAATTTATTCAAAGACCGTGCTAACATTCTTAAATAGCTGCTAGCCGTATAAAAAAAAATCAATATACTTTATGTTCTTAGGTCTCACAATTTAGCCTAAATATTTGCCTGGCATGCTTATACTGGTCCAAGCAAGCATTAGGTCATAGCCTGTCCCTATTCCTTATTTACAGGTGTTCTTACCTTTCTCAGCATTCCACAAGTTACTGCCTCCTTTCTTTGTTCTCCTCTGCCTTTGCTTCTTTCAAAAAGTTCTAAGTTGCTAGCCAATCAGGACAAATACAAAACGTAAGGTCCCATTGCAGCCAATGAAAACCAGACACAGCAGTAGGGTGGACGTGTCAGGTTATAAATGACCCTGTCTCCTTTGTTTGATATACTCTCATGGCAAAATTGCTGGCAAGTGTACCCTTTCTGCAGAAAATATAAAAATGGTCTTGCTGAGAAAATTAAATTTATGTTCAAGTGCTATTTCTTTACGGCATCGGGGAACAAACATTTCAAACATATGGTTTTTCTGTAAATTGAGCATTGAAATAGAAACACAACAAGGAATTATTAAAATTCTAATCTGCTCTTTGGCAAAATTTAAAAAGGTTTATAAAAGCTTTTTGTTTCTTTAAATTTCTAAGTCATCATTTTGGCAAAATAAATAACTTATGGTAATCTGGAACTCTATTTCAAAATAGCAAATGTTTTAAACCTTGAACATTTACTAGCCTTCCCAAAATCAAACTTCAGTTTCAAAATTGTCTTTCCTGACATCTGGCTTTTTGAATACTTCAGACGTCTCCAGGAGTGTCCAGAAAAGAGAGGTAAACAGGATTATTTGACATGTACATGGGATTGCCAAAATGATGCTCAATCTTTTTTAGGTTATATCTTGGAGAATAATGCTAATATATGTTTCAAAATTGTATGGGATTTCTAAAATTCTAATGTCTGAGTATATGCTATCAACCAAAATTAAGGTTTTTTATGTTAAGTTATTTTAAACCACGGAGATAACCAAACTTCTTTGTCAATTGTGTTTCTAACTGTAACTACTCTGGATATTTTGCTATTCATAGACAATTGTTGTCTTGTTTTAATCCTTTTCAAAAGATGGTTTATAACAGACTACAAGACTCTGACAGGTGCTTTCAGATACAATTTCTGATTGTATTTGAGACGATCAGATTTCTGATAACTTTGGAGATTGTGACATTGGAATAAAGGAAAATGTACAGGACTCATAAAAAGCAGAAATGTTCACAAGTATCAAGCAAAACTGGAGTTAACTAAATGAGCTGAGCTCAGGGAGGTGAGGCAAACTTTTTGACTTTTTCTTGGAATATTGCTGAACCTTGTTTTGTTTTTCATAGTCAAGGAAACCTGTTTTGAACTATTCATGGCCTTTAGTAATTGAGTAAGGTATACTCCTATGAACAAAAATGTGGAGCATGTTTGTTTCTCTCTGCCTGGTTGCTGTAGAATTTGGAAACTATCTGTGAGTATTCTTATGGCAATATAGTTATTTGCATCAGTACAATAGGAATCCATTTTTCTTTTGCAACAGGACAGAATTGGAGAAAGCGATTATTTTACCAAGGCTTTGACTGGAAGGGTATGCTTCCCTTTAAGGAGTCCATCTCAACCTGCAGAGCCGATAAAAGCCCCAGGGGGGAAACTGGCCTCATACCTTCATCTATGCAGTGTCTGTACAGGGTTCCTGACCTGTGGTCAGTAAAGAATGTCACTTTCTAACAGGTCTAGGAGCTCCAAGTTTATCTTGGGACCTTAAGAGGAGAGAATCACCCAACTCACAGGTGTTTGAGGATACAAACCCACGGCTGGGCTCAGCTTTAAAAGGTCTTATCTGAGAATTCTTGTGGAACAAACTTCCATCAAAGCCAATCCAAAAGCCCTATGTAGAAATAATTATTCTTGCCGCACTTTATCCAAATAATCAAGCCAAGAATAGACTCAAGTTTATTTTGCAAATCATTCAGTCCTATGATAATTTTTTTTTTTTTTTTTTAACAAACATGAGGACTGGAGAGAGAGAAATCATGTTTCCAAACTTGTATTTGTCATTAAATTCTAAACTCACTAGTTGTTTTTATGTTTTTGCCTACATTTTAGACTAAACCTGCTTCTCCAACCAGCAATCTCCAGCTGCAGCTCAGCAAGAACAAGAGGGATGGGTAATGTAAAAATCTGGATCGATATTCTAGTTCTGAGCAATCATCTTGCAAATCCTGCTAGGTGATGGGAATAAATAGGATGCCCATCACCCAGAGGCTTTTTAGGGGAAAAGTAAAGCCAAGGGAGCTAACCAAAGCCAAGTGGTATGCACCCAAATTCCAGAAAGCATAACTATAGCTACCAGTTTTCTGGGTGTGTTGCAAGACATCCTTTCTTCTCTCTTGTTGGAGGACTCAGTTCCACATCTTCACCTTAGCATTCAGCTTATGATAAGAAGTCCATGCAACCCCCCAGAGACATATTTTTATTCCAAACTCAATTCCAAGCTTTGGGTCAAAGTCCTGCGAAAGAAAACTGGATCTGAGAGATCCAGATGCGGACAAAAACAGAAGTTAAAAGGCACAGCGCAGGTGAGGGTGGCTGATTCCTGCCGATTAAGCCAAGCCCAAGTTTCCTATTTCATGGATAAAGGCCACATTAATATCCATGACATAAATGAGGTCCAGGAACTCCAAGGTTACTGACAGTAGGTGGGAAAGAGACATAGGCGAGAGCAGACAGTTTCTATTCTCTAGGCCCTCCCTGCTTCATGGGTGCAAGTCGCTTTGGCATTCATGGCAGGACCTGCCAAGGTCACCGGGACTTGGGGAATGCAAGGATGGAAGAGGAAAGAGGATGCTCTTCCCCTTCTCCCTCAAGTACCCCGGGTATCTGTTAGGAAGAGAAGGGAACCAGGGATACCTGCTCCCTCTTTCTCGATGAGTTGCCATTCATCTTCAGTCTGTTCCCCTTTAGAATGCATCCTGAACCCCTGGGACTCCTCTGGAAAAAATGCCTTCTTTTTTTCCTTTCTTTTCCTCTGGCCTCTCTTCACTGATAGGTAATTGTCTCTGTACTACAGGACACTCCCCTCAGATGCATCCTCCAAACTGGAAAGAGTTAATTTCCCAAACCTTAAACTGGCTGGCTTAGGACTGGGTTCAGGGGAAGGAAACCCAGAAGCCCAACATGCTGGCAAAAGGGTAAAGTTTTCTTAACCAGTTGGGCTTTGGGCCTCCCTCTCCCTGTGCAAACTGGTAAAAAGCCTTGGAATTTCTGAGCTGTCCTTACCCCTCCACTTGTTTCGTATTGGTACGTGTTTTCTAATAACCGCCTTTGTCTCTTCTTGCCTTCAGGCCATCAAACTCCAAGTGGTCATGCAACTGGAGCCTCTGACAATAGCCCCTTCTGCCAGGGACCCTTCCATAGGCCTCTGAAGGAGCTCTGATTGCCGTTTCCCCAAAACGGCACCCCCTGTCAGCAGGAAGCAGATCAGTCTTCGTCCTTATCCTAAACCTAACAGCAATTAGATGTACTTCTTTTTTTTTTTTTTTTTTGAGATGGAGTCTTGATCCGTTGTCCAGGCTGGAGTGCAGTGGCACGGTCTCAGCTCACCGCAACCTCCACCTCCCAGGTTCAAGCAATTCTCCTGCCTCAGCCTCCCAAGTAGCTGGGATTACAGGCACGTGCCACCATGCCCAGCTAATTTTTGTATGTTTAGTAGAGACGGAGTTTCACCATGTTGGCCAGGATGGTCTCGATCTCTCGACCTCGTGATCCACCTGCCTTGGCCTCCCAAAGTGCTGGGATTACAGGCGTAAGCCACCGCACCTGGCCATCTGCTTCCCTTTTTTTTTTTTTTTTTTTTTTTTCTTAAAAACTATCTTACAGATTAGATATGGCTGCCTCTCTTTTATTTGTACAAATTGAAACAGAAGCAATAGGGTGTGATCAAAGCCTTTCCCCTAAATTGTAGGAATTTCAGGCAAGGCGTGTGCCCTCCCCTGTGATTCCATTTTCCTTACTAGAAATAACAATAGAGGCATCAGCCCCTTATTTAAATACCTACTCAGCCCAGCTCTGTCATAAGAAAACACAGTAGAAAATGGTGGCCGGGTGTGGTGGCTCACGCCTGTAATCCCAGCACATTGGGAGGTCGAGGCAGGCGGATCACCTGAGGTCAGGAGTTCGAGACCATCCTGACCAACCTGGCGAATCCTGTCTCTACTAAAAATATAAAAATTAGCCAGGCGTGGTGGTGGACACCTGTAGTCCCAACTACTTGGGAGGCTGAAGTAGGAGAACTGCTTGAACCTGGGAGGCCGAGGTTGCAGTGAGCCAAGATCCTGCCACTGCACTCCAGCCTGGGAGACAGAGTGAGACTCCATCTCAAAAAATAATAATAATAAAAATAAAAATAAAGAAAAAGAAAAAGAAAATGTTAAGAAATGTAGATTCAGACCTAAGAATGAAAACTTTAAATGTAACAAGGCTTTGTGTAAAATACAACCAGATCTTTTGCAAGCCTGTTTGAGCAAGTAAGGAACACACTTGATTCCAAAGACGGAGGTTTTCCTTGTCCTCTTTCCAGAGCAAGAAAGCGAAGACCAGGGTGATGAAGAAGTAACTGAGAGCCACAGTGGCTGTAACCAAAGCTAGAATTAAACGATGTTTTCCGTTGCTTTGAATAGAAAGGCGGAAGTGCAAAATGAATAGTGCACTCAGTTTCTTTTCAGAAGCCCAAGCGACCGTGCTCTGCGGCACATGGCGGCCTTGGAGAGAACTGTGAGCAATGGAGGAAATGGACTTCGCGTGTGATGCCAGGGGTTGGCCACACTTGGAATCTTGTATCCACTTCTGTTGCATTGACAGCATTCACACGGAGAGTCCTTTCAAACCTAAAATGTAATTCTGTTGGTCACAGGCACAAAATCATCATGCTACATCTTTTTTTTCCACAATCAACTAGCGGGGCAGAGCGGGGGAGTATTCTTTTATGTGTTTCTTCCCCTATGCAATTCAAAATGCAAGGCAGTAGAATAATAAAATTAAATGCGCCATAATGGAAAAACCCAATTCCACTATAAAAAAGCTTTATTGCTCCATCTGAGAGAGAAGAAAGGGAGCTGGATAGTGTGTGCCTCTTCTCTTTCAAAACCAAACTGTAATCAAAGGCAAACAGGCTCAAAACGCAACAGATAAAACTGGAATTTGCAGCTGTGATCGAGAGACAGAGTGAAGCAGCCCTCACACAAAGCGCGCAGCACACGGCGTTTTATTTTATTCAGGAGACGCCTCTGAGAAGCTCAGGCCCCTTGAGTGGGGGCCCCAAGCCCTCCGCAGTGGAGACCAGCAGGCAGCTGAGTTTTGGACAGATTAGCAGCCCCAGGGTGGGAGACAGGAGTGGAGTTAAACCATCTGCAAATCGTGGACCACCAGCAAAATAAGCCCTCCAGGCACACAGGCTGCAGGCACCGCTGCTGCGTCCTATGGCTTGGGCAGGTGTGTCAGCTGCCTCCAACTTTCAGCAGCGGCGGGCGGGTGAGGCAGGGGAGGCCACTTCCTCCCTTTTTTCTTCCCGAGAAAAGCCTAACAGGAGACGTCCCTGCCCTACAAGCAGGTGTCTGAGGTTGCCCTCCCTGTGCCTTTGGGCAGGGTAGGCTACGACCTCACTCAGGCACTCAGACACTGTTGATATCACCAGATAAGTTTCACGGTGGATGGATGGGTCTCTCACGGCCTCCTCCCTTCATGCCTCTCATCCTAGAAATCGTTTGGCTTGGTCCAAAATGTTGGCCCTGGCCTGGCGAGGTGCTTCAGGTCTGTACTCCCAGTACTTTGGAAGGCCAAGGTGGGTGGGATGGCTTGATCCCAGGAGTTCAAGACCAACCTGGACAATGTGGTGAAACCCCGTTTCTACAAAAAAAATTTAAAATCAGTCAGGCGTGATGGCAGGTGCCTGTAGTCCCAGCTGCTTGGGAGGCTGAGGTGGGAGGATTACTTGAACCCAGGAGGTTGAGGCTGCAGTGAGCCATGAACGTGCCACTGCACTCCAGGTTGGGCGACAGAGTGCATCCTTGTCTCAAAAAACAAAACAAAAACCAACTCTGTCCTAGACTCTCATTCCCTGTATAGATCTGCACCATGCACCCCCACCCCCGCACTCCTTCCCCCCATTCTGTTTAAAAGAGACTTTCGCTGACCCCCTTTTCCCTCCCGGGGCCCCTCCACCCTCTGGCCATGGCTGAGGCCTGGTTCTCCCCCAAGCACTCCACTTCCCTCCAGGCAGCCCAGAGCAGGTGCTACTGTTGCCACCCCAGGGCCTGTCACCATCAGGGAGGAGCTCAGCACCCCCACAGGTGGCTTCTTTGGCTCCCAGCCACTCTCTGCCTTAACTCCTCTGCTCCAATGAGCTTCCCACCCTGCTTCAGCCACCTTCTCCCGCAACTGCACCAGAATTTGTCTCTCCCTGAATTCCTTCCCCTCTGAAATCTGATTCTCCAGTTTGACCCTGGCATCCACCAGGGCTCTTGTTTCAGAACCCCAGTCACAACAGGAGCCAGAATTCCCTCCTTCCAGGCTGGGCGCAGTGGCTCACACCTGTAATCCCAGGACTTTGGGAGGCCCAGGTGGGTGCATCACCTGTGGTCAGGAGTTTGAGACCAGCCTGGCCAACATGACAAAACCCCGTCTAAACTAAAAATACAAAAATTAGCCAGGCGTGGTGACACGTGCCTGTAATCCCAGCTACTCAGGAGGCTGAGACATAAGAATCGCTTGAACTCAGGAGGTGGAAGTTGCAGTGAGCTGAGATCATGTCACTGCACTCCAGCCTGGGCAGCAGAGCGAGATTCTGTCTTGAAAAACAACAACAACAAAAAAGAATTCCCTCTTTCCCACCCTGGCTTCCCAGGGTGGCTTCACCCACAACCCACCAAGCAGACCTTGCTTAGCTAGCTGTTAAGGTTGGAAAAAAAATACAATTAGCTCTTGCTCACCAAGGGGTTAACTAGTCATGGGTCACCTGAAGACTGATGCATCTTCCTGCTTCAAGGAATGACCATATATTCATCTCAGGCAGAGGAGAATCAACGTCACACTCTTAAAGTTATTGCCCTAATGTCTCCTCTCCTTCCTGTCAAAGTATTAAGTTTCAAAATCTAAACACGTGACTCTCACACAAATATAAAATGAACATTGAACTTGTTAATGAGCAAGCCAATAGGATAATAAAGATGAATCAAAGAGCCCTTGTGGAATTCATAAGCATTTAAGAACAAAACAGAATGCGAGAAGGACTGCTAGGTTAGATACAAAACCAGGCCAGGCACAGTGGCTCCCACCTGTAATCCCAGCACTTTGGGAGGCTGAGGTGGGTAGATCACTTGAGCCTAGGAGTTCAAGACCAACCTGGGAAGCAAGGCAAAACCCCGTCTCTACCAAAAAAAAAAAAAAAAATTAGCTGGGTGTAGGTGGCGAGCAGCCTTGGGTCCTAGCTACTTGGGATGCTGAGTGCGGACGATCACTTGAGCCTGGGAGGTCGAGGCTGGAGTTAACTGTGATTGCACCACTGCACTCCAGCCATGACTCAAACACACACACACACACACACACACAAACTGGTTAATGTCCTACGCAGGAATAAGACCACAACCTTTCTGGTTATCTTTTCTAGGAAACAGAAATTAACAAGTTAACGTGTGACTTCACTGTGTTTAGGCTTATCATCTAGTAAACAGTAAAGTTAAACACAGGTATACTCTCCCTCAAAATAAAGTAACTCCCGGGTCAGCCTGTCAAACAATGTCCCAGCACAACATTGAGAGGACATGCCCCTTTCTGCTTTGCCTTAGTTCTAAGTTTTGGATAATTTTTCTTAACAATTCCTCAAGAGAGAAAATTTTTAATTAGTTATCTCAAAATCCCCAAATATTCCTTCAAGAAGAAGAAGGAGAAGGAGAATAATAAGAAGAAAACCATAAGTGCATCACTAACACCCCATTGGGTTCTTTTTATTTTATTTATTTATTTGTTTGTTTTTGAGATGGAGTCTTACTCTGTTGCCCAGGCTGGAGTGCAGTGGCGCAATCTCGGCTCACTGCAAGCTCTGCCTCCCAGGTTCACTCCCTTCTCCTGCCTCAGCCTCCTGAGTAGCTGGGACTACAGGCGCCCGCCAACACGCCTGGCTAATTTTTTTTTTTTTTTTTTTTTGGTACTTTTAGTAGAGATGGGGTTTCACCGTGTTAGCAAGGAAGGTCTCGATCTCCTGACCTTGTGATCTGCCCACCTCAGCCTCCCAAAGTGCTGGGATTACAGGAGTGAGCCACGGTGCCCGGGCCCCATCGGGTTCTTGATGACCAAAAAGTAACTGCTGCCCGGTAGGATCTCAGACACGGCCCGACAGTAGGAATGATATTTTGGCAGCTCTCCAATCACACAGATGGCCACCAGCTCTCCCAGGACTGGGCCTGGCCAAAAATAGAGACACTGAGTTCCAGGACAGGTCATTCAGGAATGGATTAGGTATGTTTACACCTTCCTCAAGATATCATAGGTCTGGAACTTGAAGGAACCTTCTGGCCAGCCTGCCTCAGGAAAATCCCCCTCGATCTTCTATGACAGATGGAGCCTCCTCTTTTGAGTCCTCCTAGACTGAGGGAGCCCAGTGTTCATCAATAGCCAGTGTGTCATCAGCCTCCCTGGCAGGGATCGCTCTTAAGCTCTCCCTTTATGAATTTAGGGCTATTTCTTCTTGTTCTGTCCTCTATGAAAATGGCTAACAATTGGTCAGTGTCTTCACCTAAAACCTCTTGACTAACTTAAAGACCATTTTTAAGCCATCATTTTCTGCTAGGCTAAATAATCCAAACTGTTACCATCTTAATTCTATTATTAGCTATGCTTTGCTGAGAACCTTTCAGTTCAGGTCTCTCCCAAGAACAGAAAGAACATAATAAGGCCCAGGGACAATGACTTCGTAAACCAGGTTGACAATCTTCCAAATCAAATTAGCTTTCTCTAAATAAAAGCCTGGCATTTCTCTCATGTTTACAACCTAGGGAAGTTTGCTGTGATCACCATTTAGGTTGTTTCTTATATTATTTTGCTAGTCCTGTCTTTCTTGATTGTCATTGGAAATTTTTCTAATAGGCTTTTTAACACAGGGTCCTTGGTTTTAAAAATTAGGAATTGGAGTTAAAAAGAAGAAAATAAAGTCCTTGTCATCACACTCAGAGATAACAACAGCTCATATGGTGGTGCTCAGCATTGAAGTCTTTTTTTCCCAGATAATTTTCTTTTCTTTTGAGTTTTGCTCTTGCTGCCCAGGCTGGAGTGCAGTGGCGTGAGCTCGGCTCACTACAACCTCCGACTCTTTGGGTTCAAGCGATTCTCATGTCTCAGTCTCCTGAGTAGCTGGGATTACAGGCGTGTGTCACCACGCCCGGCTAATTTTTGTATTTTTAGTAGAGACAGGGCTTCACCATGTTGGCCAGGCTGGTCACGAACTCTTGATCTCAGGTGATCCACCCGCCTCAGCCTCCCAAAGTGCTGGAATTAGAGGCGTGAACCACCGCGCCCTGCCAATTTTCTTTTAAGAAGGGAACAGGCTGTACTGACATGCTCTGTAAGCTAATTTTTCACATGGTAACATGGAACATGGGTGGACAACTAGTGCCCCACACCCTCCCCCAGTTCAGGGTGACCTCACCCCTCACAGCATCTGACTGTCACCATTGTCACAAACCCAATTCAACACAAAAGCAGCTCCTACGTCAGAACCAGTCCTCGCAGCGGTTCAGATAGGCCTAGGAGGCAAAATGAAATGGATCTGCCCACATTGATTCATTTGCCCTGAAGAGAATCAGCTCAGCAAGTGGGAGAACAACACAGCCACAAGCACACAACAGTGCTCAGACAGGAAGGCTTGGGTTGAGATGTATATATACATTTTAATTTCTCAACTGAGAAGTACAAATTGTATATATGTATGGTGTATAGCCTGATGTTCTGATACATGCGTATATCGTGGAATGGCTAAATCAAGCTATTTAACACATACATAACTTCCCATACTTTTTATGGTGAGAACACTTAACCTCTACTCTCTTAGCAATTTTCAATATACAATATATTATTATTGACTCTAGTCACCGTGCTGTATGACAGATCTCTTGAGCTTCGTCCTACCGTCTAACTAAAGTTTTGTGTGTTTTGACCAATATCTCCCCATTCTCCCCACTGACATAATTTTGAGCAAGGAAACATCATTAGATTGGCACCTATTTGGAAGAAAACCAGCCAGCGTGAGGGTCATCAAGGAAGGACTGGGTTGGCCCTAAGCACGCCATTCGGGGCCACCAAACTGCTCCTTCAGTTACCACTGGTGCTCACATTAGAGCCCTGATGTAGACAGCTTGGTAAATCCACCGTGGGGCGGCCGGGCGCGGTGGCTCAAGCCTGTAATCCCAGCACTTTGGGAGGCCGAGACGGGCGGATCACAAGGTCAGGAGATCGAGACCATCCTGGCTAACACGGTGAAACCCCGTCTCTACTAAAAAAAAAAAAAATACAAAAAACTAGCCGGGCGAGGTGGCGGGCACCTATAGTCCCAGCTACTCGGGAGGCTGAGGCAGGAGAATGGCGTAAACCCGGGAGGCGGAGCTTGCAGTGAGCTGTGATCCGGCCACTGCACTCCAGCCTGGGCGACAGAGCGAGACTCCGTCTCAAAAAAAAAAAAAAAAAAAAAAAAAAAAAAAAAAAAATCCACCGTGGGGCACACGGCACCCCAAGGAAGTTCCCTTTGTGGGGCAAAGCACGAGGCAGGGGAGTCCCAGGGGTGTGGGGGGCGCTTTCGGGACAAAGCTTGGCTTCTCTTCGTTAACCATTATTTTATTAAAGAGACGGAGAGGAAATGACAGGAATTGTAGCTAACTCTTCTGAGTGTGTTTTGTTTTGTTTGTTTGAGAGGGAGTCTCACTCTCTCACCCAGGCTGGAGTGTAATGCCGACATCTCGGCTCACTGCAACCTCCTCCATCTCCCGGGTTCAAACGATTCTCCTGCCTCAGCTTCCCGAGTAGCTGGGATTACAGGTGCATGCCACCACGCCCGGTTAATTTTTGTATTTTTAGTAGAGAGGGGTTTCAACATGCTGCCCAGGCTGGATTCGAGCTCCTGACCTCAAGTAATCCACCTGCCTTCGCCTCCCAAAGTTACAGGGGTGAGCCACGGCACCTGGCCTCTTTTGAGTTTTTTCCAGGAAAAATCAACAGTTTCTTGCTGGTGGGAATGACCATCAAACTGCACGACCAATTTGTTGATGCAGCAGGGTGGGGGAAATTTGTGGGACGAAGCCCCCAGCGGATCCGAGGGGACCGGACCTTGGGCACAGGAGATGGGAGCACCCCTCCCCCAACCTCCACCTCAGTGAGACGTAGCATCAGGAACATTCACCAGAGCGGGGCTGGAGGGTGTAGTCACAGACACAGGACAGCGGAAGTGGTTCAAACATTTGTGGAATATTTCTTCTGATTCCTCCATTTTTTCAGTAAAATAGGGAACAAAGCCAATCAGCAGGGGTAAAATGAGGGCCCAAAGGAACTGGAAGGTCGAGAATGGAAAGAAGGACCTAGTTCCCTGGGAAGGTAGAGGTCTGGGGAGCCGTGCTGCCCCCAAGAGCACCACAGGCCCCTGTGTGGTTGTGGTCATGAGACCAGTCAACAGAGATGTGCTTTTCCCCAGGCACATCCAGCCCATAGGTACAGGCTGGGGTGGAGTCTGAATATCAGGAGAGGCCCAGAGAGTTGATTGCAGCAGTAGACTTGAAATGTAAGGAGGGTGGGAGGGCAGTAAGGGCATGAGGAGAGACAGTGGATAGCCAGTAGGATGAGTGGGGCTCCTGTGGGGTTGAGGGAATGGGGTTGGAGTCAGGGTATAAGAGGGAGTGAGCAAGGAGGAAGAGTGGGATGTTTGAAATCAGGACTCAGGATAATGTCGTTTTTGGCAATGACAGGGCCTGAGGTGTAACCCGGGAGTGACTGACTAATGGTGGATGGATGGCAGGGTGGTGGGGAGGAGATTGGGTAGCCAGGGGGCCAGGCTTTTGGAAAGGATCACCTAAGTCACCCAGGATCATGTGAGATTGGATTGGAGAGAGTAACGGTGGCTGGGAGCTGAAGCCTTCAAGGAACACAGGAGGTGGCCTGGGGAACCATAGATGACTGAACCCCTGATAGTTTAACCCAGTGGCATAAGATTCATGTCTAAGGGTTTAGAAGGGCAAGGGGGCAATGGTCTGGACGGAACAGAGAGGATCGGAGACGCCTGCTCTACCTCTAGGCATCGCGGGAGAGAAAAGAGCCACTCCTGAAAGGGCTATGGGGGAAGCAGGGGCTTTAAGGGGCCCCAGTTTCCACTGGAGCAACAAGCAGGAAATGTTTATAGAAGAGGTGGTGACCAGAGACCACTGATGACTGTGACTTCCAGCGGCACTGAGAACAGGTTCCAGGATTGGAGAGGAAGTTGAGTCAAAGGATAGAATGTATGAAGCTGAGTGGAGACTGGGTCGCCAAGGGTGAGGGATCGTCTGGAGGGCTTGGGATTCTCATGGTGACTGTCATCAACAAGAATAAAGAGCATCGTAATATTAGTCCCAAAGTTCTCAAGGTAGTTAGTAGACCCAGGCTCTGAGGGTCAGGAGGTGGGAAGCAGGGGTCTGTTAGAGGGAAGCAGAAGTGCAAGGGGAAGCATGGAGAATTCATGGTGGTGGTCTTTTTTTTTTTGGTGGGGGGGACAGAGTATTGCTCTCATTGCCCAGGCTGGAGTGTAATGGCACAATCTCAGCTCACTGCAACCTCCGCCTCCTGGGTACAAGCAATTCTCCTGCCTCAGGCTCCCGAGTAACTGGGATTACAGGCACCTGCCACCACACCCGGCTAATTTTTGTATTTTTTAGTAGAGACAGGGTTTCTTCATGTTGGCCAGGCTGGTCTAGAACTCCTGACCTCAGGTGATCAGCCCGCCTCCCAAAGTGCTAGGATTACAGGTGTGAGCCACCGCACCCGGCCTCATGGTAGTGGTCTTAAACCCTCTCTGAACTGCACTTGTATAGTAAGCATTGCTTTTCTGCTTTCTTAGGTCAGAAAAATGACAAACAATCCAGGAAGGAAATCAGCAAATTATTATGTTTATAAAATATTATAAACAGGCAATTAACAGGGAGAAAAACTCAGAATGACCGTTCCCATGAAAGTTCATGCTTATTAATAATAGAGAAAATATAACTTTAAGGAGACACTTGTTGATACTTATTAGACTGGCAAGGCTTTAAAAAACATAACACCACATAGTGGGAGGTTCTTGAAAACAGAAATCTTAAATCTTGCTGATAGGTGTGTAAACTGATGCAATGGCTTTGGAGAGAAATTTGTTAATAACGGAGATGAAAATGAAAATACCCAACAAACCAGTTCTTCCCTTCTCTAGCCAGCAGTTCTTCTCAGTTCGCACACTCACATATATGCGCCAGGAGATAGCTAACTAGCAGTAAGTCCATGGCAGCATTGCTTGAAACTGTCAAATTGGAAATGCCCACGAATAGACAAGTGGACAAATTGGGATATAGTCACACATGGCATACTATATGACAGGAGAAATCAGTGAACTAGGCCAACAAGTATCCACATGATAGATCTCAAAATGAGTGAAGGAATGAAAAAAAAAAGCCTATTACTGAAGCTTGCATACCATGAATAAAAATCCACAAAACAATAATGAGTTGTAGCTGCATATATATGTATCAAAAATATAAAATACAGATATAAATGATACACACTGACTGATAATGGTTTGGGTCTGTGTCCCTGCCCAAATCTCATGCTGAATTGTAATCTCCAGTGTTGGAGGAGGGGCCTGGTGGGAGGTGATTGGATCATGGGTGCAGTTTCTTGTGGTTTAACACCATCCCCCTAATTGTTGTCACGGCAATAGTGTTACCGTGAGATCTGGTTGTTTAAAAGTGTATATAGCCCCTCCCTGCTTTCTCTCTTCCTTCTGCTCCAGCCATGTAAGACATAGCTCCTTCCACTTCTCCTTCTGCCATGATTGTAAGTTTCCTGAGGCCTCCCCCAAAAGCTGAGCAAATGCCGGCACCGCACTTCCCATACAGCCTACAGAACCATAAGCCAATTAAACCTCTTTTCTTTATAAATTACCCAGGCTTGGCTATTTCTTCACAGCAGTGCAAAAACAGACTATTACACTGACTTTAGACATGGCTACCTCTTGAGGGAAGGAATAGGATAAGAGGGGGTACAAAGAATTTCAACTATACCTAATATTTTCTTTAAAATAAAAGCTCTGAAAGATACACAGCAAAAATACAGTATCTATTAAATCTGAGTGGTAAGTTCCACAAATTTGTTACATTAACTTGTTATTTTTAGGTATGTTTGGATTTTTACAAACATAGGTTTCTATTTTCTCAATCCATGTGCCAGTTTTAGGAAAGGAAAGGGAGTATGAATAGCGCTACAAAGTGGGGACACTCACTGTTACAGCGTCATGCTCACCAGAGCAGAGATTTAACCCCAAAACCATTTCTTTATGGCTAGGCAGTTAACAGAGATTTCTTTAGCATTTTACTTAGCCACATTTATAAATAACTTCTTCATATTATTTTTAGATCTGGTAAGGTATATGGAAGAGGAACAAGCTTTTAAAACATGTTTTAACCGCTAACTTTATAAAATCAGCACCTTTAAAATCCCTTCTGATTTTGCTTTGTGGATGACCCTCCCTCGCTGGTGTTTTAAAAGTAATTAAAATGTATTGTATTTGGAGAGTATTCCAAAACTCCTGAGCTGTCATGGTGCCTGCAGAGGGGAGTTGCTATACTTACTAATTATCCCTTTCCACGGCCTCACTAAACCCCATCCCATCTGCCTGTTCCTGAGGCTGGAAGGTAACAGGAGCATCGCATCCAGCCTCTCCTAGTACAGTCTGGCCCTTTCTGGCCACATCACCAAACTCTCTGCCAAGGTACTTTTCTAAGGGCTCCTTTCAAAGAGAAGGCCCCTGGCTCACGCAGATGTCATAGTTGCCTAGTAGATGGGAGATGGTGGGAATGAAAGTTTGTGTGCATGAGAAGAGGAGGCAGGATGGTGAGAGACAAACAAGCAGAATAAGAAAAATAGTTGGAATCAAACTCCCCTTTATTGCAGATAAAAGTTGGAGATTTGCAGAAAGATGTCAAAGAGACCCTCAGCAGAAAACAAAGCAAAATTCCAGCATCAAATACAGTTAATTCTTGTTATCTGCAGTAGTTACGTTCTTTAAAGTTGCCATCAACACTGACTTAGAGAACCCTGAACCGTCACTCCTAGGGGAAATACAGGGTTAGGTTAGCCTCTGGTCACAACGCGTATGTCAACCCATCAATACGTGAGCTTGTTTTGTGTGTGTTTCGTTTTAAAGCCGTTTACTACATACTGTTGATTAACATTGAACTCAAGGCCAATGGCACTAGAACTCATGGCTGAACAAGCTTATCTAACATGTAACTTCTCCAAAAGGCACATCACAGCCTTCTTGTGCTTAGAACACAGTCCTGCAGCACTACACTTGGGGGCCATTTTAAACAGCAAAAGCACCACAAAAAAGCACACAAATGCAAAAAACATGACACTAAATAGTGAAAAAGATGCTTGTTTGCAGTATGAGAGCTGGAGCAAGAAGGCAGAGTGTTGCTTTGTTCGACTTGTCAAACAACTCAAATTTGCTACTCTACACGTATCCATTGAATGACTGCAAAAGTATCATGGGTATTCATTCTGGGGACACAAATAAATTTTAGCAGGTAAGCACACTCGCAAATACAGAATCTGCCAATAATGAGCATCCACGATATCGATTAACAGAGCCCAACACCTCTGCCAAAGTGTAATATCTGGTCTTTCACAAAGAGGTGCTTAACATTTTGGATCCGATTGGACAAAGGATGCTACATCCAACTGACATCATTTAGCTCAATATGAGCTTTATGGAAACTATGGAGTCTCCCATTTATTTGGAATAGAGAGGTCAAGAGTCCATCTTGCATAATCCTTACTTCAGGCATCATCTGGTGAACAATGCCTCCTTGTCTCTTCCACTCACAATGGAATCGTCTCAAGGCAAATTGCTTTCTCTGAGAAATGTGAGGATGCTGGTGTTCTGGAAGCAAGGGTTCAGATGCCACGCCCAGACACCAAGGCTGCTCCCCTTCAGCAGCCCAGTGGACCTGAATACCTCGGAGATGAAGTTTGGTTCCATGAGTCTTTTGTTAATCTCACTTGGTTGTGGTGGCGCTAGGAATGTGCAGGATTATCCAGGTATTACTGTCGTCACTTTAAACTTAGAGGTCAATTTTGCGGGTTGTGGTGTAGCTCTCGAAAAACTACTTCACTAGCAGTATGGACTTTTAGTTTCGACATGGTTTTCCTCCTGCGACTAACAGAATGTGTCTTGCCTGTATTTGGCTGTAAGCCCGTGTCCCTTAAAGCTTCATTTTCAGAGAACAAAAAGAATGCTGGCAATCTGAGCCCAGCAAATGACTGTGCTGACCTCTGGGACTCCTTTGCTGTTCTCTTGTGATTAAAGACAGGCCTATTCTGTTTAGAATGAGAGTAATAGTTGGCCCCACAGAATCCACTGGCAGGTTATGAAAACAACAGCTATGCTTATCAGAAGATGAAAAGAAGTGTGCAAAGAATAAGCCTCTAAGAAATTATTTTAACCCTTCCCCACCTCCATATCCTACCAACTACCAAGTTCCTAAATCATTGATGGAATAACTCCTCAGCAAACCAGGCAGTAACTCAGTCTGGTCATTACAGACTAGGATAGGCTCTTTGCGACCATCTGCTTCACTGGCCACATTTTCCATGTGAGAACGCTTAGGCCAGGAAAAGAAACTGAACATGGTCAAGACTGGTGGGTGGAGAGTTCTCTGAGCAGGTCTCCAACCCAGTCCTGTGATCATTCCACTAGTGAATTTTTTTTCAGGGTGACCAAGAATCCCACAAATTGCCTTGGAAAATTCCCACCATCAACACCATACGTGTCTATTCCCAGGTGCAGAAAACAGGCCAAGCTGGCAGGTAGCTTCACACAGCCATTACAGGTGCAGTCATCTCTCTGCTGAGACCTCCTAACGCAAATGGCAGTAGCCCAGACCACAGCAGAGAGAGAAGAATTTGTACTTTTCACACGCTCCTACGCACATTTCAAAGCACACGCTGTTCAGGAAGGGGTCGCCTAGCAAGCACTCGCGCGCTCTAATCCAACACTGCCCACCTTCTTGTAGACATCTGCACCCCTTGCCTCAGCCCTCTTTGTACTTCTCCATGGCGAATCCGTGGAATTATTTCCTTCCTCACAAATATGCAGGCAGCATGGGGTTTCTCAATTAGGAGGCACGTTGTATAGCAAGTTAACATGCACAAGGCTCATTCTTGGCTCTTTGTAAAGATCTTTCAAGAAACACTAAGCAACCTGACTTCCCGGTCTTACCTCCAGCCACAAGCCCTGCAGCTCTGACATTTCCACCATCCTTCCCACCATCACACTGTACTTGCCCTCCTGCCAGGGGCTCCCAAAGCCCACCATGCAGTCCCGCCACCTCTCCACCTGGCCCCACTCTCATTCCAGGCACTAGTCAATCTAGTTCTCCACCCCCCGGCCCCAGTTTCCTAGCACTTGGTTTAAACATGTGTTATGATATTTATTACGGGCTGTGTTTTAGACAGCTGAACAGTCCAACCCCCACATCTGTGAGAGCCCTGAGGCCAGAACACTGCCCCTCTGATCTCTGTATCCTGCCCAGAGCAGCACCTGCCGTGTGTGTACTCTCAAAAGACACCCCCGGAGCAATGTGGAGAGAAATGAGCAGTGGGAATTACAGAGCAGGGAGAATCATGAGAAAAGGATGCCTGGTCTCCCGTTTTCTCCAACATTTTCTCCTGATGTTCTCAGGGTTTCCGTTTGAAGACCTGAGATTTAAAACACTCCCAAGGCGCTCCAGCTCCCCATGCTCCCCTTATCTGGCAGCGAGGAAGCCTGGGGTCTGGCTCCAGGTGCAAGGTTGGAAGGGCCCAGAGGAGCAGGTCATCCAGAGCCAGCCCCTGGCAGTGTGATCGGGACTGCAGGGATTGGCAATGTCTACCTCCAGGAGCCTGTAAGCAGGCCAAAATCAGCTCTGGAAAGAGAGACATGACTCCCAACCCCAACTCCTCCTTGTGTGGCCTTGGGGATGTTACCTATTATCCTGTAAGCCTCAGGTGTCTTATTGATAAAACAGAAGAACATTTGGCTCAGGGAGCTGTCGGGAGGGTAAAGGAATATCCACATTGAGCTCCTGCTGAGAGCACTGTGGGATCCCTCAGGTGGGTGGGGGTACACCAGGGCTCTTCCAGACTCAACTAAAAGCTTGGAAGAGCGGCTCACGTTTTCCATACTCTCTAATCTTTTAACCAAATACTTCATCTCCATCAACATACATCTGGTCTTTCAGCAAAAGTCTACTGGGCTCCATGGTCCTTTGTTGACGCTCCATGGTACAGCGCCTGTCTCCGTACAGACACCATGAACGATCCATGTGAATGGTTCCACCGTGGTGAATGTCACGGAGCAGCTTCTAAGGTACACCTCAGACTAGCTTCTTGGGCCCCTGGCTCCATCTCATTTCCCACCTCCCTGGGCCACCTTCAATAATCCCCTAGCTTGTCACAGGCCTCAACTGTGGCCACTATCTTTGGACTTGGGACTGCAGACGCTCAGAAGCTCCACTTTGGTAGACTGGAGCCAGCATACTTTCCTCCAGCCGGGGGCAGGGCCCACTGGCAAAAATGAGCCCTTCCAGAGAGAAGGGCTGACTCTGAGTGCTGACAGGATCATGAGAATACGTATCACCTATGTCATCAGTCCTGAGCACCGCATCTTAAATGCTGATGTTCCTCTTAAATTCCTTTCAGAAGTCTAAGTTTGGTGTCCTAAAATGCAGCCGGTCAAGCCAAGAGTATCGGTGGGATCAAACCAAGTACTTCTGGAAGACTGAGCCTGTCCAAAGAGGCCCATGAATAGTCAAGGCTGCAAATCCCAGGAAGATGCACTTTCCGAGGACGCCAGCCCCCAGGGAGCATCCTGGAGTGGTGCTTCACCCGAGGCTGGCCTTTGGCGCGTCATTTCCCATTGGCAACCTTCTATCCCTTTGCGCTTAACTCCCCACGGGCCTCTAGTCTCCCAGATATGGCCCCTCAATTCCTTGTCACATCACACAACTGGCTCCTCAACCTTCAGAGCTCAGCTTGCACGTCCCCTCCCCACTCCATCGTCTGCACTCCCCCCAGCACCTCCTGTGCCGCTAACTACACCATACATACTTTGTCTACCTCCATGCCAATTCTCAGCTCCACGAGGCCAGGGCCTTTGTCCACTGCTCTGCCGCCAGCACTTTGCCCATCATCGTCCCCTGAAGGACCACAGAGCCTCAGACCACCATCAGCCTGGGCAGGGAGACCGGATGCTCTACTCTTGACAAATAAGCGGCCTGGAAACCACCCACCCGTGCACGCTGCTCCAACACTAGGCATCCCGACAGGCCAGCGGCTGCCAGAGGGTGAGGGCCCCTCAGTTGCTGAGGATCCAGCTATGCACCAACCGCTCACAGGGGAAAGACGGTGGCTTTGTTTTGGAGCTTCCAAGGAGGGGAACTGGTGTGCTGCACGGCTGCCCTACTTTGCCAGCCTCCTTCCTAATGCTCTCTAAACTGTGCCACAGGATTCTGAACATTTGCATGACCTGGAATACCCAATGGCATCAATTGTCTTGTCAGGCACTGGCAAGTGCAGGAAAAGAAAGTGCCATCGCTACACTCGGGCCATGAGGTCAAACGCCACTGAGTGGTGACAATTCACCCCAGACACCCAAGTGCCTTGTTTAACCTGAGAGGGCAAAGACAACCTTACTGTTACAGGAAGGAAAAAAACAGATGGCATCAGGATCCCCAGTTCCAGATTCCAGCTATCACTGGCAGTTGTGGGGTCAAGGGCAAATCGGAGTGGGAGTTTCCTGGTCCAAACAACAGGGATAGCAACGCTGCCTTCCTGGGGCTGCTGAAAGGAGTAACTGAGGGAACAGACAAAAGTGTGCAGCGTGGCACACGGTATGCATTTAATAAACTCCAAGCAAAATGGACCTCAGATCGCACCGGGTCAAAGAACATCAGGATGCAAAGTGTCTGCTAGAGAGTTGGTGCTCTCGTGAGCCCTGGCCGAGGGCCTGCGCTTTCAGGAAATTCTGAATAAGACAGGACGTACCATATTTTCCCAGATAATCCTTTACCCCTTTTATTTCCAGTCTACAGTTCCTAATGAGCCTCTTCACTGAATTATTGCTCTTCAAAGAGACTTTTTATAACTTTTTGCCTCTGGAGGAAGTTAAGCTGGATACCACCTGAGTTCTTAGTAAGCAAGGTGACAACACTGGTGACCCAGTGCAGACACAGGCAGCTGCTATAGAGGGAGGAGGCGCTGGGCCAGAGCTGGGAGACCAGGCCCTTCCGGCGCTCTGGGCATCTCTTGCACATCTCTCCATCGTCTGGTCTTGCCATGGTTAAAAATGAGGCGGAGGCCAGAACTCTCAGCTCCTTCCTGCTTCTCAGAGACTCCTAGAACTGGCACTTCCCCCACATTTTATGCACAGAAGTTCCGTCATCTGTGATGGTGCCAGACACCTTGTGCAGGGCACCCCTGGGAAGGAAGAAGGGCTGGTCAAGTCTTTCCAATCAGCCCCAAGGAGACCGAGGATGAGAGGCAGGTGACTGTTTTGGGAAAGAGCCTCATCCTCACCCATCCTGGAAGCCATGCCACTGCTAGGAGGCTACTTCCTACAAGAGGCCTGCCCTGGGCTGAGAGACAGTGGAGGAAGCAGGTGCTAGTGGCAAAGGAATGACAGGGAGCAGCATGAAGGCTGAACTGCACCAGAACACACATCCCACCACAAAGAGCAGCACCCACAACGACGAGTGAGGTGTGCGGGGAAAAGTCACCGATTGTGTAGCGAACCCAGTAAGGAACAGAGAGACACAGCCCTCTTCCCCTGCCCCACCCAGACTCTGGACCCCAGTGGGTACTGGGTAATGCCTCCCCTGGTCTAATGCCAGCTAGACCGGAGCTGCGGAGCCCTGGAAGTGCACCGCGCTGGGGTAAGTAAAGGGACAAAACACCTCCCGCATTCCTACAGTCAAGTTTATTACTCAAAGCAAAAGCTGTCCATATAATACATTGGTCGTCAATTTTCATTTCCACATGGTTATACAGGCTGGATGACTAGCTCACGATCCCAGGAGGTATTGTAAGTTTTGCTCTTCAAAAAATGGTGTTACTGCTGTAAGGGGAAAAGTCCTCACTGACAAAGAAATGACACTAATGAAAACAAAATCAAGAATGATCCACTGGTACTGCAGGTTACAGAGAAGCTGTCAATAAGTAGTACCCCACCTCTCACAAGCAAAGGGGATCAAGGGCTAAAAATACCTTAGAAAAATCAAACAGCACCTGCAACACATGTTTATATAAAAACCAAACTTGTGAACTCTTCCTTCTTATCCATGCTGCTCAAATGTGAAGGGATAAAGGCTAAAATCTGGCGAATCTTCTCACTTCCTCCTCTTCTTTGTGGAATATAGTTTTTCTTCAAGTGGGACTGGGACAATCCCTTCACATTCTTTTAGTTCCTGGGTCAGAGGGTGTTTGACGATATTCCCTCTAATCACATCTGTGTCTCGAGACAAGTGCTCCACCAAGCTTTCAACAGTTGTGGTGGGTGCATAAAAATCCACCAAGAAATACCTGCAATAAAATAAAAACTTGTGAGTGTCTGCATTTGAATTGTAACAATTCTACTATTTTGGTCAATGTTTCCACTGTACTTTTCACTACAGACATCAACTACACACAAACACATACCTTTGTCACAATAGAAACTACCAGCTGACCAGCTAAACAGAACTGCAGTGTTATGCCCAATCTCCCTTTTTCTATGGTCTTTCCCATTACACTCTTGTGAAAATATGAATCCAAACCAGCTTTACGGCAGCAAAAATACACTGTGACATTACAGATGGTGTGAAGTACCAGAAAGTAGAGGGGAAACTTATAATCCATGGACGAGACTGAATTTTCCAAACTATTAATTAATGTTGTATGTGTGTGAAAACATCTATTAGATATTCTTCTAACTTTTCAAAGGATTTTCCCTGTGAACTAACACACCTGACAGAACCATGAGCCCACAAACATGGGAAAAGATTAAGAAAGGCATGGGACTGGTCTACAACTATGTTCAACATGGACAAGGAACAAAAAGAAAATTACTGGAACCTTAGGTAAGAAAAATAATTTACCACTCATCACTCAAACCAGACTAATGTCGACGGGCATCCTGCACGGCTCACTGTCTTCAAGATTGACAAGGTCCTCAGCAGCCTGCTGGATGACAGTGCAAGGAAAGAGCCCATCCCTACCCACTCCCCAGCCCTCGCAGACCTTAAAGGTTAAACCTCCCTTGTACTATTTGGTTTGGACCATTATGTGACTAAAGATCAGTTTTCAGTGCAGTATTTCACAATCCTGCAATGTTCTAGCTGGTTAAAACTATGACCTTTTCGGCATCATTTGCCTTGTCTAGCCATACATGTGGTTCTCAGGACTCCCAGGCACATTCCCCTCCCAGGCCTTTGCACTCACTGGTCCTTCTGTTGGAAATGTTCTCTGCCCAACTTCCATGTAGCTCATCCCTTGCTTCTAAGCATGTCTCTGTCCAAATGTCACCCTCTCAGAGGGGCCTTCTGTGCCCACTCTCCTAAAGCAGCACCCTCCTAGCTCCACCAAGGCCCCCCACTCTCCACTGCCCTCACTCAAGGCTTTGTTTTGTTCCACAGAGCAGGTTCTCACCACTGGCACAGTGTGCATTTGCTTACTGTCTGCCTCACTCCACTAAAGCACAATTGCCATAGGAAGAAAGGCTCTGGTGTTATCCCTAGCACCCCAAATGAACATGGAGCAGGTCCAGAGTAAATCTTTGACCATGGTGGTGTTAGCATGAAATGTGGAACTCTCAAAGGAAGCTGGAAAGATCAAGTTGACAGGGACAAATTCAGCAAGGAAGGAACTTATGAGAAAAGGGATGGCATCTTGTGTAATTCCAGACAAAGGCAAAGAGGTTCAAAACTTGTAAGAAAATTTACCAAGTGACCATTTACTCTTAAGTCAAGATTAGTGGAATAATTATTCAAGTAAACATATAATTAAATAAAAGGAGAGAAAAATATATACCAACCAAAAACACTAATCAAAAGAAAGCTCAAATGGCTATACTAACATCAGACAAAGCAGACTTCAGAGCAAAGAAGATTACCAGGGATAAAAAGAGACAATACGTAATGACAAGTTCACCAAGAAGATATAACAATCTTAAATATACATGCACCAGAAAACAGAGCTTCAACATATAAGAACAGCAGAACTGAACAGAGAAATGGACACATCCAGAATCACAGCTGAAGCCTTTTAACATTCCTCTTTCAGTAATCGATAGAACTACTTATACAGAAAATCACCAAGGATACAGAAAAAGTGAACACCAACATTAACCAACTGGAATTAACTGACATTTATAGAACCCTTTACCCAACAACCGCAGGATAGACATTCCTCCTAAGTGTACACAGAGCATTTATCGAAGTCAACTGTTCTCTGGGCCATATAACATAAAGGGATTCAAGTTATACACAAAAATCTTGGGAAAATGCCTAAATACTTGGAAACTAAACAGATATCTAAATAAGCTGGACAAACAGGTAGAAGGAGAAATCAAAAGGGAAATTACAAAGTACTTTGAATTGAATGAAAAAATGCCACCAATCAAAATTGGGGGGATGCCATGAAAACAATACTTGTCAGGAAATTCATATCTACTAAACGCCTAGGTAAGAAAAGAAAAAAGGCCTCAAATCAATAGTCTCAGCTTCTACTTTAAGAAACTGGGAAAAGAGCAAATTAAATGAGTAAGATGACAGAAGAGATGGAGAGAGGAGAAATCCCTAAAGCAGAAAAAAGAAAATCAGAGAACATCAATGAAACCAAACACTAGTTCATGGAGAAGATGAGTAAAATTGACATGCCTCTATAGCCAGACTGATGAGTAAAAAGAGGTAAGGTAAATTATCAGCACTGGGAATGAGAAAGGTGAAACGACTACGGATTTCATAAATATTAAAATAATAGGAAATATTATTAAAAGTTTTTGCAAGGTCGGGTGCCAGGACTCACACCTGTAATCGCAGCACTTTGGGAGGCCTAGACAGGCAGATCAGTTGACACCAGGAGTCTGAGAAAAGCCTGAGCAACATGGTGAAACCTCATCTCCACAAAAACTACAAAAATTAGCCAGGCATGGTGGTATGTGCCTGTAGTCCCAGGTACTGGGGAGGCTGAAGTGGGAGGATGACTTGAACCCAGGAGGTTCAGGCTGCAGCGAGCCGTGATTGTTATCACTCCATTCCAGCCTGGGTGACAGAGCAAGACCCTGTCTCAAAAAAAAAGCATTAAATTTAACAACTCAAGACGAAATGATCAAATTCCTTGAAAAACACAGACTCAAGAAGATACAGATAAGCTGAATGGCCCTATATGTTATTAAAGAAATATGTGTAGTTTAAACCCTTAAGCCCTATATCTTATTAAAGAAATACGTGAAGTTTAACAGCTTCCCACAAAGAATACTACAGGCCCAAACGACTTCACTGGTGAACCACACCAAACATTTTAGGCAAAAATACCAATTCTGATACAAATTCATCGAGAAAAAAGGAAGACACATCTCCATTTGTTCTACGAAGCCAGCATTACCCTATACCCAAACCAAAGACATTACAAGAAATCAGACGAATGTCCCCCAAGAATACACATTTTAAAATTCAAAACAAAATTTTAGCAAATTGACTACTATCATATATTAAAAAATACAACATACCATGACCAAGCAGGCTTTATCCCAAGAATGCAAGATTGGCTTAACATTTGAAAAAAAAAATGTAATTCAAACTAAAACATATTAACAAACTAAAAAAGAAAACATCATATGATCATTTCAACAAACACAAATGAAAGCATTTAACAAAATCCATAGCCATTCCCAATCAAATAAAAAAATAAAAAAAAATCTCAGCAAACTAGGGATAGAAGTGACCTCCCTCAAACTTACAGAGAGCATCTTTGAAAAATCTACAGCCGACATTTCACCAACTGGTGAACATCTAAATGCTCTTCCCCTAAGACTGGGAACAAACCAAAAAGTCCACTGTCACTTCTATTCAACACTGAACTGGAGGTTCTAGCCAGTGCAATAAGGCAAGAAAAAGAATAGGTATCCAGACTCATAAGGAAAGAGTGAGACTGTCTTATTTGCATGTGACATGATTGTGTTTCAAGAAAGTATTAAAAAATCTATTAAAAAAATTAAAACTAATGAGTTTAGCAGGATTGCAAGATACAAAAATCAATGTTATTTCTATATACTAGCAACAAATAATCAGACCTTGAATTAAATGTTCAATACTTACAGAGAAATCAGACAAAAGGTATGCAAAACTACAAAACGTTGCTGAAAGAAACAAAACCTATCAGGTATATCTTGTTCATGGGTAAGAAGATTCAAAATTTAGATGTCAACCCTCTCCAAGTTAAACAAAAATTGAGATCTATTATTTATTTTACTCAAATAAAATCTATTGAGATTCAGTAGAACCTCAATCAAAACCCTAGAAAATTGATTAGAAAGTTCGTAATGGACCTAAAACAGCCAAAACAACTCGGACAGAGAATGTAAGTTGGGGGACTAACACCACCTGATTTTAAGACTTATTATAAAGCTATGGCCATCAAGACAGTATGATATTCATGTTTGAATACACAGAGAGATCAAAAGACTAGAACAGAGAGTGCAGAAATAGAGATTTACAACAAATGGTGCTAAAATAATCCAGTATCCATAAGCAGAAAAAGGGAACTTTATTCCCTACTTGTACCATTTAAAAAATTAACTCAAAATGGAACACAGATTTAAATGTAAAATATAAAGCTATAAAATTAGAAGCTTTTGTAAATTTGGATTAATCAAAGTTTCCTTAGACACAACACCAAAACCAAAATCTATAATAGAAAAAAATTGATAAATGAGACTTCACCAAAATTAAAAACTGCTGTTTGAATAAAAGGATAGACCACTAAGATCTGTGAATTACAAGTCTGATAAAGGACTTGTATCTAGAATACAAATAACTCAAAACTTAATTTAAAAAAAATTTTAAACAATGGTCATAAGATTTGAACAGACATTTCACAGAAGACGTATGATGGCAAAGCAGCACATGAAAAAATGCCTAAAACCATTAGTCGTGAGAGAAATGCAAATTAAAACCACAAAGAGATACTTACTAAAGTGCCGTAAAATTAAAAAGGCTGACCACACCAAGTGTTGGCATGGATGTGAAAAAACTGGCACTCTATGGGCGTGGTGGCTCATGCCTGTAATCCCAGCACTTTGGGAGGCCGAGATGGGTGGATCACCTGAGGTCAGGAGTTCGAGACCAGCCTGGCCAACATGGTGAAACCCCATGTCTACTAAAAATACAAAAATTAGCCAGGCATGGTGGCGGGCACCTGTAATTCCAGCTACTTGGGAGGCTGAAGCAGGGGAATTGCTGGAACCTGGGATGCAGAGGTTGCAGTAAGTAGAGATCGCACCACTGCACTCCAGCCTGGGCAGCAGAGCAAGATTCCCTCTCAAAAAAACAAAAAAAAAAAAAACTGGCACTCCAGGGTGGCGCAAGGTCCATACTGAGCAACAGACATGCGGGCTGTGCCCTCAGGATGACCGAGTGGGAGACAGCAGCACCAGTGGTGGCAGAGACCCCTGACACCAAGCTCTCTGGGAAGTGGATGATGTGCAGATCAATGATGCAGCACAAATGATGACGTGCAGATCAGTGACATTTCCCTGCAGGATTACATTGCAGTGAAGGAGAAGTATGCCAAGTACCTGCCTCACAGTGCAGGGCCTTACGCTGCCACACGCTTCTGCAAAACTCAGTGCCCCACTGTGAAGCCCCTCACTAACTCCATGATGATGCGTGGCAACAACAGCAAGAAGCTCATGACTGTGCACATCATCAAGCATGCCTTCAATTTCATGCACCTGCTCACAGGCGAGAACCCTCTGCATGCCCTGGTGAACGCCATCATCAATGGTGGGCCCCAGGAGGACTCCACATGCATCGGGTGAGCAGGGACTATGAGATGACAGGCTGTGGACATGTCCCCACTGCACCGTGTGAATCAGGCCACCTGGTTGCTGTGCACAGGCACTCGTAAGGCTGCCTTCCAGAAGATCAAGACCATTGCTGAGTGCCTGGCAGAGGAACTCATCAGTGCCACCAAAGGCTCCTCCAACTCCTATGCCATCAAGAAGAAGGATGAGCTGGAGCATGTGGCCAAGTCCAACTGCTGATTTTCCTGGCTGCTGCCCAATAAACCAGTCTGTCCTTTGGGGTAGCCCCAACCCACCACAAAAAAAAAAAAAAAAAAAAAAGGAAGAAAGAAAAGAAAAACCAGCTCTCATATACATTGCTGGTGGGAATGCAAATGACAACGATTTTGAAAAAACAGTTTGGCATTTTCCTAAACATACACCTACCATTATGATCTAGCCATTCCACTCCTAGGTATTTACCCCAAAGAAATTAAAGCATGTGTCCACACAACTTGTACACAACTGTTCACAGCAGCTGTACCTGTAACAACCCCAAACTGGAAAATATATATATATATATTCATCACACACAATGCCATACTACTCAGCAATGAGGAGGAGTAAACTTGATACACACTACTGATCTCAAAATAATTACGCTGAGTGAAAGAAACTAGAGTAAAAGGGGACCATACCATCCAATTCTATCTATGTATAAAGTCTAAAAAAAAAAGACGTTCCTCAACTTAAAATACATGCATCTCGATAAACCCATCATAAGTTGAAAATATTTTATGTTGAAAATGCATTTAATACACCTAACCTAACATCACTTAGCCAAATGCCCAGAACACTTACATTAGCCTACAGTTGTGTACAATCATCTAACACAAACCATATTTTACATTAAGTGTTGAATAGCTTATGTAATTTTATGGAATATTTACTGAGACTGAAAAACAGAATGGTTGTTTGGGCACTCCAGTACGGCTGCTACTGCATCTGCCATCACTTCCGCACCATCATAAAGTTGAAAAACATCTACAGTGAAAGAAAGCAGATCAGTGGCTGCTTGGGATGAAGGACAAGTAGAGGGAGGAATCAAAGAGGGAGGAGGAAATTTTAGGGCTGGCAAATATGTTTATTATCTTGACTGTGGTGACTTGTGGGTGTATACATATGTGAAACCTTATTAAATATACACTTTAAATATATGCAGTTTATTATATGCTAATTATCTCTATAAAGCTGTTGATTTAAAAATGGCAGTTAAGAAGCTGAACGGGCAGGACTTGGTGAACAAGCGGATGCGGGATGGGGGCAACAGGGAGCAATTACAGCTGATGAAGATTCCCAGAGTTCCTTAAGCAACGAAATAAAAATGGTATAAATGAATCCACTACCCCACAAACTTCTTGAAGCAGTGACTTGCCCATTTGCTCAGACAAGACTGCCACTTGGGCTCACTCTGAAAACTACACATAATCCTGGCCACATTTTCCAAGGTTTAATTCCACCTGCTTATTTCTACTCCATATATAAGCAGGTAATAGGGTTGCAATGACCCAACTTATGAATTACTTGTTTATTCAAGATTTAATTATTGATTACTTACTTTGAGTTAGGCTCTGGAACAGAGCTTAAAATAGTGTGATCAACCTCAAATCACCTCCTCCTTGCAACCCTCAGCCTTTTAGCCAGTCACTCCCCCTGCCGTGCAATAATTCCATTTGGCCACCTGGTGGGCAGTATAGGGAACTCTCACCCCAACACTTTTTTCCTTCCCAATTATCCATTTGCTCTTTCACTCAGTATTCATCAAAATGTCCTCCAATCTACCACAGACAAGTTATAACCTCACCCTGTCTGCCAACATTCCCACCACACTGAAGTCCATAACAAGTAGTTTTTCTCTGAGCTCCGTCCTCTTCCTTGGCCTTGTCCAGTTTCCCTAGAAGGCTTCCTCTCTTGCTTCATTCCACTTGAAGCCCTGTGCTTAGAGTAATGTGCTGCTGAAATGCCATGCATCAGGAGAGAGGCAAGAGCCTGACATGCTCTGGCCATCAAGTAACCCAGACACCACCACTGCCGAGTGCTCCATGTCCCTCCCTCCAGAGAGTCCACAGGTTAAGCCTGCCCTTCCTTAAAGTCAAGTATTCAACTTATTCAAATAGCACCTCTGGGGCTCTCTTGGTCTTACTTATGATATTGTTCATAGCAAGCACTGCTTTCTTCCATTTTCCATTCAACTGCTTCACAGGGTTAGAGGCTTGTGAGCTAGCCTAGGAGTCTCAACGTGTTCTAAGAGAAAGTATGTTTACAGATGCCAACAACCAACTCAACTGCCCACTAATCAGTTCTCATCCGGCCCTCCTGGAAGTGTTCTCTGTATACTCAGCACTCCCTCAAAAATCCTAAGAAATACACCCAAAGCTTTTGGATTCTATTTTGTAATAAGGGTAAAACGAACACCCAAGGATGGAAACTGGAAGCCAGATAAATCAGAAACCTCATATTTCCAAACTTAACAAAGAAGTGTCTTTCATAAGACTCTAATTTTCAAAGTGCTTTCACAGCTTTCAGACAGCTTTTGAGGAAGAGGATGAAAGAGAAGTGGCAGCTCCACTCCGTGTGGCAATTGAGGAAGGAGAAGAAGAGAAAGTGGTGCCGAGTGTTGGTTGGGGTCCAACAGTCCTCTCCCCAGCAACAATACTCCTCTAGGAGTCTTCAAAGTGGTTTCCTACACGTTGCCTCCTTTGAGTCTTACGATTTAATGTAGTTAAGAAGAGAGACTGAAAAAGGTTAAGTAATTAGCCCAAGGTCACTCAGCTATGAAGTGGTCACTGCCAGAATTCAAACAGAGCAGGTCTTTTGACTCCAGGACACAAGAAACTATAGATAGCTTTGGGACCAAATGGGTTACAGAATCATAGAATGGAAGTGCTGGAAAGGACCATAAAGACAACGTAGTCCAAACCTTTCACATGAGCAAACTGAAGCCCAGAGGGGAAGTGATAGGCCCCAGGTCACAAAGTGAGAGTCCAGACCCCACAGCTCCCCACTCTGTATACTGTATCTCCTGCTACCTAGTACCCACATGATGGAGGATTCTCAAGGATAAAGAGAAACCCTAGATAAAGACCTGGAAGTCCTAACACTGGGCTTTCCTAGCTTCGGGAGGCTCCCTGTTGCTACCAAAACCCCTCTTGCCTTCCCCCTCTTAACTGTTCTGACTTCCTGCCACCAGGCATGACAACGCTCCTTCAGCAACCAACCAAATGAGCACAAGCCGGTATACACAGCTGGTGACTGGCATCTCATGCGTGTCGTCCTGCTGATCTGCACCCGGGGCTGATGTGGGCAAAGACTGCTTCCACTCCCACGGCTCCCTATTACACCGTGGAAGTTTCCACAGAAAGAAAAATGCCACTGAAACAGCGAAGGTGAGAAGTGACTCCGAGACAGGCAGACCTTACGGTATTCGCCACTCTCCAAAGTTGAACCTCTTACCAACCCCCTCCCGACCTCTTCTCTCAGGGAACCAAGCTGTCCCTCCCAGGCCACGAGACAACTGACCAGAAGTCCACGACAAAGACAATCTCTGCCTGCTTCAGTGACCCAAGTACACAGACAAATGGTCCATTATGGCTTTCCCATATAGGAAGGACCTTGACCAATTTCTGGTTGTTTCCAGTATATATCCTTTTCTTCTTACCTATTTATCTGGGCAAACTTAACTTGTTAATGAGCATCTACTATAGCAAACCTCAGGAGGCTAAAGGGATGAGGCACACATGGTCTCACCCTCCTGGAATATGCAGCCCAGCTGGGCAGAGAGGCTGTAAGAGCGGCTTCCACTGCAGTCCTGTGGGAGACTGTGACAATGACATGGCGGTTACGGACCCGACTCACTGCTGGGCTTTGCTAACTACAGATGACCTAAGGACTAAGAATGAGATTTTTTACAGCTATGACAACACTAAGTACAGTCCCGCATTTCTATTTTTACACATGAAGAAAGTAAGGCCTAGAAACAACCTGTGTGTACTAGTGGGGCTGGGTGGCTTTTAGATGCCTGCGAGGATCCCTTTCTCATGACAGCACAAGTCCACAAGAGACCTACAAAAATGCAAGTTAGGCTGAAAAAATGGCCTTGGTACTCCCTTGATACCTGCTCCCTACATCCTCATGAAGGTTGCCATGGAGAAACCATTCTAACAACCAGAGGAGCTGCTGTTCAAGGGAAGGTGACCAGAAAAGGGGCTCAGTGTCTCCAGGGGAGTTAGAGCCTTCTGCCCCAACTTCCTCCTGACCCTGGGAAAAGAGAGAATCAAGAGGACTCCGCAGTCACAATGAACTATCAGTGTCTGCTTCTTCCCCAGCCAAACTAGGCAGAATCAAAACAAAAGACCAGAAGTCCTAACGCACGTGGACTCACGATCAACTCCTCACTCAAGGTACAAACGTTTGGATTTGACTGCACTGCAACTGCCTAGACATGCCCCAAAACTGACGTTCTTACTGAACAAAAGCTCTTCAAATAGCTAGTCTTCCATTTTCCACTCCTACTTTTGGTAACTGAATCAATAAATAGATCATTTTGGGAAAATAGTCTAAAATCTGATTATGTGACACATTCTCAGCACCTTCGACCATGTGCTACATGGCACAAGTGACACTGTTCCACATACCAGACAGCCAGGATCCACGCAAGCACCAGCATCACCTTGAACACAAAGCCAAGCAGTGTTTACATTTTAAAGGTTTGTTTTCCCATGTGTGGCGCTAATTATAGAATCACTTCTATCAAGTTGCTATCAGCTTCACAAAAGCATCTCTTTTCTATAGAAAAGCATGTAACTTTAATGCACACTAACTCTGCAGAAGTGGAAGTGAGGAGATGACCGATGCCAGGCGAGAAGGAACCAAGAAAGGTTCAGTACACTAATGCATTTCTCACTGCAGACACCAGAGGTTCGGAAGCTGGAGCAACAGTGAACTTCTTCCTACGTAGCACTTGCCCACGTGATCTTCAAGGTGATAATGTGCCCTCCTTTGTATTTCTTAAGACACTCACATGCTCCAAAACTCTGTACTACATGGCCCAAACCCTCTAGAGACCTGCAAACACTAGAGGAAATGGCTTCCCCAAGACAGACTGTGCCCAATACTGGAAAACAATGCCATCAAAAACACTCCATTCACAGCAGCATGGTTGTAAGTCAGCAGCTCTCATGTCCCTTCTGCCCCTCCCCTGGAGAGGCCTAGCCCCTCCACCATTCAGTCACCCATGCAGACTGCCCGGAGCTGCCAGCCCTTCCCCCACTCCCCTAGTTGTTCAGGGGGAAAAAATGTGTTTTCTTATAGTGCCCTTAAATGTAAAGGTTGCATTTTCTTTATTCACTTTCGTCTTAACCCTGTATTTACAAGTTTTCCATAAAAAGAGCTTGCTTGAATTTGAGTTACATTCTTTGTTTCTCTCACCCCTCCCCTTCTCCCTAGCAGACAAGTGGAAATTTCCACTGAAGCGCTCAGTGGCTCACAGTGGGTGCGGGGACGGGGGAGGGGGAGGGGAGGGCTTTGCAGCCCTGAAGCATCCTTGAGCCTTTTTGAAGATAGGAAACAGATTTGTCTAAATGCCAGTTCCCAGACCATCTCAGTTAAACCTTGTTGGATTCAGGCTTCACTGAGGCAGTGAATTACTCACCTTCAAACTGAGGTACCCTCTGCATGGAAAAGCCCCATTTCTTTTTATATCTGTTGGGTCTCATATGTTTTCAAAACCACTAACACTAAACCTGCTGCAGAATCCTTACAAATCTTGGGGCACTGCCACTAAAAAGAAACCTCCAAGGCCACAGCAGCCCTGTCTGAAAACCTGGTGTGGAGTACCTACACAAGAGAACGGGGTCAGAATGCTGGCAGGAAGGCACGCAAACATGGAAATGTTAGCTACCGGGAAAGCTATAGAGGAGAATCAATCTCCTCTAGAGAGGGTGCCAGCGCTCTTCGAGTAAGCTGCAGACACATTTGGGAAGCAAGTCAGTAAAATTCCACTGATTCACCATGGAGCTGGTTATTTTTATCATTCTGCTTACCCGTAAATAGAAGGGCATCTTATATGTAGGCCAGCAAATCCCTGCTATAAGCACCTATCCAAATGTTAATGCAGATGAGAACAGGCAAAGAAGGGGCAAAACAGGCAAAAAAAAAGGGGGGGGGGCAAAACAGGCAAGAAAAACACCTTCTACTTAAGAGTTCTTCTACACAGGCATTTGGAAGCCAGCCCAATCTCACTGCTATAAAATCAGACCTGGTAGAAACAGAGCAGAGGCATCCTTTTACAAAGCACACAAGCCCAACGCTGAAATACGGACCGCACTTTCTTGTATAGTTTCCTCTCAGTCTCAGCTCAGCCCCATCTAGTGGAAAGAGAACCACAAGCTCCGTGCAGCCCTGGAGTGAGTGACGTGGTTCTGGCAAAGGGTGACTGTTACTATGATTCAGTAAGATACCTGCCCCTTTTTAGCATGGGTCTAAACGAGCCTCTCCTGCCACTGCTCCCTTCTAGCACAAATGACATCTTTGCCTTTCAGACACCCAGGAATACAGTAAGAATTTTCCACACCAACACCTTGTCTGTCCCACAGAGCAGCTGAGGGTGTCAGGGTGAGCATGTGCAAACACAAAGGGGAGGTAACCTCGGAGGCCCCAAAGAGACCCCAGCAAATCCAGAGCCGGGAGTGACTCCCAGGCCTCTGAGCCGCTCAGTTCCAGGTCGTGTGCCAATGGTTTATTTAGTGTTAATAAGTTAGAGGCCTGAGATATTGTCCCAATCCCTGATAAGGGTGATCCAAACCAGGCCCCATTCTGTTGCCAGGGGGAACCTTGAATTGCATTTTCAAAAACAAGTTTAAAATGGTCCTCAGCTGAACACAAACGACTCCTCCTGTTCTACTGACCTTCAGAGATTATGAATTAAGAAAATTTCTGTGGACTAGTCTGGGAGGTTAACCATCAAGTTGTTCCACTAGGAAAATACGTTCTCAGTTATAAACAACAGACTTACAAATTTCTGGAACATAACCTGTTTCTCAAGTGGAATCTGACCAAATTATTATTTGAAATATAATGACTATATTTTTATTTTCGGCATAAACTGGGAATAGTCTTAATATAATAATAAACATCAGGTACCATTTCTAAAGTATACCCTCCTCCTCCTCTGGCCAGATTTCCCAGATAACCCTAAAGCCACAGGTTCTCCCTTATCTACTCTTGTCTTCCAGCCTACAGGGCATGTATGTGATAAGGGGGTTTATTTGTGGGAGGAGTGGGGACTGGGCATGGGAGAACAGTAGAGGCAATTGCCCAATATACAGTGAAGTCACTGGAACAGAGATGCCTACCTGCCAGCCCCAGTCCTAGATTTACTCCCTGCTGTGCTGGGCACTTTCACACACACTCCATCAGCTGGTGCCTAGGTTAGCATTATGCAGCCAACTCTCTGATGAGACTGAAAACTCCTTGAGACCAGGAACCACGACAATCGTGAGAATCCACCTGAGACCTCTGGACACCACTAGGACATACCATTTCTCCCCACAAAACGTAAAAGCAACAAACACATGATACCAACTGTACCATGACAGAATGTGGATTCTCAGAAACATCTAGGCTCACTCCATTAGCCAGCCCAAAGCTGGCTCTCACACACCACCATCAGGATTCAAATCAGAGTCTTGCCGTAATTTCAGATACGTGTCATGGCCCCCAGGGCTGTTCAAAAAGAGTCAAAACTTTGAATGCTAAACATGTAACCAGTAAGACCACTGTTTCTTTCTCAACCACTTCAGAAAAGCGAGCCTCCTAGTACATAATCCACTTACTACATGTTTCTAACACCTTCTGTGGCTATGGATTAATGCACATAAAGGATTTGCCAAATGAACAAAATGCCTGGTACTGACATGGTCAGTGATTATGGGGTCACTGCCTGAAGCCAAGACAGTATCAGACTAACCTTAAGTTCCACACTGCAGACATGTAAACATACCACCCAATTCCAAATCTTTATCCAGGTAACTCCAAACTACACTTGCCTCTCATATCCTCATTTCCCAAAAGTCACTGTGGAGAATATTCATGAGTATTATAGAAATAAAAGGTAGCATCATCAAATACAGTGAATAAATGAACGGATCTTACTGAAGGGCTTCTCATCATTTATGTGCCAACGTGCACTATGAATCTCTAGAAGGAATTAGATCATGCAAGGCTTCCCACATCTAATTGATCACACACACCCTACTTCACTTTTTGATGGAGTATCTCTATAAAATTAGTGTTTCAGAGACCACACTTTAAAAAACATTACCTTAAACAAATAAATACCAGACACTGATTTATCCCAGAAAATAGGCTTAAAGCATGAACCTCCCCCACTGCAGCTGGGCACCACCTTTCTGTGTCTATATATAATACACATATGTAATACAGAACACTGCTTCTCCTTTGCTGAGGAGTCTGAAAGTAAAATAACCGGAAATAAAATCTTTAAATGTCAATGAACTAAGCGACTGCAACGTATTCCTCAGCAAGGCACATGCACCTTTGCCGGGGGGAACCCAGAAGTAGGGCTAGTGTTCTCAGCAGTTCTGGCTTGGTCCCAGCGGGCTCTTCCAGGACCTGAATTTATTTCACCCATAAAGAGAAACGGCTACACACCCCAACCCCCACCATTGCACATAGAGGTCTGAAAATGAACTGAGTGAACACAGCGGTTCCTGAGCCTGGTCCTCAGACAAGTGACGTCAGCATTACCCAGACTACGTGTTAGTGGAGATCCTGGGACGCTAGTCATCATGCCAGCTCTCAACAAAGTCAAATCCTCTACTTGAAAAAAGGGCAGAAACCCCTGGAAGTACCACACTGAGTGAAGAAACTGACTTCTCTCTCCATTCACTGCCTTCCATCCAACAACTGTGGACAGATTTTATATGCTCCTCTTTAAACAAAAAAGGCAAAAGGATCCATAACTGCTGTTAAAACCACACCCATTTGTGATTAAGTTTAAAAGAAACAGACAGACAGACACCCATGCTCTCCATCCCTCATTGTTATTGTGATTGTGGAAGAAGCCTAGCCACTGTGCATTTCCTGTTGCCTAGCAACGCCTCAGGCATTCCCTTCAGAGGTGTTCTCAAGAAGCTGAACACTAGCACAAAACAAGGTGAAGCAATCAAAAGACGAGATCTGCAGCCCAGCAGGTTTAAATGCAGTAAGAAAGCCTCCACGTGAGGCGCGACTCCATTCCGGCCCTATCACCCGTACTATACCTGCACAAGACAGCTAGATTCACGTGACTAAAGAGCACATCTGCAGAGACCGTCTTGGTGGGTCCTTGTGGCAACGCATGTGGGAGACCCATTACCTCAGTTCTGTGCCCAGAGAAGCCGGAAACAGAGAAACTAGGTGACCTCCTCAAGGCCACAGAGCTGCTGAGCGCCAGAGGGAGCTGACTCTTCTACTCTTGGACTTTTCCTATTGCACTAAAACCTGATTCCCATCTTCTCTAACACCCACTCCCAGGAAATCCTACAACATGAGAAGATTCAAATCTATTCTACAAATTGTTCTCAAAGAACTTCTACAAAGATAGTTATTACTATAGAATCAAATCTGTGACACGTATTTGAGGAAGTTGCTGTACACGGTAGGAGACAAAATTCCAAACTGTGAATACCTGGAGTAGGTATAACCATTTTTCTCTTGTGGATTAGGCTTGGGTTACATACGTTAGTCAAAAGCAGCACATTCTGTCATCTGCAACCCATATGTTTAAAACGGATACACTAACGTATGTGGACAGCACTGTTCACTGAAGTATTTTAAAGGCAAAGGTTAAAGAAATGTCAGGGAAAACAGTGCTAAGGTTAACAGGAAAAGGTTCCACAAGCGAGACTTGGTAAGTCCTCTGCTCCTAGGAGGGCCTAGTTTTGAACTCAGATCACACTCCACGAAGGGCCAGCATATCGCATCCCATCTGCAACACAACACTGCTGGAGTGTGTGCACAAAGGACACGCAGGCGCAATGGGGGTCTGAATGTGAAATTTTAAGAACTTCTAATAGTAACTGAACAGTACTCTTTACTGAGCCTATTAAAAACGTTTTCCAAGCACTTCATGAAGAAACTTACCCGCCTCTGTTGTGCTGCTGACTGTGGGCAGACATCCTATAAGGAAGCGCTTTTTCACCCAGGTTTTCCAAGTCTCTCACTATTGCTCCTCTGTCCATCAGGGCCTCTATCGTACGTTTCAAAGCAGCAGAAGTCTCTGGCTGTTTTTGTTTGTGTTTTTAAAGAAAAGAAAAAAAAATCACAATTAATATAAGAGCTAGAATAATTAAGTCTGCTCAGTTCCAATCATAACAGCTCTACTGGTAGGGATCGTTGGGTAAAAGCAACAGAAGCTGATTTTGGTTAATTTAAAATAAAACAGAGAGAATTTATTGTAAGGATATGAGATAGCTCACAGATACGAAGGAATATCTGAAGAACCAGGCTTCGGAGAGTTCAGGGACCAGGGCAGCTCCAGGGATCTGGGAGGCAGGAACTAATGAGTGGCTTCTTCAGAGCACCTCGGCCAGGCTGAATCAGTGCCAATCACTGTCAGTCCTTGTATCCCATGACTCAAAATTCAAATTCCAGGAGAAGAGCATCTTGTTGGCAGGACACTTGAACTGCCCATCCCACCAAAACTGTAGCCAAGGGAAAAGGTGTTGTCTCCCAAAGAAAAATTGGGAGATTGTAACCAAAAGGGGGAAATGATGATTAAGACCCAATCTCTGCCCTCATGGAGCTTACAATCTAATAAAGGACAGATCACAAAATACACATGTATGGAGAGCAGAGGGCAGAACACAGGAAACAGCATGGAGACCAGAGGGTTCACGGAAGGAAGAAACATTCAGCTGGGAGAAGGGTTTCACTAAGGAAAAAACTTTCCCTGAAAGGCCCCTGGAAAATGATGACCAGAGGTACAAAGAATGAATGAACCAGCAACTGAGCCCCAGTGATGGGGTTCAGGGCAAGGGAGTGCTGAGAAGACAGACTGGATATATGCTGGGCACAAGTCTGTGAGTAATTAAGGCCTGTTATAAAAAAAAAAAAAAAAAAAAGCTTGAACAATATAGAATCCCATCACCAAGAGATAGACTGGATGGTGAATTAAACTTTCTGGTGAATTTCTTTCCAGATATCTCTCTATGCATATGTATACACAAGGAATTTTTGGAAGAAAAGATATTTTATAAGGATAAGCCTGAAAACTGCAACGAATGCAACGTGGAGAACGAAGGCAAGATGTGGCAAAGAAGGGCACCACAATCTGGTGGCTGGGACAGTGGAACTGTCATTACAGCTAAAAGCAGAGCTGGAGAAGCTGGTGAGGATAGTAAGAGATGAATCTGGTTTAGGACACACTGAATGTCAGATGCCATGGCTCCCCTAGGTTGACCTCTCCTGATGTAAATCTTAAGCTCAAAGCAGGTGGATGAGAAATACACATTTCACAGTCACCTGCACAGATGGCTCTCTGAAGCCCGAGAAGGAGGTGAGATCATTAGAAAGGGTGGAGGGGGAGAGGAAAGGAGATCACCAGTGGAACCTTGCAGAGCACAAACATTTAGGGGCTAACAAGACGACTCAAAGTCAGAGAAGCAAATAGAAAACGTATCGTCAAACAGGACAAGGAAAATCGGGAGACTGCCTTGTCCAGAATGACAACGGGGTAGAGGACAGAGATCAAGAAAAAGCCGCAGTGTGGTAGCTGCACGGGCATTTAGCAAGATGGGGCCAGAAAGCAGGCTGCCAAGGTTCCCATGGTAGAGGTGTGAGAACAATGGTGAGGAGGAGAAAACGCCAGGGCTCCAGGGACAAGAAACTTGAGCAACGTGTTTTAGGAGAAAACACATGGGCAATTTGGTAGTCAAAAAGGAGTGGACCATGCAAGAGGATAAAATGTAGGGTTTCTAAAATAACAACGATGACAGCTATGATTTACTGGATAACTACTGTATGGTCTAGTGTCTTATTGTTACGTATCTTCACACACACACACACACACGCACACAAAGCCAAGAAGGTTTACAGATTTGGAACTGGATCTCTAGAGAGATGCTGACAGGGCAGCTAGTAAGTGGAAATGCCTGCTTCAAGGATAAGGAAAGCTGTGGAAACCCTTGGGGAGGAAGCCAGAGGTGCACCTTGGCAAAGACAAGGTGCACGTCTCCTCAAAGACCTAAGTGAAGTGGTGCAAGCAGGGAGATTTTAAAGTGCAGGAGATTTTAAGGTGCAGCCTTAAGAAAAGGCTACCTTCCAGAGGTTCATTTGGGGATCAAATGAAGAGAAAATTGCAGAACAAGTTTAAGTGTGCATTCTGGCAACCAAACAAAATCCACTATATTTTTAAAATGTTCTTTCTAACAAGTGCTGCTAAAATGGTATGAAATGTGCTAAGTATTGGCTTAAGGCTTAGAAAAAAACATTCTTTACTTTCTTTTCATATTGAAGTCCATTAGGGATTTTAAAAATTCCTACTGAATCATTGTTTATATATTTAACCAACCTTAAAACAGAAATTTCCTGAAGACAATAAAAATTGAGGTCAAAATCTCTTCCTATTAACACTAGGTAAAAGGTCTAAGGCAATTTACCCTTACGATTGTATCAAACACATTCCTAGACAGTTCTAATCATACGAAGACTACATTCTTCTCACTTTTCATTATGTTTCACAAAGACATCGCCATACATCTGCAGAGGACTCATTATTAACAGCAGCACAGTATTTCATTTCACTGAAAATGCTGTTTCTTGACCTGGCATTACATCGATTAACTTATGATAAAGTAAAGGAACAGTTTAGCCAAATAAAGAGCGAGGTCTCGGCTTTGTTACCTGCACTGAAAAAAAAAAAAGGAAAAAAACCTTTGATTGATTAGTTTTCTGATTAGCTACCCAAATAAATTTTAATTCCAGTTTTGCCTGATTAAAAAGGAATATATCTCAATATCTTTTTAAGTTCCAACTGAAGTGTTTACAGTGTAAAACTCATTACCCTCTTCTGAAGTAAGAGCTCATAAAGTAAAAACATTTTCTTCTTACATCTGTCTCAAAAAGGGGAAAGGCTACCTAACAAGAACATAACAGGAAAATAAAAATAAAAAAAATTGGTTTGCCTTTGGTATGTCAAGGTCAAACTGTAGACTACTGGAATGGCCACATTCATCTCACTTTAATTTCAAAACACCCAGAAGTCTAAAAAGACAGGTAGAAGGAGGAGTAAAAATAACGCCCCATAGACCTTACCTCACAATAAAGCAGGGTTGGCAAACCAGGGCTCTTGGGCCAAATCTGGCTTGCTACCTGTATTTGCAAATAAAGTTGGACTGGAACACAGACAATTCATACATCTGCATACTGTCTATGGCTACTTCTGTGCTAAAGGTAGATCTGTAATTACAAGAGTCCATATGGCCCCAGAGCCTAAACTATTTACTATCTGGCCAACCCCTGTTCTACATTGTGATGGGCTGAGGGAAGCTGGCAGGGCCTTAATCCACTCACCCTAAAATGCACCACAAATAAAACCATGAGCCTGGGCCAATGACTGATGTATAGAGGGTGTATTCCTCATGGGATGTGTCATCAGGTAGACACATCGGGTACCACCTAACAAACACCATCAGTTTGGCTGTTCAACTCACTGCAGGGTTCGGAACTGATTCCATTAATCCACTATTCCATCCGCCAAGCTCCTAATGTCTTTATCAACTCAGGTTGCCAACTTGAATGTTCCTCATTCAGTGAAACCTACAGACTTATTAAAATAAAATTATTACACTTACAGGGGAAAAAGTTCTGCTCAATCCAGCACAATGTTCAACTTATAAAAGCATATAGTTTACAGGAAGCAAATGGTCTTGCTGCCATAATTCTCATTTATAAGGTCTCTGAACCACTCAATTCCAACTACTCTAAGAGAAGTTGTGCAGGCTTCTGAGGGGCTTCTCTCACCCACCTGAAAGCAACTCCTTCAACTCTTTGCTTCAACCTACCAATGCGTCAACGAAATACACTTTTGGCAAGGCACAGACTGAGGGCTGAAAACATTCATTTGAAAAAAAAATACAGAAAAGTATGAATGAATGGGAATGGGAACTAGGAAAACTAGGACTATGACTCTAGTCCTAGCTCATTCACTAATGAGTTATACAAACTCATGAGTTTGTATAACTCATTAGTGAATGAGTTATTAAATTTTATCAATTTTAAACTTGTACCTCAGTTTCCTCATCTGCTAAATTAGTAGTTCTCAATTTTCCTGTTGCTACAAGTTTCACATGAATAAACGACATTCATATTGCAATTCTCAACATCTGCTGCAGGCATACAGTTTGATGAAAGTCTATGCCCCCCCATTCTGATATCTTCATCACCCGAAATGCACCCCCATCCCCCAGTTCTCCTGATGTCATTCTTTTTTCTAACAGCACTACAGCAATCTAAAAATATTCTTTCACCAACTAGAACGTAAGCTACAGAAGAGCAAGGACCTTTGTCTATCTTGTACATGACTGTATTCCCAAAGTCTAAAATGGTCCACACATCATGGAACAGGTGCTAGAAATAGCTGTGCCAACTGTACCTCCTTAAGAGGGTCTCTTGCTTGCTTACTCCTATCTTTCCTCAAGGAACTCTAAGTTTTCTTCTATCTCTAATACAACTTGAAGCCACTTTTCATATTTAACAAAGCTCACTGCCAAGGTGGCAACTGTAACACTGAGGCAAAATTACAATACTAATGTCTTCCCATTTACTTCACGCAGTACCAAAATGCTGTTCACACCAATACTGTATTTCAAAAATACCCACAATTCATCTAGAAGTGAAATTAAACATTAAATATTTTATACATTTCAAATATCAAATTCCAGTACACATACAAATATAAATGTTAAAATTACATTATTATAATTATTTGCTGATTAGGTAAGATAAAGTACTATCCCAAAATTTAACTAAATAGTATAATACTTAAAAAAAAAAAAAGGTAATTAATCCCAGAAAAAAATTAAAGCTAATTTTTTATATTAATTACTAAAACTAATGGTTAGCCTACAAAAGACAACTTAGAGAAAAACCCAACAGCTAACTTCAAATATCTGCAGGGCTATTATGCAAAAGGTAGATTTGTTTTATTTTGATTGGATCCCAAGAGTGGACTAGAATCAAAGGGTAAAAAATAGAGAAACCAAGCCGTATTTTGTAAACAAGAACACATTTCCAAAAATATATGGCTGCATGAAAATGAAGTGGGCTGCCTTATGAAGTAGTGACCTTCCCATCACTTGAAGTACACAGATACAGGATGGCTATCAGATTAACATCTGCATGGGTGGGAGGGTGAACTCAACAACTTCTTAAAGCCCCTACCAAGACTAAATACTACTCTAGTAGTCTGAAGGACATTCTGCAGTGAAGCCAGTTTTGAAAACTGCAATTGCATAGTGATGAAGAATACATGTACTACTAGTAAAAGTTAATGCTGCTGACTAGATTTATGCTAATGTACTAGTTGTTCTACTATACAGTGACCCTGGAGCAATACAGGTTGAAACTGTATAGGTCCACTTACAAGACTTACAAGCAAATTTTATTCAATAAATATATTAGAAAAATTTTTGAAGAGCCACAACATTTTGGGAAAAAAACTTCCTTTTTCTCTAGCTTACTTTATTGAAACACAGTATATAATACACATAACATACAAAATAACATTGGTAAGGCTTCTAGGTCAACAGTAGGCTATTGGTAAAGTTTCTGGGGAGTCAAAAGTTTACACACAGATTTTCAACTATGCACACCCCTACACTGTTCAAAGGTCTAACTGTACATAAAGTGTAATAAGAAAATAACAAAGTACAATGCAGAGAAAAACTCTTTTAATAAACCAATGCTGTGTGCTCTGCAAAAACAAAAATATTCCAAATTTTAAAATTTAAAAAATAATGTTGAAAAAAAAATACTGCAGATTCATCGGTCAGGCTTTTCAAGTGGTCATTTAATTGTTAGGCTATAGCATAGAATTTTAAGAATTGCTTAAGTATATATTAACTAAAAAGCACTCATGAATATGGTATTTATATAATCATCTGAGAAACAGTTACATGTAGGAAAACATCAAGCATCTTTATGGTGAAGTCATTTTAAAATGACTTAAATGGCACAAGTCAGGTGTACAGAGGAGATACATACATCCTGACACCTGCATGTGAAGTGAAAGGGCAAAGTGAATGATCTCTTACGGGCAGACCAAATTCTGTGGGTATCAGAAATGTAGGGTGAAACTCAGGAAACTGCCATTTTGGTTCAACTTAACATTTATCTGGAAACATTCCTCTCAAAGTGTCTTCCTCAAGACAAGTATGTCCAAGCTGCTCGCTGGGAAGCCCATCTCCAAAAGGGTAGCTGCAGGGAAATGGAACACCAAGTCTCTGTCCCTAAAAGGTCTGTGATACAGATAGGAAGACATATACTTGTAAGTTACTCATAAAAGGCAGACTGAAACACAGGCAATACTGATGTGAAAAGCAATGATGCCACAAGAACTCAGAAGAAGGAATTACTACTACTAACTGGTTGGTTAAAGAAAGTAGTTTTCAGCCAGACCCTGAAAAATGGAAACCCTGTCAGGAAGGGAAAGAGGGCTACTTTGGGTGCTCTCAGAGTGGGTCTGAACTAACAGCAGACAAAAGAAAGGAAGGGAGAAAATTCTGACGAAATTTATATTTGGGACAGAATCAACATGGGTACTAAATTTAGTATAGGTAGAAGCCATTGTTTTCTTCCACCTATGGCACTATTTTGCCTAGAACAATAAGATTTCAGTTTCTTCAAACACTCACCTACACTGCTGGTAAAAAATGTAAACTTTCTGGAAGGCAATTTGGCAACGTATATTAACTTAAAATGTGTATACCTTTAACCCCACAGCGACTTCTAGTGTGGGGGATCAGTCAGAGTGGTGGGAAAAACTATAGGGAAAGGACCCAAACCTTCTGAAAGGTTGGAAGGTTCTGCAGAGCCCAAGGGGAGAACAGTTGAAGGCAGCAGTTCTATAACCCTGAGGCAGAGGCCGAGGAGTAGGTACAATGCAGTGTAGGGGAATTTTATCTTAAACAGGCTTATTTATGTTGACCGGGAACTGACCTTTGATCGTCGCCCACATGACCTTCTCTGAAAGGGGAGCAACAAGTGTTAATTACCTACAGGTTGTGTTTGCTCTAGGTTTTCAGCCTTGTGCGGGCACTGAACAAAACCAAGCAGCTCCAGCTTCTTGGGGCTGCTCTGGCCACTAAAGCCAGGCAGTCAACTAGTTGCTCTTACACTGCATACCTGTGTCTGAGTACTCATTTCATCCATAGGCCAGGGTCTGCGCGACAGACCCGGCATTCTAGGAATTTAAGAAAACTACCATACCCATGTACCAGACTTAGCTATGAAAAATGCTCTTCATAAAGTTATTAGGATAGTGAATGAATGGAAATCTAATTGTCCAGTAGGAGACTGGTTCAATAAATGATTTCCACTGATTGAATAAGTACTATACAATCATTTTAAAAATCCACCAAGATCTCAGAAATCACCACTAAAGAACTTATTAATGTAACCAAACACCACCTGTTCCCAAAAACACCTATAGAAATTAAAAAAAAAAAAAAAAAAAAAAAAACATGGATGATTGGGAGGCTGCAGCAGGCAGATCGCTTGAGCCCAGGAGTTTGAGACCAGCCTGAGCTATATGGTTAAATCCCATCTCCACGAAATACAAAAAAAAAAAAAAAAAAAAAAATTAGCTGGGCATGGTGGGACACACCTGTAGTCCCAGCTACTCAGGAAGCTAAGATAGGAGGATTGCTTGAGACCAGGGAAGATGAGGCTGCAGTGAGCCATGACTGTGGCACCACACTCTATCCTGGGTAACAGAGTGAAACCCTTTCGGGGTTGGGGTGGGGAATGATCCTCACATACTGGCATAAAAACATTTTAATAAAATAAAATCAGCATGGAGAGTACATCCATATATTTTCCAAAAGAAAAAAGGACTATGTAGACAAACATGGAAAAAGTATGGATGACTATGCAAGGTATTAGTCTTCCCTAGATAGTAAAACAAGTGGAGTATTCCTTTTCTTTTTTTCTTTTACACTCTGATTTCTTTTATGATGAGCAACTAAAAGGTGTTTCAGAGACAAACTTCTTTTGAAACAAATTCCATTTTTCCTTAAAAGAATTTCTTCTCCTAAGTCTATCCCAACCACTATCTTGCCACGGATGCCATAATTTGTAAATCCTGTCTTCAAGTCCCAGATCTACACTTGAACACTGAAAACTCATTCACTGACTCCATGTCCATCCAGGCTTTTAATAATACAGTAATAATCAGAGAGGTATAAACAGGTGGCTTCCAGAGGTTACTGAAAGAGCCTTGCAAGCTGGTACTTCCAGCATCATTAATTATTACAACTGGTTACTCTGTCTCTTGGGGAATGAGAGGAAAAACTGGGATCCAGAAGTACTGATCCCAGAATCAGAGCGCACCAAAAAGACGTGACAGGACAAGACCAAGTCTGGCCCTGACACCACAGTGGCCAATGAAGCCAAGGGATGTGGAAACAGGAGCCTGCCCATTCTACGGCCATGTGGCCAGGAATAAGGCTCTTGAGACCTGGGAAATCCAACATTAAGAAGTATTCTTTGGGCTACATGATGAAAACAAAAAGAACTCAGGGAAGAATGGAGGTTAAAAAGAAAACAGGAGCAAGAAGCCAATGACTGGTCCAGTAACTGATCTGAGTTCAGCACAGATTAATCCTGGGCCAAAACGAAGGACCCAAGAACAAGGCAGAGGCATCGTTATCTTCTCAGTGAGATAATGCATGGCTGAATTTGCAAAGGTAAAAAGCAGATGACCGAGCAGTAAAGCAACTTGAGCTGCAAGGTAGGCAAAATGCCTTTAAGTCATAAACTACACTTACCCATCCAAGGGGCGCCTGCACCAAGTGCATGCTAAGTCATCAATATCAGCATCGGAATCAAAAGGCTATGAGCGAATACATTTTAAAAAACGAACGCACTGGGCAAGAGGGAAGACATAATTATAGGAGATCCAACCTTGTGTGAACTTACTAGTTGATAGCTATGTATTAGTCATGTGCCTGGGTTAACATTAATCTCTGTAGTTCAATGATAATGTACCTTTGTTCCTTAATCAACTAATCTCCAAGGTTTCAAATCAAAGAGTATCATTCAAATGTCAATCATTTAAGGACAAATTTGGGGGCTTACTTGCATATAATCAATCATTCCTTTCATGATTTTGGATAAGTCAAAGGATAAGAGGAGAAATCACCAAGGAATTCCTCAGCACTGGAAAATACCTGGGAGCTTTAAAAATAAAGATGCCTGCATGTTACCCTCAGATATTTCAATTCAATTGGCCTACGGATTCAAAAATCCTGGACACTAAGATTTTTTTTTAAAGCTCCCCAGGTGCAAACAAAAGTGAGAACTACACTCCAGTAGGAAGCTAGCTGGCTTCTCATCCTCCCAAAGATGAATGACTCTGGCTGAATTGCAGTTTGTAAAATATTTTAAAGCAACGATCTTCTCCAACACTAATTTAAGGAACATAGAAGTTTCACTCTTTCTCACCAACAATATTGGACTCTTGTCTGAATGTGAAATGGAGAAATGACAACCCCAGTTATTTGTGGTAAATACTACTGCATCAGCTAGAAACAAGCCAAAATGAAGGTACTCTGCTTGCTATTCTGAGGACATTTTAAAGTCCATGATCCTCTTGCTGAGAGGCTTCCATTTCTATACTCCCCATCCCCCTTCAGATGCACTCACAGATAAAAGATAAACGGGAAGACTGGCAGGAGTCCTGGTTACTATGACAGCAAGTAAAGGAAAGGAAATGCCTAAGCTTGTGAAATGGATAGTGGGAGCAGGAATCAGGTAGGCATTACTGAGCCACCTGCCTTGTTGATTGCGCACCTTCACGCACAATTCAGTTCCCTGCCTTCGCCTTATATTTCAACCTCTCCACAGGGTAGAAGGGAGACAGCACTAGTATGACAAGAAATCAGGGGAGGGAGCAGTCAACCAAAGATTTAGATGGTAGAGACAAAAGGTTTATAAGAAAATGAATCTTCTACATACCCATGTAAAGTTTAGCAAAAATATCACCTGATGGACTGGGTTAAGAGAAGTTCTTAATATCATACATTCATAGAATGACAAACATGGACTTTGACAACAAAGTCAGATTTGCATAATTTGCTAAACAGAACAAAAGCATGTCCATAAACTAGGCCAACTGCAGTGTTGCTCAAATTCAAGTGGTGGGAGGAAGGCGCCTAATGAACTGCTCTACTCTGCAGAGCAGGGAAGAGAAAGAGCACAAACACAAAGGAATTATAGGAATAAAAACATGCATCAGCTACTTTTTCAGATGCCACATATGAGGGAGATCATGTGTTGTCTTTCTGTGTCTGGCTTATTTCACTTCACATAATGTCCTCCAGGCTCATCCACGTTGTTGCACAGGATTTCCTTTTTTATGGCTGAAGAGTATTCTATTGTGTATGTATACCGTACTTTCTTTATCCATTCATCCACTGATGGACACTTAGGTTGATCCACATCTCAGCTATTGTGAATAGTGTTGCACGAACACAGGAATACAGATACCTCTTTGATGCCGATTTTATTCTGTTTATCCAGTAGTAAGACTGCTGGATCATACAATCATTCTATTTTTAATATTCTGAGAAATCTCCATACTGTTTGTGACAATGGCTGCACTAATTTATTTCCAACAACGGTGTGCAACAGTTCCTTTTCTCCATATCCTTGTCAACATTTGTATTTTGTCTTTTTCATAATAGCCATCCTGACGGGTATGAGGTGATATCTCAATGTGTTTTGTTTTTGCTTTTGATAGAGACGGGGTTTCACCATGCTGGCCAGCCTGGTCTCGAACTCCTGACGTCAAGCGATCCACCCACTTCAGCCTCCCAAAGTGCTGGGATTATAGGCATGAGCCACCACGCCCAGCCTCAATGTGGTTTTGTGTTTCTCTGAATTATGCTAAATGAAATAAGACAGGCAAAAAAAGACAAATACTGTACAATCTCACTCATGACATTTAAAAAACTTGGTCTCATAGAAGTAGAGAGTAGAATGGTGATTACCAGAGGCTTAGGTGGTTATGGGGAGGGGGTACTGGGAGCTGCCAGTCAAATGACACATAATCACAGATGAAGGAATATTTTTTAAAGTGTCCAGAATAGACAAATATAGACAGAAAGTAGATGAGTAATTATCTGGGTCAGGGGATAGTGGGAAGAGGTGTGGGGAGGGAGAATTGGGGAGTGACGACTAATGATTATGAATGTTCTAAAACTGACTGTGGTGATGGTTGCACAACTCTGAACAAACTAAAAACCACTGGATTGTACACTTCAAATGGGTGAATTGTAAGATATACGACGTTTATCTCAATGAAACTGTTTTTTCAAAAAGATCCAGCTACTTAATATAAATGTGCCTTTCTTCTGTAACCCCTTAGATATCTCTCTCATTCCACATACATCTTGCAAGTGTAATTATTTAGGAGTCTGTCCCCATGCTTAAAGCTCTTCAAGGTTGCTTCTTACTCATGGTTATTAGATGCTGGAGGTCCAAAGAACCTGGCTTACAATACATGTTCAATAAATGTTTGATGACTATGTAAGTCAAAGAATAAATGGAGAATTGAGAAATAAAAGTTGCTAACTGTACTTAATACAACTAGAAAGGAAGAAAGGATTATACTGAGTCATAAAATTTAAAAGATCTTCACTGCAAAGACGAAAACAGAATATTTTTTGAAAGACAGAGATGCATAATGAAGTTAATGCACATCCCACTAGTCAAAAGGAGAGATGCAGTGTAAAAGAACTAGAAATAATAAGACAAAAGACAGAAACAAAGGCTAAGGCACAGGCAGAAACACTTAACAGCACATCCAAACTTCTGAAAATTCTTGGGATTAAAATACAAAACCCAATGGGTGTTCAACTCCTGAAGCACATGGGGAACAATATAGCAACAAAAAAACCTCAACTCTGAAAAGCCATGGAAAACTGGAAATGGAGTCAGCAAGCCCTATGAAGAGACAACAGGACTTTACAGGGGGCCTACCTTAGGGTGTGCCAGTGAGATTCCAAATTAGACTTGGAAAGGGGGCAAGCCCTAGGGAATGGTGGCTCTCATTTTGTTGCATTATTAGCAGTGTCTCTCCTCAATTACTGAAACATGGAGGCCACATATGAAAAGGAACCTCAACCGCCTCGAAGTTATATCCAGAAGAAAAAATAAAAGAGCAAGATGGTGAAGGGTCTGAAATCTACGCCCTGGGCTGTACACCCAGAGGGAAGAACACGCTGTCTGATTTTGAGACTTCGGAGCAGGCTGATCTTCAACATTTCTCTTCAGATAAAAGTGGAGGAGGGGACAACACTTCAGAGGCAGAACTTGGGAATAAAAGCCAGAGACAGATTAAAGGTCAATCAGAAAATCCCTGAAAGTTTAGAACTTTCTGGAATGAGGCTCCTTGGCGGGAAGGGGGTGGTGGTGCTGGTTATGTTCTATTTCCTGTGGGTGGTGGTGACACAGGCATGTGCTTCACAATGACAAGTGATTCTCATTACTCATGGAATCCATATATGCCAATTTGCCTACTTGATAGAATTTATTTGTAGCCCCCAAATCAATACTCCCAGCAATACTGCAGTCATCTGTAGATATGCACACATGCAGAGTGTGGTGGAAAATTGCAGTCGCTTATTGCACACATTCCCAGCTGAGGTAGAAAAACACAATGTTCTGCCCTCGTTTCAGCTCACATATCATAAACAAGTGTCCTTTTGCCGTCTATTTAGTACCATGTTTTCTGCATGTGTGCTTTCTGGGGGTCATTTTGTTTTTTAAAATGGCTCCCAAGTGTAGTGCTGAACGGCTGTCTAGTGTTCCTAAGCTTAAGGATGTGATGTGCCTTAGGGAAAAACTTTGTGCTAGATAAGCTTCATGCAGGCATGAGTTCTAGCGCTATGGGTCTTGAGCACAAAGTTATCATTGTTATCAATGTTATCGACAATTAGTAACTATGGCGTCTTTAAACAGAAACACACATAAATCAAGGTCATGTATTGATTGACAAAAATGTATTGACAAAAATAACATGACCATATACTGGAAGGAATCTAACGCAAGGGCCAATGATTCCGAATTCACTCATGCAGCGTTCGAGGTAAATTTACAGAACTACCACAAATACACTGTGTTTACTACACTGTACATGTGTCATTTTATAGAGTATGTTAAAACAATAAAATAGCTTTGATGGGTGGTATTCACACATTGTATAAAAGAATCACCTATACAGTCTTTTTATTTTTTTTTAATGAGACAGGATCTCACGCTGTTGCCTAGGCTGGAGTACAGTGGCACAACAGTAGCTCATTGTAGCCTCAACCTCCCAGGCTCAAGCAATCCTTCTGCCTCGGCCTCTTCAGTAGCCAGCCCCTTGAGCAGCTGGGACTACAGGTGTGCATCAGCACATGTGGCTAACTTTTGTGTATTTTGTAGATATGGGGTTTTGCTATGTTGCCCAAGCTGGTCTCGAACTCCTGGGCTCAAGTGATCCACCAGCCTCAGCCTCCCAAAAGTGCTGAGACTGCAGGCAGGAGCCACTGTGCCCAGCCAACTACTGAGCCAAAAGTGCTGAGATTGCAGGCCCCTTTGAAATGTGAACAATTTTCATCGTTTTGCACTTAGAAATAAGCAGAATTTTAAAACTCCAACAGTGCTTCTGGTAGTCAACATGTTATCTCAGGGAAGGGCAGAAATGGGCAATAGGCTCTGTAATTTCAACCTTCGAAAGGTTAAAGAGTGAGTACCAGAATTTCCAGGCAAGACAGAGGATTCAACACAAGCACCTAATTATGCTCCCACCTGAAAACCTACTAGAACTACTGTAAAGAGATTTTTTTCAGCTTTATGGAGGTATCATTGTCAAATAAAAACGATACATATTCAAAGTAAACAATGTGATGTTTTGATGCACCTATTGTGTTTTTTTTTAGGTACAACCTTACAGGAATACAAGAAGAAAAAGCAGCAATAATATTTTGGAAGAAAGGAAGTAGAAGTAGAAAATCAACAATGGGAAAAACTAAGAATCAACCAAACCAACACCGGGCATCTCTGGGAAGTGGGGGTGAAGTGACACTAAAACAAATACAATTGGTTGAGTTTAAGGACTAGTTGGATCCTGAGATGCATATTTGAAGGTTTATACTCTGTGGCAGATAGAAGAGGGCTCTGCATTGGAGGGCACAGGCACAGCTCTAAATGGTAGTACTGTACCAAGCAGACATTAAGGAAAAAATGCACGCTGTGAATGCTGGGGCCCCTGTGTTCTTTCCCCCACTTGGCTCTCACAGTCATGGCAAAAGGCCTTTTACCCTTCAGTTTAAAACTCAAAACATTCTGTGGAAAGCCTGACTTATTCTAAAGATATCACAGGACTTAACCCAACACACGGCCAGGCCGTTGCAGGCCCAAGTGTGATGTCAGCATGCTCCACCCTATTAAAAATAAGCAGATCAGCATATATCGGAGAAAAGCCTTTTACATGGAAGATTAACACAGAAAAAAAAACTATCTTGAAGTAAATAATGCGGGAATGGAAGATGACAGTACCTTCAGAGATGAGAAGATACAAGATATAAGAATAAGAGACTACAAAAAAAGATTTGGGGAACAAAAGAGCTCTTAAAATTAACTTGACAGAAAGTTTATTCTTTTTCAACAGAAGGGTTGGAAGATAAAGTTTAGAAACTGCCCTAAAAAGAGCAAAAAGAGATGAAAATTAAGAGCAAAGGCATAAAACCAAGTGTACCAGTCCAGGAGGTCCAAGAGCTAAACTAAAGGGGCTCTGAGCAGAAGAGAGCAGCGAGAATCACAGTCCCCAAGTGGAGCTGCCGTTCTGAAAGAAGCCAGCCAGGGCCAGTACTGTCCAAGAAAAACTTCTGTCAAGGCACCTAACTGAAACTTCAGAGCACAGAGGCTAGAGGCTAGAAAATTCCTATAGTCTTATGATTTCAAATTTCTGAAGGTAGAATTCTACATTCAGCCAAACTTGCAAACAAATATGAGGTAGAATAAAGACTCTATCCATGCAAAAATTAATTCTAAGGTGTTACAGGATTCAACAAAATGAGCTGCATCAGTATCATCAGATTTCTCACTGCTGGAGAAGAGAAATACGAACACCGAGGGAAGGCTAAAAAGAAACCACTGGAGTTGATTTAGAACTGGAGGCATCTGTAGATGTGCACAGTTAGCGACAGGAATATACTCTGAGAAATGTGTCGTTAGGCAGTTTTGTTTTGTACGATCATAAAGTGTACTTCCACACACCTAGATGGTGTGCCCTACTACACACCTAAGCTATGTGGTGTAGCCTACTGTTCCTACACTACAAACCCACGCAGTTCCTGCAGGGAATACCGTAGGCAACTGCACAACAACGGTATCTAAGCACAGAAAAGGTACAGTCAAAATATGGTATAAAAGATAAAAAATGGTACACCCATAAAGGGCACTTACCATGAATGGAGCTGGCAAGACTGAAGTTGCTTTGGGTGAGTGAGCGGTTAGTGAACGTGAAAGCTTAAGACATTACTGTCCACTTTCATATCCCCGGCAGCAGAGTTTGTTTACACCAGTACCACCACCAACAGGAGTAACATGTTATGGTATGTTACAAGGTCACTAGGCTATAGAAACTTTTCAGCTCCATTATTTTGTAGAACCACCATCATATATGTCATCCATTGTTGACTGAAACACCCGGTCTCTACTAAAAATACAAAAAATTAGCCGGGTGTGGTGGCAGGCACCTGTAGTCCCAGTTACTTGGGAGGCGGAGGCAGAGGAATGGCATGAACCCGGGAGGCAGAGCTTGCAGCAAGCTGAGATTGTGCCACTGCACTCCCGCCTGGGCGACAGAGCCAGACTCCATCTCAAAAAAATAAAATAAAAATAAAAATAAAAGAATAAATAAAAATAATAAAAAAAAGACATGTGACTCTATGTGTATTTCCTAGTTCTGTACGCTGAAAGGGCCCAGAAGTCATGAGACCCCTACAGCAGTGAGTACTCCAAGCTACTCTTACTAAATGCCCAATCCCCAGACTGAGGCAAAGAAATGACACGGTGCACCCAGGACATCTTACTGTGCTGGAAAATGCAAAGCACTCAAGAACTGATGGAAACGTCACAGAGGACAAAGAAACTATAGATACAGAAACCAGCTAAATCTGGAAACATCTAAGCAAAATAATCATGAATAACAACTCACTGAACAAAATAATCCAGGAGTTCATCCTGACAAATGAACGGGAAAAAGGGAAGCTCTTGAGTTCAGTATCCTCCCCATCAAAAAAAGGCTAGAAAATAGCCATCACAGTAACAACTTAGGCAGGATTCCTAGATAAATGAATGCTAAAACTAGGGGTTCAAGTTTGATGAGAAATAGGTTATTTACATGGTTTTTAAGTATCCCCCCACTAATTACGTATTACCAAAGGGAAAAAATAGTAACATGGGAGAAACCTGGTGGACACCACCTTAACCAAGTATCAAAGTTACTATCAACGATAATGGGACAACACATCCAATGCCTCCTAATGTGAAGCTTTAGGGGTGTAGCATCACTTTTGTATTTCTGCCAAAAATGCATATTGTGAATCTAATCAAGAGGGAACAGATAAACACAAACTGAAAAGGGACAGTCACAAAATGATTGGCCTGTATTACTTTAAAAATGTCAATACAGGCTGGGCATGGTGGCTCGTGCCTGTAATTCCAGCACTTTGGGAAGCCGAAGAGGGTGGGATCACCTGAGGTCAGGAGTTCAAGACCAGGCTGGCCAACATGGCAAAACCACATCTCTACTAAAACTACAAAAATGAGCCAGGTGTGGTGGCGAGAGCCTGTAATCCCAGCTACTCAAGAGGCTGAGGCACGAGAATTCTCAGAGACAGAGGCTGCAGTGAGCCAAGATCACACCACTGTATTCCAGCCTGGGTGACAGAGCAAGTCACATTTCCCGCCCCACCCCCACCAAAAAAACCGTCAGTACTGTGAAAGACAAAAGCCAATAAGTGATCCAGATTAAAGGGGGCAAAAGACATAAAAGCTAAACGCAATGAACTGGCTTCTGAAAGGGGGTAAAAACCTGCTATAAAGACATTACTGGACCCAGGAATATTTGAATAGTCTTTTGATTCAAAATCACTGTTTCTGTCCAGAGTTTGATAATTATGAGTGACTGTTCTTAAGAAATATACACACAAAGTACTCAGGGAGCAAAGGGGAACGATGTCTGCAAATAGTATCTCAAATGGTTCAGAAAAAATATTTACGCTTCAAAAGAATGGCAAAGCCAATGTGGCAGGCAGTATGTTAACCCCTGGTGAGCCTGGATGAAGTCAATTCCTAAATTCCTCATTCCATTCTTAACAACTTTCCTGTAACTTGAAATTTCAAAATTAGAAGTGAAAAAATTAAGAATATTTTAATTTACTCTATGTTTTACATATAATCCTATTCTCAGTCAATACCTGTGAGTCAGTGTTTACAAAGATTTAAAATGTCAAAAATGAGTAGAGGGAAACTCACTGGAAACCATTCATGGGCCAAGGGCAAAAGAAACTGAGATACAAACTCTTTTTCAACTCTGAGACCGAGAACACTACATTGTGGAGGTGTTTATACTGAAAATACTTAGTCACAGAAATATAAATTTTTCATTTTATTCAAAGTTGGTACAGAATTGCTAACATTTCCATAAAATAATTACTATACTTCAGTTACAGGACAAAATACCACAGAAAGGAATGTACTTTGCAAGAAATGCAGTTCATCTTAAGTTTCCAAATACTTCTGAAGGCTAATGCAGCAGCTGGCAAAATAACACACAGTACACAAGGAACAGTGTATTTTACAGAGTCAGTAATGAAAACTGACAGCTCTTTAGCAGATATGCTTCATTTTTTTTTCATTTTTTAAACAATAACACTTTCAAAAACACATGAAACCAAGATCATACATGTTTACAATTTTAAAAAATCAGATTGTACACAATAGGTTAGAATAGACGAGTTAGAATTGTCATGATTTTAACAATCTTAAATCTACAATTTCAACTGTACTCCTTTCAATATAGAAATAACCTGTTTTATACCAAATTCTACTTTCTGTTTGCAACTAAAACACTGTACAATGAGATGGATCCAATTAGTCAAACCTTAAAATTAAAAAAGCTGTGAACAACAGAGGGTAAACTGGAAATCCACTTACAATTCAAAAAACTCACTAATAACAAAATTAATGTTCATCAACTTCATTTATAATCACATTTGGTCTACAATGTCTAACAAAAATGACACATGTACACAATACACACCCCCAGTGTACTAACTGGTCTCTTACAAAAAAATCTGAACAAAACATCATAAGCAGGACACTGGGAAGAACATTTTTCAATGTAGACATCTTTTAAAAATGCATTAATACTTACATATCAAAATTACTAGATAAAAGCAGCAGCACTCTGCTGACATTTGGCTTAAAAATAAATGAATGAATGAAGCAATTTCACAGGATATTATTAGAAAAAGAATTGGTTTTCTTCTTGAAGAAGACTACTAACTTTTGCACAGCAACTATTTTTGATATCCATCTTATCAAAAAGAAAAAAAAAGCACTGAGAAGTGTAACAGTTCATACGTGATTGCCAACATGGGTCTGGACAAAAGAAAATGGAATGTCCAAGCAAAGAATGGGTAAATCCCTGCTCTACTTCTGAACTCTGCTGGCAATCTAGAAACTGAAGCAGTAACAGTGGGGGAAAGCAAGGGAACAAATTCCATACCATCATCTGACACTAACGGAGTATGGCATTATTTAAAAAAAATAAAGCTTTTGCATTTTAATAACCCCACAGAAAAGTCTATGAGCAAAAGACTTGATCTGTTTGCCACTCAAAAGTTAGAGATCTCACAGTGAAATTAGAAAACTCTAATTATACATATTTACACTGCTAGGACTACTTTTCACCTAGGCTAATTAAAGCAGTTCTCCATGAAATTATAAATGAAAGGCATTTCTGCCAAAGAAATCTCCAGAAGCATTCTTTTGTACACTAACAAACTATCTTAAATTTAAAAACATGAAAAGGTACAGAACACATAGTATGTAGGATTAACAGGTTGTAACAGCTTTAAATTATCACATGTTGCTAAGCCAAGGATGTTACTCAAACTTCTTTTTCCTGCATTTCTGGTACTCTTCTTCCCCTCATCCCCCAGGCCTGAGGTTTGATATTCTCAAATAATGTGGTAGGCTCATACCCGGCTAGCTTTTTGCTGGCAAGAATAATCTCTCCCTCAAAGGGTTCAGGTTAACTCTTCTAAAACATCTCATATTAGTCCACACCAGATACAGTCTTCCTTATAGATATATTAGAGTTGACCAAGTCTTTCCCTAAAGAGATAATTGTATAAAAGAGTAGGAACAAAGGTAGTCATTTCTATCCCATTCTGAGAATTACATCTTTTAACACATGGGCAAAATTTAAGACAAAGACATTCATTCATTCTTGATAAGCTACTCAGAGGTGAAGTGAGGAGGTGGAAAAGGGCAATGCTGAGTAGAAGAATATACGTTTTCTTCTGCACACACATTAACAGATTTCATCTCATCTAGACTAGAAGAGGGTTAATGGGACAGGTGAAAGAATCCTCTCCATCCCACTGTGAAAAGCAAAGTAGCACCTCTAGCAAATCTGCTTCAGAATTAGTCTGATGCTCAGAACACTCAGATAAAATTATCCTTTATTAAAATGAAGCACAGTCAAGTATAGGAAAAAAAATAAAGGTAACTTCATCTCTCACACACAAACGTACACAAAAAAATCAAAGACAAGTAGTATTTGCCCTGTTAAAGTATGACTTTCTGCATGTTTAGGGGGGCACTGTTGATAAGAGGTAATATTTCTTAAAAGATTTAAGATTTTTTTACAAAAAACCCCAATGACACTACAGCTTAAAGCAGAAATGTGTCACCTGTTTCACCCACCAAAAACCTAGACATCCATCCTGTGTCTCCAGTTTCAGGTTGCAGTAAAAAGCCCTCAAACCCCATTTTAGCTAGTAACCCCCAAATATAATTTTGGTATTCTTGATATTTATATTCTCTCCCTCTATCAATGTGGTACAAACTTATTGAGATTATTCCTTTGGATCCCTTACCATTAGGACCAGTTTAGATACTGCATTGTCTTGGGCTTATCAATACTGTAGTCCTCATAGCAACTCTGAGACAAATACCTGGTGGCCTTTATGACTGGCACTTATGGGATACAGAGCATACTATTAGTCTTGTGCTTTCTATGTGTGGATACACTAATGTGTGAACATGATTTTGTGCTTTCTATGGACTTTAGCTTTCTATCATGGAATATAAACTGTTGTCACGTACCTGTTCTCAGATATACCTATCAACCTACAATGGAAAAACAACAAAATTAAGATCACAGAACATAAGTAACTTTAAATTTTTAATTATGGATATAAAAGAAACAACATTTAGGCTGCAACACAAATACAGAACCATCTGGTTTCATTGAACCTAAATAAAGGCTGCAAGTAAAGTATGTAACTATAATGCATGTGTGTTTTTTTTTTACTTCCTTCACTAGTTATGACAAAATTTAAAAGGAATAACAAATACAAATTTTCTGTTAAGAACGGAAAGGTGCAAACAAGCAGAGTCAATACTGGTAACCAGAAGGCACTAATCCAAACACGGAAATTTCATAAGCTGGTTATATTATGGAATACCACATATACTGGCCTTTGCCAGTTTGGGATTTCTACAATAGCAATAAGCCTTGTTTCTATTTCCAATTGTAACAACAAAAAGATGAGTTACTAGTGAACATTCCACTGACAGAAGTCTAGGCTACATTGATAAAATGAAAACTTATCTAGACTACTCTGTCCAAGAGCAATAAAAAGTAAACGCTCTTTTATCCAGCAGCACTAGGAAACAGGGTGAATTTACCAAGATAAATTAGATTGGGGATAGCTACTGCCAACTTGTGCTGTTGTCGAATTCACTGTAATAAGTATTCCTCTTATTGATAGAGCTCTGAATGTAAACAACCTAGAAGTGAGGGGTAGAGCTTCAGTATCATGGGCAACAATTATGTTACCGTGCTTTTCGGTGGTATGGAGCAAAACCACTGTTCCTACACGACGAAGAATCTGAGACCACTGTGTTTTGTCTTGATTTGCTCGCTCTTCAGCTGCTTACTTTACTCTAGCATCCTTTCTCTTCAAGCAGGCTGTGAACCCAGGTAACCAAATTTAAGAGTCATTACATAAAGTAAGGTTATTGGTTTAAGTCAACAGCCTCAGATTATGTATGGTACTGCCCAAAAAGTAAAGTGTACAAGATTAGCAATGATACGGATACACCAAACAGTTTTTGTTTATTTCTGAATGAAAGACTATATGCCAATGGTTAGCATTGTTGGTTACCAGATAAATTAAATGCTTACCCCAAAACAAAAAAGCTAATCCCTCTTTTTTATAAAGAAGTTTAGATGGAAACAAACACAAATTACATCAATTCTCACAACATTCCTTTAAAGGTGAATCAATAATTTAAAGCCTTATTCTCAGCATCGGAGAGAGAGAAGTTTAAATAAAAACATTGTAAGTAGCTGAACAGCTAAAGTATTCCAACAGAAGACAGTCTGACAAAAACATTCCATTTTAAGTGACCTTGAGAGAAGAAAAAGATTTGCAGTCCTAAGTTAACCAAGTCTAGCAATCGAAAGATTACTTTTTCACAGTCCAGCCCCATACCTTCCAGTACAAAAGGATTCCTCTGTATGCCAACTAATTCCAAATTTTTACTTATACTGAAAAAAAACTTTTTTTGGCATCAAAACAAACTCCATTGTTTCTCTGCACTCTGATACCATCATTTCAAAGGGGCTCACATAAATGATCACTACTGCTCTCTCCCTAATTTTTGAAAAAGGAATTCTGAGAATAAAATAGTGCTTTTATTATTAGCCAACACAAAGTGAGAAAATCATTCTCGAGAATTAACATTTTAAGCTAACAGAAATTCAGTATACCTAAAGCATAATTATATTTAATGAATCATTATTTGGATCTAAAAGTCCTCAATCCTGGGGCAAAATGGCACTTTCACACATCATGCGAATATGCCTTAAAGTGAACTAAGCTGACAAATCAAAATTTGAATTTGCTAAGTGCTGAAAAGACTAGGTGTAGAACTGACACAGCAATGTGAAGGAAGACAAAGAGAAAGACCAGTCTCTCTGAATGGTAAGTGGGCATATACACATATAGAAATATATCCCATTTGTAAAGAAGTCTGCTCAGGCTATTATCAACACTGAAATGCCTTCAACAATCTAGCACCTGGCTAATGCAAAATCTTACAAATACTGAAGCCTCAAAGCATTTTTCTACTAAATTATCTCTACTGCATTAACAAACTTTGTACTTTATAATGCTCAAACATCAAATCAGGGTTTAACGAGCTGAATCTTATTTATTAGTGCCCCAATTTATATGGGGAGGAGTTTAAAGTAGCTGAGAACCAAGGTGCTTCAAGCTCCAGAATCCAATGAAAATGATTCTACATATGCAGATTTTAAGCTAATATTTGTTGTCTTTTACCAACGGGCTAACGTCTGTGTCACCCAGGTACTTCCTCTCACTTAATCATTTTTCTGATTTCTTAGGAAAATTCTGTCCTGGCAAGTCTCTGTAGTCACATAATTTAACAGGAATGGCGTTGTGTACATCTCTCTACTCAAACCTAGGAAATAGTGAGGTGTCACCACCAGCGACCCATGTGATCCCCTTCCAGTCACCATGCCTCTGATGAAAATGAGCCAGGGGAATCAACATAAGGTAACCCTGTAAGCTTTAACACTGCCAAGCAGGAACAGGGAAGACCTAACCTTTGAGTAGCAAATAACTGAGTAGCCAGTAAGCCACTTTATTTGGTGGTAAAGAATGAAAATAACACATAGGCTACACCAAATGATATTCAAAGTCAGAGGGGAAGCTCCATATGCCCACTACAGAGAAAATAAGCCATGGACTGCAAATACAGACACACTCAATTGGCCCTCACAAGATTGAACCCCTTGCTTAGCCTCAGGTTACACAAGTGCATAACAACTCCCTCAACTCAGTTCTTAAAATGTGAAGTTTCAGAGTGATAGGTCCCAGCTAATTTCTTGAGGTACCATCCCTAAAAGCTATGGCTACATGACCCTGGCCAGCCTCTTTGTGCCAAAGACAATAGATCCTTTGAGCCAAGTGAAAAGGAAGCCCTAGGAGATAAGATCTATTGAATTTAGGCCAAAGGACACAGCACCACTGCTATTGCTTGATGCTTCTCTTATCTAAAGACAAAGCATAATTACCCCCGGGGAAGAATAGCTGGTGAAGAAGAAATTGGCTCAAGTGTTTACTCTGGGGGTGGCAGAACAGAATATTCTTAAAGATTACCAGGGAAATTAGAGGTCCCACAAAATACGCAATAATCATCCTGCATACCAATGTAATACACCCTTCTCATCAGATCTTGGGATGAAAATTGCCTGAGAAGACTAAAGTCTAAGAACTGGGGATACCATTAACACCTGGTAAGACATTTATTTTTCTCTACCTTCCAAGGCCAGTGTCCTCACCTCATTCTGACTTTTAGCTATTCTAGTCAATATCAATCTTCAATTCTGAACCTTAGCTTGAGCTAATATAAAAATATACACATGTTAATGTCTAAAGACCAATGTCATCATTTAGGACCCATTTAATCAGTGTAAAGTATGAACATTTTGCTAGCTTAAGACAGTCCATGTATCATTCCAGGAACAATCATTCTAATGAAATATAGACTGGAGACTGGTCCCTGAATGAAGCTGCAATCAGCAATTCACAAACTTACTCGAGCACGTTATCTATTACTGGGAAGCAATAAGAAAGACAAGCTTCAGGGACTTTAGTCTAAATAAAGTGATGTTTATACTGGCAAGAATAAACAACTCTAACGAATATGCTAATAGTCATTCCTTATTTACAGACTTTAGTACTCTAAACTTGACCTACTGCTATATACACACAGACACAAGATGATGTACCTTATGTATCTTAGTAAGAGCAGAAAGAAGGTAGAGGGACCCTAATTCTCCAAACTATTAGGACTCAATGTTAAATAAACGCAGAAAAAAAAAAAAATCACAAACACCTCCTATTCATTTACGCTGGATATGGAAGAGATAGAAAGGCTGCCCAGACAATATGTCAATTATCACCGAATTACAAAGCAGTGTGGTTCAAAGAAAATTTTAGTTCTTACAACTTAATGTTAATTTGAAAAATCCAGGATCTTATTACTTTCCCAAACACCATAAGGTTGTCCCAAAGGAAGAACAGTTCCTTTGAAAAATAGGACAAAACATTGACAAACCATTTGTCCAGACACATCTAAACAAACCATGAGACCAGATTTGGAGACCTGGTTTCTGTTCTTCCCAAATAAGACTTCATAACCTTGAACATGTCGCAGCCTCAACCTCCAAACAAGAAAAGGATGATCTCTATCTATTTGGCCCCCAAATTATAAACCTCAAGAATAAAACTGACAAAAAGTTTCTACAAGGCACTCTAGCAGTCTAAGCTCTTCAGATATACATGCTATTCATACATAAATTATTTTTTCATTTACAGACTCAGTCCATCAGAAAGCCTCCTGATCATGGGAAGACACTATGCTACCTGATGATTTCTAAAATTAACTTTGGACTAATCAAGTCCATCATAATGAAACTAGTTTATAGACTACAAAAAAATTAAAAACAAGACTGAGTTCAAAATCTACAAAAGTATTTATGAAAGTAATTTCCCTAAATACAAGTCTAGTAAAATCATGCAATCTAAAAAGTATCAGAGATTAAAGAAAGTACATACATAATTTGCTTCCTTCATCTTTCATGGAGGACAAAGGACAGTGTTGAGCACCCAAAGACACAGAAGTACGTAATCTGCAGAGCTTTTCTCTAACATCTTTTGTACCCTGTACCCACTAGCTGCAAGTGGGTGCCAAGCCATGTCAAGTTAGAGTCCTATAATTACACAGTCCTGTAATACCCTCCACAAGACACACTACTAACCCCAAAAGTTCTTGTTTGGCACCTCTCAAACATGCTATCCATCCTACAGAAAGACTATATTGACAACCTAACAACAGCAAAGTACGCACTGAGTTTTCTGTTACTGATGGCCAGCTTGCATTGAAATATCCTCATGCTCTAAGTCACTATAACAAAAACACAGAGGCCGTGTACAGATGGCAAGTCTTTTGAGGAAAAGAAAAATCAAGGAAAAACTCGGCAAGGATGCAATAAGATATGAGAATTAAATTTGCCCTCTAAAAATTCAACCTTGATATATCATGATCTAATCAAGTAGAGCAATCCAGCACACAAAGGCAGCATCAATTTTTCTTTAGGTTTCCGGACATATCTTCCAACTAGATCCACTTAGGAAGGCATTTGGCTAATAATTTTTCCAAATAACAAGAACAAAGCTAAAAAATTAGCAGAATATATGAGTAATCATCTGATTAGCATAAGTTAATCAAACACTGCTTAGGGGCTGGTCCTTTCCAAACTGTATGAACAACCTTAATATGATCAATAAATATGGGGATCATCAGCAACATTTGCTTCATTTTCTCCCCCATAATCATTTAACGATACAATCATGACATGTAACTTTACAGGCAGACTTGTTGGTCATTTCAGTATGGTTCACTTAAACTTGAAAGTAGAAAGAAAAAAAAAGGAACTGGAACAAAGTTTTTCCCTAACATTCCATACTGGTGGTACAAAAATACCTACAGGAAGACATTCTTTCTTTTGGCAATCAGAATCCGTAGGCTCATGCTAACAAAATGAACCTGGCAAACGAACTTGTCCTGAAACAAGTATCACACAAGCACATTCGATTTTCAGTACATAACTGATTGTACAATGTCTAAGAAATAAGTTTTTCTTAATGGTAGGAGGGCTTACAGAGACAAAAAAAATTTAGAAATGAGCAAATCTTCTACTTCAGGGTAAGAAGGTCTGCCAAGACTTGGCAGTGCAGACAGTATACCTTAATTCATGGTAACTTAACATATATTCTGCTCTAAGTGCTCTGTGAGAATAATTGGTCTCTCCTTACTTTGGTATGCAAAATTTAAAACCACATTTGCACAATTCAGTCTGTTAGGTTTTGCTTCACTTAAGTTGAAGATTTACTTTCATCCATCTCTGGGAAAATAAAGTCTTGTAAATAGATGATTTTCTGCTAAGTAAAATTTGGCTAAAACCTACAGCGTAAACAATGCCTGAGAGATGCAACAGTTACTTAACTTTTTTTCCCCAAAGACCAGTCAGTATTGTCTTAAGTTAGTGTCTCACCATATCCTTAAGTTCATAAGGAGAAATAAACAAACATGAAAATTCCAAGCGAACACACAGCAAAAAGTCCAATATTTAGTATTATTTTAACTTGCCGAGTCTCTTCTAGCATCTGTAAACAAACAGCCTCCTCCTCCATCAGGTCTCTGAGACTCCTCTTGCTGAGGCTCTTACTTTTAAAGCCACAAAACCAGTCTATGAACTTCCAGTACCGACCTCCATCCTCCGTTTCTTTCTTTCTCTCTTTCTCACCCATGAGAGCTGCTTGCCCATTGGAGTAAGCATCAACTGGTGTTTCTGCCTCTGAATGACCTAAAGATGCCACTGGGTTGCCCTCCTCTCTGCAGGTTACCAACAGATTAACATCTTCAGGTTGAAGGCCCTTAATGCTGTCTTCAGATTTCCCATTGGGAATGACGTGGTTGATGGTCTCATTATTCTCACTGCATCTCAGAATGCTCTTTTCTTGCATTTTGTATGGTTCCTCTTTCGGGGAGCAGCTCTCCTTCACCACCAGGTTCTTCTTAGACCAAAAGGTGGTGGTACGAATCTGTTCCTTTGTGGGAGGTGGCGTGAGAAGGCTCACAATTACAGTAATGAGTCCCGTGACCCAAAACAATCCTGTGGCCACATACATATAATGGATGTCTTTGATGAAGCCTGGCCTATTATCAGGTTGGTCACATTCTGGGGCACGGTAGGCAAAGGCCAGTATTAAACGGACTGCTCCAAGAACAAAGCCAGCCATTCCACCATAGAAAGCCCCTTGTTCATTGCAGCGCTTCCAGAAAATTGCCAGCAGGAACAAGGCTGCCACTGGGGGTGTCAGGTAATCTGCTACCTCCTGAATATAAAGGTACATCTGGCCTCCTTGCATCTCCACGATGATTGGCACCCATGCTATGCTGATCACCACCATAAATGCCACAAATATCCTCCCCACAATCATTAACTCCCGGGAGCTTGCGCTCTTGCGGATAAGTTTGTACACATCAAGGGTGAATATGGTACTGGCACTGTTAAAGATAGAGTCCAAGTCACTCATCAGAGCTGCAATCATCACTGCCATCATTAAGCCCCGAAGGCCCACAGGGACCAGCTTCATCACCAGGCGTGGGTAAGCAATATTGGAGCAACCAGCTCTGCTTCCACACACTAGCATGCAGTGCTCTGGGTTGATGCAAGCTATGTCATCAGTAAACAGTATCCTGGAAATCATTCCTGGGACAACTATGATAAACATTGGCAGAAGCTTTAAGAAGCCAGCCATAAGAGTAGAGCCTTTGGCATGAGCAATGTTTTTGGCTGCAAGGACCCTCTGCACGATGACTTGGTCAGCACACCAGTACCATACTGAGGCTGGGGTCTGCCCAAGAATGAATCCAGGCCAAGGAACATCTTCATCTGTTGGATTCCGCAGCATTTTCAGGGCTTCTTTCTTAGGGTAGACATTACAAGAATTTGTGTTGGAAAGGTTGTATGTCAATAAGATGGAAGTGACATCGGGTGAGGCCAACATGTACCTTCTCTTAACTTCCTCAAACCCTCCAATCTCCATTATGCTAATAATCATAAGTGTAAGTGCCCCAATAATCATGAGCAGAGCCTGCAGAGTGTCTGTGTAGATCACTGCAACAAGGCCTCCGGTGACAGTCAGCAAAGCAGTCATGCCAATGAGCAGGATGACAGACACATAAAGATTCCAACCCAAAGACTCCTGGATAAAGAGGGCACCCGAATACAGATCCACTGAGAGCTTGGTGAAAATATAGAGAATCAGAGACAAGGCTGCAAAATAGACCTGAATCCTATGGCCACCAAATCGCTTGGACAAGTATTCAGGCATGGTATATACCCCTGACCGGATGTAAATTGGGATGAAAACCCATCCCAGAAGTTGTAAAAGCAGTAAGGCATTGAATTCCCATGCGCCCACTGCAAATCCACTTGCAGCTCCAGATCCTGCCAGCCCAATGAAGTGCTCACTCCCAATATTGCTCACAAACAGAGAGGCACCAATTGCTACCCAGGTCATAGAGCGCCCCGCCAAGAAGTATCCACTCACGGTGCTTCTATTAGATTTCCACATGGCAAAAAAACCAATGCACATGACCAGGATAAAATACAGGGCCACTATGGCAATGTCTGCTGTGTCCAGTACAGCTCTCATTCTGGTAACTTGTGAATAATAGCGTCCAATGACAGAAGTGTCCAACTTTATTTATTTTTAGTAACCCCAGCCAAGTCTGTAAACCATACGTGAACTGGACTACACAGAGCAACACAGCAGGTCAAAGTCTTTGTCCTTTGGTTTGCTGTCTTGATGGTGGTGGTTGTGATAAACTTTGAAGAAGACAGTTTAAATTTTCCGCTTCTTAATTGGGATTGAGAACTTAGCTCGTACTCTTAATCCACTCTCCACAAGACCATCAGCATTTACTCAGGTGCTGGAGGAGAAATTCTGAGTTGCAGCTAAGTCTAGTGAAGCCTACTGTACCAACCCTGCAAGGCAGCAAAGACAAAAGACAAAGATTGAATTAGAGGAGGGTCTCACCACGTGATGAGGAAACTTTCAGTCTAGCAAACATGGCGCAACAAGACATTCTTTATAAAAAGAAAAAAAATTTTAAATACACTTCAGTTCCACAGGAAAGAGCAACCTATATGATCACAGCTGATACTTATGTCAGTGAGAATATTAATCATTTTGAACTAAGGACAAAAATTCATCAAACTCATAACTAAGTGGCCTAACTTCAGCAGCTAACTGCCTACCACAGCATTGCCCTTTCTTGTCTTACTGTGGTAGTCTCAGATTGGAACAGGTACTAAGATCTCAAAGCACCCTAAAGGGAAGAAAACACTAATTAATAATAAGGGCACAAAAATGAAATCTTAAAATACTATGAATCCTAAGAGAGTATGGGGCTAACTTTATGGCCAGTTAGGGTCCTGGATGGAACTTGGTGGTGTTTACTAGATGTTATCATCTACCCTCAGAAAATTTAAATATAGAAAACCAAGTACTGCCCAGTCTCTGGAAATGTATTGTTATAAAGCTTCTTAAACTCCCATAAATGGATATAGTAGTCATACAGTAACCTAGAACTTGTGAGACGTCCTCTGCCCTAATGGGAAACAAGATATTCCACACAAAACTAGAAATATCCAACTTACAAAACAACTCAAAAATTGTATTATTTCTGCTAGTTAGAAGATGCTGCAAGAAAATAAAAAGAAAACTTTAAAAGAGGTAATTTCCTTCTCTTCTTTTTCATCAGGCAGTATTTCCAAAAGAACCTCTGAGAGGATAACAGCACTGACTAAAGGTATGATTTTATTGAGTATTTTTTCCTTTAAATGCTTTTTGTTGAAGGGTGTAGGGAAGCAGAGAAAAGAGGGAAGAGGAGAAAAGTTTTCTGAAGACTAAAAAATGATTTATTATTATGTCCGCCAAACCTCAACAAAACAGACATTTGTTGACCATTAGATAAATCTTCAGTAGGACCATCAGGAATTTCTCAGTTCTGGATTAAGATAATCACTCTGCAAAACAGACATTTAAATTTACCTAAAATTAAACGTATTAATTTGATGTCTTTTCTCCTGAAAAAGAGACAAATACTGAATTTTCAAAGTTAATTGTAATTGTAGCGAATAGATCAATACGAAAAAACATTTTTATTCAACCTAATGCCTTCCACACATTAACTTCTAAATGATTTCTCCTTTTGCAGTAAGGCAACCTCAGAGCAAAATGTTTTTCCATGCTTTTTCTGATGAACCTAGGCATTTTCCTTTTAAGTCCTATAAATGATACTAAAGCTACCTCTTCTTAAAACTGTTCACAGCAGACCACAGTATTAGAAACTTGACAACACACTTCTCACTGACAAAGGAGCTAAACATAATGCCTAGAGACTACTGCCCTACAACATTAGGTTCTTAGGTCTAATGCAGAAAAAGCTGCCTGGATAGAAATGTCTCCATTCCATCTGCATGCCTTTTTAAAGCATTAAGCACTACAATAATTATACTATGAAAAGTGATTTAAATGCTTTCTAAGTGTCAATGGCTGGCATAAATAAGATTGCCAGAGAAAAGCAAAAAAAAAAAAAAAAAAAAATCTTGAAAGTTGAGATTTGTATCACTTCATACCTGCCAAATCCTGAAGATGATCATATTTTTATGACCACCTTCCCCACTCCCAAAAGTTTTCAAGTTTTTAAACAAATGCTTTGACATTATGTAGGAGGAATCATCTAAATTTTAAATAAAATCTAATCGGATGACTAGCAAACATTATTTAAAAGGGTACCTTCAAATGTTTCTGCTTAAGGGAAAGTTGTCAATTACAATGAAAACTGCTGTGTCAATTACAAGGAAAACTGCTGTTGGCAGGTATGAAACCCTGCCTCCAGGTCTCTCTGCTACCCAACAGCCATCCAAGTCATCCTCAGGCCACTTGTTTCAATTTTCAGAAGGCTACCTGGCTAATCAGGTATCACTATTCCCAATGGCAGTAGCAACCACGCTTTCCAAAGAAGGGAAAGAAAAGCATTGGGTATTTCTGGTTTTATCTGGGGGGGAAATAGGGTGGGTTATGCCTCATAGTAGCTGCTGCAGCTTATTTGTTCAGAGAACAAAGTGCTCAAAAAGAAAACAAGCACTTCCTCAATCACTGGGAAGCACTGTTACTATCAGTAACATTGTTTTTCATTGTCAAATCTGATTTATGCAAGGCAGATATAGAAGCTATATTCCGCTGTCTGATGAATGCTCAAACTGCATGAAGTTCTCATGCTAGCCCTAACTCCTAACTTCTCTAGTAAAGTTGCTCTGCCCACAGGAGAGGTAGCAGAGAATAGCCTAACACTAGCTCAAGGCTGAATTCTCAACTCTCGGCCTAGGCTTCCTCAGATCCTTCAAAGCCACTGCGGACAGTTCCCTTCTCACTGGATACCATACCAGTCTGTGGGTAGGTTTCTAGATTTTTCCAACTTAAAATACATGCAGAGACCAGCACCTGGTAAAGACTGGAAAAGGAAAAACAAAACCAAAAACAGGTCAATTTAGTTTGTAGGAATATATAAAATACTATAATGCAATACAGCTATATTTTACACTCTAGTCATAGTCACAGCCTTGAATTTCAGTCTTTCAAGAGATAAACTGTACATTCCTTAAAAATGGTTCTGAATATACAGTATGTTATATATATATATATGTTTTTTTTCCTTTTAAAGAAAAAAATACAATGAGCATTGTCCAGGGTTCCCTTATTTTTACAAGAATATACATGGAAGTATCTTCAGCTAACATGAGGCTTTTTAACTTGTATTTTTATATTTATATATGCCTATTGTCACAGTTCACCATTCAGGCAAACCTCTCAAGTAAAAATTATAAGACAATAAAATAGGTAGAGTTATGAAAAGCTTGTAAGTGGGCTCCTTGGTAGTCCATTTTTTTTTTCTTAAAAAGCTTCTGTAATGGGAGTATACTTGTAGAATGCAAAAAGAAACAGTCCCCTAGTGGTGATGAGCAGATTGAGCCAAACACTGAATACACAGGTGCTTTGAAACACAGCAGATTCCCCTTCTTCCCAAAAGAGAAGGCAGCCTTCTCAGAAAGTAGTATTTTATTGTTTTGCACAGAATCAGAATGCAGTTTTAGTTCTATTCCATGTATCTGGATAAATTAAATTGCAACTGAAGAATTAATCCAAATAGAGAGGTGTAAATGTAAATATTTGCTGCATTTGACCAAATAGACCAAATAGAGACAAAAAGGTAAGACCAAATTTAAATAAACACTTCTTCAGGTGACATAACCATGTTGACCAAAATGTAATTAGTTATCATGACCAGATCTCTCTTGTACTATCTGGGTGACCATATCATTTATTTTCCAAACCAGAAAATTATTCTGGAACTATCTGTAAACTGCAGGATATATGGGCACACTATCAAAAAATAAAAAATAATAAAATTTAAAATCACCTGCCATAAAAACCAAACAAGGAACAAGAAAAATTATCTCCTATACTCAGTCAGGGCTTCAAATCATAATAAGTTCAATGACACAGGCGGGCCTGCAAAGAGTAGAACGCAATAATCTTAAATGTGACCAAACAACCACCTCTTTAGCTTTGGAGTCAATTTACAAACCACACACTCAAGGTACAATCTGAGACACCTAGTCCAGCACTCTGTCAATGGTAAGCTTGATAAGTCCTGCTCATCCTCTGATCCAAATGAAAAATATTCACTTAGCTAATAATTTAGGGTTACAGAACACACAGACACCTCTGAAAACCTAATTACCTGAATTACAATCACTTTTGTGTAACCTACCAAAAACAAAAAACATGGGCATACCCAAGCTTGTTTTCTCCCCACCCCAACAGACAGATTTCATGATTCTGTAAGAAGGGAGGTGGATGTAGGTACCACATCTATGTAGGTGGCATGGTACAGAAGAAAACAGCACAACTTTTAAGGGCTGGGTTCCATGCTCTGTCACTTCCTAACTGTAGGATCTCGGGCAACAACTTCATCCCTACGAGCCTCAACTGTCTGGCTTTTAAAATGAAACCAACTCGCTCCTTATGATTTATAAGGAGTAAGTAACAGAGAAAGCTAGTATTGCCCAGTGCAATGGGGAGGGTGGTTCAGCAAATGTCAGTTTACTCCCTACAACCTGAATATACTAGAAGTGATATTAGTTCCTTTCAAATTAAACTGTCAACTATGTGCAAGGCATATTAGGATCTTCCCAAGTTATTTATATATAGAAGAACTAGATAAAATAACGCATTAAAGACGCAGCTCTCTCTAACATTTTAGACTCCCAACTATCTCATCAACTATTAGCTCCTACTTAAATCACTTCAAGTAAAACACAAAAAGAAAAAATTTATATAAAATTCTTAAGACTTTTCATACATGCTTTCACTTTTGTCACCTTGACTCAAGGTCTAGGAAAGCAAATTCCAGCTGTGGAATAGACTACCAACGCTTGGTACAAAGTGTATGTGTGCTCACACAGGACTGTCCTCAACCCTTGCTTACTTTAAAAATGTGGAGCAAGGGTATTGTAGCGGTTCATCAGTAACACAAAGAGCAAAACAGGTTTTCCTAATACAACTGGACTGAACTCCAGCCAGTTTTAAATTGTAAGTGGAGCTAAAGACAACACTACAGATTAAGTATCCGTAATCCAAAAATCAAAAATCTGAAATGCTCCTCCCAAATCCAAAACTTTTTGAGCACTGACACGATGCCCAAAGGAAACGCTCACTGGAGCATTTGGGGTTTGGGATGTTCAGATTTGCGATGCTCAGCCACCAAGTAATATGCAATATCCCACAATCCAAACACTTCTGGTCCCAAGCATTTAAGATAAGGGATATTCAACCTGTACCGTAATGCTTTAACCGTACCTAAAATATAAAGAATTTGCCCTTAAATCTTTTTGACAAAACATTTCTATTAAACTTGCACCCTCAAGTTTTTAAAAGTTATTAATTATACAAAGCCCTGACTGGACTCAAATGGTGCTGAAGCTGTATTCTGATGCACGACGTTGAGGCAGAGTAGGGAGGCACTGAGGCCCTCCTCCCAACCCTCTACCACTAGAACAGCTCTACTTTTATCAGTTTCTCCTGGGACAGGAGTGGGGAGAATAGATTAATTTCCCAAGTAAACCATTTCCTCAAATAAAATCTTATTCACCTAGAAAAGTTCATAAACCACCAGATTTACTTCATCCATACACACTCCACCCAAAATACATTCATTTTAACCCGATTCTACCAACAAGTTTGGCTCATCATGAATTTTTTTAAAGAAATCTCAGAGAAATGAGACCTTGTAGATATGACACTCAGTGAGGGAAGAACAACTATGAAACTACTACTGTTTTAACTTTTATGTGAAAGATACTAGATTACATATAGGAGCCAACTCCCAACAACCCATTTTCTTAAAGATAAATGAAAACATGAAATAACAGGCCAGGCATGGTGACTCGCGCCTGTAATCCCAGCACTTTGGGAGGCCAAGGCGGGTGAATCACTTGAGGCCAGGAGTTCGAGACCTGCCTTGCCAACATGGCAAAACCCCATCTCTACAAAAAACACAAAAATCAGCCAGGTGTGGTAGCACGTGCCTGTAATCCCAGCTACTCAGGAGGCTGTGGCGAGAGGATCGCTTGAACCCAGAGAGGCGGAGGTTGCAGTGAGCTGAGATCATGCCTTTGCACTCCAGCCTGGGCGACAGAGCAAGCCTGTCTCAAAAAGAAAAGAAAATGTGAAATAACAGAGCAGTAATGCCTATTACTATGTAATCTCGACCAAAACATTTGTGTAACTCAATGAGAAGAATTCAAGAGGCTCAACACTATCCGCTTGTAAAAGACTGTTTATCAAAGATAAGTGAACTATAAATAATGGAAATTAAAAAAAAATAAACACACTAACCTAAGTCCTAACACCATCTAGGTACTGTGTCTAGTTTTATGTGCATTACTTTAATCCTTTTAACAATCAGGAGATAAGTACAATTATTATGACCATTTTATAGATGAGAAAACTGAAGCCATGAGGTAGTGTAACTCACTCCAGGCCACAGTTGTCTCTGTTAAAGCCAGGATGTGCACTCACATCTGTATGTCTAAATAGCTTTTGCCTTTAATCACTATGCAATACTACCTTCAATGAAAAGGACATTACTGACAGGAAGAAACATTAACGATATTGATAAAAGATCATGCATGTTTAAAAAGTTGTGCTTGAAAATACCCAAGATGGGTATGTAACAACTGTTAACAGAGTAAGACTGCAAACAGCATGTAAGATAAAAACCAGTTGAAATCTTTGTGTGATCATATGAATGGATGTGTATGGAGAAAACAAAGAGATTAAAAACAAAAAGAAGTCCCAGGCATAGGCTCCATATACAGCAAAGCCCAGATGAGTCAGCTGTAAGACCAGACGCATCTATGTTCTCACCATCCAAGTTCAAGGCTTTTTGCCTTCATTCTTTTTAATCAGTGTTAGTCATTCCACCAGAGGGGGAAAAAAGAGTTAAGTCTTAAGGCGTATTCTATACTTGACCCAGTCATCACAGGCCATAGGATCCTATCTTAGCCAATCTTTATCTATCAACTCCCAAAACTTTAAAACATTAAAAAAAAGAATTAGCTGTACAATCTACAGATGCAAGGGTTCTCACAGTAAAATCTATGGACAACTGCTCTTAATGGATGAAGTGTTGTAGCTGCCTGTTGTTCAGGGTTATAAATAATTTGCTTTTGCCCAAAAAACCTGTTCTACTCTCAGTCCTCCCCATCTCAGAATAGCAACTTCATCCTCACTATTGCTCAGTCCAAAAATTTTAGTCATCCTTGACTGCTCACTTTCTCCCTCAACCCACATGCAATCAATCCATCAGCAAAGCCTGTTGGCTCTACTTAAGATACATCCAGAATCAAAGACAACTACTAGCACCTTGGTTCAAATCACCAATCCATCTCACCCAGATCACTGTCCTGGCCTCTTGCCTCCATGCTTCTGCCCTTGGCCCACTACAGGGCATATGCACAGCAAGCAGTCAACCCTTTCATCACAATGGACCAAACTAGCCTCTGGGACTGGCTATTTCCTATGCAGGCAACACTTTGTAACCCCAGATTTCCACAAGACTTGTCTCTTCTTCTTTTACGTCTTTGCATAAACTAACTTCCCTGACCATCTTAATGCCTCCTCTCCAACTTTGTATTTATCCACAGTACTCAACACCTAACATGCTATAAAACTTAAACGTTTCTTCTGTCTCCTCACTACCATGTATGTAAACTCCATGAGGGTAGAATTTTCTGTGTTGTTCCCTGATGTGTCCTAGTGTCCAGAACATCATCTTACATAATACAGGTGCTCAAATGTTTGTTAAATAAACAAATCAAATATTAACAACTAAGTTCTTCACCATCAAGACTGCTAAACTTCCAATATCCTATATTACCATAGACAGTGGGTTTTTTAAGCAACAAGAGATGCAGATTAAAGAGGCCTAAAGGGAAAAAGAGTCTCCTCCCTCCCCCACCAGTGATCTGCAATCTCAAATAGCTCCAGTTGAGGGTATGTGGAATGACAAGGCAAACTGGACTAGGCAAATACATTCATTCAGATAAAAATCTAAGTGGACTATGACATAGTAAAAACCTGTATCTAGAGCCACCATCTCCCTCAACCTACCACCTACCACCACACTGGTCCACTTCCCTTCACTGTGCTAACTCCACTGTGGAATATGTTTCGAGTTTTACTGCTGCAATTGTCAACATCCACCTCCTAGTGTGCAGTGATATGTGCAGACCTTTCCTGTGCGTGTCTGTCTGGCAATTGTTTCCACACAGCTGAAAGAGCAGGTCAGTGCTGGCAAGCAACAATTCCCTTCAGCTCACCCAACAGAAACCCAAGCACCCTGATGTGAACTCATGAAGAACTCCCTCTTCTACCTCTCCATTACAGTTGGGTTCAGTTCCCACAAAACTAAAGAAGTTATCTTAGTAACTAGCATTTACCAAACACCATGTGCCAACCACTATTTTCACACTACATGTTTGAGCTCATCTAATCCTCACAAAAACCCCAAGAGGCAGACACAATAATGATTCACAATTTACAAATGAGAAAACTGAGGACATCTGAGAGGATCACTACGGGAGTTCATGAACATCCTTTCTGAAATAAAGATGAAGAATGCATCCTTTTACAACACTTTTCAGGAAGACATACACACACACAAAACCTACAAATAAACGTAAGTCAGATAAAATCCAGCTAACTGATGCAAAAGGACTAATGTAATGAGAAAAATCACCACCGGTAAGCCCTGAAGTAATGCACCCAGGCTATGAGTACAGGGATGCTACAACCTTCAGAAGAAAGGCTGCTGGGAGACTTCAAAATGGATGGATGAGGCTGATAATATCTGTACCCACACCAAGAATTAATCTTTTCTCTAAAATGCAGACATGTGTCCCTCTTGATGTGATCTATCCCTCCCAAGACCACTTAAGTGCTCTTACAAAACAAAAGCTGAGTCTAATCAAATTTCTACCTATGGGTCCAGAGAAATTACCTGGAATAGAAGAATATACATAAACAGCGTAAGTGATCAGCCAAATCCGGAAAGGTAAAGAGTGGGGGAAGCTGTTACAGAATAAGAGACTTAAGGTCATCAAGTAAACATAACTTGTGGACCTTGTTTAGATTCAGAGTCAACCAAAACTGCAGAGACACTTTAGACAATTCAGGGAATCTGAACACGAACATTAGGTGTTAAGGAATCGTAGTTAGGTGTGATAAAGGCACTACAGTTGTTTAAAAGTCCTTATTTCTTACATACTAATTACTTACAGGTGAAATGATGTATCTAGGTTTGCTTTAAAGTACTCCTGTAATAACTGATTCAGTCACCAACAGATGCTAAAACCAATGGAATATTGTTGGAGAACAAAATATTCAGACTCAAGTTTGTTACTCCATAGATCATTTAATACAAAAGGGAAATAAGGTACATTTACAATGGCGCATTCTGGTGAATGTCACCTAACCAAATGACTGCTTAACAAAGCGGTATGCCTCCCGATGTGATGCACTGACATCTCTATAGAATATTCATTCATGTCAACAATGTCTAATCTAACTCTAATCATGAAAACCAACTACAGTCAACTCCAAAGTGAGGGATCCTGCAAAACAGTAGGCCTGGACTCCAAAACTCCTCTAAGTGCCACTGTTATTAATGACAAAGGCTTTGGAACTGTTCAAGGAGACTAAACAAGTAAATAAATGATCCTTGATTGAATACTGAATTAAAACACTAAAAACTATTACTGGAAGAATACTGTAAATTTCAGTATGAATTGAGTATCTGGTGGTAGTATCATATCAATGTCAATTTTGAATGTGATGGCTATGTTGTGGTCAGGAAGAAGGCCCTTATTCCTAAGAAAGGTATGTCAAGATGTCTGCAACTCTCAAAATAATGCAGATTAAAAAAAGATAAAATAACGCATATTCTAACAATTAGTGATCTAGGCAAAAATCATACAAGTGTTAAATGAACTGCTCTTACAGTTTCAATTTTTTTTAGTCACGTTAGCCAAGGGAAATTAATGAAAAAATTTTAAGATAAAGAAAACAGAGATGAGGAGACCGAAAATTAACAGTTGAAGCTGAGCGATGGGTACAATACAATGTCCAAGTCTGTGTTTTAATTCTTCAGTTTTTCCACTTGTAAAATGTAAATCACTCTACCTAACCTTAAGATGGCTGAGGATTCAAGAGAATTGTATATATGTGTGTGTGTATAATATGCATATATGTGTGTATACATATCTTAAATACATACACACCTACATAACCCCTGCACCCCTACTTCAATCAGCTGCTAAGGTTAGGTATTATTATCAACTCATCCAGCCTCCCTCAAAGGCTAGCAACTTTTAAGGTTTATAGAGGTAAAACATCCTACCAGGTCAACTTTGTGTTTTTTTCTGTTCTCCGCCTACTTGGTTCCAATTTTATGTTTCTAGAAAAAAACTGTTTCTAGAAGGAAATAGTTTCTACTCATCTTTCCATGTGAGTAAGGCAGAAAACCTAAGCACAAGCATCTTCCTGGTAGACCAGATTATAATTCTCCAGCCCAAGTTATAAACAGAAGATTCAGAAATTGGGGTATTTGCCCTGAAAGATACTTTTTAGTTGGAAAACTTTAAAACCTTCTAATTTTCTCTAATGTTTGGAGAATATAACACTCAAGAAATAAGAAGTAAGACCACAAATAGGGTAACTTTAACAGTATTTGGAGGGACTGGTAGAAATTATGCCCTGAATTAACCCTAAGAAATAAAAACAGAAACATGGTATTCTAGATTATAAAGGCAGCTGGATTTTCCTCTTATACTGCAAACATAGGACAAGTAGAGGGATATAAAAATCCAGGGAAATAGGGTCACAACTGTTTTCTTTGGATGCCAGTTGATAGGAAATCTTCAAATTATCAACAGTTTCCAATGAGTCCATCCTAATCAGATAAAATACGTAAGAAAATGACATTAGGAAAAATGTTTTCTTCAATCTTCTTACACACACAAAATTTGCAAAAACTCCTAGCCCTTACTTAGTCCACACATGAGAACGGCATTCCCAAGAGACCAATAATGCTACCAAAGTCTGCGAGACAGACTCCCCAATGGAAACCTGGTGTCTTAAAGCTTCAAGACACTATACTTCATACAACTGTTTTCTCATATGACTATTAACAAAACAGAAGGCAAGCAGTACACCAACAGAAGAATGGCAATCAAAACAACCCATGACTGGGTCATTTGCTTACTTAACAGTGTCAAGCAGTTAAAAAACAAAACCACACACTTCAGTGCCATACACTTTTCCTACAACATGCCTGACAGAGCCTACTCTCAAATTTAGCTTTTCAACTGAGCAACAGAAATTCACCTTAAATCTGAATCAAAACCAGACTGAACAGATATTTTATATTCAGAATTCATACATAGGGCATCTGAGCACAAAATGAAAAGGGAGCAGATATCTGGAACTTATACTGATTCTGCACCTTTCTAATGGAAGCAAAGACGACACACGGATTTGCAGGAGCATCTTCCCAGCAGCTGAAATGCAACCACAACACTGCACTTCTGATTACCACAATGATAATTTTCTCAAACTGGATTATATCCACAGCAACCTGGCTACTATAACTGCACTTGGTTTCTTCAGCTGACAAAATTAAACCACTTAACCACCAGGGGAGGTGTTACAGAGAAACTTTTAAAAACTTAAGTCTAAACAAAGACAAAACCAGGAATTCTCGATTCTGGGACAGAAGCAGAAAAATGCCAGTTTATGAGGATTGAGGGCTGCAATAAAGAAAGTTTTGCTAAGTCTGTGCTTTCACTTGCAATTTCATCTACACCAACCTCTACTGAGGTATGCCCAAAGTGGATAGAAATTCCCTTACCTGGGACTGTAATCATAGTAAAAATGATTGGAAGGGAAAGCAAAACAAGTCAATTATACCATGGGCCAAAAGGCAGGTAAGAACAACCTGGGTTCGTTTTATTTGCAATTTGATGTTATCTATCTGGAGTGGGAGGGAAAGAAACAAAAGACAAAAAAAGTAAGGCTATTCAAGGTAATAACTTGGCTTCTATTTCATGGAAACACAAAGCCTGGTCAAAAATAAAAATGTCATCACGTCCCTGCGCTATACTCTTTACTAAGAGAGCACCTGAATTTTTTTCATGGTAATACTATTTTCCAAGGATCATGAGTAAACTATTTTTAATTCCACAGATATACTTGGAGCAAAAAAAGTATTTTCTAGACAACAAAGTAATCTTTGCATGACAATAGTATTTCAAACACCTAAGAGGTTAATACAATGCGTACAAATCAAATTGTACTAATACATGCCTAAAATAAGCAATCACTCAGACACTGAAAGAAAAAGTGGACTGTGAATATCACTCCCTGACAGATGACACGGTGCAGCTCTGAAGCCTACATGTACATTTTAGCCTAAATGGAAATATACAACCCAACAATCCATAACTATAGATACTACTTTTAAGAATTGAATGTGGCTGCCATCACTGAAATTAGTCCTATTGTAAACCAGTGACCAATTAACAAGGTGGGCTTTGTCAACACAGATGCTAAGAGGTTTACAGGCTACCTACAGCTAATTATCTGAATTATCTAGATTACAAAATGAGAGCCAACCTAACCCACAGATACATTACATTTGATCCATGGTATCTACGTATTCTTCAATTAGTTGGCAACATCTTAAAAACAAAACAAAACAAAACCACACACACACAGATTTCCTATAAAATCTGGATTTCTGGCTGGTAGTAGGAAGAGAGAAAAAAAGCTGGCAAAACCAGTCCTATACCCCTCACGGCAATAATAGATGGGAGCAGAGTAGTACGTACCAATACCACTAATTCAAACATTTACTGAGCAAGAACTGTTTTTCAGGTTTGATCTAGTTTGGGATTCTGATGAAATAAACTTAGCTATAACAATAACTTTTATCTTTTGGAGTTTCATTAACAAACTGGGAATAATGAAAAACTTGGCAATGAAGTTCACAGCAACTTGCCTGAGATCACAAAGCTACTTTAATGACAGAACTACACTTAACTACCTCTAAGGTCACATAACCACTTTTATCTTCAAATGCCCTCCCAAATGAATTACTTCCATTTTACGAAGAAGGAACTGGGGATCCAAAAGGTTAAAGTCCTTAGGAAGTAGGTGCTAGAATCTAAAACCCAGTCCCAGCTGCTTCTAAAGCTCCTTCTAGTCTCCCAATGCCAGTCTTTTGTTTATGCTATGGTAACACATCCAGTATCTTCATTTCAGATCTTACAAGGTTTTTCTACTCATTTATAATAGAAAATTTAAAAATCAGCTCTTTTCTATAAAGCAGAAGCCTTTATACCCAAAGCCATATCCAGTCATAAAACCATATATACGTACCTTAAGTATTTTATTAAGTATTTTATTTAACACACAAACATACATTCATTTGCCAACCTCAATATGGGGGTCATGACAAGCACTAGGAGAATGGAATCGATGACTTGGAGTTCCCTGATGATTTCAGTTCCTTCTGCTTGATCTAAGCAACATCTATAAATGGCATTATCTACAATTTCCAGTTTCAGCTTCATTAAAATGGAAAGTTTTAAAAGATCCTTGTAAAACACTCCACATACAGAATCCTCCTATTGTTATTTTTCCTCCCAAACTTTGAGTTATTCAGCCATATCTAATTCTACAGCCATTATTTTAATGACTCACCTTTTATCAAGTCTTCCCAAAGAATCCAACTTGGTTTTCAGGAAACAAAGGTTCGCACTCATTTCATCAGCTCACATGATATTTAAATTATTTTATAGAAACAAGATTATCTGTCATAAAACAGTCTTGGAAATCAGTACAACTTCTGGTAGACATACAACTCACCAGCGTGAGCAAAGTGCACTGACTTGTAAGCAAACTATTAGCCTGAGGTCAACACGCTGTATCATAGCAAATAACTATTTTAGAGAGATAAGAGTAGTAACCCCTCAAGGCAGCTTAGTAAGTATCTACCATATATGCAAAACATAGCAGAACAGAAATGAAAGACTCAACTCTCAAGAATTTGTAATCTAGCAAAGGAGGTAAAACACATTCACCAATTAATTGTAATACAAAGTAGAAAGTGATCCATGTGATAGGAGACGTGATGAGACTCATGCAACCAAAGCAAAAATTAGTCTATACTCCTAATGGTGCAGGCCCTTGACATTTGTTTAATGTACCAAACGAGTTAAAATGAACTTGGAAGAATATGAGACTGGTTTTTCATGGCGGTGGTGGGGTATTGTGGAAACGGAGGGCATTCCAAACAGAAAAACAGCAAGATGCCAGCACCAAAGAAAATAAAAGTGAATGGTATAAGAATCTGCACAACTTTGTTTACTGGGCATATAAAATAGTTTGGAAAAAAAACTGGAGGATGAGGTTAAAAATATAAGTTGGGAGTCATATCTGAGGCAGCCTCAGATGCGACTTCATGCTGCATGTATTTGAAAATGAGAAGTATGCAGTAATTCAGCAACAAGGTTGATACAATCAATTAGTATGGGAATCAGAAAGCCATCACTTAACAATGCTTTCCACTATTTCCTTGTTAAAAGTGCACCTATTTAGGTGTTTTAAAGTATCTCAGGGACACATATTTGCATTACAAGTGTATTTACAGGTATTAGCTGTCCTCCCCTCAGTAGTATGTCAGGAGACCAGCTAAGAAACTGCAAGAGTCTAAGGAAGAAACAACCATGAGCAGTTCAACTAGGGCAGAGAAGACTGTATGTGATTGAGACTACAGGAAAAGAAAGAACTGGATTTGTTCAGGCTCAGATGACAGAAGACAGAGAAGTGATAAACAGAAATCAGCAATAACAGAGGCAACTTTGGGGATAGGCAATACATTTAAGTTTTTAACCATACTGAGTTTGCAGTGCCAAGGGGATACCCAGGAGACCTTAACCAGCACAGAAGACAAAAGGAAATGCCAGAGTTGTCAGCTTGTTAAAAAAGGCAGCAAATCACCCACATGAAGGTTAAAGGAATTGTACATAAAGAGAACAGGGCCTGTAATCCCAGCACTTTGGGAGGCCAAAGCAGATGGATCACGAGGTCAGACTAAGTCCATCCCGGCCAACATGGTAAAACCCTGTCTCTACTTCAAACAAACAAAAAAAATACAAAAAATTAGCTGGGTCTGGTGGCACGTGCCTGTAAATCCCAGCTACTCAGGAGGCTGAGATACGAGAATCATTTGAACCCAGGAGGCAGAGGTTGCACTGCACTCCAGCCTGGCAACAGAGCAAGACTCCGTCCGAAAAAAAAAAAAAGAAGAAGAAGAAGAAGGGAGAAATCAGGGGAGTAACATCAGAAAACAGCACCATAAGAAGCCAAAAATGTTGCACCTAGAAAATTGTGTCTATACACTCTAAATCAGGGGCTGCCACATTTCTTCTGTAAAGGACCAGATAATAAATATAAACAAAAGACAGGGTCATGTTCCAATGTAACTTTACTTATGGACTCTGAAAAGTGAAAGTTTTATGAAATTCAAATGTCATAAAGTATTGCTGGTTTTTTCCCACCTATTTAACTGTAAAATCTTTTCCTACTTCACAAGCCATAAAAACACAGGTGACAGGTGAGATCTGGCCTGAAAGCCACAGGCTGCCAACCCCTGCTCTAATTTCAGAGCAACAAAAAGGATAAGAGGCTGAATTAACTGTCACTTTCCAAACCCAAGGGTAGTTCTTCCTTTAGACAAATTGATAACTTACCATTCATTAATTTGACTAATTCCTTAAATAAGGATTCCCCTAAGAGGTAACTACATGTGTTGATAACACGTGTCTCAAAAATACTGCCTTCCACTAAAAACAGATAAACTCATGAGTATATTGGAAATTCTAACCAAAGCTAAGAACATGAAACAGGAAAAGTTTGATAATTAAATAGCAACAGCTTTTTATAACATGAGTAATCACACAGTATTTTATCATGTGTTCTCTACCCTTCCTTCCACCTTGATGTTAAATCCCGTTCTGGTATTCCAGGTTTCTTTTAGATGAGTTAAACATGCAGTAGTAGAAACACAGCAAGACACTAGATGAAAAATATTACTTCAGAATTTCCCAGTCATTGCTTTTCAACTCTTTAATTTTCTTGAAACTGATTTTATAATCTAAAAGGTTAGAAGATTCAATAGTAGTCTGCATACAATACTAGATATAACCTAGATTTTTAAAATCTGGAAACATCAGTATTGAATGTATGAGTCATGAATTAAGAAAAAAAATTAGTGCAGAATGTCAACTTCTGACAAGCAGTCTTCATACATACAAACCATATCTGCTGCGGAAGGACTCCTTACCCCCAAGCCATTCCTTGTACCTTAGCTGTAGCTCAGGGGCAGGAACAGGACTCCTTCCTTCTTCAATAGTTTGCTGCGGCAATAAGCTGTAACCCAAGAAAATTTAATACCAAATCAAAGTATAACATTGTTCACAGGGTCAAGTCTTCCATTACTGGGTAACTATTTTAAGTTGCCTGGTTTCAAGCAGATAAAACACAAAGAGATTATTAAAGATACAAGGCTAAGCTGTTTAGGGAGGGCCCATGGGAAGAAAAAAAAGACCACTTGACAGCTAGATGTTTCGGTTTGAACTGATGTCTCCCACCAACACACAGCAGAAACTTCACTATTTCCTAGTTTGCAAATGGTTGCCAAGCAAGCTAAGCAAGCTACAAGGACCTAGGGTTGACCTGACTCATACATGAGTTTATTAGCACCCTCCATCTCCAAAAGGTATCTAACATACAGGCATTACTTTCAGAACATCCTAACTTGAATAGAACTCTACAACAAATACAAAACTTTTGCCAGGTGTTCTAATCAAAAAAGGCTTGCTAGTTTAGAGAAAAACTCTTCATCACTCTACCAGAAAACCAAGGGTTTTCTACATTTTAGGAACTGATTATTATACTTTTCTTTATTTCAATTAAACCAAGTCAGAACTTAAACTCAGATTACATACAACTCCTTACCCTACAAAGTACTATTTCAATGAGTTATCTTAATGTAAAACATAATCTGTGTTGAGTATTAAACATAAAAATTACTAATCTGTTTAACAAGAACTTAAGATTTCCAAAATAGTTATCTTCTTTATTCCTATTAGAAAAATATGAGGATATATATAAATGCTGTCTTATTGTACATGCAATCATTTAGCAAGTGAACTAATTATTAAGCCATTAACCTTTAATTCTTCACGTAAAAATTCCTGAACACCAATGAGAAGATTTCAGGAAAAGTATTATCCCAGGACTTTGATAATCTAAATATGCCAACTGTGAACACCTTCTGGGCAAAGGGCATGAGAAGTAATTAGCGTTCACAAAGTAAGTAACCAAAGAATACATATGTATTGCACAGCTTTCCTCAAATTTCTTCTTCCTGTATACCCAAGGCATAAAAAGTGTCTACAAAGTTTCCTTTTCTCCTAAACTCCTCTACATTACACAGTATGTGGCTTTACCATTCACGTATTGGCACTTCAGTCTTTTACCTAACTTTTAAAATCTAATTATCACCAACCTTTAAAATCTAATTATCAAGTGAAACCAAAGGGCTTCAACCATTTTCCCACTCTCAAGAAAACTCCCTCACCAAATGTATGACCCCTTCTCCTCATCTACCTCAAAGTTCTCATTGCAGGAGGGCAGGGTAGAGGTGGATCTAGACCTCACCATCTCACAGACAATCCATTTCTTTTTCCATTGTCAGAGAAGGTCTTCCTCACACTGAAGTGAGGCTATCTGGGACTGCAGCCTTGGTCTCTCCTTTGTGACTATGTCCTTTCACATTACAGTCTTTGAATACTGTGTTTTCCAGAAATAAATAAAACTCTCTTGAAGGTATCTGGTATGGGTGTAACAGGACTTTTGAAATCTTTTTATTCTGGAGACTCTTCTATAAATATGGTCTAAGACTGGTTTAAACAACTAGTTTTTCAAATTGCTTGTCACCTTTAAAGGCCTCGTTTCACAACATCCATCACTTTACTGTCATGTTTCAGAATTTAACCACACTTTTACCTACTTCTCACGCTAAAGTAGGGATATATATAAAACAGAAATAATTTTATGTACACATATTTTTTAAAAATCAAGCTTAATGGTACCTGCAAATAAATGTCTTCTTAGAAAGACTAGTATCATCATTCATAAATGCCCAAACTTGGAAGTACAAAAGTAGATACTCATAATCAACTCCCACTTGCAAACTGAGAAAAACATAGTATTGGAATTTCTGGGTGACTAATTGTACAATTGTATAGTTCAATAGGACTTATTCTACATAATACACTCTGAAATCTTTCAATGGGGGTTCCCGCAATTGACTTTGCTACAATGCAGATACTGTGAGAACCAACACATGATCTGTATTTTAAATTTTAAAATTTAGTAAGCTCAATTTAAAGGAGTCAAGCTAGGGTCAAAAAAAAGTAACGAGGACAGGGAGGAGTTAATATTCTCCAAACAGACTAAGAATGCTCTCCAGGCTGAGTACCACAGACAAGAAACGGGAGAGCAGCTCTGGGAGTCCAAAAGCTGGAAAAACTATAGCCTCTTAACTTCCATATCCGCTGTTAAAGTTGCCTAACACAGCATTTCCTCAATTCCAAGATGCATAAATGATTTGGAGGAGGAAAGGAAAATCCATCATATTAAAGGGATAAAGAGGTACATCTAAGAATCTAAAAACGTGAAATATATGCAACTTAGAACTGAGGAGCTTCAGTAATACCGTTCTTGCAACAGAAGCCCAAAGTGCCTCAGGTTAAAACTGTGCTTTCTCCAGGGCCTGCTACCGGTGTGCAAACTCACAGTCACATTTTTCATTTCATAAGCCTAGAGTTAACTTTTTAAATCCGTTTCCCCCCAAATAGTCATCCTATTTTAGAATCCTATTTTCCTAAACTGAAAGCAAGTAAACTGGTCTAAAACCTGGAAGTCTTTGTTTGTGACACATTTACAAGCTACAGATAGGTTTTTGAACAAATAAGTGAGAAACTGTTGTTTAATATTACTTTATTTAGGTCAAGGATCTCAACATAACTTCACCATTGTACAAAAGTCACCATTGTTACAGCCTTCCATCTACTGCCATGGGGCCTCTTTCTCCAAGAGGCAGTTCACCTTTATTACCTACTTTCTAGGGTTTTTTTTTTTTTTTTTTTTTTTGCCCCTTTCCCTCATGCGGAAGATTTACGAGGAAGGTTATTTATTATTTTAACCAAATTACACTCGGTTGATCTGAACTAGAGTAAAAAATGGGTGCTCCACATCCAAAGGCTATGTTATTATAGGACATAAAAAAGTATAGTAAAAGAAATACATTTAACCTATACTTGTAGCTATGTTAACCAAGATAACTGGCAACTATGGCAAAAACAAAGGGTAGGGCAAGTCTTCATTTCAAAGGTTTCAAAGGGTTACAGAATGCGCAAATATTATGCCTACAGGTTACCTCTCGGTATCACCTGCTACCTCCCCAAGACAAGGAAAGTGTAAACAAAAGGAATTTCAGTAACAAATTTCCCAGGTTCTACACTTCCTAAAACACATAGGTTAAAGGGAGGGCTTAAACAACTTCCACCTAATTAAAAATCTACCCTTTTAATAATGTTGTTTTCACTGCTCCTATCCTTTCCGAGTTACATATCCCGGTAAGGGAGGAGGAGGACCAAGAGGGATATTCAAGAGGTTGAACAATACAATCTTAACTTCTCCCAAATCCATGAAGAACAAGCTGGGGGACACAATGGCATGCCTGGCCAGGCTGTCTGGACCTGATAGAAAGGCACTCGAGTCCTTTCCCAGTTAACAGTATGCAAAGCACACTTCTAACAATCTCCCGACGCTCCGTGATTGTTAGTTTGTCAATTGAGCTTAAGTTCAATCAAACTTGGTAATACTCCTCGCAATTGACCCAGAGACTGATTCAAACGTAAAAATTCGTCCACCCCTCTAGCGCTGTAGGAAGCTGTGCTTCCAAAGTTCGGACGTGGTACAATGATTTTTGTTTATTACACCTGGTGGAAGAAAAAACAAAACCATACACCAAACTACGTTACCGAATTCCGAATTCACGGGAGAATGGGGATTTCGGCGACGACTTGAGGAGTACATGACCCAGGACAGAGGACGAAGTGAGCTGCCTCCGGGCCGCGGGCCCCTGTCCTTGGCCACGCCGTCACCTGAAGGGAACGGGCTGCTGGTTCGCTTAGCATCCCTCCAAACCTGAAATCATCTACCTCAAGATCAATCAAAAGCAGGGGGAATATAGAGTCTTCTGGAGGCGCAAGAAAGGCCACAATTTGGATGAATGAAACTGGGCTAAGGGCACCGGGAGCGGGATTTTCGCTGAAGTCAGAAAAAGAAAAGTAAAAGATTTTTTTTTAACATGAGAGCGACTGCAAGAGGCGGGGATACAGACGACTGCACAAACACGCTTTGGAGGAACGCTTTATTGGGCGCGGACGTTCCGGGCGGCCGGCGGGCGCTAGAGTGGAGGCGGGCGGCGGAGGCCGGCAGGCGGCGGGAGCGGGACGCAGCAGGCGGCGGCGGGGCCGGCGACGAGGCAGCTTCACGACTGGCGGGGACGGGCCGGAGCCGGGCTGGGCGCTCGCGCGTGTCCTCCCGTGGACCTTCCACTGGACTCCCGAGGGCCGGCGCCTGGATCGGGGTCGGGGCCCGCTAGGGCCGCCCCGCCCCGCTTGGGCCGCCCCGCCCCCGCCCGGCCGCTTGCGAGGCACACCCTCCCGGACCGCGCACACGCACAGGCACACCCCCGCCTCCCGCGCGCACGCGGCCGAGCCCGGCCGGCCCACGCGCGCCCCCTCCCCGCGGACGCCCGCCGCCCGCCCGCCGCCCCGGCCTCCTCCCAGGAGTGCAGGAAGGCCCGGGGTCCCGCGGCCAGGGCGCGCGGGGGACGGCGGCCTAGCGGCAGCGGGGGCGCCCGCGCGGGAAGACCGGCTCTGAGGGAAGGTCACTTACCCGCTGCATGGCTTTCAGGATTAAAGCCAGCTCGTAGCGGGGCATGCCTGGAGGATCGGCGAGTGCGGCTCAGAAGCGAGCCGGTTCCCGGGACGCGAAGGGGCGGGACGACGGGGACAGTGGGGAACCTAAAGACTGCCCGCCCGGACGGCTCCCAGGCGGCGAAAGCACGCTCCGGCCGCGGGAGCCCAGGCTTAAAGGCGCTGGCAGCTGCGCAGACGCCGCGCCACGCCCCCTCGGCGCGCCCCGCCCCGCCCGCGCGCCCAGCCGCCGCCCCGCCCCCTCTACGCCCGCGGGCAGCCGCCACGCCCCCTCCGCAGCCCCGCACCCGCCGCACCGCCCCCGTCCCGACCCCAGCCCAGCCCGCCTCCCGCGGCTGGGGGGGCGCTGCAGACTCGGCCCAGAGCCGCTCGCGGCGGCCGCACGCCCCCTCGCGACCCTGCCTCCTCCTACCCGCCTCCCGCCATGCCTGCTACCTAGCTCTCGAACCGGCTGGAACTTTCTATGCCTTCCTTCTCCTCCCGGGCGGCGGGAGAGTGAGTGCCCGCCAGTGCGCGTGCGCTGCGGTGCGGTCTCGTCCGTGCGCGCGCCCCTCGCCCGCGACTCCCCGGCACTAGGGACCTTCCCGGTGGAAGGCGGGGTCGCGGCCAGCCCGGGGGCTCTGCGGCCAACGGCTGCTCGCGGGAGTTCTGGAACATTCCTGCTCGGGGTCGGTGGAGGGGTGACGCTCGCGCCTCCAATCACAACCCTCAGGTCTGGCGCGGCTGACCAGGCCCCTTACCCGGCGAGGGGCGCGCCGGCACAGGCCGTGGGCCGCGGCGCCCGGGCTCGGGTCTGATTCAGTCCCTTGGCGCTGCGTGACCTTGGGCCGGCTGCCTGTGCTGAAAGTGGGGACCCGATGCTTTGAGTGAGTTGATGCACGTAAACCTCCGAGGACGGTGCCTGGTACACACAGGCGCGATATGGGCATTTGTGGTGTGCGCCTGACCTGTCCCCACGTGTTGTAGCCGAGGGCAGGCAAACACCTTAACTCTAATTTCTTTAAATGTTTGCTCAGCTTTCACTTAAAGGCTAGGCTGAGTGCTTGGGAGACCCTTTAGCAAGTATCTGCGGTGGGCGGGGGGCGTGCCTTCTGCACTTCCCATCCCTTTACACTCAAACGGTTCTCCGCCCTCCAACCAGTGGCTCTGCAAATGCATTTTTGTCCAGCGGCCTTTCTTAGAGATTGAGTACCCTGCAGCCGAGGCCGCTGCCCCTTGCTTGCCCCATTAAAAGCTCTGTAAGTGAAGTGTTTGTCAGCTTAAAGTGCTTTAATGTTAATAGGTAAAGTTTAGTGAACACTTATTCTGCATCAGATCCCAAGGCTGGTGGATGTGTCTCCTAAAATTCTCACAACAGCCCTGGGGTGACAAAGATTCTTTACTTGGCCAAACTTTAGTCAGGCTTCTGAATCTTCTGCTAGGCCCATCTGTGCACTTCCTTGTAAAATCCAATTCTAGCACAGAACCTCCATCCCTTCGTAGCAGATCAGGTTCCTCATCTTTTTCTATCGCCCAGTCATGTCTTTTCACCCTGGCCTGAGTTATACAAGAATCCTTTAGATCGGTTTAGCCAGAATCCCTCTTCCCCTTGATGGTTGTTATTAGTGATTTTACATGGCCATAAATTCATACTTGGCCATGCTGCATTGAGAGGTGAGCCCACTCTCTCTCTCTCTCCCCTCTGCAAGACCGAGTTTCCCTGATCCCTGTACCCATCGCGTTCGTCCTGAATAAAGTCTTCCTTACCATGCTTTAGTAAGCATCATTGAGTAATTTTTTTTAAAAGAGGCAAGCACTGTTAACCCCTTTTTAGGGATTAGGAAATACAGGCACAGAAAGTTTTGTAACTAGTCCAAGGTCGTAGTGTAATAGAAACAAAGTACTTTTAGCCATCACTCTACCCTTCTGGCCTCTGGTTCTCCTACCACACAGATGAAAATGCCGGTTATTATTCAGTGGATTAACCATGTAGTCCACGTAAGCCAAGAATAGAGTACCTTTTGTCACCTTACCCAGAGGTTACCATTTCACATCCCATGCATCTTTTGTGGCATATGGGAGGTGGGAGATGAACCCAAGTTTTTCTGAGATAACTGGATTTTAACATTTTCTATTCTTAAACTTGTCTACAACCCATGTTCTTCCAAAGAGAAGCCACACAGGTAATCCAAATTGCCTGGCTAAGTGTCAATTAACTTCACGTTTGGTTTAAACAAGTAGCATACTATAAATAACAGGAGGAAACAAGGAATTTCTGGACCTTCAGAAGTGAGTTATAGGCGGGGTGCAGTGGCCCACATCTGTAATCCTAGTACTTTGAGAGGCTGAGGTGGGTGGATTCCAGCCTGGGCAACATAGTGAAACCCTGTCTCTTCTAAAAATACAAAAATCAGCTGGTTGCGGTGGCATGTGCCTGTAGTCCCAGCTGCTCAGGAGGCTGAGGCAGAAGAATCGCTTGAACCCAGGAGGCGGAGGTTTCAGTGAGCGGAAATCACATCACTGCACTCCAGCCTGGGCGACAGAGCGAGACTCCCTTAAAAAAAAAAAAAAATCACAGATTTTCTAGAATGGTTCCACTTTGACTGTCCCCCCCTTTTGTCGATTACATCACCCAATTTAGTAATGAGAAAATACGGACCCCGTAGTAATATGCCAAGTCAAACACTGAGGCGACGCAATGAGCTGACTACAACTCAGAGCATTTCCTCTTGGAAGCTTCCTAGTTTTCCCCTAATGCCCAGGGATGAGTGAAGACCTGACATCTTCTCTACCCCTCCTTCTAACTTGACAAGTGGTATAAGGAAATTAACCTGACTGCATAATACCTCACCACAGTCAGCATCCCCAAGTCCTCCCAATCCGGTAGCCACCCATGGATTCATTCCATTTCTTAAAGGTAGAGAGAGGGCAACTACTGTGATTTTTTCCCCTTCAACCTTTTTTTAAAAAGCACAGAAGCTGCCGGGCACCGTGACTCACACCTATAATCCCAGCACTTTGGGAGGTAGAGGCGGGCGGATCACCTGAAGTCGGGAGTTGGAGACCAACCTGACCCACATGAAGAAACCCCGTCTCTACTAAAAATACAAAATTATCCTGGCGTGATGGCACGTGCCTGTAGTCTCAGCTACTAGGGAGGCTGAGGCAGGAGAATCACTTGAACCCGGGAGGCGGAGGTTGCAGCGAGCCACGATCGCTGCAGCCTGGGTAACGAGCAAAACTACGTCTCAAATAAATAAATAAATAAATAAAAAGCACAGAAGCAAAATGCTTGTGGCTTCATTTAAAAAAAAAATTTTTTTTTAATCACAAGGAATGCTGTTGCAAATTTAGTGTCTTCCTACTATAACTACAAACTTAAATTCACCAAAACAATTTTTAACTTTATACTATGTATAGTCAGTGTAGTAAAAGTATAACATATTACTGCAGCATTTGATGTATTAATTTAAAAATGACTCTAACTCTTAGATTCTCCAAAGCATTTATTATGGTATGTGTTTAAGATTTGATTAACCAAAAGTTTGATTAATTTTCAAGTAAGTTTTTTTGAGGGGGAATAGGAAAGAAGAATAGGAAAAGAAGTTGAAATCCAGCCCTATTTGTGAAAAAGGAACCTCAAGATATACCCTGGGTCAGTTTAATCACCTTTACCTTCTTATTTTATATTGCTGTATAATGAGACTTGACCTTGAGCTTTCTAATCGTTAATCCTCAAAGATGGCCATTATTTTTATTACTGAGTCTAACATTTTGAGCATTAACTATGAACCAGAACCTATTTTAAATTATTTGCATGTATTAACTCTCAGTTCTCACCACAAAGATATGTATTATAACTGCCCCCGTTTTACATGTAGGGAAAAGGAGACTTCATAAATATCTTCAGCAACTTGCCCCAAATTATGCAGAAGTGAGAGCCTGCACGCTTAACTCCAATACCATACAGCATTATGTTTACTAGCCAGTGCAAACTGAGCAACTATCTGTCGATCAATCAGCTTTTATTGTAGTCCTACTCTCCTCTCCCCTGGGTGACTGCAATCTCCCACTCCTAGAACTCATATAACGCCCTCCCTTGAGTGGGGCCAGATTCTCCCCTTGCACAGACTTCTTCCTTCCACCGTGAAGCAAATATAGGTCTCTTCTAGCTAGGGGGAAAAAAGCCTTATCATAACCCTGTTACCCTCTCGAGCTGTCATTCTTTTCTTCTTTTCACAGCCCCAGACCCACTGCATCTTCTAGCCTTTGCACTCGGTGTTCCCTCATACCGACCGTCACCACTGGCCTTCCATTTGCCCGCCAAGTAGCAGTTTCCCTGGCATCATTGTCGGGGACCTCTTTGCAGTCCTGAGGGTCTCTTCTTGGCCATCCATGATCCTGTACTCTTGGGGTTTTCCTTTGCCTCCTTGGTCCCTGTGTCTGGCTCCTTTTTCCCCTCCTGTCCCTGAATGCGGCTGTTCTGCAAGAAGAAGGTGTCTCAGCAGCAAGGATTTAAGGCAAGACTTGCCCATAACATGAGTTCCCGTGATCCAAGTGCATTGGAGTTTGACTGTGAACAGCTTTAAACTGATCTTTCCTGCCAGAATCCCGGTTTACTGTAACAGTACCGGGGGGCAGTGGAAAGTGTATAAATGAGTGATCTCCTTGTCTGTAGATAAGGAATCTGACACGAAAACAAGGTCCATTATTTATCCCAAGCCATAGAGCCCTGGGGTGGCACAATTCAAAGAAAAAACTTTTGCTTACCATATTCTCCTTCCTAGGCATGGACTGCGTGCTGTGATGCCCGTTTTACTGTTGCTAATGGATTAATCCACTGTGAGTGTAATAACTCCTATATTCTGAAAGGTGAGTTCTCTTTCTTTCTTTCTTTCTTTCTTTCTTTCTTTCTTTCTTTCTTTGAGACAGTCTCCCTAGTAGCTGGGATTACAGGCACCCACCACCATGCCCAGCTAATTTTTCTATGTTTAATGGAGACGAGGTTTCACCATTTTGGCCAGGCTGGTCTTGAACTCCTGACCTCAAGTGATCCACCTGCCTCAGCCTCCCAAAGTGTTGGAATTACAGGCATGAGCCACTGCGTCTGGCCCTAAAAGGTGAGTTCTAACAGTCATTGGGAAGAGGTAAGATAAACACAAATCATCATTCTGCTTAGGTAACTTTGTGTCTCTAAATACGGCCCCCAGAAGGTGGCGAAATGTGACTGTTTCCAATTAATGGAGACAATGATCCCACAGTAGCAGCAAATCATCTGTTGAGCTGTCAGTCATCACTCTCATCAGCGTGTCATCTTCTCCTAGATAAAAGTGAGCCTCCATTCATGGTAAAGTATACTCCAACTCCCCAGTTTTGCATCACTAAGTCCTGGGATTGTTCCCTACTAACTCCTAGGACCTGGGTCTGTAAAACCCCATTTCTTTGTCTGGCTGTCCTGCGTGTTATCTGTGTTCCTCAGCCGATAGCCCAAATGCAAGTCACATTTCAAATGTATTTCGTTTGTAACTGTTTTATCAGTGAAACCGCTGGTATTTCCTGATCCCCCTACACTCACCCTCACCAACCCTTTCAGACCTTCTTGGCCATGCCCATTTGCTTCGATTCTTCTTTTTCTTCTCCGTAAGCCCCCAGGTGCTACATAGACTAATTCATACCTCTCTAACTCTGTCAGCTTGCGCATGCTATTGCTTGTGTTCCTTGCACAATGGAATACTGTATAGAACTTCTTAGGGCGGACATTTGGAGAGCTCTTTAAACATTTTCTTTCTTTCAATCCTCCAATTTCATGATTATTTTTCTAACTTTCATCAGCTGAGGAGGGTGCGGTTCAACTTGGGCTCTACTTATATGAAAAAAGGTAAAGGAAAGATTGCCTAAATCTCATGTTCTCTTATTTCCAGCCCCACCTCACCCTACCCTACCCAAAAATAAAAAGTAAAAAAATAAAAATAAAAGCTTATGGCATGTTTTTGGGAGATATTCTCCTTACTACTTATTTTTTTTTAACTCTTATAACGTTAAAAAGACAAAATACTGCTTGCATCACTACTTGCTGGAAGAGTTAGTTTTTTCTAATAACAAGATTGTAATGTGTCCCCCCACAGGCCAACAAGTGTTCTTAATGTTAAATGTCAATAAAGTTGGAGGTATTAAACAGCCTTTTGTTCTTTCTCCACGAGTGCAAAATCAGAAAGCACACGTGGAAGCGTTTTCGATTTAGTAAAGGGAACAAAGGCCAGGTGCCAGAGACTGCTGTGTTGGGAGGAAATCGTCTCTGCAGGGGTCTCCAGGGGTTGGGCCTCCCAAACCAGGTGCTAAACAAAGGGCCTCTCAGGAAGACCCTGCAAAATCAACTAGGGGGCAGTCCTCAGGGCCAGGCGGGGAGAGCTGGGTGAGCCAGGCCTGCTCAGCACGAAGGAGTTTTAAGGCTGGAGGTGAAAGGACAGGAGATGAGGCCCAAATGGCTTCAAAGGGAGCAAGCGTGCATGCTTTGGAACACAGAGGAGGGTGTTGTGGTGGCCGCAGAGAGGAGCAGTGGAGTCCAGAATCCACAGGGCTTGACAACTGCTGAGATGTGTGAGGGGCAGCTCGAGGGCCAGTGTCAACTGCGTTCTTGGGTTTCTTCAGAAACATTCTTGACCAGCTAACCTTTGTTCTGGCCACATGCACCTTTGGTATTGCCTCAGCTCCTGAGGTAAGGCTTCTGTTACACTTCAATTCGTTAGCATTTCTTCTCGGATGTTTTATTTTCATCAGTCTTCATAGCAACATGATAATCTTCTGAGGACCTGAGGTAGTAACTCTTATTTCCCTAATAGTCTGTTAATTCGGGGCTTTAACCAAGAGGAGGAGGTCAGTCCCAAAACCTGCATTGGGTCCACACCTAAGTGTCATGACGCCGCCAAGCAGCACTTTCTGGTAAGACAGCATGCAGGTGTCATCTCGAAGTCCAGCCCTCTGTGAGGCTCATGCCACCCCCTGTTGCTGGGACTGACCGGACATGGTTCTGTTGATCCACATGGGAGAATGCCCTCGTGATCATCAGCCAAAGGTGAACAGACACCCGGTAAAAGAAAACAGAAAACAACCCATTTTTTAAAAATTTTAAATGAACAGACATTTCATCCAAGAAGATGGCCAATAAGCATATGAAAAGATCTTCAACATCATTAGTTATTAAGAAAATGCAAATTAAAACTGGAATGAAATACCACTGCATACCTATTAGGATAGCTAAAATTAAAAAGACTCCAAAGACCAAGTTCTGGTGGGAAGATGGAGCAACTGAAACACACACTGCTGATGGGAATGTACATTGTGTGATCATTTCAGTAATGCCTTACAATGTTATACACAGACCTACCATGTGACCAGCCATTGTACTCCTAGGTATTTACCTAAGATGAATGAAAGCATGTGCCTGCACAAAGACTTGTACACAAATGCGCACAGCAGGTTTGTTTGTAATAATCAATAACTGAAACAACTCAAATAACCATCAACAGGTGAATGGAAAAACAAATTGTGATATACCTATACAATGAAATTCTGCTCAGCAATAAGGAGTGAACTATTGATATATTCAATAATACAGATGAATCTCAAAATAATTATGCTGAGTGAAAGAAGCCAGACAGAAAAGAGTACATAGTAAATGGTTCCATTTATATACAATTCTAGAAAATGCAAACTTAAAGTGACATAAAACGAATCAACAGCAGCTTGGGGTCGGAATGAAGCAAAGAGGTTACAAAGTGGCATAAGGAAACTGAGGGTATGATGGATATATTTATTATGTTGATTAGGGCAATGGTTTCATGGATATATATATACACATATCAAATTGTATACATTAAATATGTATGGTTTATTATACATCAGTTATACCTCAAAACTGTAAAAATATAAGTCATTCACATCATTATGCTCAGAGGAAAGTCATTTTGGTTTGTCTGATGTACATCTATCTTCATCTTTCTCTGTTTCCCCTTCCCCAAATTCCTGGATAAAAGGATCAAGATCACACCCTCTTCTGGTATTCAAGCCAATTAAGCCAAAACAAACTAAAAGTCCCATTAAGTTCTACAGGAGATGCAAAGAAGTATAAGAAATAGTTTACAGGAGATGCAAAGATGTGTAAGAAATCTAGGTAGCAAGAGAAGATATAAATGTGTTTACAGTTAAATTGTCTTAACAAGATTGAAGTATCTGTTCTAAAAAATAGAAAACATATAAAAAGAGTGTGATTAATGGTCTAATGAAGATGAAGGGCAAAAATTTCCAGAGAGGGATTACTTTGAACTGGGATGGTTCAGGAATGTTTCATGTATGATGTGGGATTTAAGCTGGAATGTGAAGAATGGATAACATTTTATAAATTAAGAGGAAAGAGAATGCGCACAAGATGTTTTGGTGGGGTCAGAGGGTGGTAACATGGAGTGAATAAATTTGACAGGAGGAAAGATTTCAGTAAGAGAATCACGGGACTCAACTCTACAAAGTGGGACCAAAGTGGGACGGACTTAAGTGCCAGGCAGTGTCTAAACTCCCAGCCTTGATTTCATCTTCACATGAGGAAGAACTTGGGAGATAGTCAGCCTTTCATCACCAGAATCATTCAGCAGAGTGTGTGCACATGTGAGGGTTGTGGAAAGGAGCTAACTCTTAAATAGACAAGTCCTTCCCAATTCTGAGCCACCAGTCACAGATTCATGGGCTTCAAAAGCATCTTTGCAGGTAGCACAGGACATTTGTTTCATAGCATCTTGGTTCCTCTTGAAAGTGGCGCCTGACTCTCATACCAGAGTCAACAGAGCCAAATTTTCCCCTTTTCTACACTACATTTAGTCAGGGAAGGGAAGACATTCAGCTGCAGCCAATCAGACTCTTCCCCCATGCTTTTGAATCCTGAGTGGACAACACAGTGACATGAGGAACAGTTAGAGTGACTCAACATGTTGGCCAGACCCTTCCTGCTCCATGCCTGTGACTTCCAGTCTTCCTGGTTACCACTCTCCAGAGTGCTGTTGGTTCCTGGCCAGTCCCCTGGTCTCTAGTCCATTCTGTGATTCCCAACTATCATTTCAATAAATCTCATTTTTGCTTTACACAGAGTCTGCAGCTTATAACAAGAACCCTGACAGAACTCTTTGGGTTGTAGCATTTCAATTCCCTTCATAACCTATTGGTATTAGTTCAGACCCCTGGGGCCGTATGGCACAAGTCTACTCCCTCTGCCACATGAGCTCCTATGTCTGAAGACAGTTTTATGGTCTATCCTGAGCCCTCCCTTCTCTGGGCTAAATGTTCCCTTGTTCCTTTGGGTACTCCTCATCTCACATGGGCTAAGTTGTTTCTGCAGCCTGGGTGGCTTTTTCCAAGAGTGCACAACTGCCCACATTTAGACCTTCTGTGACTCAATAAAAGTCACTCCTTTTTTGTTTTCCCATGCAAAGACTATATTTTAGCCAGGGTACTGGTTCAGCTACTGAAACAAAAGTCAAAGTAACAGTGACTTAAACAAGACTTCTCTCATAGAAAGATCTGAATGTAACCAGGGCTGGGAACCCAGGCTTTTTCCAGCTTGCTCTCTATTTATAAGACATGGCTTAAATCTCATGGTTCATTATGGCTGTTCTGCTCCCATCACCACGTTCACATTTCAGGAGCAGTACGGCAAAATAGAAGAAAGACTTCAGTGATTCCCTTTAAAGAAGTGGCCCAGAAGTTGAACCCATCACTTGCATTGGTATTCCAGGGATCAGAACTTAGTCCTTCCTGTGGTCCTGCCTTGCCTTGAAGAAAGGCTGGGAAATGTAGCTTTACGTGGCACAGTACGGTAAACTAGCAGTCTCTGCCATAGACCATATAATGCAATTTGGATATCACCCTGTAAATTATTCTTTTTTTTTTTTTTTTTTTTTGAGACGAAGTCTTGCTCTGTCGCCCAGGCTGGGGTGCAGTGGCCAGATCTCAGCTCACTGCAAGCTCCGCCTCCCGGGTTCACGCCATTCTCCTGCCTCAGCCTCCCAAGTAGCTGGGACTACAGGCGCCTGCCACCTCGCCCGGCTAGTTTTTTGTATTTTTAGTAGAGACGGGGTTTCACCGTGTTAGCCAGGATGGTCTCGATCTCCTGACCTCGTGATCCACCCGTCTCGGCCTCCCAAAGTGCTGGGATTACAGGCTTGAGCCACCGCACCCGGCCAATTATTCTAAGTATAATAAGATGTTATGCAAGTCACAAATGGTTAATTGCCGATAACTTTCTAACACTCAGTCATTGTTGGGTATTTTGCAGTGATTATCAGGCTAGAGTTACTGAAAGAGTTCAGTTTTAGGTAAATTTGATTTTGTGGGCTTACCAGGGCACATGCCTTGGATCAGTCCCTGTACTCTCAAACCCAAAGGTCAGATCTGCACTGGAATTTTCCACTAATTGAGACAACCAAATAGCTATCTCTTTTGAAAACAAAATTCACAAGATTGCTTTACACAATGAGTTTAATATATTTTCAGGTATATTAGGTAGAATTCTTTGGGTTACAAATACTAGAAACTGACTCTAATGAATTACTGTAAGTGTACCAGATGTCTCCCAGGACTCAAGGCAATATGCAGCTGACAGTCTCAGGAACTGACTAGAACCAAGATGATCTCCACATTTTTGTTTATGTTTCTCTGTCCATCAGCTTTCATCTCTGTCTGAAAGGACCCTTTTTCTCTGCTCTTCAATCTGTGCAATAGATGATAGCCATTCCCAGCTCCTTGGGCTACATATAATCCCTCTAACCACCAAGGGATAATCCGAGGCTCTCCTTCAATTGGCTCTCAATTAGCCTGAACTGGTTCATTGGTCCACCTTTGGGCCAATCAGCCAGGTCTAAAGAGTAGATCAAATCATATCACTGTGCCTGCTAATAACTATCTGTGAACCCTACAAATTTAGGAAGTTATAGGTAAGGAGAAACAGTTTGCAGCAAAGGGGAGGCTAGACAGGCAACCCAATGGGTATCATGGATGTCTCCTCCATTCATGCATGTGTTGAGAGTTGTCATAATTTTAGAAATGTAGCTGTGAGCTCTGTGACACAGAGACACATAGAAACATAAGGGGGTTGGAGAAGAAACCGTGTCTTCCTCGGGCTTTTTTTGGTCATAAATAATAGAAACCCATCCAAAGGTTCTGCTATGGTTTGAATGTGTCCTTTGAAAAATTCTTGGGTTGCCAATGTGATAAAAGGTGGGGCCTTTAAGAGATGATTAGGCCATGAGGGCTCCTCCATCTAGAATGGGATTAGGTGCCCTTTTAAAAGGGCTTGATGGAGTGAATACACCTTGCTTGCCCTTCTGCCTTCCACCATGTGAAGACACAGCATTCCTCCTTCCAGAGGATGCAGCACTCAAAAGCACCATCTTGAATGCAGAGACCAAACCCTCACCAGACAACTGAACCTTCCAGCATCTTGATCTTGGACTTCCCAGCCTCCAAAACTATGAGACAATAAATTTCTGTTCTTTATTCAACTTCCTAAGACATTTTTAGTGCATTTGAAATTCGAATATATCTGATTCTCTAAAACACTTCAAACACCTGACATGGCAAACTCATAAACCTGACAAGATCTTTGTAAGCCTTTAAGCAATTATTGAAATTTAATAAATCTAGGGAATGAGGTTCTCTTTAGCTTCATGGTGGATAAGTATCAACTGTTTTCTAGTGTTAATTCTCCCCTGTTTTCCTTTTAGTGAAAACCCTTAAGCTTTAACTGGATGCATGACCACACAACCACAGACTACATTTCCCAGGCTCCTTTGCAGCTGTCTGTCACCAAGTGACTATGTTTGGGCCAATGGAATGTGAGCAGATATGATGTGTGCTACAATGAGCACATCTCCTTAAAGACACTTGCCATAAACTTCCTTCTTTCCCACTTCCTGTTGATGTAGTAGTGAGCCACCATCAACCATGCTTATGAAGATAACACCCTAGACCAAGGGAGAACCAAAGGAGAGAAGGAACCATTTCCTTAGAAGACCTCAAATCACAAGGCTGCTTGGCCTCCAGCTCTGGACCATTCACTACTGACTGTTAACAAAAAATGAAATAAACTTCTATCATCTTTGAGCCATTATACTTTGCGGTTAGATTGTACCCCAGTAATACAACTTCCAAAGACTATCCACAAATTCAATTAATTATATCCTCTTAAATGTTTCAAATTAAAATTGCAAGTGTAATATGCCAGGCTGTCTACTATGTTAGATTTTCTTCCATGTTCCAATCTCTTTAAATAACCAAAAGATTATAGTGATGATTAAAAACTTATTCCTAACCTTACCACAAAAAGAGTGTGTCTTCCTCCATTTTTTTGCTGCTATAACAGAATACCACAGACTGGGTAATTTATAATGAATAGAAATTTATTTCTGTCAGTTCTGGAGACTGGGAAGTCCAAGATCAAGAAGATAACACCTGGCAAGGGCCTTCTTGCTGTGTTATCCCATGGCAAAAAGTGGAAGGGCAAGAGAGAGGCCAAAAGGGTGCCAAACTCATCCTTTTATAAGGAACCCACTCCCACAATAATAGCATTAATCCATTCACAAGGGCAGAATCAAAACCAGAGTATTGTCATATTTTATTGATTCTAATATTGAATCACCCTCTCATTAGGCCCCACCTCACAACACTGTTGCATTGGGGATTAAGTTTCCAACACATGTTTTTTGGGAGAGACAGTTTAATTAACCAAAGCAAAGTGCTATATTTTGTTGAATCTAAGATGTAAGATTCAACATTTTTTAGGATATCACTAAGGTAGAAGAAACACAAATATTTATAATTTTTGGAAATTTTCAACTTTTATTTTAGATCACCATTTATAATCATATGGTGCCATTGATTTTTTTTTTTTTTTTTTTTTTTTTAAGACAGAGTTTCACTCTTGTGACCAGGCCGGAGTGAAATGCCACAGCCTCAGCTCAATGCAGCCTCTGTGCCCCATCCCCCAGGTTCAAGCTATTCTTCTGCCTCAGCCTCCTGAGTAGCTGGGATTATAGGGTGCCCACCACCACGCCCGGCTAATTTTTGTATTTTTAGTAGAGACAGGGTTTTGCCATGTTGGCCAGGCTGGTCTCAAACTCCTGACCTCAGGCAGTCTACCTGCTTTGTTTTGGCCTCCCAAAGTGCTGAGATTACAGGAGTGAGCCACCATGCACGGCCTGATGCCATTGATTGTAAAATGCATTCCAATTCCCAAGATGTTAAAATGTAAAACACAGTGCACCTTAGAATCAATAAAATATGACAATATTCTGGTTTTAATTCTGCTCCTCATTGATTCTACACTGGTCTTTGCATTTTCCCAGGGTTGCAAATTCACTTACCCAGCTAAGGGGAAGAGAGTTGCTGTCTCCAGTTAACTGAGTCTACTGGTGGCAGATTCAGGACCTTGACTCAGTTACAAATTCAAGTTCTTGGTAGAGAAGTAAACACCAGATCTGGACACAGGTGCTTTGTACTTCCAGAATGATTTTGCCTGAGCAGCCATGAATACTAGAGTTGGAATAGTAGGGTTGGAACTTGTCTACCATGTTAAGAGAGTCCCTCTGTGCCCACATCTTTGCCCTGGGATTTAGTTTCATAACAGTGTATCATGTTTTCTGGGTGGCTTTCAAATTTCACCTTATGTCAATTTCAATTGAAACCTCTGTCAACTTTTTATCACCTTATTTGAGTGGGCAGATCCTACAAATACATGCACACTCTCATCCATACATACACACACCAGGCTAAGCTCTTTGCTGAAAGATTAGGATTCATTGAATGAATGCTTTTTGCAACACTCTTTATGTTTTTGCCTATCTCATTGACCATCACTTTGTGATTATTACATTAAAGAAGTAAAAACAAGGATTTATCAAAGGTCTCAAGAGTGCATCCTAGAATCCAGGAACAGAACGTACATCCAGGGCTCCTGGGGAACTAGACAAGACATCCTTGGTTTCCCTGGGACTACATGTATCTTGTCTCTGCTCTGCTCTTGAAGTGTCTGACATCACCCCACCCTCCCCATGCCATCTTGTCTCTCTGGAGACAAGCATTCTCTGCCTCTACATGCCCACCGTGGAAGATGGCTAGCCCATAGCCCAGGTGTCCTGAGGACACGCATGCCAAGTTCAAGTGACAACAGATACCACCATCTCCAATCAGGAGGAGGAATCTCACTTGACATCCATCTTCAGATCCATCTGAATCCACGAGAGTACAGTGATGGCATACAAATGCTTGCTTCGCAGAGAAGAACTATCCAAGAGAATTGTGGGCAGAGCGGGTCTCGCCAAAGGTGGCTGGTTAGCAGCAGTACAGCTTGGTGGTCAAGAGCATGGAGCCAAAACCAGACTGCCTGTGTCCAATGACTGTGTGCCCTTGAACAAGTAACTGAACTTCTCTGTGGTTCCATTTCCTCATCTGTAACATAGTCAGACCTAAGGCATAGGGTCGTGTCCGAGATACCACACACAATACACAGAAAGTACAGGGCAGCCTGTGGTGTGGGAAGTGCTTAATAGCAGTTTGCCATTATTGCTATGAAGTCCAGATGCTTTAAAAGAAAAATTTGATTCAGATCACCAAGCTCTGCTTGACTCTTATTCCCCAGATGTCCCCTCTTTCCACAGCTGGGGAAACCTGACTCCACTTGAAGGCTCAGTGGCACTCCAGGAGCTGAGAAAAAGCAGATCCTAATGAGCAGAAGGGATGTAAGGAGCTCTAATTTGGCTCTAACACACTGCTCCATCAGTGTTAACCTGCAGCACATAATGGGTTTGCAGTGCCGTGAGGCTTCAGTAGAATGTAAGCTCCAGAGAACAGGGCGTTGGTCTAATCATGGTAAGGTCCTGGCCCCTGATACAACGCCCTGACACATAGAGGGTGATGAATAAGTATTTGCTAGCAGAATAAGGTAGGGATTTCCTCAGATCAAACTTGTCCAACCCGCGGCCCATGGGTCAAATGCAGCCCAGGATGGCTTTGGATGTGGCCCAGGATGGCCCAGTATGGCTTTGAATGCAGCCCAACACAAATTCGTAAACTTTCTTAAAATCTATGAGTTTATTTTGCAATTTTTAAAACAGCTCATCAGCTATTGTTAGTGTTAGCGTACTTTATGTGTGGCCCAAGACAATTCTTCTTTCAGTATGGCCCAGGGAAGCCAAAAGATTGGACACCCTTGCTCTAGATGGTAGGCTATCCCTGCTTAGCTGGGGATATCAACCTCTGCACACCCTGTGAGGGTGGTACCTGAAGCCTTTCCCTAGGCTGAGTCCCCAGGGAGGAAGACAAGAGGAAAAAGGGGGTCCAGCTGGAGGCTTGAGGAGCCTCAGCCTTGGAGCCATGGGTTCCATTTGGGACATAGGTCTCTGCCATTGCTGCTCCCCCCACATCCTCTCTCCCTGGAGGTGCCTTCAGCATGATCCCCCTCAGAGGGCCTGAAACACAAACAGCCTAGGAGGAATAGAAGACAGTGGGAATCTTCCAGTTGAGAGTAGGGCAGGGATGGGTGTCCTCCTTTTCTGGGTCCACAGCTGTGCAAAACAGTAACACTGCAACACCACTGGTGTTTTTCTCCCTCCTCAGGTGGAAAATATTTATCCTGCCTAGAGCAGCTACAACACAAACTGGTGTCCCATACCTGTGCCCAGGTCCATATCTTACCACGCCATCCAGTCCCAATCTCCCTTCCTGTCCTCTTGTTAGCAGACCTCCCGGGTACCGGGAAGCTTATCCCACCTCAGCCAGCGTGCCCCTCTGTGCCAGCTTCTCAGTTTCCCTGAGGGGATACCTGTGATGCCATCGCTCCAACCTTGACGGTATTATTTCCTTGTGGCCTGGAAGTCTCTTGGTCTGCCCTGCTTAGCCAGAGCATCCCACAAGAGGATGCATACCTCACTCCCATGAGCCCCACCCCAGGATTTTCGTAGCTACTGTCAGGGACTAGTTGTGGGAAATGGGCCTCAAATGATTTCCAGAAGCTTCCTTGCTCACTGCATGTAAAGCTTTAAAGGCCTCATTTAATCGTCGTCTTTCCACATTTTAAAAGTCAACACCCCTGAGATGGGGCGCGGTGGTTCGCACCTGTAATCCCAGTACTTTGGGAGGCTGAGGCAGACAGATCACTTGAGGCCAGGAGTTACAGACCAGCCTGGCCAACATGGCAAAACCCCATCTCTACTAAAAATACAAAAATTAGCCAGGTGTGGTGGCTCATGTCCATCATCCCAGTTACTCAGGAGGCAGAGGCATGAGAATTGCTTGAACCCGGAAGGCAGAGGTTGCAGAAATCTTGCCACTGCACTCCAGCCTAGGTGACAAACTGAGACTCTGTCTCAAAAAAAAAAAAAAAAAAAAAAAAAAAGAACACAAAAATGAAAACAGAGCTTTGGCTGCCCCACTCCAGGGAGGGGGTTTAGTTCTGCCCAGGAGGCTGTGCCCACAAGCTTCTGGCTATTCTCTGCAAAACCTCCCCAGATCAATAGATAAGCCAAGAGGAGGAATCGAGTCAGAGGGAGCAGGAAGGCCAGGCTGGGGACAGGACAGGGACAGCCCATGCTTGAGGGACAACCGAGAAGAGGAGGTACCTGTCAAATTAGGCTTCAGGGTTGTAAAAGATTGTTATTTGTATTTTGCTATTATAAGATTACTATAACCTCACTACAGAAAATTTGGGAAACAAAAAAAAATGCCCATAATCCAAGCTGAGCCACTGTTGACACTTTCAAGGTTTCTTTCTAAACTTCTTATGGATATGTGTTATTTAATCAGACCATACCTATAATTTTATATTCCATTTTTTCACTGCTATCTAATCATGAGCTTGTCCCTGTTTTTAACTAACATTCATAACTGTTATTTAGACTTGCTGTGTTATATTCTACTCCAGGAAATGCCAGTGTCCATTTAATCTTTCCCCTGCTCTTGGATGTTTCAGTTGACACTTTTTCACTCTTCATTTGTATAGCAAATCCCTAGATGAACATCTTTGTTCACTGGCTTTTTCTGCATTTAGGAATGCTTCCTTCGCTTGGCCTTCCAAGGCGGAATTTCTCAAAACATTGATGGCTCCCTGGGTCCACTGCCAAATGTTTTTTTCCAAATAGGGCATCAGCAGTGCTGAGCAGGCCTTGGGTTAAAATCAGAGCTGGGGTCCAGGCTCGGTGGCTCATGCCTGTAATCCCAGCACTTTGGGAGGCCCAGGCAGGAGGATCACCTGAGATCAGGAGTTCAAGACCAGCCTGGCCAACATAGTGAAACCCTGTGTCTACTAAACATACAAAAAAAATTTACCCGTACATGGTGGTGCATACCTGTAGTCCCAGCTACTCAGGAGGCTGTGTCGGGAGAATTGCTTAAACCTGGGAGGTGGAGGTTGCAATGAGCTGAGATCACACATTGCACTCCAGCTTGGGCAACAGAGCGAGACTGCATCTCAAAAATAAAAATAAAATAAAATAAATCAAAGCTGTGGGAAACTGAGGACAGAACAGCAAGGATCCTGTGTTCTCAGTACCTGAAACACTGCAATAAAATTTCTCCGGAGCTAGGCTAGGAGGTCAGAAGATCTAGGAAGAGGAACTAGGGATGACTGGAAATGCCTGAATTGTGTGGAATCAGTGCCAAAAGAAAGTGAATAATGAGTCTAGACATGTAATTGCCCACATGCATATGGTGCCTCCAGCTGTACCACCCTGAACAGCTGATTGCTCAAGTGCTATACGGTAAAGACCAAGAGGTGGAAAATTACAGGCAAAATACAGGTGAAGGCCAGGACCCCAGGGACATATTTTTTAAAGAAGCTCTGGTCGGGCGCGGTGCTCACTCCTGTAATCCCAGTACTTTGGTAGGCCAAGGTGGGCAGATTGCCTGAGGTGAGGAGTTCAGGACCAGTCTGGCCAACACGGTGAAACCCCGTCTCTATTAAAAATACAAAAAAACTAGCCGGACCTGGTGACATGTGCCTGTAATCCCAGCTACTCGGGAGGCTGAGGCAGGGGAATTGCTTAAACCAGGAAGGTGGAGGTTGCAGTGAGCCAAGATCACACCACACTGCCCTCCAGCCTGGGCAACAGAGTGAGACTTCGTCTGAAAAAAAAAAAAAAAAGAAGAAGAAGAAGAAGAAGAAGAAGAAGGAGCTCTATTCTCCTGGGAGGTGTTATGGAAAGTTACTCAAAGGCAGAAACTGCCTCATCCCAGTGGTTTCTGAAAGCCACCCCACCCTGCACTTTGCCCAGGGAACCATGTAAAAAGGAAGTTCCAGCATCCACTCCCTTCTTGGTTCCAAGCTGCCTCCCTCAGCCCATTCCTCCCACCTCATTCTATCTTGGATTTTATTTTTTCAGCTTCCAACCTGGGCATTCTTTCACTATTGAAGGTGAAAATGACAAGGTCCTCTTGCAGCTGCGATTGACTCCCCCAAACCATAACTGGTTCCACTGCCACCAGCTGGCCAGCTTTGGGTCACCTCTACTGATTCCTTCCATCTGCCCCCAAGACCACTGTTGTGCCCACCCCACAGGGCTCCCTCTCTGAGTGCTCCTACTGTCTGGTTTCCAGCACTGCCCAGACCCTGCTGATGTCCAGACCTTCTTGCAGCCCAGACCTGTCTCCTGGGCCCCAGGCCCAGGTTTTAGCTGATCATTAGACATTTCTACCTGGGTGTTCCAGGAGTCGACTGAACCCAGTATCTTGCCTTTAGGCTGCGCCACCTCCAGTCTCATGTCCTATGAATGGCCCCACCACACACAGAGGCCTTGTGCCAGAAATCGGAAAACCTCCTAGGGGTGACCTTATTTCTTACTTCCATCCAGTAGGTCACCAAGGAGCTCTCAAATCCATTCCTTCCTTGCCACCCACCTCACTCCACAGCTCTCAAATGCACTCCCACACTTACCTTTTTACCTGCCTCACTGACCTGGGTCTTCCCTCTTCTACTCTCGGGTTCCCAGAGTGGTCCTCCTCAAAGAGCACGTCAATCAGATCACATCTCTGTTTACGTAAAACTCTGCCTCCTGGAACGAGGGGTACTGGGGGTAACATTCCAAATCCATTGATTCACTCATTCAGGAAATATTTACTGAGGGCCTTCCATCTGACAGGCACCACACTAGCACTGGGAATCCGCTGGAAAATAGAGCAGACATGGGGAAGTGATATCCACTGATATTCAGAGTCATCTATGAAGGACTTCCCCATGTACACCGAGTCTGATCCCTCACATCCCAGCCATATTCTCCACCGTTAAACTCACGACCCCGCAGCTCCCGAAGCATGGCGCTTCCCCACCCGGAACAAGTTGCTTCTCCAGCCCTGTTTATGCTTCCCCATTCTTTCTTTGGATAATCACTATTTGCTCTTCCCAACTCAACTGTATGCTCAGCTCCTCTCGAAAACTTTGCTAACACCCTTCCCCAGGCCCCTTCAGATCTACCTGCCCTTCCCCTATGCCACCAGCACCTGTGTTTACCTCCATAATTGTATTGACCACACAGTGTAGTGACAGTATTTACTTGCCTATATTGCCTTTCCCACCCACTTCCTATACACACACACACACACACATACACACATATACATTTATGAGCCCCTTAAGATAAGGGCCTGGGTGTTTTTATCACCAGTGCCTAAAAATGACTGGTATATGGTCTGCATTTGGTAAACAAACCATATGAAAATAACATAGATCATTCTTATTGTTGAGTTAATAAAATATTTGTTGACTACATTTATTTATATAGTTCATTATAAATGCAAGTTAATGTCTTGGTCACCTTGGATATATTTAATAAACTTTTGAGAGTAGCATGAAGTTCACTGGGCCAGTGCTTCCTAAACAGATTTTTATTGAATGCCTACTATGTGCCAGGCATCATTTTGGCACAGAGAATATGGCGGTGAAAACAGTAAAGTCCCTCTACTCTTAAGGCTTGTATTCGAGTGGGAAAAGGCTGACTGTAAACGCATAAATAAATGGAAATCTCAGAGAGTGATAAATGCTATGAAGGAAACATCATAACAGGAGGAGGAGGCATTCTTGGAGGTGGGAGAACAGCCTCCACATTAGCTGGGGTGATTTGGGAAGCCCCTCTTTTTTTTCTTTTTTTTAAATATGGAGTCTTACGCTGTCACCCAGGCTGGAATGCAGTGGCACGATCCCGGCTCACCACAACCTCTGCCTCTTGAGTTCAAGCAATTCTCCTGCCTCAGCCTCCCAAGTAGCTGGGATTACAGGTGCCCACCACCACGTCCAGCTAATTTTTGCATTTTTATTAGAAATGTTTTTATTAGAAATGAGATTTCACCAAGTTGACCAGGCCAATCTTGAATTCCTAACATCAAGTGATCCACCCACTTCGGCCTCCCGAAGTGCTGGGTTTACAGGCCTGAGCCACTGCACCTGGCCTGGGAAGGCCCCCCTCAACCCCAACTTCCTCATCAGTGAGTTGGGAATGATGACAGTACTGAGGTGCTTGGAGACTTAGGAGGATTACATGAGAAAATATGAATACAGCACCAACACTTAATAAAAATTGTCCTTATTGCAGGGTTTTTGTTCTGTTTTGTTTTGTTTTTGAAACAGAGTCACGCTCTGTCGCCAGGCTGGAGTGCAGTGACGTGATCTCGGCTCACTGCAACCTCCACCTTCTGGGTTCAAGCTATTCTCCTGCCTCAGCCTCCCAAGTAGCTGGTACTACAGGTGCATGCCACCATGCCCAGCTAATTTTTTGTATTTTTAGCAGAGACAGGGTTTCACCATATTAGCAAGGATGGTCTCGATCTCCTGACCTCGTGATCCGCCCACCTTGGCCTCCCAAAGTGCTGGGATTACAGGCGTGAGCCACCACGCCCGGCCTATTGAAGGATTTTAAGCAAGGAAGAAAGATGATCTAATTTATACTCTTTTTTGGGGGGAGGGGGAGGGGGTGGGTTTTGAGACAGAATCTCACTCTGTTGCCCAGGCTGGAGTGCAGTGATGCAATCTTGGCTCACTGCAACCTCTGCCTCCTGGGTTCAAGCGATTCTCCTGCCTCAGCTTCCCGAGTAGCTAGGATTGCAGGCACACACCACCACGCCTGGCTAATTTTTTATAATTTTAGTAGAGACGGGGTTTCACCATGTTGCCCAGGCTGGTCTAAAACTCCTGTCTCGAACTCCTGTCAACCGATCCACCTGCTAAGCCTCCCAAAGTGCTGGGATTACAGGTGTGAGCCACTGTGCCTGGTCCCTAATTTACACTTTTTTTTTTTTTTTTTTTTTTCTGAGACGGAGTCTCGCTCTGTTGCCCGGGCTGGAGTGCAGTGGCCAGATCTCACCTCACTGCAAGCTCTGCCTCCCGGGTTTATGCCATTCTCCTGCCTCAGCCTCCCGAGTAGCTGGGACTACAGGCGCCCGCCACCTCGCCCGGCTAGTTTTTTGTATTTTTTAGTAGAGACGGGGTTTCATCATGTTAGCCTAAAGGAGCATGCCAACTGCAGATGGAGAATGAATGGCAGGGGTGGTAGGAGAGGGAGGCCACCCCGGAGGCTGTGGCGATGGAAAGAAAGATGAATTTTCTAACTTTCTGTTTCTAGAAGCTGATCTAGTCAAGTATCAGAGATTTACTGACATGTGCCACTGGAAAGGCCAACTTTAGAAGATGATCTCTTGGTTATGAAGAGCACATTTGTGCCTGATGGAATATGTGAAAACATGCCTGTATTTCCTGCCACACACATGTCCTGCATCAAATTCTACCGTGATCATCACACCTGGGCCATTGTTCACATCTGCTTCTAAAATGACTGGTACCACTGTGTGTCTGTCTTTCTACTGCACCTGGGCTGTCTTCTTGGGGTTTCATTTTCATCACTAAGTCTATTAAATTCCTCCTTAAGGTTTCATGAGTATTTCCCCTGCAGTTTCCCAGAGTCCTACAAGCTGCTCAGCCATTGTTATCTTTTGAGACTTTTAAAAGCTTTGATTAACTTAGTAAATAACAACACATACAATTTTTTTTTTTTTTTTTTTTTTGAGACAGGGTCTGACTTTGTCACTCAGACTAGAGTACAGTGGTGCAATCTAGGCTCACTGCAACCTCGACCTCCTGGGCTCAAGCAATCCTCCCACCTCAGCCCCCCACCACCCCTCACAAATAGCTGAAACAACAGGCATGCACCACCATGCTCAGTTAATTTTTGTTTTATTTTTAGTAGAGATGGAGTTTTGCCATGTTGCCTAGGCTGGTCTTGAACTCCTGGACATAAGCAATCCGCCTGCTTCAGCCTCCCAAAGGGCTAAGATTACAGGCGTGAGCCAATGCACCCGGCCTAAACACATACAATTCTAAACACTCAGAAATGCACACATTCTTATAAACATGATCTACCCAGCACCTGTTCATGGTGAAGATTTTGAATGTTATTGGAGTGAGGTTTTCATGTGATCATCAAATGTTGGTCTACTCGGTGGCTGGACTGAAACATGAAAGCTCCCAACAGCTCTGCCTTAGGAAACACAATAATGTACATGTTTGTTGAATAAATGAGTGAATGAACAAATTCTTAAAACTTATGGCAACCCCAAAAGTGGAAGTAGGAAAGAAATGTTCAGGGAACATTCTAGATGAAGCTGCTCAATACCATCTCCATTGTGATCTTGGGGAGCTTGGCTCAAAATTCTAGGTTTGGTCATCTCTGCTTCCTTCCCTCCCCTCTTTCCTCTCTTCCTCTTTTCTTTCTTCTTCTCTTGTTTGTTTATTTTTAGTTATACCAATCATACAGATAGCCCCCTCAACAAATACTCATTCCCCTTTCTAGAAGTAATCAGTTTTTAGACTGGATATATGCCTCTGAAATTAATTCTATGTACTTCTATGCATGAATGACTATGCTGTATATGTAAACATGTGTAGCATTGTTTTGGTATATATGTATTGCATTGTGTGCATCATTCTGCAAACTGTTTTATTTTCTCACTGGTAACAGTACAGCTTCAAAAACTCTCCAAGTCACTATGTATAAATCTACTTCATGTTTAAAGACTGCTACTCAGCATTTCATAATTGACTGTACTTAGTATATGTAGCCATTCTCTTTTTTCTTTTTGTAATTGTGTGTGTGCATATGTCTGTGTGTGTGTGTATGTCTGTGTGTGTGTGTGTGTGAAAACAAATATAGAACAGGGAAAAAAATGTATCGCTCAATGGTTTATACCAAGTGAACATCCATGTAATCCTATTGGAGAAATAAAATATTACCAGCATTCCAGAAACCCCCTCTGTATTCCGATCACCATACCATCCCTCTCTGATTAAAGTAGCCACTACCTTGATTTTTATGGAAGTCACTTCCCTGATTTTTTAAAAGATACTTTTACCACCAAAACTTGTATTCTTAAATATTATAGTTTAGTTTTGCTTTTTGAATTCCATATAAATGGAATCTTTCAGTACACCTTCTTTTGTGCTTGGTTTCTTTCAGTCAAAGTTATTTTTGGAGATTTCTCCATGATTTCTCCATGTTGCTCCATGCAGCCAAGGTTCATTTGTTTTCATTGCTACTGTATTTTATTCAGCAAATACACCACAATTTATTTATCCATCCTACTGTTAAGGACAATTGGGCTGTGTAAAGTTTGAGGCTGCTGGGAACAGCTCTGCTATGACCGTTCTTGTACACGTTTCTTGGTGCATGCCCATATACATGCATTTCTATTGGGCATATATCTAGGAGTGGAATTGTTGGGTCATAATATACTCATATCTTCTACTTTAATAGAGAATGCTAAACTGTTTTTTCAAAGTGGCTGTAGCAATTTATTCTCTTACCAGCCATGTATGAGAATTCCCTTGGCTTTACATCCTCACCAACAGTTATTACTATCACTTTTTAATTGTAACCATTATGATGGATGCGTAGTTGAATCTCATTGAACCTGTAAGTTCTCTGATTTCTGATTTATAGGTTTATTAATCTGGATAGCCTGTTTTATGAAGCATCCATCCCAGTGTCTTGTCCCATTTTTTGCTGGGTTATCTTATTCTTATTGGCTTGTAAGAGGTGTGTGTGTGTGTGTGCGTGTGTGAATTCTGAATAGTTGCTTACCTTTTCACTCTCTTACTGTTATCTTTTAATGAACAAAAATTCTTAATTTTAGTGAAACGTAATTTATTGCTTTTTTAATACTTAATGTATTTTGAGCCCTGTTTAAGAAGTCTTTCTGTACACTAGAGTAGGAAGATATTATACTACACTATCAACTAGAAGTTTTATTTTACCTTTCACATTTAGATCTGCAATTCACCTGAAATTGAATTTTGTGTGTGGTGTGAGATAAGGATCAAGTTGAATTTTTTTTCCATATGGATATCCAGTTGTCACAGCACTATTTATTAAAGAAAACTTTGTGAAATATCAAGTGTCAAAATACGCATGAGTCTGTTTCTAGATTTCTCCCTTCTGTTTGATTGACCCATTTATCTACCTATGCACATAGATATATATACATTATATAAATGGCTGTGGTTTTATGATAACCTGATATCCAGTAGAGCAAATCCTTCCATCTTGTTATTCTTCTAAAGAGTGTTTTGCTATTTTGGGCCCTTTGAATTTTTATACCTGTATGTTCTTTTGGATATTTTACATATTATGATATCATCTATGAATAAGGAGTTTTATATTTTCCTTCCCACTTCATATATCTTTCATTTCATTTTATTGCTTTTCTTCATTTGTCTAGGAGATTCAATACAATGTTTAATAGGAATGAGAGTGGACATCTGTATCTTATTCTCATTTTCAAAGAGAAACCTGTCAACATTTCACCATATGTTTGCCATAGGTTTCTTTCCCCCTAGATAACCTTTATAAGATTAAGGAAGTTCTCTTCCATTAAGAATATTTTTTGTGAATGACAAATTTCATCAAAAGCTTTTTCTGCATCCCTGGGATAGTAATAGTTTTCTTTATTTTGTTAATATACTGAATTGCATTGACTAATTTTCTAAAGGTATTCTTGGAACAAATTTTATTTGGTCATGATATCATCTTTTGCATAGCTAGATTTGGTTGGCTGGTGTTGTCTGGGATTTTTGCTTGTATGTGCTAGAGTCTGATTGTCTTGAATTTTCCTCTCTTGTAATATCTTTGGCAAGGTTACCCTTTCTTCATATGGCAGGTTCTGGATAATTTATTTTTTTCTATTTTCTGGGGCTGTTTGTATAAGACTGGTGTTATTTCTTCCCTAAATGTTTATTATACTTTGTTGCTGAAGACTTCAGGGCCTAGTTTTTTGAGAGGTTTTAATAATTAATTTAATTTCTCGACCAATTATTCAGATAGTCTGTTTTTCTTAAAACTATTTTGATAAGTATTGAGTTTTTCAAGGAACGTCCCATTTCATTTTTGCATAAAGTTCCATGATCTCTGCACTCCAGCCTGGGCAACAGAGCGAGACTCTGTCTCAAAAAATAATAATAAATGATTAAATTGTGTGGTTAGGCGTGGTGACTTACGCCTGTAATCCCAGCACTTTGGGAAGCCAAGGTGGGTGGATCACTTGAAGTCAGGAGTTCAAGACCAGCCTGCCCAACATGGTGAAATCCCGTCTCTACTAAAAATACAAAAATTAGCTGGGCGTGATGGTGCATGCCTGTAATCCCAGCTACTTGGGAGGCTGAGGTAGGAGAATTGCTTGAGCCCAGGAGGTGGAGGTTGCAGTGAGTCGAGATCATGCCACTGCACTCCAGCCTGGGCAATAGAGCGAGACTCTGTCTCAAAAAAAAAAAAAAAAAAAAAAAAAAAAAATAGGGTGTTAACTTAATATACATACATAGTAAAAGTGAAACTATGAAGTTACAGTGTATTTATAAAAACTGTAGAGAAGGAAACAAGAAAATGAAATCAAAATAGAGAAGAAAACTACTTTTAGCAGAACCTAAGAAAAACCCCACCTTTTGCTACAAATTCTGATGAATATTGTCCAGATATAGTGCAACATGCACTAACTTGAAGACAACTCCAGGAGCCCCTATACAATTCTACAGTGAACAAGTCTAGTGCAATGGGACAGGTAAACCGATTTGGAGAGCCACTGGAAATAGAAAAACATAAAGACGTTGGGAATACTGCAGAAAACATGAGGAAACTTTCAAAAATTCCTAGTTTTCATCCTTATTTATTTTTCTGAAGATTTTGCATTCAAAATGCAACTTGCTATGCACATGGAAAATATCTCTCAGAAAAAAAATTCTAAAGTACATCAAAGTGACTTCAGTGGGGGCACTGAATAGCAAAATGAACACTTCTGAAATTCAATGTACAAATAACTTTTAAAAATTCTCCAAAATTGCACACCAAAGAAATAGACATTTTAAGACTCAGATATGAGACATGAGGCATAATCTAAGAGAGTCAGCCACTTAAGTGAGTTTCAGTAGACAATAATGTCACTTGGAAGAGAAGCCATAATGCAAAAAATAATTTAAAAAAAATTCCTTTCGCTAAAGGAAACATCAAAAGGACCCACCAAACACTAGGCAGGAATACTAAAGAAGACAGCCAATAAAACATGTCATGGTGAAATTCCTCAATCTTGAAGATGAAGAGAAAGTTCCATACACTTCCAAACAAAAACAAAGGACTACGTATTGAGAACAACATTGACCAAATTTCCCAGTCAAACTGTGATTCATGTGTGATTGTAAAAGGGAGACAGATTTGGACACATAAAGATGAAGATCACATGTTTCTTCTGAAGAAGTTACTTAAACTTCTGAAAAGTTCTGACGTTACTGAAGTTAAAGTTCTGAAGTTAAACGTCTTCTGAAGAAGAAGATTACATATAAAGATGAAGACCCCATGTTTCTTCTGAAGAAGTTACTTAAAGAGTAATCCAATAGAAATGCATCAGAGTAAGAATAACCAGAAAGGGAAGGTTTTGTGTATTCTAAGTATAATATTAGGTTGGTGCAAAAGTAATGGCAAAAACCATTATTTTAATGGCAAAAACTGCACTTACTTTTGTACCAACCTGATAGCTAACATTTATTGAGCATTTACTATGGATCAAGCATGTGATAATCAAAGGAAAAGACTTGGAATGCAGGAAAGTAGAACATTCATTATTTTTTTACCCTAAGAGTAACCAAATAATAAAAGAAGAAACAGAATGAAGACATCAAGGAAAAAAGTCTAGTGTGTAATTGTAGTAATAATAGCCAACATTTATTGTGGATTTACTCTGATTCAAGTACTATTCTGAACAACTCTAGATATAGTATCTCATTTAATCACTCCAATATCACCTTGGAGTAGGTACTATTTTTATCCCTATTACACAGATTAGAAAACTTAGATATAAGAATAATTTGGCCAGATGCAGTGGCCCATACCTGTAATCCCAGCACTTTGGGAGGCTGAGGTGGGTGGATCACCTGAGGTGAGGAGTTTGAGACCAGCCTGGCCAATATGACAAAACCCTATCTCTATTAAAAGTACAAAAATTAGCCAGGTGGTGGTGTGTGCCTGTACTCTCAACTACTTGGGAGGCTGAGGCAGTAGAATCGCTTGAACCTAGGAGGTGGAGGTTGCAGTGAGCTGAGATCGCACCACTGCACTCCAGCCTGGGCCACAAAGCAAGACTCTGTCTCAAAACAAACAAACAAACAAAGAAAAACAATAGGAAGGCCAGTGTGACTGGAGTGAAGATAATGCAAAGAAAATAGTGAGAAGTCAAATGGGAGTGGTGCCCAGGAACCAGATTTCCTAAGGTCTGCAGATCCCATGTGATAAGAAACTATAGCAAGGATCACTTGGTCTTCAGTTAGGAGACAAGATTATAGGGAGGTAAGAAGGAAAGAATCAAGACTGGTTAAGAGCCTACTGTGGTATTCCACGGAGGTTGCCATGAGCCGAAATTGTGCCATTGCACTCCAGCCTGGGCAACAAAAGTGAAAATCCATCTTAAAAAAAAAAAAAAAGAGCCTACTGTGGTATCACAGAAGTGTGGTGGTGCTCTGGGCCAGGACAGTATTCGTGAGGAACTGGAGATGTACTTTGAAGGTAGAACCAACAAGACTGAATTTGGGAAGCATGAGAGAAAGAGAGGATTCAAGTTTGATTTTAAAGTTTTCGACCTGAGTAACTGGATGCATAGGTGCCATTCACAAAGATGGAGAACACTGGAGGAAGATCAAGTCTGGGGACAGAATCAAGAGTTTGATTTTGGACATGTTACGTTTGAGATGCCTATTGGACATCCAAGTGAACATATCAAGTTGACAGGTGGAATTTAGGAGAGAGGTTAACACTGGAGATATAAATTTGAGAATTAACTGCAAAGGGTGGTGGTCAAGGCCATGGGACCAGATGAGATCACCCAAGGTGTCAGATAACTGAAAAGAGAAGCAGTATGAGGACTCAGTGATGGGCACCCCAATATTTAGGGGTGACAAACAGGAGGACAACCAAGCAAAAGAGAATGAGAGGGAGCCTCCAAGAGGTAAAAGAACACTGAGATTATGAGATATCACAGAAGCTGCGGAAGTGGCTTTAAGAAACCAATACAAAAACCTCATTGACAGAGTACTTGTACCATTTAATTTAAAATTGTTTAAACGAGGCTTAAAATAGAAGACATAATGTTTTTAAAAATCCTAAACAGTCTGAGAGGTAGTTTGAGGTAGTAGTTAAGAGCTTGGGAGAAATAAGATAATGCTTATAAAACAAACATGATACATGGTACTTAACATTCAACAAGTAATAATTACAGATTCTTTTCATCATCATCATCAACAACAAAATCTAGATTGTAGAGAGGTGACTAGGAGAATGAAAGCATGTTCAGTTTCTTGTGTTGCAGAGATGATAGAAGGGAAGGAGGGTTACATATGCTGTTTCAACCTTGATGTCAATAGAGAAATGTAGATTAAAATAGATTTGTTAAAAATTTAATAATATCTGATAGAATATATTGTCTTTTATTTAAAAAATACTTCATATTAAAAATTCAGATATAGTCATATACTGTAAAATTCACCTTTTAAAGTTTACGATTTAATACATTTTAATATATTCACAAAGTTGTACAAGCATTATCATTATCTCATTTTAATCGCCACGGAAAGAACCTCCACACCCATTAGCAGTCATCTCCCATTTTCTTCTCTCCCCACGCCCAGGTCCTGACAGCCACAAATCTTTCTGTATCTATGGATTTGCCTCTTCTAGACATTTTATATACAATAGTTCCCCTGTTATCCACACTTTCCATTTTCTATGATTTCAGTTACCCATGGTCAATCATGATCAGAAAATATTAAGTAGAAAATTCCAGAAGTACAGAATTCATACACTTTACATTGCATACCATTCTGAGTAGCATGATTAAATTTTGCACCGTCACCCCTGGGATGTGAATCATCCTTGGTCCAGCATATCCATACTGCATACACTACCTGCTTGTTAGTGACTTAGTAGCCATCTTGGTTATCAGATTGAAAAACATTGTGTACATAAGGTTGAGTACTATGTGTAGTTCCAGGCATCCAGTGGGGGTCTTGGAATGCAGAAAAGGGGCGAGGGGCTACTGTAAATGGAATCATACAGTATGTGGCTGCTGATGTCTGGCTTCTTTAATTTAGCACAGTGTTTTTAAGGTGCCTTCCTGTTGTATCATGAGTCAGTATTTCATTCCTTTTTATGGCTGAAAAATGTTCCATTAGATAGGTATACCACCTTTTGTTTGTCAGTTCACTAGTTGATGGACATTTGGATTGTTTTTATTTTCTAGCTATTATGAATAATGTAGCTATGAACATTCACATACAAGGTTTCTTGTGGGCAAATATCATTTCTTTTGAGTGTGTACCTAGGAGTGGAACAACTGAGTCATATGAAAACTCTATGTTTAACTTTTTGAGGAACTGTCACTCTTTTCCAAAGCAGCTGCACAGTTTTCTATTCCTACTAGTAATGTATGGAGGGTTCAGCTTCTCCATATCTTTGGCAACACTTGTTATTGACTGTCTTTGATTATAGCCATTCTAGTGAATGTGACGTGATATCTCACTGTGGTTTTAACTTCCATTTCCCTATGACTAATGATATTGAGCATCTATTCATGTGCTCATTAGCCATTTGTATGTCTTTACTGGAAGAATATGTATTCGACTATCGTGTCCACTTTTAAACTGGGTTGTCTTTTTATTGTTAAGTTGTAATAGTCCTTTACATTGTAAGGGGAAGGAGAAAACGCTTCCCCCATCACCCTCTGAAGGTTTGCTGAAAATAAACTGACACAGGCAGATTAATAGAAGAAAAAGGCATACAGATTTATTTTAACACAGCACAGTGGAATTGCAGGAGAATAATTACCCAGTAACCCAAAGGGATACAAATGCTTATATATCCTTCTTCATAGGGGGAAAAAAAAACATAGGGAAATGTGGATGATTTGAGGGATAGTCAATGATTTTTAGGAGAAATGAATGGGCCTAATGCTCAGGCAATGGTTAGTAAATAGTTTTCTTTGGAAATTTAATGGGACAGAGAGCAGACAGTGGTTTGGGACAAAGTTCGTCTGATGTTTAATTTTCAGTCTCTTCCTCCGTGTTATGAGTTTTAATCTTCTCTAGTTAAATTTCAGGGAAGGCAATTGTGTTTCTCTTCAGTAGGTTCAGTTTCTAGGTAGATAAGGGAACTTCAGTGAACAACTACATTCTGTGCTTTGACAGAGACAGAGGATTAATGAGGTGCAGGGACCAGGGAGGTCAGAGAGACCTTGAGGCTGCTTCATGTCAAAGTGCTCTGTTTGGGGGTAATGTTTTCTGAGTCCCAACAATACATTTTGGATACTAGACCCTTATCAGATATGGGATTCAACAATATTTTCTCCCACTCTGTGACTTGTCTTTTTCCTTTCTTGATCGTGTACTTCGAAGCACAAATTTTTAAAATTTTGATGAGGTCCAATTTATCTATTTTTTCTTTGATTGCTTATGCTTTTAGTGCCATAGCCAAGAAACTTGCTTAATTAAAGGTAATGATGATTTACATCTATGCTCTCTCCTAAGAGTCTTACAGCAAAGTCTTTGATCCATTTTGAGTTAAATTTTGTATATGGTGTAAGGTAAGGGGTCCATTTCTTCTTTTGTGCATGTGGATATCCAGTTATCTCAGCACCATTTGTTGAAAAGACTATTTTCCCCCCATTGAATGTCTTGGCACTATTGTTGAAAATCAATTGACTATAAATGTATGGGTTTATTTATGGACTCTTAGTTCTATTCCATTGTCTATGTCTATCCTTAGGTCAGAACCACACAGTCTTGATGACTGTAGCTTATGTTTTGAAATTGGGAAATGTGAGTCCTCCAGCTTTGTTACTCTTTTTCAGGATTGTTTTAGCTATGATGGATCCCTTGCATTTATATAGGAATTTTAGAATCAGCTACTCAATTTCTAAAACAAAACAAAACAAAACCCAGCATCTGGAATTTTTATAGCGATTTCAATTTGGAGAAAATTGTCATCTTCCAGTCCATGAACACAGGAATGTCTTTCCATTTATGTAGGTCTTCTTTAATTTCTTTCACCAATGTTTGATTATTTTCAGTTAAAAGTCTTACACTTCTTTCATTACATTTATTCCTAAACATTTTTGGATGCTAAGTAGAATTGTTTTCTTAATTTCATTTTTGTGTTGTTCACTGCTAGCTTACAGAAATAAAATCGATTTTCATATATTGATCTTGTGTTTTGTGGATTCGTTAGGATTTTCTGTATATGAGACATTTTTCCCCATATAAGCCATAGTTGCCTTCAGATTTTGGGGGGTTTTTTAAAAACATATTTAACAGAGCTGATTTAAGTCTTTGTATAGAAAATCCAATGTCTGTGCCCTCTTGGGGACAGTTTCTATTAAGTGTCTTTTTCCCTGCATATGAGACAGACTCTCTTGTTTCTTGGCATGTTGCATAATTTTTGGTAAAAACTAGACATTTAAAACGATAAAACATAGCAACTCTGGAAATCAGATTTTGCCCTGGGTTTGTTGTTGTTACTGTTTAATTGGTATTGTTTGGTTGGAGGGTTGATGACGTTCCTGAACTAATTCTATAAAGGGTATATTCTTTGTTTTGTGTGGCCAGTGAAGTCTCTGACCAGTTAGCTTAGTGGTCATTTAGTGATTCAGCAAAGATTTCCTTAGATGGCCAGAACCAATAAGACTCTCAGTCTTTGCCAAGAAGTTCTGTGTTTCCTTCAGCATCCAGCCAAGCACCTTACAGCTCCATCTTAGCCTTCACTTCCTGCTTGAGCAGAGGCTGAAGGCTGGCCAGAGGTGAGAGTTAGGGTCTTCTTGGATATTTCCTGGGCACACACAAGCACTGGGTATCCACACAGCCCTACACATTTGTATGGCTTTCTATATTCCCAGGAATATTGTTAGAACTTTTTAAAGCCTGCACTCCCTCCAAGGACATCCCATTCCTCTGCTTTTTCTTGTACGTTTTTTGGCTAGCCCATTTTCTATCCCACTTGTTATCCGCTACCTCAGTCAGCTGTGAGGTTCAATAATTGACCCTACTCTCAAGGCTGCTTTTATTTGTGCTGGATGAGCTCTAAGTCAGCTTAAATAAAACCAGCCTTGCAAGTAGTGTGACCAGAGAGGTCAAATAATGACAATACTCTGAGAATGGGCCTTGAGGAGCTCTACGCCCTTCCAGTGACTGCTGGGCTTCCCCTGTGGTCACAGGTTGTTTTGCAGGCTGTTGGATTTCACGGCTAATGTGGTGCTGGGGAGGGTGGAGGTGGGAATACAGCAAGTTAAAGTGCCACAAAGCTCCCTGTTCTCACCAAGATTCTGCTGTTTTCTTAAATAAATGTTTCCCAGATTGCTGCAAGCCTTTGGTTAATTTCCAAAGTTCTCAAAACGTTGATTCTGACATTTTTTGATAACATTCTTATTGCTTTTATGGAGGAGGGACTTTTCAGAAATCCTTATTTGCCATTTTGGCTGATGTCCTAGAATACAATTTTAATGGAAACTTTCAACCTTCTAGAAGTGCACCGTGTAGTGTAGCAGCCACTACTAGTACATGTGGCTTTCAAACCCTTGAAATGTGGCTGGTGTGAGCTAAGATATGCTCTAAGTGTAAAACACACGCTGGCTTTCAAAATACAAAATATATATGTATCCATATATATAACATATACATATTTTATATATCCATATATAATATATACATATAATATATATATCCATAATTTTTACTCTGAATATATTTTGAAATGATAATATTCTGGTTATATTAGATCCAGTAAAATGTATGGTTAAAATTAATTTGGGACCTGACGCAGTAGCTCATACTGTATCCTAGCACTTTGGGAAGCTGAGGCAGGAGGATTGCTTGAGCCCAGGAATTCGACACCAGCCTAGGAAACATAGTGAGACGCTGTCTCTATAAAATAATAACAATGAATTTTTTAAAACTAATTTTGCTTCTTTAAACCTTTGTTAATGTGTGTGGTAAGCAGGATTCTAAGATGATCCCCAATGAGTCATGCCTTCACGGCTGCTAGAAAAGTTTAAATCACAAATGTGGCCGTGATATATTTCTACTGGACAGGGTTGATCCAGGGGGAAAAAAATACAAAGGAAACTATTAATCTGTTAAAATGAAACAAAATTAAATCCATTAAAAATTAGAAAGAAACAACAAGAAAGAATAATAAGCAGAAAAGATCAAACATGGTTATAGGAATGAGACTAAACATATTGTTTGTTAGATTCCATACAGTGGAATGCTTGAAGATGTCAATACGATGAGCATTGTGTTAGACTGATTCCTGGGGAACATCTGAGTTAGAGGTTTGCAGGCTGGCCTTTTTTACTGGGAAAGGCCTTCACGTACAACAAATACCTGAGGGAATGAGGGCACCAAGAGGGGACAGAAAGAGAAATCAAACTGAGATGCACGTGGAATGGTGGGGGTATCTCAGCTGATCCCACAGGAAACTCTGGAGCTGAGGAGCTTTTCAGAGGGAAGACTGAGCCTCTGTACTCCACATTGGCCAAATCTTAGATGTGAACTGTCCTCTGGAGAGAAGGTGTAACCTTGCCAATGGCAAATCCTGAGAAAGGGCTTAGCTGTGACCCATCGCCAGTCAGCTTCCTGATAGCCGGGGAATGAGTGCCTTCACTCTGAAGCAGCATCTTGGAGCACACCACATCATCTGCTACAGAAGTTGTCTGCCATATAGTAAGTGAAAAGAAGCAGATTGTAGACACTATATGTTAAGCATTAAAATATAGGTTGATATATAGGCATTAGAAAGGCCAGAAAAGGAGCACATGAAATCATTAATGACGGTTCCCTTGGGGAGGATGAGGGGAAGGGTTAGTGGTGGCCGAGATGGGGGAAAATATATCGCATCAGGTGTTCAAATATTTTATATTGATCACATATTACCAGGAAAATAAATTACTGAAACTAATGTGAGGTTTCCAGTATGGGCATGCCTACGGTGATCAACTGTGGGTTCAGGATTGAAAACCTCAGAATTAGAATTGCTTTCTGAATTTTGCCTTCAATGTCTCTCTAGACTCTACAAATAGACAACAACCCTGGGCAGGTTCTGACATTAATGAGAATTATGCTGCCATCACTAAATTCCTCCTGGGCCCGATGGCATCTGCCTCATTGTACAAACTTCATCTTTTTAAAGTCACATATCTACTTATTTTATCTGGTTGAATTATTCCAGTAACTTTCTTGGCACCAGAAAAAGAGATAGCAAATATTAATTCTGCTCTTTTTATCATGTCAACGGAGTTTCTTCTCAACACTTGGTTTTCTCAGTCACCTAAACAAAAATAGCAGTTAGGGCCTCCTTTCATCCTGAAAGAGTCATGGGGAATTTTCCAGGGAAAGGAAGGCATGGCATCTGCCACCCCCTTGTTGGGAGAGGATTTGTTTTAATTGTTCCATAATCTGGGGTGTCAACTACTCAGCAATCAGTGTAATAACAGAAACTAACCAATTAGAATGGACACGAGCCCTTGGGGAGGTTGGAAGGTATCCAGGCAGTGGGTATTTGACAACCAGTGTGAAAGTAGTTCAATATTTTAACAGGTCAAGATGTACCTGCCAAACACCAGTGCAAATGCAGGCACATGGTAGGTGAGGGAATGGGTTGATGAAGCTCATTGAGTGAACGAATGGCTCCAAATTGGCCTAAAACTCCACCATACTTAACCTCTGGAACGTGTCGGCTGGATAGGAAAGCACGCCACGAATTCATTTGGTTCTGACTCGCCCACTTCTTCCCATGACCCAGCCTGAGTCACTGGCATCTGTAGGTTTATCACAGCACTCCACTCCAGGAAAGACAAAGGTACACAAAACAGAGGAACAGCCATCTCCCCTTGATTGAAAGTCCGTGTGTGTTCCACAGTCTTCTCCAGAACACCAAGAGTGGGAGGCAGGAAAAGGATGGTGGGTTTTTTATTACACTTTGAAATGCCACCAGACTTGTGGTAAATTGAAACATTGTTTTAAGGAATTATAGGTATTTCCAGGCAGGAGAAATATGAGCTCCATTTGATCACAGTAATGTTGACTTTAACTAGGCTTCCTTGGGCAGAAATCTAAAATCAACATGGACAAATGGATGCTCTAAAACATCTAACTGTGGGCAGGATACTGAAGATTTGTCCATGCCTCTGCTTTTTTATTTAAATGTGAAAAATTACACAAGTCACATTTTTCTATCTCATTTGACCTCTGCCCTTAGTCCCCCCTCACAGCCTAAATCAGGTGATGAGACTCTCCAAGGTCCAAACTCTCTACTAGGTCCAACCTCCCCGCTGGTTACAACCTTCCCACTGGGTACCAGCAAACTCCCTACTGGATACCAAGCTCCCCACTGGGTACAACCTCCCGCTGGGTGCCACCTCCCCACTGGTACCAATCTCCCCAGGAGAGTACAACCTCCTCCCTAGGGAAAACCTTCCTCTAAAACCAGTCTCTCCAATGGGTACAACCTCCTCCCTAGGGGAAAACCTTCCCCCTGATACCAGTCTCTCCAATGGGTACAACCTTCCTCCTGGGGAAGACCTTCCCCCTGGTACCAATCTTTCCAATGGGTACAACCTCCCCACTGGATACAACCTCCCCAGTGGGTGCCAATCTCCCCAGTAAGTACTAATTTTCCCACTGGGTACCGTCATCCTCCCTGGATACCAACCTCCCTGCTGAGCACACCCTCCCCCTTGGGCGCAGCCTCCCCACTGGGTACCATCCTCCTTCCTAACAACCTCCTCACCGAGTCCCCACCTCGTCAGTGGGACTCCCACCTCCACATTAGTACAACCACCTCTCTGTATACCACCCACCTTGTTGGGTGCTAATCTCACTGGATACCATTTTCTGCTAAAGATGAGTACTCTCATGTTGCCTGAATGAGTGTTACCCTCCCAACCAAGCAAGAATCATTCACCTGTATCTATAAACCCCTCGACAGTTAACAAAGCCCCTTCATTCTTGCGTTCCCCTTTGACCTTTGATCCTCACCACTGCCCAGGATTCATATTCATACTCTTATCATTTTACTGAAATGCCCCGTTCTTTCCAGATGCTATGCTGCACCATGGTACCCACGGGGTGTTGACATCTGTGCAAACTGGCTCAACCTGAGAGGATAAGCCCATGCCCATACCCCCTGCTGCTGTCATATCCCGGAACCACAAGGTTCAGGTTCTCTGGGTGCCTAGCTTGGAAGACGATGGAGAAATGTAGGCACTTGAAAGAAGTTGCGCTGCTGTTTCTCTACCTACCTTCCAAGTATGGTGACAAGATAAAGCGATGACATAGGTCAAGCATGTATTGTCATGCCTGGCACAACAAATGTCTGGGGCTGGTATGAGTCCAATACAGAAGGATACCTGGGAGAAAAGCCTCCTTTACACCCAGGGCAGCACTTTCATGCCAAGGTGGGTTAACTGAGTAGTTCCACCTCTTGCTTGGAATGAAGGATGAGGGCTTGTCCAAATAATTTCTTTTGCAAAGCAATGCACTGTGCCTCCCATGATGTCTCCATGTCTGTGCAAACTCTTTCTAAACCTGCAGAGGACCAGGCATGTGCCTATACCACATGCTGTGCCCACATTCCAGAGCTCTTACATCTGCACGGCAGGGAGAGGACTTGTACCACCGTGCGCAAAGAGGGCTCCCAGGCCAACATCCGGCCAGGCCTGGCATGGGAGCCCGTTCAGTCACTGCGAAAGACGCTATCATTGAGCTCGACTTCAAGACTCACAAATGGATGGGTCCAGCCCCACTGATCTTGTACAAGACAACTGTCCTTGGCTTCAAAGGACCACTGGGGTCTTCAGTTTCCAACACTCTCAGTGTGGCTGGTGGTCCACGAGAGTACATCAGGATTTCCATACAGACTCAGTAGTTTCAAATGATGTCCACAATATAACACAGCTCATATGGAAGGAGGTGTGCTTGGTGAGCTATGCAAGGTGTTACTACACAGGTATCATAAATGGAAGGAGATGAGAGGAGCTGATAAGCCATTTTGTTTTGAGAGATCTATGATCTGAACAAGTTTGAGAAGTCTGAGGGGCAAAGGGGGACAAACCAGCTGATTTCCAAATTCCAGACCCTCTTTCAGGAGTCAAAGCTTGGCTCACCAAAATTGCACCTGGAAAACAACCATCTCTTTGTTCTTGAGCCTAACCTCAGAAGACTTCTGGAATCTAGTAGGATCAGAATTGGAAGGGGACCTGGTAAATTTTCTTTAGGTGAAAAAAAAAAGCAAAAATAAGAAAACAGCTCCCTGCTATGCCCCCACCCCGGAACCCCTACCCCATTGCCCACCAAAAAAAAAAAAGTGATAGAAAAACAAAACAAAACAAAACAGATCCAGGGAGATTTTCCTCTTTCTCCCTGCTTCCTTTTCTTTGAGTGTTTTATCAGCTACTGCAGTGGGTGGCATCTGAGCTACTGGTGTTTTTCTACTTAGAGGAGGAAAAAAATTCCATGAACTGAAGAATAATATGGTTGACTGCCCCACACGGCAGAGGCATGCGGCACACTGCAGACTTGTTTTCTGTGTCGCTCTCAGGACTCTGAGGTCTAGACTCACTGGCTCCTGTTTCCCGGGTTGTCCAGGTCCTTTCCCACAGGGAAAGGACAGTGCATGCTGAGGGGAAACACAGGGACACGGGAGGGAAGAAGAGGATGAGAGTGGTGTATCAGGTGAACCATTTCTTGTTCAAGAAAGAAAATAAAGAAAAACTAATCTAGGCGTAAATCTGTACTAGAGCTCATGCTAAGACTCTGGAAGTACAGTCAGGGTCTGGAATCATCCAGAACATGTCCACGGACTGACTCCCACCAGTCCCTTACCCTTTGGGGTGAATGACCCCAACCTTCCTGTTTTGTGTATGTGCATGTTTTTTTTTTGTTGTTGTTGTTTTGTTTTGCTTGTTTCTTTGTTTTTTGTTTTTTGAGACGGAGTGTCACTCTGTCACCCAGGTTGGAGGGCAGTGGCACGATCTCGGCTCACCGCACGCTCCGCCTCGCAGGTTCACGCCATTCTCCTGCCTCAGCCTCCCGAGTAGCTGGGACTACAGGCGCCCGCCACCTCATCCAGCTAATTTTTTGTATTTTTAGGAGAGATGGGGCTTCACCGTGTTAGGCAGGGTGGTCTCGATCTCCTGACCCCATGATCGCCCACCTCGGCCTCCCAAAGTACTAGGATTACAGGCATGAGCCACGGCACCCGGCCGTGTGCATGTGTTTTTTAAGATGGTCAGGTCTCATACTGTTAAGTGTAAAACAGTAAAACCAATTGGGAAAACTGAAAGTTTCTTATACAGTTAAACACATACCTACTGTATGCCTCTGAAATTCCATTCCTAGGTATATTTACCCAAGAGAAATGAAAACGTATGTCCACACAAGGACTTGCATAAGAATGTTCCTAGCAGCTTTATTCAGAATAGTTCCAGACACAAAATAACCCCCATGTATCAACAGGTGCATGGATAAACAAATTATGTTTAAAATTATATGAGTTTCCTATTGTCATTGTAACAAATTACCACAAAATTAGTGACTTAAAACAGGCCAGGTGTGGTGGCTCATGCCTGTAATTCCAGCACTTTGGGAGGCTGAGACAGGTGGATCACCTGAAGTCAGGAGTTCGAGACCAGCCTGGCCTGATGAAACCCTGTCTCTACTAAAAATACAAAAATTAGCTGAGCACGGTGGTGGGCACCTGTAATCCCAGCTACTCAGGAGCCTGAGGCAGAGAATCCCTTGAGCTGGGAGGCAGAGGTTGCAGTGAGCTGAGATCATGACACTGCACCCCATCCAGCCTGGGAGGCTCTGTCTCCAACAACAACAACAACAAAAAAAACAGTACAAATTTATTCTTTTTCAGTTCTAGAGGTCAGAAGTCTAAATTCAATTTCACTGGGCTAAAGTCAAGGTGTTGGCAGGGCCAGTTCCCTCTGGAGGCTCTAGGAAAAAATCTATTTCCTGGCCTTTCCGTCTTCTGGCGGCCCCCTGTGCTCCTCCAGTCTCTGCCTCTGTGGCCACATTGTCTACTCTTCTTCTGTAGTCAGTCTTCCTTGGCCTCCCTCTTACTTGTGATGACATCTAGGGCCCGCCTGAATAATCTGAGCTAATCCTTTATCTCGAGATCTTTAATTCAGTCGATGTCTGCAAAATCTCTTTGGCGGCATAACATTCACCGGTTTCAGGATTAAGACCTGTATATCTTTGGAGCCATCATTCAGGAATATACTGACTAGGAATAAAAAGGAATGAGCTGTGATACACACAACATGGATGAAGTTCAAAACAGAATGTGGAGCCAAAGAAGCCAGACCGAAAAAAAAAAAAAAAAAAAAAAGAAACCAGCCATATGATTTCATTGAGATGAAGTTCTAGAACAGGTAAAACTAATCTATGTTGATAGAGATCAGAACACCGGTTGTCTGGGGGCAGGTGATTTACTGGAAGGGAACGCAGAGAACTTTCTGGGGTGATGGGAATACTCTCCATCTTGATGATCTTGATGGGAGCGTTGATTACAGGGGTGTATACATTTATCAAAACTCAGGGAACTGTGTGCATTTCGTTATATGTAAATTTTTCTCCAATGGGAAAAAAGTGTTGGGGGAAAAGTAAGTAACAACAAACAAAACAGAGAGAGAGAGAAGGGGAGGGAGGAGAAGGGGAAGGTAGTGGTGGAGGGAGGCGGGGGGAAAAAAAAGCAAAGCTCAATCTATTTGAGGAACACACTGCACATTGTACATTTTCCTCTCTTATTACGGAAGGAGCTTTGACACAGAGGAGGAAAGGACTGGACTCTAACCTGCTTGAGGTCAGCTACTCCCTAGCCCCTTCCAGCACTTAAGGCACCTAAACCCATTAGCCCACCTTAGATAAATGTACAAAACAAGACACCCAAGGGGAAACCTGAAAAGTATTGAACACTTCCTTCCTCCCACTAGAAGTGAGAAAATCATCATGTTTTTAATATATCAACTGTTTCCACTTTTCACACTCCCTTCTAGAATCCACACATATTCCTGTGTATTTTTTAGAGTGTTGTTATCATGGCAGAGGGATCACTTATCTTCTGCCTTTTTCATTTAACATCAGACAGACACATTTTCCCATTTTGCTAGGGAGGCTTCATAAACAACCCTTTTGACCATTGGATGGTATTTCACCAAGTTGATTGATCTATTATCATTTACTTAGCTTTTTCTGTCATATGGACACTTAGGCTATTTCCTTTTATTTCCCCGATGGAAAAATAATACAGTGATAACTACGTGCACACACATGCTTTTGTTCTTTTTTTAAAAAACATTATTTAAGACATGAATACTGAAATAAGAAATAAATAAGGGGAAAAGGAAGTAGTAAAGAAACCCCTATCATAGAATTTAGAGTTCAAGACACCTCCAGAATACCTGGTCTAAAACCCTAATTGTACAGAAGAGGAAACTGAGACCAGGGCGTGTTTGAACCCACACCCCCAAGGTCACAGTGCGGCTAAGTCACAGACCTGCAACTCAACTGAGGACTTCTGAGTGAGGGTAGCGCTCTGTAATCCAAACAAAATAAGCACAAGCCCGCCGTCTGCCTCACCTGCACAGCCAACGCCAACAGGAATGAATTACTGCTGTCTAACCTTGTCATAAAACTGCGTCGCCCAGCTCAGTTGTGAGAGAAATCACTTAAACTAAAAAGAACAGCTGGTCGAGCCCGTAGTGTTAGCATGAGATTCAATTTTAAGCTATCCTTTAGCTCAGCTGCAAAGATAAATACCTCCTCTGGAAATTGGAGAGAAAATTCCATTCTTTGCATTTGTGTGTTTGGGAGATGCTCTGGGTACATGTGAGTGAAAATGAAAGGTTTTTGACTCTCAACTATCTTCACGAATAGCAGGAAACCCTGTCATGGATCATCCAAAGCAGAAACTAATCCAAATATAATTTGCAATGTGCTTTACATAATTTTCTGGCAGCAGACTCACCTTCTTAACTATGTTTACCATAAAATTTGAGTTTTTAGAGTATTCATCTATTGAAACGACTTGATCTATGTAACATACTGGAAGAAGGACTGCTATTTACAATGGGTCTGTTTTGGGCCACGCCATAAGCTAGACACTTTACATATGCTCTCTTGTGGATTGTTATCCTCAATAAGTAGGAATCTGAGGCTCAGATAGATTAAGGAACTTCCCCAAGATCACCCAGTGAGAGTTATAAAGTCAAAATTCCATTCCAACACTGTGTAAACCCCACTCATTTTCAATTCTACCAGGAAGATCAGATCAAACTTTATTCAACACTTTTTTTTTTTTGAGACAGAGTCTCACTCTGTCACCCAGGCTGGAGTGCAATGGTGCGATCTCAGCTCACCGCAACCTCCCCCTCCCAGATGCAAGCAATTCTCCTGCCTCAGCCTCCCAAGTAGCTGGGATTACAGGTGCCCACTACCACAAATGGCTAATTTTTGTATTTTTAGTAGAGACGGGGTTTCACCACATTGGTCACACTGGTCTTTAACTCCTAACTTCAGGTGATCCACCTGCCTCGGCCTCCCAAAGTGTTGTGATTACAGGCGTGAACCACTGTGCCTGACAAATATTTATTTACGTCCCATCTATGTGTGGAATCCTGTTTGCTAGGTAACACGGGTATAAAAGTAAATAAGAGAAACATCTCCCTTCAGTAGTGCACAACCTAGCAGATGAAGATAGAAACAATCGCATGTAGAAGGTCCTACAAAAGTACTTGATAAATAAAAGAATGAAGAATTACAGAGAGGTTTGTAAAGCAGGTTACATCTGTATGGTCAGTCAATGACAGACTGCTTAAAATGCCAATCAACAAGGTCATATTCTTGATTGTTTCTTATAGGATGTAAATGTCATGTAAATATTCAATTCTACCCTAACTCTGAGACAAAAAGTATTTTGATTCCCCTTTCCCACTGGGGTCAAGATTAAACAAGGTGAGTTTCCTGAAATCTAAGCAAGAAACTAGATACTGTTCCACTTCTTTCCTATGATGAAATAGAATACTCTAAGTATAATAAGTTATTTAAGTAATGTAATTAAATTCATGGTTTCTGAATGATGCTAATTGTGGTTGTAAGTAACCAAAAAAAAATTCCAATTTAAAAAAATTTGGCAATAGAAAAAAATTATCTGTCTTAAAAAAAAAAAAAATCTACGGAAAGGAAAACCCCAGGCTGATTACATCAGCTGCTTAACGACGTCACCAAAGACCCAGGTTCTTTGCATCTTCCCCCGCTTCCATCCTCAGATGTCCTATTAGTTGCCCTCATGGTTGTACCATGCTGCCATAATTCCAGGCGTCACATGCTGGGGCAGAGGCTTGTGCTGTGCTGACCACTTCATTCTTCCATCTCAGCATGCACGAAAACTACATTTCCCAGGTTCCCTTGCTGTTAGTTGAGGGCATATGACTGGGCCTGGCCAATGAGATGTACACCAGAGGAATGAGCCTACCTCCGTGTGAATGACTCACCCTCTTGCTTCTTCTGTAAGTCATATATCTGGCAGCATCACAAGGTGAAAGGAACCTGGGTCCCTGAATCTGCACTTGAGGAGAGCTGCTGACCCTCTGAACAATAAATAAATATGTATGAGTTTAGGCCACGAAAATCTTGGGGGTGTTTGTTACAGCAGAATTGCCAATATCCGGCAGAAGGAGAGAGGGGTTACCTTCCCTCAGTGGTGGATTCCTGACCCTGGGGCTTAGTCAGCAAGGAAAAGTGGGTGCGTAGGAGGGGCAGTCAGAATGTCTGCGGAACCCCGCTTCCACCTGGGCTATGTGTGTCTGCCTCCGAATCTTCTGTTTACCTTGTCAGCCCTCTCATTCTGGCCAGTGGACCAGTTTGTTTTTACTTCCCAAGCCTCCCAGTGGACCTGCTCTGCCTGCCTTTAAGCTGGCCTTAGCTCAGGCTCCCAGAGAGCTGTCCGGCAGCAACCAGCTTGGTTTCCTGCAGCCAAACCTCCAGACCCACCTGTGCACCCCGGTACTCTACTCTGGATCCTATAGACTTACCCCTTTTGGACACCTCGCTCGCTGACAGATTCTCCCCCCTTTTTTTTAATTTTATTTTATTTATTTATTTTTGAGACAGAGTCTCGCTCTGTCACCCAGGCTGGAGTGCAGTGGTGCAGTCTAGGCTCATCGTAACCTCCGCCTCCCGGGTTCAAGCGATTCTCCTGCCTCAGTCTCCTGAGTAGCTGAGATTGCATCTTCCCTTTCTTACACAGTCATGTGCCGCATAACGACGTTTCAGTCAACAGCGGGCTGTGTATACCACAGCTCCCATGAGACCGTAATGGAGCTGAAAAATTCCTATTGCCCAGTGACATGCTAGCCATTGTAATGTTGTAGCACAATTACTTAATGTGTTTATAAATTTAGTTTAGCCATACAGTGTTTATGAAGTCTGTAACAGTGTTTATAAAGAAGTGGGCAGTAACCCTTCACATTCACTCACCACTCACTCAGAGTCACCTACAGCAACCTCCAGGCCTGTAAGCTCCATTCATGGCAAGTGCCCTATACAGGTGCACCTTTTTTTTTTTATCTTTTACACCCTATTTTTAACCTTTTATACCCTATTTTTACTGTACCTTTTCTATGTTTCGCTATGTTTAGATACACAAATACTTACCATTAGGTTACAATTGCCTGCAGTGTTCGGTACAGTACCATGTTGGGCAAGTTTGTAGCCTAAGAACAGTAGGATCTACCGTACAGCCTAGGTGTGTGGTGGCTTATACCATCTAGGTTTGCATAAATACATTCTATGATGGTCGCACAATGACAGAATCACCTAACAACGCATTTCTCAGGACATGCCTTCACTGTTGGCCAGGCATGGTGGCTCATGCCTGTAATCCCAGCACTTTGGAGGCTGAGGCAGGCAGTTCACTTGAGGTCAGGAGTTCAAGACCAGCCTGGCCCACATGGTAAAACCCCATCTCTACTAAAAATACAAAAATTAGCCGGGCGTGGTCGTGGGTGCCTATAATCCCAGTTATTTGGGAGCTGAGGCATGAGAATCACTTGAACCTGGGAGGCTGAGGTTTCAATGAGCCGACATCATGCCACTGCACTCCAACCTGGGTGACAGAGTGAGACGCTGTCTCAAAAAAAAAAAAGAAAAGAAAAGAAAAAGAAAAAACAACAACAACAAATATCTCTCTTGTTAAGTGACACGTGACTGTATTTTCAGAAAATGTTTTCCTCTCCAATGGCTTCCCATCAGCATTTAAATCTAATCAAATCCTTATATGAAAAATAAAATCTCATCAGGGAAATGTGAATCAAAACCACAATAATATATCACCTCACACTGTCAAGATGGCTATTGTCAAAAACAGTGGTCCTCAGCCTTTTTGGCAGCAGGGACCAGTTTCCTGGAAGACAATCTTTCCACGGACCAGGGTGGGGAATGGTTTGGGGATGATTCAAGCACATTCCATTTATGGTGCACTCTATTTCTATTATTATTACATTTAATATATAATGAAATAATTATACAACTCACTATAACGTAGAATTAATGAGAGCCCTGAGCTTGTTTTTCTGCTAGATGGTCTCATCGGGGGGTGATGGGAGACAGTGACGGCTCATCAGGTATTAGATTCTCATAACGAGTGCACCACCTAGGTCCCTCACGTGTGCAATTCACAAGAGGGTTTGCCCTCCTAGGAGAGTCTAAGGCCTCTGCTGATCTGACAGGAGGCAGAGCTGAGGCAGGAATGTGAGCAATAGGGAGTGGCTGTAAACACAGATAAAGCTTGACTTGCTTGCCTGCTGCTTACCTCCTGCTATGCAGCCCAGTTCCTACCAGGCCATGAACTGGTACTGGTCTCTTTCAGAGAAAAGGGAACTCTTGTACACTTGGTGGAGTGTAAATTAGTACAGCTACTACAGAGAAATTCCTCAAAAAACTAAAAACAGAACTACTGTATGATCCAGCAATCCCACTTCTAGGGATATATCCAAAAGAAATGAAATCAATATCTTGAAGATACATATGTACCCCCATGTTTATTGCAGTATTATTCACAATAACCAAGATACGAAATTAAACTAAGTATCCATCAACAGATGAGTAGATAAAGAAAATATGATACATACATGTGACATACACATACACTGGAATATTATTCAGCCTTAAAAAGAGAAGGAAATCCCTACATTTTGAACAACATAGATGAGTCTGGAAGACATTACACTAAGTAATATAAGCCAGACACAGAAAGATAAATATGACATGATCTCACTTATGTTTAAAAATGTGGAGCTCATTGCCGGCATGTCCACGCCTGTAATCCCAGCACTTGAGGAGGTCGAGGATCACCTGAGGCCAGGAGTTCGACACCAGCCTGACCAACATGGTGAAACCCGGTCTCTTCTAAAAATACAAAAATTAGCTGGGCGTGGTGGCTTGCGCCTGTAGTGCCAGCTATTGGGGAGGCTGAAACAGGATAGTCGCCTGAAACTGGGAGGCGGAGGTTGCAGTGAGCTGACATCGCACCACCGCACTCCAGCCTGGGTGACAGAGGGAGACTCCATCTCAAAAAAAAAAAAAATGTAACTCACAAAAGCAGAGAGTAGCATGGTGGTTGTCAGGGGCTGAGGGGGCAGTGGGAGAAATGGAGAAATATTGGTCAAAGGTTACAAAGTTCCAGTTATAGAGGAGCAATGCATTCTGGGGAGCTAATGTGCAGCACAGTAACTATAGTGAGTAATACTGTATTGAATATGCTAAATTTGCTAAGAGAGTTGATCGTTATGTGTTCTCACCACACACAAACAGACACAAATTGTAACTATGTAAGGTGATGGGTATGTTAATCAGTTACTTAAAATAGATAGGTAGGTAGATGATGGATAGATAGATAGATATAGATAAATAGAAGATAGATAAATAGAAGATAGGTGGGCAGATAGATAGATAGATAGACAGATACAGGGCTGGGCATGGTGGCTCACACCTGTAATCCTAGCACTTTGGGAGGCGGAGGTGGACAGATTGCCTGAGCTCAGGAGTTTGAGACCAGCCTGGGCAACACAGTGAAATCCCGTCTCTACTAAAATACAAAAAATTAGCTGGGCAAGGTGGTGTGTGCCAGTAATCCCCAGCTGCTCCAGAGGCTGAGGCATGAGAATTGCTTGAACCTGGGAGGTGGAGGAGGTTGCAGTGAGCTGACATCACACCACTGCAGTCCAGCCTGGGCAACAGAGTGAGACTCTGTCTCAAAAAAAAAAAAAAAAAAAAAAAGAGGAATCTCAGATAGATAGATAGATGAGATAGGTGATAGATAGAAAGATCATTTGATAGATCATTCGGTAGATCTCATTGACACCTTCTAGCTACTGTAGTCTCCTCTCTCTCCCTGTGCAGCCAGACTTGGGGAAAGACTTGCCTAGACCCAGCCTCCATTTCTCCCCTGTCATTAGCTTCACCGCCCTCTCCAGTCTGAGCCTCCCTCACTGCTAGACTAAGCTACTTTCACCATGGTTTCTTATGACTTACTTGTTGCTACATCTGTGGACACTTTCCCTTCCTATATTAGTTTTGTAGGACTGCTATAACAGATTATCACAAACCAGGTAGCTTAAAACAGCAGAAACATGTTGTCTCACAGTTTGGAGGCCAGAAGTCTAAAACCATGGTGTTGATAGGGCCACACTCTGAAGGCTCTTGGGAGGGAGTCTTCTCTGCCTCTTCCTAGTCCTGGTGGTTGCCCTCCTTCCTTGGCTTTACTTGGGTTACGGTGGCATTACGCCAGACTCTGCCTCTGTCTTCACATGGTCTTCTTTGTGTCTCTGTGTCCAAATTTCCCTCATCTTGTAAGATTAGGGCCCATCCTAATCTAGCATGACCTCATCTTTACCTGAATGTATCTGCAAATTCATGACATCTAAATGAGGTCACAGGTACCAGAGATTAGGACTTCTACATTTTGTTTTGGGGGACACATTTTAAACCCACAACAATTTTATATCTAACTTGACCTGGCAAGCCCTTCTCTCCTTGTGACACCATCTATTCCTGGTCTTCCGTAGACCCCCTGAAATCTTTTTCCCTCATTCCTTCTTGGGCTTCTCTCCTTCTGTCCATCCTTCTGCTGTTAGTGTCTTCTGGGACTTTTCCTAGGCCTCCTCCTTTTCTCTCTTAGCTGGAAAATTCCAACCATCTATGGTTTCAGTGGCCATTTCCAGACTGACTCACACAGAAATGTTCACAAAACATACTCAGCTAAAAGATCCACACTGAAAACTCATCATCTTCATCCCAAACTTGCTTCTGCTGCCGTCTTCCCCATGTCCATGAATGGCACCACCACCCATGAGGTCACTTGCATTGCCTCCACCTGATCACTGAGCTTCCCTCCCCTTCATTCCCCACTGCTAATCAACTGTCAGGACCTGTCCCTTCTAATCCCTTCTAATCCCTCTCCCTATTGCCATAGTCCTAGTTTAGGTCATCATTGTCTTGCTCCCAGACTAGGAAAAAAGCTTTCTCATGGTCTCCCTGTCCCAAGCTGTGTGGAAACTCAGATCTTATCACTTCCATATTAAATACTTCAATTGTCCCTACAACCCTCAGAATAAAGTCCAAACCCTTGAACTTGGCTTACAAGACCCTTTATCATCTGGCCCTGCCTACTTCCCCAGTCTGATCTCTGCATATTCCACCTTCACATGTTAATACTCCAGCCAAACCAAGCCACCGACACTTGGTCTCCCAGTCTTTGCTTATGGTTTTCTGCTCCTGGAATATTATTCCCAGCTCCCCTGGCTGCCCAAATCACTCTTACATTTTATATTCATTTATTCAACAAGCATATCTTGAGTGCCTGCTATGTGTCATGAACGATCCCAGGCACGGAGGATGCAGTAGAAAACAAAACAGAAAAATATCTCACCTCATGAGCTTACATTTTGGTTGAGAGAGACAGACACAAAATATCAGTAAGTAAACACAGGGAGTGCATCAGATAGCGATAGTGCTTTAAAGAAAGATAGAACAGGAGGGCAGGGGGGTAATTAACTAAGCAGGGCATGAGAGTCCTCACAGAGGAGATGGCATTTAAGCTTGGCTTGAGCACCACTCCCTCCCGGAAGCCTCCTGGAAATTTTCCAAGACCAGGGCAAGTGTCATCTATATAAACTTCTATGAAGCTTGTATTTACCCATCATAGCACTTACCACACTTGAAAGGACTTTTGTGTTTACGTGTGAGTGTCAACTGTAAATTTTGTGAGGACAGAGACTGAGTCTGTTATTTATTGTATATCGACAGCCCCTTGTAGATATATGTTTCTTGAACAACCGAATGCCTTGACAACTTACATTATTTACAAGTTATTTTATATAAAAAATTTATGTAGTATTTATGGTAATGTCCTGTGTTACAAATGACTTTCTCACCCACTGTCTAGTTTGAGAGATGCACGTCTTACTGTCACCTTCTAACAGACACTCAGAAGAGTTCAGTTTCTTGCCCGGGGTGTCACAATAAGGGCTAAACCCAGCTCAATCACAGCTCTCACATCTTCAGACCCAGAGTGCTTTCTAGAAAAGCCCCCTGCCTTCCTGCATGTTCTGAGAAAACACAAACCACTAACCTCAGGGTATTAGCCATCCTCAGCCAATTTTCACTGTTCCTCCCTGAGTTATCATATTCTCATCTCCCCGGAAAACTTCCACCAAATGCTAAATCCAACATGTAAATCCAAAGGTAAAACCTTCTGGAATTCCTTCATGTAGCCATTGCACAGGCTGGCCTGTGTTCTCATACTAGCTTTCAGAACATTTCTTGCCCTCCTGCAAGGCCACATTTAGCAGACTCACTCAGACAACTACAGAGAGGGTTTCGATTGAATTCCTTTCCTATCTGACACTTTTGAGCTAAGATTGTCTTTTCCATGTGTTAATTTTAAAATGTGGGTTTCATAAAAGCTGCAGGCAGAACAGCAGATGAGAGTCAGTTAGCAATCATTAATATCCTCTATTCATTGCCTGCCCCATTTGACAAAGTGTCACTCCACTTGGGCAAAAGGGGCCAAAAAGGGAGCGGGGCACAAAAATTCACTGTTGAAGAAAAGCTCTCCTATGTGGCGAAGAGCTGGCCCCATCAGAGTGCCTGGGTCCTGCAGAATGTGGGGAAGTGAGCCTCAGCTCCCCTCCCTGAGCGAGGTGAAGTTTGTTGCAGGAGTGACGGGACAGCTCTTGGTAGTTTTCCACTTGCTACTCATGAGTTCTCACCCTCTTTGGCTCTTTGTCACTTGGTCCCATGAAAACACCCACTGCAGGACGCTTGCTCATGCCACCCACCCACCAAATGGCATGTGGCAAAGAGGGTCAGAAGTTCACACACTCTTCCTCTTTGTTTTCTTGTGTTTCTTTCTGCATAAGCACCTCTCAACAGGCCAAATGGTTGTTGTTGCCACATACATTTTTGTATTGACGGTTTCCTGCCATCCCCTCATTCTCAAGAGTGGGTGGGGGAAGAACAGGGGAGAGTTAACTATTTTGATGAAGAGCAGTTTATAGGATGAATAGGCACAGACAGCAGAAGTAAGCCTGGCTGCTTTGAAATGAGCTGCTTTGTACTGAAGAGTTTGCTTCTGCCCTGCAATACTTCTTTGCAGTTGAATAGATACTGAAGAGAGTATACACACTTATCTCTCTCAAGAAAAAATATATATATATGTTCCCTGGAAGCTGGAAAATTCTCCTATAGGTATAAACATTTAGGAAAAAAGAGATAAGCCCCCTAATTCTAAAAACTAGGAATAACCAATTAGGTCATCTGTCCTCATCTCTGTCACTTCTCTCTAAGGCTTGTGGTGTTCAAATTCTGCTACCCTTAACTTTCTAGAAGGAGGGAGAAACACTTCAATTCCTTTCCACTCTTCCAATTCAGATGGTTCAAACAGCAGGACTTCTTTTAAAAAAAAAATGACTTTAATAATGATAAAAAACATACTACTTGCAACACAGAACCAACAGAAGAGAAAAATACTTTCTGTGATAGTTTTCTCTTTTGGTTTCTGAAAAGTGAGCAAAATTTTTAATTTAAAAAACCCATAAAATTGTCTTAGGACACTCTCGACACAGATGAGAGAAGACAGTCATTAAAATAAATTACAGAATGGGAAATGGCACCATTACCATTCTCCACTTTTTTTTTAGAAGCGTCTTTTGCCAAAAACCTTTTTGACATCTAATAAAAGCAAAATGTTTTAAGTTAGGAGTGGCTTTTCCGAGCGATATCCCTTTGCCTCAGTGGTTACTAACCAAAATAAATGAATAAGATAAATCTGAATAAAAGCAAGAACAAAACCAAACTGAATTAACTTCTTCTCAGCCAGAGGTTAATTTTAAAGCATTAAGCTGAACCATCATTCCTGATGATTGTGGAATGAAGTATTTGGAAGTATACGTTTCATCAACAACTGGGAGACATGGAGTGTGGTTAGGAGAATACCTTGGAATTACACAGTGCTGGGTTCAAACCTGAATTGAGTCATTTCCTAGTTGTGTTCTCTTGAGCAAGTTACCTAGCTTATCTAAACCTGAGTTTCTTCATCCGTAAACTGGGAATAATAATAACTGTTTCATTCATCACAAGGTCGTGAAAAGGATTAAAAGATAATACAAAATGCTTAGAGATGCAAAAGGTGTAGTAGGGTGTCTGGTGCCTTTTAAGAAAAGCTGTTATTACCAGATGGAATATTCAGAAAAACTACTAACTGCTGCACAATGCACACGATTTTTTCCTCCTGTGTGCAAGGACTTGAAACTAAAGAATAGAGTTTGGGATCTTCCCACATGGAAGCATGTTCATCGTGGTCTCAAAACCAGGTTGAACAATATTTGGTAAGTCAGTTTACAAACTTTCACAGTAGCAGGTCACATGGGATGGTTCTCAGGGTCCCAGGAGAGGGACTGAATTTTGTTGTCCTCAAAATTTATATGTTGAAGCCTCAACCCCCACAGTGAGATTGTATTTGGAGATAGGGCATTTAGGAGATAATTAAGGTTAAATGAGGTCAGAAGGGTGGGGCCCTAACCCAATAGAATTGGTTGCCTTATAAGAGGAGGAAGAGAAATTCCTCTCTCTCTCCCTCACTCCCAGCTCCCACCCCAGCCCTGCTATATGCACAAACTAAGGAAAAGCCACGTGAGGACATAGCAAGAAGGTGGCCATCTGCAAGCCAGGAAGAGAGCCCTTACTTGGAAGCCAGTCAGCTGACACCTTCAGCTTCCTGCCTCCAGAACTGTGAAAAATGCATGTCTGTTGGTTTAGCCACACAATCTATAGTATCTTGTTACGGCAATCTGAGTTGATTAATACAAAAGGAAAACTATCACCAATTGTACCCCACAACCAAAAATCGAAAACATGCTTTACTGAGCAGAGAATGCTTCCTCTCTAGGATACCCCTGTCCTACTCTTGAGAGTTGGCCAAATGTACATAAAATTGATGGCTTTATCTGATTTTGAAAGAGAAATACATCAAATCCCATTTTTTTTAAGTTAAGTAACTTTGACGGGGAAAAAAGTTCACCTCCCAATGGAGAGCAAAATTTGTACAGTAGTCTGTTGGGTAATACATTTTGTTGCACAATTCAAACCTGTAGCCAGGATTCAGTAAGAAAGCAACTTCAATGATTTTGGAAGAAACTGCCCTGAAACCGGAAGGCTTAGTTCCCTTCTGAAATACATTTCTACAAGTGGTTCACCAGTTTAAAGAGAGATGCTATCACCAGTTATTGAAGTGACAGTTTCCTCAGGGAAATGGGCACTGCCCAAGAGAGACAAAAATGTAGACAGAGAATGAGTAAATCCTGAAGTGAAAGCCCATAACGAAGTAACATTATGTTATAAAGGTATTGATATTTGTTATTGTCTGTTTCTCACACTGAAGAGAGCAAGTGGAGACAGTTTTTCAAAAGGGGAGTAATCATTTGGGTGAAATGCTGCTGAAGTTTGGGTAAACCAAGGACTCAGAACTGGTCATTGGGTTTGACAACAAAGGAGTCACTGGTGACCTTGATGAGTGCACTTTCAGAACCGTGAGGACAGGCCAGGTACGTGGCTATAAAGGGAAGCACAGCAGTGAGGAGAGAGCAGGGAGTGGCTCAGGCTCAAGGGAGAAGGTTGTTGTGTTGTTAAGATGAAGAGGTTAGAGCTCAATTGCATAGAGAATGATCCAGAAGAAAGGTACAGTTGGATGTCATGATATAGGAGAGAGAGAAGTGGTTTTCCAGAGTGGCAAGAGGATACGGCCCCAGTGCCCTGGTGAGGTGCTCTCCTCTGTAAGGAGCAGGTTCAGTTCATCCCTGGGAACAGGAAGGAAGCAGGGCCAAGGAGCAGAGATTCAGTTCTGGGAGAATAAATCAGTTCTCCTCCAATTGCTTCTATTTTCTAGCTACAATCAATGAGAAGCAATATCACCAGATGGGAATGAGGAAGGGAAGGAGTTCTAAGGAGAGATGAGAACATTTGAAACAGCCATCTCAGAGGTAAGAAATTTTCCTACTAGGACCTTTGGTCAGCCTCTGGCCAGCCTACAAAATGGGCCCTTTGGGTTGGATGTCCATTTTGGGTGCAACCAGCCGAGTCAAGGGTTGGCCTTGGAACATGCATTACAGCCTGTTCTCTCTGCATAACTGCCTAGTTCTCCTTAGTCAGTAAGGGGCTATATGTTGAGTGGGTTAGTTTTCCTAAAATGATCTGTGGCCATAGACCCCTAGAAGGGGCAGAGAGACGGAGTACCAGTCTAAGAGTAGGCCTGGCCAGATCCACTTAGCATCAGATGACCCTGATTTTTCACATGATAATGAAGTCCAGCAGCTGTATAACATTCAGTGTCCAAGACACAGTGCTGCCAAATCATGCCCTAGTTTTGTTTTTGCTTTTTGAGACAGGATCTCACTCTGTCACCAAGGCTGGAGTGCAGCGGCACAATCTCGGCTCACCGCAACCTCTGCCTTCTGGGTTCAAGCAATTCTCCTGCCTCAGCCTCCTGAGTAGCTGGGATTAGAGGCTCCCACTACCACGTCCAGGTATTTTTGTGTTTTTAGTAGAGATAAGGTTTCACCGTGTTGCCCAGGCTGGTCTCAAACTCCTGACCTCAAGTGATCCTCCTGCCTCGGCCTCCCAAAGTGCTGGGATTACCAGGCGCGAGCCACCACATGCTGCCTGTGCCCTAGTTTTAAAACTTCTTGTACATAACTGTGCACCCTCTATCTGTACTGGAAGGCAATTTCAGTTTCGCTCTACCATCTAGTTAGTTGTTCGTATGTGTCAGGTACTGAGCTAACTAGCTCTTAACATATATCAACTTAGTCTTAAAACAACCCAGTGGTACTGTTGTTGATCCCATCTTACAAATGAAGCATCTGAAGTTGAGAAACGTGAGGCAGTCTGTCCAAGGACACATAGCTCAACATATCAGTAGGTCTGTCAGACCTCAAAGTCCATACACTCAGCCACTAGTGTAGACTGAAAATACCTCTGATTCAGTTAGATGTTGGGTTGGACTGCAAGTAACAGACACTCCCAAAATATTAACTTACACAAATTAGGGGCTTTGCTTTTCTCGTGTAAAGGGCTGCCGTGATAAGCCATTCAGGATTGGTATAGCAGCTGCACAACCCTGTCTACAACTGATGTTTCTTCGAGCTATTTGATTCCCTGCTTAGTTTGTGCCTTCATGCTCGCAGTCACCGTGTGACTACAAAAGAGCAACTCTACCTCCAGCATTGCATCAGCATTCCAGGGAGAAGAAATGGAAAAACAGATGATAAAAGGTGCATGCCAATTTATTCCCCGATCCCAACATTTTTTTTTCTGTCTTCTTTTAAAGAGCTTTCCTGAAAACCCCACACGGTAACATCTGCTTACTTCTCATTAGATAGAATTGCCCAAGGTCTCCCCTAGCTACAAGGAGTCTGAGAAATATACCATCTTAGCTGAGCTTATTGCCACCCTAAAGAAAATTGACATTCTGCCACCCCTCCCTTTTTTTCCTACAACCCCCTTGACAAAATTTCTGAAGCAATACAGACTTTTTAAGATTACAAGAGCCACGTGATTAATATTCCTGGAATGTTTTCATGAGTATAAAATGCGGTTGTCACAGAGAAGTTTCTACTCACCATCTTAAGGCAAACACCAAACTTCTTCATAACAACTGATTCCCCTACAAGGAGAAATATCCAAGGCCTTCATCCACCAGAACAGTCAAATTATTGAAATTTATCAGGCCTTGCTCAGTGGCTCATGCCTGTAATCCCAGCACTTTGGGAGGCCAAGGCGGATGGATCACTTGAGGTCAGGAGTTCAAGACCAGTCTGGCCAACATGGCAAAACCTCGTCTCTACTAAAAATATAAAAATTAGCTGGATGCAGTGGCACGTGCCTATAGTCCCAGCTACTTGGGAGGCTGAGGCAGGAGAATCGCTTGAACCTGGGGGTGGTGGAGGTTGCAGTGAACTGAGATCATGTCACCGCACTCCATCCTCTGTGACAAGAGTGAAACTGTCTCAAAAGGAAAAAAAGAAGGCCGGGTGCACTGGCTCATCCCTGTAATCCCAGAACTCTGGGAGGCCAAGGCGGAAGGATCACCTAAGGTCAGGAGTTCGAGACCAGCCTGGCCAACATGGGGAAACCCTGTCTCTACTAAAAATATAAAATTAGCCAGGCGTGGTGGTGGGTACCTGTAATCCCAGTTACTCAGGAGGCTGAGGCAGCAGAATCGCTTGAACCCAGTAGGCAGAGGTTGCAGTGAGCCGAGATCACACCACTGCACTCCAGTCTGGGTGACAGAGCAAGACTCTGTCTCAAAAAAAAAAAAAAAAAGGAAAAGAAAAAGAAAAAAGACTTTTTTCCAAAGAGCACAGCGTGGAAGGGGTGGAGGAAGAGGAGCTTTGCACTAGAGAAGTCTGACGGGCACTATCTCAGCCAGGTCATCAAGGTCAACATCAACAGTGATGAATCTTGTAGGTGGTGTGTATCCTTGACATGATTTACTGAAAACGACACTTCACGTCTCTGGTCTTCCCATAACTCCATAACCGCAGTGTAATCAAGAGAAAAACATCAGACAAATCTCAGCTCCTCATTCTAACAAATAGGTGACCAGTGTTCCTCGGAACTGTCAAGGTCACCAAAGACCAAGAAAGTCTGAGAAACTGTCACAACCAAGAGGAGCCTGAAGAGGCATGATTAAATGTAATGTGGTATCCCCAGTGGGATCCTAGAACAGAGAACAGTACATAAAGGACATTAGGAAAATCTGAAGCAAATACGAATGAAGTGTGGACTTTAGTTAATAATAACGTATCTGGCTTATTAATTGTGACAAATGTACTGTATTTACATAAGTTGCTAATAACAGGAAACAGTGGACGTGAGGCCTAGGGGAACTTTCTGTACTCTGCTTGCAATTTTTCTGTAAATCGAAAACTGCTCTGAAATTTAATTTTTTATTTTTTATTTTTTATTTTTATTATTATTTTTAAAAGGCCAGATCATGCCATTAAGTAAGTGATATTCCAGATTGATTACTGTCTGTATTTGGGGGGGAGGCAGTATAGAAAATGGAAAACAAAGCTATTTACAGTTCTCAACATGAGCTCATCCCTGTAATCCCAGGACTCTGGGAGGCCAAGGCGGAAGGATCACCTAAGGTCAGGAGTTCGAGACCAGCCTGGCCAACATGGGGAAACCCTGTCTCTACTAAAAATATAAAATTAGCCAGGCGTGGTGGTGGGTACCTGTAATCCCAGTTACTCAGGAGGCTGAGGCAAAACGCATTTCCATAACAAATGCGTTTTATAGATAGATTGTTATTCTAATAATAAATACTATATTTTCTTGCCTAAATTAAGAGGTCATTATATCCTCTTAAGAGTATAACTTAGTACAACTCTCCATAGGCAGAGGCTCTTCCTTGAGAAGAACCGATATGAGTTCATGAAAAGTCTCCAACTCAGTTTCCCAAGAACATCCTAGAGGAGAATTAACAAAAGGTGTGGCCCTCTGAGTGGCTGTCAAAGGCCATCCAGTTCCATTTCTAACCCCTGCCAGGACCACAGCACTGCCCCAGGTAGTCAAGCATGGTGGTTTCTGATAAAGGTCTGCCTGTGACTTTTCTGTGTTTTTTTTTAACTTTCAATTTTTAATTTTTAAATTTTTAATAATTTATTTATTATTACTATTTTTTTGAGACAAGGTCTTCCTCTGTCACCCAGCCTGGAGTACAGTCGCATAGTCACAGCTCACGGCAGCCTCCAACTCCTGGGCTCAAGGGATCCTCCCACCTCGGCCTCCCAAGTATCTGGGGCCACAGGCACGTGCCACTACACCCAGTGATTTATCTGTGTTTGAAAGGTCATGGATCATCACTCTCAAGCAACAAAATGGTTCAGATGAAAAGATGCCATAAAGTAGGTGCGTGAGGTGATGGCCGGAGTTCCCCTAGTTCAATGCCTCCCACCTTTGTCAGCCAGGAGTTGGTCCTGATGTATTCCTTACAGACCACTGAGCCAGTCAGATCCAGCACTTCTTCCCCTGTGCTGGTCAGTGGGGTTGATCCAGGCATATGGTGTTTTCCTGGCTTCCAGGTGAGTTTGGCTAAGCAGGGCTTGGCAGGAGATTAAGAGTGGGAAGAAGGGAAAAGCCAGAGGATCTCTCCCCTTCTCTCTCCACCTCTGCACCTCACCAGGCATCTCAGTCACTCCTGCAAATCCCACATGACTCCAGTTCTTCCCAGACATGCCCACCGTGGGTACTGAGTAACCCAGCTCCTGGCTCTGGCAACCTCCCCTCCTTTTGACTCCCAAGCCTAGAAACATAGTGGCTTCCTGCTGATATCAGCTTTTGGGTTCCTCCACTGCCCTTTGTTTGGCATCTCAGAGTTTTTATCACCCACTGAACCAATTCTTCATAGTAACTGAAACCGCCTTTGCAAAATTATGACCGAGACAGTGAAAGAGATCTAACTTAATCAGTTCCATCTTGCTTCTAACCTCCAAGCTGTCCTTGTTCATTCTTGGGTGTAGGCTGAAAGAACTTTGGGAGAAACTCAGTTTATAGTTTATAGTTTAAAACAAAGATGATAACAGCCCTTTCTCAAAGCAGACCTCCTCCTTGTCTGGGAACTAGACTGCCTTTGTAGGACTAACATTAGCCACAAGATTAGAAAATATGGTTTAGGAGTCATGCAGCTGGAGGTTACAAGAGTCTCACCCTCCCTAAACCACTCCTAAGATCAGTGCTTGAGATATTTTGCAGACCCTGCACTTGCTGGATCAGCTGGCTCCACCCAGTTGGATAAATTGGCTCATCTGATCATGTGGCCCCTGCCCAGGAACTGACTCAGTGCGAGACGACAGCTTTGACTCCCTATGATTTCATCTCTGACCAATCAGCACTCCTGGCTCATTGGCCTCCTGCGCCCCAACTCACCAAGTTGTCCTTAAAAGCTCTGCTCCCCGAATGCTTGGAGAAACTGATTTGAGTAATATAAAAACTCTGGTCTCCCGCATACCCGACTCTGCGTGAATCACTCTTTCTCTATTGCAATTCTCCTGTCTTAATAAATAGGCTTTGTCTAGGCAGCTGGCAAGGGGAACCCCTTGGGCCGTGACATAAATACCGTCTGTTGGCTAGAGCGGTGGTTCATGCCTGTAACCTCAACACTTTGGGAGGCCAAGGTGGAAGGATCACTTGAGCCCAGGAGTTCAAGACCAGGCTGGGCAACATAGCGAGATTCTCCTTAAAAAAATAAATAAATAAATAAAAATTAGCCATGTTTGGTGGTGCATGTCTGTAATCCCAGCTACTCCGGAGGCTAAGGCAGGAGGAGCACCTGAACCCAGGACTTTAAGGCTGCAGTGAGCTGTGATGTGCCACTGCACTCCAACCTGGAGGACAGAGCAAGACCCTATCTCTAAATAAATAAATTAAATTACATACCCTCTGTTTTTCCTGAGACAGGGCAGAGTGTTTTTCAATACCCTCTTTTAAAATACTTAGAGTAGATTTCAATTTCCTTGTTAAACCCTGCATGTCTTTTATTATTTATTTATTTATTTATTTATTTATTTATTTTTGAGATGGAGTCTTGCTCTGTCTCCCAGGCTGGAGTGCAATGTCACAATCTCGGCTCACTGCAACCTCCACCTCCCGGGCTCAAGCGATTCTCCCGCCTTAGTCTCCCAAGTAGCTGGGATTACAGGCACCCGCCACCACGCCCAGCTAATTTTTGTATTTTTGTAGAGATGGGGTTTCACCATTTGGCCAGGCTGGTCTTGAACTCCTGACCTCAGGTGATCTGCCCACCTTGGCCTCCCAAAGTGCTGAGATTACAGGTGTGAGCCACCACACCCTGCCTCTGCAATGTCTTAAGACCAGATTTTTTTTCATTCCCCTACACACACACACACACACACACACACACACACACACACACACACACACACATACACACATTTTGAAAGCACTTTGCATTTGTCTTCCTGATTTCATGTCATAGCAGTTAATGCTTCTTAGGAACATGGGAGTTGAACAAGGTGGACCCTACCACTGCGATTGAGCCAGGAAGTTGTAAGAGGACCTGGGAGAATGATCTAGAGGCATAGCTGGACTCTAAATGAACTTCTGGCCCAACAACCACAGCAAAATCATTAGATGTATCTTCTCTAAAACTAACAAAATGTTGGCTACACACTTTTAAACTCTCTATGGTCATAAAATTCTCCTACACCCACACAGACACACACACACACACACACACACACACACACACACACACACATACATTTTGAAAGCACTTTCAAAAAGGGAAGCAACATTTTCCTTTGGTTACTACAATACCTCGGTGGGGTCACACTGGTGTTTCTAGATTTACCAGGCAGACTAAAACGAGACTCCATTATGGATAAAAGATTCCATTGTTCATAAGAAGAAACATGTTGACTTTGGTTTAGCACTGGCATCTTCATAGGGTCCTATTGACTTTATATTGTCCCTGGATGGAACAGTTTCGGGGAGTTTAGAGAAGCGTGATTTAGGAATATTTGGAATATTTAGGAATATTTGGTTAATGGTCCATTTGTTACTTGGCGTGTGGCTCATTTGTTTTCATTCCTGTCTAATGTAACAGACTTCGCCTAAGTTAACCAGATAACCATAAAGTTTGAAACTAAGAAGTTTAATTTGTCCTAAAATAAGCAATTTAGATCCACCCAAATTTGTGAGAAGACGAACAAAGCTCTATTCAACTCTTACTGTGTAGATCTAACGTCAGTGTCCTTAGGCAGCAAACGTCATTCTAGATTCGTGTACAGTGTAAATTCTGAAAACCACATACTTTGAAGACCAGGACACTCAGACTCTCTTAGGTGATAATGTGTGCATGAATTCACATGTGAATACACAAGTACATATCAATCCTGTTCTGTAAGATGCTGAACAGTAAGTTCCACTGAACTGCTTTCTTATCACTCAAAAACTGTTTGGCTTCAGAGAAATGAGGTATTCAACAAAATGATTTTGTTGCTTCTCTTTTGCTTTTATCAACATGTTGCAATCACATGTAATTGAAGGACAAATTCTTCCCCAGAAGATACAGAGAAACAACTTCTTAGAAGTACTATTCTTGGGCAGATAATGACCCATAATTGCAAAAGGATGAGATACACGTATCAATCCGCAAAAGCAAAGGCTTAAAGTAGTCCCTGTCTTTTGTGGTTCAAACTTTCGCTACCACAGACACACAAATAAATAAATTCACATAGACGTGAGCAAAAGAAACCAATCTTATTGTCCTTCACAATTAGCTTAAATGGCTTTAAAATATATGAAGGGGGCCAGGTGCGGTGGCTGACGCCTATAATCCCAACACTTTGGGAGGCTGAGGTGGGCAGATCACTTGAGGTCAGGAGTTCGAGACCAGCCTAGCCAACATGGTGAAATCCCATCTCTACTAAAAATACAAAAATTAGCTGGGCATGGTGGCTCATGGCTGTAATCCCAGCTACTCGGGAGGCTGAGACAAGAGAACGGCTTGAACCCAGCAGGCAGAGGTTGCAGTGAGCCAAGATAACGCCATTGCACTCCAGCCTGGGAGGCAGAACAAGACTCCATCTCAAAAACAAACAATAACAACAACAAGTTTATGTATGTATATATGAAGGGTTTTTTACATCTAATGGCTCACAATCTTTGGGGTATATCAGGATTTCCTGGAGCTTGGTACAATGAAAATTCTTGGCTCTAGCTCCCACATATTTGGTAGGTGGTTTGGTCAGAAATTTGTAATTGAAACACATCCCCTGATTCTGATGTTGGAGGGTCTCCAGACCATGCTTTGAGAAATGCTAGGTGACACACTGCTCAGGAGAAGACACAGCCCCAACCCTAAAATATAATATGTTTTTACCTTAAAGCCATTTGTATTTTTAATTGGACAGGTGCCACCAGTTCTACAGTAGTTGGATTCACTGCTTGAGGGCAAACATCCTAGCGCAGGGAAAAAAAATGTTTCTTTTGTTTGTTTGTCTGTTCATTCATTCGTTTTTGTTTTTGTTTTTGTTTTTGAGATGGAGTCTTGCTCTGTCGCCGAGGCTAGAGTGCAGTCGCTCGATCTTGGCTCACTGAAACCAAGATCGGATCAATTGATTCCCCAGCCTCAGCCTCCTGAGTAGCTGGGATTACAGGCACCCACCACCACACCTGCCTAATTTTTGTATTTTTAGTAGAGACAGGAGTTTCACCATGTTGGCCAGGCTGGTCTCGAACTCCTGACCTCAGGTGGTCCACCTGCCTTGGCCTCCCAAAGTGCTGGTATTACAGGTGTGAGCCACCGTGCCCAGCCAAAAAATGTTTCTTACTTGGTCAATACACAGAAGCCCCTCAATACCTTTGCTTGTGTGAAACTCTTGGGGGGCATCTGAGCACCTCTTGCACTTTTATTCCGGGTGCTCTTTTCCAAGGAGGGAAAGGTCATTTGAAGAACAAATCACTTGCCTTTCTCAGCCAGGGTCCCTGCGGAGATTCAGCCAGTGTTTTTCAGAGCCAGGCATTCTGCCCAGGGCTGAGAGGCACCTTTTGACTTGGCGCTCTGGACAAGATTTGACAATCTGGGCCAAATCTGGAATGGGTTTCTGAAAGCCAATATTGAAGCACTTGTGATTGAGACCTGCCAAATAATGTGTCAGGAATGTCCAGTTCCTTTCCCATGCAGAGTGGCAGTGTTCAATGAAAAAACACAGCTCTGAAAAATGAGATGTTTTGTGCATTATCCATATTCATTAAAACTGGAACCCAACCCCGGAAAATACAGATGACTTCCGTCATCAACACCTCACCTTTTTTCCTGTGGTTACTTAATATAAATGTCACAGAAGGTATTCTATAAGGACATGTCATGTGGCAGCATCTGCAGGCCACTGTCCCCTTTCTTCTTGTCCAGCCTGATGCTAGGCAGTGGGAGGGGAGGTATGGGGGTGGTGAATTAAACAAAATCTTTAAAAACAAGACTCTGGCTCTGACTTCCACTGCACAGATTACCAAGCGGATAGGCATTTTATTTTGCTAAATGAAAGGGCTAGTTTATATCTTCCCTGGATCATTTTCTAACCTAACTGCAGTGGAAACATTCTCAGAAAGAAAGACTTTCTTGTTTGTTTGCCCTTTATATAGCCACTGGTCATCCCACTTGGAGAATTTGGGCAGTGACCTGCTGCTTCTGCTTGGGGCCAGACCAGCCAGCAAACTCCTCTATGGGTTGGCCAACACAGCGTTTCATCAGATGATCACAGCCAGCTCAGGAGCCCTCAGTGGCACCATGTTGAAAGGTAGACCACATTTCAAGCCCATCTTTCGTGGATGGAAATGGCCCATCTCACTGGCTCCTCTAAGCAGGGAATCACATCTGACTCAAATTGTCTACATTCCACAAACTGGTCTTTTTGGTTGTTTGGGGTTTTGTTTTTTTCTGTCAAGCATGTAGCAGGAATTTTCCTTGGGAAGGAAGCCATGAAAAGATGGCTTCCCCAAAACAGTAGGAAATCCCTGTATGATGGTTAATTTTAATGTGTCAACTTAACTGGGCTAACGGATGCCCAGATAGCTGGTAAAAGATTATTCCTGGGTGTGTCTATGAGGGTGTTTCTAGAAAAGATTAGCATTTGAATTGGTCGGCTGGGCAAAGAAGATAGCCCCCAGCAGTGTGGGTAGGCCTCATCCCATCCACTGCGGGCCTGAATAGAACACAATGGCAGAAGAAGGGTAAATCTATTTTCTCATCTTCAACTGGGACATTCATTTTCTCCTGCCCTTGAACTTTGCAGCTCCTGGTTCTCGAGCCTTTAGAGTCTGGAACTGACACCAGCATCTTCCCACCACCTCCATTCCCAGGACTGAATTACACCACCAGCTCTCCTGGGTCTCCAGCTTTCAGATGGTAGATCAGATTTTGGGACTTCTCAGCCTCCATAATCATGTGAGCCAATTCTCACAATTGATTGACTGACTGATTGACAGGGAGAGAGAGAGAGAGATAATGGATAGACAGATAGTTGATGGATGACAGATGATAGATTGATAGTTAATAAATAGATGATTAATAGATAAATAGATGCTAGATAGATAATAAATAGATGGCAGACAGTTTATAGATGAGAGATGACAGTTGATAAATAGATGAAGAATAGATAGATGATAGGTAGATAGATAGATAGGAAAGAGAGAGAGAGAGAGAGATGACAGGTAGATAGAGCCTATTAGTTCTGTTTCTCTGGAAACCCCTGATTAATACACCCTGCAACTGGTTCCTAGTAAGATCTTCTCTTGCAACCAAACCCCATAGTTTGCTTCTCACAAAATACAGATAAGACAGTGGAGCTTGGCCAGCGTGTGCCTCTCCTGAAATCTGACAAAGCCTGAGTGCTAATTTTCCCCCTTTCCTCCCCTTCTCCTTCCTCCCCTGGCAGTGGTTGTGTGGCAGCAGCAGACTTACACTGCAAAGCGTTTGAATCTCAGTGCTTCTTCTAAACCAGTTAGCAAGTTTCTAAGCCATTCTGAGCCTCCTTTCCTCAGCTAATGAAACAGTCATGGAGAATACTTGAAAGCATTTGGGGGTGAATTCAGTGAGACGAGGAACACGAAGACACCTGAAAGGATGGCGGCTCTCCCTTTTGGTTGTGCCTTTTTTCTTTGACAAGGGGAATGACTCGAGGATGGGAAGGAAGTGGAACTTCGTTCACATGGAACTCAGAAAATCTCTTCATTAGTGAAATTTGAGGCTGTTCTCATTCTAACCACAGTTGTAGTGATGCTGAAGTCATTTCTCTCAGAGGTCTGCCTGTCCCACTCTGAGCGCTGCACAGACCTTCCGGACAGCGGCTTTCAGGACAATGACGATGAAACCGTTTCCTGCGTAGCAAAACACACTCATGGTTCTCACTCAAGTGATCTAATCTCACAGGGACATTCTTTATATACATTTTGAATGTAAATAAAAAGTAACCTTTAAAATCGTCATGTTAGGGTTTCACAGATGGGACTTTAAGCAGTCCATGATACCCCTGGAAACTGCCTGAATGTTCATGGTTCCTGGGTATATAATAAAGTTTCAAAGACAGCCTCTACAGATGCACTGTTCAGTCAACACATAATGTCAGCCACATAGTTAATTTAAAGTTCCCTGGTAGCCACATTTAAAATTAACGAAATTAGGCTGGGCATGGTATAATCCCAACACTCTGGGAGGCCGAGGTGGGAGGATCGCTTGAGCCTGGGAGTTCAAGACCGGCCTGGGCAACATGGCGAAACTCCATCTCTACAAAAAATACACACACAAAAAAAACTTGGCCAGGTTTGGTGGCACACACCTGTAGTCCCAGCTACCTAGGAGGCTGAGGTGGGAGGATCACTTCAGCCCAGGAGGTTGTGGCTGCAGTGAGCTGTGATCATGCCACTGCACTTCAGCCTAGGCCACACAGTAAGACCCAGTCTCAAAAAAAATACTTTAAATAATATATTCAATTTAAGCCAAAATATCAAAAATATATTCAATATAAGAGATTTGCTTTTATTTTTTCTACTAAATTCACAATCTAGTGTGTATTTTACACTCACAGCACATCTCAATTCCAGCTAGCCCCATTTCAGCTGCATGTGGCTAGTGGCTACTGTGCTGAAGAGTGCACGTTTATAGCTTTTGTCAGCTTTTGATAACAAGTAGCATCATGACATTATAGAGGATAGTGAGAGATCATAGTGCCAACCACAGTTCAAAAGTCCCCTTAGGAGCTCACAAAAAGCTTTCAGGTAGATTATCTCACTGGATTCTCACTTTTAAAAACTCACAAAGTGGACATGGCAGATGTCATTTCCTCACATGAGAACTGAAAAATACTAAAGCTTAAAAAATTAAATAGTGTAGTGGCTCACACCTGTAATCCCAGTACTTTGGGAGCCTGAGGCGGGAGGATCTCTTGATCTCAGGAGTTGGAGATCAGCCTGGGCAACATAGCAAGACCTCATCTCTACTAAAAATAAAAATTAAAAAATCAGCTGGGCATCGTCTTCACGTCTATAGTCACAGATACTCAAGAGGCTGAGGTGAGAGGATTGTATGAGCTCAGGAGTTCGAGACCAGCCTGGGCAACATAAAGAGACTCCTGTCTTTATAACAAATTAAAAAAATTAGCCAGCCCTGGTGGTGTGCAGCTACAGTCCCAGCTACATGGGAGGCTGAGGTGGGAGGGTCACTTAGCCCAGGAGTTCAAGACTGCAGTGAGCTGTGATCACACCACTGCACTCCAGCCTGGGCAACAGAGCAAGACCTTATCTCAAATACATAAATAAATAAATAATTGGCCTCAAGTCCAACAGCTGGAAGTTGAAGAGCTAGAAACGTCAACTGGGCCTTCGAACTCCAAATCCCCAGTTCTAGCTAAGAAAGGGGTGGCCACATCCCACTGTCATCACAATGCTGTGGAAGCAGCTCTCGTTTATATCCTCTGCCAGGTAATAAGGCCCAAAAGGGCAGGAATTGATCTACATTTTGTTCCTTGCTGCATTCCCAGCACCTAACAGTGCCTGGCACAGAGCAGGCACACGATTCCTCCTTGATGAATTAAATTCAACTGAATGACGAAGAATGGTACACAGCAGACACCCTCATAATCAGAATCCAAGTCACTCCATCTCCAGGACCTTTTGGTGAAGCCAAAATCACAAAAGCCAACTTCACACAGAGGTGCCCTTTGTCCATCCTTTGACACTCTCTCCTTTCCCAACAGACACAGAAATATCTGCGCATCTTTTTCAGAGCAAATAACCTTAGCCACGCCTTTGTGTTAATGCTCACTTTGCATTTTTAAGTGGAAATTTACATCTCCAGTGCAAAATAGATCTTGAAAGTAGACTCAGTCTGGAGCAATCTGGATGCCAAGTTCTGCCCCTCCTTCCACCCACCCAAGGCCACCTGGAGGGGCCCATGGACCACCCCAAGAGGCTGTGAAGCTACATTAGTATGAGAGAAACATCATATTGCCCCTCCACTTTGCCAGCTGTGTTGGGTTGAATCATACAGATCTGGAAGAGTAGTCAAGTCTGACTAGTGAGATCGGAGGATGACTTGAGGCTCGGTGGAGGCACAGCCCATTCCCAGCCGCCCCTGGCACAATCTGCTGCTGGCCCCTGGCTCACTTCTACACCCCTAACAGCAGCAACCTCCTCCACTGAAGATATTTTTGCCTTCCTGTGTGGCAGCCCTGGCATCCCACATCTGGGTTGCTTTGCCAGGGTTTAGTGGAAACCTGGGCCAGGTGCTGAGAGCTTCCGTCTTCCCAGTGTTGTTAGGATGTGGGGGAAGGCAGAGATCCAGGACCAGCACATCCTTCCCAAGCCCTCAGCTGCTGCTTTTTGCCAGCTTACCACTGGGCACCCAAGAGGAATGTAGAGCAGGGGGCAGGAGCAAAAGCTGATCCTGAACTTTTTTATGAGTTTCTCAAATCTGATTGGCAAACATTTCACAGCCCAGGGCCCCACATTTACCCTTACCAAAGCAAACTAGAGTCTGACTGAGTCCCATGTTATTTCTGCCAAATGCACCTTGTTTTTGTAAGTTTCTCCATGAATTAGTTTTTCCAGAGGACACCCAAAATTGCTACCCATATTTTGGTTGGAGGGAAAACATCCTTTGTTAAATGAACGAACTGAGCTAAGTGCAGTGGAAAATTCAAGATTAATCCAATTAATAATCAAGGACCTCCTACTGCTGCAGGTCAAAGCTCTAGGCACTAGAGATACTAAGGTGACACTAAGAGGCCACAGAATCACTTGGACAGTTTACAATTTAGTGGTAGGGGGTGAGGACAAGGGGAGAGAGAATAAATCAGAAAACACCAATATGTAAGAGATTCTAATAATCATAAATGCTATGAAAACATTAAAATAAGTTATGGGGTATACAGTCATTTCAGCCTAAGAAAGACCACTTAGAAGGGTGGTCTTCCTTTGGAAGTAGTGACATTGAGTCTGTGAGATGAGTGATAAGAAGCAGCCAGCTACATGAAGAGCTGGGGAAGAGTGTGTTGGCAGAAGGAAAACTGGGAGGCCTGGCACAGAGGCTCATACCTGTAATCCCAGCACTTTGGGAGGCCAAGACAGGTGGATCACCTGAGATCAGGAGTTCAAGACCAGCCTGGCCAACATGGTGAAACCCCATCTCTACCAAAAATACAAAAATTAGCTGGATGAAGTGGCACAAGCCTGTCGTCCCAGCTACTAGGGAGGCTGAGGCAGCAGAATCGCCTGAACACTGGAGATGGAGGTTCCAGTGAGCTGAGAGCCTCCACTGCACTCCAACCTAGGTGACAGAGCAAGACTCTATCTCAAAAAGAAAAAAAAAATAAAAAAATAAAAGCAGAATAGTAACTGGGAAGGCTCTGAGGCAGAAGCGGGCGTGTTGCATGGGGAGAGGCCAGCGTGGCTGGAGCAGGGTGACAAGGGGCAGTGGTGAAGGATGACATTGCAGGGTCGTTAGGGACCAGATAGGATGGGGACAAGTATAGATTTTACTCCAAGCATCAAGTGTCTCCTTGGAGCACTCCAAGAAGGGGAGTAAAACCCCTTAGATTTTCTAAGGTCTGCCCTGACTGTGGCTGGGGGTGGGTGGTGGAAGGGACTGGAAGGAAAGCAGAGTCATAGAGGCCACCCCAGAGATCTCAATCTAGAGAAGTAACAAAATATCTAGAACTCCAGTCAGGGTGACATATATTACAACAGAGCTTTAAACTAATGGCCAAGAGAGCCACCAGTTGAGAAAAAGTTATTTCAGCTGAGGAGATGGGAGGGGACTCTTGGGGGTGCTGCTCAGGCCTGGGCCTAGGCTTTGGGTACAACCATCTTAAATTTGGTCTGCAATTAATTTACTTTTTTCAGTCACCACTTGAGGTTACTCTGATGCCAAATCACCATTCTCAATCTGCCCATCCCCACAGAGGACACAGTTAATGTCTTCTAGAACCTTATACTCTGGCCACAGGGCACAGAGCCAAGCTTTCAATAGGAGCAAAGTATTAGTTTCCATGTGGGTAACAGAAGCAGGAAGGCATCTGATTTCTTTGACTTGAGGAGTTCAGAAGATGCTGGAAACCACAGAGAGGGAAGCCTTATTTCCTTGTTAAATACTAAGAAGTGTGTCCCTGGGTGGAACCCACCTTGGCAAACCTGTGAAGCTCTCCTGGTTTCAGGGATCAGAGCAGTTCAGAACTGCAAAGGATCTCACCTGTCATCGGTCTAGCATCTCCCAAGTCCAACGGTGGTCCTGAAACAGGAAGTGATGGAAATGCAATCTCCAGTCTTCCCAGGCCTCATGAGCCGGAATCTGCATTTTCACAAGATCTCCAAGTGATGTGCATGCATGTTATAGTTTGAGAAGCACAGCTCTGAAGATTCTCACCTTCAATGGGTAACAGATTCACCAGCACACATTAAAAAAAAAAAAAAAAAAAACACACAGATGTCTGGGCCCTATTCTAGGGATTCGGTTTTAATTGGTCTGGGGTTAGCCTAGGCAGTTTTATGTAATTGTTTTTTGCTTTGTTTGAGGTCCCTGATCATGCAGGAACATTAATCAGAGAATCTCTTATGTAATCCAAAGTTCTTATTTTTACTAATATGAAGCTCTGGCTCAATAAATTGAAAAGATTCACATCTTATTCCAATGTAGGCATCTTGGCAAAAGTGGGCCCAAGATTCTGCATTTCTAACAAGCTCTCAGGTGAGGCCAATGCTGGTCCTCAAATCATACTCAGAATAATGGTTAATTTTATGTGTTGATGTGACTGGGTCATGGGGTGCCCAGATATTTGGTCAAACACCATTCTGAGTGTGAGGTTTGTTTTGGATAAGATTAACATTTAGATCCATAGACTTTGAGTAGATCGCCCTGCATTACATGGGTGGGTCTCCTCCAAATAGTTGAAGGTCTGAATAAAAAACAAAAAGACTGGCCTCGCCTGAGCAAGAGAGGATTCTCCAGCAGATGGCCTTTGGACTTCATCTGCAATGTTGGCTCCTCCTGGTTCTCCTGTAGACTGCCTTTAAACTAGAACTAGAACTAAAGCATTGCTTCTCCTGGGTCTCCAGGCTGCCAGCCTACCCTGCAGATTTTTGACTTGTCAGCTTCCATAATCTCACGAGCCAATTCCGTATAATAATTCTCTTTCTATAAATATATACACATTCTATTTGTTATGTTTCTCTGGAGAAGTCTAATACAATAGGGTTACAAAGGTTGCTCTGCTGAGATTCCAATTTTTGCCAAGATGGAGAAGTCACACAAACCATTATACGTCTCGCCCAGAGTCAACCTAATTGAGGTAGGAAACACAAAATTCAGAAACTAAAGGAAAAACTGTGAGAACACTGAAAGAGAAACTGTTGTGTGTGTGTGGTGGTAGGAGTGGTAAGGGTTGCAGCCTGGGATGAGCCAGCTGGTGCTGCTCTAGGAGGATACAGTAGAAAAAGCAACTTGAGTTCCACTCTTCTCTTCCATCATTGCCTTGGGACAATCACTATCTTTCCTCAGCCTTTAGAAATTGGCAGTTGTGGCCCAGACTGCTGACACAAGAGTAAAATCAGGGCAGCCCAGAAGTCCCATTCCAGTGAAACCTTATAGAAAGTAAGTGAAGGCTGAGTAGCCTCTGCATTCCCTGCCCTCCCAGTCCCAGAGTTGGGGATGATAAACTATGCATGCCTATTCCTGTTGCTGCTTCTGCCTGAGGATCTGAAGAGGAAGCTCTGGCCTCAGGTATTGCTTGGTGGGTGATACCAAATGGGGTCATCTTATTTGGGGTTCTCTCCCAGGCTTGCCCATTCTCTCTCTTTGTTCATCCAAACGTAGCAATATAAAACAGGAACAGGGAGAAAATACAAGGTATGGAAATTATATAATGGGAATAAAGAGCACAGTAAATTGTCTTCATGGTTGATTGGATACAGCTAAAGAATGAATTAGTGAATTAGAAAATCAGATTGAGGAACTCTCCAGAGAGCAAGCAGGGGAAAATTCAAATGTAGAAAATATAAAAGAAAAGTTAAGAGACTTGAACAATGAAAGTAAAACTACCAGCATCCAGACAATAGGAGTCACAGAATATAAAAAATATATATATATAGAAATAAAGAGAAGAAAATAGATGAAGAATTCAAGGAGATACATTTCCAAGCATTAAAGATGAATACATTCAAATTTTTTAAAAGAGTGCATAGAACATCAAAAGGAAAGAGAAGAAAATTCCACATCTAAGCACACTAGAATCAAATTTAGGAATACCATGCAGAATCATGGAAATAATTAATTAATTAATTTAGAAATACCAAACTCAAAGAGAAAATTTTGAAAACTCTCAGAAGGAGCATAACACCTACAAAGGAAAAATAGCCTTTTTCCTTTGTGAACATCATACTTTTTTAAAGTCACTTTAAAAGTGAATATCATGCTTTTTAACCACAACAGTGAATGCAAAAACATAATGAAGTGTGAGCTGTAAAGTGCTAAAGGGCTGGGAGTCGTGGTGCATGCCTATAATCCCAGTACTTTGGGAGGCCAAGGCAGGTGGATAGCTTAGTCTTAGGAGTTAGAGGCCAGCCTGGGCAACATGGAGAAACCCCATCTCTACCAAAAATACAAAAATTAGCTGGGAATGGTAGCACCGCAAGTCCCAGCTACTTGAGAGACTGAAGTGGGTGGGAGGGTCGCTTGAGCCCAGGAAGGTGAGGGTGAAGTAAGCCGTAATCATGCCACTGCACTCCAGCTTGAGGCACAGAGTGAGACCTTGTCTCTAAAAAATATTAATAAATAAATAAAATACTGAGGAAAGTACTTTGAACTTAAAATTCCATTTCTGGCAAGATTGTCATTCAAATGTAGTGTGTAATAAAAATATTCTCAGGCATACAAGGGTTGAGGAAGTTTGTCATGCTATAATCCACATTTAAAAACACTTTTTGAATAAGTTATACTCAAATAAGAAAAATAAATGCATCAAAAGCTGCAAGAAATATATGAAATAAGGCTGGGCACAGTGGCTCATGCCTGGTAATCCCAGCACTTTGGGAAGCTGAGGTGGGTGGATCACCTGAGGTCAGGATTTTGAGACCAACCTGGCCAACATGGCAAAACGTTGTCTCTACTAAAAATACAAAAAACAGCTGGGCATGGTATTGGGCGCCTGTAATCCCAGCTACTCAGGAGGCTAAGGCAGGAGACTCGCTTGAACCCAGGAGGCAGAGGTTGCAGTGAGCTGAGATTGAGAGCCACTGCACTCCAGCCTGGGCGACAGAGCAGGACTCCATGTCAAAAAAAAAAAGAAATATGTGAAATAAGGGGAAACATATATCTTAAAATTTTTTTGTGTGTGGTATTAACATGAGAGATGGGATGAACTCAAAGGATCTGAAGGCATGCTAAAGCTATTTTGCTAACGATAAGCTATAGATATAAAATTTTCTAAATAACAGCAGCAGAAATGTTTAATTTTTAACTTTTTTGGACAGGGTCTCGCCCTGTCTTCCAGGCTGCCTTGCAGTGGTGCAATCACTGCTCACTGCAGCCTCTACCTTCTGGGCTCAAGCAATCCTCCCAGCTCAGCTTCCCGAGTAGCTGGGATTGCAGGCACACACCACGACATCCAGCTAATTTTCTTTATTTTTTGTAAAGATGGGGTCTCCCTATGTGACCCAACCTGGTCTCAAACTCCTGGGCTCAAGTGATCCTTCCACCTTTCCTCCCAATGTGCTGGGATTATAGGCAAGAGCCACTGCACTGGCCAATTTTTAATTTTTAATTTAAATTTAAACTAAGAAGGCAGAAAAAAGTGTAAATATATTTAAAAATCTGGCCGAGAATGGTGGCTCACACCTGTAATCTGAGCACTTTGGGAGGCTGAGGCAGCCAGATCAACTAAGGTCAGGAATTCAAGACCAGCCTGGGCAACATGGCAAAACGCTGTCTCTATTAAAAACACAAAAAGTTAGCTGGGCACGGTGGTGCGTGCCTGTAATACCAGCTACTTGGGAGGCTGAGGCAGGAGAATCGCTTGAATCCGGGGAGCGGAGGTTGCAGTGAGCCAAAATCACGCTACAGCACTCCAGCCTGGGTGACAGTGCGAGACTCCATCTCAAAAAATAAACAAATAAAACAATAAAAATAAAACAATATAAATGGTCTAAATTTGCCAACTAAAAGTCAGAAATCATCAGATTGGATTTAAAAACAAAATCCACCTACATACTATTTATAAAAGGTATATCTAAAGTATAAAAACATGAAAATGTTGAAATTAAAAGAATGAAGAAAGATAACATATGTCAATATAGGATAAATATACTTTAAAAGAAAACACATACTTAGGATTAGAGAGGATCACTGGATGCAGAGAAAAGGGTTCGTTCTCGGAGAAGACATGACAAAGCTAAATATGAATGCATCTAATGAACAAACCTCAAAATACAAAAAAATTGATAGAAATACATCGGGAATGCTGAACACATGATAATGCTAAATGTGAGTGCATCTAATTAACCTTAAAATACATAAAACAAAAAATGGATAGAAATACATGGAGAAATGGACAAATCCACTACCGTCAAGAGAGATTTCAATTATTGAAAGGTCTCTATTATTGATGGGTCCGGCAGACAAAACAGCCACACAAATTACAAGCTTGAACTAACGATCATATATAGAATCCTGCATTCAACAATTAGAGAATGCTGTTTTACCACACATGCATGAAACATGTATCTTTTTAAAACTTCTAATAATTAGTAGAGATTTTAGTTGGTTTCCCAGACACCCACATAAAGACTACATCTCCCAGCCTCACCTGCCGCTAGGTAGGGCTATGTTACTAAGAGCCAGCCAATGGGATGTGAGTGGCAGTGATGTGTACAACTTCTGAATCAGGCCCTTAAAGGGCATCCTACTACTTGGATCAATAAATGATTGTGAGCCACTGTGAGTCCTGTAAAAGGCAGCAACACCCTATAGATGGCAAAGCAATATGGCAGAGGGAGCCTGGGGCCCTGACACTAAGGGTTGCTAGAGTGCTTATTCTCAGTCTCATAAGAAGGAAAGGGAATTCTATCTTGTTTAAGTCTCCTCTTGAAACACAACAAGTTCCTTTTAGCTTTGTCTCTTTCAGGATTCCTAATACAGAGTATGTATGGCACTATCTACACACCAGACTGACCCCAGAAACAGAAGGCATGGATAAGGAGGAAGGATGAAAAACCAGCTTTTGCCTTGCAGCAAAGACCTTAACTTGCTGCTGGAGAATGTGAAGGGAGACCTGAAATGATCAGAATCTTCTGCCAGTCACTAGGCAGCCCCTGGTAGGAGGATGTCCTGTCTGCCCCTGTGCCCTCAGAGGAGGAAAGGCAGAGAAACAAAGAGGAACCAGGGGAGGAAACACACGCTCTATTCTCATGAGGGCAGAATAGCAACTGGCACGGGGGAGCGGCCGTTACCTCGAGGAGACAGGCTTGTTGTGCCAAAACCATATTTATTTTAAATGGAATTGGAGGGAGGAGCACTCCTCCCTCCTTTGTAAAAATAACTAGTTTCTGAAGGCAAAAGGAAAACGGGGAGGCAGGTGGCAGGCTGAGGCCACAATGATAAAAACATATCCTCTCATCACAAATCAGTGAAGATGAGCAACACAAGACCAAGGGGAGGGGAGCTGAAGATGAGGGATGACCCGGAGTGAAAGAACTTCTGTGGTGACCTCTGTAGAGTCACAGGTCCACCGTTTCAGGGTGTTGCCAACGCTTAAGGACTCCTCCAGAGAAGCCCAGTGTTCCACGAGATCACACGGGAGTATGCGCCAGGAGTTCTAGATCCATATGGAGTGGAAAAGTACCAGGGTTAGGTGGTTGTGCCATGGTTTCTTTCCAAGTATTTCCTCAGCAGGTGGGCACGCACCACCCACAGCAGGGAAGGGGAGAGGCTGGAGATAAGCGTGCCTGAGGTCTAAGGGCGTGGGCCTGCATAGCCGAGACCCAGCTCCCTACCGCTTCTCTTCTGGAAGCCTCTCCTACCAGCTAGATCTTTCTCTACCTTGTCCTCTGCTGTTTTGCCCCCTGAGGCACCCAAGCCATGCTCCAAACTCCTTCCAGAGCCTTCTTTCAGAGACCTCCCTGGGCCCCATCTCCCTACCCCAGACAGGCACACCAGTTCTGCTGCATGTCTGGCAAAACAGCCATGGAAAGTCTACAGCAGCACCACCTTCCCAGGGCTACTTACATCTAAACTAGGGCTCCAGATAACACAGGTGAAGCTGGGTGCAGTGGTTCACTCCTATGATGCCAGCACTTTGCGAGGCCAAGACAGGAGGATTACTTAAGCCCAGGAGTTTGAGACCAGCCTGGCCAACAAGGCAAGACTCCATCTCTACAAAATTAAAATTAAAAAATTAGCCTTGTGTGGTGGCACACTCCTGTGGTCCCAGCCACTCGAGAGGCTGAAACAGGAGGATCACTTGAGCCCAGGAGGTCAAGGCTACAGTGAACCATGTTCATGCCATTGCGCTGCAGCCTGGGCAACAGAGAGATTCTGTCTCAAAAAAATAAAAAATGAAAGAGAGAGAGAGAGAACACAAGTGATGTAGTTTGGGGACACAAGTGATATGTGTCCCTACCCAAATCTCATCTTGAATTGTAGCTCCCATAATTCCCACATGTTGTGGGAGGGACCTAGTTGGAGATAATTGAATCACAGGGGCGGTTTCTCCCATACTGTTCTCATGCCTCTCCCCTTCCCTGCTGTGGGTGGTGCTTGCCCACCTGCTGAGGAAATACTTGGAAAGAAACCATGGCACAACCATCTAACCCTGGTACTTTTCCACTCCATATGGATCTAGAACTCCTGGCACATACTCCCGCGTGATCTCGTAGAACACTGGGCTTCTCTGGAGGAGTCCTTAAGTCCTTAAGTGAATAAGTCTCATGAGAACTGATGGTTTTATAAGAGGAAACCCCTTCTGCTTCATTCTCATTCTCTCTTGCCTGCCACCATGTAAGACGTGCCTTTTGCCTTCTGCCATGTGAAACTGTGAGTCTATTAAACCTCTTTTTCTTTATAAATTACCCAGTCTCAGGTATGTCTTTATCAGCAACATAAAAACAGACTAATACAAGTGAGCCTCCAAGTCAGTACCTCAACCCCAGGTAAAGCATCCAAAGCCCCCTGTGGAACTTCAGAAACTACAGAGTTTGCACTTCCTCTCCACATCCCAGTAACCAGAAGACCCAGGAAAGGGGCAGAGAGGAAGGCACTGGGAACGTGCAGTAAGGGTTTCTCCTGCCTGCCAAGGCTGAGAACCAGAACCCCAAGGCAAGATCCAAGAGACGTTTTGGAGCTCCAAGTTCACTAAATTGCAAGCTATAAAAAATTAAAACAAGGCCGGGCACAGTGACTCACGCCTGTAATCCCAGCACTTTGGGAGGCCGAGGCGGGTGAATCACGAGGTCAGGAGATCGAGACCATCCTGGCTAACATGGTGAAACCCTTAGGCTGAGTGCGATGGCTCATGCCTGTAATCCTAGCACTTTGGGAGGCTAAGGTGGGTGGATCACTTGAGGCCAAGAGTTCGAGACCAGCCTGGCCAACGTGACAAAACCCTGTCTCTATTACAAATACAAAAATTAGGCCAGGCGCAGTGGCTTACGCCTGTAATCCCAGCACTTTGGGAGGCCAAGGCGGGCGAATCACGAGGTCAGGAGATCGAGACCATCCTGGCTAACATGGTGAAACCCCGTCTCTACTAAAAATACAAAAAATTAGCCAGGCGTGGTGGCGGACACCTGTAGTCCCAGATACTCGGGAGGCTGAGGCAGGAGAATGGCGTGAACCCGGGAGGTGGAGCTTGCAGTGAGCCGAGATCACGCCACTGCACTCCAGCCTGGATGACAGAGCGAGACTCTGTCTCAAAAAAAAAAAAAAAAAAATTAAAACAAGAGCACAAGACAAACATAAGGATTTGGCTTGTTCTTCTCTCCAGCCATCTCCCAGGTCTTCCTCCTCCTCCCTCTGCCCATCTGGACATGGAGTCCAGGTTCTCAGTTTGGAAAAGGGAATGAGGGAAGAGAAAATGAGAATGGAAGAGGCATAGCTCATGCCCTTCAGAGCCATCAGCACCTGCACCTTTCTGCTTCTCCCTCCTCCCCAGAGACTGGTAGTAAATGTCTATTTTTTAAAAGCAACAGCTATTAATAATTTCTCTACTAATTTGGGTAATGTTTAATCCCTTATTGTCAACCACAGTGGTTTGTGGACAAAGGACTTCTGATTTATTATAGTCATTACTTCCTTACTGTCAATTTTCTAAAAAAGTATTTTCATTTTATTTTTATTAGGGAAGTTCAGACTCTAATTCCTTGGCAAACCCAAACTCAATCAATATATTTATTGTACTAAGTCTTCTAAAACCCAACAAATTACCGTCCTTCCTGTTAAGGGCCTTAATGAGTTTGCTAATAAGTGTTCCCTGTTTAAGGACATGATCCTGAACAAGCACACAGAAGTCATCAACCTCAAATGTAATTTTCATGGAGTTACCTCCTGAACCTGGCTGTGGCCTCCATCATGTCTCAAATTAAATTAAAATCACAATTCCCATGAAGGCTCTCCACCATCAGCCTTCCCGGGCCTGACAGCCTTCCCGGGCCTGACAGCCTTCCTTTAGTGCCCCCTTCCCCCAGTGGATATCTTCTCATTCCCTTTGCCTAGAATCTCCTTCCACTCTCTCTGCTACCTGGCAAGCTCTCAACTGTCTCTTCAGGCTGGCAATCAGTATCCTTTCTCTACTTCTAGGAAGTCTTTCAAATCCTCTCTAGCAGGATTGGCATATTTTTCCTCTGACCCTGCTTCTACCAGACCTCAGTCATTCTGTTCTATAAAGTCTGTGCCTCCATGCTCCAGACTTTGAACTTCTCAAGCGCAAGAGATGAGACTTGGTCATCTCTGTATCCCCAGTGTCTTGCATAAAATCTGCCCATGGAAGGTGACCCATAAATTCTGGATTGATTGAATGATGTATAAAAGAAGCAAGCCCATCTGCAGTCCTCTACACAACACTCACTCTCCTCCATCTTTCCCAATGTTTATCCTTTTTCCAGAGTAACCTGAAAACCACACACCTACCATGAGGGCAGGAGGCATATCTGTTCTGTTCCCTGCTGTATCCCCAGTGTCTAGAACCCTGCCTGAGGTATTGTAGGTGCTCAGTAGACATTTGTTGACCATATGAATGAATTCTTCAAACTTATCGTTCAAAACCGACCTCCTCTACCCAGCTCTCACCATTCCCAGAGGACTGTCCTCCATCTACTCCCCTCCTCCTTTCTGAGGGAAAATTGCTTTCTGTAAATCTCTATTCATCACACCATCCTGTCTTTTTTTTTTTCCTTTTTGATTTTTTTGAGACAAAGTCTCACTATGTTGTCCAGGCTGGAGTGCAGTGGTGCAATCTCAGTTCACTGCAACCTCTGCCTCCGGGCTCAAGCAGTTCTTATGTCTCAGCCTCCCAAGTAGCTGGGACTACAGGCACACACCACCACACCTGGCTAATTTTTGTATTTTTAGCAGAGACGGGGCTTCACTATGTTGGCCAGGTTGGTCTCGAACTCCTGAACTCAAATGATCCACCCGCCTTGGCCTCCCAAAAAAATAGATAAAACTTTGGGATTATGGGTGTGAGCTACCACGCCCAGCCTCAACCTGTCATTATCAGGAATTTTGGTGCAAATATACCAGTTTGGGGCTACATAAATTCTTGCCAATTTGATACAATCCAGAAATCAACCATGTACCATGTATTCATGTTTTCCCTATGTGCAAAAAAAAAAAAAAAAAGAAAAGAAAAGAAAGAAAACCTGTCCGGTAAACCTTATGGGCCTATTTAACAATCAGATTTAGGTAACTATTCAGGTAGGCAGAACAGAGTATCCTGCTCTGTTCAACGCTGTGGTCGATAGAGAATTGCAAACTGCAATTTATATCATTCATCCATCCCTAAGTTTCCAAGAATGAGAACACAGTGAAATGTGCTTCATGGTAAAAATCTACTGAGTAGAATCTAAACTTTCTTTGATGGTTTCTGGATCTACATAGCCCCAGGATTACTCTGAACATCAATATCTTTTTATGAAAGTTATACAGAAGCACGTCAGTCAAGAAGCCTGTTTGCAAGAGTCTTGCGTGTGTTGGCTGGGGTACCCACCCCACACACTCCAGGTCGCTCGGTGCTGCAGTGCCCACCCATGAAGGATTTCATGTAATCAACCCCAGTGACCCCTCCTAACTGGCCTATTTGCTGATAAAACCAGCTGCCGAACTACCCCTCCAACTCTCCCACTTCCAAACTCCATCTCCTCCAAATTCCAGTGGGAAAGACAATTGTTTTATTCTGTCTTAGTCTTTTAATTCTCTTCTTCTTCTATTTACTTTTCTGAGGCTTAGAGCTATAAGGGACTTTGGATACACCCAACCAGACATTGCTATATAAGACTATATATATATATATATATATATATATACACACACACACACACACACACATTAAAAGTTAGAGGGTCATCATACCACAGGATAAAACAGCAATAAAAACTTTATACTTAGAGTTTAGGTTAATCCTTTTAAAAGCACCTGCCTTGGTCGGGCGCAGTGGCTCACCCCTGTAATCTCAGCACTTTGAGAGGCCAAGACGGGCGGATCACCTGAGGTCAGGAGTTCGAGACCAGCCTGGCCAACATGGCAAAACCCAGTTTCTACTAAAAATAACAAAAATTAGCTGGGCGTGGTGGCAGGAGCCTGTAATCCTAGCGACTCAGGAGGCTAAGGCAGGAGAACTGCTTAAACCCAGGAGGAAGAGGAGGAGGTTGCAGTGAGCCAAGATCGTGCCACTGCACTCCAACCTGGGCAACAAGAGCAAACTCCATCTCAAAAAAAAAAAAAAAAAAAAAACCACCTGCGTTTTGAGGACTGTATCAGGACTCAGGCATCAAAAGCTGACTTGACCATCTGTGCTGGAGAGACAGGTAAAAAATTAGAAGCTCAATCTAACCAGGCCTTGCAGTTAGGCTTAGAGTTCATGACCGAGGTATCATAACATGATGCGTACACCATGTTATGATGGCTATCATGAAATTTCTAATAATAACATCTACTATAACAATAATAAGGCTACCATTTTGTGAAATAGGTATTAGAATCCCAGTTTTGCTGACAAGAAAACTGAGGCTGGGACAGGCTGTATATCGCCAGGACTGAGAGATAATAAGGGAGATTGCTGGTCCTCAGACCCATCTGTGTGATGCCAAATCTCATTCTCTTAACCACTCTGCTCATTCCCAGCCCTGCCCTGTAAACACACACACACACCCTAACATAGAGAATATTTGGAATTATCCTGGCTGCCCAGCATCTGAAATCCCTTCCTGGGTTCAGGGAATCCTCTATTTATGTACGAATCTTATAGGAGGCAGGGTGTGGAGCCTCCTGGCACAGAAGCTGAGCCCCTTGACTCCTGCCTTTTCCAGCCTCCCTTGCTGCTAGGGCTCAAACACATGATGTCGGTCCAGCCAATCAGATGCGCCTTCCTGGATTCTAGCTCAGGAACTGGTGGGGTGAGAAGGGGGCTCACGCGAAGCCCTTCTAGCAGCACGGGCAGCCTGTTCTGTGTGCTTGTTCAGGACCATGGGGGCAATTTCTCATGGTTTAGCACAACCCCTCGGTGCTGTTCTTGTGACAGTGAGTGAGTTCTCATGAGATCTGCTTGTTTAAAAGTGTGTGACACCTCTGCTGCACCTTCCTCCTGCTCCAGCCATGTGGAGTGCCTCACTCACCCTTGGCCTTCCACCATGATTGGAAGCTTCCCTGAAGCCTCCTCAGAAGCAGAAGCCACTATGCTTCCTGTAGAGCCTGCAGAATTGTGAGCCAGTTAAACCTCTTTTCTTTATAAATTACCCAGTCTCAGGTATTTCTTTATAGCAGTGTGAGAACGAACTAATAAAAACATGTTCATGAAAAGACCTAAGGGAGAGCTGGTAAATGTCCCTTATGAATAGTCCTTAGCCGAATCAACCATCCCAATCATTCCAAAGATGATCCTAGTCTTTCTTGGTTTTAGATGCAATACACAAATCCTCTCATCCAAGTTTGGATAGTAGACACCATCTTTTCCCCAGAAAAATCATCCATTAGAGAACCACAGACTCCCTGCTTCCCAGGAACTCCCAGAATGCTCTTGGGCTGCACCCACCCTGTCCCCTCCCCTATGCCCTTGTGAATCCAGCAGCCTCTGCAGAGGGTTTCTCTGCAAAGGACATCAGACGCGTGTCCTCTCTAAAGAAGCTGCCTCCACCCAGAGGCCGAGTCAGACTGGGAAATGAGAACTGAGTTTGAATCCAGAAGAACCGTGTCCAGTCTCCCTCGGAGGCTTTCTGACTGTGGGATCATAGACAAGTCCCAGCGGGCTCTTTTCCCAGCTCTAAAAGGGGAATGGCATCTGCCCAGCCCTGCAAGGGAGCAGGAACCAGATGGGACAACGCATGGGGAGGCATCCAGGAACAGCATGGAGCTCTACAGACGTTTGCAGCCTCCCCACTCCCATCCTGTCCTGCCCGCCGAGGTCCCACCCATCCTGCAGGGCCATCTTCGTCTGGGGGAGCTGGGGAGCAGGCAAGGGATGAAGGCCTGGGCTGTGTCCATAGAAAGCTCGCCTGGCTCTGCTGTGGGAAAGATCCATGAGGCCAGAGCTATCAGCCCTTTCAACCAAGGTTTGAGGTGTGCAGGTGGGAGCCCTGCCCTCATGTGCCATGAGCCAGAGGTGCTTGGAGCCACGGGTGGAGGACAGGAGCTCAAAATGGAATGAAAAGTCCAGCTTGGCATCATCCTCAAGTTTATTTTTGTGAAATGCTGCACACCAAGGCTGTGGGGAGAATTTTTGTGGAGAGAGGAGAGTTTAGACGAGGAGGTTCTGTTGGCCCCAGTGAAGAGAAAGCAACAAAAGCTTTCTATTTTCTAATAGAGGGGGTGGGCTGGGTGCGGTGGCTCACACCTATAATTGCACTTTGGGAGGCTAAAGTGGGAGGATTGCTTGAGCTTAGAAGTTCAAGACCAGCCTAGACAACATGGCAAAACCCTGTCTCTACAAAAAATACAAAAATTAGACAGGGTGGTGGCACATACTTGTAATCCCAGCTACTCAGGACACTGGGGTGGGAGAATCACTTGAACCCAGGAGGTGGAGTTTGGAGCAAGCCGTAGTCACACCACGGTACTCCAGCCTGGGTGACAGAGTGAGACCCTGTCTCAATAAAAAAATTAATTAATTAACTAATGAATAGATGGGGTGTGGCTGAGGGTAATGGATGAGACAAAGGTATCAGTGGGTGACAGAGATCAGATAAAAACCAAATCTCCCCATTCGACATGAGGACCATGCCACTTCGGAGCACCCCAAGCTCAGGGACACTTTGAGTTGGTGGCCCTTTGCACTTAACTGTCACCTGCAACCATAAAGTTCCCTTCTCCCTCAAATTTGAATCAAGGCTCTCCTCAGACGTCACCACGTTCACGATGCCTTCCCAGAACCCCTGCAACAGGTGAAAATCGTGAGCACGCTCCCCTGCCCCGCCATATCACTGGTTCTACCTCCTGAGAGGGCCACACACAGAGCCTGAAGACCCAAGTTCCAACTCCAGCTAACAGCGTGATTTTTGTACAAGTTACTCCATCTTTTTGAATACGGGGACAAAAATTCTCTCCAGATCTTTCTCTCAAGATTGCTAGTTGTGAAGCCGGAATGGCTAATAAGCAGAAAAATGCTTTGGCCGCTCTGAATAGCGCCAGGCAATTGTCAAGTTTTATTGAGACCAGTTCTGTTTTCAGGGCCCAGGGACAAGTCTCTGCTTACCTTTGCACTCCTCCTAATTCTGAACACCTGACCTGCTCGACATCCTGGGCACCTTGACCTCAGAGCGGAAAGCCCCAGAAGGCAGGGAGCCCCAGAAGCAGGGAGCATGTACCCCTGCTGCAACGGGGTGAACTGCGGCCCATGCCACCCAAATTCATCTTTTGAAGTTCTAACCCTCAGTACCTCTGAATGTGGATTTATGTGGAAACAGGGTCGTTGCAGAGAAAAGTTAAGAAGACATGGTATAGGAGTAGGGTGGGCCCCCAATCCAGTCTGACTGGTGTCCTTATAAAGAGGGGAAATGTGGACACAGACACACATGGGGAGAGCACCCCAGGTGAAGGTGAAGGCAGAGATCTGGGCGATGCTTCTAGAAGCCAAGGAACGCCCAGGATGGCCAGCACCTCCAGCAGAAGCCAGGGAGGGCCTGGGACAGCATGTCCCTCACAGCCTCAGAGGAACCCGCCCTGTTGCCACCTCCATCTGGGACACGTGGCTTCCAGAACTGTGAGGCAGGACATCTCTATAGGTGCAGGATGCCTCATGGTGCTTTGTTACCGCAGCCGTGGCAAACCGTGACACTGGCAAACGCCGGCCTGGGATTTACTGAATTTGCCAGGCAAGGAACTGGAGCTTCAAATCCTGGGAAATGCTGGTTCAGGCTGCTCCTCAGGGGCCTCCACCCTGAGGAGCTCCGAACACAGCCCTACAGGGTGTGAGGTGTGGAGTGTGGTGTGTGGTGTGTGGTGTGTGTGTACATGGTGTGAGGAGGGTGTGGAGTATGATGTGTGTGTGGCGTGTGTGTGTGGTGTAGTGTGAATGTGTAGTGTCTGGTGTGTGCATGGTGTTGTGTGGATGATGTGGTGTGGTATGTGTAGTGTGTGGTGTCTGTGGTGTGATGTGGGTGGTGTGTGTGTGTGGTGTGGTGTGTGTGTGGTGTGTGTGTGGTGTATGTGTGGTGTGATGTGGGTGGTGTGGTGTGTGGTGTGGTGTGTGTGTGGTGTGTGTGGTGTGGTGTGTGTGTGGTGTGTGTGTGGTATATGTGTGGTGTGATGTGGGTGGTGTGGTGTGTGGTGTGGTGTGTGTGTGATGTGGTGTGTGTGGTGTGTGTGTGTGGTGTGTGTGGTGTGGTGTGTGTGGTGTGGTGTGTGTGGTGTAATGTGGGTGGTGTGGTGTGTGTGGTGTGTGTGTGGTGTATGTGTGGTGTGATGTGGGTGGTGTGGTGTGATGTGGGTGCTGTGGTGTGTGTGGGTGGTGTGTGTGTGGTGTGGTGTGTGTGTGGTGTGGTATAGTGTGGTGTGTGTGGTGTGGTGTGTGTGGTAGGATGTGGGTGGTGTGTGTGTGGCGTGTGTGGTATATGTGTGGTGTGGTGTATGTGGTATGATGATATGGTGTGTGTGTGGCGTGTGTGGTATATGTGTGGTGTGGTGTATGCGTGGTGTGGTGTGTGTGGTGTGTGTGTGGTGTGGTGTGGTGTGTGGTGTGATGTGGGTGGTGTGGTGTGTGTGTGGTGTAGGTAGTGTGATGTGTATGTGTAGTGTGCGGTGTGGTGTGTGTGTGGTGTATATGTTGTGTGTATGTGGTGTGGTGTGTGTGTGGTGTGATGTGGGTGGTGTGGTGTGTGTGTGGTGTGTATGTGTGGTGTGTATGTGGTGTGGTGTGTATGTGTGGTGTGTATGTGGTGTGATGTGGTGTGGTGTGTGGTGTGGTGTGTGTGGTGTGGTGTGTATGTGTAGTGTGTGGTGTGTGGGTGTGGTGTGGTATAGTGTGGTGTGTGTGGTGTGTATGTGGTGTGTGGCATGTGTGTGGTGTGTATGTGTAGTGTGTGGTGTGTGGGTGTGGTGTGGTATAATGTGTGTGTGTGGTGTGTATGTGGTGTGGTGTGGCGTGTGTGGTGTGGTGTGTGTGGTGTGTATGTGTAGTGTGTGGTGTGTGTGGTGTGGTGTGTGTTGGGGGCAGCATGGTTAGGAGCAGGGGCGGCCCTGAGACACACAGCTCCCGCTCCCGCCCTCTCCCCCATTCCTCACAGGCCCCATCAAACCCAACTACTTGGCTTTCCCTTCCCGTCAGCCTGGCGCAGGCTGGAAGAGGAGGAGAGGAGAAGAGAACAAAAGGACGAAAGTACGAATCCTTCCTAGGTTCTTCTCCACGTCCTTTTCCTCCCCTTCCTGCTCCCCCAATCCAGTGCCAAATGTCAACCGGGAGCATCGAGGTGACCTGACATTTTCTGAACTGGCAGCTCCCTTCTGGGCCATGCAGCACAAATACACATCTTCTGCATTTGGCTGAAAACAAAGTTGGAAAGACCTGACTACATTAAAAAAAAAAAAAAAGAAAAAAGGTAAAAACAGATGACACTGTCCCTCCCACTATTTATGCCCCTCCCCAGATTGCTGTCTCCAAATACAAAATGCAGCATGGAATCCCGGCTGGAGCTCCAGCACAGCCTCGGAGACCAGAACAGAAGTTACCTGAAAATGAAGGGCATGCCCGTTTCAGATCTGAGCTGGCACTAGGATGTATCCTCACCTCCGGAATCTGGAGCCCGCACAGACTCCACAGGCAGAGCAGAGGCCAAAAGTCAGGCCTGGAGGCTGATTCCTAAGCAGACAGCCCAGCTCTCAGCAGAACACCTAGGGAAGGGCCGCGAAAATTATGCAGCCTCACGTGCCACGCCAGTCTGGCTCATGCACCTGCATATTTTGGGCCTTCCCTCAGTTGATGGGGACTGCTTGCATGGAATGACCTGGCGCCCCTGGGCCAGGGACAACTTTGTTTTTGAAAACATTGTTTCCTGTAACAGCTTGTAAAGAACTGAAAACCACAGACGGAATGCCCCCAGACACCAGAAACTCTGCACACCATCTCCCAGTCAAAGATGATGATTCTCGTGACATCATTATCTCCTCCACCTCTTCCTGTGGGACCCTCCTGTCCCCAGAGTGGTTCAGGCCAGGCCTGCACTTCCAGAATGGTGTTCTTCAAAGGACTTCCCCCCATGAAGGGCAAGAGGGTTACCTGGTCATCCAAGGCAACTGTGGTAAATGGCAAGGTGACTCCAGGCTGTCCCAGTGATAAAAATGCTGCCACATGAAAGAGGGTGCCCGGGTAGAGACTCACCTAATCCATCACAGTGATGCAGAGACATGGCTCCCCTGGGGTTTTATCCCATGTAAGAGGAGAGGGAACAGGGATGGGTGCCCCGGGTCACATCAGCAGACTGAGGGATCCTTTGACTCCACATTTTTTCCAGCACTCCAGAAGATTGAGAATAAATGACACATTTACTGAGACATTCATTCAAGGTGGTTGCATGCAAATGAAGTTATTGTGGCTTACATGTGTGAGCTATTATGAGTTCAAGGCCATGTGTCTGAATATAAGCTGGGATGCCTTTTCTTCTCGCCTGGGAGACAATAGAATGTTCCACGAGGATCAAAGAGCTGTGAAGGCCAGGCCAATGTGGGAGGAGTATGGAGAGAGGTGTCTGGGAAAAGAGAAAATCGGCAGTACCAGCAGGCCCATTAGGATAGAGTAAGGAGTTGCCAGAAGACATGGGCTGGGAGCGGACAGACCCGCAGACGCAACTCCTCAGCCAGCAGCACCAGGCAAGAGGTGACGAGGAAAAGGGAATTGATTCAGATCAAGTCCAGGAACCATGGGAACTGTCCCCCAGGCTGGCCAGAGCGATCCTCTGCTTCCACGACTGCCTGAGAGAGTCCAGTCACTGCACACTTGTGTCCTCACTGCAGGATCAACACTGTGGCTCTGGAAGATCTGACTGAATGAGTATCCTGGTGACCCCCCAGAAGTCACTGAGGGGATCGGAGTGGGTGACCCACTGGCTGCACCTGGGGCCTCTGACCAAAACAGGAAAGACAGAGAGCAAGCAGTTGGCTGGCCTGGGACACTCAGGCCAGATGCAGGAGGGGTTGTGGCATTTAATAAAAATGAGTGTTCAATTATTATCTGGGAGAAATTGGAAGCCTCATACATCGCTGGAGGGAATGCAAAATGATGCGGGTGCAGCCACCATGGAAAACAGTTCGGTGGTTCATCAAGTTAAACACAGAATTACCTCTTGACCCAGCAATTCCACTCCTAGGTATATACCCAAAAGAATTGAAAGCAGATGTTCACACAAAATTGTATGCATAATGTTCATCACAGTTCATAGCAGCACTAGTTATGTTAGTTCATCATAGCCAGAAGATGGAAACAACCCAAATGTTCATCAATAAATGAATAAACAAAAAATACGGCATACCCACACAACTGAACACCATTCAGCCATAAGAAGAAATGCAATGCTGGTCCATGCTACAACAGGGGTGAACCCGAGAGCACTATGCTGAGTGAAAGAAGCCAGACATAAAAGGCCACATGTAGCATGACTCCACTATATGAAATAGCCAAAATAGGGCCAGGAGTGATGGCTCACACCTGTAATCCCAGAACTTTGGGAAGCTGAGGCGGGCGGATCACTTGAGGCCAGGAGTTTGAGACCAGCCTGGGCAACATAGTGAAATCCTGTCTCTACTAAGAAAAATAAATAAATAAACTAAAAGATTAGTCGTTCACGGTGGCAGGCGCCTGTAATCCCTGCTCTTCAGGAGGCTAAAGCAGCAGAATCGCTTGAACTCGGGAGGTGGAGGTTACAGTGAGCCGAGATTGTGCCACTGCACCCCAGCCTGGGTGACAGAGCGAGACACTCCATCTTAAAAAAGAGGGGGGGAGGGGAGGGGAGGGGGGAAGGGGAGGGGAGGGGAGGGGAGAGGAGAGGAGGGAAAAGGAGAGGAGAGGAGAGGAGAGGAGAGGAGAGGAGAGGAGAGGAGAGGAGAGGAGAGGAGAGGAGAGAAGAGAAGAGAAGAGAAGAGAAGAGAAGAGAAGAGAAGAGAAGAGAAGAGAAGAGAAGAGAAGAGAAGAGAAGAGAAGAGAAGAGAAGAGATCCAAAATAGGCAAATCTATACAGATGGACACAGATTCATGGTAGCCAGGAACAGGAGAAGGGTGAAGAGCCAGGGAGAGGCTGCTAATGAGTATAGATATTCTATTTGGGATGATGAGCAAATTCTGGAACTAGAATGTACTTAAAGCCACTGAATTGGACACTTTGAAATGGTTAAATTGGTAGAGAGTCCCCCACCCCACCGCCCGCCGAAAAAGGTATCCAGCAATTTTCCTCCTTCCTAAGTTCACAAACTTTGATTTATTTGAAAAGAAACTTGATCCACAACAGATTAAAATCAAAGTTGCAAGCTTTTAGTCATTCTCTGATGTCAGATTTGCCTCATCTGGAAGCAACACTATGTTTGGAGACTGTGCTCTAAGAAGCTGGTCCCAAAGGAGGAGGACAGTGTCTGGCCAGCCTCGTCCAAGTCACTGTCCAGTAATACCCCTTAGCTTTGCAGAGGACATGCAAGACCTTGAAGATCTCACTTTTCACTTCTCATCCTCGCTTCTACATTGTGGCGACAGACGGGGCCGCGGTTGTTTCCTTAATACAGAAGAAGAAGCTAAGGTTCTTGGGGATGAGGGCCAGTCGAAGGTCATCACAGCCTGAGGGAAGCAGCGTCTAGACTCTGTCCAGTGCTGCTTTCCCCCACAAGCACCTCTCTGGTTTTGACATATCGTCTCAGGCTGAAAGCCTAAGAATATTTGGCAGAGAACCACTGTGAACCTCCACAGTGGGTTGCCTGAGCGCAGTAGTGACATCAGAGAGACGTATTCTTTCTCCAGTTCTGCCCCTAGGGAAGCAGCTGGCCTGCCTGAAGGCAGCAGGGAGCGGTGAGGAAATGAAGTAAAACTCAGGGTCTTAAAACCAACACTAGAGGTTTTTTTTCTTTTTTTTTTATTTATTTCCTCAAGATTAGTCACCCAGCCATTCCTTTTAAAAAAAATTCGCAAGGGCCGGGCATGGTGGCTCACACCTGTAATCCCAGCACTTGGGAGGCCGAGGCAGGTGGATCACCTGAGGTCTGGAGTTTGAGACCAGCCTGGCCAACATGGTGAAACCCGTCTCGATTAAAAGCACAAAAATTAGCCAGGCGTGGTGGCGGACACCTGTAGTCCCAGCTGCTGGGGAGGCTGAGGCAGGAGAATGGCATGAACCCAGGAGGCGGAGCTTGCAGTGAGCTGAGATCGTGCCTCGGCAACAAGAGCGAAACTCTGTCTAGGGGGAAAAAAAGTCAGGCAGCGGCCCTGTGGCTGTAAATGCTAAATATATCAGATGATCCACAGATTCCTGTCTCCAGCTCAGTTGTCTTCTGAGCTTCAAATACCTCCATCTATGTCTACTTGGATGTAGAATGTGTATTAGGTTTTTCAAACATAATGTATTGTAAATACTGCCTTTGCTCTCCCTCCCCACCTGATACCTATCCCATCCCTGTGGTTTTCAAACATCAGTATCCCCATCTCAGAATTTAAATAACCAATCAGGCCAGGTGCGTGGCTCACGCCTATAATCCCAGCACTTTGGGAGGCTGAGGCAGGTGGATCACCTGAGGTCAGGAGTTTCACACCAGCCCGGCCAACATGGTAAAACCCCATCTCTACTAAAAATACAAAATTAGCTGGGTATGGTGGCGCACGCCTGTAATCCCAGCTAGTAGGGAGGCTGAGACACGAGAATCACTTCAGAATGCACCAGAAACTCTGCACACCATTTCTCAGTCAAAGATGATGATTCTCATGACATTATTGTCTCCTCAACCTCTTCCTCTGGGCAGGTACCCGTCCTCAAAGGCAATTGGGTTCAGGCCTGCATTTTCAGAATGAATGGTGCAAGGAGGCAGAAGTTGCAGTGAACAGAGATCATGTCAATGCACTTCAGCTTGGGTGACAGAGCGAAACTCCATCTCAAAAATTAAAAAAAAAAATTAATGAAAAACAGTATCTCCATATGATTCAGTAATTCCATTTCTGGGTATACATCCAAAAGAATTAGAAGCAGGGTCGCAAAGAGATAATTGTATACCCATATTTATAGCAGTATTATTCACTATAGCAACCCAAGTGTCCATCTGCAGGTGAACAGATAAGCTAAATGTAGTCCATGTGTACAATGGAATATTACACAGTGTTAAGAAGGAAGGAAAATCTGACACATGCTACAACATGGATGAATATTAAGGACATTATGCAAAGTGAAATAAGTCCATCACAAAAGGACACACACTGTGTGATTCCACTTAGATGAGATACCCCGAGTACTAACATTTACAGAGACAGAAAGAAGAATGGTGGTTGCCACGAATGAGAGGTAAGAGGAAATGCGGATTGTTGAAATGGCATAGAGTGTTAATTTCGCAAGATTCAGAGCGTTCTGGAGATGGGTTGAACAATAACGTGAATGCATTTAACACTACGGAACTGTATACTTAAAATGGTGAAGGTAGTACATTCTATATTTTATTTTTTATTTTTGTATTTTAGATTTTGTATTTTGCCACAGTCTTTTTCAAAAATCCAATTCCTTCCTCGTTCTCTGTGCCCCTCTGCGATCGGGCCCCGCCTCCATTTCTGGCCTCATTTTCTCCGCCACCTCCCCTACTCCCTCAGCTCCAGCCATTTGGCTTTGTGGCTGACACCCGTTAAAGCGTTTAACACCCACTAAGGCATTTCCACCTGGAATCTTCTTCCTCCAGAGAGTCTCATGACTGACCCTTCCACTTCCACAGGGTCTGCTCAAGGAGACCTTCCCTCACCACCCTTTCTAGAATGGCAGTCACCCTGACTTTGTTCCTTTTTGCCACACTTCCTAACTTGACATGAGGTTGTTTATTTAGAGACAGGGTCTCGCTCTGTGGCCCAGGCTGGAGTGCAGTGGTGTGATCACAGCTCACTGCAGCCTCAACCTCCCAGGCTCAAGTGAGTCACCTGCCTCAGCCTCCCGAGGCCTCTGGTCCCGAGGGACCAGACATTCATGCCATCACCCCCAGCTAATTTTTTGAATTTCTGTAGAGACAGGGTCTTGCTATGTTGCCCAGGCTCATCCTGAACTCCTGAGTTAAAGCAATCCTCCCACCACCACCTCCCAAAGTGCTAGGATTATAGGAGTGAGCCACCACACCCAGCCGACATTCCATGTGCAATTGTCTGCTTGTTTATTCTTTCTTCTTGTGAGAGCAGGAGTTTTTGTCTGCTTAGCTTACCACATAACTCCTGGCATACAGCAGGTGCTCAATAAGTGCACTGTCTGTGCAATGAGCTGCTGAGAAAATAAATGTGAGCCCTGCAATACAATCTCACATAGAAAGACAAGGGTGGGGGTCCCCAGGGACTTCAAATCATCCTTCTCACTGCTCAGTAAATGCAACTTTCTCCCTGGACAATAAAGAATGGAATTGTATATGTACAATACTGAGAGCTTTTAGAGAAAATAGTGACAAAATTCATAGCAGCCCGTACACAGCAAAGCTCAGTGTTCATGGAATGCAGATCTTTAGTACTGGCATGATTTTAAAATTCAAACATAAGCTGTTTTTCCATGTTCTTTAACCACAAATAAGGCTGCTGGTCTGGGGTCAGGACACGGTGGAATCAAGAGGACTCCTGGGTCACTAGTGCCACCACTGACTTGCAGTGTGACCTTGGAGAAGCCAGTGTCCCCTCACTGGGCCTCCGTTTTCTTTCCAGTCCTATGTAAGGACCAGGTTGCTTCCCATGGGTCCCTTCCGACTTGAACATTTTTGCAATTTCGAAAAGTTGTAGTTCATTCATTCTTCAAGATTTCTGAGAGTTGAAGTTCATCTGAAACTGCTCCTTAGTAAGGTTCCTTTTTTGTCCTTCCCTCATTTGGCAATGCAATACAGAAAAACAGTTCTACCCAGGAGTAAAACCACAATGATTCATGTCATGTCAAACCCAAACGCAGTGGGGAGGGGAGGGAATAGGGATATTTACTCATTCTTGGAATAAGAAGGAGTTTGAACTCAAAACTGCATTATTCACGGTAACATCATTCATCGTGACAAGCTGCTGTGTTTTTTCATGAGGTTATAAGATGTAATTGCTCAGGCATTCAGATGGCATTAGAACGAGGGAGTGTCATCCTATCAATAAAAACAGAACAAACTCTGTCTTTGGGGAGGCCAAGAGTGAGGCTTAAGGGAAGGGCACAGCAAGGGAGACTAAGGCTGGGGCATCAAGCACCGGGGCTGGGAGTGGGGTGGGTGCTGCAGTTCCCCGCCCCCAGCGCGCCCTTCCTACAAGCCTGCCCTGCACTCACCGTCAGCTGAAATGAAGCAGGAAGTGGAGCAGGGGATCTGTGGGCCCCACAAGCTCAGAGGAAGGAGGGCAGCAGGAACTTTCAGTGCGTGGCTATAGGAAATTTACCAAGTGGAACAGGAGACTCCAAAGAGTTCATGTGCTTTTCCAAAGAAGGGTCCAAAGGCACTTAGGCCAAAAATAGATGAATAGATGAGTGAGTGAGTGAGTGTACGTGTGTGTGTACGTGTGTCAGTTCTGGTAATCTACAAAGACAACACTGGCTCTCCCCAACTTAATCCTCCCACCTACCCCCACACCCCCTTCTGTTCTTGCATGTCTGAGCCTGTCTGTCTGGCAAAGGGAGAGGTGAACTCAGCAGCCTCTAGGTAGAATTAGAAAGGAAGAGAAAATTAGGCTAACAAGTTTGGCCACCCCTGCTCCCCCCAAAAAAGCTGCTATCATCAAAGGGGAAGGGCCATTACATTGAGAGTCTACTGTGGCCTCTGTGACCAGAATTTGTTCTTGTGGAATGTAGCCAGAGAAACTAAAGTGAAAACGCAAGGCGTTGTTTTCACCAAGATATAAAAAGCTGTGACCCCAGCCACGTAGGTGCCCACCACTGCCACTGCTCATCCACCCCACCCCACTGTCACTCATGCACAGATGGCCCTGTGGTCTCGTTTCTGAGAACCTCAGAGGATGCAGAATCACTCCAGCCCTCTGAAAACTCCTTAGTGTCTTAGCACTGTGAGCAAGAGTGGCATTAGTCATTTGAGGAAGCGGTGGTAACCAGCAGGAGACAACCTTCATTGAAGGCAAAAATGAGGTGATTTCACACAGTTCTGCAGATAGCAGAGGCCTCTCCCTGAATGCAAAGGTCATCACGACAGGAGACAAACACATGGCAATTCCACTGGGTGACAGTGAGCAGGTGTGCCCTCTGGGTATGCCCAGAAATAACTGGAGCTGGACATATTCAAAGACAACCAGACATCCAAGAAAACAGGATGCCATGAGTGGGGTTTAGTAGACAAAAGAAACACAGAGGTTTCAGATATTCAACTCACTAGACACAGACTAAAACAACTCTAGCTACTCTATTCAAAGAAATAGTCAACACGTTTGCAAATTCTAACCAGGACCTGGAAACTATAAGAAGTGTCACATAGTCACATAGTTGATATAAAAAAAGAATTCAGAATAACTTCTAGAGGTGGAAAGTACAATAACTAAAAATTAAAGAGCATGTAAGTGGCTTTAACCACACTTTGAATCCAGCTGCAGAATTCATATACCAAAATTAAAGCAGAAGAAACACTGAGATTACAGTATAAGGAGACAGAAAGATTAAAAACCAGAAGAGAGGGTAATAGAGTATACAGTGAGTCAACCTAACATGCATTTCATGTCAGTATCAAAAGAAGTAAAAGGAGGGAAGGCCCAGAAGAAAATATTTTAATAGGACAGGCATGGTGGCTCACACCTGTAATCCCAGCACTTTGGGAGACCAAGGCGGGTGGATTGCCTGAGTTCAGGAGTTCGAGACCAGCCTGGCCAACATGGTGAAACCCCATCTCTATGAAAAATACAAAAATTAGCTGGGTATGGTGGCGGGCGCCTGTAATCCCAGCTACTTGGGAGGCTGAGGCAGGTGAATCACTTGAACCCGGGAAGCGGAGATTGCGGTAAGCCAAGATCGTGCCATTGTACTCCAGCCTGGGCAACAAGAGTGAAACTCCATCTCAAAAAATATATATATTTTAATATTTTAATATATAATAATGGAAGAAGGAAGGAGGGCAGGAGGAAGGAAAAAAAGAAGGAAAGAGGGAGGAAGGAAGGATGGGATGAAGGGAGGAAGAGAAGGGAGGAAGGGAGGGAGGAAGGAAAGGAAGAAGGAGGATGGGGTGGGAGGGAAGGAGGGAGGGAGGAAGAAAACTTTTAAAACAGCCTTAGGAAGAAAGAGATTGCCTTTAAGGAGGCCATAAATCAACAGTCAACTGACTTTTTTTAAAGCCACGGTGGAATCCAAAAGAAAAGCCTAGATCCTCTAGCCATGGAAAATATCCGTCGAGTGAAGATGAAATATAGACATTTGGGACAAGAAAAAAACCTACAGATAAAACCCCAAGAGCATTCACCACTAGCAGATAATCATCTTTTGAAAGGAAAAGGAGTGTGACACCCAGAGCTGTGTGGAATGTTAGAGCTGACATTTTACTTGGAGCTTCCAACAGGGAAATCGCTCCTTGATGACCCATGTAGACGAATGATCATGGACATCAGTGTGAACCAGATGGACCCCACACATGTCTTGATGTCTTGGCACCTCAGAGGCCCCTGGAATGTGTGTATGTGTGTATATATATATATACTTCCAGGGAAAACATGGAACCCCTAAAATGACATGGGAAAACAGGGGCTCGAAGCAGGAGCTAAATTCAGCTAGAGAATAATAAAGTTATGCGTCTTGTGGTGCACAGACTACTGAAGGCAGGCTTTGCAGAGAGCTTGGAGACCTCTAGAGTTGCATCTTAGCCACCCTCTTGAGTTACTAGGGGAGTCAAAGGACATAAGTCCTCTTAAAGCACCTCAAAGGCAAGGAAAGCCATACAGATTTGAGGCAATGATCATACTTGAAATCACTCCTTTGAAGTGACCTAAAGAATATCAGTAGGACTCAAGCAATTAAACAATTGTCAAATGCATCAAGCATCTGCGATGAATTCACAGGCACATCTGAGCAAGAAACCAACAGTAATTCTTCATGTTGTGACTGGATCTTGGGAGGACCCTTGGAATTCCCTGGGAGAGCTCCTATCTAGGACTGGCCCACTCTCCTGGCTTCTCCTGCCAGGAGCCAAGTTCAGAGACTGAGGGACTGAGTTCCTTCTCCCTAGTTTCTCCCTTGTAATTCCCAACAACTCTGACAGCTGGCAGCTCTCCCCTAGAGGCTAGAGGGCTACTGATGATTCCAGGGAAGTGGCTGCTTGTACCAATCCTAACCCCTGATAACTCTAAAGATGCTGGGGAGGAATCTCATTCCCAGGATCATAAAACTTGGTGAAGAGGAGGGGTTTGAAAAAGATTAATAACCTGCTAAGGACATGACCAGACTGACTTCTTGAAAACAAGGGACTGGTGTGTGTCTTCTCTTCCCATGTAACAGCCGGTGGTGAACAACCAGCTCGAGGAAAAGAAAAAGGAGATTTGCTGCTGTTGCTAGGACTAGGGCTCCAAATACATTAAGGCCCTTGATGGGGGAGTTAAGCCTGCCACCGTCCAGTGTCATGGGGTAACCAAGCACTATCCACTCTCTAAGTGGTAAACATAATTTTCCCACGTGGGAGACACTAATCCACATCATGCTGAAAGCAAAGTTATAAAGTGAAGTCGTCCCACCCCCCCACCGCCCCCACCCCATCTCGGTCATGAGCATCCAGGTGCCTTTTCTTTTTAGAGACAGGGTGTCATTCTGTCACCCAGGCTGGAGTACAGTAGTGTGATCATAGCTCACTGCAGCCTCGAACTCCTGACTCAAGCCATCCTCCCACCTGCCTCCTGAGTAGCTGGAACCACAGGCACACACCATCATGCTTGGCTCAGGTGCTGTTTATTGAAGCTTCTTCCACCCAGCTCTGAGCCTTGCTCCTGAAGTCATCCTTCGACCAGGGCTGCTGGCACCTCAAGCCACTCTGGCCCCTGAACATCCCCCAGTCACATTAGTCCTGGCTCTCTCATTCTTCATGATGTCCATCAGGCGGAGACCAGCCAATGGGAGGTCAGACCCACCCTCCTCCAAACTCAGCAACATGTATGGGCTTTCATTATGTGCCTCTTCACAAATCTTATCTTTTTTTCATTTTTGTGTCCCTTAGGATAGGAATTCCTAGCTCTACTTAACAGATGAGTGTGGGGCCAGGCATGATGACTCATGTCTGTAATCTCAGCACTTTGGGAGGCCAAGGTGGGAGAATCACCTGAGGTCAGAAGTTCAAGACCAGCCAGGCCAACATAGTGAAACCCCATCTCTACCAATAATACAAAAATTAGCCAGGCGTGGTGGCAGGCGCCTGTAATTCCAGCTACTTGGGAGGTTGAGGCAGGAGAATCACTCGTACCCGGGAGGCAGAGGTTGCAGTGAGCTGAGATCATGCCACTGCACTCCAGCCTGGGCGACAGAGTAAGACTCCGTCTGAAAAAAGAAAGATGAGTGTGGTAGGCAGAATAAAGTCCCCCAAAGATGTGCACAGCCTGACCCCTGGGACCTGTGAATGTTTCCCTCTGTGGCAAAAGAGACTTTGCAGACGAGACTAAGTCAAAGATCTTGAGATAAAGATATTATTCTGGATTATCATCGTAGCCTCTAAATGCAACCACAAGTGTTCTTACAGGAAGGAGGCAGAAGGAGATTTGACAGGAGAGAAGGCAATGAAACAAGGTGTTGCTCTGCTGGCTTTGAAGATGGGGGAAGGAGTCAACAATCAAGGATTGCAAGGAATGCAGCATTAGAAGCTGGCAAAGGCAAGGAAATGGGTTCTCCCAGAGCCTCCATGGGGATCTTGGTCCTACCAACATCTTGATTTTGGAATGGAAGAACCGCAAGTGTCTGCCCCTTTGTCATTTTCTGAAAAAGCAATTTATCGTGAAATCCTCCCTGTGGCTGAGCTATTCAATACTTTTTTACCTATGAAAACTCCACTCCGGTTAGTTGCTGCTTGGACATGATGCCATAGCACTATCTGAGAGGTCACAACACATTTTATGTCCTTGGTCAGAAATAGAAAAACAGAAGCACAAGACCCCTAGCCAGAAGATGACAGCATGCCAGAGCTTAGTGTCACCAAGCTTTCCTTTCTATTTTTGGAAGCTTTAACTTATTAGGCAAACGTATCACCCAACAAACACTGGGAAATGTAGGTTGGAAAGGTCCCGCTAGTTGATTAAATTCCCTCATTCTCTTCCAAGGCTCCCCGCAAAACTGAAAGCCCCTTATCAGCTCTCATAAGAACAATGGAAGGAAACAAGCACTTTCTAAGCCTTTGATCCTACTCCTGCTTAACCTCCTAATTCAGTCTTTACCCCTGGTTTTAAAGCCACCAACACCTCTCCTGCTCCCAGAACTTTTCTCTAGCTGGGACTCCCGTCTGCTGCTTTAATTAGAAGATGTGGGTGAAGAGCTGTTTGGGAATCAATGTGGAATCAAGGTAGAATATTATTGATGCCCAGGTAGCCATCCTCCACCTAAACAGGGTCCTGCCAACATCATTGTACTGCCCAGCTTGCTACAGCACAGTGGCAAGATGTGCTGGTGGTATCTTTCAGTGGAGATTGTACCTTGCATTGGACAAGTCCTCACAGATGCCGAACTCATGTCAGACAATAAAGCAGGACTTTAAATAGCATGGCAGTGGCAATCTAGAGCTATCATAAACTCTAATTATCTGAATCAGGGGACTTTGCTTATTTTGTCAATAACATCTACTGGCAGAGAACTCCCAGGCCAGGGAAGCAGTGGGACTCCCCACAGGGAAGGGGAGCCACCGCCTACTAAACATGCATGGTTTATCTTCACAGTGGACAGTTTGGTGGCCTTAGACATCATCTTCTACAACCACATCTACATCCTTCCTTTCTGTTTCAAGTTGTTCTCTTGAGAAACTGTTCAAATTTTGAGGAGCTGAAAATGTACTGCCTTAAATCCAACTCATGCCAAGATTTCCAGGTTTGCTTTGAGGAATCCACTGGACTGATGGTGACTTGTTTAAAATTCTTCACTCTTCTACTATGTCCAATTCAACAAATAGTTACTGAGTGATTGCCATAGCAAGTCTCTTCTGAGCTGGGAGACTTCAGGTTGTCTCGGACCTCGTGGAGCTCCCAGTCTATCTGGGGAGACAAAGTTAAGAAATAATGAGCATTGCAAAGTGTATTATAAATAGCAAGGAGATGTTAGTCTAGAGGGCCAGCTGCTGCTGTTGCCACTGAAGCAAATTGAAGCCAGAAAGAGAACCAGAGGAAATGCAGGAAATGTGCCTGAAAAAAAAAATAATAATAGCATGGTGGCCACCCACAATGGTGATCAAGTTTTTTTCCAAGTTCTAATGAAACATCCATTCATTTTTATTTTGTGAGATTGAAGCAGTAATAGCTGGGTATACAAAGAATTTCCTGTAGATTAATATGAAGCTGGAAGGAGTTGATAGACTTCAGCAGTGATTTGGGCTATTAATCCAAGCCAGTCATTCATTAACCCTCAGGAAGTTTTCTGTGCCAAAGTCATTATTATTATTATAAACTAAACCCCAAGCCCCAAATGGGTGTATGGCTACTTTTCTCTCCAGGATCCTGAGTGTTTGAGTCAGCCAGGGAGCCTGAATCATTTCCTGAACTCCCTTCTGGTTCATGGGGAGTTAGACTTTGTACAATGCACTTGCTGCCAAGGGAACCCAGCAAAGAGCCTTTTTGAGAGGTAACTATCACTCTTGCCTTTCTTCATGAGGTCCTAAGTGGCTATGGCAGGTGGCTGGTTGTCTCCCAATTTTTGTTCTTCTATACTTCTGTAGTATAAATTTTAGCCAGCAACATGGCTGCCTGGCCAAAGACTACATTTCCCAGTCTCCCTTGCAGTAGCCATGGTCATGTGACTAGGTAAAGCCCGCAGAAGTGATGAGAGCCACATCCTGATCTTGCCCTAAAAAAATTGGTAGTATCATCGGACCCCCCCATGCCCGGTCCCTTTCCCCCTTTCCACTGCTGGAAGGAGAGGACGAGAACTGGGGTATCTCCCAAGACACAGAGATGGAAAGCACGTATTAAGGATGTGGAGCTGCCCCAGCAGACCTGATCTGCTGACCTCCAGACTGTGACATGGAAACAGATCAACTTCTCTCAGTAAGTCACTATACTTTGGAGCCTCTTTGTTACAGCAGCTAAGACTGTACTCCTACAAACACAGTGCCTACCAAGCAAACCCTGTGGCCCCAGTTCAGGGACCTTTCCATATTGCATGTTGATGTATCAAGGCAGTGGCTTTTTTAAAAAAAAAAAAAAAAAAAAAAATCTCAGGCTGGAGTTCAGTGGCACAATCTTGGCTCACTGCAACCTCTGCTTCCCAGGTTCAAGTGATCCTCCCACCTCAGTCTCCCAAGTAGCTGGGACTACAGGCAAATGCCAACCATGCCTGGCTAATTTTTTTCTAGAGATGGGTTTTTTTTTCTAGAGATGGGGTTTCATCATGTTGCCCAGGCTGGTCTTGAACTCCTGAGTTCAAGTGATCCAACTGCTTCGGCTTCCCAAAGTGCTGGGATTACAGGCATGAGCCACCATGCCCTGCCCACAGTGGCTTTTTAAATACATTGTCTCATTTAATTATCCCAGTAGTCCTATGTGGTTGGTATTATTGCGGTACCATTTTAAGGATCAGAAAACTGAGGTAGAAATCGATCAAAAAACTTCCTCAAGATTCCACAAGCAAGTAGGCAGGAGAGTGAAGATTCCAACCAGCCATGTAACTCCCTGTTGCCTCTTCCCTGACTTGCCATTCCCCTATAAAATGACTTGGTCACATCAACATTCCATTTGAGGTCCAGGTAAATACATACCCCGGGTTAAACGAATTCCAGAAAATAGTCTAACTTGGCTCTGTGTGGGTGGAACCCATCAATCTGGCTTTTCTAAAGGCAACAACGATCGGTCATCCTCAAAAGCTCTACCTGGTGGTTCAATAGTTCAGCAGCTCCACATTGATTGAATTCCTATTGTGTTCCCAGGCATTAAGTTTGACACTGGGGACATCAAAATGGATAACACATGGCCCTGGATCTCAAGGAACCTACTGCCTGATGGAAAATAAAAGAGAGAGACACACTTAAATGGATGATTTCAGCATAATGAATGTGACAAGAGATAAGGGAATGCATCTGGTATCACCGCTTTTCCAAGGCTTCTCAGCGGTAAAAAATTACCCAGTGGGTATTTGAAGGAGAAAGTAAATAAAAGAAAATCTACAGAGACCTGTGCTATTTGGTAATATGTGTTATTTTATCTAATCCTTACCATAAAACTAAGAGGGGTATAATTTTATCTCTGTTTTACAAATGGGGAAAGTGAAGGTCAACAGGACCTAAGTTCCCAAGTTCCTACACTCCACAGGAGATGCAGTGTTGAAATCTAGGTTAGCCTGAGTCCAGAGACCACATTTTAGCTACTGTTTCCAAAATAAAGAAGTTGATCCTCTGTCTCGGGAAATTTTTCTTTTCTTGAGTCTTTTGACTGGAACACAAAACACCTGGAATTATGAAAACAGCTAAGAGAAAGGACTCGTTCTTGACAACACGGCGCTTTCTGTCAGTCTCGGGGAAAATGTCTCTTGTCAGCATGGAAAGAAAAGCAAGATTATAAGCAATTACTGTTTCTTTTTTCTGGGAGCTGCTTCTCCCCAAAGCTGACGGTATTGATTCTCGGGGGTTCGGTCACAGTTTCTGGCCCCCTCGAGGTCTGGCTAATCAGCCCCCCATCCTTCCTGCTAAGTCAAGGGCCCAAGGGAAGAGCATGTGTCCGAGTAAGGCCAGCCCGAGCTCACCTAGGATTCGACATGGGACTGCTGGGAGAAGAGAGAAGCTCCTTTTGCCCCTCTGAGCATCAAGCCAGGAGGCCTGGAGGTGAGGCAGCGTGTTCAGTCATAGAAGCAATCAATCAATCATTCAATCAATTTTCCTGAAGTCCTAAGCTGGGTTAGGGTCAGTTTCTTTTACTTGCCAATGAAACCATCCTAATACTGTGGGGAAGGTCTGAGTACAAAAAGCAAGCTTACAATGTAATTTCAATACTTACATTCCTTATGTTTATTTCTGATTTTATATGTCATATACTTTATATGTACAATATTTTCAAATATATATACAATATATTATATTAAATATATAATATAGTCATATACAAAATATATAATATATTCATATATAAAATACATATGAGTTTACATGTAGAATAGTATATTTATATATTTGTGTATTTATTATATTTATTATGTATTATATTTTAACCTATTTCTTATATTTGTTATTTCAATGCATAGAGTTTCAACTGGGTGTGGTGAATTCTGCCTGTAATCCCAGCACTTTGGGAGGCTAGGGTGGGAGTATGTCTTGAGTCCAGGAGTTCAAAACCAGCTTGGGCAACATAGAAAGACCCTCGTCTCTACAAAAAAAAAAATTAAAAATTGGTCACGATGGCATGCATCTGTAATCCCAGGTATTTGAGAGGATCCTTTGAGGCCAGGAGTTTGAGGCTGCAGTGAACTATGATTGCACCACCGCACTCCAGCCTGGGCAACAGAGTAAGACCCTGTCTCAAAAAAAAAAAAAAAAAAAAAAAAAAAAACTTAAGAGTTTTCGAAGTTCTGAGAATTTCAGGCACCCCACATTTTCAAATGAAACCACACAGACACATGATAAGGTTAAATATTTGGAATCACCATCTTTTTATGTGGCTCCCACAGCAGAGGTTGTTCATGCATTTCATAACTAAGGCCTGGTCCTCATTTTTATTTGTAAGTGACAGAGGATGCAGACAGTAACTTCTGGTTTAGTCACCAGCCCTACTCTACGAGATGTCAGCTGCGCATACTTAAGAGTTGTTAAATGTATTGCCATCTTTGTCTAGCAAAACCCATGCTATGATAAGCTACTTCCATTTTTCCTTCTTCTAAAAGGTATTACTCAAAATGGATTTCCCCAGAATTTCACAGTTTTCTAGAATCTGTGACCAAAAGTGGGACTATTTTCCATCTCTATACTGGAGGCCTGGCCTGAAATGTAGGCAGGTTTAGGGGTACCTACATGGGGTGTCATCAGGGCTTTGGGGTTCCTGCCTCACTCCAGGGCCTTAACAACTGCTTCCTGAGGTCTAAGAGTCCTTCCCCATGGAGCAATCTCAATTAGAGACGCCTTCAGAATGTAATTCTGCCTGGGAGAGGTGACACATGGATAAATCCACAGTAAGAAACAAATAGGTGAGAGCCGATTCTTTCTAATTCTGCAAAGAGAAAGGGTGAAGTGAGAAAACGTGGACAGAGGCTGCCTGATCCTGGGAGAAGCAGCCCATGAATGGGGAGTGAGGAGGAGGGATTCTGAAGGAGGAGACTGAAAGTACAGGAGCTGCCCCCACAGCTCAGCCTGGCTGGCCATGGGATAATTCTGCCTGTGGCTTCCACTAGCCACACGACCTCAGGCAATGCCTTAACTTCTCAGTAACCTCGTCTGGAAGTGGAGACAATCATACCTACATCACAGGGTGCTGTATTCCTAAAATCCCTCAAATCTATGAAGTGTGCAACACAATGCATGAGGTTCGCTATCAGTGGACAGAAATTTAATCCCTAAGGATGTCAGGTAAATATTTGTTGAATGTTATTGAATGAATGAACGAATAATCAGCCCTCCCTCCATTCAGTCTACCAATCAGTAACCTCTTATCTCACATCTGCTTTGAAAACCACCACATTCAACATTCATTCAAGAGATTATTTATTGAATGCGTACTATGTGCCTGGAAGTCAGAACCCGCTCCGTAATTTTCCAGGTCCAGCATAAAATGAAAGAGGAGGGTCTTGCCCAAAATTTACTAAGGATTTCAAAATAGAGACAGCAACGCATGCAGCTGGCCACACCATCAGCATTTTAGGAGCCAGGGACACAACGGTGACAAAATAAACAAGCACTCTTACCCTTGTGGAGTTTACATTCTAGCAAGAAGAGATAGACAATAAACCAAATCATTTTGTTTATGCAAGACGTATAAATGAATATATTAAAAATATACAGAGAGAGAATGTTAGAGAGTGATTAGTCCTGGGGGGGTGGAAATGGATGAGGAAAATGGGCAAGGGAGTGGAGTAGGGGTGTTATTTGATTTTAATGAGGATGGTCAGAAAGACTCAACTGAGAAGGAGAATCTGAGTGAGAACTGAAAGAGACAAGGGATGAGCTGAGCAGATATCTGGGGAAAAGGCTTCCCGACAAAGGGAACAGCAAGTGCACAGGCTCTGCCAGGAGCATGCCCGGTGTGTCCAAGGAAGAGCACGGGGCTTGGAGCAGCACGAGATGAAGTCAAAGAGGTAGAAGGTCTGAAGGACTCGATCCAAGGCTCCTGCGACTGTGCAAGTGACACACAGCGTGGCCTGACACAGAGTGAGACAGAGAGGTCGTGAGAAGTGAGGAGATTCTGGATGTCTTTGGAAGGCAGGGCCAAAGGATTTGCCGACACACTGAATATGGCGTGTGAACAATAGAGAGGGGTCAAGAAAGCTCCAAAGTTGGGGGACTGAATAAAGCCCAAAGAAGAATACAGCTGCCATTGCTGAGAGGAGGAAGTGGTGAGGAGGAGCAGCTTTGGGGGCATCACAGGAGCTCGGTTTGGGATACTCATCTTAGCGGTTCAAATAGAGGTACCGAGTAGACAGAGATAGGAATTTCATTGTTGGGGATGGGGACGTTCAAGCAAGAGGTACAAATGTGGGTGTCATCAACAGCAATGCAGGACATAAAAGGTGTCAACCTAAATAATGACAGAGAGAGACAGGATCTCCACAAAAAGAGCTTATTTGGGAATTGCAGAGGATTGCAACCTGGGAAACATGTGCTGGGATGAATCATAGGCATATCTAAAGAGCTCGGAGCTAAAGAAAACTTTTACAGACAAAAAAAAAGGAGAATTCCACATAAGCTGTTTGGAAACAAAGACCATTGATTACAGGAGTTGGCGACGTCTCATTGGTAGAGGCTGCCATTGCTGGGCAAGTGTCCTTGAGCAAATGACTTACCTCGAATCCTGCATACGTGAGGAGTTCCTGGCATAGTCCCCGTCATAGGCATATGTGCAGGGATTCCTGGTGAGAAGTCCTGTTACAGGCATGCGTGTAGGCTCGCTCTGCATGGTCTCCGCCTCCATTTTGTTAGAGTTTGACGGAAGTCACTCCATTCTGATACTGATAACCCCCACAAAGGAAAGGACTCCCAGGAGCTCCCGTTCACCTGGAGAGATGAGCAGGCAGTCACAGATAAGTGCAGGCAAAGAGCTGAAAGAGGGCATCAGAAAATGGACTCTGAATGTAGGCAGTGATAGGAGCCAGACATGGAGGAATGGAGCCAGACTGACCAAGAAGAAGCCACAGAAAGACCTGAGCCTGAGCAGCGAGCGACCCCAGGGCATCTCGCGGAATTCGCCTGTCCATTCTACCTGCAGAATAACTACCAAATCAACCTGTTTCTCTCCAACTCCACTCCCAGCAGCCCAGGTTCTTCTGCTGTTGCTGAGATGACCACAGGTGGGCTCCCTTCTGCTCTCACTCCCTCCTGAGGCTTCCTCAGTCCTCGTTACAGGAGCACCTGTTCTTACAATGTAAATCATATCTAATCACTCCCTTGTTTAAAACCCACCCTTGGCTTCCACAGGTTTTGCATTTCAGCTAAGGAAAATCATGTGAAAACTTTTCAAGGAAGTGGGGCTCCAACAGGCTGTTGAAAATCCACCGGAGGGCAACAATAAGCCTCGTTACTCCAGGCAAAAGGAATCATGGAAATCAGTGTTTCTCAAGCTTCTTTTGGCCAAAACCCACAAAAATAAATATGTTTTATGCCCACACGCTGTAACAATCATTACCCTAACTATACAAATTCACTTTTTAAAAATGCTATTCTATTCTGCTATTTTAAATTCTGTTAAATTCCAACCCATTCTATTCTGTTGTATATCATTTCATTACAATTTTTTGTAATGCTGGCCACAATAAACTCCATTGATTTCACCAGCCATTAATGTGTTGCAATCTGTGTTTTGTTGGTAGTAAAAGGCAAGGAATTAGGATGACCTGTAGTGGAATCAGTGACTTAGCCAGGCGAATCAGTCTAGCTAATAACAGCTCACGTTCATTTGAACAAGTCCTATGTGCCAAGCATTTTGCCATTACTTAGGTACAATATTACGTTTATTCCTCAAAATAAACCCTTAGTGTTAGGCAATGTTATACTTATTTTACAGTTGAAGTCTTCTGAGGTTTAAGAAAATTAAAGTCCTTTGGACATGATCACCAGGTAAGAAGTAGAATTTGAGTTAAGCAGTCTGATTCCAGATCCTCAGCTCTGGTCCCATACCAGGGACTAGAGGGAAAAAGATGAGACATCAGTCTGGAACTGGGCATCTAAAGATCTTATATACCCATCTAAAGGGCATTGATTCTTTTTATTTTTAGTTGATATGCAATAATTGTACATGTTTATGGGACACAGAGTGATATTTGGATACATGTGTACAATGTATAATGATCAAATCAGGGTAATTAGCATATCCATCACCTCGAACATTTATCATTTTTTTGTGTTGTGAACAATCAAAATCCTCTCTTTTAGGCTGAGCACAGTGGTTCATGCCTATAATTCCAGCATTTTGGGAGGCCGAGGTGGGCGGATCACGAGGTCAGGAGATAAAGACCATCCTGGCCAGCATGGTGAAACCCGATCTCTATTAAAATACAAAAAATTAGCCAGGCGTGGTGATGCATGCCGGTAGTCTCAGCTACTCAGGAGGCTGAGGCAGGGGAATTGCTTGAACCCGGGAGGTGGAGATTACAGTGAGCCAAGATCATGCCACTGTACTCCAGCCTGGGCAATAAAGCGAGACTCTGTCTTTAAAAATGTATATAATAATAATCGCTACAGAGCTGCAGAGGCACAAGAGGCTGAGGCACAAGAATTACTTAAACTCAGGAGGCAGAAGTTGCAGTAAGCTGAGATCACTCCCCTTCACTCCAGCCTGGGTGACAGGGTAAGACTCTGTCTCAAAAAAAAAAAAAAAAAAAACAAATTCTCTCTTTCAGCTTTTTGAACATGTACATTTAATTATTGTTAACTATATTCACCCTAAAGTGTTATAGAACACTAGAATTATCCCTCCCATCTTGCCATAACTTGTATCCATTAGCCAATCTTTCCTTTCCTTCCCTAGAGGACTAGAATATTTATGTAAGAAATCATCCAATCACCTTTTATTATTATTATGAATATTTTCAAACATATAGAATATAATAGCAAGTAACAGAATTAACTCACAGGTATCTACCACTTGGTTCTATCATTTCATCATATTTGCTTTATATTGTTTCCTTTTTTAACCTATGTCATATTTAAATTAGCTTTTTGTAGACAGCTTATATTTGAGTCTTTTTTATCCAATCTGACTATCTCTGTTTTTTTAGCAGTATGTTTAGATCATTTACATTTAATGTAATTATTGGTATGGTTGAATGTATGTCTATTATTTTATTATGTGATTTCTGTTTGTCCTCTATGTGTTTTGGTTCTGTTTCATTGTTCCTACCTTCTTTTGAATTACTTAAAGTTTTTAGTATTTCATTTTAATGTATCTATTGGCTTTTTTGGCAATATCTCTTTGTATATGTGTGTGTGTATAGTGACTGTTCTAGATATCGCAATATGCATTCCTAGTCTTTTACAGTCTACTTCAAGTTACTATTTTACCAATTCAAAGTAAAATGTAGGAGCCTGACAAACATATACATACTTTTACCCTCCCCCTTTATGTTATAGCTGTTATGTTTATATCTATATACATTGAGAACCTCACCAATGTTACGATTTTTGCCTTCAACAGCTGTAAATATTTAAAGAATTTAAATGGATAAAAATAGGGTATTTTATTTAGCCCAATATTTACCATTTCTGTTGCTCTTCCTTCATTCCTGAGGGTATCATTTACCTTCAGCCTGTAAGTCTCTCTTTGGCATTTATTTTAGAGCAGGTTTAATATCAAAGAATTCTCTCACTTTTTCTTAATCTGAGAATGTCTTTATTTTACCATCATTCCTGAAGGATATTTTTTCTGAATATAGAATTCTGGGTTAAAAGCTCCTTTCTTTAAGCACTTTAAAAATGTTATTCTACTGTCTTCTGGCCTCCATGGTTTCTGGTAAGAAATACTCAGTCGTATGAATCATTGTTCCCCTATATATAATGTGTTACTTATTTCTGGCTGCTTTCAAGATTTTTCCATTATACCTGGTTTTCAACAGTGTGTGATGCATCTGGACATGATTTCCTTTTAGTTTATTCTGTTTGAGACTTGCCAAGCTTCTTACATCTACAAATTTATGTTTTGCCCAAATGTAAGACATTTTCAGCTGTTAATTCTTCAAATATATATTTTTTCCTAATCCAGTCTCCTTTCTCTTTCCTTTTGGTGGTACAAGAACAAGAATGTCAGAACTTTTGGTCTTATACCACAGGCCACTGAGGTTCTGTCTTGCCTTCTGTTTGCAGGGTTCTAGTGTCAGGTCAGTTGTGAAAACGTTTGCTGTAGTGCTTTTAGGTCTGTCCTGGGTATATGCAACTTCAGGCTGAACCCAAGATTTGTGTTGGTCCATACACAGAACTAAGGAATCCTTCTTCTCCAGCATTTCCCCTGCTCCAGGAGCCCCCAGTCCCTGGGACGTGGACCGGTACAGGTCCATGGCCTGTTAGGAACCAGGCAGCACAGCAGAAGGTGAGCTGTGGGCAATCAAGCAAAGCTTCGTCTGTATTTACAGCTACTCCCCATCGCTCGCATTACTGCCTGATCCCCGCCACCTGTCAGATCAGCAGAGCCATCAGATTCTTATAGGAGCACAAACCCTGTTGTGAACTGCGCATGCAAGGGATCTAGGTTGTGTGCTCCTTATGAGAATCTAATGCCTGATGATCTGTCACCCCCAGATGGAACCGTCTAGTTACAGGAAAACAAGCTCAGCACTCCCACTGATTCTACCTTATGGTGAGTTGCATAATTATTTCGTTATATGTTACAATGTAATAACAATAGAAATAAAAGGGCACAATAAATGTAATGCACTTGAATCATCCTGAAACATCCCCCTACCCAGGTTCATGGACAAATTGTCTTCCATGAAACTGGTCCCTGGTGCCAAAAAGTTGGGGACTGCTGCCCTGTTATCTAGTTCCCAGGGATCCATTTTCTCAGTCCTCTGGCCAGAAATATAGGGTTTTTCTCAGGATTTTACGTCCACAACTAGGCTGCCCTCAGATCAAAGTTGGGAAATAGAAGGGAGGAAATGAGAAATTTAGTTCTGAACAGTTCATTCTTCAAGTTTTGACTCCTTTCCCCAGACTGCATGCTATGACTTTTCCAAGTCTTAAGAATTTTCTGCTTTTAAAAGTTTTAGTTATAATCAGTGGGAGAGAGAGAGGCTTAGAGGTTAGACCCCTTCTGGATCAGGACAGGAAGGTGATCTTTTATGTAAGATTGTTTTAAGCACTACAGATACCACTAAGGCCCCTAATATGTCCCTCCCCTATCCCCTTTTCCTCCTCCCAACTGCAGAAAAACCTACAGCCTGAATTTAGGGTCTGTTGCTCCCATGTATTTTATGTTTCTTAAGAAGATAATATCCATGAATATGGTATAGTATCATTTTATAAGTTTTTAAGCTTTACATAAATAACTTTATGATATAAATATCTAGAGCACGATCAAAATCTGTATATTTTCTGTATCTGCTTAGAAAGAATGTATATTATCTAACTTTTTTGGCAGGTGGAGGCTGTTGTTGTTTGAGACGAAGTCTCGCTCTGTTGCCCAGGCTGGAGTACAGTGGCACAATCTCGGCTCACTACAACTTCCACCTCTGGGGTTCAAGCTATTCTCATGCCTCAGCCTCCTGAGTAGCTGAGATTACAGGTGCCCACCACCACGCCCAGCTAATTTTTGTATTTTTAGTACAAAAATACCTTGTTGGAGTTGGAGTTTCGCCATGTTGGCCAGGCTGGTCTGGAACTCCTGACCTCAAGTGACCTGCCTGCCTTGGCCTCTCAAAGTGCTGGGATTACAGACATGAGCCACTGCACTTGGCCTATTCTCTGATTGTTGAGTGTAAAATTACACATACAATTATTGTTCAAGCTTCTTATATTGTTCATATGTTCCATAATCATACTAATTTTCTGTCTTCTTGGTTTATCAATTACTATGAGAGGTATGTTAAAATCTCTCACTACAAGTATGGATTTGTCTATTTTTCCCCCTAATTTTGTAAATTTTTGCTACATATGTTTTAAGGTGATCTTGCTAGGTACAATGGAGGTGAATGTATCTTAATGAACTGTTCCTTTTACCATATGTAGTGACTATTTTTCTCTTTAAAGTACTTTTATACATGTATAAAAAAGTCCATTTTGTCTGTTATTACTATAACTGAACTAGCTTTCTTTTGATTAGTATACCCCTGGTGTGTATTTTCAAACTTTCTGCATTGCTCATGTAAACAAGAGGCATACTAGAATACTAGATTGCATGTGCGTGTGTATGTGTGTGTGTGTGTGTGTTTAACCTATTGTAACAATCTCTGTCTTTTTTTTTTTTTTGAGACAGGGTCTCACTGTGGTGCACAGGCTGGCCTCAAGCTCCTAGACTCAAGCAGTCCTCCCACACCATCCTCCCAAGTAGCTGGGACTTCAGGCCATGAGTCACCATGCCTAGCTTCTGTCTTTTAACTGAATAATTTATTCTATTTGTATGGATTATGATTACTCATATGTTTAGGTTTATTGCCATTGCTTTATTTTATACTTCCTACTTTGTCTTTTCTTTGTTTCTTTTCTCTTTCTTTTGGATTGTTTGAGTTTTACTGATTCCCCCTTTATCCTCTAAACTATACATATACATTTTTTAAATTCCCACTCAAGAGTAATCAGTCTTACTGATTTTTAAGATTTAAGTCTTAAATCAATTATAAAAAATGTTTAGCCACTTTCACTTTAACTGCTGCCTCTTCCCCATTATCTATCTTTCTCTCTTTTTTTTTTTTTTTGAGATGGAGTCTTATCTGTCATCCAGGCTGAAGTGCAATGGCACGATCTCAACTCACTGCAACCTCCACCTCCCAGGTTCGAGTGATTCTCCTGCCTCAGCCTCCTGAGTATCTGGGATTATAGGCTCCCACCACCACGCTCAGCTAATTTTTGTACTTTTTTTTTAAGTAGAGGTGGGGTTTCACCATGTTGCCCAGGCTGATCTTGACCACTTGACCTCAAGTGATCCACCTGCCTTGGCCTCCCAAAGTGCTGGGATTACAGGCATGAGTCACCATGCCTGGCCCCATTATCTATCTTCTTACCTTCTGGAAACCCCATTATATGTATATTAGAATTTCTCATTCTGTCCTACTTGTCTCTTAATCTCTCTTTCATATTTTCCAACTCTTAATCTCTCTAAACTGCTTTCTATGAAATTTCCTCTACTGTACCTTCCAATTCCCTAATTCTCCTTCAGCTGTCTCTAATCTGTCCATTGAGTTTTTAGTTTTAATGACTATATACTTTTCATTTTTATTAATATTATTAGATTATTTTTCAAATCTGCCTCCTCCTTTTAATAGTCTTATTCTCTTTATCAATTTTCAATTCCTTTTTAAGTCTTTAATCATTTTAAATATATTTATTTTATAGAATATTTGATAGTTCTATTGTCTTAAGTTCTTGAAATATAATCCATCAGTTGCTTGGTCTGCTGACTCTTGCTCATAATAAATTGATTCCCCATATGTTTTGTAATTGGATTGTGAACTTATGTTTAGTAGGACTCTGTTCGTAGCAATCTTGAACTGCCTCAATTGAGGAAACGTTCCTCCAGAGAAGATTTTTTATTGCTTCTGACAGACATGGCAGGGATACCACTGGTATATTAATGTATAATATAGAAGTGATACCACTTCTATATTAATGTTTTATCTTAAGAATTCCCAAACCAAATGGGTTATATGCATTTCAACCTTGAACCTACATGAAGAATTTACAGTATGTTATGTACTGAATGTTTATGTCCCTCCAAAATTCACATGTTGAAGCCCTAACCCCCAATATATTGTATTTGAAAATGGGGCTTTGGGGAAATAATTAAGGTTACATGAGGCCATGAAGGTGGGCCTTCCATGATGGGATTAATGCCCTTATAAAAGAGACACCAGGGAGCTTGCTCACTTGCTATCTCTCCTGACATACCCACAAAGAAGATATCATGTGAACACATAGCAAGATGGTGGCCACCTAGAAGAATAACCCTCTTCTACACCAGGAAAAATGCTCACTAGGAACCAAATTGGCTGGTACCTTGCTTTTGAACTTCCCAACCACCAGAACTGTGAGAAACAAATTTCTGTTATTTAAGCTACCTAGTCTATGTTATTTTGTTATGGCAGCCTGAACAGACTAATATATAGTAGCATCCAAAAAAATCACAAACCTAGATATTAACATAATGGAAGTGTGTAAGAGCTCTACCATTCAATATTGGAAGATTCAATATTATAAATATATAAACTCTCTACAATCTGGCATATCTAGAGTTTCTGTGTAATTCTAATAAAAATCCCAGCAGGTTTACTGTGAGTGTGTATGGAAATTGACAAGCTGATTCTAAATTTTATATGAAAATGCTAAGGGGCAAAAAAAACCAAGACAATCTTGAAGAAGAACAAAGTTGGAAGACTTTCCCTATTTGATATCAAGACTCATTATAAAATGAAGTGATGGTATACAATAAGATAATGTCACAAGGATAAACAAATAGACCGGTGGAACAGAATCCAGGATCCAGAAACTGACCTATAGATATATGGTCACTTGATTTACAGCAAGGGTGACAATGTGACACAATAAGAGAAATAATACTATTTTCAATAAATAGCATTGGGTCAGTTGGCTATCTAGATGTAAAAAAATTAATATCAACCTCCATATTTTTTTAAAACTATATATATAAAAAAAGAATTCAAGATGGATTGTAGTTCTAAATTTGAAAAATATAAAAATAAATCTTCTTAAAAAATCACAGGAAAATACATGATTTTGGACAAAGCAAATATTTTTTAAGTAATAACTATAAGGAAAAAATAAGAGATTTGAACTTTAATAAAATCAAGGACATCTGCTTATCAAAAACATCAAGAGAATGAAGCCGGGTGTGGTGGCTTTTGCCTATAATCCCAGCACTTTGGGAGGCCGAGGTGGCTGGATCACCTGAGGTGAGGAGTTTGAGACCAGTCTGGCCAACATGGTGAAACCCCATCTCTACTAAAAATACAAAAAATTAGCCAGGTATGGTGGTGGGCAACGGAAATCCCAGCTATTCAGGAGGCTGAAGCAGGAGAATTGCTTGAACCCAGGAGACAGGTTGCAGTGAGCCGAGATCTCGCCATTGCACTCCAGCCTGGGCAACAGAGTGAGACTCCATCTCAAAAAAGGAAGGAAAAAGAAAAGAGTGAAAAGGCAAGCTAAAGAATGGGCGAAGAGATTTGCAATATATTTATGGTCACAAGGATTTATATTTCAAATACAAATCTATAAATCAAGTATGAACTATAAATCAGTAAGAAAAGTACAGATGACCCACTAGAAAAAATGAGCAAAATACTTGAACAGACACTTCATAAAAGCAGGTATCAAATTGCCACAATAATTATGAGAAAGTACGCTCTTATTCATCATCCTAGAAATGCAAATCCAAGGCTGGGCGCAGTGGCTCACACCTGTAATCCCAGCACTTTGGGAGGCTGAGGTGGGCAGATCACAATCTCAATCAAGAGATGGAGACCATCCTGGCCAACATGGTGAAACCCCATCTCTACTAAAAATACAAAAATTAGCTGGGTGTGGTAGCACACACCTGTAGTTCCAGCTACTCGGGAGGCTGAGGCAGGAGACCCACTTGAACCTGGGAGGCAGAGGTTGCAGTGAGCCGAGATCGTGGCACTGCACTCCAGCCTGGCGACAGAGTGAGACTCCATCGAAAGAAAGAAAGAGAGAGAGGGAGGGAGGGAGGGAGGGAAGGAAGGAAGGAAGGAAGGAAGGAAGGAAGGAAGGAAGGAAGGAAGGAAGGAAGGAAGGAAGGAAGGAGAGGAGGGAGGGAGGGAGGGAGGGAAGGAGAAGGAAGGAAGGAAGGAAGGAGAAGGAGGAAGGAAGGAGGAAGAAGGAAGGAAGGGAAGGAAGGAAGGGAGGGAGGGAGGGAGGGAGGGAGGGAAGGAAGGAAGGAAGGAAGGAAGGAAGGAAGGAAGGAAGGAAGGAAGGAAGGAAGGAAGGAAGGAAGGAAAGGAAGGAAGGAAGGAAGGAAGGAAGGAAGGAAGGAAAGAAGGAAAGGAAGAAAGGAAGAAAGGAAGAAAGAAATGCAAATCCAACCAGAGTGATTAAAATAAGCCTGAGGAAAAGACAATACAAATTGTTGGGGAGGATGTGGAGCAATTAGAATGCTCCTACACTGTTGTCATTGCTGTTGGACTTTTTTTTTCTTTTTTCTTTTTTTTTTTTTGATACAGGGTCTCGCTTTGTTGCCTGGTCTGGAACACACTGGTGTGATCACAGCTCACTGCAGCCTCCATATACTGGACTCAAGTGATCCTTCTATCACAGCTTCCTGAGTAGTTGGAACTACAGGTGCACACCACCATGCCCAGCTAATATTTTAATTTTTTGTAGAGATGGAGTCTCACTATATTGCCCAGGCTGGTCTCAAACTCCTGGCCTCAAGCAATCCTCCTGCATTGGCTTCCCAAAGTGCTGGAATTACAGGCATGAGCCACAGTGCCTGGCCCATATGCTGTTATTTAAAATGAACAACCACTCTGAAAATCTGTTTAGCAGTATTCTCCAAATCTGAGTTTATACATACCTAAATTAAATAATTTGTATCTTAAATATTTGTCCAACATAAATATCTTATGTTCAACAAAAACTCACATACCAGAATGTTCTAAGCAGCACTTTTCACCAACATCCAAAAACTGAGAATCACACAAATGTCCTGGACGAACTTTTAAACCCAAGTGCCCTGGTTCCCAAAACCAGCATGTACACCCCCATCCCCAGGGAATATACCACATCAGTCATGTACTTGAAGCTCTGACTTCCAGTTCCCTCTTCATTTGGCCCCTACAGATTTGCTTTACTTTCTTATGAGCTCCATTTTGCACGAAAGAGGCTGCATGTGACTGTTCATTCAGAATGTCAGGAGGTTTTGCAGCAGAAGTATTACGAGGTTACATATTTCCCGATATACCTCATCATCTTTCCATGGCCCCGTCTAGCTGTGAAGATTCTTCCTGGTCCTGGTTTTGCAGACTAAAGATACTATTTTGTTGTAAAGTGGAGAGAGCAGAGAGGAAAAGAGGAGATACTTTTACTTAACACCCAAGGGTCGGGGGAGCATGGTTGGGGTAGTGTCTCTCCCCTAGTTCATCTGCTGAGAGGCTGCAGTGAACCCTGTCCACATCCCACTGGAGAACCAAAGCCCTGCCTGGCTGGAAATCAACACCCTGGCTGTCCTAAGGGCTCATCTCTGGTTCGATGAGGTTGACAACTATTTCTGGAGCCTCCCATCACTCAGCTGAGCAGCTATCCCCCTCCCTCAGTTCTCTGGGTGGCTCTGGGCAGGGCTGGAATCCAGCTGCCAGGCTCCCCTGACTATGCTGAAAGGGTTGAGCCTGGAGAGTCCCTCCCACCTTCTGCTTTGCCCCTGGCTCCTGTATGGATGCCCTCGAAGGTCACGCCTCTCTCTGATAGAGAACCCACTTTAATCACCAGGTGCTGCTTGGACTTCTTGTGTCCTAATTTTCAAATAGCCCACAAGGCCCCAGGCCACATGCTAACAGGCAGGGAAAACAGTAGCTCCTCTTGAGTGCTGCTCGTGGCCCCAGAGGCCAGGATGCCCAGTTTTCTGCTGACCACTTCTTTGTGGTTGAGTAAAAAGGCTTTCACATTTCGGGATAGAACTGAGGTTCCTCAGGATCTACTGTCAACCTGTGACTAAAGAACAAGGGCTGGTGAACAGGGAGACGCTCAGGTCATAATAACAAAAAGAGGTGACAGTGATGAAGTATCCTACATGCCAGGCACGTACACAGGGCTTTACATGGTTAGCTCATTTAGATATAGACAGACATACATATGTATATATGTGTATATATACACATATATTATAAATAAATATATATTATAAATTAATGTATAACTATATATTATATATAACCCCATTTGTGATTATTATAATCTTATATAATTATATATACACATTTATTATAAATAAATACATAATTATATGTTATATATATTTATATATATATATATACAATTCCCATTTTTTTGATGAGCAACTGAGTCTGCAAGAGGTATGTGACTTGCTCCAAGTGACACAGTTAAGTGACAAAGCCAGGACCGAGCCCCGGAAAATCTGGCTCACATTCTTGACCGTGGTTCTAGATGTGATCTTCTGTCACTGATCCCAGACTCTACATAACCTCTAGTGCATGCCAGGCACTGCCCCTGGCAGACCCTTTCCACCCTTCCTGCCTTGCTGTCTCAGTGGACCCTGCAGTGGGTGTGTCAGCAGGACAGGTTCAGAGAACGCCTCCTTGGCAGGATCTCCAAGAGCCCCTCCTCATTTCCCTCTTCCACCAACGTGTCCCTCTCCCTGCCCTTGTAGCTGCGGTCTCCTGCGTGCCTGGGCCTTTCTGTCTGCTTCCTATTTACTTTGCCTGGCAACTACTATAACTGTTCTTACCTGTCTCTGACCCACACAAACCTAGACCAATCCCTCTATTCCCCTCTCCACCTCCTAAAGAGTAGGGTGCCCAGCTGGACCATAACCCAGCGCCTCGGGCCAGGGTCGAGGGGCATCCACTTGGCTCTTCCTTCACTGGGAACGCCAGACCAGGAATGGCCCCAGCTTTCCTTAAGGAGGAATGGTTTCTCTGAGCGGAAATGGTATGTGTTCCGCAGGCAGTGACCATCTTCAGTGGTTGTGGTTTAAAACTCAGAATAAGAATGGTTGTGGTTTAAAACTCAGAATAAGAAAGCCACCTTCAAAGAAGGCATGCCACACATTTCCTGTTTAGGAGCACAGGCTAGACTAGATGAGTGGCTCACACCTGTAGTCCCAACACTGGGAAGCTGAGGTGAGTGGATGGCCTTCAGCCCAGGAGTTTGAAACCAGCCTGGGTAACACAGTAAAACCCCATCTCTACCAAAAAAAAAAAAAAAAAAAATTAGCCAGGTGTGGCGGCACTCACCCGACTCACCTGTACTCCCAACTACTCAGGAAGCTGAGGTGGGAGGATCACTTGAGTCCAGGAGACTGAGGCTGCAGTGAGCCATGATCATACTACTGCACTATGGCCTGGGCAACAGAGTGAGTCTGTGTCTCAAAAAAAAAAAAAAAAAGAGCTCGGCCTTAATTGGGCATCAGATTTAGTTCTTGCTTCATGGCCCAGAGCAGCATAAAGCATGAAGCATGACAGAGATGTCAAAAGCAGGCCTGGCAGAGTCATCCTCCCGGGCTCCTATGGGACATCCTTCACCCTGGCCAGGCCTCAAATTCAGTTCCAGGTCTTGACCACCACCAAAGCCCGGCAGTCAGCCAAAGGTTCCTGCCAGCCAGTTTTGTTCAGATATCTACTTTTTTCCCCCTAAACGACCCCCAAAAATAAACAGACTGACTCTTCAGTTAAGGAGGGACATCAGTCCACTGCAAGGCCCCGACGCCAAGGGCTAATTTTAAGAAAGGAGGGAAACACATATCACAATGTGCCCCAGACCAAACACCCCTGGGACAGGAGTGTGAACAGCGCCTAGAACCACCCTACCCTGGAGGTTCACCTCTGTGCAGCCTTTGGCCATCCATCCGGAGCCCGCCCTGATTCTCCACAGGGAGAGTGGGGAATTACAGTTCCCTTCCCTGCTGTGTGGAACCAGATAACATCTTAAAGGCCCTTCCTACTGGGACTCACTGCATCCTGGTAATATCTGCCATTGAATAAGCACCATGGCCAGCCATGGAGATGCATGATCACACTCAGGCACCCCAACAACCCAGCCAGACTGTTCTTGTGAACACCCTTTTCAGAAATGGGGACAGTCACGTGCCAAGATGCCAAAGAGGGTTAGGGGAAGAGAAAGGGTTTGGGTCCAGGTCTGTCTAACTGAAAGGCTGCCTCTGGCACTTCCCCAGCTCACGAAGCCTGCTGCCTCTTGACAGGAAGTAAAAAGGCACAGGCAGATGGGGCTCTGCTGGAGCCCTGCCCAGAAAATGGCCACTTCCGGAACAAAACTGCCACAGCAACAGGCCTTGTCAACAGCAGCCTCCAACCGTTAACCACAGGGCCGTCTCACCTCTAGAAATCAGCTCCCTCTTGTCCACACATCCCTACACACAAACACTAACTCCATCACCCAGGAGACCGCGGAACAAAGGCAACGAGAGAGAGGGACAGAATGGGGCATAAATAAGGTGCTGGACAGGCAGACAGGAAAAAAACACTTCAAGGCAGAGCACACCAGGATGTATTAGAAAGGAATATTTGACATGCAGGCTTTTAGATGAAGCCTACACTCCTTATGTGGGGAGTATACACAAATGAGTCTGTATTTTCAAATACGTCACATGCACCACCTTGTAACCCAAAACAGTATTTGTGCTTCAGGGGCTGCACTGCGCTGTTTTATACACAGAATCACCTGGCACAGCTCCTGTCCCTGAGATGCAAATTACTGTTCTCATGTGGCGGGGAAGGGGTTGAGGGGAGGCGACGGGGAGGGGAGCAAGTGTGCTCTGCAGGCCACACTCAGGCACTGACATCGCCGGGCATGATAGGCGCCGCCAGCACTGTTGCTTAGCAACCCAATACCCTTCGAGAAAATCCAGCAGCCTCACCGGCTTGCAGAAGCAGGCAGAGCTGGTTCAGCATGGCATTGGGCATGGAAAGATAATAATAGGGGGTTTTTTCCAGTTATTAATAATCATTCTTCCTGATTTCCCATACAGGTCACCATACCTGAGAGGACTCAAAGTCACCCACTACACTGGGGCTGGAAAAAGCCCAGGGTTTTTCAATTCCTCCCAAACGGCTTCGGAGAGTAGTGGAATTTTACTGGCTGGCCCCATGACGCTCCTTCCAGCCCCGGCCCTCACCACAACACAAAGGCAGAGCTCCACGGTGTGACTCACCAGCATACCTTCAGACCGTTGTTTGTCAGCCCATGTCATGAGTCATGGTTTCTTCAGCTTTCTTTTTTCTCAAAACTGAAACACTTGACATTTTAGAATAGGGTTGGGGGGAAGCTTTTCATTTTTTTTTTGAGCCACTCTGTGGCTTTGTGTGCAAGTGTAGGGGAATGTGGGAAGAGGTGAGTAATGGATGCAAGAACAGGTAAACATGAGCAAGGTTCTCCATGCTGTCAGCCACCTGGGAAGCCATCAGAGCTCGAGGAAGTTGTCATTTGTGTCGTGGAGGAATGGGAATGCCCCTGGGCTATATATCTTGGGAGAGACAAGGTGCTGGACAGCTTTCCGCCCTCCATCCGTTGCATCCCAGCAGTGTCATTCTCCCTCTATTCCCACACACAAACAGGTCGGCTTCATTTTGTGCCACGTGATAATAGCACCACGTAAGGCTTTAAGAAAAATCCTGCAGGAGTTACAAGAAACAAAATACACTGCGATGTAAGATGAGAAAACCGAAGTGGAATTGCCACACGGAAACTGTGCTGGGCCAGACAGTTGGTTGGTGGGTCCCTGGCTTTGGATTCTGATTCTGACATAAATTGGGTGGGTGATGAGCTTCTGCTTATTTGCATGGCTCAGCACAACTTTCCTCCTCTCCGTGAAGCCCTCAACCTCCAAATGTATCCACTTTGACAGTACAGTCTTTCCCCTAGAGTGTGAACCCCTCAAAGTTGGCATCATTTTATAAATCTCTTTACGGTATCAACTGAGCGCATATCAAATACATACTAGATGTTCACTCATGCTGCCCGTCTGTACGGAGAGATGGAGAAACGAAAATTAACTAAATCCAATTCACGTTTTGGAATCCTTATTTGTTCCCATGCTTTACAGGATAGATTCAATATGCCCTGTCAAGTCCCAGGAAAGTAGTGAAGACGTAGGAATGGATACAACAGAAAACATTCTGAATGTTACACAATTTGAAATGCCATGATGTTATAAAGCATTCTTAGAAAAGGTAATAGTTGACTGGGCATGGTAGCTCACTCCTATAATCCCAGCACTTTGGGAGGCCGAGGTGGGGGGATCACCTGAGGTCAGGAATTCGAGACCAGCCTGGCCAAAAGGGTGAAACTCCATCTCTACTAAAAATACAAAAATTGCCCAGGCGTGCTGGCAGGCACCTGTAATCCCAGCTACTCGGGAGGCTGAGGCAGGAGAATTGTTTGAACCTGGGAGTCAGAGGTTGCAGTGAGCTCAGATTGTGCCACTGTACTCCAGCCTAGGTGACAGAGTGAAACTCTGTCTCAAAAAAATTGAAAGAAAGAAAGAAAGAAAGAAAGAAAGAAAGAAAGAAAGAAAGAAAGAAAGAAAGAAAGAAAGAAAGAAAGAAAGAAAGAAAGAAAGAAAGAAAGAAAGAAAGAAGGAGGGAGGGAGGGAGGGAGGGAGGGAGGGAGGGAGGGAGGGAGGGAGGGAGGGAGGGAGGGAGGAAGGAAGGAAGGAAGGAAGGAAGGAAGGAAGGAAGGAAGGAAGGAAGGAAGGAAGGAAGGAAGGAAGGAAGGAAGGAAGGAAAGAAAGAAAGAAAAGGTAATAACTATCAAAAGTCTCCCCACAGTCAGGGATGAGGACCAATTCTATACATGGGTAAATTAGGGAAGGGGAAAGTTAGAACTAATACAAAATACTTCCCCTGTCAGATTGAGGTAGTGTCTGAAATTTCCACAATATTTGCTTCTTTAGATTAAGATATTGAAGACCCATGTCAAAATGTAAATGTTCTCTAGCCACAGCAATGTATTAATCCATTATTAACCTCAAGTGCATTTGCTAAATTTATTAAATCCGCTCCCAGAGTGTAAGAGACCTAGGGATTGAGACTTGAAGCACGTAATTATGTTTTTACTTTTTATTATGGAAATGTCCAAACGTGTACAAAACTTGAAGTAATAGTATAATCAAGCCCTATGTGCTCATCAGCTAGCTTCAACAATTATCATCCTATTACCAACCCTGTCTTATCTGCTTCCCCTCAAAACACACACACTGGATTATTCTGAAACAAATCCAAAATTTCATAGCATTTCATTCATACGTATTGCAGTATATAACTCTAAAATATAAAGATCAACTTTTTTTTTATTTTGTTTTTGAGACAGAACTCACTATATTGTTCAGGCTGGTCTCAAAGTCCTGGTCTCAAGCAATCCTCCCATGTAGCTGGAATTACAGTCCTGAGCCACCGCACCAAGCTAAAAACATCAAGACTTTTTAAAAACATAACCACAATACCAGTATCACACCTGAAAACAAAAAACCCAACACTTTTTTTTTTTTTTTTTTTTTTGAGACAGAGTCTCGCTCTGTTGCCCAGGCTGGAGTGCAATGGCATGATCTTGGCTCACTGCAACCTCCACCTCCCGGGTTCCAGCAATTCTCCTCCCTCAGCCTCCCAAATAGCTGGAACTACAGGCATGCGCCAACATGCCCAGCTAATTTTTGTTATTTTTAGTAGAGACGGGGTTTCACCCTGTTGGGCAAACTGGTCTCACACTCGCGACCTCAGGCGATCCACCTGCCTTGGCCTCCCGAAGTGCTGGGATTATAGGCGTGAGCCACCACACCTGGCCAACAGTTTCTTAATATCAGCAAATGTCTGGTCAGTAGTCAATATTCAAATATCCTTGTTAAAACAGTTCAGGGGTTGTTTTTAAATTAATGAACTTGAATTATTAGAGCAGTTTAGGTTCACAGCAAAACTGAGCAGAAAGTACACTTCCCATATGCCCCCTGCACCCAGACACGCACCACCTCCCCCACTATGTACGTCCCCCACCAGAGGACAACCTTTGTCACAATCAATGAACCTACACTGACACATCATTATCACCCAACGTCCGTAGTTTACATTGGAGTTCATTCTTGGTGTTGTATACTCTATGGTTTGGACAAATGTATCATGATATGGATCCACCATTACAGAACCATACAGAATAGTTTGATGACCCTCCAAATCCTCCGTGCTCTGCCTGTTGATCTTGCCCTCCCTCCAACCCCTGTCAACCACTGATCTCCATCGTTTTGCCTTTTCCAAAATGCCATATAGTTGGAATCATACATAGCCTTTTCAGATTGATTTCTTTCACTTCGTAATCAGCATTTACATTTCCTTCATGTCTTTTCATGGCTTGACAGTTCATTTCCTTTTAGTACTGAATAATATTCCACTGTCTGGATGTACCACAGTGTGTTTATCCATTCGCCTACTGGAGGACATCTTTGTTGCTTCCAAGTTTTGACAACTATGAGTAAAGCAGTTATAAAATCTTGTGTAGGTTTCTGTGTGGATATGTTTTCAACTCATTTGGGTAAATACCAAGGAGTATAATTGCTGGATCATGTGGTAAGAGTATGTTAGTTTTGTAAGAAACTGCCAAAGTGTCTTCCAAAGTGTCTGTATCATTTTGCATTCTCAGCAGCAAAGAATGAGAGTTCTTGTTCCACTTCCTCGTCAGCATTTGGTGTTGTCAGTGTTTGAATTTTGGCCTTTGTGATAGGTATGTAGCTGTATCTTTTGTCATTTTTGTTTGCAATTCCCTAACAATAAATGATGTTGAACATCTTTTCATATGCTTATTTGCTATCCGTGTATCTTCTTTGGTGAGGTGTCTGTTCAAATCTTTTGCCCATTTTTAAATTGAACTGCTTGTTTCACTTTTTCTCTTTTTTTTTTTTTTTTTTTTTTCTGAGACAGGGTCTTGCTCTATTGCCCAGGCTGGAGTGCAGTGGTGTGATGTCACCTCATTGCAATCTCCACCTCCTGGGCTCAAACAATTCTCCCACCTCAGCCTCCTGAGTAGCTGGGACTACAGGTGCACACCACCATGATTTGAAGTTTTTTTTGTTTGTTTGTTTGTTTGTTTGGTAGAGATGGGTTTCGCCACATTGCCTAGGCTGGTCTCAAATGCCTGGACTCAAGTGATGCACCTGCCTCGGCCTCCCAATGTGATGGGATTATAGGTGTAAGTCACTGCACCTGGCCTGGACTGTTCCTTTTCTTATTGTTGAGTTTTAACAATACAGTTTTGAGGTTAAAGTGGTCAGATTCAGAACATGGCCAGGGCTGGTCCTAAGAGTATGCCCAAGGAAAGACAAGATGCGAATTTCACCTGTTTCACTGTTTTGCTTTCTGTTTCACAGTTGTTGAGAGCAATCCATGCATGAGCTAAGACATAGATGTGGAATTCAAAACATGAATTTCTCTTCCTATCAGCCAATGACGCACAACAGCTTCCCCTAGTTGTTATAAAATAACAAAGAGCTGGGTTTTCTTAACCTGGCAGTAGCAGGACTTGATTATTTAATCCCATTGTCCGTGCTACCTGATCATGGATAAGCTAGATATCCTTGTCTGAGCCTCAGTTTCCTTGTAAAATGGAGGTAATGAAAGGACCTACCTCATACAGCTCTTAAGAGAATTAAAGAGGATAATGAATGTAAAGCACTTAGGAAAGCTCTTGGCACGGTACACTCATAATGAAGATGAACTATTGTATTGTTAGTTCCGTCTCCCTGGAAACCAAAGCTGTGGGCAAGCTGATGCTTGATAAAGATCCTAATGGCCAATCATGGCCTCTCCTCTGCTTGACAAAACACTGAATTTGAAATGTTTCAAGCTAGTGTTCTCAATAAGTTTCAGACCACCTGCATTCAAATCATAGCAAGCAATTATTTAAAATGTGGATCACTGGCCGGGGGTGGTGGCTCACGCTGTAATCCCAGCACTTTGGGAGGCCAAGGCAGGTGGATCGTTTGAGGTCAGGAGTTCAAGACCAGCTTGGCCAACATGGTGAGACCATGTCTTTACTAAAAATACAAAAATTAGCCAGGCATGGTGGCGCACATCTATAATCCCAGCTACTCCAGAGGCTGAGGCAGGAGAATTGCTTGAACCCAGGAGGCAGAGGTTACAGTGAGCGGAAATCATGCCACTGCACTCCAGCTTAGGCGATTCCATCTTAAAAAAAAAAAAAAAAAAAAAAAAAAAAAAGCCAGGCGCGGTGGCTCAAGCCTGTAATCCCAGCACTTTGGGAGGCTGAAACAGGTGGATCATGAGGTCAGGAGATCGAGATCATCCTGGCTAACACGGTGAAACCCTGTCTCTACTAAAAAATACAAAAAACTAGCCGGGCGAGATGGCGGGCGCCTGTAGTCACAGCTACTTGGGAGGCTGAGGCAGGAGAATGGCGTGAACCCGGGAGGCGGAGCTTGCAGTGAGCTGAGATCCGGCCACTGCACTCCAGCCTGGGTGACAGAGCGAGACTCCGTCTCAAAAAAAAAAAAAAAAAGTGGATTACTAAGGCCTTGGCAATTCTTAAGAACACTGACATTTGAAAACTTCGGCCTTAAGCTTGCCTTACTGGTTGTGGAATGCCTTATCCAACCAGAGAGAAACTGTGGTGCCTGAAAGTGTAGCAGAGGGGGCCCGGAACCTGGGATCATGAGGCTAGCAGTGGACCGCGGCCACTTGTGGAATGGAATTAATAAGAACTCCCTCATGGGGCCACAGCTAAATATATTCCATTAATTGATTAATGTACAATGTCACTTGTGTTATTATTCCAGTTCCAAGAACCTAAATATAGAATTCCTACTTGGTGCTTCCAAAAGAAGACCATGTGGCCTAGTGATTTCCATAACAAAGGACATCGCTCATGAGAGTCTCATCCATTCATTCATTACCAAATATTTGTTGAGTGTCTATTCTTTGCCAGGCACCATGCTGGCAAGAAAACAGGGAACAAAGTAGCCACATCCCCTACCCTCTTGAGTAGAGGGCTCTGAAATATCCAAAAAGAAGGGATGGGAGAAATTTAAAACAAAGCTTACAAAATCCAAAAACTAGAAAAGGACCTTCATGGGTACAAGCTCCAATTCCTTCAACAGAACTGGTGAGGAAACACAGAGAAGGAGATGAAGCAACTCCACACCCAACTCAAGTTGGCAGCTAGGAAGGCACCTGCCCCTTAGTTCTCAGAACTCTTTTTACCCTGTTTGCTTTGCAAAGAAGCAAAACAAATAGGGAGTTGCTCTTTCTCTGTGTCATTGGAATGTTCTCTCAAGTTGACAGCAGCAAAATTGTTCCCGCTTAATTCAGTCCTATTACATTTTCATTTTTATCTTAATTTAACAGCATGATATAAAACAGTATACAGAGTGGAATCTCATTTTTGTAAAAAAAAATATATGTGGTGTTTGTGTGTACATAGAAAAATGGCTGTATCAATGAAAGATTATCAATAGGCAGCCCCTAGGAGCTAAGATTACGGGAGCTTTCAATTTTCTTATCTTCTTGGAACTTTCTCAGAATTTTGTAAATCTTCAATGAACACGAATTACAGCACTTCCGTAAGAAATTAAAAGGTTGTTTCAAAAATCATGTTTCTTTTTTAATTTTGAAGTCGGTGTGTTTTGCCTTTTTGACACTAAATCCAGTCTCATAAGAGGTTTCAAGAATCTTCTTATCCAGATTACATCCAAAAGTTAAACTCAGGAGAGACGCGGCACAAAATAGAGACCTGTTGCCAGAACTCCTCTAAGACGCAATATTTTTTATGGGGGACAGAGTCTCACTCTGTCACCAGGCTGGAGTGCTGTGGCGTGATCTCGGCTCACTGCAACCTCCGACTACCTGGTTCAAGTGATTCACCTGCCTCAGCCTCCAGAGTAGCTGAGATTACAGGCATGCACCACCACACCCGGCTAATTGTGTGTGTGTGTGTGTGTGTGTGTGTGTGTGTGTGTGTGTGTGTTTAGTAGAGATGGGGTTTCACCATATTGGCCAGGATTGTCTCTATCTCTTGACCTTGTGATCCGCCCGCCTTGGCCTCCCAAAGTGGTGGGATTGTGGGCGTGAGCCACCGCGCCCGGGCTCCTCCAAGATATTCTTAGGTGTATCCAGGTGAAGACTAGCTGTGGTTGTGAATGGAATCAACTAATCTACAAATATTTCCAGACCCCTAACAAGTACAAGCAATTGCATTGTGCCCTGTGTCAGGAGGTCAAAGGCATGATCCTGATCTCCAAGAAACTTGCAATTTGCTGAGCCACAAAGACATAAACATATACAAAGTAGATTAACAACATGTGCCCAGAAGCGTGATATTGAGACACACGCCATGTGCTGGAGTGGCAAAAGGAGTTTGTTTAGGAAGCCATGAGAGCCAAGAAGTGGAAAGAAGGTGAAGGAGGCTCCCGGGGTCTGAGCCTGAAGGCAGGGGGGAGCCACTGTGGGTTTTTTCAGCAGGGCAGTGACGTGATAAGATCTGTATTTCGGGAAGATTAGGTCAGCGGAATGTACAATCCTACTGGAGCAGGAAGAGACTAAAGAGAGAGAGGAAAACAATTGTAATAAAGGCCCAGTGGAAAGAACACTGGGTGTCAGGTCCAGCTCAGACACCAGGCAGGCCACTCTGAACATGCCACTTCTTCTGCCTGGCACCAGCTGCCTCCCCTGACAAGTGAGAGAGTTAGGCTAGAACCTTTAAGGTCCTTGTCAGCTGCTAAAATTCTTTAGTTCCATGATACAGGCAGGAATTCTGAAGGCCCGAACCAGTGTGCTGACAATGATGAGGGCAGAAAGGATTGTATTCCAGCAAATGCCTCACGGAGGGAGCTGCTAAATCATCTTCAACACAGACACCCACACAATGAAGTCATGTTTTTTTCTTTTACTCTTATTTTAATCCCATGGGAGGCTTTGCAGCATCTTCTTTTTACTGTTTTTTTAATTGAGATGTAGTTTACACACTATAAAATTTATCCTCTGAAAGTATACAATTTAGTGTTTTTAGTATAGTCACAAAGTTGTGCCACCATCATCATTAATTCCAGAATATTCATCACCCCAAAAAGAAATCAACTAACTAAGGCTAGTGCCTTACCCATTAGCAGTCACTTCCCTTTTCCCTCCCCTAGACCCTGGGAACCACTTATCTGCTTTCTGTCTCTATGGGTTTGTCTATTTGCTGACATGCCATATAATTGGAATCATACAAGTAGACTTTTGTGTCATCTGGCTTCTGTTACTCAACATCATCTTTTCTTTTCTCTTTCTTTTTTTTCTTTTTCTTTTTTTTTTTTTTTTTTTTTTTTTTTTTTTTTTTTTGAGTTATAGTTTTCCTCTTGTCACCCAGGCTGGAGTGCCATGTCAAGATCTTGGCTCACTGTAACCTCCACGTCCTGGGTTCAAGTGATTCTCCTGCCTCAGCCTCCTAAAGGAGCTGGGATCACAGGCATGCTGGCCAGGCTGGTCTTGAACTCCTGACCTCAGGTGATCCACCCACCTTGGCCTCCCAACATACTGGGATTACAGGCCAGCATCATCTTTTCAAGGTGGTAGCATGTGTCAGTACTTCATTCCTTTTTATGGCTGCATAATATTCCATTGTATAGATATACCACATGTTTACTCACGCATCCGTTGATAAACGTGTGAGTGGTTTCCACTTTTTTTCCAGTGCAGTGAATCTTATTATCTGGTTTACCAGTGGAAAGCTGTCACATGAGCTTCCATTATTTGAATTGTTTAAAAAGTGGAACTTGGGGGTGAAGGGGAGTGACTACTTCTGGACAGAACAATCCTGTCTTCATCTGCATTAATATTCATTCTGGTAAGTCTTACCAGAGATACTACTGGGGTAACTGAAACATTTGTACCTCCAAAAGAGCGTGTGACTTTAAGTGAAAATTGTTGAGCACCAAAGGCCATTCCACGGATTTTAAAATGCCACGGGATTAGGGGTAATCTTTAGCTTTTATGTTCTGCCAGCGAGAGGGCATTGAGTTTGTAGATTCCCAGGCATGACAGAAGCCAAGTCTCAGCTTCCGTGGGACTCACTTTTCATTCTGTAAACAACATACTCAGGCCTGCGCATATCAGAGTTTCAGCTTTACTTCTTTTCCCACAGTCCAAGCTGTTAATTTCCTCACTGTATTTTCATGAGTTATAAAAACATGAAATATCACAGAACTGTGATTACAACATGACTCTAGATGTCCTTGTCTTTTCCTAAATCAAACTAAGGTGAGAATCAGGCCAACAAAACAATTATCCAGTTGACATGAGACCTCTGAGTTCAGACTTTTCTAAATGGAAGAGGAGGGGGGAAAAATCCAACTCAGCTGTATGTTGTCTTCTTCTAGATGTTTAACATAACTTTTTTTTTTTTTTTTGAGACTGAGTCTCGCTCTGTCACCCAGGCCGGAGTGCAGTGGTGTGATCTCGGCTCACTGCAAACTCCATCCCCCGGGTTCAAGCGATTCTCCTGCCTCAGGCTCCTGAGTAGCTGGGATTGTAGGTGCAAGCCACCATGCCTGGCTAATGTTTGTATTTTTAGTACAGACGGGGTTTCTCTATGTTGGCCAGGCTGGTCTCGAACTCCTGACCTCAGGTGATCCACCCACCTTGGCCTCCCAAAGTGCTGGGATTACAGGCATGAGCCACCGCGCCTGGCCTATAATTTTAAAATTATCATATATACCAGAAAAAAGAGTAAAGAGTCTTAATTGAAAGCTTTATCACACACACACAAAAATTACTAAGTACCTATTATGTGCCAGAAACAGTAATGAGTTCCATGGTCTCTTGTGATGTAATTGAAAAGATTTAACCATTTAAAACCATCAGAATTTGCCAGGGCCTGTGGGGAAGAGGGAATGGAAAGTGGCCGCTAATGGGTATGAAGTTTCTTTGGGGCTGAAGAAAATGTTCCAGAACTAGTGGTGACGGTTGCACAACCTTGTGAATATACTGAAAACCACTGAAATGTACGCTTTAAAAGGGTACAGAAATGTTATGGTATGTAGCATACCATAAAATTGAAAAGAATTTTAAATAATTTGAAAAGTGAAATAATAATGACACATCACAGTATCGTTAAAAGTAAAACTTCAGCCAAATTAAATCTAAACGAGTTTAATTGAGCAATGAACAATGCACAAATCCTGCAGTCCCCAGGATCACGGCCGATTCAGAGAGACTCCAGGGATGACTCGGGTCTGCACAAATTTATAGACAGAAAAAAAAAAAGGAAGTGATGTACAGAAATCGGAGGTGAGATTCCAAAACAGCTGGATCGGTTACAGCACCTCGTTTGCCTTATTTGAACACAGTGTGAACACTCAGCAGTGTATGTATGAGTGGTTGAAGTAAGGCTGCTGGGATTGGCCAAGACTCAGCAATTGTTACAGCTGCATACTCCTAAATTAGGGTTTCAATGTCGTCATACTCCTAAATTAGGGTTTCAATCTGTTTCAAAGTTAGGTTGCAGTTCGACCACAAGGGCTCAAATATGGAAGTAGGAAGTCCGGGGCCGGGCACGGTGGCTCATGCCTGTAATCCCAGCACTTTGGGAGGTCGAGGCGGGCAGTTCACTTGAAGTCAGGAGTTTGTGACCAGCTTGGCCAACATGGTGAAAGCCTGTCTCTACTAAAAATATAAAAATTCGAAAAATTAGCTGAGCGTGGTGGTGGGCGCCTATAATCCCAGCTACTCAGGAGGCTGAGGCAGGAGAATCTCTTGAACCCAGGAGGCGAAGGCTGCAGTGAGCCAAGATCGTGCCACTGCACTCCAGCCTGAGCGACAAAGCTAGACTTCATCTCAAAAAAAAAAAAAAAAAAAAGAAGTAAGGAGTCCTTTTCAGGCCATATCCATATTTAGTTTGCTTTAGCATTATTTTTTAAAGAGTTAAAAAAACATGCCTGGGGGTGAGGTAGAGGAGAAATTCTCTTTCAAAACAGTTTTGCTACTGAGCAAAAACTAGAGTCAATTTCCCTGTCCTGTCACCACTACCCAGATTGGCTGCAGCCTTCCCCTAGCTATTCCCACTGTAGGCCTTTGGCATCCCAAAACCCCCAGCTTTCTCTGGTTCAGTGGACACCCCAGTCCACACACTGCAGTGGAAGCTGTCTTAACTGCTTTGCCCCCAAGGATGTATGTTTCAAGAGAACGCTGCCTGGCTTACAACGTGGTTTGGAAATACGCTGCTGGCTGTGTTTTATGCGTTTTATCAAGTGTTTTTAACTTTGTACTAGCTGGAACCATGAAGGGCACAGTTTTAGAAGGTTGAAGTTAAATAACAATTTCACACCAGAAAATGTTCAGCAGGGGCCACCAAGCAACAAGCTGCCGGGCAATGGTCAATATTCTTGAACCCTGGAGGCAGCCGCACAGCCAGAGTTTGCACAGTGGCCACTGGTAGAGTTTGGGGTTGGATAATATAGCAGTTAAGCCCAGGGTCTTTGGAGGCAAGCTAACTGATTGGCCATATAGTCTTGGGCAAGATCATTCACCTTTCTAAACCTCAGTTTCCTCATCTGTAAAATGGTGATGATTTTATCTATAGGTATCCTATAGGTTTTGGGAGGATTGCATGAGTAAATGAACATGGAGTGCTTAGGCAGTGCTAAGTAGATGCTGCTGTTAGAATTATTATGACTTCCTGAGCTGTTGTTTTCTTACTGTCCTTAAGAAAGGAAGGAAGGTGTTTGCCACATCTAACAACCTTCAAGGATGCTGGCAACTTCCTCGCTGGGTCTATTTTGACTGTCATCACACTTAGACATGTCACATTCTAAACTAAGACATTTCAGCTAAGGGGCATGGGTCCAGGGACATTCTGGGGGAACTTAGTTGAGATTCCAGGGTGAAACCAATAAACCAGGTCTTCACATTCTGCTACTGTTCATTGACTTTAGGCTTTAAGCAATCTAAGCCCCATTTTCAGGTTCTCAGAAACCCATGCCAGATAGCTCAGAATCACATGAGGAGCTGGTTTAAAATAAGAAATTCCTGGCCCCACCCAGGACTACTTCACCGAGCCTCTTGGGAGAGAATCTGCATTTCGACAGGCTCCTCGTTGCCTCTTCTGTGAGCTGGAGAGTATGAACTGCAGCACTTGGGGCAAACACGGTGGCTCACGCCTGTAATCCCAGAACTTTGGGAAGTTGAGGTGGGAGAATTGCTTGAGACCAGGAGTTCAAGATCAGCCTGGACAACATGGCAAGACCCCAACTCTGCAAGAAATTAAAAAATTAACTGGATGTGGTGGTGCACACCTATGGTCTCAGATACTCGGAAGGTTGAGGTGGGAAGATCACTTGAGTCTGGGAGGTTGAGGCTGCAATAAGCTGTGATTGCACCACCGTACTCCAGCCTGGGTGACAGAGCAGACCCTGCTTGACTCAAAAAAAAAAAAAAAAAAAAAAAGTTGCGGCGGGGGCAAAAAGAACTGCAGCACTTGGACTTGAGAAACTGACCTCTACAGCCCAAGGGCATAAAACTAAGTGCCAGTGCCAGGCTCATCACAAGTGCTGAAGTCTCTTTATTCTTTATGAATAGAAAAAAAAAAAAAAAGACTAAATAAAATTGAAAAATAAACTTTCAAAGGCTAACCAAAAATCATGAATGAATAAATGAAGCAGCCACACGTATCTCGTTTCTTCTTTGCGGCTCCTCACCGTGTTGTCCCTGAAGGGGAAAGCATTAATATTTATTGAGGGGATTCTTCCTCTGTACAAAAGTAACGTGAGATTGATGCTTAAAACTCTGAAAACACAGAGAAACACTAAAGAAAAGACAAACAGGCTGGGTGTGGTGGCTCACGCCCGTAATCCCAGCACTTTGGAGGCCGAAGCAGGCAGATCACTTAAGGTCAGGAGTTCGAGACCAACCTGACCAACATGGTGAAATCCCGTCTTTACCTAAAATACAAAAATTAGCTGGGTGTGGCAGCAGGCACCTGAATCCCAGCTACTTGGGAGGCTGAGGCAGGAGAATCCCTTGAACCGGGGGGTAGAGGTTGCAGTGAGGCAAGATCGTGCCACTGCACTCTAACCTGGGCGACAGACTGAGACTCCTCTGGAAAGAGAAGAGAAGAGAAGAGAAGAGAAGAGAAGAGAAGAGAAGAGAAGAGAAGAGAAGAGAAGAGAAGAGAGCGTGAAATGAGGGGGATCAAATATAATTGTTAGCTCCAGGGACACTTTAGAATAATGTGTTTAAAACTGTTTTGTCTGGAGACTTAATGTATAGCATGGTGACTATAGTTAATAACAATGTATAATACACTTGAAATTTGCTATCAGAGAAGGTCTTAAGTATTCTCACCATACACACACATCCAAAAGTAACTATGGGAGGTTATGAATATGTTCATTAACTTGATTGTGGCAAGCATCTTGCAATGTTTATGTATATCAAGTCATTACATTCTGTACCTTAAATATATTCAATTTTACTTGTCAATTATGTCTCAATAAAGCAGAGGGCAATACAAATTTTTTTTAAATTTAGCATGCAAAAATTTTTTAAAAACAATTTCAAAGCTGAGTCCACAGTGTTGATTTTACTTGTACAAAATATTTCTGCAAAATTTATCCTATCATTTGGTTCACTCCAGTCCCGCCCTAGAAACCTGTCATACTTTCAGTTCAGGACCTACAGACCCACTGCAACCGGCCAGTTGTCTCTGCTGCCATGAGGGGAGGTCCCAAGTCATCAAAGGCGATACTGTCCCTAAGGTCAGCTGTAACCTTACATTGGAGTGTCTTCTTGTTATTATGAAACATAACTAAGGCTGGGGGGGGGAGGCTCACACCTGTAATCCCAGCACTTTGGGAGGCCAATGCAAGTGGATCACCTGAGGCCAAGAGTTCGAGACCAGTCTGGCCAACATGGTGAAACCCTCGTCTCTACTAAAAACACAAAAATTAGCTGGGTGTGGGCCTGTAATCCCAGCTACTCGGGAGGCTGAGGCACCACAATTGGATGAATCCAGGAGGTGGAGGTTGCAGCGAGCCGAGATCACGCCACTGCACTCCAGCCTGGGCAACAAAGCGAGACTCTGTCTCAAAAAAAAAAAAAAAAAGGACAAACAGAAATAATTGCTCAGAAGCCACCGCTGTCAACAATTTTTGAGGTTATTTCTGGCCTTTTGTATAATGTGTATAAATACACAATTATTTAACAAAAACCTAATTTATGCACAGGCTACTCTTCTTTGAATTTGAGCCTGCTTTAAAAAAAAAAAAAAAAAAAAAAACTTAGCAAGACATTATGAATATTGTCTCAGGTCAACAAATTCTTCGTCACCACAGTTTTAAACAGCAGCATAGCATTCCACCGTAGATATGCTGGGATATTTAATCCCTGTTCAATCACTGAATATTCAAACTCAACAATTAATTAAAAATAAAATAAGGGGGGGGGGACAGTGGCTCACGCCTGTAATCCCAGCATTTTGGGAGGCCAAGGTGGGTGGATCACCTGAGGTCAGGAATTAGAGACCAGCCTGGCCAACATGGCGAAATCCCGACTCTACTGAAAATACAAAAATTAGCTGGGTGCTGTAGTGCATGCCTGTAATCCTGGCTACTCAGGAAGCTGAGGCAGGAGAATCGTTTGAACCCGGGAGGCAGAGGTTGCAGTGAGCTGAGATCGTGCCACGGCACCCCAGCTTGGGTGACAGAGTGAGACTCCGTCGCGAAAAAATAAAATAAAATAAAATAAAATATGGCAGATTCTAATTCCTAGGCCTTTGGGGGACATCTGTCATTTTTTAAGCTCTACAGTTGACTTCAATCAGTAACCAGGATTGATGGCTACCATGAAAGATTACTTCTAGAATATTCTCAGGAAACCTTTAGAATTGGAACACAAATAAGGAAAATTTCCAGGCCCTGAGGACATCAGCAAATCTGGATTATATAAACCCCATTAATTCCAGGGTGAGCAGTGCTGTCACACATCACAAGAGGAAAGACCACTACTCCTTTTGTCCTTGTCACAAGTGGACTGACTTGATCCAATGCCCCTAAGATGCTGCCAACTTCATTTCTGATGAACAACCACTTTGAGAACGGCACCATGAGGCTCTGCCAACTGGAACGGCTTGTTTTTATCATTTTTTTTCTCTCTCTCTTTCATTTAATTGCCAAGCTATGACTGGAGTTTGCTGTGTCTTTGGGGCTCAGGTGTACAAGGAATTCCTACAAATTAAAAGATATATTCAAGAAAGCTCAGAGTTTATGAAATTATATGCCACTTAGTTTGATGTTAGTCTAATGCCCAACTCAGTGTCTTCTTGAATGTATAACAAAGAAAAGGTGATTTTTAAAAGTTAAAATTGGTTCAGGCCAAGCATGGTGGCTCACGTTTATAATCCCAGCACTTTGGGAGGCTGAGGTTGGCAGATCGCTTGAGCTCACGAGTTCAAGACCAGCCTGGCCAATGTGATGAAACCTCATCTCTACAAAAAATACAAAAATTAGCCAAGTGTGGTGATGTGCACCTGTGGTCCTAGGTAATTGGGAGAGGCTGAGGTGGGAGGATGGCTCGAACCCAGGTGGCGGAGGTTGCAGTGAGCTGAGATTGAGCCACTGCACTCCATCCTGGGCGATAGCCTTGTCTCAAAAAAAGAAAAAAGTTAAAATTGATTCAAAGGGAGTTGGTGACAGCTCCTTATAGGGGCAGTCTTGGTTGCCTCTCTATTCCCTACAATTTCTATCATGATCTCAAATAAGCCACACACGTTTGTTTAAAGAGTCCCTGCCTGCAAGAATGAATAAATAAATGAAGGAATTAACTAGGAGATGGCTTTCTATCCCATTTCAAGCCATACAATACAGATGATCTGAATTACTCTGCTGTCCTGCAGGTTTGGCCTTGGTTTCCAAAGACCACCCCAGTAATAACCCTCTGACTGCTTAAAAACTCAAAATAGCCAGTGCTTTTATCCAGTCCTACAATTCTATCCACAGAACCATAAGCCCATAGAATATGCTACCAGCCCAGTCTCCCCCAAGGAGGTGTCCCGCAAAATGAAAAGCATGGCATTCTTTACCACTTTCGGGTCGAGGGGCCATCTCCAAGGTCACACTAATTCATTTGCTACAGACACTGTGGCTGCCTTTAAACCCTGGGCTAGAAAAAGCCTCCTTTATTCTCCAGTCACCTCGTCTACGCTTTTCCCAGCCTCTCCGTGGGGTCAGCGGTGGCCACTTCCTTGTACCAAACTGCACTGCCCCAAACAGAACGCCAGCCGGATTTACCAGGATCCACAAAGCAAGTGTTCCTTTCTGTGTGTTTTTTATGGATAAGAAGAAACAAAATGATTCCTCTGTCACCAAGCTTTGACAACAGTTTTTGGGGTGGTGCATCCCGCTATGGGGTCCAGGAAGATCATATTCTGTCTGGGACATTTCAAAATCGGACTCCGCCACTCGCTGTCCCACGTTCTGGGAGCACTTCCCCACATCTGAATGTGTTTCCTTGCCCCAACTTTTACTTTCACTTTTGCTCCAGCTAAATAATTATATAAAGAACAAAAATGTATAATTTCTCTTTATTCTTTTACCATATAATTTCATTTTTCGTGCTGAACTCCTACAAAGCCTCAGCCGTTCTCACATTTTTGTTTGAACCAAACATAAATGCTCTTTTTTATAAAATAAATCGTGTTCTATGCTTGCTTGCTTTGCCAATGTGCCCTGATTGCTGATTGTTCTAAAATCACTAGTCTGTCTTCCCTTGTAAACTCTCAGATGAAGACACCCACTTCTGACTCACTTAGCTGTGGTCCCCTGCAGCCAGGTGCCTCCAAAATGCGGCTGGCATTGACAATAACCATTTCCCAGCTTTTAGAAAGAGATGATAAAGCTCTGTTGTAGTGTCTGAGCCACAACTCAAGAAGGTAATGAAACAAAGCATTAACATTCCAAAATGGGGGCCGGGCGCGGTGGCTCAACCCTGTAATCCCAGCACTTTGGGAGGCCGAGACGGGCGGATCACGAGGTCAGGAGATCGAGACCATCCTGGCTAACACCGTGAAACCCCCGTCTCTACTAAAAAATACAAAAAACTAGCCGGGCGAGGTGGCGGGTGCCTGTAGTCCCAGCTACTCGGGAGGCTGAGGCAGGAGAATGGCGTAAACCCGGAAGACGGAGCTTGCAGTGAGCTGAGATCCGGCCACTGCACTCCAGCCTGGGTGACAGAGCAAGACTCCGTCTCAAAAAAAAAAAAAAAAAAAAAAAAAAAAAATTCCAAAATGGAAGGCTGGGGGCAGTAGCTTACACCTGTAATCTCAGCACTTTGGGAGGCCAAGGCGGGCAGATCACTTGAGACTAGGAGTTCGAGATTAGCTTGGCCAACATGGTGAAACTCCATCTCTACTAAAAATCCAAAAAAATTAGTCGGGTGTGGTGGGGCGCGTCTGTAGTTCCAGCTACTCCATAGGCTAAGACAGGAGAGTCACTTGAACCCAGGAAGCGGTGGTTGCAGTGAGCTGAGATCATGCCTCTGTACTCACTCCAGCCTGGGGGACAGAGCGAAACTCCATCTCAAAAAAAAAAAAAATCCATAATGAAGAAAGATCCATGTTTACATTCATTTTGCCTCTACTGAAAGACAAAATATTGCATTTAGAGGGGACTGCATCTTGGAGATGAGAGTAACCGCTCTAGTTTGTGCTCATCTCGTCCATCTGACTCCGTGCCCACACTGTGTTAAATGTTTTGCAGGTGTTACATAATTTACATGATATCTACCATCACTATCTCCATTCTCCAGGTGAGGAAATGAGGCACGGAAGTTAGGTGACTTGCCCAAGGCACACAGCTGGTGAAGGGAAGGGCTGTGATTCCAACCCAGGCCCTGGGGCTGCAGAACCTGACCTGCAGGAACAACAGGATCATAACCAGACCCCAGTGACCCAGGCCCCCCAGGCCCCAAGGTTCGGTTGCAGCTGGAATTGCAGAGTACTTCATGACATCAAAACAGGGCACCAAGCAGGTCCAGTTTACTCTTAATGCATTCATTACTCATCTCAATTTACAGGCTGTTTTGATTCAAATCAATGAACAGAAGAATGTTCTGCTGTTTATCATTTGTTCATTCCTACTGTCATTACCGTCTTCCCCAACAAGGCACCCATTTAGTGGCATAACTTCTCCCTGAACTGCCCTAGCCCCAAAAGAAAAAGGACTTTGATAACAGAGTTACGGATCTGCTCAATCCAGCAGCACTTTTCTGTGAAGCCTGTGGAGCAGATATGAAAACTTGGGCGAGAAGACCCCAACCCGGGTTGCTATGGGAAGTCTGAGGGGCTGGGTGGGCAGGGGCTGTGGAGCTGAAACATTAGAAGGGGTTTGTTTCTCGGGTTTCTAAGGCTAGAAACTCCTGGAAGGTTTGCAGCCAGGGGACAAGAAACTGTAGCTATCTGGGCTTCCAAACACCAGGAGCCTGGATTAGAGCATTTGGCAAGGGACCCTTTCATTTGCAGACCTCACAATACTCCGATTCTTTCTTGCATGTTAGTGAGCACAACACCGAGGTTTGGAGAAGGAAAGCTCTAGAAGGAAATTCATCCCGACGTCAGAGGCTTCTTCACAATGCGGGGAGATGGCGCCCCCTCGTGTTGGGATGATCCTTCAGCACCTGGACCAGGCTGAGAGCGGTGACCTTGAGCGCTAAGCAGGTGGTGGCTTTAAGATGGGCTTGGTCTGCAGTGGGGAGAGGCCCGGGCCCCGCGGTAGATGACCAGTTCCCACGGCTTGGGGTCCTCCGTCTGTCATCTTCCAGATCCAGGAAGTCTATACTACAGACCCTCCTAAAGCAGCTTTCTCTAAAGAGGCAAAAAAACCACCAAACTGTTTTTAGATATGCTATAGGCTGTTTTTCTCTAGCAGATGCACCAAATCCTAATAATAAACAGTTTAAAATGATTCAGTAAACTGGAATCCCATTGTCCATTTCTGTCAACACTTTTTTTGGTTGAAAGCGTGATCAGTTCCAGCCCAGCGACCTCGGTAGATTGGCATGACTCCCCTAAAGCCCCCTTTAGTGGGGTAAATGCTAGAGACCCTTGCTGAAAGCTGTCAAGGGCACTTTCCCATCCTTTGGGTGTAAACAGAAAGGCCAGCTACATGTAAAAGCCCATGACTCCAAGACAACAAGTGGTTCTGGTCTGCTAGAAAGGATTCATGCACAGTTTTTTTAAACGAACTCAGAAAAGAAAAGAACAGAAAGAAAGACAAAACTGAAGCAGAATTCACCCCAAGATAAATAAATATTTGAAAAATGCAAACATTTCTCAGGTCCTTCTGGTGTAACACAATGTATAGGGGCCAGACATGGTGGCTCACGTCTGTAGTCCAGCTACTCTGGAGGCTGAGGCAGGAGGATCGCTTGAACCCAGGGAGGTCGAGGCTGCGAGTGAGCTGTGATGGTGCCACTGCACTCCAGCCTGAGGGACAGAGCAAGACCCTGACTCAAAAAAAAGAAATGCAAAGGGAAATTGTTGTTACCACTCTTTGCCCTAAACAAACACCATCCTTATCTGCATTCTGCAGAGCTAAAGAAAATTCCCCCAGGTTGGAGGAGTCTATGTTAAAGCTAAGCTTTGGAAGAAAGTTAAGAGGTAATCTGATCCAATTCCTCAGTCTTTCATGGATCTCCTTAACTTGAGGCAATTGCCTTCATGTCAGAAGCTGTGTTACCAGAAACCACAGCGGATGTATCTCCCCTTTAAGGGGAGATACATTTATTAGCAAGTGACAGGATCATGTCACTCTTGTTTTTCTGATTATAGTAGTGACATGTGCTCATTGTAGAAAAATACAGAATGTGGTTTGTAATTTTTCCTCATGTCATTAAGTATTTTTTATGTCATTAAATACTTTTTGAAAATCTCTCTCTTTTTTTTTTTTAGACAGGGTCTCACTATGTTGCCCAGGATGATCTGGAACTCCTGGGCTCAAGTGATTCTCCTGCCTCGACCTCCCAAAGCACTGAGATTATAGGTTTAAGACTATAGTCCTGCACCCAGCCCTGAAAAATCTCATTTTAGTGGCTACATAATATGCCATTTAAAAAGCCATTTTCTTATGTTCAGACATGTGTTTCTAGTTTTTTGCCATTTTAAAGCTGAGTGCGGTGAGCATTTTCCACACTAACATTGGTTCAGATTTCTGACTAGTATAGATTGGAAGAGTTCTTTCTGAGTTAAAGGAAAAGTCACTTTTGGCTGGGTATGGTGGCTCACGCCTGTAATCCCAGCACTTTAGAAGGTGGAAGGCGGGAATATCGCTTAAGCCCAGGAGTTCAAAACCAGCCTGAGCAACATAGTAAGACCCTCATCTCTACAAAAAGATAATGGAATTAGCTGGGGGCATGGTGGTGCATGCCTATAGTCCCAGCTGGTAGGGAGGCTGAGGTGGGAGGATTGCTTGAGCCTGGGAGGTTGAGGCTGTAGTGAGCCATTATTTTGCCACTGCACTCCAGCCTGAGTGACAAAGTGAGACCCTGTCAGAAACAAAAAAAATTATTTTAAGTCACTTTTTTTTTTTTTTTTTTTGAGATAGAGTCTCACTCTGTCGCCCAGGCAGGAGTACAGTGGTGCAATCTAGGCTTACTGCAAACTCTGCCCTCCAGGTTCAAATGATTCTTCTGTCTCAGCCTCCTGAGTAACTGGGATTACAGGCATTCACCACCATGCCTGGCTAATTGTTGTATTTTTAGTAGAGACAAGGTTCCACCCTGTTGGCCAGGCTGGTCTCAAACTCCTGACCTCAGATAATCCGCCTCAGACCTCAGATGGCCTCCCAAAGTGCTGGGATTACAGGCGTGAGCCTTTAAGTCACTTTTTAAGCCTTTGAGTCACTTTTTTAAAAGCATGTACAGTGAGGGTCTGATGCCGCCACACTGCTCATTTCTACCACTGCAAATGGTTTCTTTGTTGAGAAAATAAAACAGTGAGCAATATTTATTTTGAATTGAAAGTCAGTGTAAACAAAAACATTGAGCTTAGATGTCTGAGTTTTGCCCTGTGGCCTTGGGCAAGTGCCTTTGACTCCGCTGGACTCGGGCAAGTGCCTTTGATTCCGTTGACCTCAAGGACTAAAATATTAAAATAACTCATTTTTAAATGATTTGAGTTTGTGCAGACAGAAAGTGCTATAACTGCAGAGTGCTAAGTCTCTTCCCTTCTATTTTTTTGAGACAGGGTCTCATTGTGTCACCCAGGCTGGAGCGCAGTGGTGCGATCTCGGCTCACTGCAACCTCTGCCCCTCAGGGTTCAAGTAATTCTCCCACCTCAGCCTCCCAAGTAGCTGGGACCACAGGCGTACGCCCAGCTAATTTTTTTTTTATTATTTATTTTTTGTAGAGACAGAGTTTCACCATGTTTCCCAGGCTGATCTTGAACTCCTGAGTTCAAGCCCACCTCAGCCTCCCAAAGTACCTAGATTGCAAGTGTGAGCCACCGCACCTAGTCTCTTCCCTTCTGTGGGACACAATTCTTGTCCCTTTCCAAATGCTGTGTCCTTGCATAGCAGAGGGTGTGGCAGTGTCACAGCTGGGAAGTTTCTGCCAGCTCCCTCCACATGGGAATTTGCATATGGCACCCTGGCCTGACTTTGCAGTGATTTGCCTACAGGCGCCCAAAAATCCAAGAGCAGGCAGGAGGGAGGTGTGGATGCAGGGGTATCAGGCTTCAGGGCTTCTGTGTTTCTCCCCTTGCCCACACCACTAAAATACACCGGCTTCAAAATCCCATTCCAGAAACACATCCTGAATGATTCACTTATTCAAATTCAACCATAGAGATGGAAAGAGATTGGACTTGGTGCAGGTGCCTGGGTTTGAGATGCAAATTGCCATTTCCTAGACAAGCTACCTAAGCAGGATCCAAAACCTTTTCACCATCTGTAAAATGGGGGAATACGAAGCCCACCTACGTCTTGAGTCATCCTAAAACTCAAAATAAAAATGAAACTATATATGTGCAATCACTTAAATCCTAAAATTGAAATGACCATAAACTACTAGTTTGGAGATGTGCAAGTGGCTGGAAATTATTCTAGATGTGAAAAAAGTGTGTCTAAAGATGTTTAGAAGATTCAGAATTGTTTAAAATGTCAAAAAGTTGGGGGCAGGGCGCCAAGTGTGGTGGCTCACACCTGTAATCTCAGCAGTTTGAGAGGCCAAGGTGGGTGAATCACTTGAAGCCAGGAGTTCGAGATCATCCCGGGGTAAACACAAAATACATAGAGGGCATTTCTCTGCTGCTGTGCAACCTTACAGTTTACTTATAATTAATTTTCTTTTTTTCTTTTTTCTCCTTATAATTAATTTTCCATGCAGCTTTTCAATTTTCTCTCACCAAGTTGTGCCAGTTTTGGAAATGTATTTCAAGATTTTTCTAGATATAAAAAAAGATGCTTAGAAGATTCAGAATTGTTTAAAATGCCAAAAAAAAAGGGGGGGGGGTACCAAGTGAGGTGGCTCACACCTATAATCCCAGCACTCTGGGAGGCCGAGGCAGGAGAATCACTTGAGCTCAGGAGTTCAAGACCAGCCTGGGCAACATGGTGAAAACCTGTGTCTACAAAATACAAAATTAGCTGGGTGTGACTGTGTGCATATGTAGTCCCAGCTATTCAGGAGGCTGAGGTGGAAGGATTGCTTGAGCCTGGGAGGCTGAGGCTGTAGCTGATCCATGATTGTGCCACTGTACTTTAGCCTGGGCAACAGAGTGAGACCCTGTCTCAAAAAGTAAGCAAATAAATAAAATAAAATAGAAAAAAAAAAAACATAAAAAACGGAAACCATCTCAATTGTATTCAGAGTCTAGAGTTTCCCAAGTATATTTGACCCTAGAACTTTTTATTTGTATTACATCTGTTAACACCCACACTTCAGAAAACACAGGTTTTGCAGTTTAATTTCTCATAGAATATAAAGTTTATAAAGGTAGGCACTGTTGTAGCTTCAGGGACTAGAACAGCTGGCTGCACATAATAGCTGCTCACTAAATTGTGTTAAATAATGTGCTGAATACTTTTCATTAGGCTTATTTGAAAATAGTCTCTGAAAGTTTGCAAAGTAGAGTAAAACAAGGATTTTCATGTGCTGCTACGGAAACTATAAATTGATTAAAACTTTTGAAAAGCAGCTTGGCTTCATGCATCAGAGGCTCTTAAAGTACTCACATTCTCTCACCAAGTTGTGTAAATTCTGGAAATCTATTTGGAAATTTTCCTAAATATGAAAAAAAAAAAAATGACCGGGCGTGGTGGTGTGCACCTGTAGTCCCAGCTACTTGGGAGGCTGAGGTAGGAGGACTCCTTTAGTCCAGGAGCTCTCAGCTGTAGTGCACTATGCCGGTCAGGTGTCTACACTAAATTCAGCATCAATATGGTGACCTCCCAGGAGTAGGGGACCACAAGGTTGCCTAAGGGGGGGTGAACAAGCCAAGTCAGAAACAGTAGGTCAAAACTACCATTTTTAGGCCGGGCATGGTAGCGCTTGCCTGTAATCCCAGCACTTTGGGAGGCCCAGGCGGGCGGATCACCTGAGGTCAGGAGTTCAAGACCAGCCTGGACAACATGGCAAAACCTCATCTCTACTAAAAATACAAAAACTAGCTGGGTGTGGTGACACACACCTGTAATCCCAGCTACTGTAGAGGCTGAGGTAGGAGAATAGCTTGAACCGAGGAGGCAGAGGTTGCAGTGAGTTGAGACTGGGCCACTGCACTCCAGCGGGGGAGACAGAGTGAGACTCCATCTCAAAAAATAAATAAATCAGTACATGAAAATAAAAATAAAATAAAACTCCCATGCCGATCATTAGTGGGAATCATGCCTGTGAATAGCCACTGTACTGCAGAACAACATAGCCAACACCATCTCAAAAAAAAAAAAAAAAAAGAAGGCTGGGCGTGGTAGCTCATGCCTGTAATCTCAGCACTTTGGGAGGCCAAGGTGGGTGGATCACCTGAAGTCAGGAGTTTGAGACCAACCTGGCCAATATGGTGAAACCCGGTCTCTACTAAAAATACAAAAAAATTAGCTGGGTGTGGTGGCACGTGCCTATAATCCCACCTACTTGGGAGGCTGAGGCAGGAGAATTGCTTGAACCCAGGAGGCAGAGGTTGTAGTGAGCTGAGATCACACCATTGCACTCCAGCCTGGGCAACAAGAGCAAAACTCCATCTCAAAAAAAAAAAAAGAAAGAAAGAAAGAAAAGAAATTTATGTCTAAATATGCTTAGGAGATTCAGTATTGTTTAAAATGGCAAAAAAAAAAAAAAAAAAAGGAAACCATTTGAATTATGTTAAAAAATCATAGAATAATTAAGTTGCAGAATATGCACTGGATGGACTACCCTGCAGCCATTAAAATGATACTTAGAAGCTTTTATAATTTGGAAATAGGCTTATATTATAAGCATGAATGCATAACTCATAGGTAATTTTGCATCCTTTTCTTTATTGCATTAAAGAAAAAGGCAAAATACCAAGTTGTATAAAGATTGTTAATCTGTATGTATAACAAAAGCAAACAAAATAAAGAACTAACATAACCAGGTGTGGTGGCATGCACTTGTAATCCCAACTACTTGGGAAGCTGAGGTGGGAAGACTGCTTGAGCCCAGGAGTTGGAGACAAGCCTGGGCAACATAGTGAGACCCTCATCTCTTAAAAAAAAAAAAAAAAAAAAAACTTTTATTAGCCGGGCTTGGTAGCATGTGTCTATAGGCCCAGCTACTGGGCAGGCTAATGTGGAAGGATTGCTTGAGCCTAGGAGGTCAAGGTTGCAGTGAGTCGTGATCACACAACTGCACTCCAGCCTCGGTGACAGAGCAAGGCATTGTCTCAAAAAAAAAAAAAAAAAAAAAAGACCAAATTAATGAGTACCACTCTGTCAGGCAATTGTTCTAAGCACTTTACATATATACGTTTTTATTTCTCCTAATGACCTATAGGCAGATACTATTAGAATACCTATTTTATAGATAAGAAAACTGAAGCACAGAGAAGTTATACAATTGGGCCAAGGAACTGATTGGGATTCAGGCCAGGGTAGTTCAGGCCACAGCCTAAACAAATGTTGAGAAACAAGACACCAAAATACTTATAACAATTGCCTCTGAGTGGAAGAAAAGAGGACAATTACATCTTTATCTTTCTCTACATTTTAAAAAGTTTTTAGGGGGTTGGGTGTGGTGGCTCACTTTGGGAAGCCAAGGCAGGCGGATCACTTGAGGTCAGGAGTTGGAGACCAGCCTGGCCAACATGGCAAAACCCCATCTCTACTAAAAAGAGAAAAATTAGCCTAGATGTGGTTGTGCCCACCTACAGTCCCAGCTACTCGGGAGGCTGAGGCAGGAGAACCACTTGAACCCAGGAGACAGAGGCTGTAGTGAGTTGAGATCATGCCACTGCACTACAGCCTGGGTGACAAAATGAGACCCTGTCTCAAAAAAAAAAAAAAAATTATAATAACGAGAAAACTACTCTCTAAAAGGGCAAAATAATGAATTAACGTTTTTCTATAATACATCTGAGCAGAGTACTTTTCTTTTAAGTTGATTACAGAACCCCCACTATTACAAACAGGAATACTGACCCTTGCTCTGCCAGCTAGTCTCTTCTCCAACAGAGGAGAAAATTCGACTGAATTCTATTTAGAGAGAACGGGTTGAAGATAGGTTGTTTTTATGGATGAAGAGAAACTATATCCAAGGCTAGTATCCAGTTCTTAGTTTCAATATCAAATTTGTTCAAACCCGGGTTCTCCTATTTTAGGCCTGATGCTCGGATAGCCACTCTGCCCTAGCCATAATCAAGAATCTAAGTGTCAGAATCCCACCTGCCCTCACAAACCAACAGCTCAGTTCTATACTCAGGTGAGATAGGTGAGAGGGGAGGGGAATGGAGGACCACAGAGATTCTTTGCTTTTGCTTGGCCAAACTTCAGTGAGGCTCCTGAACCTTCTCGGAGGCCTATCTATACACCTCCCTGTAAAATCCAGTTTTAGCAAAACTGCTAAGTCAGTTTAGCCAGCACCCCCAATCTTCGATAACCGATCATCTTTGATATCTGATCAGGGTCCTCATCCTTCACCATCTGATGTCTGATCACCCTGACCTGTCTTCTACAAGATCCCTCTAGGTCATTTTAGCCAGAATCCCCCTTACCCCAGTTTCCTCTTAGTAATTTTCTATCCACTGACCCCCGCCCTGCTCCTTGGCCATAAATTCCCATTTGTCCGTGCTGCTTTCGGAGCTGAGGCCAATCTCTCTGCCCACTCCCAGACCCGGTTGCACTGGTCCTATACCCATCGCTATGGTCCTGAATAAAGTCTTCCTTACCATGCTTTAACAAGCATCATTGAATAACTTTTTATTTAACAATGGGTAGTCATGGCCCAGCTAAGAGGGACGTGGTGTCCGCTCCTGGAGCTGCAAGGCTCCTGGGGGCTTTTTGTTTTGGTTTGGTTTTGTCTTTGTGTGCAACGTGAGAAAAAGCCATTGATGCAGGCTTTAGCATGCTGGGAAGGAACAGTCAAGAATCTAGTGACGCTGGTAATAACTGTGAAATGGAACAAGTGCCACTGTGTTTATCTAAATGTAAATTTTAAAACTGGGAACAGCAAATCCATTCTACAGTGAGGGCCGCTTGGCCAGTAACAATGATTTCATTTTCAGGTGCAGTCAAAGCCCTATGGCTCCACCGCAAGGGTCTAGCCCTTACCACTGCCAAGAACTACAACTCCCAGCCGGAGGGAGGTCTTTGCGCCTGCGGCCTGACGCCCTACACCTACACTTCCCAGAGAACCTAGCGGTTACGCTAACGCTCGCGTGCGCCCTTGCGCGCCTCTCTTTTCCCACTCGGGTTTGACCTACAGCTACCCGAGAGAAGATGGCCGCCCCAGCAGTGTCCGGGCTCTCCCGGCAGGTGAGAGAAACATGATCCTGAGAGCCAGTGGTAGGATCCCTGCTGGGGTGACCGGTACCAAACCCCGAGCACCAGGGTGCGATGCTTCGGCTGGGGAAGTCTGGCAGTCTTCAAGGTCATGGGACCCGGCAAGTGGGAGCGACTAAGGACGACCCAGCGTTTGTCCCCCGGGTTGCCTACGGGGCAGAAGGCGCGGGGCTGTGCGTGCCGTGACCTTGGCATCCTCCGAGCACAGCCCCAGGAAGCTGCTAGCCTGAGGGGCGCAGGAGAGGGGGGTCTGCCGTTTGCTGAATTCCGGGGAAGGGGCGTGGCCTAGCCCCCAAATCAGCTTCCTTTGCCATTGTGGTAAAACCTGTCAGAGATCACTTACTAGTAATGCTAAGGAATATTTGTAAAACACATTTCACAGTTTTATAAATGAAATGAGGCCGAAAAGTTTAAATGAGTCTTTGCTCAGCCAGTAAGTGGTAGAATTGAGATTTGAACCCACAGAATCACCCAGAAGATGGAGTTTGAAAAAATTTTATGCTCTTTGTACTGAATATCACCATGGTGCTTTACATATCGTGACCCCTTCCTGGCATCTTAGGTAATTTTTACATAAGCGTTACAAAGTCTTAATCCTCACAAGCAGTTTTGATAAAACACATTCCATAGCTGGAAGTATTTGAAGGTGACCTGCGATCCGTGACCTGTGCGCTTGCAGGTGATTTTTAAACTGTAAGACTGTCTCTCAGAGGTAGGGCCTCTTGTCAGATCGAACTCTGCGGCACTACTCAAAAAATTCATCTTTATTTTCAGATAGCATTTGGATTCCGAGGAGGGTACATCTGTTGCAAATGATCTGCTCAAGGGTGTGGTAATAGGAACGCCAGAATTTTGGTTAAATATTTTTGAAAGGTGCACTCCTTGGAAGTTAGTGTTTCTCTGTTATACGGGTGTGCTAGCCTCGGTCCATTCCTAGCGAGCTAGAAGGTTAGTGAGAAGGTGATTTCCCAGGCAACTTGGGATAATCCTCGTTGGGTAAGTTTACTCCTTAGTAATAATAAGTAGCTCATCCTCATGTAATATGTGAAGATACAAAGAGACAAAACTAATGCTTTTAAGGTCATTAAAAATTTGTTGTTGTTATTGAGTTACGTGCAGAAATTCTTCAAGTAATCTTGTTTGATCTATTTTCCTTTATTGCTTCAAGGTGCGATGTTTCAGTACCTCTGTGGTCAGACCATTTGCCAAGCTTGTGAGGGTATGTTAATTTATATTCTTCTGTAATGATAAGCACGTGAAAAGTGTTAGTCAAACAGCAGTACAGTTAGGGCGTGGATTTTTGTGTAGTTACTATCTAAACCTTTCTGCACGACTTGTGGTTCCCAAAATGTGATGTGTGCGTAGGGTGTGGAAAGGAATGGCGTTGAATACTTGCTTTGTGACAGGCCCATGCATAATCTTTCAATATGAAAACTTTTTTTTTAATCATTTGTTTTTCCATTAACCCTCTAAAATAGGGAAGCTAACATTTACTTATTTTTTAATGAAAGAAACAGGTTTAACAAAATGACATGCCCAAGTTATCACAGGAAATTATTACTAGGAGTTGATATTAAAATCAAGGTACCTTGGTTTCTAATGCAATTCTGTTGCAGTTCTCTATGTTCCATTCTGGTTAGGAATATTCATACTCTTCACACTCTTTCTCTCCACTAGGAAAGAAAGGAGGCTCACTATTTCAGAGAGTTGCCAGTCCCTTTCTTTTCAAACCGGAAGTAGTCCAGTTGACCCCTGATAAAGACTATTAGTGACACATAACAAATGAAGTTCCCCAGAAGGCCCCCAGAAATGATACGTGACACCAACAGCTGGTAACAACCCTGTTGGAACATGAAGTCTGACTCCATTTCTGTGGGTTATTTTGAAATTCTTTATTTGATTAAGGAAAGTTCCTGTGTGATAGAAAATTGAATCAACTGTCAGGAAGCAGGAACTTCTCTAAGATGTGCTGGGTCAACTATCCTACCCACACTTTTCCCCAGCAAATCAACAGTGAGCCAGTCCTCCCCTTGGAAAAATCGGGTAAAGGAAAGATCATAATACCAGCCTATGTCCTTAATGAACCCACATCAGTTGGAATTTAGGAAAAATAATTATCATGTCCTGTCCTCATTACCAGCCCCAAATCTCAAATCAAATGATCAAAATCATTTTGTCCTTCATGTGAGAGCTTAAAACCTCATAACAGTGTTAAGGAGTAACTGGTCTTCCCATTTTACAAAAGGGGAAGCTGAAGCCCTGGGAAAATGTACCTGAGGTTACTCAGCTTAGTCCTAGAGCTGGACTGGAACTAAATCTTTCTCATCCAAGCTTGAGCCTTCCCACTACAACCATACACAGCACCACTAAGAACATGTAGTTACACACTGATGGTAGAAAAAAAGTCTGTAGTTTACTGTGAAAAATAATTCAAGCATCAGGTTTTTTGTGAACTGCCAAAGGGCTGTGTTAAATTGAACATCGCTAGGGAGGCTATGTAAGGGAAAATGTATAGTGTCAGTATGAAATGTATAAAAGTATATTTGTGTGTTTCATAAACACCTGTTTTCCTAGCTCTAACATACTCGAAACTGTCTATCAGTGTTCACAGCCTCCCATACTTGAAACTAAATAGTTACTGAGTTTAAAGGAAACATAAGCTCATCTCAAAATTAAAGTACAAGTAATTGATAAAGGTAGGTAAACCTGGAAGGGACTTTAGACACTGCCTACTAAGCCCCTCATTTTACAGATGAGGAATTGGAGGCTTAAAGATTTGAGTGCCCTGACCAAGGAAACATCCCTAATTTACTTGCAAATTGCCGTTTAGGGCAGCTCTTGGGTGACACATTAAACTGTTTTGTGTTAAAGAGATATATTTTTTAAAATATAAATTTTAAATTCTGCTCTTGACAGTATACTATTAACTGATTTTCCCTTTTGCTTCCTCTCCTCTTTCACCTTTTCTTTAAAGCCTCCTGTTCAGGTATACGGTATTGAAGGTCGCTATGCCACAGCTCTTTATTCTGCTGCATCAAAACAGAATAAGTTGGAGCAAGTAGAAAAGGAGTTGTTGAGAGTAGCAGTAAGTAGCTTTCCTATTCATTACACATTAAGTTCCTGTTTGTATATTTTTTCCTTTGGTTGTTTGACTGCATTCCTAATGAGGTGTATCCTACAAGAAAAAGAACTGGGAAAAAGCCATTTTCTGTAAACATGTTTTTAGTGATAATGTTGGGTTTTTGTTATTATAAGACATATAAAAAGAACAAACAGATACATATAAGGATATTAATATTAGGAACCAAGATCTGGGGCTAAGAAAAGATAGAAATGTAAAATTAAAATAGATGATAATTTAGGAAAATTGCTATTTCAGTGGAGAATTTAAAAGCTACCTTTAAAAATCTATACTTATAACTGGGCATGGTGCTCACACCTATAATCCCAGTACTTTGGGAGGCCAAGGTGGGTGGATCAGGAGGTCATGAGTTTGAGACCAGCCTGGGCAACATAGTGAAACCCCATCTCTACTAAAAACTACAAAAAATTGGCAGGGCATGGTAGTGAACACCTGTAATCCCAGCTACTCCGGAGGCTAAGGCGGGAGAATTGCTTGATCCTGGGAGGCTGAGGTTGCAGTGAGCCGAGATCGCACCATTGCACTCCAGCCTGGGTGATGGTGCAAGACTATCTCACCAAAAAAAAAAAAAGATTATATGCTTCTGGGCTAGGTCTTTAGAATATATTGTGATTTGGCTTTACTGAGAATTTGTTTTCATAAACCCTTTTCCTCGGGTTTTAATTGCCATATTCTATGCTTGGAGAATCAGAGGAGGCTCAGATGTGTCTTACAGGTTCTTTTCATTTGGTAGAGATGCTTTGCAATTGTCAGAACCCCAGAAGTAACCAGGTGGACCTTTTCATTGTTATTTTGTTCCCAAAATGTGAGGGAAGAATGACAGGCTGGGGCACGCTGGGCAGCAGAGTTAGTACAGGGGTATGGGCTTCCCGGTGGTAATAGAGGACTGACAGGCAAAGACTGTGAGGCTGCTGCAGGATGTTTGTAACTTTTCTGTAAACATGAAAAGCAGAATAAATAACCCGTATTAACAGAAGCCTACATTGTAACAATAGGAGAATGTGTGCTTTCATTTTCACTGAATTTTCTAGTTGACAAGTTTCTACACATTATGTTGCTTCCTTCTTTGATTTTCTAGCTGCCACCACTGGTAGTAAGGTCTGCGTTAAAAAAGGTGAAGGAGACGCAGTCTGGTATATAGCCTCTTCAGAGGAAGTTATGTTCTTTCTTAAGATTCTTCATTCCTTGGCCGGGCGCAGTGGCTCACGCCTGTAATCCCAACACTTTGGGAGCTGGAGACGGGTGGATCACAAGGTCAGGAGATCGAGACCATCCTGGCTAACACGGTGAAACCCCGTCTCTATTAAAAATACAAAAAAGCCGGGCATGGCGGCGTGCGCCTGTAGTCTCAGCTGCTGGGGAGGCTGAGGCAGGAGAATGGCGTGAACCCAGGAGGCAGAGCTTGCAGTGAACCGAGATCACGCCATTGCACTCCAGCCTGGGTGACAGAGCAAGACTCTGTCTCAAAAAAAAAAAAGATTAATCATTTCTTAATTCACATATCTGTAAGTTTTTATTGTTTAGAAAAAACAATTCATAGGCCAGTTGTATAGAATTCTCATGTTCTATATTAATCATCGTATGTATAGTCTATAAGTATTACCGTTCTGCACTGTTTATGTTGTATTCATTTTTCACTTGAGCTTCTATTGGAACTTCCGTCTTAACAGGCAGAATAATTTTAGCTCCATATTCCTTCCTTGATCCATTTACCTCTGCAGATAATGCTTAAGGTCTTAGCTGGTGTGATAAACTCTTAATGATTCTCACAGAGCCCAGGAACCCAGCCCTGTTGTTGGAGACATTTGGAGGAAGGGCAGGCAGGAACAGACGGGGTCTCACACAGGCGTTTTTGGAGATGATGGCTATTGTCTGCTACTTGTCAGTTATGCCCATTTTAAACAGAAACAATCGTGTTTACAATGGAGAGAATGACTTGGATTGTGGGCATTAGAATGGAGTTTGTCTAAAGCCTGGAAGTCAGTCAAGACATGGAGAAAAGGGAAGGCAATTATCTGAAGACACTGAATATCAGCAGGGTTTTGGCACTAAGAGGGAAGGATAATGCAAGCATCATACTGTCCTCTGGATGATGCAGGAGACACAGATAAACATGAAAAACTAGGTAACCCAAATTCCAGAATGCTTTCAATCTGTGTATGCCTGCATTTTTTATGGAAAAATGTCATTTCTGTGGGGTCACTCAAGTGGAAATGTTAGCATTGGATGATAGTATCTGACCAGTATCCTGGATCAGAGACAGGATTCTGGCCAGGAGCCTGGGAGGAGGTGCTAGGAGAGTAATTGAAAGGCGTAGAGAGGTGTGTTAACTGAAGGTGCTCGACCGGAAACTGCCATTGTTGGTTTGTTGGAACTCTGGAGCAACATGCGGGAAGCTGCACTTGGTCACTGAATGCACATATTTGTGATATAACAAAATGAGAAGAAGGTCGTTTCCCATGATGGTTGTGCTCCTGTTTTTTGGTCCACTCTGTCTCCCAGACTCTGAGGCTGGCTGCTCTGGCAGCACCAGAGGTCTCGCAGAATCTGCTGGGTTCCCTGGACACCGTAAGAGGCAGGACCCCTCCAAGGGAGCGGTGAGGAGGCCTCTGCAGTCAGAGCACAGTTTTGAGGTCTGCACTTTAGAAATAGCACTGCTAGAAAAGCCAGACTATTACTCTCTTAAATACATTAAAATATGCAGTCAAGTGAAGTTTTGGCTGCTTAGTGTTTTATAATCTTTCTTGAAAAGCAAAAATAAATTTAAGAAATTTCATACAGTATTTTTAAATTTTTTTGAGGAACATCATTCTATCCTATATAAAATCCTGGTGCAGTGCAGTGTATTCTGAAAGGCAGTCAGAAAATTGTTTGATTATAATATTTTTGTCATAAGTTCTTTGACAGTGCTAATTTAATTCATAAAATATTTAATTCATAAGAAAGTGTGTTATGGCCAGGCACAGTGGCTCATGCTTGTAATCCCAGCACTTTGGGAGGCCGAGGTGGGTGAATCACTTGAGGTCAGGAGTTTAAGACCAGCCTGGCCAACATGGCGAAACCCCTTTTCTACTAAAAATACAAAAATTAGTCAGACATGGTGGCGCACACCTGTAATCCCAGCTATTCGGGAGGCTGAGGCAGGAGAATCGCTTGAACCCAGGATGCAGAGGTTGCATGAGCCAAGATTGTGCCACTGCACTCCAGCCTAGGCGACAGAGCAAGACTTTGTCTCCAAAAAAGAAGACAGTGTGTGCATGGCACATCCTTCATTTGTGCTCTAAAAAATTTAAGAAATTTTTTTTTATACTTTCAGCAAATCCTGAAGGAACCCAAAGTGGCTGCTTCTGTTTTGAATCCCTATGTGAAGCATTCTATTAAAGTGAAAAGCCTAAACGACATCACAGCAAAAGAGAGGTTCTCTCCCCTCACCACCAACCTGATCAGTGAGTATTAGAACTTTTTCATTTGAGGTGTCTTAAAACTGTGACTGGAAATGTGGTCCATGGACCATGGGCATCAGCATCCCCTGGGAGCCTGTTGGCAGTGAAGAATCTCAGGCCTCACACTAACCTGCTGAATCAGAGTCTGCATCTTAACCAGCTCCTAAGTGAATTGTTTGCATATTAAAGTGTGAGGAGCACTGTCTAAAGGATGCTAGGACCTAAGTGTGTCTAATTGCATAGTCAGTAGTTTCAACTGTGGAGGCAGCCAATATGATACCTACCAAGAAAATGGTTTGTAGCCTCTGGGTATACCTTGATCCTTGGAGACATTTGCATTCTTGGGTACATTTGGACTGCTTTTCTGTCTCTCTTTTTTTTGTTGTTGTTGAGACAGAGTCTTACTCTGTCAATCAGGCTGGAGTGCAGTGGCATGATCTCAGCTCACTGCAGCCTCAACCTCCCAGACTCAGTGCTCCTCCCACCTCAGCCTCCCTAGTAGCTGGGAATACAGGTGCATGCCACCACACCCAGCTAATTTTTTGTATTTTTTGTTGAGATGGGGTTTCTCCATGTTGCCCAGTCTAGTCTTAAACTCCTGGGCTCAAGCCATCTGCCTACCTTGGCTTCCCAAAGTGTTGGGATTACAGGCGTGAGCCACCATGCAGCCTGGATTGCTTTTCAGATCGTCATAGCCAGCTCAAAATAAAAATTGCAAAGAAAGTGTGTTCATGGAATCATCTTTGAATTTGTAGCCAAACGTATAATCTGTAACGTAAATATGAAAATCAGATTGCAAGCTGAGTACAAGAAGTCTGTTGCACATCTGTATGGGTGAGAACCCCCCATACCTACTAATTTAAATCCTTGTCAGTACAGTCTATTTAAAAAAACAAAATCGGATATGCATTTTAAATAACAAGTTGTATCTTCATTCTTTTTTTTTGAGACTGGGTGTCTCTTTCTGTCACCGAAGCTGGAGTGCAGTGGCACAGTCTTGGCTAACTGCAACCTCTGCCTCCTGAGCTTAAGCGATCCTTCTTCCTCAGCCTCCTGAATAGCTGGAACTACAAGCATGCCCCACCATGCCCAGCTAATTTTTGAGGTTTTTTTTTTTTGTAGAGACGGGGTTTCACCATGTTACCCAGGCTGGTCTCAAACTCCTGGATGCAAGCTATCTGCCCACCTCGACCTCCCAAAGTGCTGGGATTATAGGCGTGAGCCACTGCACTCAGCCTCCATTCAGATTCTTAAAGGACATTGAATATATTGTGATTTTAAGAGACAAGATCTTACTCTGTCGCCCAGGCTGGGGTGCAGTAGGACAGTCATAGCACACTGCAGCCTTAAACTCCTAGGCTCAAGCAATCTTCCTGCCTCATCCTCCTGAATAGCTGGGACTATAGACATGCACCACCAAGCCCTAACTTTTTTGTAGAGATGGGATCTCGCTCTGTTGGCTGGTCTTGAACTCATGGCCTCAAGCAATCTTTGCACCTCAGCCTCCAGCAGTTGGGATTATAGGCATGCGCCCCTGAATATGGTGTTTTAAGGCCACAAATCTAAGTTTGTTTTTTGGGTTGAGTATACAACTTCATGAATAGCTTGTTCAAGTGAGTTTCATGTTACTGAGACACCTTCACGTTGTCAGATCTGCTTGCTGAAAATGGTCGTTTAAGCAATGCCCAAGGAGTCGTTTCCGCCTTTTCTACCATGATGAGTGTCCATCGCGGAGAGGTGCCTTGCACGGTGACCACCGCATCTGTAAGTAATGGGTTGTTGCTGCTGTGTTTGCCTTGATATTACATGCGCCACCTTTTGCAGGAAGAAGGAAAAAACGGTAAAATCAAGAAATTGGGAAAGGTAACTTGTCACCTGGGGTGTTTGTTTCATTTTTATATCAGCTTCTGTGACCCTTTGCTTTGGAAAAGCCAGCATGTATCTTAGTAGTGCTTCTGTAACCAGTGATTTATTCATAAGGCCTGGGTTAAATGTAAAGTACATCAAAATGTGTTAGAAAAGAGTGCTTTAGACTCCAGTATACGTTTGAATTATATTATAAATGCCGCTTGAAGTAGTTTACTGAAACTAGAGTTCTAGAGTTTTTTTTGAGACAGTCTCACTTTGTCACCCAGGCTGGAGTGCAGTGACATGATCACACTTCTGCAGCCTCAACCTCCTGGGCTCAGGTGATCCTCCTGCCTCAACCTCCTGAGTAGCTGGGACTACAGTGCACCCCCACCACACCCAGCTAATTTTTTTGTATTTTTTGTAGAGGTGGGGGTTTTACCGTGTTCTCCAGGTTTGTCTCGAATTTCTGGGCTCAAGTGACTCACCTGCCTCGGCCTCCTAAAGTGGTGGGAATAAAGGTGTAAGCTACCACACCTGGCCTGAAACTCGAGTTGCAAACCTTTCATCTTTCGTGGTGGTGAATGGGAAGGAGTAGAACGGATGGGCCTTTGTATCTTATATAGAGTGGGCTATAATTAGCTACCATTTATTGAACCCTACTATATGCTGAGTACTTTATTATTTTATTCAGTATCAAAAGATTCATGTGAGAGAGAAGTATAATTATCCTCATTTTACAGATGAGGAAGCCGAATGCAGGGAAATGCAGTCGCTTGCCCAAAGTCATACAAGGTGGGACTAGAATTTGAACACAGGCCTCAAGGCCTCTTGGAAATCCATATTCCTTATACTACACTTCATTGCCTCCCAGAATTAATTTTGTTATTGTCTTAAATACGTATTTTCGGCCGGGTGCGGTGGCTCAAGCCTGTAATCCCAGCACTTTGGGAGGCCAAGACAGGTGGATCACAAGGTCAGGAGATGGAGACCATCCTGGCTAACACGGTGAAACCCTGTCTCTACTAAAAAAATACAAAAAACTAGCCGGGCGAGGTGGCGGGCACCTGTAGTCCCAGCTGCTCGGGAGGCTGAGACAGGAGAATGGCGTGAACCCGGGAGGCAGAGATTGCAGTGAGCTGAGATCTGGCCACTGCACTCCAGCCTGGGCGACAGAGCGAGACTCCGTCTACAAAAAAAAAAAAAAATACGTATTTTCTTCCCTATATAACTCAGTCAAATGTAATGTAGCTCACTCTACAGGAAAACAGGAGAGTGTGGTAGATTTACTTGGAATTTGTAGCACCTGACCTCATCCAGATTAATAGTTCTAAGCATTTAAAGGACAGTCTGACCTTCTAGTTAGCACAGATTCAAGGAGAGGCATCCTAGCACATCATACTTATTTGCACATTTGTAGTTCAGTAGTTGGTGCCCCCAAAACATGTGCCTGGTTGCAAATCATTACAGCCCAGACATAGGCAGGGAGCCCTGTGTGGCTGCACCGGTTATCCCTAACAGTGTGGCGCAGATGAGAGATTCACCTGCCCCACGGTCACCCATCATGAAGCACTGGTGCAGGGCATTCTTCAGTGAATACAAGGACATGATTTTCTTTTCTTGTCTTTTCTTTTCTTTTTTTTTTTTTTTTTTTTTGAGACTGACTCTCTGTCACCCCGGCTGGAGTGCAGTGGCACAATTTCAGCTCACTGCAACCTCTGCCTCCCAGGTTCAAGCAGTTCTCCTGCCTCAGCCTCCCAAGTAGCTGGGATTATGGCACCCGCTACCACATCTGGCTGATTTTTTGTATTTTTAGTAGAGACGGGGTTTCACCATGTTGACCAGGCTGGTCTTGAACTCCTGACCTCAGGCAAGCCACCCACCTTAGTCTCCCAAAGTGCTGGGACCACAGGTGTGAGCCACCGTGCCCAACCACAAGGACATTATTTTCTTTTAAAGCATACTTATTTTTGCAAAAGATTTTAGAACCAACTGTTACTAATGCTTTTGATGTTGATACTACTGGGTTCGTGAGTCTGTACTGTTTGAAAAACATTATCTTGATGAATGACTAAGAGCACAGGCTTTAGAAATACACAGACTGGTTTCAAATATTGGGGCTAGTCCTCACTTGCTGATGTGACCTTAGGTGAGTTTCTTAACCACTCTGATCCTCAGTTCCCTCATATGTAAAATGGGAATAATAACCACTGGCCTTTCAGGGCTGCCCACATGAAGGGAGATAGTAGGTGTGAAATGTCTGGCATAGACAGGTACCTGGCAGTTTGTACATGTCTCAGTGGAGGGTATGTGTATTTCAGAGTTCTGTAACCTTTTAGTCTCAGTAAATAATGTTTTGAATAAGAATAGACTGTGGCCAACACCACCATCCCTACCCCCAAAAAAGGATATTGTTAGATCTTTACAAAGACAGAAATTTTTTGGCTAAATTTTTTAGGCTCTTGGAGGAGGGGCTAGGGAGGTAGGATTTATGACAAGTTTAAAAAAGGCCTTTGCAGCAGGGTGTGGTGGCTCACGCTTGTAACCCCAGCATTTTGGGAGACTAAAGCGGGTGGATCACTTGAGGCCAGGAGTTCAAGACCAGCCTGACCAACATGGTAAAACCCTGTCTCTACTCAAAATACAAAAATTAGCCGGGTGTGGTGGCATGCACCTATAATTCCAGCTACTTGGGAAGCTGAGGCAGGAGAATTGCTTGAACCTGGGAGGCGGAGGCTGCAGTGAGCTGTTATCTCGCCACTGTACTCCAACCTGGGTGACAGAGCGAGACTCAGTCTCAAAGGCCTTTGCTTTAACAGCCTTTTTCATTTTCACCAGTATAACACTTAACACTATAACATTATAACCAACTAGGAGTAAGAGTTGGGGCCGAGAGGAGAGTGCAGTCTGGATGTTTGAGGTGCTTGCTCTAAAGTAGATTATGGAGCTGAGCTGACTTCAGAAAAAGCCAGCTGCTCCATGTTCTCTCACTGGGGTTCAGAGAGTGGAGTGGCCTGCCAGAGTTACAGGTAGCTGTGGATGCGGGGAGATGAACAGCCAGCAGAGCTAGGGAAACGTGAAGATGTAAAACCAGGTTAAAATGGCAGCTTTTCACCCAAGGACATGATAGGTGCATGGTGTGACCCCAGGGCTGCACCCAGAGGGGCCTGCGTCCTCCTGCATTGATGGGGCTGTGTCTTCAGGCATTGGAGACTTGAGGGCCTTTCCTTGTTAATTCCAGGTTGTACTGCTAGCACACACAGCAGAGGCAGGGAGGAAGTGGCATTTATAGGCAGTCCATGAACGACTGAGTGGGAGCTGCCCAGGTGACGCTGTGAGGCACGGCCTTCCTGTGCTCCCTGAACCTCCAGCACGAACAAGGAGTAAATGCGGCAGAGCAGCTCGATGATGGGCCCAGGTGGCTAAGGGCTCACAAGGCCTGTCTTGGTGATGTGGGCCTGGAGTATTTTAACTCTGGAAGTTTCTGTTTTGCTTTATCTAAATTGAAAGGATGGTTTTGCCTTTCAGCCTTTAGAAGAAGCCACACTCTCTGAATTAAAAACTGTCCTCAAGAGCTTCCTAAGTCAAGGCCAAGTATTGAAATTGGAGGCGAAGGTGGGTTTTAAATTATTTATGGTATGTTTCCTCAGGTTCTTTTAAACTTAAAATGGCTACAGAAAGTACTCGTGAAGTATCAGATCTAACTCTATACTAATTTTTCGGTAGTTAAAAGTTGGTCTTTATTTTAAATGTAAATGATGATCTGACTGTGCAGTTTTACTTTTGCCTTTTTCTAGGCGTAATTATAGCCTCTCACATTTGTGTAGCACGTTGAGCCTTTCAGAACACTTGTGTATGTCCCATTTGATGAGTGCGTTTTCACACTTGCCGTCGATTTTCTTTTGTAGACTGATCCGTCAATCATGGGTGGAATGATTGTGCGCATTGGAGAGAAGTATGTTGACATGTCTGTCAAGACCAAGATTCAGAAGCTGGGCAAGGCTATGCGGGAGGCTCTCTAAGTGCTGGTTTTCTGCCATCAGTGAGAATTCTTAAACTTGGAGCAACAATAAAAAGCTTCCAGAACAGGTCATATTATGTTCACTGTCTTTTAAAGTGGAATGTAGAAGGCTTCATTTTTATGCCTTTTTTTGGTATCCCCTGAGTATAAAGGCCAAAAAGCCCTTTTGGCCTAGAGAATTTGGTTTGAGTAGTTTACATTTAGGAATTAATGGGTTAGACACAGCACCTAACACATGGTCATTCGGCAAAGTCTATCTGGTCCTGCCTGCCAAAATCCCATGTCTTTAAGGGCTTGTTCAGAACTCCTGGTCCCTGCTAGATCGTCAGATCTGTGTTTGCTCCATAGTCCTCCAGGGAGGCCTCTTCCTAATAAAATGCCCTTCATCCTGACATGAACACACCTGATTATAGGCTGCTCTGTAGCTTTCAAGGCCATTTCATGTACATCTGAAGCTTCGTAACAGCCTTGTCATACGGGTGGGACAGACATCACCCCACTTTACAAATGAGGAAAGAGATTGAGGGGCCCTGGAGATGTGCTCAGAGTCACCTGTCTGGACAGCTGGTTGTCAGGCCCTAGAGCCCATGTTTGTACCACTATATAACTAACACCATGCACTGACACGTTGCTGGAGCAAATGGACAAAAGTTACCTTAGGTAAGTCCCCTGCCCCTTCCCACTTTGTCCCTAAGATGCTCCTAATTCACCTTTTAACCAAAACCAGTTCCCAGGTCAGCTCTTCCCTTACATTTTACCTTTTGGTCTTCTAGAGAAAATAGAGTTCCCCAGGCAACAGCCCGCTCAGGTGCCTGTTCCTTGGTCAGACTCCAAGAGCTTTTGGCCAACAAACCAGTTCCCTTCCCAGAACTACCCCTGGTTGGGCAGAGGCCGGACCATTGTAGGGAAGAAGTTCTCCAGAGCAATGACATGGCCCAACGCTGCTCCCTACGTGCTCGTATGCTGCTCCCTACGTGCTTGTGCTGGGACCAGCATGCCCTCCACATGACACGACACTCCTGGCACTCAGGCTTGGCTTCAACTCCAGCTTCCTCCTGGCAAAGTTTTTAATACATGATCGCCTAATGTGACAACCAACGGAGACATCACGTGGCCTCAACCTTTCCAGGAACCAGGAGTGCTGAGGCTGCTGGTTGGCCCAAAGACCAGCCACCTTTTAGGTGGGCCTAGGGCTACTCAGCTAGAGACCACATTCTTGAGCCTCTGGCAGCACCTGACCATGGTGCTGAGTTCTAGCAAATGGGAAAGGAGAGGAAGTGATGTGTGCCTCCCTGGACTGCCCTCTTGAGCAATCCTTAGTCCATCCCTCTGGCTAGATACAGACAAGATGGCAAGTGATGCCAAGGGCACAGCCACCCTGCCAGGCGTTTCCACTGCCCCTGGGCTGTTAAACGTGATGAAGAAATAGACCTCTCTTCAAAGCCATGGGATATTGAGCTCTGTTTCCGCAGCTGAGTCTGCAACCTAACCACGACCACATTCCAGGTTTCTCCCCCGCCCCTTGGCGCCCCCCCCCACCCCGGCTCACTGCATGCAGGAGCCTGCTCTGCACAAGGTGGCGTCATACACACAATCACAGCTCTACAGACACGTGATTGCCAGTGGACAAACCGTCTTGGCGGGAGCCTCATGCTGCTGATGCCCGGATCCTTCAGAGTCAAACTCAGCAACCTTCCTGTTGATCAAGCACATACAATCTCGGGGAATGATGAGGCGCTTCATATGTTACCTTACAAGGTCACCAGAGAGAACCCAGAGATCTGTGTACAATGATTTGTTTTTTGAGATAGTGTCACACCATCATTGAGGCTGGAGTGCAGGGGCACGACCATGGCTCACTGCAGCCTCAACCTCCTGGGCTCAAGCCATCCTCCCGCCTTAGCCTCCCAAGTAGCTGAAACTACAGGTGGTGTGACCACACCCTGCTGGTTTTCGTATTTATAGCAGAGACAGGGTCTTGCCATGATGCTCAGGCTGGCTTTAAACTCCTGGACTCCAGCGATCACTGGCCTCGGCCTCCCAAAGTGCTGGGATTATAGGCGTGAGCCACCACACCCAGCCTACAGTGATTTTCTTCATAATATTTGCTTTAAACTGAGGTGAAAGTTTTGCAGTGCCTTGTATATGGGATGTTTTCAATGCATATTAGCTATTAAATAGTACAAGCGGCCGAGCGCAGCCAGGGTGACAAAAGCGAGACTCCACCTCATAAATAGATAGTACCGAAAAATACATTTTTCTGTGAAGTGCGTCAAACTTAACCTTTATTTTTGTGTAGAGCATCTCCATTAAGTGATTTTCTTTCCCTTGTGTTTTTCTTTCCTTGCTGAATTTTCTGCATTAATAAGGATTACTTCTGTAATGAGAAGAAAACTAAATGTTTGAGAATAAAGTATTCCCTTGATTATGCTGGCTACTAATCATGCTGAAATAGGTATTAATTACATGTTTTCTACCAGTGATTCCATCCACTCTGGGCTCCGTGAGGGAGCGCTCAACAGACTTGGAGAGAACTAGGTATAGTCTGGGAAAGTTAATTATTGCATTTGTTTTTAATGGCATTTAACTTTTATTTTTAAAACAGGGTCTCACTCTGTCACCCAGACTGGAGTGCCATGGCCTGATCATGGCTCAACTGCAGCCTTGACCTCCTGGACTCAAGAGATCCTCCTGCCTCAGCCTCCCTAATACCTGGGACCATGAGCATGTGCCACCACGCCTGGCTAGTTTTTTATTTTTTGTAGAGACAAGGTCTCACTATGTTGCTCAGGCTGGTCTTGAACTTCTGGATGCAAGCAATCCTCCTGCCTCAGCCTCCCAAAGCACTGGGATTACAGGTGTGAGCCACCATGTCCAGCTTTAACTTATTTTTAAAACTTCTAATAACAACCAAGAAAAGGGCATAAGATTTTTATGTTTTTCAAAAATGGGACATAATAGTTTTAAAAAGGCAAAGACATACTGCTGTAGGTCAACTTTTAAAAACTGTGCTATGTAACAATTCAACTAGTGTACAAGCCAGCTAGAGAATTTAAAGGACTCATTTATAGTGAGTTAAATCAGTGATGAAATAGGAATGGCCTTAAAACCAGAACAGGAGGAAACAATCTAATAAAACTCAGTGTTGGGTTTTATGGAACTCAGAATGACGGATCACCCAGGTTCTGAACACGTGGAGTTGCGTGTGTTAGAAACTTCTCCCTGGAAATTCAGTGACCCTTCTGAGTGTCTTTATAAGACAATCAGCTTTTTGCGCCGCCCCCTCAACCCCAGTCACAGAATTTCTTATGCTGCACAACACAGAACTTCTCCTATTCTCACAAAGACTTTATACAGAGAAATCTATTTCTGCTTGGTGTTAGCTAACATTTATCTACAGTCATAGTAGAGTTGAGAGGGTTGTGGGTTGGTTTTGTTTTCTAGGTTTATTTCCGCACAATTTTCCTTGCACAGCTACAACCTTATCTGTGGGACGAGAAAGAGACACCATTTGCAGGGCTATTAGCTTCCTGTGCTCTCAGAAAAGAGTGAAGCAGAAAGAACCCAAAATAATCCACTATAACAGATTGACTTTTCTCATTTTATTCATGAACTATTTGAATTTAAACCACACAGGTCAAAATGACCAAAGAGTTGTTTTTTGTTTTTGTTTTTGTTTTGAAGAGATTGTTCTTTTTAGGTTCAAGATACACAGGAACAGCAATTTGTACTGATGTTGCTACTGGTTTAAAGAAAGGTCTCAGTTACCATCATCTGAATGGATAAAATTTAACATTTCACACATAATAAGTTGCCAAAGGAACACTCAAACAGCAAAAACAAACCTCAGCTTCTTCCAAACAAAAAAGAAGAAACAGTGTTTTGGCCCTGCTTCATCAAACCCTTAGACAAATACATAAGTCTACAATTTATAATAGTGTCTAGTAATTCTTAGAATTCCATTAACATTAGATATCAGACAATATACTCTCTCTTTTATGGAAAATTAAACAGTACCATTATTTGGCAACAGAAGTATATTACAATCAACAGCACATCCATCAAGGGGCAGGCCTGGTCCTACCCCTGGGCAGGGCTGTGAGGGGAGCAACGTGCACCAGCACTGTGGCCTGCTTGTCACTGGAAGCACAAGGAGCTCACGTTCTGATGGATTACATTCTTTTCCAAACAGGCAAAGGCTATCTGGGAGGGTTCGCTAGCACTTCTGGGAAGGGAGGGCCTCATGTTCTAGCTTTTCTTGTCCCCAGACTTTTTTGAAACAACCAGGGCCCAAGTGACAGTTGACTGGCTGACTTGTTCCCACTCACAGCCCTCTTGCCACCCCAGCCAGAGGCCATCGTTCTAAGGAAGGAGAGTCAGGGCCTGTTTGGGGTGAGTGAATCAGAACTCATCTCCTCTGTTGGCAGGCCTTAGGTGCCCTTCCAAGGCTGTGCCTGAACAAAGAAATCTCTAAACAGCTCCATCTTTGGGAATAAAGCCAGTTATGAACCATATGGACAGTGCCTCTAAGTGATTTGCAGATTATTCATACACCTCAATAGATTCCAGGAAGCTTCCAGAAATCACGCTTCCCATACTCCTGAAGTCAGGAGCTTTACCGGTTCAGGCCTCTCAGGAAAGGGGCTCCAGTTGCTGGTTGGCAGCATTAAGATGCACACAGCCTGTTGAAAGAAATGTTGAAAACCTAACACATTCTTCAGATGTCTTTTCAGACCACAGACCCTCAACCTTCCACCAGCACTGTCACCCACAAATACAATGCGTTCAGATCACCAGAAACCAGCTCTTTTTGTTACTGCAGTATTTCCAGGCTGCCAGGGGAGGCTGGTCTCCTGGGGTTACCCCCCTCCTGAAATCACTTCTGAATGCCTCTCTCAGGGGTTTAGACATTGAGTTTCATGGAATCCACCTTGGGTGGCCTAAGGGGCACTTCTGGTGGCCAAGTACAGAAAGTCTGCACCCCAGAAGCAGCCTGGACTCCTGATCCTTTTCTGGGAATGGAGAGGGGAGGAAGGCGTCTTCCCCCTGGGGTCTCCATGGGAACATGGGCATCCAGAAGTCTGCCCAAAATGGCTTAACCCAGAAACCCTAAACCATCCATCCACCCACCTGGCTGTGCAACAGTTGAAGATGGTGAGGATGCATCAGGAACTTTCATGGAAAACACAAATGCTAATTAGGGATAAACCGAATCAATCCAGATAGAGAAGTAGAAAGGGTGACCTGGAAGTCAGAGTGGGCTCTCTAGTGGGATAGCTGTGTCAGCCCCAGATCCCTAACGAGTCCACTAGAACCCAAGGAAGCCTGCGTGGCACATGGGTCTGGTGAAAAACAGGCTCCCGATCCTCTCATCCTTCCTGACACAGGTACCCTCTCGGATATGTGATCTGCAAAAATCCATTTTTAATGCAACACCAAGGTCCCATGCGAGGTCATGGCTACAGGATACTTTTCATTTGATCACACCACCACCCATTACACTGAAATTTTTCATATTTCCTCCAGGCAGGAAAAAAAAATGACTCCCTTGATTTCTAACATATACAACTTGGATTTTTTTTTTAATATAAATTTAGTTGAGTTGAACCCAAGTAATCTGATTAAGCATTTTCTACTCTTGGAATAGGTTTTAAATTTTTTTCTATAGTTTTATGCACTTAAATTAGATTCCTAAAATACTCTCATATACATACAGAAAAATAATCTCTCAATGACAAATCACATTTTACAATAACAAGTTAAATATTTTTGACTACAGAATCTGTGTTAGTTTATGCAACATTTAACAGCATAGCCTCTTACATACCATATATACATTTAGTCATGGCCATTCCGTAAACACACAGCAGAGATTTCATGATGAACATGAAATGAATACAACCTTTTCCCTTTATGTAGTGGGAGTTCGCATTTTTCTTAGCTGGAAACAGCACAGAATGTAGAAAACCGGTATCATCCACGGGACATTTTTGTTGCAGTTTCTCATCTGTACACATGTATTTACACGTAAGTTCACCACCTATACGTGTAACGGTACAAAGCTGCTGGAGCTAAGGCAATACACAACATGGGGTGGGCAGGGGCCAACTCCCCTATCTATGCAGGGCCACCAAGGGATAAGAAGAGGCCATGGAGAGCACAGACTCCGGCTTGCGGGGCTACAGCAGACGAGATCTGAGGTTGATTTCACAGTTCAAAGATACTTGGGGCTGTTGGCCGTGTTTGCTTTAAATGCATGTCTAAAATTAAGTAGCATTAACATAGATCTTGCTAAAATATCTATTTTCTGTCACAGTGAATGTTTAGCAGATGACATTTTAAGGATGTTGATTTATAGAATTGTACCTCAAACGTTCATTAAAACTAATTCTGACACGCTATTAATGAAATGCCCCTGGAGAAAGAACGTTGCAGAACTTCCCATGGTCCGGAAGATTGCATGACGCACGAAAACAAAGCTATAATTTGTTACGTCATTCAAGGTGACTCAATCAAATCCAGGTGAGATGAGTCTGCAATTTCTGTTCAACTTTCTGTCAACATTTTTACTTAACAAATATAATCCCAGACAGAATCAGGGAACATAGTGAGGATTATTGCTCAATGTGTATGGAGAAGGGGAAATGGAACTGCAAACATTTTGGAGCTGTCCAGCCCAGGAAAAGTAAAAGCTCATGAAAGAAAGCAACAACAGGAAGCCCAGCTCCATGGTCAGCTGCCTCCTGGGGCCACAGTCTTCTAGAACTTGAGACTACTCACACAGAGGGTTCTTTTCTCTCCTACCATCCCCTACTTAAAAGCCACACATGGGATCCTAAGCGGAGAGTCTAGCTGGGAAGTAACAGCCTCTCCGAAGCAGGTTCCTCCCAGACACCTGCAGACCAGATGATGTGGTCCAGCTGGGCAGGGAGGCGCTGGCGCCGCAGACTCCCCTTCTCTCCAGCGGGTGAAGGCTGGAGGAGTAAGTGTCCAGCCACTGGGGAAGGGACACTGAGCACTTCTATGACCCTGCTTCTCTTTGAAGGCAGAAGGTTGGAAAAGGCTTGCTGTTCTCCCAGGAAAGGGGAGAAAAGCTCCCGGTGGCTGACCAAGGGCCAGAGGAAGGGTTTTATTTCCAAGCAGTGAGCTCAATGGTAAAGGCTCACAGCTGCTTGATGCCCTGTGGCCCACCCTGAACTGGGAACCCAGAGCTCCTGCCACCACCGGCAACCCCCTCTCCAGCCTTGGGGTGCAGCTGTGAACTAGGGGCTCAGTTCCACACCCTCTAGCTAGTCCAGGCCATTTGTGCTTTTAAGGAAATAAATGCAGGCGTTTAGAAAAGTATATCCGCCCAGCTTGCCACAGCCTGCCGGGAGACCTTTTAAAGTGAGAAGACCTGAGACACAGCCCATCTGCTTCAGGAGCCAGCCCAGAACAGTGTGGTCAGGGCCAGCCTCGTGGGTGTGCCGCCTGGCAGCCACACGGGGCCATTCACTCAGAAGGGACTTGAGTGGCTTAATGCTCTCCTGTCACTGTCTAGAAATGCTTCATCACCTGGCAAGGGGCCTCGCATTTTCATTTTGCACTCTGTCCACAAACCACGCGGCTAGTCCTGTCCAGGACGATAGGACAGTGGAGTAACGTGTTTCCAGTTTCCCTCTCCAAGCCACAGAGCCATGCATCCCCCCAAATTGTGGGTAGGCACACACACACACACGCACACATGCACGCACATACAAACATGCACACATACACATGCACACACACACACCCATGCACACACACATACACGGGCGTGCACACACATGCACACACACGCACACACATAAACACATGCTTGCACACACAAGCACACGTACACACACAAATACATACGCGCACACACATACACGCACACACAATGCACACACAAGCACGCGAGTACACACCACGCACTGAGCTGCTGCATCCCACCAACAAAAATTCCCTTCCACCTAAAGTTCCAGCAGTCTAAGTCTGCAAGCGGAGACTCTGTAATCCAGTCCCAGTAGAGCACACTGTAACTCCCAGAACGCTTGCTGGGAAGCAGGGCCTCCTCCAGGTCACCTGCCCTGCAGTCCACCCAGCCGACAGACACTAAAGCAGATGCAGAAAGGGTGGGAAGGCTGAGGACCTCCGTGCAGCCCCAGCCTCAGCGGCAGGGAAGAGCAAGGTCTCACTGGAGACCCCTGGCGCGTTAGGCTCGAACCCCAGGCTCGCCGCGAGCTTCCTTCCCACCCAGCCTTCAGTCTCTGCCAGGCCCACATTCCTAGCTCTGAGTCCGTGTTCCTGTCTTCCCCTACACCTCACATCACCAGCAACTCCTTCGGCGATCTACACAAGAGCAATGCCCAGCAGCTGCGGTAGGTGGAGCCGGCACCTTGAAATCCGCCAGTGAAAACAGCAAATTTCCTCCTCCTACAGGGAGACCCTCCACCCCCGCCAGTGACAGTGCACAGAACGGCAGCCGCTACTGCTCACCCAGCGCTACAAAGCCACCACACCCTTTCTTTGGTTCCTGTCTGCCCCAGTCCCCCATTCTGTTTAGATACAGGAATGGCAGGAAAGAAGAGATTTGAGTTAAAAAAGAGAAATGCAAAGGCGAAGAGAAGCAGAGTTGCACAGGAATGTTACTTTCAAAAGATACAAGCATAAAACCAGAGCTTCTGGAAGAAGAAAATATGCATTCTTACCACTGCCTAAAAAGAAGCTTTAGTTTCTGGTTAATCCTCAGGAAATATCTGAGAAACGCTGATTTTTTTTCTTTTTTTTTTTTCCAAGGCTGACCAAGTAAGTCCACTTCTAAACACAGCTTTATTTGGTGGGCTTTGAATACTAAAATATTGATACTAGGCAGATGATAGTAGCAATATAGGCTGGTGTAGAAAATAGAACAGAATCCTATTAAAACACAACTCACAAAACACCCCTGACATCCAGTAAGGGGAAACCGACCCTGAAATCTGACAAGCACACATAATTCAAAAACATTATTATATGGGTGTAATCTGGTTCCCCCAGGGCCAGGGTAAAGAGGTTTCCTTTGAATGGAGGAACTGATTGAGGCTGCATGGAACTAAAGAAGTTTTTGAGAGGTGGATATGAACTTCTTTTTTTTTTTTTTTTTTAAATGGAGTCTTGCTCTGTCACCCAGGCTGGAGTGCAGTGGCACAATCTCGGCTCACTGCAACCTCTGCCTCCTGGGTTCATGCCATTCTCCTGCCTCAGCCTCCCGAGTAGCTGGGACTATAGGCGCTCGCCACTACGCCCGGCTAGTTTTTTGTATTCTTTAGTAGAGACGGGGTCTCACTGTGTTAGCCAGGATGGTCTCGATCTCCTGACCTCGTGATCCACCCGCCTTGGCCTCCCAAAGTGCTGGGATTACAGGCATGAGCCACCGTGCCCGGCCGAACATTTTTTTATAAGCGTTGGGTCTTATTTTAATGACTTAAAGTTAGTTTGCCATTAAAAGCAATGGTAAAAACCGCAATCACTTTTACACCAACCCAATCCAATTAGGCTTGCTTGAATGCCACCAAGGCAGGCCCGTCCGAGCTGCCCCCCAGCTTCTAGGAGGGTGGCCTGGACCAGGATGGGGACTCCCTAAATGAACAGTGCATTAACTACTAAGATGTTTCTGAGAGATCACAACCCAGTGATGCACTATCTAGTGTGCTGGTGTCTGGGTTTTAATGCTCCCAAGACAGACAGCTGTTAGATGTCTTCTTTCACGTGGACTAAGTTTCCATGCCTATCAGGAATAAATTTCTTTTTTTTCTGGCTCCTACAGATATAAGGTTATGTATCTTAGTTGATCCTGATGACCTGCAGACATATCCTGGATCTGATACAGTGCAGGGTGAGGAAACAGGAATTCGAGAACTTTCCTTTCTTCTAGCTCAAATAAACAACTGCGTTGCAAGTACAGAGAAGCAGGATCCAGAGGAAGCTGTGGGGCGCCACTAAGTTGACCAGCCAATTACTTCCTCCATGTCAGGTCTAACCAGAAGAGGTCTGCATCAGCTCTTTTTGTTTGTTTGTTTTGAGAAGGACTGTCACTCTCTTACCCAGGCTGGAGTGCAGTGGTGTGATCTCGGCTCACTGCAACCTCCGCCTCCCAGGTTCAAGTGATTCTCCTGCCTCAGCCTCCTGAGTAGCTGGGATTTTAGCTGGGATTACAGGTGTGCGCCACCACCCCTGGCTAATTTTTGTATTTTTAGTAGAGACAGGGTTTCACCATGTCGGCCAGGCTGGTCTCAAACTCCTGACCTCAGGTGATCCGCCTGCCTCGCCCCCCCAGAGTGTTGGGATTACAGGCGTGAGCCACCGCGCCTGGCCGGTTTGCATTATTTCTCTGAAGAACCCCTCACAAAGCAACATTAATTGATCAGAACCATTCAAAATAGAATAAAAATATCCAAGGGCTCAAGGGAAACATTCCCTCTAGAAGTCGGGCCCTGCACATGAAGTACAAGTCACTGCAACAAGGAGAGCAGGGACTGAGCCACATCTTCATCAGAAGCCGGGCTGGCGGGCACGTGGGAGTGTCAGGGGATGCAAACGGGCCTGAGACTGCTTCTCCTGGAATGAGCTGACCTGGAGGTCCCACAGGAGGAAGTTGCAGGGAATGCATCCCTGGGCCCCCAGGACAACTCTCATCAGGCTCCTCATAAGCCTGTAAGGTCACTGGGCAGAAGAGCTGGAGGAAGCTGCCCCGTGAATGGCAGCTGTGGTTTCTTTGCACCCTCAGTCTTCTGCTGCTTTACAATATCACCTCATGAGTGCAGCCTCCTGGCACTCATGGACAAGGAAAGCCCACCTTCCTCTAGAAGGGGCCCAGGCAGGTAGGCAATTACACTGTAGTTGGGAAAAGAAAGAAAGAAAGAAAGAAAATGCCCCCATTTGATCAAGCGTTGAACGTCCCTAAAAGGAACTGAGTGTCTACGTGCAGGAAGCTGCTAGATCAATGTCACGGGAATTCCTGAACCTCCCTCACTAGTGCAGGTTAAGGCTGTTCTAGGGAAGTACCTGCCACTTATATTTAATACAAGCCTGTTTCCGTCCCTGAGATCTGCCCCAGAACATAGGCTGGCTTAAAAATCCTCATCTGAGCTCAGCCTTCCCAGAAATGGATTCATCTTCTGTGTCATTTGAAAAATGAACTGAAAACATAGAGAAACACAAGCATTTGGTCTCACTGGTCCACTCCAGGGAAAAGGAGGAGAATGAACATTCTAACAATATACTAAGCAGCCCTTGGGCCATTCCTGGAAGTAAGGGGACGTCTCTAGCGGGCATGTCAGCACCCCATGGTGCAAAGAGAAGGAGGTGTTAGTTTTCCCTAATGCCTCTTATGGTGGCTCAGACTACACTGAGGGCTTCATCATGCCACTGGTTTCTGGGCCTCTGGTTATGCTTCTGCCTGGTGTGAGCTAAAGCTCTTTTATCTAACAGCAAAACAAAGCCATCCAGGTGCCTTTGTTTTTATCTCACTTTCTGGCATAGGATGCTCTAAACTTGTTAACAAGTGTATCTGGATCAAACAGACCCACTGCTAATTGTGCACTCACCTCAAGCCCGAAATGACCCTGTTATATCCAAAGCACACCAGATATTCATGTAAAAGTGTTAGTGTCTGCTATAGAGCACATCGCTAACCTTGAAAAGGAAGGGAGAATTTAGAAATCAAATCAAATCATACTTTCTGTTTCCAATGGAAATTCTTAAAGTTGTTACACATACAAAACACATTTTCTTCTTATCAATCAAAAAGCCTCAATCAACTAGAAAAAAAACAACTTGGAGTAGAGATAGAGAAGTCTTTTTCTGCTTATACAGGGTACTGGCCTACTCTAAAATATATTCCAAGAGCTCTACCTTTCCAGGAAAGCCAGAAGTGCCTTGTCCATTTCTGCCTTCATCTTGAGCCCCATCAGATTCTAGAACATCCTTGTTCTGTGTGGTCAGCAGCTTTACACTTGTCCTAGCCAGTTCCTGGAGAGACAGCCGGCCTGCTCAGCCTTGGAAGGCAGACCTGCAAGTGTCCTTCCCTGCTGGCACTAGCACCGAATCCCTCTGCCACTCTGGAATACACCCCTGGAGGACACCTGAGCCTTGGTACCAGGTCACTGAGATAAGATATAATGTGGGTGGTCAATTTACTCATTTTCTGATAGGATTTTTTTTTCCCCCAGTTAAATTCAGGGCTACTCGACCAGATGAAATCAGTCACTTTCATACACTTAGGTCTTTAGGTTGTTAAAAAAAAGCAAAGAAGAAAAAAATGCCTCCTCTTACATGAATGTTCTTTGGGAGCAGAGCTCTTTCCTCTGCTATCAGAGGACAGAGACACATTATCCAAACAAACAAGGAAGTCTGGCTCTAGTTTCTCAAGCATTCCTGGTGACCTGCACCTAGAAAGGTCCCTCATTCCAGATTAGTTCAGGCCTGGATCTGAATGAGCCACATCTTCAGGCTCTCATTGTCCCAGCAAACCTGGTTCCAGGAGATGATGCTGTCCGTCTACCTGCCAGCATGATGCCAGCAGCCAGAGAGGCCCTGTCCCAGAGGGACCAGGATATAGACTCTCCCTTCTAGAGAACTGCTGTATGAAGAAGGCTCAGCCCAAGAGGTCCCAGGATAGTTCAGCTCTCAGGGATGACTGAGGGTTACAGCGTAACCCTATGACCAGGACAGCCCCTTCTTGGGCTAAAGGAGATCAGAGTGTGCAGGAGGAGCTAGCCGTGTGGCTCAGAGCAGAGGAACACTTGCAGGGGTGTCTAAAAGGCTGAGAACAGGATGCCAGGATGCAGTGGCCTACAGAACTCCTACATTTAGAAAACAAAGAGCTTGGAGACAGACTCCTTGTTGGCAAGGAGCATTTAATTTCTATGAAATATAGCCCAGATGGTCAATAGAGGTGGAGGAACAGAGAGGCCCAAGGGTTTGAGACTCCATGCATCAGCCCTGTTCCTCAATCCCCTTGACACAACTCATGAATCACAGCTGGATCTGAGGGCCAGCCCGACTCCTCCATAAGGACGATCGGTTACATTACAAATTACACCAGGAAATACAAGGACACTAATCCAGAACTTGCTACACAGCAGGAGCATCTCAAGGATGTTCAACAGAGTCAATTGAGGAAAAACAGTCACATATTGCTTTCTCATGCTACATTAATTCCAATAATAGGACACTATGAGTGGGTGACCTGGGACCTCAAACGATTGTTTGTCATTGTGCATACCATACGCTACCTACATGAACAATGATGTCCAACATTAACACGCAAATGAAGTCAAAGAAGGAAAGACAGGACAGAAAACAAAAAGAGATTGGAATAGTGACCCACACTACCCCATTTACACATGGAATACTTTTTTTCTACCATGGTAACATGTCTTTCATAAACACACTGAACAAATGGTATTGGTTATAGAAATAGGAAAGCATAAGTTGCATGTCTATTTATAGATTTAATTTAAAAGTTTCTTAACAACATCAAAAAATATAAACTTAAAGTATTTTAACCATGTTTTCTGCTGGGAAATGGTAAACAAATGCATGCCCGAAGTTAAACTTGGTCTCTAACACGTTCAGTTGAAAGTTTCCAACTACAGGGTATATTTGCTTGTTTCAAAAAATACTTATGTCTGTTATTCTTGATACAAAATTCTACACTATCTTCAATAAATAAATAATAAAGTATTTCTTAAAAGTATGAAATGTAAACTTTGTTGTCCTTTCCAACACACACTTTTAAAAAAAATTGCTTGAAGTCTGACCGGGCTCTCATGGGAAATTATAACACTACACATTCAGTTCCCAGCAAAGGGGGTACTCTGCCACAAAGCTGATGCTATTATTTAGAAAGCGCTTTTATAACCCTAATTAAAGTCTAAGGACCTACAATCAAAGAGAACACCATCTAGTACAGGAAAGCTAGACTCCGGTACCAACAGAACATGCAAAGGACATTTCATGACCACAACAAACTGGGATTATGAGAATGTTAACATGCGAACAAAATACGGCCCCCACTTTTCATTAGCAGATCAAGTTACTATCTAACTAACCAGACTATCTCCTGGCATTTAAGGGGAAAAAAAAAAAAATTAAAGAACTCAAACCAAACAGCTTGACACATGGTCATACAGTCCTGACTCTTGGAACAAGCACATTACCGTGAGGTTGGGGTGGGTGTGCTGGAGGGTGGGAAGTGTCTTAGGTCTTTGCCCCAGGATGTGCGGGGCTTGCATACTCCTAGGGTCTTTTACCCACCACATAATGGACTGCCTTCATTTTCTCTCCCAGCCGTCAGCTTGACATTTTTCCTTTTCACGCCTTGGGAATCTAGAATGTGGCTTTTTGGGGAATGTACCAAAGACAGTTGTTGAAATTTCCTACAACAATCAGGATTCAGCACATCCAAGCACAGAACAGGGCACCAGCAACTACTGCTGCCATGAAATATCACAGGGCCTCTGAGCCAAAAGAGATTTTTCCAACATGGCTGCCAATCGAGACCCAGTGACCCAACACTGTAAAGTTGCCTTTCCAGTGACCTGCAGTGATCTGATCCAGCAGAGGGGTGACTTTCTAGATAATGGCTTTCTGTGACCATATTCCAAGCATGCTGGAAATCAGAACTGAATCCACGCAACAATACGCCAGTGTGTTTTCATTGACATATATTAATACGAGGCCTAGAGGGGGAAGGAACGGCTATAATGGTGCACATGCTGGAACCTTCCATAGACCAGCTCTTCAAAGAGCTAAGCCAGGGCCTGATCAGACCGTCTCACCGAGTGATCAGCTCCAGGCAGCATTTCCCTGCGGGAGAGATGGGATTCTGAAGCAACGACAGGACCATCATAATTGTTTCTAGACGCACACCAACGACTGGGCATTGTAAGCCAAGAAGTCTACTTGGGGCCTGGTGGATGTAAGAAATAGGAGGGTTACATGAGTTCTCCAAAAATATAGACATTGCATTTATAAATCTATTTTATAGTAACCAGACCCATTCTTCAAGCCCAGGAAGGCGCTAGACTCCCAACTGCACCCTGTTGAGGGTTATGGGATTTCAGCGACCGTAGAAGCCATAATGAGACCTGTAGTGAGGACAAAGGAAAACACAGCTTTGTTTCATGAAAAAGGACATTGTTTCGGGGCAGGGAGGATTGTCGAGAATGATCCCTAGAAGCTTTGAGGGGCCTGTCTTTGCTGTCCCGTATCCCTGTGACTGAACACCAAATGGTGGTTTCTTAGAAAAGGAACACAATTTCCAGACAGCACGTGCGGCCGTGGGCTGGGACCCTGCTGAGCACACCCCGAGCCCGCTGCCTACGGCTCATCAAACAACTGCAGGTCCAAGCGGACCACGATCTCTCCCGTGGGGACTTCGTGCAGCAGAAGACACTTCGTAACTGGACCCTTGGAGCCCTGGTCTTTCTTGATGTCCGCCACACGGATCTCCGTCCGACCCAAAAAATCTGAAAAGAGAACAAACAGACCCCGCTAAAAGGGTCCATTCTCTGTCTTCGAGGCACATGTCTGGCAAATTGGGGACCCCCTGATGAACTGTTACATTCTGATGTAAACCAACACTAGGATTTCCAACTCACTCCCCAGCAGAGTTGCCAATGTGTCACGGTATTTCATTATTTAAAAAAAAAACAGGCCGGGCGCGGTGGCTCAAGCCTGTAATCCCAGCACTTTGGGAGGCCGAGACGGGCGGATCATGAGGTCAGGAGATCGAGACCATCCTGGCTAATACGGTGAAACCCCGTCTCTACTAAAAAATACAAAAAACTAGCCGGGCGACGAGGCGGGCGCCTGTAGTCCCAGCTACTCGGGAGGCTGAGACAGGAGAATGGCGTGAACCCGGGAGGCGGAGCTTGCAGTGAGCTGAGATCCGGCCACTGCACTCCAGCCTGGGTGGCAGAGCAAAACTCCGTCTCAAAAAAAAAAAAAAAACAAACCCAACCCCAATCTTTATCTCTCAGAATTAGAAGGTAGCCGGGCCCAGTGGCTCGCATCTGTAATCCCAGCACTTTGGGAGGCCAAGGCAGGAGGATCACTTGAGTCCAGGAGTTTGACACCAGCCTGGGCAATAGAGTGAGACCCTGTCTCTACAAAAACATTTTTAAAATGAGCCTAGCATGGTGGTTCATGCCTGTCATCCCAGCTACTCAGGAGGCTGAGGCAGGAGGATTGCTTGAGCCTGGGAGGTGGAGGCTGCAGTGAGCTGTGATTGCACCACTGTGCTCCAGCCTGAGTGACAGAGTGAGACCCTGTCTCAAGAAAAAAAAAAAAAAAATGTAAAAAAATCAAAAGAAAAAAGAATTAGAAGTTGACAGTGCACACAGTGGTTAAGAGCCAGACTTGGGAGGCAAACTGTTCCAGTCGCACTCAAACATTTAACCAGCTACCACAACGAGTACCTAAGTCACAGTGAGATAATTCATATAAAAAGTACTAAAAGATGAAGGCCCTATGGAGCCATTTAAACCTGGTACAGATAATGATAGTATTCGACCCTCACTCCTTTGGTTATAATTAAGTTGAGCATATAATCTTTTAACTTACTCTGTGATTTTTTTTTTTTTTTTTTTTTTGGAGATGGGGTCTTGCCCTGTCACCCAGGCTGGAGTGTAGTGGCACCATCATGGCTCACTGCAGCCTCAACCTCCCAGTCTCAAGCAGTCCTCCTGCCTCAGCCTCCCAAGTAGCTGGAACTGCAGGTGTGTGCCACTATGCCTGGCTACGTTTTGTATTTTTTTGTAGAGACTAGGTCCCATTATGTTGGCCAGGCTGGTCTCAGACTCCTGGGCTTAAGCAATCCTCCTGCCTCAGCCTCCCAAAGTGTTGGGATTCCAGGCCTGCATCACCATGCCCACTGGTGATTTTTACTGGGTTGAGGAAGAGACAGGTAGTTTCTTGGAATCATTGGGCCAAAACTATTCTTTTCCAGGCCCAAGCAGAAACAGAAGGCTGGTGGAAGAAATGATTCATCCAACGTGACTGCATCCCTTTGCCTACTTAATAACTGCCACAAAAATGCCACCCAAAGGGACCTGGCTGATTCTGCGGCTCCTGTGGTGGGCTAACATCCTTGTTCCATTGGCCAGTTCCATCCATTGCCAGCATGGCTTTTTGCCAAGGACTGAAGAACTGTGCTGAGGCTCTTAAATACACCCCTCTCCACAGTCACCTGCTTTGGAAAGCAGAAGACGGTCGTGTTTGCCCAGGGCAGCTGGCACAATTCTAGACCAGGCATGCTCTGTCCACTTGCAGTGAGACACCTCCAGACGACTCCTCCAGGGGACACAGAGCCTCGTCTTGTGCCAACCAGCCTCATCTCTCGGGAGGGAAACCCAAGGAATCCTGGCACCAAGTCTCCAGGTAAGAAAACATTAACTCACGCAAACGAGTGCCAGGGAAGGAGGAATAACCACGGGGCTGTGTTCCACTCACCATCTGGTGAGAACTGGTCCCTCTCGAACACAGTGATGCAGAGGACCTCCTGCTCCAGGTCTCGGATGAAGAACTGGCAGTTGGAATTCCACTTGGGGTTCAGCGTGTCCTGGATCGTCTTGGTGATGTGGCACTGGGAACCCATGGTCACCTCGCAGTAGGGGTTACTCTTTCCTGAAGGGAACAAAAGCCTTTGTCAGGTGGAACTCACACCTCATTTTGATCCCCACTCTTTTTTTTTTTTTTTATGGAGTCTGTTGCCCAGGCTGGAGTGCAGTGGTATGATCTCAGCTCACTGCAACCTCCACCTCCTGGGCTCAAGTGATGCCTCAGCCTCCTGAATAGCTGGTATTACAAGTGCCTGCCACCATTCCTGGCTAATTTTTTATATTTTTAGTAGAAACGGGGTTTCACCATGTTGGCCAGGCTGGTCTCGAACTCCTGACCTCAGGTGATCCGCCTGCTTTGGCCTCCCAAAGCACTGGGATTACAGGTGTGTAATCCAGGCCACTGTGCCTGGCCGCTCCCCTCTCTTAATAACTACTATGCTTAATAAGTGGCATTCGATGGAGAATCCACGTGAAAACTCCCAGAAGTCAGCTTCATCCTTAAACTAAGAACAAATAATTAATTGAGTGGGCTTTGAAACTAGGCCCTTCCTGTCCTCCTCACTTTGGCCTGATTTTGTGTCATATCCACTGTGAATGCAGCCGCTCAGATCCCTCGGAAAAGCAGAATGGTAGAAAGGATGAAAAAAAACCCCACAAAACCTCCAGGTTTTAAATCAGTGCTAGTTAAACCAACTCTGGAAGGAGATCGGGGAGTATGGAAATAGCACATTTGATTTACATTCAGGTGGGGGTGTGGGGAACGCGGACACAGCTTCCAACCCTAAGGCAGGAGTCAGGGGCGCCTCAGAGCCTTACCATGTGACCGACAGGGTTTCAACTCAATGCCTTCAACCACGTTCACCATCAACCTTCCAATGCCTGTTGCCCTTTGGGAACGGACTATGATGGCAGGAAAAACACAAAATGCTTCATTGGAACATGCCACGCCTTTCCCATCTCTGTGAGCCTCACAATGCATTTCATGTACCTCTCCCGACTCAAAAGTAATTCTCCTCTCCTCTCCTTAAACTCTGGCTTCCTTGCTCCTGGAATTTGTCCTCCCTCCCCATCTGCATCCCACCCCAAGCTCACTTCCATCCCATCTCATGCCCCTCCTCTAGGTCCCGAGGACTCTTCTATTCTGAGGATTTTCAGCCCAGCCAAATGGCCCTCCCTCCTGCCCAGCTGTGCAGAACACCCCACGGGGCCATGCATTACCCAGGTACGCTTTCTCGCGCTTCTTTTTCTCAGTCTCTATGTAGAGTTCAGAAGCAGCTTTGATTTTCTGCACCCAGGCAGTCCTTGGACAGAAAAAGACAGAAAGTTGCCAAACAGAAACTCAGGAAAAAGGCTTCAGGTCTGTTCAAACACTGTTGCCAGGACTGTTTTCTTTGTTCACTTGATTTTAACAAAGGCTCGGGAAAGAGAATCTGATTTTATGTCACATGATGCTAATACTTATTCCTGCCGTCAATAAGAAAGGCATGAGGGCCATTTCCATGGATGTCCTCAAGACCTGCGTTCATGTCCCCGGGGAAGAAAATCTGTGAAAAATGCTGTCTTGGAGGCAACATCGGGACACAACTCCTCTTCCCTCCTTACAGAAGAGTAGCGCATATTTTCCTAATCCAACAAAGCCAGAAGGATCTTGCTTATGAAGTCACGCAAAGAGAGAACAAAAACCACTTCCCAGATTGGGAACCACTTCACAAGAAAGAGCAAACTGCCCTGGGGAAGGCATTTGTGACTGCGGTTTTCGCCTTCATTTTTTCTGAGAACCATATGCACGAAAGCTTTAGCCAATTTTCTTGCTTGGTGCAAACGCTCTTTGGAATGATGCTGGCCTTGTGTCAAGTTCACCCTTCAGAAAATGATCTATTTCATTTGGCTCCAGGGCAGTGTCTTGAAGACAGATTGAAGCAAAATACCCACAGCCCTAGGTTCCAGAATGCCCATTTAAGTGAGCCAAGGTGAGGAGGGGTTTGGGTTTGGGTGGTCCTATTAACCCCAAAATTGCTTTCCTATTGGTTTCTGCCACCTGGGAAGCCAGGGGAAACTTGAGATGCTCCGTTTACCTCAAAGAATGCTAAACATTTCTGGGAAAAAAAAAAAAAAAAACTGCCAGGTGCAGTGGCTCATGCCTGTAATCTCAGCATTCTGGCATTCTGGGAGGCCAAGGCGAGTGGATCCCTTAAGCCCAGGAGTTTAAGACCAGCCTAGGCAACATGGCAAGACCCCATCTCTACAAAAAAAATAATAAAAGACTAGCCAGGCTTGGTAGCACATGCCTGTAGTCCCAGCTACCTGGGAGGCTAGGGTGGGAGGATTACTTGAGCCCAGGAAGTCAAGGCTACAGTGAGCTGTGACTGCACCATTGCACTCCAGCCTGAGTGACAGAGTGAGACTCTGCCTTAAAAAAAAAAAAAAAAAAAAAAAAACTCAAGCAAAATTAGTTTCAATCCATGTTATTTTGGAAAGTGCATGCCATGTGTCAGATTTTTGAGAGGCTGTAGAAAAAAGTAATAGCCCCATTCCCAACCCCAGCCAGGGGTGATGGCATTGCCACTTGGGAAACATTGGCACCTGCTGATTAATCACACGTCCCTTTTGCGTCCTAGAGCCGTGGAGCCCCTGGGGCCCATGCTGGGGAGGTGGCAGGTCTTACCTTTCATTTATGCTTTCTGCTCGGAGGGTATAGACTCGGTCAATGTGGGAGATGTGGAAGATGGGCTCGTCTCCAGAAGGGTCGGTGGGTAATTTTACTAGAACCTCATTTAGGAAAATAGGCTGGAAAGTAACGCGAAGGCATTACAAAGCGAGGCTGGGGGTCTGTGTGCTCTGGTAAACCGTGAGTGTGTGAGCACGCTTATGCTAATGTGTTCCGGTAAATGAGACTGCGAGTCAGCCGTGTGTGCACGCCCCTGTGTGTATTTCAGTAACCTCGACTGAGCGTGTGTGTGTGTTTCTGGGTGTGTTCCAGTAAACCAGACTAAGGGCGTGTGTGTTTTCCGGTAAAGAATCCCAGAATAATAATTTTGTGTTAGTACCAACTTTCATATATTACAAATTATACATATGGGTCTCCCCCACCCCCGATTTTGCAGGTATTTTGTTTTTGTTTTTGTTTTTGTTTTTGAGACGGAGTCTGGCTGTCGCCCAGGCTGGAGTGCAGTGGCGCGATCTCGGCTCATTGCAAGCTCCGCCTACCAGGTTCACGCCATTCTCCTGCCTCAGCCTCCCAAGTAGCTGGGACTACAGGCGCCCGCCACCACGCCCGGCTAATTTTTTTCTATTTTTAGTAGAGACGGGGTGTCACCGTGTTAGCCAGGATGCTCTCGATCTCCTGACCTTGTGATCCGCCCGCCTCGGCCTCTCAAAGTGCTGAGATTACAGGCGTGAGCCACCGCGCCCGGCCGCAGGTATGTTTTAAGTCCTTTGGAATAAGATCTGGCTGGTGTCGCTTTTCCTGGTGTATCCTAAACAGCAGTCTTCATCCACTTTACATCAAGCAATTCCCTCCAAAGATTTTCACACGAAGTTTCTAGTAACTATATAAATACATAGCTCTTTTTTCCCCCAAAATAAAGCTAACTGCTGCTTCAGAGAAAATTCTTCTGTAAAAACACCCCCATGGAGACAAATTTAGAAAAACAATGTCCCGTGACACGAAGACACAAACACAGCCATGCACGTATGAGCAGACCATATAAACAGCTGAGGGAAATTCTCCACTCATCAACTGTTCAGAGAGGCTTTGCTAGAAAGGGGAGGCCTCGGATGTTTCAAGCTACCTGGAGAAGTCTGGCAGGGGACTTAGGACGGTTTGGAGGCGACGGTAGGCCCTGGGTGCTGTTTTGCACCTCTTCTCCCAAGCTTTTTCACACCTGCCTCATCTGTACCCTAGACTTCGCTCCTACAGGCTAAGGCATGCCTTTGTCACATCCCAGGGACCACAGGAGCCATTTGGCAGCCAATATATGTTCCACCGATGGCACCGAGTGTCACTGAAACTGCGGTGGGATATGGATCGTCCTCCACTCCGGACACCCTAAATCACAGTTCAACTCCCGGCCTTCTACTCCACGCCACGGCCCCAGACCCCGCTAAAACTCTAGCTCCTTTTTGGAAACGTCTTCCTCCCCAAACACGTCAACCCTGACAATGCAATCTGGAATCCAACTTACTGTTTTGTACATTTTATACTGCAGGTTTGATTTGGGGCTGAAGACTTTGTCGGTGCCAGAAGACCCCAAGGGCTTCGTGATCTGAGTCAGCAGGAGGAAGTCGTTGAAAAGGAAACCATATAGTTCCTTGTTGCTCTTGGCCTTGTAGAGCTTCCCACTGTGTAGAAATTTGCGCGGCCCCAAGCAATTGGTCACTGAATTGAACACAAGTTGCTGAGAAAGGAAAACAAAACCCAAAGTGTAACATTTTTTGTTTCTCCGCATCTGAAAGCATGGGCTCCATCAGAATCAGAGGCCAGGCCCCAGCGGACTCGGATCTCAGGCAAAAGTCAAGGATGGCTTTGAAGACTCTGGAGCCAAGAGATCAAAGTCAGACAAAGGCACAGTTCAGGGAATTCCAGTATCAAGAAGAAGAGTCTCAGTGGTAATTTCTAAGGCTTTTCCTCTAGAGGGATGCTAGTGTCTTATGGTGCAATTGGTGTGTTTTTTTCTTTTTTTTTTTTGAGACAGGGTCTCACTATGTTGCCCAGGCTGGAGTGCAGTGGTGTGATCATAGTTCACGCAGCCTTGACCTCCCAGGCTCAAGCAATTCTCCCATCTCAGCCCCCCAGCCCATGCCTGGCTAATTTTTGAAAAAAAACTTTTGTAGAGATGGGGGTCTTACTACTTTGCCCAGGCTGGTCTTGATCTCCTGGCCTCAAGTGATCCTTCCACCTCAGGCTCCCAAAATACTGGGATTACAGGTATGAGCCACTGGGCCTGGCTGCTTCTCTTTTTTATTTACTGGGAAAACGGGGCAGCAGAAAGAAAAGTGCCCACCTGGCTCCCACCTTGGGGATTCCCTGCTCTGTGCAGGGTCTGTGCATGAAACAGCTCCAGGGAGAAGACCCCACACAGGTTCAGACAGTCCTTTGTGCTTCTGGAAAGCAGCAGCCACCCTCTCTCTCCAATTCCATGGACAAATGCTGCCTTCCAAGGCACAACTGCAGTCTGGGCCCCTGGCATGTGTGTGACTGCACAAATCAGTGGTGGTAATTTTTTTTTTTTTTTTTTGAGATGGAGTCTCGCTCTGTTGCCCAGGCTGGAGTGCAGTGGCGTGATCTCCACTCACTGCAAGCTCCACCTCCCAGGTTCACGTCATTCTCCTGCCTCAGCCTCCTGAGTAGCTGGGACTACAGGTGCCCACCACCACGCCCGGCTAATTTTTTATATTTTTAGTAGGGACAGGGTTTCACCATGTCAGCCAGGATGGTCTCGATCTCCTGACCTCGTGATCTGCCCACCTTGACCTCCCAAAGTGCTGGGATTACAGGTGTGAGCCACTGCGCCCGGCTGTAAATCAGTGGTGTGGAGCGACCTCTCAATGCCAAATAGAATGGACACTGTGCTGTGCACGTGAAACCTCACCCAACTCACCCGCTTAGCAAACAGGAAGGGAACAGTTCCCTCCCCCGACTTACTGACCTGTAGAGACACTGTGGGTGCTGAAACGCGGCTCTAACACCTCTTGGGGGTCTATCACCTCACTCCAGTAGGTTCTGAAGGGGCAGAGGGTACTGAGGTGGAGATGACCCTACAGAGTCCCCCTTTTTGACAGCGGGGGGAGAGACCAAGGATAGCAAGGCCGTGGCTGCATGCCAGGAGTGAGATGACCCAGTCAGAGGCCAGCCCCTCACGCTCCCCGTCTGCCACACAACTGGCCCCACACAACAGCTCCAGGGCTGTCTCCTGAGCTACGAGCCCTATGGACCTCTCTGAATAGAATATTTGTGAGGGAGTGACAGGTTCGTAACACGTGTCCCCAAGAGAAGCCGGTGGCCACCTGTCCATGTGCAATACGGGAGAAGCAGTGGCGCCTCTGTGAGTGGAGAGCTAAAGCCAGCTGAAAAGGGCCCACTGCACTCTGCTGTCAGCCACCAGGAGGAAAGATGACCTCTGACCTCCCACGGAGGCTCTGAGAGCCCAAGAAAGACCGAAGGTGTTGCCACAACAGGAGCCTTCAAAGAACACTCTTCACCTCTGCACTCTGGGCAGGAGCCTGGAGACCAGCCAGCCCTTCCTGCTTGCCAAGACAGGGTTCAAGCCACTTGGGCACAAAGAATCCAGAGAAGGCAAGTGTCATTGGATCCAGTGACATAAAGGCCGTCTCATTCATGCATACTCAAAGCCTCTACCTGGCCAGGATAACACTGAATATACATGAACTGGGAATAGTATTTGTACTTCTCTATCTTCAGACAGGAATGCCAAACACAGCATCTGTTTGAAATTCAATCACTGCTGTGTGTCCAGACCTGGGCCACGCATGGTCCACACCGTGATCGTAGGTCAGGAAACAGAAGTCAACACATCCCCTTCCCATCACCATGAACGTCATCAAGACAACAACGACGCTGTGCATGATAGCCAGGAAGACTGACCAAGAAGGACAGCCATCTGATGGCAAACGGGGGATTTAAGCCCAAAAAATCAAAGGACAAGAACTAGGCTGGGTGCGGTGGCTCAGGCCTCTAATCCCAACACTTTGGGAGGCCAAGGCGGGCGGATCACTTGAGGTCAGGGGTTGGAGACCAGCCTGGCTGACACGGCGAAACCCCATCTCTACTAAAAATACAAAAAGTAGCCGGGTGTGGTTCTGGGCCCCTATAGTTCCAGCTATTCGGGAAGCTGAGGCAGGAGAATCTCTTGAACCCAGGAGGTGGAGGTTGCAGTGAGCTGAGATCGCACCACTGCACTCCAGCCTAGGTGACAGAGTGAGACTCCGTCTCAAAAAAAAAAGGATGACAATTGATTTTACTTTAACATCTTCAGATCCCGGCCTCACTGTGCCCCTCTGATGGCAGCTGTCAGAATCAGGGAAGGGCCCTTTCTAAGGCGCACATGGTTGTGTCGGCATTTCTGCCTGGCAGTGCAGGGGCGGCTTGGGTCCCTTGTCTTCAGGATCAAGTTAACGTTCCTTTGCATGATACATAGACCTTCTTTGGCTGGGCCTCAGCCTGCCCTGCAGCCCCATGGCCCATCGTTCCTCTACAATCCTCACCAATGCCCTGCTCAGAATCTCAGAATGGTCCTCCACTCCTAATGCCCTGCCCCGATCTTGTTTTTTTTTTTTTTTTTTTTGAGACAGGGTCTTGATCTGTTGCCCAGGTTGGAGTGTAGTGGTGCAATCACGGCTCACTGCAGCCTCAAACTCCTGGGCTCAAGCAATCCTCTTGCCTCAGCCTCCCAAGCAGTTGAGACTACAGGTGCATGCCATCACACCTGGTTAATTTTCTAAACATTTTTTATAGAGACAAGGTCTCACTATGTTGCCCAGGCTGGTCTTGAACTTCTGGCCTCAAGGATCCTCCCGCCTTGGCCTCTCAAAGTGCTGGGATTACAGGCCTGAGCCATGGTGCTTGGCCCGCCTCCAATGCTTCATCCTGCCACACCCAGTCAAGTATCACCTCCAAGGCCCCTGAGAGTCCCCCGTACAACTGTCCCTTGCTCCCCTCATGTGTCCCCACAGCACTTGGCACCTAGCTCTGCCTCCTCACCCCTCACATCTTGTTGTAAACGTTGATTTAACCCCCAGCTTCCTACTGGACCATAAGCTCCTTGAGAGTGGGGGCCACATCTTATTTCTTTTTATGTCCCAGGGTTTAGTACTGAGCCGTGGCACATGGGCAGATACTCACTAAGTGCTTATTGAATGAATGGATGATGAGTGAATAAATGACCCACCCACCAATTGCAGAGCAACACAAAATCCCAAAATGGGGGCCCACAGCTGTCCCCTCGGCCGCCACGGGGTTGCTTCCACAACTTTGCTCATCCCACACCAACACTGAACGTGGACAGGAGGTGGGGCCGTGGAGGAACCAGTCATGGTGACTCCCTCAGGCGGTGACTGCCTTTGTAGCTTATGAGAGGGAAGAAACCACAGGGGGAGTGGATGAGGGAGATGCATTCTCGCTGGGCATTTTGGGAAATCCTAGCAAATGGTATATGTGTGTGCATACATGCATGTATGTATGTGTGTACATGCACAAGTGTGGGTGTATACAGAAATAGAGAGAAAAAAATGGGAAAAAAAAATGAATGAGACCAAAGGAAAGGTTAAGTGGAAAGAAGAAAATTAAAGACCAAATGAGAGGCTTCTGGCCATGCATGGTAGCTCACGCCTGTAATCTTGGCACTTTAGGAGGTTGAGGCGGGCAGATCGCTTGAGCTCAGGAGTTTGAGACCAGCCTGGGCAACATGGTGAGTCCTTGTCTGTACAAAAAAATAGAAACATTAGCTGGGCATAGTGGCCAATGCCTGTAGTCCCAGCTACTTGGAAAGCTGACGTGGGAGAATCACTTGAGCCCAGGAGGTTGAGGCTGCAGTGAGCTGAGTTTGTGCCATTGCACTCCAGCCTGGGCAACAGAGTGACACCCTGTCTAAACACACACACACACACACACACACACACACACACACACACAGAGGCGGAGGGGTGGGGGGTTCTGTTTCTGGAAGTATAGTGGACTAGATACTCGGAATGACTCACCCAACACAAACTTGAAAAAAACAGAAAAATGCAAAAATCCACTTTTTAACTCCAAGAAAACTGGCACAGAAAAAAATTGAAACAAAGTAAGAAATTTGCAGAGGCTGAAAACAGAATGAAAATAGGAACCTGGAAGATCACTGAGAGCCAGTGCCACAGTAGCTTTGAGGGTCTCTCTTGAATCTGCTAACGCTGACCTTGCATTTTACTTACTACATAGGGTGCAGAAACAGGTGCATCCAGAGCCAACGTGAGGGGTCTAATGGGAGATCTTCACAAAAAGATGAACCCAGAGGAGGAGTGACAGGTAAACTCAGGCTCAGAGGGGATGAGCAATAAAACATTTCTCTTTTTCACCTTGGTGTAGTGAAGGAAAACGTGCCCTGAGAATGTGTGGTTTATCAAGTAGCTCTCACACAAGTTTACATCCAAAATTCACACAAGGGGTGTGATGCCCAAACCCCTCTAAACGTAGTTTTGGATAATCACGATAACAGTCCTCCCAGAAGGAATACAACTTCAGACAATAAAGATGCCCGCAGGTAGGCCAGGTGCAGTGGCTCACGCCTGTAATCCCAGCACTTTGGGATGCTGAGGCGAGTGGATCCTCTGAGGCCTGGAGTTCGAGACCAGCCTGACCAACATGACGAAACCCCATCTCTCCTGAAAATATAAAAATCAGCCAGGCATGGTGGTGAGCACCTGTAATCCCAGCTACTTTTGAGGCTGAGGCAGGAGAACCCAGGAGGCAGAGGTTGCAGGGAGCTGAGATCATGTCACTGCAGTCCACCCTGGGTGACAGAGTGAGACTCCATCTCGAAAAAAAAAAAAAAAAAAAAAGATGCCCACAGGTAAAGTTCCAAGGAACATTTAGTTCACAGTCAAAAATCATAATCCGAGAAACAAGGTAAGTTTAGCAAGAGCTGGCAGAAACAACAGACAAAACAATAAGACCCATAACTTCAGGTTATAGGTTCTATATCTATATCTATATCTGTTTGTTGTTCTGAGACAAGGTCTGCTCTGTTGCCCAGGCTGGAGTATAGTAGCATGATCATAGCTCACTGCAGCCTTGAACTCCTGGACTAAGCAATCCTCCCACTTCAAGTGTGAACCACCACACCCAGCTAATTTATTTTTTATTTTTTTTATAGACAGGGTCTCACTCTGCTTCCCAGGCTGATCTTGAATGCACACTAGCCTCCTGCCTCCACTTCCCAAAGCACTGGGATTACAGGCGTGAGTCACTGCACCTGGCCAGGAATATCTATGTTTAAAATGTGTTAAGAAATAAATAAGAAGGATTAACATTTGAGCAAAAAACAAGATACAAGAAAGAAACCAGCATAGCTGGGTGTGGTGGCATGCACCTGTGGTCCCAGCTACTTGGGATGCTAAAGTGGGAGGATCACTTGAGCTCAGGAGATCCAGGTTGCATTGAGCTGTGATTGTGCCACTGCATTCCAGCAGCCTGGGTGACAGAGTTTGCTTGAACCCTGTCAAAAGAAGAGAAGAGAAGAGAAGAAGAAAGGAAGAGAGAAGGAAGGAAGGACGGAAGGAAGGAAGGAAGGGAGGGAGGGAGAGAAAGAAGAAAGAAAGAAGAAAGAAAGGGAAGGAAGGAAGGAAGGAAGGAAGGAAGGAAGGAAGGGAGGGAGGGAGGGAGGGAGGGAGGGAGGGAGGGAGGGAGGGAGGGAGGGAGGGAAAGAAAGAAATCAGCAGACAGGAGAAAAGAAATAGAACTTCTGGCAATGGGAAATGATATAATTTAAATTAAAAACTCAGTGGATGGCCAGGGAGTGGTGGCTCATGCCTATAATCCTAGCACTTTGGCAGGTCGAGGTGGGCAGATCACCTGAGGCCAGGAGTTCAAGATCAGCCTGGCCAACATGGTGAAACACCATCTCTACTAAAAATACAAAATTTAGCTGGGTGTAGTGGCGTGTGCCTGTAATCACAGCTACTCGAGAGGCTAAGGCAGGAGAATCGCTGGAACCTGGGAGGTGGAGCTTGCAGCGAGCTGAGATGGTGCCACTGCACTCCAGCCTGGGCAACAGAGTGAGAATCCATCTCAAATAAATAAACAAATACTCAGTGGGTGGATGAAACAGCAGATGAGAAGCAGCTGGATGGAAATGAGGATGCTCTCGGCAGGGGAGGAGAATGGTTCATGCTTTTCTTTGTCCTCCTCCAGGCTGGCGGCCGAGGCTCTGCCTGGGGAGACCGGGGCCCAGCCCAAGGGTGGCTACCTCAGACAGGCCTTCGCACTGTACATGGGCCTGGATCCACTCCAGCCGGTCGGAGTTCTCCTTCTCCCGCACCCCTTCGTTCACCTGGGAACAGAGCTCCTCTGCCTTCTCCAGAGCGTGCTTCAAGTGGCTGTGGTCCGGGTGGTTTTCAGGGGTGTTTTCCAGGATCTACACAGGAGAATAAAAACAACCACCTCCTTTTAGGCAATGTGGGTGGGCCTGTGATCCAGAGTCCTGCAGGACCAGGCCCAGCGGGGCAGGGCACCATCCTTTCATGAACGGCTCCCACTTAAGCAACCGCAGTTCTGTGCACCCACATGGCAATCACGTAGCAGATGACAGCCACTCCTTGTTGGCTCCAGTGGGTGGCCTTGCGGGGGCCTCGCTTCTCCATGGGCCCAGTGGCGGCTAAGCCCCGACCAGGAAGCAGTGAACGGGCCCATCCTTGAGGTCTCAGTCCAGCCCCACACCCTGAAAGTCCAGAGCAAGCTGTATGATCTGTCCTGCAAAATGCTAACATCACAGGGTGGACCCTGAGCCATACATGCAGACTCACAGGATCACAGTGTGTCCAGATAACCATGGGGCCCTTCGAGTTTCTCTTTGAAAATATTCTCCCTTGGCTGGGCGCAGTGGCTCATGCCTGTAATCCCAGTACTTTGGGAGGCCGAGGTGGGGAGATCACGAGGTCAAGAGATCGAGACCATCATGACCAATATAGTGAAACCCCATCTCTACTAAAAATACAAAAATTAGCTGGGCATGGTGGTGCACGCCTGTCATCCCAGCTACTCGGGAGGCTGAGGCAGAAGAATCGCTTGAACCCAGGAGGCAGAGGTTGCAGTGAGCCAAGATCGCACCACTGCACTCCAGCCTGGTGACAAAGCGAGGCTCCATCTAAAAAAGAAAGAAAGAGAGAGAGAGAGAGAGAGAGAAAGAAAGAAAATATTCACCCTGTATTCACCCTGTTTCGCAGAGGAATAAACTAGTCCCTGAGACGAGGAGCAGAGCCCAGCCATTCCAGCCCCAGTTCCGTGTTGTTTTCCCACCTATCCACTCAGGGAACTTACAATGCAATTCTGGCATTTGATGTGCAGAGTGTTCCATTAACCCACTGATCTAAGAGCCAAAAGGTGCCCTTGGAGGGCAGGGCGAGGACAGCACAGTCTATGTTTAGCATGCAGCCTGGGGCATAAGAGGAGCGGTGGCTACAGCAAGGGTGAGGGCACCTGCACAGAGAATGGCTCCTTCCTGGGTCCACGTACCTCTGGAACCACATGCAGATGGGTGCATCAGAGACGTGTGTGCTTTTCTAAGCAGACCATTAGAGGTGGTGGCTAAGAGTGCGAGCTCCGGAGTGGGACCTCCTGAAATTAAATCCCTGCCCCACCACAGACCAGCCATGATTTGGGTTGGTCATATACATGTTCTTTTTTTATTTGAGACAGAGTTTTGCTCTTATTGCCCAGGCTGGAGTGCGGTGGCACAATCTTGGCTCACTGCAACCTCTGCGTCCTGGGTTCAAGCAATTCTTCTGCCTCAGTCTCCCAAGTAGCTGGGACCACAGCCACCACGCCTGGTTAATTTTTGTATTTTTAGTAGAGATGGCGTTTCACCATGTTGGCCAGGCTGGTCTTGAACTCCTGACCTCAGGTGATCCACCTGCCTTGGCCTCCCAAAGTGCTGGGATTACAGGTGTGAGCCACTGCACCTGTAAATGTTCTTTTTGTCTCGCTCTGTCACCCATGCTGGAGTACCGTGGCACCATCTCAGGCTTCACTGTGATCTCTGCCTCCCAGGTTCAGGCAATCCTCCTGCCACAGCTTCCTGAGTAGCTAGGACGACAGGTGTGCACCACCACACCCAATTAATTTTTGTATTTTTAGTAGAGACAGGGGTCTTGCCATGTTGGCCAGTCTGATCTCGAACTCCTGGCCTCAAGTGATCTGTCCGCCTTAGCCTCCCAAAGTGCTGGGATAACATGTGTGAGCCACCACATCTGGCCCACATAAATGTTCTGAGTCTCAGGCTCCTCGCATGAGAAATGGGGAGGTTAATAGCCTCCTTTGTATGGTGTGTGGAGAACTAAATGATACACGTGGACCTCTTGGCAAAGTACCTGGCCCTTAGAAAGTGCTCAATAAACGAAGATGATTACCATCAGATCCTCAAAGGACGTCGAGGCCCCTAAAAACAGTTATCACCCTGGGCTGGAGAATGAAGAAAGACCCTAAGCCACATTTAAAGTGTACCAGGAGAATGCTGAGGGCATATTTGCCCAGGCCTTGTCCACATACAAATGATGTAAATAGCCCTGATTCTGAATAATATCTCATCCCAAAGGCATACCGTGGTTTAAAGTCCTAAGTAGATGCTCAAATGGAGAAAACACACTGTTTTCTATGTCCTGTGCGTCCACAAATCAATTCCAAGTAACAACCACAACCTCTGGGCCAATCCTGACTGTACATTAGAATCCTTTTGGAAAATCTGAGGCCTCATCCGTGACTAAATCGAAATCCCTGGGGGTGAAGCTCAGGCTTCGGGGTTTTCTAGAGGTTTCCAGATGTTCTAAAATGCAGCCAAGTCTGAGAACCACTACTACAGGCTAGGAACCCACCCAGCTGGCTTGAGTAAATTCATTTGTTTTGTTTAGTTTCAAAATTCAAACAGGTTTATTAATTTTTCTAATTATAAAATTAATATTGTACAATGTACAAAATTTAGAAAATTCAAAAAGTTATAAAGAACCTAAAAGTCACCAATAATCTCCCCATTATTTCAAGAATAAAAATTGCTTTGGGAGGCCGAGGCGGGATGATCACTTGAAGTCAGGAGTTTGAGACCAGCCTGGCCAACATGGTAAAACCCCGTCTCTACTAAAAACACAAAACTTAGCCGGGCATGACTGTACATGCCTGTAGTTTCAGCTACTCAGGAGGGTGAGCCAGGAGAATCGCTTGAACCCAGAAGGGGGACACTGCAATGAGTTGAGATCGTGCCACTGCACTCCAGACTGGGTGACAGAGTGAGACTCTGTCTCAAAAATAAATAAACAAAAATAAAAATAAAAATTGCATCATACTACCATTTTACAAAAACTACCATTTTACACTGTACCGTTTTGTACATTGCTTTATAGTACAATGTTCCATGTCCATTTCATATATATTATCATTTTTGAGGGTTTTATAATATATCATTATTGGGGCCGATCCCAATAATGATTGACCACGTTATGGAGCACAATGCATCTAAGTAGCTACCTTCCCATGAAACTTCATGTTGCTTCCAACTTTTCAGTATTTCTTAAATTACTTCCTTAGAATAAATTCCTAGAGGTGGAATTGCTGAGTCAAAGAGAAATTATAGTTTGATCTACACATCACCTTCCAAAAAAGGCTGTATCAATTTAACTTCCACCCAGATCTTTGCCAACACTGAGGAACTACAATCTTTTCAATATATGCCCATCTGGCAAGCCCAAATCAAAGTATGTTCTTGTTTTGTTATGTATTTTCTTTTATTGCCTGTGAGTTTGAACTTTTTGTGCATTTAGTACATAAGTGTTCTCAATGATAAAACTAACATTTATATACTGCCTAGTATGAGCCACTTTGCATACATTAACTCAGTTAATTCTCACATCACTATGCAGTAGGTACTATCAGTGTCCCTATTTTACAGACAAGAAACTGAGGTCCAAACTGAGGCCCAACTTGCCCAAGAGCACACAGCGGTAAGTACCCGGATTCAAACCCCAGCCAGCCTAGCTCCAGGCTATATGCTCTTCACTGCTATTCTATGCTGCCTACTGCCTCTCAGCAACTCCCAGTTCTATAGTCTACCTTTTTTTTTTTTTTTCTGAGATGGAGTCTTGCTCTGTCACCAGGCTGGAGTGCAGTGGCGCGATCTCGGCTCACAGCACTTTCACCTTGCGGGTTTAAGCAATTCTCCTGCTTCAGCCTCCTGAGTAGCTGGGACTACAGGTGTGCGCCACCATGCCCAGCTAATTTTTGTATTTTTAGTAGAGGCGGGGTTTCACCATGTTGGCCAGGATGGTCTTGATCTCTTGACCTTGTGATCTGCCCGCCTTGGCCTCCCAAAGTGCTGAGATTATAGGCATGAACCACCATGTCCAGTCCTTTTTTTTTTTTTTTTTTTTTTTTGAGACAGAGTTTTACTCCGTCACCCAGGCTGGAGTGCAGTGACTGCATCATAGTTCACTGCAGCCCAACCTTCCAGACTCAAGTGATTCTCCCACCTCAGCCTCCTGACACACGCCACTGTGCCTGGCTAATTTTTTTATTTTTATTTTTATTTTTGTATAGATAGGGTTTTACCATGTTGCCCAGGCTGGTCTTCAACTCCTGGGCTCAAGCAATCCTCTGCCTCAGCCTCCCAAAGTGCTGGGATTACAGACATGAGCCATTGTGCCTGGCCTTTCCCTATTTTTCTATTAGAGTATTTGTGGTTGTTTTAAGGGTGCTTGATATAGCTATAGATATTTATATTTTAGTACCTATGTATGTACAGCTAAAAATATGTTTAACCAGTTTATGTCTGTCATTTGTCTTTTCATTTTCTCTCTTTTTTTTTTTTTTTTCTATCACCCAGGTTGGAGTATAGTGGCGTGATCACAGCTCACTGCAGCCCCAAAATCCTGGGCTCAAGGATCTTCCTGCCTCAGCCTCTGGAGTAGCTAGGACTACACATACATGCCACCGTGCCTGGCTGAGTTTTTTAAAAGTTTTGTAGAGATGGGGGTCTCACTATGTTTCCCAGGCTGGTCTTGAACTCCTGTCCTCAAGCGATCCTCCCACACCTTGGCCTCCCAAAGTGCTGGGATTACGGGCATGTGCCACCATACCCAGCCTGTCATTTGTCTTTAAACTTTGCTCATTATATTTTGTGGTGAGAACTTTTTAAGAAAAAATTTTATGCAAATAACACATTAGCACTTTCTTGGTATGCAAGATTCAACCATTACAGAAATATGTACATTAAATGTAAAAATTTCCTTCACTCTCCTACCCCAGAGGTAACCACTGCCAAGAGACTGAAGGGCACTCCTTTAGATGCCCTTTATATATTTAATAGTTGCATGTAAAGTTTTTCCTCTCTTTTGGAAAAATGCATCATACTGTAGGATTGCTTAGTGAGTTTCGTGTTGCTTTTTCACATAACAGCATTTCTCAGTGTCTTTCCACGCTAACACATAGAGTAGAAGTTGCCCTGTATCTTTTTAAATATTTTCGTAGTATAGATCTACCATAATTATTTAACCATTCCTATTAATGAACATATAGGTTGTTCCCCGGAATAAAATTTGGGTTTTTTTTTTTTATTTTTATTTTTTATTTTTTGAGATAGAGTCCCACTCTGTCACCCACACTGGAGTGCTGTGGTGTGATCTTGGTTCATTGCAACCTCTGCCTCCCAGGTTCAAGATATTCTCCTGCCTCAGCCTCCTGAGCAGCTCAGATTACAGGTATGCATCATGTAAGGAACATGGCTGTGCTGCAGCCAGGCAGGCATAGGCAGATGTAAACATCCTGCATGACTCAGCAGGATTAGAGCGCAGGTGCACAATTCCATGCATTATATAATCACAGCTATGTAGCCATAACATGGGAGGCTCATCACCTGGCTCTAAGCCACTATTGTGTGTGATATATATAAGGGCAACACTGACAGTATGAAAGAGCTGCTGAATAAAGCCATGTCCCATCTACCTGCTGCTTTTCAAGTGTTCTTCCAGCTCCCTGACCCACGTCCACCCACTCCCCTCAGACCTCAGCTGGGGCTCAAACCTGACATGCCATCACTTCCAGCTAATTTTTTCTGTGTTTTTAGTAGAGACGTGGTATCATCATGTTGGCCAGGCTAGTCTTGAACTCCTGACCTCAAGTGATCTACCCATCTCAGTCTCCCAAAATGCTGGGATTACAGGCATGAGCCACCACGCCCAGGTGAAAGTTTGGGTATTTTTTAGGTTGCTATGATCTAAATCCTTTAAGTTTCTGTCTTTGAGACCATGCTAAGAATTTCTCCACATCAGTATCATAAAATTATTTAGCCTTAGTACTTTAGTGTATTTCATACGTATCTCATAGCTGACCACGATTTTCAATTCTCTTCTTAGTTCAGCTGGTTTTCAGTTCATTCTTCTGGGTGCTCTAGAAGAAATCAATTGTGTTTCTGCAAATAATGAGTTTGGTTTTTTCCCTTTTTAATATTTGTGCCATTCAGTCCTTTTCTTGTTTTAGTTTTTTTCCCATTGGCTAGAACTAGAACACCTATTTTAAAAACTCGTTTTCAACTTCAGTTTGCAATTAAACAGTGGGAGAAAAAGAGAAGTACTGAGCTAATTAAATAGTAACTGTGGCATTGGAAGAGAGAAAACAGTAGGTTGAAAGCTTATTTCAAAGCTAATTATTTAACTCAGCCAAAGATCTACAGTGTATTTTGTGGAGTTGAGCTGGGGCTGGACTGAGGAGATGGCTTATGTGGGAGGGAGATTTGTCACATGTAAGAAGACTGAGCAAATAAGGAAACATATTGAGGATAATGAGAGCCAGGCTCTTCACAGAGTAGGGAGTTACAAATGCATAAGGGGAAAGGCTGGAATAAATTCTGTAGTATTGGATTAGAATAGGAGGTATTAGTGTGAATTCATGAGTTCTAATACACATGGATAGATGGATCTAGAAATAAATATAAATATAGGTGCATATACATTGTATATGTAAATATGTGTGCATGAAAAGACATTCATATATTTCCCAGCTCTGCCACTGAGAGGAACACAAAGCAAAATCACCCCAGTAGCAATGAGCACACCAGTGCCCACATCTGAATGTCTAAATACCATTTTCCATTAAAAGGAACCAGATCTAAAACCTCTTTCCAGGAGCTATACTCTGTGTGGTTTTACAAACATAGGCTCAGAGGACATCTAAATCCGTTTTACAGGTGGGGACACTGAAATCCTAATTTTGTTCTTTTTTTTTTCTTTTGGTATTGGCTTTCTTAAAGTGACAGGAGAATAACAATCATCTAATATCAACACACAGTGTCTGATATGGTTTGGTTGTGTCTCCATCCCAAATCTCATCTTGAATCGTAGTTCCCAGAATTCCCACATGTTGTGGGAGAGACCAGGTGGAGATAATTGAATCGTTGGGGTGGCTTCCCCCATCCTGTTCTCGTGATAATGAGTGAGTTCTCACAAGATCTGATGGTTTTATAAGAGGTTTCCCCTTCACTGGGCTCCCATTCTTCTCCTTCCTGCCATCACGTGAAGAAGGATGTGTTTGCTTCCCCTTCCACCATGAATGTAAGTTTCCTGAGGCCTCCCCAGCCATGTGGAACTAAGTCAATTAAACCTCTTTCCTTATTAAGTACCCAGTCTTGGGCAGTCCTTTATAGCAGTGTGAGAATGAACGAATACAGTATCTCACAATGGCCTTCTGAAGACAGATCGTAGCATTATGTTTCCTTCTCTTTTCTGCTAAGAAAATCAAGGTCTAGAGGCACTGGGCCTGTCTTTAAGAAAGAATCAAGGGAGAACGGCACAGACCACAGACTGTTTCTGTGATTCCATGTTATTTTCTTCTAGAGAAAAAAAAAAAAAGAATCAAGGACTAAGCTCTCATTTTCTGATTTACAAGGTAGAAGCCACTTGGTCACACATCTGAAGGCTGTGCAGTACTAGCTCTCATTTTTTAAAAAATAGAAATAGGGTCTCATTATGCTGCCCAGGCTGGGCTTGAACTCCTGGGCTCAAGCAATCTGCCCACGTTGGCCTCCCAAAGTGCTGGGGCCACCGTGCCCGGCCAGCTCTTTGCATGATAAACCAGCTTTTCTTTCTGAGTTACCAAGCAGACCTCTCTGACACCTTATTGTCTTGTGCCTTCTACACAACAGCTACCAGGTGTGTTCGCTGGGAAACTTGTCCATGACCCCAGCCCCCTCCAATGCAGAGAAAGCATTCCCCTGCTTGAAAAGGCAAGACAGGTACTTACATTTTTAATGATCAGTGGGTATCTTGTTACCCGTTGCATAGGCTTCAGTATAAAACTAGAGAGTGGCATCCCTTTACACCGAGGATCCATTGCCAATCTCTAAAATAAGAGATGTTTTTAAATGTACTTAAGAAACTTGCAAAATCCAAAGTTAGTGACATCAATACTAATGTCAGTGAGGACTCTCCACCCATTATCTCATTCATCTGGATGACAACTGAGAGACCTGGGGTTGGAAGGGCCTGACTAATTACCCTGTCCAGGATGACACACTTTCCAGATAGAGAATGGAGACCCACAGACGTGACTCAGCCAGCAAGGTTAAGCCCTGCACTCCAGATTCAGCATACCTTCCAGTGGCATGCATAGTTCCTTATGCACAGAGATGAGATTCTGGCTTTACAGAGAATATTTTGTCTGGATGTCTGCAAAAACTTTATAACATTCCCAGGAACAAGAGTCACAAGACTATACGGTTAGAGGAAAAATTCCCCTCACACCCCAGAGCTGCTGGAAGGGCTAAATCTCATTGTCTAGTTTTGGGTGGAGCCTGCACGTGCCTCTGGGAGCTCCAGGCAGGGCTGAGAGAGAGGAGCTGAGACACCAGAGGTCAAGACTCTAGTTTCAGGGTCTGGCCACTTAGCTGTCAATGGCTGTGGTCCAGTTTAATGCCTTAGAAACGGGCAGCTGCACTGACTGGAGTCCTGAGTCCTGATAACTGTCAGCATTGGGACCTGCTCCAGCTGTGGACACCATCACTCCAGGAACACCTCGCAGCTGGCAACGACATGCCACACTCCCGCTGAGATGAGGTGGGGAGGGACAATGAGACCCCTGTCCTGGACTGGTGTCAGCACTTCCCTGAAGTTCAAGTGCATCCAACAATGAACTCATCTTGCTCGGGCTCAGGAAGAGCCCAGCCCTTGGCTGAAACCCCAGGCGGTCCAGGGTGCCCAGCAGCTCAGCATCTGCTCTCTTGTCTCCATCCACCCAAGGCCTTCTTCTTAGCAATCTTCCTCCCCTTGGAATGACCTCAGAGTACCCCATGCCTTGGCTGGCAAGTCTAGGCTGAGAAACACCACTAGAGGCAGAAACAACAAGCTCACATGAGGCTCTGACCAAGAAGAGGCCACGCTTATGCCTCACCACAGTGATTCCACAAGCACCACTCCAGGGCAGGTGAGGATGGCCTGTCCCCAAAATGCATGAGATCCAAAGATATGCCTGTTATTATTATTTTGCTGTTTATCCATCAAAAGATACTGTTTCATAGAAGCTATTTTATTCTTTTCCTCCTGTTTTTCTCCAGGAGAGGTGGGGGCTGTTTGAATGGACCAGCATGACCAGCAGAGACCCACCCTGACCAAGGCCAAGTCCCAGAGCTGCAGGTCTTCCAGCAGCATCTGCATTACCTCCCCAAACATCCCCCAGTGGACACCCAACTCTCCAGACCCCTGCTACCCCCAAGGAAGAGGTCCTGGCATCCCACACTGACTCCCACGGGCTGCCTAGGGCTGGAGCCCATCAAGCAGAACCAACTGCGAAAGGAATGAAGGGGCCACTGGGAGCCCTGGCCATTCCCTCGCAAGTGAGGGGCAGAGACTGGCAAAGAACTGAGGATGTGGCAATTAAACATAAGAGGAAATCTGAGACCTGCCTGGGCCTTGCAAATGAAATGAAAGATTTAAACAGGCATCCAAATAACACCACTAGCATCTGGAAAACAGATCCTTGAAGACACTTCAAAGTTTCCAAGCCCAGGGCTCGCCCCTCCTCTACAAGCCCACCCCTTTGGTGATAGCCATACTTGCCAGTGAATGCCAGTCCCCTAAGGCTTAGCCAAGACCCCAGGCCCTGTTGGCCTCTAGAGGGAACACGCTTGCAGACTTGAATTAGCCCCTCACACGTCTAGCTGCCCAAAGATCGCCACTCTGGGGCCCAGTCTCTGCACAGCCTGGCTCCTTACTTTGACGAACTCCTTGAAGTCTGGGGCCTCGTCTGTCTTCTGCTGGATCAGGGCAGCCCCGTTGAGCTGGCGGCTGCAGAAGCGGATGTAGGGTTGCATGTGCGGCAGCTGGGCGCTCAGGATGTCGCCAATCATCTTCACGGGCATCTTCTCCCCAGACATCTTCTTACGGACTCTCAGCGCTCTGCACGGAAACACGGGAGGTGAGCCCCCGCCTTCACGCTGTCTGACAGCACCACGGCACACTTCTAGGTTGCACAGAAACAGAATGTGTATGAGGGGCACAGACTCAAGGGCCACTAAAGGATCTATTTGGGAGACAAGGAATGGAGAAAGAAATGAGTCTAGGGCTACAGAGAGGTAGCACCAGGGCATTTTTCTTTGGCAGAGTGGCTGTTTGTTACAATTTGTTTTTCTTGTGCAGAAAGACGGAGTTTTTTCTTGAACAACTCAAACGGGTCCCCTGTGTTGATGCCTCACTACACCGATTATCGGAGGTAAAAGCCCCAGGCCGATGTGGCCTGAGCACTGATCCTATTTCCAGGAGACACTTCTGCCCAAGGGAAGTTGCTATTGCCAGAGGATGGGGAAGGCTGATTTTTTGACTAAAAAGAACGTAATTAAGATGGCAAAAGAACTGCCTTGGCAAAATAACCCCATGAGATTCAGCAAAAGCCAGGTATAAATGACTATTTGAACTATCCCTGCGATTTGCTGCCTCATTGCTAGAGCTAAGTTAACTAAATTAAGAGGAGTTCAGAAAAGAGGTCTATTGCTATGATAATGGGCCAGTGAACCCAAAAAATGTATATCCTGGAATCCAGGAGAGGTGTTGATGGGACTGGGAAGTGTTTGTTCCAGGGTCTGCCTGCAGTGTGAGTGCTCAGAGCTATGATAACTAGGACAGTACTTCCCTTCTCCCAACTTCAACATGTAAACCCTTAACACCAGCATCTGGAAGAAGGGCACGGCACTGAGCTTATACACGGTCAGGACAGCAATGTACTACAGGCAGGACCACAACCTGAAGCCATGGTTGTGTTCAGCTATCCTAGTGAGTGATCATGGGTGGATGGATGGGTAGACGGAACAAAACGGTATAACCTAAGACTTTAACACAAGGTTGGGAGGATGTCCCTATTGAATGCCTTTGGCTGCTTTCATGGTCATGTTGGAGAAACCTTTGAGGTATGGGGTGGGCTACTGAATTCCAAGGAAGCTCTGCAATATTTATATGAGGCTTTAAAAACTTCAGATCACTTTCTTTTCTTTCTCCCACATTTTCAGCTAAAATAAAATCCCTTGGACCCAGCAAGCCAAGGAGACAAACTTAGGGACCATAAATGATGTGGTGTGAGCAGTCAGCGATTCCACCTGAAGTGGATGCCCTCGGGGGAGATCAGCACTGGCTGCCTGGGGTGTGGGGAGCAGTGGCAGCTTGGTGTCCTCAGGATGGCCCAAAGGCCACTGCCCCATTGAGGGGCTGGTGTGAAATACTGCAACGTGCAGAAATGTGCTCAAGGGTGATGTCACCAATGATTTGGGGGGATGAGAGCCCTGAATAGCCATGTTACAAACTTGCCAGGAATGGAAACAGGAAGAAATTCCATCATTCCATCATTTTCCTATGAAGAGTAGTTTTTTAAACAAGAGAATAAAAAGTACTTTCACCCTTTCCTTCTCCTGTTTTGTTTTGTTTGAGACAGAGTCTCACTCTGTAGCCCAGGCTGGAGTGCAGTGGTACAATCCCAGCTCACTGCAACCTCCGCCTCAGCCTCCTGAGTGGCTGGGACTACAGACACCCGCCACCACACCCGGTTAATTTTTATATTTTTAGTAGAGACGGGGTTTTGCCATGTTGGCCAGGCTGGTCTTGAACTCCTGACCTCAAGCGATCCGCCTACCTTGGTCTCCCAAAGTGCTGGGATTACAAGCATGAGCCACCGTGCCCAGCCCCTGGCCTGTTTTTTCTTAAAGGATGAAGGAGACAAGAAAAAAAGAAAAGAAGAAAGATCATCTGCAGACAGTGACTGTCTTGAGGAATTAGTTCCTGGGTTCTGCAGACCCACACTTGTAGACTAGGAGTTACCCAATCAGCAGACAGGCCTAGAATTAGGCCTGATTTACTATGGACTAGGCACCTATTAGATTCAGTCTTGGGTCTTCATCCAGGATGGTCTACTGTATAGGCAAAGACTTATGAGGACTGCAGGGTGTTACCAGGCCCAGAGATCATGTGACTCAGCTGCTGCAGCCACAGCCCTGAGAGGGGCCACTGGCCCTGCTTGTGGTGAGCTGATTGGCAGTCTCCTAGAAAGGTTTACAGATGAGAGGCCTTGAACTACAAAAGGCAATTGACTGGCTAACGAACTATTCAAAGAGAGCTCAATGTTTGCTGAACACGAGTGTCCCTAACCCTCTGAAGTCTGCAGCCCAAGTGGACAGTCATGGAGTTAGCATTTATTAATGCTTCCTATGTGTCAAACACAGTTTTACATAAGTTATTATCCCCATTTCCTATTGGGGAAACTGAGGCACAGAGAAATTGAGTGACTTGACTAAAGTCACAGAGCTAATAGGTGACAGAGGTAACCCTGGAACCCAGGTCTGACTCCAGAGCCCATGGTTGGAACCACAGCCTCAGAGGCCCTGACCCACCTCCTGCCACGACCGCCTCCAAGCTGCTCTGGGCACCTGCCCATCTTCCCAGATGCAGCTGCCCTGCTCCCGCCATCTTGCCCTGGGGCCTTTCCCTGCTGGTCCCAGCCTCGGCCTCTGTACTTCCTGCCCTGCTGGACTTCCCACCATCCGCTCCATGCCCTCTCTCCTTCTCCCAGCCCCACATCCTTATCTTCTTCTTTCTCACCATCTGTCTTTACCTCAAACGGATTTTTATTTTCTATTTTTCCTTCATTTTCTGCTTAAACAAGATAAAATGGAATCCATTCTTCTTAAGCTAAAAGGAAGATGAGTCAAATATTTAAGAAAAACACTTTTTTGAGACCGGCTCTTTTTTTTTCTTTTCTTTTCTTTTTTCTTTTTCCATCAAGGGGACAGGAAAGGATCTTGATTAAAAAAAAGGATCTTGATAAAAAACAGTTCCCCAAACCTGGGTTGGTCACCCCACCTCACTTCTGCTTCCCTTCTGCTATCATTTCTGTGTGTGTGTGTGTGTGTGTGTGTGTGTGACACAGTCTCACTCTGTTGCCCAGGCTGGAGTGCAGTGGCGCAATCTTGGTTTACTGCAACCTCTGCTTGCTCCCCAGGTTCGAGCAATTCTCCTGCCTCAGGTTCCTGAGTAGTTTGTGTTACAGGCATGTGCCACCACGCCCAGCTAATTTTTTTTTTTTTTTTTTTTTTAAGTAGAGATGAGGTTTCACCATGTTGGCCAGGCTGGTCTCGAACTCCTGACCTCCAGTGATCTGCCTGCCTCAGCCTCCCAACGTATGGGATTACAGGCATTAGCCACCATGCCCAGCCCTTCTGCTATCATTTCTGACAGCTGTCCTGAGGGCCCTGCTCCAGACTCTGGATATAAAAAGGTTCTAGACCTGTGTATCCTACCTTGTCTATGAAAGGCACATGTCTTAGGTCTCAACTTCCTTGCGAGAGAGCCAGCCATTCGCTGTAACCCTCAGTGAAGCATCACTAGTAGGAAGTCCATGTATCCCAGTTAGCCCTTTTTATTTTCATGTTATGTATTTATTGTTGACTCATTTGATAACTGCCATGCCCCCTGCCCCACCCCAAATACAAGGCGTGTAGGATCAGGAGTAGCAGATATATGGCTGCTCACTGGTGGCAGTCCAGGGATTGCTGCCTTAACTTCTCCTTATCCTCAAATGCCTCCCTCTCTCGGCTGCCAGGAGCCTCGATCTCCCCTCATCACAGTTATTCCTTAGGCATGAAGAAATGATGTCTGTGCAGCCACACAAATGCAGCACAATGTTCATTGTCCAGTTTATGATGTGGATGTCCACTCTACAATTCTTTCAAATTTTCTGTATGTTTGAGATTTTTTCTAGTAAAATGTAGAAAAGAAGAAAAAGAAATCAGGTCCCCAGAAAGCCCCAGTTAAATGCAAATTTTTTCTGGAGGATGAAGACATGAGCCAGTTAGTCCAAACTAGCTAATCCAGGAATCAGAGGAACGGGGATAGAGAACCTTGGGGTGGAGGGGAGCCGGCAGCCCTGTACACATCAGCGCCCTGATCCACGGCGTGCCCCTGGGACACCTGATCCCTTGCTCTCAGAATGACCCTGCGTGGTAGGCAGGACAAGCACCATGACTGCCAATCTTAATGCCCAAAACAAGTGAGAAGGGGCTGGAGCCCAGACAAAAACTTGGGATGCCTGACTTCTGGGTCCAAGTTTTTTTCCACGGTGGCAGGACTGGGCAGAGTCTCTATTCTGGGACCTAGGCATCATCCACAGAGCAGCCACCCTACTGTGTGACTTTAGGGAAGTCACTCAGCCTCTCTGAGCTTCGCTGCTTCAGCTGTAACAGGGCTGTCAGTTCCCACCTCCATCGCTGTGGAGCAAGTCAGAGCCAACAGGAGGAAGAAGCACACAGGCCTGGCCCCCGCACAGCTCAAGAAAGAGGCTGCTTCTTCCCAGGCAGGGCTTAAAAGACAACAGAGAGGTATTGGGAACTGAGGCCAACACCAGTTTCCCTCAGGCCAACCCTGAAGTGCGGGAAGCCCTCTCTAAGGGCTACTTGGGAACCTCAGACACCTCTCCCGCCTCCCCCAGCCCCTACTGATAGCTGCCCAAGGAAAAAGGTTTTAACTTACAGGTACATTTTCTTTTCTTTTTTTCTTTTTATGAGACAGGGTTTCACTCCCGTAGCCCAGGTTGGAGTGCAGTGGTGCGATCTTGGATCACTGCAACCTCCGCCTCCTGGGTTCAAGCGATTCTTCTGCCTCAGCCTCCCTAGTAGCTGGGATTACAGGCGCCCGCAACCTCACCCAGCTAACTTTTGTATTTTTAGTAGAGATGAGGTTGCACCATGTTGCCAAGGCTGGTCTCAAACTCCTGACCTCAAGTGATCCACCCATCTCGGCCTCCCAAAGCACTGGGATTACAGGCGTGAGCCACCGTGCCCAGCTATCATCTATGTAGACGAGAACACTGAGGCCCAGGGACCAAAGTGACCTGCTGGATGACACACAGCCAGAGGCAATAGCAGATGTGAGCCCAGGGGTCTGACGCCAGACCTAAGTTCGAAACTGACACCAGACCTAAGTTCAAAAGGTTTCCACAGCATTGGCGTGGGGGCCAATGAAGTCCAGAACTTCTCTAAAAGCCTGCCTGATGTCACCTTGGATTATTCGTCTTCTAGAGAACCAAGCCAGCAGACATTATGTATCTTTCTTTGTGTCCACCTCTCCACACCTCCTCTCCATCCCTTCATCCACTCCCAAACACACGCTCAGCAAAGTGGGGACCTGAAATGACTTTATAAGAACAATGCAGAGACCATGTTTAGGAAATGGTGGCTTCCCAAGGACACAGATGAAGATCAGGAATGGACGCAAGGTTCTGGGAGCCTACCCTCCATCCTCGGGCCCAGGAAGTGGGTGGCCCTTCCTCCCAGCAGGGAGTATCTTGCGTCCTGGAGGCTGTGACTTATTCTGTGTTCTAGCAAGTGATGTTACAGTGAGAGCGTGGTGGATTCAGATTTTGGGTTTTGACTTTTTTTTTTCCTAAGAATTGGAAGAGACCTTTGTGATGATGGAATCCAACCCCTTCATTTTACAGATGGGGAAACTAAGGCTCAAAAAGGAAAGGCAGTGAGTAAGTCAGAATCCAAACCCAGGTCTCTTGACTCCTGGCCTGGAGCTGCCTTTGCAAACTGAAGTTGGAAGAAAATACAACCAGCCTTGGGCCAGCTTCCCGGAGTGATCCTGAGGAACTGCTGGCATTAGGCAGTGAACAGTTCCACACTTTCCCATCTGCAGGGCTAAGAATGCCTCAAAACACCAATAATCTCCCATGGAATCCCACGTCCGAGGGAAAGCGTGGAGGGGGCAGCCCTACGCCCCAGGATGGAGCCAGCGCCATCGGGAGCCAGCCTCGTCCTAGCCCTGGAAATTCACCACCACAGTCATTCACCCAACAGCAGGCTCTGGGGGGCCCAGGCGACCTACTCTCGCAATGAGAGATTCGGAGTGCGTTTCCAGAAAGCATGAAGGCACAAAAGTTGATGGTGCTTGTGAGTGGCAATGAAAAAAAAAAAAAAAGCCAGAAAGAAACACAGGGCAGCATGCAGGAAGGACACACAGACCCACAGAGGTGCTAGTGCGTGAGAGCCGAGGAGGCCAAGCCAGGCTGGGGATTAGAGGAGAGGCTTACTTCAGTAGTTTGATATTACACATAATCAGCTCCTTCCAGTTCACAAAAATCATAGCAACCTCTTTCTCTGTCAGCAGCTCAGACTCCATCAGGGGTTTTTGAAAGATCTACAGATGCAGAAAACGAAGCAGTTCAGAAAGCAGTTAGCTTAAAACTCACACACGCACACACCGATCCGCTGAGAGCAGGGAGAGGGCTCAGGTGTCTGTATCTTGGCTGAGAGGCCCAGAGGTGAACGCCCGCTTTCCTGCAGTTTCTGAAGCAAAGAGCCCCTCCTCTGCCCTGGAGGCTGGAGGGGGGTCCCCAGCAGAGCCTGCGTTGTTTACAGGGGAAGGAGGCCAGCTGAAGTCTCCACGAGACAGGTCTTAACTCCACCAGACAAGCAGGGAGGCCGGTACCAAGTCATGCACTCAGGCTAGGCGGTCTCACCTGCCCACTGGGAGGGGGTGGGCCGGTGTGAAAAGCAGGGCTTAAAGATGCTGGTGGCTATGGGCAGTCCCTTCATCTGCACAGGTAAACCGAGGGCATTCTGAGAGGAGCAGCCCAGGTGGCAGGTCCTCTAATAAGCCAGTGGCCCCCTCGGTGACTGACTCCATTGCTGTGTCCTCAGCCTCCTGGGCTGACCCTGGACAGACCCAGTACTTGCAGGCCCACTACAAGGGGTGGGTGCCACCCTTCTCCTGGGCTCTGGAAAATGAATGAGGCCCTCCAAGCTCTGTGTGGTTGGGCAACTCGCAGTAAATCACAGATCTCAGTGGAACCCTGTGTGGTAGAGCCCCCGCCTGCAAGGAGGTCATTTTCTCCCACGGGAGGCAGGAGGCACTTCGGAAGGCTCTTTAGGGAAGGGGATGGCCCATCTTCGACATAAACTTGGCTGGGCTGTGGCTGCTCCCTGGGAGCCCTATTCCATAGGAGTCCTTAAGCCGACGTTGAGCCTGGCATGTTCCAGGGCAACCACATACGGTGGTGCGTTTTGCAGAGTGCACAAAGGAGCCGTATCTAAGGGGTGACACTTGCACCCTGGACATCCTGAACTGTATATTTAGTAACAGTCAAACACCTTGAGAAAAGGGTACCTTTATGAATTTGCATCAGTGCTTCCTAAGTGTTAACGGTGGTCCTGCGGCCAACACCTCACCCTGTACTCCTCCAACAGCGGCGAGCCCTGCTGTGTCTTTCCTGGATGTGAAGACTATCAGACAAGATGGTTTCACACCCATTTGGTGTGGTGGTGGTGGTTTCCAGACTATCACAGTACTTTCCAAACTGCAGGTCCATCTCTGCAAATCCCTGTCTCCCAACATGGCACCTTCCCCATGGATGTGGAGAAAAACGCCTGCTGAGCAGCAGGGGCGCCCGGCTCCGCGTCTCCCCATAGTTCTGGCTGGGGTGGCCAGGGTCCTTCTGGGAGGACTGACAAGATGAGGAGGCATCACCTCAGGTCAGGGGGTTTTGTGGGGGCCTGGGAGGAAACGTTGCCATTCTCAGTGACAGGTTTGTCTCGGGGTAATATGTGGCAGGAATGACTCCAGATGGCAGCTAGATGGCCCCCATTTCCAGATGCAACACTGCGGGCCAGGAGGGCAGCGTGGCTGGCTCCATGGCACTCCCTGCTTGGTGGCTGAGCTGCAGCCACTCCGTGTAAAGCGCGGACTCCAGCTCTCAGTCCACATGACTCCATCCATCAACTGCTCAGGGACTCACTAGACCTTGGCTAAGTGATCTCTGTCCCTCTATGGGAATGACTCAATGTTGGCCACAGATAAGCAACGAACCGTCTCTGCGGTCAGAATCTCCTAGAGCATTTGCCGTCTGGATGCTCCCCAAACATCAGAAAGTGTCTTGAGCTCAGAATCAGGACGCAGACCTCCTCAGCAGAACCCTCCCCACTCCCTCCCTCCTCGCTCCTTGCCGTACCCCCTGCCCTCCCAGCTCCCTTACCTCTGTGACCAGCTGCAGGTCGTTCACGTAGTTTTCCTCTGTCACAATAAGCTCATGGATGTATCCTTGTCGCTTTCTTTCAGTTGGGGTCAACATATCCAAGAGATGTAAGTCTGAACACCCTGGAAAACACAACCATTTGGGAGAATTTAGCACAGTCTCGGGAAGCCCACACTTCACACAGAAGATCCTTGTGGCTGCTGGGCCCTGAGGCCTCGCTCCAGTCCAGCAGGGTCGTGGGCTGAAGTGTATCCTCCCCAGTAACATGTGGAAGCCCTTTCCCCGGTACCTGTGATTGTTACCTTATTTGGAAATAGAGTCTTTTCATATATAATCAAATGAAGATAAAGTCATACTCAGGGTGGGGCCCTGACCCTATATGATCAGGGTCCTTATGAGAAGAAGACACAGAGACAGACAGGCAGGACCTGGAGTGATGTGTCTCCAAACCAAGACACACCCCAAGCCTTCAGAGTGAGGCTGGCACCTGTCAACACCTTCATTTGAGACTTCTGGCCTCCAGGAATGTGTGGCAATACCTGTCGTTTTAAGTCCCTCCATTTGTGGTGGTTTGTTATAGAAACTGACACAGGCGGCACACTCCTGCTTCATCAGAAACACGAAAATAACGTGAAAATAAAACACTCAGTGACGACTGGCCAAAACTCCTGAGGGCTCACGCCATGTCAGGTGGTGAACTGCATTTAATGCTCAAGTATTATACTAAAATTATCCCCATTTTACAGACGAGGACACTGAGGTTTACACAGGTTGACTGGCCCCAGCTCTCTCAGCTCAGAAGTGGTGAAGGCAAGAGCCGAACCCTGAGACTTGGGCTGCAGGGGCTGTGCTCTATCCCCGATCTCCAGGAGTCCACGTGTTATCTATGTTGAGGTTGGTTTGTGGAGGATGAGGTGGCTGTGCTGAGGCTCTGATGGTCCTGGGGACCAGGCAGATGCAGGGTGCCTCCCGACAGCACTGGGCACACTCTTCTGGGCAAGGCTGCTGCCTTGCCCCTGGGGCAGCTGAGCAGCAAGCTTGCCACAGACAGGGTAGTCCCTCCCACTGCAGAGAGCCTGGCATGAGACCACCACGGAGGCCAAGGCTGCCCGAGGGGGAAGGGCTACTCCGCTGCCCTGAGATGGTGCCCGCACTGGAAGTGGAGCTAACTCATGACTCTGCTCACTTAGCTTGTTATTTGGGGTTTTGTTTGAATGTTTGAGCCTTCTGCCCCAGACACACTGGAATGAGCAGGAGGGAGGCTTGGTTCTTGGGGGCATCCCATGTGCAGGCCTGGGCTCACCTCTCCTTTTTCTCAGAGGTTCTTTATTTAATCACAGAAGCCAGACTTGGAAGACAGACCCAAAGGTGTCCCGAATGCAGGTGGGAGGGTCCGGGCTGAATCCCCTTTACTTGTTCTTCCCATCCTCTCTGTTCCCCTCAAGGGGGCGCAATGGAGCACAGTGCAAAAACCCCTGCTGGGGACCAGTGGCTATCAAAGCGTGGTCCCCAGGCTGGCAGCATCAGCGTCACCCAGGAGTTCGCTAGAGATGCCCCTGCTGAAGTGACTCTGGAGGTGGGGGCTGGGCATCTGTGATGTAACAAGCTCTCCAGGGAACTTTTTTTTAGGTGCACTGATGTTCGAGAAGCCTGCTCTGGACTAGCAGGGGTTCCTTGAGTTTCCATCTTCCCTCGAGGGAGTTATCTGAGGTCATGACTAATCTAGCCTATATGCTGAAAGCTTCTGCAAATCGTGTGGTCCCTCTGCGGCAAATGATGTCAGAGCTTTCTTGGCAATTGCTTTGCTGCTGTAGAGGCTGACTCTCGGGTTGTGGCGCTTCCAGACCTTGGTTTTGTCCCTTCTCTGGGCTAGTTGTTCTTTCTGGATGCCGTAGCTTCTCTTGCTGGGACAGGAACATCCCAGGACCAGCTGGGAAAGCGGCAGGAATGAGCCATCCTTACATCAACACCCTGACCTCACTCAGAGTCCCCTGCCCTGAGGTCAAGCAGAATTCCCCAGGGCTGCGCGGTGAGCTCGCACCTTTGCACAGGTCTGCAGATGCGTCTGAGCTTGGGCCCTCTGCTCAGCCACAGGTCTGGCCCAACTGTTCTTCCTGCCTCAGGGCATAGATTGTCTTTTATTAAAACAGCTGCTCCAACAACGAACTCTCAGGAAGGAGGCAGGCCACAGGGCTCACTGATTCCGTTCAGCCGAGCTGCTGTGTGAGGTCGGGTTTGCAGGAAGCTAAGTGATGTCTCCGAGTTCTTTGACTTTTATTGGGAAGGTCACCCAAGAGACACTCGAGTCTGGGGGAAATATATCTTGTTCCTGCCCTTTTTCCCCCCACTCTCCTGTGAGGGAGTGAAAGGGCCCAGGCCTCAGGTCATTTCTTGTTAAAGGGCTGAATGCAGCCCCTGCATTAGGCAACCTGGATGCCCTCTCACGGAAGCAGAGTCCCTGGAGTGTTCAGGACGTTCCATTCTGCAGGGAGATTAGAATATTGGCGCAGAGTGGTAGCTCTAAAAGTCACCGCACAAACACGGTGCAGTGACGTTTGCAGCCACAGAAACATCAGGCCAGTGGTGGCCACTGGCTGGGCCAGTTTTCTGAATGTCCCTTTGAGGATGTCCCACCGTTGCCTTGGAGAATCTGAGGGATGTTATGGGTTCTTGCTGCAGCGAGTACACGTGTACAATGCACACATTTAGGGCACACTTTTATCGGGTTCACAGGCCCTTTTGAAGACTGTTCATAGATCTTATTCATTCATTGGGCAAATATTTACTGATGTCCTACTATGAGGCTGGGACTAACCACTCTGGGTGCTGGGGATTCAGGACAGAAGAGGAGAGGCTTCTGCCCTCCAGGGTATAGCTAAGAACCTGGGGGTCTGGTGGTCCTCAACAGGGGGCGGCACTGCCCCGCCCTCCGCTGAAGGTGGTACTGCTCCTACCATGCTGAGGTCAGTACTGTCCCCACTCCCCAGAGGCTGAGGTTGCACTGCACCCCACTCCAGCACCAGGGCTGAGAGTGTGTTCTTGGTTGTCATAGTGGAATCTGGCAGGCTGGCCAGGGCTGCTAAATGACCCACAACATGCAGGACACAGAACTGCCCACCTCAAATGCCAGTCGAGGAACACCCTGTAGAGAAACACTAGCGTTACTTGAAACTGACAACCCGACCAGAGTTCCAGTCTGCAGCACGGAGGTGTGAGGGGCCAGCAGACACGCATAGAATGATGTGGAATCGGAAAGAAGGACCTATGAGGAAAAGTCCTGGCTTGCTTTGGATTTCAGAAGTTCTTCTGAGTCTTCAAGTTTTACATGGTGCAGGTTGTGAAGAAGCTCAGAACCAGAGCAACAGCAGAAGGCTCAGGGTAAATTTGGGCCATTTGTCCAAGAATCCTAGGAGCCTGGGGCCAGTTGGGGACAAGGTGGAGGGCTGCTGCGTGGCCTCCTGCTTCAGGTAGTGTTGGCCTCTGGTCCAAACACTTTGCAAGGCCCAAGTCAGAGCTGATGGAGCTTGGAGGTCAGGGGAGGCTCAGGGCAAGTCTGGGCTGCTTGCCCCCACCAAATTCCACCTCTTGCAGGTCGACCTACCACCCTGCCTGGAGACAGGGGGATGGTCCTGATGGCCTCTGCACAACACAATGAAAAGCAAAGGTTTTGTGGGGAGAGTATTCTCTACATTATGTGCCAACGATGTTGGCTTGGAATTGTCTTTTTAGCCATCAAATTGACCCATGGGAGGCTGTTTTAAAACTTGCTGGTGAATGCCAGACCAAGAGAACCATTAAAGATTTGAAATAGGCACTTTGAACTCAAAAATATCCTTCCTTTGAAAATTTAATATTTAGAAAAACAAGCGAGTTTAAAAACTCCATTATTCAAAGTAGGGTAAATGGAAAAGACATTTCAAATAAAAGCGTTTTCTTTAGGGGTGGAGGGATGTGGCCCTTCCCTCCTTTGGGTCCTAGGATAAACAAAGTTTCTGGCCCCCTTTCCCAGGGAAAAACGAGAGGAGAAAACACATCAAATGGTTTTCCATGAACATCTTGGTGTGACGGAGGGATTCTCAAAACTAACTGAAATCCACACGCAGCTGAAATAATATTGCAAATGACTCCAGGCGGTTACAAATGATCCCCCATTACAGCCCACATAAAATTCCTAATCTATGTGCCGTCCCTTAGAATGTTGTCTAGACACATTTACGAAATGCAGAGAGATGTGATGGCCTTCTGGAAGGATTTTTTGAGTCTAGGCCCTGGAGGAATTCATGGAGAAAAAACCTTACCAATAAAAGGTCATCTTGCTTCCCTCAACTGATATTCGTATGAACAGCATCATTTCAAGAACTTGTTTTATTATAAAAGTAATACACAAACACACGCTGACTATTAAAATTTCAAGGGCTACAGAGCATTCACCCATCTCCACACCTCCAATTATTCTACCTTTCCCAACGAGAAGCAGAATTTTGAAAATGAAGCCAGCCCCCGCAGCCAGTTGCCCATTGAGCAAAGCAAATAAACAGACCTTGTTCCTGTATGAAAGGGGCCAAAATATACAATAAGCTGGTCCATAAATATTTATTAAGTTTCTCTGAAGTCCAAGAGATGCAGAAATAAGCAAGATACTGTCCTTGTCCTCAGGCAAACTCACGATCTTGGGAAAGACACAACAGGAACATTAAATTTAAAATATTAATAGCAAGCAGCTGGGCTTGGTGGCTTATGCCTATAATCCCAGTACTTTGAAAGGCAGAGGCGGGTGGATTGCTTGAGCCTAGGAGTTCATGACCAGCCTGGGCAACATATCTACAAAAAATTTAAATTTTAGCCATGCATGTTCTTAATCCAGTCTATCATTGATGGACATTTGGGTTGGTTCCAAGTCTTTGCTATTGTGAATAGTGCTGCAATAAACATGTGGCACATATACACCATGGAATACTATGCAGCCATAAAAAGGGACGAGTTCATGTCCTCTGTAGGGACATGGATGAAGCTGGAAACCATCATTCTGAGCAAACTCTCGCAAGGACAGAAAACCAAACACCGCATGTTCTCACTCATAGGTGGGATTTGAACAATGAGAACACTTGGACAGAGGGTGGGGAACATCACACACTGGGGCCTGTCGTAGGGTGGGTGGAGTCTGGAGGGATAGCATTAGGAGATATACCTAATGTAAATGATGAGTTAATGGGTGCAGCACACCAACATGGCACATGTATACGTATGTAAAAAACCTGCACGTTGCACACATGTACCCTAGAACTTAAAGTATAATAATAATTTTTAAAAAATTAGCCATGCATGGTGGTACATGCCTGTAGTCCCAGCTACATGGGAGGCTGAGGCAGGGGGATTACCTGAGCCCAGGAGATGGAGACTGCAGTGAGATATGATCACGTCACTGCACTCCAGCCTAGGCAACAGAGCAAGCACCTGTCTCAAAAGAAAAAAAAAAAAAAAAAAGAAAAAAGAAAAGAAACGAGAAAAAAAAAAAGAAATTAAAATAGCAAGCATTAAAAGAAGAGCCCAGGCTGGGTGCGGTGGCTCATGCGCACTTTGGGAGGCCGAGGCAGGTGGATCACACGAGTTCAGGAGTTCAAGACCAGCCTGGCCAACATGGGGAGACCTCGTCTCTACTAAAAATACAAAAATTAGCTGGGCATGGCGGCAGGCACCTGTAATCCCAGCTACTCGGGAGGCTGAGGCAGGAGAATCGCTTGAATCCAGGAGGCAGAGGTTGCAGTGAGCTGAGATTGTACCACTGCACTCCAGCCTGGGTGACAGAGGGAGATTCTGTCTCAAAAAAAAAAAAAAAAAAAAAAAAAAAAAAAAAAAAAGCCTGTGTGCTGTGCTGATGGTGGAGACAGTAGGACCTCAGAAAGGAGCAACTCCTCATGCTGAGGGGAGGCTTCCTTGAGGGCCCTCCTGAGGCTGGGTCTCCATATGGCTGGGGAGGTCAAGACCATATACTGGGGGGTACGGCACCAGCAGGAGCAAGCCTTCACCCAGGTGCCAGGTCAACACAGAGACACTGCAAAAGATAAGGTGGAAAGCGGGGAAAGGCCAGATGACAGGGTGATGCGGATTGTGATGCCAGAACTAGAGTTCAGAAACAACATGTGGAAGGATCCCGAGAGAGAGCAATAAGCAAGCCCGGGCGATGGCTTTCATCTTTAAGGGAAAGGATCTACCAATGTCTCTGGGGACGTTCAGCCCAAATCCTCCAGCTAAATGGCCCCGGATCAGCAGGATCTATGCTACTTGGGCTCCTGGAGGTCCTGTCTATACTGTAGGGTTCTCCCCATGGCCCGAGTCTCTCCTGCCAGGTGAGCCCATGCACCCCAGGGCTGCACTGGCTTCTCCCGGGCAAATTAATCTAACTGCACTCCCTTCAACATCCTGGGCCTCTCCTGGCAGGTGTGGGGTGGCCTGTCGTGTAGGAAAAGTAGATGAAGCCATGTGGATGTGACGTGAAGAAAGTTCTCTGGCCATTTACCCTGCAGCTGATGTCTGAAGCCCCAGCGTTCTCCAAGCCATGAAGTCGTGTCCTGCTGGGAAGCAGCATCTGCGCTCGGCCCTGGGGTTCGGTGAGAAGGAGGCAGGCCGGGTCCTTGTCCTCTGGGAGCCTGCTGGTTGCTAGACCTGGGCGTCCCGGGCCAACCTGGATCCTTGCTGAGTTGCAGGCACTTCGCACAGGGTATCACGCCGAGCGGTTATTAGTCCTTGAGACCTCGGAGATGCAAATCCTCAAGACGTGATTTTTATGGGGGTCTGGAGAAGCCGATGGGCACAGAGGTGAGGGGGAAGGAAGGCCACCGATGCACCAGAGATCCTCATGGGTCCAGCAGAGCTCAAGCATCCACCCCAGCCTGTCCTGGGGACCCCCCTTGCCCCATGTAGCTGGGTCCTCGGGAGGCTTCCACTCAGATGTAACCCAGATGCTTAAAGTGCCAACGTAACTCCAAATAAGCTTTGTTTTCTCCCAAGGAGGGGAGTCCAGTCCATAGGGGTTGCCAGGCAGTTTAATGACTGCTGAGAAGTGGTGAAGATCAAATTCTTCTTAGGGATAAATCATCTCTTAATTTTCCATAAAAATGCACATTTTGGAGAGAGAAAGGGCGTATCATTCATAGCTTTATAATGGGTGCTGGAATCCTGGCACAGCTCTACATCCTCCATAGTAGGCATGCTTCAGCTCATTCCAGGCCCCTTTCAAGTCCCACCCCGGGTTTTCCTTCTTTCTGACTTCCTGTTCTCATTGTGCCCTCTCCTGTAGTATGAGTAGCTCCTGTTAATAAGTTTCTTTGCCGGGCGCGGTGGCTCAAGCCTGTAATCCCAGCACTTTGGGAGGCCGAGACGGGCGGATCACGAGGTCAAGAGATCGAGACCATCCTGGCTAACACGGTGAAACCCCGTCTCTACTAAAAAATACAAAAAACTAGCCGGGCGAGGTGGCAGGCACCTGTAGTCCCAGCTACTCGGGAGGCTGAGGCAGGAGAATGGCGGGAACCCGGGAGGTGGAGCTTGCAGTGAGCTGAGATCCAGCCACGGCACTCCAGCCTGGGCGACAGAGCGAGACTCCGTCTCAAAAAAAAAAAAAAAGTTTCTCTGGTACAAAGGTAGACTGGAGTGTTATAATGAAAGTGCAAATGCATTTTGATTGGAATACGAGGGAGGAGCCTGTTGGTTGTTGTTTTATTTGTATTTTTAACTTTCGTGGGTATATCATAGGTATATATATCAATGGGGCACATGAGCTATTTTGGTTCAGGAATGCAATATGTAATAATCACATCGTAAGAATGGGGTATCCGTCCCCTCAAGCATTTATCCTTTGTGTTACAAACAATCCAATTACACTGTTTTAGTTATTTTTAAATGTACAATTAAATTACTATTGTAGTTCCTCTGTTGTGCTATCAAATACTAGGTCTTTTTTTTTTTTTTTTTTTGAGACAGAGTCTTGATCTGTCGCCCAGGCTAGAGTGCAGTGGTGCAATCTTGGCTCACTGCAGCTTCCACCTCCCAGGATCAAGCAATTCACATGCCTCAGCCACCCGAGTAGCTGGGATTACAGGCATGTGCCACCATGCCCAGCTAATATTTGTATTTGTAGTAGAGATGGGGTTTCACCATGTTGGCCAGGCTGGTCTCGAACTCCTGGCCTCAAGTGATCCATCTGCCTTGGCCTCCCAAAGTGTTGGGATTACAGGCATGAGCCACCGTGCCCGGCCAAATACTAGGGATTTTTTGTTTTTGTTTCTGTCTTTTAGACAAGTTTTGCTCTGTCACCAAGGCTGGAGTACAGTGGTACAATCTCAGCTCACTGCAACCTCCGCCTCCTGAGTTCAAGTGATTCTCCTGCCTTGGCCTCCCGAGTAGCTGGGACTACAAGCACATGCCACCATGCCTGGCTAATTTTTGTATTTTTAGTAGAGACAGGTTTTCACCATGTTGGCTGGGCTGGTCTCAAACTTCTGACCTCAGGTGAACCGCCTGCCTTGGCCTCCCAAAGTGCTGGGATTACAGGTATGAGCCAACGCGCCCGGCCAAATACTACGTCTTATTCAAGGGGGCCTGTTGTTTTGATGAGAAGGATTTGAAAATATTTAGCAGGGGAAGAGGAATTTGTGTTGGACTTCAGCAGGCTAATATTGCTGTTGGGGGGACTGCAAGCAGTGGTTAGGGATTCAAATGGCGGAATAATGGGAGTAAACAGAAGTCGGAGTTGGGGGCGTGGAGCCCTGGTGGGCAGGTGCAGAGGAGGGAAGCAGGCTCTGCGAGATGGTGAGTCCTGGGCGTTAATGTGGAATGCCACTCGGAGCTCACAATGCTGGGTGCTGCACATGTGTGAACTCATGGAATCCTCACCAGGAATCCTATGCGGTAGCTATACTGTTGTTATTCCCCACTGAACAGACAAGGAAACTGAGGCACAGGGAGGGTAAGTCAGTTGATAAATGGCAGAGGGAGTCTGACCCTAGAGCTCAGGCTCTTCTCTGGAGACCTCTTCCTCCTCGCTGGTGCGCTGGCGCATTAGTTTGCTCAGGCGGCCGTAACAAAGAACCACAGACCCAGCAGCTTAAACAACACGTATTTTCTCATGGTTCTAAAGATACAAAGTCCAAGATCAAGGTGACAACAGGGCTGGTTCCTCCTGAGGCCTCTCTCCTTGGCAGGGTCTTTCCTCTGTGCATGCAAATCTCCAGCGTCTGTGTGTCCACACTTCCCCGTTATTAAGAGCACCCATCAGACGGAATTAGGGATCACCCTAACAGCCTCGTGCTCACTTCATCACCTCTTCAAAGAATTTATCTCCAAATGAAGTCATATTCTGATGTCCTGGGAGTTAGGGCTTCAACGTGTGAATCGGAGGGACACAGTTCAGCCCTAACAGGTGGGGAAGTCCAGTCGAGAATGCTCTGGCAGCAGAGCTGGGAAGGTCTTGGCTGGGTTTCAGGGGATCAGCGTGGCAGCTGTGTGTGGGTGGCATGGATGGGGTTGTGGCCCTGGAGTTTGGCCGCATACTGGGGTCACCCAAGGAGTTTTTAACAATCCCAGTGCCCCTGCTGTACCCCAGACCAACTAAACCGGACTGGCTGGAGTGGGGCCCACACATCTGTTATCTGTGAAGTTCCCATTGTGCAGCCAAGAGATCAGAGGAAAGATGGCCTGGAAACCAAGACACCTGGCGTAGAAAGGGAGTGGGATTTGGAAACCGATCTGTCCAGGCCCAGGGAGCATGAGAGCTGCCACAACTGCTGAGCTGAATCCAGCCCATGGCAGGCCACTCAAGCCATTGTGCAAGAGGCTCAATGGCTGTAGTCACAGAACGCCATCTCTCTGAGCCCAGAGACCATGCGACACTCTGCTCCTGGGACCCCCTGAAGCTGCGCCTCAGGCCACGCTGCCACCACTGAACCCCAGGCCTGGGGCTATGGCTTCAAAGGCTACTCTCTCTGCTCAATGCCCTCATTTTATGAATGGAACAGCAGATTCCAGCGATGTACGGTGACCTTCCCTATCAAGAATAAAATCTATGCTGGTGATACATCAGGAAATGGAATCATGAGGAAACCACCAGCTTTTCAAAGGGCAGGCCTGAGGGTGGTCCTTACGCTTTTCTCTCTCAGTAGATTCCTGCAAGTTCAGGCTAAGAGGATGGGCTTGTCCTTGGAGCCCAGGGCTGGTGGGGACTGCTGGGAGATGGCAGTGGACAGTCTAGGCCAAGGCAGCCAGACCTTCTCTGAAAATGACCATTGGCTGACCAGTCCCTGGACAGCCCCAGCCCACAGGAAGTTCTGGAGGCCAGACCAGTTCTGAGCTGTCCAGAGGGGCAGATGGACTTCTCATCTCAATGGAACTTTCTTCAGAAGGGTCTAAGCACACATGGCCTGCTCCCTGGGGTCGGTCTCTTCTAACTTAGCAAATGGATCCCCTAGGAACTCAAGAGGCAACCTGAGCCATGACATTTCCTGCTCATTCATGGCAGCTGCGTAGATCCACAGGGGCCCCTGCTTTTGTGGGGCTTCCATTTTGGTGGGGGAGACAGAAAACCAAATACATACATAAATAGACAGTACTGAAGGTGCTTATAAGAACAATGAAGAACAATCCCTATGCTTCATAAGCTCACTTCCTGTTTTGAGGTCTTTTCATGAGAATTTATTCTTTAAATGATGGTGCCTCGTTTACCATTCCCTTTCCTCCTGGGGAGGGAAACCCAAGCACAGGTTTTGTGTTGGGTTCCAGGCTACACGCAGCAGGGAGAATGAACACTGTGATGTGTTCTGCCCCTCACAGCCTAGCTGGGGATGAAGGACCAAGCCTGTGGAACAACAGGTGGGTAGAAGGGCAACCCAGGACTGTCTGCCACAGCACTTCCTGAGCAACTGGCAAGAGTGAGGTGCCAGGGGGATATGCACATGTGGGAGGTAGGCCCTACCCTCTGGTTTATAATCAGTGGGGAGGCAGGGTACCCTGCAATAAGACAACTATACAAGGCAAGGTACCATCGCTGTTCATAAGTGTTGTTACCATGGAGGTCTTAATGGTATGTAACAATCCACAAGATTTGGGCCCTGCCTCCATGAAGCTCACAGTCTAACTGGGGAGGTGAGAGTGTCTATGTATTTCTGTATCGGCCTTTCTATCTAGTCATCTTTCTGTGTGATAAGGAATTCAGGAAAGAGCTGAGTTGTTACAAGTTAATGGAGGAGGAGAGGTGGCAGTGAAATTAGGAGGGGTGAAGGCAGGTGGGCAGGAAAGGCAGGGGAGGTGGGGCAAAGGCATTTGCAGCTGGGGCATACTAGTGGCTTAAATGAGACTCAAGAATCCTGGGGTGGTGGTGGAGGCTGACGTGATGGAGGGAAGGTTCTGGGTTGGGTGAGACTGCACAGAAGAGTGAGGCTAGATGATGAAGGAAGTCCCTGGACCCAAGCACCACCTCCCTATTGGACAGGTGGGAACCCAAGGTCCCTGGGAGGTAGACAAGGGGGGTTGAGTCATGCAGTCTCTAAAGCTGGGGGAGGCTCCTTGCCCACACTACCTGCCTGCACCCCCATCACTTCTTGCTGACATGGGCCCAGGATGCCACAGTGGGCACCAGATGTGGGTTCCAACTCTCTCTGAGGAGGGACTCCCATGATGAAAATGGACCTTTCCGTAAAGTGGTTTGGGGGGCCAAAGGGGATTTTTTCAACAGGGCCATTTGGAAATTCATGGGGGCAACAAAAGCCTGGACTTTCATGACAGGTCATGACGGTGACACAAAGGTGGCAGAAAAAAGAACGCTGAGCAGGCTCGTGGAGAGCAGCTCCGTAACCAGCCAGCCCAGTTTGCCCTCTGCAAGCACAGAAGAATGCAGGGGTGAGGGAAGGCTTCCTCGAGGAGGTGACAAGTGAGCCATGCTAAAATTCAGCACAAATAGGAATCAGTGAGAGGGAAGGCCAGAGGGCTGGAGAAGGGGGCAGATCAGGCAGGGCTTGCAGACCAAGTAGATTCGGGTCTTTTATCTCGGAGGACCGGGAATCCCCTGGATGATTTTAAGCATACGAAGCGATGTTTTTAGAATAGCTCTCTGCCTGCAGCCTGGGGGAAGCCGGAAGGAGAGAGTGGGTGCAGAGAGACCAGGTCAAAGACTCAGCCATCCTTCTGTGAGGAGCAGGAGCAGGAGCAGCTCCTTCAGCCCTGGCCTTTGCACTTGCTGTCCCTTGAGCCCCTTGATCTTTGGACATGCCTCCTTTGCAGCCAGGTCTCCATCCCCTCTTCAGAGGGCCTTCCCAGGCCATCCTCTCGGCTGGATCCCTGGCCCCCCGTCACGCTCTGTGCCACCTCATCCTTCACTAGCTGGAAACACCATTCATTTCTCTGCTGCTCGTCACCTGCTCGTGAAAGTTTTAGGCATCTCCTCTGCTTGTGTTCCACGGAGCATGGCCCTATGACCAGGAAGGTTCCATATACCTCGGCCACGACTCTCAGTGGGCAGCAGGGGAGGTAAACAGGGTAGACTGGGCCCCTCCTGGGCTCACGGCCCACACAGCAGGAGGCAGGGAGAGGAGAAGACAGGATGCGGAATGGAAGGGGAGGCGGACAGGACTGGCAGATGTGCTTCTGAACCTAGAGGATGGGATGGAGTGAGGCATCCCACTGGATACCAAGTCCGTGGAGGGCTGTTACTGAGGATTCAGTTGTGTGGGGCCTTGCCACGGGGCCTCAGGACTCCAAGGTAACGCTCCAGAGACGAAACAGGCATCCCTGGCCTGGTCCCCTCTGCTGGGGCAGACTACAAGCTCGCTCTGCTGGGGGCCTAACAGAGCGGAACCACACGTCTGGATCTTGAGAGGCATCTTGGGGGTGCACGCAGTGGGCAGGGAGGGAATTAAGCGTGCCTGGGGCAGCTGCTCTGGAGACGGAGCTTTGGGGCAGCAACCCCAGCAGCCCACGCCCCTTATCTAAGCTGGATGATTGCTTAAAAAATCCAGCAGCCGGCATCTCTAGGGGGCTGAACGTTCCATTCTTTGCTGGCAAGAGAACACAAGGCCACAGAATGCCATGATGAGAAATAAAGGACCCAGTGACTCAACGCATTTGTGACAGGTTTATTGTGGAGCGCTGCATGGGCCTGCCAACACAGTCCAGACGTGACATTTAAAAGCCCTGCACATTCCATTTTCCCTGGTGGCCTCCCCACCATCGACCGTGTGAAACACAGGCAGCTTGTCCACATCAACCAAGAGTCTGCTGAGTAGGCTCTGGTCTTTGGTCCAGAGGTCTCTGCACGTTGCAGGAGTGCAGCGAAGGTGTTTAAAAAGCTGCTTGCTTCCACCGGTGGGCCTCCTGCTATCAGGAAAGGGGGCCAGGGTTCGTGCACAGATTGGTGCGGCAAATCTTACAATGAGATAGCTCAAAGATAGCCGTCCAATCTTTTCTCCCTGAAATTCCTAATCTATAAAAGCATGTTTTCTAAAAAGTCTTAAAAATGCACATAACCTACCTGCTGTTTTGGTTTAATAAAAGAAGCCACTTGATTGGATTCCGTGATGCTCACTGACCAGGCACAAATGCCTTTTCTCTCCAATAAAAACAACAGCAACAAAGCTACTATTCTCTGGCTTATTTTCTGCTAGATGTCATCATTATCTCTCCATATGTAAAACAGGTTACATAACTTGCCCAAGATCACACCACTAGTAAGTAGCAGAGCCGGCATTTGAACCCGTGCTCTGAGTCACCATCCTGGATTGCTTCTTAAGCCTCTATAAGGTCCCCAGATGCAGTTATGTGGATCCCCCCTCTGAATCACTATCTTCTTACAGGCAGGTGGCCTACAGGAAAATAGAATGTTCCAAAATCATAAGAGAAATGGAGTAAAATATTAGGCTGAACTTGTAGAGAAGCTGTGTTGTTATATACAGCACCATGTTTTTCTGGAGGCCAGGAATGAAAATTGAGAAGCTACAGCAGCACATGTTCTTATGTTTGGCTCAGACTGAGGGCATCTTAAGCAAGCCTGAGCCTTTGGCAAACTCGCCCAGTGGAGGCGAGAAGGACGAAGGGCTGAGGCGGGTCAGCATGGAGCTTGTGCATTGAAAATGTGTTGGAATCCTTTCCAATGGCTCCAAACTCCCATGGCAACCCCAGCATCGAGGGAATCACATGAGGGAAGAGGGGCCCCTTCCTGATCTTTCCAAAGATGCAGCCACCAGTTCTGTGGAGGCAGGAGCTCTGGGACTATGGACACGTACCTGTCCATGTATGTATGCATCAAATGGTACACCTAGAACAAGGACTCGCCAGAGAGTTTGAAAAGCTGACTTGAGAACATCACTATGTTTCCCGAGACCCTCAGTGCCCTCAGTTGTAGGTGCAGGCTTTGTGCTCACTGTTCTCTAAGATCTCGACTTCACTGAATAATCCACAGAGAACATCCTGCACTCCACCCCAGTCCAGACCTTTCCCCACTTTCTGGGTGGGGCCTGGGAAGCAGCGAAGTGGACCAGCGTGCATGAGTGTGTGGGGACAGGTATCAGAAGGGGGCAGGACAGCATGGGAAATGGGAGGGGAAAGCAGGGGTGTCAGGGGATTCATCCTCTCCCCGAGGGAAACAGCGTCCTTGATGAAAACTGGCAGACCAAAAGTGTTCTCCCCTCTCCTGGGTCAGAGTTCAGAGAAACCGCACCAAGAGGAGGAAGTATTCAGCTTTTAAAGACATGATAGGCTGAGTCAAAATAAGGAACACCTCTTTTGAGGCTTGCAATATCACTCAGAAGTGATGTGCCAAGCAGATGTGGAAATAGCAGCTGTCAGCCTTTGCCAGAATCTTCTATACAGCGGTATTTATCTGCCTTCTGGCTGTACCCTGAACTCACCGTTTGACCTACTGTTACCAAGCTACAGATGTAGGCATTTAAGTCCCCTGAAAGTTGCTGCTCACTGCCTGTCACACACACACACACACACACACACACACACACACACACACACACACACACACTGTTGATATCATAAAACAATAGCATGGTAGCTGGTAGCTTCTAAGAGGTAGTATGCCCAATATTGAGTTGCACGGACACTATATATATAGCTTATAGCTGATGCTCATTTTTTATAAATAAAACGTTTTTGTGAATCAGGTCATACACCTGAAAAATGCCTGGGGAGCTTTCAATTTACAGAATAGATTCTTCCTGAGAGTCTATGGAGCCCTCTGAAATGGAATAGCTCACTAGACATCAGGAGACACTCTGGAAGCCTGGTTTTTCCTGTGTGGGGTTTTCTTGAAGAAGTGCCCAAGAGCGGCCGGGCGCGGTGGCTCACGCCTGTAATCCCAGCACTTTGGGAGGCTGAGGCCGGCGGATCACGAGGTCAGGAGATGGAGACCACCTGGCTAACACAGTGAAACCCCGTCTCTACTAATAATACAAAAAAATTAGCCGGGCGCAGTGGCGGGTCCTGTAGTCCCAGCTACTCGGGAGGCTGAGGCAGGAGAATGGCGTGAACCCAGGAGGTGGAGCTTGCAGTGAGCCGAGATCACACCACTGCACTCCAGCCTAGGCGACAGCGAGACTCCGTCTCCAAAAAAAAAAAAAAAAAAAAAAAGTGCCCAAGGGAACTCTGGCTGAAGCGAAACATTCACATAAGGCTACTGTGATCTTGGACTTCATTACGTCTCCCTATCCTACCAGACCCAAAATACCAGACATTTCAAAGAAGGAGCTATTTTTCCTTGCATTTTTGGGACCATTGGCATCCAATGTTGTTTCCATAAAAATTCTCTTGGGTATTTTTGGAACGAAAGAGAATTAATAGGATTAATGAAGCAGGACTGCGATTTGCTGTGCCCATTCCCCAACTGTTACCTGGGTGGGGTGCTGCCCCTGCCCTGTGCTGGAGTGGAGACTTGGCCCAGACAACCGTCCCTGGTCCTCAGCCTCCTTCTTAGACCAAATGAGCAAGAGACTCCAGGAGCAGCCCCTTCCAAGGCCCCTGTTGCTTTTGGGAAGCTCACATCTAAAGGAAAAGGAAACTGGAGACAGCATGGTCTCCTCTCTGAGGGTGATGTGGTCTGTGTCAAAGCTGAGACTCTGGTGTTTTCTATAGTCACTGGTTGATTTCATTCACTCATTCAAAAATAGGCATTTTTTTTTAACCTAACCTACCACGTGCCAGGTGATGATATATTGTACTAGGATGAATTATAGATTGCTGTTTTTACAGGTAAGAATTGACAATTTCATATGGTTAAGCCTAAGAGTGTTTTCCTAAATTAGTGTTACTTTTTTTCTTCTGATGGCATCAACGAAGGCATAGATAACCCAATCACTACTATTTGCTATGGTGGCCTGGGTCTGCCCAGGTTCCTTTCCAGAAACAGGGCAGATACCAGTTTCTACCATGCATGTAATGGTGAGATATTTTGTGACTTAATATACGGCTAAGTTACTGCTTTAAATTGGCTTCTCCCAGACACCCTTTTATGCAGAGGCAGTTTGAGGCCTGGGCCACTTGGGAAGCTCAACCACCATGGCTCCCCAACTCTGCAGGCCCTGCTCTGCAGTGTGGAGAGGCAACCGGCCGGAGGAGAGTGATTCGTAAGTGCGCAATGAAGACAATCTCTTTTGGACTCATCTTGTCTAATGCTACTGGAGCAAAACTGTACCCAAAGTTCACTTGCAAATATATTTACACAGACCAATATGAAATTAAATGATTTAATAATCAGTTAAAAAACAAAAAACAAAAACAGGCCGGGCGTGGTGGCTCACGCCTGTAATCCCAGCACTTTGGGAGGCCAAGGTGGGTGGATCACCTGAAGTTAGGAGTTCAAGACCAGCCTGGCCAACATTGTGAAACCCCATCTCTACTAAAAAATACAAAAAAAAAAAAAAAAAAAAAAAAATACAAAAATTAGAGCCACGCGGTGGCTCATGCATGTAATCCCAGTGCTTTGGGAGGCTGAGGTGGGTGGATCACTTGAGGTCAGGAGTTGGAGAACAGCTTGGCCAACATGGTGAAACTCTGTCTCTACCAAAAATACAAAATGCAGCTGGACGTGGTAGTGCACGCCCATAATCCCAGCTACTCAGGAGGCTGAGGCAGGCGAACCCAGGAGGCAAAGGTTGCAGTGAGCCGAGATCGTGTCACTGCACTCCAGTCGGGGTGACAGAGTGAGACTGTCTCAAAAAAAAAAAAAAAAAGCTAAAGAACATACAAACCAAAACCTGACACCTTTAAACTCTGAGGCCATAGGAGATACCTAGTATCCCTTCACTAATTTATTAGAAGATGATTTCTTTCCCTTGTACTCAATTTTCTGTTAACCAGATACTCTGTGAATATGATTCAAGTAGTTTAATACAGTACGATAGTGCAGAGTATGGGAGATAATAAACAAGAATAAGATTCTGAAATTTAAAAGAAAGGTTCTGAGATACTTTTGATGCTGCAGATACATGACATGAGCTTAAGTGATTAAATTTATTCAACAGGAGTTACTGGGGCAGCCTTTCTGGTGGCGAATAACCAGGCGAACATTAACCACAGTGGCCAGTGGGGTGAGACTTGCGCTTGTCAACCTCAGCTCTGGTGACATCTGGGGCCAGATCATGCTTTGTTGCGGGGGACTGTCCTGTGCACTGCAGGATGATGAGCAGCATCCCTGACTCTACCCATGAGATACGAGCAGCACTTCCACTGGCTGAGAATCACGGGGTCCAATGGATACAACCAAACGCAAACTCAATGATTTGTAGGGGGGGAAAGCACAGCTTCCTGGGGGAACAACCCGTGTCAGCTTCACAAAGCTGGAGGCAAGCCTGGGGGAATGGCCTATGGTGAGGGCGCAGGGCCTCTGGAGTGAGTGAGGTAGAGTGTTATGGAGTAGTACCCACCTTGACAACTGCATCCCTTCCAGCCAAACTCAAGACTGGAGAAGCAACACTGGCTTACACAGCTGAAGGGGTCCTGGGGAAGAGATGGACTTGCAGACTCAACCATTGCTCCACAAGGGGGTGGCCTGGGGGACAGTGAGAAGGATCTCCCCACCCACCTCTGGGCCTTTGCATGTCCTGACAGCACCATCTACGATAGCCACACCTCTTCCCCCGCTCCATCTGGCTCCTCCTTACTCTTCAGGTCTCAGCTCAAATGGCTTTCCCCGCCCCACCCCCGAAGGTTCTCTGATCCTTTCCCTGCGGCCACCCTCCCCTGGCCCTGCCAATCTGCTCAGTGGTGCCTGGCATCCAAACTTCTAGTGCAGAACTTGTCACCCTGCTCAGTGGTGCCTCGCATCCAAACTTCTAGTGCAGAACTTGTCACCTTGTCACACACATACTGTGTATATTTATATGGATTGCAGGAGTTTGGTTTTCTGTTTGTTCCTCCCATTAAAATATGAACTCCATGAAGACAGAGACCCTGTTTCCATGGAGTACCACACTCCTCCCAGAAGCCAATGGGGCACCCGACACATGGTAGACATCCCCACCCCCCACCAATTATCTGCTAAATTGATGAGGGAAACCACTTTTCCACTGAATGGCAGGAGAGGTCCAATAAGTGAAGCTCATGAGGATGGAATCAACCATGTGGTCATTGCAGCAAACAGTGGCATCAATGTGGACGCTGGTTTATTTCTGCAAAGTGTGCCAGGTAGAAGCTGATCCCAGACAACAACATGGGACATGTGCAAGTTTCTGTCTTTACCCACATATTTTTGGGGGTGTTCACCAGTACCTTACTATGATACATCTTTTGGGCAAATGGTTTGTACCCTGAGCCCAATTACACACCCTCAATGTGTCGACAACTTATATCAAAAGCCTGGTGAGACAGTGAACTGCTAACCTGAGTGGTAAAGTTCTATGCTTCAAAACTGGTATTATAGAGAATGATCGTTTGCATACTGATCAGGGAGGGTGGAGAGTAAGGGGACAGGGAGGGCTGTTCAACAAAGACTCAGCGAGCCTCTGATTATGTCTGTATTTCAAAGAGCACAGGTCATGGTTGACACGCGGGCAGCAAGCACACTGCTGACATCTAGTCTGCTTGGTTCCTCACCACCACTGCCAGGTTCCAACATCAAGAACACAGAGACATTTCCGTCTAACTTTTATATGAAGAATTTAATTATCTATACACGTAACTAGTTCAAAAGGTTGTATTACAGTTGTTAAAGCCGCAGGTTTATATATTTATATATTTTACATTCATATCCATGAAAATACTGAAGCGCAACTGAACGAGGAGGAGAGGTCCTCGCTCTCTGCACCATGTGAAAGGAGAAGGACCTCTACACGACCACCAGCACAGCCTCCCGACCGCCGGGAGAACGCGAGGGGAGTGCGCGTTACAGAGTCTTTAGGAGGACAGCTAGATTGTGCTTGAGGCTCCCCCTGCCCCATTTTCTGTGCCGTGAGCAGCAGGCATTTTTATTGAGAGCTTCCAACTAGTGTTTAAAAGACAAACAGGGCTTCGGCTACAGCATATCTAACACACAAACCGACCATGAGCTCCATTTCATATTAATCTGTAGAAATTCCACAGTCTAGTTAAAAAATGTAAACATTGGAAATTAATTGCAGGGAGATTTCTATACATTCTTTCTTGTCAAGAAAATTACTTGTTCAAAATAGGTCATTCCATGAAAAGTAATTGGAATAAAACTTCATGTAACAGAGACTAAAAAGAGATTGTGGAGATCGTTGATCCTAACGACCTCAACGGTGTTGTCTACTGATTTTATGCGATGCAAACACGCAAAATTAAAATCCCCAAACAAAACACCAACTCAACCAGATAAATCTGAGACCAAACAAAAACAGAGTGCTTTCTCATGTGGCTACAGGGTCACTGTGCAAAATCAAATCAAATGCAATATGATTAGAGCATCATACAAGGTAATAGCTTTGCCATGGAAAGAACTGGTTTCTTATGTACAGGATGTATTACATGCTCAACAAGGTACAGCTGATACACACAAACAAGCACAAACACCTTCGCTTTAATTGGGCTCATTCTACACGTCTTTAAAACAGAGATACTGAACTCCTCTGCACTTCTATAGCAAGGGGGGAAAGCCCCAAACTACACAATTTAGTTGGTAACACTGGACAAAATGAAAAAATACATCAAGTCTCAGATTTATGGACATTTGGAACAATTTTTAATAGCACATGCAGCATTCCTTGATAGTGGGTCTTTTTGCAAAACCAAAATAGCAAAGAAGTCATTTATTTATTTTGTTTATTAAAAGGCTAAAATATATATTTAAAAATAATTTTAAAACTATTGAAAGCACCTGTGCAAAGGTGGGGGAAAGTCAATTTGAGTAACTAGGAAAGCCACAAAAGGACCCACTACCCTGTGTGTTTTTGTAATTTTTGCTCCTGTCTCTGCAAGTAATAACTCAAACATTGCGATCACATGCAACTAAGGTAAAATGAGGTAAACTGCTCTGCAGTGAGTTCTTCTACTCAGAAGGCAGTAGGTGATCATGCTGGAAGTCACATGATCAAGGCTGCATCTCCCATCATCCCTCTGGGCAGTGATATGGGATAGTGGGTCTCTTTGAGGACTTTCAAGCCTGAGGGGGGGATGGACAACATATGATTCCTAGAAAAAGGAGGAAAACAACACATAAGCAAAACAAAACAATGAGCAAAATTCAAGCTAGGAAAATGAGTCAGGCATGTAAACAGCATGGTGCCAAAATGATTTGAAAAAAAAAAAAAAAAAAAAAAAAGGAAAAAGGAGGGAGGGGAGGGAGGGGACATGCTACAGAAGGAATGAAAATTAAAGAAAAATAAAACCCCACAAGTTAAACTCTTGCATTACAGAAGGTCTTCAAAGAGACGATTGCGAATGCAGCAATGGTCTAGCTTTAAGTTCTGCAAACAAAGCTCAGCAGAATCAGAGCAATGCTGCATGTTTTACCGGAAGATACCAGAGAGGCAAGGCGACAGAGCCACCAGGGCACTTACATTGCTGGCTTGGGTCCATGTCTGTGGTCAGCTTCACATAATTGGATGGGAAGAGCCCCACTTGTCCATTGACTTCCCCCTTCCACCAGTCGGGGTCCTCCTTGTTGAGGACGTTGATGATCTGGCCCTTGTTGAAGGCCAGCTCGTCGTCGTTCTGCGCAGTGTAGTCGTACATCCCAATCACCTGGCACACTGCAGGAGACAGGGCTGGGTGAGCGGCTGCACACCCACCGAAGAACGCGCAACGGGCACCGCGCAGCCGTTCAACATTCCCAGCTACTCTTTCTGTACTTTCAGAAGAGGGTGACAGTAGGTGAAACTGTTCTACTGGGCTTTTTGCAGTGTGGGCAATAGGGAAAGATGAAGAATTAAAAACCAAGACAACAGCAAAATTTTCACACTAAGTCTTTAGAGTTTTTTGTTTTGTTTTGTTTTTTGATTTTTGTTTTTGAGATGGAATCTCACTCAGTCGCCCAGGCTGGAGTGCCGTGGAGTGATCTCGGCTCACTGCAAACTCTGCCTCCCAGGTTCATGCCATTCTCCTGCCTCAGCCTCCCAAGTAGCTGGGACTACAGGTGCCTGCCACCTCGCCCGGCTAATTTTTTTGTATTTTTAGTTAGAGACGGGGTTTCACCGTGTTAGCCAGGATGGTCTCAATCTCCTTACCTTGTGATCCGCCTGCCTTGGCCTCCCAAAGTGCTGGGATTACAGGCGTGAGCCACTGCGCCCAGCCAGTCTTTAGTTTTCATAATATCATCCTCTTTTTCATGTTTACTTGTCAGCAGAAAATGTACAGTGCTAATCGAGGGCTTTCGTTTCAAGTGCAGTGGAACTCCTTTCTACTGCTGACTCCAGAAAGACTGGCCCAACCCCATTCCAAATTCTGCTGCACAGGACAGCTGTGTATCATGGGGACTTTACTATCATTTTTCCTTTTTGGTTTAAAGTAGAAGGTAATCATCATTTGACCTCCAAGAATCCCAAATCTTAGGGAGAACTAAAACTAGTGATTGATTGATTGATTATTTATTTGAGACAGAGCCTCACTCTGCTGCCAAGGCTGGAGCGCAGTGGCACGATCTCAGCTCACTGCAACCTTCACCTCTAGGGTTCAACCGATATCTGGTCCTTCCAAAAGAGGCCTCAGCCTCTTGAGTAGCTGGGATTACAGGCATGCACCACTATGCCTGGCTAATTTTTGTACTTTTAGCAGAGACGGGGTTTCACCATGTTGGTCAGGCTGGTCTCGAACTCCTGGCTTCAAGAGAGCCACCCGCCTCGGCCTCCTAAAGTGCTGGGATTACAAGGCACGTGCCACCACATCATGCCTAAAACCAGTGTTTCAAATGATTTTTCTGCTGCTGTATCTTTGCGTCTCAAAATGTTGTCTTGAAAGAAATCTCCACCCTCAAGAACATTTTTTCTTTTCTCGTTTTCTCTCAAGCCTATAGGAGGTAAAACTGTTCTCATTCTTTGACACTTCTACTTCAGATGAGTCTGCACCAACAGGTCACAGTCCCTGTGAATCTTTCTTAACCAGCATATATAAATAAGTTTAGGCTTTTCAAATTCTCCAGCTAATTCAATCATTTCAGCAACTGATTTCAGTGGGCCTGAGGAAGGGGCTGTACACGGAAGTGGAGGGATACTGACACATCTCCCCAAGGGACAGCAAACCCTGTGGGAACCATATTCCTCAGCCTACACGAGGCCACAGCTCAAGCAAAGAGGCCCAGTGGGAACTGGGGCTCATCACAAAATTTGCCCATCCTTTAATTTCTTGAGAAGGCTGCCAGGTTTTAATCTTATCTCACTGGGTACATACAGCACAGATACTTAACCACAAAGCATTGGAACAAAAATTCTACACTTTCCAGAAAAGCCAACCAAGAATGGCAGCTTAAAGACCTAAAACAGAAACCTGCTCCCCTGACCTCACCTCTCTCAGATCTTGCTGAAGCATGTAATTTGGTCCCTTCAATCAGAAAACAGCCAACTGGGCCAACTGCTGTGCTCTGTTCTTTTCCAGTCCTCCAGGAAAGTGTGTACAACATCCTGCCCGCCCAGCGGAGCCCCCTCTGCCCACAGTGAATGTCACAGGGGAGCTATTTTGGTCTTCAGTGAACACCACATTAGAGCCCCCAACCCCCGTGGCCCCCAGCTCCATCTCCTGACCTACTGAGACCCCAGCCATTTATTTTTGGGTGTCCCTTTCTGTCACCTCACCCCATAGCCTAAACCCCAATGTAAATGGCTGGAAGGAAATCAAGAGGAAAATGTGGCCTTAATGCCACAGCATTCATGACTCCTGCAGTAAGAGCGTTCCAACAAGGGTTCTGTTGTATGCAGCACAGAAAAGCCACTTAGATATCTGGTCCTTTCGAAAGACATATTCCGTATCACATTAGTTGGGTGTCAGTCCCAGCAAGTACAAGAAGTGCTTTAAAGCACATGTGAAAAACAACGTAAATATATTTAATGAGGAAATCAAGTGGAAAAACTCAAGTGAGATGCAGACCATTTTCCAGTTAGAAACGGGAAACTCCTTACCTGCCGCTAATGCTGTTGACTTAGGTGGCTCTGTTGGAGTGATTTTGCTTGTTCCAGGGCTTAGAAGTTTTACATAATTAGCTGGGAACCAGCCTATCTGGCGCTTTTTCCCACGTGCCTGGTAAGAAAATAATTACATCAAACATTTTTAAAGGCTCATCTTTTATAATACAGCTCACTTTATAACAGAGCAGTTATGTAAAGCTTACACACAACTGAAAAACAAACGACATTAAGGGTAAAATCTATGGATTACCGTGTCACAAAAGTAAAACACCATAGCTAAAATTCAAATTGTGGCAATCACTGGTCAGCAAAGCCCAGAATGTTTTTGCTTGGGCTAGACCGTGTGGATCACAAAATCAGGGTATACCATGGATTGCCTGGGATAGAAAATTCTGCTCATGTAATGCTAGCACTCAGCTGTTAATTTCAGGTAATGCAGACATTATGGTTAATGCCAACACTGTATATGGGTTTTAGTAACAATAATAATAATGATGATGATGGCCATCAATACCGAGTACTACTTCTTTTTTTAAAAATTAATTAATTAATTTTTTTTTGAGATGGAGTCTCGCTCTGTTGCCCAGGCTGGGGTGCAGTGGCAGCACTAGGCTCACTGCAAGCTCCGCCTCCCAGGTTCACGCCATTCTCCCGCCTCAGCCTCCGACTACCGGCACCCACCACCACGCCCGGTTAATTTTGTTTCTGTATTTTTAGTAGAGACGGGTTTCACCATGTTAGCCAGGATGGTCTCAATCTCCTGACCTCGTAATCTGCACCCCTCGGCCTCCCAAAGGGCTGGGATTACAGGCGTGAGCCACTGCACCTGGCCCTCACTGAGTGCTTTTTATGAGCCAGGCCCTGTGCATTTATGTACACAATTCCAGAAGGATAGTACTATCATTATTCCCAATTTCCAGATGAAAAGTTGAGTGACAGCCCCAAGGTCACAGGCAGTTAGTGGCAAGCCAAGATGCACTCATGTGTCTGCATGCTGCTTTACAGGTAATATACATCAAGATGACACACATGCAGTACACACAGAACACAAGGAGGCTCGATGTTATTTTCACAAACCTGTAGGCCCATGTGATGGCTAAAGCCACATTTTTCACTGCCACTTCTTTCTCACTTAATTCAATCTGATTCAACACAAGAGTCATCTATGCAGTGTTTCTGCACCATGCTGTTAGAAAGGGACAGTAGATGACTGTCCCTATAAACCCGGGGAGTTTACAACCAAGTTGGTGAGGCAGGTTTTGCAGTTAGGACACAATCCCATAAAAAGACTAGAGTTAGGGATCATGAGTCGGGCTTTGACTACCCTTCTGTACACCACCAAGAGAACCCAAAACTACTCGTGCATGCACATGCATGCGTACACACACACACACACACACACACACACACACACACACGTCTAGAAACAAGGCTCTGATCAAAACAGTAGCCTCTGGGGACAAGGGTGGGAGGGAGACATTTATATTCCCTCATAACTTTTGAATTTTAAACCATGTGACTATAATTATCTATTCCCCAAATAAGGAAATAAAACTAAAAGAAAACTTCCACATTACCTGTGCCCTCCCACCTGCCAATTTATCAAGGGGGATACCTCTGGGTCACTTTGAGAACACAGAGCAGGCTTCACTTTTCCTTGAGGTCTGACAGATTTCATCCCCTTGGCTCAAGGACTAAAGCTTTTACGTTCACAGTGAACCTGCTGATGACTGAAGCCATTTGGTTACAAGTTTCCACGTCTATCCACCAAGTGTACCACCATTCTGCCCGCAATGACACCACTCTTTCCCACACCTCTGCAGCAGAGCACAGACCTCGCTGGTGTTTCCTCATTTGTGGATCCACACGGAGAGTCACTCTGGTGACAGCGCCAGGAGCTCTCCTGGGCCATGGCAACTCAGCCACTTTATTGTGGATCCTAAGAACCACTCAAACTCTCACTTTAGCACAGTGCTAGAGGTGTGGGGACTGAAAAATACAGCTGCTGCCTCCAAGGGGCTAGTCAGCTACAAGTGGAAATAAGAAATGTGCACAGAAAGCAAAGTAATATAAAATACTAAAGAGTGGTGCTGGCACGGGGCCACCGCTGGAGCTCAGGGGAGGAAGATGGCACTTCTGGTTGGGATGGTCACAGAGAGCTTCCAGAAGTGGGATCTGCCAGCTCTTGCGGAAGTGGAGAGGTGGGAGTCGGCTGGCCCCTGGCAAGACATGTCATGAACAAAGGCAGCGAGGCAGAAGAGCAGGGGGTGTTGGTGTTTCAAAGAGGCTGGAGTGGAGACGTCATTGCTCAGCGGTAAGACGTGAGGCTACACTGGGGAGAGGGGCCCCGCAGGAAGCCTTCCCCTGGCTGGCGAGGAGGAAAGGCGGTGGGAGTCTTCCATGTCTCCAGAACAGGACAGGGGCATGATGCTGGCAGGGCCAATGGGTGACACAGCACAACTCTAAGCAGGGAGTGGGACCTGAGGGTCTAAGGAGGCCTCTCCCTCCCCAGCACAGGAGAAGGCATGTTGATAAAAAGGAGTGGATTTTCAGGCCTCCAGAGGTCAGACACCTGAACCAGTGAGTAGCATCTGGCCAGCACTTCTGGAAAGGACAATTATGGGTGTCCACCAGCGAGCTCCCCAGGGGAAGTTTCATCTTTAGTTACACTCCAGGTTGTGCCTTCTATTCTGGCCAAGATGCATTTCTTATATATTCAGCTCTCCGTGTGGCTCTTCCTGTCCTGGCCTCAGGCTCACCTCCACAGAGTGGTAGACGGGACTATGTGAGACCCGAGGCCTTCCCCAGCAAGGCCTTCTTCCTTCATGCTCCTGCTGTTCTAACCCCCATTCCTCAGCACCCGAGGGTCTGTCTTCCGTGGCTAGCCCACTGCACGGCAAAGGTTTCCTGCCTCCCTCTTCCCCCTCAAACTTATGCAGTTCCATACCGTCCTGCTCATGGGCAGACAAATACCAGCAGATTGGGGAAGTCAGTCTACAGGCCCACTAATGGCCATCAAAGGGTTCCCATAGGCCCCTTCCTCACAAAGCATTCCAGAAACTATTCCTTCCTGTATCTGGCCAAGTCTTACTGAGGCCCCCTGTGTTACGCAGAGGTCCACGTTCAACAAAGGCCAGAGAGACGGACAGCTGCTGGGAAAGCCCTTCCACAGGCCCCACGTGGGCAAGCCAGGGAGCAAGCCCCATCCTTCAATAAGTTATGAAGCAGGTGGCCAGGTGCCCACCTGGCGGTCTGAGGCTGATCTTCACTTTGGATGGGGGAGGATGTGCGGACAGAGACACACTTTCCATATGAAAAGTCAGCCGGCTTACCTCTCAAGTAACTGCTGTAGTAGTAACTTTTTAAAGGCAACTTTTTATTTAGAAATGATTTCAAACTCACGGAAAAGTGGCAAGAATAAGAAAAGCACACAGAACACCCGTAGGCCCTTTACCCGAATTCACCTACTGTTAACACTCGGCGGGTGCCAGCTGCTCCCTCATTTGTGCGCTTTCTCTCTCCCTCCCCACCCTCTTCTCTGTTAAGTTCTTTTTTTGAATCATCTGATTGCAAGTTGCTTACATCTTAACTCTTTACCCCTAAATACTTCAACGTGTATCTCCTAAAAATAAGAATATTCTCTTATATAACCACAGTACAGTTATTGCTTTCAGTAAATTTAACACCGGTACAATAATTTTGTCTAATCTAGTGTCCATAACCCAATTTTGTCCATTATCCCAGTATTGTCCTTTACAGCATGATTTTCTTTCATACAGGGTCTAGATACTGCACTAAGTCTAAATACTGCAGTCAGTCCTCATGCCTCTTTAGCACCCTTTCGACAGGTTTTGTCTTCTATGATCGTGACATTTTTGAAGAACAGTTACTCCCTCCTCGCTCCCAGCACAGCTGCACACACATGATATTCTCTGGTCTCCCCACTGCTTATCATTCTGATCACCTCATTCAGGTGTTGTCCTAGTTCTCCACTCTGTAATGACTGTGTTTTCCCTTGCAGATCACGAGTGATGTGTGGGGGTCACTTCAAGACCACGCACATTTACTGCTCCTACTGAAAATTTTCCTACAGATTTGGCATCCATTGATGATTCTAGGAAGTTTTACCATGAGAATTGTGTAATAGCAATCTTTTCAAAGCATCTTTGTCTCTGGAAATGAGACCTATAGGAAGTATCTAGAATGGTAAAATGTGTAACAAGATGATATGATTAACAATACACACACATGCACACACACACACACACACACACGGGAACTAAAAATATGGATGTGGCTTTGAATGCAAAGCCTCTTGTGCCACAGAGGAAAAGCTCCACTCTCTAATGCCAAGGCACATAAGGACGATGCTATGCAGGCGTCCCTCATCGTACGAGTTCTCACTATGCTGACACTCACTATCTGAACTCAGAAATGGAACAGATATGTTTTCATATGAGCTCCTAGCTCTCAGAAATCTGTTACCAGCAGTCTGAAACTTAGGAACTAAACAAATACAGAAAATTTGGCATCTCTCACTATCCAAATACAGAATTTAGGCAGTGAGGGGTGGTTTGTACTTTACAATAAAATAGCGTCCCTTTGAGATTTTGTGTATTGAAACTTGGATGGAGAATTGTAAATAAAGAGAAAAGACACTGACTTGCAGCTCTCCTTCCCACCATCCACCTGGGTTCTTTTTTCGGATCAAAATCAGCTGACCAGGGGCGAGAGTGAGCTGCTCGGGGCCGGTGGCGGTGTATGAGGCAATAACCTGGGCAATTTCTGAAAAACAAGATCAAACATGGCAGTGCACGGTTAGAGTCAGCAGGAGAACAGGGCAAGAAGATGTGGGCGCCTCCCAGGTTCACAGATGAACACATTAAAACCAATGTACTGGGCTGGATTTCTACTCAACGAGTAAGGCTCCCTGAATCGCCCCTGTTCCCAGAGCTACCAGGCAGACGCGGCATTCAAGGGCTTGGCTGATCCTCGAGCCCTCAGCGGGCTGCAGACTCCCTCGTCATCCCGTGAAACTTACCAACTTCCCTCCACAAAGTCCGCTCCTTGCCCACTCCTGGCACCTTCTGTCACACCCCTCCCATAATTACCGAGAAAGCCCTGAGGCCACGGGCGGGGGCCTCATTCGCCACCCACCCCAGCACAGCAGCACTCAATGGCTGAGCTGCCACTTTAAAGTGACTAGAGGACTCCATAGCTTTCCCAGCTGCCAAGTACAGCAGAAACAGAAGCCTGTTTTCCTCAGAAACCACTGGGAGCCCGGCAAGAGCTTATTTCTATGTTGTTGCTGCAGATTCTGACTCCCAACGACACAGCCTTCTTCTTTATGCCTCACATTTTGAGTGATCCCTGAATATCAAGGTGCAAATCATGGCAGGGAAAATTTCTTTCTTTTTATTTCACGTTATAGGAGGGACCTGGAGTTAAGAAGGGAACTTTATGCAAAAACAATTCAGCACAGGGAAAAAAATGTAAACAGTTCTGTACTTTTCCTGAATGTGAAAAGTCCCATGGGAAAAATTCCAGCAGTACCACAGACCAGGCTCTGAAACACACATTTCCCCTGGCCCAGGAGATCGAGTATGAAAAAACAGAACCCTTCTCTGCCTGAGTTCTGGCACATCTGCAGCTACGCTTTCTGAACTTCTAGAAGCAATACAGAACAAACTGTTCTACTCCTCTACCCTTTGCTCTCCAAGTGTGGTCTGTGAAAGAAAGGAGAAAAGAAGGAAAGAAGGACAGAAGGAAAAGAAGAAAGAGGGAATGAAGTAAAGAAGAATGGAAAGGAAGAATGCAAAAAGGTCCCAGGTTCTGACGAGATTGCCTATTTTTCTACTCACTCCAGGGAACGAGTAAGGCTCTGGCCCTTAAGCGAGCCGCTCTCATCCTGTTCTGCATGCTATCAAGGGTTGGCCACCAGGACAGAAGCACCCGGCAGTCATGGTGCAGGCCTGGCCCTGCCTGACGCTTTGGAGAGCTTGGGGCAAGCAAGAAAGGCCACAGCACGGTCTACTGGCCCAGCCTAGGCTCTGACTGGGAGCTCCAGTTGGGATGTCTGCACTGGGATGAGGATTCTCTTGCAACAAACCAAAGACCAGCTCTTGGTTCCAAGAGTTTATGGCTTGCAGAAAGACCAAACTAGTGTCCTGTTTGGCACTGGATGTTCTTGCTCCTCATGGGACCTGGCATATGCAGCCAGCAATCTGCCCCAACATTCTCTGCGGTCTTCTGTGTCCTTTCTTGCTAGTTTCAGTGCAAAGTAAAGCCCACCTGGGCATCATCTATGAAGTATCTGGACCCTCTGGAATGACAAATGTCCAAAACTTAGAAAACTTACACTTAAAACAGAGATTTGGTGGGTGGTCCAATGTATCTCCTTCCATTGACTGTATTTGTCTGACTAAAATAAAATCCTAGACTATGTGAAATTTCCCTTTCTTTTTCTGGCCATGTAAGCCCAGTTGGAACTGGGCACCAGACAAACAAGCAAATCCGTCTCTTGGCATTTCAGTGACTGTTTCAACCTGTAATTTCCTAAGGATATGATAGCAAAAAAGCTCAAATGACCTAGACGAGGAAGACAGACGTGCCACAGAAACCATATTATTTCACATCCGCTTCTTTTCTTTTTCGTGCTATTTATAGCACATGTGATTTTATTGAAATAAACTAAAACACTTTGGATTCAGAGGTGTGACTATAATTTTGTACCTTCAACGTGTACCGAGGAAAACCATCCAATGGCTTCTAAATTAATGGGACCTACACTCACATAGTATCTGTTGCTCCTCTAATCTTCTCCATTGTTTGTATCCTGGGAATGCATTATTAGGAAATGAAAAAGGGCTAACCAAGCCTAACAGGAAGACGGAGAAGTAGCTGAGCCCATAATCCTACAGCTCCATGTATTATAACTTCCCAGTATCTCACCTGAATTATTTATTTATGTATTTATTTTATTTTATTTTTTGAGATACAGTCTCGTTCTGTCGCCCAGGCTAGAGTGCAGTGGTGCAACCTCGACTCACTGCCACCTTGGCCTCCCAGGTTCAAGTGATTCCCCTGCCTCAGCCTCCCGAGTAGCTGGGATTACAGGTGTATGCCACTATGCCTGGCTAATTTTTGTATTTTTTTGATAGAGACTGGGTTTCCTCTGTTGGCCAGGCTGGTCTTAAACTCCTGACCTCAAATGATCCACCTGCCTCGGTCTCCAAAACTGCTGCGATTACAGGCGTGAGTTACTGCGCCTGGCCTCACCTGAATGATTTCTCGACAACCCAAGAGAATATTCTGTCAGGTGACGTCTCCACTCTTCATGTGTGAAGCAACAGACGAATCTCATAACCAAGTGAAATTATTAATGGATTCCAAGGAAAGGACTTACTCTCACCACTCTTAGGAAAGATTCTTTTTATTTTAGGCTTCTGGCCCTAATACACAAAGATGGGGAGCAACTATCAATTACATTCAAAACATTGAAAAGTAAGCATCAGGGTTTGTAACTTACCAGGTTTTTTTCCTAAACTCCCTGTTTTCCCAGCAGTTCCAGAGCCCTTAAAACAGAGCAAAAGGTCTCATTTGCATGCTGAAGTTTTGATCATGCAACTTTAAAAACGATTAATGATGACACAAACCCGCTTGAGCCCCGAAGCCCCACTTTTCATTCTGGGAAAACACATCACTGTATCACCTGACACAAGGATATAGATTAGGAAAACATGGGACAAAATAAGCACTTTAAAACATGTGGCTTTTACTCGTTTCTATAAGAGAAAAAAACAGCAGAGTATGGGGCCCTGTAAGAGCCCAAAAGGCTCCGAGCACAGGCACTTCTTGGACCTGGTCAAATCTAACAGGAGGTTCCAGGATAGGAAGACTGTTAGTTTACATCCTAAATACTAAGGTCGAGCTTATTTTCACATGGTTAATTATGAAATATTTCACATATAAAAAGTACAGGGAATATAACTCATGAGCCTACCACCCGGATTTAACACATTAAAATATTAATATTTAGCACATTTGCTTCAGGAGCTTTCTTTTTTAAAAAACTAACACAGTACAGGAACAACTGGAACCTCTCTTCCCCCATCCTATTCACCCCTCTCTATCCAAAGAGGCAGTGGCTGTCCTGTGTGGCCTTTCCACTCAATTTCACAGCGTTTATACACTGAAATTTCTCTATCAATGCAGAGAGGCAGAGCATATTTCTTCCCAACTATCAAGTGTTTAAAAAGTGCTCTGGGGTTGAATTCCTCTCTGGGATACTCATGGAATTTTAAACCAGCCAAGTAAGCCAACAACAGAGACCACGAGAGGCAGGACAGCAGCCAGAACGGAATCTGTTGTTACAAAGTGCTTTATTCTAAATTAATTTATGCTTGAGTCTATCTTGCAGTAAATTAAGTATTCCAATTAAAACAAAACAAAAGGCTTAGTAAACTAAACATGAGTTACTGAAAGAATAAAAATATGCCATTTATCTACCAGGAACACAACTTACAGTCTCTTTACTTTGCTTATTGAAATTTAAGAACCATTTACCAGGAAAAGTTTGGGTTAAATTTTTACACTGATTCTGCTTTATTAACAAACAAAGTTATACAATAGCAATCTCTCACTATTTTACAATAGGCTGCATATCAAAAAAAAGGAATACCAATGAAATAAGACTCCAGTGACCACTTAACTTTCCTAGTACAGGCTTAGAATCGACTCCCTATACTCCATAAAAAGAACAAGGCAATTGGCAGTACCCAACAGTAGAGTTCAAGTAGTTTCAACGTGCTCCCTTTGAAAAACCCCAGCCAGTCCCACAAGTTGGGATGGATTCAGAAGGCCATGTTCTGTCCTCCCAGCACCTATAAAGTCCCCCAGACTGTGCCCCAGACCTGCCCATACAGAGAAGGGAAGCAGGATGGGACAACTCTCCCCATGCCCAGACATCAATTCTGGTATCTGAAGCTGGGTCTGGTGTTAAGTTTGGTCAGATATTTTGCTTTTACACTGAACTCTGTATTCAAGTAGGATGAAAGAGCTGAGTTTTCAGATTTTTTTTCATTATTATTGAATAGTATCACTAAATGTATATCTAAAAATTTTTAGTACTGCTAGTTCTTCTGTGGCTAATAACTTAAGACTGTGGTTAAGAAAGTAGCTTACAACTCCACTTACCTTAAAAAAAAAGTCACTGTGTTTTCCTAACATTTATTTCGGATGGTTTTATTACAGTAGAAAACTGTAACTTATTAAAATACACTACAAGTAATAACTTTCGTATTTTAACTGATCCAAAAAGTAAAGTCACTTTAAGAGTTTTCATGCACGGTAATAGAAATTGAGTTTGGCTTTTAGGGTTTTACCCAACTCCCCTGAAATATCATCTATATGACTCTCATTGGACTCGACTTGCTGGCCTGGAGAAGAATTTAATTCTCTGTTTCCAGGTCTGAAAAGTCCAATATACTAGCTGTCTCACAGGGCAAAATTATTTTCTTCCAGGCTTCTGCCAAATTCTCCAAGGGTGGGCAGACTTAAGTAAATCCATCCATGGGAATTCCACTTAGCTGCTCTCAAGACCGCAGCAAGAAAAACCAAAAAGCAAAACAATGCCACCCCTTAAAAAAACAAAATCCAAGCAAATAAAATCATTTCTGGGAGCTGCAGGAGAGGTGAGCAGGCCAAGGGCAGGACTACTAGAGCAGGGCACCAGGCCCAGCCTCACCCCCAGAGCAGCTTCGAGCACATGGAGCTGCACATGGAAGAGCCCAGTATACCTTCTACTACTGGCATTTGAAATAGAGAGAGAACTTTGTCCACTTGCTTACTCCTGAGAAAGCGGCCCCTACAGGCTCCCTGCCAGCCTTTTCTCTCTCAGTACCTAGGAGGTATGAGGAGAAAAAGAAAATAACTGTGAATTGACTGTCAATGCTTAAAAAAATGAGTCAATTCTTGTTGGTTTTTTAAAATGTGCACTGGATCTGTTAAATGACTCCATTTATACCCTGAAACTCTCCACTAACGTGCAAGTGGCTCCTACAAGACTGACTCCCATACTCTGTGGTAAGTCCAACCCACCATTCCATTAAACTTGCACTATCTTAAGACCACAGTTTATGCGATCAAACTTTTAGGGCTCTATTTAACAACAGTGGGAGCCCTTCCAATCTATACAGATAATAGCACTTAAATTCAGTCCTGATCAACGGAGATTCTAAGGCCTAGTCAAAAGTGTACCCATCTCTTAGATCTTGTGTCTTTCTACTGTGTGGGCAAAACCAGAAATTCTAAAAACTTTCTAATAATACCCAATATTCTGGGGCGATTATCACCAGAATACTTCTGTTCATACAGGCAAAATATTGCTATCATTCTTGGGGCATTTAAAAATCAATGACCATAATGATCTAATCAAGAAAGTTTACTCCAAAGCATAAGTCGGTTACATGCAGGAAGAGAGCTTAATACTGAACATGATCCTCCCAGCTGATGCGGACCAGCCCCATCACACTCAGCCTCCACTTAGCCCTGATGCGTTCTGCTTGGGGGAAGCCAATGCTTACTCTGCAGTGCCAAATAACAAAATCAAACAATGACAGGTCACACTGGATTTACTGTCACATTCCAGAACTTAGCAAAACCCAACAAAGTTCCACTGTCAAACATCGTGACTCCCCGCAAAGAGAATCACCGCACAGAAAGGGAGAGGAAACAGTTAATGTGGGTTTACCTCTGAATCTTTAAGCCTCACATAGTTAGAAGGGAAGACTCCGGACTTGTCGCCCACAGTTCCTGTCCACCAGTCACCATCTTTCTTGGTAACCAAAATCACATCCCCTTGCTGAAAGGTTAAATCTCCTTGCTCAGAACTCTCGTAAGTGTACATGGCAATAAATTCTGGTGGGGAGAAATATTGAGATACGGAGAGAGCTTGATTGTTTAAAGAAATCCCAGACAGCTTTGCAAAAGCAAGTTTACGAATAAGGAAGTTAGGACAAGATCCATTCAAGAGAAAGGCTAGTCACAGATAAAATACAGAGCTGCAGAATACCCTGGGCTCCACATTCCCCCAGTGCACATAAAAGTTCAGTAGCTGCAGACAGGGAGACAATTCCTGGGAAGACCCAGACACAGGAACAAAAAACCCAACTGCATGTTTACCGACACTGGAGTATTTACGAGTGATCTGTCATTTAGCGTCATGATTTATTTTTGAATGAAAATGGCTTTTACATTTATTTTTAACTAAGAGTTACACAATACCTACTCTGTGCTGAGCACTGGGTCAGATGCATTCAGATGCAGGCTCTTGGCAAGCATATTAAATATGTGTATTTCAGTTTTGAGGGCACCAAGTCACAGTTTTAAAAAATTGTTAGACAGCATATATCCTTTGCGTAAATTAAATAAGACATACTTTTCATTATTCAAGTGCCTGAAAACTTATGTCCTATTGTGCCATATACACAATATGATAGGAAGCTGTTAGAACACAAAATGAGTTACACATATTATTTAGTTAACAATGGGCATCTAGTTGTCATTCAAGAGCACAAACAGAGAGGAATGATGAGAAAAGGAATGTCCAACCCAATCCCAGAAAGCCTTTCAACAAGTTAAAAAGACAAATCCCAGTTTATCACATTTTATTATCCATGTCATTTAGTCTTAAAGAATAAGAACTAATGTTCCTTTGTGTCTTGAATTTGAAGGGTGTGCATTACAGAAGAAACTTTTCTTTTTCATTAGACGTAGAACTTTGCATCACTCTTGGTGGATTTTATTAAGGCTTAGAACCAAATCACACGCTCAGAAAGATTACAGACACAAAATCCTACATGGAGGTTCTAAGTACAGGATAAAAGATTTACAGAAAGATGCACACGCTTCTTGTTTCCACTTTTTCTCCATTTTATCCTAGGCTTTTGTTTGTATTTTTTTAAAGCAACAGAAAAATCACCATTTACCCAAAAAGTTGATTTTTATGATGGACAATGTCTGTTTCTCTCTAAACCTCAGATGATGTTCCTTTAATGTCCAGCCTCGTGTTGAGTAAGAGGCAGGACTTTTGTATGGAGAACTCCTTCGGTTAATTATCAGAGCCTCTGCAGGAGGTACTAATGAAAACTAAAACAAACAGACAAAAACACAAAAACCTCTAACCCTTGTGCTCACGTGGGCAGCCCCTGGAGCAACAAGGGCCTCCTTCAGCGCCAGTGTTGACCTGTCAGCGCCGAGGCCAGCAGCAATTGCTGGTGGAGAGCACTGGGCCCCATGGCAGACACAGGTCATTCAAACGTCCCAGGGAAAACAGAAGACTCTCTGTCTTTAGCCCTGAGGTGCTGGTAACACATACCTCTACAGTGAAAATTGGAAAAACGATTTCCCACACAAGGAAATCAAAGTTTGGTGGCTTTAATAGGGTCATTCTTTCTTCATTAACAGACTCATTTTTCTGCTTTCTCCATACTCTCACCCTTCCCTTTTCATTCTGCTCCCTGTTACTGTTCTTTAGATCATATTTGGCCATTTAAGACAGGATCGTTGGCCATCAATACTTTCCCCAGTGATTCCTCAACTTCAAAGTTACTTTCTTTAAAATGGATCCAAATTTTGAAGTAACTTTCCAAATGCTTAAGAAACTTCAGAAACATGAACTCTGGCTGAACTTGGTATTGCAGTATAAAATATAAAGGAGACTGGGAAGACCAAGGCTGGCCTTGCCCTGCCTGCCTTGCAAAAAAGCATCTGAGAGTGGCTTTAGGGTAACAATGAAACCCAGAGACATGATGACAGATAGGCAGAGGTTCCTCTTCAGCTACCCCTTCTCAGGAGACATTTCACAGAGGGCACTGGCCATCCCCAAGCCAGTATTTTAAAAGCGACCCAAGCCAATCACCTATTTTATCTGGTTTACAGTTTACTTTAAATTTGATTATGTTCAATGTGGTATTAACAAGAGGCTCATTAATAAACGAAAATAGCTTTTCTCAGAATTTCCACCCCTTCACAAAGCCAGCAAGTTTTCCAGATATTTCTAATAACTAAGTCATTTCAAAACGGCTGTAATAAATACAAATGAAGATCAGAATTTAACTCCATCATGCTGCCCAATTTTAAGTATATGCGTGGTTCACTTGTGACCTATTTATTGAGGCCTCAATACATGTCTCGAAACAAATAAATAAACATTCTTCCACACTGCTATTGGATGAGGATGCTCATACTTTATGTAGCTTTACCAGTAATCCCGGGAATGAAGCAAAAACGACATAAAAGTAGTAGACATTTACTGAGCTTTGTTCTAAAGGCCTTCTGCATATTATCTCATTATCCTTGTAATAATTTCCTACCTCAGGGGGAGTTATCACAGCCAATATACAGACAAGGAAGCTAAGGCATAAACAAAATAGTACTGTTACTAGATGGGTGAGTCAAGATACAAACTCCAGCCCTCCAGTGAGCCTTGACTGGATATAACACACCAAAGTATTTTTCTTTCTTATTTTTTGGTGAGGTGCATAATTTGCTTTTTACTAAACTAACTGCACGTGCTGTGTTTAAAGGAGCTTTTTGCCTTGTTACCCTAACAGTGGATAAAAAGTCATTAAGATAATGAGAATGTATAAAGGGAACTCTTTAATCATTTGCATGGTAATAGCAAAATTAGATGCTGGATTGTTTAGTGATGATAAGGTTTTATAGCTATGCTATGAACTAAAAAAAATTTTTACTTTAAAAAATCCTCTTGAAAAAAGAACATTGTTACTGTGAGTCTGAAATACCATTATATCTTAATCCTCACTGTCTCCACCTAGAACAGCGGTTTTAATAATTCTATTTTTCATTGGGCAAGGTTTCTAAGGAATGTAACAATCTCATTATGGCAGACAAACTACATAAAACATTCTATTCTCATGTAATGTATTCAAGGAACCCATAAAGAATTACTATAGAATTGGTTAGTTATAGCATCTGTTAACTACAACATTGGTCAGACGTCTACACAGAAAACCCATCTAACTCAGGGAGCACTCTCCAGATAGGATGTGATGATGGCTGTACTGAATGTAAAAAGGATGTGAGATTTTTGCCATGAGGGTCTGAATTACATAGGTTTTGCTCAGTTGGCATCCATATAATATCTAGGATTATGTCAGCAAGTAGAGATTGAGAAATAAAGCAATAATTTGCATAATAAACACTCAAAATGATTTTTTTTTTAGTCCTAAATTGTCTGGTTTGGTTGTTTTCATGGAGCACATAAATTTAGTTTTGGTTTCATTTGGGATAGTACAGATGGCATTCATGTTACTCTGAGAACTCTAGTGGTCTGTGTAGTTACTTTTAAAAATGAAATACTTATCTATGAAGTCAGATGAGACTAGACTATGTTAGATGAAGCAATGACCACAATTTAGCTATAGAGATGCTTAGAAAACTTGATTCTTAGTGAACTAAATGGGTCTCTTGTAAAAGTCAAAGGGCTCATAATAAAATACAATTAGAAAATTCAGTTTTTGATGATTAATATGTCTGACAGTATTTTCCACGAAGTACTCTGATTCTGTAAAGAGCTAAACTTTCGTTTTACTGTAGTTTAATATACTGATCATAAATGTAGTCTATCTTAAGATGAAATTCAATCTCATTTCAAACATTTACACCATGTCCTTGACCCCTTCTGAAGAACATAATACAACTCAGGCCCTCACCTTCTCCCGAAACGACCGGCTTGGCTGCTGGAGAGGCTACTCGCTTTAGACTAGCAGGACTCTCTGAAGAACCAGAATCCATGCTGCAATAAGGGAAGAAGAGAGTATTTTAATTTTTATCTTTGAAGAAAATAGTGCAACTGACACTGATTTTTCTGTTAAAACTGCTTAACTTTTAAAACTTTAAACAATTCACAGTTGAAATAGTTGCACTTAGCTAGTTTAAAAACACATAATTAGGTAATACAGAGGCATGACTCTAAGTTCGCATTCTTATTTTTCAGCACTTTGCTATACTGGACACATAGCTTATGTACTAGTTTGTTTCAAGGCAAGACTGAGAGATGCTCACTGAATATTTTTGCTGTTTTCATCTTCTTAAAGCTCATAATTTGTTTTGAACATTAATATGGTTGGAGGAATTAACAACCTTAGGTTCCATGCTATAAGACCCTAATGAAAAAGACAATTAAGTCCTCTGATCATTTCCCCAAATCCTTTGGGTTTCTAAGTATTCACACATATCTGGTACAGCACTGGGTAATAAGCATAAAGAGAGTCATAATCTCCAACTAATGCACAAGAGAGTTCCAGGTCTCAGAGCTGAATTCCTTCTTGCATAAGGCAATGAAAAACAAGGCACATAGGTTTTCATGAGGGAAGAAAGAATGCACTTATCGATAAGAGGCTCCCTTTTGGTACTCTATATACTCTAACTTTTGCAGTTAAAAGATCTAGAAGACAAACTAATCCCGCAACGCCTGTCTGTGAATCTTAACTAGTGCAAACAGTAATTTAACGCCTAGTATTGTTTTCATCAAGTACAAGCAGATAAATACAAAAATACCTGGTAGATTTCCTTATGGGCCCTGAAATGAGTTTCACGTAAGACTTGGGGAACCAACCCTTCTGACCTTGAACTTCTCCAAACCACCACATGTCTTGCTGTTCCAGGACGGTGATGACATCATTTTTGTTAAAATTTAAATGGTTGTCTTTTTTGGCTCTCCAAGGATACAGGGCTTGAGCTTGTAGCCCCTCCACCTTTTCACCCTTGTGTGGAATGACATAAAGGACCTCTCGTTATGTTGCAGTTTGTTATCAATTAGGGCAGACGTGAACATGGCACCTCTCCAACAAGCACAGGTCAGACAAGCACACATGGCCACAAAGGGCCCTGAGGCAGCACAGCAGGAGGGCTGGATGCTTCACTGTTTCCCAACAATTGTTTATTTCCAAAAGTGGAGGCAAAAGCCTGCCAGCCTCTTCACAAAGTCATTGTCTGACCATCTATAACTCTCTATTTCAACAAGCCAGGTCACAATTATTCTGTTGCATCTATGCGCCTTTTAAATTTTGGTTCTATTTTCACTCTCAAGTTGCCCAGGATACCTACCCATTTCCAATTTGACTGGTATTTTTAGTGGAGGATTAACACTGGAGCAGAAATTTTATGAACTATCATGAGATCATTAACTGGCATTTTAGTTTAGGTGGACCCAGGGAAATAGGTCCTATCTGGATTATGCTTGTTTTAGTTCCTTTTCAGAGAAAACAGGGATTTGGTGAGCATAAATTCATTGTAATTACCATTTATTGTACATCTACATGCTGCCCCACGAGATTACAAAAATGAAAAAAACAGTCTCTGCCTCCCCCAAATAATTTAGGGAAAAGCACTTTATTAACCATAAAACACTATAAAGGTGGGCAGTATTATTAGCAAGTAACTCACAAGTAATGGGGAAGAAAGAGATAAAAACAACCATGTGTACCACCTGGCAGAATGCAATATACTGAAAAGGAGTTCCTACTATTCACTGCAGGAATAAAGAGGAAAGAGGGATGAATTCTGCCTGGGGGCATCAGGGTAAATTTCACAGAGGGGGCAGCATCTGAGATGGGCCTTGAAGGATGAGAAGGACTTTGACAGCTAGGGCTTCGGAGGAAGGGCACTCCAGGTCGAGGGCGCAGCATGGGCAAAGGCCTCGAGGTGGAACACTGCAAGGGGTCCGGGAAGAGAAGCACAATCCGGGGCTGCATGTGGCCTAGTCTCATGGAGGGGTGGAGGAGGAGGTCAGGCTGGAAAGGCAGGGTAAGGTATTTATTATCTTTTAAGAAGCTCTAGCATTAAACCATTACAATATCTTAAAGCATTTAGTAAAAAATGAAACCCCAAGTTTCAATCATATATATGAATGGGCAAGAACAAAGGACAATGCCTAGAGAGAGTTACTTCAGAACCAGTTTGTACTTGCCTTCGGAAGTTATTTATATTATACTGACATTAAGTTATGATTATGTCTGATAAGCAGAGAGAATTTACAACAGGTCAAATAGTTTCGCATCTATGTTGATAACCTCTAATTCCTGGTCTTCATGGGTTCTTACCTTCTTAAACCCATGACATCCCTATCCTATTTCCTTCCACTTAGCTGTACATTCACTCCTTCAAGTCCCTCAGAGCTGAGGCGGTTTCCCTGGATTTTGAACACTCCTCAGATTGTATATTCTCGACCTTCCATTTTCCCCCTTGCAGCGGACCTGCCACCTACATAGCTCCTCATCCCACAGCCCTTCTGCACTGTCTAATCCTCTCGGCCCCTTCATTGACTTCTGTGAAGCATTGCTAGAGAAAGCTGAGGCAATGTGCAATGATCTATTACAGACTCAGGTTAAATTAAGCCAGACAATCCTTCATTTTTTTTTTTGAGAACTGAGTCTTGCTCCGTCACCCAGGCTGAAGTGCAGTGGCGCAATCTCAGCTCACCACAACCTCCACTTCCCAGGTTCAACCGATACTTCTGCCTCAGCCTCCCAAGTAGCTGGGATTACAGGGGCCCACCACGACGCCTGGCTGATTTTTGCATTTATTAAGTTTTTTAGTAGAGATGAGGTTTCACCATGTTGGCCAGGCTGGTCATGAACTCCTGATTTCAGGTGATCTGCCTGCCTCCCAAAGTGCTGCGATAACAGGCATGAGCCACTGTGCCGGCCCAATTCTTCATTCTTCTTTGTTGGCTCCCTCATTTGCCAGCTCCCAAACCTCTTCTACACTACGCAGTCCCGCCGGGCTCCTTCCTCACTGAAAACAGTATCATACAGCCCAAGCTGAACATTTTTCTTGGCTTTATCTTCTCCAGTCTCTTTTCACTCTTCCTCACCCAGAAGAAAAAGACTCCTGTCTTTTCTGTGCCTTTAATGTTGTTTGCCTTACACCAACTATATCCTATGACACTTCACTTTTCCATCCCCATCTCCACTGGCAACACGGCTGGTTCTTGCTTTCCTGAGGCCCCTCCACTCTGGTCCTTCTCTTTCCTTTTGCAGATCTTTCCACTTCCTTGCTGCTCATTTCCTTTTACGCCCCTGCAGTGTGGTTTCATCCTTCTCCTTCCCAGGTTACAAAGCTCTACCTGTCACAATGAATGGTCTCTTCTTTGCCCTGACCACAGTACTTAATAACATAAGCAAACTCCCTCCCCCACCTCCACTTTCTGGAACAACCCCCCAACCCGTCACTGAGTCACTGTTAACTGAGCATGTGACACGTGCCAAATGCTGAGCTAGGACAGATGCAAAGGAAAGTACCATTTCCTGCTGAGTAGCTCCTCTTCTTCTTCCAGGCCACAGAACACACACGTACGTGCCTGTGGATTTGCTATTTTCTCCCTGTATTCTCTCTCCTTGGACGACCTCACACATTTCCTGAGATCCGATAACGTTCTCTACGGGAATGGCTCTCATCTATAATCCCGGTCTCGTGCTCTCTTCCACCCTCCAGATCTATGTTCCAACAGCCTGCCAGACGGGGTCCCACGTACACCTTCAACTCAACACAACGAAAACCCAACTCTTCCCTTTAACTGTGCATTTTCTGCCTTCCTCCTTTCCCCCTTTAAGGTGGGCCCTTTTTCTCAATCTCAGCCCTCTTCCCTTTCCTTCGGCTCCCATAGGCATTGTGACTCCAAACTCTTCACTCTTCTCTGCAGTCTCTCCCACCTGCACGCCTCTTCTGCTTCCACCGGCACCTCCCCACTTGGTGAACATGAACTCAGCTGGGTCCAGGCCTGCCCTGGGTCTCAGCTGGGTGACAGCAACAGCCCCCTGACTGGTGGCACTGCCCTGCTGGCCCTCTACTCTAATCTTCCTGCACACCACTCCTCCAGATGGGTCTGCCTAGAGCCTGTGTTCCATCTATCTGGGTGTTCTCAGATCAGAAACGATCCTGGAACCTCCAGTGCCTCCCAGAGGGGCACTTGCCGTTTGGCATGATTATTGATAGAAATTTCAGCATTTTATCATTATTGTATGAAGCAAAAGAGAACTATTCAGAATAACCACCTTTATCTTTTCAGACTTATTATTTCCGAGCAGGGCATTTCAGAGCCTCCCATTAACCTTTAATTGGTCTACCTTTTCCTGTAAAAACTCAGTGGTCTAGACAAATAGAGTGGTGCATGATTTTCCTTAAACACATACTGCTTGTCTGCCTTAAAGCCTTTCTCCCAGCATTTTCTGTCTGATATGCCGGCTCTCTCCATTTTCTAGTAAGATCTTACCCACTGGTCAAGATGCAGCTCAAATGCCACTTCTGCAATGAAGTTTCCTTCATCAACCCAGGCAGGAGAAGTTGACTGTGCCCCACCCCCATCCCTAACTCCCAACTATTCACAGCAGATTTCTGGCTCCTGCACTGGATTCCCATACTGCCAGCCAACCAAGACATGCATAACAAGGCTTGCTTCTAGATGACATTGCCAAAAAGCATTTGCTGAAGTTGTTGGCACGAGATAGCAAGCTAAGTCTTCCCACTCTCACTGGCTGCCTTTACCTGGCCTAGCACAGGAGACGGGGAGGAGCCAGTGGCTGTGGCTGGAGTAAAGGCGGATCTCTGCCTTAACTGGCCGGCACTTGGAACGGTGAGAGAGGGCTGGGCTGCCCATGCATCCCAGTTATCTGTTTCTGGTTTCTCATTCGTGCTGGTGGGCCACCTGGAGGGAAAAGCATAATACCATGAATAGCAAGCACTCCCTAATATGCCAGCTTTTTACCCACAGTAAAGTATCAAAAAAGAAAGAAAGAAAAAAAAGAAAAAGAAAAAGATGGTAACTGATGAGCCTGTGCAACACAAACCTAGTATATTTATGTGGCTTTCTACAGTTAAAGAACAAGGAGGCTGGGTATAGTGGCTCATGCCTGTTATCCCAGCACTGTCAGAGGTCGAGGTGGGTGGATCACCTGAGGTCAAGAGTTCAAGACCAGCCTGACCAACATGGTGAAACCCCGTGTCTATTACAGATACAAAAATTAGCTGGGCGTGGTGGCACACGCCTGTAATTCAAGCTACTAAAGAGGCTGAGGAAGGAGAAATGCTTGAACCTGGGAGGCAGAGGTTGCAGTGAGCCAGGATCGCATCACTGCACTCTGGACTGGATGAGAGTGAGACTCCGTCTCAAAAAGAAAAAAAAAACAAAAAATGCATTAGCTGGGTGTGGTGGCGGGCGTCTGTAATCCCAGCTACTTGGGAGGCTGAGGCACAAGAATTGCTTGAACCAGGGAGGTGGATGTGGCAGCGAGCCACCGAGATCGTGCCACTGCACTCCAGCCTGGGTGACAGAGCAAGACTCTGTCTCAAAAAGAAAAATAAATAAAAGAACAAGGAGGAGAGGAAAAGGCATTTGTCTGAATCTTGATTTCCTCAGTGATAAAATGGGAACAATACTGTGCCACTTAAGGTTAGTTGTGAGGGTCACATGAAATACGGGCTAGGGAAATACTCTGTAACTGTAAAGCACCGGAGAAACATCCTCACATGATCATTTGTAATAACAATAGTTAAATGAGAAAAAAGAAGCTACCTGCCACCTATGGAGCTGGAGCTTCTCAACACCACTTCTCAGACCCATGCATCCTATAGTAAGTACTTGGTGGTATGCCTAGATGACACAGCAATTACAAGTGGCATCCTGACAGCAACCAGTTGTCCTGGGTCCCAGGGACAGTTCTAGTTTTGTGATTTTAATAATTTTAGATAAACAGGCTGGGCATGGTGGCTGACACCCCTAATCTCAGCGCTTTGGGAGGCCAAGGCTGGAGGATCACTTGAGTTCAGGAGTTCAAGACCAGCCTGGGCAACATAGTGAGACCTCATCTCTACAAAAAACTTAAATATTAGCTGGGCATGGTGGCATGCACCTGTAGGCCTGGCTACCTGGGAGGCTGAGGCAGGAATATTACTTGAGCCCAGGAGGTCAAGGCTGCTGTGAGCCATGGTTGTGCCACTGCACTCCAGCCTGGGTGAAGTGAGACCCTGTCTCAAAATAATAATAATTAATAATAATAATAAATAATTTTACATAAACGTATCTGTGTGAGTGTAGATTTAAAGGCAATTTACTTTTTACATCTTTATAAGATATACAAACAAAACTGAAAATCAAAATAATTCCTGATTTTTCATTTGGAAAATAAGGTGCCCATAATTACAGCAAGAGAAATGCATATCATACATTTCATGAAGAAGAGGCATACTGATTTGATCCCCAGCAAAACAAATCCTGGAAAATACGGCATTAGTCTTCTATTTTAGCCTAAGCTTTAGTTTTAAAAACTCAGAACTTTTCAGTCAAGACCAAAAGAGGAAAGGGAAAGTTTCAACTTGGAAGTCAAGTTAATGGAAGGCTATTTTTTTTCTTACAGCAGAGATTAGATGGGGGGACCTTCTTTAACACCTTCAGCCTTTTATGTGAAAATAAAGTATGAAAAACTTGCTATTCCTTACATCCTTCCCTCTCCTCCCGCCCTGGGTAACTATTCTTTCTTCCCTCTCTTTGTTCCATCTGATCCTTCTCCAGCAATACATCTGGATCCCTTGCCTTCAATATGTTTCTTCTGAAAGATGATTAGACTTGAAAAAAAATTTTAAACACTTCTTATTCAAATCACTCATAATTGTATCCTAGTATAAAATATTTTTAGACAATTGCTCATCTCGGTCATGGCCCTATAACTAGAAGTTTGAACAACAATTTCATCTATCATTTCAAACCTCTGCTTACACACAGTTTTTAAAATGCCCTGATGAAAGAACTAACCATGGCCAAGCGCAAACACCTCTTCATTCTATTGTACATTTGTATAAGATTAATGAAAGTGGAAAGCTTTAAAGGAAACAGCTTTCTATCTTATTCAGAACCACATGACTGAATTCAATTTTTGCTTCTGCCTGGCAAAAAAAAAAGTGCTATTTGCATGCAGGAAATGACTGAAAATTTGCTGACTGACATGGATGTCAAAACAGATTATTAGGAAACTGTATTTCTCCATTTCTTCCACAAGAATGATAGATACAAATACATTATTGAACAAAACAAGATAACAGGCTTCATTTTGTACCATGGTAAGTCACTGTTGGGCAATGATATCATTAAATCCAGTTCAGGGACTGTAATCTCCAATTTGGCAGCCAGAGACAGGAGTATCGAAAATGAGCCAGCTCCCTCACATAGAAGGACAATCCAAGACTATGAAAATACTTAAGGGGGAAAAAATGACCAAATTGGGATTTCAAAAATCATCAGAAAGAGCCCACCAACACGTACGTGGAGCTGAAGTCGGCCCAGTTATTGGGGGTCGTGGAGGGCTCTGAAGAGGTTACTGCCAAAGGGGCAGGGGTCTCACGCAAGGCCAGTTTGGGGGCAGGGGCAGATGTCGAATCAGTCACTGTTTTCACTGGAGCGGGAACCTCATTTTCTGGGATTTTCTCTGCATAGTTTGCAGGGAACCACCCTGTCTTTCCTTTTAATTCTCCTCCAAGCCAGCCGGGTTCTCCAGTTTGGCTTTCATCCACCTGTAGAAAAAGTCACAACTTTAATTTAAGTAGAACTAAATCAACCCCTGAAGAGACCCAGCACCCAACTACAGGGAAGTCCCAAGCCTCTGCCCTCTTTAGACTGACATATGGCATAGGAATTTCTTCATTTTAGTCCAAGTGTCTGGGAAAAGAGTCTAAGCAGTAATGCTGAAAAAAATGCACTATAATTCAAGTTCTTATTCTCTGTACTTTTTAAAAAAGCCTTACCCCATGCTTTCCTAATAATGGCAGTTGAGACAAAGTGCCTGGAGTCCTGAGGCATGGAATTTAAATATTATGATTTGGGAAGTGACTTGACAGGCTTCATTAGAAAGTCATGTCATTATTAAAAATAATTTGACTTGAGTTTATTACTTAAAGTTGAAAGCAAAGGGTGCAATCAATATAAATTCAGTACTCTTAAAACCTCCAATAACTAAGTAGTATTTATTTCAGTATAGGGACAAGGAAGATTTTTTAAAAAACCATGCCCTTAAATGGTTTCCACGGGAAGCAAAGCTGCCTGCTGCTGTGTTTAGGCATTTAAAAGCTCCATAGACACATGATGAGAAAATTAAGGAAGTGATTATTTACAGCAATAATCAATTTTATTAAGGTCCTGTAGTTTTCTTTCGTATAAATTTAACTAGCATATTCACAAAAGTGCACAGGAAAATACAGAATTATACTGTTTAAAAATTTCACAGAGGCCACTTATTACACCAAATGCTTTTAAGGTTTACATTTTAATTCTGACTCAAATGGATCACCCAAAATGGCCAAAATGATTCTACTTTTCTTTTTTTTTTTTTTGAGACGGAGTCTTGCTCTGTCGCCCAGGCTGGAGTGCAGTGGCCGGATCTCAGCTCACTGCAAGCTCCGCCTCCCGGGTTCACGCCATTCTCCTGCCTCAGCCTCCCGAGTAGCTGGAACTACAGGCGCCCGCCACCTCGCCCGGCTAGTTTTTTTGTATTTTTTTAGTAGAGACGGGGTTTCACTGTATTAGCCAGGATGGTCTCGATCTCCTGTCCTCGTGATCCGCCCGTCTCGGCCTCCCAAAGTGCTGGGATTACAGGCTTGAGCCACCGCGCCCGGCCGATTCTACTTTTCTTTACGAGTTGTCCCTACTATTTTATGAGCAATAGGAGAATGACTTTGGAGGACAATCATATTTGCTATCAGGATATTTATTTTTGGGCCGGGCACGGTGGCTCATACTTGTAATCCCAGCACTTTGGGAGGCTGAGGTGGGCGGGTTACCAGAGGTCAGGAGTTCAAGACCAGCCTGACCAACATGGTGAAACCCCATCTCTACTTAAAATACAAAATCAGCCGGGCATGGTGGCGCATGCCTGTAATCCCAGCTACTTGGGAGGCTGAGGCAGGAGAACTGCTTGAACCCAAGAGACAGAGGTTGCAGTGAGCTGAGATCATGCCATTGCACTCCAGCCTGGGCAACAAGAGTGAAACTCCGTCTCAAAAATAATTTTATTTTCATTATTATAATTCTTATAACGGTTTTATCTTACGAAACCTTATATCTTATTTTACCCCTTCCTATGCTGCCTGAGGAGTAAAACATCAAACACTTCACTGGACATTAAAGTTGCTTCTTAGAAATCAGACATGAGTAGGTAGGGTCTTAACAATGATTTTGGAAAAATCTGACAAAAATACCAGTTATCTAATCCATTCAAGTATTCAGTAAAAATGAATTAAAAATAAAGCAAAAAATGATTACATTAAAGAAACCAAACATCTATCTGCATGTACTCAGTGGAGAGTGAGTAATAGGGTTCATTACTTATTAGCTTATTTGAATTAATAAATGCTTGGGGTAGAGGTGGAGAAAACAGAATGCAAGGCAAGGCTTACTACTGAATTCTACCTGTTATTTACAAAATATTCGGCAAGTAGGGGATGCCTGATTGCTGCTCCACTTTAGGGAAACTTTATCATCACAGATAAAAGCAATTTTTAAAGCTGAGAATTCTCCAAACAACCAAAAAAGGAGTTCTCTTGCATAAATGCAATAACATTTCCAAAGGTTGAATTTTTGGCTTCACAGCTCTTTCATTTCTGCTCGCACTCACACCCACATGAACACACCAGCCACTTTCCAGTCATTGTTTTGTTCTTACTGTTCTTTTTCTGGGCAGCCCCAACTGTTTCTCTAGATGAGGATTTAAGATAAATTCTCCCCCATTTGGATCTTCTTTTACGCTAAACTCAAATGGCTAGATGTCTTTCCTGCCTTGTTTACATTTTGGTGATATGGTGCACACTATAACTTTGCAGCTGCTCCATACTGGAAACATAGCCAGGTCCTGCCAGACTTCTCAGCAGGCTCAATAGTCAAGACCAGCCAACTTGGTTCTAGGACCAAAGGTGATGTCAGGCAGGAGTGGGTTAGGAGCATGAGCCAAACACACAATAATTTAGTGTCAAGACTGTGAAGTGCAATGATCAAGAACAGGGTTCTGCAGTTAGACCATCTCACTTTAAGTGCTAGTTCTACAATCTATTAACTGGTTGACTTTGGGCAAGTTTAATCTCATGGCACCTCAGTTTTTTCGTCTGTAAAATGGGGATAATAAAAATACCTGTCTTATTATAATGCTCACTGTGAGGACTGACAAATATTTACACCAATGCCTGGCAGACTAAAAGTGTTACTTTTTTTTTTTTTTTTTTTGAGATGGAATCTTACTCTTGTCACCCAGGCTAGAGTACAGTGGCACAATCTCAGCTCACTGCAACCTCTGCCTCTTGGGTTTAAGCAATTCTCCTGCCTCAGCCTCCCAAGTAGCTGGGATTACAGGCACCCACCACCATACCCGGCTGATTTTTGTACTTTTAGTAGAGACGGGGTTTCACCATGTTGGCCAGGCTGGTCTCGAACTCCTGACCTCAGGTCATCTGCCCGCCTAGGTCTCCCAAAGTTCTGGGATTACAGGCGTGAGCCACTGCACCAGGCCAGATTTTTTTTTTTTTAAATTATCTCTCCTGCTGTCCGGCTCCGATGTTGTGCTATAGTTCTCTTACTTGGGATTCTGTCCTGTTCTAAAAGCCTGGTCTTGACTTTACCTTCACTCTAGGTAACAATATCCTTCTCTGTTCAGGAGTTCCCTACTCTAACTGCCTGGCACCCTACTCCCTCTAGGTTTCTCTAGGTTTACCTTCTTGCTATAAGCAATCCTTTAGGGGCTCAAGTGGATCCCTCGATTGATGGGAACTCCTACTCGTCTGCTCATTTGGATCTCCTCAAAGGTCAGCTGCTTCGCTTAATTATGTCCCATCATCTATTGTCACTCCCTTGAAACACAGGGTATTGACTGGTTAATAAGACTTTTAGGCCAGGTGCAGTGGCTCACTCCTGTAATCCCAGCACTTTGGGAAGCCAAGGTGGGTGGATCACTTGAGGTCAGGAGTTTCAGATCAGCCTAGGCAACATGGTAAAACCCCGTCTCTACAAAAAAAATACAAAAATTAGCTGGGCGTGGTGGCGCATGCCTGTAATTCCAGCTACTTGGGAGGCTGAGGCAGACAATTGCTTAAACCCAGGAGGTGGAGGTTGCAGTGAGCCAAAATCGTACCACTGCAGTCCAGCCTGTCCCCAAAAAAAAAAAAAAAGACTTTTGGTGGACATCTGGAATGTGATCTGAAGCCCTGGGGAAATGTCCTCCCCCTCCAGTAAACTGATAACACCCAGCCTGTCCCCAGATATGGTAGAAAGTCTGCTGGTGCAGTGTACACCTAGGAGTGAAGGAGGGGGCCATATCAGCCTCTTATCTCCATAAGAGCTTCTCCCAGCCCTAAGGACAACAGTGAAATCAGCATTTCACTTTTAAGCAAAGAAATCTGCTGGTCTCAACAGCCCCCCAAACAATAGTCTCAATTAGTTTAATTTACTCTTATAAGTATACATCAGTTTTAATAAATTATTACAGTTTAAGGTTCAGGGGATGCAAGAGACATTCATTCTTAACACCCAAATTAAATTAACCACTTAGAAAGGTCAACATATGAAAATAAAATATATTTCTTCCTGGATTTGGAAAACTCCCCAAAATGTCAATCCAATTCTGGAAAACATAAGATTATGGCAGGCCAAGAAGTAGGAACACAAACGGCTTTGTAATATGACTGGTTCCAACGTGGACTTTTTACACAATGTACATTTACCTACTGGGGACTATAAGGGAGATGTTATTATTAACAATCTTGGTCTCAATACAATTTCATTTATCAGCCACACTGTAACACCCCAACGTATTTGGGGGTAATTTGAGTGAAACAGCGTTAAAGTGAAGTACAAACACCAGATATTGCTCACATTTCTGGGACTATGTTTCAGAGCTGGTCTACAAAATGTTAGTAATTACACACTGCATATTGTAGCTCACTGATGCAACAGTCAAATATACACAGCAGCCACTTCAGGTTCAAGTCCATTTGGCAAAGGCTGATAATATTACATGTCTTTTCTCAATTTTTATATGCTCAATGGCTGCCATCTTCATTAGATGAGATTAATATTTCTAAAATCTCTGACCCTGTCACAAAGGAGGGAAGCAGAAATTCCTTTTTCCCTCACAGAACACGATAAACAAGTGTAGCAAACAGGTTTAGCCTGTGTATTCAGACCAGCTGACAGTGGCTGCATGGGATGTGTTGAGGAGTGCAGGTAGCAAAACATTTTTCATGGATTCGCTGGTTCTGAAATATAAGGTTTCTCCCCCAAATTCCTAGATGAGGATATTAAAATTCTTTCTTTTTTTTTTTTTTGGATGGAGTCTCGCTCTGCTGCCAGGCTGGAGTGCAGCAGCGTGATCTCGGCTCCCTGCAAGCTCTGCCTCCTGGGTTCACGCCATTCTCCTGCCTCAGCCTCCCAAGTAGCTGGGACTACAGGCGCCTGCCATGACGCCTGGCTTTTTTTTTTTTTTTTTTTAGTAGAGATGGTGTTTTACCGTGTTAGCCAAGATGGTCTCAATCTCCTGACCTCGGGATCCGCCCACCTCGGCCTCCCCAAGTGCTGGGATTACAGGCATGAGCCACCGTACCTGGCCTTAAAACTCTTTCTAAAGCTCCATCCTGGAGGTTGGCAAATTTTGCCTGTGTTGCAAATACTCAAATCTGCCACTGTAGCACACAATATGTGAATGAAGGAGCCTGGCTGTGTTCCAATAAAACTTTATTACAAAACAGGCAGTGATTGGGCCAGATGTGAGCCAACCCTGTAATCATGTGTATACTGGTCCCTCAAAACCGCAGTGATATTATGGCCAATTGTTACTAAATGAGCTGCGTTCTGATGTTTAATCTATGGAAATCTATGGAAGGTAGAGAAAAAGGTATTGTTGGCTACATTTTTAAAAATGTCTGTCAAGAGAAGAAAAGGAAAACAATGAGTTAAAAATTGGTATAAGAGTAACACTAAGACAATTTCCAGAATGAACTGACTAGCTAATGACTAATAACTACTAAAGAAGTCCATTCTTCCTTGGGTATTTTTAAGAGGATATTTTCTAGAAATGATTTAGGATTAGTCCTGACATGAACAAGAGATTAAGTTAGATCAGTGGTTCCTGAAATTGACTCCCTAACAGAACCACCTGGTCGGACTTTTGAATGCTGTATATGCAGTCAAGTTCCCACAATCTCTGGGGATGAGCCCTGGCGTGGTTATTTTTTGGAAGCTCCCTCAGCAATCTGGATGCATTCAGGCCTGCACCAGTCCAAGGATAGCATTTAAACCAAGCTTGTCCAACCCACAGCCCATGGGCTGCCACCAAGCGTATCCAACCCACAGCCCACGGGCTGCATGTGGCCCAGGACAGCTCTAATGCGGCCTAACACAAATTCATCAACTTTCTTAAAACATTATGAGATTTTTTTGTGATTTTTTTAAAGTTCATCAGCTATTGTTACTGTTAGTGTATTTTATGTGTGGCCTAAGACAATTCTTGCAATGTGGCCCATGAAAGCCAAAAGACTGTACTGATTTAGACACCCAGCCTGTGTTCTCAACACAAACTTCAAAAAAAAGGAGTGAGCATAGGTCTTCTCGTCTCTTATGTTCTACTAATATGTTACGGATGTCAAACTTGATTTAATTCACCCTCCAAGAATTGAGACTTCCAGATCAAGAGAGGCCATATATTTTCTAAACATCTAAGCCTTAGCCATCAAGGTCAAACTCAATTGGAAAGCATTCAGTCTTCCCTGAGCACATCACTTCACACTGATTCCTCTCCTTTTTTAAATTCCTAGCAGAGTTAGTGAATATTTATTGAGAACTTCATCAAATATTGGCCTTTTCATGTGTTCCTCTAGATTTTTCTAAAAAGATTTTAAACATATGAATGGTTGACTTGATAATTTTCTATTATCAACAGCACTGAGAATAGTGCTATATACAAGGTATCACATTAAATTTTTGTTAACCATGAAAAATTATAGTTTTGGATAAAACCGCGCTAAGTTTTTCTAAAAGCAAATTATTTTTAAGGCTAAGACTGCCTACATTGAAAAAGAAAACACTGTCACATTGTTAGACTTCTAAAAATTGAACATATTATAGTAACCTATGTCCCAAAGATGTTTGAGGAATCTGAGAATCTGATGATGACTGTGCCCACAAAAGTAAAAGTGAACCCCAGATTTTTCAACCTAGAGAGACTGACAGTAAAGTTGTACTACATGTTTCATGCTCCTTGTTTGTTACCTGCAAAATTCATGAAATTAAAAAAATACAAACCTGTTGCTATTAGATGTCAATATCTAACTTTTTGCATTGATTGTTATCCTCACAATGATAACACAGTTGAATGGCACCTGGAGTATCACAATGCATTTTGTAGTACAAAATTGAAACACTGCTGTCCCTTCCGCAAGCCAACTAATTATGCCTAGTAGTACATTCTACATTTCATTACATATTTAGGAGGTCTGGGATAAAATAAACACTATTACAGTCCTGGGTAGATATTCTCTGTTATACTTGTCCTTAATTTATTTTTAGTTTTATTAAAAATTATAAATTAAATACATTTATAAAAATGAAAATAACATAGAAGTCTATAAAATTCAACATGAAAGCCCCTTCTTTACTGCCCAGTGGTAACCATTGTTAACAGTTTGATACATATATTTCAAAATTGTTAACATTACATAAACACATGAATACATATATAGTTTTATTTCTAACCAAATGCAATTATGCTGCACATATTCTGTTTTGAAGGAAATCTTATTTGTATATGTGATCTATATAAGTTTTAATCTTCATTTTTTTTTTTTAGTTATATCATAATTTATTTAAACCATCCCTTTACTGATGGACATTGGGCTGTTTATTTCTTTTACTAACACCACTGCAGTGAACATCCACATACACACATATTTGTGCATGTGCCCAAAAGAGGAAGGAAAAGCATGAGAGGAAGGAGAAAAATAGACTTTCTGGGGCAGAGGGAATGAGAATTTTAAATCTAAACAGGCACTGCCAAATTGCCCTCCAAATCACTTAACCAATTTATACAACCATGCTAACAATGTATATTATATTCACTGTCCTATACTCTTGACAAAGCTGGATATTACCAGACTTTTAAACTTGCTCATTTGATAGAGGAACAATGCTATTTTGTTTTCTAACTTGCATTTTTCTGATCGCTCAAGAAGCTAAGCATCTTTTCATGTATTTTTTAAATAACTGACTTTTTACTTCATCTGTGAATGTCCCTTCCCACCCTCTGCCAATTGTTTAAGGCTTATGGGTGTCTTTCAAAGTTAACTGTTTGGAATCTTTATGTAACAGGGGTAACCCTTTATGTAACCCTTGGTCTCATATATTTTGAAATATAGACATTTTAATTTTTGCATATTGTCAACTGTCCATTTTTGCCTCTTATGACTTCTGGTTTTTATAGCTTAAAAAGGCCTTTCTTAGCCAGAAAATTATTCCAATAGTCTCCTTAAAAGTTTTTTCTTCCCAGAATTGTATCTTTTATGTTTAATCTACTTGGAACTCCTTTTTGTCTATGGCCTGAGATGAAGACTTGACCTAATTCCTTGCCAAACACAGAGCATTCAAGTTAGTCCTTAAAAGGAATCTAGCAAAAAGAAACCCAGTACACAAACTGAGAAGACTTATGACTTACTTTTTTTTTTTAAGCACAACCTACTACACAGATTCAAACACATTTTTACTGCCACAACAACACCCAGAGATATGTGTACTTACACAGAATTCAAGTGACTTAAAAGGACAAAACATTGAATAAGATGCAGACTTCCTGACAGTTAGGCAACACTTACCCATTCCCCTTTAACCTCCACCAGGAAAGCAAAGGTTTGAAAGCAAGGCAAAATATATGTTTAATGACATGCTTTATTCTTACAGCATATCTAAACTCTACGCATCTCATCAAGCTGGTGGTTAACTAGCCAATTCGAGGAAAAGGTTTCAACAGGCCTAGGATTATAGGTGAAGCCCAAATACGTTACCGAAAAAGAGCAACACTTTCTCATCAAGATACAGATCACCTGCAACATTTCCTTATCATAACATTTCACAACGTTCCCTTACTTTAGGATGAGAGCGAGCTGCTTCTCTGCACCTTGTGTTGCAAGAAAATCCGGTCTCAAAAATATTAGGCTGGTTTGTTTAACGTTAAAAAAATTGTAATGAGGTCCTCACTGATGTGACCTTGTATTTTCAGAAATTTTAGATCCCTATTACATGGTATTTACATATTTTACAATTAATCTGCTTTACAGGATACACTACTTCAAATATGAGGCAGTATGAGTAAAGTAGCTTCAGGCTATTAGAAACCACGGTGTAGGAAACAGCAGGTGGTGAAGTTAGAAGAAAGCTGACAAACATGCCCTGCTGGCTCGAGTTACCGTTTCTGTGTACAGAGTGGAGTGCCCAAACCAACAGTTCTTTCTGTAAAGGATGAGTAAGGCTGGCACCCAGCATGTTTCAGTCAATAACTGTGTGCTGAATGAAGCCATGGAGTATATTTGAAGAAGTTTTCACTATTGTTAAGGTGATTTTAATTTTTAAAGATCTGGAGCCTGGGCAACATAGGGAGACCCTATCTCTACAAAAAAATAAAAAAATAAAAATTAGCTGGGTGTGGTGGCACACACCTCTGAGCTACTCAGGAGGCTGAGGCAGGAGGATCACTTGAGCCTGGGAGGTGGAGGCTGCAGTGAGCCAAGATCATGCCACTGCACTCCAGCCTAGGTGACAGAATGAGACCTTGTCTCAAAAAAAAAAAAAAAAAAAAAAAAAAAAAAAAAAGGAAAAGAAAAGAAAAGAAAAGAAAAAATAATTTGCGATCTTTGGACTTGCTTCTTCTAGCCCATGGTAATTACAGAGAAAGCAGCGCTATTAGGATAAAAGGGGACATAGGAATTGATTTCTCTAAGTGCCAAATATATTGTTATTTCTACATATTTTAGCCCATTAAAGATCCACAGAAATGATGTGTATATGGCAAGATGAATGCATGAGTAATAGTATAATCACCTGTACAACACCCTTTATATTTCAAAGACATACAGTCCTTGGGCAAGAAACATGTTTGTTTCAATTGTTAACTTTCATAGTTCTTTACAAATTCTAGGCCAGGCATGGTGGCTCATGCCTGTAATTTCAGCACTTTGGGAGGCTGACATGGGAGGATCGTTGGACCCAGGCAATTCAAGACCAGCCTGGGCAACACGGAGAAACCCTGTCTCTACAAAAAATACAAAAATTAGCTGGTTATAGTGGTGCACGCCTGTGGTTCCAGCTACTTGGGAGGATGAGGTGGGAGAATCGCTTTGCTTGAGCCCGGGAGGCAGAGGTTGCAGGGAGGCAGAGGTTGCAGTGAGCCAGTATCGTGCCACTGCACTCCAGCCTGGGCAACAGAGCGAGAAGTTGTGTCAACAACAACAAAAAAAGCTAAATTATCTTTAAAAAAAAAAAGTGCTAAGAGTAATGCAAAGTTGACGACTTCTAAGACTCTAAAAGTGAGTAACTAGAACAAGGAACTACCATTTTCTTTTAGAAAATGATTTAGATCAACCATGTTGTTTGATTTTCTTTCTTAAACTGGTTCCTATAGTTTTAGTCACATCATAAGATTGTTATTAGTTAAAGGAAAGAAACAGTAACAAAGTAAAATTCTAAATTATTTTCTGTTTCAGAGTAGGAAAGCAGATTAACTGTATAATCATTACTCTTTTTACATAATTCAAAGTTTACATAATTAAAAGGAAAAAAGATACTCTGATGCAAAGATACAAAAATTATTACAATTATGAGAATGATGATAGAGTGTTCTGCACTTATAACTATTTCTTAAAGACTCCTGGCCTCCTCCCACCTTGGAGGATCCTAGTGTGTGTGTATATATATGTACATATGCACACTAGTATATATTACATATATAATATATATACACACGCATGCTAGTATATAGTCTATACATCATATATATGTATTACATATATATTTATACTTATAGTATATAAGTAGTAATCTAAACTCTGAAATTATCAGACATTTATAGATTTAAAAATAAGAACACATTGTCTTTACCAACTGAATTTTAAAGTGATGTTGGGATACATTTTTTAAATGCCATCTTTCATTTTAATAAAAAAGAAAGAAGACTGAGCTTACACTTTAAAACTCTAGATGCTGAATTATTGGGTTTCATACTCACTGACAATCTTACAATTGTTGAATAAAGTGAAACAAGAGGACAGAGGTTAATCTTCAACAGAAATGACCCTCTCACTGGAGTCTTTCTTACCATGACTATGTCTCCTGGCTGGATAGTGATTTCATCATGGCTTCTGGATTCAAAGGGGTACAGTGCCCGGTAATATACCACTTTTACGTTTTCCTGTGCAGAAATGGTAAGTGGACCTTTTTCTGTTTACAAAAAAGGTGGGGGGACAAAAATAAATAATTACAGAGAACACAAATGTATGACAACAAGCCAAACAACTAACCTCTCCTCTATTGCCTATCTTCACCTCTGAACTATTTCCCTCCATTCAAGGAATTTCTGAAACGCATACTGACTGCCAAAGCAGAGCCAAATCTGACGTCAGCAACTCAAACCCATCAGAGAGTTCATTGGTGACTCCCTCTAAACAAAGGTCATTCCAAGGCTGAGTGCAGCCAGGCTTCCTAAAGGTTCCTTGTCTCTGCCTCTTGGGTGGGGCTCTAGCAGTGCAGATCTGTAAAGCATCAATACCCGCCTCCTCCCTACCCAGCGTGTTGAGTACAATGTAGCAGTTAGGATACGACCCAAAGTCTGAATCAGCCAAGGAGCAAACTTGTTTGGGAGGGAACAGAGGCACCAGTTTCCATACCAAAACATGAAAAAGCAGATGTTTTAGGCTCTTTAACATGGTCATATAAAACCTAAGTGCTGATTTAAGTTATAGTGATAATCCCCGATGAAGAAACTCTTCCTCTACATTTCTTTGGGAAATAATGAGCCTAAGGATGAACCCTAGATGAAAATAATTTAGATTTTAAATGAAACAAAATGTTTAAACATGCACATGAGCAGAGGATATTTTGCATTCTGGTTAGCAACAACTAATAACAGACCTTTGGGCATTTTTACTCAAGAGCTACAAGTATTTTGACATATAACTCTCTTATCTGGAAAGCAATGAGGGTAAAGTATTATCTCCACACGATTTTGAACTGTATGACATGCAAGACTACCTACTGACTTAAGGCGAAAAAACAAATCTTCACTTTATACTAGGAGGACGCATGAAGAACTTAAACTGCCTAAGCTCAATGGTGAAATTATTTTCAGATAGAAAAAAACTATCAAAAAATTAATTTTCCCCTCCTATGACATGGTTGCTACTGTGTAGGTCTGATGACCTGCCAGTCTTTCCCCTGGACTGCACGCATCTGAACGCAGGTAGGTGCCTAATGCAGCTCCATACCTCACGCCCATCTCTGCCCACTATGCAGCTGGGAACCAGTAAACCTTTACAGAATAGCTTGAAAGTGTTTTTTCTTTCTTTTCTTTCTGTATACTGCAGCACTAAAGAAGCACACGGATGACCAAGCAAAATTGGTATAATTTACCACACAAAGAAAAAGCAACGACTTGCTTCCGCTGAGCATTATTTGCAAAACTGTACGATCACACAACCACACAAGAATCTTAAATACATTCTAGCTTACATCTGTTATTATAAAGGATAGCTTTTTCTAGCTATTCCAATTAGATCAGTCTTTCATTTATCTCTCTTTGTTCAGTCTTTTATTTATCCTTTTTTTTTTTAAAAAAAAAGACAAATTAGGCCAGGCATGGTGGCTCATGCTTGTAATTTCAGTACTCTGAAAGGCCAAGGTGGGAGGATTGCCTGAGGCCAAGAGTTGAAGACCAATCTGGGCAACAAAGTTAGAACTGCATCTGTACAAAAAAAAAATTAGCTGGGCATGGTGGTACACACCTATAGTCCCAGCTCCTTGGGAGGCTAAGACAGGAGGATTGCTTAAACCCAAGAGTTTGAGGCTGCAGTGCACTATGACTGTGCCACTGCACTCTAGCCTAGGTGACAGAGTGAGACTGTCTCAAAGTAAAAAGAAAAGAGAAGTAAAGAAAAGAAAAAGCAAATTATGTTCAAAGGACAAAACGCTGCCACTTTTCAAAAAGTAAAAGCAGTTTTATGCAATGCAGAGCGAAGACAGCGAATACCCCATCAGTGGAGGCAAGGGTGAAAGGTGCCACTTTCTGTTGCAGAAACAGCTCAGAAATTCCAGGGAGGGAAATAACAAACCAGAGAAACAGCAGGTATCTTTTGCAGCATATAAGACCAGTGGAACTTCACACCACTTGTTAACTCTGTAGAGGACTCGTGGATGCTGGTGTAATGTGGGCCAGAGGCTGGCATGGTGATGGGAGAATTACATAGATCTCAACTGACCCTGGGGAAAGAAGAGCTGCCATGCTCAAAACAAGAGACTGAAGTTCTCATCTGTTAATGTAGCCAAGACAGGTCCTGATGAGATATGGGCGTTTTTCAGGAGGATCTGGGAGAGAAGATGACTTATTTTCTAGAATTATTTTTGGCTTCTAATACCTGAAGTGGACCAGGGTGCCTGGACAGCTGGCTTAGCTGGTTCTTGGTGCTGATGGAAAAGCCGACCCAGCTTATCTTGTGCTTCCTGTTTGCCTTTCTCCTCCCCATCCTTCTTTTTGATACTCTCCTCCCTTTTCAGTTTTTCCTCCTCGTGGAGTTTTCTTGGTCGCTGATGCTCATCCTCCTGCTGCACATGCTCCAGCCACTGCTTGTCCCTTTCCTGAGCTCGTCTGCCAACAAACACACTTGATTACAGCAAGGAAGCAACTCTAAGTTAACACTACTGTTGCCTCTTTTCACAAAAAAAGCTCCATCCAGTAAATGGGATGGGAAACATCAAGGGAACACTGTTCTTCAGATGGGGCAACTGAATCAGGGCTTCAGTTCTGAGTGAGAAGAAATCACATGATTTAGGAAAACACAGAAAATTTCTGATGTATTTTATAAAGTGGTTACAAGAGTAAGAAACATACTTCTTAATAATGAAGCTGGTATTAAACTGACCAAACAGAGCCATAAAACACAGAGAACATAACTTCTATAAAAATAAAATACACCCAACACTGTAAATGAAATATCACTTAAAATAAGTACATGATCAATCAGATCACTAAAATTTCCCCCCAGCAAAGGGTACAACACATTTACATGCACACATGTTGCTCCCCAAACCTGAAGCTGAAAGCAAGGGATTGTTTCATTGACTTCAACTACTTTGATTTTGTTTTTCAAAGTAGCTACCACAAATAGATAATTGTAATTAAATCTAGGCCTTGAAATTTTTTTTTTTTTTTTTTTTTTGAGATGGAGTCTCGCTGTGTCACCCAGGCTGGAGTGCAGTGGCCGGATCTTGGCTCACTGCAAGCTCCGCCTGCCAGGTTTACACCATTCTCCTGCCTCAGCCTCCCCAGTAGCTGGGACTACAGGCGCCCACCACCTCACCCGGCTAGTTTTTTTTGTATTTTTTAGTAGAGACGGGGTTTCACCAGGTTAGCCAGGATGGTCTCGATCTCCTGACCTCGTGATCCGCCCGTCTCGGCCTCCCAAAGTGCTGGGATTACAGGCTTGAGCCACCGCACCCGGCCTAGGCCTTGAAATTTTTGATGGCCTCAACCTGAAACCCACAGTAAAAGACTGAGAATGATTTTTCTCATTCTATAATACTTTATAAAGTCAGAAAATACTTTAAATGAAACTAATATGTAATAACAAATGATATAATAACAACTAGCTCTCCATATATTAACTCCTTTAAACTGCGAATCAGGTAGGTAGTCTTAGTATTACTCCCATTTTACAAATAAGGAAGCTGGGGCAGAGAATATTAAATGACTTGTCCACATCACACAGTCATATGTGCCTGGGCTTCAATCCCAGGCGGCCTGGTCCCAGAGTCTCCACCCTGAACTGCCATCCTGTGACATGGCTAATGCACACAGGTCATCGGCTAGAATTAGGAATTTGCCACGGGAACATAATTGAAACAAATTATACTTTTATTCTCCATTGTCAAAAAATTACATTTATTTCTACTGTGTATGAATGTGAAATTTTTATGCAGAAGCCTTTAAACTTAAATCTTAAACATTTTATTTACAATTTTTAAAGTGTCTTTTAGGAAAGCATAAAAACATTTTTTGGAGGGGTAAGGATACTGTTAATCATGACAACAAAAAACCATAATAAAAACAGTGGCCGGGCATGGTGGCTCACGCCTGTAATCCCAGCACTTTGGGAGGCTGAGGAGGGCGGATCACCAGGTTAGGAGTTCTAGACCAGCCAGGAGTTCTAGACCAACATGGTGAAAGCTCATCTCTATTAATAATATAAAAATTAGCTGGGCGTGGTAGCACGCTCCTATAGTCCCAGCTACTTGGGAGGCTGAGGCAGGAGAGTCGGTTGAACCAGGCAGGCAGAGGTTGCAGTGAGCTGAAATCACGCCACTGCACTCCAGCCTGGGTGACAGAGCGAGACTCCGTCTCAAAAAAAAAAAAAAATTACTTTATATTTTCTACCAATAAAGGTCACCATATATAGTGTATAACCATCTAATTTCTGAAGTTAATTTGGAGTAGTTTTTATCTATGTAATTGGAATACATATTACGTATTATATTTTTATTATGCTATTTTCTGTATTATGCTATTTTATGTATTTTATGTATTTTTCTGTATTTTATGTTTATTTCTACTCTGTAGGAATTTCACAGTTCAGTGCAGTATAGTGTGAATAATAAAAGCATTTTATACACTGTGGAGGTAAGAAAAGGATGGAATTAATCAATATATTCAAGGAGAAGACCCTTAGTCTGACCCCCAAGAAAACCATAAAACAATCATGTAAATGGGTTTGGGACCCCAGATACCTCCCCACTGGCACTGAAACACAAACAGACGACTCTACATACCCATAAGAAAGTATGCACAGCTCTCGGCAGGTTAACTGAACTCAGCCCACTAAAGTTAACGACTTGCCTCAAGTATCCGTTTCGTCGTCTTTTTAATCTAATTTCTTTTTCTTTTCTTTTCTTTTTCTATTTTTGAGATAGAGTCTCTCTGTTGCCAGGCTAGAGTACAGTGGCATGATCTCAGCTCACTGCAACCTCCATCTCCTGGGTTCAAGTGATCCTCCTGCCTCAGCCTCCCAAGTAGCTGGGACTACAGGCGCGTGCCACAGTGTCCAGCTAATTTTTTATATTTTTAGTAGAAACGGGGTTTCACCATGTTGGCCAGGATGGTCCTAATATCTTGACCTTGTGATCCGCCCACCTTGGCCTCCCAAAGTGCTGGGATTACAGGCGTGAGCCACTGTGCCTGGCCTTAATCTAATTTCAATTACCAACTTTTATAATTTACAGGCTGTCATTGGGACATTTGGTCATTTTTGTTTTGTGGAGTCTAAAATTAACTGACATTTAAAAGGTAAATATCCAGTAACAAAATCAGACACAAATTTCTACAATTTACCACAGTAAGTTACAAGTAAAAATAAAAATATCACAAACACAAATCTTCAAAAAAAGATAAAAACATGTCTGTATCCTATGCACTAAGCAGCAGTGGCAAATGTCCCCCTTTTGTACTAAAGTTTAATTTGCAGTTGAAAAACAGAAGAAGGGAAACAGAGGGGCCCACCCTGACCCTGCTGGAGAAGCCCTGTGTTGGGGCGCTAGCTCAGTGGCTTGGATTTTAAACCAGGCATTCTGACCCCTGTTAGCTCATAGTAAAAGGCTGTGAACTAGAAATGTTATTTTGGCCATTAACATGCAAATGAGCACACCAAATGTCCCAATTTCCTTGTATAATTCCATTTATCTACATAGTAGTAGCTTGAGAGAGCTCTGGGAACTAACCAAAAACTTCAGGGGGTACTGATATATGCAAAGATTTATATATACACGTGTTTGTGTTTGCACTCACACTTCACACGCACACTAAAGACTGAAGGCTCTTTCTGGTGCAGTAACTACTTGGAGAAGCCAGGCAAAGAATAGTAAATCCTCAAAGTTCCTTCCAGATGAGTCCATAATCCAAAGAAGACTCACCTTTGGGCTTCTTCTTTTTGTTTTTCTAATTCTATGATCTTTCGCTCTTGTTCTTTCTGTTTCAGTCGTTCGGCCTCCATGGACTTTTGCTTCTGGAGTTGCTGCTTATTATGTATTTCTCTTAGTTCCTATAATTAACCGAAAAACAGCTCATGTAGTGACATGAGTGACAAATACATCAACTATTTATCAGCATGCAACATTTCATAGTGGGAAGCCTAGGACACTTAGGAGATAACGTTTCAGAGTTGGAAAAAGTCAACTTGGAAAGCTAAAATCACACCACATTTTGACATGACTGATTTCCAAAGGCCACTTCAGATTACATTCTAATGAGCCATACACATTATACCATTTTCCACGATCTGCTCTAGAAGAAACCTGCTAGCGAAGGGCAGGAGGGGAACTCTACTGATAAGGCTCAGCAATCATAATGGAACGTAACCAGTTTCAAGATATGGCGAGGATCATGAATAAAACTTAAGCTTCTTTTGATTATCAATCAACAGCAACCTCTACTGACTTTGAAAATACACAAGCCTCTTCTTCACTCATACCTCCATTCAAACCTCACCTCCACCTTTCACTAAGCTGCCTTAGAACAAATGGACATCTCTTTGCTACTCAATTATTTGACCTCAATTCTTCCCCCAAGGGTCTATTTTCTTCAAATTACACCTCTTTCAGAGCATCTTTTCTTACTAAATCTATCCTTCAAGTTGCTAACTGCCCCAACCTAAACCAGCAATCAGGTTGAAAGTAAAAAGCTATAATTTGATGATGACTACCTTGGATCCAATTTCCTCACTTGATACTAGCTGCAGGAATAGCAGTAATTTCCTTAGCAGGCTACTGAAAATAAAATGCATTCTATGATATTTAAAGTACTCGAGTGACAAGTTTGAACACCTGAAAATATGAAGAACAAGGAAACGTCTGCTGAGGAAGAAACTCCCTGATTCCACAGAAATCAAATAGTCACCAATAGATTGAGTCACTGAAACTCATCTTACTTGGGCCAACAATAAATTAGATGAGTCAAAGTGCCCAGTAGAGCCAACGTATCTTTCCAGTTGATTTCTTGATCTAACCAGGGCTGGTCCTCCCAGTACACGGCCCAGGGATCTCTATGGGGAGATTTAAGACTAAGATTTGCCCTGTCTTCTATCGCTTTTCTCACTGGTGAGACTAGATGGGCAGGTTTCTTCCAGGCCCTAAAATTCCTACCTTTAGATTCATTCAGAGATTGAAAAACAAAGATAGACCATTTGTCTGTAGAAGGTCAGTATTAAAATATGCACTTTTTACTGGAAAAAAATTCTAAGGGTTAGGCTAACCTTTTCCTACTAATTTTGCTAAGGTTAAAGTTAAAATGCATATACAAATGTTTTATAAACTGTAAGTGACACTGAGTGGCTTTAAAAGAGAACAATGAGATAAAAGAAAAAGTTTAACTGGAGATTAGGAGGCTGGGGGAGGTACTTAGGAAGAGGAAGGCATGGGAGGAAAAGGGGAAGGGGAAAGGGGGAAGAAGGAAAAAAAGGAAAGGAAGGAAGGGGGAAGGAGGGAAAAGAAGGGAGGAAGGGACTTCAGTGGGAAACCTAGCAGATGACACTGGGAATATCCAGGCAGGACACAGCAGGAAAAGGTACCTTTGTAAGGCACAAATTGGACTGCTCCCTACGGCAGCAGACCTGACATGTGGAACAGAGGAAAGGGGAAAAGAAGTCTAAGACTGGGAAGCAATGATGAAGTCTCACACTGACTGTTTAAAGTGCTGAGATCAGAAAATCAACCCTAGGGAGAAAGAAGTCCATTTTTCATCATCCTTCTCACTGCCATACCAAGGGATGTAAAACTTAAGTGTTAAAAAATCAGCAGTATTGGTTTTCTTAGTAACCCAGAACCAAGAATAACTAGTAATCAGTAATAATATGAATGAAAATTTCATTTTCAATACCATCAAATTCTTAAATAGGTTCAGAAAAAATAATTTACAGCAAAAGACTATACTTAAAAGGTACAGAACTGGGAATCAAGAAACCAGGATTCTAATCTCAGGTCCCTGACATGAGCTGGCAGATGAATCAGAATAGATGATCTTTAGGTGTTCTTCAAGTTTGGGGATCTGTTAAATCTTAGACATTGTTCATCACATGAGTATTTATTTCAGTGTCTGTTTTATTTAGAATTTTATTTCTAACTGCAAGAATGAGTGAAAAAAGCATAAGCAAAATAACCCTGAGCTGAAATTAAATACAAAGGAGTAAGAAATGATGGAAGAGAAATAACATTTCAGTTTGATGTTCAGGAATCTGATTATATATTAAATAAAGAAAAGTCCTTATTTCATCCAGGAAAAAATGTATTTATGAGTATATTCAAAATATTCAACAAATATCTTTGAAAAACAAAGATAGACCATTTGTCTGTAGAAGGTCAGTATTAAAATATGCACTTGTTACTGGAAAAAAATTCTAAGGGTTAGGCTAACCTTTTCCTACTAATTTTGCTAAGGTTAAAGTTAAAATGCACAACCAGAATGGACACTGGCCATGACGTATCAACATACTATAATAGATAGCCCATAGGCCCAAATGAAGATTTTTCATTTTCCCCTAAGAATTACACTGCACATTTCCTTTCTATACTAGGCTCTTGTAACTGGATATGGATTTATAGATCACTGATTAGCAGATGCAAGTAAAGCTAGTAATACATTAGGAGGCACTATAAAATTGAAAAACTTGTAAGAAAAAGTGATTTTGAAGAATACAGAAAAAAAATCCTACCTATGACACAGTTTCAAAAATAATTTTTAAATGTATCAAATACATAAAAAAGATGTTTAAATTTTTTAAAAACACTTGTTTTTGAGTTTAGCAGCATTTGAACCAATCTTAGGAAGTGATTATGTCAGCTGCAGTTTCAAGTACCTCCAAGGAATGGAGCTTGCAGGAACCATAAAAAATAGATGACAAATAAGCTAACAGAAGGCTCTGGCACCTTATGATCCAGATTTAAAGATGGCAAGGTTTTTCTATAATTTCCTTCGTCCAAGTCAAACACTGCTGAGATACACAGTTGTAAGGAAATCAACGTGCTGCCCCGAGGCAGGCATTCTGGGTCTTCTCTTTTCTTGGACTTAGGAGTTTACTATGGCATGAATCAAAATAAGCAGAACATGGATGATTTCTAAGTTGATAAGCTTTTTAAAAAGTTGAACTTCCGAGAAGGCAATCGATAGGATGAAGAAATATACTCTTAAAAAAATGAGTGAATGGCTCTCCTTCCTTCACCACAACGAAGTCCTTGCAGAACACCTAGTCACTTCACATAGGAAGCAGATGGATACACTATTCTCTCATTCTTTTCCATACTATTAAAGAGACTCAAGTACTGTTACAGTTATTAAGAAGTATTCTTTTAACTCTTTCAGAAAAAAAAAAAATTCAAAGAGACAAACAAATCTGGTATCATTAAATTATGTATCTAGGAAATGAGCAAATTATTGGGGGAAATGGCTAACAAAAATTTCATCACACTGAAAGTATCAACTTTTCCTGGTAGGCAGATTGATTAAAATGACTCTGCAAATTCTATTAAATCCACATGGAATTTGTCACAGTTATTTCGCTACAACAGAAAGAAAACAAACAAGAAATTACCATGTATCAAAAGTCAGTATCTCACTTGGTTCTTCCTAAAATTAAGTGATTTTTTTTCTAAAACCAGTAACTCTACAAAAACATGTTTCTTGGCTGAGAATTAATCTAGCAATATAGTACAGAGTGTACAACTTTGATTTTTCTTTTATGAATTCTATTCAAGTGTATGGTATGTTTTACACTAGGTAGAGTATGTAATAATTTGGTATTATCTTCCAATAAAACATAATTACAGTACTTTCTTAAATAAGAAATTAAGTAGTCAAGAAATTTTAGCTGCATGTAACAAATACTTATGCAGGAAAAAATAAAACTATAAAATGTGTAGTATGTATACTACACATATCTATTAAATATTTTTTTTTATTTTTTTTATTTGTTTTTTTTTCTTTTTTTTTTTCTATTAAATATTAAAATAAGGTTTTTTAAAAATCACAAACAACTTATGCAGAATTATGAAGATACAGAATTTCTTAACTAGGTTCCATGAATAAGCTTCAGCCCTGTGGATACTATGTTGCATGCAGACTTGGAGTATATGGGCATTTTTCTGGTGGAGAAAGCTCACAGTTTTTATTAATATCAAGGGGTCTTTGATCAAAAACAGCTCATGAACTACAATAAAAAATTACTGGCATATCAAGATTCTGTTTTGTATTAGTTAAGATAAATGAAAATCAACTTGCTTTTAATTTTCTTCCCTAGACCAAAGAGGGAAAAGTCACTTATTTCCCCTAAAGAACTAAGTTATTTGAACCATAAAACATCTTCAGACTTCCTATGGCATACAGCCAAAGTATTTCAAAAGCAATCTGTTTGACAAATTGAATACCCAAGAAGATCCAACTATTTTTCCCCTGAGAAATGTGGCTCAAGTTTACTGAATATGGTTGTTCTGCTGCTACGCTAAAAGGCACAGAATCACTTGATTTAATAACTGTGACTGTTTCTCCTTCATCTGGTCTTACAGACACTCAAAAATACATGTATTATGTGAAACAATATTACTTGAAACATGAAGTAGCATGCACCTGAACAATATGTATAGGAGTCCTTTGAAGAGAAAAAAATTAACTAGCAACAGGGGTCTATGAAAGGAGACTAGCAGTTAATGGAAATGTATTTGCTGATTTAGATATTTAACTTTTTTGAAGGATTTTGCTTTTGATTCGCCTCAGGATGTCTCTTGGAAATGAGAGACAAAAACAAATATAACTTAATTACTTAAAATTCATGAACTCAACAACATAAATCAAGATAAAATTATTTAGCCCACATATACCATTTATAATAATCTTCATACTGTTAATATTATATTGTTTATATTGACTTCATAAAAAATGATGTAGCTACCAGCATCAAAAATTTCAGGTGTTTATCTGTAATATCATATCCATAAAAAGTCCAAAGTAGAAGTGCTTTTCTGTAAATAAACATTATTTCTCACCTAGGGATAATATGTAGTACACAATATCAAAATTCATAGAAGGCCTCTGGAGTTTTAAAATATATTAACTTTTTCAAATTAGGTGGTTGTGAAACAAATCAAGAGCTATTAAAGAAAGCCAGTTAACAAACCCCATGAGGTGAGAACTTGTGCCTGGATGGAAAATTTTGAAAAATAACGATTTCAGAACACAGAAATTATACCCAAATCAAGGTAAACTGATAGCCCATTTATCATAAAATTATAAATTTATTCATTCATTAAAAAAATGTATTTATTTAGAGACAGGGTCTCACTATGTTGTCCAGGCTGGAGTATAGTGGCTATTCACAGGCATGAACATAGCCTTGAACATCTGGTTTCATGTGATCCTCCCACCTCAGCCTCCAGAGACACATGCCATTGAACCAGGCTACGTTTATTCATTCTTGATGCATTAAAAGTGAGAGGACCACACAGAAAAAGATAGATATACTGACTGGTTATTTATCTATTTATTTGAGATGGATGGAGTCTTGCTCTGTTGCCCAGGCTGGAGTGCAGTGGCATGATCTCAGCTCTCTGCAACCTCTGCCTCCCAAGTTCAAGTGATTCTCCTGCTTCAGCCTCCCAAGTAGCTGGGATTACAGGTGCGTGCCACCACACCCGGACAATTTTTGTATTTTTAGTAGAGACGGGATTTTGCCATGTAGCAGGCTGGTCTCAAACTCCTGACCTCAAGTGATCCACTCGCCTCGACCTCCCAAAGTGCTGGAATTATAGGCATGAGCCACCACACCTGGCCTGATTATTTAAATTCTGAAACGGGATATGCTATTTGAAAACATGTTCAAATATTTAAATTTAAAGTCAATATTTAACAAAATGATAAGACTATTTCCCATGGCACAAAATGGTAGTCAACATATCACAAGTGCTAAGGGAGATTGGAGCAAGGTGTATGTGTGGAAGGCGGTGGGCAGAAGAGTTAGAAGCTCCTCTCCTCTCTGCAACAGGAATAGGTAATTAGACACCCTCCACCATGAGGCTTTGGGAAGTACCCTTGGGAAGTATTACCAGAAAGAGAAATCTGATTCCAGTTTGTCCTAAAAAATCTGAATTTCCCTCAAAGTGTCTGCTTTAGTCACAAAGCAATATTCTATTAAGAGAAGAAAGGATTGTTTCAAAAGATTGGGTTCTTCTTAACCCTTTCCCAAATTACCTTTTATTAAATTTTTATTACCTTAAAAAGAAAAAAACCCCACACTATAACTAAAAAAGTCAACCAACCAGCTTACTGGTATGGCACAGAATCTGACAGAGTGAGAGTTAGAGAATTTTATTACTTCCATGCAGGAGAGGTCTTTTTCAAAGGATCATATATGTAAAAATAAAATTTTTGCTTGAACAAAATGAAAGAAGCAAACAATACTAATTATGAGAAAGCAACACTACTGTTTGAATTCATATTGATTTCTCTCGCTGTCTCTGTGCCTCCTCTTTCTGAGTTTTTCTCCTTCCTTCATTGTTTCTCTTCACAAGCATTTTTTTCCCTGACTTCTAACTCTGTTCTGCAGTTCTTTCTCCAACTCTTTTCTTTTTTCCTCTCGTTGCTAAACATTTTGCCTTTCACTGCCTTCATAATGAATGAGCCTTCCATGAAAGCAAGTGTCTGAAACCAAGAGTATAAAGGCTTTAGTTAAGCAAACAACCTCATTTACTATAACTGGCCTTCTCATTTCAACATCGATTCAGTTCTTAGGAGCAATTTTTAGAACAGGTAGTATTATGGGGATAATTTATATTTCTAACAGCCTCTTGTGTCTACTTTTAGAAGCCTGAATTTCCCAAGTATACTAAGGAATTAAAACATAATTGTGAATTAGTCTTAAATACTCAAATTTTGCTAGAAAATAAAATGCTATAGACATTTGGAATAGTATACTGACCATAGTATGTCTCTCATGATGGAAATATGCACATGACCCAAATAATAACGGAGCGCTTTCACATTTTTGCAGACAAGCTCAAATTCAATGATCTAAAATGCTTGTTAAAAAGATAAGACTACAGTATACAGTACCTTGTCCAGCTTGTAATTCAGTTTACACCACCATACACACACGCAACTCGTCAATAGGAAAGAATCAATCATACTCCAAGATTAACAATAACTAATAATTAACTTTTATAAAGAAGGCTTAGTACTTCATGGTAAATGCTATCTTAGACACTGAGCACTCATCTGCGCAGGGGAAACTGAAGCACAGAGCTGGAGATGGTTCATCATTCTTAGTCTGAGAAAGATGTGCATTGCCTGAGTAGGGCATGGAGACCTTTAGAAAGAAGTCTAAGTGGATGACGCAGCCCAGGAGAACTGCCAGGCACTGCAACACTGCCTCCTCCATTGCCACTGACTGGAAGAAAGAAATGCTCAAATGTAAACGGCCATTCACATTAGGACTTGTCCAGTACACACTGACTAGACAGGAACCAACAAGGACTCAACTTTTCAACATGAAACATAAAATCTAGCCCCGTTGGGTGTTGGATTCTCCTTATTTGACCTCTTAAAGGAGCCTGGAAAACTACAAGCTGTACTCTGTGCTGCTGCTCCATGTTAGAGCTAAGATATTAAAATATGGAACATTAGGCTGTCAGTGCCAAGGAAAAGTGCTATAATAACTACTGACATCACCAAGGTGAAGGTAAAGTCAGGTGCCACTGTCCAAAAAGTTCTGGCAGTAATGTTAGTTAACACTTGTTTGAATCATAATTTTATACCTATAGGTAAGCACTGTGTGTAAGAAAAACAACTACCCTTTTGGTACACAGAGTCTCCAAAAAAGTTGGGAGTTTTAATTTTCGTGTAAACTGAAGTAAAAGTCATAGATGATAATTTTAAATTGTTGTTTCTAGAATGTGGATTTGAGAAGACTACTGAACTGATTTCTTAATAAGGTATTTGTTACATACACAACACATTTTAAAAGCAGACATTTATGGTAAATAAATTTTATCCACTGAATTCAAACTATTTTAAGATGTACTAATTCATGCTAGCAATAATCACAATACAATTAATTATTCCTGGTTAATTCACTGTTCAAATATTTCATTTGATAATCAAAAACCTAAAATTTCCCATGCATATCAAGGGCAGCATAAGTACAAAGGCTGCCAGTTGGGGAATTTGCAGCGCAAGAGCTTCAATATTTCAGGGTGCTATCGTTTCTCTTCTCCCACCCTCCCTGTTTTTACAGACTTATTTACAACCCAAAAGCAAACTTTATTTGCTACAGTAAGATTCCTGTTTCCTTTCTCAAGTAATTATTGGTTTGGGTGGTAAATAGAAAGATATTTACGCCTTAGGATTTTTTTTGGAATATATAAATGTGACACCTACAAGGTAAATATCTATTAAAATGCATGGAAAAACAGCCTTTTTGGAAAACAAAAAATAAGCCTTTAATTTCCTAGGATTATGCAGAAATGTAAAGGCCCATGACTTTGAATGTGGAGCCATGTAACAGAAGACCACAACTGTAATCATGCCTTCTGCTTTCAATAGGCTGCTTCCTATACAAAACAAATACCTATGAACCTGTAACTTTTTCCTCTTTAATTAACGCTGGGAGAATTTCTATCTTTGCTTATCAGATTCTGGGTAGGGAAGGGAAGAATGTAATTCTTCCTGAAGAAAATGGGAGAAATCCACAAAAGACAAATTAATCTGAGCAAGACATTCTACAGGAAAGAACTAAATCAGATTGTATGTTAAAAGAAAAGGCAAGTATAAGTGTATTCAGTTTTTTGACTAAATACGCTTCCTATACTTCCTGATAACTGTCTTATAACTCAGAATCTGGGCTGAACCAGGGTACGATTATTCCCTGTGTTATCTTTATATCTAAGAAACTGGACATAACTCTGAACATGCATCAAATGACTTACTGCAATTTACCCAAAATAGAATCAGTTTGTGTTAAATGTTATACTCCTTTGTGGAGCCAGCCACTTAATATAGATTTAGTATCCTGATCAACTAATTTTAAAATTCTGTACTCTGTAAGGTACTCCTCCAGTGTTACTGTACTAATCTATAACGAGGGAATTGCATTTCCTTCTTCCAGGTGAACAATCTATGTGAACATGAAATACAAAAGAATCGGAAGCCCGAATTTCTTTTCTGTACTCTCCAGCTGGCTTCCTTTAAGGAAAGGAAGGTTTAGGATACAGCAAATTCACACCACCAGGTTAGATGTGTGAAATGACACATCCCAGGAAGGTAGAAGTAATTTTTGCATCATCAGTGTGGATGCTCTAAACGCACTGCTGATCAAGAGGGACACTGAAGAAATTCCAAGGGTCAAGAGGGTGGCTCTGCCTGGTCTATCTCATCATCCTAGAAAACACAGTTGCTAACAGACACATGCTCTAAGGTTAGAAAAAAGTACTTCATTTTCCAGTGTGGCTACAACAAAGAAAAGTGGGCAAATGACACTTAAGAGACTAAATGATAAATCCATCTCTGAGTTGTCTCAATCAAATTCTACAAATCTTTTGATTCTCCAATTTAACTGTTTGCTTTGGCTTTACCAGGTTTGAGAGGAATACTAGAGATAATAAGCGTAACACAACATATTAACTAAGTCCTCCAAATGCGTGTTAAATAACAAAACAATATAGTTATACTGACCTGTGATTTGTTTATTGTTTTGTTTGCTTGTTTTTTGAGACAGGGTCTCACTCTGTTGCCCACGCTGGAGTGCAGTGGCACAATCATGGCTCACTGCAGCCCTGACCTCCCAGACTCTAGTGATTCTCCAACCTCAGCTTCCCAAGTAGCTGGGACTACAGGCCATCATACCCGACTAATTCTGGTATTTTTTTTCTTTCTTCTTTTTTTTTTTTTTTTTTAAGTAGAGACAGAGTTTCACCCTTTTGCCCAGGCTGGTCTTGAATTCCTGAGCTCAAGTGATCCACCTGCCTCTCAAAGTGGTGGGATTACAGGCACACGCCACTGCACCTGGCCTGACCTGTGATTTTTAAACTCATCTTATTAATTTAAATTTAAAGTTAATAAGAGAAGGCCAAAATTAAAATTAAAAAACAAGAAGAAATATTCTTATTTAAAAATAAGTATATTTGGAAAAAGGGCTAGTGGAAAGGGGGGCTAAAATTAGCCTTTATATAAGAAACTCTGTGATGCTGAAAGCAGCCATAGTCAATTAAACAAAGTAGGGGTGACTCACCACATAATAAGGGTGTTCTCTTTAGTAATGGCAACAGCAATTCAATCACCAAAATTATTTAATCTACAGATCTTCTAGACATTTATCAAAAGTCTCTCACTAGAGTATCATTTTCTAATACCTGAACCTTGTTTTGGGGAGTCAAATTTCTAGAAAAAGAATCTTAATGTGAAGGCACAAATCTGGACTACTACCTGGGTTCAGAAGATAGCTTAATATTTAACAGTTTATATCCCAAGAGACTATTAAAAAGCAATGTAGGTTTTGCAACAGTGCTATTTTCTTTTTTCTTTTGTTTTTTTTGCCTATAAAAGAGACAAGTGACAATGAAAGTTAATGTGAGCATGTTTTAATTGAACTTAATCTTTTTTGTTTTTTTGTTTTTAATTGTACTTATCTTGAGATGGTTAATTTACAGCTGTACTTCCAATACTGACATACCACACATAATCATATATGCATGAATATAGAACATATATAGTGTACACACATACACACACTGTGTAAGCATGAAAGCAAAGTGAAGAAAAACACTAAGTTGGCTCAAATAATATTTCCCCTAAGAGCACTTTCCTGGAATTGTACAATTGAGAAAAGATCATTACCTAATACTCTGAAAGAACAGCACACATAACTTCAACTCAGATGTCTAGACAATTTGGCCTAGAATCTCAATCCAAAGGTCACCTATTATAAAAGTTTCAAATATAATTTCTAATTTTTAATTTTGTTTTTAGAATTAAAGAATAGGAGTTTTACTTCTTCCTACTGTCAAAAGCTGAATTGGCCAGAGTCAAGTATAAAGAATTTTAAGTTAGATAAGGAAAACAAATATTTGGAGGGGAAAAAAGTATAACATCCAATTTCTTATAAGAATAACAAAAACGTTAGTATCTACATACATCTAAAGTAGTATATGACTGTTTATAAGAAATAAACTGTTTATGTTATGATTTTTAAAATTAACATTCTTTTTTTTCTTTTTTTATTTTCTGAGATGGAGTCTTGCTCTGTCACCCAGGCTGGAGTGCAGTGGCGCGATCTCGGCTCACTGCAAGCTCCGCCTCCCGGGTTTACGCCATTCTCCTGCCTCAGCCTTCCAAGTAGCTGGGACTACAGGTGCCCGCCACCATGCCTGGCTAATTTTTTTGTATTTTTAGTAGAGACAGGGTTTCACCGTGTTAGCCAAGATGGTCTCCATCTCCTGACCTTGTGATCCACCCGCCTCGGCCTCCCAAAGTGCTGGGATTACAGGTGTGAGCCACCACGCCCAGCCAATAATTAACATTCTTAAGATGATACAGTTGTAAAGTTAAATCAGAAACACCAAATCTGAAAGAGGCTGTGATCTAACCATTTTACATTTCCTCAGAGTTTTGGCATTTTCCCAATTTTACTGTGCAAATGTGACAAAACCATACACCACTTCTGCCACAAGAGACAAAAGCAATTACTCCACTAAAACAGCAAGATTTAAAAATGTGAGGTAACAAAATAAAGATCTACATTTAAGCGCAATGAAGATAAGAAGTGGCAGAAAAATTCTTAGTTTTAAAAAAGAAAACAATCTCTTTTAATAGTATTCAAAGAACATAAGAGAGATAAAGCTTTTGGAATCAACTTGATGTGATCGCAAACAGACAAAAGAATGGAGATGTGTCAAAATATGATTCAGGTTAAAAATAGATGTCATGCTGGGGCCACTCATTCAGCCCTAATTTATAGATGCCAAATTCATTTTTGTATTTTCAAGGAGAAAAGTGCAATTTAGATTGTCTCACAATGGCATAATAAATTTTTCTGCCTGAGATTAAATAGCAACTAATCATTTGGACAGTTAAAAAAATTAAAGGGTAGGACATACATGTAGGCACACACAGAAGAGTTACCTTCAGCTGATTATTGAAAATATCAATCTCCTGTAGTTTTGATCTAGTTTCTTTTTCCACTTCATCCAGTTGGTCTCGTAGCTGCTGCCGAGCTAGTTCTTTTGCTTCTAAGGCTCTTTTAAGTGTAACAAGTGAATCTCCTATTTTAGAAAAACATTGCAAAGATAAGAACAACTTTAATTTGCAGTGAGGAAAATGTTTTTTAATGGTCTCATTTCACTTAAGGAAATTCTTGCTGGTTATAAAATAAGAGAAGGCCAGGCACGGTGGCCTATGCCTGTAATCCCAGCACTTTGGGAGACCAAAGCGGGCAGATCACCTGGGGTCAGGAGTTCAAGACCAGCCTGGCCAATATAGTGAAACCACATCTCTACTAAAAATACAAAAACTAGCTGGGTGTGGTGGCGTGCACTTGTAGTCCCAGCTACTTGGGAGGCTGAGGCGAGAGAATCTTGAACCCGGGAGGCGGAGGTTACAGTGGGTCGAGATTGCACCATGGCACTCTAGCCTGGGGGACAGAGCGAGACTCCATCTCAAGAAAAGAAAGAAAAAAGAAAAGGTCAACTTTAAAAATAAAACACCTACTGTGCAAACTGTTCTGCTGAACTTGTTTTAATTGGTCATTGAGTATCTGTTTTTCTGGAATAAGTCTTCCAAGCATTTGCTGAGATTCCTGGGAAGGAAGGAGGAAAACAGTAATGAATGACAGGGAAGGCTACCATGTCTACATTAAGATCCAGGCAGAGCTTAAGTCAGTTTTCTGACTCTTCCCAAATCCTGTATGGTGAACCTGCATTTAATTGTTAGTTAGGTGAGGCTCCTGCTTTCTTGCCAATAAATTAACTGTTTGCCAAATGCTTTTCCCTAAAACAAGGTTAAGACAGCGATAGCTTCCCTGATATTTCTTATATTTTTGTTGACTTACTGGATATTTATAAGCTTCAAAAAATGTACATTAAGTACTACTCCAGGGATAAATTGAAGTAATGATCTTCCAATGGCACCGGGATCAAATGCAAATGCAGTGATCCTACTATTTGTAAACTCACTCAGTGGTCTAAATAGGAGTTATCTTACTACTCTGTCCTGAACTTTGATACTTACTAAGGCTGAACTTAGGTTTACCATATACCTGAAGTTGGAAACAGAAATCAAAGATTTTTAACAACTAGACTCTTAGCTGCTATAAACATTTTTCCACCACACTGGATGGAATTTTAAACAGGTACACAAAAGTTTTGAAGCAACTATTTTTTTAACTGACACAAGAAAAAAGTTAAGCCACACTGCACAGGCTGTTTGGAATTTTTGTGGTTAACTTGCCAAGCATAGTATTTGCTTAAATTTAGCTGAAAATATCCTGTATAGTTTCTGCACATTTCAGTAAATGGCAGCCTTCCCAGGTTATAATAAAGAATATTTGACTCTTATTTTTACCTTGATAAAAAATGAGCTCTAGATATTGACTTTTTGTTTGAAAAACTAAAAATGCCTTAATTAAAATTTTTCATCAGAAGCTAAAAACCCGTCCATTTTGGAATAACCACCTTTAGATACAGACCGGCTTACGCAGAATAAATCTCTGTAATGTATGTCTAAATGGTAGAGTTAACTCAATAGCAAGAATTTAGAAGCATCTTCTCCTATGAATAATCCATAACAGAAAAAAAAATCTTGATAAAACAGAATACACATATCAGATCTGATTTATCTCCAAGGCAAGTATCTGCTAATCCCTGTACAGAAAGGAAACCAATATCTCATTATCTACTACGTACTTTTCTTTCTTCAAAGAATGTTTTGTTTTTCACTTCATTACATTTTGGGGAATCCTGATTTTTATCATATTATCAATAAGTGAACATTCTAAGCATCAATCTTAAGTAATAAAAATTGTACTTGGTCATATAGTATTAGGTGATAATACTTAGATAAATAAACGCATGGCCTTCGTCCTTAAATTTTCCAGGAGAATATTTTATGAAACTTCACCTCAAGAGTTAATGAAAGACATTTAAAGAGAGTTAACACATAGAAAAATATACTTAGGCCAAGGTGGGTGGATCACCTGAGGTCAGGAGTTCGAGAACAGCCTGGCCAACGTGGTGAAACCCCATCTCTACAAAAAATAGAAAAATCAGCCGGGTGTGGTCGTGCTTGCCTGTGATTACAGCTACTGGGGAGGTTGAGGCAGGAGAATCACTTGAACTCGGGAGGCAGAGGTTGCAGTGAGCCGAGATTGCGCCACTGCATTCCAGCCTCAGCAACAGTGAGACTCTGTCTCAAAAAAAGAAAAGAAAAGAAAAATATACTTAAAAAGGTGCATGCATTTTGTAATATTTTAAAATAATTTCCAGCAATCAACTTCTGATACTTTTTACTTTACAAATCTCAAATTTCAAATGTATAAGAATGTTCTTAGGACTTCAAAGTACATGAAACAGTAACTGAACAGAAATGAAAGGAAAATGGACAAATCCACAATGACCAAGATTTCAGTGTCCCACTCTCAGTAGCTAATAAAAGTAGCCACAAAATCAGTCAAGACATAGAAGACTTGAAGACCACCATGAATCAACTTGATCTAACTGACATTTAGGGGACACTCCACATAACTACAACAGTATGCACATTCTTTTCAAGTGCCCATAGAATATTCCCCAAGACAGATCATATGCTGAGCCATAAATCTCAATAAATGTGAAAGAATTAGAATAAATTACAAAGAAAATTTTAAAAAGATTTTGAATTGAATAAATATGAAAACGCAACATATTAAAAATTTGTGGGATATGGTAATGTCAGTGTTTGGATGGAAATTTAAAGCTTAAAATGTTTGTATCAAAAATGAAGAAAGGTCCAAAATCAATTATCTAAACTTCCTCCTTATGAAGCTTGACAAAAGAAAATTAAACCCCAAATAAGTGGAAGAAACAAGAGAAAAAGAGCATAAATAAATAAAACAGAAAACAAACATACCACAGAGAAAAACAATAAAGCCAAGAGCTTATAAAAAAAAAATCAATAAAGCCAAGAACTTATTTTTTAAAAATCAACAAACTCCAGATAGATTGATCAAGAAAAGGAGGAGGAGAGAGAGAGTAGCAGAAAGGAGAAAAGGGATTAGGAAGGAAAAGGAGGAGGAAGCAGGAAGACGGAGTGAGATGACACAAATTACCAATACCAGGAAAGAAAGAAGGGACATCACTACAGATACTACAGACTTGCATACAATAAGAGAATGGTATAAACAACTTTATACAAATAAACTTAATAATTTAGATAATATAAACAAATTCACTGACAGATACAAATAATCAAAACAGATTCAAGGAGAAAAAGAAAATCAGAATAGCCCTATACCCACTGAATAAATTTTATAATTAAGTCTTACCACAAAGAAAGTTCCAGGTCCAGAGGGCTTCACTGGTGAATGCCACCAAAATTTAAAAAAGAAATGCTATTTCAACACAGACATTTTTAGAAAACAGAGGAGGAAGGAATACTTTCCTACTCATTTTCTGAGGCCAGCATTACCCTGATATCAAAACTAGACAAGCATATTAGAAGAAAACTAAAAACCAATTATCTCTGTTGAATTGAATTCAACAGATTTAAAAAGATCCTTTAAAAAATAATATGAAATGGAATGTAGTGAAATATTTTAACAAAGGGTAATATACCATGATCAAAAGTGGTTTATCCCAAGAATGGAAGGCTGATTTAACATTCAAATGGCAATCCATGTATTTCATCATATTAACAAAATAAGAAAGAAAAAACATAATACTTATCTCAATAGATGCGGGAAAAAACATATGATCTAATTCAACACCCATTCATCATAAAAACCCTCAGCAAAAAGGGAAGTCCCTCAACCTGATAAAAGGCATTTACAAGAACCCTGGTTAACACTATACTCAATGGTAAGAGAGCTTTCCTTCATCGAGAGGGAACAAGGCTCTTCCCACTTCTATCCAATATAGTATGGGAGGTTCTGGTCAACAAAGTAAGACACACAAAGAAAGTCAGTTAAGCAATCACAGATATAAGGTCAATATACAAAAATAAATTATATTTCCATATACTGGCACCAAACAACTGGAAACTAAAATAAAAATATGCAATATACAATAGCATCAAAAGCCACAAAATACTCAGGGATAAACTTTACAAAGTATATACAAGACTTAGACACGGCAAACTACAAAACATTGCTGAGAGAAATTTATAACAACCTAAACAGAGATTTATGCCCTAGATTTACTATTGCTAAGATGTCAAATCTTCCCAAATTGATTTATAAATTCTATGGAATTCCAACAAAATTCCAAGCATGTTTGTAAAAATGGATAAGCTGATTCTAAAATGTACATGGAAATGTTAAGGACCTAGAATAACCAAAAACAATTCTGAAAAAAGAAGAACAATAACAGAGAATTCGTATCACCTGACTTCAAAAATTAGGTGTCGACAGAGTGAGATACTGGTAAAGGACAGACAGATCTAGAGAACAGAATAGAGTCCAGAATAGACGATTACAAATATGTTTAACTGATTTTCAACAAGCTACCAAGGTAACTCAATGGGAGAAAAGCCAGTGCTTTTAATAAATCATGTTATAACAACTGTGTATCAGTATGTAAAAAAAACCCTCAATCTTTACCCTATATGCAAAAATCAGCTTGGAATAGCTCATAGACCTAAACATATTAAGATACAACTATGAAACTTAAAATTTTAATTTTTTTTCAATTTATAAAAACTTATAAAACTTATTTTTTTTAAATCCCAAAAACTTCTAGAAGAAAATAAAATATCTGCAATCATGGGGTAGTCAAATTTTTCTTAGATAGAACATAAAAAGCATGAACACCAAAAGAAAAAAAATGGTAAACTGAACTTTATCAAAATTTAAAACTTCTGCCCTTTAAAAAATACCATTACAAAAATTAAACCCAAGCCAGACTGGGAGAGAATATTTGCAAAACATTATCTGACAAATGACTTGTTAAGGACATAAAAATAACTTTTACAAATAAATAGTAAGACAAACAGCCCAATAAAAAATGGGCAAAAGATTTGTTCAGATACTTCAACAAAGATATACAGTAAAAGATACTCGCCAATAAACACGTAAGATGATTCCCGACATCATTAGCCTTCAGGGAAATACAAATTAAATTAAATACAAATTAAATCAGAATGTAAAATGGTACAAACTCTGTGCAGTTTGACAGTTCTCTTGCTTTTCTTTCTCTTCTCTCTCTCTTTTTTTTTTTTTGAACAGGGTCTCATTCTGTGGCCCAGGCTGTCAGTGGCTCAATCACAGCTCACTGCATCCTCCATCTCCTGGGCTCAAATGGTCCTCCTGCCTCAGGCAGGTACTACAGGTGAATGCCCCCATGCCAGCTAATTTTTACATTTTTTTAATGTAGAGATGGGGTCTTGCTATGTTGCCCAGGCTGGTCTCAAATTCCCGGGCTCAGGCAATCCTCCTACCCTTGCCCTCTCAAAGTATTGGGTTTACAGGTGTGAGCCACTGTGCCCAGCCTGACAGTTTCTTATGGGGTTAAATATATACTTATATGACATGGTAGTTCCGTTCCTAAAAATTTACCCAAGAGAAATAAACCATTTCCACATAAAGACTTGTACATAAATGTTCACTGCAGTTTTATTCATAAAAGTTCCAAACTGGAAAGAACCTGAATATCAACCAATAGGTGAATGGACATATAAGGAAACACTACTCCGCAATGAAAAGAAACAAAGGAGTCATTCACTCAATAACACGGATACATCTCAAAAACATCATGCTGAGAAAAAGTCTGACATAAAAGAGTCACAGACAAACATTATCATCTGCAGGCAACATTTACATGAATTTGATGCCCCTGTAGTTCAACACTTGATACCAAACCAGGTTATATCATAACAACTTTGGATAGGCTTTAAAATGAAGAGAGAACTACTAATAGTGCTCTGTCCGTCTCCAACTATTTACTATACGTATAGCTCTCATATGACCCCCTAAAATACTTAAGTGTACTTATTTATTATAATTATCGCAGTAAAGCCAAAGTCCTGTTGGTGGACTACAGGTTCTGTGTGATCCAGCTCCCACCTGCTCTAACCAGTAGTCTCCTTGCTGTAACTGGCATCTCAAGAGTCCTGTCATGGCCTCAGGACTTTGGCACTGCTATTTCTCTGCCTAGATCTTGCTCTGCCAGATACCCACATGGCTTAGCCTATCAATAATTTCAAGTCTCTGCTCAAGTGTCACCATCCAGAAAGACCTGTCTTGGCTACCTTAGTTAAAATCACAATCTTTCTTATCCCTAGGACTCTCTATTCCCTTCCCTACTCACTCTCCCTAGCACTTTTCATCTTCTAATACAGTACACACTTTATTTTGTTAGTCTCTGTTCCTCCTGCAAACAGAGGGTAAGCTCCCAGAAGACAAGAGTGTCTGTCCCTGCTGTAGCCTCAGAAACTGCAAAAGCACCTGGCCCAAAGCAGTGCTCAATAAACATTTGCTGAGTCTGTCTCCTTGACAGGCTACTTTTCACACAAGGACCCTGTCTACTTCATTTTTGCTTCCCAGTGCCTAATACAAGATAGTTGCTTAATGTTTACTGAATAAATAAGTAAATGAAATGAATTAGAGAAAAGGATGCCAGTTTAATAGCATTTAAGAGGCATATTTCCTCACCTGTAATTGTTGCTGTAGATGGGTGATTTCGGCAATTCTCAACTCTCTAGATTTGTTTGTGCTCTCAATTTCTTGCCTTTGGGTGGTCAATCGACATCTGATATCTTGAAGTTTCCCTTCTAGTTGATGCTTTTTATCATTCTTGAACAAATGAAAGAGTAATAAAAAATTATTACTGTTTTTAATGGTTCCAACTATTTCCAAAGTATAACCAAACTTCACTCACTAGAGCTTCTAATTCAAATTCCAATGTCTTTTTCTTTGCTTTCAGTACAACTATGTCCTCTTGTTCTTTGTTTCTTTGATTTAGTAGTTCTTGCCTTCGATTCCGCTCCCACTCAAGTTGTCGTTGCCTTTCAAGTTCCCGTTTTGCAGCCTGTGACATTTACAAAGAGACAAATTACTAATTTTTCAGTTCTTACACTGCACAATGTCTCTTCACAAAAGTGACATCTAGTAAGTCCTTCCTTTTAGGGAGTAAATAATAAACATTACAAGAAATCACATTACAAAACAAAAAATAACTTACAAAACTACGGTATTCCTTCTATGGGAATAACGGGAATATACAGAACTGGCTATTATATTTACGTAATATTATATTTATGTAAGATGACAGGATCATTTCCCCATTAGAATTCCATTCTTTATGCCTTCAAGAATGCCTGATGTACTAACTAAAAGTGCTCCTTCTTACATACTGACACGCCAAGAAGGCAAATTTCTTTATGCAGTAAAATCAAACTAAAACACCCCTGAACAAAAACAAACAAAAGTTGATTTTACTCCACCAAAAGAGAAATTATTATTTAACTCCAGCCTGGGCGACAGAGTGAGATTCTGTCTCAAAAAAAAAGGAATTATGGCTATAAGTTTCGTTTCTTTCTTTTTTTTGAGACAGGGTCTTGCTCTGTCACCCAGGCTGGAATGCAGTGGCCCTCCAACTACTGGCCTCAAGTGATCATCCCTCCTCAGCCTCCCAAAGTGCTGGGAATACAGGTTTGAGGCACGGCACTCAGGCTATTTTTTTATATCAAAAAATTCCTCATTTTTACCTTTCATTCACATGAGAGAACTATGCGTTGCTTCTGCAGTAATGTACTAAAATTGGAAAGAGAGACAAGATTGGCTTAGTCCCTTTCCAGGTATGATGCTAAATTTATGAAGACTTCCATAGAATATAGGGAGGATGTCCCAGACATATTTTTAAAAGAGTTTAAAAAGAAGGTTGCACAGGCCGGGCGCAGTGGCTCATGCCTGTAATCCCAGCACTTTGGGAGGCTGAGGCGGGCGGACCACCTGAGGTCAGGAGTTCGAGATCAGCCTAACCAACATGGTGAAACCTAATCTCTACTAAAAATATGAAATATTAGCTGGGTGTTGTGGTGGGCACCTGTAATCCTAGCTACTCAGGAGGCTGAGGCAGGAGAATCGCTTGAACCCAGGAGGCAGAGGTTGCAGTAAGCTGAGATCACGCCACTGCACTCCAGCCTGGAAGTGACAGAGTGAGACTCTGTCTCAAACAAACAAACAAAAAGAAGGTTGCAGAATAATGTAATTGGTATGACACTATTACAGTGATTTTTTAAAAATTGCACAACCCTTATACTCTCCACCATATAAACCTTTATATTTTTATATAGGTGTATACAGAGAAAACAGTCTGGAAAAACACGTAACTGGTATCAGTGGTTTGTTACAAAATTGTATCATCAAAAACTTGTACATTAATGTTCATAACAGCATTGTTTATAACAGCCACAAGGACCATCAACTGCTGAATGAATTAAAAAATGTGGTATACCCATATAATAAAATATTACTCAGCCATAAACAGGAAGAAAGGACTGATTCATTTTACAATGTGGATGAAATTTGAAAACATTACACTAAATGAAAGCCAGAAACAAAAGTCCATATATTGATGATTCCTTTATAAAAAATGTCCTAAATAGGTAAATCTAGAAAGATAGAAAGTAAATTAATGATAGACAGGTGCTGGAGGGAGAAAGAAATGGGGAGTAGCTGCTTAATGGGTAAGGAGCTGGAGCGATGAAAATGTTCTGGAATTAGGGATGACAGCTGCACAACTTTGGGAATATACTAAAACTACTGAACTATAAAAAGACAAAGATGGCATGACTAGATCACTTGGATAATTCTGAAAGGGGGTAATTGCACACTAACTCGGGGTGGCTCCACTCTCGCCTGCTTACCTCTCGCCTCTCAATTTCCTTCCTCCTCTCCTCCTCTCTCTGCCGTTCTAGCTCCCGCTGCTTTTCCAGTTGCTTCTCCAGTTCCAGTTGTCTTTTGCGCTCTTGCTCCTGGCGCTCACGCTCCTTCCTCTCCTGCTCTGCCCGCTCCAGCTGGGCCAGGCGCTCCTGCTCTTTGCGCTGCTGCTCCAGGAGAGCTTGCCTTCGTTTCTCCAGTTCCAGGTTGCCACGTTCAAAGTTCTCCCGCTTCTTATCTTCAAACGTTACTTCAGACAAGGAACACAGCAACTATGAAAGCTCATGATTTGCAACATACTCTTTTCAAAGGAAAACTCACCAGTGTATTTGAAACTTGTAGTACAAACCCAAACTCAGAACTCCCTAAGCTTCTGTGTCCTTATTAATGAGCACAATAAAACCCCCTTTGCCTAACCTCTCTGCTTATATCTTCTCCTCCACGCCAAACACTGTTTCTAAAAGATCCTCATCTAGCAGTTCTACATCCCTACCCAGACTCCTTTCCTTCCCTGTTACTCCATCCTTTCCCTTCTTCCCATGAGCTTGCCTTAGGAATTAACCCCCTCTCTTCTGGACCATGAGTCTCCGCCTCTCTCCTTCCTTCCCCTTGCCTTATAACTGTGCTGATGAGTCCTGTATTCTAACAAGCTTTCTCAAAGCAGAGCTAAAGGTGAGCTTTTCACACTGAAGAGCAAGCTGTGTCCTTATCCCTATAGAGATCACAGTCAACAATTTTTTCTAACCCATTATTCAGTTTCCTTCTTTGACACATCAATTATAAATTTAGAATGATTACTCGGTTCTATCATTTTTTCTCTAATACTTTGTTTATGTCCATTTTATTTCTACATTTTCTACAATCCCATCATCTGCGTCCCTTACTATCCTCAGCAGTGTCTATTTCATTTCTGTGTCGGCCTCACGCAATCCTCCTTGGTACCAACCCCAGCCAGGGGAGAGTGTTCATTGCCACCCTGTGCAGCATGCCAGTCTCTGGTCCACGTCTAAGAACCATCACTTCTCACTCTGCCTTGAGATCTGCAGCTGTGAGCATCCTTCTTTGGCTTCTTCCCACATTCCTGTTTGGACTTCACTGCTTTAGACAGACTTCCTTCACATACTGTAGTCAGCGATTAGAGATGAAAAAGGGCAAGTACGTATTGGTTTCCTTGCTCACCTTTGGTAATTTCAGAGGAGATGGTGTCCTCTATTCTGATACCTTAAAATTCAAAGTCCTGGCTGGGTGCAGTGGCTCACACCTGTAATCCCAGCACTTTGGGAGGCTGAGGTGGGCAGATCACCTGAGGTCAGGAGTTCCATACCAGCCTGCCCAACATGGTGAAACCCTGTCTCTACTAAAAATACAAAAAAATTAGCCGGGTGTGGTGGCAGGCACCTATAAACCCAGCTACTTGGGAGGCTGAGACAGGAGAATTGCTTAAAGCTGGGAGGCAGAGGTTGCAGTGAGCCAAGATTGTGCCGCTGCACTCCAGCCTGGGTGATAAGAGTAGACTCCATCTCAAAAAAAAAAAAATTTTTCAAAGTCCCCCTACCACAGAAAGGGATGATGTAAGGTGATACATCTGCAAGGTGGATGAATCTCAAAAATATCGTGCCAAGTGAAAGATGTCAGTCATAAACAGTCATACATGATTCAATTTATATGAAATATCCACAATAGGTAAATCCCAAGAGACAGAAAGCAGATTGGTGGCTGCCACAGGCTGGAGGGAATGATGGATATGGAGTTTTGTTTTGGGGTAAGGAAAGTATCTTGGGACAAGAGAGAGGTTGTGACTGCAAGACACTGAGAGTACACTAAATGCCATTGTTGGGAACTGAATGTTTGTGCTGCCTCACCAAAATCCATACTTTTAAGCCCTAATTACCCTAATGTGTTATTTGGAAATGGAGCCTCTGGAAGGTTAAGATTAGATTAGCTGGCCAGGCGTGGTGGCTCACGCCTGTAATCCCAGCACTTTGGGAGGCCGAGGCGGGCAGATCACCAGAGGTCAGGTGTTTCAGACCAGCCTGACCAACATGGAAAAACCCTGTTTTTACTAAAAATAAAAAATTAGCCAGGCGTGGTGGCGCATGCCTGTAGTCCCACCTACTTGGGAGGCTGAGGCAGGAGAATCGCTCGAATCCAGGAGGCAGAGGTTGCGGTGAGCTGAGATCACACCATTGCACTCCAGCCTGGGAAACAAGAGCGAAACTCCGTCTCAAAAAAAAACAAACAAACAAAAAAAAACAATTAGCTATAAGAGTGGGGCCCTTATGATAAATGAATTTCCTTATAAAAAGACGGGGACGGCCGTGCACAGTGGCTCACACCTGTAATCCCAACACTTTGGGAGGCCGAGGCGGGTAGATCACCTGAAATGAGGAGCTCGAGACCAGACCAGCCTGACCAACATGGTGAAACCCCGTCTCTACTAAAAATACAAAATCTGCTGGTGTGGTGTCGCATAAGTGTAATCCCAGCTACTTTGGGAGGTTGAGGCAGGAGAATTGCTTGAACCCAGGAGGCGGAGGTTGCAGCGAGCCGAGATTACGCCACTGCACTCCAGCCTGGGCAACAAGAGTAAAACACCGTCTCAAAAAAAAAAAAAAAAAAAAAAAAGGCAGGGACAGAGAGAAAAGAGAGAGAGAGAGCGAGCTGTCTCTCTCTGCATGCATGAATTAAGGAAATCCCATGTGAGCAAAAAAAAGTGAAGGCTGCTGTCTGCATGCCGGGAAGAGGGCCCTCACCGGGAACCAAACCTGCACACTGTGATCCTGGACTTCCAGCCTCCAGGACGGTGAGAGAGAAAATTCCTGCTGTTCAAGCCGCCCCGTCTATGCTATTTTGTTATGGCAGCCCAAGCAGACTAAGACAGCCACTGAACTGTACATGTTGTATTATGTGACTCTCATCTCAATTTAAAAAACTCTCCAAGTCTCTATATATCTTTTTAATTCCAGCATCTGGCAATATTCCTAGTACGTAGAAGGCATACAATAAATGGCTGTTGAAAGAATGAATGCACAAATGAAATCTCTGATAATGTCGTTTCCTGTTCAAATTTTTAAATGAATGTCTACTAAAAACGGAAAAAGAAAATTCTGCATTCCAAGCATTCCTGTCCTTATCTGCCATTGAAACTTGATTCTCATTGTGAACAAAACCTGAAATATTCTCACTTCCACTTGTGGTGACCCTATTCATCTTGAAGACTTGTGACCTCTTCCACAGACATTTAATTCCTCGTATCTTCCCCAGTCTACACCAACCAACCATAAGTGAGGTCTGTTGTGCATCTATAATAGTTTCCAGGAATTTATCCCACTCACGTACTGCTTAAGTGATTGCTTATATGGATATCTTAAATCCTCTAATACATTTTAAAGTTTCTAGAGAGTATGAACCATGTATTAGCATTTAGATTCTTTGCTCAACATGCAGTCTTGCACACAGAATATATCCAATAGTATTTTATCAGTGAACAAAGGGTAATTTAGTTCAGACAATAAACTGGGACATCTAGTGTTCTGACCAGACCAATTAACTGCTGAGCATCTTAAATGCAGCAAAATGACACCGACAAAGTACTTATCATAAAAGACTCCATAATTTCATTTGCTTCTTAGTATCATTATCATCTCACCATTAATAATTCATAGCCACCTTAGAATATTTTAATAGTATGATGGATTTATCACTGTAAATGAGGACCATTTAAAATAGGTTCAGGCCGGGTGCAGGAACTCACGCCTGTAATCAAAGCACTTTGGGAGGCCGAGGTAGGTGGATCACTTGAGGTTAGGAGTTCAAGATCAGCCTGGCCAACATAGTGAAACCCTGTCTCTACTAGAAACACAAAAATTAGCCGGGCGTAGCACACATGCCTGTAGTCCCAACTACTCCAGAGGGTGAGGCAGGAGAATCACTTGAACCTGGGAGGCGAAGGTTGCAGTGAGCCTAGATTGCACCACTGCACTCCAGCCTGGGTGACAGAGTAAGACTCTGTCTCAAAAAACAAAATAAAATAAAATAGGTTCACATTAAATTTAAAATAGGTTCCTGCAATTAAGGAGTTTCCAATTCTCTTATAACAACATGAGAAAATAACAGTAGATGATTTGACTTTCTATTTCTGCACTGGTGGTATTAAGCAATCACCTTAATACTCATCAATTTTTAGTGCTGTATATTCTATGGATAACATTTACATAATTTTTGTTTAGCAGTTTATAATCAGATTTCAAGCTACAAGTTAGAACAACAGTGCATTAGCAGAGTACATAATATTCCTATTTCTCTATCCAGACCCAAATCCACAAGTAACAATATCTCTGACTAAGGTGTGTTAAGTTACAAGGCAAAAATGTCAAAAACTAAATTTATGTTTACCTCTTTGTTTTAGAGATAGGAAATCTCTAATTTCGTTTAATCTAAATGATTTAACTCAATATAAAGGCTGCCTTACCAGGTAATTTCTTTTCTAATTGTTGTTGTTCATCTTCTAAAACTGGTTCCTCTGGTAGCCTCTGATCTACAGATGTTGAGCTTATCACAGATATACCACTGCCAGATCGAACTCTTCTGCAATTGTGGGGAAAAAGAAAAACACATTCAGACAGAGCTGTCTGGGTGGAGTTGGACAAGTTATGAAGAAGAATTTTTAAAGATTTTACCATACCATGAGCAAATTTCATTTATAGTACGGAAAAGATAAAGATTTGGTCTTCTCTATTTACAAAGAGTTTTTTAATGAATATTTGAATGTCATCAGACTCTGAGTGCCAAGCTTGTTTAAGAACCACCACCAAAATTGAAACGATCCCAAAGGATGAAAGTAGTTAATAATCAAAAAGTGGTAAGAACAATGCCTGGGACATGGTGAGCACTAAGTGGGAGCTGCTATTTCCATTGCCCTCTCAAGTGACCTTAAAATCCTCCAAGGGAAGATCAGCAGCTCAACTCACTGGGAGCATCTCCCTTCCCTTTCCAGTCTCTCCATTTCACCCTCTAAGAAACACATGCAATGTCTATACTTTACAGTTCGTAAAACAAATCACTTTGTTTACTAATTTCTTTCACTTTACACTTTTATTTATTTATTTATTTATTTTTTTTTTTTATTTTTTGAGACGGAGTCTCACTCTTGTCCCCCAGGCTGGAGTGCAATGGTGCAATCTCGGCTCACTGCAACCTCTGCGTCCTGGGTTCAAGCAATTCTCCTGCCTCAGTCTCCCAAGTAGCTGGGATTACAGGTGCCTGCCATCATGCCTGGCTAATTTTTGTATTTTTAGTGGAGACAGGGTTTCACCATGTTGGCCAGGCTGATCTCGAACTCCTGACCTGAGGTGATCCACCCGCCTCGGCCTCCCAAAGTGCTGGGATTACAGGCGTGAGCCACCGCGCCACCCAGCCCACTTTATACTTTTAACTTTGCTGTGTTTAAACAGTCTCCCAATCCTTTTCATGCATTTATTATCAGCCCAATGTTGCAGATGTGGGATTTCACAAAGTGCCTCAGCTACCTGCTGCTTCCTACATTGTCACAGTTTCCTCAGCTTGCTCCTGTACCATGTGTGTGCTGACAGTAATGGCTCTATTTCTCTTCATTTAAAGCGGATTTTGCCCCAGTCCTTCCTGCAGTTTGAGGACTCAGGACAGAAATCCTAATCTTTCTTTCATTCTCCTTTGTATTTGTAAGATCTCATATTCAGTTTTTAATGTTTGAAGCCAGAAGACAGAGCTGTCCTGGACAGCGTGTGCATGCATGCATGAATGTAAATGAGGATGCCAGTCATAACACTGGACCTCTGACTCTCTTGCTATCTTTACTGAGACTTTCTTCCAGTCCAGGGTAATTTTCTTCAATTGTCTTCCTGATTATAATTTCTATATTGCTAGCAGCTTTTGTTACCACTGAAATGTGTGGAATTCACAGGTGTGATCTCCTTGGTTTCTTCTCTATGCATATGCCCATGCAGTTTCTCTTTTGCTGCTGGCATCTGTCGTGAAAATTTCTGGTAAGCATTGATGACGTAGGTTGGTACAAAATCAACAATCTTTTGATGTTTTACTTCATTGTTTCACTAATATACTACAAGTACTTTGAAGAACAGAACGGGCCCAAGATTAATATTGATCTAGAAAAGAGTCTCTAGAATTCACGAATACTTAGTTTCCTTGTCAGGGATGGAAATTAGGTAAGACACATAAGTCAATAAAGCCAAGTTTGGAATTCATATACTCTACACACAATTTCTGATCAGAGCCAATCAATGTTCCTTACCTAAAGGAAGGTGGAATGTATTCTGGAGGCAGGACAGGTGGCAGTGGTTGGCCAGACATAGCTACATCAATGAGGTGCATTGCCAGGATAAATTCTTCTGCTGTAAGTTTTCCATCTTGATCAATGTCAGAAAGATTCCTATTCAACAAAAAGTTCGCTGTAATCCAGTTTCATGAAAATTCATGTTTTTATTATTCATGAGTGATTTAGAAGTTCTGTTTTCTTATTGACCACAGGCCAACTGAGTCTCTTTGTCCCTCAGTTTGTCAAATTGGTATCTACTTCATACTGTTGCAAAGATAAAATTACAAGTAGTTGGGACAGTGTTCCTCATTCAACAAACGCTATGATTATAATGATACTCTTTCCCAACCTTTGCATATTTAAAATATAACACACTCATATTCCACGTATCTTTTTAAAGAGATGAGCTCTCACTCTGTTACCCAGGCGGATGTGCAATGACATGATCATAGCTCACTGCAGCCTCACTGCAGTCATGATCATAGTTCACTACAGTCTTTCCGGGCTTAAGTGATCCTCCTGCCTCAGCCTTCCAAATAGTGAGATTACAAGGTGTGCGCCACCATGCCTAGCTAATTTTTAAAATATTTTGTAAAGATGGGGGTCTCACTGTGTTGCCCAGGCTGGTCTTGATCTCTCCTGGCCTCAAGTGAGCCTACCAAATCGCTGGGATAATAGGCATAAGCCACCACACGCAGCTCTATATCATTAAATGTTCTGCTGTAGACCAGGAAATGATAAACTATCAGTAAAGGGTCAGGTAGTAAATATTTTATAGTTTATAAGACATACAATCCCTATCCTACTGAATTGTCATTTTGGCAGGAAAGTAGCCATACACAATACATAAATGAATGGGCATGGCTGTTTGTACAATAAAAATTTTCTTCACAAAAACAGATGCAGGCCAGATTCGGCCCACTGGGCGTAGCTGGCCACCCCTTAATGTAGGCCCGCAGGGTGGATCTTTATGAACTCCAGCCACAGAGTCAAAGTGTTTCCTCTTCCTCAATCTCAGGATTCAATCTCCATCATTCTTCATAATGACTCCATCATTCTTCATAATGAACTTGCCCAAGCAGCTAATTACAGAAAACATTTTCCTAGCAAGTCCAAGAATGTGATTTTACTTAACAATTTCTGGACAGTCAAAAGAAGACACATGACAACACATCCGTTCATTAGAATGTCAACAGGACAAATGCAATGGTAAACTGGCTTTGCCAATGCCAAAAATTAAGAAACCTTCTTAATTCTGAAATTTCTTTAGGTGCTAAAAACTTTTTTTTTATTGTTATAATTTCCATAAAGTAGCATGCACACCTTCTAGAGTATAAGTCTGAGAGTTTTGACAAATATGAACCACAACATACAGAATACTGTCAATTTAGCCTAAAATTCTATGTCTCTTTGTAGCAACTCCCTCCTTTGCCCCCAGCCCCTGGCAACTGCTGATCTCTTTTCTGTTCCTCTAGTTTTGCCCTTCCCATATGCAAGACACCCAGTTTTAAAAAGAAATGCAATTGAAATAAAATGAAACTCCTGCCCGCTCCTTCTTATTCTCTGTTCCTTTTTGTGTCTCACCATTAGCCAGTCCTACATAAACCAGTTAGAAGGTGGTTGAAATTCTTACTTGTTTTTACATCACACTTGCCTAAATTATGATTATAAGCATTTAAATAAAATATCTTTTTTAGTGTGTAGTAGCAGAATATAACATTCTAACAGGAGAAGCCTCAAGTGTTTTTCTCAAATCGGAAAAGTTATACACGAGAAATTTAAAATAAACATTTCAATATAATCTGGTATCATGAGAACAACCTAATAAATAGTCAACCAACCTCCACTAATGTTAGATCTTAAGTTTGTATTTCAGGGGGTCCTAGGATACTGTTCAATACCCAGATTTAAAGAGGTCTGGGTGTGTCAAAGATATAAGATGTATACTGACTGGTCTAGTCTACTGCCAAAGGCAAGCTCTTTCATACAAAACAGAAGGGAAGAGAAGGGCAAAGGGAGCTGCATTAGAGCTTGATCATTTGTGGAACAACCATATCAACGTGGCCTGCAAGAGAATCATGAACTTTGCAGTGAGCTTTGTAGACAAGGTTTATTTTCCAGGGATAATCACCAACATATAGCTATAACACGCACACTTCTTAAGAAACTATTCTAGTTAACATTTAAATTTAAGGAAGCCTGTAGGACCTAGGCAATGCTCATCGATAGCTACTCAAAATCATTACACAATAGAGACATTATGTGCCTCTGAGGAAAGTACACAGAGACCTCTCTGGCATAGTCTTATCAAAAACAAAACAACAAAAACAAAAAATCAAATCTGATCCGCACTTCTCAACCAGGGATGATTTTGTACCCCAAGGCACATCTATCAAAGTCTGGAGACATTTCTGATTGTCATGCTGGGTGTGGAGCTCATGCTACTGGCATCTAGCATCTAGTGAGTAGTGGCCAGAGATGCTACTGAACATCCTACACTATACAGGACATCCCCCCATAGCGAAGATTTATCGGGCCCAAAATGTCAATAATGCTGGGGTTGAGAAACTTTGCTCTATATCTAATTACCAATTTACAGGAAATACAGAAACAAATTAGACAATCCCACAGTGATGCAATCTTCAAAAGTTAAGCCATTAAGAAACTATAGGACAAATGATCTGGTTTGTTTTTAACAGAGTTTGCTTGTTTGTTTTTTTTTTTGGTTGGGGGGTGGCCTGGGGGACTTGAGAAAAGAAGCAGAGAACAAGACAAGGGGAAATTTATAGATTAAAGGAGACATACAAGATGGAACAATCAAGTATTGCAAAATATAGGCTTATTTCAGTCCTGATTTGAACAAATAAACTATAAAACCATTTTGAGGCAATCTACGGAATTTGAACACTACCTGATGAATGATAAGGATGACTACTAAAAAATTTAGGTCAGCTATTGGTATTAGGACTATGCTAAAAAGAAAATCGGTCGGGCGCAGTGGCTCACCCTGTAATCTCAGCATTTTGGGAGGATAAGGTGGACAGATCACCTGAGGTCAGGAGTTCAAGACCAACCTGGCCACCATGGCAAAACCTCATCTCTACTAAAAATAGAAAAATTAGGCAAGCGTGGGGGTTCATGCCTGTAATCCCAGCTACTAAGGAGGCTGAGGAAGGAGAATAGGTTGAACCTGGAAGATGGAGGTTGCAGTGAGCCAAGATGGCACCACTGCACTCCAGTCTGGATGAAAGAGTGAAACTCCATCTCAAAAATAATAATAATAATAAATTAAAAAAGGAAAATCCTTCTCTTTTGAAGATATGAGCTAAAATATTTGCAGTAGAAATTATATAATAACTAAGATTTGGCTTAAAATAATCAAAGAGGCTGGGCGCAGTGGCTCACGCCTGTAGTCCCAGCACTTTGGGAGGCTGAGGTGGGTGGATCACCTGAGGCTGGGAGTTCAAGACCAGCCTGACCAACATGGAGAAACCCGGTCTATACTAAAAATACAAAATTAGCCGGGCGCGGTGGTGCATGCCTGTAATCCCAGCTACTCGGGAGCTGAGGCAGGAGAATTGCTTGAACCCGGGAGGCAGAGGTTGCAGTGAGCCAGTATCACGCCACTGCACTCCAGCCTGGGCAACAAGAGTGAAACTCCGTCTCAAAAAAAGAAAGGGAGAGCCAAGATTGGTCACGAGTTGAGAACTGTTAAGTTGTATTATCACTTCTTGAGAACTTATTGCATTAATCTGCTTTTTTTTTTTTTGAGACGAGTCTCACTCTGTCGCCCAGGCTGGAGTGCAGTGGCACAATCTCAGCTCACTGCAAGCTCCGCCTTCCAGGTTCATGCCATTCTCCTGCCTCAGCCTCCCGAGTAGCTGGGACTACAGGCCCCGCCACCACACCTGGCTAATTTTTTTGCATTTTTAGTAGAGGCGGGGCTTCACCATGTTAGCCAGGATGGTCTCGATCTCCTGACCCCATGATCTGCCCGCCTCAGCCTTCCAAAATGCTGGGATTACAGGCGTGAGCCACCATGCCCGGCTACTTTTGTGTTTTTCAAAATCGAGACAGGAAATAGTATTAAAAAAGAGGCAATCATTACAACTCATTGAAATTAAACAAATTCTACATATTCCCCCACAAAAAAAGCGGTATTAATCTAAAACCCATGAGGCCACACCAATCTAAGCAAGTTTCTACTTTATCCAAACCAAAGAACTTTTCATTCCTTACCATATTGAAGCCAGCTGCGCCTGTGGTAAACTTGATTGCATAAGAATAGTTCTTGCTTGGGGACCTAAACAGGAACCGGGGAAAGGACATACAGATGAGCCAGCAAATACTCACTGTACAGAAGGACCAGGGTTCTGTGTATATGGACTACTCCATGACCTCATGCAATCACAATGCTTTAAATAACATTTGCTACGACTGCAGGGGCTTTGTAAAAAGGAAATTAAACCCCAATGAAAAACGGGAGAAACACAGAGCACAGCATCTGACACATAATAAATTTTTGTTAAATGGATGTTTGATAAAGAATGACCATGTGAAAGATTTAGAGTTTCAAAATATAACCTGACCTTTTGTCCACATGACCATCTTTATTTGTACCGGGCTTTATTTACAAAGTTGAAACTTATTCTCTTCAAGTTTAACATCTTTTGCAACTGCTACCACCTGCTGCCTCCACCCTGCTCAACCTCAGGTAAATTCAGGGAAATTTCGGAGAATCTTAGAGGAGGAAGGGACCTTGGAGAGATCTCCGGGAAACTGTTTCACTAAACAGACTTAAAAAGAAAAAAAAAAAGTTGCAGGAAGGGCTGACAGCCAGTATTAAAACACATTTCCAGCCTGACGTGGTCGCTCACGCCTGTAATCCCAGCATTTTGGGAGGCTGAGGCAGGCAGATGGCTTGCGCTCAGGAGTTCGAGACCAGATGGCAAAACCCCATCTCCACCAAAAGTGCAAAAAATTAGCTGGGTGTGGTGGCATGAGCCTGTGGTCGCAGTTTCTTGGGAGGCTGAAGTAGGAGGATCACTTGAGCCCCAGAGGCAGAGGCTGCAGTGAGCCAAGATTACACCACTGCATTCCATCCTGGGAAACAGAGTGAGACACTGTCTCAATTAAAAAAATCAAACAAAACACATTTTCTATGTTAGCCAAGAAAAACAAAAAATGAAAAACAAAAAAGAAGAATTCCTGGAATTTCAACTCTTCTCTCAAAATGAGCTCTCATTTCTTAAAATAATCATACACATCTTCACTTCTGGTATGAAAGTGGCCTTAGACATCAGACAAAAGCACAGTGGGAGACTCTGTTTAAATAAACTAGGGTCAGGGAGGGAGAAATAAATGTGTCTTCCTTTCCAGCACTGCCTCTCAAGGTGTGGTCCCAGGAAGACTGATGGACAGAGGAATGGAAGGCTGTGGCAATTTTTTTGGGAAGATTCTGGTGCATATGCTTTTGCTTTTTGCTATTATTTCATTCTTCAAGCGTCACCTCCTCAAAACCCACAAAACTGGATGTGTTTTTGCATGGCCAGCAGTAGAGGTCAGGGAACCAAGGAGCTTAGGCTCTAATCCTGGCTTAGTCAAGACTTTGCTGAGTGACTGGGAGAGGTAGTCTGGACCCTAGTTTGCTCATTTCAGATAAACCGGTCTATGACCCATTGGGGCAGTGAGCTTAGCATCACATTAGCACACGAAAGGTGCTCTAATGGCAGGTAACATTACTCACAATAGTTCAACTTTTATTTACATATAAAATCCTCACAGAAAAGCACACATATGGATACATGTGGATATATACACATGCACATGTACACAGCTGAATTAATTTTCCAAAGTGAAAATACTCAAACACTATGGAGGTCATGAAAGAGAGTATAACTGTACCCCAGATGCCCCTCTTTGCCTCTCTTTTAGTATCACCTACCACCAAGGTAGCCTAACTTCTACCCACAGTTTGTCCGCTGTTCCACCTGGCTTATTTTGCTCAGAGTTGTAGAACATTAATCCTCACTGCTACGTAGTGTATCATTGTGTCATTATATCCCAATTTATTGTCCATTCTACTGTTTTCTTTTTTTGAGATGGAGTCTCACTCTGTCACCCAGGCTGGAGTGCAGTGGTGCCATCTTGGCTCCCTGCAACCTCCACTACCTGGGTTCAAGTGATTCTCCTGCCCTCAGCCTCCTGAGTAGCTGGGACTACAGGCATGCGCCACCACGCCTGGCTAATTTTGTATTTTTTTTTAAATAGAGATGAGGTTTCCTCATGTTGGCCAAGCTGGTCTCAAACTCCTGACCTCAAGTGATCCGCCCGCCTTGGCCTCCCAAAGTGCTGGGATTCCAGGTATGAGCCACTGTGCCCGGCCTGTCCATTCTACTATTGATAGGCATTCAGGTAGTTTTCAATTAGGGCTACTATTAATAGTGAGCATTCTAACTTTTGGTGAATATATGAACACACTCCTGCTGGGTATGTGTGCATACATGAGCATGTGTGTGTTTTGGGAGCATCTAAGAATAAAAAATCTACTGAATTCACGTGAAGATTCTAAAGGACTCTGGTACAATGGAATAAGCAAAGTTCAGGCATCACTTTCTTTAGTCTGTAACACTGCATCTAGAATGTTGGTAACAAAGTGCAATTAACAAAACTTTAGTGGATGATTTAATTTACACTTGTAACAATAGCCCTTACTCTGGAACGATATAAAAGGAAGTTAAATATTTTATCTATTACACATAAAAAGCCTAACGATAAATGTGAAGAACTACTAGCTCTAAACCTGGATATCAGGAGACTTGGATTCTAGTCCTGACTCCCTAATGGCATGTGGCATTAACAAAACTACTTTAACTCTAAAATGAAGTTCTTCCATCCGTGAAATGAGGAAAATAATCTATAACAGAGATTGGTAAAGCATAGCCCTTAGGCCAGATCTGGCCCACAGCCTGTTTTCCTAAGCAAAGCTTTATTAAAACAGCCATATCCACTGATTTAAGCATGACATATGGCTGCTGTCATGCTACAATGGCAAAGTTAAGTAGTTGCAGCAGAGAACATATGACCTATGAGCCTAATATTGTGCTATTCTTTACAGAAAATGTTTGCTGATCCCCACACTAGAAGATCACAATTATCTCTTGTAATTCTACTATTTGTCTATATATGTCCTAAATTGATATTGCAGAACATTAAAAATAGATCAGCAACAGCTAAGATAGCAGCTAAGTACATTTGGACAACACAGTTGAGCTTTGAGTGCACAGAACTCTTCTGTTGAAACCTAGGTACATAAAGGGATATCTGTTTTGGAGTATTGGCTTATAAGGAAATATAGGAATAAAACCAGAAATCCCAAGCACACAAACTCCACTTCTGGCATCCGTGTTTGGGCAGAGAAGTATGGCTAGAAAGGAGAGAGTAACTACGTGAAATGAGCTTTATTTGAAATAATGACTAAGACTTTAGCTTTTCTGATTAACAGATGAATTACCAAATAGCATATTCATTGTTTCAGAATGCAACAATAAAATACCTCTTTGAGAAGAGGGGCTAGTAGTAACGGGAATACCAGAGTTCTAGAGCTTCTTACATAACCTTAATTAAAGAATGATCCCTCTCTATTTTATAAGGCTGTCTCTTTTAAGGGCATGCAACAGTATACACATCAAGCCGTGAAGGAAGAACATGGTGTCCAACAGGACGTATTGGCTAAATCAACCCAGGTAATCAGTGGGGTAAATAGCGCCACTGCTAAAGTCAGGCACTGTGGCTCACGCCTATAATCCCACCACTTTGGGAGGCAGAGATAGGCAGATCACTTAAGCTCAGGAGTTTGAGACCAGCCTGGGGAACATGGCAAAACCCAGTTTCTACAAAAAGTACAAAAAATTAGCTGGGCATGGTGGCGCATGCCTGAAGTCCCAGCTACTGGGGGGCTGAGGTGGGAGGATCCCGAGCCTCGGAAATCAAGGCAGCAGTGAACTGTGATCATGTCACTGTACTCCAGCCTGGGCGCCTGTAATCCCAGCACTTTGGGAGGACAAGGTGGTAGGATTGCTTGAGGTCAGGAGTTCAAAATCAGCCTGGACAACAAAGCAAGATCCCACCTCTAAAGAAAAATTTTAAACAAATTAAATTTCTATTATTCCCATTTTAAAATTTACTGTAATAAATTATTCTACTTGACATGACTATACAAAGGTCTGGTTCAAAAGTAAAATTCCCACCTTAAATTCTTGCTGGATAAAAGTAGCAATAAGTATGCAGATAAACAATATCAAAATCTGCCTTCTTTCCAGTATATTTCAAATTTTACTTTCTGCCTCAGATATTTAAAAGTTCTAAATGTTCAAGTGCCTGGGTCATTATATTTGGAATGTAGATACTGCATTTCATTCATAAAACACAAATCCTACCAAGAAAGAGAGAATTTCTCAATGTCTCAATTGAATACTATTTTAATCAACTCACAGCAAACGCCAATAACGTTTTCAAGAAATATTTTTGGATTAATTGGCAATGTAGTTCTGGGTTTGTATGGAGAACTGGTGTCAAACAACCATGTAAAACAGTACTTAAAAATATGCTATTAGGCCGGGCGCGGTGGCTCAAGCCTGTAATCCCAGCACTTTGGGAGGCCGAGACGGGTGGATCATGAGGTCAGGAGATCGAGACTATCCTGGCTAACACGGTGAAACCCCGTCTCTACTAAAAAATACAAAAAACTAGCCGGGCGAGGTGACGGGCGCCTGTACTCCCAGCTACTCGGGAGACTGAGGCAGGAGAATGGTGTGAACCCGGGAGGCAGAGCTTGCAGTGAGCTGAGATCCGGCCACAGTACTCCAGCCCGGGCGACGGAGCAAGACTCCGCCTCAAAAAAAAAAAAAAAAAAAAAATGCTATTAAATATACCTTCAGTGGGCTGGGTGCAGTGGCTCATGCCCATAATCCCAGCCTAGCTTATGCAGGCTCTGCTTTTTTTCTTTTTGAGTTGGAGCTTCACTCTTGTTGCCCAGCCCGGAGTGCAATGGTACGATCTCAGCCCACTGCAATCTCCACCTCCTGGGTTCAAGTGAGTCTCCTGCCTTAGTCTCCCAAGTAGCTGGGATTACAGACATGTACCACCACTTTGGGGGGCTGAGGTGGGTAGATTACCTGAGGTCAGAAGTTTGAGACCTGCCTGAGCAACATGGTGAAACCGTGTTTCTACTAAAAATATAAAATTAGCCGGGCTAATTTTAAATTATTAAAGTATATATACAACTTGAAACAGCCACTCGGTCTATTGTGTTTATCCATGATTCTGGAAAAATAATTATTTTGAGGGAAATGTTTATGATCTTAAAAATGGGAAATACCCATGGCAAAAAAAAAAAAATAGTGATAATAAAATGAATAAAATATGAAAGTTAGATATGATTATCTAGAGAAGTTCTTAGTTTACTATCATTGAGGAACTTTACCAGGCTATTCCTTATGGATAAGGAGGGATCTTGGGTCACAGCAACCTCTGCCTCCTGGGTTCAAGCAAGTGTCCTGCCTCAGTAGCTGGGATTAGAGGTGCCCAGCACTACGCCCAGCTAATTTTTGTATTTTTAGTAGAGACCATGTTGGCCAGGCTGGTCTCAAACTCCTGACCTCAGGTGATCTACTCGCCTTGGCCTCCCGAAGTGCTGAGACTGGGATTATAGGCATGAGCCACGGCGCCCAGCCTTCTTTACAACTTTCTAACAAGTATTTAACCCTTCATGAGAAAAATTTTGATCGGTATGTTAAAATTCCTGTCTATCCTTCTGATGTAGATAACAGAATCATTCTTCTTTTAAAAAAATCCATTGAGATCATCTAAGTTAACTCTGGCCTTTTATATTAATAGACAAAGAAATATCCAAAGTGGTGAGCCCTATCTGGGCAGTGACAGAGCCATGCTCCCAACTCCCTGCTTTCACCCTGCCTGCTGCCTCCAACTCTAACCTAGTGAACAGACACAGCTTCAAGTTCATCAAGTTCAAAGCTGGACTTCAGAAGCTGAAGCTAGTTTTTGTTCAAAGAAGTGTTTCTTTGCTAGTGCCTTGATTTGCATATCAGTGGCTTGCAGTGTACAGGAGTCTCCCTGGTCTATGTTCCATTTTACCACGAAGCAATGGGGCATGAGAGAATGATATAACTACATAAAGAGTTATCAGTGGATAAGAACACGAGATAACAGAGACAATGAAAACACGGCTAAGAAATAAGCACACAGACATTTGGAAAACATCCATGACCCAATATCTAGAGACAGTTTGCGTTGAAAACAAAGATCATATTTCACTAATTTTTATTTGTAAATACCTGTTAAGTGTCCACTCATAGTTTTGTCATGACTATTGAATAACTGCCTGTATTTCAGTCTTGATGACTGAGGAACAGCCCATTCTGCCACTGGTGGGACACTGTGGGGAAAAGAAACAGGAAAGAGGATTATCCGTAAGGAACAGCCTGGTAAAGTTCCTCAATGACAGTAAACTAAGAACTTCTCTAGATAATCATATCTAACTTTCATATTTTATTCATTTTATTATCACTATTTTTTTTCTGCCATGGTATTTCCCATTTTTAAGATCACAAACATTTCCCTCAAAATAATTATTTTTCCAGAATCATGGATAAACACAATAGACCGAGTGGTTGTTTCAAGTTGTATATATAATTTAATAATTTAAAGGTTCTACAAAAGTATGAAAAACCTCTTGTAACTGAGGTAATATAGTAATATCCAGGCTATTCTAATTTCGAAAACACTTCATTTTTGGTTAAAAAGCAATGCTAAAAGCAAACCAGTAACTGCCTTTAAAGGTACTAATTCTCCAAAAATGTTTTAACTTTTTATACACGAATATACAGGACCCATTTCTTAATGAAGTGAAATTACTCCATTCTGTAAGTTTAAATCCAGACCCATTGTACAGTTTCCCAGAGAGAGAGAACAGAACATTTCCAGGGTCATGACATATAAGCAGAGTGGAATGGAGACAGCTTCACTTCCTTGACTACAATCCAATACTGATCTCTCCTTGACAACATGCCACAATCCTGACTTGGCCCAAGGACACACCTGCCAGTAGTTCGGCTGGGTCTACACTTCCTTAGTGATTAGTCCCTCAGATGCCACTGTCCACACAAATATCACACTGGTACCAATGGCCTGTTAAGCTTCAACATCTAAACCAAACCCAATGGCTGAGCTCAGACAGTAAAAATGGCATTCCCCTTCCAGGACAGATTATAACTAATGCTCTGTTTGCAATTTCATTTCAACAAAGAAATCTATTTCAAACATGTAAAAGCAAAATCTTACTGAAATATTGAACTTTTTAATCATCATTTCCATGTGTTACCTATGCATTTATACCTATTATACACAGTTCAAGTATAGGAAATAGCTCCCAAACACTGGAGAAGTACTTACATGAATTCACCTTTTTCAATTTTTATGAATTTCTTAATAAAAAACACTTACCACAATCTACTCTGCTGTAGGTACTTCAGCATCAACTTTCTCATGTTAAACTAACTAGTATTTTGCTGATTCCAACTCCTGCCTATTTGTCAAGAAGCTAACTATCTAGTTCCTACATGCCAGGAATGTTGGGTGTTACACACAGAAGTTGTCCCAGATTACACTTATCACATCAGAGTTTTCTGCCAAATTCCTGAGAATTTAAATTGACTAAAAACTCATTAAGATGTACCCAAAAGTTCAATACTGCATTGCAAAAATTGGCTAGAAATTTAAGTTATTAACAAGGTGACAACTAATATTAAAAAAAAGTTGTTTTAATAGCACTAATGTTTGCTAATACTGATAGTTTATTCATTCTAATTTCACAAATCAATAAGGCAGGTTTCAAAATCGCTTCTACAAAGTCATAATAAAACTCAAAACTTCAGCATGGTAAAGGATAATTTTATTTATTTATTTATTTTTTAAGAAAGAATCTGGCCGTGTCGCCCAGGATGGAGTGCAATGCCGCCATCTCAGCTCACTGCAACCTCCACCTCCTGGGTTCAAGCAATTCTCCTGCCTTAGCCTCCCAAGTAGCTGGGATTACAGGCACCCACCACCACATCCAGCTAATTTTTGTATTTTTAGTAGAGATGGGGTTTCACCATGTTGGCCAGGCTGGTTTCAAACTCCTGACCTCATGATCTGCCCACCTCGGCGTCCCAAAGTGCTGGGATTACAGGCGTGAGCCACCGCGCCCAGCCCAGGAGAATTTTTTTTTAAAAAGGAACTTAGTATAAGATGATACAGGTTTAAATCTCAGGTCCACCATGCACTAAGCTGTAAACTATGGGTGAGGACTATGGGTGAGGACTAGAGCTTCTCTGGGTGTGCTTCCTCATTCACGATCTTGAGACATCTACTGCGTAAGTAGTTGTGGGGTTGAATAGGATTAATGATGTACCGCCTGGCAAAGTAGATGCCCAATACATATTCAAGCATCTTAAGAGTAAAACCTCAATTAAATGGAACACAAATAAATACCTGTATCCTACAATTAAATGAAGTTTTTTAGAGAAAACTTGCATAGTTAAGAACACACGCCTTAAAATCAGACATAACTCAGTTTGACTCAGCTTTGTCACTTCCGAGTTATGTTCTGTTGAACGAGTTATATAATGTCTCTGAGCTTGTCCCTCATCTATAACAGACAGTAACAGAATCATCTCATGGGGAAGAATGAGTTAATGTATATAAAGCTTTTGGCATAGTGCTTTTCAGTTTATGGATTTTCTTTAAATCATTTTTAAAAGTAATGAAGGCATCACTGAATTATATTCAACATGCTTTTCTCTTGAAAGTGGGAAAATGACTTGATTCACTTAACAATTTCCAGTGAGGATGACACAAGACAGGATGACTTCCAAAGGCTTTTCTTTTTTTTTAAGGCAGGGTTAGGGTCTTGCTCCACCGTCACCCAGGCAAGAGCGCAGTGGCACGATCACAGCTTACTGCAGCGTCAATCTTCCTGGCTCCAGCCATCCTCCCATCTAATTTTAAAATGTTTGTATTAACAAGGTCTCCCCATGCTGCTCAAGCTGGTCTCAAACTCATGGGCTCAAGTGATCCTCCTGCCTCAGCCTCTCAGAGTGCTGGGATTACAGGCGTGAGCCACCACACCCGGCCCAAGTTTTGAGATGGCTTAAAAGAGACTTAATTTCTCATCTTAGTGTAGCAGTATGCAAGGGTAAAACATATGAGTGAAATAAAATAAAAATATGAAAGGTAATAATTGAAACCAAGGTTGACCAAAACATAAGCAATAATTGAGCCACACATTTGATTAATGTGAATTGTCCACAATCTGGATAATTTATTTCATAATAAATGGTCTTTAATAGGATTTTACTAACTACCCATATAAACTCCATAAGATTATCTGAGATAGAATTAAAACTAAGGCCAACTATAACTCCAATCTTCATATAAAAATTTTATACATAAATTGGTAAATCATAAACACATAAAATAGTTCATGTGCTTTTTTCCCTTATATCCAGAATTTTATCTTACTGTTTTTAAACATTTTTTTTACTATCCATTTATCTTCTTTAAAAAAAAAAAAATACACAAAGCCTTTAAGGAAATGTTACGTCCTTGATTTCTGTCATCTCCACAACAAATTAATGATAAAAACTAGTGACACTATCCAGAAATTAAGAAAATTATTATTAGCACTCTACAAAAGCCTGCAAAAAAGATGACAACAACAAAAAGAATATAGATGTTTCATGGTCAAATTTATACTTTAATCAGGTAACGGCTTTAACCACACTTCCCATTTAAAAACAAGCAAACTTACCTGGCCACGTCAAATGACTGTGCCTTTTGTAATTTAGTGTTTAGTTGTGACCCTGGACCAGATCTACTAAAGGAAGAACTCTTTGGCAATGTAGCGGCTGTAAAAATAAATGTTGAATAATTTTAATTCTACAAAGATAAGAAACTTTCCCCAATTTACAAAAATTAAAATGCACAGTCAACGAAATCTGAGGCAGAAATAATTCCCCCTTTCTTGCCAGCCTAGACCAAAAAGAGCTTTTCCTTCCTTACTCTCTGTCCTCCTGCCAAAAAGGTTTCTAGATTTACTTGTTCTACTGAAAATCACCTTACTGTGTAGTAATGCTGATTTCCATAAAATTTTACTCTTCATTAAACATTTAGTATCACATTTTATAGGACCTATTCCAATAGTTAAAGAGGTAACAGCTTAAATATATCAAATGGTATTTTCTTCCCTGCACTGAAGGAGCTGAAGTATTAGTTCCAGATGTAAAAGCCAAGAAGTCACAAACTGTAGTCTTGGCCAGGTAAAATGTGATGCTAGGGAAGGTCAGCTTTTGTGTCTGATTATCACCGGAGTTGGTTAGTTGTGGGTCAGAAAAAAAAACACTCTGTGTCTCAGCCACATTCCCTCACCCTTGCCTGATGGCAAATGACTTGTAACTTTTGCCATTAGCCACAAAAGAATAGAAGACTCAGAGTGTGTGGATTTGCTTATACTCCTGGAAAAACAACTCCACACACTTTCTGGGCTACCATCATGCCCACAGTCATGGTGATATATGCAAGCTGAACTACATGTGACAAGAAAAAAATCTAAAAAAAGGAGGTACATTTGGTTTATTTGGCCATAACTTAAAGATATATCCTGACATATATAACAAATTCAGGGGGCCACAGGCACAGAAACGTTTCAAGTATGATGCTAAAACCCATGTCATCAATACTGAATTTACTTAGATGTAGTCAAAGTACTTTAAAAATAATACTTTCCATATTGATATAAATTCATTAAGATGTTAGACCAAGGCTATCTACATCTACAGTTTTATACTTTATTTTAACTAAAGACTTCATAAAGTCTCAAAGTGGAATTAATTAAACCAGAAACTTTTAAATCCTTTCCTTCAATTAAGCAGGCATGTAATACCATGAAATAGTATAAACTGTTCTTTTTTATTCTTTACCACCATCCCCAACATAATTCTATTCCCAGGGGATTGGCTTGCTTATTAGCAATTCATAGTAGCTAAAGGAAAGTAGTAACTGATATATAAAAATAGAAAATGTTCAAATACAGATCAACTTCGACTGCTCTTCTCAGCCCTTGAAAGAAAATTACATTTGTGGCTTTCACTACTGAGCTCACCTTTGCCCACAGTGGTATGCAGAAATCTGTAATTCTCTTTCACTCTCTCCACACTAGCATATCCCATTTAATACAGTGGAAAAAAATGTGAAATTAAGTGAAAAAAATAAAGATATTTTCCTCTGGACTAAAATATCATTTAAATATAATTAGAAAGTAAAAAGATTTTAATAATGAACAGCAAAATACCAGTAGTGAAAATTCAGCCTATGGTTTCAGCAAGTCACATACCAGGATGAGCAAATGGAGGCAGAGGTTGTATAACAGGGGGAGCCCCGTTAGCCAGGGGGGGCACAGCTGCTGTGGGAACAGAAGATACTAGGGGTGGAGACATTCCAACAACTGGAATGGATCCCATTGGCACTGGAGCAACAGCTGTAAGCGGTGGCATGCTGGCGATACCTCCCATACCTATGAAGAAAAAAAAGCCCAGCACAGTTCACATCCAATCACATTTCAACACTGAATAATAATTAACCCAGTACTGCTTAAAGAAAATCGCTTTCCAGTTGTAATACATTCCAATTAAAATAGGGCTTCAAGTTAATCATTTTAAAGAGTAACAAAAATTATGTCAGGGATCACATCAAAAGGACTCAAGACTCAACCTGAAGACAGATCAAACAAGATGAGAATCAAAAAGTATAATAACTGCAGTGGACTTAAAGGCTCAAATACAATTAAATCCATGAGTTCAAAATTATATTTAAAAATAAACAAAATCCTAACTGGTCAAAAAAGGAGGACGCTAAGGCAATCAATTTACTACTTCGAAATAAAAGGTAGAAAAATCAAACTGCAATCTACCTTTTCTGTGTTTATTATACCTCAGGGAAACCAGATATTTGATGGGGAAAGCATCTTTATTTATTTATTTGAGATGGAGTCTCACTCTGTCACCTAGGCTGGAGTGCAGTGGCGTGATCTTGGCTCACTGCAACCTCCACCTCCTGAGCTCAAGTGATTCTCCTGCCTCAGTCTCCCAAATAGCTGGATTACAGGTGCCCACCATCATGCCCGGCTATTTTTGTGTTTTTAGTAGAGATGGGGTTTCACCATGTTGGCCAGGATGGTCTCAAACTCCTGACCTCAGGTGATCCACCCTCCTTGGCCTCCCAAAGTGCCAGGATTACAGGCATGAGCCACTGCGCCTGGCCCCAGAGGCATCTTTATATAAAAATATTCTAACCAATAAAGAAGAAATGATAAAACAAAAATAAATGTTTCCAGCTGGGCACAGTGGCTTATGCCTGTAACCTCACTACTTTGGAAGGCCAAGGCAGGAGGATCGCTTGAGGGCAGGAGTCCAAAACCAGACTGGGCAATATAGCAAAATTCCATCTCTACAAAAAATTTTAAAAATTAGCCAGGCATGGTGGTACCCGCCTGTAGTCCTAGCTATATGGAAGGCTGAGTTGGGAGGATCACTTATGCTGAACAGGTTGAGGCTAGAGTGAGCCACAATCACACCATAGTACAGCCTGGGCAATACAGTGAGATCCTTGTCTCAAAAAAAAAAAAAAAAGTAAAAAGCTTCCCTTCTTTTGTATTTCTCTGTCCTAACTTTAATACCTTCTCTCATGTTGAGTAAATAAATTTTAGTGTTTAAATGCCCCCTATTGATTTTTTAAAAATATTTTTGTTTGTTTGAGACAAGATCTCGCTCTGTTGCCCAGGCTACCATGAAATGGCATGATCATAGCTCACTGTAGCCTTCACCTTCTGGGCTCAAGTGATTGTCCCAGCTCAGCCTCCCAACTTGCTGGAACCACAGGTGTGCATCCCCACATCCAGTTTCACACATTTTTTTTTTTTTTTTTTTGGGTGGGGGGCGGTAGAGATGAGGTCTGACTACATTGCCTGAGCTGGTCTCGAACTTCTGGGCTCAAGTGATCATCCTGCCTCAGCCTCTCAAAGTGCTGAAATTACCAGCATGAGTCACCATGTCTGACGTTTACTATTTTTCAAAAGTAAATTTTCTTTTCAACCTGAGAAAGCTAACTGAAATGAGTATTATTACATAATAATAGTAATTAAAACATTAATTTTCTTTTTTTCTTTTATTATTAGAGATAAAGTCTCACTCTCACCCAGGCTGAAGTACAGTCATGTGATCATAGCTCACTGTAACCTTAAACTCCTGGGCACAAGGGATTCTTTTGCCTCAGCTTCCCAAGTAGCTGGGACTACAGAAACGCACCACCAAATGCAGCTCATTTTTTATTTTTTGTAGAAACAGGGTCATGCTATAATACTCAGTCTGGTCTCAAACTCCTGGCCTCAAGCCTCTCACAGTGCTGAGACTACAGGGGTGAGCCACTGTATCCATCCAAAAGTACTTTTCTATGTGCTTGTTGTAGGGATTAAAATCTCCAAATTAATTTATCATATTCAACTTCTAATGGCAGAATATAGAAACTTTACACAAATATAGCTCAATTCCCTTTCTCTTCTTCTGTGCTATTACTGTCACATACATTATAATTTTATATGTTACAAGCCCAATAATAGTTATAATTATTACTTTATACAATCATATCTTTTAAACTTGAGAGAAAAGAAGAAAAATAGATTTATATGGTCTTTTAAATTAACCTACATATTTATCATTTTTGATGCTCATTTCTTTCCATATATTACAGTTACCACCTTTTGTCATTTCATTTCATCCTGGAAGTCTTCCTTCAGTATTCCTTCTAAGGTAGGTCTACTAGTAATGAATTCTCTCAGTTTTTGTTTATTTGAAAAGGTCATTATTTCACCTACATTTTTATTTTTTATTTTATTTATTTATTTTTTAGACAGAGTCTCGCTCTGTCGCCCAGGCTGGAGTGCAGTGGCCAGATCTCAGCTCACTGCAAGCTCCACCTCCCGGGTTTACACCATTCTCCTGCCTCAGCCTCCCCAGTAACTGGGACTACAGGCGCCTGCCACATCGCCCGGCTAGTTTTTTTGTATTTTTTTTAGTAGAGACGGGGTTTCACCGTGTTAGCCAGGATGGTCTCGATCTCCTGACCTCGTGATCCGCCTGTCTCGGCCTCCCAAAGTGCCGGGATTACAGGCTTGAGCCACCGCGCCCGGCCTCACCTACATTTTTAAATGATAGTTTTGCTGAATATAGAATTTTGGGTTGAATTTTTTCTTGCAGCATTTTGAAAATTCCACTGCCTTCTAACCTCCATTGTTTTCTATTACAAGTTTGCTGTTATTTGTATCTATGCTCCCCTATCCATGATGAGTTTCTCTTACTGCTTTCAAGGTTTTATCTCTGTGTTTGACTTTTGTAGTTTAACTATGATGTGTCTGGATGTAGATCTCTTTGTATTTACCCTACTTGAGGTGTGTTGAACTTTTGATTGTGTAGACTATTGCTTTTCACCAAATGTGGCAAGCGTTTGGCTTTTCTTCTTCAAATATTTTTTCTGTACCTTTCTGTCACGATTCTCCTTCTAAGACTCCCATGACACACATATTGGTAAACTTGGTCTTGTTCCGTAAGTCTCTGAAACTTTGTTATTTTTTTTTTCAATCTTTTTGTTCCATATTCTTCAGACTGAATAATTTCTATTGATTAATCTTCAACTTCGCTGACTCTGTCTTCTGCTACATTGAATCTGCTACTGAGATCCTGTGGTAAATTTTTCATTTTAGTTGCTGAACTTTTCAGGTTTTGTTTTTGTTTTGAGACAAGGCCTCACTCTGTTGCCCAGGCTGGAGCACAGGGGCGTGATCTTGGCTCACTGCAGCCTCCTGGGTTCAAGTGATTCTCCTGCCTCAGGCTCCCGAGTAGCTGGGATTACAGGCATCTGCCACCACGCCAAGCTAATTTTTGCATTTTTAGTAGAGACAGGGTTTCATCATGTTGGCCGGGCTGGCCTCCAACTTTTAACCTCAGGTGATCCGCTACCTCGGCCTCCCAAAGAACTGGGATTACAGCCGTGAGCCACCACGCCCAGCCTTAGTTTTTCCTATTTTGTGATGGAGTTTCACTCTTGTTGCCCAGGCTGGAGTATAATGGAGTATAATGGCACAATCTCATCTCACTGTAACCTCTGCCTCCTGGCTTCAAGGGATTCTCCTGCTTCAGCCTCCCAAGTAGCTGGGAGCCACCATGTCCAGCTAATTTTTTGTATTTTCAGCAGAGACAGGGTTTCATCATGTTGGCCAGGCGGGTCTCGAACTCTCTACCTCACATGATCCACCAGCCTCGGCCTCCCAAAGTGCTGGGATCACAGGTGTGAGCCACTGTGGCGGGCCGGTTATTGAAGTTTTCACGTCAGTTGTCATACTTTTCTAGAATTTCAATTTTCCTCTTTTTTGTAATTTCTATTGTTTTTTGGAGAGTGTCTGTTTGTTGATTCATTTCCATGCTTTCCTTTAGTTCTTCAGTTCTTTGAGCATAATTGTTGCTTTGAAGCCTTTGTCTGCTAAATGAATCCAACAGCTGGATCAGAGATAGTTCCTACTGACTGCTTCTTTTCTTGAGGGTGAGACAATACCTTCCTGCTATTTTTTTCATGTCTCAAATGTAGGTGAAAATGGACATTCAGATAATATATTGTAGCTACTCTGGCTCTGATTTTCCCCCTGAAGGTTGTTGTTTCTATCTTTATTTAGTAACCGGCATAGGCTAATTCAGAAAAATCGATCCTCCCTTGTTGTGCAGCCCCTGATGGATCTGCTCAGTGGGTTTTTAAAAAATTCGTTTTTATCTTGAAGCCCGGCTTTTTAGGGATTGCACCTGCATCTTTCTAGCACATTAGTCAGCCAATGATGGGACAGAAGTTGTGCTCAAACACCTCAAGTCAGTAAGGCTTCCTTTCTCTGCCAATCCGTCAGCACAAAAATGCATTCAAAGTTCAGACCCTTTTAAAGTCTTCCCCAACTTTAACATTTCGCAGGGCCTTTCTGCATATTCTCTATACGTGCATGCAGTTTGAGGGCTAGTCAGGCCTGGCCATGACCACAAGTTCAGGCCAATAGAGTGGCTGGTCATACCTGCTCTTCTGTGGCCAAAATTGCCATTTCCACTAACAAAGCTGCTGGGCACAGGCATGACTTCCCACTCCCACAGCAAGTAAGCCCCCTTCAATGACAGTAGTTAAGACTGCTGGTATTTACAAATTGCCCCTCCACGTTACCAAGTTGCAGTGTTAGGGGATAGGAAATGCCCAGGAAAGGCCACAGACTTCTGCTTCATATCTGACTGACGCTCAGGAGCTTTTCAGGCATAAATGATTCTCAGATGTTATATACCTTTGGTTAACTTCCAGAGCACCGAAATGGTTATTCTGTCAATTCTGCCCTTGAGGGAAGAATTTGCTGATCTCAACTCAGGCATGGTCGGAAATTTCACTGCAGAAATGTTTTTTAGGTTTCCTTTAATCCACTGGCCCCTCTCCATTCTTTTCGTTTTCTTTTCTGTTGAAAGACCCAGGTCATGTGACCTGTGGAGCTTCCCAGTCTGGATTTTGCCGACTGCATTCTCATGGTGCAGTTCAACATTTCCCTCTATATTCTGTATTTCCTTCAAATAGGCACCTACACCCAAAGAATGGATCAGGCTGAGGGTGGATCTCTTTGGCAAGACTACAGGAAGCACACAAAATGTAGCCGTCTTTTTGTGATCTTGGCAGTCACTGATGCTTAATTAGTCTGTATTCATTTATGGGGAGTTGAAAACAGTGATGTTCTAATCCTACCATGTTTTGTCATTTATAAGCTGTAATACTTTTATAAAGAGGTGCTTCTAATGAGGATATACTAGTTGGCTATACAGTAGTACAGCTCATATAGGAAAGACATAATAAATGCCTCAATCTTCCCTTTACCTGTTTTTAAGGTAATGAACTGGTTTCTTAGGATCTTCTTAAGGTAAATTATTCTTGTTAAATACATTATTAAATCATTATTGAGTCATAAATTTACAAATATTTATTGAGTTTTAATTCATGGCTTGTTATCATTCTTGAAATTAAAACTGTCCTCTCTTTGGTCAATGTGAGCTTCTTTGGGTTGGCTTCCGAGAATTTCTGGTATCTTCCCACTATTCTTTGATAGCTTCCTTGCTGACCAGTAATACAAGATGCATCCTTCAAGCTCTTCACATTTCATATCTAGACCTGGATTCAGCCATTTCTCCAAGAAACTCTGTTTTCTTTTGATGAGAAATGATATTTCAAGTTCACAATCTGGACGCTAAGGATGCTCAGTGCTGCTGGGGTAGATGATTGTATCTAGTCTTTTCAGTGAACAGAACCAGGAGACAAATAGATAAATAGATAGATGAAGAGAATGGGGGTGTGGCAAGAGACGCCTTCTGAGTTCATATTAATACTTTCTATTTGAAAATTCAAATCCAAGACTCTATAGCTTTTTATTTACATTTGATACTATACATTTGTATCGCCTTTCTTCCACACCAAGAATACAGATTTTCAAAGATATAGAAAATGACAGAATTAGACTATTCCGTAATTACTCATTTGTTTTTACCACATATCTCAGACAACAGTTTCAGAATAACAATACTAATACTAATTTCTGAAAGCATTAAATTATTTTATTTTGCATGCAGTCCTGCCCCGCTTAAAGTTACATTGTATCCAATTGTCAACGCATGGGAATTACATCCGATATTCTTTGCTCCTTCAGTCTTAGTTCTACAGCTAACTATGTATTTAGTGCTCATGACCAGTCCTTATGCTGACCTAGCTCTAGCTATTTTGATTGTCTGAAGCACATTCTCTAATAGATTCCTTAAGAAAGGCTCATGTTAATATACCCTGAGGCCTTATAAATTGGTAACATTTTGTCTGTTTTTTCTACTTGAAAGTCAGTTTTTCTGGACACAAAATCCCTGGCTTATTCTTTCCCTGAAAATTCTAAATATGTTACTCCATTTTCTTCTAGCAGAAAGCACTGCTGTCGAAAAATCTGAAGATAATCTAATTTTCCCCCTTGTAAGTCATATGCTTTCTTTTCCTACACATCTAAATAATTTCTCCTTTAACTAGAATACATCTTAGTGTTGGACTTTTTAGATTGATATTCTTGGCCACATGATACTCTTTTAAATATAGTTTAGAATCTCTTATTTTAAGAAAGTTGCCTTGAATTCATTTTTATCATTTGTTCTATTCCATTGGTTTAGTTTTCTTCCTCAGGGACTCCTGCTGCCCATACATTCAATCTTCTTTGTCTCAAATACGTGTTACTGTTTCTCAAATTCTTTTTATATCTTTTCCATTTTCTTTTATTTATTTAGGAGACCTAGTCTCACTCTATCCCCAAGGCTGGAGTGCAGTGGTATGATCTTGGCTCACTGCAACCTCTGCCTCCCGGGTTCAAGTGATTCTCATGCCTCAGCCTCCCAAGTAGCTGGGATTAAAGGCATATGCCACCATGCCCAGGTGATTTTTGTAATTTTAGTAGAGATGGGGTTTTGCCATGTTGGCCAGGCTGGTCTTGAACTCCTGACCTCAGATGATCCGCCCACCTCAGCCTCCTAAAGAACTGGGATTACAGGTGTGAGCCATTGCGCCTGGCCTCATTTCCTTTTAATTTAAATTCTTTTCCTCTTTGTAACTTCTATTTTTCTTCAGCTAGTATCCCCTGTGTTGCTTTGAGTTGCATCCTCATTTCTAGAATGAATTTTTCTTTTATTTATCAGTCTTTCTGTCACCTTATTTCTGAGCCTTAAAAACTCTGATTTACATTCATCTTTCAAGTCTTGTATCATTTCCTTATTCTCTTCAAACTTGTTTTGAAGTACTGATTTACTGGTTTGCTTTCACTGTCCACAGGGGTGTTATTTCTCCCTTTATTCTCTTTTTTTCTAATAATAACTTTGTGTTATTTGACCTTGCCTGACACTTTCTGCAGTGGATTTGACCTTGCTTGCTCATTTTTATGTGAGCCTTGCTTCCTGGGAATTCCAGTCTCCGTTCTCCTCCCCTACTTTTGTCTGGACCATCTCTTTCCTTTGTATCCATGTCCCTGTATTGCTCAATTTTGATTCTACTCCCAGTTGTTTTTCCCGAGTATGAAGCCCTGTCCCAAAAGGAAGGCTTGTTGGGCCAGTCTTTTGAGTTCATAGGGGCTGGACTGCTCCAAGTCTCTCAGATCCTTTGTACTCAGTACTGCAGACAGCATAACCCTTTCCCATTTCTATTGCTGCTCTCAGCCTGGTTGAACTTTCTGGCAAATACCTGTTAGCTATTTTGGGGTTCTCCTGTCTCAAGTACACCAGGTACCCTAATTCTTCCCTCTTCCTCCTGCACTGTTACAAATGTACACAATTCCGTTCTGTTTGTATTTCTTTTACTAAGAGTATGTATTGCTTCTGTAAGATTTTAAAAACAGGGCCAGGCGCGGTGGCTCATGCCTATAATCCCAGCACTTTGGGAGGCCAAGGCGGGTGGATTTTGAGATCAGGAATTAGAGACCAGCCTGGCCAACATGGTGAAACCTCATCTCTACTAAAAATACAAAAATTAGCCAGGCATGGTGGCACGTGCATGTAATCCCAGCTACCAGGGAGGCTGAGGCAGGACAATCACTTGAACCCAGCAAGCGGAGGTTGCAGTGAGCCGAGAAGGTGCCACCGCACTCCAGCCTGGGGGACAGAGCAAGACCCCGTCTCAAAAAAGAAAAAAAAAAAGATTTTAAAAGTAGTGTTGTTGAGCACAGTGGTCATCACTGGGTAATAGAATTAATAGTAATTTTTACTTTTTAAGTCTTTTTGCATTGTTGACTCACAATTAGCATCTATTACTTATACAGTAAGAAAATTAGACTATTTTCCTTTTTTTTTTTTTTTTTTTTTTGACACGGAGTCTCACTCTGTCGCCCAGGCTGGAGTGCAGTGGCAAGATCTCAGCTCACTGCAAGCTCTGTCTCCCGGGTTCACACCATTCTCCTGCCTCAGCCTCCCGAGTAGCTGGGACTACAGATGCCCGCCACCACGCCTGGCTAATTTTTTTCATATTTTTAGTAGAGACAGGGTTTCACTGTGTTAGCCAGGATGGTCTCGATCTTCTGACCTCATGATCCGCCTGCCTCGGCCCCCCACAGTGCTGGGATTACAGGCATGAGCCACCGCGCCCGGCCTATTTTCATTTTTAAAAACAATGTTTAGAGACACTGAAAATCCAACAAAGAGAAGAAACAAATTCTAACTTGGGCTTTACTGAGTAAAAGTTTATTAATTATAGTCATCTAGGTGACTGGTTTACAGTTCACATACATACTGTCAAGCACATTACCACACATCTCATTTAGAATCAGATTAACTTTACATATCCACACATAGCAGTATGTATCAGGTTTACCTTGTCAGTTTTAGAATTCCAAAATTTTCTAAGATTATTTGATAACTATATTTTTAATGTGTTTTTCTTTTAAAAAATTTGGGTTTCTTCTTTTGATAACTATAATGAATTATACTCCAAATCCTGGTTTTTGCTTAAGAATATCAATCTACTCAAGCAACAACTAAAAACAGACGGAAACAAACTAAAAAGTTTTCATGAGCTATCATTCAGACTTTCAAAAGGCCTGACAGCATACTGTGCAACCAGTTAACCTTCAAGACACATACCCTATCTGTGCCGCAGACCCCTAACCTAAAAGGACGCTAACCTCAAAAAGACACTGAGGAAAAGGACAAGTTTAAAAATACTGTTTAATCATCAGACTGGTAAAAGCATCTTTTAAGCTTCCAAATTTGTTAAAAATCTTCTCTTACAAAATTATTTTTCCATTTTACAGAAATGGAAAAATTTATTAGCTACCTATCTATCTACGTACATTAAAAAAAAATAGAAATAGGATCTCACTATGTTGCCCAGGCTGGTCTTGAACTAGAAGCCTCAAGCAATCCTCCAGCCTTGGCCTCTCAAAGTGCTGTGATTACAGGAGTGAGCCACCATGCCTGGCCTACTGGGCTTTAAATAGCCACTGCAAAAAGACTATCATCCTTTTAACAACTGACTACCTTTTCTGAATGAACGACTTTCTAAATAAATACAACTACCACAAGCCGTATTCTGGCTGCCATCACCTCTTACTGTGCTAAGTCTTAATTCTTGAAATTTTCTCCCCTCTTCCAAGCCTCCAATCAGGATTTTGTCCCTGTCACTCTACTGAAACTGCCTGTCAAGGTCACTCACAAGTTCATCATATCAAATCTAATCACCACTGTTCTGCCATATTCTTACTGGATCTCTCAAAAGCAGCTCAAACAATGGAGCCCTCCCTCCTTGAAATACTTTTTCTTGGTAGCAGGACACCAATCTTCTGCCATTTCACTTTTGTCACTCTCGGTTTCTGGCTTCTTCTCTTTTGCCTGGCCTTTAAATGTCACATCACACCAAGGCTTGGGTCTACACCGTCTGCTCCTTATAGCTAAGCTTGCCCCTAAGACATGCTCTCCATATCCAAACCGCCCCAGAGCTGATCGATCCTTCCTCGGAGCTCCAGTCAAATGTCATCATCCCTGTCTCCTTAACATCTCAACATCAGAAATCTACTAGGACTCTCAAAATCACCAAAACTCTTAATTTCTCCTTTAAAACCATTCCTCTTCCTGATATTCCCAACTCAGTATACAGTTATGCCATCCATCTAGTTATTCATGCGAAAAGCCTTAATTCTCCTTTTTCATTTCTTATTTCCAATCTACTGACAAGTCCTTTTTACTTTTTCTCCAAAATATAGGCTATAATGAATCTAATCTGTCCTCCACATTGATTATCACCACCAGATATAAATCATCATTGCCTCTTGCCTGTGGCAAAAGCCTCCTAACTGATCTCCAGGATTCCACTCTTGTCCCCTACATTCCAGTCTTCAGATAACACAGATAAGTCTATGAACCGCATCACTCTTCCGCTTAAACAATCTGTTGCTTGCTTCCTTTTCCTTATGGTCTCCCCATGCTTCAGCTACAACGCCCCTCGCACACCTTCCAAACTCCAAGCTAGTTTTTGCCTCAGGACCTTTGCCAGTGCAGTTCCTTTAGCCTGGAAGGCCTCTCCCCTAGGTCTTGACATGGCTCTCATCATCTACATCAGTTCCAGAAGTCATCTACTCAAAGAACTCTTCCCTGGCCATCTTGTTCTACTGGTTTCTCTCTCTCTGTCTCTCTCCTATTACCCTGTTTTAATGAACTGATTGCACTTATTCTCACCTAAAAGTATTTATTTCCTTGCTCCCTACAATTTGAAAATAAGATCCACAGCAGTAGGAGCCATGAGGTCTTGCTGGCCAGCATGTTCCCAGCAACTAGGACACAGAGTAGGGGCTTACAGAACACTGATTTAATCCAATAAAACCATGTATTCTGCCAAAACAAAAATCAAGCAAAAGAAAAATAGACTCTTCCTGTATAAGTTGGGTCCAGAACAAAAGAACTATGCTGAGAGCACACTGGTGAAAGAAGGTACCAAGTCTACCCACAGAATTTCCTAGAATCGAAAATTCTATTTTCTGGGTGTTCTAAGGCAAGTCACAGCATCACTGCACCCATTTTGCTCTCTTCTCTATAGGGGAGTTGAACAAAATCATTGTTCAGACCCCAGTCTGAGCCTTAATTCTACAGTGTGTGAACAACTACAATAAAAAATATCTGAGGCTGGGTGCCATGGCTTATCTTGTAATCTCAGTATTCTGGGAAGCCAAGATGGGAGGATTACTTGAGATTAGGAGTTTGAGACCAGCCTGGGCAACAGAGTAAGACGCTATCTACAAAAAATTTTTTTAAATTACTTCAGTGTGGTGGTGCATGCCTGTAGTCCTAGCTACACAGGAGGCTGAAGCAGGAGGAACGCTTGAGCCTAGGAGTTGGGGCTGCAGTGAGCTATGATCGTGCCACTGCACTCTAGTCTGGGCAACAGAGTGAGACCCTGTCTCAAAACAAAAAACTCATGCAGACAAGGAACCATGGAAGAGTGACACACCATGTCACCCAGTTAGTTTTGTGATAATGAAGCCAAGGAGAAGGTAATTTTAAAAAACCTAAAGCCAGCCGGGCGGTAAAGCCAGGACTTTGGGAGGCCGAGGTAGGTGGATCACAAGGGTCAGGAGTTCAAGACCAGCCTGGGCAAGATGGTGAAACCCTGGCTCTACTAAAAATACAAAAATTAGCCGGGTGTGATGGTGAGCGCCTGTAATTCCAGCTACTCGGGAGGCTGAGGCAGGAGAATTGCTTGAACCTGGGAGGCGGAGGTTGCAGTGAGCTAAGATTAAAAAAAAAAAAAAAAAGAAACCTAAAGTCTTTAGATAAAGGGAGTTTTGGACAGGTTCTACCTCCTTTGTTAGAAATATGGCCTTAAGCAAAATGTTCAATTTCTGAGAATCTCACTTCCCTCATTTATATAACAGGGCTAATACATTAAGTATACTTTTTAGGGTTATCATTGTGATCAAATAATATAAGTGAAGGCACATACTATATATAAGGGCAAGGAAATGCAGAGTCAGATTTTTGTTTTGTTTTTTGAGATAGGGTCTGGCTCTGTTACCCAGGCTGGAGTGCAGTGGCACAATCTCGGCTCACTGCAACCTCCACCTCCTGGGCTCAAGCCATCCTCCCGCCTCAGCCTCCCAAGCACTCAGGACTACAGGCACACACCACCATACCCAGACAATTTTTGTATTTTTTGTAGAGATGGGGTTTTGCCATGTTGCCCAGGTTGGTCTCAAACTCCTGAGCTCAAGCGATCTGCCCACCTCGGCCTCCCGAAGTGCTGAGATTACAGGTATGAGCCACCACACCTGACTAATAATTTTAAATATTAATTAGAAAGCAGGCCAGGTGTGGTGCCTCACACCTGTAATCCCAACACTTTGGGAGGCTGAGGGGGTGGAGTTGAAGACCAGCGTGACCAACATGGTGAAACCCTCTCTCTACTAAAAATACAAAAATTAGCTGGGTGTTGTGGCTCGTGCCTATAATCCCAGCTAATCAGGAGGCTGAGACAGGAGAACTGCTTGAACCCGGGAGGCAGAGGTTGCAGTGAGCTGAGATCATGCCACTGCATTCCAGCCTGGCCGACTGTGTGAGAGTCTGTCTCAAAAAAAGAAAGGAGAGGGGAAGGGAGGAGAGGGGAGGGAAGGGCAAGGGCAAGAAAAGAAAGAAAACAATGACAATAGTAATAAATTATTTTATTCTCAAGTGGCTGAATGAACTATATATATATATACACACACACACACATATATTTATTTATTTATATTACCCTAGATTGAGCTGAGAGGTGGAACTAGAAAATACTTAGGTAAACTTGGGCAAACTTGATCAAAATCATGTACTAGTAACTTCTCCTATGTCCTGACATCCTTCATGGATTAGCCTTATCAAAATCATTTACCGAGAACATCGATGTGATGAGAACAAGGTGAGGAAAGGCAGGGAGAAGTCTGGGGGGAAGAGTGATGGGCTGCCTGGCAGAGTATCAGGTCAGAAATCCTGGCAGGTTCCCTTCCTAACAGCAGCAGGTTACCTAACGACTGTAAAACTTTCTCAGCAGTAAGGTCACAACCTCCTGAAACTAAATCAGCAATAACTCCACAACTGAAATTCTGATGGCAGAATGGAATAAGAGAAAACAAATTAAATGGTACAGGAAAAGTTACTGACCCCCAGGTTTGAGTGAAAAAGAAGAAATGGGGTGCCTCTAGTCATCTGACCTTTTCTCCACTATGAGATTTCTTCTTGCAGCACTGGAAGAAAGCCAACAGAAAACCAAATACCATTGTTTTGTTTTGTTTTAGACACGGTATCACTTTGTCACCCAGGCTGGGGTGCAGTAATGTGATCTTGGCTCACCTCTTGTGCTCAAGTGATCCTCCTGCCTCGGCTTCCCAAGTGGCTGGGACAATAGACACCCAAAACTGTGCCTGGTTAATTTTTAAATTTTCAGTAGCAACGAGGCCTTGTTGTTGCCAGGCTGGTCTCAAACACCTGGGATCAAGCAATCCTCCTGCTTTGGCCTCCCAAATTGTTAGGATTACAGGCATGAGCCACTGTGTTTGACCCCAAACACCCTTTAACTATTTTAACACCTGGGTCCTGACCAAAGATTGGCTACAGAGACCTTCAGGGATTCAGAGCGAGTTCCACTTAAATTAGCTGGCTAACTAAAGGCTAAACATTGTGAGCACACACTGGACAAGACAAACAACGGCCCCAGTCATGTGGAGGCTGCTGCAGTGTTCACTTCTGCTCTTCCTCGCCTTTGCTCATACAAAGGCAAAAGAAATATTTTTCTTTCTTTTCTTGGACCACTATCCTATTTGCCTAAAAATCTTCCCAAAACCTTTCCCCTTATAAAAACCAGCCTTGTGGCTAAAACTTACTAAAAGAAAGGCAATACATTGTTTTTAATAGGAAATCTAATAAGTAAAACCAGAGTATTTCTGTATCTTAGCTTATCGTGAATTGCATCAGAGACACCCTGAATTACTGCTGACTGCAGTAATTACCCCCTCCCAAACCTATTTCACTTTGTCACCTATCATCAGCTATCTGAGGATGAAGAGATGAAAAGAAACTCTAACCACAATTTTCATGTTTTGTTTTAAACTGCTAAACAATCTCCCCATGAATCAGACGTTAGATTTGATTACTGTGATCTTCAAATCAACCTAAATAATTAAATCTAGAATGAGAACAGAAATCAGAACTACTGATCTCAGTCAACTAATTAACCAATTAACTTATAAGAAAAATACCTGCTTGAAAGATAATTTTTTATGGAATCATGTTTGTTTGTTTTGAGATGAAGTATTGCTCTGTCACCCAGGCTGGAGTACAGTGGCACAATCTTGGCTCACTGCAGCCTCCGCCTCCCAGGTTCTCCTGCCTCAGCCTCCTGAGTAGCTGGGATTACAGGTGTGCACCACCACACCTGGCTAATTTTTTTTATATTTTCGGTAACATAGGGTTTCGCCATGTTGACCAGGCTGGTCTCGAACTCCTGACCTCAGGTGATCCACCTGCCTCAGCCTCCCAAAGTGCTGGGATTACAGGTGTAAGCCACCACGCCTGGCTGGAATTAGGTTTTTAATCAGGATAACAATGTTTATTTTTCTCTATTCCATTTTGTTCTAAGAAAGAATTTAATGTGGCCAAGTGACTCAATACTGTGATTCAAAATATATATTTCTAGATGCCATAATCCAAAGGAATTGTTCATGCACAAGGAGAAACAGACATTATGGAAACCTAAAACCAAAAGGAAGAAGGATCAATGGAAGAGCAAAAAAAAAAAAAAAAAAAAAAAAAAAAAAAAAAAAACCCAGAGGTCGCAGCAGCAGACTGTTTGTTCCTTTCCCCCTGACTGACAGCCTGCATCTCTGCTTTCATTTTGATTACTGTACATCCTAGGGTTAAAACGTGAACATGCTCCTTCTTCTCCCCAGCACTATCTTCCTGCAGGGGGCCATCATTTTTCAGACAGAATTACCTCCTAGAATTTCATAATGTTATAAACTGAGAGGGAAAAAAAGGAAAACATTTATTTTTAAAATATACAAGAAAACATAGAAACCAATTCATTTTCAGACTTACCAAATGCTGGTGCGCTAGAAATAGCTGGTTGCTGTTTCATGACAGGGGGAAGTGCAGAGGGTAGTTGATATCCTTGTAGCTTCAGTTTGATAAGTTTCATAGCTATGGAAAACTCCACTTGATCCATTCTTCCATCATTATTCATGTCAGCTAGTGCCCTGCAAACCAACAGCATGGCCTGAGAACAACTGTGACCATAAAAGAACCTTTCCAAAACCACCACTCTCACCAACACGAAAACAAAATAATTAGCACTCTTACCCCTAGAGAGAACAACAGAAACCATAACTGCTTACCAAGCTATGGGGAATAGCCTGTAAATACTGGCCACATTTTATACAAACATAAAATATCTTTCACTCTGCCACTTTAGCAGGTAATTTTCAGCCTCAGTGTGAGGAAATGTATTTTAGACATCAAAAGGGGTTTCTTTCTGAAGTGATGAAAACATTCTAAAATTAGCTAATAGTGACTGTTGCACAACTCTGTGAATAAACTAAAACCAATGAATTAGACACTTTAAATGAGTAAATTTTATTATGCGAATTATTTCACAATGAAGCTATTAGAAAAGAAAAAGATTTAGAAACAGAGAATGTTAATATTGCTAGAGATACTCAGACTGCATTCTTTGTAGAGCTCTACAAACTTCAATGTGGGAACATGACACAGTATGCTATGCTACCTACTTATGCTATGCTAGGGTTACTCTACTATAAGGCTAGAAACCTCTAAAGCTCTTGAAACTAACTTTTCTTTAGAATCGTGCCCCTTATCACTCAACAATTTTGTAACTCAGCTTACAAAATGTGTTTGCTATCTGAAAATGGTACTCAAATATACATGGTCCAACGCAGCCTACAATGAGCTTTAATGTAAAGTACTTTCTCAAAGAAGAGTAAATAAAAGGAATCGCTTCTCGGCCTTTTGGCTAAGATCAAGTAAGCAAAACTTTGTCCTTGTAACTGGAAACTACATTATATCATCAAAACTGTGCATATTCATGACTTAAGCTCTTCTGCATAAAAAAGTTTTATTCAGATTTTATTTATTTTAATCCAGATATTAAAAGCATGAGGATTTTTTAAAATCAATGTTGGCTAGGTGCGGTGGCTCAAGCCTGTAATCCCAGCACTTTGGGAGGCCGAGACGGGTGGATCACGAGGTCAGGAGATCGAGACCATCCTGGCTAACAGTGAAACCCCATCTCTACTAAAAAATACAAAAAACTAGCCGGGCGAGGTGGCGGGCGCCTGTAATCCCAGCTACTCGGGAGGCTGAGGCAGGAGAATGGCGGGAACCCGGGAGGCAGAGCTTGTAGTGAGCCGAGATCTGGCCACTGCACTCCGGCCTGGGCGACAGACCGAGACTCCGTCTCACAAAAAAAAAAAAAAAAAAAAAAAAAAAAAACCAATGTTACAAAAAAATGTATTTGAAAGATCTAAATAAGCCAGTTCAATTAAAATACCATGATTAGCAATCTTTTAGACTGAGCCATATCTGGACAGTGTTCACAAAAGAAAATTAAGTTACACAGAAAATAATTCTGCATAGCTGTTATTAACTCAAAGAAAGAAAACATGTAACACAATAAAAAGCATAGCATAAGACAAAGATCAAAAAATCTCTAAAAGTGATCAAAATTGTAAAAGTCGGCACAATCATTTTAGAAAATAAAGATCATAACGCAGGAAATGAAGTTCTGTGGTTGCAGAAACCTTCTTTTTGCCTCAGATAGGAGCTCCCTTCTCCTGTAGTCATGGGCCCTTCAGCAATGCATTCAGAATCTGAACTCTTCTCACTGCTTGTAAATTTAAGCATCACTTTTCTGTATTTCGTGGCCATTTGGATTCGCACTTCTATGAACTGCTTATTCAAATCCTTTGCCAAATTTTCTGTATACTGCATGTCTTTTTGTTGTTAGTTTATAAGAGCTCGTAGTGTATCACAAATTAACTGTTTATCTGCTGACCGCTGAAAGATTTTTAAAAATTCATTATCTGTTGATTTATGTATATTTATGGCATAGAAATTCTATATTTTCATATATAAAATATTTCTTTTATCGTATGATTAGAAGGTTTTTAGTCCTTGATTTTCTAACATTGTATTATTTTATTTCATTTCAATCCTTAAACCATTAATTGTGTGTGGGGGTGGGGTAGTTATTCCAGGGTCCAATCATATTTCTGCTACATGGATTCCTAGCTTTCCCACTAATATTTATTAATTAATCCCTTTTCTTCTCACTGAACTAATATACATTTTTGTCATGTATCAAATGTTCATATGAAGTGAGAACTATTTCTGCACTATCTGTTCTGACTGAACAATTTCCAGGTCGATATTACAATGATTTGATCACACTGGCTCTCTGGTATAGTGTGATCCGGGAAGGTCTGGGAAGGTTTTTCTTTTTCCCTTGGTTATTCATGGATGTCTATTTTCCTATGAACATTTAGATCATTTTATCTATTATATAAACAACCCTACTGGCATCCAAAAACTGCCTTAGAAGGGGATTTTTGAAGAACTGATTAAACCACAATTGCTTTTGCACCAATAGTTTACCCAATCAAAGAAAAGAGAACCTTTCCAGTTGTTCAAATATACTAATATTTCCTTTAATAAAATTGTATCACTTTTTTCATATAATACGCTTTTCTTGCTAAATATATTCTGAAGAATTTTATCATTTTTGCCAGATTTTAGATGAAACATTCCCATTTCCATTTTTTAGGTGCTTATTTCAAGCATAGAAACATTTTTTATTTAAAAAAATTATTTAGGTTGTATTCAGCTATCCTACCAGACTCCTACAAGTCTTATTAATGTTTTAAAACTAAAATCTCTTGGGTGTACTAAGTATACAATCACATAACTAGAAAAAAATGAGCATTATCTTTCTTTTCCAATATTTAAGCCAATCCTTTTTATTGGTTTTACTGCCTCTAAGACATTACTGAATGCGTTCTTGCTCAGTTCTGAGTTTAAATGAAACAGTAGATTTACTAGAGCTAACAGTTAATAGAGTTCATTGTTTAGAGTGACAGTTGGTAGTGATTTCTGGAAAATAATGTAAACTAAAAACAAAATTTTGAGTCCCCCACCATCTGAACGGACCCCCCATCTCAGCCAAGGGCATTCCAAAGTTAACCTGAAAAACTAGTTCAAGCTATGACAGGAAGAGGAAGTCGGATGTGCCTCATTATACCCTCCTCCCTTTTGGAATTCAGGCCCAGTGGATCAGCATTAGCATCAACACAGGCCTTAAGACTGATAAAGGAAGCTCTTAAAGTCTGATAAGAAATATTTACCACCTATTTTCTCTGAAGTCTACTACCCAGAGGCTTCACCCGTAGGACAAAACTTTGTTCTCCAAAACCACTTATGATAACCCACACATTCCTTTTTGTTGATTCCAGCTCTTTAGATAATAACTCTTTCAATGAAATGTCAATTAAAAAATCTTGAATCCACCTATGACCTGGAAGCCTCTGCTTCCAGTTGTCCCATTGTTCCAGACTGAAATAATGTACATTTTACATATATTGATTGATGTCTTATGTCTCCCTAAAATGTATAAAACCCTGTTATATACCAACCACCTTGGGCAAATGGTCTCAGGATTTCCTGAGGGCTGTGTCACAGGCCATTGGTCACCATATTTGGCTCGGAATAAACCTTTCCAAATATTTTAGAGTTTGACTCTTTTCATGGATAGTCGTCTCACATATTTAAGTAGTTTCCTTTCTACTTATTAGAAATGGTTACTGTATTTTTCATCAGGTGTCTAACTGTAATTACCGATTCAATCACAAGTTTTCTTCTTCCTTTTATGTGCTGAAATAATGACTAATGTTGATAGAATTTTTCGACCGACTCTGAACCAGTCTTGCATCTCTGGCATAACGTTGGTCATGGTGTATTCTTTTCACACACTGTGAAATTCTAATTGTTAAGATTTTGATTTTTTTTGCATCTATGTTCATAATTGAAACTGGTTTCTAGTTGCTTTATTTTTGTACTACCTTTCAGGTTTTATAAAGGAAATTAAGTAAATGAAATGGTGAACTTCCTTCTTTTGCTAAGTAGTTTTTTAAAATATACGCAATTGTTTAAAATGGTTTGGCAGGGAAGAGTTCCCATTAATCAAAATCAACATCAACATGCATACTAAAACCAATCAATCAGTCAGGCAGGTGCCCACTTCCTATTCCCCACACCACTGCCCAATATGATCTATGGTGAGAAACAGGAATATCCAATGTGGGACAATGAGTAGGTTAGGGGAGAAGACTTTAGGTAATGGCTTAATTAGACTCTAAAGGCATCCTACAGAAGTGTTTCCATGGGTGAGGAGAAGAAATTTAATCATGAGGTTCCAGGAACTTGACTTTAAACTACACACCATAATCTCAACATTTGGTTGAAAATGTCGTGATACTCAAAAAATGCTTTTCTCAATAAACATAACTGTGGGGAATCCCTGGTAATGAAAACTCTAAGAAATTTATGGAAATATGGTAGTTACAGCTGGGCGCAGTGGATCATGCCTGTAATCCCAGCACTTTGGGAGACCGAGGCAGGTGGATACCCTGAGGTCAGGAGTTTGAGACCAGTCTGATCAACAAGGTGAAACCCTGTCTCTACTAAAAACACAAAAATTGGCTGGGCATGCAGGTGCCTGTAGTCCCAGCTACTTGGGAGGCTGAGGCAGGAAAATTGCTTGAACCTGGGAGACAGGTTGCAGTGACCTAAGATCACACCTCCAGCCTAGGTGACAGAGCGAGACTCCATCTCAAAAAAAAAAAAAAAGAAAAGAAAAGAACAAAGAGCATTTATAGCAGGTTACCTTAATGTGAGGAAAGGAAGTAATTTAAATATGAATACATACATATTATACACATTATGTACCTGCCTTTTTGCAGCAAAAATAAACAAATGAAGCGTAACAGGAAACTAATACAATGGGTGGGAACAGGGTACAGGGATAGAAGAGGGAGTGACATTGTCTGAGCACACCTTTTGGTTGAGCTTTGGCTTTTAGAACCTTTTTAATCTGTTACGTATTTAAATAATAAATGAAGTCCACAAAGATGAGGAGTGGTATCTAAATTAAATAAAAATGAAAATAAACCTAACCATATTATAAATAAGTAACATATCCACCTAAGAGGTGGAAAAAAAAGCCTAGTCCAAGTAACTTCACATAGTACTTTATATGTCCTCTGTTTAAAAACAAAAGGAACTACAAAATAATCTTGAACTCTACTGTGAACGGAAAATAAAGACTCAGGACTCCAATTCACTATGCAAAAGATAGAAAAGTAAGCTGAAAGCTGAGTCATGCAAGAAGCTGTCATTCCTTTTGTTCCTAAGCAGAGAGCTACAAATAAAAGGTCAAATACCTCTACAGGTGGCTACTTTATGTTCCATTTTATCTTATGTAAAGTGACGACTTATTGAGCACTTCATTGATTTACTATTACCTAATTGACTATTCCCCTGCCTGCTCCTTTTCTCTGGCAACATATGGATTACCATACCCTCCCTCTTTGCCCTCCAGCCTACCTGTTCCCTTTAAATACTGAAGCCATCAAAATCATCATTGGAGAAAGGTACAGACTGTTTCTGTGATTCTGTGCTTATTTCCTCCCGGCATGTCCTTAACTTTGGCAAAATAAACTCCTAAACTGATTGAGATCTCTTATCTCAGATACTTTTTGGTTTACGCTACTTACTAAGTTCGTTCTTTTTGTTTGTTTGAGACAGGGTCTCACTCTGTCGCCCTGGGTGGAGTACAGTGGCATGATCATAGCTCAATGCAGGCTTGAATCCTCAGCTCAAGTGATCCTCCCACCCCATCCTCTGAGTAGGTGAGACTACAGGCATGCGCCACCACACCTGGATATTCTTTTTTTTTTAAGTAGAGATAGGGTCTCGCTATGTTGCCCAGGCAGGTCTCAAACTCCTGGGCTCAAGTGATCCTCCTGCCTCAGCCTCCCAAATGCTGGGATTACAAGCATGAGCCACAGCACCAGGCCTAAATTTGTTGTTTGTAGTGGAGGTGAATGTAACAACTCTGAAACTACTCTGTGTGTGTTACAGGATGAAGGGATGAGGCCAGGCTCCTCTTGCCCCACCTCATTCCCCGCAGTGTTGGCATCTATAGATTCCTTTAAGAGCCTAGCTCATCCACAAAGGCTGGCCTCAGGTTGCTCATCTCTCGCCTGCGGCCCCCTGGGCTGGAAGTGAGACCCAGCAGCAGCGCACACTAAACCAGCTTCGTCAAACATTCATTCTCATTCATTCAAAAACCAATTATTGGGGGGAGGGGGGTGGGCATCTATCTGGAAATTGGGGTTACATCTATGAAAAAGACACAGTTCCTGCTACCACAGAGCTTATAATCTAGTGCAAGTAGAACTAATGAGAACAAACCAGATTACTCTACATGGTGATAAGTGCTACCAAGGTAAAGGGACGAGGTGGGCAGAGGGGACCACTTCAGACTAGTTGGTCACGGAATGCCACTTTGGGCAGGTGACATACGAACTGAAACCTGAAAGGCAATGAACCTGCAATGTGAGGAACTACAGCAACTGAATTATAGGAAGAGGAAACACTAAGTATAATGACCCCGAGGCAAAGAGAAGCCTGGCCCATTTAAAGAACAGGAAGAAAGCTGGGAAGGATGGCTCAAGCCCATAATCCCAGCACTTTGGGAGGCTGAGGTGGGCAGATCATGAGGTCACGAGATCCAGACCATCCTGTCCAACATGGTGAAACCCCGCTACTGAAAATACAAAAATTAGCTGGGCATGGTGGTGCATGCCTGTAGTCCCAGCAACTCAGGAGGCTGAGGCAGGAGAATTGCTTCAACCTGGGAGGCAGAGGTTGCAGTAAGCCGAGATCGCACCACCGTACTCCTGAAAAGATTATTCCTGGCGGACGCGGTGGCTCATGCCTATAATCCCAGCACTTTGGGAGGCTGAGGCGGGTGAATCATCTGAGGTCAGGAGTTCAAGCCCAGCCTGGCCAACGTAGTGAAACCCCATCTCTGCTAAAAATACAAAAATTAGCCGGGCGTGGTAGTGTGCACCTGTAATCCCAGTTACTCAAGGTGCTGGTGCAGAAAAATCACTTGGACCCGGGAGATGGAGGTTGCAGTGAGCCCAGATTGCACCACTGCCGAGCCTGGGCTACAGAGTGAGACTTTGTCTCAAAAAAAAGATTATTCCAGCTGCTGTTTGGAGACTAGAATCTAAAGGGGCAAGTATGAAAGAGAGAATCCAGTCCAGATGCTCGAACAGTGGGCCCAGGTGAGATGACAGGTTAGGATGGCAGCAGTAGGAAAGAAGTGGCCAGACTGGGGATAAAGTCGGTAAATGCAGTCATGTTGATGGATTGGGTGTGCAGGGTGAAGAAAAGAGAGAAATCAAGTGTGGTGCCCAGGTGTTGGTTTGGGCAGCCAGGTAACTAAGATGTCATCTTAGTTCAATGCCATGAACTACTGAGATGGCAAAGGCTCAGGAACGAGGATGGAGGAGACGGGATCAAGAGTCCAGGATGCCTTATTCTTTTTTCTCTTTTTTTTTTTGTATTGAGTTTAGCAAATTGATCTTGTTGGGGTTGAAGGCCCTTCTGACACATACTCAGGAGTGTCTTAAGTACAAACTATTAATATATGGCTGTTTGCTCTGACCCACCCATTCTGAACCAGATCATAAAGCTGATCTAATCCTTGCCTTCATGTGTCTGGTTCCCTTCTTTCCTCTCAGGGCCCATTTCCAAGTAGTGCTCCCTCGCTCCCTCTTTTCTCTCCATTTCTGCAGGCCCTGTGCCTCAGACTCCAGAGCCCTCATCCAGCCTCTTTACCACTGTCTCTTTTTCCTTCCTGTACCTTCTGGCTCTTGTCTATTCCCACTGCTTTATTCTCCTCCCCTCCACATCACAGCAAGGTTGGAAAAATTCTAAGCACTTCAATTGCCAAAAGGATATCTGCCAACTTCCTTCCAGCTCCTTATTAATAAGACAATTTCTAGGAAGAGGTATCATCTTTGGCCACAGTTATATTTGGCATTACACACACTGACTTGACTCCATCTTCTGAGAATTAAGGTTTTCTTATATTCTTAATTGGAAATCAGCTAGGAGGGACAAGGAGTCCCCAAAGCATTAACAGATTACAGTTCAAAACTTCACAAATTAGTTAACTGGAATGTATTTGCTACACAGAAATAAAACATAATAAAGGTTTCTAACATATACTGTCCATCAGTTCATATCACTCAAATATTTGAAACAAAGTCCAGAACAAAGTAAGTAAAGCTCAGAGAGAAACCAGACAGTTTCCAATTCTCAATCCAAACTTCTCTTCTTTGCTGAATGCGGTGGCTAATGCCTATAATCCCAGGACTTTGGGAGGCTGAGGCGGCCAGACTGCTTGAGTCTAGGAGTTCAAGACCAGCCTGGGCAGCATGGCAAAACCGCATCTCCACATAAAACACAAAAATTAGCCAGTCGTGGTGGTCCATGCCTGTAGTCTCAGCTACTCAGGAGGCAGAGGTGAGAGGACTGTTTGAGCCCAGAAGGTTGAGGTTGCAGTGAGCTATGATCATGACACTGCACTCCAGCCTGGGTGACAGAGTAAGACCCTGTCTCAAAAACAAACAAAAAAGCAAAAAATTATCTTCTTCCCCAGATGACTGACACAAGGACTGCCTAAAACTTCAGAGTCAAACCCATTACTCTCTCTACCAAAAGGAGTAAGGACTTACCCTGGGACCCTATCAGAAAATCACAGAAGAAAATAAGAACAGTATGGGGGTTGGGAGGGCTGCTTCTTTAGATCAGCTATTATTAGTTGCAATTTTAAAAACCTAGGTTTGGCCGGCTGCGGTGGGTCACGCCTGTAATTCCAGCACTTTGGGAGGCTGAGGCAAGCAGATTACTTCAGGTCAGGGGTTTGAGACCAGGCTAGCTAACATGGTGAAACCCTGTCTCTACTAAAAATACAAAAATTAGGCGGGCATGGTGGTGGGCACCTATAATCCCAGCTACTTGGGAGGCTGAGGCAGGAGAATCACTTGAACCTGGGAGGCAGAGGTTGCAGTGAGCTAAGTTCGTGCCATTGCACTACAGCCTGGGCAACAGAGCAAGACTCCATCTCAAAATATAAGCACGAAAAAACAAACAAAAAACACCCCTAGGCTTTAAAAGATCAAGTACTGCCCAGGGTTACTATGTGACTAAGTATCAGTCAGCTTAGTTGAAAGATAGATCTTGCTAAACTCATACTTTGCACTGCATTATTCCATCATCTGGGCAGGATATCAGTGGTTCATGAAATTTCCAATGACTTTTCAAAGATACTTCTTTTGGGAAAAAAAAATGTTACAGACATTTTTTGATAGTAAAATACACCATCACAAACTTATTTAGCAAAACGTAAGAAAAAAATTAAAGATTAATTGATTCAATCTAAGATTGCCAAATTACCATCTTTTTTTTTTTTTTTTTTTTTTTTTTTTTTTTTTTTTTTTTTTTTTGAGGCGGAGTCTCGCTCTGTCGCCCGGACTGGAGTGCAGTGGCCAGATCTCAGCTCACTGCAAGCTCCGCCTCCTGGGTTTACGCCATTCTCCTGCCTCAGCCTCCCGAGTAGCTGGGACCACAGGCGCCCGCCACCTCGCCCGGCTAGTTTTTGTATTTTTAGTAGAGACGGGGTTTCACCGTGTTAGCCAGGATGGTCTCGATCTCCTGACCTCGTGATCCGCCCGTCTCGGCCTCCCAAAGTGCTGGGATTACAGGCTTGAGCCACCGCGCCCGGCCCAAATTACCATCTTTAATTAATAAAAATGGTCACTATAAAAACTTGACTTTGGGCCACTCAGGTAAAAAGTACTTTAGAAAGTTAAGACAATTGTTCTTATTTTTTAGAGACAGGGTCTTGCTCTGTCACCCAGGCTAGAAGGCACAATCATAGCTGACTGCAGCCTCGAACTTCAGGGCTCAAGCAATTCTCCCACTTCAGCCTCCCTAGCAGCTAAGACTACAGGCATGCACAATGCCCAGCTAATTAAAAAAAATTTTTTTGGCCGGGCACAGTGGCTCATGCCTGTAATTCCAGCACTTTGGGAGGTCGAGGCGGGCAGATCACAAGGTCAGGAATTCAAGACCAACATGACCAACATGGTGAAATCCCGTCTCTACTAAAAATACCAAAATTAGCCACGTGAGGTGGTGCAGGCCTGCAATCCCAGCTACTCAGGAGGCTGAGGCAGGAGAATAGCTTAAAGCTGGGAGGCGGAGATTGCAGTGAGCCAAGATCGTGCCATTGCAATCCAGCCTGGACAACAAGAGCAAAACTCCATCTCCAAAAAAAAAAAAAATTTTTTTTTTAAATTTTTTTTAATTTTTTCAAAGATAAGGGCTAGTTATGTTGCCCAGGTTGGTCTCAAACTCCTAGGCTCAAGCAATGCTCCCACCTTGACCTCCCAAAGCATTGGGATTACAGAAGTGGGCCACCACACCCAGCCAAATGTCACTTTTTTCAATTAAGACAGTTGTCTTTGCCAGGCATGGTGGCTACACCTATAATCCCAGCACTTTGGGAGGCAAAGGCAGGAAGATGGCCTGAGTCCAGGAGTTCGAGACCAACACGGACAACATAGCAAGATCCCATCTCTACAAAAAACAGAAGAAAAAAAATTAAATTCATTAGAGTGTATTTTGTTTTACTCCATCACACTTACCACCACATGACAATTTTTGTGTTGTTACTGTCTTCCTCCACTAGATTGTAGTTTCAATAAAAGAATGGATTCTGTCTATTTTGTTCATTGCTATATTCCAAGCACCTATTAACAGTCCCTGGCCCATAGTAGATATCTGATGAATAATTTTTCAGTGTTGAAAGAAAAATGAACTTTCAAAAACTGGGAATAGAACATAAAAGCATAATCCAGTGGAGGAAGTTAAGTCTGGGGAAGAAGGTTCCAGTGAGATGTCCTGATGGTGTGAGACATGATCATGTATGAGGTGCGAAGCAGAAGAAGCTTGTTACGTTCACACAGGTGCCACAGGTCTCTTGTGTTTAAATTGTCACATTTAACTGACCGAACAGCACTTCTGTGCTCACTTGCACATGACTTCTTTCTTGCAGGCTGTTTCTTCATCTGAGCCTTTTACTTTACTTAAACTGTAATTCCAAAACCGCTTGGTTTTCTGATTTTTCAGCTCTAATAGATCAGAAGTTAGAATCAGAATGGCTTCAGAGGAGCAAGCACACTAGTTTAGAGACAGTCTGGCGGCCAATATGCTGACAACCAGGAAAAAGAAAATAAAGCGGACACCCAAAAAAAGCACACGGATCTGGTATCATTTCGTTTCAATTCAAATATATCCAAATACACACACACATGCACACACACACACACACACATATATATATATATACCGTGAAAGTTTTGCTATTTCAGGACGAGTAACTGATTTTCATAATGATGACATTTCATCGAGAAAAGCTTAGACTGTGTTCTGTAGACCGTGCTTAAAAGAAACACAAAGCTCTATCAACCTTTATTAATTTCTATAAGATTATAAATGTAAAAGTTTGGTCATTTAAGAGGATAAAGTAATCAGCTGGAAAATTTAGTTATGTAGAATACCCAGTCCCTGGAGATGATAGCTTTTTGGGTTTTATTTTGAGGGTCTATTATGTCACAGGAGCCACAATAAGTCCTTGCTTTTTCTGGAATCTTCTCAACAACTCTCATAAAACTTAAGCATTCCTATTTTCTAGATTAGAAAACTGAGGTAAAAGAGGGTAACTGTATCTCCAAATCAGAGATACTGACAATGGTACATCTGGGATTCAAACTCAGGTGTAGACTACAAATCACATGCTCTTTCTTCACAGCGAGCTGCCTTCACAGCACTAATTAACTCAGGGAAGTGAAGTATTCAGCACCCTTGGTGAAAAAATGAGACATCTTAGAGGACAACAGAATTCAGCATTGCTCTCCAAAGCCATGAGTCTAGAATCCAAACCTGTATTTGCCACCCTTTTTTATTATACTCTCTGTATTTCCTGTGGCTTAAAAGATTGAATGTCTATTTGTGATAGTCGAAGAATTCAATATTATCTATTAATATTATGGATTCACCATGCACTAACTCTCTAATATTTTCTTTACCTTTTATTCTTCAGTCAATGAAAGACAAAAAATCATTCCATTATAAAGCAGGAAATGTGGGACATTCACATAAATATGGGTGATATGGATGAAGCCAAAACTAACTGGTGAAGGAACACCAAAATTTAGATGTCTCCATGGAAACTCAACTTTTTGGCAGTGTTGTCATTCAAATATCACCACTTTTTTTGTTTTGTTTCAGTTCCATATGAGAAAGACACTTTTCAGACATCATTCTCTGGTAAGAAGTAACAAGATATTTCAGGCTAGAAATACATGTTCTCCTTTTAAAACATAAGAAATCATATTAACATATAGAACTAAATGATATTTTATTTTGCCTTATGCTTATGTAAAATTCCAACTTACCATATCTGTGCTAAAACAGGTTGAGGTAACCCAGATTGAAAAAAAAAGTTTCTAGCTTGATCACCTGTAAATTAAATGGAAAAGGTTTCAGGAAAAAAAAAAAAAAAAAAAAAAAAAAAAACAACAGCTAACAGAAATCCTCTAACAGCAAAATTATAAAATTTAAAAAGAGGCTGGTAATACTATAAATACCGAGTTGAGTGCATTATAAAAGTTCAAGGATAAGCCCAAAGGCAACAGTACAACAATCCATCAGCACTGACTTTAGGATTAAAAAAAATCATTTCAATAAGGGCCTACCATTTCCTGGCATAGATTTTCCACTTTAATTAATCTGCTATTAACTAAGGATGAATAGCTACCCGCTGTGCAATAGCACATTTATAGGAATCCTTAGGAAACCGATGACCCATACCTTCACTTTATAAAAAAATTTATTTGCCATTCCCAATACCTATACTCCAAATTCTGGGTACTTCTGATATATTTACGGAGAATAACAATGATTAAGAACCACACCTGAGGTCAGGAGTTGAAGACCAGCCTGGCCAACATGGTGAAGCCCCATCTCTACCAAAAATACAAAAAATAAGCTAGGCGTGGTAGTGGGCGCCTGTAATCCCAACTACTTGGGAGGCTGCGGCAGGAGAATTGTTTGAAACTGGGAGGCAGAGGTTGCAGTGAGCAGAGATCATGCCATTGTACTCCAGCCTGGGCAACAAGAGCGGAACTCTGTCTCAAACAAACAAACAAAAAAATTAGCAGGGTGTGGTAGCAGAACAATTCCCCAGGAAATAAAGATTCCATTTTTTCCAAAGTGAATTCCTGAAAAATAATCAAACAGGAAAATTAGTTTGTTTATTTTTTGAGATGGAGTCTCACTCTGTCACCCAGGTTGGAGTGCAGTGGCGTGATCTCAGCTCACTGCAACCTCTGTCTCTTGGGTTCAAGCAATTCTCCTGCCTCAGCCTCCCAAGTATCTGGGATTACAGGCGCTCACCACCACACCCAGCTGATTTTTTAATTTTAGTAGAGATGGGGTTTCACCATGTTGACCAGGCCGGTTTGGAACTCCTGACCTCAAGTGATCTGCCCGCCTCAGCCTCTCAAAGTGCTGGGATTACAGGTGTGAACCACTGGTCCTTTGATCTTAACAAATTCCCATAAATTATATGCACAAACAAGTGGTTTGACATGCACTAAAAACTGCAAACAAGGTATGATTCTATTACGTGTAAAAAAATTATAAAAGGACAGGCACAAGGTTAAGGCCAAACAGGTAAATGTCTCTCCTTGGTCATATTTGCCCATCTCGGCTTTGCACAATAGAGTTTCCACAGACATCTGCACTACTGATAAGTAAAAATGAAAAAATGCTGACTCTGATTACCAGTAATGAATCCAGATATTGGCTTTAAACTATGGAACTGCTGATCATGCTTCGCTCTTTCCTCTACAGTTATGGCCCAGATATCCAGGCTGCCTAAAATCCAAAGAAAAGACAAATTACTCAGGGAGAAAAGCAGAACAAAATGCTCTCACACACTATTTCCACAGCACTTCAAGATTCTGTCTATATATTATAAAGACTTGATAAAGTCACATCTGCTTGTCCTTGGAAGTTATGCATATAAAGTTAGAAAATTAAGTGTAAAACAGGACACAAAATGTAAGAAACAGAAAGAGAGAGAAAGGGAGGGAAAGGAAAGAAGAGGCACACATTCCTTTTTTAGAAACTTATCTTATAAGTTAGCAAGATTATAGTAAATTAATAATTTACTTACATAAACCCAAGCAACAGACTAAATTAACTTAAACCTAATACTGTACCCTCAAGTGCCTTAAATACCACAAGCAAAAGTTATGAAAGAAGTTGAGTGTGATAAATATCCATGAAAATCTTTTGGGGGGGTGATTAAAATATTAATATATTAGATTGTGGTGATGGTTACACAACTATAAATTTGCTAAAAATTATTATACAGCTAAAGCTAGTAAATTTTATGGAATATAAATTACATTTCACTAAAGCTGTTTTTAAAAATGGGTATCTCAGGATGCAGGAAGCAGAGTTAAAAAAAAAACAAGAGGGGCAGGGATGTCCTGATATGAAATAATAGCCAAAGAGAATGGGTTTTAGGTTTTCCTTCAGTTTCAGCTCTTAGGCTGACTAGATGTCTACTCACGACTGAGATCTTGCTGACTTTAGTCCTAGGTCTCCTCAAATTGACTAAAATAATTCTAGATTATATACATGGAAAGCTTTCAAAAGCTTGGACACCTTCCACAAAACTGGGAATACACAATACGTATGTTTCACACAAAATGTGAATGTGCCCAGCACACCAGCAAAAACATCTAAACATTGCATCTCTTCTCTCTACCGGGTCTAGTATGACACTGACTAATAAAATAAAAATCCATTCAGTCACTGGAAAAATATTTACTGTGGGGACGAAGTGGTGTCCAAGACAGAGATGACCCCTTCCCTCACAGGCCTTACAGGTCTGCAACTTCTAGAAGAAATTTTCACTGCCCTGTCAGAATTCATCCCTGTAACTATAAACAAAAACCAAAAATTGTACAGTAATTAAGGGGAACAAAAATAAAATAGAATAGTAATTCTGAAAAGTTTGCAGATCTCTGCACCAGAATCCCACAGAGACTTTTACTCTCTTCATGATGAGATTAGACAGCTTCCAAGAGTAATCTGTTAATATGAATTTTTAATAAGTATTTTTTAATAAGTACTACTTTTTAATAAGTATTTTTGTTAAAAAGTAACTTGGGTGTAAGCAAGAACAATTAACAATTTCCTAATAACATTAGGAAAAATTAGCCACAAAACACATTTTATGCAGACTGATACATTTCAAACTTATGTTTAGTTTAATTAAAGTAAAACAAACAAAAATGTCATGCTTCAAATCCAGGCTTTGAAAAAGTGTAAATGACCCCATCACTTCAAAAAATAACTTGCTGATAAAAAAACAGAGGAGTGGGGGAAAATTCACTAAGAGACTTGGGAAAGACATGGCCTAATTGCAATGTTTGTATCTTATTTGGATCCCAATTTAAACAAACAAACCATAACAAGAAATGTCTAAAGACTATCAGGGAAATGTCCGAAGACTATAAGGTACAGATTAGATACAGCAAACATTTTATAGGTACGATAATATGGTATTGTACATTTATTTATTTATTTATTTATTTATTTTGAGATGGAGTCTTGCTCTATCACCCAGGCTGGAGTGCAGGGGTGCGACCTCGGCTCACTGCACCCTCTGCCTCCCAGGTTCATGTCATTCTCCTGCCTCAGCCTCCCGAGTAGCTGGGACTACAGGCGCCCACCACCACGCCCGGCTAATTTTTGTATTTTTCGTAGAGACAGGGTTTCACTATGTTGGCCAGGCTGGTCTTGAACTCCGGACCTCAGGTGATCCACCGGCCTTAGCCTCCCAAAGTGCTGGGATTACAGGCGTGAGCCACCACACCCGGCCCGGTATTGTAAATTTTTATAGGTGTGATAATGCCACTGAAGTTACATCTTTAAATGTTTTCTTATCTTTTAGGTACACATAATAAAATATTTATAGATGAAATGATATGATGCCTGGGAGTTGCTCCAAAAGAATCCAGATGAAACAATATTGGGCATGAGTTGATAATTAATGAAACTATATGATGGAATACATGAAGGTTGATTACATTATTTTCTCTACTTTTTAATTTTAAATTTGCCACAATATCAAGTTTTAAAAATCTGGTCCCAAAGTACATTAAAAAGAGAAATTTCTGAAAACTTACCACCAAAAGGTGTTGGAAACTGAGCCATGGTTCTGTTACTTTTACCTTGCTAATCGACGCCTGTAAGTGAAATGCAACATTTAAGTTTATGAAAACTTAATTCCTGTATAATCATAAACACACCAACATGCTATCTTTAATGGTCAGAGGACTAATACTAGAGCCAGAGCATAGCTCTACAATTAAGGAATTCATTCATTCACGTGTTACTTTTTAAATATAGAGTTGTCCCTCATTATCCCAGGAAGATACGTTCCAAGACCTCCCATGGATTTAAAAAAAAATCCGTGGATCCTCAAGTCCCTGATATAAAATGGCACAGTATTTGCACATAACCTAAGCAAGTCCTCCTGCATACTTTAATCTCTAGGTTACTTACAACACCTAATACAACGTAAATGCTATGTAAACGACTGCTATACTGTATGCTTAGAATTCCGTACATGTTTAGTACAGATGCAATTTTTTTCCCCCAAATGTTTTCAATCTGTGGTAGTCTGAAGCTACAGACTTTGTGAAACCGATGGATACGGAGGGCTGACTATACCCTTTTCTTAACCATCTATAAATACCAGTCCATCTACTTGATGGATATAATCAAAGCTTCTTTTCATTGAGCACTTAGAACATGCTACACATTATACTAGGTAATTCATAGGTCTTATCTCTTCTACTCATCATCACAGCCCTGTGAGATAGGTTACCATTATTACCATCCCCATATTATGGATCAGGAAAATGAAAATCAGAGAGGGTACGTGATTAGCGCAATACCATTCGTTTGGTGACCAAAGGCTGTGGAGTTAGCAGGACAGCTAACTCCACAGCCTTTCTCCCACGAAAAGCACTGAAAGATTTTGAGAAAGACTGTAAACAAGGTATATTACACTAACATCTGTCCCAGAATACCAAACACAAATTTAATGCTCCAAAAATCTCCATCAGGCATTATTTATTCATGAACAGCCGATGTGAAAAAAAGTCAGTCCTCTTCTCTAACTAAAAACAAAAATCCAGATTTAGGGCCAGGTGTAGCGGCTCACGCCTGTAATTCCAGCACTTTGGGAGGCTGAGGCAGGCAGATCACGAGGTTAGGATATCGAGACCATCCTAACATAGTAAAACCCCGTCTCTACTAAAAATAAAAAAATTTTAAAAAATTAGCCGGGCATGGTGGCAGGGACCTGTAGTCCCAGCTACTCGGGAGGCTGAGGCAGGAGAATGGCGTGAACCCGGCAGGTGGAGCTTGCAGTGAGCTGAGATTGCACCACCACACTCCAGCCTGGGCTACAATGCAAGACTCGGTCTCAAAAAAATCCAGATTTAGTGAATATTTTTCCTTATGTTTAACAGGGTAAATGCACAGTTAAAAATGAGTATTGGCTGGGCGCAGTGGCTCACACCTGTAATCCCAGCACTTTGACAGGCTGAGTCATGCAGATCACTTGAGTCCAGGAGTTCGAGATCAACATGGCAAAATCCTGTTTCTAGTGAAAATACAAAAATTAGCCAGGCATGGTTGCATGAGCCTGTAGTCCCAGCTACTCCGGAGGCTGAGGCGGCAGAATAACCTGAGCTCGGGAGGTCAAGGCTACAGTGAGCTGAGATCACTGTACTCCAGCCTGAGCAACTGGAGTGAGACCCTGTCTCAAAAATAATAATTAAATAAGTAAATAAATGAGTACTACTCACAGATTTAAAATCTTAAATTTAGATTTAAAAAAATGACAGTCTCTTGCCCTAATACATCTCAATTTCATCTTCCAATTTGTCCACAGAAGTTTTTTCCAACTACCACATTTTAAAATTTCCAAAAGCACCTTCTCATTCTCTGTTCTTCTGTTTCTTGGATCACTGGATTCCTCTGGGTTCCTTTTTCGTTCATTGGCTCGTTGACTGGGTCTCTTTCACTTTTTTTTTTTTTTTTGAGACAGAATCTCACTTTGTTGCCCAGGCGATCTCAGCTCACTGCAACCTCTGCCTTCCAGGTTCAAGGAATTCTCTTGCCTCAGCCTCCTGGGTAGCTGGGATTACAGGCACGCCCCACCATACCTGACTATTTTTTGTATTTTTAGTAGAGATGGGGTTTCACCATGTTGGCCAGGCTGGTCTCGAACTCCTGACCTTGTGATCCGCCCGTCTCAGCCATCTCTTTCACTTTTAAGGTTTTTCTCATATATCTAGTGATCCCTGGATGTGCCTCCATATTTAATAGTGAGACACTAAAAAACTGCCCAAGCTCAGCGTGGGTGGCAGGTTTGTTGACCGATGGGCTTCTCTGTAAAACGATTAGGTATATTGAGTCCCCTTGTCATTGGGAGACCTCCAAATGTTCAGTATGTGGAGGTTTCTTCATCGAAGCTGTTAAGTTTTGCCAGACAGAACGAAGTGCTGGGTGGGGTGCGAAGGGATCAACTCATGTAAGTGCTGCCTTGAGGAGGAGTGAAGGAAGGAAGGAGCAGGTAGGGTCCTACACTTCAGTGTGCAGACTTGTACAGGCTCACTTGACTTTCAATCCTGTGCTTCACCTCTAGTCTGGAGCACTTCCGGTTCTAGTGCTCCTCCCATTTCCCCAGCACACAGGGGACTGAAGTAGTTACCCATCTGCTGGGGTATAGGAGAGAAAGGTCTAAAAGATCTGGATATGGATTTTTAAGGAATTTCCACTGTGAGCTGTAAAACTGACTTCAGCCTTTTGGAGTATGTGGAGCCTCCAAGCACAAGGAACTCTCTCAAGATATCCTGGGGCATGCTGATTTGCATCTCCCTAACTGACCTCTGCAGGTACTTAGGTGGTATCTTCCTCTGTGAACTCATTTACTACTCCTCCATTCACTTTCTGTTTTGAAAAATTGTTAAAATCTTTGGTCATTGTCTCCTTTACTGTTACGTTTCTCCTTATGAATTAAGATTTTATTTATTTATGTGTTTTATTATTTTATTTATTTTTTGAGAGTCTTGTTCTTTCCCCAGGCTGGAGTGCAGTGGCGCAATCTTGGCTCACTGCAACCTCCACCTCCTGGGTTCAAGTAAGTCTCCTGCCTCTGCCTCTCAAGTAGCTAGGATTACAGGTGACACCATCCCATCCGCCCGGCTATGAATTAACATTTTAAAGCTTCCTTTGAGATTATTGCAGACTCTAGGACACCATATTTAACCAGAGGTCTGTAAACCCAGTTGTGAATCAGACTACTTCTCATTGTAGATTCCCTTTAGAAACTGCAGCTGCCCTTCTTTTCCTCCACAATCTCTCATTCAATATACTGTATGGGCAACCTTGATAATTCTCTCAAAACTTTTAGTGTGTTTTATCTCACTTAGTCCTCATAAAATCCTTTTGGAATCAACATGTCATGTATCTTTTTGTAGAGCTTCCCAAAAATGCTAAGCTCTGATTTTAAATGCATAGTATAACAGATATTTAATATATATGAGAATACATTCTGCTCAGTTTTACTTCTGTTTTTTTACTTTGTTGCAAAATGAAGAGGTTATTGATTTCTCTTCTTTGTATCCAGCTACTTTACCACTTTCTCATTAGTGCTAATAGTCTCACAAATGAATCTTCTTAGATTTTCTAGATCTACATCTTCTGAAAATAAAGAATTTAGCCTTACATTACTAGCCCAAAGCAATAATACTAAGCTATACAAAACAGTTGTGATAGCAATAATTTTGCTATTGCCTGCGATTTTCACAGTGATAGTTTTGGTATTTCATATTTTAATAGGTTGGTTTGTTGTTGTATTTTAGTAAAGATTATTTACCATGTTTATGTAGTTTCCTTCTATTCCTATTTTTTATAATTGTATTAAGAAATGGCTAAATTTTTTTCAGAAGCTTTTTAAGCATCTAGTGAGATAATGAATTTCTCCTTTACTTACATGCTGAATTACAGTGACATATTTGCAAATACTGAATTATCCTAGAATTTGTACAATAGAACAATTCATATATGCATGTTATTCTTTCACTACACAGCTAGGTTTGATTTGCTAATATTTTCTTTAAGAAAATGTTATACATAATACTATGCAAGAAATGCAAATCCAGAGGAAATGCATGCATTTCTATTTCCCTATAAATCTTGAAAATTATCTTAGGAAAAAATGATTTTATGAAGTTAGCATTAGCTTCATACTAAACTATGACACTGAAAGCATTAAAAAGAGACCATTTTTACTTACACATACAATAATTTTACGCCTTACTTTAAATATTTCACAGCTACTGTGAGAGGATCACAGCAGCAAACATAAGTATAACTCTTATGATTTAAAATATACTTTAGTCATTATCAGGTCCTGACAAAGCACCTAGGACTATTTGTTATTTATCATCCTACTCTAGAACTTAGGAAATAATTCTCACCCTAGGTGAATCTCTACCCCAAAAGCCTTCACCTCACCATGACCAATATTAGATTACATTTACCTTCTGGCCCTTCTGACCTCCAACTCTACTTCTCCTTCATCTGTATCTCTTAAGTGACAACCAAAGGGACTCCACGTTCTCTCCCTTTCCCTCCCTAATTAAAGCCCTATTTCTTTAGTGTCATGTTCTCAGCTGGATGTGAGCAAGGAATCCACCTAATGAAAACTAAATTATGTTTATGTATGAATGAAGATGTACCTTTCAGACTTATTCACTAACACAATAGCCAAATGATGGTTTAAAGATGAGGCTGGAATTTTCCCACATAATTTTCTTCTAACCACAGGTCTTTCCAATGCCAATCACAGTGAGGTTCTCCCTGGCTCCCAAGGAACCCCAGACGATAGTAGTACCATGTAGACGAAGAAACATCTTTCAATCACATCTCCTTTTCTGTTCTATGCTACCTGGACAGACCATGGAGATGACATCTTGGTTTAAAGTGTTTTGTCCTACCGTTATATATGTTTGCTGTATGAATTACTATAATCTGAAAAAAATATAGTAATTTGTAAAAGGCTACCATGTTGAGACCGGGAACGGTGGCTCACGCCAGTAATCCCAGCACTTTGGGAGGCTGAGGCAGGCAGATCACGAGGTCAGCAGAGCGAGACCATCCTGGCTAACATGGTGAAACCCCGTATCTACTAAAAATACCAGAAGAAATTAGCTGGGTGTAGTGGCAGGTGCCTGTAGTCCCAGCTACTAGGGAGGGTGAGGCAGGAGAATGGCGGGAACCCGGGAGGCGGAGCTTGCAGTGAGACTAGATCATGCCACTGCACTCCAGTCTGGGAGACAGAGCAAGACTCTGTCTCAAAAAAAAAAAAAAAAAAAAAAAAAAAAAGGCTACCATATTGAAAAAGAATAATCACATATCCAAGACATTAAATAATGTCACAAAACCTGGTCGGGCACGGTGGTTCCCACCTGGAATCCCAGCACTTTGGGAGGCTGAGGCAAGCGGATCACTTAAGGTCAGGAGTTTGCGACCAGCCTGGCCAACATGATAAAATCCTGTCTTTAATAAAAATAGAAAAATTAGTTGGGCATGGTGGTGGTCGCTTGTAATCCCAGCTACTCGGGAGGATGAGGCACAAGAATCGCTTGAACGCAGGAGGCAGAGGTTACAGTGAGCCAAGATCCTGCCACAGCACTCCAGCCTGGGCAGCAACAGCAAGACTCAGTCTCAAAAATCAAAATAAAATAAAATGTCACAAACCAGAGTTCTGCTTCTGCTATAGCAGACAGAACACAAAATGTAACTATAATACTTGAAGACAATAAGAAGTAAAAGTAGGCAGATTTGGGAGGTGAGTAAAAAGTTTCTAAAAAGTTTCCTTTTCGTGGAGTAAAAAGTTTCTTTTTCCTCTTTTCTCTACAACTCTGCCCCACAGGTTGGCCCCAGTCAGGAAGATAGGCAGTGAAGCACAGGTGCAGAGACTAAAACTCCAGCAGAAACACAGTCTTTGTGGTTAAAGGAATTAATGAAAAAGGCACCTGTGGGCTATAAAGTGTGGAGAAAAGCAGACAGGAAAAAGCTAGAAATGGGGACCTGCCATTGTGTGAATGAATTCCTGCTCATCTCAGGCTCACACCTGAGATATGGATATGCACAGCAGGCTCAAAGTAGCACAGCACTTGTCTTGAAAACTAAACTGAGAAAGGAACCCCTGTCCACAGACAATACAGATAATTTATAGTATGGTATATAACCAAGGTAGATCTAACCAAGTTAGATACTTACTGAAACAAACCGCATTCTGCAGAGGATTACAACAGCACACAACAGCTATACAACATGAAACTCACAATGTCCAGGATATAATCCAAACTACTGGACATACAAAGAAGTAGGAAAATCTGACAAATTCTAAAAAAAAGAAAAAAAAAATGCATCAACAGATGCCAACTCCAAGACAATGAAAATGTTGAAATTATCACACAAAGACTGTGGAACAGCCATTACACCTACTTTCCATGAGGCAAACACAAACACAAATGAATGGAAAGATACAAGTTATCAGCAGAGAAAGAAAAACTAGTTTAAAAAGAATCAAATGTAAATTTTAGAGAGAAACTAAGATCTTTAAGAATTAACGCAAAGCAAAAGAAATTGCAAACATCTGAATAAATATAAAATGATTTTATATTATTAAGCTCTTTAAAATAAGGCAGGAGAATCACTTGAACCCGAGAGGCGGAGGTTGCAGTGAGCCGAGATCACACCACTGCACTCCAGCCTAGCGACCGTGCAAGACTCCGTCTCAACAACAAGAACAAAAACTTCCCCCAAAAGAAAGCGGTAGTCTGTTTCACTGGTGAATTCTTTCAAAGAAGAAATAATACAAAAATCATGCAAAGTTTTTCAAACAAAAAGATCACTGCCCACCTCACTTTTTGAGGTCATACAACTATTAAGCTCTTTAAAATATGTAGACTGTTGAAAACAAATATTGTAACCCTGTGTAGTAGGATTTCAACATAAATATAACACATATAATAACTAACATAAATGTCTCGGGGGGGAGAGTAAAGGGACTTATATGGCTGCAAGCCTTCTACATTCTATATGAAGTGATAAAATATTAACTCTAAGTTGATTATAAAAGGTTAAGTAAATATATTTACTACCTGGAGCAATTACACAACACACACACACACACACACACACACACACACACACACACACAGAAAAAGATACGGCCAAAAAGTCAAGAGGCAAATGAAAATGGAATGTTAAAAATCCAAAGATGTCAAGAAAAAAGAAACAGAAGAAAGAAAGAAAAAAAAAAAAAAAAAAACAGAAAGGACAAACAAAACCAATAACAGGAAGATGGCAGGTCTAATTCCAACAACCGATAATTACATTAAATGTTAATACTCTAAACAATAACAGAGAAAAAAACTTGGAAAAAGAAATGTAAACCAACAATAAGTAGAAGAAAAGAAATTACAATGATACGGCAGAATGAATAAAAATTCAGACAATAGAGAAAATTATAAAATCAAAATCTGGTTCTTTGAAAAAAAAATTTATGAACCTCAAGCTAGAGACAGAGAAAAATAAAATCATAGAAATAAGGGGCATCCCCATCAATCCTACACTTAAAAAATAATAAATAGTAAAAACAGCTTTATGCCAACAAATTTGACAGTGTAGATAAAAGAAACAAATTTCTTGGAAAATAAAGCTTACTAAAATTGATACGAGAATCTGAATACTCCTATATTTATTAAAGAAGCTGATTTTATCATTAATAACCTTCCCCGCTGGGAGCCGTGGCTCACGTCTGTAATCCCAGCATTTTGGGATCACAAGGTCAGGAGATCGAGACCATCCTAGCCAACGTCTCTACTAAAAATACAAAAATTAGCTGGGTGTGGTAGCACGTGCCTATAGTCCCAGCTACTCGGGAGGCTGAGGCAGAAGACTCACTCGAACCCGAGAGGCGGAGGTTGCAGTGAGCCGAGATCACACCACTGCACTCCAGCCTGGTGACGGAGCAAGACTCCATCTCAACAACAACAAAAAAACTTCCCCCAAAAGAAAGCCATAGTCTGTTTCACTGGTGAATTCTGTCAAAGAAGAAATAATACAAAAATTATGCAAAGTTTTTCAAACAAAAAGGAGATCACTGCCCACCTCACTTTTTGAGGTCATACAACTATAATATCAAAACTTCACAGACATTACAAAAAATAAATAATAGAACAAGATCCCTAAAAAATATAGATACAAAAATCATTCACAAGAATTAAAAATTGAACACCAATATCATATAAAAAGGATACTAAAATATAACCAAACAGTTTATCCTAGAAATGCAAGGTTAAACCATTCAGAAAATGTAATATACCATATTAGCAGAATAAAGCAGACGCCCAGATGATCATGTGAATAGATATCTTTTTAAAAGCTTCTGACAAAAACTCAACATTCAATCATGATTTAAAAAAAACCTCTCAGCAAATCAGAATTAGTAGGAAACTTTTACAGATAATAGGGCACCCATGAAAAACCTACATCTAACATCACAGTTAACGGTTAAAGACTGAATTTCTCAGCCTGAGATCAGGAAGAAGGCAAGGATATCTGCTTTTCCCACTTCTACGCAACATTGATGTGGAGATTCTACTCAATAAAGTATTAAGGTAAGAAATAGCAAAAAATAGGCATAAAGATTGGAAAATAAAAATAAAGCTCTCCTTATTTATAGATATCACTGTTTATAAAGAAAATCCCAGAGACTCTAGAAAACAATGACTATATTCAGTAAGTGAATTTAACAAAACTGCAGGATAAAAGGTTAATGTATTAAAATGAACTGAATTCTTAAATACTAGCAAGCAAAAAATTGGAGAGTGAAATTAAGAAAAACAACTGTTTTACAGTAGCATCAAAAAATGTAAAATTTCTAAATGTAAATTTAACAAAAGACAGGCTGGGCACGGTGGCTTACACCTGTAATCCCAGCACTTCAGGAAGCCAAGGTGGGCGAGTCACCTGAGGACAGCAGTTCGAGACCAGCCTGACCACTAAAAATACAAAATCAGCCAGGCATGGTGGCACATGCCTGTAATTCCAGCTACTTGGGAGGCTGAGGCATGAAAATTGCTTGAACCTGGGAGGCCAAGCCTGGGCAACAAGAGTGAAACTCCGTCTCAAACACACAAGCAAAAAAACACATACAAGGCCTCTGCACTTAGAATGGCAAAATATTGTAAAGAAAACTTAAAGAAAACCTAAGTAAATGGTACTAAGATACTAAGTTCATGGGTTAGAAGATTAAATATTGTGAAAATGCCATTATCTCCAAAGGGTTTGTATATTCAATGCAATCCCAATCAAAATTGCAGCAGGCTTTGTGGCAGAAATTGGCAAGCTGATAGTAAAGACCTAGAATAAGCAGAGCAGCTTTTTAAAAGAACAAAGTTGAAAGATTTACCCTGATTTCAAGATTTACTATAAAACAACAGTAGTCCAGGCCTTCTGTGATTGGTGTAAAGAGACAGATCAATAAAACAGAAAAGAAGAGTTCAGAAAGACCTACCCGTTTGGTTAATTGATTTTTGGCAAAGTTGTAAAGACAAATCACTGGAGGAAAAAAGTCTTTCAACAGACAAAGTAGATTAACTGGATATCCAGGTGGAGAGAAAGACCAACACTGACACTTTACATAATACACAAAAATAAATTCAAAACACGTCCCAGGCCTAAATGCAAAACCATATATGCTTCATATAAAAATCTTAAAAGATGGGAGAATATCTCCCTGACCTTAGGCTAGACAATTTCTCAAAACACAAAGAAGCATGATTTATAAAAGAAAAAATTAGTAAACTGGGCTTCAAAGTAAAAAAAAAAAAAACAAAAAAAAACACAGTTATTCAAAAGATAACCATTATGAAAACAAAAAAATAAACCACAGAGACAAAGAAAACACTTGCAACACGTATATTAGAAAAAGGACTTGTATCCACAATATATAAAGAACTCTTAAAATTTAAGAATAAGACAGCTCAGTGAGGAAATGGCTGAGATGTAAAATAACTTCTAGAAACAGGCAATAAACCCATGAAAAGATGTTCAACATTATTAACCATCAGGGAAATGCAAACTAAAATCACACTGATATACCACTTATATTTCCACTAGAATGACTAATGTGAGAAAGAATGATCATATCTAGTGTTGGTGAGGACGTGGAACAGCTCTACACATTGCTGGGAGGAATGTAAAATTGTACAAACTTCTAAAAATATAGTTTTCTTAAAACATTACGCAGCTACCACTCCACCTAGCCACTCTACTTCTAGGTATCTGGCTAAGAGAAATGAAAATTTATGTCTACACACAGATTTTTACACAAATGTTCTATCAAACTTTATTTCTAAGAGCCAAAAACTGAAACCCAAATGTCAATCAACTGATCAATGAATAAACAAATGGTGATCTATCCATACAATGAAATGCTACTTGGCAATAAAAAGGAACCAACTGTTACACATGCAACAACATGTATGAATCTCAAAATTATTACGCTAAGTGAAAGAAGTCAGATTAAAAAAGAGGTATATATCTATGATTCCACTTCCAGAAAAATTCTAGAAAATGTAAACTAATTATAGTGACAAAAACCCCATCAGTGGTTTCCTGAAGATGGGAGAAGAAAGGACACAAAACAGAGAGGCATAAGAAACTTTCGGGGGAACAGAAATGTTTGCTCTCTTGGGAATGATGATTTCACAGGTATATGCTTATGTCAAAACTAACCAAACTGTACATTTTAAATATATGCATTTAAAGTGCAGTGCCTCACATCTGTAAGCCCAGTGCTTTGGGATGCCAAAGTGGGAGCATCACTTTAGGCCAGGAGTTCAAGACTAGCCTGGGCAACATAGTGAGACCCCTGCCCCACAAAAAATGAAAAATTGAAAAAACATAAAAATAAAAAATAAGTATATGCATTTAGTACGCTTCAATTACATATTAATAAAGTTGAAAAGAGAGTCACAAGCCACAAAGAAAACACTAAGTATAAAGAGTCAAGAATACAGCATTCCTAACAGTTCACTATAAACTAGACTATCCATGCTGATGGAACTCACATCTCTCCCCCAAGAGATGTAGCAATTCTTGATATGCGTCAACACAGATTTTAACTTTTAAAAAATAACTTGTTTAAGCTCAAGTTAAAAACTGAATTGAGGCTGAGCGCAGTGGCTCACACCCGTAATCCCAGCACTTTGGGAGGCCGAGGCAGAGTTTGACACCAGCCTGGCTAACATGGTGAAACCCTTTCTCTACTAAAACTACAAAAGTAAGCTGGGCGTGATGGTGCACGCCTGCATTCTTAGCTACTCAGGAGGCTGAGGCACAAGGATCACTTGAACCCAGGAGGCAGAGGTTGCAGTGAGCCAAGATTGTGCAACTGCACTCCAAATAAATAAATAAATAAATAAATAAATAAAACCTGAATTGAAAGGACAGAACAAATGGTGTGGACCATAAGGCTTTTGAGCAAGTTAAGTGGCAGATCTCAGATTGTGAATAGGAATCCTTAATGACACTATTTACTAAAGCTGACAAAAATTAAATTTCTTTTTAAAAAAGGTTTCCTTATAGAAGTGAGGTAGGGTGAAGCATTAGTCAACGTTGAATCCAAAATGCTTTACTGGAAAATACTAATTACTCATTTTAAGTTCAATATATCCAGTGGTTTTCATTTTTGTAATAAATGCCTTTTATTAAAATTCTAAGATCAGTGATTTTCCACCTTTATGACCAAGTAACAAGTAACAGCTATATTCTCATTTTAAATTTCATGTAAGTGGGGAAAATGTCTGGAAAGTATAAAATATGAGATATACTTTAAAATGCCATCAATTAAAAACTTGGCCAGGCCTAGTGGCTCATGCCTGTAATCCCAGCACTTTGGGAGACTGAGGTGGGCAGATAACTTGAGGTCAGGAGTTCCAGATCAGCCTGGCCAACATGGCGAAACCCCATCTCAACTAAAAATATAAAAGTTAGCCAGCATGGTGGCACATGCCTGTAATCCCAGCTACTCAGGAGGCTGGGGCAGGAGAATCACTTGAACCCAGGAGGCAGAGGTTGCAGTGAGCTGAGATTGCACCACAGCACTCCAGCCTGGGCGACAAGTAATATGAACAAAATTCAACTGTAAAAGATATGAAACTTCACAGACATCAGTGTTTGATTTGTATAAATAAATATATATACATCAAGAGGCAAGTTATAAAGGCCTCCAATATGAGTAGGCTTTCAGAAAAAAAATTAAAACTGCTTTTATTGCCATAACTCACTAAATATATAGTCAAAATGAAACATCAATTTAGAATGATAGGAGAAATGAACTTCAGTGCCTCCATTTCTAAATATTTTATTAATATCTTTCCATTTAAACTTCTGGAGAATATTTTAGATTTAGCCAAATTTTCAAATGTTAAAAAGAGAATTGAAAAAATGTAGGTTTTAGCCGGGCATGGTGGCTCATGCCTGTAATCCCAGCACTTTGGGAGGCCGAGGCGCGTGGATCACGAGGTGAGGACATCAAGACCATCCTGGCTAACACAGTGAAACCCTGTCTCTACTAAAAGTACAAAAAAAAAAAAAATTTGCTGGGCATGGGGGCAAGCACCTATAGTCCCAGCTACTCAGGAAGCTGAGGCAGGAGAATGGCGTGAACCCAGGAGGTGGAGCTTGCAGTGAGCTGAGATTGTGCCACTGCACTCCAGCCTGGGCAACAAGCAAGATTCCGTCTCAAAAAAAAAAAAAAGAGAGAAAAAAATATAGGTTTTAACTTTTGAGTCAGAGCACTAGTATATTAAATATTTTCATATTCTTCTCTTTTACAATCAGATTATCATTTCTATTTAGAGTTTACTTAAAAAAAACCTTAATATCTTTCCTACGTCTTATTAATTTACTCAGGAAAAATTTTTATTTCCATGTACAGTACAAAGTTATACTGATCCAATATAAAAACAACAAGTTGGTTCAGTGATTTTTATCTCCTCACTAAAGCATTTTAAGATTGTCTTTTTTCTTTGAGATGGAGTCTGGCTCTGTCACCCAGGCTGGAGTGCAGTGGCCGGATTTCAGCTCACTGCAACCTCTGCCTCCCGGGTTCACGCCATTCTACAGCCTCAGCCTTCCGAGTAGCTGGGACTACAGGCGCCCGCCACCACGCCTGGCTAATTTTTTTGGGTGTGTATATATGTATTTTTTTTTAGTAGAGACGGGGTTTCACCGTGTTAGCCAGGATGGTCTCGATTTGCTGACCTCGTGATCCACCTGCCTCGGCCTCCCAAAGTGCTGGGATTACAGGCATGAGCCACCGCGCCCAGCCAAGACTGTCTTAACAACTGATTTTGAGGCCCTTATCTCATTCAAATGACAGCTTAGCCTTACTGCCAGAATCAAAGATAATAGTGGACAATAACATTATGCCAAAATAATGAAGTCAACTTTGGTGAGGATTTACTGGCATGATCCTTAATAGTAATAGTTTATAATAACTAATGGAAAGTTTAAATGCTTGGAAGTACACCTGACCGATATTAGCCAATTTAATCCTATTAACAAAGCTATGGATTAAATAATATTAGTATTCCCTTTTACGGAGACTAAGGCACAGTTTATCCAGTTATTAAACAATGGAAGAGAGAGTCTGGATTCAGAGCCCATGATCATAACCTCATACTTTTAGGAATAAGAACTTCACCAAAGAGGCACAAAGTTGTTAGCCTGGTAAACTAACTAGGGTGAGGCTGTGGATGCAGGGGATACTTTTCCATGCAATAAAGGCACGGGAAAACAAAAGAAAGAAGAAAGATAAACCAATTTTTTTTTGTAATGTCATAGCAGATCACAGAAAGAAAATGGGGGAATTAAGATTAATAGAATGCTGACATGTAAGTCCAATGAGCTTCTACTTCTTACACACAAAAAGGAAAAGCTCCCTGACGTGTAAACATTTACCATATGGAAGCAGGAAGTCATATATTTTTTAAAAATCTAACAGAAAACCTACAGCAGTTAAGAAAAGAAAAAGGTGAATGAAATCAGTTCTATCTCTATGAGGGGACTTCAGCAGCATGAAGCAGGTCACCTTCGCTGAAAACAAACAGAAGCATACCTAAAGAAAAGGAAAGGCATTCTTCTCTCTGAGGTCCCCAGCCCTGTGGCCTAGAAAGCAGGAGCGTTACCCAGGAGTGCGGGAAGCTCAGCCCCAGGCAGAGGCAGCACCTCAGGGCTAAGGGCCCGGAGCTCTTCAGGGAGGAGACAACACAGAGAGAAGGGCAACACCAAGTAGGCAAATAGGCGCGGTCCCATTTACTAGTTACCATTTCGTCCCTCTGAAATACTTGTTTTACAACAGGGCCTACATCGTGACTGCTTACACTTTCCCCCTTTAAAGGTTATAGGTGACAATTGTGGGAAATTTAGAAAACTGAAAAGATAGGTGAAAAAAAAATTCACAATTCTACTCTCCGAAGGCAACCTCTACCAACAGCTTGGTATTTCTATTTCCTCTTAGTCTTTTCCCAATGAAAGTACAATTGTTTCCTTCTTTGGCACACTTTACACAACGTACATGCTTTCAGCAAGTTACTAAAACCTTTCTAAACATATTGCTGGACCTAGATATTTCATGGAGACAAACACTCCTTATTTAGGTACAAAAAATAGAAAAACACAGAGACTAAATATTAAGCAATGAAGAAACAGGTAAATAGTTTCTTCAAGTTTGGATAATGTTCGGATTCTTAAACCAAAGCTAGAATATGTTTAAGAAGTCTTTAATCTTTCTTCACCTCAGCTTCAGGAAAAAGAGCCAATTAGAGAAAGTCAAAAGAAAAAATACTGATGATCTTTAATTTTTGTACTTACATTAAAATTCCTAATGTTGACATAGATAAGTAGAAGGCCTCTAATAAACATGTATTTATAAAATAGAATGACCATCCTTAAAACAACTTTCTTTATATACACATATATATATTCTTTATATATATATTCTTTATATATACATATTTGTATATGTATATATGTGTGTACATATGTATATACATACATAGATGGAGTCTCGCTCAGCCTGGAGTGCAGTGGTGTGATCTCGGCTCATTGTAATCACTGCAACCACCGTCTCCTGGGTTCAAGAGATTCTCCCATCTCAGTCTCCTGAGTAGCTGGGATTACAGCCACCGGCCATCAAGCCCAGCTAATTTTTGTATTTTGGTAGAGATGGGGTTTCACCATGTTGGCCAGGCTGGTCCTGAACTCTTGACCTCAGGTGATCTGCCCCCCTCGGCCTCCCAAAGTGCTAGGATTACAGGCATGAGCCACCGCGCCTGGCTTAAACAATATTTATTAAAATGTCATTCTGCGGGACAAAAAAGCACATTGAAACAGATTTGTTATTTCAGTTCCAATGTTTTGCTATCATAAATACAGGAAGATTATTCAGAAAATATGCAATAATTCCAAAAAATCAAAATCAAAACATAAACAATTAGGGATTTTAGGTTCTAGCACATAAATACTAAGTTTAATAGTTAAAAAGGTAAAAATTTAACCATGTGGAATAAAATGTCTAAAGTCTTAATTACTGGAGTAATTTAAAACTTAACTTTATATCAAATAATTAAACTGCAATTAGTCTTTTAAAACAAGTATGTCACTGTGCTGTTCTTTCAACTTTCCTGAATGTTTGAAAATTTTCAAATATTTTTGGCCAGGTACGGTGCCTCACGCCTGTAATCCTACCACACTGGGCTAATTTTTTTTTTTTTTTTTTTTTTTTTTAACAGAGACAGGGTTTCGCCACGTTGGCCAGGTTGGTCCCAAACTCCTGACCTTAAGTGATCCACCCACCTTTGCCTCTCAAAGTGCTGGGATTACAGGCGTGTGTCACCATGCCCAGCCAAATTTTTTAAAAAATAAAGGGAAGCATGCAAGATGAAATGAGGTAATTCAAACATATTTACAGGTCAGGCACAGTGGCTCACACCTGTAATCCCAGCACTTTTGGAGGCCGAAGCAGGGAGATCACTTGAGTCCAGATCAATTTCCCACAGTGGTCACAAGAGTTCAAGGCTGGCCTGGCAAAACCCCATCTCTACAAAAAATACAAAAAAACTAGCTTGGTGTGGTGGCATGTGCCATTAGTCTCAACCATTTAGGAGGCTGGGGTGGGAGGATTGCTTGAACCTGGGCCTAAGCAAGTCTAATCCATTTATAAATGTTCCATTATATTCAAAATACCCTTTCTACCAACAGTAGGTTCTTAACTACTGAGACCAGGCATGCTGTGGTTGTGACTCCAGCAAAATGGATTGGTGGCATTGCATGAGCTGAGATTGCACCACTGCACTTCTTTGGGGAACAGAGTGAGACCACAGCTATTTAAAAAAAAAAAAAAAAAGGAAACACACACACACACACACACACACACACACACACACACACACACAGAAAAAAGAATCTTCTACATGTACTACAGATAATCAGCAGATTTTTAATACACCAATATAGGCTAATCTAGGCTTAATGACCTAAAGACTAAAAGGTGATTATGAACATACATCATCTGTTTTTCACTTAATTATTGACCATCCCTTCACAAAAATCTTATAATCCTCTTATATAAATGAAAAAACTGGGCCCAAACAATTAGTGACAGGCAAAGGTTACAGAAGGGGAGAGCGGAGGCCCAGGGTGTTCAGTGTAAGATGCCAGCAATCCATGCTGCTGGAGTCACAACCAAAGCATGCCTGGTGTCAGCAGCTAAGAACCTACTGTTGGTAGAAAGGGTATTTTGTATATAATGGAACATTTATAAATGGATTAGGCTTGCTTTCTCCCTCCTACTATACTTATAGTCACAGAGTTTCAGCAGCTCTCAACTGTGAACAACTACATCTGTCTGCCTCCCCTCCAAAGTAAGGCAAGATGGCTAGAAGGTATTAGAGGACAGAGGAATAAAGACAGCAGAGACCTCTTCATCCTCATATTTAAACAATTCAGGGCCAGGTGTGGTGGCTCACGCCTGTAATCCCAGCACTTTGGGAAGCTGAGGCAGGTGGATCACCTGAGGTTAGGAGTTTGAGACCAGCCTGGCCAACATGGCAAAACACCATCTCTACTAAAAATACAAAATAAACCAGGCATGGTGGCAGACACCTGCAATCCCAGCTACTCGGGAGGCTGAGGCAGGAGAATTGCTTGAACCCGGGGAGGTGGAGGTTGCAGTGAGCTGAGATCATGCCATTGCACTCCAGCATGGGTGACAGAACAAGACCCCATCTCCAAAAAACAAAACAAAACAAAAAACAATTCAGGCAGGGAGGGTGGCTCACACCGATAATCCAAGCACTTTGGGAAGTTGAGGCAGGAGGATCTGTTGAGGTCAGGAATTCAAGATCAGCCTGGGCAACACAGCAAGATGCTGTCTCTACAAAAAACAAACTTAAAAATTTGGTGTGGTGGTGCCTGCCTATAGTCCCAGCTACCTGGGAAGGCTGAGGCAGGAGAAAATCCTTTGGTCCCAGGAGTTCGAGGTTGTAGTGAGCTATGATGGCACTACTGGCACTGCAGCCTGGGCAGCAGAGTCAGACACTGTCTCTAAAAAACTAAAATAAAATTCCCTTTGGGCGTGCTGATTTATTTTTTGAGACGGAGTCTCGCTCTGTCGCCCAGGCTGGAGTGCAGTGGCCGGATCTCAGCTCACTGCAAGCTCCGCCTCCCGGGTTCACTCCATTCTCCTGCCTCAGCCTCCCGAGTAGCTGGGACTACAGGCGCCCGCCGCCTCGCCCGGCTAGTTTTTTGTAGTTTTTAGTAGAGACGGGGTTTCACCGTGTTAGCCAGGATGGTCTCGATCTCCTGACCTCATGATCCGCCTGTCTCGGCCTCCCAAAGTGCTGGGATTACAGGCTTGAGCCACCGCGCCCGGCCTGATTTATTTATTGTATAAATTTCTGAGATGGGATCTGGCTCTGTCACCCAGAATGGAAAGCGGCGGCACAATCTCAGTTCACCGCAACTTCCACCTCCGGGGCTTAAGCCATCCTCCTACCTCAGTCCCGGCTAATTTTCATACTTTTGTAGAGACAGGGTTTCACCATGTTGCCCAGGCTGGTCCTGAACTCCTGAGCTCAAGCAGTCCGCCCGCCTCAGCCTCCCAAGATACATGAGCCACCGTGCCCAGCCAGCTGGACTTGCATTTTAACAGGTCTATTTCTAAACCCACTTCATGGTGTCCCTTTCCAATCTTCAGACTCATTTATTTGAAACAGATTTTTATTATGGTAATAAGTGTAATTCATCATTTATAAAGAAGTATTTTTAAAAATTTGTTTTAAAGTTGCTCAAAAGGTTTAATTCCAGCTTGAAGAAACTATAGGATAGGAAGATATAGAACACAAGATTAAAATTGGTAGAAATGTGGCATCAATGAAACACAGAGGGGAAAAAAATGTCCAAATGTGGGAGAAAAATAAAAATGTGTATATTTTAAACATCTCAAAGGATATAAACACATCCTCAGAAACATAAAAAACTATTATCTGGTATTTGAGAGTTGTTAGAGTTTGGTTTCAGGTACTAATCTATGTATATCTGTCCTTGATCTAGAAAAACAATTAAAAGAAACCTCAAACAAATACTAACTCCACATATTACCCTTTTAAAGGCTTTGCATCTATAAAAATTCAAAATTGGAAAACATTAAAGAAAAATACAAGGAAATCTCTTATTTAAAACAAATCTGCAATGAATGAAAACACCTAGAAGAGCCTATGTCCCTGTCCTATAAGTGAGTCTTATACCAGATTCCCGTCTTGAGATGACTCTTAGAGCAGGAAATGAATGAAAAAGAAGAAAGCTGCCCTTTAAGATTACACATAAAGGCAAGAGGTACACAAAGCTCTTTTAAAATACAGAGAAAAGGCACTGAAAGCCAGACAAAAAATGGACAAAGGAACTGACAAATCCCAAACATATAGCCAACCTGATCAATGCCCTATTGTCATGTCTGAAGCCCTGAGCCTCAAATGTGGCTTTTACATGTGCTATTTGAAGTAGAAGAACAAGATGACCTAAAAGGGATATGCAGCTTGTTCATAAGTAATATTTTAAAACTGCATGAAGGATAAAGAACCTGATAAAAAGAAGAATCTTATTACTAAAACTGAAAAAGGTCAAAGACATTGTCCACATGATATCTGACAAACTATCATGATGACTCAAGTTGTCCTCGAAACAGGGAACAGGCATTCTTCCCAGAATTTCTGTTGTTGTTAGGGGGGAGTGGCAGCAGGGATGGGAGGTGAAAAGGGGACACTCAGGAATGACCACTGTCCAGCAATCACTGTCAGGTACAGCTGTCAGCACATCACTTGGCAACACTCAGTGGCATTTTGGACTATTTGTCCCTTTACTCCTGCTTACTTTCCACAAAGAGAAATGTCAGGGCATCTAGCCTGGAGAGCTTCAATAGGCAGATTTTAATCTCAGTTCTTCTAAATCATCCTTACTTTAATATTGGCAGAAGGAGAGAATTCATCAGGGAGCTAATAAAACCAAACCCTAATTACAGCATAAAGGTGAAAAATAAGGGACAGCAATGAGAGACAGGAAAGGAATTCCTGTTTAAGAGATAAATGGAATTAACAGTCCCCTCCTTGAAGCTCTTTTTTCTTCTTCCAGACACCAACTAACTGCAAAGTAACATCTGAAAAGTTATTATCCATAGTTTGTCTATTTGTTTGGAAAAATCAGATTGTAGAGCCCTAGAGCTGCCGATAGGAGAGCCATTCATAAAGCTTCAATAAAGTGAAGGACTTTATTTCTTCTAGAAGGTTCTATTTTCCAGTGGGTCATCAAGAATAAAACATTATATCAAGTTCCTGAAAGCTAAAAAAGTAATTCCTAGAAAAAAAATATAACTCTAAACAGCAAACAATAAACTTAAGAACCACTGATTAAGAGTGTTTCAAATCAAAATTTTATTTTAAATATAAGTTATGGAATAGTTTCAAATTGACAGCCAAATTAATAATGAGATTGTATAAGTTTAAACTATGTTCAACTCACACACTTTCCAGTACCCTCTCAAATATAAATTAATAAGTGATGAAATAATTCACAAATAATTGCAAACACTTTGTCACATGAAAAAAAAATGTAATGACCCAGGTTACAGGAAAACAAAATGTTGTCATTTGTGTAATGTAGATATATACAGTCACTAAAGAAGAGACAATCTAGGCCAAGCATGGTGGCTCACACCTGTAATCTCAGCACTTTGGGAAACCTAGGCAGGCAGATCACCTGAGGTCAGGTGTTTGAGAACAGCCTGGCCAATATGGTGAAAGCCTATCTCTACTAAAAATACAGAAAAAAAAAAAAAAAAAGGGCCGGGTGTGGTGGTGCACTCCTTGGAAGGCCTCAGGAGGCAGAGGTTGCAGTGAGCCGAAATCACTCCAATGCACTCCAACTCAGGCGACAAAAAAAAAAAAAAAAGAGACAATCTAAAAGTTGTCTTCCAAAACTTCCAAATAAAAACTCGTTTCAACACATTGCAAAGCCCATACATAAAGGAAAATATTAAAATAAATTTCCATGTTGTAGCATAAAAACTGAAATCACACTTAGTCGTAAGACAACACAGTGTACTAATTTACTACTCTCACCTTTATCTCTGGGTAATTAAATTGTATACCTCTAAATACAGTCAGCAACCAGTCTGGTATTATCAGCTCATCTGCACAGTGGTTAAATATAGGCAGAGAAAAGTTTTAGAGATATGGCCCTTCAGCTTTAGGAAGGAAGAAACTACATAGAAGGTACTTAACTGTGTAGAATAACACTGCAACACTGAAAAGGGCAAAAAAGTAGGAAAGCCTCCTGCCAGATTTTTAAGTCTTCTTCAACAAACAGTGCAAGAGCTGCAAATGAATGAATTAAATACAGGCTGAAAAACGGTAGAAAAAGAAATGAAATATGCACATACTGTATAAAAAGCCATAAGCCAGTAATTATAAAATGCTCTACATTTAAACATATTCATCAAAATTAAACTGGCTACACGTAAGCCTTGACAACGAGTAAGTAACTGAGAATCCAGTGAATACTTCACATGTCTGACATCTTCACAGTTGCAGTGCCACAATGGACAGCAAAAACAGTAACAGTTTCCTGTCCAATACAACTGACTCCTTTTACCACTTAGAGTTAGTGGAAAGCTCAATGGATAGACTTTGCTAAGGACTGTTAAGCATTTGCCAAATCAGGAGATAAAGGCAATCTGCACAGGTACATACTGATAAATCTGATCCGCACATAGATGCTGGCTACCTCCTGCTACAGCTGAAGATTATTTACCAATGTGCAAAGAATGGGAGAAGTCCAACAAAAAAAGCCTTTACTGCAACATCAATGAAAAGTCACTGGGTATCATGAATGAGAGCAAAGGACAATGGAGTCATTAACAAAAACCAACTGCGCTCTGCTAAGTGACCTATAGGGGACTTCTATGCACAAGATTTATCACTACTGGAAGTTTTAGAACTAAAAACCATTCAATAACATTAGCATCACTAACACACTAAATAGACTGCAGTCAACAGAAAGCCAGACCATTTTGGAAGGCAACAGACAGATGACTCAAATATTTAATCTCACTTCACTTGATTGAGGTGCACTGAAATATATTCAAGCCTGAGGAAAGAGAGAAAAGCTGAAAAGAATCCTGCTGCTGGTCATCTTTCCTGGGGATTTCACTCCTTCTCACATGGATCTGGCTGCACCATTAAAGTACAGAAAATAAAGTTTATGTTAAAAATCACAAACACACTGAGATCCAAAACAAAAGAAAAAAATCCTAGATTTCCTCAATTTCTTATTTTCTTTAGAAAGGTTCACCTTCTACTCGTAATATAAAAAACTTTCTAAAGGCCCACTTATACTCAAAATGTGTTTGGTTTATAATCTAATTTATCCAGATTTCCAGTTTATGTACGTTTGCACATTCAAATTTGACTGTGTTTTAGTTTCATGCTCGCAAAATCCAGCAGAGGTATTAAGCTTTAACATTCCAAATAGCATGGAGAAGATTTTTAAAAGATAACTGTCAGTGAAGAACAGTTCACGCATTCAATATGTACTTCACTGAATAACATTTCCCTCTCCAACAAAACTTTTCCTATTTCCTTGACACTCCAACTTTTCAAATGGATCTTATAAAGTTTTTGTCAAAGGGAAATTTTACTTGGGAATCTAAACCAGTTTACTTTAGGTCAACCTAATTCAGAAAGTTTACCACAAGGAAAGAAGGCCTCAAAATAAATAAGTTTAATACAGATATCTGATATTAATACTGTTAGAGCAAAGAGACCCTGTCTCACACTACTGGTGGGAGGGCAAACTGTTACAACTCCTTTGGAAAGCACATCACAGGATAAGTATCAAGAGTAGAAAAATATGGCCGGGCGTGGTGGCTAATACCTGTAACCCCAACATTTTGAGAGGCCAAGGCAGGAGGACTACTTGAGGCCAGAAGTCTGAGACCAGCCTGGGAAAGATGGTAAGACCCTCATCTCTACAAATAAAAAAAATTGCCGGGCGCGGTGGCTCAAGCCTGTAATCCCAGCACTTTGGGAGGCCGAGACGGGCGGATCACGAGGTCAGGAGATCGAGACCATCCTGGCTAACCCGGTGAAACCCCATCTCTACTAAAAAATACAAAAAAACTAGCCGGGTGAGGTGGCGGGCGCCTGTAGTCCCAGCTACTGGGGAGGCTGAGGCAGGAGAATGGCGTTAACCTGGGAGACGGAGCTTGCAGTGAGCCAAGATCCGGCCACTGCACTCCAGCCTGGGCGACAGAGCGAGACTCTGTCTCAAAAAAAAAAAAAAAAAAAAAAAATTAATACAGAAATCAGCTGGGCACGATGCCATGCATCTGCAGTCCTAGGAACTGCTCAGGCAGGAGGATTGATAGAGCCTAGGAGTTGGAGGCTGCAGAGAACCATGACTGCACCACTGCACTGCAGCCTGAGTGAAAAACGCTGTTTTTTGTTTTTGTTTTTTTGTTTTTTGGAGACATGCTTGCTCTGTCTCCCAGGCTGGAGTGCAGTGGTGTGATCTCAGCTCACTGCAATCTCCGCCTCCCAGGTTCAAGCAATTCTTCTGTCTCAGCCTCCCAAGTCGCTGGGATTATAGACACCTGCCACCATGCCTGGCCAATTTTTGTATTTTTAGTAGGGACAGGGTTTCGCCATGTTGGCCAGGCTGGTTTTGAACTCCTGACCTCAGGTGATCCGCCTGCCTCGGCCTCCCAAAGTGCTGGAATTACAGGTGTGAGCCACAGCACCTGGCCAGACCCTGTCTCTTAAAAAATAAAAAAGACAGGAAAAATGTTCTTTCCATTTTACCCAATAACAAAACTCCTGGCCGGACGCAGTGGCTCACACCTGTAATCCCAGCACTTTGGGAGGCCGAGGCGGGTAGATCACGAGGTCAGGAGATTGAGACCATCCTGGCTAACACGGTGAAACCCCGTCTCTACTAAAAAATACATAAAATTAGCCGGGCGTGGTGGCGGGCGCCTGTAGTCCCAGCTACTCTGGAGGCTGAGGCAGGAGAATGGCGTGAAGCCGGGAGGCGGAGCTTGCAGTGAGCCGAGCCTGTGCCACTGCACTCCAGCCTGGGCAACAGAGCAAGACTCCGTCTCAAAAAAAAAAAAAAAAAAAAAAAAACTCCTGCAAATCTGCCATAAGAAAATAATCCAAAATACAAAGATATATGTCCAGAGGCATTCACACTATGACTTTAACAATTAACAACTGAAATAATCTTAATTGTTCAATAGCATAGGAACAGTTAGGTAAGTTATAAAACATCCAGCCAGGCATGGTGACTCACGTCTGTAATCCCAGCACTTTGGGTGGCCAAAGTGGGAGGATTCCTTGAGCCCAGGAGTTTCATACTAGCCTAGGCAACAAAGTGTAAATAAATAAATAAATAAATAAAGACCAAAACAGCCAGGTATGGTAGCACATGCCTGTAGTTCCAGCTCCTTGGGAGGCTGAGGTGGAAGGATCTCTTGAGCCCAGGAATATCGTAGCTGCAGTGAGCTACGATAGTGCTATTGCACTCCAACCTGAGCAAAAGAGCAAGACTCTGTCTCCAAAAAAGATACATCCATATAATGAAATACATGACAATTAAAAATATAAAACTTTATAAGAGGTATTTGTCCATCGTGTTTTTTTAAGACACAGAAACAAAATATATCAAAAACTTGTAAGTTGGGTGAAGTGTTGTAGATATTCTCACTTGTATCTAAAACTTGTACTATGATACAGTTACTCCTTTCATACACATTGTATCAGATGAGATAACCTCGTGGCCTTCCACAGGACTGCGAAAGCCCAGAGTAAAAACTACCAACCCTGACTGAGAGAGTAAGAAATCACTGCAGAATGGCAGTGTGCATGATTTAAATCAGGAGTACTATATAGACACAAGCGGGAACAGCATTGCAGTTATTAAAACATAGCAAGAACGGGCTCACGCCTGTAGTCCCAGCATTTTGGGAGGTCGAGGAGGGCAGATCACCTGAGGTCAGGAGTTAAAGACCAGCCTGACCAACATGGTGAAACCCTGTCTCTACTAAAAATACCAAAATTAGCAGAGTGTGGTGATGCATACCTATAATCCCAGCTACTTGCAAGGCTGAGGCAGAATTGCCTGAACCTGGAAGGCGGAGGTTGCGGTGAGCCAAGATCATGCCATTGCAATCCAGCCTGGACAACAGTAAAACTCCATCCCCCCTAAAACCAAAACAAAACAAAACAAAACAAAACAAAACAAAAAACAGCAAGAAGTGTATGAGCAAAGCACTATATACAAATACAAAAGGTATCAAGACTAGTCCTGAAGAGCAGCTATGTATCTGTTTTTTGATTTTTCTTAGAAAATTGAATAATATCACACAAAAAATTGTCAGATTTCATGTATTACTATTTAGAAAACAGTTGATTCATAAAGCTTACAGGGTTCACCTATATTTGAAGAGCCTTTCATAGAAATAGATTACTGGGCTGGGCGTGGTGGCTCATGCCTATAATCCCAGAACTTTGGGAGGCTGAGGTGGGTGGATCACATGAGGTCAGGAGTTCGAGACCAGCCTGACCAATATGGTGAAACCCCATTTCTACTACAAATACAAAAATTAGCCCTGCATGGTGGCATGCCCCTGTAATCCCAGCTACTCGGGAGGTTGAGGCAGGAGAATCACTTGAACCCGAGAGGTGGAGGATGCCATAAGCCAAGATCGTGCCACTGCACTCCAGCCTGGGTGACAGAGCAAAACTCCGTCTCAAAAAAAAAAAAAAAAGAAAGAAATAGATTGCTGACAATGTTTAAAATTATCTTTTATGTTCAAACATCTGAAATCCTAATTTTTATATTTCCTTCCTTCTGTGATTATATTTAATGGATGAGATTCCATTAAATATAGAAATTTTTAGTCAAATTTAGAAATTTGATGTAAAAGAAGTTATTCTATTGTATAAAGAAATTAGAAATGTATATAAATGAGATACACGTCTATTTTAAATTTCAAGAAAACTGTTAACATGTAAATGTTACCCAGTGTTGTAACCTGAGTATGTTGCTCCAGTAGAAATCACAGGATTGACAGCACTAAGGGCAGCAAGACCACGAGTCATTTTAAAGCAGAGGCAAACTCCCATTGATTCTCATTGCAGGTTAGCAAAAGCAAATTGAGTCATCACAGGCAGGGTCCAGATGATCAACAGTTTAAAGTTAAGGAACAGAAAGCATGCCAGCTAGAATCCAGGTAGGGTACTTATTGGTCTAGACCTCGCGAGTTGCTTAGCCTCTTTCTAAGCCTCAGATTCCTTGTCTGTAAAATGCTAGTATTAATAACACCTAAGTTAAAAGGCTCCTAACAGTGACAAAGACCCTCTCCTTGACCAAACTCAGGCTCCTCTAAGCCCTCCTCAACTAAGCCACAACCTCCTCCAATCCCCTCCTGTCTTCAGTCTGCCTAACTCAGTTTTACGAAGAATCCTGCTAAGTCAGTTTAGTCAGAATCACCCCATCTAACTGATCACCTTTGATATTTGATCAAATTTCTCACCCCCACCTTTGATGTATAAATTCTAGGCCTGCCTTCAGCAAGAATCTTGTTAGGTCAGTGCCATGGACCAAACTGTGTCCTCTCAAAATACATACGCTGAAGCACTTATCCCCAAGGCCATGGTATTTAGAAAGCAAGCCTTTGGGAGATAATTAAAGTCATGAGAGTGGAGCCTTCATGAATGGGATTGGTACCCTTATAAGAACAGACACCAGAGAGATGATCTCTCTTTCTGCCAGCAGGAAGGTGACTGTCTGCAGACCACGAAGAGGGCTCTCACCAGGAACTAAATCTGTCAGCATCTTGATCTGAGACTTAACCTCCAGAACTGTAAGAAATAAATTTTGATTGCTTAAATCTAGTCTATAGTAGTTTGTTACAGCAGCCCAAGCGGACTAAGCCAGTTTTATAAGAATCTACTGACCCTGATGTCTCCTCTTAGCAATTTACCATTCACTGACCATACTCTGCTACTTGACTATAAATCTCGATTTGTCCTTGCTAGATTCAGAATTGAGCTGGATCTCTCCCCCATCATTGCAATAGTCTTTAATAAAGTCTTCCTAACTATTAAAACAAGCATCAGAGTAATTTTTTAACAAAGATAATTAAATGAGTTTTAACGTAAGTAAAACACTTAGAATTGTCCCAGGTGGAGTAAAAAGCTTAAAAATGTTTTTTTCAGTCACCATTATCATCCAGTAAATGTAACAAAATGAATGTTTAAGTATTACATTGCTCAGCTTAAATCAAGTATTGACTGTTTAATATATGACAGTTACTGTGATGAACATAAAGGTCCAAAGAAAGACACAGGTCCTGCCTCAAAGAGCTCATATTTAAAACATGAACAGAAAGTAAACAATTTTGGCACAGTGTGTTTCATACAACACCTCAGAGCAGACCAAAGAACAAAGGAAGCAGAAAAGAGAAACTGATTTAACTGAGCACGGAGGAAAGGCCACCAGACTACGAAGGATGAAGAGAAGTTCCCACAACTGCTTTCCAGGTGAGGGTGAATACTCAGAAGGAATGCAACAATCCCAAGGGCAAGAATGTGAGAGTGGAAACAGGACTTGCCTATGGCCCACTGGGGTGATGGAGTCACTGCAAGATTTTCAGCAGAATTTTTTCTTTTATTTTTTTACCTTTTACTTATTTTTTATTTATTTATTTTTGAGATGGAGCCTTGCTCTGTTGCCCAGGCTGGAGTGCAATGGCATGAGATCTCAGCTCACTGCAACCTCTGCCTCCCGGGTTCAAGTGATGCTCCTGCCTCAGCTTCCCCAGTAGCTGGGATTACAGGCACCCACCACTATACCCAGTTAATGTTTATTTATTTTTAATTCTTTTTGAGACAGAGTCTCGTTCTGTCACCCAGGCTGGAGTGCAGCAGTGTGATCTTGGCTCACTACAACATCTGCCTTCCAGGTTCAAGCAATTCTCCTGCCTCAGCCTCCTGAACAGCTGGGATTACAGGCATGTACCACCACATCCGGCTAGTATTTTTGGTAGAGATGAGGTTTCACCATGTTGGCCAGGCTGGTCTCGATGTCCTGACCTCAAGTCATCTGCCTGCCTTGGCCTCCCAAAGTGCTGGGATTGTGAATGTGAGCCACTGTACCCGGCCTTATTTATTTATTTATTTTTTTGAGATGGAGTCTTGCTCTGTCACCCAGGTTGAGTGCAGTGGCACCATCTCGACTCATTGCAAACTCCACCTCCCTATTTCAAGTGATTCTCCTGCCTCAGCCTCCTGAGTAGCTGGGATTACAGGCATGCGCCAACATGCCCAGCTAATTTTTGTGTTTTTAGTAGAGACGGTTTCACTATGTTGGCCAGGCTGTTCTCGAACTCCTGACCTCAGGTGATCCACCGGCCTCAGCCTCCCTGAGCGCTAGGATTACAGGCATGAGCCACCGCGCCTGGCCTATTTTTTATTTTTTAGAGATAGGCCCTTGCTACCAGGCTGGAGTACAGTGGTGCGATCATAGCTCACTGTAGCCTCAAACTCCTGAGTGCAAGCAATCCTCCCACGTTAGCCTCTACGGTAGCTGGGACTAGAGGTATATATACGTCACTATGCCTATTAATTTTATTTATTGTTATTTTTTGTAGAGACAGAGTCTTGCTACTAGGCTGCTCTAAAACTCCTGGACTCAAGTGATCCTCCCACCTCAGCTCCCAAAAGTGCTGGGATTACAGGCCTGGGCCACTGCGCCAGGCTCAAATTTACCTTTTAGAATGCTCCCTCTGGGGCTACACAGATGCTGCATTTGGGAAGGTGACAGCTTAAACCTAAATAGACACAAATTACATAACTGTCAAGAGGCTGTAGACACTGTCCATCGACAAGTTCAAAATTGAAAAGAAAAATTGAGCACTGGTAGTTTGTAGAAACACACCAAGGGAATGATACTCTAAATCAGTAAGTCAACATTAGGCAATCCTGAATATTTGATTTACTGTAGAACTTCTTCAGATTAATAACTATGATCAATAATTAAGATTAATGAACTGGCTAGGCACAGTGACTCATGCCTGTAATTCCCAGCACTTTGGGAGACTGAGGTGGGTGGATCACCTGAGGTCAGGTGTTCAAGACCAGCCTAGCCAAGATGGTGAAACCCCGTCTCTACTAAAAATACCAAAATTAGCCAGGCGTGCTTGTAAGCCCAGTGACTTGGGAGGCTAAGACAGGAGAATTGCTTGAACCTGGGAGGCAGAGGCTGCAGTGAACCAAGATTGTGCCACTGCACCACCGCACTCCAGCCTGGATGACAACAGTGAAACACCATCTCAAAAAAAAAAAAACAAAAAAACTAGTGACCTATTCTTAGAGAATTGAATTTATTCTTTGCAGAACACTGCCCAAGCTCCCTGTCTGTCTTTCCTCTTTTTTTTTTTTTTTTTTTTTTTTTTTTTTTTTTTTTTTTTTTTTTTTTGCTATTAATCTTGAGCAAGTTGATTAATCTGCTTAGTCTCAATGTTCTCATCTGTACTTTTTAGGAGAATAATCATGCCCCCATTTTCTATGATTATTGTGAAGATTAATGAGGTGTCATTTGTAAAGGACTTGCTAGTGTTCCTACCCCACTGGCAAGTGGATTACACATAAATTATTCTCCCCGGACTAAGAATAAGCCATCTGAATAAAGACCACATAGAGCATTTATAACCTAGACTCACTATTCCTGTTCTTTTTTTTTTTTTTTTTTTTTTTTTTTTTTTTTTTTTTTTTTTTTTTTTTTTTTTTATTATACTTTAAGTTCTAGGGTACATGTGCATAACGTGCAGGTTTGTTACATATGTATACTTATGCCATGTTGGTGTGCTGCACCCATCAACTCGTCAGCACCCATCAATTCATCATTTATATCATGTATAACTCCCCAATGCAATCCCTCCCTCCTCCCCCCTCCCCCCTCCCCCCTCCCCATGAGAGACCCCAGTGTGTGATGTTCCCCTTCCCGAGTCCAAGTGATCTCATTGTTCAGTTCCCACCTATGAGTGAGAACATGCGGTGTTTGGTTTTCTGTTCTTGTGATAGTTTGCTAAGAATGATGGTTTCCAGCTGCATCCATGTCCCTACAAAGGACGCAAACTCATCCTTTTTTATGGCTGCATAGTATTCCATGGTGTATATGTGCCACATTTTCTTAATCCAGTCTGTCACAGATGGACATTTGGGTTGATTCCAAGTCTTTGCTATTGTGAATAGTGCCGCAATAAACATACGTGTACATGTGTCTTTGTAGTAGACTAATTTATAATCCTTTGGGTATATACCCAGTAGTGGGATGGCTGGGTCATATGGTACATCTAGTTCTAGATCCTTGAGGAATTGCCATACTGTTTTCCATAATGGTTGAACTAGTTTACAATCCCACCAACAGTGTAAAAGTGTTCCTATTTCTCCACATCCTCTCCAACACCTGTTGTTTCCTGACTTCTTAATGATTGCCATTCTAACTGGTGTGAGATGGTATCTCATTGTGGTTTTGATTTGCATTTCTCTGATGGCCAGTGATGATGAGCATTTTTTCATGTGTCTGTTGGCTGTATGAATATCTTCTTTTGAGAAATGTCTGTTCATATCCTTTCCCCACTTTTTGATGGGGTTGTTTGTTTTTTTCTCGTATATTTGTTTGAGTTCTTTGTAGATTCTGGATATTAGCCCTTTGTCAGATGAGTAGGTTGCAAAAATTTTCTCCCATTCTGTAGGTTGCCTGTTCACTCTGATGGTAGTTTCTTTTGCTGTGCAAAAGCTCTTTAGTTTAATGAGATCCCATTTGTCAATTTTGGCTTTTGCTGCCGTTGCTTTTGGTGTTTTAGACATGAAGTCCTTGCCCATGCCTATGTCCTGAATGGTACTACCTAGATTTTCTTCTAGGGTTTTTATGGTATTAGGTCTAACATTTAAGTCTCTAATCCATCTTGAATTAATCTTCGTATAAGGGGTAAGGAAAGGATCCAGTTTCAGCTTTCTACTTATGGCTAGCCAATTTTCCCAGCACCATTTATTAAATAGGGAATCCTTTCCCCATTTCTTGTTTCTCTCAGGTTTGTCAAAGATCAGATGGCTGTAGATGTGCGGTATTATTTCTGAGGACTCTGTTCTGTTCCATTGGTCTATATCTCTGTTTTGGTACCAGTACCATGCTGTTTTGGTTACTGTAGCCTTGTAGTATAGTTTGAAGTCAGGTAGCGTGACGCCTCCAGCTTTGTCCTTTTGACTTAGGATTGTCTTGGCAATGCGGGCTCTTTTTTGGTTCCATATGAACTTTAAAGCAGTTTTTTCCAATTCTGTGAAGAAACTCATTGGTAGCTTGATGGGGATGGCATTGAATCTATAAATAACCTTGGGGAGTATGGCCATTTTCACGATATTGATTCTTCCTATCCATGAGCATGGTATGTTCTTCCATTTGTTTGTGTCCTCTTTTATTTCACTGAGCAGTGGTTTGTAGTTCTCCTTGAAGAGGTCCTTGACATCCCTTGTAAGTTGGATTCCTAGGTATTTTATTCTCTTTGAAGCAATTGTGAATGGAAGCTCATTCATGATCAGTACGTCACCACCATCAAAGACCAGAGACAGATAAAACCACAAAGATGGGGAAGAAGCAGGGCAGAAAAGCTGGAAATTCAAAAAATAAGAGCGCATCTCCCCCTGCGAAGGAGCGCAGCCCATCGCCAGCAACGGATCAAAGCTGGTCAGAGAATGACTTGGACGAGAGGAGAGAAGAAGGCTTCAGTCCATCAAACTTATCAGAGCTAAAGGAGGAATTACGTACCCAGCGCAAAGAAACTAAAAATCTTGAAAAAAGAGTGGAAGAATTGACAGCTAGACTAATTAATGCAGAGAAGATCATAAACGAAATGACAGAGATGAAAACCATGACACGAGAAATACGTGACAAATGCACAAGCTTCAGTAACCGACTCGATCAACTGGAAGAAAGAGTATCAGCGATTGAAGATCAAATGAATGAAATGAAGCGAGAAGAGAAACCAAAAGAAAAAAGAAGAAAAAGAAATGAGCAAAGCCTGCAAGAAGTATGGGATTACGTAAAAAGACCAAATCTACGTCTGATTGGGGTGCCTGAAAGTGAGGGGGAAAATGGAACCAAGTTGGAAAACACTCTTCAGGATATCATCCAGGAGAACTTCCCCAACCTAGTAGGGCAGGACAACATTCAAATTCAGGAAATACAGAGAACGCCACAAAGATACTCCTCCAGAAGAGCAACTCCAAGACACATCATTGCCAGATTCACCAAAGTTGAAATGAAGGAAAAAATCTTAAGGGCAGCCAGAGAGAAAGGTCGGGTAACCCACAAAGGGAAGCCCATCAGAATAACAGCAGATCTCTCGGCAGAAACTCTACAAGCCAGAAGAGAGTGGGGGCCAATATTCAACGTTCTTAAAGAAAAGAATTTTAAACCTAGAATTTCATATCCAGCCAAACTAAGTTTCATAAGTGAAGGAGAAATAAAATCCTTTACAGATAAGCAAATGCTTAGAGATTTTGTCACCACCAGGCCTGCCTTACAAGAGACCCTGAAGGAAGCCCTAAACATGGAAACGAACAACCGGTACCAGCCATCACAAAAACATGCCAAAATGTAAAGACCATCGAGGCTAGGAAGAAACTGCATCGACTAACGAGCAAAATAACCAGTTAATATCATAATGGCAGGATCAAGTTCACACATAACAATATTAACCTTAAATGTTAATGGACTAAATGCTCCAATTAAAAGACACAGACTGGCAAACTGGATAAAGAGTCAAGACCCATCAGTCTGCTGTATTCAGGAGACCCATCTCACATGCAGAGACATACATAGGCTCAAAATAAAGGGATGGAGGAAGATCTACCAAGCAAATGGAGAACAAAAAAAAGCAGGGGTTGCAATCCTTGTCTCTGATAAAACAGACTTTAAACCATCAAAGATCAAAAGAGACAAAGAAGGCCATTACATAATGGTAAAGGGATCAATTCAACAGGAAGAGCTAACTCTCCTAAATATATATGCACCCAATACAGGAGCACCCAGATTCATAAAGCAAGTCCTTAGAGACTTACAAAGAGACTTAGACTCCCATACAATAATAATGGGAGACTTCAACACTCCACTGTCAACATTAGACAGATCAACGAGACAGAAAGTTAACAAGGATATCCAGGAATTGAACTCATCTCTGCACCAAGCGGACCTAATAGACATCTATAGAACTCTCCACCCCAAATCAACAGAATATACATTCTTCTCAGCACCACATCGCACTTATTCCAAAATTGACCACATAATTGGAAGTAAAGCACTCCTCAGCAAATGTAAAAGAACAGAAATTATAACAAACTGTCTCTCAGACCACAGTGCAATCAAACTAGAACTCAGGACTAAGAAACTCAATCAAAACCGCCCAACTACATGGAAACTGTCTTTCCTCTTTCTTGCCATTCTAAACTTGGGCTACAGGTCCTACTTGGACCCTAGAATGTTCTCAGTGGATTTTTTCTGTTGTTCCCTCTGCATGCTCTAAGCCTAGAACTAGATCTATTGGAAACTGATGTTCATTGTCTGTTTCTCAGACAAGACTATGGTCCCCTGAGAGCAAGAACTGCATTCCCAGCCTCTGTTACATGGTTTGTCCCATAAAAGGTAAACAAACCATGTGTATTCAATGAATGCATTTTAGAACTAATAAATTAAGTGCTGAGTAATCTCTGTGTTCACCCTTCCACCTTCAATGGTCACTTAGTCCTCTTCCACATAAACTCATAACTAAACAAGGAGTGTTTTCTATTCAGATTCCTGCTAGAGTATAGTCCTACAAATGTTTGGGAACAAATTTTAATTCCCCAAAGAGACAAATACCAAAACAACGAAGAAATAATGATTTTGATCTTGAACCCACATATGTTCCAAGGAATACAACAGAAATGAGCCCTTAGTTTCCCAAACTTCACTGTATTATATTAGTCATGTAAGTTTCAAGTGAGTTATCCAGCGTTCTAATAGAAACACATGAAATAACAGTCCAACTAATAAGGCTGATGCTTAAACACATGTCTTTCCAAGAAAAAAAAAGCAACCAAAACAGTGATGATTTTTTGGAAACTTTATATTGTAAAATAGGCAAAGCAGCTTTTTGAAATTTTAGATAAAGTAGGTAATCATATTCTAGAAATCTGCTGTTTTGGAAACCACAATCAAAATTCTTAGGAGGTTCCTCTATCTGTACAAAGCACAAGTTTTCCTAGAAACAGTCTTTGTATATTCAGCCTGAAAAATCAAACAAACTCAGCTTAACATCAAAGGTGTGCATGTTTATGTTATTTACTCAGTCTCAAAGTATGTTATGACTCTTTGTTAAGCACCTTTTAAAAGCATAGTGATTGTCAATGAATGCCAATTCAAGTTGTATGATGTGAGGGCCATTTTCAAACACTCCAGAAGCTGCAAACAACTGTCCCTAACTATGTATTTGGAATGCTGTCCTGAGAAGGTCATTTCATTTGTTCCTGAATGTGGTTCATTTTCAGACTTAACATGTTTGAGTAGGTCAACATGACATAGACCACTTTTAAGACGGAGTTTGCTCTTGTTGCCCAGGCTGAAGTGCAATGGCACGATCTTGGTTCACTGCAATCTCTGCCTCACAGGTTCAAGCAATTCTCATGCCATAGCCTCCTGAGTAGCTGGGATTACAGGTGCACACCACCAAGCCCGACTAACTTTTTTTATTTATTTTATTTTATTTTATTTTGAAACAGAGTCTCACTCTGTCACCCAGGCTGGAGTGAGGCCTAATTTTTGTATTTTTAGTAGAGACAGGGTTTCACCATTTTGGCCAGGCTGGTCTCAAAACTCCTGACCTCAGGTGATCTGCCCACCTTGGCCTCCCAAAGTGCTGGGATTACAGGCGTGGGCCACCGTACCCAGTTGAGGCTTGAACATTCTTTATTAGTTATAAGATTAACCAAAAGAAAAAGACCATTCTGTAAAAGATATATGAAGCATGTCCAAATTGTGTTGAAATATCGACCACATTGGCCACTGACAAACAAAACCACAAACCAGACAAAAAGAACAATTTCATCCATAAACACATAATGGAAACCCAAAAAAACTGAGGAGTCTGGTGATCCAGCTCTAGTCTCAGATCTGTTCACACATTCATTCTATAATTCTCTAATTTATGCCAGGTAACGTGCAGGACCTCATTTTGACTTTATTAGATGGCACCAATCTTCCCTGGAGTGGTTAGACAAGCAGATCATCCATCTTGAAATGTGATATATAAAATGGAAAGGGGAAATGAGACAAAAATTGAGCTCAAGACAGCCAGGCAATAGGTGAACTGATTCAGACTGGTCGGTCACACAGACAGTGAAATGTGTCACTGTAAACAGTAACTCTACCCTGAAAATGGAGAGGCCAGAAGGATACACAGGTGAGCACTTAGCACAGTTCAATTACCTTGCCATTAACTTACCCACCCAGCCAGACTCATCACTTGCACTAAAAATAGGACATAAATGCTTTTCTAGCATTCCAGCTACGAAAACTTAACAAATTTCAAAACACTTATCAGAAATATATACCAGGAAAAGAGAAAATATATACCAAGAAAAGAGAAATATGAAAAGGATATTGCTGCATATCGTGCCAAGGGCAAAAGTGAAGCAGGAAAGAAGGGCCCCGGCAGGCCAACAGGCTCAAAGAAGAAGAATGAACCAGAAGATGAGGAGGAGGAGGAGGAAGAAGATGAAGATGAGGAGGAAGAGGATGAAGATGAAGAATAAATGGCTATCCTTTAATGATGCATGTGGAATGTGCGTGTGTGCTCAGGCAATTGTTTTGCTAAGAATGTGAATTCAAGTGCAGCTCAATATTAGCTTCAGTATAAAAACTGTACAGATTTTTGTATAGCTGATAAGATTCTCTGTAGAGAAAATACTTTTAAAAAATTGCAGGTTGTAGCTTTTGGATGGGCTACTACATAGTTAGATTTTACAGCTTCTGATGTTGAATGTTCCTAAATATTTAATGGTTTTTTTAATTTCTTGTGTATGGTAGCACAGCAAACTTGTAGGAATTAGTATCAATAGTAAATTTTGGGTTTTTTAGGATGTTGCATTTTGTTTTTTTAAAAAAAATTTTGTAATAAAATTATGTATATTAAAAAAAAAGAGAGAGAAAAAGCAACATATGTATTTCCAGTGTCAAAAACACAAATTGAGAAAAATGACATTAACACATTGCTTTTATATAGCACCTATCTGTAAAGAAGCTTAAATACTTTTGCAAATTAAAAAAAAAAAAAATCTAATTAGAGTAATTCTAACAACATCCCTATGAAATAGGTAGAATGTAAACATATAATTATTTCTGTTTAGCTACTGAAGGAAAGTAGACACACATTTCCCATTCACAGATAATGACATTCTTGAACTAGCTCAGTCTAGCACTTTAAGCATACCATAGAGCCAAGTCATCAACTACCTTCTAAGCTGTAATAAAGCAAAATATAAACGTGAACCCCACAGTTTTCTATGTTTAAGAACTAAACTCTAAGAGTACACAAACAAGTATGGCAAAATTGGCATTAGCTTTAAAAGGAAAACAAGTATTCAATTCAGTCTGATGAATCTACTTCTTTTAGAAGTAAAATTGAGAAAGTTATTATGATTATTAAAACCACTGGAAATGTAGAAATTATAGGGAAGAGTGAAAACTCAGTTTCCCACACTCACCAACAGGAACGGAGAGCTTTATGTCTCCCTCAAAGGACAAAAGCAATTCAGTTTAAAGTGCAAGGTCAAAGTATACAAAAAGACACACAGGCCTGAGAAACCAAGAGGTTTAACAACAAAGAATGAGTCAACCAATACTTGCAAATCTTGAGCACTCAAAAAAAAAAAAAAAGAATTTTTTTTTTTTACTCAAAAAGGAATTAATTTGCCCCACTGATGGCTAGGAAAAAGGATCACCTCTAAGTGTTTTGTGTTTTTAAGAGCTATTATGAGGTAGCTTTAAAAGTTGGTATATTATTACAGTGTTAAAGGGGTACTTCCTAAATATACCCAATACATCTAACTCCTTTCAAGGCCAACTCTTGGTGAAGTAATTCTTTCTTCCCTTCAATACTATTTAGATAAGGCACCACCAAAGTAGTACAAAATGACTAAACCTGAACTTGCTACAGGAATTTCCAAACAGATAAGAACTTGCAAATACATCCCTATTTAAAAGACAAGGGAAATTTGAAGAAAGTCTCTGATTCCCTGAACACTGAGTATATCCAGTGAAAACATAAACTCCTTTCTTAAAACATAAGTTCTTCAATGCCTACACTGTCTCCTTAAAATTGTATTCAGCCCTTAGCACCTGTGCCAAGAGTAAATGGCTTCTACTGTCACTATCAAAAGCAACTTGCTTTAATAAAAAGAAGTGATGTCTAGAATTTGCTTCAAAATAATCTGGAGTGGAGGGTGGCAGGATGGAAACAAGATTAGCTGAGCGTTAACAGTTACCGTAGCTGGGTAATGATACTACTCTCCTTTCTTTTGTAGATGCTGGAATTTTTAGATGTTGAAATTTTTCATAATGAAAGGTTAGAGACAAAGAAAAGAAAGCTAATTTTAGGAAGTAAATCCCCTTTAACTTGCCAATTTCTCTGAGAGTTACTTAAGAATTCACAAGGACAGCAATTTAATCTCTTAAATTCTTTAAAGTTATAAAACGGACGGGCGCGGTGGCTCAAGCCTGTAATCCCAGCACTTTGGGAGGCCAAGGCGGGCGGATCACGAGGTCAGTAGATCGAGACCATCCTGGCTAACATGGTGAAACCCCGTCTCTACTAAAAACTACAAAAAACTAGCCGGGCGAGGCGGCGGGCGCCTGTAGTCCCAGCTACTCGGGAGGCTGAGGCAGGAGAATGGCGTGAACCTGGGAGGTGGAGCTTGCAGTGAGCTGAGATCCGGCCACTGCACTCCAGCCGGGCCACAGAGCGAGACTCCGTCTCAAAAAAATAAATAAATAAATAAAGTTATAAAACAATTACAATTACTCTTCAGTTCCTCTGTAGTTCACAAAAGTGGAAGAAGCTGAACTAGGAAATTACCTACTCTATATTAATATTTGTTTTCTCTCTCTTATATGTCATGAGAATTAAACCTGATTTAAAAGAATGATGGGTCATTTTTTCCTTCATCCTAATAAGAGACTCTCTTTCTGAGATAATTAAAGGAAATTATAAGTACCCTAGGAAAATTGTTTCTATCCCTAAACACAGGCTTTAAGTAAAGCTTAACAAATTTTTAACTATCTCTTATATCAATTCCTACAAGTTAACCTTAGATTAAAATGAATTAACTTTTAAACATACTGCCTTAACCTTAATAAATGTCCTTATTAATCATGCTATTCCACATTTTAAAAATTTCATTCTTTCGGATCCTGCTAAGAATTACAACGCAAAAGAAACCAACCCCTTGACTGCCTTTTAGTGTGAATCGGTACTCAGAAGAGTGTCATTAAGATCAATTTAGTCTCCAGCAATGAGTTGAGACATTTGACAATTAAGATTCATGTCTGACCTGTGAGTTGACCCTAATGGACACCTTCCTTAAAGCAGATGCATGGCAGATTAGATAAGTAGCCATATTGAAACAAGGTTATTACTGAATCACATTTCTCTAAGGAGTTATCAGCATTCTACTTATACAGAATTAACCGAAATGCTTTAATGGAACAGGAAAAATAAAAATAAATCATGGCATGGGAAACGAAGACTAACTCGCAGGGCTCACATGAGTCTCTAACAGACTTCATTCTCCTTTTTTCCCCGTTTCCTCTCTTTATCTGGTAGCTTTACTTAGGGACACTGGCTTCAATAGCAAACATGCACATTATTTAAGCTGTCATTCTTGCACACATTCCTAACCTACTTGGCAGAGTGGATATTTCCAAAATGGAGAGCACTTACAAATATTAAAATAGAGAAATTCATCAAAATGCAAACGAAAACTGGTCACTGAGTTCCCTAAATCTATATTTAGTATTATTTGGAAATTGCATTAAGTATAGGAGTTATTCAAAAGAGTTTAATAAATAATCATGTCATCTATACCCCAATCAGATCTCTGTAAAATGGACACAAAAGGTACCTTTTAGTAACATATTTATAAGGAATTCAATCTGTTCATTGCAGGAGACAAATCAGTTCTTAGATCTCTACTGAGAACAAAAAATATTTCACACATTCACCTCAGCAGGGTGGATTTCCAGCACTGGGAAGAGCCAGATGACTCAAGACTCAGTCATGTTTCCACGGCTTGGAGAAAAGATGATTAATGATGCAAAACAACTAGGCATGGGGAGCTTGTACAATGGCTTGCGTACCCAAGATCAGCTGCCAGCTAAAAAATGCTTCAACCTCTGATAAACAGGGCCCTCAATGGACAGGTTCAAGCAGGGGCTTGGTTCTTCAATGACTCACATTAAGCTTATCTAGTACATCCATAACAAAAAGATAGTAGGACTAAAATCAACTTATTATCAAGCTCTTCACTTGTAGATCATTCAAATGACTGCACAAATCCCAAAATATGAAAAGATGGTCTCTAAGTAAAAGAAGGAGGAAAAAAAAAAAAGTCAGTGCCTGCTTCCCCAGGAGCTGATTATCCAGTCTGAGAATCTCCAAGGCATCCTATTTTCTCAGGCCAGCTGTTTACCTTCCATCATTCTAGTTGCTTTCACTCTTGCCATGGTGAGAGGGAAGAGAAAGAAAGCGTTTGGTTAAGTAACTAGTTCACATATTTGAAGGAGGATATTCAAGAAGAGGAAAAGAGAACAAGGGTAAGTTAAAATTAATCTTATAAATACTTGTCTATTTCATCTACGACCTTTATAATTATTGATTGGCAACATAAATAAAGCAATAGACACTACTAAAAGTACAAAACTAAGTGATCCTAGTGTGACAATAAACATAAATAATGTTCAGAAACTATATGTAAAAGAAAAAAAAAAAGGGCCGGGGCAGTGGCTCAAACTTGTAATCCCAGCACTTTGGGTGGCTGAGGTGAATGGATCACCTGAGGTCAGGAGATCAGCCTGGGCAACATGGTGAAACCCCGTCTCTATTAAAAACACAAAAATTAGCTGGGCATGGTGGTGCGCACCTGTAATCCCAGCTACTCGGGAGGCTGAGGCACAAGCATCACTTGAACCCGGGAAGCAGAGGTTACAGTGAGCCAAGATGGTGCCACTGCATTCCAGCCTGGGCAACAGAGCGAGACTCCATCTCAAAAAAAAAAAAAAAAAAAAAAAAAGAAGAAGAAAAAGAAGAAAAGAAAAGAAAGGAATTATATAGGAGGATATATAACAAAACACCAATAGTTGTTCTGAGTAGTCAAATAGAACACAACCTCTACTTGCTTGTATTTAATGCATATTTTAAATTTTTTTCTGTAATTAGTATGTAGTTTTTTTTTTTTTAAGCACATAATCTTTTGGTATGGCAAAATGACCCCCTCAAGAAAGCACTTTTCATTTTAAATATAAAAGGTGTGGCCAGGCGCGGTGGCTCAAGCCTGTAATCCCAGCACTTTGGGAGGCCGAGACGGGCGGATCACAAGGTCAGGAGATCGAGACCATCCTGGCTAACACAGTGAAACCCCGTCTCTGCTAAAAAATACAAAAAACTAGCCGGGCAAGGTGGCAGGCGCCTGTAGTCCCAGCTACTCGGGAGGCTGAGGCAGGAGAATGGCGTAAACCCGGAAGGCGGAGCTTGCAGTGAGCTGAGATCCGGCCACTGCACTCCAGCCTGGGCAAGAGAGCGAGACCCCGCCTCAGAAAAAAAAAAAAAGGTGCTATTGTAGGAACTGCTCTATAAGACTGGTTCCAAGTTAAGCAAAGGCACCGAATATCATGAAAATAATCTGTTCACTTTTTTTTTCTTTCTGTTTTTGAGATGTAGTCTCACTTTGTCACCTAGGCTAGAGTGCAATGGCGTGATCTCAGCTCACTGCAACCTCTGCCTCCTAGTTCAAGCAATTCTCCTGCCTCAGAATCTGTTCACTTTCTTGCTATTTTGTTCACTAATTCAAGAAACATTTATTAAGCAGCTAGCACGCATTAGACCCACTGTATGCAAAGATGCCAAAAATGGTAATAAAGATGTAACTAGTAAATTCTTGTTCTCATGATGCTTGATACCATAGGCTACAGGCTGCAGAGATTCCTGCCTGCTCCAACCTCTCAGCTTCAATAACCCTCAAAAAACCTAGGAAACCTTCTTAAATATCACTCCATCCAAACACATAATACCGTTATCCAAATATTTGCTGCCCTTCCTTATCAGACCCTTTCCTACCTGTCCATCCCTGGAGGGGAAATATTTCTTGCTTACTGAGGCCATGTGTGAGCACGTGACTTGCTTTTGGCCAATGAAGTGTGAGTAGAAATGGCACATGCCACTTTTGAGGTTCTACCATGGCATGAAGCCCACAAAGAGCCTTAACATGAGAAACAAAGTTTTGTTGCTGTAAACTACTGAGATTTGGAGATTGTTACCGCAACATAATTTAGCAAAAGCTGACTAATTCATATACCCCTAACTAAACTTCGATACAATAGAGAATATTAAACCTGCGAGGTACAAATAAGTAATCTCCTCTCTGGCAGTGCCGACTCTGGTTTACAACTTAACGTTCTAAGTGGCAGATGAGGATAATTTGGTCCAGAAACCATGCAGTCATTAACCTGCTGATTGGTTTGCTGTGTTTTCTCTCCAAAAGTCTGGGCAAAAGGTCCTTTTGTTCAGACATTTGGAACCTTCCTTAAAGAAAAACGCAAAAAATATGGCACCAGGCCATGCACAGCGGCTCAGGCCTGCAATCCCACCACTTTGGGAGGCTGAGGAGGGTGGATCACTTGAGGTCAGGAGTTCAAGACCAGCCTGACCAACATGGCGAAACTCTCTCTATAAAAACACAAAAATTAGCCAGGTGTGGTGGCGATGCCTGTAATGCCAGCTACTCGAGAGGCTGAGGCATGAGAATCGAGTGAACAAAGCAGGCAGAGGTTGCAGTGAGCTGAGATTGCACCACTGCATTCCAGCCTGGGCAGAAGAGCAAGACTCAGTCTCAAAAAAAAAGAGAAAAGAAAAGAAAAAGAAAATATGTGCACCAATGAAAACGTTCCTCAGCACTGTCCTGAGTTACAGAAAGAAAAGAACAAAAACAAAAAGAAAATATTCCACAGGACACAAGACAACAAACGTTCAGAGAAATAAAACCCCCACTGCTTCCCCTTGAAATAAATTAACTAGAGTTATTTTTCTTAATTAGAAGATATTTGCTTTAGAAACAATAAAATGCAAAAGAACATTATATCTAATATATAGGAATAGGGTGTTATGAAAAAGCAGCCCAAGCGAACTAGAAATGCACCTAAAATAAAAAGACAGATTAAAAACAAAAGGATGAGTAAGAATCAAAAAACACACAAAAAGGCCAGGCATGGTGGCTCACGCCTGTAATCCCAACACTTTGGGAGGTTGAGGTGGGTGGATCACAAGGTCAGGAGTTCGAGACCAGCCTGGCCAACATGGTGAACCTTTATCTCTACTAAAAATACAAAAAAATTAGCTGGGCGTGGTGGCACATGCCTGTAATCCCAGCCACTTGGGAGGCTGAGGCAGGAGAATTGCTTGAATACGGGAGGCAGAGGTTGCAGTGAGCCAAGATCACATCACTGCACTCCAGCCTAGGTGACAGAGCAAGACTCCGTCTCAAAAAAAAAAAAAAAAAACACACACACACACACAAAGGAAGGATTGCTAAATTTAATAAGCATTTCAAGGCAAAAACTGTAAATATTTTCATAAAACATATAATCCACAATGAAAGCAACGGTTGTAAAACTTTGTACTCCCAGTAACAACCTGAAAATACACGTAACAAAAACTAAAGGCAATCTCTTTGTATTTACTGATAAAAATGTAGAAAGCAATAACTTAAAATACAACTGAGATGCGTTTCTAATTAACTGAGTAGCCAAAAACTAAAATAGTGAAACTGTCCTAGGACAGATGTCACAAAGTCAACGAATATCTGGGGAGCAGCAAGCCGTACACATCAGAGTACCCACGCAGTGAAGAGTTGCAATGGAAGCACAGACATCATCAACTAGAGTGCTTACAATAAGAGAACACAAATGCTATGCATATACATGTATATAGATACACACACACTTCAAAGGGAATAACACACCTAAAGCATAAATATTTACATAATAAGGTTATAAAAAGGCTTTGGCTTGTGATTCGGGAAACACTCTTTAAGGAGGGTAAATATAAGATGATGTAATCTCATAATCTTTCTAATTATAGGATAAAACAATCTATGGTATGTAATTCAACATGTAAAGAAAAAGTACTCTTGGGCAGGAATTGTGAAAAATCATTATGCTATATTCATGCTTATTCCTTCAGGTTAAAAAATCCAGAACCATATCAACAATACATTATGAAGTAGATGGAACACTGACAGAAACGTCAAATCACAATCTCTGCTTCCCAGAAACCCTGTCTCTACTAAAAATACAAAAATTAGCTGGGCATGGTGGCGCAAGCCTGTAATCTCAGCTACTCAGGTGGCTGAGGCAGGAGAATCGCTTAAACCCGGGAGGCAGAGGTTGCAGTGAGCCATGATTGCACCACTGCACTCCAGCCTGGATGACAGAGCAAGACTCGGATCCCCAACCCAGGAAAAAAAAAAAAAAAAAAAAACAACTTTGCTTCCTCACATATCCTTAGAATAAATCCTTATCTTCTAAGAAAATCATCTCCAGGCTTTTGTCAACCAAGAAAACTTTATGTAAACAAAACCTCCCACTGAAGCTCAAGATGTAAAAGTTGAGCTGCTGTGATTAAAGTGTGAATGGAGGCAGTGGCTCACGCCTGTAATCTCAGCACTTTGGGAGGCCGAGGTGGGCGGATCACGAGGTCAGGAGATCGAGACCATCCTGGCTAACAGGGTGAAACCCCATCTCTAATAAAAATACAAAAAATTAGCCAGGCGTGGTGGCAGGTGCCTGTAGTCCCAGCTACTCGGGAGGCTGAGGCAGGAGAATGGGGTGAACCCAGGAGATGGAGTTTGCAGTGAGCAGAGACTGCGCCACTGCACCCCAGCCTGGGCAACAACAGTGCAAGACTCTATCTCAAAAAAAAAAAAAAAAAAAAAAGGGTGGCTGTAGGCCGTGGGGTGGGAACAGTTCCAAAAACGGTCACCTCGTACTTACCACCAAACGACACAGGCAAAGCATGGGGTTAAGTGCTAGGGATTCAGAAGTGAACAAAACAGTGTCCTTTGGGAGCTTACATTCGCAAATGGAAGACGGCTAATAAACGAGTTAACAACTAAAGAAGATCATTTCACATACAGAACCTCACTCTAAAGAAAATAAGTAAGGTTAATAAGATAGATGGTGACTAGAGGGAATGTTTGGGACTTCTTCATGTGCCTGGGGGTAGTCAAGGAAAGTCTCTCTGAGAAGACATCAGAGAGAGTTTCTGGAGAGTTCTAGAGGACGTTCAGCCAGTATAAAGACCCAACGAAAGAAAAGAACCTGTTCAAGGGATAGAAAGAGATAAGTTTGGCTACCGCAAAGTAGACAAGGGGAGTGCAGAAGGAAGAAATTGGAGAAGCACAGAAGCCAGACAAATGGATCTTTTATAGCAAGGCTTGGATTTTATTTTAAGTGTAATGGGAAGTCTTTGAAAGGTTTTAATCAAGGGAATAACATGATCTTATTTACACTGTAGAAGCTATTGTGTGAAACGGATTATAGGGAGAGACAAAGTGGAACCGAGAAAACATCCAGGAGACCACAATAAACACTCACGTGAGAGACAGTGGTGGCCCAGACTAATGTTTTAACAGTAGAAATGATTAGGACTGGTCAGACTCAGGATATATTCTGGACAGAAAGTCTGCAAGACTTCATGATGGAGTAGACATAAAGCGGTGGAACAGAGCGGAATCAAAGATACCTTTGAAGTTTCTGGCCTGCCTAACTGGGTGTTTGATGGCACTATTTACTGAGAAAGGTCTGGGGTGTGTGCATTAGGGTGGGGACAGCATCAAGAATTCCGCTTTGGGCTGGGCACGGTGGCTCAAGTCTGTAATCCCAGCACTTTGAGAGGCCAAGGCGGGTGGATCACTTGACACCAGAAGTTTGAGACTAGTCTGGCCAACATGGCGAAACCCTGTCTCTACTAAAAATATAAAAATTAGCTGGATGTGGTGGCACACAGCTGTAATCCCAGCTACTCAGGAGGCTGAGGCAAGAAAATCCCTTGAACCAGGGAGGCGGGGGTTGCAGTGAGCCAAGATCATGCCACTGCACTCCAGCCTGGGTGATAAATGAGACTCTGTCTTAAAAAAAAAAAAAAAAAAAAAAAGAATTCTGCTTTGGCTATGTTTGTTAATTTTGAACAGCTTATTATTAGATGCCCAAGAAGATCTGCCTACTAGATAGCTGCCCATCTAAGCCTGCAGTTCTTGGGAGAAGTAGGCGCTGGAAATACCCACACACTTGTTCAGCTCTCCCCTCTCCCGACCTCCACTTCCATGGCAAACTCTTTAAGCCTTCTCAGAATTTCCAGCGCTCCTCAGAACAGTGTGTCACTTACGTGGCTTTTTCCAACTTAATACCTAAATTTGCCCAATGTTTGCAGAGTGCAACCAAAATAATTCAATATTTAAAAATGTAAATTACCTTTGGCCACACTAATATAAATTTATCTGCTTGCATCAAAACAAACTACAGATAGTTTAAAGACCCTAGTGAACAAATGAAATCATGGAAGCGTGGCAGAGGCAGGGCACGGTGGCTCACGCCTATAATCCTAGCACTTTGAGAGGATAAGGTGGGAGGTTTGCTTGAGCCCAGGAGTTGAAGACCAGCCTGGGCAACTTAGCAAGACTCCATCTTTAAAAACGTTTTTTAAAAAAGAGAAAGTGTTATAGAAGAAAATTCAGGATAATATTGGTAAAGTCTTGAAGTGACAGGGGATGTTCTCATTTGACACCACGAGCAGAAATCCTTAAAAATGGAAAATCAGGCCAGGCGCAGTGGCTCGCGCGTGTAATCCCAGCACTTCCCAGCACTTTGGGAGGCCAAGGTGGAGGGATTCCCTGAGGTCAGGAGTTTGAAACCAGCCTGACCAACGTGGTGAAACCCCATCTCTACTAAAAATGAAAAAATTAGCAGGAATCGCTTGAATCCAGGAGGCAGAGGTTGCAGTGAGCCGAGATTGTGCCATGCACTCCAGCCTGGGCAACAAGAGGAAAACTCCATCTCAAAAAAAAAAAAAAAAAAAAGAGGAAAATCACAGTGGATGGCACTTCTATGAAACACTTAAACACTTCTATGAAAGAAAAAAAAAATTCCACAAGTTAAGCTTTAAAAGCAAATGAAACTTTGGAAACAAACATCTGAAGCATATGTCATAAGGAATTAATGTCCCTAAGTATGAAGAGTTCATATAAATCAAGAAAAAAGATTAATCCCAAAAGAAAATGTGACAAGGACAAGAGCAGAAATTCAAAAGAAAAGGAATTTAAATGACCAATTGACACATGAAAAAAAAGTGCTAAGCTTCTTATCAGTAAAAGAAGTGAAAGAAGAGATACTATTTTCACCCATCAGGCTGGCAATTATTAAACTGGCAATGAGCATAGACTTGGGGTCTGGGTACAGGTAGGCAGCTATTAGTGGGAACAGAAACTTCTATGCCCTTTGTGGATATCTGGTAATACATATCAAGATTTTTACATGCGCTTTGATCTACAAATTCCTAGTGGAGAAATGAGACATGGGAGGGGCCAGTGGATGAAAAGCATCAGGGACAAATAAGTTTTTCAGAGTAAGATACTCTGTGCCTAAAAACGATGCTTCAGAATTACATGTAATGATACGAAAAGATAGTAAGTGAAAAAATTAGGTTATAAAACCATATGGTCAAGGTAATTCACATAAATGGATATATTCACATAAAGGGATATTTAATAATAAAGTTCAGGATGTTATCAGTATTGTGTCTGGAAAGATTGAGTGTTCTTTATGATCTTTCTTTTTCTTTCATTATAATGAGCATATATTACTTTAACAATAAAAACTTCATTTCATGACAAAACAAAAACGAAAGTCCTACACATAAAAGAGCTACTGAATGGGCATTGCCAAAAAAGTCAGAAGATACTTTGGGGAAATATTTCCTCTCTTTTAGAATAGAAATGTTTCTGTATTTATGACGTGTTCCATTATGAGCATGCATTACTCCTATAATAAAAAAGGTAAAATATACTTTTTAAAACTAAATTATTTCCAAATCTCTTTTCCTATCTTAATTTTAAGGACCACTGCAAATATCATACAGTATTTTCAAAAGTTTATGTCTATTTTCCTTCTTTTCAGGTTCCAAAACCAGTTTTTCTTTACTGCTCTATTGTCTTTGGAGAGCACAAAGGGATCCTGTTCCCAAACACACTGGGCCCCATTTCCCCTCCCTATTATTACTTTTAGTTGTCTTCCACACTTTAGCCCAATAGTTCTCAAAGTCTGGTCCCCAGAAAAACAGCACCAGCATTAATGGGGAACTTGTTAGAAATGCAAACTGTTGGATCCTGTCCCAGATCCAGTGAATGCATGCTAGATTTGAGAACCACTGTTTCAGCCGATAAGCTGTGGGCCTTCAGAATCCAAACTCTCTTGAAAACAGTCAAACTGTATTTCAAAGTAATTTTCAATAGTAACACATTAAATCATTCGAACAGACTGAGTTGCTACATCTCTAACAGCTGAAAAACTCTTGACAGAAAAAAGAATCCACAGTAAAAGAAAATCATACCTGTAGAGATGTCTTAAAGGTACCAATGAGTCCTAGAAACATGGCAAGCCTTCAACAGTTCTGAGGTAAATACACCTGGTTGCCTCAAGGAACACATTAAATACAAACTCATTTAATTATATATGTCAAAGGCAGAGCTATACAATCAAACATTCAACCAGATTCCTGAGTAATAACAATATCCAAGCCCAATCTAGAAGAAATACAACAATCAGGTGTGCTAAAAACTTCAAAATCATTTTATCCTGAACGAATAAATGATCCCATTTGGGGCAAGATGTACGGAAGTTTGATGCAATAATTAACATAGTTGTTTACCTCTGATGGAGGTTTAACCATGATAAACATGAAACGAAATTTATTCACAGTCCAACACCAATAGCAAATTTTCTGCCACATTCATTTGTTCAATAAATTAATGAGCCAGGTCCTGAGCTGGTGCTAGGTGATGAAAAGGTGACATCCTGGCTGCTCTTGGGAAGCCTGCAGTTCAGTTACAAATGACCTGAGGACAAACAGCTGGGATTACCCCCACTGAGGGGTAGGTTCTGACAACACACAGTTTCTCTAACATGTGTTACAGATAAGAAAACTGAAGGTTTGAGAGATTAAGTCACCAAGGCCACCTAAGTCTCCGCAAGTCCATGCTCTGTCCTCGCCCCTTCAAACCTCTTCTTCTTTATTGTATATATTGAAGGTATACGACATGATATTTTGATATACATATACACAGTGAAATGGCTACTACAGTCAGAAATAATATATCCATCTCCTCACATAACTACGTGTGTGTGTTAAGAGCACTTGAAATCTACTCTCAGCAAAATTTTCCAATACAATAATATTAGCCAGAGTCATCATGCTACATATTAGAGCTCTAGTTTTATTCATCCTATACAACTGCAACTTTGTACCTTTGCCCTACATCTCCCACTTCCCCTTCCCCTGATAACCACTGAGCCACTCTATTCTTACAAATTTGGCTTTATTTCAGATTCTACATATAAGTGAGATCTTGCAATATTTTTCTTTTCTTTTTCTAGTTTATTTCACTTAGCACCATGCCCTCTAGGTTCATCTATGTTGTCATAAATGGCAGGATCACCTTTTTTTATGGCTGAGTAATATTTCACTGTATGTATATGCCCCAATTTATTTATTTATCAGGCTACAGACACTTACTAAATCGTTTCTGCCAGGCGCGGTGCTCACGCCTGTAATCCTACCATTTTGGGAGGCCGAGGCGGGTGGATCGTGAGCTCAAGAGATCAAGACCATCCTGGCCAACTTGGTAAAACCCAGTCTCTACTAAAAATACAAAAATTAGCTGGGCATGGTGATGCGCACCTGTAGTCCCAGCTACTTGGGTGCCTGAGGCAGAAGAACTGCTTGAACCCGAGAGGTGGAGGTTGCAGTGAGCTGAGTTCACACTACCACACTCCAGTCTGGCGACAGGAGACTGTCTCCAAAAAAAAAAAAAAAAAAAAAAAAAAAAAAAAAAAATCGTTTCCGTATCTTGTCTATTGAGAATAACGTCACAAGGAACATGGGCATGCAGATATCTTCCCAAGGTGCTGATTTCATTTCCTTTGGGTATAGGGATTGCTGGGTCATACAGTAGTTCTATTTTCAATGTTCTGAGGAATTTCCATATTGTTTTCCATTAACTGCTTTACATCAATTTACATTCCCACCAATAGCATACAAGGGTTCCCTTTTCTTCATATCCTGGCCAATTCTTATTATTTCAGTCTTTTTTATAATGGCCATTCTAACATGTTGGAGGTGATATCTCATTGTGGTTTCATTTGTACTTTCCTAGGTAGCACCAGTTTTAATGTTAAAAAGAGACTTATGAGTATACATTGTTTGCATCTTACATGAGATTGTTCTAATTGTATGATCAAATGAAGAATAAAACTGATTTTGTTATGATTTTAAAAAACACATGTGAATTAAGTAAAATTAAGTAACATCAAGACATCAATTCTTTTTTTTTTTTTAGACAGAGTTTCACTCTTGTTGCCCAGCTCACCGCAACCTCCGCCTCCCAGGTTCAAGCAATTCTCCTGCCTCAGCCTCCCAAGTAGCTGGGATTACAGGCATGGGCCACCACGTTGGCTAATTTTGTATTTTTAGTAGGAGACAAGAGTTTCTTCATGTTGGTCAGACTGGTCTTGAACTCCCAACTTCAGGTGATCTGCCCACCTTGGCCTCCCAAAGTGCTAGGAATTACAGGCGTGAGTCACTGTGACCGGCCAAGACATGGATTCTTTTTAAATTTTAAATGATCCCATTTTTGAATGGAAAAAAACTACAAATGTACAAAAGAGGACAAGAAGGATATACAACAAAATATTAACACTGATTAATGGTGAGATTCAAGTAATTATTATTGTAAGTTATTTATTTATTTTTTGAGACAGAGTCTCGCTCCGTTGCCCAGACTGGAGTGCAATGGTGCAATCTTGGCTCACTGCAACCTCACTCAAGTAATTCTCCTGCATCAGCCTCCTGAGTAGTTCGGATTACAAGCGCACGCCACCACACCTGCTAATTTTTGTATTTTTAGTAGAGATGCGGTTTCACGATGCTGGTCAGGCTGTATTGTTAAGTTAGTTTTTAAACTATCATTCAACTTAAAAAAACAAAACAGGCCAGGCACAGTGGCTCATGCCTGTAATCCCAGCACTGAGGTCAGGAGATCGAGACCAGCCTGACCAATGTGGTGAAACCCGTCTCTACTAAAAATACAAAATTAGTCGGGCGTGGAGGCTGGCGCCGTAATCCCAGCTACTCGGGAGGCTGAGGCAGGAGAATCACTTGAACCTGGGAGGCAGGAGTTGCGGTGAGTCAACATCACCACTGCAATCCAGCCTGGGTGACAAGATCAAAACTCCATCTCAAAACAAACAAACAAATAAAAACAAGAAAAAAAAAAAAAACAGCCAAGATTCCATTTATCAGTGGTTCTTAATAGGTATGCACCATTCCCTAATAGATGTTTGAAAATCTGTGGGGGTATTTTTGGTGATCTCATTTGCTGGGAGGCACCACTGGCATTTATTTAACAGGTTGTGCAGAATAGTCCTATATAAGGAATTGTCTCATATGACTTTTGAATGTTTCTCTAGATATTCATGTAGGGGAAAATCCCATGTGTAATTATCTGAACCTAAAACCTAATTCCATTTCACACAGAATCACAAAAGACTTTTTGCAAGTTTTACTACACATTCAATTTGCTAGGAATATAATTACCACATAAATCAAAAGACTGTTTTGTATTTTACCAAAAGTTGCTCACAGTTTTAGAGAACATGTCATTACCTCTAATGCCCTTATTGATATTTGAATCACCAAGTAATGTACCCCTACCAGTGTGCATTTGCAGCCACTGCATTCTCAGTGCACCTGACCTAGGGAGCATGTGATCCTAATGTAGCTGAGACAGCACTGACACACTGAACTACTATCATGTTATTATGTTACGTTCATTTTTTTCTTTATAAAAAAAGTAGGGCATTACATTGATGTTTTTGAAATTATGTCGGTAGGTTGCATGAATTTATTTGAATTCTGAGATGAATATATTTCACAAGAATAAAGGAAGTATTACCAAAGACTTACTACAAAAAGAGAGTGTTGCCTGACAGGGTTGAGACCTGGCTGTGATGACTCATGCATGTATGCCCTGGATGAGAAACCCTTCTGTCCAGCCAGACATTAAGGTCTGCAACACACAAGTGAACCATGGCCAGTCTTCTGACTACATTTTACTGTTGTTGTTTTGAAAAAAAAAAGTGATTTTTATTAAAAAGCTATGCGTACTAACTTGAAATGGGTTTATTTTTCGTTTTAAATAAATAACCAAATCATAAATTAGGGAATAAGTAATTTCTCAGATTTTGTTTTGTTTTCTGAGACAGTGTCTTGCTCTATAATCCAGGCTAGAGTGTCATGACGCAATCACAACTCACTCTAGCCTCCAACTCCTGGACTGAAGCAATCCTCCCACCTCAGCCTCCCATATAGCTGGAACCACAGGCATGTGTCACCACTTCCCGCTAATTATTTTGTTTTGGTAGAGGCAAGGTCTCACTATGTTGTCCAAGCTGGTTTTGAACTCCTGGGCTCAAGTGATCCTGTCACCTGGGCTTCTCAAACTGTTGGGATTATAGGCATGAGCCACTGCACCTGGCCTCTCAGTTTTAATCAAAAAGTTTGACAACTACTGCTCTAATGGAAAAAGATAGGGAGAGGGCAAAACTGACTGGAGACAGAGCAGGTATAAGGCTAGGGCAACACCTGAGTGAGAGTGAGGGAAGTTCCAGAACTAAGCCAGATCAATAGTGAACAATTAAATCAGGTGTAAGGGGGAGGAAGGAATTCAGAATAGAGTATAAGCTTCCAGGTTGGGCACACAAATAAATGATGACGCCACTCAAGAGAGATCTCAACACCAACACATGCCACTTTCTGAGATTAAAAAAAAAACAAAAAAACGATGTTTTCTACCCACAAACATATAAAAACTTAAATGAAAAAAGTATTGGCACAGTGACCCTCTTGCATGCAGATATAATACCAGTTTGGGCCAGGCATGGTGGATCACGCCTGTAATCCTAGCACTTTGGGAGGCCGAGACAGGTGGATCACTTAGGGCCAGGAGTTCAAGACCAGCCTAGCCAATGTGGTGAAACCCCATCTCTACTAAAAATACAAAAATTAGCCAAGTGTGGTGGTGCACACCTGTAACCCCAGCTACTCAGGTGGCTGAGGCAGGAGAATCGCTTGAACCCGGGAGGTGGAGACTACAGTGAGCAGAGCTCACGCCACTGCACTCCAGCCTGGGCAACAGAATAAGACTGCCTCAAAAAATAAAATACCTTCTTCTCTCTCTGCTTCTGGAATACATAAACAAACCACAATGTTTGGACAGGAGTCTTGAACCTGTGTCCGCCACAGGTGGAAAGGAGCCCTGAGGGAGGCCATCCACTTGCCACACTCCCTTCAGCCGCCTAGGCATCTCTACAGTCCCATACACATTTTCTTCAAATATTCAGCTTCAAAAACCTTTTAGGTCAGAAGTTTTCAAAGAAGCAGGAAGGAGGAGTCACCTACTCCCCTTTCATACATTTCCCTGGAATTCCTGTGCCAAGTGCGGGGTCACTGACCTGCAAGGCTCTGAGTTTGCACCGTTCCACTGGGAAGGTTTGGGGCTCCCATGCACAGAGTTAAGGACAGTTACAGATATGGTCACAGAGTAAAGAAAATCTCTTGAGGTAAGAGCCTTTAACTCAAAGTACAAGTGGAGAAGGAAGTACCAGAAGGCCTAATCTTTAATACCAATGGAGCTGCTCCTTCATGCAAACTGCCTGGAGCACCGCCAGTCCCCATCCTGCTTCCCACTTTACCCAGCAAGGGTTGTGGACCTAGAAAGTGACTGACAGTAAGAAGAGCAAAAGGGAAGTGGGGGGGGGACATCTTTCAGCCCCAGTGCAGATCTCTTGGCAACATTCCCTGTTTCTAGCCCGTAGCTGGAAGCACTGGCTTACTCCTCATGGCAGAGAGCCCATCCTAACCTCAGTGATGACACGCCTTGGGGAGGCCCACATCACAGTGATGTGACCCACTTAGGGAGGTTGACAAATAGCGTTTTAATAATATGAATCCTAAAGACTCCAATTTGTACCACTTATCTTTTGAATACCATCTCCCTCTTCAACTTTTTCTTTCATTTCTGGTTGGTAGTAAAACCTCAGAGAAGTTCAAAGGCAGTAAGTGCTAGACTCAAGTAAAGAGGCTGGGAGAAAACTGTGAAAATGCATCTTGCTCCAAAGGGCTCCAGAAGGGGAAGAGGTCCTATTATAAAGCCGTAAGTGGAGCCAATCTCTAGGAAGGAAAGGCCCAATTTTTAGACTGGACCAGAAATATTCTGGGCAGGAGGTCTGGCCCCTATAGCGGCCCATCCTCCTGTCCTTGCTCCCTATCTCTCCTCCAACCATCTGCTTGCTGGAGCCCCTGCCTTAGGCACCAGAACCCAACCCACCTCACAATCACTGCCACCACTATCAATGCAGTACTATGATGCCAGCCTTCCAAATGGGAACTTCACACATACATTCCCAGGGAGTTATTATTATACAGTGTGCATAAGGAGAGGTATTATACAGATCGCCTACTGTGAACAGCGCAGACTCAGGAAACAGACTTCATGGATCCAAACACCAGATCTGCCACTTACTAGCTGTCATATCACAGATAAGTTACTTAACCATTTTGTGCCCTGGCTATAAAATCCAAGTATCAGTACTACTCCACAGAGCTGCTGGATTAGAAAGTTCAAAACTATAGACTTAACCAATACCTGACATCCTGTTTTAAAACTGGAAACCTACCATGTCCCAAAAAGAATGCTTTGGTTCCAAATCTAGTAACCTCTGAGCAGTAAAGACGATAAAAGCTAAGCAGTCAAATGAGTCATTTGGCTTACAATTTGTTTTCTTTCTATTTTCAAAGATACATAATACAAGCAGTTCGTATATTCTTTTTCATTATTGGCACATACATTGGCCAAGACATTTTGTTCTCAAACTTTTTGGCCTCTGGACTCTTTTATACACTTAAAAATTACTGAGGATCCCAAAGAGCTTACCTTAGAGAATTGTTTAAAAAAAAAAAAAACCACACCAGCCATATATACAAGTGCATAGACCATTAGCCAACAAAGAAACTACATCATCATATATTATACAGCGTTTGGAAAACTACACTGTACACCTGTGAAGAGAAAAGTTAAAAAAACCAAATAGGCTGGGTGTGGTGGCTTATGCCTGTAATCTCAGAATTTGGGAGATCGAGATGGGGCGGGTGGATCACTTAAGTCCAGGAGTTCAAGACCAGCCTAGGCAACATGTGGCAAAACCCACCTCTATGAAAAATAAAAGAACTAGCCGGGCATGGTGGCATGTAAACGTAAAACAATGCTTCCCCAGAGTCCCACCTTGGAGGCTGAGAGGCAGGAGGATCACTTGTGCCCAGAAGTCGAGGCTGCAGTGAGCTGTGATTGTACCACTGCACTCCAGGCTGGGGACAGAGCAAAGCCCCATCTCTAAATAAATAAATAAATAAATAAATAAATAAATAAATAAATAAATAAATAAAAATTTAAAAAGCAAATAACTCTCAACAATTATTATGAAAATAACCTGAACCTGCAGACCCTCTGAAAAGGTCATAAGGAGCCCCTGCGGCTCCACAATACCCTTTGAGAATATTTGCACAAAGCGAAGACATATTTAAAACTCTCACGGCTTTCATTTTTCACCTTTTCTAGATTTACAAGATAATAAAACAACTATGATACATTTAATTTAACTATCTATAAAGTACAAATGATCTTAGCTTAAAATTACAATAAAATGGTTTAAGAAAGGATTTTGGCAAAATTACAACTAATGTAAACTTGGAATAAATGTCATGTCGAATTATTTTTTTTAAATTGCAGCATAATACAAATAACATAAAATTGGCCATTGTACTGATTTTAAAGTATGCAATTTAGTGACATCTCAGACAATCATGATGTTGTGCAACCGCCACCAGTATCTAGTTCCAGAACATTTTCATCACCCCAAATAGAAACCCCATGCTCTGCCCCAGCTACTCATCTGCTTTCTGTCTCCACAGATTTGCCTATTCTATATATAAATGGAACCATACAGGCCAGGCGCAGTGGCTCAAACCTGTAATCCCAGCACTTTGGAAGGCCAAGGCAGGTAGAACACTTGAAGTCAGAAGTTCGAAACCAGCCTGGCCAACATGGTGAAACCCTGTCTCTACTAAAAATGAAAAAAATTAGCTGGGCATGGCAGTGGGCACCTGTAATCCCAGCTACTTGGGAGGCTCAGCCACAAGAATAGCTTGAACCTGGGAGGCAGAGGTTGCAGTGAGCTGAGATCGTGCCACTGCACTCCAGCCTGGGCAAGCCTCCCTCTCAAAAAAAAAAAAAAAAAAAAAAGGAACCATACAGTATATTGCCTTCTTTCACTTAGCATGTTTTCAAGGTACATCTATATTACACATGTTTTAATGTTTATTGTACATGCTTTCAAAGTACATCTATACTGTACCATGTATCATTCATTTCTTTTTATGGCTGAATCATATTCCATTATATGAATATGCCACATTGTCCACTGATGCACAAAAGTTGATGGACATTTGGGTTGTTTCCACCTTTTGACTATGGTAAATAATGCTGCTATGAACATTATGTACAAGTTTTTGTTTGAATACCTGTTTTCTTTTGGTATATAGTTAGGAATGGAATTGCTAAGCCTTATAACTCTGTATTTATCTAATTCAGGAGCTGAAAATTATTTTACACAGTTGTGGCACCATGCTACATTCACACCAGCAATATATGAGGATTCCAGTTTCTTCACATCCTTACCAATACTTGTTATCTTTCTTTAAAAAAAAAAAATAGCCATACTAATGGTTGTAAAGTGGTATTCTCATAGTTTTGATTTCCATTTCCCTAATGACTAACAATTTTGAGCATCTATCTGTTCATGTCCTGGTTGACCATTTGGATATCTTCTTTGGAAAAATGCCTACTTAGGTCTTTGCCCACTTTTTAATGACATTATCTTGCATTATGTCTAAATTTTTTTCTTTTTTCTTTTTTTTTTTTTTGAGACAGAGTCTCATTCTGTCACCCAGGCTGTAGTGCAATGGTGTGGCCTTGGCTCACTGCAACCTCCACCTCCCGGGTTCAAGCAATTCTCCTGCCTCAGCCTCCCGAGTAGCTAGGATTACAGGCGCCCGCCACCACGTCCAGCTAATTTTTTTATTTTTACTAGAGACAGAGTTTTACCATGTTCGCCAGGCTGATCTCAAACTCCTGGCCTCATGATCCACCCGCCTCAGCCTCCCAAAGTGCTGGGATTACAGTCGTGAGCCACCATGCTCGGCCGCGTTATGTCTAATTATTTTTTATAAGTAGATGAGAGCAATTTAAGCCTATCATGCATCTTTTCCTCTCATCTCTTCAAAGCTTAAAACAAATGACGAAGCTTCCAAATGATGGAAAGAGCAACTGAGAAATTAGGAGAGGTCATATAATCAACTGGTAACAAAACTACATATAATAACTTCATTTGTGTCTTAAATTATAAATTCCAGGCTTGGATTACAGATAATAAGATAATAATAACAGTCATTTCTTATACAGTGTTTACTATTTAGTGAGGCACTGTGCTGTTTTAGCATCCTCACAACGAGATAGGAACTGTGATCGACCTCATTCTATAGATGAGGAAACTGAGGCACAGAAAAGTTAAATAGCTTGCTTATGGTTACAAGGTTAGTAACTGTTATTTGTCCCCACCAAATCTCAGGTTGAAATTCGGTCGCCATTGTGGCAGCGCAGGGAGGTGGGGCTTAAAGGGAGGTGTTTTCAGGTCCTGGGGTGGATCCTTCATGAATAGATCAAGGCCCTCCCCAAGAGTAAGTGAGTTCTCACTCTCAGTTCTCACATGAGCTGGCTGTTAAGAACCTGGCCCCTTCCCACCCCACTCCCGCTGCCTCTCTCATCATGTGACCTCTGCACTCTCTAGCTCCCCTTAGCACAGCAGCGGCTCCGTGCTACATTCACACCAACAATGTATGAGGATTCCAGTTTCTTCACATCCACATCACATTCAGGAGTCCGCACTAAGTGGAAGCAACCTGAGGACCTCACCAGATGCTCAATCTTGACCTTCCTAGCCACCAGAATTGTGAGCCAAATAAACCTTTTTTCTTTATAAATTACCCAGCCTCAGGTATTCTGTTACAGCAACACAAAGTGGGCTAAGACAGTAACTGAGCAGCTTGGCTCCAGAATCCCTTGGCTACGCTGCCTGTCTCTCAACCTTGTCCAACTGCCTCACTGAGGACTTTTTAAGAAAATGCTAGTAGCTACATAGCTGACGGGTCACTTTCAAGTTCCAACCCCACTGTCTACAAAATCTTCTAAGTAACTCTTGGTTTTAGAATTTGCTTCTTTAATCAGGTTAGGTATGTCACAAAGAAGTAAGCCCAAAATCAGATGGGTGAATATCATTTTATCGTCCCGATTCAGAGATGTTCTAACATTTTGAACCTACAAAACAATATTCAGGATATTCTGACTCAATGGTCTATTACTAAGAGCGTCTGGATTACATTTTGACTGCAATCATAAAAGGTTACAGTTGCCAGCAAAGCTAGGGCTTAACGGCCCATCTAACTAAAGCTTGTAATTTACAATATAATTTTATAACAGTTAATGGCTTTGTAAACTAAATCTAAAAAGAAAATGGATCTCATAAGAAGAAATCTAAAAGGTAATATATCTTATAATAAAACCAGTATGAACATAATGCTACAGTTTACATAGTTCGTTTCTGAGCAGTAATTACAGGAATAACTTCCTGGTATATCCAGCAATTGCTACAGCTGCCTGAAGAGTTATGAGACACTAGAATTTGAAGGAATTTCAGTATATATCCAAAACAGTGCTCTATAAATAATTCCTGCTCCTTCTAGAATTACAAGGTAGACTAATGCCTGAGATGTGTCTATACTGATAAAAGTTCATTTATACCCAACCTTGTTTTATAATGTCATAATACTATTATTTATGTGGTAAGTCAATGATTTTTTAAGTTCGGCTACTCATTACTCCATTTATGTTTGCATTACACAAATGGCAGCAAATTTGAGGTCCTCATCTGTAACACAAGGATCTTGCCATCTAGCTCACAAAATTGTGAAAAACAAATTTCAGATGGCATATGTGAAAGACCTGCAGAATCCCTGCAACATGACAGGCACTCAGTACTCATCCTGTGTACATGCAGGAGCATGTGTGGCATGAGGGGCAGTGTGGGTCAGATAATACCAGTAGTCCTTCTAAAGCATATTCCATATGAGCTGAGCACAACTCCAACTTGTCCTTTATCTAAAGGCCATTTAACTGGTGAACTCAGCAGCATAAAACCCAGTACCTAGATAATACCAAGAAACCTTCCTGATTAGGAAAATGGGTATCATTGAAATAACTGTTAAAAGAAATCAGTTTTTTCCCTAGGCTAGACCTACCTATAATGCCATTTCTGATAGAACAGAAGACTCCAAAAAAGGCAATATCCCATCACCTATTTGCTCAAGTGTTTCATTTAGTTAGGTATAAGAAGGTTCAAAATGAAAAATATTAGTACAAATTAAGTTTAAGTCACAAGAGGGATGTAAAATGCTTTCCTGTTATGATGGGATTTGTGAATTCGGAACTTTAAATCAGAGGTCCCTAGAAAACAGATGGAAAGAAGTAGAGCCAAAGGTTCAGTGCTGGAAATCAAAGGGAAAATGACTCATAGCTGCAGCAGGTACGGGTATTTTCACTTCAGTAACACCCAGTTAGGCCTAAGGGATAAGTAAGGGACAGATCGGGGGAGGCAGAAGGGAAATAAATTGTAAAGCTGACGTGACAAAAGAACATACTGAGGTGCAGGTAGCCAAAGTGGGGAATGGTGAGGTCCAGATAGAAGAGAAATAGAAGAGGAAAAGGGGAAGGTCAACAGGGATGCAGCACAATGCACTACAGACTGTGAGTAAAGGTTTAGATTTTATCCTACAAGGCAGCAATTCTCTATGGTCTGTGGATCCCTGGGGGTCCTAAGACCCTTTCACAGGGGTTCAGATGGTCAAAATTCTTACGTGTATTAATTCATTTTCACTGAGACTGGGTAATTTATAAAGAAAAAGAGGTTTAATGGACTCCAACAGTTACAGGTGGCTGGGGAGGCCTCAAAATCATGGTAGAAGGCAAAAGGCCTCTTACATGGTGGCTGCAAGAGAGAGATGAGAGCCAAGTGAAAGGGGAAACCCCTTAGAAAACCATCAGATCTCCTAGGACGTACTCACTACAAATAGTACGGGAGAACCGCCCCCATGATTCAATTATCTCCCATCAGGTCCCTCCCATAACACATGGGAATTATGGGAGCTACCTTTCAAGATGAGATTCGGGTGGGGACACAGTCAAACCATATCTGGGTAAAACTGCTCCCACCTTAGCAGTGGCACCAAACTGTACCAGTGTGGTCATTGGATTCTTCACTGCCAAAAATTCACATTAAGAAAAAAAAAGTCAGCTTTACAACAGGATGTCTCTGATTAATCATGAAAAATTATTACTTTATTAAATCTCAGCCCTTGAGTACACATGCTTAATATTTGTATAACTAGATACTCATATTTATGTGGTACACCAAACAACAATGTCCAAGAAAATCGCTGTGCAATCATATAAGTTGTGAGCTAAACAAGGCTTTTTTTTTTTTTTTTTTTTTTTTTACTGGAACCTGATTTTTATTTGGCAAAACAAAACAGAAACTGTGATTATTCAGATCTGGGTATTTGGCACAGTTTCTCAAAAATAAAGCAAGCCTGAGGCTGCAAGAAAAACAACTGACAGTACTTGCTATTAATGATAAAATTTGAGTTTGGGGTGAAAATTCCAATTTTGGAAAACTTGTATCTGCCATTAAGAGCTAGTCTGCTTCTCAACATTTAAAGAATTGTCTAATAAGATGGGTGGTGATAATATTAAATGCGATTTTGTGATATTGTTTAACGAAATGTGTCAACATTTGTAAGATCTATATAACTCAGTGACCCAATATTTTCCAAATGACCAATGCATGATGTTGTATGTATTGGTCAAATCAAACAGGGGTAAAAGAGTCATTCAAAGTACAGGATAGATCAGCAGATGTTATTGTCACAGAGGATAAAAAGTTCATTCATATGACTTCAGATTCTACATTGCAACCAATCCTTAAGAAACTACCCAGTGTCAAGTTTTGGTACAGTATCACAAAATAACCACAATTTTCTGGAAACGCCACCAAAAGACTCCTGTTCTTTCCAACTACATATCTGTATAAAGCCAGATTTTCTTCAACTATTTCAACCAAAACAACGTTTCACAACAAACTGACTACAGGAGCAGTTACAGAATTCAGCCATCTTTTATTCAGTCAGGCATGAAAGAGATCTGCAAAAAATGTAAAACAAGGCCACTTTTCACTAAATTTTTTTGTTTTGTGAACGGTTTTCATAAAAACGTTATTCATGTTAACATGTAATAGGTTTATTATAGCTATTTTAAATATAAATGTCTCGGTTTTAATTTCTAATCTGGCAGACAATGATAGACAAAGATCCACATGAAGAAAAGTTTCTTGGGGTCCTCAATTGCTTAAGAGGACACAAGGGTTCTGATACCAAAAGGCTTGAGGTCCACCACCTTAGGAGATAAAAGCACAGGGAAAGATCTTATTGTGGAAGCAGCACATAATGAAGATCATTTTGGCAACGTGTGAGTGTAAAATGAAGTGGAATAGAGAAGCCAGACGAGTCAGGAAGCAGCAACCATTAAGAGTAAAGTAGTAAAGTGAAAAAAATACACAAAGGCCTGGACTAAGACCAGAGCAGTGGGGCTAGAAAGGGTGAATTCGAACAATCTTTCAGAGGCTAAATTGACAGAATCAAACCACCAACTTCAGCATCAGATAGAATCCAGTCTGGGTGCAGTGGCTCACACCTCTAATCCCAGGACTTTGGGAGGATGAGGCGGGAGGGCTGCTTGAGTCCAGGAGTCTGAGACCAGCCTGGGCAACATAATGAGATCCCATCTCTACAAATTTTTTTTTTAATTAGCCAGGTGTGGTGGTGTACACCTGTGGTCCTAGCCACTTGGGAAGTTGAGGTGAGAGGACTGCCTGAGCCTGGGAGGTTGAGGCTGCAGTTAGCCATGATCATCCCACTGCACTCCAGCCTGGGTGACACAGCAAGATTTTATCTCAAAAAAAAAAAAAAAAAAAAGTACAGGCTGCTGACTTAGTCCATGAATAGCTTACACAGCTAAATTATAATTGCTTGTTCACTTATGTAGCTTAAGGGCAGGTACTAAGTCTATACTGTATATAGACACAATATACAAAAACACTATAGGCAGACTGAGTTCTAAAAATGTTCTCCAACACTAACTGGGTGTCCTACCATTCATTTCAATTCTGAATCCACCGGAGTTAGTGCAGACTCCTCAAGTTAAGGGCTTGGTCCCACAAGATTTCCCCACGTCAGATGCCAGCTTCAAGTCTTGCATATCCCCAGGCAGATGCCAGCTTCAAGTCTTGCATATCCCCAGGCTACCAGCACTTCTGCCTGGCTGACTACAAATTTAGGGGTTCCCATAACTCCACTTTGAGTTCAGTAATTGACTAGAACAACTCACCGAACATGGAAAAGCTCTATGCAACTCAGGAACAGCCAAATGGAAGAGACTCACAGCGCGAAGCATGGGGGAGGGGAAGTACAGAGCTCCCATGCCCTCTCCTCTGTGCAACACAGGCACCCACCTTTCTGCACATCATGGGTTCACTAACCCAGAAGCTCTCTGAACCTCACAGTTCCAGGGTTTTCGTTTGCAATTTCATTGCATAGGCATGATTGAGTAGATCACTGACCATGTGACTGAACTCAATCTCCAGTCCCTCTCTCTTCCCTGGAACTGGTGGCGGTGGTGGAGGGCTGAAAGTTCCAACCCTCCAATCCAGCAGTTTCCTGACTGCTTCCTCCGGACCAGCCCCCATTCTGAGGCTGTCCAGCCCCTCATCCCCAGGAGCCATTTCATTAGCATGAACTCAGAGAAGATCCAACAGGGCTCATTATGAATTATAAGACACTCCCCCGGCTCAGGAAATTCCAAAGATTTTGGAAGCTATGTCCTAGGAATCAGGAACAAAATGATATAAAATTATACAACAGACTATCTGACACGCAGTAAGTAATCATTAAATAACTGCTGAAACAATGAACAAAAGGATAATAGTATCATTCACCAAGATGGGATATACAGAGGAAGAGGTTGGTTAGAAGAAAGGTGGCAGGTGAGCAATGTTCTAGACATGTTGAATTTTTAAGTGCCCAATGGATCCAGTAGGTACAGTCATGCAGCCAGAAAGTTTGAGTCAATGACGGACTGCATATACAATCGTGGTCCCATAAGCTTATAATAGCATATTTTTACTGTACCTTTTCTATGTTTTGATATGTCTCGATACACAAATACTGCCGTAAATATTTGTGTTACAGCTGCCTACAGTATTCAGTATAGTAACAGGCTGTAGCGGTTTGCAACCTAGCAGCAAAATAGGCTATACATATAACCTAGGTGTATAGTAGGCTATACCAACTATGTTTGTGTAAATAGTTGACCCTTGAATAACACGAGTTTTAACTCTGTGGGTCCACTCAGATTCAGATTTTCTTCTATCTTTGTCACCGCTGAGACAGTAAGACCAACCCTTCCTCCTCTTCCTCAGCCTACTCAATACGAAGACAATGAGGATGAAGAATGTTACGATGACCCACTTCCACTTAATGAATAGTAAATATATTTTCTCTTCCTTATAATTTTCTTAATACTATTTTCCTTTCTCCAGCTTATTGTAAGAATGGAGTATATAATACATACAGCATACAAAGTATGTGTTCATCAACTATGTTACCAGTAAGGCTTCTGGTCAACAACAGGTCATTAGTAGTGACGTTTCTGGGGAGTCAAAAAGGGTATTTTTTTTTTTTTAAAGACAGAATCTGGCTCTGTTGCCCACGCTGGAGTGCACTGGGCCAATCACAGGTCACTATAACCTCAAATTCCTGGGCTCAAGCAATCCTCCTGCCTCAGTCTCCCTAGTAGCTGGGACTTACAAGGGTACACCACCATGCCCAGCTAATTTTTAAAATTTTTGTAGAGATGGGAGTCTCACTTTGTTGCCTGGATGGTCTCAAACTCCTGGCCTCAAGCAACCTTCTCGCCATGGCCTCCCAAAGTGCTGGGATTACAGGCAAGGGCCACCGAGCTCTGCTTATATGTGGATTTGACTGTGTTGGGGATCAACACCCCTAATCCCTCCCTTGTTCAAAGGTCAACCATACACTTTATGATGTTTGCACAATGACAAAATCACCTATCAGAACATCACCATTACATGACGCAGGATTAGAAAAAAAGACACTGCTCCAGGTATAGACAGACAACAGAGTGAAAATGACTGTCGTGGAAGACCAGGGAGAGGTCAAAAGAGGGTATGAAAAGCCCTAGCGACAGCAACATTTTAAGGATAAGAAGCGCTCAAGGGGAATTGGGAAATCCTAAATGTAACAGAGCAACAAGGCAAGGAAATAGCTGAAATGACCCATGCTGAGGTCACAGCTGCTTATGGAAAAAAATGAAACTAGGAGGAAACCGACAATCAGAGATAAAAGGAGAAGGTCAAGAAAGCTTCTGCAGAAAATCAAATACCGCATGTTCTCACTTATAAGTAGGAACTAAACACTGGGTACACACAGACACAAAATTAAGAACAGTCGACACTGGGGATTTCAAAATGGGGCAGGGGTTGAAAAACTACCTATCTGGTGCTATGTTCACTACTTGGGCAACCGGTTCATTAGAAGCCCAAACCTCAGCATCATGAAATAAACATACATAGCAAACCTGTGCATGTGCCTTCTGAATCTAAAAATTAAAAAAAGGCCGGACACGGCGGCTCACGCTGGTAATCCCAGCACTTTGGGAGGCCAAGGCAGGTGGATCACCTGAGGTCAGGAGCTCGAGACCAGCCTGGCCAACATGACGAAACCCTGTCTCTACTAAAAATGCTAAAAATGCAAAAAATTAGCCGGCCGTGGTGTTAGGCGCCTGTAATCCCAGCTACTTGGGAAGCCCAGGCAGGAGAAATGTTTGAACCTGGTAGGCAGAGGTTGCAGTGAGCGGAGATCATGCCATTGCACTCCAGCCTGGGTGAGAGAGCGAGACTCTGTTGAAGGAATGAATGAATGATGAATAAAACAAGTGGCAGGCCACAGACCTGACCTACCTATTCTGGGGGCTGAGGTGGGGGGATTGTTTAAACCTAGGAGATAGAGGATACAGTGAGCCGAGATCGCACCACTGCACACTCCAGCCTGCATGACAGAGTGAGACTCTGTTGCAAAAAAAAAAAAATCTTGTTTCAGTGGCTACACACTTGAAGAGACTTCAGACTCACCCCCTATACAGATGCACACAATACTGTGCACTGTGAATATCCCTAGTATTGGTTTTTGCATGAGGTCAACATTTTATATTTATGTGAAAGGAAATGACACCACTGAAATTCTACAACATTTAAAAGTAACTTCAATTATTAATTATTAATTTGTATGACACTGATCACACACTGAGTAAAGGCCATCTGTTTTGCCTGCCTAGCATTTTTTTCTCCTCATAACAGAGCCTACTTCTCTTTACCCCTTTCTGTTAATTTCAGTTTAGGTACTGATCTCACCAACTGGGGGGAAAAGGTAGACCCAAGGCCCAGGAGAGCCAATGAGAGTACACATTTCCCTTGGTCACATCATGGCTTCAGACATGTGATCAGGCCAGGCCAATCAGAATTCTCGGACTTGACAGGTATGTGAGTCAATACATTTTAATGCTGTGGTTCTTCCGCTTGCAAATGAAAAAGCTCATACAAATACAATTATGAATAAAGAAAACTGTGGCAATAAAGCAACCTTCCTTTTTCTTCCTTCTCTCTCCTACAATCCTTTTTTCTCTCCCTATCATTTTTCCACCTCCCCACCCAACTGCCTTTAGATAGTGGACTACTTAAACTTATCACTGAGTCTTTTTTAAGTTAAGGATTCCTGATATATGACATCACCATGACACAGAAAGCTAATCTAAAAACTAAGCCCAGCCCCAGGTAAACTATTCTGTGATTCAATTTCTTGGTATTTAGATAGCACACTTAAGAATCTTGTTTCAAGGCCAGGCGCGGTGGTTCACGCCTGTAATCCCAGCACTTGGGAGGTCAAAGCGGGTGGATCACTTGGGGTCAGAAGTTCAAGACCAGCCTAGCCAACGTGGCAAAACCCCACCTCTACTAAAAATAAAAAATAAAAAAATTAGCCAGGCATGGTGGTGCCTGTAATCCTACCTACTCTGGGGGCTGAGGTGGGGGGATTGTTTGAACTCAGGAGGTAGAGGATACAGTGAGCCAAGATCGAACCACCGCACACTCCAGCCTGGATGACAGAGTGAGACTCTGCCTCAAAAAAAAAATCTTGTTTCAGCGGCTACACACTTGAACAGACTTCAAACTCATCCCCTATACAGATGCACCCAATACTGTACACTGTGAATGTACACTGTGAATGTCCCTAGTACTGGTTTTTGCATGAGGTCAACATTTTATATGTATGTGAAAAGAAATGATACCACTGAAATTCTACAACATTTAAAAGTAACTTCAAAATTTCTTCCTTCCTGTTTTCCCTCAGCTAGAGATCCACACCGGTTTAAAACAGGTCAGCACCAGAGTCCACATTTGTAAAACGGCCTTTCCAATCAAATTGTGATTATCTGAATTAGATTAAATTTTGGTACTTTCATGTTTCTTGCTATCCTTAATTGTTGATGTTATTATATGGAGAAAATAATAACAAATTCACAATATCCCTAGACAGAGTGGAAAAAAAAATGAGACAAGGTAGTATCATAAAAAGAGTATGGTACTAAGAATGAGAAGAATGTTTAGTTCAGAGTAATAGAAACCCCAGCTTCCTAAATCAAAAGGAAGGAGGTAACCTTAAGAACTCAAGAACAAGAATGCAGTTGGACCAAGAACAGATTGGAAGAAAGTGGCTTAACACTGTCAGAGAGTCAGGTAGTGTTGTTCTCTTTCTGCTTCTCTCTAGACAGTTGCTTTATTCTCCCCATCCATAAATCATCTTTCTTGGTCCCCAGACAGCAGAACATAACTGCTTATAACTCCCAATCCTTATAACTCCCAATCCTTTGAGCATATTAAGAACAAATCCTTCTCTACTGAGCCTAGTTTCAAATTTCCAGGGAAGGAACGAACACTGATTCGGCCAAGTTGGTCAGGTGCCCAACCAGAGTTCAATGTATTGTGTCTTTTGTGGGGAGAAGAAGGTAGGAAGAAATTGGATGTGTAGGTTGAAGGGCAGTTAAGGGATCTGTGTTGGGTCAGACATACATTCCAAAGGTTCCCATCACACAGTCCCAGCTTTATACCTTGTCTCATAATCCAAATACGGAACTAACAACTCACGTCGATTCTAGACTCTTGCTAAGAGACTAGAGTATAACAGAACTTAAGATAATTAAAGTGAATTTAAAAAATCAAAGGCCAGGTGCAGTGGCTCATGCCTGTAATCCCAGCATTTGGGGAGGCTGAGGCGAAAGGGCCACTTGAGTCCAGAAGTTTGAGACCAGCCTAGGCAACACAGCAAGATCATCTCTACCAAAAAAAAAAAAAACAAAAAAAAAAAAACGCAAAATTAGCCAGGTGTGGTGGCACGTGGCTGTAGTCAAAGCTACTTGGGAGGCTGAGGTGGGAGGATTGCTTGAACCTGGAAGGTTGAGGATGCAGTGAGCCATGGTCATGCCACTACACTCAGCCTGGGTGACAGAGTGAGACAAAAGAGAGAAAGAAAAGACAGAAAAGAGAAGAAAAAAGAGAGACGAAGGAAGGAAGGAAGGAAGGAAGGAAGGAAGGAAGGAAGGAAGGAAGGAAGGAAGGAAGGAAGGAAGGAAGGATTAATTAAAGGGTAATAAGCATTCATCACTGTTTTAGAAGTCCTATGCCAATAAACAAATACAACTTACAGTGGCTCACGTCTATAATCTCAGCACTTTGGGAGGCTGCAACAGGAGAATTGCTTGAGCCCAGGAGTTCAACATCATCCTGGGCAACATAACAAGACATCATCTCACAAAAGAGAAAGAAATACAAGTTAAAAATAAATTATAGGCCGGGCGCGGTGGCTCAAGCCTGTAATCCCAGCACTTTGGGAGGCCGAGACGGGCGGATCACGAGGTCAGGAGATCGAGACCATCCTGGCTAACACGGTGAAACCCCGTCTCTACTAAAAAATACAAAAAACTAGCCGGGCGAGGTGGCGGGCGCCTGTAGTCCCAGCTACTCGGGAGGCTGAGGCAGGAGAATGGCGTAAACCCGGGAGGCGGAGCTTGCAGTGAGCTGAAATCCGGCCACTGCACTCCAGCACGGGAGACAGAGCGAGACTCCGTCTCAAAATAAAATAAAATAAAATAAAATAAAATAAAATAAAATAAAATAAATTATAAATTCTAGGAATGAAAATGGTCCTTTATAAACATTATGGTCTATTTGAAAAACTCGAGAGAATTTTTTTAAAAAGCATAAAAGTCTTAGAGGGCTGAGATTCTGCCTTGGTTCAAGGCTACTCACCTAGAGCAATGCCAGGTACATACAGCATGTGCTCAAACATTCACTGAACAACTAATTACACTCAGAACTTCCCAATCACAGCTGGGTATGGTGGCTCATGCCTGTAATCCCAGTGCTTTGGGAGGGCGAGGAGGGCAGATCCTCCTCACCTGAAGTGAGGAGTTTGAGACCAGCCTGGCCAACATGGTGAAACCCCATCTCTACTGAAAATACAAAAATTAGCTGGGTATGGTGGCATATGCCTGCAGTCCCAGCTACTTGGGAGGCTGAGGCAGGAGAATCACTTGAACCCGGGAGGCGGAGGTTGCAGTGAGCCAAGACTGCGCCACTGCGCTCCAGCCCGGGCAACAAAACATGACTCTGTCAAAAACAAAAACAAAAACAAAAAAGAACTTCCCAGTCACAGTACTTTAAGTGGATTATAGTTGTGCCAAAGATACTGATGCCCTCAGTTTTGGGGAATGATGCCTACAATTAGTACTAATTATTGCTATTAACACAGTACTAATATCTGGAATCACAAAGATTGAGAAGCATTGAATGCAAGACCAAAACATTGCTGGAACTTAGAGTTCCAGCAAGGCAGGTTGGTTACCAAATAAATTTGTATGAGGCCAATAGGCATTTAATAATCATTCACACTCATTGGTAATACAGAAAATAATGTAAGTTAAAACCAATAAAATTGGCTAAGATGTTTTTGGAGATGGTTTTACCCAGTCCTGGTAAGAGAACAGGAAACAGGTACCTTTCACATGATTGGGGGAATGCATCTGAAGGCAGTATGCTGCGAAGACTTTACAAACATCTTTTGGTCCAAGAATTTCACCTGTCTTTATTAAAAAGCAAAAAGACAAATAATCTATAGGTCTAGCAATAAGTGACTGATTACATATATGATGATATAGCAAAAAAGGCTGCAAATACAACACATTAAGTGAAAAACACAGGCTACAAAACTGTATGTACCTGAGGTGACAAACCGGCAAGGCAACACACACTGAATCCAGCCCTCAGGTATGCTTTGAGCCCCAGTGCGTTAACAAAAAAAACTGCGGCCCACATAAAAATCAGAAGATTTCATATTAAACCCACATTCTCCTAACTCATTCTCCTAAATAACTAGAAGGTGTAGTAACACCAGGACATATCCTCCCAGAACCACAAAGGTCTGGGTTGACTGGCCCTGGACTGTCCTGCCATCTTCAGGGCTCATGGTCCCTAACAGGCCTTCAAGTCTCCTGGGCTGAGCAGCTTCACACCAGGCACCTGCTGGGCAATTTGAGCATGTTGACCTTCACAGGGTATTAACAGTCATTATCACTGGATGGTAAGATCTTGGTAGGCTTTTAGTCTTCTTTCCTTATACATGTTTTTGAAAGTTTTCTTCAATAAACATGTATTCCTTTTGTAGTAGGAAAAAATGTTATTTTTTAAATTACCAAATCACGACTGTAATATCACTTCACCTACCAAGATCAAAACAACTAAAGATAACAGATAATGACTGTGGTTTAAAACTAATTGAACTAAGAAATAATGTAAGGTTACAATTACTGCAGGATTTCCCTCCCTTTGATACTAATTAAAACTCCAGATTGAACAGACAACAGCAGCATTTTACAAAACAGATCTTCATCAAAGAGGGCAGCTTCTACAGACAATGCAAAAGCTTGCTATTTTAAGGATTCATTCCCATACATTTAAGATTTCTTTCACTAAAAAAAGGAAACAGAAAATCTCTCCTATAGAAACCTACATTCATAACCTCAATTAATCTGTTTATAAAGCTAAATAATTCTTGATCTTTACATTACTATTTCATTTCATCAATAGTAAGAATTTTTTTTTTTTTTTTTTTTTTTGAGATGGAGTCTCGCTCTGTCGCCCGGGCTGGAGTGCAGTGGCCGGATCTCAGCTCACTGCAAGCTCCGCCTCCCGGGTTTACGCCATTCTCCTGCCTCAGCCTCCCGAGTAGCTGGGACTACAGGCACCCGCCACCTCGCCTGGCTAGTTTTTTGTATTTTTTAGTAGAGACGGGGTTTCACCGTGTTAGCCAGGATGGTCTCGATCTCCTGACCTCGTGATCCGCCTGTCTCGGCCTCCCAAAGTGCTGGGATTACAGGCTTGAGCCACCGCGCCCGGCCAATAGTAAGAATTTTATGGAGTTCTCTTTTCCTCAGAGAACTCCAGAAAGTTTATACAAATTACCATTCATCTCAAACCATTCCTGAGACCTCACAAAGTAAACCATGTTGTCTTCATCATAAAGATAAAGTAGGCTAGGTAGAAACGTCAACATCCATAGACAGCTGGAAGCGGAGTCAATGCAATGTTCCTCTCTATCCCTCCTTCAATCCACTCCCACATGATATCCACTCCCACAAGATATCCAGAGGGAGCTTTTTTTTTTTTTTTTTTTGAGACGGAGTCTCGTTCTGTTGCCCAGGCTGAAGTGCAGTGGCACGATCTTGGCTCACCTTGGCAAGCTCTGCCTCCTGGGTTCATGCCATTCTCCTGCCTCAGCCTCCCGAGTAGCTGGGACTACAGGCGCCCACCACCACGCCTGGCTAATTTTTTTTGTATTTTTAGTAGAGACAAGGTTTCACCGTGTTAGCCAGGATGGTCTCGATCTCCTGACCTTGTGATCTGCCTGCCTCGACCTCCCAAAGTGCTGGGATTACAGGCTTGAGCCACCGCGCCCGGCCCAAAGGGAGCTTTTTAAACAAAAGCACATCATGGGACTCCCCTGCTTAAAACTTACGTTAGCTTCCTACTTCCCAGACATTCTGAGTCAAGTCCCAAGTGGGCCTCTCCTCTTCACTCCTCACCTGTTTCTCTTGCCCCCAGCACTGACTGTGCACCATCTCAGAGCCCTCTGCCCTCCAGGCTCGAAGGGCCTCAAACACTCCTTGATTTAATAAACCAACAAATAACCCTTGCATGTCTGCCAGGCAGCAGGCACGGCTCTGGGGCTTGGGGCTAATCCCCTGGACAACAGCGATACACTCCCTGCCCTCATGGAGCTAACATCCTGGTAACCCAGCTACCAAGTTCCCTCCTCCTGTAATCATTTAAAGAGTATTAAAACAACAATTGTAATAACCGTATCTGAAGGGGTCTAAAAAAACCAGTGCTACCTATAAGACAGATCTATTCTCATTTAATGACTTTGTTTAATATTAGCTCTTTATATTAAGTGCAGGAAAGAGGAGATATAAAGGCAAAGGGAACTACTATTCATCGAAATCTGCTATATACCAAGAATGGCACTCATTTTCTTGTCAATTTTTCAAGGTTTCTCTCATTGCTAGCTATATAGCTTTTATTCATCAGAAGCCAAAATGCAACACTCCAATTCTGCAAGATTGGGGCAGCTGAGTTTCAGATAACTTCAGAAATTGAAAGATAACTTGGTTTTAAAATCCACTATCTTAAGTTCACAGCAGAAATGAATTGATTTTTATAAAACACTGGATCCACAATGAACACACCCATCACAGATAACACACTGGAATGATATATGTGTTTACACAACATTTTGTCTGTGTTAGAACAATAAAACTGCTCAGCAAATCTGCCTTGCAGAGAAGTAATTAGCCCTACACACACAAACAGGCAAACAGACACACACACGCACAAAACGAGTGGCTCCAATGGCATCTTGTTTCAGTGCTTTTATGGTAAGAGTCAGTGTCCTTCTTAACTAGGTTGGTTAAAGCCTGACAAAAAAGCCAGTTGACCTCGTCCATGTCCATGAACTGTATCCGTGTCTTGCAAATGCATGCCACCAGACACCAGAATGATTTGCAAACACAATGCAAGAAGGAACACATCAAATGCTCACCAGTGCAAGAGAGGGGCAAGAGCACTGTCCTCCTGTATTAAAAAGAGGATGTTTAATTTTACCACCAAGGGGAAAACTCTGACCACTTGCTGTGTTGCTATGACCTTGTTACTTATTTACTTATTTTTTTCTGAGACAGAGTCTCGCTCTGTTGCCAAGGCTGGAGTGTAATGGTGCCATACTGGCTCAGTGCAATTTCTACCTCCTGGGTTCAAGCAGGAAATTGAAGCAATTCTCCTGCTTCAGCCGCCCAAGTAGCTGATAGCTGGGATTACAGTTGCACGCCACCACACCCACCTAATTTTTGTATTTTTTAGTACAGATGGGGTTTCACCATGTTGGCCACGCTGGTCTCGAACTCCTGACCTCATGATCCACTCACCTCGGCCTCTCAAAGTGCTGGGATTACAGGTGTGAGCCACGTGCCTGGCCAGACCTTGTTGTTTTCACATTCAAATTCACTTGAATTCAAAACTCCGTCACAGCCCTCAGTTCAACTCCTGGCTCCACCACTCAATGAGGGGTCAAATGCACTACCACACGGCTCCAGCAGACCCCATACCACACAGAACAATGACAGGTTTTGGCGACCAACTGAAAACTGAGCTAGGCAGCACAAACTCAGTCCAGAGAGCTGAAGCCAAAACAATTTCGCCAATGTTCTCTCTGGGCAGTAAGCTACTAAGGCAAGCTAACTACCATTAATTCTACTAGAAAAACGCTGAAACAGCAGTGATGCATTCAAATAGATTAACTTGCTTAAAATTCACTTTCTTAGCCACAAACTTTAGGAACAAAACTTGAATGATAGTCTACCATCACATGTATTAATAAAAATGTTTTGGTTTACTTTTCAGTGATCTCCCACTGGATCTGATATCTGTCTACACTGAGGCCTTCACATTCAGGAAGCAAACTTCCTTAGGCCACTTTCTATCTCCAAACTGGCCAACATGGAACTATCTGGACACACACCCAGCTGTCTCCCTCATCACACTTCTGTACAGTCTTGTGTTTCTAAGGCAAGTCCACATCACAAGTGAACTGCCTTTTCAAATTTCACGAGTCTTCTCTATCACTCTAATCCTGTTTTTCATGCAGCGGCACTTTAGGAAAACCACTACAGAGTAAAGGATCACAAGACTGCTTTAAGGATGAATGCTGGACAGTTGATGAGGCTAATTTTCCTCTCTTTCTTTCTGCTTCCTTCTTTCTTTCTTTTTCTTTCTCTGTCTCCTCTTTCTTTTCTCTCTCTCTTGCCCTCCCCTCTCTCTCTCTTTGTTGACAAGATCTCACTATGTTGCCCAGTCTGGAGTGCTATGGCATCTGCAGCCTCCAACTCCTGGGTACAAGCAGTCCTCCCACCTCAGCCTCCCTAGTAGCTAGGACTACCGGTGGGCATCACCTCACCGGGCTACTTTTTAAAATTTTTTTTGTAGAGACAGGGTCTTGCTATGTTGCCCTGGCCGGTCTGGGACTCCTGGGCTCAAGTAATGCTCCCACCTTGGCCTCTCAAGTATTGGGATTACAGGAGTGACCCACAGCACCAGTCCCAAGGCTAATTTCTGAGCTAACTTATGTGACTTCAGTGAAACGGATTCAAATTTGTGCCCCACCCAGTTTATACATTAGTACATGTCAGAGAACCTCTTAGTTACTCCACAACAGAAATCGAGAACGTAAAAAGTACCCAAATGCCTATAAAATACATCTAGGAAACAGGCTAAGAGTTTTGGACTCTACAGTTAAATTTGATTCTGCAAATTCCATTTGTAGAAATTTATCCTAATGAAAATAATCTCACAAGTATATACAGAGACATACGTAGAAGGACAGTCACTGCAGGGTTATAAGTAACCATGAAGAAAAGATAAACAAATTAATGTCTAATAAAAATAAATTGACTAAACCACCAGAGATCCATGGCTGGGCACGGTGGCTCGCATCTGTGATCCCAGCACTTTGGGAGGTTGAAGCAGGTGGATCACCTGAGGTTAGGAGTATGAGACCAGCTTGACTAACATGACAAAACCCCATCTCTACTAAAATTACAAACATTAGCCAGGCATGGTGGCAGGCAAGTGTAATCCCAGCTACTCAGGAGGCTGAGGCAAGAGATTGATTTGAAACCAGGAGGCAGAGGTTGCAGTGAGCCAAGATTGCGCCACTATACTCCTGCCTGGGTGACAAAGTGAGACTCCGTCTGTAAAAATAAAATCAAGAAAAAAAAATACCATAGATCCATAAAATGGAATATTATTTGGTTACTGAAATTGTTATAATGCAATATACATATATATAGGAAAAGACACTCATGACAAGATGTTTGTTAAACAACAACAAAAAAAACCAGGCCAGGCATGGTGGCTCACTCCTGTAATCCCAACACTTTGGGAGCCCGAGGCGGGCGGATCCCAAGGTCAGGAGATCGAGACCATCCTGGCTAACATGGTGAAACCCCGTCTCCACTAAAAATACAAAAAATTAGCCGGGCGTGGTGGTGGGCGCCTGTAGTCCCAGCTACTCAGGAGGCTGAGGCAGGAGAATGGCGTGAACCCTTGAGGCGGAGCTTGCAGTGAGCTGAGATTGTAGAAATTGTGTATGAATAGCCACCTGCACACACACAAAAGGATTTGAAGAAATATGTATGCAGGTAGTAGACTTGTGGGTATTTCCTAGTTTTCCACTTTATACTTTTCTGTATTTCAATTTTTCTACCATAAAACATACAATTATCTTTTTAAATACAAAGAATATTAGTTGCTCATCATAAACTATATTTTAACCTAAAAGTGATCATGAGATTTAGTATTTATTTTCAAAAACTTATAGTTATTAATACATATTTGGTAGCTTATTAAATACTTTTAATGTTTAGTCTAGTCATTCAATTAAAAAAATTATACATAGTACCAACGAGTTAGCAAGAAACTTTTTTTTTTTTTTGAGACAGGGCCTTGCTGTCACTCAGGCTGGAGTGCAGAGGCACAATCATAGCTCACTGCAGCATTCATCTCCTGGGTTCAAGTGATTCTCCCACCTCAGCCTCCGAAGTAGCTGGGACTACAGACGCACACCACCAAAGAAACTTCTTTTTTAAGCAACAGATTTCTATTTACTATCATAAAGTACAGTAGTGCAATAATTAAATGGGTTATCTTTTGAGTTTTACGTATTTTTATACACCCCTATTGTTTATCAACACTGTAACTACCATTTATTAAGTGCATGTGTCTCAAAAACTTATGTAAGCACTTAGAAGTAGGTGAACTTTGTTATTACTATTCCCATTTTCAGCTGAGAAATGAGGCATTGAGAGGTTACATCAAACTCACTGACTGTGTAGTCAAACACAATATTCTCCAGAGTTTGTGCTCTTAACTGCATAATATCTATGGTGTCCTATGATGAACTCTTGAAAAGAAAGTATAAAGGTCAAATTTTATTAGCATGAAAAGTTGAAACTGGAAAATATAACAATTTTCTCTATTTGTTAGAAACCAAATAGAGTTTTTATAGTGGTATGTTGGACTTATGGTTTATAAAATGATATTTTGATACAAGACAATATACCAAATGTAACTTTGATATATGATTTACCACTACACTGTGACTTAAATTTACATTTTGACGCTCTAAGCAAATGCTTTGCTCTGAATCTTCTTTCTGGCTAATCACCTTGAGCACAGTATGTCTGGGAAAGGCTCTCTCCTTTCTAAACTAACCAAACCTACAGAAGTTACTGGGGTATAGTGCTTATGGCTCCTAATTTAAAATCAGGGACTACTAACTGATAGATTAATTTGACAAGTAAACTTTTAAAAGATTGGCCTCACTGCAATGTAGTTCACATATTCACTCAACAAATTTTGAGTTCCTCCAGGCACTGTTTTAGGCCTTGGAGGTACAGGGGTGAACCAAAGCCTCTGCCATCTGAAAGGTGTATGACAGGTACAATTACACAGCGGAAAGTCATGGTCAATTGTTTTTTATTAGCAGCCTAAGGCATAAAACTTAATCTGCCACTTGAAAAACTTCCTATCCACTTCAGGAGCTGGTCTCAGGAGATGCTCAGTGAGAAGGAAGCCAGTGGTTTCCAACTTCCCTACGCAGGAGAAATTCCTGGAGAATGCATTAAAAATACCAATTCCAGAGCCCCACCTCCAGCTGTCTGATTCTGAGGTGAGGTGACAGAAACCTGTGTTTATTTTTATGTATTTATTTACTTACTTTTTGGACACAGGCTCGCTCTCTCTGTCGCCGAGGCTAGAGTGCAGTAGGGCAATCATGGCTCACTGCAGCCTCGATCTCCTGGGCTCAAGTGAACCAGATCCTCCCACCTCAGCCTCTAGAAGAGCTGGGAACATAGGCACGAGTCACTAAGCCCAGCATATAAAAAAAGAATTTTTTTTTAGAGACCAGGTTTCCCTATGTTGCCCAAGCTGGTCTCAAATTCCTGGGCCCAAGCTATCCTCCTACTTCAGCCTCCCAAAGTGTTGGGATTACAGGCTTGATCCACCATGCCCAAAACCTGTATTTTTAACAGGTGCCTCCATTAATGCTGATGTAAGTGATTTGAGGTCCACACTTTAAGAAACTCAACCAGTAAGTGGAGCCAGTCAGGAGGAAGTGATCATTCAGAAGGGAACAGCTCTATGGCAGAAGAATTTGAGGTGCAAACATAATCCAAACTCTCATGTCATCAATTCTCTACAACTCCCAAATTTTAGCAAATTAAAAAAACGATTTAGAGTAGAGGAATTTGGACGAGGCATGGTGGCTCATCCCTCTAATCCTAGCTCTTTGGGAGGCTGCCTAGGTGGGAGAATCGTTTGAGGCAGGTGTTTTAGACCAGCCTGAGCAACATAGAGAGACCCTGTCTCTAGAAAACATTTAAAAATTAGCTGGGCATGGTGGCGTGCACCTGTGGTCCCAGATACTCCAGAAGCTGGGGTGGGAAGATCACTGGAGCCCAGGAGGTCGAGGTTGCTGCCATGACTGCACCACAGCACTCCAGCCTGAGTGACATAGCCAGACCCTGTCTCAAAAAAAAAGAAAAGAAAAGAAAAAGAAAAGAAAAAAAGAAATAAAAGAATTTACCAGCAGCTCCTCCTTAATCTCTTACAGGAGGTTTGATAGTTTGCCCCAATCTAGGTATTTGGGGAAAAGATAAACTTGAGCAGAGGTTCTACTACCAATATTGAAGATAAGCTTTAGGGAAAAGAAAATTGCTAGTCGACTGCCAAAAAAAAAAAACTAAGAAGGACAAACATTTCACAGAACTAACTCGCTACCCCTCATTTTATGCCCTATTTCACAATGCTTAGTATCTGAGCAATCCACAGGGTTCCAAAGTACATTAAAAATTTGTTCATTTCCTCTCTTACTCAGGCAGAATAATAATAGAGTTTTGTGAAGGTATCATGTGCCTCAGCAATTTCAACAGAAGCATTCTTAGATAATGAAATACCATTTTTTAAAAAAGACCATACTATGAGAAATGATCTTTACTGGACTACTTAAAGGTGTCTGAAATAATTTTAACACCATCATCAAATTAGTGTCCCTCACTCCTTAATTTATATGACTTAAAAGTCCCTAGATTCTTTACAAACCCATCTGCACTAACGATTTTTCTTTCATATGTATATAATTTTTAATGTTTTTACTTACAAGGAAACTCCCATCAAAACAACATTTCAAGCACACCAGTAAAAGAAATTTTAAACAGAAGCATATTTTGTTCTCAGAGATAAACTAAGAAATAATAACTATGAAGGGTGTTTAAGCTTCCGCACTCTCAACCTTAAAGTCATCTAAAAATAAAGGTATCCCAACAAATACATTCCTCCTATTCAAATTTTGGGGGTTTAGAGTGGCACCATGCAAACCAGCTGGCCTGCTGTGTCCTGGCCCCAGTTCCTGCCCTCACATCCTGTCCACTATATAATCCATGAGATATCTGTGCCTTTCTCTTCATCCGTTCCACGGGATTAGCAAAACCGCCACCCCGCTGACAGAACTGAGAATTTCTAGAGGCATTTGTTTGTATGGGATTTGCTGTTATTAGCCACCCTTTTCATTGGCCTTGTTTTTATTATCTGTACGATTTGATCAAGGGGAGCAGCAAGAGAAGAATGCCAACAGACAAGCACAAAGAAACGCATCTGGCCGGAGCCTGCATATATTTAAATTCCCAGGTTGCTGCTGCCCTCAGAATAGCACTGATGATGGCAAAGTTCTAGAGGAAACTTTCATATTGAAGAGGCTATAAAAATCTCTATAGCCTCCAACTCCACAGAGAAGCCGCTAATCTATTTCTTCCAAAGCAAAGCCTTCTTGAGTCTGAATCACAACAAAAGATTGCCCATAGGAAATGTAATCTCCGAAGTTGTTTTCTAACCCCAAAGCAGGCAGAAGCGCAGGAAGGTGCGGCCGATTCCTCGCCGGTTTCCTTTTTTTAGAAATTCTGATTACATTCCCTCGTGCAAGCAAGGGACTGCAATTGTGCCTTAGGTCCACACCACAAAACCGTGTCGGTGCGTGAAGGGAAGGGACGCGGCGGACCCGGGGACGCGCTCACAGGGCGCGGGAGCCAGCCGCTCTCCGTTAAATGCCTTCAGGGGCGGCCCCGCGGCGCGCCCTGGGGCCGAACTGCATTGCCTGCCCTTCACTGACCCGGGATTCCGCAGGCTTGCGAGCCAGGGAGCGAGGAAGGAGCCGGGGCTCCAGGCAGAGGCGGCGCCGCTCCCGCCAGCGCGGGTCCCCGGGAGGCAGGCGGGAGGCGAGGCCGGGCCGCCCCGCGCCGGCGGCCGAGGGCAGCGAGGTCAGCCCGGGAAGGAGCGGACGCCCGGGGTCCCCGCGGCAGGAAGGGGGCCGCGGCGCCCATTCATCCTCACGCCCGTCCCACGGCCGCCACCCCACGGCCCACCGCAGCCCCCGGCCTCCCAGTGCGGGTCCGCCCGCCATCCCGCCGCCGCCCCCGAGGACGGGAAGGACGAGGCGGAGGGGCGGCCGCTGCCGTCTCCCGGGCGCGCGGCAAGGGGCTAAGGGCGGCCGGGGGGACAAGCGCCGGGCGCGGGACGTACGCCCCGGGCAGCCATCGCGCCGACCCCCGCCCCCGCCGCTGCTGCCCGCGGTCCAGGCCGCCGCCGTGCAGCCCTCTCCTCACCTCATCTCCGGGCGGGTCCGCGCTGCCGCCCCAGGGACAAATCAGTGTCGCTCACGCGCCGCGGGGAGGGACGCAGGAGCCGCAGCCCCGCACACCATCCCCGCCCGCCTCTCCGTCCGTCCGGGAGCCCGCTCGGGATTCTTCCTCGCGAGCCGCCGTACTACGGAGCAACCAAGCTGCGCTCCCTCCCCTGGCGCCTCCACTCCTCTCTACCTCCTTCGCTCCCTCCCTCGCTCCCTCGCTCCCGCCTATCTCCTCATCTCCCTCCGCTGCCTCCCCCGCCCCACATCCACCCTCCGTCTCCGCCCATAAGTGGGTGGGGAAACCGCCTGCCAATCGGAAGAAGGGGCCCGCACCTTCTCACCGCCCCCTACCGCTGGCCCCGCCCACCGTGAGAACCCGAGGAGGGGGAGCCAAAGAAATATAAGACAACAGAGTGACAAGCTGAATGAGCCAGTCAGCAGGCGCAGAGTGGGGGCAGGATTAGCACTCTCCCCCTCTTCCCCACGTAGGCGTAACCGGAGATTTCTGGTCTGAGGTTGCCTATCGTGGTTTATGGAGATTTTGTTGCACGATTTCGGTGCATCTGCTCGTTGCCGTGCGAGGCACTAGATAGAATGCACTTAACTGACTTAATTATTGGAGGTTTTAAAGGAGAGAATAATGTGGAAAGGAAAAAGGAGGCGAAGCACAAGCCAGAGGGGTTGGCCGGGCCCATGGTTGGAATGAGGAAGGGTGTGATCTTCGGTTAGGATTTGCATAAAACGGAACCCATCCAGGCGATTCCAACTTCGCCTATTTATTGGTAGTCCTTGGGGCGGTGCCTCGCCTCTTTCTCCGCCCCCGAGCGGAACATCACGGGAGATGTAGTTCCAAGACTGGTTGCCATGGCGTTCTCGACAGCCTCGCGAGTCCGACCCCGCCCTTCAGGAGTGACGAGCGGCCTGACCAATGGGAGCAGGGGGCGGGCTCTCTGCGGAAGGACTTGAAGGTGGCGGTGGTGAAGGTGCAGGCCGTTGTGGCGGCTCAGAGGCAGGTGAGCCCCGGAAAAAGCGTCTTGTGTCTTGGGAAATGGGACTTTAAGCGAAAGGTGGAGAGATGCCCCACGGAACCGTGCAGCCCTGGGGAGGATGGTGGTTCGCGTCGAACCCCAACCTGGGACTTGTTCGGGCCCAGGCCTAGCTTAGCTGAGGCCGCTGAGGGGTGGGTAAGACTAGATTTGAGGGACAGTTTCCTTGGACCTTGACGGGTTTTGACTGTAGGTCTTATCTCAGTTTGCATCTCCCTGTGCTTATATGGAGGTAGAGGTCTGGGAGTGCCCTTCCACTTAATCTCCCAGGTTGGGTTTTTCTCCTCTGCTTCTTGTTCCTAGAATTTGAGTGTCTTTTTCTTTCTGTGTTACTTCTTCTCAGCCACTTTTTTCTCCCTCATCACTTTGCTGTTTTCGGAAAGCAGTTAGTAGTTATTCGCTGTACGTTACTTTTGAGCCAGATCGGCCCTCTTCATTACGCTCAACAGCGGAATCATCTGCAGCGAGATGTAAGCATCGCCTTGGAATAGGTCTGGGTCCGGGCCGAACATCTGCGTTTCTAACAAGCCCCCAGGTGCTGCTGCCCACGTTATGAGTAGCAGCGTTTTACCTGAACTCTGTCCAGTGCAAATATAATGCGAGTCCCTTATGTCATTTTAAATTTTGGGATAGCTACATTTAAAACGTGAAGAGAAACACGTGAAATTAATTTTAAGTATATGTTTCATTTAGCCTAGTATATCTGAGACATTACCATTTCAACGCTTAATCAAATATTTAGAAATTGGGATTTTATATTCTTTTCTTCGTATTAAATCTTCAAAATCTGATGTGTATTTTCCACTTACAGCGCATCTCAGTTCCGACTAGACACAGTTGGAGTGCTCAGTAGCCACCTGTGCTAGTGACTGCTACAGTAGCCTACTGCAGAAATTAAAAGGTGTGAAAAATAAGATTGCATTGACCAAACCCTTTGCAACTCTATGAGATGGGATTCAGAACTACTTTAGAGATTCTCTGTAATTGAGATGTGCCCAATTTACAGAAATAATAGTCAAAATAGCCAACATTTCTGAAAGTATGATGTTGCGCTGAGTGCTTTGCATGTATTATTTAATCCTTACGGCAACCCTTTGAGATAACTGCTATTATTATCTAATATCTGCGGTTTCAGGCCCAGAAAGGTTAAAATTAAGTAGTCCAAAGTCATACAGCTAATAAGTAGGAGAGCCAGGATTCAAGCTCGGGTCAGTTATGACTTCTAAATCAGATCCAGCAGTGTATAATTACTACCTTTTATCACTGATTTCCCTTATTGATGCCTCTTTTCCAGCTTACAGTAGGGGATAAGACGTTTAGATTTGCAATTGGGGTAGTTCCCCCTGCAAGATCAAGCTGCCAGTCTTGATCTTGCTTGTGCAATGAAATATTTCTAAGATAACTATGCTCTTCTTGTAGACCCAATGAACAGTACTACATTGAGCTCAGGAGAGTTTTATGAGTAGAAGAGCAAAAATACACATATTGGCCAGGTGTGGTGGCTCACGCCTGTAATCCCGGCACTTTGGGAGGCTGAGGCAGGTGGATCACTTGAGGCCAGGAGTTCGAGACCAGCCTGGCCAACATGGTGAAACCCCTTGTCTACTAAAAATAGAAAAATTAGCCGGGCGTGGTGGTGCACGCCTGTAATTCCAGCTACTCAGGAGGCTGAGGCAGGAGAATTGGTTGAACCCCAGAAGCGGAGGTTACAATGAGCCAAGATCACAACAATAGCACTCCAGCCTGGGCGACAGAGTGAGACCCTGTCTCAAAAAAAAATCCACATATCTACATATGCTAAAATATGGTATTTTACAGAAAAAAAATTCTTCCATTGTGTGCATAGTAAAGACATGAAATTATTTTCTCTTGATTTTTGAATTAGTAAATATTTTATCAAAATGACAATTCGTATTTTTCATTTGAAGCAAGGAGTGGTTTCTCCACAATCCTATAGTGAACTGGAAAATTAAGCATTTACAAACTTCAATCATGTTAGTAGGTGGAAAAGAAAGTCAGTTAAATGGATTGGAGGGGAACAAGTAACTGTGGTGTGGTAGAGTTTCGGGAGGATCCCTCAAATAGTCATTCTCATCACCAGGGACGTCCACCTGCATTGTCCCAGAGTCACATGATTAAGCCAGCTTATAAAGGGAAGACTCATTCATCACACCATTCGCTCCCTTGTTCCCCAGTAGTACGATATGGGAAAATATGATGCTCATTCAAAAATATAAATGAAAGTTAAGTTTCTGTTGTTCTGGATCATGTTATATTAAATAGCCCTACATTGAATAGCAACTGGACCAGAGATTTTCAGATCTTTGGGATAATGACCATCCCACGTCTCCAACCCCCAGAGATATGGGTGGAAAATTGGTCATGTAAGAAATCCTAGACTCTTAAGTGAAAATACCATCTGAAAATCAATAGATAATAAAGCCCTCATGGAGATGGTGAGGCATCAGAAATTCTTTTGAGATCCAAAAAGTTCCTTATAGAGAGCCACTGTACTAGATAGGCAAAAAAGAAACAATTTTCCTTTTCTGCTCCTTTATCTATCTTTAGATCTCAGGTTGCATAAGATGTAGAGATTGTGCCACACATGTATAAATTCGATCGAATATACCTTGATAATATTTATCAAGATTGTCACAATTAGAAGAAAACTAAATGGTCATTTGATCCACCTGTCCCGCTCAGTTGATGCTGGAATCTCCTTTATGAAGCCCCTGTAATATGTACCCAGCCTCTGTTTCAGTCCCTCTGGTGAGAGGGACCATCTAATGTTACGCATTTTCCATTTAGTTTTAAATTATAATACCTGAAGTTCTTGTATTATTAGCTGGAATTGCTTTCCAAGGTTTAGCCAGATATAAGCCACTGTCACAGTATCTCCTGTGCCCATCTTATGTAATAACAGGCACAAAAGACCACTGCAGTTGTACGCAGCAAAACACCTGTAGACTCATTGCTTGTGCAAAGTGTCCTTTGAAGATACAGATTTCTAGAGACTGTTGACTATCCCGTGTAGAGATATCCTCAACTGTTACGACCATGCATTCACTACCCTCTTTAAGAGGCAGACCAGGCGCAATGGCTCACGCCTGTAATCCCAGCACTTTGGGAGGCCGAGGCGGGTGGATCACGAGGTCAGGAGTTCGAGACCAGCCTGGCCAACGTGGTGAAACCCCATCTCTACTAAAGATACAAAAAAATTAGCTGGATGTGGTAGCGTGCGCCTGTAATCCCAGCTACTCGGGAGGCGCAGGAGAATCTCTTGAATCCAGGAGGTGGAGGTTGCAGTGAGCCAAGATTGCGCTGCTGCACTCCAGCGTAGGTGACAGGGCAAAACTCCATCTCAAAAAAAAAAAAAAAAAAAAAAAAAAAAAAAAAAAAAAGCAGACCTGACCTGTTAGGACTACCATCCTCCACAGCCTGCAGAGTGTAATATTTGAGCCAAACCTCCAGCTAGTTGCTTTGATTATGGTGACTATATTCTTTTTAACCAAATATTTAGGCATATTTATTTTTCCAATGTGTGGCTATGTATGAAAAGCCTCAGATTAATGTGAATATTGTTAAAACGTAATATTAATTCACCTCTTCACAAATGATCAAAATATAACTGAAGATTTCCCCTTAACAATCTAGCTAGTAGTATCATGCTGTGCACAGGTGCCAGTGATGGATGGAGAATAGGGTATTGGATACTCTAACAGCCCAAGAGAGCCTGGCCTGGTGACCAGGTTGAGCATACAGGGCCACATTTCAGAGTTGACTTCTTCTGTTTTTCTCTTGTCTAGCTGTTTACATATATGTATGTTTTTCTCTTGTCTAGCTGTTTATATATATCTTTGCTTTCCTTAAAATAAAAATGAAGGTAGGTTAGAAACTTTATAACCAAACTCTGAGCCTGAAATGGCCATAGTATTATAAAATTTATGTTGGGGAATAATACAAATTTGAGCATGTAGGAAGAGGAGTTTGGACTTTCAGGAATTAAATTAGCCATAGGGGAATAGACAGGTTGAATGCGGGAGAGTATTGAAAGCATTTGGCAGCCTATCGCCACAACCCAAGCCTGAGGCATTGAGGTGTTTGCACATCACCAGAGTGAAGATGATGGGATGGATCTAAGGTATTCTTGATGACTAGAGACTACAGCAAAATCTTGTTTGGGGGAAAGATGAGTCCAGCTTTATGTCTGTTGAATTTGAGGTTGGTCTGATGCTCAGAACACTTTTGGCCAGAAAGTGTAGGTAAGGAATGATTTGTAGAGGTTTTATTTACAATAAAGAATAGATGAGTTTCTTGGGGGATTGACTGTAACAAAGGAGCAGGTGGAGTTCATATTGCTATTATAAGAAGGATGAAATCTTTTGAAACTACTTCCCATTGATTTTTTAGAAATCCCTTAACAGATCAGTATCTTTATTAACTACTTTCTTGAAGTGTTTATAGTTAAGTGTTTAATTTATGCAAAGTTCTCGTTCTGCTTTCGCTAAAAATTATTTAAAATTGGTGTTATCTTCTTAGTTTTTGTTTCCCCAGATTTTTTAGTAAGTTTACTGTGTGGCCATTATAAAAATTTATAGTGGCCAGGCGCGGTGGCTCACGCCTGTAATCCCAGCACTTTGGGAGGCCAAGGCGGGTGGATCACGAGGTCAGGAGATCGAGACCATCCTGGCTAACATGGTGAAACCCCGAAAATTAGCTGGGCGTGGTGGCGTGCGCCTATAGTCCCAGCTACTCGGGAGGCTGAGGCAGGAGAATGGCGTGAACCCAGGAGGCGGAGCTTGCAGTGAGCCGAGACCATGCCACTGTACTGGGTAACAGAGCGAGACTCCATCTCAAAAAAAAAAAAAAGCCGGGCGCGGTGGCTCAAGCCTGTAATCCCAGCACTTTGGGAGGCCGAGACGGGCGGATCACGAGGTCAGGAGATCGAGACCATCCTGGCTAACACGGTGAAACCCCGTCTCTACTAAAAAAAAAAATACAAAAAACTAGCCGGGCGAGGTTGCGGGCGCCTGTAGTCCCAGCTACTCGGGAGGCTGAGGCAGGAGAATGGCGTAAACCCGGGAGGCGGAGCTTGCAGTGAGCTGAGATCCGGCCACTGCACTCCAGCCTGGGCGACAGAGCGAGACTCCGTCTCAAAAAAAAAAAAAAAAAAAAAAAAAAAAAAAAAAAAAAAAATTTATAGTACTGCTAACATAATCCTCAGTTTGTGGATTAATTCAAACATTTTAAAATTCCGATATACCTGTAAAAATGTAAAGTTTTTATGCTTTTCACAGGCTATATCAGCCTACATTTTTAAACAGATTTATTGTAATTAAAAAGTTTTGTGTGTTTAAGAGACAGGGTTTCACTCTGTTGTCCAGGCTGGAGTGCAGTGGTGATCACAGCTCAAAGCAGCCTCCAATGCCTAGATAGAACTACAGGTGAGCGCCACTATGCCAGGCTTATTTATTTATTCTAAGAGACAGGGTCTTGCTTTGTTGCCCAGGCTGTCGAACTCCTGGGCTCAAGCAGTCCTCCTGCCTCAGCCTCCCAAATTGTTGGGATGACAGGTGTGGGAGCCACCACTCTGGCCAAAAAGTTTTATATCGTATTTTTTTGATATAGTAAAATTTATAGTAGAACTTATAATTTTGAAGTTACATGACTTTTCTTAGAAATGTCATAAGTATTATATATTTTATTTATTTATTTTTATTTTTTTGAGACAGAGTCTCGCTCTGTTGCCAGGCTGGAGGCTGGAGTGCAGTGGCGCAATCTCAGCTCACTGCAACCTCTGCCTCCAAGGTTCAAGTGATTCTCCTGCCTCAGCCTCCCAAGTAGCTGGGACTACAGGCATATGCTACCACGCCCAGCTAATTTTTGTATTTTTAGTAGAGATGGGATTTCACCATGTTGGCCAGGGTGGTCTCGATCTCTTGACCTCATAATCCACCTGCCTCGGTCTCCCAAAGTTCTGGGATTACAGGCGTGAGCCACCATGCTCAGCCTATATATTTTAATGTATATTTTTATTTTGTAAAATGTTTAATACTTTTATGTCCTGTGTGCAAATGTGTTTAAGTCAATACAAATTTTATTAAATAATATGAGACTTGGCAGAGTGTGAGACAAAAAACAAAAGATAAAATGAAATAAAATTTCGTTAAATAATAGACTGTTTTATTTAATCTGCCTAGGAAACCATGTGTGCCTTGAATACCATCCATTCTACCATTTTCCTAGTACTAGGAACTCAGTATTCCTTTTTTTGGGTTTGCAAGACAAATATTTCCTCAGTTTTCTTCTGGCTACTTTTGTGAAAAAACACCTCTCTTTCTTTACTTTATAACTTTAAGGATATTTTTGTTCCCATACAATTCTTAATTGGACCAACTGAACTTTACTTTTTTCCACCAACCAGGGCAATTTTCACTTAATTTAGAGAAACTAGTTAGGATGATGTGACTAAAAATATTGCCATTATTATATACACAATATTTGTTTTAGGGGATATTAGGGGTACAAACAAGCAGTTGTCTTCCAGGGTCTTTGAAACTGGGGCACAGTCTAAGGTCCATGTGACTGCTTATCTGGGAGACATGCCATATATTTCAAGATTCAATGGGCAGAGAAAACAGTAGTGTCCAACATCACAAAGCAAGATGCTTTGAAATCAAGACGTTGATATGTAATTGTTCCACTTCGCAAAAAGGCAGTTCTAGTAACTCCAGACTGAGTAGGAACAGAGATTTTTTTTTCATTTAATAATAATCGATATAGATTTTCCCAGCCAATGGTGGGTAAAGCACTCTAGTTAGTAAATAAAGCAAAGTTTTTTTAGTATGTAATGACATTGGGAAGCATGGAACAAATGGAGTGAGTCACTGGGGATGATTCCAGAGAGGGGTTATAACTTGAACTTTATTTATTTAGCAGAATCTGTAAATTACAGCATTCTGTCAGAGAAGAGGCCATGCCTAGAAGCTCTGAGATGGAGTAACCATATGTTGTGAAGTCATACTGACTAGATAGACAGAGAGTATGTGCTTGGAAATTGTGGAAGCATTAAGGTAGAGTAGGGAGAGTGAGTATGCGTTTTAGAGATCCTTCAAAGGTAGGCAAAAGAGGTTAGATTTAATGCTGGAGGGAATATGTAATTGCTGTATACATGCTTAGGTTCTCCCCAGCTCCCAAAAACATTGACACAAACACCTCCTGCAACCAAAGGGTTAGAATTAATCATTTGACCTAGCTTAATCCTGCTTTTATATACTTCATTGATACATGTTACATACATAATTTCCATATGTATCTTGAACGTGTATTCATTTCTGTTAATTCCAGCATTTGATTATCACATCCGGGAAACCAGCAACCATTGCTCAACTACAATCTGTAAAAACTCTTTACGTATTTGGATCCAAGTAGATCCACTAACGTTCAATGCAGAGAGCTGGCTTTATGGGCCTGTGGCCTATGCAGTCTCACTGACCTCACATTCAGAAGAGACTTTTGCTTGATTTCATGCTCTGCTATCTTGAAATTTTAATAATTTCTAGACAAGACTTCCCACATTTTCATTTTGCACTAGGCCCTGCAAATTATGTAGCCAGAACTATCAACAGGTACTTAATAATTATCTTTAAAGTATTCCACTTTAGGCCAGTCGCGGTGGCTCATGCCTGTAATCCCAGTATTTTGGGAGGCCGAGGTGGGTGGATCACAAGGTCAGGGGATCAAGACCATCCTGGCCAACATGGTGAAACCCCATCTCTACTAAAAATACAAAAATTAGCCGGATGTGGTGGCGCGTGCCTATAGTCCCAGCCACTTGGGAGGCTGAGGCAGGAGAATTGCTTGAACCTGGGAGGCAGAGGTTACAGTGAGCCAAGATAGATAATGAGCCAAGATTGCGCCCTCCAGCCTGGCGACAGAGCGAGACTCCGTCACCGAAAAAAAAAAGAAAGTATTCAACTTTAGTTGATATATCTAATGTTAGCAGCTCTGTAGGAAACCATTAAATACCATGGTTAGGAGTAACGACTTTGGAATCAGTAGCACCTAGTTTTTATCCCAGTTCTGGCCCAGCTTTTGCTATGAGACACCAACTATGTGCTTTAAGCTAAGACTCAGTTTCCATAAACAAAATAATAGTACTTTCACCAAAAAGTATATACAAGAATGTTTTTAACAGGACAATTCATAAGAGCCCGAAACTGGAAACAATTCAAGGGTCTGTCTATAGTGGAATGGATAAATAGCAATTTGTTTATACAATGGAGTACTATGTAGCAATGCGGGATGAATGGAATACAACTACAAGTAAGGACGTGAGTGAGACTCACAAACCTAATGTAGAAAGAAAGAAAACAGGCCGGGCGCGGTGGCTCAAGCCTGTAATCCCAGCACTTTGGGAGGCCGAGACGGGCGGATCACGAGGTCAGGAGATCGAGACCATCCTGGCTAACACGGTGAAACCCCGTCTCTACTAAAAAATACAAAAAACTAGCCGGGCGATGTGGCGGCGCCTGTAGTCCCAGCTACCCGGGAGGCTGAGACAGGAGAATGGCGTGAACCCGGGAGGCGGAGCTTGCAGTGAGCTGAGATCCGGCCATAGCACTCCAGCCTGGGTGACAGAGCGAGACTCCGTCTCAAAAAAAAAAAAAAAAAAAAAAAGAAAGAAAACAGACGTTAAAGAGTATAATTTTATTTATATAAAGTTCAAAAGCAGACAAAACTAATCCGTGCTGTTAAAACTTAGGATATTGGGTCTCCTTAGGAGAAGAAGGGGACACAGGGAACTTCGGGAGGTGTACAATGATGTGTCTCCTGCCATGACGTGGACTTATTCACACTGTAAAATTCAACAAGTTAGGCGCTTCAAGGATTTGTGTACTTTTCTATGTTTTATACTTCTGTAAAATTTGCATAAAAAATAGTCTTACTATATAATTACTCTGAAAATTAAAGAAACACTTGTGGAATCTTTAGAGATGCCTCAAGAAGTTCACAGAATATAAGCTTATTTGTTTTATTTTATTATTTTTTTGAGACAGAGTTTCGCTGTTGTTGCCCAGGATGAAGTGCAATGGCATGATCTCGGCTCACTGCAACCTCCACCTTCTGGTTTCAAGCGATTCTCCTGTCTCAGCATCTTGAGTAGCTAGGATTACAGGCGCGCACTGCCACGCCTGGCTAATTTTTTTTTTTATTTTTTTCTTTTTTTATTTTTGGTAGAGATGGGGTTTCTCCATGTTGGTCAGGCTGGTCTTGAACTCCTGACCTCAAATGATCCGCCCGCCTTGACCTCCCAAAGTGCTGGGATTACAGGTGTGAGCCACTGCGCCCGGCTGTAGGTTTAAATACTTTCATTAAAAGGTTTATAGACTGACAGAGAAGAATTGGGGCCACAGTTTCAACCAGTGTCTTGGCTGTTCGCTTTCTCCTTTTTAACGATCTTTAAGACTTTGAAAGCCTTTGACAAATGGTAAATAAAGAAAAATTTAATAAAAGGTAAATAAAATTGAGGTTCTCTGGCCATCATAAGACTTCTTTTAAGTAATCTTTTTTATTGTATAGGAAAGTAAAATGAAGCATGTTTTATTGTATAGGAAAGTAAAATGAAGCATGTTTACTACAAAATGAACTTTGTAGTAAAAGGTTGAACTGTAAACACATTCTCAGTAAGACAGGTGCCCAGAGAGTGTTGCATGTTCTCTTATTTGATCACTTTGAGAAAGATTTTCTAAATGTACTTATTTGAAAACTACATTGTAGTTGTCATTTTATCCTTTGCCAGCGCTTACATTTAGTCTGGAAGACTTGTTATTTTATTTCATGTATATGTATTTATTTTTAGGTGACTATGAAAGGCTTATATTTCCAACAGAGTTCCACAGATGAAGAAATAACATTTGTATTTCAAGAAAGGGTAAGAAAAAATGTTTAATCATTAAAGAAGTTACTGTATCTTTATATGCAATAAACCCACTTTTAAATGACATGTTATTTTGAGTGAGACTTAATGAAGAAAAATTACTTAAATGAAACTCCTCAAATTACAGTACTTTCCTTTAAATTTTATGTGAAAATGGTGGCTCATATTGTAGTTTAACTGTTTTTTAAGTTTTATTTTGTTTTTAATTGACACATAATTATACATATTTATGGGGTGCCATGTGATGTTTTGATTCATGTATAAATTACGTAATGATCAAATCAGGGTGATTAGTATATCCATCAGTAAAATACTTGCCATTTTGTTGTGTCATTCTAAATCCTCTCTTCTAGCTATATTGAAATATGTAATACATTCTTAACTGTGGTTACCCTACTGTACAATAGAACACCAGAACCTATGCCTTCCATCTATCTGTAACTTTGTACCTGTTGACAAACCTCTCTCCCCAGCTCCTACCCCTTTAATCTCCACAGCCTCTAATAACCATTATTGGACTCTCTAAGTCTGTGCAATCAACTTTCTAGGATTCCATATTTGAGTGAGATCATGTAGCATTTGTCATTCTGTGCTTAGCTTATGTCACTTAACACAACATTCTCAAGATTCATCCATATTTTCACAAATAACAGGATTTTTTTCTTTTTATGGCTGAATAGTATTCCATTGTGTATATATACCACATTTTCTTTATCTATTCATTTGTCGATGGACACTTAGGTTGATTCCATATCTTCGCTATTGTGAATAGCTGCAGTAAACATGGAGGTACAGCTATCACTTTGACATATTGCTTTCATTTCCTTTGGTTGTATGCATACCCAGGAGAGGGATTGTTGGATTACATGGTAGTTTTTTTTTTTTTTTAATTTTATCTTTTAATTGAGACAGAGTCTCACTCTGTTGCCCAGGCTGGAGTGCAGTGGTGCCATCCCAGCTCACTGCAACCTCTGCCTCTCAGGTTCAAGTGATCCTCCTGCCTCAGCCTCCTGAGTAGCTGGGATTACAGGCATGCACCACCATACCCGGCTAATTTTTGTATTTTTAGTAGAGACAGGGTTTCGCCAGGTTGGCCAGGCTGGTCTCAAACCCCTGACCTCAGGTGATCTGCTCGCCTCGGCCTCCCAAAGTGCTAGGATTATAGGCATGAGCCACTGCAGTACCCAGCCTGGTAGTTCTATTTTTAATTTTTTGAGGAACATTCATATTTTTGTCCTTAATGGCTATACTAATTTACATGACCACCAATGGTGTTTAAGAGTTCCCATTCTCCACATCCTCACCAGCATTTGTTACATTTTGTCTTTTTGATAATAGCCTTTCTAATGGGGATGAGGGGATATCTTCTTGTAGTTTTGATATCCATTTCCCTGACAGCCGTGTTTGAGTGGTATTCAAACCAGGGATGCAAGGATAGTTCAACATAAGCAAATCAATAAATGTGATACATCACATTAACAGAATGAAGGACATAAACCCTCTGATCATCTCAATAGATACAGAAAAACCATGTAATAAAATTCAACATCCCTTCATGATGAAAACCCTACATAAATTAGGCATAGAATGAATACATGTCAATATAATAAAAGCCATGTATAACAAACCTGCAGCTAACATCATACTGAACAGGAAAAAGTTGGAAGCTTTTCCCCTAAAATCTGGAACAAGACAAGGATGCCCACTTTCACTACTTCTGTTCAACATAGTACTAGAAGCCCTAGCCAGAGCAATTAGGCAAGAGAAAGAAAGAAAGAGCATTCAAATTGGAAAGAAGAAAGTCAAACCGTCCCTATTGTTTGCAGATGATGTGATCTTATATATAGAAAACCCTACAGACTCCACCAAAAACCTGTTGGAACTAATTAATGAATTCAGTAAAGTTGCAGGATACAAAATAAAAAATCAGGAGGCAGGGCGCAGTGGCTCACACCTGTAATCTCAGCACTTTGGGAGGCCGAGGCAGGTGGATTGCCTGAGCTCAAGAGTTCAGGACCAGCCTGGGCAACACAGTGAAACCCCATCTCTACTAAAAATACAAAACATTAGCCGGGCGTGGCAGCGTGTGCCTGTAGTCCCAGCTACTCAGGAGGCTGAGGCAGGAGAATTGCTTGAACCTGAGAGGCAGAGGTTGTAGTAAGCCAAGTTTGTGCCACTGCACTCCAGCCTGGGCAACAGAGCAAGCCTCCGTCTCCGAAAGAAAAAAAATAATAGCAGTTCTTTTTGTAGTTGTTGTTTTGTTTTTCTGAGACAGGGTCTTGCTCTGTCACCCACACTGGAATACAGTGGTGCAATCTGGGCTCACTGCAACCTCTTCCAGCATCAGCTCCCACCTCAGCCTGCTGAGTAGCTGAGACTACGGGCATGTGCCACCATGCTTGTCCGACTGACTTTTTTTTTGTTTTTTTTGTAAAGGCAGGTTTCGCTGCGTTGCCCAGGCTGGTCTCGAATTCCTGGGCTCAAGCTATCCTCCCACCTCAGCCTCCCAAAGTGCTGGAGTTACAGGCATGCACCACCGCGCCTGGCCAAGTAGCAGTTCTCTATATCAACAGCAAACTATCTGAAAAAGAAATTAAAAGGCGAGGCGCCTATAATCCCAGCATTTTGGGAGACCGAGGATGGAAGATCACTTGAGCCCAGGAGTTCAAGGTCAGCCTGGGCAACAAAAGGAGACCCTGTCTCTAAAAAAAAAATTTTTTTTTAGTTAGCCAGGCATGCTGGCTGACACCTGTAGTTGCAGCTACTTGGGAGGCTAAGGTAGAAGGATACTTGCGCCCAGGAGGTCAAGGCTGCAGTGATCCGTGATCTTGACACTGCACCCCAGTCTGGGCAACAGAGCAAGACTTGTCTCAAAAAAAAAAGAAATTAAGAAGGCAACCCCATTTAAATAGCTATAAAGAATAAAAAATAAAATGCCCAGGAATAAATTTAACCAAGGAGGTGAAATATCTCTACGATGAAAACTATCAAATATTGATGGAAGAAATTGAAGAGAACAAGAAGTGGAAAGATAGTCTGTGTTCATTAATTGGAATAATTAATATTGTTAAAATGTCCATACTACCCAAAGCCATCTACAGACTCAATTCAATCCCTATCAAAACGCCAATGGCATTTTTCACAGAAATAAAAAAATAATTGTAACAATCGTATGGAACCACAAAATACTTTGAATAGCCAAAGCCATCTTGACCAAAAGAATAAAGCTGGAGGCATTACACTACCTTACTTTAAAAAATATTTTTAAAAGAATTGCTGCAAAAGAGGTTTTAGTTCCTCAGGGTGGTAGCGTAAAAGGTATTAGGAAGACAGAACAAACTTAATAGTCTTACATGTTGCGAAATAACATGTAATACCACAGTAATGCAAGTTTTCAGAAAGTAGCTATATTTCAGAAAAGACCTTGTCTCGGCCAGGTACGGCGGCTCACGCCTATAATTCCGGCACTTTGGGAGGCCGAGGCAGGCGGATCACCAGGTCAGGAGATCGAGACCATCCTGGCTAACATGGTGAAACCCCGTCTCTACTAAAAATGCAAAAAATTAGCCAGGTGTAGTGGTATGTGCCCGTAGTCCCAGCTACTTGGGAGGCTGAGGCAGGAGAATGGTGTGAACCTGGGAGGCGGAACTTGCAGTGAGCGGAGATTGCACCACTGCACTCCAGCCTGGGTGAGGGAGCGAGAGGTAGAAAAATACTGTTTTCCATACACATTTCAGAGATTGCCAAAGTTACCTCATTTACTAAGTTTTAAATGATCACTCATACTCATATTATCACTAAGTTTTTTATTACTTTAAGCATAGATAGTAGAATTTTCATATACGGTATTGGTGATTGTTAGAAAGGTTTGTAGCAAGCCAAAATCATTCTTCCGTAAATTTAGGGATTAAAAGTAAGTGCTATATGTTAATCAGTATTTCATAATAATTATGAGAGCTTGGATCGTGAACGCAATCCAGTTTTCTCTCTTGTCTGTCACTAACTCCTAAAACATTTAGGCCGTGCACAGTGGTGCACTCCTGTAATTCCAGCACTTTGGGAGGCCGAGGCAGGAGGATCACTTGAGCCCAGGAGTTCAAGACCAGCCTGGGCAAAAAAAGTGAGACCCCCATTTCTACCAAAAAAAAAAAAAAAAAAAAACTAGCTAGGCACCGTGGCACCCACCTGTGTAGGTCAAGGCTACAGCAAGCCGTGTTCATACCACAGCACTCCAGCCTGGATGATAGAGCAAGACCCTGTCTCAAAAAAACAAAAACAATTAGACCAGGGGTCTGTGTTTCAGACAGCTTGACTTCTGTCATTGATCAGGATGAGGGCCAGGGGTTGATTGGTTCTTGGGAAGAAACATCTCCAGGTTCATAAGATCATGAGTAAAATTCACAAACTCACCAATATTATTGAACATCTTCATATTATCACCAAGTTTTGCCAAAACTGAGATTTTAAAAGATGTTCTCAGATTGTGTTCCTGATAAATAAAACACAGTGATCCCTGTGATACATCACAGCAGGGGCTATATAAGTGGCTATTCTTGGCCAGCTTTTGATCTAATCGTGGGCATATTAGGGGTAGAGGAGACTGATTTAATTATCAGTACCAGGTACAGTTGTTTAACGGAGGTGATATTATATTTAATAATATAGGTGGATGACATTGAGTGTCTGAATTTGGACTATGTTTGCCTTTGAATTTCTTTTTTTGTTTTTTTTTTTTATTTTTTTTTTTTGAGACAGGTCTCACTCTGTCACCCAGGCTGGAGTGCAGTGGCACAGTATCAGCTCACTGCAACCTCCACTGCCTGGGTTCAAGCGATTCTCCTGTCTCAGCCTCCCAAGTACCTGGGACTACAGGCGTGCGCAACCATGCCGAGCTATTTTTTATATTTTTAGTAGAGACTAGGTTTCACTATGTTGGCCAGGCTGGTCTCAAACTCCTGACCTTAAGTAATCCATTTGCCTTGGCCTCCCAAAGTGCTGGGATGACAGACGTGAGCCCCCATGCCCAGCCTTGCCTTTGAATTTCTATCTAGAAGTGGAATCTGAGAGATAATTAGGTTCAGTTGCATTGGTATGTTGACCCCAGAATCCCATGGGGCATGGTGAAATGTCCAAGACACATGTTAAGGAAGAGTTGAATTAAGGAGTGTAAGGAATTCCACTGGCTGGCCAGTCTCACTGGCTTACGCCTGTAATCCCAGCAATTTGGGAAGCCTAGGCGGGCAGATCACCTGAGGTCAGGAGTTCAAGACCCCAACCTGGCCAACGTGGTGAAACCCGTCTTCTACTAAAAATACAAAAAAAAAAAAAAAATTAACCAGGCATAGTGGCTCATGCCTGTAATCCCGGCTACTCAGGAGGCTGAGGCAGGAGAATGGCGTGAACCCGGGAGGTGGAGCTTGCAGTGAGCCGAGATCATTCCACTGCATTCCAGCCTGGGCAACAGAGCAAGGCTCCATCCTCCCAAAAAAAAAAAAGAAAAAAATTTGTAAAGGCTATATGTTATGTGTATATGTGTTTAAGGATATCCCTGTAAACATGAAGATCCGATGTTCTGAGATTATTTAGGTTGAAATAAAGGAGTACAGTATTTGCTGCTTTACTTTGTTATCCTAACTTTATTGTCTACATATATATCCATATTGTTATTTGAGTACTTTTAAAAATATATATCCGAAAGCTTTTTTAAAATTGTACCCCCAAATTTTCTTTATTCTTTTTTTATTATATACATTTCTATAATTACTTATAGTTGTTAAAATTAGCTGTGAGATTTGGGGTCTGATTAATTTTGTTTATGTGTGAAAATTTTCACAGCATAAAGATGTTCTCATAGGAATGTGTGAAATAACATATTCTTTTATTATCCTTTGGTTCCAGGAAAATCTTCCTGTTACAGAGGATAACTTTGTGAAACTTCAAGTTAAAGCTTGTGCTCTCAGCCAGATAAATACAAAGGTATTGGTTCTTTTATTATGGTGCAAAGTAAAATGAGAGTTTCTTAGTGTATTTAGTGTATAAATACAATGATAACTGACATCTCCATGTGAAGAATTTATCATCATCTTGATTTTTATTAACTTTTTTATTTGAGACGGAGTTTCGCTCTTGTCGCCCAGGCTGGAGTGTAGTGGTGCAATCTCAGCTCACTGCAACCTCTGCCTCCTGGGTTCAAGCGATTCTCCTGTCTCAGCCTTCTGAGTACCTAGGATTACCGGGGTGCACCACCACACGCAGCTAATTTTTGTATGTTTTTTAGTGAAAATGGGTTTTGCCATGTTGGCCAGGCTGGTCTCAAACTCCAGACCTCAGGTGATCCACCTGCCTTGGCCTCCCAAAGTGCTGGGATTCCAGGCATGAGCCACTGCACCCGGCCTACCATCTTTAGAAGAACAGAACAGCTAGGGGAGAAAATTTAGTGTGCTTTTGTATATTTCTGTATAAGGGACATTATTAGTCTGATTGAAGTTACATATTTTATGTGAAAATGCAAATATTTTATAAGAAAATAAAAATATTTAATGTAAATATTTTATAATATTTTATAAGCTCCCTTACATTGCAGAAAACAGTTTATAATTAACAAAGCCTATTAAGGAAGAAATAAATAATAAAATAGAAACTAGAAACCTAATCAGTTTATTATAGCTACCAATTAGATATTTAATTAATATCATTAGTTATGGTTCATCTTTTGTCATTTCTTTTTGCGTTGCTCTTTCATAAACATACATCTCTACCTCACACTGCCCTGCAGTAATCTTTCGTTATTGACCATGAAATACATAGAACGTTTTCAGTGGTAAATAAACTGTGGTTAAATGTGCCATGATAATTGAGCAGATCCATTTACTCCGTTTTTTTGTTTTGTTTTTTAGGATTAATGCCATAGTTTACATGACTCATAACTTATTAGATTATAATGTGACTATAATTTTTAGGAACCTAAAAGTCTTCTTTGATAAAGTCACACTTAGGAAATTACAGACCGGGCATAGGCTTTCATTGGGCAACTCTGTAACATGAGTATGACTTGCCAAATGCATTAGTGGGATCCCCTGAAGTCTTTTCACAAGAGTACTAGTACTAGATCTTGTCTGCAGATTTCTGTCTTCGGATGTTTTTTTTAAAACTGAAAAATCCATTAAAATCCAAGCCTAGGAAATAATCTCCTTGTCTAACAGAAATAAATAGTAAATTATGGTAAAATCAGTTGAATGAAATATTGCACATCTGTTAAGCATAATGGTTATGAAAACTGTGTGGGTAATGTAAGAAAATGCTTATGGTAAGTGAAGGAGCCAGGATGTAATTGCTAAAACCATGGTTTTAACTCCATACAAATGTGCATAAAAGAAATACTGTGGCCAGGCACGGTGGCTCACACCTGTAATCCCAGCACTTTGGGAGGCCGAGGCAGGCAGATCACAAAGTCAAGAAATCGAGACCATCCTGGCCAACATGGTGACATCCCGTCTCTACTAAAAATACAAAAATTAGCTGGGCATGGTGGTGCGTGCCTGTAGTCCCAGCTACTCGGGAGGCTGAGGCAGGAAAATTGCTTGAACCTGCAAGGCAGAGGTTGCAGTGAGCTGAAATCACACCACTGCACTCCAGCCTGGGTGACAGAGCGAGACTCCATCTGAAAAAAAAAAAGAAAAGAAATACTGTAAAACACCCAGTACTTCTGTAAGAATGTCATATGAACATCTTAAGAAAAGTATAGTGTTCCATATTGAATAAGAGACTTCTGACAATCAGGTATACATACAGGAGATCAGAAAATTGAAAAATAAATAGAGAAGAGAATTATTTCAATTTCTTTTTACTTACTGTTCCTAAACTATTATGGTATCTACAGATACGTTCAGCATCTCTAATGTTAAGTGCCAGGAGCTTAAACCACAGGCTTATTTTAGTACACCCTGTTACTTCAAAAGACAAGTACTTATAATTAATTTGGTCACAGTCTAATAAAATACCAATCTCTTAAAAATTTAGCCTTAATGAAAAGAAACTCCAGTCACCATGAATCTGAAATTATATGGGAGATTACCTGTTAATATCCATCACTACTTCTCACCCACTCCCTAACCCAAGGCTTTTAACAACTCAGGTGATTTTAAAGGGTATAGGAATGGAGAACCCTTTGTTCTCTTTGGCCACACCCCCTTATTCAACAGCCTTCTCTCCAGACTACCCTCCCTTCACCTGAATAAGATGACTGATAGTGTTTAGACAACCAAGAAATGTTTTGACCATAATTTCCCTTCATACTTGGCAGAGTAAAGATGTTAAACAAAGGATGTTAATGGTAATTTGAATAATAATATTCATTCCTAAGTCCTGCAGATCAACTAATGCCTCAGTAAATTCTTCGTTTCCTACCCTTTAGAGAAACCTATTTTGTGAAGTTATTTGCTTTGTCTTAATTCCAAAACTTGAACCATATTTGCTCTTTCTGTGATTTGACTTTTGCTGTTGCTTTCCTTACACATAATAGAGTCCAGGATTTCTTCTGACAATTGTATGTTAACAGCCTTTGTCATGATTTAGCTTCTGGCAGAAATGAAGATGAAAAAGGATTTATTTCCTGTTGGGAGAGAAATTGCTGGAATTGTATTAGATGGTAAGTATACAGATGTGAGTATATGTATTTATTTTCTAAGGTAAAAGAAATTAAATGGTAGCTAATTGGTTTCCTGGTACATAAAATTATATACAGCCTTTGAAATGTAATTATATGAAAATGTCCTTTTTAATTTTTATTTTTATTTTTTTGAGAGACAAGGTCTCTCTGTGTTGCCCAGCCTGCTCATAGCTTCAGCCTTAACTCCTGGGTTCAAGTGATCCTGCTGCCTCAGCTTCCTGAGTAGCTGAGTCTACAGCAAGCTTGTCCAACCAGCATGCGGCCCGGGACAGCTTTGAAGTCAGCCCAACACAAATTCGTAAATTTTCTTAAAACATTATGTGATTTTTTGACCAGGCGTGGTGGCTCACGCCTGTAATCCCAAGCACTCTGGGAGGCCAAGGCGGGCGGATCACAGTCAGGAGATCAAGACCAGCCTGGCTAACACAGTGAAACCCTGTCTCTACTAAAAATACAAAAAATTAGCTGGGCGTAGTGGCGGACACCTGTAGTCCCAGCTACTCGGGAATCTGAGGCAGGAGAATGGCGTGAACCCAGGAGGTGGAGCTTGCAGTGAGCCGAGATCGTGCCATTGCACTCCAGCCTGGGCGACAAGTGGGAGACTCTGTCTCAAAAAAAAATTAATTAGGCCAGGCGCGGTGGCTCAAGCCTGTAATCCCAGCACTTTGGGAGGCCGAGACGGGCGGATCACGAGGTCGGGAGATCGAGACCATCCTGGCTAACAAGGTGAAACCCCGTCTCTACTAAAAAATACAAAAAACTAGCCGGGCGAGGTGGCAGGCGCCTGTAGCCCCAGCTACTGGGGAGGCTGAGACAGGAGAATGGCGTGAACCCAGGAGGCGGAGCTTGCAGTGAGCTGAGATCTGGCCACTGCACTCCAGCCTGGGCGACAGAGCGAGACCCCATCTCAAAAAAAAAAAAAATTAATTTTTTTTTTTAAATGTGATTTTTTTTGGGGGGGGTTCATCAGCTATCATTTAGTGTTAGTGTATTTTATGTGTTGCTCAAGACAATTCTTTCTCTTCCAGTGTGGCCCAGGGAAGCCAAAATATTGGACACCCCTGGTCTACAGGTATACAACATTATGCCTGGCTTTGGCTTTGTCTGGCTTTTTTTTTTTTTTTTTTTTCTTTTCAGACAGAGTCTCACTCTATCACCCAGGCTGCAGTGCAGTGGCGTGATGTCCACTCCACTGCAACCTCCGCCTCCCAGATTCAAGCGATTCTGCCTCAACCTTCCAAGTAGCTGGAACTACAGGCACTCGTCACCACGCCTGGCAAATTTTTGTATTTTTTGGTAGAGATGGGTTTCACCATGTTGGCCAGGCTGGTCTCGAACTCCTGACCTCAAGTGATCTGCCCACATCATCTCCCAAAGTGCTGGGATTACAAGCATGAGCCACTGTCCTTGGCCCTTTTTTTTTTTAATTGAAAAGAAAAATAGGACTTAATTGGTATTTTATAATTGAAGAGCTTATTACAGTGTAGTAAATGTTTAGGGGTTATATATTTAAATCCATAAGTGATCATATATTGAATAGAATGACCAATATTGTCTTTTTATGATGAAATCATGATCTTAACATACAGAACAGTAAGCCTTATATCAGGCTTTTGATATAATTTATTTCTAAATAGACCTATACTTAATATTCACTAACAGGTGGTTCATGATTAATGTGTTTGCTCTTACCTCGTATGCGAATGAATAAATGTGTTAAGGTATGTTAGACTATATTTGAGTTTTACCTGTGATTTTAACGTAAAATAGATTTGATACTCTATGTAATCTTCTGACAAAGCTAAATGATAATTATGTTTCCTTTTTTCTCAGTCTGTAGAAAAATAAATATAATAACCAGATGATCATTCATTCTACATTTAGTGAGCAATTGCTAAGTGCTTAGGATATAAGTGAAATGAAGTCCTTGCCCTTAAACAGTTCACTCTCTAGGGGAGAGACAAATACATACGTGAGCAGATTATTATGTAAGCTCCGAAGAAAGCTGCTTAACCCGGCCAGAAGAAACAGGAAAGGCGTCTTGGAGTAAGATGTCCAAATAATAAGGGGCAGGCAGGTGGAGAATCACATCCAGGGAGGATATTATAAGCAAAGACAAGCAAGTGAAAGTGGGATGTGTATAAGAATTACAAAGAGTTTGGTATTGCTAGAGCAAGATAAAGTTCTGGGCAGGCGTCAACAGCATGGTACTTGGTAGCAGAGAAACATTTTGTCAAGAAAATTCTCCTCCTGGGCTGGGTGTGGTGGTTCACACCTGTAATCCCAGCCTTTGGGAAGCAGAGGTGAGAGGATCACTTGAGCCCAGGAGTTTGAGCCAACAGAGTAAGACCCCGTCTCAAAAAAAGAAAAAAGAAAAAAAATTTATCCTTCAAATATTGCAGAATAAAAGATATTGCACAAAATACTTTCATGATGATGTGAACACTAATTCCTGCCTTCCAAAAATGAAGCAGGAGGATAGGCAAGGGCCAAGACCTTTAGTTGAGACTTAGATATCAGATCGTACTTTAGGGAGATTATTAGAGTAGCCATTTGAAGGAAGGGTGGATGTGAGGCAAACAAGTCTATAGGCGAGAGGACTGGTTGGGTTGTAGACCAAGAGGCAAGAGACAGCAAAGTCCATAACCTCAACAGTGGTGGCAGAGGTGGAGAAGAGGGATGGATTCAAGACATATTGAGAAAATAAAGTCAGCAGAACCTAGTAATTCAATGGAACTGGGAAATTAAAAACAGATGAGAACCAGGAATGGCTTACAGAATTCTGGTTCAGGCTTGAATTGGAACCAACATTTGATAAAGGAAGATGATCCGTCCGACATCTTAGTGAGGCTGCATGTCTGCTGCTGCTCTCTGAGCTTCACAATGCTGCCCAAGGACGACAAGAAGAAGAAGGATGCCAGAAAGTCGGCCAAGAAAGACAAAGACCTGGTGAACAAATCCGGGGGCAAGGCCAAAAAGAAGAAGTGGTCCAAAGGCAAAGTTTGGGACAAGCTCAATAACTTAGTCTTGTTTGACACAGCTACCTATGACAAACTCTCTAAGGAAGTTCCCAACTATAAACTTATAACCCCAGCTGTGGTCTCTGAAAGACTGAAGATTTGAGGCTCCATGGCCAGGGCAGTCCTTCAGGAGCTCCTTAGTAGAGGACTTATCAAACTGGTTTCAAGGCACAGAGTTCAAGTAATTTACACCAGAAATACCAAGGGCGGAGATGCTCCAGCTGCTGGTGAAGATGCATGAATAGGTCCAACCAACTGTACATTTGGAAAAATAAAACTTTATTAAATCAAAAAAAAAAATAAGGAAGATGATCCAATTAGGAGGAATATTATGAGTTCAGATTTATACTTACTGAATCAAGGTACTTAAGTGACGTCTCACTGGCAATATCTAGTAAGCAATTAAATGAGTTTAAAGCTCAAGGGTGAGAGATCTATGCTGGAAAGTATATATTTGAGAAATGTCAGCATGTAGGTTGTATTTGAAATAATAGAGTTGATGAATTCTCCAAGAGAGAGTAGAAAAGGATGAGAGATGTAAACAAAGAACCCTTTGGAATGCACTGTTTGAGGGTCAGTTAAAAGAAGAGGAGTATCAAGGACAGCAAGAAAAAAAGAGTCAGAGTGACCTTAGGAGGACAGGGATCAGCAGTAGAAGGGAAAGAGAAAAGTATAGTGAATCAGAAGCCAAAAGGATTGGGGGATGATGGCACAGGAGGGAGCCAAAGAAGGAGCAAACTCCAAAAGGAGGGCTTGAAAGTAGAAATAGCAGGCTTCAAATTACTTGCTAGTGGCAACAAATGCCTTCTGGGGCCATTTTGTTGACAGAGCCAGTCGAAGGGTCCATTTCCAGATTCAGGTTTCCATCTTACTTCACTGCTTCACCTCAGTTCCTTTTCTGTTAAATAGAAGTAATAATACCTACCTTATTGGTATATTGTAAAGTTTAAATGTATAAATACACAACAATGCTGGGCACAAGGAGGCATTCAATAATATTTGGGTTTTTTTACTCCCTTTTCCTTTTGTGACTCTTTGAATGAAACTACTCAAATGAATTGACTGATAGTCGAGGCTTTTTCTCTACATGTGCAGAGAAAATGTAACTATCATTTCCATAAAGTTCCAGAAAACTTCTTGGTATCAACCTGAATCTATTTCCCAAATCAAAATCATTTTAATGTCACTCTTCTTAAGGGAGGAGAGCACCCCTCATGTTGTCTTATGCCCAATTTCTGCCTCCAAAGAAAGAAGAAGTAAAAACTAAAAGGCAGAAGTGAAATCCACAGGCAGACAGCCCAGTGCCACACCCTGGGCCTGGTTAAAGATCCACCCCTGACCTAACCAGTTATGTTATCTATAGATTCCAGACATTGTATGGAAATGCGTTGTGAAAATCCCTGTCCTGTTCTGTTCCATTCTGATTACCGGTGCATGCAGCCCCCAGTCCCGTACCCCCTGCTTGCTCAATCGATCACGACCCTCTCACGCAGACCTCCTTAGAGTTGTAAGCCCTTAAAAGGGACAGGAATTGCTTACTTGGGGAGCTTGGTTTTTAGAGACATGAGTCTTGCCAAAGCTCCCAGCCGAATAAAGCCCTTCCTTCTTTAACTTGGTGTCTGAGGGGTTTTGTCTGCGGCTTGTCCTGCTACATTCTCAGAATTCCCTGTTGTATGAGATTCTGCAACAAAAATAAAGACAGATTGGGCTAGCCACAGAAGGAGTAGAAAACAATATAATTATCATAGAAGCTATAGATTATTTTCCTTTACTCCTTCTTCCTTAAAGTCAGCTAAATAGAGTCCAGGCACAGTGGCTTACACCTGTAATCCCAGCACTTTGGGAGGCCAAGGCAGGTGGATCACGTGAGGTCAGGAGTTCAAGACCAGCCTGGCCAAGATGGTGAAACCCTGTCTCTACTAAAAATACAAAATTAGCCAGGCATGATGGTGCACGCCAGTAGTCCCAGCTATTCGGGAGGCTGGGGCACAAGAATCACTTGAACCTGGGAGGCAGCGGTTGCAGGGAGCCGAGATCCCACCACTGCATTCCAGCCTCAGTGACAAGAGCAGAACTCCGTCTCAAAAAAAAAAAAACAAAAAGTCAGCTAAATAGGCAAAGAGAGACGTACTTCTCCTGGTCTCAACAATCGCATGGTCCAAATATCTAGAGAATCCAGATTTGAAGTGTTGTATATCCTGTAGTCCTTATAGACCATCAAAATGTTACTGAAATTTTTGGCCTTTTTTCTAAGTAAAATAAAATCAGTCTTTTTACAAATCCACAGATTTTAAAAATGTATTTTAATAGTTAAGAATTACATTTAATAAACTTGTAATATTAACTATTAATTTTCTTCACTCTTTAGTTGGAAGCAAGGTATCATTCTTTCAACCAGATGATGAAGTAGTCGGTAAGTTATAGTTCATAGTCTTATTTCAAGTCATCTATTTTACTGTCATCTCTGTTTTTTCTATATAACTATTAATGTTCACTGTGACCTTGCTTCATATAGAAATACTTTCCAGGCCAGGTGTGATGGCTTACGTCTGTAATTCCAGCACTTTAGGAGGCCAAGGCGGGCGGATCACCTGAGGTCGGGAGTTCGAGACCAACCTGACCAACATGGAAAAACCCCGTCTCTACTAAAAATACAAAATTAGCCAGGCATGGTGGCACATGTCTGTAATCCCAGCTACTCAGAAGACTGAGGCAGGAAAATTGCTTGAACCCGGGAGGCAGAGGTTGTGGTGAGCCGAGATCGCACCATTACACTCCAGCCTGGGCAACAAGAATGAAACTCCATCTCAAAAAAAGAAAAAGACTTTCCTGGTTTTTGAAATTTACTGTCAAATTTCTATTGATGATAAAAATTGGGACCTTGATTGCAATAGCAGAACATTTAAAACTTTTTAATATTTAGCTGTAGAACAATGTTACAGATAAAAAGATAGTCATAGTTTCTGTAGTACTTGGTGTAGCCTAGATTTTCTGGCAGATGCTTAGTCTATGGCCAGACTGAAGTCTTTAGGGAAAAGGAAAGTCACAAGTCACGTTCTTGAAGGCTGCTGACTGAGTGGGCCATAAAGAAGCTCCATGCACTGTTTCAACTGAAATCATACAGAGCTTTTCTCTTACAAATATTGTAAAATTAAAAATTGACTTGAAACATTTAATTTATTGTTTTTTTTAAAATCCATAGTATTTTTGAAATTTGGCAACCTGTATGCTAGACGGTCACACAAACATAGACTATGACTTTTATAGTTGCAACCTGCATCCTAGACAGTCACACAAATATAGGGTATGACTTTTATAGTAGTCTTTGAAATTTCCATTTCTCCGTGGAAGACATAAAGTTAGAAAACATTTATATAATATGTATTATATAGGGCCATATAATATATATTATGCAGTGGCTCACACCTGTAATCCTAGCACTTTGTGAGGCCAAGACAGGGAGATCACTTGAGCTCAGTAGTTCAAGACCAGCCTAGGCAACATTGCAAAAGCTCGACTCTACAAAAAAAAATATAAAAATTAGCTAGGTGTGGTGGTACACACCTGTAGTCCCAGCTACTCAGGAGGCTGAGGTGGGAGATCGCCTGAGCCTGGAAGTTTGAGGATGCATTGAGCCATGATCACACCACTGTACTCCAGCCTGGTGACAGAGCGAGACCTTGTCCAGAAAAAAAAAAAAAAAAAAAGAGAAAGAAAAGAAAGAAAGAAAAAATATTTAGCCTTATAGCATGCTTGCAGTTCTTAAAGGATAGATTTGTAAGAAGGTTTTCATCAGTATTTTATGGTATTGCCTTTGACTCAGGCATTATCCTGGAGAATTGATTATTTCTTTCTTATCTTTTTATTCTGCTCAGGAAATCAGTGGCACTCTGTATTATTCAAGATTCTTTTTGTAAGAAACCAAAAATAAAATCAGACTAGCTTAGAAGAAAAATGGGATTTTATTAGAAACATACTCTGGCTGGGTGTGGTGGCTCATGCGTGTGATCCCAACGCTTTGAGAGCCTGAGGTGGATGGATTACAGGGTTAGGAGTTCAAGACCAGCCTGGCCAACATGGTGAAACTGCATCTCTACTTATAATACAAAGATTAGCCGGGCATGGTGGTACATGCCTGTAATCCCAGCTACTGGGGAGGCTGAGGCAGGAGAATTGCTTGAACCCAGGAGGCGGAGGTTGCAGTGAGCTGAGATCATGCCGTTGCACTCCAGCCTAGGCAACAGAGCAAGACTCTGTCTCAGAAAAAAAAAAAAGAAGAAAAATACTGAGATATGTTATGGAACCAAACTATAGGAGGGTAGCCATGCATCAAGGATAATTTTGTTTGTTTATTAATTTGAGACACAGTCTTGCTCTTATCCCAGGCTGGAGTGCAGTGGTGTAATCATGGCTCATTGCAGCCTTGAACTCCTGGAGTCAAGCAGTCCTCCTGCCTCAGCCTCCTTAATAGCTAGAACCACAGGTGCACACCATGACACCCAACTAATTTTTAAATTTTTCTTTTGTAGAGATGAGGTCTCACTATGTTGACCAGGCTGGCTTTGAACTCCTGGCCTCAAGCGATCATCCTGCCTTGGCCTCCCAAAGTGTTGGGATTACAAGTGTGAACCACCTTGCCCAACCCATCAGGGACAATTTTTTTTTTTTTTTGAGATGGAGTCTCGCACCGTCACCCAGGCTGGAATGCAGTGGCGCAATCTCTGCTCACTGCAACCTCCACCTCCCAGGTTCAAGCAATTCTTCTGCCTCAGCCTCCTGAGTAGTCGGGATTACAGGTACCCACCATTATGCCCAGCTAATTTTTTATATTTTTAGTAGAGACAGGGTTTCTCCATGTTGGCCAGGCTAGTCTCGAACTCCTGACCTCATGATTCACCTGCCTCGGCCTCCCAAAGTGCTGGGATTACAGGTGTGAGCCACCAGGCCCGGCCCATCAGGGAGAAATTTAGCAAGGAGTCCAGATGCTCCCAAGACTCTGACTTCGTTCTATAACATCAGCCATCATCTTACTATCACTCAGAGGGGAAAGAAGAAAGAGATAGGAGGAGTGGCACAGAGCACTTCCCTATTTCTGAATTTTTTCTTGTCCACACTAGTAATTACTGGAACCTTCCTCAAAATTCCACTAAATAAAATTTGTAATAATACTTACTGGCCTCTCATTAGGAATGAATTTTTTACTTATATCCCTTAAATATCTTATTTTGATTTTTAGGAATTTTGCCCCTGGACTCTGAAGACCCTGGACTTTGTGAAGTTATTAGAGTACATGAGCATTACTTGGGTATGTAGCAGTCCAGTACTTTGGAGCTCACATAAGTCTTACTTCATTGACATATGGTTTAATAACATTTTAATTTTTTTGAATCTACCATGAGTGTTGTACTTAATATAAGTATCATTAACCAGTCATGTATATAAAAAATGTTGGCTGGTCATGTGAATACTTCTAGCTTATAATTAGTATTCATAAAATTCTTATTCAGACTAAACAATATATAGACCTTTAAGTTTTAATAACACTGCTCATGGTAAGATCTTTGAAAAGTGATTTCTCTCTTGGCTGTTAAATTATATCCCTAATCAGAATTTAAAAATTTTTTTTTTACTCTTGGTTATTGATTGAAACAAAAAATGTACAAAACTTAGTACATGTAGAGTTTGAGACAGGAAAGAATCGAGACCACTCATCTCAGGCTGGGTGTGGTGGCTCACACCTGTAATCCCAGCACTTTGGGAGGCCAAGGTGGGCGGATCACCTGAGGCCAGGAGTTTGAGACCAGCCAGGCCAACATAGCGAAACCCTGTCTCTACTGAAAAGACAAAAAAATTAGCTGGGCCTGGGGCACACGCCTGTAATTCCAGCTACTCAGGAGGCTGAGGCATGAGAATCGCTTGAACTTTGGAGGTGGAGCCGAGATTGCACCACTGCACTACAGCCTGGGTGACAGAGCAAGACACTGTTTCAAAAAAGAGAAAAAAAAGAACACTCATTTTTGGTTTCTATTGCAAATATCTTTTGATTAGTGTTGAGTTTAACTGAAATGTTCATTTTTAATTTTTCTTATGGTTATTTACTTTTTGGATATTTAAAATACACACATACACACACACACACATATACACTTAATGAAACCATATTAAACAGTTGCTTCATCTCCTAAGTAATCGGGAAAGCAATTAAAACCACTTCGAGATAACATTATGCATCCACTAGACTGACAAAAGTTAAAAAGTCTGACCATTAGCCAGGCGCAGTGGCTCACTCCTGTAATCCCAGTACTTTGGGAGGCTGAGGCGAGCAGATCATTTGAGGTCAGGAGTTTGAGACCATCCTAGCCAACATGGTGAAACCCCATCCCTTCTAAAAATACAAAAAATCTTAGCTGGGCTATTGGCGCATGCCTGTAATCCCAGCTACTCAGGAGGCTGAGACAGGAGAATCACTTGAACCCAGGAGGTGGAGGCTATAGGGAGCCGAGATGGTACCACTGCACTCAGCCTGGGTGACAGAGACTCCATCTCAAAAAAAAAAAAAAAAAAAAGAAAAAATCTGACCATCCAAAGGGTGGGAAGGATGTGGAATGATGGAACCTTTCATGCACTGCAATGTAAGTTGGTACAAATATGTTAGAAAATAATTTAGCATTATCTAATTAAGGTAATGATGTATATACATCAGATCTGGTAATTCCACTCATAGTTACGTAGCCTATGGAAATTTGATGTGCACTAGGAGACACACTATAAGAGTTCATAGCAGCGTTATTTGTAATAGTGAAAGAAACTGGAAACAGCCTAAATGTCCATCACCAAGCAAATGGATAGTTGAAGATATTCATAGATTGAATTTCTATATAGCAGTGAAAATGAGTAAGAGCTAAACATTTCAAAGTGAATGATTTTCACAAACAACATTGAGTGAAAAAAGCAAGTTGCAGAAGAATACAAACAGTCCCCATACCATTTATTTATATACAGTTCAAAAATGTACAAAATTAAGCATATGTTATTTAAGGATGTAGAGAAAAGGTAGAGGATGGAAAGTTAGGTGGAAGTTACCTGTGTGAGCAGGGGAGGAAGATGTGGTCAGTGGACACACCAGGACTGCAGTAGTACAGCCAGCATATATTTCTTATGCTGGGATTCATTATGTTCTTCATACCATATCCATAGGTGCAAATACATTCTTTTATGTTCTTGAACTATTGAATTAAACCTTTTCGTAGGTTCTTTTCTTAAATAATGTAATCTCTAATCAGACCTTTTGGGGACAGAGGCCAATTTGGATTTGGGTCTTCCAAAAGATGCATGCACACGTATGTTTATTGCAGCACTATTCACAATAGCAAAGACTTGGAATCAACCCAAATGTCCATTGGTGACAGACTGGATTAAGAAAATGTGGCACATATACACCATGGAATACTATGCAGCCATAAAAAAGGATGAGTTCTTGTCCTTTATAGGGACATGGATGCAGCTGGAAGCCATCATTCTCAGCAAACTATTGCAAGAACAGAAAACCAAATAGCACATGTTCTCACTCATAGGTAGGAATTGAACAATGAGATCACTTGGACACAGGAAGGGGAACATCACACACTGGATCCTATTGTGGGGGTGGGGGGATAGCATTAGGAGATATACCTAATGTAAATGACGAGTTAATGGGTGCAGCACACCAACATGGCACATGTATACATATGTAACAAACCTGCATGTTGTGCACATGTACCCTAGAACTTAAAGTATAATAAAAAAAAAAAAATAGTAATCTTACTCAGTTGGGTCCATACAGTAACTCAAGCTAGGCTAACAAATCTTGGACATTTCATTTCTAAAATTATAAATTTAAAGTAATTTTTATTTAAATTAATGTCATTCATTATATCTAAAATTTCCAATAATACTGTATTATTTTATTAAAAATTAATTTCCAAAAGATACTTTTTCAGAGATCTGAGGCCTGTACTTATTGGAATGTACATTAAACCTAGATAAGGAGCCAAGTATATGTCTTCCTTTGAAAAATAAAGATCTCTTTCAAATACCATGCAGTGAAAGTCTCTAATCCATAGCTATTTTGAAATTGTGCAGTTTGAAAATTGAGGACTGCCACTGGCTCCTTTACAGGAAACTATCCTGTTTTTGGCCCCAGAGTTTCCTTGGATGGTTGGCCTTATTGCCCTGTTCTTTTGAGAACGTTGTGAATATGGAGTCTTTTCATTGAGTAACCAAAACTAAATTGCTATAGAAGATAAATTATTAAAAACAACAACAATTGGCTGGGCGCGGTGGCTCATGCCTGTAATCCCAGCACTTTGGGAGGCTGAGGTGGGTGGATCACCTGAGGTCAGGAGTTCGAGACCAACCTGGCCAACATGGTGAAACCCCATCTCTACTAAGATATAAAAACTAGCCGGGCGTGGTGGTAGGTGCCTGTAATCCCAGCTACTCGGGAGGCTGAGGCAGGAGAATTGCTTGAACTCAGGAGATGGCGGATGCAGTGAGCCAACACAGTGCCACTGCACTCCAGCCTCAGCGACAGAGTGAGACTCCGTCTCAAAAAAAAAAAAAGAAAAAAAAACCAACAACAACCAAACAAGGCCCATTCCTTTAGGCACTGATGAACACTGGAAATTATGACGTGGACCAGAAGGCGAAAAGCAAATTAGAGCATCCATTTTCTAGCTATGAAGTTTAAGTTAAGACAGGCAAACCACACAAATGACCTTTTTCTTCTAACTTATTTATAAATCAGGAGGATGGATTAAAGTCCAGAAATCCACTAAAGTATATAGAGAAAACAATTGCAGATATTCCTTGAGGAAGAAAACACAACAAAATATTTCGTTAAAAGAAGTAGGACAGGCACGGTGGCTCATACCTGTAATCCCAGCACTTTTGGAGGCCAAGGCGGGTGGAACCCCTGAGGTCAGGAGTTTGAGACCAGCCTGGCCAACATGACAAAACCCCGTTCTACTAAAAATATAAAAAATTAGCCGGGTGTGGTGGCGTGCACCTGTAATCCGAGCTACTTGAAAGGATGAGGCACGAGACTCGCTTGAACCCAGGAGACAGAGGTGAGCCAAAATTGCGCCACTGTACTCCAGCCTGGGCAACAGAGCGAGACTCTGTCTCAAAAAAATAAAATAAGATAAAATAAGTACTTTAAGGCTGGGTGTGATGGCTTACGCCTGTAATCCCAACATTTTGGGAGGTTGAGGTAGGAGGATTGCTTGAGCCTAGGAGTTCAAGACCAGCCTTGGCAACTTGCTTGTCTCTACAAGCAAATAAAATTTTGAAAAAAAAGAAAGAAAGAAATACTTTAAGAATGGGCAACATAGCAAGATCATCTCAACAAAAAGTTTGTTTTTTAAAAAAAGAAAAAAACTAGGCCAAGCACAGTAGCTCACACCTATAATCCCAGCACTTTGGGAGGCCAAGGCAGAGCCAATCGCTTGAGCTCAGGATTCTGAGACTAGCCTGGACAACATGGTGAAACCCTGTCTCTATAAGAAATCCAAAAAAAAAACTAGGTGTGGTGGTATGTGCCTGTAGCCCCAGCTGCTTGGGAGGCTGAGAAGGAAGAATTGCTTGAACCTAGGAGGTTAAAGCTACTGTTAGCTATATTTGCACCACTGCACTCCAGCCTGTCTCAGAAAAAAAGTAGTACTTTAAGAAGGACCTCTTACACAGCAAAGGAAACAGCAGTGTGCAGAGACAGCCTACAGACTGGGAGAAAAATGTTGATAAGCCGTACATCTGATAAGGGGTTAATATAGTGATATATAAGGAGCTCAGACAATAGCAGAAAAAAAAAAAAACAAGTAGAAAAGGGTAAAAGGACCTGAATAGACGTTTCTCAAAAGAAGATATGTGAAAAAATACTCGACATCAGTAATCATTAGGGAAATGCAAATTAAAATCACAAAGAAATACCATCTCATACCTGTCAGAATAGCTGCTATCCAAAAGACAAAAGGTAAGTATTGGCAAGAATGTAGAGAGAGGAAAACTTTGTACGCTGTTGGTGGGAATGTAAATTAGTATAGTCATTATGGAAAGTGTATGAATTTCCTCAAAAATCAAAACGTAGAATTACCATATGATTCAGCAATCCTCCTTCTGGATATTTTCCCCAGAAACTTTGAAATCAGATGTCTGCACTCCCATGTTCATTGCAGCAATATTCACAACAGCCAAGTTATGGACTCAACCTAAGTGTCCATCAACAGATGAATGAATAATGTGGGACAGATACATACAATGGAATACCGTTGAGCCTTTAAAAAGCAGGCAATTGTGTCATTTGTGACAACATGGATGGAAATGGAGAGCACTATGCTGAGTGAAATAAGCCAGGCACAGAAAGACAGATACAGCATGTTCTCACTTCTGTGTGGAATCTAAAACTCATAGAGGCAGAGAGTAGAATGGTGGCTACAGAGGCTGCAGGCTGGGGAGAATGGAGTGTTGGTCGACAAAGCGTATAAAATCTCAGCTAAACAGGGCAGATATGTTTTTGTTTATTTATTTATTTATTTATTTATTTATTTATTTATTTATTTTTGAGACAGAGTTCTGCTCTTATTGCCCAGGCTGGAGTGCAGTGGCGCCATCTCGGCTCACTGCACCCTCCGCCTCCCAGGTTCAACCAGTTCTCCTGCCGCAGCCTCCTGAGTAGCTGCCCAGCTAATTTTTTGTATTTTTAGTAAAGCCGGGGTTTCTCCATGTTGGCCAGGCCAGACTCGAACTCCTGACCTCAGGTGATCCACCCACCTCGACCTCCCAAACTGCTGGGATTACAGGCGTGAGCCACCGCGCCTGGCCAGGGGTATGTTTTTATTTTCAGTTCTTTGCACAGCATGGTGAGTATAATTAAATAATAGAGTATTGTACATTTCAAAATTGCTGAGAGTAAATTTCAAATGTCTTCATCATAAAATATGTTAAGTATTTGAGATGATGGCTATGTTAACTTGCTTGATTTAATTATTCCACATTGTATTCATAAATCATAGCATCACTTTGTGCCCCATCAATTTATACAATTATAATTTGTCAATTTACAGTGTAAAAAAAAAAAGAATGATGACTAACAGTGTGACCTTTAGGCTAGATCCTAGGCACGCTGACTGCATCTATAAATGAGGACACTCAGCTAAATAACCTCTAATCTCTGTTGTAGCTCCAACCTTTTATAAAAGGGAATAATTTCAGTTTCCCAGCAAGTTTGTAGGGGGAAATTTTCAGTTCACCACAACTCTATTTTAGTTTCTATTACTTGCCTGGTGATTTTTTTGTGTATAATTTGTTTGTTTTTTTTAATTTGTCTTTGGTGTTTTGTTTTTTGTTTGTTTATTTTTGAGACAGGGTCTCCCTCTGTAGCCCAGGCTGCAGTGCAGTGGAATGATCACAGTTTGCTGCAGCCTCTTACTCCTGGGCTCAAGCGATCCTCCTACCTCAGCCTCCCAAGTAGCTGGGACAATAGGCATGCACCACCATGCCTGGCTAACTTTTTTATGTAGAAACTGGTCGCGCCATGTTGCCCAGGCTGGTCTCTAACTCCTGAGCTCAGGTGATCTTCCCGCCTTGGCCTCCCAAAGTGCTGGCATTACAGATATGAGCCACTGTGCCTGGCCTTCATGATTGTTTAATGAGTGCTCAGTGCTCAGTCACTTTCAACTCAAGTAAGTCTGTTCTTTACCAAACCAAAGAGGTATGTTTCAAACATTCCCCCAAAACGTGATGTTAGTCCTGTTTCTCAAACATGATAATAAAGAGTAGAGTAATTCTTCCAACTCTTTCGTACTTTTCAGTTCTTAAGCAATTCTGTCAAGCCTAAAACTAATTTTATTTTTCATTCAAAATTTTGCACGTATTTTCAGCATTGTTGTTTTTATTCCTTTGGACCTAAACTAGAAAGAAATCAAATTATAATTCTTGGATGCTGAAATATGGCTCTCATTTATTTGTTTAATTTTTTTTTTTTTTTTGGTTTTTGGTTTTTGGTTTTTTGAGACAGAGTTGCATTCTTGTTGCCCAGGCTGGAGTGCAATGGCGTGATCTCGGCTTACTGCAACCTCTGCCTCCCAGGTTCAAGCGATTCTCCTGCCTTAGCCTCCTAAGTAGCTGGGATTATAGGCATGTGCCACCATACCTGGCTAATTTTTTTATTGTTAGTAGAGACGGAGTTTCTCCATGTTGGTCAGGCTCGTCTCGAACTCCCAACCTCAGGTGCTCTGCCTGCCTTGTCTTCCCAAAGTGCTGGGAGTACAGGTGCGAGCCACTGCACCTGGCCTTATTTGTTTAGTTTTTATAACATAATAAACACCTGTGGACCCCCAACACAAAAGCAAGTGTGTTGATATTAACCCACATCTAACCTTGCAATTTTAGAACTGTTGAAATTTTAAATATAATTTTATTGCAGGTAGTAATTTTTTTTTTTTTTCCGAGACAAAGTCTTGCCCTGTCACCTAGTCTGGAGTGCAGTGACACAATCTTGGCTCACTGCAACCTCCACCTTCAGGGTTCAAGCGATTCTCCTGCCTCAGCCTCCCAAGTAGCTGGAATTACAGGCGCCTGCCACCACGCCTGGCTAATTTTTGCATTTTTGGTAGAGATAGGGTTTCACCATGTTGGCCAGGCTGGTCTCAAACTCCTAACCTCAGGTGATCCGCCAGCTTTGGCCTCCCAAAGTGCTGGGAGTAGAGGTGTGAGCCATCGCACCTGGCCACAGTTAGCATTTCTTTAAGGACAACATGATTGAGTTTTTAATAAAAATATGATAGTTCCAATCCTTTTGATAGAAGATGTTCCCAGTAAGTAAATTATATGTTAACTGAGCCTGCACTGTTGAAATAGATGTGCTTTAAAGTCATATATTCACCTTATGAGCTATGTGGCATTAGACAAATTAATCAATTACCCTGAACCCTATTTTATAATCTGTAAAATTGGGAGAATAGCTGTCTTAAAGAGCTACCTAAGGAATAAAGTACTGTGTGTGCTATCACCTGGTGCTTAATATGTTTTTACTGTTTTAATTCTCAGCTCTTGTCTGAGCATTTCAAAATGCATGTTTGAATGCTCCACTTCCCCCACTAGATGGCACTAGTTGCTAAATGCAGTGCTGACTACTCTGCCTAGTCCACGGGAATCATTGCTTTTAGAGGAAACATTTGAAAGAGCTGGTAAAGACTGTGAAAGTGTTATAAAGTTGATCTTAGGTAAAACGAGAAAGAATTTCTTGGCCAGGCGCGGTGGCTCACGCCTGTAATCCCAGCACTTTGGGAGGCCAAGGTAGACAGATCACCTGAGGTCAGGAGTTTGAGACCAGCCTGGCCAACATGGTGAAACCCCATCTTTACTAAAAAAATACAAAAATTAGCCAGGCACGGTGGCGCACACCTGTAATCCCAGCTACTTGGGAGGCTGAGGCAGGAGAATTGCTTGAACCCAGGAGGGGGAGGTTGCAGTGAGCCAAGATCGCACCACTGCACTCCAGCCTGGCGACAGAGTGAGACTCCGTATCAAAAAAATAATAATAATAATTCCTTGTACTGTGGAAAAATCACATCAGTGTACAGCATAAACACAAAACAAAAATAGCGAAACATGTTAAGGAATAGTTTAACGGTCAGATCATGCGGAGCTTTTTAAACTATATTAGGAGTTGCATTTGGTTCCAAGTGCAGTGGAAAGCCAATGATAAATTTTAAGCAGAGAATTGTTAAGATGTCATTTATCTTTTTAAAATACTATTCTGGTGCTTCTTTTTTTAAAGATACTGTTAAAAAGATTGAAAACAGAAGACACAAAGTTGAAAATAATATTTACAGCACATAAACGACTTATCTAGAATATATAAAGAATTCCTATAAAGCTCTACATAAGAAAAAGACAAAACAATAGAAACATTGGTAAACACTTGAAAAAGGAATTCACAGAAGGAATTCCAGATGGGCAATAAACATGGAAAGATGCTCAACCTCTTTTAGTAGTCAGGGAAAGCAAATTAAAATCATAGTAAGAAACTATTACCTACCTACGTAATTGGTAAAAATGTATAAATGTGATCATTCCACAAGTTGACAAGGACATTCACAGCAACAGGACAGTACTGTGGGAAAGTAAATTGACACAATCACTTTGGAAAGGTGTAGTTAAGGAACAGGTAATATACCCTGGGACCTGGGATTTCCACTCCGATTTAAATATCCTAGGAAAAACCATGCACAGTGTAACAATATCTTTCATATACGAACACACTTAGCAGCATTGTTTGTAACTGACAAAAACTGGAGACAATACAAATGTTCATCAGCTAAACAATGGATAAGCAAATGAAGGTGTTTTTAATATATTGGAATGCTATAAAACAACAAGAGTGAAAGTGATCTAACAGCCTCATCCACATAAAGGATGCTTTAAAAACGTAATGTAGAGCATAAAAAGCGAGGTAGAAAAGAATGCATATGGTATGATTCCATTCAGATAAAGTTTAAAGCCTTGGCAATACGAAATTGTTTTTTGTTTTTGAGAAGGAGTCTAACATTGCCCAGGCTGGAGTGCAGTGGCATGATCTTAGCTCACTGCAACTTCCACCTCCCGGGTTCATGCCATTCTGCTGCCTCAGCCTCCCAAGTACCTGGGACCACAGGTGCCTGCCACCACGCCCGGCTAATTTTTTGTATTTTTAGTAGAGACAGGGTTTCACCGTGTCAGCCAGGATGGTCTCGATCTCCTGACCTCGTGATCCTCGGCCTTGGCCTCCCAAAGTGCTGGGATTACAGGCGTGAGCCACCATGCCCGGCCATGAAATTGTATTGTTTAGAAATGCATACTTGAGGCCGGGCGCGGTGGCTCAAGCCTGTAATCCCAGCACTTTGGAAGGCCGAGACGGGCGGATCACGAGGTCAGGAGATCGAGACCATTCTGGCTAACACTGTGAAACCCTGTCTCTACTAAAAAATACAAAAAAAAACTAGCCGGGCGTGGTGGCGGGTGCCTGTAGTCCCAGCTACTCGGGAGGCTGAGGCAGGAGAATGGCATGAACCCGGGAGGCGGAGCTTGCAGTGAGCTGAGATCCCACCACTGCACTCCAGCCTGGGCGACAGAGTGAGACTCCGTCTCAAAAAAAAAAAAAAAAAAGAAATGCATACTTGGGTGATACAAATAAGAAATTGTATGAGAATGGTGGTGACCTCTGGTGAGGAGAGAAGAGGCTGCTGGGGTGATGGCAGTGGTCTTTCACCACCAGGATGGTAGTTAACTTTGCATATTTCCTTTATATTTATTCATCCAACTGTATTTTGTATTTTACATACTTTTTCTGCATGTTTTATTTCACAATATAAAAAGTTTTAAAAATACACACACATTGACTCCTATGTGGAGAATTATTCATGGGCGATAATGGAAAGTAATGTAGGTGAGAGAGAATGGGAGTAGGGGCTTGGACCAGGGCCATGGTAGTGGTAGAGATGGAGAGAAATAGATCCAGGAGGTGGAACTCATGGGACTTGCTAACAGATTGTTTCTTCCTGTTCTTTATGATAGTTCATAAACCAGAAAAGGTCACATGGACGGAAGCAGCAGGAAGCATTCGGGATGGAGTGCGTGCCTATACAGCTCTGCATTATCTTTCTCATCTCTCTCCTGGAAAATCAGTGCTGATAATGGATGGAGCAAGTGTAGGTGCTAATGGTTTTGTTAAGAAACAGAGCAGCATATAGTAAACTTAGGAAATTTAGCAATGAGCCATCCATTTACTAATATAATTCTTTGCCCATAGGTTATTGATTGACTTTTTTTCCAGCGTCCTATTTTGTTATAATAAGCAGCTTTTATCAATAGAAGATCAAAGTTAGATTTAGTGTGATTAGTTTATGACTTTGAATCTGCTGGTACATTAAAAAGCAGACAAGCCATTTTTATCCATTCCTGTTAGACAAAACCTAAGATACCGCATGAGCCTTTGAAGTCATAGTCCAGAACTCCCTACCAGCTTTGTAGCTTATTTCCCACCCTCACACTTATGTTGATCAAGTATTGGCATTTTATATATAGATGGATCACACAAAAGATCAGCACGTCCTAATTTAAACATATTACATATACCAAAACATAGTACAAGACACTGAAACAATACGTAAAATACTGTCATCTAAACATGTCAAGAAAAACTTGAAATTAACTTACAGTTCTATTTTCTAACTGGCTTGTGATGAAACGCTTTCTTCCTGCTTTTCTTTGAAGAAAAGGCAGAGCTGTCTTCAGCATTGGCTTCAGCCTGATGTCCAACATCAGGATAGTAGTGTTTCCCCGAACTTACCCTATGGGTCTGAACAGGATGGAGCTTTTGAAGTGTTTTGATCTTCAAAGAGAGGTAGCTGGACTCCCATATATAGTATAGAATTAGCCTAGACCATCACACTGACAAGGCCCAGTTTTCTCTTTGCAAAGCCATGTGTCTGAATGTGACCCTCCATCCTTGAAATTATGTGCTGTGGTCAGACTGAGTGACAGCTTGTGGCGTGCAGCCTTTCCACCACCCCTTGTAAAGAAGAAAGTCAATCAAATATTTCCCCTATTAAAATTGCCCATAACTTTGCTTTTTTCCTATTAGATAACATTTTAAAATATACTAAAGTAATACTAAAGAATTATACTTCATTAAATAATATAAAGAAATCAATTCGATATAGCCTCTGCCCTATAACCATACACCCACTGTATATTTTTTTTCTACACAGGCATTTGGTACAATAGCTATTCAGTTAGCACATCATAGAGGAGCCAAAGTGATTTCAACAGCATGCAGCCTTGAAGATAAGCAGTGCCTTGAAAGATTCAGACCTCCCATAGGTGGGTAATATTACGAGCACAGACTTTAAAACAAGAAATTTTGGAGGAAAATCACCTTTAAAAATGTACTTGTAAAACCAAGTACAAAATCCTTGGCCAGGTGCAGTGGCCCACGACTGTAACCCCAGCACCTTGGGAGGCCAGGGTGGGAGGATCACTTGAGCCCAGAAGTTTGAGACCAGCCTGAGCAACATAGAAGACCTCATCTATATATAATCTTAAAAAAAAAAAAAAAAAAGAATGTATAAAATCCCAACCGAAAGTCAGTTTCAAAATGCAGTGTATGTGCTATCTCCCAATTTACTTTTTTTTTGTTTTTTGAGACAGGGTCTCACTCTGTCACCCAGCTGGAGTACAGTGGTACAATCATGGCTCACTGTAGTATGGACCTCCCCAGGGTCAGGTGATCCTCCCACCTCAGCCACCTGAGTAGCTGGGACTATAGGCATATGCCATCATGCCCGGCTAATTTTTTGTATTTTTTGTAGAGATAGGTTTAGCCATGTTGCCTAGGCTGGTATCAAACTTCTGAGCTCAAGCAATGCACCCACCTTGGCCTCCCAAAGTGCTGGAATTACAGGCATGAGCCACCATATCCAGCCCCAATTTACTTAAGTGATAGTTTTAATTTTAATTACTTATGTTTTTTGTAAACTTACATTTTTCAGTGTTTTTTCCTCTTTGCCCCATTGTTTTCCACAATTTACTCAACTTTGAATTAGGTGAACTTTGATGCAGTTTAGAAACACCTGATGCAGGCTGGGTGCAGAAGAACTAGAGACAAGCCTCAGAGAACTAGCTTCTCCAAGGGTACACACCTAGTAAAGGACTGGAATGAGATTTGAACCCAGGCCTGACATTAATTTCCATTGTTGCATTATGCTTGTGACAGAGATAACCAAGAAATAGAAGGAAGGCAATACAGGGGCTGAAGAAAGGAAGAGAAAAGGAAAAAGAAGAGATTTGAAAATAGAATGGAGAAAGAGAGCACAGGCTGGGTGTGGTGGCTCACACCTGTAATCCCAGCACTTTGGGAGCTGAGGCAGGTGGATCACTTGAGGTCAGGAGTTCAAGACCAGCCTGGCCAACATGATGAAACCCCATCTCTATTAAAAATACAAAAATTAGCTGGGCGTGGTAGCAGGTGCCTATAATCCCAGCTACTCAGGAGGCTGAGGCAGGAGAATTGCTAGAACCTGGGAGGTGGAGGGTGCAGTGAGTCGAGATCATGTCATTGCACTCCAGTCTGGGCAACAGAGTGAGAGTCCGCCTCAAAAGAAAAAACAAAAAGTGGCCGGGCGCGGTGGCTCAAGCCTGTAATCCCAGCACTTTGGGAGGCCGAGGCGGGAGGATCAAGAGGTCAGGAGATCGAGACCATCTTGGCTAACACGGTGAAACCCCGTCTCTACTAAAAATACAAAAAATTAGCCGGGCGTGGTGGCGGGCGCCTGTAGTCCCAGCTACTCGGAGGCTGAGGCGGGAGAATGGCATGAACCCGGGAGGCGGAGCTTGCAGTGAGCCGAGATCGCGCCACTGCACTCCAGCCTGGGCGACAGCCAGACTCCGTCTCAAAAAAAAAAAAAAGAAAAGAAAAAAGAAAAAACAAAAAGCATGAATGGGCCAGGCACAGTGGCTTACACCTGTAATCCCAGCACTTTGGGAGGCCAAGGCGAGCAGATCACGAGGTCAGGAGATCGAGACCATCCTGGCTAACATGGTGAAACCCGTCTCTACTAAAAATAAAAAAAAATGAACCAGTATGGTGGCGGGCACCTGTAGTCCCAGCTACTCGGGAGGCTGAGGGAGGAGAATGGCATAAAGCTAGGAGGCGGAGCTTGCAGTGAGCCGAGATCACGCCACTGCACTCTAGCCTGGGTGACACAGCGAGACTCCATCTCAAAAAAAAAAAAAAAAAAAACATGAATGGTGTGAATAAAAAGAACATGAATAAAGGGAAAATTTCTTATTTGTTAATTTGCCATTTGCCTTTCCTAGATAACTTTGTCCCCTTTCCCTTTTGTCCTCTTCCTCCTTCCCTCCAAATCCTAGATTACTCTGTTGGACTACACCACTAATCTGGGCAGCTCTAAGAGGAATTCTCTTCAACTAGAAGGTGTTAAAAGATACAGAAAGGAAATACAAACATGTTGTTATTTGCCAGTTCAAAATTCTGAGAATTATTTTTAATTCTGTCAATAATTTATATTCTATTAATATGATACTACTAATATCCTTTAATGCAGCCAATTAAAATCTATTTAATTTGTACTGACTCTCCTAAAAATCATGTTTCTTTTCCTTAGCTTTAAGATTTTTCTTCATTTGGGAGAGTAAGTGAGGAAGAGAGGGGATTTCTATGACTGAGAAAGGGTGAAACAGCCTCTAGTAGATAATTACCTTATTATACAAATACAGACTGTTCCCAGCTGACAGTGTTTTGATTTAGGATTTTTAAAATGTTACTATGGGTTTATTGGATATTAAGTGTATTTTTGACTTACAGTGGGTATATTGGAATGTAGCCCATCGTAAAGATGAGCATCATCTGTATATTTTGATGCTTTTTAGCTCTGAAGACTATTAAATATGGACATACTTGAGAAACTACTTAATCTAGCTGGGGGTAGTGGCTCACACCTATAATCCCAGGGATTTAGGAGGCCAAGGCAGGAGGATCACATCAGGCCAAGAGTTCAAAAATAGCTTAGGCAACATAGCAAGACCCTGTCCCTACAAAAAAATTTTTAAAAATTAGCCAGGCATGGTGGCATGTACCTGTAGTCCTAGCTACTTGGGAGGCTAGGGCAGGAGGATTGCTTGAACCCAGGAGTTGAAGGCTGCAGTGGGCTGTGATCACACCACTGCACTCTATCCTAGGCAATGGAGTGAGACCCTGTCTGGGAAAAAAAAAAAAAAAAACTGACTTAATCTTCCAGTTCATGTCTTCTTATATATGTACCTCTGTGTTTTCAGATTCCTAATTCTGGCAACATATCCTATAGCTGTAGAAAATAGTGCTCTGTGTCAACAGACCAGCTTTGGATCACCTTCTCCTCAAAATGTTCGCATTTTAATTTTATTAAATATATAGGTCTCTTCGTTTAGACTGCTATATCCCATATTGGGTTAGATGAGAAAAAGTATAATTTAAATTGACTTTCTCCCTTTAAATTCAGTAATTGTTTGAATTGCTTAACTCATTTCGGAGAATAGATATTTATTTGCTTTTCTTTTTCTTTTTCCCTGATTTGTTTGTGTTGATCACATACAGAACAGTACAATTGCCTGATTTCCTGTCCTTTACAGCCCGAGTGATTGATGTATCTAATGGGAAAGTTCATGTTGCTGAAAGCTGTTTGGAAGAAACAGGTGGCCTGGGAGTAGATATTGTCCTAGATGCTGGAGGTAGGTACCTTATGAAATTAGTAGCCTGTGTAGTTTTTTTGGTTTGATGAATTTAAGAAAAAAATTTAGGGCATAATTATTAATGCACTTATTAAACTGGATGTTGAGTTTTGGGTTTTGTTTTTAACTAAAGACTTTTTAATTTAAATTGGAACTTCCACTTTATTCTCATTGTAAGTACTGTATGTAAGAGAGAACATGCTTATCTTTTACAGTGTTGACCAGGGGTGTTACTTCCCTGGCCACGTTGGAAGAATTGTCTTAGGCCACACATAAAATACATTAACACTAATGATATCTGATGAGCTAAAAATAAATAAATAAATAAAATCTCAAAAATGTCTTACAATGTTTTCAGAAAGTTACGAATTTGTGTGGGCTGCATTTAAAGCCATCCTGGGCAGGCTGCGGGTTGGACAAGCTTGGTAGACATTAGAGTAACAAATGACATATCGCTACAAGAAATCTAGAAACGGCCGGGCGCGGTGGCTCAAGCCTGTAATCCCAGCACTTTGGGAGGCCGAGATGGGCGGATCATGAGGTCAGGAGATCGAGACCATCCTGGCTAACACGGTGAAACCCTGTCTCTACTAAAAAATACAAAAAACTAGCCGGGCGAGGTGGCGGGCGCCTGTAGTCCCAGCTACTCGGGAGGCTGAGGCAGGAGAATGGCGTGAACCCGGGAGGCGGAGCTTGCAGTGAGCTGAGATCCGGCCACTGCACTCCAGCCTGGGCGACAGAGCGAGACTCCGTCTCAAAAAAAATAAATAAATAAAATAAATCTAGAAACATGGCCTCCTCGATGGTTCCCAGATAACACAGCATCATTGCGATGCCTTTTCAGTCCCATCTGCTGTGTGTGGCTGCCTTCTATTGGATAGTTGATGTCTGCAGTCTCTATTTGGAAAATGCCAAAGTTTGTTCCAGTGTCACTTTTCTTGAATATTTTTAGTTTAACCAGTATCTTTTTAACACTTACTCTGAACACACTTAAGTAACAGCATGACTCCTAAAGGTAGCTTTTACAAGCCTGCAAAGTGCTTCTATTTATACTTTGGTAGAATTTATCTTCTAATTTGAGAATCATGGATGACTATCGTGTGGTTTTTTAAACCAGTATTTTCTAAGATTTGAAAATAGCTCATGATAATCTGTCAGTGGAAGTAAATACATGCTTTATTGCATCATTTTTTCACATGGACATTTCAGTAATTATGTTAAGACTATCCTGAGTCTGAGTTTTTTAACTGGGAATCAACTCATCTCACTATACTAAGCTATCAGTGTTAATTATCAGATTTGGTTATGTGTTACATTACCTTGCCTGGTTTTCAAATGAAGATAGATTTTTAATCTTTATTTATTTCTATAATAAATAGATTTACAATAAATTATAATTAAATGTAGAATAAATTTTATGATCGGTTTAATGCAAAAAGTAGATTTTATGGTATCAGAATACATTGTGTGTTGCTTTTTCTAAGAAAAATGTTTCCTCATTCGTACATTAAAAAGTAAAGAGAGTGCCAGACACAGTGGTCTGCGCCTGTAGTCCCAACTACTCATGAGGCTAAGGCTGGAGGATTGCTGGAGTCCAGGCCAGCCTGGGCAACATAGTAAGACTTTGTCTCTAAATAAATAAGAACTTGTTTGAAGAATAAATTTTTGTCAGATTATTATAAAATATATTTCCTCTCTCTCTCTTGTTTTTTTTCAAACTATTCCCTTGCAAGTGAGATTGTATAGTAAAGATGATGAACCAGCTGTAAAACTACAACTACTACCACATAAACATGATATCATCACACTTCTTGGTGTTGGAGGCCACTGGGTAACAACAGAAGAAGACCTTCAGGTATTATCAGGAACCATAAAGCATTACCATTACACCAAAGGGGTGTAATTAACAAACAATAAAGTCTAAGTTATTTGAGGCAAGGTATGACTAAATTAGTATAAAATCTGGTCCAGGCGCAGTGACTCACACCTATAATTCCAGCACTATGGGAGGCCGAGGCGGGTAGATCACTTGAGGCCAGGAGTTCAAGACCAGCCTGGCCAACATGGTGAAACCCTGTCTCTAGAAAAAATACAAAAATTAGCCAGGCATGGTGGCACAGGCTTATATTCCCAGCTCCTTGGGAGGCTGAGGGCTGAGGCACGAGAATTACTTGAACCTGGGAGGCGGAGGTTGTAGTGAGCTGAGATTGCGCCACTCTACACCAGCCTGGGTCACAGAGTGAGACTCTCTCTCACAAAAAAAGAAAATCTGAATCATAAAGAAATTTACCTTTATTTTTCATTCCATATTTTATATGTAGCTACATATTTTATATGTAGAAATGTAGCTTTTTTTAACTTTAGCAACATGTTGGCCAAATTGTTGAAATACTGCCTAGCAGAGACATACTTTCAGCAATGAAGTATAATTTTATTTAGTGATTTAGACATGTGACTTATGATTTTTTCTTGGAACGAAGTTTCACTCTTGTTGTCCAGGCTGGAGCACAATGGCACGATCTCAGCTCACTGTAAACTCTGCCTCCCGGGTTCAAGCGATTCTCCTGCCTCAGCTTCCTGAGTAGCTAGGATTACAGGTGCCTGCCACCATGCAAGGCTAATTTTTGTGTATTTAGTAGAGATGGGGTTTCACCATGTTGACCAGGCTGGTTTTGAACTTCTGACCTCAGGTGATCCACCTGCCTCGGCCTACCAAAGTGTTGGAATTACAGGCGTGAGACACCACGCCCAGCATGAATTTTTAATAGTATTTCAGATAGCATTTTTTTCTTGGTAACATCGTTGACATATACTTAGCAAAATATTTCCGTATAAAATTATCACAATTTCCTAATTATTCAAACTGGAATTACTATACATGTTTATGTATGTTATCTCTCAAGGTTATATTTTTCAGTTACATATTTACATGATGGCTGATATGCAAATACCATAATTCTTACATACCAATCTTCACTGATTTTCCAACACCCTCATGAAGATGGCGAGAAAAGACACACACCCCCCCCCTACTACTTCATCACCAGGATTCTAGATTGGCCTTGCATCTGCCATATACTTATCACCTCGCTGTTTCATCGTTTTGGACCAGGAAATAGAAAATATTATCATTTACATGTTATTAAATGTTATTTATGTGCATATTTTTGTGATTTGGACATCATTTAATTTGTGTAGAAGTTTTTCTGACTCAAGATACCAATCATCCTGCTGTTAAACTCACAATAATTGATTAGTCTTTGTTTTATTCTATCCAAGTTGGATCCTCCAGATAGTCATTGCCTTTTCCTCAAGGGAGCAACGTTAGCTTTCCTGAATGATGAAGTTTGGAATTTGTCAAATGTACAACAGGGAAAATATCTTTATATCCTTTTTATCGACTGATTTGAGTTTCTGGCTTGAAACCTTGTACTGTACTAAGTTCTTTCATTACGATAATAGGAAATAATAATAGCAGTTAAGTTTCCTTAAGTATGCCAAACAGTGTTCCAAGTGCCTTGCAAGTATTAATTTAAACATTAAAGCAACCTTTTGAGATGTAAGTACTGTTATCATCCCCATTTCACAGGTGAAGAAACTGAAGCATAGAGATGTTGATACAGACTCAAGGATGCAGCAAGTGGCGGAACAAGAATCACACTCAGGCAGTCTCTCTCCTTTCTGAATGGAGATAAGCCATAAGATATGTGGAAAATTTTGTTTTTAACCTGACGTTAAGGAAATTACACATCACCTTGAAAGGTTGCACACTTACTCCTATGATGGTGCCATTGCGCAGAAACATTTCAGAATACTTTTCTAAATTAAAGAGTTTGTTGAGTGTTTTATAAATATCAATGCTAGGAAATCTTTATCAAATGAAGATGGGTTTGAGTTTTGAAACAGAAGTCATTCAGAGATAAGTCTGGTGTGACTGAAGCCAAATCATTCCAGTTGAGTAAAAATAATAAAAAGTTTGGAATATGCCGGGCGCGGTGGCTCACACCTGTAATCCCAGCACTTTGGAAGGCCGGGGTGGGCGGATCACGAGGTCAGGAGATCGAGACCATCCTGGCTAACACGGTGAAACCCTGTCTCTACTAAAAATACAAAAAATTAGCCGGGCATGGTGGTGGGTGCCTGTAGTTCCAGCTACTTGGGAGGCTGAGGCAGGAGAATGGCGTGAACCCGAGAGGCGGGGCTTGCAGTGAGCCGAGATCGAGCCACTGTACTCCAGCCTGGGAGACAGCGAGACTCCGTCTCAAAAAAAAAGTTTGGAATATACAAACAATTTCAAAAAGAAAGGTCCAAACCTCTTTAGAGTAGGGTCAACTTAAGAATTCCTTTTATTTCTAAAATGTCTGGCTTAGAGGCAGCAGCACTTGGTAAAAGTTTTAATGTATTGGATAAAAAAAAATAAGTTATCATTACTTGATAGAGCATACATGTGTTTCTGAAGAAAGATTTACATAGCCTTACACTTGTCTCTAGTGAATATCATACTTTACATTTCTTAAATGTGCCTAGTCATATATGTGTGATATATATAAAGGCCAGTTCCCTCTGGGAGCAATGACAGAATTTATTCAGAGCTTTAAAATAGTTATGTAGGCCGGGCGTGGTGGCACGTGCCTGTAGTCCCAGCTACTCATGAGGCTGAGGCAGGAGAATCGCTTCAGCCTGGGAGGCAGAGGTTTCAGTGACCTGAGATCGTGCTGCTGCACTCCAGCCTGGTGCCAGAGCGAGACTCCTCTCAAAAAAAAAAGTTACATAATTAGTATACTGCATGTATTGAGTTTTAAGGAGTAGATTTCAAAACCCCTTCTTGTAGGGCATGTATGAATTTAAAGTTGTTTCTGATTAAATATTTCCTATTAAATTTGAAAATTAGATTTAACTTTCTAAAAGGATTTTTAATTAATGTCATTTTTTAAAAAGGTACACGGGCTGGTGCAGTAGTTCATGCCTGTAATCCCAGCATTTTGGGAGGCTGAGGTGGGCAGATCATGAAGTCAGGAAATCGAGACCATCCTGGCTAACATGATAAAACCCCCGTTTCTACTAAAAATACCAAAAAAAAAAAAAAAAAAATTAGGCGTGGTGGCACACGCCTGTAGTCCCAGCTACTCCGGAGGCTGAGGCAGGGGAATTGCTTGAATCTGGGCGGCGGAGGTTGCAGTGAGCTGAGATTGCACCACTGCACTCTAGCCTGGAGACAGTGCGAGACTCCATCTCAAAAAAAAAAAAAAAAAAAAAGGATATGTCCAACCCAGTAACATTGTAATTATTAAGAATAACATGGAGTGATGCTACAGTAGAGAATACCACGTGGCTATTAAAAGTAACATTAGTTAACATTGGAATACTATGTAGCTATTAGTTTTGAATCTTACATGTTGGAAACTAGGCTGACTGCTTTGTTGTATATAACTTAATTCTCTCAAACTACCTCTCCCAATAAGAAGGCAGTTTTAACCTATTTGACAAATCCTTGGACCAGGTTGAAACATGACATGTGTATATGAAATACTGTACATTTTCCAGAATCAGAAATATATGCTATGCACACAGGTGAGAATTTTATTAACAGCACTAGGAAGGGAACTTGCAGGGATGTGAATTAGTAAATTTATATTCTTCAGTTTCCTTTTAAAAATATTTTTAAATGACTTATATTTTCTAATATGCATTTTCTTTTTCTTTTTTTTTTTGAGACGGAGTCTCGCTCTGTCACCAAGGCTGGAGTGAAGTGGCGCCATCTCGGCTCACTGCAACCTCTGTCTCCCACGTTCAAGCAATTCTCCTGTCTCAGCCTCCCAAGTAGCTGAGACTGTAGGCGCATGCCACCATGCCTGGCTAATTTTTGTATTTTTAGTAGAGGTAGGATTTCATGATATTGGTCAGGCTGGTCTCGAACTCTTGACCTCAGGTGATCCACCTGCTTCAGCCTTCCAAAGTCCTGGGATTACAGGTGTGAGCCACTGTGCCCAGCCCTAATTTGCATTTTCTAAAGTCCTGAATCATACTGTAGTCCTCATTTGTGCAAACCCTCCTCATTCAGTTCATACAAGCTAAGTTGCTGCTTGTTATTTAAGAGAGACATCTCCTTCCAACTGTGTCATTCTAGGCCATAAATAATTCAGAAGTACTGGCAATTACATAGCATTTTGATCTTAATATTATAATTTCAATTAAATTAGCAAGATAGATTTTTCTTTGATTTTTACATCATTTTCTGATTCTCTTAGTGACATACAGCCCCCTGTATCTGAGGGTTCCACATCCAGGGATTCAACGAATCAAAGATCAAAAATATTTGGGGCCGGGTGCGGTGGCTCAAGCCTGTAATCCCAGCACTTTGGGAGGCCGAGACGGGCGGATCACGAGGTCAGGAGATCGAGAGCATCCTGGCTAACACGGTGAAACCCCGTCTCTACTAAAAATACAAAAACTAGCTGGGCGAGGTGGCGGGCGCCTGTAGTCCCAGCTACTCGGGAGGCTGAGGCAGGAGAATGGCGTAAACCCAGGAGGCGGAGCTTGCAGTGAGCTGAGATCTGGCCACTGCACTCCAGTCCGGGCGACAGAGCGACACTCCGCCTCAAAAAAAAAAAAAAAAAAAAAAAAATATTTGGAGGCCGGGGGCAGTGGCTCACGCCTCTAATCCCAACACTTTGGGAGGCTGAGGCAGGAGGATGGCTTCATCTCAGGAGTTTGAGACCAGTCCAGGCTACATAGGGAGACCCTGTCTATACAAAAAAATAACATAAAATAAATTAACCTGTTGTAGCAGTGAATTGCTGTGGTCCTAGCTACTTGGGAGGCTGAGGATCACTAGAGCCTGAGAGGTTAATGCTGCAGTGAGCATGATCATGCACTCTAGCCTGGGCCACACAGGGAGACCCTGTTTCCCAAAAAAAAAAAAAAAAAAAAAAAAAACTCTGAAAAAGTAATAATACAACAATAAAAAAAACAGTATAACCACTACCTACATAGTATTTACATTGCGTTAGGTATTGTAAGTAACATAGAGATGACTTAATGTATAATGGAGTCGTGCCTCAGTTATATGCAAATACACCTTTTTTTTTTTTTTTTTTTTTTTTTGACACAGGGTCTTGCTTGTTGCCCTGGCTGGAGTGCAGTACTCAGTGTAACCTCCAGCTCAGTGTAACCTCAAACCCATGTGCTCAAGGGATCCTCCTGCCTCGGCCTCCCCAGTAGCTGGGGAAACAGGCACATGCCACCATGCCTGGCTAATTTTTAATTTTTTTATAGAGAGCCTTGTTTCCCAACCTGCTGTGCTATTTTCTGTAAGGGACTTGAGTATCTGGAGATTTTGGTCTTCATGGGGGTCCTGGAACCAATCCTTCATGGATGCTGAGGGATGACTGTATATCATACACACACAAAGTTTTCTGGCTTCTGCAAACAAATTTTGAGCCTATTACCAACCAGCCTGGTCAACAAATGTACATCTAAAGTAAGATATGTAAGTGCTAAAATTATTTTTAACTTAAAATGCTATATGTAATATAGAAATGAAAACTAGACACTATTTCATTCTCATCCATTTAGATAATAGTGGTGAGCACTTAGGATAAGCACCAGGCTTGACTTGCTGCTCTTGACCCTTGTTCTTGGGAATTTAGGCTCTGTTACACCACCAACTCTCAAATCACTTCCCTGTTGTAGAGCTAAACTTGATGTCCTCCAGAATTTCTCTAACTTAACATGAATCTCTGAGAGTACAAAACTTGAAACAAGAGAAAGTGACCTGCCTGGCATCCTCTGCTTATTGAATGGTTTTATTTAATTCTCTTTTACATTGCCACCTTAACAATCCTTCCAGCTACGTATCTTAAAGGATGTGATGGAGAAGTTATCAACTGGTGTTTTCAGGTACGCTAAAGTAACCAAATCATTGTTCTTGTTTTTCTATTTTCAAGGAGCTAAGGCAGGCAGTCCCATTTTTGTTTTAGCTCTCGCCATGTGCCTGTTGCCTCTATATTTTATTATTAGGTTGGTGCAAACATAATTGTGGTTTTTGCCATTGAAAGTAGTGGCAGAAACTGTAATTACTTTTGCACTGACCTTATATTTCATTTAGATAAATAGCTGCTCTTTAATATTTATCAAAGTGCATCTGGTGGCACACCAGTAGGTACTTCTAGAGATAGAAGTGGCTTGTGAGTTTTCCTCACTCCATTATATAGTGTACCTCACCCTTTGCTTTTCCTCATCACCCCTCCCAAAGCAACTTGAAATAACCAATAGCTTGAAGGAGAGAAAACCATGGTATGTTTGTTTAAAGTTGAGTATGTTTATCACTTATAAAAGAGAGAGTAGGCCGGGCGCAGTGGCTCACCCCTGTAATCTCAGCACTTTGGGAGGCTGAAGCGGGTGGATCACCTGAGGTCAGGAGTTCAAGACCAGCCTGGCCAACATGGCAAAACCCTGTCTCTACTAAAAATACAAAAATTAGCTGAGCCTGGTGGCAAGCGCCCATAATCCCAGCTACTGGGGAGGCTGGGACAGCAGAATTGCTCGAACCTGGGAGGTGGAGGTTGCAGTGAGCCAAGATCTCACCTTTGCACTCCAGCCTGGGCAACGAGAGAAACTCTGTCTCAAAAAAAGAGGTAGTAAATAAAGAAGATAATTTTTTTCCTTCAAAACTTAACCACTTTTAACATTGGAAACACTAATGGACAAATTTGTTTGAATTACTTAAAGTAATAGATTTGACGCCGGGTGCAGTGGCTCATGCCTGTAATCCCAGCACTTTGGGAGGCTGAGGTAGGCAGATCACTTGAGGCCAGGAGTTCAAGACCAGCCTGGCCAACATGGTGAAACCCATCTCTACTAAAAATACAAAAATTAGCCAGGCTTGATGGTGCATAACTGTAATCCCAGCTACTCAGGAGGCTGAAGTATGAGAATCGCTTGAACCTGGGAGGTGGAGGTTGCAGTGAGCTGAGATCGTGCCACTGCACTCCAGCCTGGGCGACAGAGCCAGATTCTGTCTCAAAAAATTAATAAAGTAATAGATTTGAGCACTAGCATTTGTCATATACCACCCCATCTGTTCTACTTATCTTTAACTTGACCTGACATTTCTAATTTCATTCCTTCTCAGACCTCATTTGGATGAACCCATTCCACTGTATGAGGCAAAAGTTTCCATGGAAGCTGTTCAGAAAAATCAAGGAAGAAAAAAGCAAGTTGTTCAATTTTAATTTTCTTCTTTCTCAGACCTCAATCGGATGAACGTATTCCAGTATTTGAAGCCAGAATTTTATTTGGAAATTGTTGAGAAAAATCAAGGAAGAGAAAAGCAAGTTGCATTTTTAAGCACGTTCCCCTGCTAAGACAAGATGCTCAGTTGACACATTTGAAAAGTGTTTGAAAAATTCTTGTGCAAATGATCAAGATAATTCTATAATTAACATCTTAAGGGAATTTTCTAAAAGCCTTTTCATTGTTTCTATATATTTTGCCCCTGCTATAAAATTCCTTCCATGAAGAAAACTGCTGCTTTCAGCAAAAGCCACACTACTCTATTGATAAAGCTGTTGCAGACCTTTGCTAAGCTATCAAAGTAACGTATTAATTTTCTGTCAACTCCGTTCTCAACACCTTCCTTAAGTCTTTGCTGTCATAATTTAAGCATTTGAGTATATTTTGAAGTCTTAAAGGACCTAGCCCATAGGCACTTAAATTTTGTGTTTTCAACTATTCATTCACTCCGGCTTTCCCCAGGATCAAAGAAGAGGATCCCATTAACTTGCCAGTGGCCGCTGCCTGGAAGGCTGAGATGACCAGGCACTGGGAACGGGGAAGGGAGGTTTGCCGGGAGGCTGCGCTGGCATAGGAAGCGTGCTGACGTCTTATCTGAGTTCTCTATTTGGGGGTTGAGGAAGGTGGCCTAGTCCCCTCTCCTCGCCTATTGAGAGCAGCAGCCACTGTCCTCTCTTAAGTTTATGGAAGCAGCAGCCCATGGCCGCAGCTCAAGTTTGTTTCCTTTTCACCAAGGCGCTAAACCCCGGGCTGATCACATCCCTGCTGCGGGCTTAAATAGCGTTCAGCTATTTCGGTGCCCCACAGGGTAGTGCACATCAGCGCCCTGGATCGCACGCTTTCCAGAAGCGTCGCTGAACCTGGCGGTTGGACTCCTGTCGAGGACCCGGCAGAAGCGCCAGGGCAGGGTCACCGCTGGGACAGTGGGCGTTGACGGCCTCCGGGGATCGCGGCCGAGGGCTGTTTCTCGCGGGCTGTCCGCTGCGCATGCTCCGCTAAGAACCGGCGGGGCGGGGCGGGGCCGCGTCGGGGACTGGAGCGAAGCGCGGCGCCACGTCGGGGGCGGGCCCGGCGAGCGCGGGAAGGCTCTGCGGGGCTGCCGGCCGGCCTCAGCAGCCGCGCGTTATGGCCCTATCGGTGCCTTGCTACTCACCCAGCTTCCGAAAGCCGCCCGAGGTAGTGCGGCTCCGACGGAAAAGGGCCCGGAGCCGTGGAGCTGCCGCCTCCCCGCCCCGTGAGCTGCCGGAGCCGGCGGCCCGCCGAGCCGCCCTGGCGGCGGGGCTGCACCTTCGCCCTTTCCCTGCTGCGGGGGGCAGAGGCGGTGGCGGCGGCCCTGCCGCTGCCCGGAGGAATCCTTTCGCCCGCCTGGACAACCGACCGCGGGTCGCCGCGGAGCCCCCCGACGGGCTGGCCCGCGAGCAGCCGGAGGCGCCAGGCCCGGTGAGTGTCTTGTAGCCTGGCCGCCAAGGGTCTCTGTCTTGTGTTGAGCCACCTGTGAATCGGGGGTGGAAAGTCCTTGCGTTGGAGGCAAGGAAATGGGCGCGAAGACTTCGGCCGCCCGTGGCTTTAGGGTGCCCCGCGCTGGGAGCCGCGGCTCTGGCAAGGCCGGATTTGCGGGAAGAGCGCGCCGCGCGGGCTGCCCCGCTGCGGGCTGTACTCACGGGACGCGTTCCCGAGGAAAGTGAGGGGCCCCTTGGAGGACTTAAGGGTGATTTAGAAGAGAGCTGGAAAAACCCTGAGACCCCCATCTTGCAAGGACGCTGTTCGATGGGACAGGTGACAAACCCTGCTTCCCCATGATTCAGGGCCTCCCTTCTCACGCACTCCAAATTATTCTGGGGATGGGGGAATGCTGAGGATTCGTGGGGTCAGAATTACCTAGCATTTGTCCTATGCAAAGCCTTTTGGATCTTTCTGTTTGAAACACCCGTCCTTGTTCCCCTCAATTTTGTTACTAAAGTTGAGGCACAGAAGTGTTGAAACTCATAGATTGGATGGGGTGCGTCTGAATTTGGGTGCACTTGCATTTATTGAGAAGCGTGTATGCCAGGTGAGGCTCTGTACATATTTAACGCAAACTTCAGCATCCTTTAAAATTTAAAGGACAATATTTTTAACCTCAGTTTTTAGATTCTAATCAAGAAAATGATTTGCTATGGGAAGAGAAGTTCCCTGAAGGAACAACTGTTACTGAATTACCCCAGGTAATACTTTTTAAATATCATTAGAATGTGTATTTGTATAAACTTTTTTTTCCGTAGCTGGGATTTGAGCCTATTTTTAAAACTACATTTATACTTCTCAGAAGCATTTTGCTTGGAAAGTAGTTTTACAGAGAGGCTTGATCAGGGGTGAAAATACCAGGGGTGAAAATACGACATCAGCCAAGGTAAAGGAGTTGGTTTGATACAGTAATGATGACTGTAAAGATAGCCAGTGCTAAAATAGGCCTAATAGACGTGGGGGTTTTCTTTTACCCTCTAACAGTTTTTAATACTCTTCTTTGGGCAGTTTTCTTCTCCAGCTCATCACTCAGAGCCAGCCCTCCTGGCCCACCTCCACAGGTTGTGGCATAGCAGTGAACCTCATTGCCCCCCTGCCCTAACACACACACGTTTCCATTCCCCAACCGCTACTATTGTGCTGTGTAGTTTGATAAATGCGGTTTGTCCTAATGGGAACAGGCTAGAACAGTTCTCCAAGACCCAGTTTCTCTTGTAAATAAGTGACCTTCTTATGGTCTATCAAAGATAGTTCCCCCTTCCCTGACATTTTATTGTTATATAAAAGAATCCTTGGCCGGGCACGGTGGTTCATGCCTGTAGTCCCAACTCTTTGAGAGGCTGAGGCAGGTGGATCACCTGAGGTCAGGAGTTCGAGAACAGCCTGGCCAACATGGCGAAACCCCGTCTCGACTAAAAATACAAAAAAACTAGCCAGGCATGGTGGCGCATGCCTGTAGTCCCAGCTACTGGGGAGGCTGAGGCACCATAGTCGGTTGAACCCAGGCGGTAGAGGTTGGCACTGAGCCGAGATCACACCACTTCACTCCAGCCTAGGCGACAGAGGGAGACTCTGTCTCAATTTAAAAAAAAAAAAAAAAAAAAAAAATTATTGTATCGTGGAGAATGTTGACCTGAAAGGACAGCAGACAGATTGAGGGGAAATATATGAAGTCAGGAAATGTTTCTTAAAATATGGGCTTTGTTAGCCCTGGATGCAGAGTTTCAGAGGCTTAACAGATCCAAAATGTTTAAACACTTTGAATATTTCTACTTCAATACAAACATCTGTACTACCATGAAGAACTGTAAAAACTAAAAAGTGAAATCTGCCCCTCCACAACCCCTACCCCCAACAACAACAAATTCCCTCTTCCCACAGATAACCACGGTTAAAAATTTAGTGTGACTCCTTTCAGACTTTTTTTTACAGTGTGTAATAAATTTTTAGTGTTATTTATTATACAGTTTATATGATTTTTACTTTTCAGTGATCATGAGTATGTTAGCTGATAAAATCTTTAGGTTGAAGGTTTTTTCTTAATACTCGACTAATTTTTTGCATTCTTTGTTTTCTAAAGACTTCACACGTATCGTTCTCCGAGTCTGATATTCCGTCCTCAGAAAATACTGAGTTACCTGTGGACTGGAGTATTAAAACCCGACTCCTTTTCACTTCTTCTCAACCCTTTACCTGGGCAGATCATTTGAAAGCACAGGAAGAAGCTCAAGGTCTTGTCCAGCATTGTAGGGCAACAGAAGTTACTTTGCCTAAAAGTATACAGGTAACTCTGAAATAAAATAGTTATGTGTTAAAGTAACAAATTAAGTGTGAAATGCTCTCCTTTGCAAAATACCAGAGATACTGCCTTCCATTAAGTTTTTCTTTGGAAATTTAAAGATACAAAGACTTAGGAGATTTTGTCTTTCCCAAATGGTGCTTATGGTGCTTTCATACCTTTTTTTTTTTTTTGAGACGGAGTCTCCCTCTGTCGCCCAGGCTGGAGTGCAGTGGCCGGATCTCAGCTCACTGCAAGCTCCGCCTCCCGGGTTTACGCCATTCTCCTGCCTCAGCCTCCCGAGTAGCTGGGACTACAGGCGCCCGCCAGCTCGGCCCGCCTAGTTTTTTTGTATTTTTTAGTAGAGGTGGGGTTTCACCGTGTTAGCCAGGATGCTCTCGATCTCCTGACCTCGTGATCCGCCCGTCTCGGCCTCCCAGACTGCTGGGATTACAGGCGTGAGCCACCGCGCCCGGCCATACCTTTTTTTTTTTAAGTCAAATTGAGTAATTGCTCATAAATTTAGAGACTTGTACTGCAAATTAATCAGTGTTGCAGGCAAGAATTGTTTTTTTTGTTTGTTTTTTTTTGGTTTTTTTTTTTTGAGACGGAGTCTTGCTCTGTCGCCCAGGCTGGAGTGCAGTGGCCGGATCTCAGCTCACTGCAAGCTCCGCCTCCCGGGTTCACGCCATTCTCCTGCCTCAGCCTCCCAAGTAGCTGGGACTACAGGCACCCGCCACCTTGCCCGGCTAGTTTTTTTGTATTCTTTAGTAGAGACGGGTTTCACTGTGTTAGCCAGGATGGTCTTGATCTCCTGACCTTGTGATCCGCCCGTCTCAGCCTCCCAAAGTGCTGGGATTACAGGCTTGAGCCACCGCGCCCGGCCCAAAGAATTGTTAAATTATTTTTCTCTAAGGCTTTTTGAGAAAGAAAATAGAAAGAAGTGAAAAGCAATTGAGTGGGATTGCAAGGGCTGATGGATTTACTGATTTTCTTACCTGTGTAAGGAAAATTTTATAAATCTTTGGGAGTTTGTGAGTTCTAGAATAGTTTTAGAGAAATACATTTTGATTGTTTTAAAGCGTCAACTCAAAACTGGGAGGCTGGGCACAATAGCCCATGCCTGTAATATCAGCACTTTGGGAGGCCGAGGTGGGAGGATTGCTTGAGACCAGCCTGAGTAATGTAGTGAGACCCCTTCTCTACAAAAAATAAAAAAATAGCTGAGCATGGTGGTGGGTGCCTGTAGTCCCAGCGACTTGGGAGGCTGAGATGGGAGGATTGTTTAAGCCCAGGAGGTCAGGGCTGCAGTGAGCTGTGATTGCGCCACTGTACTCTAGCCTCGGTGACAGAGTGAGACTATATCTTAAAAAATTTTTTTTGAAGTCCCAAACTAGGTTAAAAAAGGATTACCCTGAAAGAGGTCTTGGTATATTATACATCTTTTCAATACATAGATTAGGATGATTTGTGATTTGCCATATCAGTGTTTACTGGCTACTTTTAAAACAGCATTTTGGAGAGAGGGCTGGACATAGTGTTACCTACACACACATGCCCACCCCTATTCCTCATGATAAAAAAGGTAGTGAATTGTCCTTAAGGATGGTAGAAACAGGCAGATGTTCCCATCTATGTTTAAATGTTCTGATACTGTGGTTTAACATTACATCTGGCCCAAATAAGGATAAATTGTGTTTTCATTCCTATAACAGTTATTAATGCTTTCCTATAGAAAGGAGTAAAGATTCTTAGACCTAAGTGTTTGGTATATATTATCTTCAAAAAAATTCTGTGTTTCTCAATGGGCAAAAACTCTCCACTGTCACCTTTGGATTTTAGGATCCCAAACTCTCCACTGAGCTCCGTTGTACCTTCCAGCAGAGCCTTATCTATTGGCTCCACCCTGCTTTGTCTTGGCTACCACTGTTCCCTCGTATTGGAGCTGATAGAAAAATGGCTGGAAAGACAAGTCCTTGGTCAAATGATGCAACCCTGCAGCATGTTTTAATGAGTGACTGGTAAGATTAGTAAGAAAAACTTGTATAATTCAATAGTGAATTTTTATTTTAGCAGTATTCTCTATCATATTTGTGACTGGATACGTTAATAGCAGAAGGGTATCTAGATCCTTGTGAATTTTATCTGAACCTGTTAATAACCAACATGTAAACTGTTTAGTTTTTTTTTTTTTTTTTTTTTTAGCTGTTATTGATTCTTTACCCAATTGTGGTAGAACGTATATAAGTGTTGGTTAAATATATACAGACCAACAGGCCGGGCGCGGTGGCTCACGCCTGTAATCCCAACACTTTGGGAGGCCGAGGCGGGCAGATCGTGAGGTCAGGAGATTGAGACCATCCTGGCTAACACGGTGAAACCCCGTCTCTACTAAAAATACAAAAAAAATTAGCCGGGCATGGTGGCAGGCGCCTGTAGTCCCAGCTACTCAGGAGGCTGAGGCAGGAGAATGGCATGAACCCTGGAAGTGGAGCTTGCAGTGAGCTGAGATCGTGCCACTGCACTCCAGATTGCGCCACTGCCAGCCTGGGTGACAGAGCGAAACTCTCTCAAAAAACACAGACACACACACACACACACACACACACACACACCCACCCCTAATTCTACTTCTTGTCTGTCTCTGCTTCCTTTTTTATCAGCAGCTCAGAGAAAGTCAGCAAGTAATTCTCAATTAAGTTTTGTTTAAAGGCAAAGTAAGTGTTTAAGTGGTATACACTGTTAAAGTATTGAGAAGTCATCAGCGAGTCCTCATAACCAATTTCAGTCCTTTAAAGCTAAGTCATACGTAACCACAAAGATTCAAACCATTATCTAAAATATTTGTGTTGTGTTTTAAACCAGGTATCAAACTGAATTATACAGAATTATAAACATTGCATCAAATGTTTAATAATATAAGAAAATGTTTTTACTTCATAGGTCCGTGAGCTTTACTTCTCTGTATAATTTACTGAAGACAAAACTTTGCCCCTATTTCTACGTTTGTACCTATCAGTTTACTGTCCTGTTCCGAGCAGCAGGATTAGCTGGAAGTGACTTAATCACAGCCCTCATATCTCCTACAACTCGAGGTTTAAGAGAAGCTATGAGAAATGAAGGTAAAAGTTTAGGTTTAAAGTGAGAATACTATACTATATAGTAAACTTATTTTAGCCTAAAAGTATTTGAATTTAAAATGCCTTTTACCAGTTGATTAGCAACATTAAGAAATATATTCTCTATTTCTAGGTTTTTTTTTCCTCCCCCACAATTATTTAATCCAGCAGTCCCCAAACTTTTTGGCACTAGGGATCAGTTTCAAGGGCGGTGGGGAGGATGGTTTCGGCATGAAGCTGTTACACATCAGATCATCATTCTTATAAGGAGGGCACAACCTAGATGCCTCACATGCACAGTTCACAATAGGATTCGTGCCCCTATGAAAATCTAACGCGACCACTGATGTGACAGGAGGTGGAGCTCAGTCAGTAATGTTCACTCACCAGTCGCTCACCTCCTGCTGTGCGGCCCGGTTTCTAACAGGCCACACGTCTGTACTAGTCCACAGCCCAGGGGTTAGGGACCCCTGATTTTAACTGTTCCTTCCACATAGTGTTCCCTTCTCTGATCTCTAAAATAAAACACTGGGCCAGATAGTCACCATCTGAATATACTCTTCTAGAAATTCATCTATAGTACCAGTTACCCCTTTAATAACATAATTTTCAAACTGAGGAAACCCATTAGTGAGTCATAAAATCTGTCTAATGGGCCCAATCAGTGCTTTTTCAAAAAGTGAACTGGGATACAGTGTAATTGATGAAAGAGTGTCACATGTATGTGTTGTCTCCCGAACCTCTTTCAAGGAAATATGTTTTATGCATGTATGTAGGTTTGTGAAGAAAGCTTGAAAACTCTACTGCCTTAATCATTTATAAAAACCAACATTTCAAATTTTGTACACTCTAAAAGTACAGCATGCCTGGTAAATACTTTGAAAGCTCAGTTACATTTTTTTTCCTCATCTAGGTATTGAATTTTCTCTGCCTTTAATAAAAGAAAGTGGCCATAAGAAGGAGACAGCATCTGGAACAAGCTTGGGATATGGGGAGTATGTGATTAAAATAACTTTATGTCATCCACTGACTTATGGACTCATGAGATAGATTTGTACAGGAGCAGCTTTGTGAAATAGGGACTCTAACTGTAGCAATTTCCTAGGGAGCAAGCCATCAGTGATGAGGACGAAGAGGAAAGTTTTTCCTGGCTGGAAGAGATGGGTGTGCAAGATAAAATTAAAAAGCCAGACATACTTTCTATCAAGCTGTATCCTTTTGGTTGCTGTTAATTAGAATTAATTTTCATTGAATGACGTTAGTGAGAAGTTTAACATTGGCAGTTTTATATGACCGTAATCTTGAATTATCTTCAGGTCATATTAAAACTAATTGTCCATTGTAATATTAAATAAGCCCCTAAGTATCAATAAATGGTGAACTGTTAAACCTTTTTTAATCAAAACGTTCAGTTGTGATTCTTTGTGGGAGAATAGGTGTGTTTTGACTAGAGAAGAAATTAGGTTCAGGTGTCAGTTTGTAGCAAATTCAGATTGTTAACATTTTGATTGAAACATATACGTTATGATTCGGTAAAGAGAGGTAGCAAGGGGATTTCCGTTTCTTTGTGGAGGAAAGGAGTCTTGGGTGATTCAGAATCAAGATAACTGCTTTACACATTAGGTGAGATTTGCTTTTGCAGTTTCCTTGATTGTCATCTTCAGTCGTAAAGAGAAACATGAAGTACAGATGGATCACAGACCTGAGTCTGTTGTGTTGGTAAAAGGAATCAACACCTTTACATTGCTCAATTTTTTGATTAACTGTAAGAGTTTAGTTGCTACCTCAGGTCCACAGGCAGGACTTCCTCCAACCCTCTTGTCCCCTGTTGCTTTCCGAGGTGCCACAATGCAAATACTTAAGGTAATAAAAAACTCCATAACCTAGCTGTTAATACAAAGTACTTTACTTTGTTTGATAGGATACATTCTTGATTTAAAAAACAAAACAAAAAAACCTCATAGCATTTTTACTTGGTACATATTTTCCTTTTGCTTTCCTCCCATTAAAAAAAAAATTATATAAGACAGTTACATCAAAGAAATTATGTGGAAATATGTAAATTATATGAAATCCTTTTTATTTTCTTTTTGAGACGGAGTTTTGCGCTGCTGCTTAGGCTGGATGGAGTGCAGTGGCGTGATCGCAACTCACTGCAACCCCTGCCTCCCGGGTTCAAGTGATTCTTGTGTCGTGCCTCAGCCTCTTGAGTGGCTGGGATTACAAGCACACACCACCAACCCTAGCTATTTTTTTTGTTTTGTTTTTTCTTGTTTGTTTGTTTTAAGAGGGAGTCTCACTCTGTCACCTGCTGGAGTGCAGTGGTGCGATCTCAGCTCACTGCAACCTCCGACTCCTAGGTTCAAGCGATTCTCCTGCCTCAGCCTCCTGAGTAGCTGGGATTACAGGTGGGAGCCACCAAACCCAGCTAATTTTTGTATTTTTAGTATAGACGGAGTTTCACCATATTGGCCAGGCTGGTCTTGAACTCCTGGCCTCTTTTTAAATTATATGAACATGTATTATCTTTTTTTGGTTGGGGAGACAGGGTCTTGCTATAGTGCAGTGGCACAGCTCACTGCAACCTCAACCATGTGGGCTCAAGTGAAATTCCTGCCTCAGCCTCTCAAGTATCTGGTACCACAGGTGTGCACTGCCATGCCCTATTTTTTTTTTTTTTTTTTGGAGATGGAATCTCTGTCACCCAAGCTAGAGTGCAGTGACGTGATCTCAGCTCACTGCAACCTCCGTCTCCTGGGTTCAAGTAATTCTCCTGCCTCAGCCTCCTGAGTGGCTGTCATTACAGGCGTGCACCACCACGCCTGGCTAATTTTTTTTTTGCATTTTTAGTAGAGATGGGTTTTCACCATATTGGTCAGGCTGGTCTCGAACTCCTGACCTCATGATCTGCCCTCGTCCTCCCAAAGTGCTGCGATTACAGGCATGAGCCGCTGCACCTGGCCACCCTGCATTCATTCATTCACTCATTCATTTAGAGACAGTCTTGCTGTCACCCAGGCTGGAGGGCATTGGCTTCATCTTGGCTCACTGCAAACTCTGCCTACTGGGCTCAAACGATTTTTCTGCCTCAGCTTCCCAAGTAGCTGGGACTATAGGCTCACACCACCATCCATGCCTGGCTAATTTTTTTGTATTTTTAATAAAGACGAGGTTTCATCATGTTGGCCAGGCTGGTCTTGAACTCCTGACCTCAAGTGATCTTCCCACCTTGGCCTTCCAAAGTGCTGGGATTATAATAATAATAAATTATATATGTAAATACAAAATACATGCTAAATCTTAGTAATAAAATTGAATGGACTTTAAATTTTTGTTTTTCCAATAGTCTGCATTGACAGTGTGTTATTAAATCAGACAAAATACCATATGAAAAAATGGTATTCTCTGGAATATACTTCACCTGAAAATCTCATAATATGGAGAGGATGCTGAAAATTTACTAGGAGTGGATGCTGAAATTTTACTAAGTATTTGTACTCACGTAACATTGTTTTGATGTCTTGGGAAATAGTTTTGTTCCATAATTGTTAGAGAGAGGAAACCCCAAATGGAAATATATTGAACATATTTTTGGCTAGACAAAAGGTTGAGAGATGATCATAATTTTCCTTTTCTTTAAATTTTCATGAAGGCACGAAGTGTAAATGTGAAGACACAAGCTCTTTCTGGATATAGAGACCAGTTCAGTTTGGAGATTACAGGTCCTATCATGCCTCATTCTCTGCATTCACTGACCATGCTGCTCAGATCTTCACAGAGTGGGTCTTTCTCTGCAGTACTGTATCCACACGAGCCAACTGCTGTATTTAACATCTGCCTGCCAGTGGACAAAGTACTTGATAGGGTAAGTAAGACACCTATAAACAGACTGTTTTAGTTGTTTCCTCAAACTAGCTGGAGGGAAGTGAGTCATTTATGCTGAGTCACTTTTGTGTTTCAAGTAATTAAACTGTTACTTAATTATGAATTACTAGAGGAAAGAATAATGTCTATAAGTTGTTTTTGTGAGGTAGCTTTCATGAATTCAGTCCAATTTTTTTTTTTTTTTTTTTTTTGAGACGGTATCTTGCTGTTGCCCAGGCTGGAGTGCAGCTGCGCGACCTCGGCTCACTGCAACCTCAGCCTCCTGGGTTCAAACAATTCTGCCTCAGCCTCCCAAGTAGCTGGGATTACAGGCATGTGCCACCACATCCGGCTATATTTTGTATCTTTATTAGAGACAGGGTTTCACCGTGTTGGCCAGGCTGGTCTTGAACTCCTGACTTTAGGTGATTCACCTGCCTCGGCCTCCCAAAGTGTTGGGATTACAGGCTTGAGCCATGGCGCCCGGCCTCAGTCCAAGTACAGTTTTAACAGTGACTGAAGAACTTCCCATTTCAAAAAGGTACAACTTTTATTTTCATTTCCTCTTGGATCCAAAACTCAATAGTACCTGATTCCTTTATAGTTTAAGGAAATCATGATTCAATGTGGGTATTTATTTAACCGTATTTGCCTTTAATTTTGAACATACTTAAGGTTTTTAGAGCTAGAATAATTAAGACCTTTAAAATTATCTCATGCATCTCAGTTGGCTAGACTTATAAAAATAACCATTAATGTTTTGGGATTTTGTCACTACAAAAATTCTTAGGATCAACTTCTGTTGATAGGATGAATCACATGAATGAGACATTTGTCAATCTCCATAGTAATTATTTGAAACTCTTTTGTGTTTAAACATTGATGTGCTTTTTACTGACTTGTGTACACATTTCCACAGGAGGTTGTTCATAAGGAGCTTACTAACTGTGGTTTGCACCCTAACACTCTGGAGCAACTTAGTCAAATACCATTACTTGGGAAATCATCTTTACGGAATGTGGTGCTGAGAGACTACATTTATAATTGGAGATCCTGAACACCAAAGTAAGCCTAAAAGGAATCTTTGAGGAAAAAAGCCTTCTAGCAAGGAAATTCAAGATTCTTGAAGTTGAAGGAATATACTGACATGTTTATAAACGTAACTTTTATTACAGTAGCATCTAAGGTTTTAAATCAGTGTTTTCTGCTTTTACTGTTTTCACATTAGATTTTTAGATATAAAGATGAAAAACTCGGATAACTCAAATGAGCTATCTGTATCCCTACAACCTAATTGTATATTGAGTAGAAACTGAATTAATATGTTTCCTTGCAAATGAGAAATCACATAGCAGTTACCTCATGGCATTGTGACTAATAGCATCAGGGCAAAAATATGTTACTTTACCATTTACTTAAGACTGTTAGCAGGTTCTTGTTTGAAAAAGGTAGAAAATAAATATAGGTAACATCTACTGAGCTAGCTGATTGGTGATGCTTCTACCTTAATATCTTTCCTACTGATTTATAATTCCTTTATTTTCACATATACTAAAACTCTAATGCATGTTAATTCAGATAAAAAGGCATTTTGTATTCCACATAGAATAGTGTTAAGAATTGTGAAGTACACTGAGCTGTCATGGCAAAGTAGTATTTAATGTGCTTATAGGGTGGGTGTGTGGGTGTGGGTGTGTGGGGGTGTGTGTGTGGGTGTGGGTGTATGTGGGTGTGTGTGTTGGGGGGATTGTATAATTCACATTTTTAAAATAAAAGTGCTTAGAAATCAAAAGCATTGGGTAAAGAAGTAATAGTATCTTAAGTATTTGTTCACTTTATAATCCAGAAAATAAAACACCACGTTTATTCCAGAGAAGTTTGTATTTGGGCCTTAAGCTTTTGAAAATAAAGTTTAGAGACATAGCATATGAATACCACTGTAATACACATGAAATATTCTATCAGACCCTAAAAATTAACATAAACTTTAACTTTCTCATAGTCAACAAAATAGTGGCTGGTTGCCAATTTTATTAGATAAGTTGGTTACAGCATTTTAATTATCATTTTACGTCTATCTAGGTGTAGCTGAAATTCAAAATGCACATCAAAGTAAAACTATATCACAACTCAATGCCATACTAAATGTACTTGGCCTCTGCAATAGTAGAATTCTAGTCAGACTTCATTTTTTACTCCCTTCTTATGACCCAAGTGGCTTTAACAGGAATGCAGGACTTAGTGCTGATCATCACACAACATACCACTTTCCTTTTAGAACCTCTACAGAATTTTGAGGGGAGATGGTGGCAATAGCCCTGTGGAACAGATCTTGATCACCTCAATAACACTGGCCCAGTATCTGCCCAGCAGAACCCATTGTGAAATAGTACAAGGTGCACAGCCCTTCACTGATTACAGGCAAGTGTTACAGTAGCCTAGCCATAAGGAAGGGGAGTTACATCATAGTACAAAATACAGTATAAAAGCGTTATTTAACATTCCACACTGAAGATTACTCTGATGCCTTCAAACAATCGTTTGGATGTTAGCCACTTAAACAAATACATCACTAAGGTAAACAATATAAACATACCAAAACCCTGTATGGTTAAATACAATTTTCATGGTACAAAAATCAAAGCCTGGAGATGTTTTTACAGATTGCTTTTTACACGATGTCTTAAATTGCCAAATATTTACAACATTAAAGAGGAAATACATTGTGATGCAGAGTAAAATTATCTGAAATGATTATTATAAAACCTCAATCTATCTACGTGAGGCACTCCTGAAGCAAGTGGCATTAGCCATGAGGTCCTTTGGTACAAGGCCCATTGCTTGAAGAACCACAGTAGCTGCTGTGGCTTTAGCATGCTTCTTATTAGGGCTGGCAAAGCTGGGCTGGTAAGCGCTTCCATTTATCAATACCTATTCAAGAAAAACATACAATTGGGCTGGTAAGGGCTTCCATTTCTCAATACCTATTCAAGAAAAACATACAATAAGAACAGCATCAAACTTTAATATCTATTAGCTTTGTATTTTTTCACTAAATGCTAGAAAAATAATTTACAAAAATATAAAACCCATACTATATAAGTCAAATTATAATCTCAACCCAGAAGCAGCAAATCATTTGGGAAAAGGGACTGCAAATTAAAAGCAGGTCTCCAAATTGAGAAAAAGACTGATAAAAGTATTAAATTAATTCCCCACATTCAACTAGAAAATAACAAATTGTATACTATATTTTGCCCATATTTTTCCAATTTTTTTAAAACTAGGACATTGACAAGTCATATGAAAGCACCCTTCAGTTTAAAAACCCCACCACTTAACTACAAATACAAATCCCCCACCCATGAACAGAACCTTAATCCTGTCATGTTTACCCCTCACCCTCTAAGTCATCACATTAATAAATATATACAATTAGTGCAGAAATTCATATTTACCCTAAAGAGAAAATGTTTACGATGATCAGGGCCACTATCATGGACCAACAGAAATTCAGGTGGTTGCCACCTTCTCTTATTACAGATTTCCATCAAAGCAGACACAGGATGCTTGCCTGCAGCAGGGGAAAAAATATCCAGTTTTAAATTATTTCCACCAACTTCTGCAACAAATAATGAATTCAAGGTGGGATTAGGGTAAGAGGAAATTCAAAAATGTGCTCTCACCTGACAGATCTTTCATTGCAGCAGAGAAGTTCCCAGACCTCTTTTGTGCTCTTTCTCCTACTGCAACAAGACCTTCAAAAAAAAAAAAAAGATTGTTCACTAAATAACTTTCAAAGCACCATTTTAAAACAAAGATTCCTCTGTAGGAGTCTGAACCTCAAAATGTATGCCTTCAGATAAAATCAAGATTCCTAGTACACTTGATTTCTCTATCAATCTTCTCTTTCTTCTCCTTTTACTGTTTTTCAGCATATAAATTTATATTTAATATTCATAGACCTTGGTATGAGAAACTGTAATAAATACCAAATGTAAACAGAAAACAAAAATTTAAGTATGGCCAGGCACGGTGGCTCACGCCTGTAATCCTAGCACTTTGGGAGGCCGAGGCGGGTGGATCACCTGAGGTCAAGAGTTTGAGTCCAGCCTGGCCAACATGGTGAAACCCCGTCTCTACTAAAGAAACAAAAATTAGCCGGGCATGGTGGCAGCCGCCTGTAATCCCAGCTACTCGGGAGGCTGGGGCAGGCGAATTGCTTGAACCCAGGAGGCGGAGGTCGCAGTGAGTCAAGATTGTGCCATTGACAGCCTGGGCAACGAGCATAACTCCATCTCAAAAAAAAAAAAAAAAAAAAAAAGTTTATTGCCAAGTGATTTCTGCAGATTTACTCTCAAAAAAATAAGCCTCAGTTAAGACTCTTCCAAAAAAGGTTAGGATTTTAAGCCACCAAAAAGGTGAAAAAAGCGGTTGTCTCCAAATAAAATAGGTCCCTTTTTTCCTAGCAAACTCTCCTCTCCCTTCCTAACAAATGGGAGATGTTCTCAAAATATGAACATAACCTTTCTACATAACCTCCCTCTCCATAGGCTTATTACAAAGGGGATTAGCTATATTGCTAAACCCAAACACTGCTTTCCCAATTCCATATACAGGTTGAGTATTCCTTATCCAAAATGCTTGGGACCAGAAGTGTGTCGCATGATTCCAGGTTTTCAAATATTTGCATTGAATCTACTGGTCGAGCATCCCAAATCTGAAGAGGCTGAAATCCAAAATGCACCAATGAGCATTTCCTTTGAGCATCATATCAGTATTCAAAAAGTTTTCTGTTTTAGAGCATTTCAGGTTTCCAGATGTGGGGTGCTCATCTTGTATGTTACAGGAAATTTTTCAACCTTTGCTAAATAATTCCGTGCTAATACAAGCTTTTCCAAACCTATCCTGGGAAATCTGTGGTTCTCCGAGAGCTTACAGTCAGGCCATGTCCCACAATTCCAAGGAGAATGCTTCCTGAAATTGTACAATACTTACACCAAAGTATTTGGTGCAGAGCTAGTTCATTTCCAAATTCATTAAGACAGATTAACTGTTGAAGTTAGCTTCAACTTACTGTTTGATTACAAAGATGAAAATAAATCCCAGTTTCACATTTGCCAGCTTTTATAAATGAGGTTTAAACAAGCTATAAAAAATCATACTGAGCTGGCAAGCCTCTCGTGATTCCACTTACATTATTCCAAAGGAAAAAGTTATTTAAAAGATGCCAATTAGCTATTATCTGTGGGAACGATTAAATACTTAACAACTACATACAAGCTACATGGAAGACACAGTGCTGTCCTGCCCAGGTATCTGAAGGTAAAAGGAAAATACAGTCAATGCTAACGGTTCCAAAATGCCTTAACACCAGGCAACAGGAAGAAGTAACACTACTGTCAGCAGCTGGTCTACTATACTCTAACCCAACTAAACTACTGAGCTTGAGGGAAAAAAAAAAAAACAGCAAACAGGGTTTATGAAATCTAGACTAAACAGCATTGTAATAAGAAATAACAAAAAATAAACCAAACTAGAAATAAGGATGGTTCTTTGTCAAGAGAAAATAAAATGGAAATCCTGTTTTCTAAACATGAAATCTGGTTGAATTTGGAGGTGTAGTAATATAATTAGATACATATACACATTTCCATATTTAGCAACTAGCATAACAAAAGGTACCTTTTAAAAGTTCAAACTGGTGTCTCTATCCATAGTTACATAAAAGCTGCTTCTGTGAACCCCAAAAGGGGTTAATGTTTTTTCTGACAAATAGCTGTATATATACAATAAATGCCTTCAAGTTCAGGATCACTGGGTTCAAAAGGATATATCAAAGGTAATGTTAAAGGAGGTGTTAATAAACATTTCAAAAAAGAACTTATTACCTTTTCGGTCTGTCTTAAAATCAACTAGGATGGGTTCCTTATTGCCTTCTTTGTTTTTTCCTAATCCTTCTCCTTCTCTCCAGCCCATTTTTCTCATCAAAACGGCTCCCATTCCTCCAGTTACCGGGGCTGCTCTTAAGAACTGATCCTATCCAAAGAAAGAAAGGTAAAATATCCCCATTTTACAGTTAGAATGTGGTAACAGATTCATTGCTTACTTTCTAAAAAGAGGAATCTTATTTTACTTCTAGATCTGTTATAGCAATTAAATGTAAATTCCTCTATATACATACTGTAGTGTGTATGTTCTGATTATTTTCACATTAACGTAATAGTATTTTAGAAGTCAAATAAGACAAGTAAATGGCAGTTTTGAAACAGTAGCCCTCGTGCCCCCCTCAAAAAAAAAAAAAAAATTAGAACACTCCTGTTTTCGTCCACTATTTAGGTTCACTGGTATCTCTTCTTAGCTTGCAAAATAAAAAGAAGGCAATGTTAAAACAATCAATGATATTAATTGTCCCAGGTGTACCTAGTTTATGAATAAAGCCCAGAAATCACTTAGAAATAGTTTAGACACTGAAGAAGCATACTGTTGTCATCCAAAGTTTTCTTCCCCATTCTACTATAAAGCAAGTATAAATATTTTACTTAGAAAATCCCTAAAGCAGCCAAAAAAAAAAAAAAAAACTCTTGAAATTTACACAGTAACAAATAGAAAACAATCCCATAAAATATCCTGTTAAGTATGCCAAAATGAATTTGAATTCTTTTAAAACCTAGCTTGATGTTAAAAGACTTTTAAAAAACTCCTTAAACGTTTACATACCTAGGCCTCGGTAGCAGCAATGTTGTGAATAGTACGGCTGGCACTGACCGGGGCAAGAAGACAGCTACAAGGATTTGGCCCTGAAACAAGTTTCCATACAGAGGGGTGAAAGTTCACAGGTTATTCTGTGAACAATCATCTCTCTTGTATCCAACCCACTGAACCATAATTTCCATCAAAGCAGCAAACCACTTAATGTCCTAAGATGCACAAGTATATACATTAGCATGATCAACACTTATTTTTACAGGTTAAGAAATATTCAATGCCTCTTATTAAAGGGCATCCATGTACATATAACAAACAGTATTAAATTCTACTGTTGATCTTTATGGCCACTTTTTAAAAATTTGAAACATGTATCTCCAGATCATGCTTTATTTTCCCCTTGTTACTAAATTTTAGGTTTTTATGTTCTCTATCAAACATATACATAAATATACATATAGCAAAAGTCATTAACTTATCAACAGAGAGAGTAAAAAAACTTTGGTAGCTCAGGAAATAGTATGTATTCACATCTCCTATATTGATAAGTTAATACTGAATGTAAAAAAAAAAAAACATGTTTGTATGCAGTAGTAAAACTATCATCTTTTGTTTCCCAGCTTTATAATTAAATGCTGGGGAGAAAACATGCCAATGACATGTGACTAGACATTAAGTTCATCAAGATGCTCTGATGGAAGGAGGCAGCTGTGGAGGTAAAAACATACCCCTGGTTCAGTTCCTTATTTGGTGCAGGCCATGCAGTGTAGATGTATAAAGAGAAAGCTGATGCTTGGATATTAACTGCCTTGATGCTACACACCTAGAATGTCTTTTACTTACTTCCAGGTTCATCCGTCCCTCTTTTCCAGGGAACACTCCTAAAAAAAAGGGCAACTGTGCAGAGTACAATATAAATCCCCAGATAACCCAGGTTTCCAATTTTGTTTCCATTCCTTAGTATCGTCATCTGTTTCTTTACCCCAATGTGAAAAAGCTGATTAATTTAATGAGACCACAATAATAAACTGTATTTATCAGGTCACATCCAAATCATTCCATTCCAGAAATAAAAGTTCTTTTAAACCAACTATTTTAAGTGTTTTACTGATTAATGAGAATACTGATAAAACTTTGCTTTTTTTAAAATCTAAAAATATACTGCAACAAACTAAAAAGAACACAGAGGATGCTGGTATTCCATGCGTTTTTTAACACATAGGTGGATGCTGGACTACACTAAAGAAGAGCCAAAATGATCGTTTGACAGGTTTTCTAAACACAAGTAAACATTTAATGAGTAGACAATCTTTGTGATATTTAACAAGAATGATACATGCTAAATTTTCAGCTGCCTAATGACTACTTCTACATGTTGTGGTCCATGTTTAATTTTAAAAAGTTTCTTTTTTAGTTGATACTAGCATCAAATATTCTTCAGTAATTCTATACAAATGAATCTTTTCCTATTAAGTGCTACTTTTAACTATAATTTAAAATTTGGTCTGATGAACATATCTTTATTGCATAGTTTATCAAAATGATTTGCTTCCCAAAGTATATCTTACATAAAATATGAAGTCAAAGTCTTTTTTAAAGGTGCTACTAAAATTTTAAAATTATTTACTTAAAGTCTGTTAACTGCCTACAAGACTGCAAATACCAGAAGAAATTGGTTTTAGGGGAAAACCAACTGAGTCAGTAAAAGATTCACTTTTTAAAAGTTATTTAAGTTATTAACATATTTAGAAGTATACAAACATTATGCATCAGCACATCATTAGATAAAGACCAAAATTTTGTAATGGAAGCACATTTAGAAGTTTCTACCTAGTAGTGTACATTGCCTGTATTATGTGCCTATTTTAACACCCATAAGCTTTATTTCTAACTTCCTGAAATATTGGCTAGGTACTTAGCTTCAAGACTAAATAGTATTAAAGAATTAAAACTAAAGAAATAGATGCACATTTATAGTTCTTCCCAAGATGTAAGACATTTTTTCAAATAGTATATAAATCACTTTCATAGTTAACTATAATACAGAAGTCCAAGATTAATCCAATCTTTAAAATATTTTTCTATATATATTTTCACCTTTATTCTAACACCAACTCTCAGCAAACTACAGAAATTGTAATTTCTTAATGAATCTAACTGTGTACTCACTATACACATCAGTGCAACTACTTCCGGAAAAAGGCAGGCATAGTGAGTATACATGATGTTTCATATTAATTTGTTAGTAAGATCAACAAAGATAAAGCTATCAAAATTGAAATAAATGTTACAAGATTAAAATACCCAAAGCAATCAATGTCTCATTTTTCAGAAATTCAGCTCATTCACCGGCATTCAGCAACTCTCTATGGGTAACCATCACATTACTGATTACCACTAGACACCTCGGAGACTTTGAAATTCCAAAGAGTTACTTGCCCACGATCACACAAGGAGTCAGGAGTACAACAGGATAAAGAAACCTTCCCAATCCATTAGACCACGCGGCCTCCCAGTTTCAGCACTGCTATGCTGCCAGTACTCCTGTAACAAATTTCCCATCACCCATCCAACCAATCTTTGTCCCTTCACCAGAATGTGTTTCTTCAGAATGCCCTTCTTAGCCACCTAAGACTCCCCCAGTGATGAGGCAGCCGTAGGTGGAGTTCACAGGTCTCACTGCAGAATCTGAAACCAGATGTACCTACATCTTCGTAGCACGAGGCGTCCATCCTCTCCCTTGATTTTAGGTCTTACATATCTGTTTTGTCATGAAATTAGTGGTTCTCAAATTGAGCCTGTGGATCACCAGAGGCCACTAGGGCCTAAATGGTGGTCCACAGATTAATCTCCATCCCATCCCCTTCACCACAGCCCACCCCACTCCAGCCGTCCTCCCTCAGCCTTCCAGTCCCATGGCAAGATCACCACATGCAGAGCTAATACTAGGGCCTCCCAACCACTTGCTGTGACCAGCAGCTGACAACCAAAAGGACCTGGGGCTACAGGTCACAAGAGGAGTAAGGAACAGGGGCCAAGAGATCTTACAAGAAGGCACAGGCACTAATGAAGCGGGTGGGGTGCAAGGACAAAGGAATAGAGGAATGGAAAATTAAGGTGGTAGAGGGCTCTTGGGGGCAGTGGTCCACCAAAAATAAACCTGTAATAAAGCATCCCATGATGAAAAATTTGAGAACCACTGCTTTGAAATGATTAGGTTAGTAGTCCAGCAGGAACTGTGGAATATTCTGAACAGCACCTGATACGCTGTTAGCGTTCAAAATATAGTTAAATCACCCCTTCAAAAGCAGCAGTAGCAATTTTTAAAATAACCTTATAAATTAGTGGCTCTTAAGCCACATTTATACATTTGCCATTTTCTCATGAATCCAGTCCGTCTTCAGTGTCCGCCCTGGAGCATATACACATAGCAAATTTACTTGGAACTTTGGTTAGAGTCACTGGTCTTTTCATGCAGTTTTAATAAAGTTTCCAAAAAATTTAAACTTTGACACTTTCATATGTGCATATACTGTGTACCTTTTTAATCCAGGCTTGGGCACCAGTATTGGCCAACTGTTCTTGTGTCAAAACCTGTACTCCTGTACTTCCTGTGAACTGGCCAGGAATAGAGTTCAGCTGAGCCCAGGCATCAATCTGAAGAAAAGTAGTAGTCTCAGTTAACTAAATAAAATTACCTGATTAAAATGTCACTAGTAATAATTCGCTAAAAATGGCTGAAAAGCAGACTTAAATATTTAACGTTTAAAACATATTTAACATTAAATGTTTGCCTACTTTCTAAAGCAGTTTGACAACATTTAGTGAATCCTATTAATAAGATTATGAAATGTATCTAAAAGCACGGCTACTAAAAAATACGGCTGTTAATATTCTTCAAACTGTCACACAGATAAACTAAAAATGCAAAGAAGAGCTCATATGGCAATGGGTCCCCACCCTCCCTTCCTGCCTATTTCATACAAATGTACTGTGTAGTACATGTCATGACAGCCTGAATTCTTAATTACTTCGAGACATTAAAAATACAGACTAAATTCATGACACAGGTTTAAAGAGTTTAAATATAGGAAACTGCCCACTTGAATACATAAAACTTTTTGAGATGGAGTTTCGCTCTTGTTGCCCAGGCTGGAGTGCAATGGTACGATGTCTGCCCACTGCAACTTCTTCCTCCCGAGTTCAAGCGATTCTCCTGCCTCAACCTCCAAAGTAGCTGGGATTACAGACATGCGCCACCATGCCTGGCTAATTTTGTATTTTTAGTCGAGACAGGGTTTCTCCATGTTGGTCAGGCTGGTCTTGAACTCCTTACCTCAAGTGATCCGCCCGCCCCGGCCTTTCAAAGTGCTGGGATAACAAGCGTGAGCCACTGTGCCCGGCCGTAAAACAACTTTTTAAAAAAGCCTGTACACTTTTTTTCAGTCGCCAACATTTGTTGTGATAATCAGCTATCATTCACACAAATTAGATTTACTAAACACCTTGCTCTATCAGCAACATATTTCCTGTCTGAACATGTACTTAACTGATTTACCATAAAACAGTAGGAAATGAAATGGAGAGGCTGTCCATTGTTAAAAGCACAGACTCCAGATTCAGATTGCTTGGGTCGGAATCCCAGGTTCCCCCACTGATTAGTTGTGTGACCATGGATATCACGTAATCACTTTTTTTTTTCTTTTTCCCCAAGACAAGTCTCTCACTCTGTTGCCCAGGCTGGAGTACAGGGGCGCCATCTTGGCTCACTGCAATCTCCGCCTCCCAGGTTCAAGCAATTCTGCCTCAGCCTCCTGAGTAGCTGGGATTACAGGCGTGTGCCACCATGCCCAGCTAATTTTTGTATTTTTAGTAGAGACGGGGGTTTCACCACGTTGGCCAGGCTGATCTCGAACTCCTGACTCCTTGTCCCCACCTCAACCTCACAAAGTGCTGGGATTACAGGCGTCAGCCACCACGCCTGGCCTTAACCACTCTTTACTTCAGTTTTCTCAGCTGAAATATTGCAGCTATTGCTACCTACACAATTCATAGGGTTGCAGGCACTTAGTTGTTTTTATACACCAGATTGTAAACTCCGTGAGGACAGGGAAATTTTTCTATTTTGTTCTCTCAAGAAACAGTTCCTGCCACATAGTAAACAATAAACATTTATTGAATAAATGATCAAGCCTCAAATCACTTTCATTTAAAATAAGACATTTAAAATAAGGTAAATGATGTTACAACTCAACTAGTTAGCGAAATTCTTATTTAGACATTAAAACTGGTACACTGGTGTGAGTTGGCTGAAGGTACATAACAATTAAAAAAAAAAAGAACTGCTACATACCCTTTCCTGAGCTCTATTTAACATGCTCATGGCTTCAAGGTCAAATGCATTCTCACTGAGTCTTTTCTGAGCAAGTGCTCGTTCACTCATTGCTGTAGAGATGTCCACAGGCTACGAAAGAAAACACAGATAATTATCTCAAATTACCATAGTCCCCTAAATTCTGAAAAGTACTTGTATCTTTAGTTGCTACATGTCAAAAACAAAATAGTTTTATATACTAATAATCTTGGAAAATAGGGAGAAGACTCAAAAAGAGAAAGTAATCTTGGAAAACAAGAGGATTAAGATAAATTACAAAGTATCACACAGGCAGCAGAACTGAACCCAAAATCTAACTGAATTTAGTCAATTTTGTATTATATATATCAAACTATAATCATAGAAGGTTCCATTAAGAACTTAAAACTCTCTACCCTTCATGATTGAAAGCCATTTATAGGTAAACTGCAAATTTTTTTAACTGTGGTAAAGGTTATTACATTCCTTAGCAGTTTTCATTTTACTCATTAGCATAACCTTCAGAAGCAGTAAGCAAAATTATTGAATAAGCAAGCAGAAAATCATTATCACTCTTTTTACTCATCAGCGTATCTTTAACATCTTCCCGTTGTGGACACTTTGGTCTTAAGAACCCAATTTCTTTAAACAATATATTCAGGATATACATAGGCAAACCATGTTTTCAGTTTATACACACTTACTACTTATAATAAGTATATTATACTATTTATAATTATAATACTTCTGTGGAAGTCCATAAACATCAACTGAAACACTTTTAAGTGTCTGAAGTCCTAGGTTTTTCTTTTCAAAGCTCATATTCTACCTTTGAAAACCTTATGGTAAGTGGAAGAAACTTTTTTTTAAAAAGTAATCTTTGGAGCCAATTCTTAATTTGTCAGATTCGTGGAAGGTTTAACCACAGAAGGAAAAACACATCAACCTAAGTATTTGGTACTTTTTTTGTTCTAAAATTAAAAGCTTGAGTTGATCTGTATCAACTCATTTCTTGGTTGTTCTTAACGTTATTAATATTTCCTAGTTATCTCACAAGAATATTCATTTTTGTAAAATGCTTATCTGACATGGAAGGTTTCGCTGTTTTCATATACAAAGAGTAAGTAGACACTGCATGAACATAACAAACATGACTTCAGTAAAGAGCTAACAGCTACAGATTTTCTTTTTTACAAGTAGAGGCTAGTTGTTATTAAGACTATGTATCATGTATAAAAGACTTCTTTTAAGAATAAGACCTGTCTAGTAGAGAAGGCTGTATGACTGTGAGAATAATTATAACTCATGCATAAGGATTCACCAGTCTTTCTTACCTTCAGAACCTCTAATCCTCCGTAATTCTTAGTTACCTTGCTAATGAACTAATATTCCTTTAGCTAACTCAAGGTTTTTCTTTAAGAAAGTATGGATTCTGATATAATGCCTTCTTAAAATGAAAACAAAATTCTTTCTGTAATTAGACTATTTATGTTAATATATAATCTTTCTAGAGATCTATAAACAGTCTAATAAGCAACTGCAGAATGCATCTTTCAAATTGAACCTCGACTATAATTTCGCTGTCGATTTAAGTAAATCATCACAGAAATTAGAATATTTCTAAGACCTATTAGAAATATTAATCTAAGCAAAGTGAGACTGAAACACTAAGAAACTTAGTATGTTCATCTTTTAAGTCTGTTTGATTCTTGGGACTTTAAATGAGAATGCAGGTATTTCAGGTGAAAATTCACATCCCCCTAGGCCTACCTTAAGATGTTTTGTCAGGTAGGATTATCAAGGTAATTTCTGAAGGCACACCATGAGACAAGCACTGTCTCATTAACCTTCTCACACTTACTTTGCTTTTCCTAGCAGTCTCTATAAATCTAAGTGTTAGGGCGCTTAGACATAAATAATAGGCTTTTATTCTAAAAAGGCTAAAATCTGAGAGGATACTGGGGAAAATGTGTCTACCCACTATCCCAACTCCTGATCCCCAATTTCCAACTATAAATTAGCCACGAATCTATTCAGGTGGCTCTAAAATATAACTTCTAGAATAAAACTAATTCTTTCCAAGTAGAAAGCAAACTATTATACTTGTGAATGTTTTTCTCTCTTAGCCCTTATTAAACAGGTAACCTAAACGCCTCACCATTTATCCCCAGAATGAAACTCTTCAAATCTTAGTGTTTCATATTAAATTCATATGACTCTGAAAGGAATTTTATTATAGCAACCTTGATATTTAAATAAAATTACAACTATGTTTTTCCTGAGGTAGTAAAACATTTATTCTTCAACAGACTTACCAAGGGAGCTGCAAGTTCATGTCAAAAATGTATTACCAAATAGTAATTTATGTTTCATGTATGTGTATATATGTATGTATATATAAATATATATATAATATATATATATATATATATATTTTTTGAGATGGAGTTTTGCTCATGGCCCAGGCTGGAGTGCAACGGCACAATCTTGGCTCACTGTAACCTCCTGCCTCCTGGGTTCAAGTGATTCTCCTGCCTCAGCCTCCTGAGTAGCTGGAATTACAGGCACGCACCACCACCCCCTGCTAATTTTGTATTTTTAGGAGAGACGGGGTTTCTCCATGTTGGTCAGGCTGGTCTCAAACTCCTGACCTCAAGTGATCCGCCCGCCATGGCCTCCCAAAGTTCTGGGATTACAGGCGTGAGCCACTGCACCTGGCCATATTTTTATTTTTAAATGTGAAAACATACTCAAAGTAGAATGAATCAAGATTATCTTAACCTCGTAAGGATCCTCTAAAGTTTACATCAAAAAGCCTGTTTCCAGCCGTTCAAGGTAACACAAGTTATACGATAAGGCATAAAAAGCCAATACAATCCCCAAAGCAGCAATTTTTAAGGGTCAGACCCGATGTTACTTAGCAGTATTGAAACACTCATAATAGCACAGCTACCCTTTAGAGCAGCAGCATTGCCCAGTACAACTTCCTGCAGTGATCACTACTGAGCACTTGAAATGTAACTAGTGTGATTAAAAACCTGATTTTTCAGTGGCTAGTAACTGCTATATTGGACAACAGAGCTTTAGAATCTTAACTATCCTTTAATATTCAGAAACTGGAAATACAAGAAAGGCACCAAAATTATGGTAAAAGGCCCTTCCAAAAACTGGCAAAAAGAGAATCTTTAATCTGTAGAATACAATTATCAAGTTGTCATCAACAAGCCTTAGTTTCTACCAATACACTACAGACTAGCATGTTACCTAATGTATAAAAATAATTCTGTAGTAATATTCTAATAATGGGGGAAATGTTTACTGACATTTCACCTTTGCTCTAAAAGGTGAAATTTACATAAAAAGTGTCCTGAATTACAATTATCAGGTTAATAAAAACTGCCCAAATTCTTCACTCTTTCTCCCTCAGCAACAAAGCAGACAACTACTTCTTATAAAACCCACAAAGGTGTCTGAGGAATAATGAAATTATATAATGCAATTGGTACCATATAACATGCATTTCATGACCTATATTATACATGTAAGGGCCTTTTACATTTTTATTTCTCATTTAGGAAATTCTTCTAAAAGTCAATTTACTCCTTTTGTTAACACAACTGTTGACATAAAAAGAACAAGTATCTTAAGAGACTTCTTAGAATATCAGTGAAAGGATATAAAAGAGCTAAAGATAATTGTTAGGATGGGGTGAGTCAGATAAGGAAAATACCTACAACCAGAAAATTGTTTTCTATTATTGGTAATCACAGATATCTTAAAAGCAGGCATAAAAGGCAAACTATAAGAAAATAGACCTAAAGTAAAAGCATCTGGCCTGTATGTAAAACATGACTTTAGCATATTTAGCAAATATTAAAATATAAAGAGGTTAATGCATACAAGAGCAAAATGACAACTACAAAAATTAAAGCCACAGAAGGTCCCCATTATGTGTTTGGTTGGCTTTAAAAAGTGAATTACAAATCTTTTTATTGTATCATACAAAATTATCTAGTGTATAATAGACTGAATGAAGTACAATGGGAAAACAAATAACCTACTAAATGGTTCAGAGAAATTCAGCATTAACCACATAAGAGAATCTAGGAAGAAAAGAATTAGTAACAAGACTGTATATTACACATTCTAGCAGTGCCAGAACCTATGTGTTTAATTTCCAATTAAAATTTTCATTTTACTCCAAGTTTTACTATACATTTAGAGCTTATAAATTTTAAAAAAATTTAATTTCATTGGGATGTGGAAATACGATTTGGTAATACAAACCAGCAAACTGCTTAAGATAAAGATGATCTTAACATCTAAGCATTCACTAGACCTTAACAATACTACCTCTGGACCCCTAAACATTTGATTGATACTAAATCCATGGTAATGGTTGAGTAGAGTTATTACTGCACTTATGTCAGATTACATCCTAATCTTCTACTCAATAAACCTCTGCTAACTTTATTACCAAGAATTAATGCCCCTGAGGACTATTTTTAAAATATTAGTTTTCCAACTTTTTTATTGCATTGTTTATAAATCAAATTCACACAAATACAGTCAAAGTTCTGTAGTCACTCCTTACTGAGGATGATGCTGGCGGGTTTCTGAGTATGAAGACGATGCTATGGCAGTACCGCACACAGTCTGATGAGTTGTTTTTCCATAAGAAATGAATTTATGCTGCTTCATCCACAATGTCTATCCATTCATACTCATGTCAAAGAGCATTCATATGCAAGACAATTGGTGGGATTAGGGATTACAGCAAAGCTAATTCAGCCCTCTTATGGAGATAAAATCTGTGATCTTTGCCTAAATGTTTTATGCTCAAGAACAAAGAACCACAAACTCCATTTATATTTATTAAAATGAAAAAGGCATAGATCAAAATTACTATTCATTTCAAAGGTTGACCATTTAAAAGAACTATCTCCTTTTACTCTAGAAGCCTTTATTTCAAACTCCAACAAGGAATCAAAAGGGTTAATGCTCCCATAAAATGTTACCAAAAGTATTTCACAACACTGGTATATATAACACTAACTGTATAAATAATAAATGCATTACTTTTACCTTCTATATATACAATATAGTATATTTAGATGGTAGCTAAATAACCGCAACTGAACATTTTAAATTGTGACTATTTCCTCTACATGTTTTAACATTATTGCCAGGTAAAAGTGCAGATATGAAAGCAAAAGGCAATCCTGTCTCTTTGCCCTAGTATTTTGGGATTCTTCTCTTTAGAATTAATCTGTATGTTCTTTTCAGTCTAATCTTGTAAGTAGCTTAAAGAGGTTTTATATCAAATAGTTACGTATATCGTCCCACAAGAGACATCATCTGCTTTATTCATTTAGCCCTTTGAAAAGAATTGTAAAATAATTTTACCTTTTAGGATTCTTCTTTGGTAAGAAAAAAAAAATTTTTTTAACAAAAAATAATAATGTCACCATTATTTGAGTACCTTTCTCTATCAACTTTTCCCACCAGATTTAAGAATAATTCTCCTCAACCTTTAAAATCTGACAACTTTTGATGACAAACAAGGCTAAGGCACCACAGTGTTGAGACTGAAAATGGCTAAGTACTAAATTTCAAATACACATACATACACACACACACACACGCTCTCTCTCTCTCTCAAAAAAGTGTAAGCATCAGGAGTTACTAAACACTTTCCCCATGATTGAACTGAAGAAATTCAAAACAGTTATGCTCACTTATCTTCTCAGGAAGATCCCTTGGAATTCTGCAATATCTGTTAAGTCTTCACTTCACTGGAAAATATTTGTCATACAAACTGTCTCCCTACCTATTTTTTTTTCCCAATTCTTTTTCAAATGCTTAATCTGCAGGAAATTACTAAAAGCATACATATTAGGATTTCTAAGTAAGTCTGTTCAACCCTCTTATCATGGTTTATATTCAGCTACAAGAAGATTATGTCAGCTGCAAATGTCAGTTAACCTTTCTCTCTTGAGATATGCAGGTAGCCTGATTTGGGGATTAACAACTCAAATGGTCTCACTAAAATATCCAAACCAACTCTCTCTCTCTCTCTTAACTGGTGATGGCATAACTTGCTTCACTTGTTGAATCCCATGGGAATACAGATTATCACCAGTAACTGTAAGTTACACTGGCTAGTTATCATGTCCAGCTTCACTGTATAGAACTTGTTCTCTCAAAATGCTGCAGGTCAAACAAAAAAAAAAGTGAAAATGTCACCTGTGAATAGCTTGGGGAAAAAAGTACTGCTATCAAAAAGCTTCTGATTTGGGTTCTGTTCACTGTCTGATTTTATAAACAGGTTTTATTTGTTGAATTGGAGGTGTTTACTGGAAGATGATGATATGGCCAAGCCAAGGAAGGGAACCTGCCGTGAAGAGTACAGGTGTCTCTGACCTACTACCCAAGAACTGCAAGAAAAATGTCCAGATGGGCATCAGATACCTAGTCCAGTCCTTGGCAAAAGTCTGGGCTTTGGAAACCAAGGGCAAGAGGTGATGACAACTAATCTGTAGTATTTAAAACTCCCACCCCCCTATTAAACTCCACCCTCCCAGATCCCCCAAGCGTGATTTTGCACAACAAGTTAAATAAAAGTAAACTGTTTATTAAAAGATACAGCAAAGGTACAGATACAGAGATACATACAAAGATACAGATATATATATATTTACATATATATACAGTCTTGCTGTTTTCATGTGCACTATATTTAGCAGCACATTATTTAACCAGGCGGCATTTTAATGGGGTTGTTTTGACACTTGGCATTATTAAGATACAACTATAGCCCCATGGAAATTTCAACGTGTGAATTCCACTCCTCCAACTTTTAATAGTAGCAAAGGGGGGGAAGGAGAAGGGAATGGAGTACCAAGGCTGAGCATTAGGTTAAACACAAGAATTTAAAAGGGCCAAGGTAGCAAAGGGAAGGAAAAATAATTAAAACTAAAGGCTATCTGACAAACAACCCAGAGAAACAGTAAGAAACCATCATTAAGGGCAATGGGCTATGTACCCAAGATGCTCACATCAGCCTACAATGACCTTTTCCAATCCAGTTCTTGTGTTGAACCTGAGGATCTGCCCCTCTCCGCTCAATCCCTCCACCCGATAAATTTGCTACCACCAAAATCTAGAGCTATAGAGCCTTGAAGCAAATCGGGAAGCTAAATAGTTGTACCTTGGACTACCTTCCCACAAGTGCAGGGAGGGCCCAATGTTGGGTAGGGATGTGATAACACTGTTCTCTGCAATTCGATGCTTTTCACTTTGTGGCTTGGTTCCACAAAGTGAATTGCATCGAGTTACTGTCAAATGAGAAGCTGCGGGTTGTTTCATCTGTCGTCTAACCCGGCCCTGCCGTTTAACCCGGCCCTAAGAAGAGTGAAACAGAATCCAAATCAGATATAAAATAACAATGAAATGGCAGATTCAGGTATAAAAAAGGAAAAATACATAATATTCCTCCTACTTACCTCTGAGGGCAAATTGCTGCTGAAAACATTATCATCATCTTTGTTTTCTTCACCATTTTTCTCTACAGGAACCCATTCTCCATAAACACTATCCGCTTCTTTTTTCCGATGTTGAGATCCAGATGATACAGGGAATTCTTTTGTTAATGTTACCTGGCTTTTTGGTGGAGTTGGTTTTGCTGCAGCAATCTAAAAAATAAAGTGTTTCTTAATTAAAGCTCAGTATCTGCATTAAATGGTTTCTGAGATTTTCGACATAATGTGAAGGAAATGATACGGTACATTATTTCTCACAGTATTTAAAACAAAAATTAATAAACTAAATTCGATTTGGGTTTTATTTAAATAGTTCCACAAGTTATACTGTTTTACCAATCCATAAGCACTAATACTCACATTCAGATTGAAAAAAATAGGTTTGGGTTCACTGAGTTTAAAGGGATGATGATAAAAAGGAGGTTCTTCTTCCTCTTCATCCGAAACATGAGGTTTATTCACTATTACATCATCATCTTCTTTACTCTGTGCGATCTGTTTACATTTCTTTAAAAGTAAAAACAAACAAAAGATAAATCTTACGCTTTATGTACAACATGTAATTTCTTAGAATCAAAACCACATAAAAGCAACTTTCCAAAGTTAAACAAGATTCATGATAGGTTATAGATAACCATTAACTTGGCATATTAACTGATATTTAAACACACTCTGGCTGGTCAGTCAACAACATTTATTGAGCACCTACTATGTGCAGAGAGCGCACTGTACTGGGCACTGTCTGGGGAATACAAAAAAAAAAAAAAAAAAAAGAAGTAGAAGACATGGTCCCTGCTCTCAAGGAGCTTACAATCTAGTACAAGAGAAGGAATACATATACATGAAATAATTGAACACTTTTACAGAGCAACACAATTAACAAGTGCAAACTGATATAATACAAACTGAGTACATAAGTGCTAAAAGAACAAAGGCTTGAGAGAGAATAGAGTCAGGCAGAGTTAGAGAATCAAGGAATATTCCTTGAAGAGTTCTAAGCCAGATTTTCATAGTGAAGAACAAAGACTGGTAGGGAAAGGAAAAGTCATCCTACTCAGGTGGTGGTAAAAAGGTGAGAAGAAACTTGGGACAAGAAGGCTGAAGATGGGGCCAAAAACAGCAAAATATTAACTGTCCATAGCATTTTGGATAAGGAGCTTGGATTAGGTAAATAAGCAATAGAAGCGTTTACAAGGCCCTCAACTTTTCTTTTAAAAAGTTGTAATTCATATTGTAATAAATCTAAGTGAGGAAACAGATTCAGAAGCTTTACATTTTCCCAAATGTATGGCAAAACAAAAGATCTGAAACATTTGCAACAGGATTAGATAGCAACATGTCTCTCCATAAATGTTTTGTGGGTTGAGGAGAACTTAGGAAAATAAGGCATGATGGAGAGGGTGCAATTGATGAGGTCTGATACATAAAGCAAAGTCAATTCCTTCCTGAGATACAAAGGAACAGACTCCATTACCTGGCTTTATAAAAAGGTCAAGAGTAAATTTGGGTAGCCCTGTCTCTATACAAGCAGTAGATTTAATGACATCTATTATCAATTGAAAATATTACAATAGGATAAAAAGCTCATTTCGCCAAAAACACAAGAGTATATTAAGCTTGTAATCAAGGGGAACAGAATATATTGACAGTGGCAGGCTGGCATAAGGCTAGCCAATAACAAGTTCCAATATATGAAACAGTGTGGTATTTCTGGATCCTAGCAGCAATATTTTAGCATCTCCCCCCTCCCACCTACACCAAAAAAATAGTAGTAAAACAAAGCCCCCAAAAAGCCTCAATTGAAAAGATCAAACTTTTAAAAACAAAAATAAGTGTGTTTAAAATATATATGTTACTGCCAAAACCCGAACCGCAGGAAGAACTGATAATGGCCGGCCATTATCGCCAATGGCTGGTACCAAACAGCCAAAACCCGAAATGTTGATGCGAAAGAAGTTCCTTTCAGGCAATGGCCAGCTATTCTTATTAATTTCCAAGCTCCGGTGGCAAAAGATCATTTCTGAAGATTGTCTGTGTCTTTGCGTATATGCAGTATACTCGTGGCGATCAGTGAACACGTCGTGAATGGAAACGAAACTGTAGGCGAGCTTCTGCGTGTTGCTCACTCAACACCTCCTCCATTCAAACGAACCGTCCCACTCCTCAGTCAGTTTGGCTTCTAAAACTGGAAAGCAAAAGTAATGGGAAGTAACTTTTAGCTAGCGGAGCTTAGCCATCCCGGATAATGGCCTGCTAAACAGAGCTTCTGCCGCTGCCACATCTGTATTTCGGGTTTTGGCCACTCGGTGCCAGCCATTATCAGTTCTGCCCACAATTCGGGTTTTGGCACGCTCCAGAGTCAACATCACTGGAATAATCCATTTAAGAATGAAAACAAATTCTGTCTAGCTTACCTCAGTTAGTTCTTCTATAGTAGCTCCTCCTGACTTTTTAGCAACTTTCTCTTCTATAGTAGGTGGAGGTGCAGGCTTTAGGTTTGGCGGTAAAGGGACACCAGCCTTAGCACACATGGCAGCTGCATTAGCTTTGGCTATTTCAAGTAATTGAGCCTTATCTGTAAGAAGAAAAATACAAGCTGCAGTTTTCCTAAAAAGCTGTACATTTTGTATCACCAAAAGTCTAACATACTAACAAAACTAAAGGCATCCTAGATCCATCGAAGAACTTGGGTATCTAATAAAAAAGAAAAAAAACAGGAAAAAATTGTAGGCATCAATATTCTGCTCTGTTATAGCTGTGATCAAACCACTGGCTCAAAGTTTTTAAGCAGTGGCCTCATTCAAAGAATTGAGTCCACATATTGAGCTTCCCATTTGAATATTACAATAGGTTACTACACAACTATAATGATCACCCTACTAAACACACTCTAAGATATAAACCTGCCAAAGCCAATTTTATTTCACAAAATTATCATGACCCTACTCTCTTTCTAATCTGACACCTTAAATCACTCTGAGCCCCAGTTAAAGTGCCGCCTCTTTTTTTTTTTTTTTTTTTTTAAGACAGTCTCACTCTGTTGCCCAGGCTGCAGTACAATGGTGCCATCTTGGCTCACTGCAACCTCCACCTCGCGGGTTCAAGCGATTCTCCTGCCTCAGCCTCCCGAGTAGCTGGGACTACAGGCGTGTGCCACCATACCCGGCTAATTTTTTGTATTTTTAGTAGAGACGGGGTTTCTCCATGTTGGCCAGGCTGGTCTCGGACTCCTGACCTCAGATGATCCACCCGCCTCGGCCTCCCAAAGTGCTGGGATTACAGGCATGAGCCACTGCGCCCAGCCTAAGTGCCACCTCATCCAACAACTTGTCATTAAGTCAGAATTAACATTCCTTTTCCCATTGCATTCCTAAAGTACCTCACCTCTATCAGTATTAAAGCAATTACATTCTGTTCTTTCTTAGTGTTACTATTTGGTAAGAGAGACATACATGCATTTTACCCATATCTCCTCCACCAACTTGTAATCACTTGAGGAATTACATCCTGTTCCTCTGCTGTGAATAAAAAAGAACTCAGAAAACTTCTGTTGAACTGAATGCAGATTCTCCCTTTTTACTCTTAACCTCTTTTTCTTTGGTCAATCCTGGCCTAGAAATGTCCAGTGTACTGGGATAAGGATAAACCATCCATACATATTGTAGGTAATCATGCATATCAATCAAGTTTTAATCACCTCTGTACACTACTTAAAATCAGGGGAAATTAGAGCAGTTATTTTTAAAGTAAAGCAGAACGGGTTATTAAAAAATCACTTTGATCTAAAATATTTAACTTTATTTAGCTAGTATCACCTACCCAGTTAAATAACCCCCACATGCAAAATTCCTTACTCACTTCCATTACCAACTATACCAATCAGAATTACCTTCACCAACATTTAACAGTAATGCCATTTTAAGATATGTTAACTTATTTAAAAAGGAATATTGTAATTTTAGGCTTATTTGCAAGGATGTATGTTAGAACACATACAATAACAATCTGAGCATATACTTAGCTTGTTTTTAATTTAGCTAGAGTGCTACATCTGCTTCTGCTTTCCATTTTTAGCTATGGCAAGATAACTGAAACAAAATAAAACATTCAAGTATGGAACCACCTTGATTCTACTATACTCCGACACAGGACTTTTTAACTCTAATTTCAATACACTGATCCCAGTACTTCCTAAATACAGTACCATTTAATCATAAAAACTTAAAGACAGAAATATTTATCCTAAACCAGTAAGTAAATATTTCACTTGACTCAAGATCAGAAAAAATTAAAGTTTAAAACATTTTCTACCACTATCCCATTAAATTTTAAAATGACTCACCCAAATCTGTCAGACGTTTGGGTGATCTGCCTCGTTCAGAAGACCTGGATCTTTTACGACGGATGGGAGATCTGCTAAACCTTCTTCTCAAGGGTGTTCTTGATCGCCTTAATCTGACTGGTGAGATACTGAAGCTTCGTCTTCTTACCACAGACCTTGATCTTCTCCGGCGGCTTGGGGTGCGGCTCCGACGACTGGGTGTGCGGCTCCGACGGCTGGGGGTACGGCTCCGACGGCTGGGGGTGCGGCTGCGGCGGCTGGGGGTACGGCTGCGGCGGCTTGGGGTGCGGCTCCGGCGGCTTGGGGAAATGCTAAAGCTCCTTCTCCTACCCACAGATCTAGACCTTCGTCGACGACTTGGAGTATGACTCCGACTCCGGCGACTTGGGGTTCGACTTCGAGCTCTAACTGTCTTTCGGTTATCCCTGGAGCTTGATCTTTTTCTTTTCCTTTCCCTAGACTTGGATCTGTGCTTTGGAGATCTTTTGCGCTTCTCTTTTGATACAGATCGTCTTCCTCTAGACTTTGATCTTGATCTGCTGCTCCTCCTCCTGCGTCTTGAACGTGACCGTGAACGTGTTTGAGAGCGATGAGACTTGGACTTAGATGATCTCTTCCTTGCCCGAGAACGAGATTCACTGGTACGCTTGCGTGATTTGTGTTCAGAAGATTTGGAACGCTTACTTCGAGATCTTAATGAAGAGTCTCTTTTCTTCTCTTTCTCACCCTTATCACGGTTCTTATTTTTCTTGCTTTTTTCATGAGTGTCCTTAACTTTTACAAAAATTTCATAATCATCCTTTTCCTCTGAAGACGACTCTGAAGCTCTTTCTGGCATACTACTTACAACAGGGCTGGCAACAGATTTGTCACGTCCAACATCACTTGCAAGTAAAGGTCCTTCAATGCCAGCTCTAAGGCTTGTAAGACGTTCCATGTCCTTAGGAAGTAATGGTCTCACTAAATCTGCTTCATTAATATCCTCAATATTGGCAGAAAATCCTGAATCAGACAGTGTCTCTTTAGGAGGGGGAGGTACTTCTTTTTCTCCTCCACTACTTTCTTTAGGGCTGAGCAGAGCTGCTAACGTCTGGTCACTCTCTTTTACAGGTAATGGTTCTTCTGTATCCTTACTAACAAGGTTATTATTAGATGGTAAATCAAGATGAATATCTTTAGCAGGCAAAGGCCCTTCAATGTCAGCTTCACTACCACCACTAGGACTGGTGGAAATTACCATGTCATGTTCAGTATCTTGAGTAGTTAAAGATACATCAATATCATATTTATTAACTGAACTGAGAGCAGATGTTGTGATAAATTCAATACCCTTACTAGTTCCTGTTGCATCAGGTTCCAGAGCAAGAGGACCAGTAGAAGATAGAGTTTCTCCTGCATCAGCTTCACTAACACCAGGGTAGGTATCCAATACTGTGCACTGTTTAGTCTCACTGGTGGGCAAAATTTTCTCTTCACCAATTTCCCCAACAGGACTAGTACTAGCAGCACACACTGTATTATGTTCCATTTCTTTAGCAATTAAATGATTATTTATATTAAGGTCTATATTTACACCATGTTCACTTTCATAAGAGTCACTTTTCAGGTGTACCTCAGCATGTGGCTCTTCAACTGAATGCAAAGGAATCTCCTGCATGCCAATCTCTGGAGCAAGATTTTGATCACCAGAGGGTAGATTAATTCCTTTCATAACATGTGATGACATGATACTAGATTCTAGTATCATTGGTGTGGACTCTATAGCCACCTCAGTTGGTATTACTTGAGTCTGCTCTGAGACAGTGACAGCAGGCTCTGAAACTGTCACAGTAGATTCCTGGACAGAAACAGATGATTCTGAAACAATCATAGAAGGCTGAAGGACTGACACCGCTGTTTCCAGGACAGGCACAGAAGGCTCCAGCGCAGAAACAACTGGCACAGGAATGGTAATATAGTCTGGCTCAGCTACAACAGGAGGCTCCGGGACAGTCACAACCGAAGGCTCCAGAACAGTCACAGTCGAAGACTCCAAGACAGTCACAGTCGAAGACTCCAGGACGGTCACAGCCGAAGACTCCAGGACAGCCATAGCCGAAGACTCTGGGACAGCCATGGTTGGAGGCTCCAGAATGCTCTCTGCCAGCACTGGAGTAGTTACTGCTGGCTCCAACAAGGATGTAGATACCTCTGAGGCAACATGTCCTGAGGCTCTCATGGATTCAAATGTTTCTGCTGTCTCTGACAAAACAGGAGGCTCTGATGCTAGCACAGTTGGTTCAGCTGACATTGTGGGAGTTTCAGATACCATACAAGTCACTGGTCTCTCTGGAACAACTTCATGTTCTTCTGCTACTACCGCAGACTCTACAGGTGTTGATATAATTGAAGATTCTGGCTCTGGCGGTGGTTCTGGAACAGTCACAGTAGCCTCTGATACTAAAACTGAGGGATCTGATGCTGACATTGAATAATCAGTAGGCACTGCTGAAGGCTCTGAAATCTCACTTTGACTCACAGGAGGCTCAGGCTGCGATACAGACTCTTCAGAAGGTAATGATGGCACCTCTGCAGGCCACGTATTTTCAGCTGTTAATGCTGACTGCTCAGTGGGCAATGCTGGACCCTCTGGTGGTTCCTCAGGAGGCAACGGTGGTGTCATTGGTGGCTCCTCAGGTGGCAACGGTGGCATTGTTGGGGGCTCTTCAGGAGGCAAAGGTGGCACCATATATGCCTCTGTATATGTGTCAGTGTAAGAATCAGTGTAAGAATCAGCAGCCATAGACATCATTGAACGATCAGCAGTATAAGATGACATCATAGATCGGTCAGCTGCAGAGTACGATGACATCATAGACCGGTCAGCAGCAGAGTATGATGACATCATAGACCGGTCGGCACCCATGGACATCATAGATCGATCAGCCATTGGGGACATCATGGAGCGTTCATAAGCTGACATCATAGAGCGTTCATAAGCTGACATCATAGAGCGCTCAGCCATAGGGGACATCATAGAGCGCTCGTAGGCTGACATCATAGAGCGCTCGTAGGCTGACATCATAGAGCGCTCAGCCATAGGGGACATCATAGACCGCTCATAAGACATCATAGAGCGTTCGTAAGATGACATCATGGAACGTTCTGCAGCATAGGACATCATCATAGAACGTCTAGATGCTAACATCAGGGGTCTAGGTGCTAACCTATATGGCCTGGGTGCTATTCTATAGGACCTGGGTGCTATCCTATAGGGTCTAGGTGACATCCTGTAGGGATCAGGAGTTAGTCTGTAGGGATCATGGCCTAATCTATAAGGGTCCTGTCCTAACCTGTAAGCATCATGACCTAATCTATAGGGGTCATGGCCCAACCTATAGGGATCCTGAGCTAACCTGTAAGGATCCTGAGCTAACCTATAGGGATCAGGAGATTTTGAACCCAACATAGCAGAATCTTGGGTACTAGACGCTAACATCTGGGCATCCATGGTACCAGACGCTAACATCTGGGCATCCATGGTGCCAGAAGCTAACATTTGAGAGTCCATAGTGCCAGATGCTAACATCTGGGAATCCATTGAGCTAGTTGCTAACATCTGGGAGTCCATGGTGCTGGTTGCTAACATCTGAGAATCCATGGTGCTGGTTGCTAACATCTGGGAGTCCATGGAGCTGGTTGCTAACATCTGGGAGTCCATGGAGCTGGTTGCTAACATCTGGGAGTCCATGGAGCTGGTTGCTAACATCTGGGAGTCCATGGAACTGGTTGCTAACATCTGGGAGTCCATAGTGCTAGTTGCTAACATCTGGGAGTCCATGGAGCTAGTTGCTAACATTTGGGAGTCCATGGTACTAGTTGCTAACATCTGGGAGTCCATGGTGCTAGACGCTAACATCTGGGAGTCCATGGTGTTGGATGCTAGCATCTGGGAGTCCATGGTGTTGGACGCTAGCATTTGGGAGTCCATGGTGTTGGATGCTAATATATGGGTCTCCATGGTGTTAGAAGCTAATATATGGGATTCTGGGGCCATCAAGGGATCCACTCCTACTGTTACAGAAGTCTCCCCCACTAATGTAGTAGGCAGCTCCTGTGCTACCGTATTATAGGATTCCAGCGCTGTCGTCGAGGGCACCTCCAGGGACTGCGACACGGTCATCGTTGACAGCTCCGATGTTGTCACCACAGACTGAACAGAGATCTCCAGCGCCACAGTTGCCACGGGCTGCCCAGGCAACTCTGGCGCCCCAGGCTGCCCTGGCAACTCCAGCACCCCTGTTGCCAGAGGCTGCCCCAAAAGCTCCAGTGCTCCAGCTGCCCCAGACTGCCCCGAGAACTCCAGTGCCCCAGCTGCCATGAGCGGCCCAGGCAACTCTAGTGCCCCAGTTGCCACAGGCTGCCCCGACAACTCCAGTGCCCTAGTTGCCGAAGGCAGCCCTGGCAACTCTGGCACCCCAGTCACCGAAGGCTGCCCCGGCAACTCCAGCGCTGTTGTTGCCACTGGCTGTCCTGGCAACTCCAGCACCATCGTTGCCTCAGGCTGCCCCAGCAACCCTGTTGCCGTTGTCACCTCAGGATGCCCAGGATGTTCCACCGTTGTCATCCCCACAGGCTGCTCCAACTCTGTCGTCGTCACAGGTTGTTCGGTCAACTCCATTGCTACTGTTACCGCAGGCTGCTCTGGCAACTCTACTGCTGCTGTCACCAAAGGCAGCCCTGGCAACTCCTGTGCCATCACAGGTGGCTCTGGTACCTCCTGTGGTGGCTCCAACCCCATGGATGGTGCTGGAAGCCCTGGCAATTCCTGCGACAACTGTGGCACTGGTGTCACAGAGGGCCCTGGCAACTCAGGCACTGCTGTCGCAGGGGGCCCTGGCAACTCAGGCACTGGGGTAGAAAGGGGCCCTGGCAACTCTGGCACCGGGGTAGCAGAGGGCCCAGGTAACTCCGGCACTGGAGTCACAGGGGGCCCCTGCAACTCCGGCATGGAGGTCGCAGGTGGCCCCGGCAACTCCATCGCTGAGGCCACCGACGACTCCTGCAGCTCCAACGCTGTGGTCTTAGGCAGCTCCGGCAACTCCTGCGGTCTTGTCATGGATGAATCTGCAATCTCCGATGGTGCGTCTACAGGCTGCTCTGGCAATCTTAGCGCTTCAATTGCAGATGACTCTGGAAAATCCATTGTTGTTGATGTGCTTGGCTCAGGGTACACCTCAGTAGGTGTCTCTGATGATACCACAAGGGTTTCTGAAGGCTCTAACACTTTTGCTACTGGGGGCTCTACCAACATGATCTTTGATGGCTCTGGAGATGTGCTCTCCACAGATTTCAGCACAGACTTCATCTGATACTCCACTGACATTGTTACGACTGGCTCAGATGACTTCAACACCACTGTTGTAGTAGGCACTGGTGCTGTTGCAAAGGAATCCAGAATCTTTGTCATGGATGGTTCTGGCGTTACTGCCACAGACTGCTCTGACTGCTCTGAGATTACTGATGTAGATGGAACTGACAGTTCTGCAGTTTTTGTAGCTGGCTTCAGAGTTTCTAAGATGTGTGGCTCTGGTACCTCCATTGATACTACAGGAGGTTCTAGCACAACTGCAGGGGATTCATTGGTCTCAGATAGGCCAAATGCTCTTGTAGGAAGCTCCAGCGCCATAGCTGAAGGTTCAGAATCAAACTTTAAAAAGGAATCAGATTCTAAATCTATGTTCCCATCATGATGAGATTTCGTCTTTGACTCAGATTCTTCTGGCTGTCTTTTATATTTTTTTTCCTTTTCTTTCTTCTTTTTCTTCTTTTTGTTTTTATGCTTTTTATGCTTCTTTGACTTTTTAGTGGGAATTTCATCAGTAGGATCTGTTTGTACAGATACACATCTACTTTTTCTGGAGGCCTCTTTCAAGTCTAAAAGTAATAGAAATTAATTTTGTCAGACATTCTCCAAACTAGAGTTAGATTAAATTATATAAGCCCATATTTACATTCCATGTTAAAACACCATAGTATAGGCCAGGTGCAGTGGCTCACACCTGTAATGTCAGCACTTTGAGAGGCTGAGGCAGGTGAATCACGAAGTCAGGAGTTCAAAACCAGCCTGGCCAGCATGGTGAAACCCTGTCTCTACTAAAAATACAAAAATTAGCCGGGCATGGTGACAAGCACCTGTAGTCCCAGCTATTTGGGAGGCTGAGGTGGGAGAATCACTTGAACCCAGCAGGTGGAGGTTGCAGTGAGCTGAGATCGCACCACTGTACTCCAGCCTGGGCGACAGAGCAAGACTCTGTCCAAAAAAAAAACCCCACAGTATAACACCTCACGTTAATTAAAAGTTACCCAATAAACTATTTTTCATAAAACATCCTGGAGACTGCTACTTTTCTGATACTTCTTTCCACAACTAATGCCTGGTTTAAAAATAAATTATTAGTTTAACACCAAAACTTACTTTGAATTACATTAAGATAGGTTTCATGAAATTCTGTTAAAATAATTATTTCCTCCAGCTCTCAAATTATAGCAAAATTGCTTTTAAACTACTTTCGTCAAGGAATATATTTCATGTTATTAGTTGCTACAGTTCCTATTAAAAATACCCACATAATATAATTTTTGCGATTAGTAACCCTTGTTTACACAGGAAGCAATATGGCACTGGCTCTGAACAGACTGCCACTCTTGACTCCTCAATCATCACTACTAGGTTAATGGTCTTGGCCAAATTACTGACACACGTGTTATGTCTTCTAGAGTTAGAGGAAAAAGTGAGTTAAAATATGCAAAGTACATCAAACAATGCCTGGCACAGAATAAGCTTTCAGCAAAGGTTAGTGACTGCTTCTATAGAGTATAAAAATATCTGAACAACAAATATAAAATATTCATAGAGAACTCAAATTTTACCTTATCATGCCTATGTTACATTCTAATAAAAATAACATTTTCCCCCAATACTATTCTAAAACCACTAATAAATAACTTTTTAAATGTTTCTATTTTAGAAAAGAATCCTGATTTTAGACAGGATATTCTTAGTCCTTAATTTATAATTTAAGAAGGTCTGAATTTACATACCCTCTTAAAGAGATGGGAGTATTCAACTTTAACAACCAAATGACATTTATTTACTCTAATGCCAATATCAAATTAGATAAATCTTAGGGATCCCAAAAAAAGCTCATCAGAAATCTGAGCCATTAAGACTACAGAAAAAAATAAATCAACAAATCAACACTTGACATAGGCCGAAGCAAAACTAATCATTTTCTATTGTTTCATAACACAAAATGTTAGCTAAGTTATACTTCAATCAAGGTTGTTAGAGCCATGAATCTAAGGATAGCTAAAGTCTGTGACAGTCATGAACTTTACTTTAGCACAGCTAAAGTTCCCCCCAAAAAAGAGAAGGACAAACCATATTACAAACTTGATTCCAGAACTAAATCAAGGTAATGACTGTTATTTTTGTGGCCAAATCCTTCATTTCTAAACATCAATTAATCAATTCCAAAAACGCTAAGTATTCAAGCAATGATTCCTCTTCATCCACTGCAGTTTAAGTGGGATGGATGTTTTTACACAACTGTTAAATAAAAATGCATACTCAAATTCCTGATACTAAGAAACTGAATCAAATAAACTGAAACTAAGTCAAAGATAAAAATTGTATTCTACCAGCAGAGCAAACAAGTACATCAATGTTTGTGTTTCAGTGGAAGCATGGAGAATTTAAACAAGAAAGTCTTCATTAAATCAATTTTTAAAAAGCTTAAATTTACTGAATTTTTTTTTTTTTTTTGAGACGGAGTTTCAAAAAAAAAAATAAAAATCTCAGCTCACTGCAACCTTCGCCTCCTGGGTTCATGCAAATCTCCTGCCTCAGCTTCCAGTAGCTGGGATTACAGACACCCACCACCACACTCGGCTAATTTTTGTATTTTTAGTGGAGATGGGGTTTCTTCATGTTGGCCAGGTGGGTCTCGAACTCCTGACCTCAGGTGATCCACCCACCTAAGCCTCCCAAAGAGCTGGGATTACAGGCATGAGCCACTGCACCCAGCCTGAAGTTTTTAATTTAATAAATATCTTAAATACTGAAGTCAAAAACTAATGTTAACCTTCAAATTTCAAAAAAATCTTAAAAGAAAATTTCTGAGACAGTTAATTATCTCCAGCTTACCTGGCTTATATCGTAGTTCTGTATCTAAGACCCCAGAAAGTACTTCCTCTATCTTTTGCACTATTTCTTCATTTGGTAGACTCCTGGCAGAGGCAGCTGCATCACCCGCCTGGTTTCCTTCAATGGGTGTATTTGTTTCACCATTCAGCTGGCCTTCATTCCTTCCACTTGACATGAAAAGTTATCGAAATTCATTAATATTTTGTTATACCATTAATTTAAAAAGTAATCCAATTAATTACAATAATCATGCTGCACTGACGGTCAGACGTTTTACCTTTTTCCTATTTTAGATATTCACCACTAATAATGCATCCTTAACAGGATCTACTTATATTTAGGACATTTCACTTTATACAATTAAAGTTTTCAGAACTATGAAAATTAAGAAAAACTCTTTAAAACAGGTTTCTAAGTACACTCTTATTTAAACAAAATAATTTCAGAAATCTAACTTTAGGCTTTTGGGTTGCCCACATATTTCTCTTAGGGGAGAAAAATTAATAAGAGCCCAGTTATAAATCAAAAGAAAAACATGTGGCCTAACATTATGGTAGAAACCATGGCTACATTAAAGCCACACCTGTGCATAAATCACAATCACCATCAATAGTATCAAGGAACATAAAAGCTAGCCACAGGCACACTGAATAAAAAGGGTAACCTGTAGCCTCTATGCAGGCTTACATTGTTACTGAAATGCCACTAAACTTAAAAAGGAAAATAATTTATGTAATTTTTACACAATTATCAAGAACCGTGGTTTAAAAAACTCACATAAAACAAGTGGCATTTATACCAACAGTAAAAGCATAGATGGCTTAACACATTTTCCATTCACAGGGCCAGAGAAATCCTTAAATAGGTTAAGAACATGTCATTCGCCCAGTAATTTTTACTATTTTCCTGTGAATTTGCAAAATTTTGAAAAATCAAATAATTTCAGCAACAGTTTGATTTTAACTTCAATTTTAGCTAAATGAAAACACATAAAACAATTATGCTCCACTACCTGATATAAGTCTGAATGATGAAAAACCAAAAAAAATTCAGTAGTTACCTAAATGTTATTAAGGAATATCTGGTTTTCTAACATAATGAATTGTATAATTATAATAATTAACATTTATTGACTACTAGCTAGTGTCGTACTGTTCTACATTAACTCATTTAATCCTAACAAAACTCTAAGATCACCACTATTACTCTTTTATAAATGAAGAAACTTAGCTGAAGGTCACACAGCTACTAAGAGGTGAAGCTGGTACTCAAACCAAAGGCCATATTCTTACACACCATCTATAACAGAAGTTCGATAACTTGCTTTTAACTATCTGTCACCTCAATACTCTAATTTACATAAAAGCAGATGAGAAAAAAAATAGCTCACTGAAATGACAAATAATCAAAAACTTGTTTGCAGACTGATAATGCATTGTGTGTTGCTTGAAGAGAAACTGCATATTCCTCTAGTAATAAAGTGCTTCGTCTAATATTATTTTTAGATATTCTTTTCTGTAGCACTTTATTTTACAATATTCCTAAGCACTTATAATTATGACAAATCTGAAAATCAGAAAATTATGGTTTCAAAAGTTAATCTACAAGGAAGTAATGATTTCATCTTAAAGCTACCAATTGTTAACTGCATTTACTGAAAAGCAATGAAAATTTCAAACCACCTAAATATGCAACAATATATTCCTACAATGTGATTCTATGCAGCCATGAAGAAGTCCAAAAGACAGAATGGGAGGGACAAACTTGTTCACAACGTATTAGCTGGAAAAATGATCAATACAAAACAAGATGATCACATATCACACAATACATGGGGGGAAAAATGACAGAAGAATATCAAAAATGTGAGTTTTTTATTTTCTCCTTTTTCATTTCTTCTAAATTCTCTGTAATAAAACACTCATTTTCTAAAGGAAAGACTAGCTTTTAAAAGTTACAAAAACACAGCTTGTTAAATTAAGCAAACAACTACTTAAAGCATCCAGCAAGATTTGTCAGGAAAATTATACTCTTAGCTCGGGTCTCTTCTCATCCTAAAACACTACTAGCAATATCACAGAAATTTAAAAAGCAATGTGAGTGGATCTATTTCCACTTAAAAAACAAGAGATTCTGCAAAAGTGATAATTCTAGCAATAATACATCATTGCCCTAATAATCCCGTATTACTTTGGGTACTTACAACTGGTTTTCGGCCCATTTTCAAATTCACGTACTGCTCTTGCACTCAACTTTTAAAATACAATTAAAAACATTTGAACTCGGAACATTTACGTTTCAAGATCTCTTTCCTATCTGTGTACTTTAAAGAACTGAGTATCTTATACAAAGCAAATACCGAAAGACAACCGCTGAACATGATACACTATTTTCCTAACTAAACAATCATTTCCTTAACAATCTCTTCGCCTTCAAATTTTGTGAAGCCAAGCGCAAAATATGTAAAGTCTACCAGCAACGACAAAAATAGCGTGTCAACTGGGGCAGGGGTAGCAAGAAAATAACAGACCTACACACAAAGTCCACTTTCACTTGCTGTAATTAATCACTACCATTTCAAAGTCCCCTTCCATCGTCTTCACTAATATTTTAACAAAGTAGCAAATATTAGTCTGAGTTAGTTTTAATTGAAACATTTAACTATTATAATGGCTGAGAGACACTACAGGACACTAGGCCCCGAATAATCTTATTAATAGATCCAGACCCCCAAGCGCTCTGAAGCTCGCAATAATAAAGAGGATTTAAGATTACCCAAGAAACGGCCGTTAGAGACCCTTTCCGGTCACAGGCACCGGCCGGCAAAATCCGCGGAGGCGGAGAGGGGGAGGGGATACGCGGCGGCGGAGGAGGAGCTGAGGAAGGAACTAGGCCCGTCCCTGGCGGACAACCGGGCCTACGAGTAGCTAAACGGCAGGGGGGAACCAAACAGGGGAGAAGGGTGAGCATCTTAACTCGGTTCTAAAATAGAGAGTCTGGGGTTACCTCGGAAAAGGCGAAGTTCCTCGAGGGGAAAGGAAAGGAGCGGCTGGGGGGGCGGTTGGGGGGGGCCCGGAAAATAGATCCCAGGCCCAGGCGGGGCCCTAGCGGGGCCTGAGCCGAGGAACGACGGCGTCTCCGAAGAAAGATGCCAAAGAAGGCTAGGTGAGGCCCTAACGGTCCGCTGGGAGCAAAAGAATCTGGGAGGCGTTTACCTGGAAAGCTCCTGTTGAATTTCCCGGAATTTGCTGACCACGAAAGACCTAAAAATCTGCTCGATGTTGGTCGCCATGGCGTCCGCTCCGTTCTCTCAACTCCTCCTCGCTAGTCCTCCAGGCTCCCAGCATGCCTCGGGAGGAGGCGCAGCGGCCAATTCGGTCTCTCGCCTTTCTGATTGGCTCCAAAGGGAACGCCCGGTCCGGCCCGCTCCACCGAGGGGCCAATCAGTGAGCACGGCCCTGCTCTCCTCGGCTGTTTCTGAGCGGCTGGGGTAGAGGTGCTGACGTTTGCGCCGCGCACGACTATGTCCGCCATGTTAGTGTCTGACGCAGGCGCCATTACAGGAGCCGTCTCTCTTGAGGCGACTGTGTCCACCCAAGTTGTCAGTACCCAGCAGTGTTTGGAAACCTTAAGAGGCTTGCTAAGCGCCTGAGATTAAAGGCCAGGAGGAAGAAGAGCAAGAAGGGCAACCAAGTGTTTAACATAGGGCTTCCAAGCGCTCGCAGGTGGCGCCAAGTTCAGTTTCGATAGGGATATGCATTCGGGAGAAAATTTTTCAGCCCCCGCCCCCGCTGGGCTGCGAAGAAAGAACTCGCTGTAGCCTTGTGTCTCCCCCAGTGCGTCGTATAACCAGCCTCATTTTAGGCCGGATGTCCTAAGTGACCGGCATTCAAAGCCTGGTTTATTTTACTCTCATCAGGAGTCAGGCATGTCACGAGATTTTTCCGCCGTAGCTGGTCAGCTCTGACTCGTGAGCGGCGCACAATTGGCTAAGAATGGGTTTAGCATTTTGGCGCTCCCCCTCGGAGCTCCTGGAAACACTGCGTGGCACCCCATACCACTGTCACATTATAAACGTGCTAGGGCTTGGGTGTCTTGGCTGGGGAACGGTCAGGCCGCGCCCAGGGCGGGAGGGAATCAGACTAGATTCTCGCCGCGGAGACCCAGGACCGCGCGGACCAATGGGGCAAGGAAGCAGCCGCGGGGCGGGGCGGTGAGGGGCGGTGCCGCGCTGGTCCCGCGCCGGTCCCAGTGGGCCCACTTCCGGCGAGCGGGTGAGCGGGAGCCAGGTGGCAATCTGGTGTCGGTGCGTAAAGCCCCCTCAGCTTTTACACAGAGCGCGCTTAGGCTTTGGTTTGGGGATTTAAGATCGGAAACTGAGTGAAACCGTAGAAACTGATTTGTGGAAGTTTTCGTGTTGTTTGTAAATGCGGTGGGTGGGGGTTGGCCATGTGCTTTTCACTTGTTACTGTTAGGTGAAGTTTCTGTTTGCTCTTTTGCTCTTCCTGTTTTCTAAGATGTCAAGGCCTTTTTGTGTCTTTATGCATTTTTAGAACATAACCCTAAATTGGTGTACTTTGTCAGATTTTCTCTTTATGCACCCGTTGTCTCTGACAGATTACTTGATTAATTTTGTAATTGGTTTCTGCTTTATTCTCCGTATCCTCCGATATGGCTTTATTTGCCTGTCTTATTCTCCTTATGTTACCCATTCTGATGAATGAGGCCCAAGGTTAGTGAAGTCCCCCAGAGTCCCCTGCTAGTGTGGGGCAGGGTCTCTACCCAGGCCAAGGCGCTGTGTGTGACTCTGGAGCCCAGGCGTCCTCACTACTGGGTCGTAACGCTATTTTCATTTAACAGGAGAATTTTCCCACTCTACTGGTATATTCAAACCAAAGATGTAACATTTGCTCTAGATTTAAACACCTGTTTGTTTCTGGCCGGATGTGATATAATCCCAGCACTTTGAGAGGCCAAGGTGGGTTGACCACTGGAAGTCAGGAGTTGGAGACCAGCCTGGCCAACATAGTGAAACCCCGTCGCTACTAAAAATACAAAAATTGGCCAGGCGTGGCGGCGCACGCCTGCAATCCCAGCTACTTGGGAGGCTGTGAGGCAAGAGAATCGCTTGAACTCGGGAGACTGAGGTTGCAGTGAGCCGAGATCACGCCACTGCCCTCCAGCCTGGTCGACAGAGCGAGACTCTGTCTTAAAAAAAAAAAAAAACTTTATTTCAGATACGCATGGGAAGTAAAATGTGTTTTCCCATTACACTAAAATAGCTTTTCCTTCCGAGACTGTAATTTAACAGGGTTTCTTTTTCCTTTCTCAAATTTTTAATGATCCTCGTTTCACTTGAGAGAATCTGAAGCAAAATTGTTTGTTAGGCTCCACCCCCTCTTACCTGTGTGACCTCCAGCAAGTTATACACCTATCTGGGCCTCCTTGTCTTATCTGCAAATTGGTGATAGTCATAGTATATCCCTCATAGGATTCTTTCATGACAAGCATTTTAAATAGTACCCCGCCCAAGGTAAGTGCTCAAAAAAATGTTAGTTTTATATATTGTCAGCTTACATTTTGCTTAAAATATGTAATCCCAACATCATCAAAAGAAGTTTTCAACTTTCTTTTTCTGTTACCAGTTTGCCTTGTGGTAAGTAAATGTAACAAGTTAACATTTACTACTGCTGAGTGCTAGATTGTACTTATTTATAAATATCATTTCAGTTAATCTCCTAGGTTACATGCTGTTGTATCCATCCTTCTAAGTCTCAGGTGCCAGAACTAAAGCGAAATGAGTTATAAGTTGATTTTTGCCTTCTCTATCAATTTTCTAGCATATTGCACTATTTGAATTAGGAATCAGCAAACTATGGCCCACATACCAAATCCTGCTGCTGCCTGCTTTTGTACAGCTCACCAGATATGAATGATTGAGAAAAAGAACAGGAAATAAATGAGGTTTTTGTGACATGTGAAAATTTTATGAAATTCAAATTATAGTATCCATACATAAAGTTGTATTGAAAGCGAGTCATGCTTATTTGTTACAAACCTTTGATGGTTTCCTACTACTTAAAGTACTGATAGGCAACAGTGACCTCTGACCCACTGCCTGTTTATGGGTCAATTAAGTTTTTCTGGACATCGGCACATTGATTCATTTATGTATTATCTTTGGTTGCTTTCCTGCTAAGGTGGCCGAGTCGGGTAGTTTTGACAGAACCATGTGGCCCTTTTTGTGTAAAGTTGCTTACCCATTTTCAGTATATCCTTCAATTTATGATAATCTGATTATTGATAAGATTTCAAGGTTTAAAAATTGATATTTTGTAATACATTTTGAGTCTAAAACATGAAGATTCATTTCATAACTAAGGCATGATGATTATTAAATCTTTTTGAAGTGAAGCCCAGAGAAGGGAGATTATTACATAAGGAGCTGAGAGTCATCATTTGACTCCTTAACCTAGCTCTCTAGGCCAGCCTGCCTTCTTTTTGAAATACCTCCCTTACCCTTGTGACCATAGTCATATTTCTCAAATTATCAATCCCAGTTTTTCAAAACTGAATCATTGGATGCAAATGTAATTTGTATGAGTACAAATGATTACTTAAATTATATTTACAAATCTGGATTTTTTTTTTTTTTTTTTTCTTCGAGATGGAGTCTTGCTCTGTTGCCCAGGCTGGAGTGTAGTGGCGTGATCCTGGTTCACTGCAATTTCTGCCTACTAGGTTCAAGCAATTCTGCCTCAGCCTCCTAAGTAGCTGGGATTACAGGCACCCGCCACCATGCCTGGCTAATTTTTATATTTTAGTAGAGATGAGGCTTTGCCATGTTGGCCAAGGCTGGTCTCAAACTCAAACTCCTGACCTCAATGATCCACCCGCCTCAGCCTCCCAAAGTGCTGGGGTTACAGGCATGAGCCCCCATGCCCATCCCTGGGTTTCTAAAATGTGCATCCTAAGATACCAACTGTGGTTTTCTTTCTGCAGGTTTCATTTTCCTTTGGAATTTCTGCTTTACAGACAGAGCAATGGCAGCCCGAGTACTTATAATTGGCAGTGGAGGAAGGGAACATACGCTGGCCTGGAAACTTGCACAGTCTCATCATGTCAAACAAGTGTTGGTTGCCCCAGGAAATGCAGGCACTGCCTGCTCTGAAAAGATTTCAAATACCGGTAATCATGTTTTAAAGTGGGGAGTAATTGTTATGATTTGTTATTAATGGTATACTGTCAACCATATCTGTGCTTTATGATAATAAAGATAGGCTGGGCACAGTGGCTCATGCCTGTAATCCCAGCACTTTGGGAGGCCGAGACGGGTGGATCATGAGGTCAGGAGATCCAGACCATCCTGGCTAATACGGTGAAACCCCATCTTTACTAAAAGTACAAAAAATTAGCCGGGCGTGGTGGTGGTGCCTGTAGTCCCAGCTACTCGGGAGGCTGAGGCAGGAGAATGGCCTGAACCCGGGGGCGGAGCTTGCAGTAAGCCAAGATCACGCCACTGTACTCCAGCCTGGGCGACAGAGCCAGACTCTGTCTCAAAAAATAAAATAAAATATAGATTGCTATACAGGGTTGAGTGCTTTCCTTGACCTTAAAATTTATTTGGTAATTTGAATGCTTGTCATATATTATAAACTTAAGGTAACTTATTCAGAATATGGCATTTCCTTATCTTAAACTGTTTTAAACCTGGTAAAACACATCCATTGGAAAAGTAATAGGTGCCTAATACAGATTAAAGGCATTTTTGATGTGTGTGTTTTTTTTTTTGTTTTTTTTTTTTTTTGAGACGAAGTCTTGCTCTGTCACCCGGGCTGGAGTGCAGTGACCGGATCTCAGCTCATTGCAAGCTCCGCCTCCCGGGTTTACACCATTCTCCTGCCTCAGCCTCCCGAGTAGCTGGGATTACAGGCACCTGCCACCTCGCCCGGCTAGTTATTTTTTGTATTTTTTAGTAGAGACGGGGTTTCACCGTGTTAGCCAGGATGGTCTCGATCTCCTGACCTCGTGATCCGCCCGTCTCGGCCTCCCAAAGTGCTGGGATTACAAGCTTGATGTGTATTTTTGTAAATGAAAAGTTTAGTATTGCTATTAAATACAACTTTCTGGCCACGTGCAGTGGCTCACACCTATAATCCCAGCGCTTTGGGAAGCCAAGGTAGAAGGATTTTTTGAGACCAGCCTGGGCAACGTAGTGAGACCCGATCTCTACAAAAAAAATACAAAAATTAGCCAGGCATGGTGGTGCCCATCTGTAGTGCCAGCTACTTTGGAGGCTGAGGTGGGAGGATTGCTTGCACCCAGGAGGTCAAGGCTGTAGTGAGCTGTGATCTTGCCACTACACTACAGCCAGGGCAACAGAGTAAGATGAGACCCTGTCTTAAAAAACAAAGTTTTTAACAGTTGTAACTCTAATAGATCTCAACCCTTATCTCTCTCTCTGTCTCTCTTTTTTTTTTTTTTTTTTTTGAGACAGAGTCTCTCTTTGTCACCCATACTGGAGTGTAGTAGCATGATCTCAGCTCACTGCAACCTCTGGCTCCTGAGTTCAAGCGATTCTTCTGCCTCAGTCTCCCAAGTAGCTGGCGTGTGCCGCCACACCTGACTGATTTTTTGTATTTTTGGTAGAGACCGGGTTTCACTATGTTGGTCAGGCTGGTCTCCAACTCCTGACCTCAGGTGATCTGCCGGCCTTGGCCTCCCAAAGTGCTGGGATTACAGGCATGAGCCACTGTGCCCGGCCTCCACCCTTATCTCTTAATTGACAAAAATGAAAAACTGGTCCGTTCATATCCTACATTAAGCTTGTCAGTGGCTTCAGAAACTCCTCAGTACTCTAATAATACTTAGAATAAAACTCAAACTCCTTTCCATGCCTTACAAAGCCCTTTGCGCAGTCTGTCTTCTGCCTGCTCTTCCAGCCTAATCTTTTATATCCCTTTTTCTCTTTTCACTGTACCCTATCAATGCTGTCCTACCAGGTTCCCAAGCAGAAGCTTGCTGCCTTGGACTTTATATTTGTTCCCACCCTTTACCATGACTGTCTCATTATTCAGAGTTCCACTAAAATGTTAGCCTCCTTAATTATATCTCTCCTACAGTTTCTTACTAAAAGCAAGTATCCATCCCCATTTCATTTGTTCATGATCATGAATGTCTGTGTTTGTTTTTACCTCACTATTGTCTGTCTCCTATGTTCTTTTCCCCCACTAGAATATAATCTCTAGAATGTAAGCTCCATGAGGGCAAGGAACTTGTCTGTCTTGTTTTGCATGGTGTACACAGTGCTTAGTTCCCTATGTGGCACATAGTATTTATTGGAAAGAAGAGCATGGACCTAGCAAGCCACAAACTGGGAGAGGATAGTGGCATGTATATAAGACCAAAAAGAATAAGAAAAAGACAAATTAGAAAATACCTCCTTTTCTGGGATCTTAGTTCTAGGGGTGAGGTATTATATCTGTTTATTAGAGAATTGGGACAGTTTATATGCAATTGAGGTCATATAGGCCAGCCCATCAAAATCTCTTAAGATTGTCGTGAGACTACTACAAGTAGTCTTATAAGACTACTAAGAGACCTCTTCCTCTTGTTGCCCTCTTCTATACTGATACAGTTGACCCTGCTCAGCCTAGTTGTGTTCAGGACCACTACTCCAAAGGGCATAGTACTCCATCCTAATCACATTCAGGCAGTTGCTACAGATTGAGGACCCTACCTTTTCTGGACTTGGATCCTATACAGTAGTCACCAGCCTATCCACAATTTCACTTTCCACAGTTTCAGTTACCCACAGTCAGCTGTAGTCCAAAAATATTCAATGGAAAATTTCAGAAATAATTCATAAATTTTACATTGCACACCAGTCTAGCATAGCATGATGAAATTTTGTGCTGTCCAACCTGATAGGTGAATCTTGTTGTCCAGCATATCCATGTTGTTACTTAGTCACCCTGTCGGTTATCAGATTGACTATCATGTTACCTCAGTGCATGTGCTCAGGTAACCCTGTTTTACTTAATAATGGCTCCAAAGTTGATGCTGGCATATAGTTATAATTGTTCTATTTTAGTATTAGTGATAGTTAATCTCTTACTGTGCCTAATTTGTAAATTAAACTTTATCACAGGTATTTATGTATAGGAAAAAACATACTATATATAGGGTTCAGCACTGTGGTTTCAGGCATCCACTGGGGTCTTAGAATGTGTCCTCCAAGGATAAGGAGGGACAACTGTACATCACAAATATCACTTATTGCACTCTACCAATGGCAGAGTGTTTGCAGACTTCAGCTGACTTAACGAATGGTGGTCCAGACACAGTGAAGCAGGAGAGCACCTATGGAGCCAAATGATGTTCAGTTGTGGTTGATTCTATCGCTAGTTACTTAGAAGTCCATAGAAGAAAATTTACCTGACTTGTAGGTTGGAAAACAGAGGTTCCTCTTAAAAGCGTCGTTGAGTTCTTAGCTTAAACAGCTCTGCCCCAAAGAGATCCCTCCTGTCTCAACCCAAAATAGCCTCTCAATTCTCTCCATATCAGATTTGCTTAATTTGTTCATATTTGCTATTCTTTTGTTTGTATATTTATTACCCAGCATACCTACAGTGGATTGTAAACATGTTAAGTATAGGGACCTTGTGTTGACATCTTTTTTTTTTTTTTTTTTTTTTTTGAGACGGAGTTTCACTCTTGTTACCCAGGCTGGAGTGCAATGGCGCAATCTCGGCTCACTGCAGCCTCCGCCTCCCTGGTTCAAGTGATTCTCCTGTCTCAGCCTCCTGAGTAGTTGGGATTACAGGCACATGCCACCACTCCCAGCTACTTTTTGTGTTTTTAGTAGAGATGGGGTTTCATCATGTTGTTCAGGCTGGTCTCAAACTCTTGACCTCAGGTGAGCCACCCACCTCGGCCTCCCAAAGTGCTAGGATTACAGGCGTGAGCCACTGCACCCAGCCGTGTTGACATCTTAATACCAGTGCTGAGGACAGTACCTAGCACATAGTGGATTTTCAGTACAATTGAATGATTGACATTAGAAGACCAATTTCTGAATATATCTTATGGTATGTTTTTTGTTTAATACATGATCAATATTAGTGACATGAACAATATCATGGAGATGGTACTTTATGGCTCTTTTGGGAAGTTTATTGGTGTTTTCTTTTTTTTTTTTTTTTTTTTTTTTTTGAGACGGAGTCTCGCTCTGTCGCCCAGGCTGGAGTGCAGTGGCCGGATCTCAGCTCACTGCAAGCTCCGCCTCCCGGGTTCACGCCATTCTCCTGCCTCAGCCTCCCGAGTAGCTGGGACTACAGGCGCCCGCCAGGTCGCCCGGCTAGTTTTTTGTATTTTTAGTAGAGACGGGGTTTCACCATGTTAGCCAGGATGGTCTCGATCTCCTGACCTCGTGATCCGCCCGTCTCGGCCTCCCAAAGTGCTGGGATTACAGGCTTGAGCCACCGCGCCCGGCCTATTGGTGTTTTCATCTGTCTACAATGAGAACTGAGAACTGAGCTTTGTTGGTTAGCCTAATGCACTCTCGTCTGAATTTCAAATGTTGAAACTGTCATCTCTGCCATTATAAGAAAACCAACAGATAACAAGCATACAAAATTACAGAACTTTGTTTTTAGTGAGACTCTTAGTTTACTTAAGGGGAATGTTTTTGTAAATGCAGTGTTTTTTCTGTTTACAGCCATCTCAATCAGTGACCACACTGCCCTTGCTCAATTCTGCAAAGAGGAGAAAATTGAATTCGTGGTTGTTGGACCAGAAGCACCTCTGGCTGCTGGTAAAGTTTGTTTCTGTTTATTGTTACAGTATATTCAGTGCAAACAGGAGCTTAGGGATCATCTAATTCAATTTAGTTTACAGATGAGAATTTGTAATATTATATTGGAAAAAGAACTTTCACTCTCGAAATTTATGGAGTCTAGATTTTTTTTCCCAAGCATCAATTATGTGATGAGTTAGAGATCAAATTTGCAGCCATGGAAAACATTTTATATGTCTTTATTCTGCTGTATTCTGGTGTGTGTTTAATAATCCACATATGCAAATATAACAACTTTTGATAGATTTGAATAACATGTTAGTAGCATTTTACGTCTATCCAGTAGGCAACATGAAAAAGTTAGTTATCCTCTGCCACCAGTCATCTGCCTTGTCTAGATGTAGATATAGTCTGATACTAATTCATCTTCAGGCTGAAAAGTTCCTGGGGAGACCTTGGTTCACCTAAGGCTACTGTTTTCATCCATAGGGATTGTTGGGAACCTGACGTCTGCAGGAGTGCGATGCTTTGGCCCAACAGCGGAAGCGGCTCAGTTAGAGTCCAGCAAAAGGTTTGCCAAAGAGTTTATGGACAGACATAGAATCCCAACTGCTCAATGGAAGGCTTTCACCAAACCTGAAGAGGCCTGCAGCTTCATTATGAGGTAAGTAAATGGTTGCCTGTGAAGGACAGTTGTTTAGTTGTGATATTTAAATACACAGGTCAATGGCCAGGTGCAGTAGCTCACCTGTAATCCCAGCACTTTGGGAGGCCGAGGCAGGTGAATCACTTGAGCTCAGGAGTTAGAGACCAACCTGGGTAACATGGTGAAACCCTGTCTCTACAAAAAATATAGAAAAAAAAATAGCCAGGCATGGTGGTGTGCACCTGTAGTCCCAGCTACTCTAAAGGCCAAAGTGGGAGGATCACTTCAACCCAGGAGGCGGAGGCTGTACTGAGCCAAGATTGCGCCACTCCACTGCAGCCTGGGTGACAGAGTGAGACCCTGTCTCAAAAAAATTAAATAAATATACAGGTTACTTCTGTGTTGAAAATGTAATGCTAGGTCCTTAGGCTGTCACAAGATTATGGTAAAATAATTATGGAAAAAGTTTTTTCAATAAATATTATGTGGGTTGTCTTTTTCCAGAACCAAAATAAAACAGGATTCTATGCATATAGAGTTTATACAATCTTGTGGCCTTGCAGGAAGGTGACATTTTTAATAAAATCTGAGTAGCTCCTCGGGGGTAAAATACACTTGGTTCTGCAGTTTTGCTCTCTTTTCACAGCCATGTTTTTGGTTTTTGGGTCCCTGCCCCCACTACCCCCCCAGTCTGAGACGGGGTCTGTTTCTGTCACCCAGGCTGGAGTGCAGTGGTGTGATCTTGGCTCACTGCGACCTCTGCCTCCTGGACTCAAGCAGTCCTCCCACCTCAGTCTCACAAGTAGCTGGGACAATGGGTACACACTACCACTCCCAGCTAGTTTTTGTATTTTTTGTGGAAGGCTGAGTTTTACCATGTTGCCCAGGCTGGTCTCAAACTCTCGAGCTCAAGAGATCCACGTCCCTCTGCCTCCCAAAGTGCTGGGATTACAGGCGTGAGCCATAACACTAGGTCTCACAGCCAGATTGACAAACACAGTGGCATCTTAAAACATAAAGAACATTGATTTTTTTTTTTATCATAAATAATTAACCAGAGTGAGTAATCATCACTTGGTCATCTGCCACCACTATTGCAATTTTATATTTCAAAATTAGGCATCCTTTGTTCTCTACTACGTGGAAAGCATTGAGCAATTAATGAGTGTTAGTAGACACATGCCTTTGCCCTTTTTTTGTTGACATTTCTGCTACCTGGTATGTTTTCCTTTCAGTTGTATCAGTTTCATTTTTTTTCATTCATATTCTACAGAGTTTCTTAAACACTGAATATTATCATTTCCTAGTAGCCAGATATCTTGAGCAAGTAAGTTTTGTTACTTACTTTGGGTAAGTCTCCTTCCAGACCCCCAGGCCCACTTAATTTAGTATGTGTACTCCCAGAAATGGTCTGTGTATGCTTATTGTTGTTATATAGCTGCATTTTCTACTTGAATGAGAGTACTGTTTGCTACTTTGTATCTTAGAGATTATACCATATGTACTCTATACATCTATTCTTCAAAGATATTGCCTATATAATCTCATGATAAATGAAAAAAGCAAAGTTATAGGTACTGTATGATTGCAACAATAAAGGAATATGTAGGGGAAAAACATCCTGGTGGGAAGTACATCAAAATGTGTTGGAATGATAAGTAATTTTTTTCATTCTGCTTTTCAGTCATTACTATAGCATATCGTTACAAAATCCCACAGCATTTTAAAATCTTGAGTTGTAATAGTTTGTTGGATGTTGAAGATTACTCTGTCTTTACAGTGCAGACTTCCCTGCTTTGGTTGTGAAGGCCAGTGGTCTTGCGGCTGGAAAAGGGGTGATTGTTGCAAAGAGCAAAGAAGAGGCCTGCAAAGCTATACAAGAGATCATGCAGGTAGGCTGAGTCTTCTGAAAAAATTTACCTTTCTATTCATACTGAATAAATACCCTTTTAAGTTTAAAAAATGTTCCTCACAATAAGGAAAATCTATTTTGCAAACACATGGGTAAGTTATTTTTTATAATTCCATATGTTATAATCCATCTCTATAAAATAGTTATTACAGATTTACACGGTAAACTAAACCATGATTGTATTATTTTGAAGTAAATTGTAACATCCTTTGTTGTCTGCCACTGAAAGAAAATCCTCAGACTTGGCCGGGCGCGGTGGCTCAAGCCTGTAATCCCAGCACTTTGGGAGGCCGAGACGGGCGGATCACGAGGTCAGGAGATCGAGACCATCCTGGCTAATATGGTGAAACCCCGTCTCTACTAAAAAATACAAAAAACTAGCCGGGCGACGAGGCGGGCGCCTGTAGTCCCAGCTACTCGGGAGGCTGAGACAGGAGAATGGCTTGAACCCGGGAGGCGGAGCTTGCAGTGAGCTGAGAGCCGGCCACTGCAATCCAGCCTGGGCGGCAGAGCAAGACTCCGTCTCAAAAAAAAAAAAAAAAAAAAAAAAAAAAAAGAAAATCCTCAGACTCTAGAACATATAAATAAATTATCAAGCCATCCATGAGGACAAAAGTATTTGTCCCATGTGTCCCGGGTCTAGGAGAAGTAAATTAATGAATGAATATGCTTTGTCTTTCGTGATCGATCTTTGTTGTTGTGGGTTTTCTGTCCTTGTAGAAATCTACTTTCACAGGCATTCTTTAGTATAGTTATTACAGCCAAACATGTATAATTATAATCGGAAGTGAGGATTAAGTGGTGATAATGAAAACATCTGTTTTTCCCATACATTATTTGAAACTGGATCACCAAATCTTCAGGAGAATATTAGAGATATGTTTATTCCATCTGTACCAATGTTTGCTGCACTATTGCCACATTAAAAATAGGAAACATTTATATGTTCCCTTTGAGTCTTTCTGAAAGGGAAAGAAAAATTGCAGTACTCACTGGTTCATAATACAAATGCTGGATAATGCTAAAAGTCAACTAAGTAAATATTGAAAACTTACCAAACCTCTTTTTTTTTTTTTAAAAAAAAAAAAAAAAAACTTACAATCAGGAGAAAGCCTTTGGGGCAGCTGGAGAAACAATTGTCATTGAAGAACTTCTTGATGGAGAAGAGGTGTCTGTATGTATATCCATCTTTTTGGCTTCTGTAGTGTATAAGAAGCTGTCATCTGACCTATGTACGCAGAAAAGACTTGATATACTCTGATTGCTTCATCTAGAAACGTAAACCCAGCAGTTACAAAGGAATTTGTATACCTTTATTGTTGGGGGGTGCAAATGAAAAAAGAATTGATCCTCTGTTAGTCATCCCTAGTGTGTTAGTGGGGGCATTTGGACTTATATCACACATTATTGAGGTTCTGAATTAATTCAAACATTCATGCTTTTTCTTTCACATACAGTTTATTGCAAAAAAAATAAAGTCACCTCAAACCAAGTTTTAATGCCTGGAAACTTGAAGTGGGGAAAAGGTTGAAATCTTTTACTTTGCGAGTAGCTTGGTTTTTTTCTAACTTACCTAAAAAATTACAAATCCTTCAGAAGTTGAGTACATTGTGATTCTTGATGTATGTAATTTAATGTTATTGATGTTTCAGTTCATTTTTCTGAAAAAAAAAAAAAAAAAAAAAAAAACTTTTCCTCAAAGAAGTAAGGGACATATAGTTTGCCTTACTGAATTTCTTTTTTTACTTTTTCACAGTTAACATAAATGGACTATTTTGTTTTCTTTATAGTGTCTGTGCTTCACTGATGGCAAGACTGTGGCCCCCATGCCCCCGGCACAGGACCATAAGCGATTACTGGAGGGAGATGGCGGCCCTAACACAGGGGGAATGGGAGCCTATTGTCCGGCCCCTCAGGTACTTCCTGAAGACTCTGCTAAAGTCTTGTAGTAGTTTGGTTTTCTCAGAGAACTCTTAGATGATACTTTATATTTTGTTTTGTTTTCTGTTTGTTTGTTTGTTGCTATAAATTGTTACTAATCAGCAATTAAATGAAGAGTATCTTTTCTGGTCTCTAAAACTAACTTTTCCTAAAAGCCTTTTTTGAAGAACCAAAATAAACCAATCTATAGTATGGATTGAATAGATCCTCCTATTCCCTCCTCTCTACACCCAATTTTTAACACATGGGAGCCTGTTGTGGTCTTGGATTCATCTTTGGATATCCGTAGTTCAGCACAAAAGTGTTGTCTGTGTGTATCTGTGTGTGAGTGATGTGAATCGAGAACCAAGTCAGATCAGAATTTGTTCTGATCTTTCTACTTCGTAACAGAGAACACATTTCCAAACAATTTCTGCACAGTTTTTGTTTTTGTTTTTTGAGACGGAGTCTTGCTCTGTCACCAGGCTGGAGTGCAATGGAAAGATCTTGGCTCTCTACACCCTCCACCTCCCAGATTCAAGCAATTCTCCTGCCTCAGCCTCCCGAGTAGCTGGGACTACAGGCACGCACCACCACGCCAGGCTAATTTTTGTATTTTTAGTAAAGGTGGGGTTGCACCATATTGGCCAGTGTATGGTCTCAATCTCTTGACCTTGTGATCTGCCTGCCTCAGCCTCCCAAAGTGCTGCGATTACAGGTGTGAGCCACCACGCCTGACCTTCTACACAGTTTTTATTAGGAATTTGTGTTGTTGGCATATATTACCAGTAGGTTAGCCATCCAGAAACTCATCCATTCTTTTCATTGATGATAGTCATAATTGTTTGTGCTAATATAGTGCCCCTTTACATATTTTTCTTGCTTAAAAGATTAAAAATAGGCTGGGCATGGTGGCTCACACCTGTAATCCCAGCACTTTGGGGGGCCGAGGCGGGTGGATCACCTGAGGTCGGGAGTTTGAGACCAGCCTGACCAACACAGAGAAACCCCATCTCTACTGAAAATACAGAAATTAGCCTGGCACGGTGGCAAATGCCTATAGTCCCAGCTACTCGGGAGGCTAAGGCAGGAGAATCACTTGAACTCGGGAGGCAGAGGTTGTGGTGAGCCAAGATTGCGCCATTGCACTCCAACCTGGACAACAAGAGCAAAACTCCACCTCAAAAAAAAAGAAAGATTAAAAATAAACTTCATTTTTTTTAAAGACTTCATAAGTGTAGGTCAGCCGGGCATGGTGGTTCACACCTATAATCCCAACACTCTTATTAAAACTACCATTTGGTCATAGTGGATTCTAGGAACTATCTCTGGGTCTAATTTTTACAATTATATTCATAAGTCCAGATTCTTACCTATATAGGCTTATAAAATATGCAGCGTATACTGGGAAAGATACAAAGAAGCCTTAGGGTAGGAGAGAACTTCTTTCATTTCTGTTATGTTTTGGGAAATTATTTTTGGCTAGTTCTTTTAAAGGTGTGTGTTCTTGAAAATCATAAAGCTAAAATACCTACTTGATGTCATTGTGAAGGTTGAGAAAGTTTAAATTTTTCAAGTTCAAAGTGCTCAGCCTGTTTCAGGTAGTAAAAAAATGAGTTATCCTCATCATCCCCTTCTGTTGTCCCATGTAATACCTCTTAGACACTTTAAGTTACCTGTTACATTTAAGTGTTTCTGCATGTTCTCCAGGTTTCTAATGATCTATTACTAAAAATTAAAGATACTGTTCTTCAGAGGACAGTGGATGGCATGCAGCAAGAGGGTACTCCATATACAGGTAGGCCCACTCACGTTACTATGGAAGCCACCTATAGAGTAACTTTCCACTTTTGATAAAACTTATTTTCCATTCTCTTTTTTTCACCAGTTTTTAATGGACCATTTTTTTAATGTTAATGATTTTTCCAAAACTTTGATTATTAGAAGTTTATGTAGTAGATTTTATATTTGTAATACAGTGTCTTCATTACAGATTTTCTTTTTCTCTCTCTTTTTTTTTTTTTTTTTAATGAAGGTATTCTCTATGCTGGAATAATGCTGACCAAGGATGGCCCAAAAGTTCTAGAGTTTAATTGCCGTTTTGGTGATCCAGAGTGCCAAGTGGGTAAAAATATCAAAGTATTACTTAGTAGAAGATATGTGTTATTTTAATCTTGGAATTTGTCAGCCTGGAAGTAATTACCTTTGGGAAGTCCGTGCAAGTTCTGCTAGTACCCCAGTGAATAAAATGTTTAAGGAAAACTAAAATTGATCTCACCTGCCATGTGGATTATGTTTTTCCAGGTGATCCTCCCACTTCTTAAAAGTGATCTTTATGAAGTGATTCAGTCCACCTTAGATGGACTGCTCTGCACATCTCTGCCTGTTTGGCTAGAAAACCACACCGCCCTAACTGTTGTCATGGCAAGTAAAGGTTATCCTGGAGACTACACCAAGGGTGTAGAGATAACAGGTGAGTGTCAGGGAGCAAGAGGCTGGAGTACAACGTGACAAGTGCCAGCGCCACAGCAGACTTCCCTCCCTCCTTCCTGTCCAAAGGCAGATCTCTGTGACCCCTAGCAGGCTATAGTTTGGCCACTCTCAGTGCTCCAGTAGTGTATTTGGGAGTTTCCTTTTTTTTTTTTTTTTTTTTGAGATGGACTCTAGCTCTGTCGCCCAGGCTGGAGTGCAGTGGTACGCTCTCGGCTCACTGTAACCTCCCCTTGGGTTCAAGTGATTCTTCTGGCTCAGCCTCCCAAGTAACTGGATTACAGGTGTGCACCACCAGGCCCAGCTAATTTCTGTATTTTTAGTAGAGATGGGGTTTCACCATGTTGGCCCAGCTGGTCTTGAACTCCTGACCTCAAGTGATCCGCTCACCTCGTCCTCCCAAAGTGTTGGGATTACAGGCGTAAGCCACCATGCCCAGCCTCCAATAGTGTATTTAATTCAACAACCTCATAAACTGTCTTGCCCAGACACCAAGTCCATTGCCTTATGAATCCCATGCATGGCAGCTAGGCAGTTAGGAACTGATTGCTTTTGAATATGGACAAAGAAAGAAATGGGCCAGAACCAAGATCCCTTGCATTGGTGAAATTTCCCTAAGATTGAAATAACAAGTGTGTAATAGTTCTACCAGAGCAATATTGAGTTTTACTGATACTGGCAGGCAGAGTAGGCATTCAGAATCACTAAATGGCTTTGTGTTGTAAAAACACACACAGAAGATGTATATTAACAAACTACCAAATAGGACGCTGAGAAGAGAAATAGAGATGGAAAAAGAAAACCACCGGGAGATAAAAGAATGTTTTTCTAAAAATTAAGAAAAAGTGTTATCTTTATATAAACTGTCCCCTTTGGCCCCTTTAGAATTTAGAATACATAGTCTAATAATGTTTTAAGTATAAAGCTGTATCTGAGAGCTTAAAATAATTCAAAATACAATGAAGCAGTAGGAATTTGGGGCTGACCCCAAAACTTAAGCCGAGTTTGTCTTAAAATGGTACAAGTGTTATATTACTGAAAAGATTACTTATGTTTTGCATTTTACTGATCATATTGGTTATATTGAAAAGAAAGAAACTTAAGTCTCATGGTCTGGTTAAAAAAAAAATCGAAAAAGAAAAAAGAAACAGCTTTAATTGAATAACTGTGATGAAAACAAGTTCCTTTACAGGCCAGGCACTGTGGCTCACACCTATAATCCTAGCACTTCAGGAGGCTGAAGCGGGCGGATCACTTGAGGTCAGGAGTTCGAGACCAGCGTGGCCAACATGGTGAAACCCTGTCTCTACTAAAAATACGAAAACAATTAGCCAAGTGTAGTGGTGCATGCATGTAATCCTAGCTACTCAGGAGGCTGAGGTGACAGGATGGCTTGAACTCAGAAGGTAGAGGTTGCAGTGAGCTGAGATCGCACCACTGCACACTCCAGCCTGGGTGACAGAGCGTCTCTCTCAAAAAGAAAAGGAAGTTCTCTTACTCTTAAGGAAAAGATTAATGTGATCAGATGCAGGATTCTTCTTTCTTTCCTCATTAAACAATTGCTTTTATAATGAGATTGACGATAACACAAGAATTTAGGTTGTCATCCTAAAATAGCAGACAGTTCTTAGGAGAAAGATCTATTTACTATTATATTACATTGAGACCTGTCAGGGCCGGGCGCAGTGGCTCACGCCTATAATCCCAGCACTTTGGGAGGCCAAGGCGGGCAGATCAGAAGGTCAAAAGATTGAGACCATCCTGGCCAACATTTTGAAACCCCGTCTCTACTAAAAATACAAAAAGTACCTGGGCACGGTGGTGCATGCCTGTAGTCCCAGCTACTCATGAGGCTGAGGAAGAATTGCTTGAACCCAGGAGGCAGAGGTTTGCAGTGAGATCGCGCCACTGCACTCAACAGAACGAGACTCAGTCTCAAAAAATAAAAGAAGACCTGTCTGATAGGGAAGATTCTTTTAAGTGAGATAAAGATCTTTAATTTTTAATTTTTATGTATTTATTTATTTTGAGACAGGGTCTCACTCTATTGCTGGGTTTGGAGCAGTGGTGCGATCACACCTCACTGCAGCCTCAAACTCCCAAATTCAAGTGGTCCACCTCAGCCGGTGTGTGCCACCACACTTGGCTATTATTTATGTATGTATGTATGTAGAGACGAGGTCTTGCTCTGTTGCCCAGGCTGGTCTCGAACTCATGGACTCAAGCAATCTTTCCCTCAGCCTCCCAAAGTGCTGGGATTAGAGGCCTGAGCCACCGTACCTAGCCAAGTTTTAGAAAAGAGAAAAAACTTGTGGAAATTATAAATCACTTCACAGTGTGAAATACTGTTGCTATTTCAAATCATATGTCAAATATGCTCTTTTCTAGGGTTTTCTGAGGCTCAAGCTCTAGGACTGGAGGTGTTCCATGCAGGCACTGCCCTTAAAAATGGCAAAGTAGTAACTCATGGGGGTAGAGTTCTTGCAGTCACAGCCATCCGGGAAAATCTCAATTCAGCTCTCGAGGAAGCGAAGAAAGGACTAGCGGCTATAAAGTTTGAGGGAGCAATTTATAGGAAAGACATCGGCTTTCGTGCCATAGCTTTCCTCCAGCAGCCCAGGTAAAACTCTAAGCAAGTTAGCTGTAGTGCCATTTCAGAAACTGGCCTAAATGGCTATGTAGAACACTTCATTGACTGTATAATAAGTCATTCAGTATTCTTTTCTCTCTATGGGACTGATACAATCTTGGTTTGTATTTTGTTTGAATCAAAACTGGTTACAGTAATATTCAAATTAAATGGGAAAAACTTCATGATAGCTTAAGTTTGGAAAGTTTAGCAAAATCACAATGGTACTGATTTTTACTTATTTTGTATTTTTTTAATTTTTTTAAATTTTTTGAGACAGGGTCTCCCTCTGTCGCCCAAGTTCTCATGTCTTAGCCTCCCAAGTAGCTGGGACTGCAGGCGCAGGCCACCACACCTGGCTGATTTTTTTGTATTTTTTGTAGAGATGGGGTTTCACCATGCTGCCAAGGTTAGTCTCAAACTCCTGGGCTCAAGTGATCCTTCTGCTTTGGCCTCCCAAAATGCTGGGATTATAGGCATGAGCCACTGCACTTGGCCTGATACTGATGTTTATTCCTTGCTTTATCACATAGTATTGTATTTGAAACATAGTTCATGGTTTTATCAAAGAACTCAAGATGAGAATATTGGTCATCTAACTTCGTAATTTGATTTGATTATACTATAAATTTTGACAGTCTCATTTTATCACTGTGTTTGTATCTGTTACTAAAATGTATTTTTTGACCTCTTACTGATGCATTGTTGGTATGTAAAAACTGTTGACTTGTAAAATCAATAAAGTCTTAGTTGGAAATGTATGTTTTGATTTCTTTCTTTCTTTCTTTCTTTTTTTTTTTTTTTTTTTTGAGACAGAGTTTTGCACTTGTTACCCAGGCTGAGTGCAGTGGCGTGATCTCGGCTCACCACCACCTCCACCCCCCGGGTTCAAGTGATTGCCCTGCCTCAGCCTCCCAAGTAGCTGGGATTACAGGTGCCTGCCACCGTGCCCAGGTAATTTTTGTGTTTTTGGTAGAGATGGGGTTTCACCTTGTTGGCCGGGCTGGTCTCAAACTCCTCAACTCGGGTGATCTGCCTGCCTCAGCCTCCCAAAGTACTGGGATTAACAGGCGTGAGCCACCGCACCTGGCCTGATTTCTTGAAAATATATCACATTTACTATTGTTCATGAAGTTCATTTATGGATAATGAATAAATTTTAAGACAAAATTTTTTACCAACTTAATTCAAGCTATACTGTTACCAAGAGGCAGATATTTTAAGTTTAAACAGATTTTCCAAGAATTGAGAACATTAAAATGCCATGCTAAAAATTTATTTTTCATTTAAAAATGACTAGATTCCATTGAAATGACCTGTTTGAAGGGACTGCAATCTCAATTCTAGTCTGAATTATTTAAGTTATAAAGATGAAAAAATTGAGATGCCACAGTGTTAGTTGCTACCAGAGAAAAAGTTTTTTAAAATCAGTCTTTGTTTCCTATCTGAGAGTGACCCTGGGCTGCTGTCTTTATTTGAGTTAACTGCCAATGCCCTCAACTGTATTCTGGCACCTTGGTTTTTTATTATTTTTTTTTATTTTATTTTGTATGCTTTTTAAAAAGACACTTCTATAAAAGCAAGGCAGCTTGTTTTTAATAAAACACCTATTTCTTCATGTATCACTGCATACCAGCAGGCCAGAGTTCTCATTTTTGCAAGTCAAGACTACAAAATCTGCAGTGCCATTCACAGATTTGATCTCTAAATGTGCTGCTCCGACTTGTAGGTCCTATACAGAAGGAAATGATGCACTGAATATCTTTGCCTGGTTTTGCTTTTGTCATAGTGTTTCTTACAGTCCTCAGCTATTAGGAAACAGATACAGTTATATATTATTGCAATTAAGAACTCAGTTTATTTAGGGGTACTTGTGTACAGTTTTTACAAACCTGATTTTCATTTTTTTGACTTGATTAGGCATTCCTCTCTTGTTCATACCAAAAGTAAACTGAGAAAAGTTGTAGCAAAATATCAGTATGTCTACTTTTAAATAGATGGTTGCCAGGGTCTGGGGGTAGTGGGGAATGGGGAGTCATTTAATTGGGACAGAGGTTCAGTTTTACAAGATAAAGGGTTATGGAAATGGATGATGGGGCTGGGTGCATAACATTATCATTGTATTCAATACCATTGAACTTAAAAATGGTTAAGATGCTGAACTTCATGTTGTGTATATTTTACCTTAATAAAAAAATAGTTTAAATCAGTATATTTAGCAGCCTGTAAGAAGTACTTCTGGAAGAAATAGGTGATTGAGTTAGAATAGCGGTTCTCAGGGATGATGTAATCAAATCAGCTGGGGAGATTGTTCAAACTCATTTCAATTCCCAGAGCCTGCCCTAGACCAGTTAAATCAGAATCTGTATAGATGGGGCCCAAGCACTGACATTAAAAAATTTTAAGCACTTTAGGGGATGTGAAAATCACTGGGGAGGCCGGGCGCGGTGGCTCAAGCCTGTAATCCCAGCACTTTGGGAGGCCGAGACGGGCGGATCATGAGGTCAGGAGATCGAGACCATCCTGGCGAACACGGTGAAACCCCATCTCTACTAAAAATACAAAAAACTAGCCGGGCGACGAGGTGGGCGCCTGTAGTCCCAGCTACTCGGGAGGCTGAGCCAGGAGAATGGCGTGAACCCGGGAGGTGGAGCTTGCAGTGAGCTGAGAGCCGGCCACTGCACTCTAGCCTGGGCGACAGAGCGAGACTCCGTCTCAAAAAAAAAAAAAAAAAAAAAGAAAATCACTGGGGATACCTTCTGCTTTAAATAATATTTTAAGATTAAAATAATTTTCCCTGGTGTTTAGGTGATGACTTGTTTTTGATTCTTTAGGGGTTTGACTTATAAGGAATCTGGAGTAGACATTGAAGCTGGAAATATGCTGGTCAAGAAAATTCAGCCTTTAGCAAAAGCCACTTCCAGATCAGGTCAGTGATCCTATACTTTGCTAATTCATTAACGTTGATATATATTGTGAATGGATTTGGGTTTTATATTTAACAGGAATTTTTCCAAAGTAATATTTGGTTACTGTAAGTTTTGCCCCGCTTAAGCCAAACCCAGTCTTCTGCTTTCTTGTCTTTAATATTAAGGAAAGTGTTTATCATCTGTGATGTTAAACTCAAAAAGATATGTATGCTCCTTTACTCTTTTTTTTTTTTTTTGAGATGGAGTCTTGCTCTGTCTCCCAGGCTGGAGTGCAATGGCACCATCTTGGTTCACTGCATCTTCTGCCTCCTGGTTTCAAGCGATTCTCCCACCTCAGCCTCCCGAGTAGCTGGGATTATAGGCACCCACCATCATGCCTGGCTAATTTTTGTATTTTTGTAGAGACATGATTTCACCATGTTGGCCAAGCTGGTCTTGAACTCCTGACCTCAGGCGAGCCGCCCACCTCAGCCTCCCAAAGTGCTGGGATTACAAGCGTGAGCCACCACGTCTGGCTGGTCCTTTACTATTTAATTACTTTCTTAATCAATTCTTTGAGCACATAGTGCAGTCTCTCATAGGAAGGGCATCTCTTGTTTCAACCATTCTTATGAAGAAGTGGTATGTTTATATGTTATATAAACATATTAACATATTATATGTTATATTAACATGTTACATGTTAATCTGTTAAATGATTACATTCTCCCAGTTGATTTGATTATGTCATTTCTGAGAACAGCTGTTCCAGTCATCTATTTCTTCCAGAAGTATGTCTCAGGCTGCTAAATATACTGATTTTTTTAAACTAGTAGACATTTAAATAATTACATGTTTAATCTATTAAAATGTAGCAAGTAATTAATTTCCTCTCCAACAGGCTGTAAAGTTGATCTTGGAGGTTTTGCTGGTCTTTTTGATTTAAAAGCAGCTGGTTTCAAAGATCCCCTTCTGGCCTCTGGAACAGATGGCGTTGGAACTAAACTAAAGGTAATCAGACACCTTTGTGAATAAAGGCCTTTTATGAAAGATAAGAGGAAATTTACTGTATGTCAAATATATATTTTTCTTCTCTTGACATAATACGAGCTAAAAAGGACCGTACCAAATAACCGTGTAAAATGGCTAAAATATCTGCACATTTCTAATAACAAATTATTATTTAGATTATATTTGGATGGAAAGGTACTTTAGAGGATAAAGGGGATACTTTTAGACCAAGCAGCTTGTCAGAATTTTGTGTTCTTTTGTTTTTAGGTGTTAAGAGCAGCTAGCCAAATGGATAAGATACAACTTTGAACTTATTCCCTAATGTGGATGTTTATATTGTTCTTATATAGATTGCCCAGCTGTGCAACAAACATGATACCATTGGTCAAGATTTGGTAGCAATGTGTGTTAATGATATTCTGGCACAAGGAGCAGAGCCCCTCTTCTTCCTTGATTACTTTTCCTGTGGAAAACTTGACCTCAGTGTAACTGAAGCCGTTGTTGCTGGAATTGCTAAAGCTTGTGGAAAAGCTGGATGTGCTCTTCTTGGTATGACCAGCCATTTTAATCAATAACATATCTTTCTTATTGTATTTTAGCCCTATGTAAAAATGTGATTGGTGCCAATATAACTGGCAAGGGAGACTGTATATCACAAGATGCAGCAAATGAAATATAGGTAAAACTACTTGAATTAAATTTAGAGCCTGCTACCTTCAAAGCCCTCCTCAAGGGTTTGTCCACTAGACCTGTACTCCTAAACTGTCAGGCAGGCCTTATCTTTCTTCCCAATTTTTGGCCACCTTTTAACATCTGCGTCAGTCTCAGTAGCCTCCTCAACAAACAGGTCTAGGAGTTATTTCCTCCCTATTGGCCCTACGGTAGAGGCAGATGGGTTCCTGGCATTCCGGGTCTTAACTAAAGCCAAATTTTCCCATAGAGGGACATAAATAATATATGCCCAAGTTTTATAGAAGTATCTTTAACTATACATGAAATATTTCAGCAAAATGAATCTATAGGTTGATCAAGGAACAAAACAACCACTTTTTTTTATTAAAAAAAAAAAGGGTCTCTCTCTGTCACCCAGGTTGGAGTGCAGTGGTTCAATCACAGCTCACTGCAGCCTTGACCTCCTGGGTTCAAGGGATCCTCCTGCCTCAGCCTCCCAAGTAGTTGGGAACTACAGGCATGTGTCACCACACCCAGCTAATTTTTGTACTTTTTGTAGAGATGGGGTTTTGCCATATTGCCCAGGCTGGTCCTTGAATTGCTGGGCTCAAGCTATCTGCCCATCACAGCCTCCCAAATAAACTGCCTCTTTTATATGACCATTTAAACCAGAAATTGTGCCATCTTGCATCCCCACATGTGTGCACCTAATCTCAGCTGGTCTACCCAAGACCCCTTGAGCACCACCCTAGTCCTCCACATGACCCTTTTCCACTCTGACAAGATGAAAGAAACAACCAAACTGCAGCCACAATTACATATTGATGGAAAAGGAACAAAAAGAAGGTGGCTCAGCTACAGCAGATGACAAAAACTTCAGTTCTCCTTAAGAAGTTAAGGGTAAACAATATCTCTGGTATTGAAGAGGTGAGTATGTTTACAAATGAAGGACCAGTGATCCACTTTAACAACCCTCAAATGCTGGTAGCATTTCTCTGGGGCAGTAAACACTTTCACCATTACAGGCGATGCTGAGACAAAGCAGCTGACAGAAATGCTACCAGCATCTTAAACCAGCTTGGTGCAGACAGTCTGACTAGTTTAAGGAGACCGACTGAAGCTGTGCCCAAACAGTCTGTGGATGGAAAAGCACTGCTTGCTACTGGAGGGGATGATGATGATGAAGTTCCAGATCTTGTGAAGAGTTTTGATGAGGCTTCTAAGAATGAGGCAAACTGAATTGAGTCAACTTCTGAAGAAGAAAAAATGTGTGAAGTAACTAGGAGCTGCTATTTTACATTATGACTGCTTTCTAAAATAGTTTATGGATCTGATAAAATCTAGATCTCTAAGATTTTAAGCCCCATTCCCCTTGGACACTGCAGCTCTTTTCAGTTTTTGCTTATATATATATTTTTTTCTTTTTGAGATGGAGTCTCGCTCTGTGGCCCAGGCTGGAGTGCAGTGGCACAGTCTCGGCTCACTGCAACCTCCACCTCCCGGGTTCAAGCAGGTCTCCTGCTTCATCCTCCAAGTAGCTGGGATTACAGGCATAAGCCACCACACCTGGCTAATTTTTGTGTTTTTAGTAGAGACAGGGTTTGGCCATGTTGGCCAGGATAGTCTCGAACTCCTGACCTGATCCACCTGCCTCAGCCTTCCAAAGTGCTGGGATTACAGGTGTGAGCCACCATGCCCAGCCCACAATTTATTCTTCGTAGCTAATTAAGCTAAAGAAGCCTGGGAATAAAGTTTGAAACAAACAAAAATTGCCTTTCAACCACCATTTAGAACACAGTTTCTAATTTGGAGTCTGCCTATACCTTACATCTTGACGTGATATAATTGTAAGTAAAATGCTATACTTTTTAAGCTAGGGTATTTGGAGTTGGGCAGTCCTGGTTAAGTCACTTCTTTAAGGCTGTACCATCAGCTGAAAAATGGACTGATTAAAGATCAAATATATATGAAACAATTTTGAAACTAAACAGCTATAGAAATGATGTTATATTCAACTGAGCATTCATTCTGTGAAAGCAGTAGTGTTTGGATGCTGCATACATGCTTGCAGAGGTGTTACCTAATCTCACCCTTTGTGGAAACGAGTGCTATTTCTCCTGAAATCTTGCTTGGTGGAAAGTTCTGTTAGACAGCTGGTAGAGTACATTTTCTTAAATGTTTGCAGTACATAGCCATGTGTTAATTGTTCATGTTAAGAGTAGCCTGTGCCACTGTTTCCTAGACAGATTTATAAATACTCTGATTGGTTTGCTCTTGTCTTATCCCACCAGGAGGTGAAACAGCAGAAATGCCTGACATGTATCCCCCTGGAGAGTATGACCTAGCTGGGTTTGCCGTTGGTGCCATGGAGCGAGATCAGAAACTCCCTCACCTGGAAAGAATCACCGAGGGTGATGTTGTTGTTGGAATAGCTTCATCTGGTCTTCATAGCAATGGATTTAGCCTTGTGAGGAAGATTGTGACAAAATCTTCCCTCCAGTACTCCTCTCCAGCACCTGATGGTTGTGGTGACCAGACTTTAGGTAAACTCCCTCATGTTTAAACTGTCCTGCTTGGACATGTCTGAGGAAGCATTTAGTGGTTTTAGTCTCTCATTACTTAGAGCTAAAAGGGAGTGAATTACCTTGGTTTGCTACGTGGTCATTATTGTAGAACTGGTGTCATTCTCCAGAGTTGATTTTTATGTTTTGGTTTTCTATTCATAGGCTAAGTTTTTATCTTCTCTTTTCAACATACAGGGGACTTACTTCTCACGCCAACCAGAATCTACAGCCATTCACTGTTACCTGTCCTACGTTCAGGACATGTCAAAGCCTTTGCCCATATTACTGGTGGAGGATTACTAGAGAACATCCCCAGAGTCCTCCCTGAGAAACTTGGGGTAGATTTAGGTAAGATCACTAAAACAAACTTCTGTTCAGAAAATTGCTAAGGAAAAAAATGCATTGTGCGAGAAAACTATGGGTAGTTAGTGTACACATGATTACACATGGAAAATTCTTAATCATTGGGGGTTTTGGGAGGGAAAAACTCGTTGACCTTTTTCTATCTCCTTTTGCTTCATTCTCTCTATTTATAAGACATAAAATATTGTCATGTAATTGGCTTACATAAAGTTGAAGTACTCTAAGCAGATCCTCCAAGGGGATTGGTAACTTCAAGCTCTATTAAGATGGAGCCCTACACACCAGGAAAGGAAATGTTAGCTATTAAGTAATCCATATGCGAGATAAAAGCACCTAAACCAAGGCATAGAGAAGGGAGACACATTGGAGAATCATTTTATGCTTAGAAGTAAAAAGTCTCAGGTTTCTAGTTAAGCAGGTGAGTAGGTGATAACATCATTAACATAGGAAGAAGAGTAAGTTTGGAGTAGAAGGTTTTTAAATCTTCAGTGTGTTTATTCCAAGGTGACTGTGAGCAGAAGTTGAAGTCAGGCTGAAGATAAATTGGGTGGTATTTGCACATAGTAATAGTTATAGCCAAGAGAATGAGGGGGAGACCAAAAGGTTGTTTCTCAAAGTAGAGTGACTGTAAAGAACAGTCCAAAGCAGAGGGTAAACCATATAAAAGTATTATCATCAAATCAACCTGGATTTTTTCTTTCTTTTTTTTTTTTTTTTTTTGAGACAGAGTCTCACTCTGAAGCCCAGGCTGGAGTGTAATGGTGCGATCTTGGCATCTTGGCTCACTGCAAACTCCACCTCCTGGGCTGAAGCAGTTATCCTGCCTCAGCCTCCCATGTAGCTAGGATTACAGGCACCCACCACCACGCCCAGCTAATTTTTGTATTTTTAGTAGAGACAGGGTTTCACCTTATTGGCCAGGCTGGTTTCGAATTCCTGGCCTCAAGTGATCCGCCCGTCTCAGCCTCCCAAAGTCCTGGGATTACAGGCGTGAGCCACCACGCCCAGCCCCAAGGTAGGATTTTAACGTGACACTGGTCCACAGTGTCAGGTACAGCACAGAAATCTAGAATAAGCACTAGAAAAAGACTTGTGTATTTTAGAGTTAGGTCAAAAGGCAGTTTGCTGGTCATAGATACCACCCACTAGATTGTTGTGGCAGAGTTGTAGAGACAGTGGGTAGAGATTTCTGTTTGAAGAAACCTACTAGTAAAAGGGAAGTGGAATAATTTTATACATGCAGCAAAAGTGAGGGACAGAGTCCTCCCTCCCTGTGTTTTTGTTTTGTGATGGAGTCTTGCTCTGTCACCAGGCTGGAGTGCAGTGGCGCAATCTTGGCTCACTGCAACCTCCGCCTCCGGGATTCAAGTGATTCTCCTGCCTCAGCCTCCCAAGTAGCTGGGACTACAGGTGCCCACCACCACATCCGGCTGATTTTTGTATTTTTAGTAGAGGTGGGGTTTCACCATGTTGGCCAGGATGGTCTAGATCTCTTGACCTAATGATCCACCCACTTTGGCCTCCCAAAGTGCTGGGATTACAGGCATGAGCCACTGTGCCCAGCCCCTCCCTCCCTTGTTTTTGTAGAATAAAGTCAGAGAAACTTTTCCAGCTACAGTCAACTAATACACATTGGCTTGAAGGAGTAGAAACTGAGGGAGTTTACATAAAATAACTTCCCTGTGAAGTATTAGTGAAATGAGCAGGCCTGGGGTGGAGCTTGAAGAGAGAAGTAGATAAAGCAGTCAAGGTCAAACAGGAATGAGACAGCGAGCAGGACTGAAGGCACAGGTGAAGCTGAAGCTGCTCATGTAGTTTCTCTCCCAGAGTAAAAGCCTGTATATGGCCTTGAAGCAAGAACAGAAAAATAGATTGGTTAGGTTGATCCAGCTGAAGCAAGCAGGTATTGGGGTCATTCATGGGGGAGAAGCAGTCAGAGAGATAGAGGTGAGTAGATTTGGTGAGCTAACCCAAGAGTCAGACCGTATGTGAAGCTCGGAGAGAACTGAAGAGTCAGGTAGGTTATGTGGAAGTGAGGAAATCAGCAAGGGAAGCTGGGAGAGTGGTCCCGCTGAAGATGGGATTTCAGTCTAGTCAGGGAAGCAAGACAGACAGGCCAGGCCAGGCCAGGCTGAGTGGGAGTCTCTTCCAGGTCCATGGACTGAGCATAGTAAGGAGTTGAAGGATTTATAGGAGGGTGAAACTAGGGGTTTAAGACCTTCCTTGGGTAGAAATGCTTTCTGATGAGCATATATAAGAACCTTAATAAGTTTTTCATTCATCATCCTTTTCAAGTAGTTAAAAACAGTGGCCTGCTGATGAATGGGGAAAGGAACAGGACTGATTTGTGCATTTGCCAGTTTCTGTGGTATAAATACTCCCATCATAGCTGCTTTAAAAATGGCTGTTTACGGTGAAACCCCATCTCTACTAAAAAATAGCCGGGCGAGGTGGCGGGCGCCTGTAGTCCCAGCTACTCGGGAGGCTGAGGCAGGAGAATGGCATGAACCCGGGAGGCGGAGCTTGCAGTGAGCTGGGATCTGGCCACTGCACTCCAGCCTGGGTGACAGAGCGAGACTCCGTCTCAATAAAAAATAAAAAAAAAAAAAAAAAAAAAAATGGCTGTTTAACAGTCTCTACAAGCTGGCTCTAGCACAGCACTAGTTAAAAACAACATAGTAGTCACCTCATTAAGAAACTGAAAGTTGATATAGCCATATTCCTGAAAGCAGTTATATTTTGAGTTACACAAATGTCTGTATTCCAGTAAAAGCCATTGCACAACTCCTTGCATCCAGCCTCTAAAGTTTCTTCCAGGAATCATACTTTGACAACAGATTTAAGTAAGGGCTTCTGGGATTTTTGTTTGTTTGTTTTTTATTGAGACAGAGTCTCATTCTGTCGCCCCAACTGGAGTTCAGTGGTGTGATCACAGCTCACTATAGCCCCAACGTCCTAGGTTCAAGTGATCCTCCCACCTCAGCCTCCTGAGTAGCTGGGACCACAGGTACACGCCACCACACTTGGCTATTTTTTGTATTTTTAGTAGAGACAGGGTTTCACCACATTGCCCAGGCTGATCTCAAATTCCTTGGCTCAGAGCAATCTGCCCACCTCAGCCTCCCAAAGTGCTGGGATTACTGGCATGAGCTACCACACCCGGCCAGGACTTTTTGACATTAAAATTACAACTTACATTATTCATGAAGTACTTGTTCATTTATAGAAACTAGACTCTTAGTCTGACAATGTTTTTTCCTATAAATACTTTGTAAAACTTCACTAAAACAAGATCATAGTTTGGTAATCTGCTACTTGCCCTGCCATTAAATATATCATCACTATCTACCTGTCTTAGTAGCATCATTTTTGGTAACAAGTATTCCATTTTATAGATGTATCACTATTTAGTTTTAAGTTGCTATTGACTTTTAACTATTGAGAGCATAGTGAACAATGTAGTTACTAAATCTTCTGAGAGCTCAACTATTAAGAATGGACATTTTCCAGCTACTATAAATGGAATTGAATCTAAGAGTCATAGACATGTGATTCATTTTTATGTTTATTTTTATTTAATTTTAGTTTTAATTGTTTTTTTTTTTTGAGACGGAGTCTCGCCCTGTCGCCCAGGCTGGAGTGCAGTAGCGTGATCTCGGCTCACTGCAACCTTCACCTCCTGGTTTCAAGCGATTCTCCTGCCTCAGCCTCCCGAGTAGCTGGGATTACAGATGTGCGTCACCACGCCCAGCTAATTTTTGTATTTTCAGTAGACACGGGGTTTCATCATGTTGGCCAGGCTGGTCTCAAACTCGTGACATCGTGATCCTCTGGCCTCGGCCTCCCAAAGTGCTGAGATTACAGGTGTGAGCCACCGCCCCCGGCCTCATTTTTAAAATTGTATCAACTCCAGGCTGGGTGTGGTGATGGCTCACCCCTGTAATTCCAGCATTTTGGGAGGCTGAGGTGGGTGGATCCCCTGAGGTCAGGAGTTCAAGACCAGCCTGGCCAACATGATGAAACCCTGTCTCTACTAAAAATACACACACACACACACACAAAAGCCAGGTGTGGTGGCACATGCCTATAATCCCAGCTACTCAGGAGGCTGAGGCATGAGAATAGCTTGAACCCAGGAGGCGGAGGTTGCAGTGAGCCGGGAGATCACGCCATTGCACTCCAGCCTGAACGACACAGACTCTGTCTCAAAAAAAAAAAATTTTATCAACTCCAAAGAATTAAAAAACTGATTATCGGCTGAGCATGATGGCTCATGTCTATAATCCCAGCACTTTGGGAGGCTGAGGCAGAAGAATTACATGAGCCCAGGAGGTCAAAACTAGACTGGGCAACATGGTAAGACCCTGTCTCTACAAAACAAGTTTTTTAAATAGCCAAGCATGGTGTCGCATGCCTGTAGTCCCAGCTACTCAGAAGGCTGAAGTGAGAGGATCACTTGAGCCTGGGAGATTGAGGGTACAGTGAGCCGTGTTCATGCCACTGCACTCCAGCCTGGGCAACAGAGCCAGATCCTGTCTCAAAAAAAAAAAAAAAGACTGGGCACAGTGGCTCACGCCTGTAATCCTAGCATTTTGGGAGGCCGAGGCACGTGGATCACAAGGTCAGGAGATTGAGACCATCCTGGCTAACATGGTGAAACCCCATCTCTACTAAAAATACAAAAACTTAGCTGGGCTTGGTGGCGGGCGCCTGTAGTCCCAGCTACTCGGGAGGCTGAGGCAAGAGAATGGCACGAACCCAGGAGGCGGAACTTGCAGTGAGCCGAGATTGCGCCACTGCACTCCAGCCTGGGTGACAGGGCAAGACTCCATCTCAAAAAAAAAAAAAAAAAATCCAATAGATAAACCAAATAAATAGGCAGAACTGATCGTAAACCTTATTATTTAATAAAAAGCTAAGTTCACATTGGCTTCCCTTTCTTAAGAGCATCATAAATAATTTAATTCGGTATAGTTTTTTTTAAAAATCAGATCCCATAATCATAGATCCCAAAGAACTATCCAGATTCTTTTTAAATTCAGAAATGTTGTGTGTGTGTATATAGGCCTTTACCTAAAAATCTTTATTAGAGATATTTGTTGTATTATTTGTGATAAGAGAGAATGTACTCTTTTTCTTTTTTTTTTTTTTTGTTTTTGAGTTAGAATCTCGCTCTGTCACCAGGCTGAAGTGCAGTGGCGCCATCTCGGCTCACTGCAACCTCCACCTCCCAGGTTTAAGTGATTCTCCTGCCTCAGCCTCCCGAGTAGCTGGTACTACAGGCTCACGCCCGGCTAATTATTGTATTTTTAGTAGAGAAGGTATTTCACTATGTTGTCCAGGATGGTCTCGATCTCCTGACCATGTGATCCGCCTGCCTTGGCCTCCCAAAGTGTTGGGATTACAGGCATGAGCAATCGCGCCCACCGAGAGAATGTATTCTTATAGCAGACCTAGGAAGTCTACATTTTAAAATGAATGAGCGGGAGAGGGTGTTGATCTGCATTCCATTAGCATAACTTTTCCTAAGTAGTGTATGCATTTTCTCTAAATAAGTAGACAAGCCATTTAGTTTTGCATTGTACTTTGGGTGCATTTTGGTCATCGCAAAGACTCAGCCAAACGTTTGCAAAAGGATGGTATACTGGCCTTTGCTGGAATTCAGCTACTAGCTTATCTAATCCACTAGGGAATGTCTAAGGGTCTGGTTCATTAATGTAGCACAAAACCTCATTCAATTGTAAGTACTGGCCAAGTGTGTCAACAAAAAATGTTCTTAATGTCTAAGGTACCAGTGGATCCCCAAATAAAAAGTTCTCAGAGGCCAATTTATAGTTTTACTCTACATAAAATAGCAGAGCCTGATTATAATTTCCATATCTTTGAATATGTGCATACTTTTGTACCCTGTGTGAGAAGGTAGGAAAAATCAAACAATTCATGTCTATTTTCAGATGCCCAGACCTGGAGGATCCCCAAGGTCTTCTCATGGTTACAGCAGGAAGGACACCTCTCTGAGGAAGAGATGGCCAGAACATTTAACTGTGGGGTTGGCGCTGCCCTTGTGGTATCAAAGGAGCAGACAGAGCAGATTCTGAGGGATATCCAGCAGCACAAGGAAGAAGCCTGGGTGATTGGCAGTGTGGTTGCACGAGCTGAAGGTATTTGCTCCTTATTCATTTTTAGGTAGATAATTTTAGCTGTATAATATTAGCTATACCTCAGCCTTGCCTCACAAGCTTTCTGCCCACCTTTTAGTGCAGCCGTCGCTATGGCAACTATCTTTACACAGATGTAACATGACAGCACCCACCCCAGCGATACCACGTATCTCTTCATTTCTGCCTCAGAACTCTCAGCATTCATGCATGCACAACCACACCCCACAGGATCACTTCCCAAAGTAATCTCCCCACACACAAGACCTCATGGTTCTGCTTTGTCACTCAGCTCAATTCAAGGAATAGCGAGCACCCTGACAAGTACTGTATCAGTCAGGACTCTACTAGAAGTGCTAGAACTTGGCAGAGGGGCAGAAAATCCACTCAGATTCACTAACAAAGATGTCACATGCTCGCTTCGGCAGCACATATGCTGAAATTGGAATGATACAGAGAAGATTCACAAAAGTAAAAAACAGAAAAAAAAAAAAGTCAGACCTTGCTGACTTCACCTATATCTGCCTTTCTTTCCTCTATTGTGTAGGATTCATTTTCAAGCGGGTTCTCCAAATGCCGGAAAGATAACATCCTTCAGCTCACATTACAATAAGAAAGGAGACCCTCTCTTTCTTAACATCCCATATCAAGTCTTTAAATGGTTTTGCTGGGTCACATGCTTATCCCCCAGACCAGGAGGTCATGGCAGTACTATGGGTGGTCTCACTAGGAAGATTTGGGGAGTAGGGGCAGAATACTGGCAGGCAGTTATATATATCCACTATGTGCTTCAAGATAGTGATGTGATCTGTAGCTTTTAGTTGAAGTAATTATGTATGTTCACCTTTTGGAAGTTTTTATGAATGAATAGTGGTAAGTGATACAAAGGTGTTGTTCATTTTAGTCTTTGCATTATCTTATTTTCAGGATAAAATATACCCTAAAGTTTTCATAAAATATTTTTCTTTCCATTATTCCTGTTAATTCACAATTGTTCTTTACTTATTTATGGACATGTTTGGAATGAAGGTTCCCCACGTGTGAAAGTCAAGAATCTGATGGAAAGCATGCAAATAAATGGGTCAGTGTTGAAGAATGGCTCCCTGAAAAATCATTTGTCTTTTGAAAAAAAAAAGGCCAGAGTGGCTGTCTTAATATCTGGAACAGGTGAGATGTGGCTGCTTCTTCACTGTAGAGCTGTTGACTGCCCTTCCTTTCCTCCCTGCACTCTTTGAGATTGTAAGGTTACTCTCGGCAGAGTCTAGGGACTGCAGGGAATCATGAGGGTTGTCTTTGTCTTTTCAGCATTCTTAGTCTTTCCACTTTTCTTAGGAATTTGAGACCACTCCCAAAGAAAAAAGTAGAGGATGTCAGAAGGCCGGTTAAGGAGAAACCAGAAAAGACAGAAAAGATAGAAGTTCCAGCTCATTTTGTATCATAGCTTTGTTGTTGAAAAGTCTGAAAACAGTTGAGGAATTTTTATTGTTATATTATTAAGAAGAAGTTTATGTTTGACCTTTATGGATAAAGTAATGAGTATTGTATTCTCTCAGATGGATGTAGCCTGATTTTTTTTCCTCTATTGTAAGTAACATTGCTATGAACATTCTTGCAAATATTCAGTATGTTCTTAAATGCATATCTGATTTTTTTTTAATTGATGGCCAAGATCATCATGATTCTTTTTGAGACAGTCTTGCTATGTTGCCCAGGCTAGAGTAGAGTAGCTATTCACAGATGCAATCATAGTACACTGCAGCTTCCAGCTGTGGCCTCAAGCAATCCTTCCACCTTATTGGCCCCCCGAGTAGCTGGGACTGCAGGCATGCAGCACCACACCCAGCTCTGATATTTCTTCAGGATTCATTCCCAGAAGGTTAATTGCTTTATAAGTCGATCTTAAGGTTTTAATGTATTTTAGGCCCAAGTTGATAATAAAGCAAAGAAACTATTGTAAGGTGCAGCCATAAAAAAGAATAAAACCGGCCGGGCGCGGTGGCTCAAGCCTGTAATCCCAGCACTTTGGGAGGCCGAGACGGGTGGATCACGAGGTCAGGAGATCGAGACCATCCTGGCTAACACGGTGAAACCCCGTCTCTACTAAAAATACAAAAAACCAGCCGGGCGAGGTGGCGGGCGCCTATAGTCCCAGCTACTTGGGAGGCTGAGGCAGGAGAATGGCGTAAACCCGGGAGGCGGAGCTTGCAGTGAGCTGAGATCCGGCCACTGCACTCCAGCCTGGGCGACAGAGCGAGACTCCGTCTCAAAAAAAAAAAAAAAAGGCCGGGCGCGGTGGCTCAAGCCTGTAATCCCAGCACTTTGGGAGGCCGAGACGGGCGGATCACGAGGTCAGGAGATCGAGACCATCCTGGCTAACATGGTGAAACCCCGTCTCTACTAAAAATAGAAAAAAACTAGCCGGGCGACGTGGCGTGCGCCTGTAGTCCCAGCTACTCCGGAGGCTGAGGCAGGAGAATGGTGTGAACCCGGGAGGCGGAGCTTGCAGTGAGCTGAGATCCGGCCACTGCACTCCAGCCTGGGCCGCAGACTCCGCCTCAAAAAAAAAAAAAAAAAAAAGAATAAAACCACATCATTTGCGGCAATATGGATGGAACTGGAGGCCGTTATCCTGAGTGAACTGCCTCAGAAACAGAAAATGAGATGTCGCATGTTCTCACAAGTAGGAGTTAAACAGTGGGTACATGTGGACATAAGGATGGAAACAATAGGACCGGGCACTGTGGCTCATGCCTGTAATCCTAGCACTTTGGGAGGCTGAGGCAGGCAGATAATGAGGTCAAGAGATCTAGACCATCCTGGCCAACATAGTGAAACCATGTCTCCACTAAAAATACAAAAATTAGCTGGGTGTGGTGGCGCATGCCTATAGTCCCAGCTACTCTGGAGGCTGAGACAGGAGAATCGCTTGAACCCGGGAGACGGAGGTTGCAGTGAGCCAAGATCGCACCACTGTACTCCAGCCTGGCGACAGAGCAAGACTCCATCTCAAAAAAAAAAAAGAAAAAGATGGAAACAGTAGACAAAACAGGGAAGTGTGGGAGAAGGGGTGAGGGTTGAAAATTTTTCTATCAGGTATGATGTTCACTATTTAGGTAATAGGTACACTAGAAGCCCAATCCCCACCATTATACAATATTCCCATGTACTAAACAAGCGTGTGTACCCCTGAATCTAAATTTAAAAAAGTTTTTTTAAAGAAACTATTGTAATGGTCATAGCATAGTGGTTCTTGAGAGGGTCAATTTTTCTTGCTTAATTAAGCAGCTTATTTCTCATCACTCAGTTTTGACATAATGTTATACTGTTTCTACTACAATGCTAGATCATAAGATACAGAATTTGTAGGAGCAATTACATATCCTAAACCACATCATTTGCAGCAATATGGATGGAATTGAAGGCCAACCAGGAATATCCGTGCTTTTTACAATCTATTAATCCATTATCCCAAGAGGAAGGGAATTTTTTTAATTTTTAATTTTTATGCGTTCATGGTAGGTATATATATTTATGGGGTACATGAGATCTTTTGATACAGCCATACAACCTGTAATAATCACATCCCGGTATTCATCACCTCAAGCATTTATTCTTTCTTTGTGTTACAAACAATCCAGTTATATTATTTCAGTGTGTTGTTTGTTTGGTTGGTTTTTTGAGATAGAATCTCACTCTGTCGCCCAGGCTGGAGTGCAGTGGCACAATCTTGGCTCACTGCAAACTCTGCCTCCCAGTTTCAAGCGATTCTTCTGCCTCAGCCTCCTGAGTAGCTGGGATTACAGGTGCCTACTACCATGCCGGGCTCATTTTTTGTGTTTTTAGTAGGGATGGGGTTTTGTCATGTTGGCCAAGCTGGTCAGGCTAGTCTCGAACTCCTGACCTCAGGGTGATCCACCTGCCTTGGCCTCCCAAAGTGCTGGGATTATAGGCATGAGCCACCGCGCCCAGCCTCTTTCAGTTATTTTAAAATGTGTAATAAATTATTGTTGACTACAGTCACCCTGTTATGCTATCAAACACTAGATTTTGTTCGTTCTAACTACATTTTTGTACCCATTAGCATCCCCTCTCCCTGTCTCTCCCAGTACCCTTCCTAGCCTCTGGTAACCATCATTGCACTATCATCATGAGTTCAACTGTTTTAATTTTTAGCTCCCACAAGTAAATGAGAACGTGTGAGGTTTGTCTTTCTGTGCTTATTTCACTTAACTTAATGATCTCCCGTTCCATCCATGTTGTTGCAAATGACAGGATCTCATTCTTTTTTATGGCTGAATAGTACTCCATTGTGTGATGTACCACATTTTCTTAATCCATTTGTCTGCTGATAAACATTTAGGTTGCTTCCAAATCTTGGCTATGGAGAATAAACATGAAACTGCAGATATCTCTTTTTTTTTTTTTTTTTTTTTTTTTTTTTTTTTTTTTTTTTTTTTGAGACGGAGTCTCGCTCTGTCTCCCGGGCTGAGTGCAGTGGCCGGATCTCAGCTCACTGCAAGCTCCGCCTCCCGGGTTTACGCCATTCTCCTGCCTCAGCCTCCCGAGTAGCTGGGACTACAGGCGCCCGCCACCTCGCCCGGCTAGTTTTTTGTATTTTTTAGTAGAGACGGGGTTTCACCGGGTTAGCCAGGATGGTCTTGATCTCCTGACCTCGTGATCCGCCCGTCTCGGCCTCCCAAAGTGCTGGGATTACAGGCTTGAGCCACCGCGCCCGGCCGCAGATATCTCTTTGATACACTGATTTTCTTTCTTTTGGGTATATACCTAGCAATGGGATTGCTGGATCATATGGTAGCTCTTTTTTTTTTAATTTTTGAGGACCCTTCAAACTGTTCTCCATGATAATTGTACTATTTTACATTCCCAATAGTGTGTGACGGTTCCCTTTTCTGCACATCTTCGCCAGCATGTTATTGCCTGTCTTTTGTATAAAAGCATTTTAACTGGGGCAAAACAATATGTCGTTGTAGTTTTGGTTTGCATTTCTCTGATGATCAATGATGTTGAGCACCTTTTTATATACCTGTTTGCAATTTGTGTGTTTTAAGAAATGTCTATTCAGATCTCTTGCCCATGTTTAATCACAGTATTAGATTTTTCCCTAATAAATTGTTTAAGCTCCTTATATATTCTGGTTATTAATCCCTTGTCAGATGGATAGTTTACAAATATTTTCTCCCATTCTGTGGGTTGTCTCCTTACTTTGTTGATTGTTTCCATTGCTATACAGAAGCTTTTTCCATATTTACTTAAGTTGCCTGTGCCAAGAGAAAGGGAATTTAGAAGACTTACGTATCACCAGTCTTTTCCAAGACATTTATTCAGAAAATTTGACAGTCCCCTATTCAAAACAGCACATCTCTTTTTTTAAGAAGTGTGAGGCCGGGTACAGTGGCTCACGCCTGTAATCCCAATACTTTGGGAGGCCAAGGTGGGCAGATCACCTAATGTCAGGAGTTCCAGACCAGCCTGGCCAACGTGGTGAAACCCCATCTCTACTAAAAATACAAAAAAATTAGCCGGGCGTGGTGGCACATGCCTGTAATTCCAGCTACTTGGGAGGCTGAGGCAGGAGAATTCCTTGAACCCGGGAGGTAGAGGTTGCAGTGAACCAAGATCATGCCACTGCACTCCCAGCCTGGGTGACAGAGTGAGACTCCGTCTCAAAAAAAAAGTATGAACTCACTGTTGTTTTTCTCCCTTCTCAGGATCGAACCTGCAAGCACTCATAGACAGTACTCGGGAACCAAATAGCTCTGCACAAATTGATGTTGTTATCTCCAACAAAGCCGCAGTAGCTGGGTTAGATAAAGCGGAAAGAGCTGGTATTCCCACTAGAGTAAGTGACTTGGGAAAATATCTTTCCTGTGGGCCATATTTAAGTTTATAATCTGCCCTCACGGGACCCTGGTCTGTGGGGCACTTATTCTATGGACTTTTGCCATTGTCGGTGGGTGCAGGCCTTGCCTTCTCCTTCATCCTGTCCCTTTCTTAATAATCTATCAGGTATATCTTTACAAAGAAGTGAAGTATGGGCTGTGTAAAGGTTGAGTTTTTAATTATTTTTGGTAATTCATTGAAAAAGGTTGTGCTTATCTTTTTCTATTACAGGTAATTAATCATAAACTGTATAAAAATCGTGTAGAATTTGACAATGCAATTGACCTAGTCCTTGAAGAGTTCTCCATAGACATAGTCTGTCTTGCAGGATTCATGAGAATTCTTTCTGGCCCTTTTGTCCAAAAGTGGAATGGTAAGCAAAAATTATTTGACATCACATTGAGAAATCAATTGAAAATGGTCTCCAGAACAGTTAACTTGCCAGACAATCCCAGTAGTGAACACCCTTCCCAGAAATCCAACTCCTGTTTGACTGTGATATTTTATTAATACTTCAACACAGGTAACAGTTTAATTTCCTTTGTTTTACTCTAAAGAATGACCCAATGATGATTTATTAACGTGCTCTCTATCCATTTACTTTGGCTTGCTGTAATTAGTCATTTTTTCTAATGTAGCTTAGTTTTGTTTCACATTACTCCAAAGATAATATTTCATCTTCTGAATAAATATTCGGAAGACCTTCCTTTACTTGTTTAGAAGCAAAAGAGAATGATTCCATACGTCCCAAAATGAAGAGTCCATCCTCTCTCAGGAAACATAGACCATTGCCAGACGTTGGCAAGGAGGAGGTTATTGCCAGAAAACACATACTATCTATGTTACTGCCTTCTCCCCAGAAGCCTTGACTGCATCCTGTTTGTGTATGTGTGCACACAGTTGGTCACACAGTTGGACAATAAATGCATTTTCCCTCCAAAGACTTTATGTATTCTTAGGTGAATGTAGTTAGAGCACTTGTGGTGTGATATAAAATAGACAATGCCTTTGGTGACATGAGCCACACAGAACTAATCTAGCATCTCTCTGGTGGACGGGTCACTTTGTGGTTAGAAGTCAAGCACATAGACACTATGTAAGAACCTCTTGCTTCTTTTTAACAGTATGTGCCAGCAACAAGCTGGTATCAGCTTGAACTCCCCACCTTCCTGTCATCATGAGTGGCTGTTCAGAGCACCCCAGCATGCCTTTGGCTGTGCAAGGAGGGTACTTGCTGCTTCCGGGACCTTCGTGGATGAGAACTTACTTCCTTTTACCTCATTTCTGTGTTTGGCAAAGAAAACATCCATCCCAGAATCCAACTCCTGTTTGACTTCAGATCTAGAAAGGAAAACATATTCCTTTAACAGAATACCCAGGATTTTTAAATTCTGACCGCTATGCTTTTTTTAATTTTTAGGAAAAATGCTCAATATCCACCCATCCTTGCTCCCTTCTTTTAAGGGTTCGAATGCCCATGAGCAAGCCCTGGAAACCGGAGTCACAATTACTGGGTGCACTGTACACTTTGTAGCTGTGAGTATGTCTTTTTCTACCAACATGATATTAGTAGTCAGATGTAAATTACACTGGCTAGAAGGTAATGTTCTTGCTTACTTTTCCAGGAAGATGTAGATGCTGGACAAATTATTTTGCAAGAAGCTGTTCCCGTGAAGAGGGGTGATACTGTTGCAACTCTTTCTGAAAGAGTAAAATTAGCAGAACATAAAACATTTCCTGCAGCCCTCCAGTTGGTGGCCAGTGGAACTGTACAGCTTGGAGAAAATGGCAAGATCTGTTGGGTTAAAGAGGAATGAAGCCTTCTAATTCAAAAATGGGGCCAGTTTTGAAAGAATTATTTGCTGTTTGCATGGTGGTTTTTTATCATGAACTTGGCCCAAAAGAAAAACTGCTAAAAGACAAAAAAGACCTCACCCTTACTTCATCTGCTATTTTTTAATAAATAGAGACATTAAAAACAAGACTGGTTAGTGTAGCATATCTGAGACATACAGGTATCTTGGTCTTTTTTATGCTCTTTTTCTGACCATCACCACCTCTTCTTTGTTGTTGTTGTTGTTGCTGGTATTGTCTGACATGAGGAATCACCTCCATTTTTGTAAGTTATATGTTTTCAGCCAGGCATGGTGGCTCACGCCTGTAATCCCAGCACTCTGGGAGGCCGAGGCAGGTGGATCACAAGGTCAGGTGATCGAGACCTTCCTGGCTAACACAGTGAAACCCCATCTCTACTAAAAATACAAATAATAGTTAGCTGGGCATGGTGGCATGCGCCTGTAATCCCAGCTACTCAGGTGGCTGAGACAGGACAATTGCTTGAACCCAGGAGGTGGAGGTTGCAGTGAGCCACGATCACGCCACTGCACTCCAGCCTGGTCAACAGAGCAAGACTCCGTCTCAAAAAAAATAGTAAGTTATATGTTTTCTAATCTTTGATCATATGCTTTTGAAGCCATGACTGCTGGATGTATCTGAGTTAAAATGGGGAAAAGAAACATGAGGACAAGCCCAAGTGTATCACCTGGGTTCCATTTATAATCTTGGTTATAGATTCCACTGTGTAAAAGTTGCCCAGCCTCCTTCTGATCAGTGTCAAGTGACTTATCTCTTCCCCAAGTCTAACGAGGCAGTGTCTCTTCCTTATATTGTATATCTGATTTGAGACTTTCCTGATCATCGTGATCATAACCTGGTGTGTTAAGATTTCTGTATAGCTCCCATTTCTGAAGGATAGTATCCTTTATGCTTTGAAGTATCATTAAACGTTCCTCTAATTATTGACAGTTTCTGTAATCCCCAGATTTTAGCTTCAGTAAAGTTTAGTTATCCTGTGGTTTATAAAGTTCCATGCTTCTCTGTAAGTCACTAGAGGATTAGAGGGAGCGTTGGTGGCTTCTAGATTCAAGCATAAAACTAGGCATGTTTCTCATCCACTCTCTCTATTCCCTCGTCAATTAAAGTAGGCAAATGTCATTCATACAGTTGTTTTGATGAGACAGTCTCGCTCAGTCGCCCAGACTGGGGTGCAGTGGCACAATCTCAGCTCACTGCAACCTCTGCTTCCCGGGTTCAAGTGATTCTCCTGCCTCAGCTTCCTGAGTAGCTGGGATTACAGGCATGCACTGCCACACCCGGCTCATTTTGTATTTTTAGTAGAGACGGGGTTTCACCATGTTGGCCAGGCTAGTCTGCAACTCCTGGCCTCATTTGATCTCCTGCTTTGGCCCCCAAAGTGCTGGGATTACAAGCGTGAGCCACCACACTCGACCTCTTTGTTTTTGTGTGTGTGTGTTTTTTTTTTTTTTTTTTTGAGACAGGAGTTTCACTCTTGTTATCCAGGCTGGATTGCAGTGGCACGATCTCGGCTCACCGTAACTTCCACCTCCTTGGTTCAAGTGATTTCTCCTGCCTCAGCCTCCCAAGTGGCTGGGATTACAGGCACGCACCACCACACCTAACTAATTTTTGCATATTTAGTAGAGACGGGATTTCTCTGTGCTGGTCAGGCTGGTCTCAAACTCCCGACCTCATGTGATCCGCCCGCCTTGGCCTCCCAAAGTGCTGGGATTACAAGCATGAGCCACCGTGCCCAGCCTCCCAGCTAATTTTTATATTTTCAGTAGAGACAGGGTTTCATCATGTTGGCCAGGCTGGTCTCGAACTCTTGACCTCAGGTGATCCGCCCATTTCAGCCTCCCAAAGTGCTGAGATTACAGGTGTGAACCACTGCGCCTGGCCCCAAACAGCATTTTAAATTTCCTATATCACCAAACTCCAGAAAGTCACAGGGAAAAAAAATAAGTTGTTATAACAGTGTCACTCCTTGAAAGCTTCAATTACATGCACCAGGAAAATGTACCATTGAAAATCATTTTAAATGAAATACTCAGTCTATTATATCCTCCTTTACTTTTGTTGAAAACCAATTATTGGAAACCATGCAATTTTTTTTGAGAGGGAGTCTCACTCTGTTGCCCAGGCATTAGTCTAGTGGCGCGATCTTGGCTCACTGCAACCCCCACCTCGGCCTCCTGAGTAGCTGGGACTACAGGCTCGTGCCACTATGCCTGGCTAATTTTTGTATTTTGTAGAGTTAGGGTCTCACTGTGTTGTCCAGGCTGTTCTCCAACTCCTAAACTCAAGCAATCCTCCCCCTTTAACCTCCCAAAGTTCTGAAATTACAGGTGTGAACCATTACACCTGGCCAAACCATCCAATCTGTAAAGGATTAATTTCCCTTCTTCAGCACCCACAGTAAATCAACCTTTTCAATTGCGCCTTTGCTGCCTGGAAGGTGTTAACAATCTGGGGTAAGTGAGAGGTGCGCCTTTCTTTTGCAAAATGAGGGAGGGATGATGCTCAGAGGGGAGGTGGGACTTCTTTGTACACCTTGAGGGATTCCTGTATTCAACACTGTGACACCACTCCAGGGTCAATCATTAGCTTCGAGGAGGAGGTTTAGGCATTGGCGTTGGCAAGAGAGAGTAGATCATGAACATAATGTAGAGGCGTGGAATCTGAGAGTACCAATCGCGTGAGAAGGGCGGAGCCAGCCAAGGACACTGGGTATGAGTAGGCTGTGCAGTAGGGGGACCCAGAAAAGAGAGCGAGCCACGGCACGAAGCTTGAAGAAACGTGTCTCAAAGAGCGGAGAACGAGCTTCTGGTGCCTTTCTCTTAGAGGCCAACTGCAGCAAGAAGAGAGAAGAGTCTGTGCCATCCGCACAAGCACCCTTCAGCACACCCGAAATCCCAGGATCAGAAATTCCTGTCTGTCTTCGGATGGGGAGGCTCTGCCCCACATCCCACCCCCAGCACAGCTCACCCAAATCCAAATCTCCACGGTGGCAGAATGACTCCGAAAGAGGAAAGCAGGAGGCAGCAGCCCAGAGCTGGTCCTTCCGGGCAGGGTGTATTCAGCAAGAGGAAAATGAGGAGGAAAGCTTCTGCCTGCTTTCAGAGTTTTCCATCTGGGAGGAAACAGTTTGGGTCACACAAATCCCTGGGACCTACTGAAGGGACGTATAAGGATCAAAGACACCTGCTGTGTTGGTTTGGTGGGGCTGATGTGACAAAGCACCACAGACTGGGGCTTCAACAACAGGAGACCGTTATTCTCCCATAGTCCTGGAGACTGGAAGTCCAAGATCAAGGTGTCTGCAGGGTGGGTTTCTCCTGAGGCCTCTTCTTGGCAGGCAGATGGCCGCCTTCTCTCTGTGTCCTCACAGGGACTTTGCTCCGTGTGTGCACAACCCTGGTGTGTCTCTGCAGCCAAATTTCCTCCTTTTATAAGGATGCCAGTCAGATTGGATTATCACCCACCTTAACAGCCTCATTTTAACTTAATCACCTCTTTAAATAACATCTCCAAATGCGGTCACATTCTAAAGTACTGGGGGTTAAGGCTTCAATATGGGGGGCACAATTCAGCCCAAAGAGTGGAGAAGTGACCAGGTCATCTGGAGGGAGACAGCTGTGTGAACACCATCTTGATTTACCCACCTCCTTGTGCAAATGCATCATCAAAATAACTAGTGTTTATCCCACCAGCTTTGTGGACTAGAAGGATGGAGGGCAGTAATTCCTTACTACCTTAGTAATTACAATAAAGAAACCTTTTTTTTTTTTTTTTTTTGAGACGGAGTCTTGCTCTTGTTACCCAGGCTGGAGTGCAATGGAGCGATCTCAGCTCACTGCAACCTCTGCCTCCCAGGTTCAAATGATCCTCCTGCTTCAGCCTCCCAAGTAGCTGGGATTACAGGTGCCCACCACCACACCCAGCTAATTTTTGTCTTTTTAGTAGAGATGGGGTTTCACCATGTTGGCCAGGCTGGTCTTGAACTCCTGACCTCAGGTGATCTGCCCGCCTCGGCCTCCCAAAGTGCTGGGATTACAGGTGTAAGCCACTGCACCCAGCCAATAATTACCATAAAGGAATCTTAAGTGTGTGTGTTGATACACACCTATTAGACTGCAAAGATTAAAAAGAGACACTAATGTGTGTTCCCAAGAGTGTGGAGTAACAGACATTCCCAAATATGTTGGTGGTGCAAATTGGTCCATCGCTTCTTGAACATAGTTTAGCAATACCTATTTATTCACAAAACATAGTTGGCTACCTTTCCGTGGCTGTATCTACCGAACCATGTCATTTTTTTTTTTTTTTTTTGAGACAGAGTCTCACTCTGTCACCCAGGCCGGAGTGCAGTGGTGCGATCTCGGCTCACTGCAACCTCCGCCTCCTGGGTTCAAGCAATTCTCCTGCCTCAGCCTCCCAAGTAGCTGGGGTTACAGGCATGTGTCACCAAGCCCAGCTAATTTTTTGTATTTTTAGAGAGACGGGGTTTCTCCATATTGGTAAGGCTGGTCTCAAACTCCCGACCTCAGGTGATCTGCCTGCCTCAGCCTCCCAAAGTGCTGAGACTACAGGCATGAGCCACTGTGCCTGGCCTTATTCTTCTTTTTAAAAATTTTTTAGTGGCCAGGTCTCACTCTGTTGCTTAGTTTGGAGAGCATTGGTACGATCATGGCTCACTGCAGCCTCCAACTCCTGGGCTCAAGTGATCCTCCCACCTCAGCCTCCTGTGTAGCTGGGATTACAGGCAGACACTATCACACCTGGCTAATCTTCTTAAAAGTTTCGTACAGATGGAGTCTCACTATGTTGTCCACACTGGGATTACAAGCATAAGCCACTTCACCTGGCCTGTTTTTCTTTTATGCTGTTTAAGGTGCTGCCTAGAAGAGTTAACTTTTACAGAAATCCTGTTTTTTTTTTTTTTTTTTTGGGGGGGGGGGAAGGAGTCTTGCTCTGTCGCCCAGGCTGGAGTGCAGTGGCACAATCTTGGCTCACTGCAAGCTCCGCCTCCCGGGTTCACGCCATTCTCCTGCCTCAGCCTCCGGAGTAGCTGGGACTCCAGGCGCTCAGCACCACACCCAGCTAATTTTTTGTATTTTTAATAGAGACGGGGTTTCACCGTGTTAGCCAGGATGGTCTCGATCTCCTGACCTTGTGATCCGCCTGTCTCGGCCTCCCAAAGTGCTGGGATTACAGGCGTGAGCCACCGCGCCCAGCCAGAAATCCTATTTTCTTTCACATGAGGTATTTTGTTGATTGTTTTCTTAAAACTGAAGCCCTCTGAATCAGAGTTTATACTGTATCTTTTTCTGTGCTCCTACATAGATGGCAATAAATGATTATAATGTTTATGATGCAGAAGCTGAGAAGGCTAATACCTATTCCTGGCTCCTTTTAGGAGACACAGTCATAACAAAAAATATTGCTTAATGTGCGAGGCACAGTGCCAAGTGGTTTACATACATTGTGTAATTTCTCCCCCTAAAAAAAGTCAATGAACTTGATACCTTTATTATTTCATTATATGTAAAATAGGGAAAATAACAGCATTTATCTCAGAGGGCTGTTGTAAAGATTAAATGAATGCCTGTAATCCCAGCACTTTGAAAGGCCGAGGCAGGCGGATCACCTTAGCTCAGGAGTTCGAGACCAGCCTGGCCAAATGGTGAAACCTGGTCTCCGCTAAAAATACAAAAAAAATTAGCCGGGCATGGTTGTGAACGCCTGTAATCCCAGCTGCTTGGGAGGCTGAGGCAGGAGAATGGCGGGAACCCGGGAGGCGGAGCTTGCAGTAAGCTGAGATCTGGCCCCTGCACTCCAGCCTGGGCGACAGAGTGAGGCTCCGTCTCAAAAAAAAAAAAAAACTCCCAAGCCTCTGCCTTTTCTTTTTATCCTTTTTCTTTGTCCTTTTTAAAAAACTTGCTTCCTGTACAGAGAGGGGAAATGTTCAGTCCCCACGTCAGTGGTTGAACTCGAAGCCAGAAGATCCCTATTTTGATTTTGTCCTCTGGCCTGTCGCCAGCCCCTCAACAGTACTTGAATTAATAAAAGGGCAGGTTTTAAGCCTCATGTATCGTGACTCCGAAGAAACCTCTTCAGGTCCCGTTCCGGGTAAACAGTCTCGCCTTCCCCTGCCCCCAAAAAGTTACCTTCGCCCTCTGAGCCGCAGCTACCCACGCAGCCAACTCGGTCTTTGCATCATTTTCGACGCTCCCTAAGTCCCTCTGGAGAGGCGCAGGCGCACATCGCCCCTTCTAGCGAACTACATCTCCCACAATCCCAATCGGCCGACCACCTCCGCTCAAGGCGGGGACGGAGGCGGAGCTGGTCGTCCCTGGCCGGGACGAAGCCTCCTGAGGTGCCCTGCTTCGGTTCTCCGGGATAAAGTTCGTTTGACGAAAGATTGTCCGTTTCCCTGGTAAGGTCACCTGTCCCAATCAGGTACGATTCTGTCTTCCGGACCCGCTGAGACCCTCAGTGTAAAGTGGCAGATGGTCTAGCCCGGCGGAGGCACCAGCTGGAGACCGCGCGCTGCACCGACACCGGGAGTGACGGCGGGCCGCGCACGCATGCGCAGAGACACGGCATGGGCGCGGGAGCCGCGGAACTCCTACCCAAGGCCTTCGCAGGTGAGGAGGGGGCGGGGCAGGACCGACCTCCCTTGCCATGATAACCACCTTCGCAGCGGGCTCCCAGACCGTTGGCCCCGATTGTCTAGAAAATAGGGGGTCTCAGGAGCTCCGTTTTAGCGTTTATATATCCCAATTCCAGTTAAGCCACTTCCAGTGTTTTTTGGCCATTGTCAGTGTACAAGTCTTCCACCTCTTCGAGACCATGTTATTGCAATAGCAGCAAACGTGTTGGGAGGCCTCACAGTTCACCGTGGTTTTTCTGGCCTCTGGCAGATGGCTCCTTCCTAGCGAGCTGTGGAGCGTAAAGTCTTTTGGACACTTGATTCTATTCAATCCAGTGTCAGACCAGGTACCTACCCTGTCCATAAGTCGTCTTATGAGAAGACTCCTTGAGATGATGCAGACTCTCGGTGCAGTTTATAATCGGCTGGAGGTATAGACAGTTAAGCAAGCCTTCTTTTTTTACAGTGCCCACCCCTAACCATTTTGCTTACACCTTGTTATGGGACTTGGTTAAATTGATTAACCTTCCGGACCTACGTTTTGTTATTAAATGAAAAGATTGGATTAGATGATCTCTAAGAATTTTCCGCTTGTAAAATATATGGTTAGTGAGGGGGGTAGAATCCAGATTATATCTGTCTATCTATATATTTTTTTTTCTTTTTTTTTTTTTTTTTTTTTTGAGACAGAGTCTCGCTCCGTTGCCCAGGCTGGAGTATAGTGGCGCGATCTCGGCTCACTGCAACCTTCACCTCCCGGGTTCAAGCGATTCTCTTGCCTCAGCCTCCCAAGTAGCTGGGACTGCAAGCGCCCAGTTCATTTTTGTATTTTTAGTAGAAACAGGGTTTTGCCATGTTGACCAGGCTGATCTCAAATGCCTGATCTCAGGTGATCCGCCCACCTCGGCCTCCCAAAGTACTGGGATTACAGACATGTGCCACCGTGCCTGGCCCCACAATATATTAACACTAAACTTCATCAACTTCCATTTTTCTGCCCACATCAGTGAAATATAGCTATAACAATGCAGCTGGTGCCTGGCGCGGTGGCTCACCCCTGTAATCCCAGCACTTTGGGCGGCCGAGGCGGGAGGATCACAAGGTCAGGAGTTCGAGACCAGCCTGACCAACATGGTGAAACCCCGTCTCTACTAAAAATACAAAAATTAGCCGGGCATGGTGGCATGCGCCTGTAATCCCAGCTACTCAGGAGGCTGAGGCAGGAGAATCGCTTGAACCTGGGAGGCGGAGTTTGCAGTGAGCCATCACACTACTGCACTCTAGCCTGGGCATCAAAGTGAGAGTCCGTCTCAAAAAAAAAAAAATAGAATGCAGCCAGGCTGGGTGCGGTGGCTCACGCTTGTAATCCCAGCGTTTTGGGAGCCTGAGGCAGGCAGATCACCTTATGTCAGGAATTCGAGGCCAGCCTGGCCAACATGGTGAAACCCCATCTCTACTAAATATACAAAAATTAGCCAGGGGTGGTGTTGCACACCTGTAATCCCAGCTACTCAGGAGCTGAGGCGGAAGAATCGCTTGAACCTGGGAGGCGGCGGTTGCAGTGAGCCGAGATAGTGCCATTGCACTCCAGCCTGGGCAATAGAGTGAGACTCCGTCTCAAAAAAAGAAAAAAAAGAATGTGGCCGGGCACAGTGGCTCACCTCCATAATCCCAGCACTTTGGAAGGCAGAGGCTGGCAGATCATTTGAGCTCAGGAGTTGGAAACCAGGATGGGCAACATGACGAAACCCCATCCCTACAAAAATACAGAAATTAGCCAGGTGTGGTGGTGCACGCCTGTAGTCCCAGCAACATGAGAGGCAGAGGTGGGAGGATCGCTTCAGCCCAGGAGGTTGATGCTGCAGTGAACCATGATTGTGCCACTGCACTCCAGCATGGGCAACAGAGCAAGACCCTGTCTCAAAAAAAAAAAAAAAAAAAAAAAAAAAAACTGGGTGCAGTGGCTCATGCCAGTAATCCCTGGGAGGCCAAGGCGGGTGGATCACCATGTCAGGATACCCAGAGCAGCCTGGCCAACATGGTGAAAACCCTTCTCTACTAAAAATACAAAAAAATTAGCTGGGCATGGCTCTGGAGGTGGAGGTTGCGCTTGAACCCTGGAGGCAGAGGCACCACTGCACTCCAGCCTGGGCGACAGAGACTCTGTCTCAAAAGGAAAAAAAAGGGGGGGAAAAAAGGACAATGTTGACAGCAGCATTCAAAAGAACTGCCCCTTGTTGTACTTGTAAATTCATGCCGTATCTTATACCTTATTGCTGAAAATAAGAAATTAACTGATAATACAACTTTGTTCCACCTATATTTGTTGTCGTTTTATAGATCATTACTAGGAAGAACTCTGGGTACAATAATGAATACAACATACGTAATGATGGCTCAGATCTTAAGATCTCACCTGATAAAGGCTACAGTGATTCCTAATCGAGTGAAAATGCTTCCATATATTGGTATCATTAGAAATAGAATGATGTCAACCCATAAATCCAAAAAGAAGATCAGGGAATATTATAGGCTGCTGAATGTGGAAGAAGGATGCTCTGCAGATGAAGTCAGGGAATCTTTTCATAAGCTTGCCAAGCAATATCATCCTGACGGTGGCTCTAATACGGCTGATTCTGCAACATTTATAAGGATTGAAAAAGCTTATAGAAAGGTGCTCTCCCATGTGATAGAACAAGCAAATGCCAGTCAGAATAAAGGTGAAGAAGAAGAAGAAGAAGATGTAGAAAAATTCAAATATAAAACACCCCAACACCGGCATTATTTAAGTTTTGAAGGTATTGGTTTTGGGACTCCAACTCAACGAGAGAAGCAATATAGGCAATTTAGGGCAGACCGTGCTACTGAACAAGTGATGGAATATCAAAAGCAGAAACTACAAAGCCAGTATTTTCCTGATAGTATCACTGTTAAAAATATAAGACAGAGCAAACAGCAAAAGATAACTCAAGCTATAGAGCGTTTAGTGGAGGACCTCATTCAAGAATCCATGGCAAAAGGAGACTTTGACAATCTCAGTGGGAAAGGAAAACCTCTGAAAAAGTTTTCTGACTGTTCTTACATTGATCCCATGACTCACAACCTGAACCGAATACTGATCGATAATGGATACCAACCAGAATGGATCCTTATGCAAAAGGAAATCAGCGATACTATTGAGCAACTCAGAGAGGCAATTTTAGTGTCTAGGAAAAAACTTGGGAATCCAATGACACCAACTGAACAGAAACAGTGGAAACATGTTTGTGAGCAGTTTCAAGAAAACATCAGAAAATTAAACAAGCGAATTAATGATTTTAATTTAATTGTTCCCATCCTGACCAGGCAAAAAGTCCATTTTGATGCTCAGAAAGAAATTGTCAGAGCCCAGAAAATATATGAGATCCTTATAAAAACAAAAGAAGTCACAGATGGAAACCCACATAACCTTGATCAAGGAGAAGGAGAGAAAACACCTGAAATCAAGAAAGGTTTTTTAAACTGGATGAATCTGTGGAAATTTATTAAAATACGATCATTTTGATGTTTACCAGCATAAATCATTCTTAGTTCCACTGACACTTAACATGGAAAATGAGATTTATTGCTATATTAATTTAAGAACTGTGCCATTGTACTTTTCACAAAACTAATCACATACCCAATGATGTGTGAGACATCTATCAGGTTTGTCCTGAGGATATAGCAAGAAAATAAAAGAACCTTCTAAAGAAAATAATTTAGTTCATTCCAGTGTTAAAGTGTCAGTCATCTAGTGAAATGAGCTAGGATCAGGTTTCTGACTTAGGAATCATACACAAATTCCAAAAGTTTTAGTGCAGTTTTGAGCTGTAATAACTAACTTAAAAGCAGTCAGTGTTGCCGTTTTCAAACATAGGTACTTAACAACAGGGAAACCGAAAAATATGTTATCAAAAGTCACAAAACTTAAGTGTAATGAAATTTAACCAATTAAACCTCCAGATGATTTTTTTTAAACACGTTTGCTGGATTTATACCCCTGAGCTTATTAAGGCTCAAAACTGTTCCAAGACTTTTGCGACACTCTCCATATGGGTGGAAATACTAAGATCAGGAAATTAGCCTACTGGAATTACTGCACTTTTCTTTTTATGAGGGCCTCCCCTGTGGGTACTGAATGAAAACCACACCAACCATGCAGATTCTACTTCTTCCTGTCTAACTTGGCAGCAGAAATCAGTGAAGCTAGTTGATTTAGCAATTCTAGAAATAAACTCCAGTGTCCACTTTTTTTTTTTTTTTTTTTTGAGATGGAGTTTCACTCTTGTTGCCCAGGCTGGATTGCAATGGTGCAATCTTGGCTCACTGCAACCTCTGCCTCCTGGGTTCAAGTGATTCTCCTACCTCAGCCTCCTAAGTAGCTGGGATTAGAGGTGCCTGCCACCACGCCCAGCTAATTTTTATATATATTTTTTAGTAGAGATGGGGTTTCACCATTTTGGCCAGGCTGGTCTTGAACTCCAGACCTCAGGTGATCCACCCGCCTTAGCCTCCCAAAGTACCAGGATTACAGGCGCGAGCCACCGTGCTGGTACAGTGTCCACTTTTTTTTTTTTTTTTGGAAATGGAGCTTCACTCTCATTGCCCGGGCTGGAGTGCAATAGCACAATCTCAGCCCACTGCAACCTCCGCCTCCTGGGTTCAAGCGATTCTTCTGCCTCAGCCTCCCCAGTAGCTGGGATTATAAACATGCGCCACCATGCCCAGCTAATTTTGTATTTTTAGTAGTGATGGGGTTTCCCTACAGTGTTCACTTTTTAAAAAGTGTGAGTGTATTTTTCACCTTTCAGGAGGTGATAAAAATCCGTGGGCTCAGTAGCAATGTAAAATTTCACTTCTAGCTTCATCTTTTATCAGAGATTGAAATGTTAGATTTCCATAAATCTACCCTAAACCTCCCTATGTCTTGAATCAGACTTCCCAGTGGCTTTGTAGCCATATGACGATTCTGACTTAATTGCCTCACAGACCGAATTTCCTGTCTTAGCGACCCTTTGATAAACAAAGACAAGATGTCTGAATTTCCTGCATCTGCATCTTTGGCAAATGATGAGGTTGATACTAATGAGATGGTTGTGTCTCATCTGCTTTCAGAAAATCTGACTTTTTAGGTTTGGATAATTGCTTTTGTCACACAGAATTGGCAACTAGAAGAATGTGAAGTGTGCTCAAAGAGGCCGGTGTGTTTCCTTCTTTAATCCAGAGTCTTGTGTTACAGAAGTGGTTCAGAAGTGAGGTACTCACCACCTGCATTTGGAAGCACGTGTTATTTTGTACAATGCATGATAGTTAAAACAACAAACAAAACTACACCTTCAAAGGGTGGGGCGCAGTGGCTCACGCCTGTAATCCCAGCACTTTGGGAGGCCCAGGTAGGCATATCATGAGGTCAGGAGATGAGACCATCCTGGCTAACACGGTGAAACCCTGTCTCTACTAAAAAATACAAAAAATTAGCCGGGCGTGGTGGCGGGTGCCTGTAGTCCCAGCTACCTTGGAGGCTGAGGCAGGAGAATGGCGTGAACCTAGGAGGCGGTGCTTGCAGTGAGCTGAGATCGAGCCACTGCACTCCAGCCTGGGCCAAAGAGCCAGACTCTGTCTCAAAAAAAAACAAAAAAAACAGAACTACACCTTCAAAAAGAAATTTTGGGCCTTTAGCTTAGATGCTGCAGCATTTATTGGCATAATATGTGATTATTTTATTGAATAAGTTGTCATTTGACTTCTACAATGATAGCATCACTGTAAATAAAATTGTGAACAGTATGGAATGTTGCTTAATAAGAGCTATAGTTCCAAAAACATTTTAGAAGGCAGTAGTTTTGTGACTTTTGTTAAAAGTAGGAATTAGAGGCTGGGCGCGGTAGCTCATGCCTATAATCCCAGCAGTTTGGGAGGCCGAGGCGGGCAGATCATGAGGTCAGGAGCTCAGGACCATCTGGCTAACACAGTGAAACTCGTCTCTACTAAAAATACAAAAAAAATTAGCCAGGCGTGGCGGTGTGCGCCTGTAGTCCCAGATGCTGGGGAGGCTAGCAGAATGGTGTGAACCCAAGAGGTGGAGCTGGCAGTGAGCCAAGATTGTGCCACTGCACTCCAGCCTGGGTGACAGAGCAAGACTCCATCTCAAAAAATAAAGTAGAAATTAGATGTAAGAAGCTTAACTGCATTACAGCAACGTAGATGAACAAAACCATTTTCCATACTGGTCAATGAGAAGGTAAGGTTACCAGAAAATGTCAGTAAATTTTTAATTTCAGCACAGTGCACTTTATGTTTGTAAATGTTGTTTATGTTAATAAAGTTATTATAGTGATTATTCAATAGTCCTTTGTTATAATGGTAATAATATTTTGGTCTAGGCACCTAATTTTTCTTGTGACAGAGTTTTTCTCTTGTTGCCCAGGCTGGAGTGCAATGGTGCAATCTTGGCTCACCACAACCTCTGCCTCCTGGGTTCAAGAGATTCCCCTGCCCCAACCTCCTAAGTAGCTGGGATTACAGGCATGCGCCACCATGCCCAGCTAATTTTGTATTTTTAGTAGAGATGGGGTTTCTCCATGTTGGTCAGGCTGGTCTCGAACTCCCCACCTCAGGTGATCCGCCCGCCTCAGCCTCCCAAAGTGCTGGGATTACAGGCGTGAGACACCGCACCCAGCCCTAAATGCTAAATGCATTTTTTTAAAAAATCTTTTTGATTGGCCAGGCACGGTGGTTCATGCCTGTAATCCCAACATTTTGAGAGACCAAGGCAGGAGGATTGCTTGAGCCCAGGAGTTTGAGACCAGCCTGGGAAACATGGTGAAACTCTGTCTCTACCAAAAAAAAAAAGCCAGGTGTGGTAGCACATTCCTGTAGTCCTAGCTACTTGGGAGCCTGAGGTGGGAGGATTGCTTGAGCCCAGGAGGGCAAGGCTGCAGTGAGCCCTGATCACACCACCGCACTCCAGCATGGGCAAGAGTAAGACCCTGTCTCAAAAAAAAAAAAAAAAAACGAAAAACAAATCTTCCAGGCTGGAGTACAGTGGCGCGATTTTGGCTCACTGCAACCTCCTGTGTCCCCCCGGGTTCAAGCGATTCTCCTGCCTCAGCTTCCTGAGTAGCTGGGACTATACAGGTGCCTGCCACCACACCCAGCCAATTTTTTATTTTTAGTAGAGACGGTTTCACCATGTTGGCCAGGGTGGTCTCGAACTCCTGACGTCGTGATCCGCCCTCGTCGTCCTCCCAAAGTGTTGGGATTACAGGCGTGAGCCACTGCTCCCAGCTCAAGTAATGTTTTTATAGCAGTGTGAAAATGGACTAATATAGTACCCCAACATAAGAGTTTTGAGGAGACATAATCACTCAGACCATAGCACCCACGATAACGCTGATCCTCCAGTTCCATGAGCCACAGAATCCTCCTCATTATTTAAGTCAGTTTGAGATGTTTTTTTCTGTTACTTATAACTGAAAGAGACCAACTGACAAATGTATCCACTGTCTTCAGGGTCTAGATGGGGAAAGAAGTGTTTCCTCTTCTGCTGGAGTCAAATTATCTTCCAGGCCTTAGTTTTTTGTTTTCCATCTAAAGATCAATCTTTTCTCCTAAATGACTGACACTGAGTAGCCATCCTTTCAGGAGAGAGTCCATTTCAGACCCACAGGAAGCATGACCTTAGTCTTAAGACAGCTTTATCAAAATACAACAGTTCTAATAGCTGCCTAAGACTTACTCAGATGAAGTCTTTTTGCTATATAACCACATAAGCATATGGAGAAAGAGAATATTTTGGGAAGTACCTGTTTATGCAACATGTTTTAGCCTTTCAGATAGTTCCCATGGTACACATTTGGCTTGTACACTCAAAAGATGGAAGTGAATACCACTCTATCAGAAGTTCATGAAGCAGCCCTGAGAGAGAACAAACTAGAACCCATGGGGCATAGCGTGAAGGACAGCCTGGATTGTTCCTTTCTCTTAATAGACTTGTACCAACTGGACTGCATTTTCTGTCCAGTTTTAGGTGAAGTAGATCTTTCAGAACCCATCCTGGCCCAAACCTGAAAATGGTCCTGAAGTCACAATGTCTCCAGAATCTAGGAGAGCCTCTCTGAAGTGCTTAGGTAACAGGAATTTAATAAAATATATGCTTCAGTAGCTACATGGTGGAACTGAAGCAGAAAATTGTGTTTTTTTGTTTGTTTGTTTTTGTTTTTTTTGAGACAGAGTCTCACTCTGTCGCCCAGGCTGGAGTGCAGTGGTGTGATCTCGGCTCACTGCAACCTCTTGACTCCTGGGTTCAAGCAATTCTGCCTCAGCCTCCTGAGTAGCTGGGATTACAAGTGAGCGCCAACACACCTGGCTAATTTTTGTATTTTTAGTAGAGACGGGGTTTCACCATGTTGGCCAGGCTGGTCTCGAACGCCTGACCTTGTGATCCACCCCCTCGGCCTCCCAAAGTGCTGGGATTACAGGCTTGAGCCACCACGCCAGGCCATGTGTGGTATATTTTAAAGGCTGATATACAATTCTACCAAAGACTTGACAGTGAAATGTTGACATCAGCAACTGAATTCCAGTATCTTTCTTTTTTGTTTTTTTGAGACAGAGTCTCACTCTGTTGCCCAGGCTGCCTAATAAACCAGTCTGCCCTTTGGGATGCCTCCCCCACCCCACCCCCAAATAAGTGATGAGATTTGGAAACTTCTAATTGTCCCCTAATATCTAGTTTTCCTTCCTTAGTACTGAAACCCCATTTTCCAGGCTTCTTTGCAATTTGGTGTAATCAAGTGACTATTTTAGTAGCAGAATGAAAACAAAAATGGTACATGCAACCCCTGCCCCTTTCAAAAGGTTCTTAAAGAGAGGAGAGTGTTCCCTTCTGTATCCTCTCTTCTGGTGGAATGCCAGCATTGTGACATATTTCAAAAGTAACTTATTCAGCACATATTTATTGAACACCTAGATCCTACCCCATGTATAAGAGCTATAGGAGAACATTATCCAGGATGGCATTTTTGGTGATAATTCCATGATACAAAACCTTTAACTTCATTATACCTCAAGTAAAATGCTTTTTAGATTTCCATTGATAATTACTTGGCTGGGCACACTGCCCCACGCTTGTAACCCCAGCATTTTGGGAGGGGGAGGCAGGTGGATCACCTGAGGTCAGGAGTTCCAGATCAGCCTGGTGAAATCCTGTCTCTACTAAAAATACAAAAATTAGCCAAGCATGGTGGTGTGCACCTGTAATCCCAGTTACTGGGAAGACTGAAGTGGGAGGATCGATTGAACGTGGGAGGTAAGAGGGTGCAGTGAGCCAAGATCACACCACTACACTCCAGCGTGGACAACAGAGCAAGACCCTGTCTCAAAACAAACAAACAAAGCACCCAAAACACAAAAGGTCAACTTTTCCCCAAACAACTAAATGGTTATACGCATTTCTGTAGGAAATTTAGAGGGGGCTTCCAAAGGCTGTTAAAGTTGTGTTGAAAATCCAAGAGGCTGAAAGATACCTTACTATAAGAAAGACAAAAAAAAAAAAAAAAAAAAAAGACAAAAATCTGCGTGAATACACGGGAAAGCGCCGAACAAAATCAGAAGACTAGTTGTACTGTGAGGATCACCTCGGGTAACCAGCACTCGCTGAGTAGCCCTGGTTGACTAGCTTCAACTTTCTGGGGCTCCATTTCTGAATTGAGGGGATTAGAAAAAGGCATCTCTAAAGACCCTCCGTTCCCGAGAACCCTACCGAAGCACCTTCCCTACTCTGGGCAGTTCGCAGACAAGGCTGATCGGCCATAGGCGAAGGGAGACCCTGGTCCCCCGAGTCTCGAGTTCCGTCCGCACGTGATCTCACGGTACTGCACTTCAAGTCTGCGTGCAGAAACGCAGCAGTGGGAACCCGGCGGCGGTCGCCCACCCGCAGGGGATAGGCGAGGCCTGTCTTACTCTGTCCTGAACCGTAGGTAGTTGGCTCTGGATCCCGGCTCCCGGAGGCCAGCAGAGCAGCGGTCCCCACCCCACCCCTCGGAGCTCGCCCTGCCCCCGGCCGGCCACTTGCTGCACTCGGATTGGTCGCTGAGCAGCGCCCGGCGTCCCGCCGCGCCCAGTCAACTCCCTCTCCCCGCCCCCTCGCGTCCCGCCCCGCCCCCGGCCGGCCACTTGCTGCGCTCTGATTGGTCGCTGCGGAGCGCACGGCGCCGCGCCCCGCCTCACGGGCGCCCTAGCCTCGCGCCGGCCTCCAGCTCCCGGCTCCCGGGGCTGAGGTGGAGCGGGTGGACGCCGGCTGGGCTGTGGCGCAGCAGTGTCCTTTCTGCGCGCGCGCCTGAAGTCGGCGTGGGCGTTTGAGGAAGCTGGGTGAGTCCTGTCTGCGGGTCTCCGGCGCCCGGCAACCCTAGGGGGTTCGCGCCCGCCGCCCGCGCGTAAGGAGGCGCCCTAGTCGGGCCCGGCCCGGCCTTCGGGGGGCTGTGGCGCCGCCCAGCCGGGTTTTCCCTGCGCTCGGCGCCGGCCTGCAGACTCGGGCCCGCGGAACCCCCGCCGCCCCCTTCTTGCCCCTGCCCGCTTCCTTTCGGGCCGACCGTGACCGTGGCGCCGCCGCGACCCTCAAGCAGCCCGGAGAGGCCTCCCTGCCGCTCTGTCGCGCCGTCAGATTGCGTTCCTGGGGAGGGCTGGAGAGGTTCCATCTCGTGCTTCTCACCTTCTCGGGCAGCGGGCACGGAGGCGATGGTTTTCGGGACGCCCTGCTGCGGCCGCGACGCCCTCCCGAGGCCGGAGCGAGGGGCCCGGGGGAGCTCCAGCCCTTCTTCGCACCTCTCGTTTGCCCCAAACCATTGCTAGGAAGCTGCCCGTGTTTTCTGCACTTTTCTGATTTCATACTTAACCAGAGTCAAGTACAGAGGCGGAAAGGGAAAGGGAAGGGGAACAACATTATTTCGAGAATTGTAAGCCTTGGGCCCCGTTAAATAAGTAGCAGCAGAGCATTGTCACTGGAGCAGTGGTAGTCGCGGGTAGGACCGTTTCGGTTTTTAGCTGATAGGCTGGTTAAAGGTACTTAAAACAGTACGTTAGAAGGTGCTGAAATTCTAAAGTAAATACATAACCTTTCAAAACCAAAGCAGTGAGACGGCCTGGGCTGGGCTGCTCCCCGCTGCGCGTGCCTGGGTCGGGGGTTGCGGAGGGGCAGGGAGTGGAGGCCTCTGACGGGACGGGGTGGGAGGGAAGTGGCATCTGCATCGTCGCGCTCCAAGACCCGACTTTCCCTCTTCGGAAGATCCCACCTCCTCTCTCAGACTCTTCATCCTACCTGCACTGTGGATCCCTTGACACTTCCAGAGGCTCTGAACTCTCAAGCCGGTCACACTTTTTCATCATTTTGTCTCTTCTCGTCTTTTAAACCTGCATGCATTTCAAACGTAGAGGAAACATTAAACATTTTTTTAAAAACAGGATAGTGGTGCAAGACTTCTTTCTTGAAAGGCAAACCAAAAGTTATCTTGAATATTGATCGCGCTGGAAAAGCAGGTTTAATCAGACTGAAGTGGGGACGTATATTTCTTCTTCCAGAGACACAGCTTCCCCACTCGCCACCCCAATCCCTCCTCTCTGTCAACTAGGGTTACGGCAGCCTTACACTGGCTAGTCTTTTCTGAATTCTGAATTCACTTCTGGGGGCCAAGGTAAAGAATTTATCTTATTTTATCCTCATTTTCCTTTTTTTTTTTTTTTTTTTTTTGAGACAGGGTCTCACTTGTTGACCAGGCTGCAAGTACGGTCGCTGTCGCCTAGGCTGGAGTGCAGTGGAGCGATCTCTGCTCACTGCAACCCATGCCTCTAGGGTTAAAGGGCTTTTACAGTCTCAGCCTCCCGACTAGCTGGGATCACAGGTGCCTACTGTCATGTCCGGGTAATTTTTATACTCTTAGAAGGGAGGGAGTTTCACCATGTTGGCCAGGCTGGTCTTGAACTCCTGACCTCAAGTGATCTGCTCGCCTTGGTCTCTCAAAATGCTGGGATTACAGGCGTGGGCACCGCGCCTGGCCTTTTAAAGTTTATTATTATTTGTTTATTTATTTTTTGAGATGGAGTCTCACTCTGTCGCCCAGGCTGGAGTGCAGTGGCGCAGTCTCAGCTCACTGCAAGCTCCGCCTCCTGGGTTCACGCCATTCTCCTGCCTCAGCCTCCTGAGTAGCTGGGACTACAGGCGCCAACCACCATGTCGGGCTAATTTTTTTTATTTTTAGTAGATACGGGGTTTCACCGTGTTAGCCAGGATGGTCTTGATCTCCTGACCTCATGATCCACCCTCCTCGGCCTCCCAAAGTGCTGGGATTACAGGGGTAAATCACAGTGCCCGGCCTAAAGTTTATTTTTAACTTATTTATATGTATATATTTTTTTGAGGCAGAGTTTCACTCTTGTCTCCCAGGCTGGAGTGCAATGGCGCAATTGTGGCTCACTGCAACCTCCGCCTCCCAGGTTGAAACGTTTCTCCTCTCTCGGCCTCCCGAGTAGCTGGGATTACAGACGCCCGCCACCATGCCCAGCTAATTTTTGTATTTTTAGTAGAGGCTTGAACTCCTGACCTCAGGTGATCCACCTGCCTCGGCTTCCCAAAGTGCTGGAATTATAGGCGTGAGCCACCGTACCTAGTCCATTTTCCTTTTTAAATGTTTAAAGTAACATTCAGGTTGTTTAAAACATTTAAACATGGCAGAAGAATATCAAGTAAAATTCAGTGCAGAGGTATGTCAAGTTAGGATTCCTTGTTTCTTCACTTTCCAGTCTTTACATCCTCAATTCCATTCCCTAGGAGGGTATTATACTATAATATTGCTCGGAAGCTGATGATAATATAAGGACACATTTCCTTCTTAAGCCCGTAGAGACCTACCTCATTTCCCCACAACCCCACCCCTCACTTTGGAGATCAGGTCTCACTATGTTGCCCTGGGTAGAGTGCAGTGGTTCCCTCACTGCTCACTGCAGTCTTGGGGCTCAAACGATTCTCCCACCTCAGCCTCCCGAGTAGCTGAGACTACAGGTGAGTGCCACCACGCCTGATTTTTGTAATTTTTGTAGAGATGGGTTCCTCATGTTGCCCAGGCTGGTCTTGAATTCCTGAGCTCAAGCCATCCACCTGCCTCAGCCTCTCAGAGTGCTGGGATTACAGGTGTGAGCCATCCTGCCCACCCAACCTGCCTCATTTTCAAAATGTAGTGGGGTATACTGTTGTTTGGATGTACCCTAATATACATTTTTTGGTTCCTTATTGATGGGCATTTTGGCTGTTTCTGGGTTTTAGCCATTAAAAGCCTTGCTTTATGAAAATCTTTTTGTCATTGTAGGGTAAGTTTCAGGTAGATATATAAACAGATGATTGTACTTTGATATAATTTTATTTCACAAGGAATCTTTTTATAACTTAAAGTTTTTTTTTTTTTTTAGACCGAGTCTCACTCTGTTGTCCAGGCTGGAGTGCAGTGGCGTGATCTCTGCTCACTGCAAGCTCCGCCTTCCAGGTTCACGCTATTCTCCTGCCTCAGCCTCCCGAGTAGCTGGGACTACAGGCGCCCGCCACCACTCCCGGCTAATTTTTTGTATTTTTGGTAGAGATGGGGTTTCACCATGTTAGCCAGGATGGTCTTGATCTCCTGACTTTGTGATCCACCTGCCTCAGCCTCCCAAAGTGGTGGGATTATAGGCATGAGCCACCATGCCTGACATTATAACTTAAAGATTTTGTAATTTAAAAGCAGTAGCTAAATCTGTTTGAATTAAATGCATTTCTAATATTCTATATATTTTATTTATTTATTTAGAGATGGAGTTTCGCTCTTGTTGCCCAGGCTGGAGTGCAATGGCACGATCTTGGCTCACCGCAACCTCCGTCTCCCAGGTTCAAGCAGTTCTCCTGCCTCAACCTCCTGAGTAGCTGGGATTGCAGACATGTGTCACCACCCCGGCTAATTTTGTATTTTTAGCAGAGACGGGGTTTCTCCATGTTGGTCAGGCTGGTCTTGAACTCCCAACCTCAGCAGGTGATCCACCCACCTTGGCTCCATATTTTTTTTTTTTTTTTTGAGACGGAGTCTCGCTCTATCACTTAGATTGGAGTCTCGTTCTGTTGCCTAGACTGGAGTCCAGTGGTGCGATCTGGGCTCACTGCAAGCTCCGCCTCCTGGGTTCACGCAGTTCTCCTGCCTCAGCCTCCTGAGTAGCTGGGACTACAGGCACCCGCTACCACACCCAGCTAATTTATTTGTATTTTTAGTAGAGACGTGGTTTTACCGTGTTAGCGAGGATGGTCTCGATCTCCTGACCTCATGATCTGCCCGTGTCGGCCTCCGAAAGTGCTGGGATTACAGGCATGAGCCACCTCGCCCGGCTGCTTGTTCTTTTTAAAAGTAATTTCTTCCTGGGCGCGGTCGGGAGTTAAAGACCAGCCTGGCCAAGATGGTGAAACCCCATCTCTACTAAAAATACAAAAAAGTAGCCAGTTGTGGTGGTGGGCGCCTATAATCCCAGCTACTCGGGAGGCGGAGGCAGAGAACTGCTTGAACCCAGGAGGTGGAGGTTACAGTGAGCTGAGATGGTGCCATTGCATTCCAGCCTGGGCGACAGAGCAAGACTCCATCTCACCAAAAAAAAAAAAAAAGGTAATTTCTTTTATTGCAAATTTTATCTCAGGTACAAAAAATGTATAAAACATGTAAAATTTAAAGAGTACTATTGCAATGATCATTATGTATCCACTACCAGATTAAGAAACAAAATGTTGGGCCAGGTGCAGTGGTTCACACCTGTAATCCCAGCATCTTGGGAGGCTGAGACAGGCAGATCACTGAAGGCTGGGTGTTGGAGACCCGCCTGGCCAACATGTGAAATCCTGTCTCTACCAAAAATATAAAAATTAGCCGGTCATGGTGGTGGGCACCTGTAATCTCAGCTACTCAGGAGGCTGAGGCAGGAGAATCGCTTGAACCTGGGAGGTGGAGGTTGCAGTGAGCCCAGATCACGCCACTGCACTCCATCCTGGGTGACAGAGCGAGACTCTGTCTTGGGGGTGGCGGCGGTAGGGGAACAAAATGTTTGCATTTTTTTCTTCCAGAGGTAGCCTCTGTCCTGATTTTTGTGTTTATCTTTCTCTTGCTTTTTAAAATAAGCTTTATGCATGTATACATAAATTCATGTACATATACATTTATACATATGTGCATAAACGTTTACAAATATATACATAAATTTGCAGACACACTCCTACATCCTAAACAGTATATTTAGTGGGTTTTTTTTTTTTTTTTTTTTTTTTTTTTTGAGACAGAGTCTTGCTCTATTACCCAGGCTGGAGTGCATTGGCGCAGTCTTGGCTTACTGCTGCCTTTGCCTTCTGGGTTCAAGCGATTCTCCTGCCTCAGCCTCCTGAGGTGCTGGGATTACAGGTGAGCACCACCACACCCGGCTAGTTTTTTTATTTTTAGTAGGGACAGGGTTTCTCCAGGTTGGCCAGGCTGGTCTTGAATTCCTGACCTCAGGTGGTCCATCTGCCTTGGCCTTGGCCTCACAAAGTGCCGGGGTGTGAGCCACCTTTGTTTTGAATGAATAGTGTTAGAAACACAATTCTCATGCAGATAGTTAGGCAGTGTGTTTCAGTTTTGTTTTACTATTACTGAGAGTTTTTTGGTTTTGTTTTGAGAGCTGTGTTTTTGTTTTGTTTTGAGATGGAGTCTGGCTCTGTCGCCCAGGCTGGGGTGCAGTGGCATGATCTCAGCTCACTGCAACCTTCTCCTCCCAGGCTCAAGCAGTTCTGCCTCAGGCTTCTGAGTAGCTAGGATTACAGGCGCCCGCCACCATGCCCGGCTAATTTTTGTATTTTAAGTAGAGACGGGCTTTGACCATGCTGGCCAGGCTGGTCTCGAACTCCTGACCTTAGGTGATCTGCCCACCTTGGCCTCCCAAAGTGCTGGGATTACAGGTGTGAGCCACCGTGCCCAGCAAAAGAGCTGGTTTTAAGAGGATATAAGGAATTGATATTTATGTAGTTTGTAGGGAAAGAAAAGTCTCAATAGTATGGCTAAGTTAGTTTAATTGGTTAATGTTCCACAGGGCAACAAAATCATAATATCTTTGGGATTGATTTTCTTACCAGGCTATAAAATCATAACACCTCATTAATTTCTGCAGTTAAACCTCAGAGGACTATAAACTGTCTACATCTTAATAATAGTGGGTTGTTCATTAAATAAACTGTAATAACAAAGTTCTGTCCCTGAGAGCACAGATGAAGTCCAGACATACTTATTAGAAAATGCTAGAGCTTTCTTTTGTTTTTTTTGAGACGGAGTCTCACTCTGTCACCCAGACTGGAGTGCAGTGGCGCAATCTCGGCACACTGCAAGCTCCGCCTCCTGGATTCACGCTGTTCTCCTGCCACAGCCTCCCAAGTAGCTGGGACTACAGGCACCCGCCACCACGCCCAGCTACTTTTTTGTATTTTTAGTATAGACGGAGTTTCACTGTGTTAGCCAGGATGGTCTCAATCTCCTGACCTCGTGATCCACCCGTCTCGGCCTCCTAAAGTGCTGGGATTACAGGTGTGAGCCGTTGCGCCCAGCCTGAGCTTTTTTTTTTTTTTTTTTCTGAGACTGAGTTTCGCTCAGTTGCCCAGCTGGAGTGCAGTCGTGCCATCTTGGCTCACTGCAACCTCCTCCTTCCAGGTTCAAGCAATTCTCCTGCTTCAGTCTCCCGAGTAACTAAGGTTTCAGGCGTGTGCCACCATGCCCAGCTAATTTTTGTGTTTTTAGTAGAGATAGGGTTTCACCATGTTGGCCAGGCTGGTCTCAAACTCCTGACCTCAAGTGATCTGCCTACCTTGGCCTCCCAAAGTGCTGGGATTACAAGCATGAGCCACCACACCCAGCCAATACTAGAGCTTTCTAAATTTGGGATTGAAATTTCATTTTATTTATTTTTAATATCAATTTATTTTTTTTTTTTTTTGGAGACGGAGTCTTGCTCTGTCGCCTGGGCTAGAGCACAGTGGTGTGATCTTGGCTCACTGCAGCCTCCGCCTCCCAGATTCAAGTGATTATCCTTCCTCAGACTCCTGAGTAGCTGGCTAATTTTTGTATTTTTAGTAGAGATGGGGTTTCACTATGTTGGCCAGTCTGGTCTCGAACTCCTGACCTCGTGATCCACCTGCCTCGGCCTCCCAAAGTGTTGGGATAACAGACATGAGCCACCATGCCTGGCCTCATTTTATAATTATAAGGTCAAACTTGACTAAGGAAAGGACAGCCACTTAGATGAAGGTTTTCAGGAAAAGATGAGCTGAACAGAATGACTTCAGATCCCTTGCCTGTTTACAGGGGGCCTTTCTGAGGAAGGTTATGTGCTGTGTTATGAGTCCTAGGAAAGGGGGGTTACCTCAGTCAGGGTATCTGGAAGGTTCTAGTGGACCACGTAATGGAAGGACAACAAAAATAAGGTCAGAAGGAGTGGGCTCCTCTGCATTTTCTGCTTCTTAGCTCACCATGGCCTACCTGTAGTTAACAGGGTAGGTGAAAGCAGAACCTCTCTGTGGGGGAAGTGAGTGTCCTCTGCTGACGAAGGCTGCATGCCTTGCAGGAGAGCAGGAACTGCATCAGCATATGCTTAGGATCAAGCCAAGCCCCAGTGAGTACAGATAGGCTCTGGGCCAAGTTCTTGGAGCATTCAGTCCTCAGCTTCAAAAGCTGCTATATTCCAGTGGATTTTTTAAAAGATTGTTTTTTATAAAGGCACAGAATCCCCCACAAAAAACTGCTATAGCAGCCAGGACGTTATCTCCTGAGTTACACTGCTGCAGTCTGGCCTGATTATCTGCTGCTTCTGGGGCACAGCTGGATTCTCTTTAGCTCTTCTGTGCAGGATCTTTCCTATATCCCATATTCTCTTTTATTAATTCACTCTCCCTGTTGAAGCTCAAACTCCAGTAGCTTCTTGACAAGAATAGTTACATTTTTTGGAGACCTTGCGTGTCTGAATATGTTGTTGTTGTTGTTGTTTAAATAGAGACGGAGTTTCGCCTTGTTGGCCAGGCTGGTCTTGAACTCCTGGCTTCAAGTGATCGCCTGCGTTGGCCTCTCAAAATGCTTCTGAATATGTTTTGATGCTATCCTCATACTTGACTGATATTTTGACTGGTAAAAATCTTTTAGTTGGAAATAATTGTCCTACAGAGTTTTGAACTTACTGCCCCATTGTCATCTTGCTTGTAGTTTTACTGTTAAGAATTCCAAGCTGAGGGCCGGGCATGGTGGCTCACGCCTGTAATCCCAGCACTTTGGGAAGCTGCAGTGGGTGGATTGCTTAAGTCCAGAAGTTCAAAACTAGCCTGGGCAATATGGCAAAATCCCATCTCTGTAAAAAATTAGCTGGGTGTGGTAGTGTGTGCTTGTAGTCCCAGCTGTTCCGGGGGCTGCAGTGGGAGGATCACTTGAGCCCAGCAGGTAGAGGCTGCAGTAAGCTGTGATCATGCCACTGCACTCCAGCCTGGGTGACAGAGCGAGACCCTGTCTCTCTCTCTCTCTCTCTCTCTCTCTCTCTCTCTCTCTCTCTCTCTCAGTCTCTCAGACACACACACACACACACACGAATTCCAAAAGCCTTTGTATGCGACCTGGTTTTTTTGGTATCTTCAAACTTATAGAATCTACACTTTGACCTCAGTGTTTTGAAATTTAAAATGAAGTGTGGGTTTACTCCATTACTTAAGTATTCAATGGGTACTTTAAATCTGGAAGTACAAGAACTTTTATTCTGGGGAAATTTTCTTGAAATATTTTGTTGATTCTTGTTTCTCTTCTGTTTCCTGTGTATTTTCTGAAATACCTGTGTTATTTATATGTGAATCTTTTATACTGGTCTTCTAATTTCTTTTCTTTTTTTGGAGACAGAGTCTCGCTCTATCGCCCAGGGTGGAGTGCAGTGGCGAGATCTCAGCTCACTGCAACCTCCGCCTCCTGGGTCCAAGTGATTCTCCTGCCTCAGCCTCCCAAGTAACTGGGATTACAGGCATGCGCCACCACTCACGGCTAATTTTGTATTTTTAGTAGAGACGTGTCTTTACTCACATGTCTGGCAGTTAGTACTAGCTATTAGCTGGGACCTCAACTGGAACTGTGGGTCAGAACACCTATAAATGGTCTCCTTACAGCATGGTAGCCCGAGCATTAGTGTTCCAGAGAACCAGGCAGATGGTCCGTTGCCTTCTGTGACCTGATCTTGGAAGTTGCATGGCAGAAGTTACTTAGCATCACTTCCTCTACTCTACTGGTCAACTAGTCTTTATTGTTGACCCAAATTCAAAGGTAGGACATAAATCTACCTCTCAATGGAAGAAGTGTCAAATATTTTGGACATGTTTAATTTATTTCATTTATTTATTTATTTTTGTGACAGAGTCTTGCTCTGTTGCCCAGGCTGGCATGATCTTGCACTGCAATCTCTCCTTCCAGGTTCAAGCAATTCTTGTGCCTCAGCCTCCCAAGTAGGTGTGATTACAGGCTTGTGCCACCAGGCCCAGTTAATTTTTTGTATATTTAGTAGAGACAGGGTTTCATAATATTGGCCAGGCTGGTCTCAAACTCCTGGCCTCAAGTGATCTGCCCACTTCGGCCTCCCAAAGTGCTGGAATATCAGGCGTGAGCCACGTCACCTAGCTCTTAGACATGTTTTAAAACCATAGTGTGCATTTATCAAATAGCAATCTCCCCCTTGTGTCCTAGCGTAGTCCTATATACATCTCAACTAGGTACTTGTTGAAGTATTGAATTTTTCTTAACTATAGTAGAATAGGACCTAAAGTAAAGTAAAGGAGTAAGATATTTTACTTCAAGAAAACATTGTCTTGGGTTGATTAGTTTTTGTCTTTCTGTTTGTAGGATACAGCATTTAATGAAACATTTATGCTTAAGAAGTAAAAATGGCAGGCTTCCTAGATAATTTTCGTTGGCCAGAATGTGAGTGTATTGACTGGAGCGAGAGAAGAAATGCTGTGGCGTCTGTTGTCGCAGGTATATTGGTAAGTGAGAAAGACAGGTTGGTGACATTTATCCCTTACCTTTTGCCCTGGAAATCAACGCCAGTTCCTTTGAACTGAGAATGGCTTTCCAGAACTGTTTATTTCACTGCTGTTTTGTATAGATAATTATCAGAGTTCTAGATACTATTGCCAAGCAGAGTATGGTAGGCCCTGGATTCGTTTTGACTTTGTAAATGTGTACTTAATATCTTTTCTTCAGTTCCAGTGATAATATAATTATGATAGGCAATAACATTTTTAACTTAGTGATACAATGTATATAAGTACTTTAAGATCCTTAAAGGCTCAGGATTTGATGTAACACAAAATTATTGTTGTGACTTATTGAAGGTCAGACAACAGTGACAGTACTCTGCAGATAATAGTGACAACCTTAGGCTCCATTAGAACCGAAGCCCTACAGCAGCTCTAGGGAAGAAATACCATCTCTGTTTCTCCAGCTGCAACACCAGGGGAATATCAGAGGAAGACACTTGTGAAGGAAACTATTGTTTAATTTTCTTTCCATCATTTTTTTTTAACTTTTTATTATTGAAAATAACAAGCATAAAACAAAAGTAGAGAGAATGTTATAAAGGTCCCGTCTCCTCCTTTATCCCATGTATCTATCATCCAGCTTAAAAAAAACACCACCACCCCAAAATCAGGACCTGTCTTGCTGTATAATTCCATCAACCACTCCCTGGCCGCACTGTTGTTTTTTTTTTTTTTTTTAAAGAGACGAGGTCTTGCTATGTTGTACAGCCACTGGAGTACAGTGACTATTCACAGGTGTGATTGTAGTGTGCTACTGCTTCAGATTCATGGTCTCAAGCAATCTTCCTGCCTCAGTCTCCCAAGTAGCTGGGACTACAGGTGTTCTACACTACCATTTCTGGCTCCCACTGCATTTTTTGGAAGCAAATTTATTTGTTTACATTTTAAAAATTCATCTATTTGAATGTACAGTTCTACACTTAAGTCCATTAGAATGAAATAAAGCAGAGCAAGAACTAACGATAATTGTGAAGCAGTCTGCTCACTGCAGCCTCTGCCTCCGACTTCCCAGGTTCAAGCAATTCTTGTGCCCCAGCCTCAGAAGTAGCTAGGATTAGAAGCACATGCCACCATGCCCAGCTAATTTTTGTATTTGTATTTGAATTTTTTCGAGACAGAGTTTCATTCTGTCATCCAGGCTGGAGTGCAGTGGCATGATCTAAGCCCATTGCAGCCTCCACCTCCTGGGTTCAAGCGATTCTCCTGCCTCCGCCTCCTGAGTAGAAAGGATTATGTGTGCCTGCCACCATGCCCAGTTAATTTTTATACTTTTAGTAGAGATGAGGTTTTACCATGTTGACCAGACTGGTCTCAAATTCCTGACCTCAGGTAATTTGCCCGTGTTGGCCTCCCAGAGTGCTGGGATTACATATGTGAGCCACGACGCCCAGCCTTGTATTTTTAGTAGAGGTGAGGTTTCACCATGATGGCCAGGCTGGTCTCGAATTCCTGACCTCAAGTGATCCACCTGCCTCGGCCTCCCAAAGTGCTGGGATTACAGGCGTGAGCCTTTGCACCCGGCTCATTTATGTGATCTGTAGGACAAAAGGAATGTTAAAAAGCAGGTATTGTGCTAGCAAGAGTTTCAGTGTTTCAGTGACTTGGGCTGTGTTTTAAGTTTTTTACAGGCTGGTGGATAATGATTGATGCAGCTGTGGTGTATCCTAAGCCAGAACAGTTGAACCATGCCTTTCACACATGTGGTGTATTTTCCACATTGGCTTTCTTCATGTAAGTATGATGATAATTCTGTATTCTATATGATTTTTCAAAAAATACTTTCCTGTTAATGTGCAGTGCTTTCTTGAATAACTTTTTAGTTTATTTGATAGATTATTTTTTAACATGATACATACATAATTCCCATTTTATTACGATTTTTTTTTTAACCAAGAATGAGTGTTGGATTTGGGCATATATCTTTTTAGCACCTATAACGATTATCTTGTGTTTTTTTTCCTCATATTTTTTAATCTGGTCAGTTACATATTTTGTCAGTTCCAAGATCTACTTTTTCGCATTTTAATACCTCTGAATATCAGGATGTATCTTGCAGTCAGTATATAATTAGTATGTTTAGTATAATTAGAATTATAATTGATAACATTTTTATTTCTTGTCACTTAAAAATTAATGGTGTATCTTAAAACTCATGGCCTCTGACATTTAATGAAACACATTACATTTCTGTATTTTTTAGTAGTAAATCGCCCATAGGTGTTGTAGTACACTCAACTTTTACCTTGCAGTATTATTACTATTTTTTTTTAATGTGCTACTTGACTGTGTTTGCCAGTGTTTGAGGAAAAGGCAAGATTGGCCTCAAAGAGATTTGTTTGTAGCTTTTATTTTAAATTATTTTTAAGTTTATGTTACCTAATTTCATAAAACTTGGAAGCTTTTTATGGATGTCTTTTAACAATTAAAAAACATTAAACATTAAGATTACATCATTTCCTTATACTGTCAGGAGGTTTTTTTTTTTTTTTTTTGAGACAGAGTCTTACTCTGTTGTTTGGGCTGGACCGCAGTGGCACAATCTCGGTTCACTGCAACCTCTGTCTCCCGGGTTCAAGTGCTTCTCCTGCCCCAGCCTCCCAAGTAGCTGGGATTACAGGTGCCTGCCACTACGCCCAGCTAATATTTTGTATTTTTAGTAGAGACGGGGTTTTCACTGTGATGGCCAGGCTGGTCTTGAACTCCTGATCTTGTGATTCACCTGCCTTGGCCTCTCAAAGTGCTGGAATTACAGGTGTAAGCCACCACACCTGGCCAGGAGTTTAAAAAGGTTATATTATGGAAAATGGAACTACTTATATCCATTGTGGCTGCTAAAAAAAGGAAATTCCTGCTACTAATTAATGCACCTTGCTCTAACAAAAATGAAAGGGGAAGCTGAATAAAGTGGGCATATTACATAAACTACATTTTCTCTGAGCTTGAGGAATGGATCATAGAAAATCACTTGACTTTTAACACAAGGAGAAACTGTTTAACTCTTGATAATAATGAGAACCTTGAAATGGGATAGCAGTGAGTCATTCATATATAAATGTGAAATAGACAAAGAAACCAGAAAACTGGCCCCTCTTGTATAATCTCTGCAGACAAGTGATAGAAATCTCTTAAAATAAGTGTGTTTTCTGGGTGTACTTTATGAAAATAAGACTAATGTAACATTTCTATCCACTAGCATTTTTATTAGGTTAAAATATGTTAAGCTATTTGTATATTGATTTTAGTTATGAAATAATCTGTTTTCTGTCTAAGTGATATATAAATATTTGAGTACTTTAACAGCAAATACTGAAATTCATTTGATGATTTTGTACTGTTCTAGGATAAATGCTGTCTCCAATGCTCAGGTGAGAGGTGATAGCTATGAAAGCGGCTGTTTAGGAAGAACAGGTAAAGATACTTTGAGCTGTTAATGTGTGTTAACAAAATAGAAATTTGTCACCAGAAAAAAAGCCTCTCTTGTGAGTCTTTATTCAGGACTGGTGATGATTATATGGAATATTTTTTATTTGCTTTAAAAACAAGTTTTAGTGTTATTCAAATCCTTAAGAAAGTAAGTTATTGCTAGAAGTTATTGTTTTTGTCATGTTACACTGCCCATGATATAGATAAAAAATGTTGCTATTCAGATGGATCTTGGACTCCAGTGCTAATGATGGATTTATTCTTATCCCAGTTGTTGACCAATAATGCTACTTACAAGATGGCTGACTATGATTATTAACAGTAAAATAATGAACACATTAGGGGATTGAACCTAGGACTACAGTGTCTTTACATTCACTTCTGATCACCTGAGTAGCCACCCACAGACTGCAACAAAATTGTTCAGAAGAAAGATGCTATTTGTGTACACATAAATTAGTTTTTGTAGTCTGAATTCATTTGAACTATCATCCTTTTTTCTTTTCTTGCCCAGGCTGGAATGCAGTGGTGCGTTTTTAGCTCACCGCAACCTCCACCTCCTGGGTTCAAGCGATTCTCCTGCCTCAGCCTCCTGAGTAACGGGGATTACAGGCATGCGCCACCATGCCTGCCTAGTTTTGTAATTTTAGAAGAGATGGGGTTTCTACATGTTGATCAGGCTGGTCTCGAACTTCTGACCTCAGGTGATCTGCCCACCTTGGCCTCCCAAAGTGCTAGGATTATAGGATTGAGCCACTGAGCCTGGCCCAATTGTGTTTTTTAAAAATTTACGGCCGGGCGTGGTAGCTCACACCTGTAATTCCAGCACTTTGGGAGGCTGAGACGGGTGGATCACCTAAGGTCAGGAGTTTAAGACCAGCTTTGCCAACATGGAGAAACCCCATCTCTACTAAAAAAAAATACAAAATTAGCCAGGCATGGTGACACACTTCTGTAGTCCCAGCTACTTGGGAGACTGAGGCAAGAAAATCGCTTGAACCTGGGAGGCGGAGGTTGCGGTGAGCCGAGATCACCTCATTGCATTCCAGCCTGGGTAACAAGAGCGAAACTCTGTACCAAAAACAAACAAAAAAATTTACATTATAATATGAAGAAATTAAGGTACAGTGGGCTTAAATAATGTGTCCAAAGTCACAGAGCAAGTAAGTGGTGGAGCCAGGATTGAACACTGACAGTGATTGAACACTCCAGAGCCCATGCTTTTAGCCACCATGCTGTGCTTGTTTCCCATCTAGAACCATTTGGTCACTGTCTGGTTTGGTACCATGTGTATATTTTTTCTTTTTGTCAGCTTAACTGAATATAATTTAAGTATAATACAATTCACTATTTATTATTTTATGAAATTTTTTTGAGATAGAGTCTCTTTGTCCCCCAGGCTGGAGTGCAGTGGCACAATCTTGGCTCGCTGCAGCCTCCACAGCCTGGGACTCAAGTGATCCTCCCACCTCAGTTTCTCAAGTAGTTGTGATTATAGGGACATGCCGTCACGCCCAGCTAATTTATTTATTTTTTGTAGAGACAGGGTTTTACCGTGTGGTTCAGGCTGGTCTTGATCTCCTGGCCTCAAGCTATCCACCTGTCCTCAAGTTATCAGCCTCCCAAAGTGGTGGGATTACAGGCATGAGCCACCACGCCTGACCAGAATCCACCAATTTAAAGTGTACAGTTTGATGAGTTTGAACAAATGTGTACAGTTACAGTTGTGTAACTACCACTATAATCATGATATAGAACATTTCCATTACCCCAAAAAGTTCCCTCATACGCCTTTTTATAGTTAATCCCCTTCCCCTCACGTCCTGGCCACCACTGATCTACTTTCTATGACGGTAGCTTTGCCTTTTCTGCTCTTTCATATAAATGGGATCATATAGTAAGTATTATAGCCTTTTAAACCAAATAAAGCAGCTGTGAAGAGCTTAGCTTTCTTTTCTACTTGACATCTTATTTTTTAAATTTTGTATGTATTTTTTTTGAGATGGAGTCTTACCCTGTCACCCAGGCTGGAGTGCAGTGGTGTAATCTCAGCTTACTGCATCATCCGCCTCCCAGGCTCCAGCAATTCTTCTGCCTCAGCCTCCTGAGTAGCTGGGATTACAGGTGGCCGCCACCACGCCTGGCTAATTTTTGTATTTTTAGTAGAAACTGGGTTTCACCATGTTGGCCAGGCTGGTTTCGAACTCCTGACCTCAGGTGATCCACCCGCCTTGGCCTGCCAAAGTGCTGGGATTACAGGCATGAGCCACCATACCCAGCCTTCTACCTGATGCTTTAATGCTGATGTAGATTTTATAACCTCACTTCTACTGGAATCCATGGAGAATTCACGAGAGGATATAATGACAAATGACAGATAAACCTAAGTTTAAAGTGTGTGTGTATATGCACATGCAATTGCACTCACTTTTTAGCATATCCTGTATGTCAGCCTCAGCAGTAATGTCAGGAATGAGGGAAGGTAAAGAAAAGATAATATATATTAGCAAGTGAAGATGTTGTATGTAGAGCATACAATAATGTACTCCATCATTTTTCTTTAAAGAATATTCCACGGACATTGCTGTGAATTATGTCACTATTATCTTTTTTTGAGACAGGGTCTTGCTCTGTCACCCAGGCTGGAGTGCAGTGGTGTGATCATAGCGCAGAAAAGCCTAGAACTCGGGCTCAAGCGGTCCTCCCCCCTCAGCCGCCAGAGTAGTTGGGATTACCCGTGTAAGCCACTGTGCCTGGCCACTATTACCTGTTTTTTATAGGAAGTTTCATTATAACTTATCCAAAGTTTTTTAGCTTAAAAGTGGAACCTGTATTTGTCTTTGGTCTGTCTGGTTCCCAGGCCCATCGTTTTTACCCTCACTAAGTGATTATTCTATGATGTTCCCTATTCTGTTAAAATTAACAGTGCAATTTATATATTGTGCATATAGTGCAATTTCTGTCTAGTGCTTCAGAAATTAAAGACAAACTGTCTTAGAGTCATGCCCAGGTGTTGCTACTCTTTAGCTTTTGTACTCCTTAAGTGGTTTATTTGTAAACTATCTCTATTTAGTTCCCAGAGGAATTAATAGGAAAGTATCAAAATAATATACTATAAATGAAACAGGTAAATAATAAAACCATAAAAAGGAACAGGAACTAGGTAGAAAAATGATCATTGTACTTAGAACCTGGGACAAGATGGATGCTTTTGATTGTTCATTAACCTTAGCTCAGAGCTTCCTTGTAGCCAGATCAAACAAGAAAATATTATAGTTTTATTTTTTTGCTAAACAAAAGCATACTTCTTTTTCTTTTTTCTCTCTTTTTGTTAATATGCCCTCAGACATACTTATTTTTCAAGAGAAACTTTTTTCTTGTTTAATTCTATTAGAAAGTTTAATGTATATAGCTATAAATAAAGGACATGATGGAAAATAATTGTAAGGAATTTTTTTTTTTTTTTTTGGGCGGGGGGGAAACAGAGTTATGCTTTGTTATGCAGGCCAGAGTGCAGTGGCATGATCTCAGCTCACTGCAACCTCTGCTTCTCAGATTCAAGCAGTTCTCTTGCCTCAGCTTCTTGAATGGCTGGGACTACAGGCACCTGCCAACACGCCCAATTGATTTTTTGTTCTTTTAGTAGAGATGGGGTTTTACCATGTTGCCAAGGCTGGTCTCGAACTCCTGAGCTCAGGCAATCCGTCCACCTTGGCCTCCCAAATTTCTAGGATTACAGGTGTGAGCTACTGTGCCTGGCCTTTAAGGATTTTTAATAGTTCCTTTTATTCACATTAGATAAAAACAATGATTGAATATAATTTAGAGATTGTATTTCTCCAAAGAATTAAACATTACTGTTTTTATTTCTGGAGATCTGCTTAGTATTGTAATAAAATTTAGATAATATAGAGATCTGTTTCTCTCAAATATCAGCTGTTCTAACCATCATGAACTTTGATCAGTGTTTCTTCCTTATCTGGTGTCTAAAATGAATCTATTCACTGGTTACAAAATATTTGCAACTGAGGCAAATTTAGTTTTCTGTTATGGAGGTTGGCTAGGATTTTATTTTTACTTCAGTGGAGCTTTGTTCCCCTTGCAGAGATGATGGGGCTGTCAGTATACCTGTGAACAGGGTCTGGTGCAAGTGTTAACCTGCTTTCCTAAAAATGTGTTGAATCTACTCGGGTGTCCAGATGATTACATTATTGACATCTAGAATTTTGTTCAATACAGGGTTGAAGAGATGCTTCTGATTTTGAAGTTTTCATGAATATGTGGTACAGATTGGCTGCCTCAGCAATGAAAAAGCCTGAATATACTCTAAAGAATGGCCATTATTTGTACCATATTGAGTAATGGTGTGATTATAGAAGCTTACCATTGATTAAAAAGGGACATATTAGTCCTTCTTCATTTGACGTCTCTCATTCCTTTGTGATGATGGCTATCCAGAATGCATATGCTACTTTTAATAGAGCAATTATTTTGATAATATATACAACAGCGTAATTTTTTAGTTGGGGCATTCATTTCTCTAGTCAGTAAAAAGGTAACTTACTTTTTTTCCTTTTCCATGTATGGTTTAACTTCCTTTAGTTTTTTGTTTTTTGTTTTTTAAATCATCATTCATTTAACTTAGAGCAGATTTATATAAATATATGACTATCTATGATATGCATAATACATATAAGGCTAACAGGGCTTCTAGTGTTATGTATTCCTAAGATGTTATAGAGCTGTAAAAATGAACAAAATCATAAGCCTCTTCTCCACACAGGTGCTCGAGTTTGGCTTTTCATTGGTTTCATGTTGATGTTTGGGTCACTTATTGCTTCCATGTGGATTCTTTTTGGTGCATATGTTACCCAAAGTAAGTATGTATTCTTCCTGTATTTTATAGGAGAGATTCAGATATGTCTTTTATATTTGGCTTACTCTACCTTGAGTACAATTTAGTATCATTACTCAGATTAAAGATACTACTCTGTGTGAAGATACATGAGTTGTTTAATAAAACTTGTCAGTGGGAACACTTAGTGCAGTAGGATAGCTCTGGTTAGGAAATCCAAGCCACTGACAAAGCTCGTACCTCTCAGCCATCTCCAGACTTTCTGCTTTCCTTCCTTACCTTAGGACAGCCAGGATTTTATGCTAGAGGCCCATTTACTGGGAGTTGCAGTAGAAAAAGTGAGAAACCAGTACAGATGTACAGTCTCTTATATATAATTCTAAAATCCACAAAATGCTGAAAATCAAGTTATTTGTAACTAGTTTGGCAGCAAAACCTGACCTAAACTGACATAGGGCTCACTATTTTCTTTATCCCATTTAGTATAAGTATTCAAATGTTTTGTTGTAGGAATGAAAATAGATGTATTAGATTATAGGATGCTTGTCCATAGCCAGCTGGCAGTGCTATGTAGTATATGTGCTTTGCCTTACTGTTCTTAAATCTGAAGAATTCTGAATCCCAAAATATATCTTGCCCCAGGGATTTCAGATAAGGGGCATAGACCCCTTATCTAATAATCTATGGATTATCAGTAATCTTTCTTTTCATAAACACTTTCTCTGTCCAACCTAATCCTGTCCTTTTTTTTTTTTGGAGACAGAGTCTCACTCTTGTCGCCCAGGGTGGAGTGCAGTGGTGTGATATTGGCTCACTGCAACCTCCACTTCCCAGGTTCAAGTAATTCGCCTGTCTCAGCCTCCCAAGTAGCTGGGATTAGAGGTGCGTGCCACTATGCCCAGCTAATTTTTGTTTTTTTTTTAGTAGAGACAGAGTTTCACCATGTTGGCCAGGCTGGTCTCGAACTCCTGACCTCAAGTGATCCACCCATCTTGGCCTCCCAAACTGCTGGGATTACAGGTGTGAGCCACCGCACCCAGCCAATCCTGTTATTTTTAAGTCACGAGTACAGGGGGAGTTTTTTAAGGGCAAAACTGAAGACATATATGTGTACCCTTCATACAGAAACAGTTGATGGAGTGAGATGAACTCTTATTACACCATGCTGAGTTTTCTGGATGTGCCAGGTGCCATAGCTTTTCATTCACAGTAGTGTTGAAAAACAGAACCCAGCTTCAGAAGTGTCTCTGGAAGCGTTGAAAGACTGTTTCACTGGCCGTCTTCCTTTGCTCCAAAGACAGGAGTCAGAGAACACAATTTATTCATCCTCTGACTCCTCTGCCTCTGGAATCTCTTTGTCAGCCTTCTTTGCTTAACTGTCACATCTCCTTGTCCTGACTCACAGCTGATTTTTGAATACTTTTGATAGTATCATTTAAGTCTCATAGTTTGATCAGTATAAGATCTTTGGAATACCTTTGTTTTTCCTTTGTCTTTCACCTAGTACAAAATAAGTCACATTACAAGAGGACAGTGGTTGGCTTAAATAACATTGGTCACCAGCTGTGTCTGAAATGTGTTTTTTAGTTAATTAAAAATACTACTAGAGCACATAGTTCTGGTATGAAGCGTATCTGAAGGAAAATGCTTTTCTAAAAATACCTTCATTGAGATGTAATTTGCATACCCTATAATTCAGCCATTTAAAATATGCAGTTGAATGTTTTTAGTATTTTCACAGAATTATGCTACCATCACCACAATCCAATTTGAGAATATTTTTATCACTACCATACCCATTAGCAGTCACTCCCCATTACTCCTTCCCGTAGCCCTAGGCAGCCACTAATGTACTTTCTGTCTCTATAGATATATCTATTTCATACACATGGAATCTTATAGGAAACTTTTTTAAGACAGAGCCTTGCTCTGTTGCCCAGGCTGGAGTGTGGTGGCGTGATCTTGGCTCACTGCAACCTCTGCCTCCCAGGTTCAAGCAATTCTCCTTTCTCAGCCTCCTGGGTAGCTGGGATTGCAGGTGCATGCCACCATACCCGGATAATTTTTGTGTTTTTAATAGAGATGGAGTTTTACCATATTGGTCAGGCTGGTCTCGAATTCCTGACCTCAGGTGATCCACCCACCTCAGCCTTCCAAAGTGCTGGGATTATAGGCATGAGCCACTGCGCCCAGCCAGAAAGTGTGTTTTGTTTTGTTTTTTCTGAGACAGAGTTTTGTTCTGTCGCCCAGGCTGGAGTGCAGTGGTGCGATCTTGGCTCACTGCAAACTCCACTTCCGAGGTTCAAGCCATTCTCCTGCCTCAGCCTCCCGAGGGGCTGGGACTACAGGCGCCCACCACCATGCCCAGCTAAGTTTTTGTATTTTTAGTAGAGACGGGGTTTCGCCGTGTTAGCCAGGATAGTCTCGATCTCCTGACCTTGTGATCCACCCACCTCGGCCTCCCAAAGTGCTGGGATTACAGGCATGAGCCACCGCACCCGGCCAAAAGTGTGTTTTAAACCCATTTTATCCCTGACTAAGAAGGGTGGGCTGCTGTCACTGATTTTCTTAAAAGGTCTCCATAGTTAAAGAAAAACTTGAGATAAATTAACAATTTGAGCAAAGAATGATTCATGAATGGAGCAGGACCCAGAATGAAGAAGAGGTTCAGAGAGCTTCACCCAGCAGCATGAGTAGCTGTAGGCTGAACACAAAGCAAAGACAAGAAATTTTTAGATTGTCTATAGCTATGTTTGTCTTATTTGTGCATGGTCTCATCAGTTGGCTGCTTGGGACTGGCTAAAGCTTAGCTGTTTGTGATTGACTAAAATTCAGCTATTTATTACAAAAATATAACCCTAGGTTTCAGTTTGTTTACATAAGTTAGGTCGCAGGGGGTGGGGTGACACAGGAACTCAGAGTGGGGAGATAGCCTCAGGTTAATGGCCACCTGCTTATTTACTTTAGCACTTGAAGTGATCCATGAACTTTACAGTTTCTATAGTGAAAATAGGAGTAAATTGCCATTTCTCTAAGGTATGTAGGGAAGTACTGTTTGTAAAGGCTGTACTCTCGTTGAGTGTATCTTTTTTTTTTTTTTTTTTTTTTTTTTTGAGACACATTTCACTCTTGTCGCCCAGGCTGTAGTGCAGTGGCATAGACTTGGCTCACTGCAATCTCTGCCTCCTGGGTTCAAGCAATTCTCCTGCCTCAGCTTCCCGAATAGCTGGGATTATAGCCACCTGCCACCACTCCCAGCTAATTTTTTGTATTTTTAGTAGAGATGGGGTTTCACCATGTTGGCCAAGCTGGTCTTGAAGTCCTGACCTCAGATGATCCACCTACCTTGACCTCCCAAAGTGCTGGGATTACAGGCATGAACCACCACTCCCGGTCAATTGTATCTTAATATCTAAAGAACTAGTACATATTGATAAATTTCTTGGTTGTGAATTTCATCTTTCTATTTCAACAGCTTTATTAATTTAAATATACTTTTTTTTTTTTTAAGATGGAGTTTCGCCCTGTTGTCCAGGGTAGAGTGCAGTGGTGCAGTCTTGGCCCACTGCAACCTCTGACTTCTGGGTTCAAGTGATTCCCGTCTCAGTCTCCCGAGTAGCTAGGATTACAGCCATCCACCACCATGCCCGGCTAATTTTGTATTTTTAGTAGAGACAGGGTTTCGCCATGTTGGCCAGGCTAGTCTCAAACTCCTGACCTCAAGTGATCCACCCACCTTGGCCTCCCAAAGTGCTAGGATTACAAGTGTGAGTCACCACGCCCGGCCTAAATATACTTTTTTATTTGTAAAGTGAATATGACTTTATTTCAGAGAGCATTTCTAGGGCATGTTTCCAATCTTTTATTGTGTAGATTTGCTTGAACTATTAATATTCATAATGATAGCCAACTTTTATATATTACTTTATAGGCTAGATATTCTAACACTATATAGAGTCACTCATCTAATTCTTACACTCTGGAGTAGGTGCTACTACAATGCCCGTTTTACAGGTGAGGAAATGAAGATATACTGAGGTTAAATAATTTGTCCAAGGTCATACATTTAGTCATTGGTATAGATAGGATTCAAACCTGGGTCTGGCTCAAATTTGGAGCTCTTAACCATGGTGTTGTATTGTTTGTAATGATATCAAGAGCTCAGAATTGAACCAGTTTCTTCATCCTCTCCAGTATTTTCTAATCAACATTTATAGTTTTACAAAAGTTAATCATCTACAAAAATTTGAGTAGTTTCCATTTTGTTTCTTTTCTCTTCCTATAAAGATAGTAACCATTTCCTCCAGGATAGATTCAGTGAAAGAGAATAATGATAAATTATAACTGTGTTATTTATATCTGACATGTTTGCATAATAAAACTCCTGGATTGAGAGCCAGGCACTGTGGTGTGTGCCTGTAGTCCCAGCCACATGGGAGGCTGAGGCAGGAGGCTCACTTGAGCCCAGGAGTTTGGACTGTAATTTGCTATGATAGTGCCTGTCAGTAGCTGCTGCACTCCAGTCTGGGCAATGTAGTGAGGCCCCATTTCTTTAAAAACAAACACAAAAAACTTCTTGAATTCATGAAGGAAAATAAATTAACAGACTGTTTAAAAGTCAAGAATTTAATTTGTATATTTGTACGATTTTGTATTTCAGTGTTGGCCATAGGAGGCAAAGGAACAAGTTACTGCTTCCTCAGCAGTTTTGATGTAGCTAGAACCAGCAATTACTTTAGACTAAAAGAAAACTTGATTAAGTTCATTGACTTTTATCCAGAGTAAGAGCAGTCCTTTGCTTTGGGGGAATTAAATTGGCATTTTCTTCTTTCAGTTTCATTATAGATGTCTTAGAGTTAATGAATAATAGCATTATGTTGTAATATACAAAATGTATATTATTAGTGACGTTTTCCTATATAACCTTCTAATCTGTTTTACTTTATGTATGTAGATACTGATGTTTATCCGGGTCTAGCTGTGTTTTTTCAAAATGCACTTATATTTTTTAGGTAAGTTGCCTAATTTTTTAACCACACCTGTAACATTTACAGAAATGTCAGCTTAATTAAGGCAGCATATACATGGAACACATATAAATCCCATGGATTGGTTACAATGATAGAACTTCTTTTAAAGGGTGAGAATTCCACTGTTACATAAGAGCAGACAGGCCTTTTAAATAGGGGTCTTGCTGTGTATCAAGACTTTAGCTGGATCCTTTATATATTTTACCTTTTAAATTCCCATTTAGTGCAGTGGGAATGCCTGTAATCCCAGCACTTTGGGAGGCTGAGGCAGGTGGATTGCTTGAGCCTAGGAGTTTATTTCAGTTTGGGCAACATGGGCAAGACCAGCAACAAGCAAGACCAGCCTGGGCAACATGGCAAAACCCTGTCTCTACAAAAAAATATGAAAATTATCTGGTTGTGGTGGTGTACAGTGCCAGCTACTCAAGAGGCTGAGGTGGGAGAACTGCTTGAGCCCAGGAGGTTGAGGCTGCAGTGAGGCAAGATTGCACCACTGTACTCCAGCCTGGGCAATAGAGTGAGACCCTGTCTCAAAAATAAAATAAATAAATGAATAAATAAATTCCCATTTAATTATTTTAAATATATGTCAGGTGTTATTCCCATTTTATTTATTTTTATTTTTATTTATTTATTTATTTATTTTTGAGATGGAGTCTCACCCTGTAGCCCAAGCTGGAGTGCAGTGGAACAATCTCGGCTCACTGCAACTTCTGCCTCAGGGCTCAAGCGAATGATTCCCATGCCTCAGCCTCCTGAGTAGCTGGGACTACAGGTGCACGCCACCATGCCCAGCTAATTTTTTGTATTTTAGTAGAGACGGGGTTTCACCGTATTGCCCAGGGTGGCCTCGAACTCCTGAGCTCAGACGATTTGCCTGCCTTGGCCTCCCATAAGTGCTGGGATTATAGGTGAGAGCCACTGCACCCAGCGTTATTCCCATTTTATAGACGAGGAAATAAAGTTTAGAGCTTGCTTTAGGATGCCTAGCTAGTAAATGAGAAGCTGGGATTTGAATCCAGACTGCTGCTTCCATAGCCTGTGTTTTGTTAAAAAATGTATCAGACCCATTGTTTCTCTTGACTAGCCTTTTGGAAAAAAAAAAAAAAATTAACGACAACAACAGGTAAAGTACCTTTATTAAGAAAAAAGGAAAAACCAGAATTAATACATAGTGGCCAGGCATGGTGGCTCATGCCTGTAATCCCAGCACTTTGGGAGGCTGAGGCAGGTGGATCACCTGAGGTCAGGGATTCGAGACCAGCCTGGCCAACATGGTGAAACCCCCATCTCTAATAAAAATACAAAAATTAGCCGGGCATGGTGGTGCATACCTGTAATCCCAGCTACTCAGAAGGCTGAGGCAGGAGAATCACTTGAACTCGGGAGGCGAGGGTTGGAGTGAGTCAAGATAGTGCTACTGCATTTCAGCCTGGGTGACAGAGCTGTATCAAAAATAATAGTAATAATTAATACATGGTATGCATGTTATATACAAAACCTGTTGGGAAATTGTGTTTTCTGAATGCCTTTTTAAGAAAACTTAAGTGGAGGGCCGGGCGCGGTGGCTCAAGCCTGTAATCCCAGCACTTTGGGAGGCCGAGACGGGCGGATCACGAGGTCAGGAGATCGAGACCATCCTGGCTAACACTGTGAAACCCCGTCTCTACTAAAAAATACAAAAAAAAAAAACTAGCTGGGCGAGGTGGCGGGCGCCTGTAGTCCCAGCTACTCGGGAGGCTGAGGCAGGAGAATGGCGTAAACCCGGGAGGCGGAGCTTGCAGTGAGCTGAGATCCGGCCACTGCACTCCAGCCCGAGGGACAGAGCGAGACTCCGTCTCAAAAAAAAAAAAAAAAAAAAAAAAAAAAAAAAAAAGAAAACTTAAGTGGAAAAATAAACCAATATTAAAAGTATTTTTTAGGAACAATCTTCTAAAATATCCCCCAAATGAAGTACATATTCTATGATTTTTAGAATGAATGTCTTTTTTTGGGAGCGGGGGAGCTGGATTCTCACTCTGTTGCCGGGGCTAGTGTGCAGTGGTGCAATCTCAGCTCAGCGTAATCTCTGCCTCCCAAGTTCAAGCGATTCTCGTGCCTCAGCCTCTCAAGTAGCTGCGATTACAGGCATGCACTGCCACACCCAGCTAATTTTTGTATTTTTAGTAGAGATGGGGCTTTGCCATGTTGACTAGGCTGGTCTCGAACTTCTGACCTCAAGTGATCTGCCGGCCTCAGCCTCCCAACGTGGTAGGATTACAGATGTGAACCACCATGCCCGGCCTAGAATGAATGTCTTTTAATGTCAACATAGGATATTTAGGTATTTATTTATAAAATTTTATCTGCCTCTGTCCCCACCCCCCATAAATCATTAAGTAAGTTCTAAGCCTTGAAAAACTTTGTCACTGGTTTTAAGTAATTTGATTATGATGTACTGTGGTCTAGTTTTCTTCATATTCCTTTTGCTTGGTGTATATTGAGTTTCCTGGATCTGTGGGTTTATAGTTCATCAACAAATCTAGATTATTTTCAGCCATTATTTCTTCAAGCATTTTTTTTATCCACTCCACCCTTCTTCTGGGATTTCAGTTGCATGTTATAACAGACTGCTTAAAGTTGTCTCACAGCTCGCTAATGGTCAGATTTTTTTTTCCTCTTTGTGTTTCAGTTTGGATAGTTTCTATTGTTACATTTTAAAATTAATCTCTGCTGGGCATGGTGGCTCACGCCTGTAATCCCAGCACTTTGGGAGGCCAAGACGGGTGAATCAGTTGAGGTCAGGAGTTCGAGACCAGCCTGGCCAACATGGTGAAACCTCATCTCTATTAAAAATACAGACATTAGCTGGGCATAGTGGTGCATGCTTGTAATCCCAGCTACTCAGAAGGCTGAGGCCAGAGAATCACTTGAATCCAGGAGGCTGAGGTTACGGTGAGCCGAGATCATACCATTGCTGAGCAACAGAACGAGAATGAGACTTCATCTCAAAAAAAAAGAAAAATTAATTACTCTCTACTTCTGCAATGTCTAATCTATGCCATCCAGTGATTTTTTCATCTCAGACATTGTATTTTCTGTCTCTAGAAGCTTGATTGGGTCTTTAGAAATATTTCTGATGTCTTTCCTTAACATGCTCATGCCCTCTTCCACCTTCTTGAACACACAGAGTATATTTATAGCTATCTCAGGGTCCTTGTCCAATTGTCTGTGTCATTTCTGCATCTGCTTCTATTGATTTTTTTCTGCTTCTGTTTACTCTTCATTTTGGACCTATTTTCCCTTACTTGGTGCTTTCCCTTACAGTTTGTTGGGACTGGATCTTTGTTAGTCCTTTAAATGTTTTTGAGCTTTGTTTTGGGATGCAGTTAGGTGACTCAGAAACAGTTTGGTCCTTTTATGTCTTTTAAGCTTTGTTATAGGCAGGACCAGAGCAGCTATAGCCCAGAACTGATTTGTTCGCTTACTAAGGCAGTCATACCGGTACTTTGAGTGTTTCCACGGTCTAATGCTTCGTGTATTCCAAGGTTTCTCTACTCGACTTGTGAGAATGTGAACTCTCTTCCAGCCTTGTGGGAGCTCTGGGACGTGTTCTTTCCAGTGGTTCTTTCCTTCGCTTGGGTAGTTTCCTCTTATGTATAGACTGATCAGTACTCAGCCACAGACTCAAGGAGCACCCCCTGCAGATCTCCTGTGTTCCCTCTGTGTGGCTGTCTGTATGCTGCGTGGCAAACTCTAGCCATGTGGTCTCCCACAACTCTCAGACCACCCTGCTCTACCTGGATTTCTCCTTATGGCCTTGACATTCTGGTTTTGAAAGATGTTTGGCAGTTTCTGCTGTCTTATGTGCTGTCAGTCACATGTCTTTGGCATGGGACTGACAGCCTTCTGGTGATATGATAAGTTATTATGAAGACATTTGAGGCAATCTTTATAGATTAAGTTTAAGGTCAGATTCAACGCTTTGTGGTGGTAGATGAATCCACTTAAATGACTGTTGGATGAACAGAAACCTTGTATGCTCAGGTGGACATAGTTGACAGCCGTGTCAACTATGTGCTCTGCCCAGAGGCTGGCAAGTTATCAGGCAGCCTGTGTGCTTCCTCTGTGCTGGACCTGTTCTAAGCTCTGGGGTACAACCTCTTTTATTTACGTCCCTGGTCACTCCTCTGTTTCCCTTGCAAGCTGATCCTCCACTCCCTGCCTACTACCTTTTGAAGTCTCTTAAAGCTCTCTTCTTGGCCTTAAGAAACTCCTTGTTATTTTTCTGTCTCTGGGTGAACTCATGTTTACTTAGGACTCCAGTTATTGCTATATGCCAGTGAGTCACAGATGTCCCTTTCCAGGCCTAAACTGTATATCCATATTCCTACTTCACATCCCTTCCTGGGTTGCTGACATTTCAAATCCAAAACATTTAGTACGCCCACAGCTCAATGCATGGCCCTGGAGTGTCCCATCTCTCTGTTCCCACCTCCTTATCCCCTCTCTCACTTTGCCGAGATAATTCCCCCTCTTCTTTTGGATCTCAGTTCAGTCACCACTCCTCAGGAAAACCTTTCCTGACCTCTCTAACTAGGTCTGCTCCTTATGTTTCACTCTTAGGTCACTGTGCACCTCTCGTTTATAGCATTTTTTTTTATAGTTGGAATTTTATATTTATTTGTTTGTCTCTTTATTAGACCCTTAGCTCCATTAGGGAGCAAGTTTGTCTGGACTCAAAGTCTCATCCCAGCACTTAGGTGCTTGGTACATAGCCAGTTTTCAGTGCATGATAATTACTTGCTGAAGGAATGAAGAATTGCAGCGTGGTCTGTTGTAAGGTGCTTCAGTTACTGTAATTTAGATATGGTAGGCTCCTGGAGACATAAAATGGCCCTAATGCCTGTCACTATGAGAATGGTCTCTCTCTCTCTCTTTTTTTTTTTTTTTTGATGTATTGATTCATTTTTTTGTTTCTGAGTCATAGAGAAATGTCTCTTTTCCTTACAAATTGCCTGTTAATAACTTTCCAGGCTTTAAGAAAGAATACAGTTATGCTCAGCCATCGTGGTTAACAGACTGCTTTACAAAATAAGCAAATTCAGACCAACACTGCCATGATGTCTAATTTAATTTTTTAAATTGATAGAAAGGAATCAGTGAAGTACCTGTCAAAACATATTGAGAAAATGAATTTTGTGTTGCTTGTTCCATCTGTTTTTTCCTCATGATTTGTTTTCCTATCTTTCTAGCACTCTGATCTATAAATTTGGAAGAACTGAAGAGCTATGGACCTGAGATCACTTCTTAAGTCACATTTTCCTTTTGTTATATTCTGTTTGTAGATAAGTTTTTTTATCTCTCAGTACACCTTGCCAAATGGAGTAGATTGTACATTAAATGTTTTGTTTCTTTACATTTTTATGTTCCGAGTTTTGAAATAGTTTTATGAAACGTCTTTATTTTTCATTGCGTAGACTGTTAATACTAATATGTATATAATACGAGACTATATGAATTGGATAATGAGTATCAGTTTTTTATTCTTGAGATTTAGAACTTGATCTGTTCCCTGAGCCAGGGTTATATCATCATGTCATTTTAGAAGTAACCACTCTCCCTCTGGCTGGGCATGGTGGCTCATGCCTGTAATCCCAGAACATTGGGAGGCCGAGGAAGGCGGATTGCTTGAGGTCAGGAGTTTGAGACCAGCCTGGCCAACATGGCGAAACCCCATCTACTAAAAATACAAAAATTAGTCAGGTGTGGTGGTGGGTGCCTGTAATCCCAGCTACCCGGGAGGCTGAGGCAGGAGAATCGCTTGAACCAAGGGGACGGAGGTTGCAGTGAGCTGAGTTTGCGCCACTGCACTCTAGCCTGGGGGACAAAGTGAAACTCCGTCTCAAAAAAAAAAAAAAACAAAAAAAAACCACTCTCTCTCAGTATTTCTGATTTCTGAAGATGTACTAAAAATATAGCTTTGGCCGGGCGGAGTGGCTCACGCCTGTAATCCCAGCACTTTGGGAGGCTGAGGCAGGCGGATCACCAGGTCAGGAGATCAAGACCATCCTGACTAACACAGTGAAACCCCGTCTCTACTAAAAATACAAAAAATTAGCTGGGCATAGTGGCGGGCACCTGTAGTCCCAGCTACCCGGGAGGCTGAGGCAGTAGAATGGCGTGAACCCAGTAGGTGGAATTTGCAGTGAGCTGAGATTGCACCACTGCACTCCAGCCTGGGCCACAGAGCGAGACTCTGTCTCAAATAAAAATAAAAATAAAAAAATATATATATAGCTTCATATATCTGGAATGAGCACTGAGCCATAAAAGGTTTTCAGCAAGTTGTAATTTATTTTGGCCTAAAAATGAGTTTTTTTTGTAAAGGAAAAATGTTTGTTCTTATGTATTGAAGAAGTGTACTTTTATGTAATGATTTTTTAAATGCCCAAAGGACTAGTTTGAAAGCTTCTTTTAAAAAGAACTCCTCTAATATGACTTTATGTGAGAAGGGATAATACCTGGTCAAATAAACTCAGTTTTTTATGGTTACTGTAAAAAGACTGTGTAAGGCAGCTCAGCACCATGCTTCTCGTAAAAGCAACTTAAATTATACACTGGAATTATCTTTTGACAGCCTGCCGTTTTCTGATGTTACACAATTCAATAGCAAGCAAGTCTGAGACAATCGCAGTTTAAAAGCATGAACCATTTAACAAAAAGTGGAATAATTAAAGATAAAGCACTTCTTCCCAAAGGGAATTATCACCTAGTGAAAAATTAGGTGTTTCATCCACTGCAAGTCTCTCTTCACTCTAGCTCTCAAGCTTTGGGTGAATGTTCCTGCAAAATACATCTTCAACTTGAAAGTTCATACTCCAATAAAAAAACTCCTTTTACTGAGTTTGCAGTACTGTATTTGCAGTGTTTGTATTCCTCTGGGCCCTTACTGCTACTTTTGATTTCCTTTGTTACACAGATTTTATGTTGCACTTTTTCTCCAGAGGGGTGTTGTAGAGCCTTAGTTGTATGAATAATAGCAGTGGTAGTGTCCACAGCTCAAACCCAAGCCCGTTTGGCATCACTCCTCTCCTCTCTCTGAGAGGCTTTCTTGTGCACAGGGTATGAAGCAGTTGTGGAGCACTGTGCCTTTGTCAAGATACCATCTTGTTTGATGACGTCTTTCTTTGCTGTTTTTTCTTCAAAATGTTAGTAAGCTCTGTCATGCTTCTAGCAAATTGTAAGACGAATTATTTGTTTCCACCTCATAACCTGTTGCAATAAATATTACTTCTCATACAGTTTAATATTGTTGTTTGTTGGAGAAAATGAACCATAAACATTGATTTGCTGTTCAGTTTTCAATTATTCAAGTACACACAATTAAATATGCAGTTATGTTTATAAAAGAAGAAATAGACTTGTAAAATGCTCATGTGAAGGTTATTGAAGGTTTCCCTGAAGACTGACTGGAAATGGTAGCTGTTTTTTTCTATCTCTGACTGTGCCATGAATTTTTCTTTCTTTTTTTTTTTTTTTAAAGACAAGATCTCACTCTGTTGCCTAGGCTGGAGTGCAGTGGTGCAATCACAGCTCACTGCACTTTCAAACGCTAGGGCTCAAGCAATCCTCTCACCTCAGCTTTCCGAGTAGCTGGGACCACAGGTGTGTGTCATCACATCTGGTTAATTAAAAAAATGTTTTGGGAGGCCGAGGTGGGCGGATCACGAGGTCCAGGAGATGGAGACTATCCTGATTAACACGGTGAAACCCCATCTCTACTAAAAATACAAAAAAAATTAGCTGGGCGTGGTGGCGAGTGCCTGTAGTTCCAGCTACTTGGTGGGCTGAGGCAAGAGAATGGTGTGAACCTGGGAGGCGGAGCTTGCAGTGAGCCAAAATCGTGCCACTGTACTCCAGCCTGGGTGACAGAGTGAGACTCCGTCTCAAAAAAAAAAAAAAAAGTTGTTTTTTGTAGAGACGGGGGTCTCACTATGCTGTTCGGGGTGAACTCCTAGTCTCAACACATCCACCTACCTCAACTTCACAAACTGCTAGGATGACAGGCATGAGCCACCACGCCCAGCCCTGAATTTGTTTTTTTAGTTGTGAGCAAATCACTTAATTTTCTGTTTCCTCATTTTAAAAAAAAGAGATAATGTGGTTGGGCGTTGGGGCTCACGCCTGTACTATAATCCCAGCAGTTTGGGAGGCCAAGGCAGGCAGATCATGAGATCAGGAGTTCGAGACCAGCCTGGCCAACATACTGAAACCAAGTCTCTGCTAAAAATACAACAAATTAGGCAGGCATGGTGGTGCACGCCTATAATCCCAGCTACCTGGGAGGCTGAGGCAGGGAGAATTGCTTGAACCTGGGAGGCGGAAGTTGCAGTGAGCCAAGGTTGCGCCACTGCACTCCAGCCTGGGCAACAAAGCAAGACTCTTTCTAAAAAATAAAAATAATAATAATAATAAAGATAATATTAGTATCCACTCTTAGAAATATTGTGAGTTAGAAAGGACAGCATCTTTGGTAATCATCTACAAATGCATGTGATTCTCTTACTAAAGTTCTCAAGCTGTCACATAGGTTCAGTGGTCATTGAATCTGAGTGTCTTGTGTGTGTGGACCAATATTATCAGAGTATTCCATTTTATTGCTCTAAGATCCTTGTATTTCTTGTGCTGTTGCCACTGAGTAAAAGCCCAGAGGCTGTATTTTTCCATTATATATATGTGTGTATATACACAAGACATTGACTTGACATTGACTTGCATCAACATAATGAAATTGGAAGACTGAAAGATTGATAATATCAAGCCATATAATTTGGCCCCTTGAGCAAGAGCCCCCAGAGGGTTTGACACGTGTGCATTGAACTCATGATGTCTACATTTTTCCCCGGTGGAAGGGTTTTCAGTAACAACATTAACTCAGGAGCTTTTGTTTTCATTGTTCTTTTTTATGGAGTCCTTTTTACAGTGTCTCACTCTTGCCCAGGCTGGAATGCTGTGGCGTGATTATAGCTCACTACTGCCTTGAACTCCTTGGCTCAAGTAGTCCTCCCCTCAGCCTACTGAGTAGGTAGGACTATAGGTGTGCACCACCACACTCAGCTCTCCTTTTTAGATTTAATTGCACCTTTCCCAAGTTGTTTGTAGAACACTGGTGCCCCTGAAGGTGTACTTGAGAAAAGGTGTGTGTGTCAAAGAATCTTGGGAAACCCTGGGCTGAACTAGGTCTAAACATGTTTTTTCTTTACTTCTTGATTTTTTTTTTTTTTTTTCTGAGGGAGTTTTGCTCTTGTTGCCCAGGCTGGAGTGCAGTGGTGCGATCTCGGCTCACTGCAGCCTCTGTCTCCTGGGTTCAAGTGATTCTTGTGCCTCAGCCTCCCAAGTAGCTGGGGTTATAGGTGTGCACCATCATACCCAGCTAATTTTTGTAGTTTTAGTAGACACATGGTTTTACCACGTTGGTCTCAAATTTCTGACCTCAGGTGATCCATCCACCTCGGCCTCCCAAAGTACTGGGATTAGAGGAGTGAGCCACTGCACCCCACCTTCTTGCTTAGTTTTTTTTTTAGAGAGCCGTCTTGGCTGTATTGCCCAGGCTGGCCTTGAACTCCTGAGCTCAAGTGATCCTCCTGCCTCAGCCTCCTGAATAGCTGGGACTAGAGGTGCAAGCCACCACACTAGGCCCCAAAACACCTTTTTAAAATTCTGTAATGTTCTTTACTTAGAGGTTTTTTTTTGTTTGTTTGTTTTTTTAAGTGTGCACTGTATGTCTTTAGGAAGAAGGTGTCAATTATATGGTGTTTTCTATTATTGAGACTTGGAAATTTATCTCCTGGAACATGTTGAAAAATGTAATTTGGGGCCAGGCCTGTACTCCCAGTACTTTGGGAGGCCGAGGCGGGCAGATTACTTGAGGAATCAGGAGTTCGAGATCAGCCTGGCCAACATGGTGAAACCCGTCTCTACTAAAAATACAAAAAATTAGCTAAGTATGGTGGCACATGCCTGTAATCCCAGCTACTTGGAAGGCTGAGGCAGGAGAATTGCTTGAACCCAGGAGGCAGAGGCTGCAGTGAGCTGAGATCACGCCACTGTACTCCAGTGTGGGCAACAGAGCAAGACTCTGTTTCAAAAAAAAAAAAAAAGCAAGAAAGAAAAATGTAATTTGGGGAAACTGCTGCTATGGTGGCTTTAGAATAGAACACAGAGAATTAACAAAAGGAGAGGAAAATGTTTAGGTGTGGGCATGGCTGACTTTGGGAAAAGCCTGTGGCCAGCTTGATTATGTGGAATAAAAATGGTGGGAGGAGGGCACAGTAGGAAGAATTCTTCCAGTTGAGTTGTTACTAGACGATTCTGGTTTGGGCACTGGGATTCTTGGAGGCCTATGGATTTAAGTTTAGGTTGGTTTACTTCTCCCTTATTCCCTTATTCTGGCACTACCACTTATTAGCTATGTGACTGTAAGACTGTTTCCCTGTCTGTAAGTTATGAGAATTAATCTGAGGACATGCTTAACATAGTTCTGGAAATAGTAAGTGATCCACACACGTAGGCTATTTTTTTCTTTTTTTGAGACGGAGCCTCACTCTGTCATCCAGGCTGGAGTGCAGTGGCTCACTGCAACCTCAGCCTCCTGGGTTCAAGCCATTCTCATGCCTCGGCCTCCCAAGTAACTGGGATTATAGGCACGTGCCACCACGCCCAGCTAATTGTTTTTATATTTTTAGTAGAGATGGGGTTTTGCCATGTTGGCCAGGCTGGTCTCAAACTCCTGACCTCAAGAGATCCGCCAGCCTCAGCCTCCCAAAGTGCAGGGAATTACAGGCACCGCGCCCGGCATTTCTTATGACTTGAAGGGATGTTTCCTTTCTCCTCTGATGACTTTTTAGCTTTTTGCCACAAGGTGGCATGCCATGCTAAGAAAAACAAGACTTCCAAGTTTAGAGCCTGCCAGAGGTTTTTTTTGTAGCACTTTTATCACAGCTTAAGTAATTTTACATAGGGTTTTGGATAACAGTAAATGCCTCTTCAATTCTTTTAGTTGCGGCAAATAGGATATTTTAAATTTCTTTGAGTAAGTATGGCAGGACAGGCTGCCTAGACCCTCATGGATTATGCCACTGTAGAGAGCGCTGGGGTCTTTGATTTGGGGAGCATGTTGACCTCTTCCCCACCCCAGAGGTCTAGACATAAAACCAGAGAGCTCTCCAAAAAGGATGTAAATTGTGCTCTTTTCCAGCAGCAGTTTCTGGTTTTTTTGTTTTGTTTTTTTGGTTTTTGAGACTGGGTCTCACTCTGTCACCCTCTGCCTCCCAGGCTTAAGCAATCCTCCCACCTCAGCCTTCCAAGTAGCTCAGACTACAGGTGCATGCCACTACATCCTGGCTAATTGTTAATGTTTTGTAAAGATGGGGTTTCACTATGTTACCCAGGCTGGTCTCGAACTCCTGGGCTCAAAGGATCTGCCTACCTCAGCCTCCTAAAGTGCTGGGATTACAGGTATGAGCCACTGCACCCAGCCAGCAGTTTATTTTCTTTTCTTTCTTTTCTTTCCTTTCTTTCTTTCCTTTCCTTTCTTTCTTTTATTTATTTTCTTTCTTTTCTTTCGAGATGGAGTCTCACTATTTTACCCAAGCTGGAGTGCAGTGGCTTTCACAGGCATGATCATTGCACACTTCGACCTGGAACTGCTGAGCTCAAGTGACCCTCCAGCCTCAGCCTCCCAAGTAGCTGGGAGTATAGTACAGGTCTGTACTCCAACAGTTTCTACTCCTGGTGCCAAAATCATGATTCAGTATGATAGATGTACTTCCCTCCCACCATGGAAGTTGTGAGTTTAGAAATAAACTTTTTTTTTTTTTTTTTGAGACAGGGTCTGGCTCAGTCACTCAGGCTGGAGTGCAGTGGTGTGAGCTCGGCTCACTGCAACCTCTGCCTGCTGGGCTCAAGAGATCCTCTCACCTCAGCCTCCTGAGTAGCTTGGACTACAGACGCATGCCTCCATGCCTGGCTAATTGTATTTTTTGTAGAGACAGGGTTTCACCATGTTGCCCAGATTGGTCTGGTGCTCCTGAGCTCAAGTGATCTTCTCACCTCAACCTCCCAGAGTGCTAGGATTACAGACATGAGCCACCGCACCCAGCCTGAGATTAACTTTTTATGCTGAAATTACATCAGACTTACCAGGAGAGTAACAAAAATAGCACAAAGAGGCCAGGCATGGTGGCTCACGCTTATAATCCCAGTGCTTTGGGAGGCCAAGGTGGGCAGATCACCTGAGATCAGGAGTTCAAGACCAGCTTGGCCAACATGGTGAAATCTCATCTCTACTAAAACTACAAAAATTAGCCAGGCGTAGTGGCAGTTGCCTACAGTCCCAGCTACTTGGGAGGCTGAGGTAGGAGAATCACTTGAATCCAGGAGGTGGAAGTTGCAATGAGCCAAGACCCCGCCATTGCACTCCAGCCTGGGCAACAGAGTGAAACTCTGTCAACATACACACACAAACACAAAGAATTCCTGTATAACCTTCAGATTCCCAAAAGTTAACATTTTACTACGTTTGCTTTGGTCTGTTATTTTAAATATTTGGCAGCATGTTGCAGATGTGATGCCTGTTTACTTACCTTTGAATACTGTGTATATTTCCCCCCAAACATAACTGCAATACAATACCAAAGTCAGAAAATTAACATGGATACAGTACTTTGTGCCTTATTCAGATTTTTCAGATTACCCCTGTAAGGTACTTTATAGTAAAGAAAAAAAACCTCTATTTTTCCGTGGCAGCATCCAGCCCATGATCACACATTGCATTTAGTTGTCATATCCCTGCAGTGTCTCTTGTATTTGGAATGGTTCTTCAGTCTTTGTCTTCTGTGACTAGGCCTTTGGAACGTGAGTGGCTTACGTATCAGGGCTACTAGCAGTTGCTATGTGCCTTTGTGTTCTGTTTAGGTCAACAGCACCGGTGGGGTTGTGCAGTGCACAGCCTACAGGAATGTACTCACAGACCCGACTACTGATGCTCCACATATTTTAGTAATAGCCTGGGGCTGGCCACTTGAGAAGTGTCTGGATCTGGAGGACACTTGAAGGTACTCACAGTTGTACTAAGGGTCATAGCAAAATTTCAGAAAGGAAACAGTCAAGAAACACATTAGTTTGATTGATTAATTGAATTTTATGCCAGGCAAAATTTTGTACCTGCCCATCTCCAAAGACCTCAGGGTCCTACCTGGACTTACCAGCTCTTTAAGGGTTTGACCCTTTCTTAGGCTTTTCAGGTACAAAAATACTTTTATTACCCACAGAGAATAGATCAGATATTTTTATTCACCTGAATGCAGAAATGAAACAAGTTGAATTAATACTTAACAGTTACTATGCATTGTTACTCATACCACTATTTAATTTCTTTTTTTTTTTTTTTTTTGAGACGGAGTCTTGCTCTGCCGCCCAGGCTGGAGTGTAGTGGCCGGCTCTCAGCTCACTGCAAGCTCCGCCTCCCAGGTTCACGCCATTCTCCTGTCTCAGCCTCCCGAGTAGCTCGGACTACAGGCGCCCGCCTCGTCGCCCGGCTAGTTTTTTGTATTTTTTGCTAGAGACGGGGTTTCACCGTATTAGCCAGGATGGTCTCGATCTCCTGACCTCGTGATCCGCCTGTCTCGGCCTCCCAAAGTGCTGGGATTACAGGCTTGAGCCACCGCGCCCGGCCTGCCACTATTTAATTTCAAGGAAAATCATTAATATCATATGTTGTGGTTTTTTGTTTTGTTTTGTTTTTGGTTTTTGGTTTTGTTTTGAGACAGAGTCTCTCTCTGTTTGCCTAGGCTGGAGCGCAGTGGCACGATCTTGGCTCACTGCAACCTCTGCCTCCCAGGTTCAAGCAATTCTTATGCCTCAACCTCCTGAGTAGCTGGAGCTACAGGCGTGCGCCACCATGCCTGGCTAATTTTTGCATTTTTAGCAGAGACGGGGTTTCTCCATGTTGGCCAGGCTGGTCTCAAACTCCTGACCTCGAGTGATCTGCCTGCCTCGGCCTCCCAAAGTGCTGGGATTACAGGTGTGAGCCAGCGTGCCTGGCCACATATCATTTGATGTTTATGTTGTAGCTGGGTATATGGATGTAAAGTAACCCTGAGGATCTGCCTCCCCCCTCTTTTTCTGATAACTGAGGGGCCCAGAGAAGCTCATGCTGCCTATATTTCTACAATGGGATGAATTTTTAGGCTATCATTTTTTAGGAATGTCTAGGTGTCATTCCTAGATCATCTTCCTAGAGCACTGGCAAGTTGCCCTGACCAGAGTCCTCTCCTTAGCAACGGGCAGCTCTGAGGCCCCAGGTCCCAAGTACCCACTCTGACCAGTTTCCATACCCTCCCAAGCGTAGCCGGCTGTTTTCCCTCCCCACAGACTGGAGACAAGGAGGAAGACTCACTTTCATTTTATTCCCATGGGACAGTCCTTGAGTCTCAAGGGAGCCTGGGAGCGGCAGTGAAGGGCAGGGAGGCGTGACTGCATCTCTGGAAAATGCTGGGGTGGAGTCTCACTTCTTACCAAACAGAAGGACAGCTGGGGATGTTCTCATCTCAAATAGAGACTATTTGGCAAACAGCAAATATATTTCGAAGGGCTCTGGGCGCCTCAGAGATGTGACTGCATAGTGTGGAAGTTGTCAGAATCAAAATGGATTCACTTGTGCTTAAAACAAACAAAAAACCCTGACAAATAGAACTGGGGAAGGCCATGAAGGATTCTCATGTATAAATGCTTGATAACAAAAATGATCACAAGGCCAGGTGTGGTGGCTCATGCCTGTAATCCCAGCACTTTGGGAGGCCGAGGCAGGCGAATCACTTGAGGTCAGGAGTTCGAGGCCAGCCTGGGCAACATGGCGAAATCCCGTGTCTACTAAAAATACAAAAAATTAGCCAGGCATGGTGGCGGGTGCCTGTAGTCCCAGCTACTAAGGAGGTTGACACAGGAGAACTTCTTGAATCTGGGAAGTAGAGGTTGCAGTGAGCTGTGATTACATCACTGCACTCCAGCCTGGGAGACAGAGCAAGACTCTGTCTCTAAATAAATAAATAAAAATGATCACAAAAGACTGCAAAAATCTCAACCTTCCACAAAGCCCTTCACAGCCTTACACAAAAAAACACTTTTATGAGGACATCTGCCCAGCAACTGCCTGTCTAACCTTGGAATGGCATCACCCTTGCTATTGATCCTTATAGCCAAGGATAATTATCTTAATGATCTTATCCTCATTTTTCCTTTAAAAACCTTTGTTTCTCTTCACCTGCCTAAATATGCACATAGTTTACTCTGGCACACATATTCCCCTCGTAATACCCTATTCCCAAATCAGTATCATTTCCTTTCAGAGAGCCTCTCTGTTTGTTGTGGCACTTCAAAGACATAGTGACCATAGTGACTCTACAGGCTTCTTTAAATGTTATGTACCAAGAAGTCCTTTTTTTTTTTTTTTTTTTTTTTGACAGATTCTTGCTCTGTTGTCCAGGTTGGAGTGCAGTGGTGCCATCTTGGCTCACTGCAACTTCCACCTTGTGGGTTCAACCGATTCTCCTGCCTCAGCCTCATGAGTAGCTCGGATTACAGGCACCTGCCACTGCACTGGGCTGATTTTTGTATTTTTAGTAGAGACGGGGTTTCACTGTGTTGGCCAGACTGGTCTTGAACTCCTGACCTCAGGTGATCTGCTCACCTGAGCCTCCCCAAATGCTGTGATTACAGGTGTGAGTCACCATGCCTGGCCAGAGGTCCATTTTATGTGATTTAAACACTATGGACAGAGACATGATTTTATTTTTATATTATTATTATTTTTTGAGACAGAGTCTCGCTCTGTCACCCAGGTAGAGGGCAGTGGTGCAATCTCGGCTCACTGCAACCTCTGCCTCCCAGGTTCAAGCGATTCTCCTGCCTCAGCCTCCTGGGTAGCTGGGATTACAGGCACGCACCACCACACCCGGCTAATTTTTGTATTTTTAAAAGAGACAGGGTTTCACCATGTTGGTCAGGCTGGTCTCGAACTCCTGACCTCGTGATCCCTCCTCCCTCAGCCTCCCAAAGGGCTGGGATTACAAGCGTGAGCCAGCGCACTGGCCTATTTTATTATTATTTTTGAGACAAGAGTCTCGCTCTGTCGACAGGCGTGCAGTGGCACGATCTCTGCTCACTGCAACCTCTGCCTTCCAGGTTCAAGCAATTCTCCTGCCTCAGTTTCCCAAGTAGCTGGGACTAGAGGCGCATGCCGCCACGCCCGGCTATTTTTATTTTTATTTTTTTGTATTTTAGTAGAGACGAGATTTCACCATGTTGCCCAGGCTGGTCTCGAACTCCTGAGCTCAGACAATCCACCCTCCTCGGCCTCCCAAAGTGCTAGGATTACAGACATGAACCACCGCGCCTGGCCAGAGATGTAGTTTTAAAAGATATAAATGTCACAGAGGCAAATGACCCAAGCCTTGGCCTTGTGTAAGTATTAATCCCATCAATTAGTCATTTATTTTACTAAGGATAATGAGGCATTTCATTTCAGAAAATACTATTTAAGGCTGAGCACAGTGGCTCACATCTATAATCCCAGCACTTTGGGAGGCTGAGGTGGGCAGATCACCTGAGGTGAGAGGTTTGAGACCAGCCTGACCAACATGGTGAAACCCCATCTCTACTAAAAATACAAAAATTAGCTGGGCGTGGTGGCGAGCATCTGTAATCCCAGCTACTCTGGAGGCTGAGGCACAAAATCGCTTGAACCCGGAAGGCGGAGGTTGCAGTGAACTGAGATTGTGCCACTGCGCTCCAGCCTGGGCAACAGGGTGAGACTCTGTCTCCGAATAAATAAATAAATAAATGCGGTGGCACAGATGCACTTACTCTAACAGAGTTGATCTGCCCTCTGTCCTGCTGGGCTCAAACTCTTTCCTGTTCTCTTTCTGCTATGAATGTATCCTCCACTCCTCGCTGGGCGCCATCCTGCTGCCCAGCAGAAGAAGCTCTTGTCTCCAATTTCCTGAATGGTCTAAGGTAAGTCTTTACAATTCCTATCTACAACCTCTTCCTCCAAACTTGTCTACTTAAGGTGCACCTAATGCATACAACAGATGCTTCACAGGGAGACTTGCATGCGTGGGGTGGGAGTGGGCCTTGTTTTTTCTAACTCTTGCCACCACAGACAGCATGGTACACAATACTTAAGAGAGTTAGCCACTTTCTCCGGATGCGGTGGCTCACGCCTGGAATCTCAACCTTTGGGAGGCCAACGCAGGTAGATCACGAGACCAGGAGTTCGAGAACAGCCTGGCCAATATGGTGAAACCTCATCTCTACTAAAAATAACAAAAATTAGCCGGGCATAGTGGCGCACGCCTGTAATGCCAGCTATTCAGGAGTCTGAGGCAGGAGAATTGCTTGAACCTGGGAGGTGGAGGTTGTAGTGAGCCAAGATCGTGCCACTGCACTCCAACCTGGGCGAGAGTGAGACTGTCTCAAAAAAAAAAAAAAAAAGCCACTTTCTTACCAGCAGTACAGGGCCCCAACAGAGGAAGAGAAGGTGGCTCCATCGACTAGTGCTAGAAGCTGCATAAAGCTCCAGTCAGTGTCACCTCTTCCCACTGTCAAGACAGGGCTGCTGGTAGGGCTTCTTCCTAAAGCAGCATGATGGCAGCTGTGGCCCTCTGCGTGGGAGGTGGGATGAATCTACACATCCATTTCCCAAATGGGAAGAGTTATATGAATGGATTTTTATGTTTTATTTATTTTTATTCTTATTATTTTTAAGACAGTCTCGCTCTGTCACCAGGCTGGAGTACAGTGGTGCGACCTCGGCTCACTGCAACCTCCGCCTCCTGGGTTCAAGCAATTCTCCTGCCTCAGCCTCCCAAGAAGCTGGGACTACAGGTGCGCACCACCAAACCCAGCTAATTTTTGTATTTTTATTAGAGATGGGGTTTCACCATGTTGGTCAGGATGGTCTCAATCTCTTGACCTTGTTATCCACCTGCCTTGGCCTCCCAAAGTGCTGGAAATACAGGTATGAGCCACCATGCCTGGCCTATTTTTTATTTTTTTTGAGATGGAGTCTCACTCCGTCGCTCAGGCTGAAGTGCAGTGGCTGCACTTCACTGCAACCTGCCAGGCTCAAGCCATTCCCCTGCCTCAGCCTCCCATGGAGCTGGGATTACAGGCGCCTGCCACCACACTCAGCTAATTTTTGTGCTTTTAGTAGGGATGGGGTTTCACCATGTTGGCCAAGCTGGTCTCGAATACCTGACCTCAGGTGATCCGCCCGCCTCGGCCTCCCAAAGTGCTGGGATTACAGGTGTGAGCCACTGCGCCCAGCCTATAAATGGATTTTAAATACGTAACCTTTGAACAACAGAGCTCAACAATACTGACAGATGACTTGCGTGCTCAGTGGCTACTACTATTGATTAATCAGTTAATTATCTTTATTGCCCACAAATGCCTGCCTTGGTCAACACAGTGTGACTTGTCACATATAAATGAAGTGCTAATGTGCCTTCTGCAAATCCCCCTTGTAACTTTTACATTTTTGAGACAGGGTCTCTCTTGCTCTGTTGCCAAGGCTGGAATGTAGTGGTGCAATCATTGCTCACTGCAACCTTGAACTCCTAGGCTCAAATGATCCTCTGGTCTCAGCCTCCTGAGTAGCTAGGACTACAGGTGTGCACCACCACGACTAGCTAATTTTTTATTTTTTGTGAAAACAAGGTCTCACTATGTTGTCCAGGCTGTTCTCAAACTCCTGGCCTCAAGCGATCCTCCCATCTTGACCTCCCAAAGTGCTGGGATTACAGGCATGAGCCACCATGCCCAGCTTTTTTTTTTTTTTTTTTTTTTAATAGGGTCTCACTCTGTCTCCCACGCTGGAGTGCAGTGGCATCATTTTGGCTCATGGTAACCTCTGCCTCCCAGGCTAAGGCATCCTCCCACTTTAGCCTCCCAAGTAGCTAGGACTACAGGTACATGTCATCACAGCTGGCTAAGTTTTATATTTTTCATAGAGACCGGGGTCTCGCCATGTTGCCCAGGCTGGTCTAGAACTCCTGGCCTCAAGTGATCCACCCACCTCAGCCTCCCAAAGTGTTGGGATTACAGGCGTGAGCCACTGCACTTGGCCCCGGCCTCCTTTATAACCTTTGGAGGATCAAGTAACATCCACAGGAAGTGTTTGCTGAGTTCCCGTGAGGCCTCTGTAGCTCTAGCAGGTGTTATTTAAGAAAAAACAAGTTTAGATTAATTTTAAAAAGCTGAAACTCTGCAGAAAATAGGCTACAATAAAGAAAAGACTTCACATAGACTTAAAAAAAAAACATGCACTATACAGTCTTTTATTTTTAGTTTAAAAACAAAATCTTAAATTACTAGGAGTATATTTACAGGATTAATTACATTTTAAGCCAGCACACCATGGACGTACATGAAGGGCCACTCAGTGTCCCTCACTGGGACAGGCTGGGACAGGTTGTGTGACCTGCCCGAGGGGCTCCGGCTCATTTGCTGAAGTTGAGAAGAAGACCAGGTCTTCTGACTGCTCAGGCCAAACAACAATGAAAAAAGTATCAGAGATGTGTCACATCCATTTTGCTAACAAGCAATTACATGCCTTTTTAGTGTTTAAGAGAAGCCTTAATTTTCCTGGGATATCTCCGTAGAATCATTCTAAAAACTTGTTTGATTTTGAAAATTCTTCAAGAAAAAAAAAAAAGCTTGTCACCCCCATGAGACCCACTGTCTCTCACAAGGCAGGGACAGGCCTTTTAGAGGCAGGAAAAGGGAATACTGGTGTCTGGGAAGTCCAGACAGAACTCCAGCAGCTCCACTGGTTCGACGATCTCTTCCAGGGGGCCAGTGGGCTAGACCCATGCTTTGGTTCAAAGTGTTTGGAGAACATCATCTTGCTCCTTTTCTGGAAAGGAAATGATGGACACAGAGTCCCAGACATCATCCTTTGGTGAGCTGTCCTTGTCCAAGGCCTCTAAGATGGGCTGGGTTGGGTCCTTTAAATACTTGGGGAGATTGGAAAGCAAAATTGTAATGAGTTTACCAGTTCAATACACCAGACCTCTGAACTTTAGTTTTTGTTGTTGTGTTTTTTAAATTGTTTTGTTTGAGACGGAGTCTCACTCTGTCACCTAGGCTAGAGTGCAGTGGTGTGATCTCGGCTCACTGCAACCTCCGCCTCCCGGGTTCAAGTGATTCTCCTGCCTCAGCCTCCCGAGTAGCTGGGACTACAGGCGCACGCCTGGGTAAGTTTTGTATTTTTAGTAGAGACAGGGTTTCACCATGTTGGCCAGGTGACCTTGTGATCCACACACGTCGGCTTCCCAAAGTGCTGGGATTACAGGCATGAGCCACCATGCCCGGCCAACAACTTCTAATAGTTGAATACTCCTTACCCCTCATCTCAGTAATAACTTTAATACTCATCCCAGGGCTGACCATGTTAATATGCTGAGAGTGTAAAAGGGCAAAACTCAGGAAGAGCAAGTTTCGTTTTTTGTTTTTTTCTTCTGATTTTCTGATTGGAAGAAAAGCAAGTTCTTCCTTGCAACCCTCAGTGCAGGCCTGCGGGTTATTAATCTTAAAACGTCTCTAAAATGATAACCTTTCAGCAAAGGAGGGACTGGGGGCTCTTGTTCAGCTGTGATGGGGAAAAAGAGCAAGTTCATAAGCATTGGTCTCAGGCACTCCTCCACCCCTCCCCTCACACAGCGCACAACACACAGCACACAACACACAGCACACAACACACAGCACACAGCACACAACACACAGCACACAGCACACAGCACACAACACACAGCACACAGCACACAACACACAGCACACAACACACAGCACACAGCGCACAGCACACAGCACACAGCACACAGCACACAACACACAGCACACAGCGCACAACGCACAACGCACAGCACACAGCACACAACACAACGCACAGCGCACAGCACACAACGCACAGCGCACAGCACACAGCACACAACACACAGCGCACAGCAAGCAGAGAATCTGGGAGGGAGGGCCTTAGGCCTTAACATATAAAGGGGTGTTTCCCAGAGATTAATTTCCCTTTTGCTCCCACAGGCTTTAGGCTTAGCCATAGATTCACCAAGTTACCAAGAACCTAGTATGTAGCTCTTGGAAATGTTGAAAGATACTGAAAGACAATAAGCTTGTAGCTGACTGATGGAAAGAGGAACAAAACCAAAACATGTACCCTTGTGAAACCCCAGAATTGTAAGTGAAACATGATTCACTGTTCTCATGTAACTCAGAGACCTTTGGTGGATGTTCTTCACGCTTTCCTAGGAAAGTGAACCGACGGGCCTGTGTTTTCTGTTCATGTCTCAGAGGAATGACTCATAGTAAATGCATGTACTAGGGCTCAGCTGGTCATTCTACCAGGAGAGAGAGATTATTACTGCAAGTAAGATTCTGAGACCTGTTAGGAACTATGACTTTGTGACAGTATTAACCAGGGAGGTTCTAGTAGGGAATCTGTCTATTGCCTATGTACCTAATACATCATGACAGATGAAGGGACAAGTGACTAGGGCTCTTTCGGAAAATGCCGCTGTGTTTCTGTAGACTTGGACCTTATCTAACATCTGTTCACCCGCATGTAACTGAGTAACATTCTGTTTCCAACACCTTTACTCTGGGTTTACCCAAGAATAATGTGAAGCCTCCAGAAGCAAATGCTTTTTATTTAATTTATTTTTATTTTTTGAGATGAAGTCTTGCTCTGTCACCCAGGCTAAAGTGCTGTGGTGTGATCTTGGCTCACTGTAACTTCCACCTCCTGGGTTCAAGTGATTCTCCTGCCTCAGCCTCCTGAGTAGCTGGGATTACAGGCACCCACCATCATGCCCGGCTAATTTTTGTATTTTTAGTAGAGACAGGGTTTCACCATGTTGGCCAGGCTGGTCTCCAGCTCCTGACCTCAGGTGATCCTCCTGCCTTGGCCTCCCAAAGTGCTGGGATTACAGGTGTGGGTCACTGCGCCTGGCTGCAAATGCTTTTTAAATGTTCTTCTCTCAGCTCACCTCTCATACCCAAAATGTCCTGACCGTGTCCCTCAGAAGGCCCAATTGTCTCACAGAGCCTCAGGGGGCTGGGGCTATGCAGGAAAATAAGACCTTCCCCAAGACGCACGCTACTGTTCTTTCTCAAGTCCTTCCAAATAACTTTCCCCAAGACGCATGCTACCGTTCTTTCTCAAGTCCTTCCAAACACTAGCAATACTCACTGGGCAGTGGCGCACGGGGCCTGGCACTCACAGCTCTGGGGTTCACTCTGCCTTAGGGCCCTCCTAAGCACCCTGTGGGCCCCAAAGCTCAAGCTCCTGATCACCCTCTCCACCACCTTCACGTCCTCCAGCCAGGCCACTTCCCTGGTGCATTCTCCAGAGAGCAGAGGAGATCTGCTGCCTCAGAGAGGGGCCCACTGCCACCTTTTTAGCCAATCCCATGCCATTAAAAAAAAAAAAAAAAATTAAATTGTGGTAAAATGCACATAACATAAAATGTACCATCATAACTCTTTTTAGGTGTACAGTTCGGTAGTGCCAAGCACATTCACATTGTGCAATCATGACCACCATCCGTCTCCAGAACTCTCTACAGCTCCAGAACTGAAAGTCTGGCCCCACTCAACACGAACTTCCCGCTTCCCTCCCTCCACCATCGCAACCACCATTCTACTTCCCATCTTTATGGATTTGATGACTCTGGGGACCTCATTTAGTGGAAGCATCTAGTATCCTTTCATGACTGTCCTACTCCACTCGGCATAATGTCCTCAAGGTCCATCCATGTGGTGGCATATGTCACAATCCCCTTCCTTTCTAATGCTGAATGACATTCCATCGTATGGAAAGACCATCCATTGGTTTATCTATTCATCCTTCAATGACACCGGAGGGCTTCCACATTTTGGCTGCTGTGAATCGAGTCAATATGAACACGGGGTATAAATAACCCCATACCATTTTTAACTCAAATCTCTGTGTCCACGGCTTTGCCCACTGCTGCACTCTTAGGGGTTGCCAAGGGCAGTGGGGCCCTATTGTGTCACCATTAAGATGTCTGCATGGCCAGGCGCAGTGGCTCATGCCTGTAATCCCAGCACTTTGGGAGGCTGAGGTGGGAAGATCACTTGAGGTCAGGAGTTCGAGACCAGTCTGGCCAACACAGCAAAACCCCATCTCTACCAAAAATACAAAAATTAGCAGGCCATGGTGGTGAGCCCTTGTAATACCAGCTACTCAGGAGGCTGAGGCAGGAGAATCACTTGAACTTGGGAGATGGAGGCTGCAGTGAGCAGAGACTGTACCATGACACTCCAGCCTGGGCAACAGAGCAAGACCCTATCTCAAAAAAAAAAAAAAATGTGTGCACACATACCTCTTCTATCTGTAACGGAATGCTTGGTGGAGTGTGAAACCAATATTTAATCAGGCCTCTGTATTTCAGGACCAGGAAGAAACAGGCCCCTGCCACCACCGACAGCAATGAAAATGTTCCCACAGAGATCAGGATGACTTGCTGAAGCTCAGTGGAGGCTAAAAAAAAGGACACGAAAGTGAACAGAATGATCTTCCTACACACAACACAAACATCAGTTAATGTTCCATCCATGCTGCTTAAAAAGCATTCCTGTCCTCGTAAAATGGGCAAGTGCCCCTATCCCCACCCTCACCCGGTACGCTTACATTAATAGCTAAAGTCAATCCTGTAATGAAATAAAGCAAGCGGTAGCTGTCTGGCAGCCTCCGCTACCACAGATATCAGCACAAGCTCATTACACCTGCAGTTCAGCACTGTCTTCTCACTGGGTCTCCCCACTCCCACCACCCATGACCTCATAAGCGTTCCCCGATTTCACTATTGGAGGAGTGTTCTTTCCCAGTTCAGAAAGGACATAAGAAGGTATATTTTACCATCTGCCATTGTTTCGTAGCAAGATGTGTTGCTTAAATGCCCCAGTCTCAAGATGTTACTTTTGTTCCAAAGCAGTTGTGCCTGGACTTGTAAACAGTACACTCTGAAGGGTTTTAAGTTATCCAATGAAATCGAGTTGCTTCTGAAAGGGCCTTTGACCTGTTTTAAAAACACCACAAGCACACATGTAAATCCCTTGAATGAACACGGCCAAGCTGCCTCCATCTCTTCTGATGTTTCCTCAAATTCACTGTGAACACAACAACCAAAGGAGAACAAGATGCCATTTTTAGCGGGTCACTGGCGGGCAGTGGACACATTTTATGTGTGAAAACTGGTGTGTTGTGTGGTCAAAGAGGCTGATAGCTTTAGAACTGTTTCTGGCTGTGTGGTCTCAGAGTGCCCATTGTAGTAACTAGACTTCAGTAAATCCCAATTTCTAGGATAACCTGTTTTTCCTTTAAAATTAACATTTTGGGCTGGATGGGGTGGCTCACGCCTGTAATCCCACCACTTTGGGAGGCCAAGGTGGGCAGATCACCTGAGGTCAGGAGTTGGAGACCAGCCTGGCAAACATCGCAAAACCCTGTCTCCACTAAAAGTACAAAAATTAGCTGGATGTGGTGGCGCACACCTGTAATCCCAGCTGCATGGGAGGCTGAGGGAGGAGAATCACTTGGACCAGGAGGTGGAGGCTGCAGTGAGCCAAGATTGCGCCACCGCACTCCAGCCTGGGTGACAGAGCAAGACTCCATCTCAAAACAAACAAACAAACATTTTGTATTTCTTTCTTTCTTCTTTTTTTTTTATTTTTATTTTTATTTTTATTTTATTTTATTTTATTTTTTTTGAGACGGAGTCTCGCTCTCTCGCCCAGGCTGGAGTGCAGTGGCCGGATCTCAGCTCACTGCAAACTCCGCCTCCCAGGTTTACGCCATTCTCCTGCCTCAGCCTCCCGAGTAGCTGGGACTACAGGCGCCCGCCACTTCGCCCAGCTAGTTTTTTTGTATTTTTTAAGTAGAGACGGGGTTTCACCGTGTTAGCCATGATGGTCTCGATCTCCTGACCTCGTGATCCACCCGTCTCGGCCTCCCAAAGTGCTGGGATTACAGGCTTGAGCCACCGCGCCCGGCCTTTTTGTTTTTTTTTTTTTTTTGATGGAGTTTTGCTCTGTCGCCAGGCTGGATTGCAGTGGTGCAACCTCAGCTCACTGCAACCTCCGCTTCCCAGGTTCAAGCAATTCTCCTGCCTCCAACTCCTGAGTAGCTGGGATTATAGGTGCCCACCACCACATCCAGCTCATTTTTGTATTTTTAGTAGTGACAGGGTTTCCCCATGTTGCCCAGGCTGGTCTTGAGCTCCTGACCTCAGGTGATCCACCTGCCTCGGCCTCCCAAAGTGCTGGGATTACAGGCATGAGCCACCACACCCAGCCAACATTTTGTATCTCATGGTTAATCTAGATACCTCAAGTTAGTCAACAGAGAAAAAATTATTCTAGGAAATAATGTTCCTTTCATTCCCAACCTGCTTCTAGTTTGACCAAAATGTGCTTGATCCTCCCACAGTTTCAGCTAAAATGACCTTAGAGATTTATGACATCAGGAGACAACTGGACCCCACACTCTACGAGGGTTCTGTGTCTCCTCCCTGCATCCCCCTGTTGCCTCGAGCAGACCTCGCTGCCTCCCTACCTGGTCATCCAGGCAATGGCTCCTCACTCTTGTCCTGGCAAGGCTGTCACTGTCCCATACTAAAGTGGAAAACAGCGATACCCTACTATGGCAGTATAGGCTTTCTTGCAAAGAATTGTTTTCTAATTTTGAGATACAATATAATCCACTGCAGCCACATGAAATGGCAGCATAACATATGCTTGAAAACATGGGAAGACAAGGCTGCTAAACTGTTAACTGAAAAAAGGCAGATTATTCAAATGCAGAACATGTTATTATTATTATTATTATTATTTTTTTTTTTTTTTTTTTTTTTTTTGAGACGGAGTCTCGCTCTGTCGCCCAGGCTGGAGTGCAGTGGCCGGATCTCAGCTCACTGCAAGCTCCGCCTCCCGGGTTCACGCCATTCTCCTGCCTCAGCCTCCCGAGTAGCTGGGACTACAGGCGCCGCCACCTCGCCCGGCTAGTTTTTTGTATTTTAGTAGAGACGGGGTTTCACCGTATTAGCCAGGATGGTCTCGATCTCCTGACCTCGTGATCCGCCCGTCTTGGCCTCCCAAAGTGCTGGGATTACAGGCTTGAGCCACCGCGCCCGGCCTATTATTTTTTAAAATAGAAAAATAGGCCAGGCGTGGTGGCTCATGCCTGTAATTCCAGCACTTCGGGAGGCTGAGGTGGGACAATCACTTGAGTTTGAGCTTGGGTAACATAGTGAGACCCCCTCCCCCCGTCTCTACAGAAAAAATAAATAAATAAATAAGCTGGTCATGGTGGTGCATGCCTATAATCCCAGCTACTCGGGAGGCCAAAGTGGGAGGAAGGCTTGAGCCTGGGAATTGGAGGCTACAGTGAGCTATGATTGCACCACTGCACTCCAGCCTGGGTGACAGAGTGAAATTGTCTCTGAAAAATTAAAGTTAAAAAATATAAATACAAACATAATTGTATTATCTATGAATTGTAGTATTACTTGATGGTTTTACATTATCTTTTCTTCTGTTTAATGGTGGTGGACTGCCAGCATAGAGGAAGACACGATTTTAAGGATGAAAATTCCCTTTGGGTTTATTTCAGCATTCAATTGAAATTCCTAAAATTCAGAATCACAGACTGCAGAAGAGCTAATGTAACAGGCCTAACACTAATGGCCTTTGAAGGGCCTGATTTCAAGGTCGACCCTTGGCTGACATCTGGGAATTTGTGTGCGTGTGTGTGCGTGTTTGAGACGGAGTCTTGCTCCACTGCCCAAGGTGGAGTGCAGTCGTGCGATCTCGACTCGCTGCAACCTCCGCCTCCCAGGTTCAAGCGATTCTCCTGCTTCAACCTCCCAAGTATCTGGGATCACAGGGGCCCGCCATCACGCCTGGCTAATTTTTGTATTTTTAGTAGAGATGGGTTTTCACCATGCTGGCCAGGCCTGTCTCGAATCCCTGACCTCAAGTGATCCGCCTGCCTCTCGGCCTCCCACAGTGCTGGGGTTGCAGGCGTTGAGCCACGGCGCCCAGCCTGGGAATTTGGATTTCAGGTTTATGCCTCCCATTCCCAAACTGGTAAGGTGGCTTTACTGTCCCTACACTGTTTGCAGTGTGTCTTCTTTATGAGGAGCATCTGCTTTCCTTCTGGGAGTTGGAATTTTGGCATACGCTAGACAGAAGGTGCGTATGTGGGTAGCCCTCAGTAAAAACCCTGGGTGCTGGGTCTCTCGTAAGCCTCCCTGGCAGACAACAGTTCAAGTGTGCAGTCACAGCTTGCTGGTGGAGGAATGAAGTGCGTCCTGCGTGACTCAGCTCGGGGAGGGCTCCTGGAAGCCTACCCCTGGACACCTGTGGACTTTCCTTCATGTGCCTCTTCCCTTTGCCGATTTTGCTTTGCATCCTTTTGCTGTAAAAAATCAGAGTGTGGGCCAGGCACAGATGGGGAGGCTGAGACAGGAGAATCTCTTGAACCCGTGAGCCGAGATTACGGCACAGCACTCCACCCTGGCTGGGCGACACAGTGAAACTCTGTCTCAGAAGAAAACAAAAGAAATGAGAGCGTGACTCCGTGCTGAGCCCTGGGAGTCCTTTGAGCGATCTAGGGTGGGTCTTGGGGAACCCAACACAGACTCACAGCTGGAACAAAGATCCCATCGGTGGCTTTCAGAGTCATTTTCATCTTTGACTTTTGATCATGGAAGCCAAGTACAGATGCTCTGGTCTGATGGAGGAAAGGGGCTTGGGGGCCCTCATGGCTGCTCCTCTTCACAGACTCCAGCTTACAGCTCAGTTGTTTCATTTTATACTGAGGAAGCTGCAGCCCAGAGAGGCTAAGTGACATGGTGCTAAGCGGGTCCCAGGCAGTGGAAGCCTGTTCTGTGCACTCTTCCTAAGGGCATGCTGCTCAATGAGGCTGGCCCCAGGGTTCTGGAGCTGAGTCCTCCAGTGCTGTGCAGCCCTGGCCAGCTCTAGCATACAAGTGGAAACTCGCCCTCTGGGGGCCGACTCAGTGCAGAGAAGTGGATGGACTCCATCCTAAAAAAAATATGGGCGGGGCCTTGCGGAGGGAGCAGAGCAACACAGTGCCCTCAAGTGAAGAACCAACCAAAGGGTGGAGAAAAACGTGGCCAGAGCGCCTACCCCATCTCCTGCATTTCCGACACCATATCCGGTTGGTGAGGACAGCTTGGAAGAGGCAGAGTCTCTCTCTTCTGGATTCTGCCAGGCTCCCTCTATTCTAATTGACCCAGATATTGAGCTCTGATTTGGAGAAATGATTTTTCCCTATTTCCTAGATGCTAAATCTGTTTTTCAGTGAGTCTCAACCTTGCCAGTTTCATACTCCCCATAATGAAATGAAGAGGAGGCTGGGAACAGGGGCTCATGCCTGTAACCTCAGCACTTTCGGAGACTGAGGTGGGCAGATTGTTTGAGACCAGGAGTTCGAGACCAGCTTGAGCAACATGGCAAAACCCCATCTCTACAAAAGAAATTTTAAAATACTAGCTGGGTGTGGTTGGCACAGGCCTGTAATTCCAGCTACTTGGGAGGCTGAAGTGGATGGACTGCTTGAGCCTGGGAGGTAGAGGTTGCAGTGAGTCAAGATTGTACCACAGTACTCCAGCCTGGGCGACAGTGAGACTGTCTCAAAAAAAGAACAACAGGCCGGGTGCGGTGGCTCACGCCTGTAATCCCAGCACTTTGGGAGGCCGAGGTGGGCAGATCACGAGGCCAGGAGATCAAGACCATCCTGGCTAACACAGTGAAACCCCGTCTCTACTAAAAATACAAAAAATTAGCCGGGCATGGTGGCGGTAGGCTGTAGTCCCAGCTATTCAGGGGGCTGAGGCAGGAGAATGGCGTGAACCTGGGAGGCAGAGCTTGCAGTGAGCCGAGGTCGCGCCACTGCACTCCAGACTGGGCGACAGAGCAAGACTCTGTCTCAAAAAAAAAGAAAAAGATAAAAAGAAAAGAAAAAAAGAAAAATAATTTTTAAAAAGAGAGAGAAGTGCAGATACAAAGTATGTGGCAGAAAAACATGGTGGTCAAGAGCAGGGCTCTGAAGCTAGGCATCTCTGCTCTGCTCTGCCAGTGGTTTGCTGCTGACCTGAGGCAAGTCACTTAACAACTTGGATTCCCTCTCTGCAAACGGATTAGTATAAAGATGAAATGGGCTAGGCACGGTGGCTCATGCCTGTAATCCCAGCACTTTGGGTGGCCAAGGTGGGCAGATCACCTGAGGTCAGGAGTTCGAGACCAGCCTGACCAATATGGTGAAACCCCATCTCTACTAAAAATATAAAAACTAGCTGGGCATCAAGAACAAAACTCCAGCCAAAAAAAAAAAAAAAAAAAAGATGAAATGAGATGAAGTATCTAAAATTCTAAAATGCTGGCCCAGAGCCAAACACAAAGGAAGCTCTCAATAAATGTAAGCTCTTATTATCAAAAACCGTAATAATGTTGAATTTAGGAAATCATGAAGTTCACAGAGATAACAGAACCTTGTTAAACGCAGCTGGGATAATTTAGGCACTGGACACGCTTCAAGACCATCATGTTTTTTCCTGTACTCCCCGAGGCTGACCAGGCCCCTCTGATGTCATGCACCTCTGTTAACGTGATCACCTGCCACAGCCCCTCGTGGCTTGCGTTTCTGACCGATATAAGCACCCACAGTTCTTCACGCGTGCCACGCCGTCTCATACCTGCTGGTATTGCTCTCTGGAAGGCTCTTTCTCCCTTTGTTTCCCCCCGATTTCACATGTGCCCTTTTCACAAACTGTTCAAACATTTATACAGTCAAGCCTTGCAGGCTGTAGTTGCGGATTCCTCATGGAGAACTAGGCCCACTAAAACCTCCTCCAAACTGCAGAGCGTGGCAAAGGCATTGTGAGCGGGGCACTGGCTAAGTCTGGACCCCACACAAGGAAACAGAGTGACATCAAAGGATGGCCGGCCCTTCAGATCAGCCTGGCGGAGGGAGGTCTCAGCATACCGAGTGGAAAAATGGGTCTTGAAGAGGACGATGAAAACACGCTCAGGGCTCAGTCTCTATGGGGACACGAGGACATGGGGACACCCTGTTTTTGCCCATGTTAAAGGTTTCTTTCTTTTGCTAAGCCAGAAACTGCAAAGAAAAGAAAATCCAAACAAAAAAGGAACATGCTCTTGCCTGTTGGATGCCTCCTTTTTCCCAGTAATGGACATGATACCAAAAAAAGGCTGTGGAGGTATCAGCGATGTCAAAGGGAGAGGAGAACCTGATGATGAGGGAGCCTTCTCCTGGGGTCACCTCAATGTTTTCTGGAGGCCCGACAGTCACTGAAAAAGAATTACAAAGAGAAAATCACACACATACACATATGTATTATAGATATAATACACTATATATATGTATAATGCAATACATACATATATAGTGGGTGTAGATATATACACACATATATTTTTATCTATCTATTTATTTATTTATTATTTTTTCGAGACAGAGTCTTGCTCTGTCACCCAGGCTAGAGTGCAGTCGCGCGATCTCGGCTCACCGCATCCTCCGCCTCCCGGGCTCAAGCAATTCTCTTGCCTCAGCCTCTCAAGTAGCTGGGATTACAGGCGTGTGCCACCATGTCCGGCTAATTTTTATATTTTTAGTAGAGACAGGGTATCTTCATGTTGGCCAGGCTGTTCTCGAACTCCTGACCTCGTGATCCGCCTGCCTCAGGCTGCCAAAGTGCTGAGATTACAGGCGTGAGCCACCGCGCCTGGCCTATTTATTTTATTTATTTATTTATTTATTTTTGAGATGGAATCTCGCTCATGTCGCCCAGGCTGGAGTGCAGTGGTGCAATCTCGGCTCACTGCAACCTCTGCCTTCCGGGTTCAAGCGATTCTCCTGCCTCAGCCTCTCGTGTAGCTGCAATTACAGGCACATGCCACTACACGCAGATAATTTTTATATTTTTAGTAGAGACGGGATTTCACCAAGTTGGCCAGGCTGGTTTCAAACTACTGACCTCAGGTGATCCGCCCACCTTGGCCTCCCAAAGTGCTGGGATTACAGGCATGAGCCACCGCGCCCAGCCATATTTCTATTTATACATGCAGTGGAGTTGACTTTGGATGCACAAGTCTACAAGAGGCGGCTCCAGGTGTGAGGCTGACTTGAAGGCAACACCTGGAGTGTGAGCCACCACGCCCATACTCCAGGCACAAGGAGAGGCCTTGAGGCAGTCCACAGTGTGGCCCAGGAGTCCCTCTGGCTCCTCAGGGGGCAGCTCAGATGCCAGAAGGTGAGATTCCACCAGGCAGGTGCAAAAGCTGAATGAAAGGCCGCCAGAGCCAGTGTCTCTTACAATAATTCCCTCGGAGTTGTTTCCAGGGTCCCCACAAAGGACATGCGTAATTACAAGAATCACTGTGCCCAGCAGATCCCAGAGATGTGGCTTTCCACCAGGTATTTAGGATTGTCACAGCTGAGATGCAGTTTACCAATCAGGGGCCATGTGACCATCAGTAGTGCCACTTAGTAACACGGTTGACATGACACCTTAATGTCAGCTTTCCAGAGAAACAAAACTGGAAGGTTAACCAAAGGTCAAATTTTCCTGCAGAGGGGAAATGATTTTGTTAGCCCTTACCTACAATATATATATAATTCCAATATAACTGAGCAAAAGTGGTGTTTATAAACTTTATGTACATTTGTCTCCTAGCTTCTTGTAATACGATGTTTATTTATTAAAATAAATTTTTTTGAGACAGGGTCTTGGTCTGTTGCCCAGGCTGGAGTACAGTGGTGCAACCTCTGTTGCACTACTATGGCTCACTGCAACCTCGAACTCCCAGGCACCCGAGTGAAGTGATCCAACCACTTCAGCCTCCCAAGTACCTGAGACTACAGGCCCGTGCCACCACGCCTAATTTTTTTTGGTTTTTGTTTTTGTAAAGCTGGAGTTTTCCCATGTTGCCCAGACTGGTCTTGAACTCCTGGGTTCATGTGATCCTTCTGCCTCAACCTCCAAAAGTACTGGGATTCCAGGTGTGAGCCACCACACCCATACTGTATTTAAACACGGTAAGTGAGAAGTGTTGCCATGGTAAGTCTGTTTGTTTAGGCTTTTCACATAATTCACCTCATAGTCACCTCAGGCTATCACGGTGACTCACGATGTGCTATCAGTAAGGGCTATGAAGCATTTATTAAGTAAGCATGCACATTGTGTAATTCACCAGAAGAACTCAGATCAAAGTACAGGTTGGGTCCTCGAAATTCTAAGAGACCTATGTCTCCACATTTTACACAAGGAGACAATGCTGTCACTGTGTGTTCACAACAGCAGGGCTGGATTCTCTCCCCTGGGCACTCCAGGTTGGTGAGGGTTAGATGTATGATCTGGCCAAGCTTCTCTCTGTGCAAAAGAACTACTGAGTTTGTAGCTGTGCCCTCTTATTTGTTCTGGTGGAGGTGCTAAGTTCAGACAACTCCCAGTGGCAGAAGCAGGGTCAGGCCTGGCCCACCAACAGCCACAGTGATGTTCGTGGATTGACTGCTAGTGACAAAATGCTCTTCCATTCAGCCTGCTCAGGGACGCTGGCACACATGTTCTCCAGCTTCCCTTGGCCCAGCCAAGTGAGCAGAGCATGCAGAAGCACGTTGCAGAAGCACTTGCAGGGCCTGGCTGTAGGACACGTTCTTTGGGCATCTCCATTAGCACGTGGGAGTTCGGACACCAGCCACAGCTGGCCACTGTACGGCTGAAAGCACAGGGCTCAGACCTGCCCTTCTGAAGACAGTCCCGACCTGGAATCTGATATGAACCTGGTAAACCTCATCTCTAGAGGGGAGAACAATCTGACTCCTCTCACAGCACTGGAGGAAGGCTGGCTCCAGGGAACACTGGACGACAATACGTGGAGCCTCCAGGCAAATGGCCTTTCCACGAAGCCTCTCACGAATCAGTGTCACCACCAAATAAGGGTATCCCGGCAGGGCGTGGTGGCTCACCCCTGTAATCCCAGCACTTTGGGAGGCCAAGGTGGGCGGATCACTTGAGGTCAGGAGTTTGAGACCAGCCTGGTCAACATGCAGAAATGCCATTTCTACTAAAAATACAAAAAATTAGCCAGGAGCAGTGGCGGGCACCTGTAGTCCTAGCTACTTGGGAGGCTGAGGCAGGAGAATGGCGTGAACCCGGGAGGCGGAGTTTGCAGTGAGCCAAAATCGCGCCACTGCACCGCAGCCTGGGCGACACAGCGAGACTCTGTCTCAAAAAAAAAAAAAAAAAAAAATTAGCTGGGCATGGTGGTGCGTGCCTGTAATCCCAGCTACTCAGGAGGCTAAGGCAGGAGAATCACTTGAACCTGGGAGGCAGAGGTTGCAGTGAGCCGAGATCGTGCCACTGCACTCCAGCCTGGGTGACAAGAGTGAAACTGTCTCACAAAACAAAAACAAAATTAACTGGGGTGTGGTGGCACACGCATGTAATCCCAGCTACTGGGGAGGCTGAGGCACGAGAATCACTTAAACCTGGAGGTAGAGGTTGCAGTGAGCTGAGATTGCTCCACTGCACTCCAGCCTGGGCGACAGAGTGAGACCGCCTCAAAAAAACAAAACAAAAAAACAAATAAGGTTATCCCCATTTCTCGGATGAGGAAACAGAAGCCAGGAGGTGACACTATTTGCCCACAGTAACAGCCAGTAAATGGCAGAGTTGGGATATGAACCCAGGCGGGGGTGATGCCAACGCCCGCCCCCTCCAACCACCATCTCACTCCTCCACTTGGTAAACCTCCTTCATGTCCATTACTGATTCTAACGCCACTAGCAGAGGTGAAAGTGGCAGGTATGAGGTGAGACCACCACTGTGTCAAACTTTTCAAGCACGCGGGCAAAGAACAGCAACCCAGCCAGTAACTAACAGAAACATGGGTGCTTGACTCCAGCTGGGAGGGGCAGCTGGCTGGTACCAGACCCAATGTCACCATACATCCTGCTTCTGTTACCTTCTCTCGATCCCTGGGCAGTGGTGGTAACTATCATTCCTTTTTTTTTTTTAAATGTTGGAGCCTCGCTCTGTCACCCAGGCTGGAGTGCAATGGTGTAATCTTGGCTCACTGCAACCTCCACCTCCCAGGTTCAAGAGATTCTCCTGCCTCAGCCTCCAGGCTTAAGTGATTCTCATGCCTCAGCCTCCCCAGTAGCTGGGATTACAGGCATCCGCCACCATACCCAGCTAACTTTTGCATTTTTAGTAGAGACGGGGGTTTCACCATGTTAGCCAGGCTGGTCTCGAACTCCTGACCTCAGATGATCTGCCTGCCTCAGCCTCCCAAAGTGCTGGGACTGCAGGGGTGAGCCACTGTGCCCATCATTACTTCATACTCCTAATTCCCACTTATTTGACACTTTATAGCTCAAATGGGGGGTGGTTCTGTACCCAAGGACAAATGGCTTGTCCACAGCAGACGAGGAGCCAGCAGGACTGCCTGGTCTTCTCTGTTTCTATCCCTCACGTCACCTAGCACAAACCACTGATTTTTTTTTTTTTTTAACTTAAAAAAAAAATAGAGATGGGGTCTTGCTATGTTCCCTAGGCTCATCTTGAACTCCTGAGCTCAAGCAATCCTCCCATCTCAGCCTCCCAAGGGGCTAAGATCACAGGCATGAGCCTCTCTGAAAAACTTTTTATTGGCTGGGCATGGTGGCTCACACCTGTATTCCCAGCACTCTGGGAGGCCGAGGCAGGTGAATCACGAGGTCAGGAGATCAAGAACATCCTGGCTAACATGGTGACACCCCGTCTCTACTAAAAATACAGAAAATTAGCCGGGCATGGTGGTGGGCACCTGTAGTCCCAGCTACTCGGGAGACTGAGGCAGGAGAATGGCGTGAACTTGGGAGGTGGAGCTTGCAGTGAGCCAAGATCGCGCCACTGCACTCCAGCCTGGGCAACAGAGCGGGACTCCGTCTCAAAACAACAACAACAACAACAAAAACAAACAAAAAATTAGCCAGGATTAGCCAGGCATGGTGGCACAGACCTGTAGTCCCAGCTACTTGGGAGGCTGAGGGAGGAGAATCACTGGAACCCGGGAGGCGGAGCTTGCAGTGAGCTGAGATCGTGCCACTGCACTCCAGCCTGGGTGACAGAGTGAGACTCCATCTCAAAACAAAAACAAAAACACAAAAAAACCCAACAACAACAAAAAAACTTTTTATTACGGAAAATTTCAAACACATAGAAAGTATAAGATTGGCCAGGCATGGTGGCTCACACCTGTAATCCCAGCACTTTGGGAGGCTGAGGCAGGCGGATCATGAGGTCAGGAGATCGAGACCATCCTGGCTAACATGGTGAAAACTCGTCTCTACTAAAAATACAAAAAATTAGCCAGGCGCAGTGGCGGGTACCTGTAGTCCCAGCTACTCGGGAGGCTGAGGCAGGAGAATGGCGTGAACCCAGGAGGCCGAGCTTGCAGTGAGTGGAGATCGCGCCACTGCACTCCAGCCTGGGCGACAGAGCAAGACTCCGTCTCAAAAATAAATAAATAAATAAAATGTAGAGAGAAGATCATAACGAACACTCATGTACTCATTACCCAACTGAATCAACCGTCAACTTATAGCCAATTTTATTTCTTCTATGCCTGGAAACTTCATCCTTGCCCCTCCTGCTCTTTGGATTATTTTGACTTCTTTCTTTCTTTTTTTTCTTTTTGAGACGGAGTTTCGCTCTTGTTGCCCAGACTGGAGTGCAATGGTGCGATCTCAGCTCACCGCAACCTCTGCCCCCGGGTTCAAGCGATTCTCCTGCTTTAGCCTCCCAAGTAGCTGGGATTACAGGCGCCTGCCACCACACCCAGCTAATTTTTTGTATTTTTAGTAGAGATGGGATTTCACCATGTTGGCCAGGCTGGTCTCAAACTCCAAACCTTAGGTGATCCACCTGCCTCGGTCTCCCAAACTGCTGGGATTACAGGTGTGAGCCACTGCGCCCAGCCTATTTTGATTTCTTTGAACAAATCTCAGCCATCACATCACTTCATCTGCAAATATTTTAATATGTACCTCTGAAATACAGGAACACTTTTTTTAATTTTTAATTTTGTTTTTTTGAGACAGAGTCTTGCTCTGTTGCTCAGGTTGGAGTGCAGTGACGTGATCTTGGCTCACTGCAACCTCTGCCTCCCGGGTTCAAGTGATTCTCCCGCCTTGGCCTCTCAAGTAGGTGGGATTACAGGCACACACCACCAAGGCCAGCTAATTTTTGTGTTTTTAGTAGAGACAGGGTTTCACCATGTTGGCCAGGCTGGTCTCAAACTCCTGACCTCAAGTGATCTGCCTGCCTCAGCCTCCCAAAGTGCCAAGATTACAGACGTGAGCCACCACACCTGGCAGGAACCCTTTTTATTTGCCCAATTTTTTATTTTGGTTAAAATACACATAACATAAACTCTAACATCTTAACCAGAACACCTCCCCCTTTAAAAATCATAACCAAAACACCATTATAACACTGAAAATGAGTCAACAATAATTCTTCATTATATATCAAATATCTAGACGGTGATCATATTTTCTCAATTGTCTTATACGTTAGTTTGTCTAAATCATGATCCAAGTAAGTTTCATGCCCTGTGTGTGCATAAGCCAGACACGGAAGAAGCATCTGGCATGGCTGACCACGTGACAAATGAATTACTGGAGCAACAAATGTAGGAACTGGAATCTGAGGGTTCTTCAGTCTCCTTCCAATATCTGTGGACACATTTGTTCACTCAGTCATTCGACAAATATTTCCTGAATACCTACTACATGCCAGGCACCATTCAAGGTGCCTATTCTGCAACATAAAAGAAGTTGCATCAGAATAAGTGAGGGTGATCAGACACATATGCTAGCATCCCTTCTAGCACGAGGTTGGCAAACTTTTTCAGTAAAGAGCCGCAGTAAATTTAGACTTTGCAGGCTCAACAGTTGCTATTGCAACTACTCTACCATTGTCGTGTGAAAGCAGCCATAGACACAATAAAAAATGGATGTAACTGTGTGTTCCAATAAAACTTTATTTACAAAAACAAGTGGTGGGCCAGATTTGGCCTGCAGGCTGTAGCTGGCCAACCCATGGTTTAGCAAATCATACTCCCCTAGCATCAGACTCCAAAGTCAGAGTGTGGGTTTGACCATCCTATCCCTTTGTCTGCTGGTCATTTAGGATGAGAGGCAGGACAGAGGTGTGTAGAGTCAATACTGTGAGTGAAGAAAACCTGGAAAGTATAAAGGAAGTTCCATACCCAAGTTCTCTTACCATTCCGATAGTGTTGAAACCAAGGCATTGTCACCCAGGCAGAATGGAGTGCTCCCAGCTCAGCTCGAAGGCGTAGAGTGACATTGAAATCCATTGGGAAGCCTGCTGAGGGGCTGGCGGCAGTGAAGTCACACTCTGTTGCTGTGATCTGTGTACAATTCACCCCTATGGACATGACGTCGGTCATGAACCATTCACTATCGGTGCTGGGAAGGAAAAAAGGATTTCAATTCACAGACTTCCCTCTGCTTTATGTGTAAGTTTCCCCAGAGCTTTTGTTCAAAACACAGGTTTATTGAGATACAATTTATATATACTCCACAGTTCCCCCCCACCCTTTTTTTTTTTTTTTTTCTGAAATGGAGTTTTGCTGTGTCACCCAGGCTGAAGTGCAGTGGTGCGATCTCAGCTCACAGCAACCTCCACCTCCTGGGTTCAAGTGATTCTCGTGCCTCAGTCTCCCGAGTAGCTGGAACTACAGGTGCAAGCCCCATACCCAGCTAATTTTTGTATTTTTAGTAGAGATGGGGTGCCACCATATCGGCCAGGCTGGTCTCCAACTCCTGACCTCAAGTGATCCACCTGCCTTGGCCTCCCAAAGTGCTGGAATTACAGGCATGCACCATCATGCCTGGCTAATTTTTACAGTTTTAGTGGAGACGGGGTTTTACTATGTTGGCCAGGCTGGTCTCAAACTCCTGGCCTCACGTAATCCACCTGCCTTGGCCTCCCAAAGTGCTGAGATTATAAACGTGAGCCACTGTGCCCAGTCGCTACTTTTATTTTTATTTTTAATTTTTTTGTAGAGCTGGGGTCTCTCCATGTTGCCCAGGCTGGTCTTGAGCTCCCAGACTCAAGTAATCCTCCCTCCTTGGCCTCCCAAAGTTCTGGGACTACAGGCGTGATCCACTGTGCCCAGCTGTGGTTTTTAATTGGGTTATTTGTCTTTTAATTGTTGAATTGTAAGAGTTCGTTATCTATTCTGGATACAGTTCCCTTGTCAGATACATGATTTGCAAATATTTTCTCCCATTCTATCCTATAACTGATTTTAATTCTTCAAACTCAGTCTCTGTAGCCTATGTTTTGGGAATGGAACTGCATTAATACAAACTCCAGTCCTGCTTCCTGCTGGTGCGGAGCTTCTTTCCACCCCATAGCTGCCCATTTAAAGAGGATTTGTCTCACCCATATGAAAATCTTGCCAAATACATGGCCACACATCCTTGTGAATGACAGTGCCTTTCCCAGCCCCACACAGGACTCTAGTCCCCAGCTCTGACCTCTTTACCTTAGGTGACAGTCTTCAGAAAGGCCAAGGAGGTGGCTGCTGGGAGCCTGATTAGGGGCTGTGGATAGTGTCCCTTCTAGGACAGCAACTATGGCCCAGAAAGCAAGGTCATGGGAGACAGGAGACGAGACTAGAGACCACTCCGTATCTCCACGGCCACCAGCTTTCACGTACCACACATGCTTCTAACTGTACCTCCGACCCTCTCCAAAATGCACCTTCCGTTTAAGTGGCACGGGACAAGATGAAAGCCACTTCAAGATGCATGGCTTCCATGAAGACACTCGCAATACATACCTACTACCCAGCTCCAGGGTGACAGACCCTAATGGGGAGAGGGATCGCAAACCATGAGCCTCTCCTCTCAGGCGGGGGGTGAGGGGCGTGATCTGGAAGAGGTGAGTGGTTTCTTTCTGAAGGCAGACAGATACTTAAAGACCCTCTAACCGCCCCGCTCCTCCTCCTCCAAGAGCAACATGCACGGCTCTTCCTCCAATGCAGTGCGGGGCCTGCTCCTCCATACCCCTGCCACTGCCGAGGCTCAGCCTGTCTCTGGGACTCAAGAGCTATGTCCAGCCTTTGTGAGGTCACTCACAAAAATGTTAAATAAGTCCATCCCCTTTGGGCCAGCAACCTCTCTTCTAGAAGTGTAAGAAAATAACCAGATATGATTCATGTACAAGGACATGACTTAGGACAGGCACCAACTGCCAACTGTCTACGCCCATGAGTGGGGAAAAGTTAAATACAGCACATGTGATATGTCACATAATGAAACATACAATGTCCACACAGTAATAATCACATGAAAAAATGCTCACATTTAACTATGGCAAATTAAAATAAAAAAAGGAAAGAGACCCCAAAAGTGTGACCCCAGTTTGGTTTACACACACGCACACACACACACATTTTCGAAGAGAATGAATTTAGAAAAAACGTCTAAAATGAGAATAGTGGCTGGGTGCAGTGGCTCACACCTGTAATCCCAGCACTTTGGGAGGCCGAGGTGGGCAGATCACTTCAGGTCAGGAGTTCAAAAACAGCCTAGCTAACATAGTAGAACCACATCTCTACTAAACATACAAAAAACACTAGCCAGGCATGGTGACGGACGCCTGTAATCCCAGCTACTCGGGAGGCTGAGGCAGGAGAATCACTTGAACCCGGGGGGGAGGTTTCAGTGAGCTGAGATTGCGCCACTGCACTCCAGCTTGGGCAACAGAGTAAGACTCTGTCTTAAATAAATAAATAAATAAATAAACAAATAAGATAAAATAAAAAGTAAAATACAATGAGAATAGTGATTATTCTTAGAGTGTAGAACAACAGGTTACTTTCATTTTATTTTTTTCTACTTTTCTAGATTGTCCAGATTTTCTATAAAGAACATGGATTGCTATTAAAATCAGAAGAAAATGAAAAACAAATGTTTGAGAAGACAGGGCTGGGCAGGTCTGAGAGAGAGGCTGGCAGTAGACCAGGAGGCGTGACCTGGGAAGGGCCTTGCTGCCCGACTGTCTGCATTTTCAAGGAAAACTAAAACCAGGATTGTTTTTTTTTCCTATTATTTATTATTTTTTTTTCTAAGTGAAAAAATCCAGATTTCTTAATGCTGTCAACTAATTGAAGACAAAAAAATTAAACACTGGGAGCCAAATAGCCTGCAGCCACTGTCTGCTACCCATGATTTAGACTTGAAATTCTCCCATAAAGTGTTCCATGTAATTTCAGTCTTGCTACTCTGACTGTCAAAAAACAAAGGCATCTTCATTTTTAATCATAGCAATGCTTTATTGTAGAGAAACAGGGTGGAAAATTAAGGCTCACAAGCCTCAAAACTAATAAAAAGTCCCAAACACATGTTTGTACCTAAAACAAAGTATCTGAAAACAAAAGGTCCTCTTCCATTATCAAATCTACAAACTGAAAAAGAAAAAGAAATCACCCTCAATTTCACCTTCTTCTTTTTTTTGTCTTTTTTTTTTTTTTCCTTTTTGTGGAGAACGGGGTCTCGCTGTATTACCCAGGCAGGTCTCGAACTCCTGGGCTCAAGCTATCCTCCCGCCTCTGCCTCCCTGAGAGCTGGGATTACAGGCGTGAGCCACCGCGCCCGGCAATTTCACCTTCTTCTAACAGGAACATTCACACGTATCCTAACTTAATGTTTCTTTTACTAAACCAACCTCTACAGGCGCGGTGGCTCACGCCTGTAATCCCAGCACTTTGGGAAGCTAGGCGGGCAGATCACCTGAGGTCAGGAGTTCAAGACCAGCCTGGCCAACATGGTGAAACTCTGTCTCTACTAAAAATGTAAAAATCAGCCGGGTGTGGTGGTGGGTGCCTGTAATCTCAGCTACCTGGAAGTCTGAGGCAGGAGAATCGTTTGAACCCAGGAGGTGGAGGTTGCAGTGAGCCAGAGGTGCAGTGAGCCAAAAGTTGCAGTGAGCTAAGATTGCGCCACTGCACTCCAGCCTGGATGACAGAGACTCTGTCTCTAAATAAATTAATTAATTAATTTCAAAAAATAAGAAATAAAATAAAACCAACCTTTATCCCTGAGAAAATATCTACCAAATGCTTTTTGAAAAGAAGACAAAGTGAAACAGGTTAGTTTATCATATGAAACGCTATCAAAGGTTTTTTTTTTTTTTTAATGCAATAACGTTTTCTTCTATTTTTAGAAGCATCTCCTCTGAAAACCAGCAAACATATTTCCCTGTTCAAGGCCAAGGAATGCTAAGCCCATCAATCAGCTGTAAAAGCGAAGTCAATACATCAGCCGTGACTCTCACAAGTTTCTTGTTTAGCCATAGGGTATTATGTTTGCTGAATGCTGACATGACACGTGACCTGTGCGCTCACATCAAGCCCCGTTCTTAGAAAGGCACTTCATTTGATGCTCTGCAGTCGCTATCTTGAAATTTTTAATGCTCTTTGAATAGGGGTCTCGCATTTTCATTTTGCACTGGGTTTTGCAAATTGTGTAGCCTGTTCTGGTGGATTGCTCCATTAATTACAGGCGAGTTAATGTTGGTTATTTATAACTACTGGAAGAACAGATAAATGTGATTTAGAGATAACTCTCAAACCTCACTTTAGCACCTGTTTCTATCAAGCAAATACTGTTATAACGGACATTTAAAAACGAATAAGAAAGGCCAATGTGATGGCTCATTCCTGTAATCCCAGCACTTTGGGAGGTTGAGGTGGGTGGATCACTTGAGCCCAGGAGTTCGAGGCCAGCCTGGGCAACATGACGAAACTCCATCTCTTCAAAAAATTAAAAATTAGCTGGGTACAGTGGCGTGCGCCCATAGTCCCAGCTACTCAGGAGGCTGAAGTGGGAGGATCTTTTGAGCTCAGGAAGTTGAGGCTGCACTGAGCCATGATCATGCCACTGCACTCCAGCCTGGGGGACAGAATGAGACCTTGTCTCAAAAAAAAAAAAAAAAAAAAGAGAATAAGAAGTTATCTGAACTGGGTGGGGTGGCACACACTTGTAATCCCAGCTACACAGAAGGCTGAGGTATGAGAATTGCTTGAACCTGGGAGGTGAAGGTTGCAGTCAGCCAAGATCGTGCCACTGCACTACAGCCTGGACAACAGAGACTTTGTCTCAAAAAAACTGGAAACCTACTCCTCTAACAAATCAATTGCCTGCCATTTTTCCACATTACTTTTCTCTTCTTTTTTCTTTGTTTTTTTGAGACGGAGTCTTGCTCTGTCGCCCAGGCTGGAGTGCAGTGGCGCGATCTTGGCTTACTGCAAGCTCCGCCTCCCTGGTTCACGCCATTCTCCTGCCTCAGCCTCCCAAGTAGCTGGGACTACAGGTGCCCGCCACCACACCTGGCTAATTTTTTGTATTTTTAGTAGAGATGGGGTTTCACCGTGGTAGTCAGGATGGTCTCAATCTCCTGACCTCACGATCCGCCCGTCTCGGCCTCCCAAAGTGTTGGGATTACAGGCGTGAGCCACTGCGCCTGACCTACTTTTCTAGTCTTTTACAGGTGTAAGCCACCGTGATCGGCCCCTTTCTATTCTTGACAATAAATACACACCACTTGTAACTTTTCAGTAGAAAGTAAATAAAAAAAATTTTTTAAGTAACAAAAATAAGAAATAAAAAATACAAATACATGACAAAATTTACAGAGTTGTAATTTCTAACAGATGACATCTAATTATCCTTTCTAGTGGCCGTCTGTGGTTTAGTGTTCAAGCGTAAGTTAGCAGGCTACAATTTGTCACTTTCCTACTGATGGATATGAATATACACTCCCATGTATCTCTTCATGATTATAGTTTTTGTCCCTTTTTTTTTTGATGGGGGGTTGAATTACCTGTGTAGGATAAAACTGCTATGAAGGCTGGGCATGGTGGCTCACACCTGCAATCCCAGCTCTTTGGGAGGCCCAGGCAGGCAGATCACTTGAGGCCAGGAATTTGAGATGTGCCCGGCCAATATGGCAAAACCCCATCTCTACTAAAAATATACGTATTAGCCAGCCGTGGTAGCTCATGCCTGTAGTCTCAGCTACTCAGGAGGCATGAGAACCACTGGAACCCAGGAGGTGGAAGTTGCAGTGAGCTGAGATCATGCCACTGCACTCCAGTCTGGGCGATAGAGGGAAACTCTGTTTCAAAACAACAACAGACACACACACACACACACACACACACACACACAAACACACACACACACATTGGAAAACTACTATGGACATTTCCATGACTTCAAATGTCTGGTAGAATCACTCTCTGAAAGGGCTATGCTAATTGATACTGCAAACAGCATCAGGTGAACACATATGAACCAATCCCATCTCCCAAGCACTGGACATCATCATGTCTTTACATTTGGTTTACCAAATAGTACAAAATGGCTTAGCCAAAAACTTCACCTTACTCTTCAATTAATTTACTTAACAATGTAAACAAAAAATAACATAGGACATGGACTTTGCCCTCTTTCTATATGTATTTATATTGCAAATCAGGTGATGGCTAATTCTGCAAAAGCTTGAAGAGGCAAGAGACAGATGAAGGAGCCAGGATAATATACAAAATGGAAAACCACTTGAGAAACTGAGAATTCATTGTAATTAACAAAACAAATTTCTGATCAGGCCATATTTGGTCTATAAGGTTAAATCAATCTGTTGTTTTTTTTTTTTTTTTTTTTTTGAGGCAGAGTCTCGCTCTGTTGCCCAGGCTGGAGTGCAGTGGTGCCATCTCGGCTCACTGCAAGCCCCGCCTCCCGGGTTCAGGCCATTCTCCTGCCTCAGCCTCCGAGTAGCTGGGACTACAGGCGCCGCCACCACGCCCGGCTAATTTTTTGTATTTTTTTTTTAGTAGAGACGGGGTTTCACCGTGGTCTCGATCTCCTGACCTTGTGATCCGCCCGCCTCGGCCTTCCATAGTGCTGGGATTACAGGCGTGAGCCACCGCGCCCGGCCTCAATCTGGTTTTTAAGCCCGAAGATGAAGGCTAAAAGCTGCCTCCTGCTCTTCCATGGCGGAAGCCTATTTTTACAACCCTTCTCCCGAAACCAGCAAAAGAATAAACTTTCCACCAAAGCAAGAACCTGTGTGCTTAGACAGCAGAGTCCTGACCGCCAGTGTAGTTTAAGCCTTCAGATGAGTGGGAGGTTGTGAAACCTCTGTCCTCAGAGATTTTACAAGCTCCAAGAAAGATGTGTTTCCCATGGGTTTAGTAACAAACCCTGCACAGAGGCAGGAACTAGTATGTGGCCCTAGGGTTCCCCACGATGCCCCCACAGCTCCCAGCAAGGATCCAACAGAAATACCGGCTTACTATTTAAACTGCACTCGGTAGACAACAGGCCTTGTGCTATTGCTCAGGGCCACTGGCTCCCAACTCAGGACCTGCTCTGCGTTGTACAGGCGAATCTTCGGGTGCTGAGGAGTGGGCAGCTGGGAAAGAGGGTCTTTAGGGGGACAGAGAAAAAGAGCGGGGAGGGGAGGAGAGAGAGGGAAATAATTACAAAAACGTTTCAATGCACATTACCTAAGTCATTCATAAACTCAGTTTTTGTCAGAGTGCAGAAATGGCATTACCAGGTACCCCTGAGCATGGTCCCACACCCCCGACTTTTGGCTACAAAGATGGCCCTACTGGTACAGGCAGCGCAAAAAGAAGAGGCGCCTGGGGCAACCTTTCCACCTGTGGGTCGCAGTTGTTATGAACAGGTCCTGGACCCTGGAGTCTGGCCGGACTGGGTCCCAGTTCTACTATTAGTAAATGCATTGGGCTCGGGGCAGGTCACTTCACCTGTCTCAGCTTGAGTTTCTTTTTCAGGAATAAGGGGTCAATAATGATACACCCGGAGGGCTGTGGGGAAGGTTAAAGTGGTAGTCATGTGACACACATTAGCTTCAGATTTAGTACCAACGGAGTGTCTGGCAAATGTGCACAAAACCGTGCACACATGCCCACACTACACATGCACAAACACCCTAAATCAGGTACGCAAAGCCCAAGGTGCAGGGGAGGGCAAGGAACGCCGATTTCTGGGCACCATCAGAGTTGCTGTGTTTCTCAAGGACCCCTAGCATTACAATCATTGGGGTGCTGGTTAAAATGCAGGTCCCCAGGCCCCACCCCAGGCCAGGAAATCTGCATTTTAAACAAGCTTTCCAGCTACTTCTCATGCACATGAAAGTTAGAGGACAATACCGCAGAGCATGGTGGCTCACACCTGTAATCTCAGCACTGTGGGAGGCCAAGGAAGGCAGATCACTTGAGGTCAGGAGTTCGAGACCAGTGTGGGCAACATGGCGAAACCCTGTCTCTACTAAAAATATAAAAGTTAGCCAGATGCGGTGGTGAGCGCCTGTACTCCCAGCTACTCAGGAGGCTGAGGCAGGAGAATCGCTTGAACCCAGGAGGCAGAGGTTGCAGGGAGCCGAGATCACGCCACTGCACTCCAGGCTGGGCGACACAGCGAGACTCAGTCTCAAAAAAAAAACAAAAAAAAAGGTTAGGGGACAATAAACAGAGAAAGAATATACTCCCCTGGAAACACCACCAATATCAGAATCCCTCTCTTTGGGGTGACCTAGAAGAAACAACTACCACCTCTCCCTTCCCCAAGCAGGTACTTCACAGGGAGCCTTTTGTCTTAGAAAGAAAACATGATCAAGATAAGACTTTTAACCAAAAAGATTAATAAGCAACGCCCAGAAGGTGGATGAAAGGTTTGAAAAACATGCTGTTCCAAAATTCAAAGGAGGAAATTCAAGCCACACATTTTCGGTAAATGCACCCAACCTCAAAGAGATCAGCTGACAGCCTGACCACTGGCTCTTCTTCTGAAAGATGAATTGCCAAGTCTGCGGCCATTTGTTTAGTTATAGGATGCCCTTCCCCTCCACACCTATGAGCTCTGGATGACCTTCATCCAACCAGCTAACAACACTTCTCCTGACACACAGCAGGCCTCACGACATCCTGGGCCAAAGACAGACAGGTAAAGCTGCCTGGTGAGAAGCAGGCCCAACAGGTATGCTGTGGCTGCTATGACCTAGGAATCCCCAAAGCCAGCCAGGGACTGGATGCTTGCTTCCAGAGAGGGGTTGTGGCAGGTCAATGCTCCCTCACAGTTACACAGACAGTCCTGCATGACAGTCACACAGACAGACCTGAATAGCACCCTAACTACGCAGCGAAATTTCCACAACGGTGCCTTCACAGTAAGCTAATAATTAAGCCCAGGGAAACGGATGCCCAGACATCAAACCCAGAAATGAAACACAGGTCCTACACAGGCTTCTCCCAAAACTGGAGCAAGTCAAGATAACAGAGGCAGCTGTTTGAACAGATTTATTGGAGAGTCTAAGGCAGCTCTCCGGACCAAACTGTAAATAAGATAAGATAGAAATAAACACTCCTGGCCGGGCACAGTGGCCCACACCTGTAATCCCAGCACTTTGGGACACCACATAGTGGACCACCTAAGGTCAGGAGTTCAAGGCCAGCCTGGCCAACATGGTGAGACCCCGTCTTTACTAAAAAGAGAAAAATTAGCCAGGCGTGGTGGCACACACCTGTAGTCCCAGCTACTTGGGAGACGGAGGCAGGAGAATCACTTGAACCCAGGAGGTGGAGGTTGCAGCAAGTGTGCCACTGCATTCCAGCCTGGGCGACAGAGTGGCACTCCGTCTCAAAAATAAATAAATAAATAAACACTCCGGTACCACAGTCCTCATTAAATAGAATTTAGGAAGCAGGCTTTGAAGGTACCGGCACTCTCACAGCTTGATTAGACTTAGAAAGCACTTTTTTGGCCCCTGACTTTCTAGTTGAAACAAAATTAGTTACCCATAGACTTTGGCAAGTGCAATACCGCACATAGGCACATAACCCAAACCTATGCAAGCACTAAGAAAATCAAACACTTTGAGTTGGTCTGATGGAATTATCTCTGACCTTCCCGTTACAGCAATAAACTTTTTCCCTAGTTTGTCTGCTGCTTGTTATTGGGCCACTAGAAAACACAGCTGGACCCGGTTCTTTCTGGGAACAGGGTGAGTGCCTGCTTAGGGCTGGGTATTCAAAGAATCTGACAACTCCTTTTATTTCCTGTATTAGGTTCCCCTTACTGCGGTAACACATTACCACTAACCTAGTGACTCCACACAACCCAGATTTAGCTGGGCGTGGTGGTGCGCACCTGTAGTCCCAGCTGCTCAAGGGGCTGAGGTGGGAGGATCACTGGGGCCCAGGAGTTCGAGGCTATAGTGTATGCACTATGATCATGCCTGTGAATAGCCACTGCACTCTAGCCTGGCCAACACAGCAAGACCCCCCCATCTCTAAAAATAAGTAAACAAATAAAAATCAAATCTAAATTTGGCCATTCTTGGTATGTCTCCAAAGTTAGCTGTGCTGAGCATAAATTTTAGATTATAAGTTACGAGTTTTAAAAATACAACATGTAAAAAGTTACTCTAATTGGATTGGCATGGTAGCTCATGCCTGTAATCCTGGCACTTTGGGAGGCTGAGGTGGGCAGATCACCTGAGTTCAGGAGTTTGAGACCAGCCTGGCCAACATGGCAAAACCCCGTCTCTACTAAAAATACAACAAAACCCTGTCTCTACTAAAAATACTACAACAGGCATGGTGGTGCACACCTGCAATTCCAGCTACTTGGGAGGCTGAAGCACAAGAATCATTTGAAACCAGCAGGCGGAGGTTGCAAAGAGCTGAGATCACGCCACTGCACTCCAGCGTGGGCCACAGAGCAAGACTCTGTCTCAAAAAAAAAAAAAAAAAAAAAAAATGTTGTTGTAGGCCAGCTGCAGTGGCTCACGCCTATAATCTCAGCACTTTGAGAGGCCGAGGTGGGTGCACCACGAGGTCAGGAGTTCAAGACAAGCCTGGCCAAGATGGTGAAACCCCATCTCTAATAAAAATACAAAAATTAGCCAGCCATGGTGGTGGGTGCTTGTAGTCCAAGCTGCTCGGGAGGCTGACGCAGAGAATTTACTTGAACCTGGGAGGTGGAGGCTGCAGTGAGCTGAGATCACACCACCGCACTCCAGCTTGGGTGACAGAGAGAGACTCCATGTAAAAAAAAAAAAAAAATTATTGTAATTAAGACAATGAACTTGCTAAACCTTCTTGCCTGTCAAGAAACTTCCTGAATAATACATCTGTAATATATCTGTAACTGCTTTTAATAAGCTTAAACTTCCCTGAAGGCAAGGAAATTATTGGTATGTTCTCCCACAAAATGGACCCTACTACCAACGAAAAAAATGAAGCTTATAGAACTGGACTAATGCGTTCATGGTCAAACCCCAAGTCTTACAATACAGTAGAGAACAATTATTCTTATTCCTGAGAGGGAGTTCTTTAAAGAAGGAAATACATGTGCTTATAGAGGGCATTTTCACTCAACTGTCAAAATTTCATTTTCAAAACCTCAGCTTAGGAAAACAAGGGGCATGTGCGAGAGCAAGAGGAAAAAATAACTACACATTTTCACATATAAGCATGACCTAAGCACTCTCCCTAGGCAGAGTCTCAAATGCCATATCTAATTGAGAAAGCAGGCATTTAATCAAACTTCTATAACCACCTGAGTGCATACTGTCTAGTTCTTTACAGAAAAAGTTTGCCAAGTCCTGGCATAGAGGGTAGAGTTCAGACTTGAGTAAGTTGAAAATCCTGTAAGATCTTATCTCAAACAGATTAATCATCACCACTCCCTAAAATACCATACACTCTCTCCTATTTTATTTTGGACCTACACAGTTTTGTATATTTTATTTCTTCTTCTTTTTTTCTTTTGAGACGGAGTCTCGCTCTGTCCCCCAGGCTGGAGTGCTGTGTTGCAGTGGCGTCATCTTGGCTCACTGCAACCTCAGCCTCCCGGGTTCAAGAGATTCCCCTGCCTCAGCCTCCTGAGTAGCTGGGACTACAGGCGCCCGCCACCACGCTCGGCTAATTTTTGTATTTTTAGTAGAGACGGGGTTTCACCATATTAGCCAGGATGGTCTCAATCTCCTGACCTCGTGATCCACCTGCCTTGGCCTCCCAAAGTGCTAGGATTACAGGCATGAGCAACTGCGCCCAGCCTCTTCTACTTCTTCTTCTTCTTTTTTTTTTTTTTTGAGATAGAGTCTTGCTCGGTCACCCAGGTTAGAGTGCTGTGGCACGAACTCGGCTCACAGTAACCTCCACCTCCTGGGTTCAAGGAATTCTCCTGCCTCAGCCTCCCGAGTAGCTGGGATTACAGGCACCTGCCACCACGCCTAGTTAATTTTTGTATTTTTAGTAGAGACAGGGTTTCACCATCTTGGCCAGGCTGGTCTCGAACTCCTGACCTCGTGATCCACCTACCTCGGCCTCCCAAAGTACTGGGATTACAGGTATGAGCCACCACGCCTGGCCTTTTCCTCTTTTCTTTAATCTGAAACTCCATGCTTCAAAACCCAGCTCAGTTTGTTCTTCCTCTGTTGGACTTTCCTCAACTCTTCCTGATGAGTAGTGTCCTATAACATTTAAAAATATTTCTATTCTAGTACTTTTGAAAAATCATGGCATACAGTATATGTGTATCTATTATAGTATGTATGATAATACAGACATTCTGGCAATGTCTCTAAGTAGACTATTCTATACATTGACTGTCTTAATCATTTTTATACACTCAGGGCTAAACAGTAGGACCATTTAACAATGAGTAAAGAGGTGAATGAACAAACTCTGCCTTCCTGACCCATCCCACCACCTTTGATCTATCTATCCAAGATTCAGGCATTTCAGACATTACGCATATTTAAGAATAGGAGGGGCTGGGTGCAGTAGCTCATGCCTGTAATCCCAGCATTTTGGGAGGTTGAGGCAGGTGGATCACTCGAGGTCAGGAGTTCAAGACCAGCCTGACCAATGTGGTGAAACCCCAACTCCACTAAAAATACAAAAATTAGCTGGGTGTGGTGGTGCACAACTGTAATCACAGCTACTTGGGAAACTGAGGCAGGAGAATCGCTTGAACCTGGGAGGCGGAGGTTGCAGTGAGCCGAGACCATGCCATTGCACTCCAGCCTAGGCAACAAGAGCAAAGCTCCGTATCAAAAAACAAGCAAACAAAAAAATAGGAGGATATCCTGGGTCTTAACAGCATAGTTTGATTAACATAAATCACACACAGATAATAAAATAAAATATAATTAACATTAATCATTTAATCTTGATAATTAAGGACTGACCCTGTAGGATCTTTCTATGGGGGGGGCATTATGATGAAAATCAATTAGGTGAACATCATTGATCCCACCTCCATTACCTTGCAGATGAGAAGTAAAAAAGCATTTTCTGATTCCTCAGCCATAACCAGGAAATTGTTCTCTTCAAGAAATATTAGGCCAGGCTCACGCCTGTAATCCCAACACTTTGGGAGGCCGAGGCCGGGGGGATCACTTGAGGTCAGAAGTTCGAGACCAGCCTGGCCAACATGGTGAAACCCCATCCCTACTAAAAATATAAAAATTAGCAAGGCATGGTGGCAGATGCCTATAGTCCCAGCTACTTGGGAGGTTGAGGCAGGAGAATCGCTTGAACCTGGGAGGCAGAGGTTGCAGTGAGCCAAGATCGTGCCACTGCATTCCAGCCTGGGCGACAGAGCGAGACTCCATCCCAAAAACAACAAAAACTGGACATGAAGTTATTGACCTAGATTATTTGGCTCTTCCTATCAAGAACGGTTGACTTTCTAGGGAGTAAAATGGAAATATAACCTAGTTTGAAAGAATGGCTGAGAAAATTAAGAGGGGTAATGTATATAAAGCACTTGGCATCTCGTCTGACCAATAAATGTTACTATCATGATCATTTATAAAGGTGGCAAAAGCATTCCAACTACATGATATTTTCACTTGCTGAGATTATGAACACTCAGGATCGTACCCAGTGGACATTCATATGAAATGAATTTTTAAGTTGCTGGGGACTTACACTGTCTTTCTCGGTGGCCTCTAAGCATATGAGAAGTTTTGGCTGTTCAAGTCAGCAAATAATGATAAAAAGTTCTGTGATACAGTACATACCCAATCCCCTGAAAAAGTCTGCAGCAGCTGCTACAATTACAAATAGAAGCCTTAATTCCTCAACACTCAGGTAACTAGCTGAACAGTCAGTTGACTTACTGCACTTGTGCTGTTGGTTACATTTTTCTACCTAGAGCAAATGGCCACTACTTAACAGGGCATTGCTACAAATTGCCTCAGGTCCCATATTTTATATATTCTACCCTTATACAACTCTAAGGGATAGATACTATGTCCCCCTTTTAAAAATTTGCTTCCAGTGCCAGGCTGGGGGTTCACATCTACAATCCTAGCACTTTGGGAGGCTGAGGCAGGTGGATCTCTTGACCCCAGGAGTTCAAGACCCGCCTGGGAAACACGGTGAAACCCCATCTCTAAAAAAAATACAAAAATTAGCCAGGTATGATGGCGTGCACCCGTAGTCCCAGCTACTCAGAAGGCTGAGGTGGGAGGAAGGCTCAAGCCGGAGAGGTTGAGGCTGCAGTGAGCTGTGATCATGCCACTGCACTGCAGCCTGAGCGATGGAGATACTATCTCAAAAAAAAAAAAAAAAAAAAAGAAAAGTTTCCAACACTTTTTTTTTCTCTGACCATAAAAGCAATTTCAAAATTACACTGGTAAGTTATGGGAAAGTGTGAAAACCTTTCTACCACCCATTTGCCATATAATCATTGTGAATATTTTCACTTTGTGTTTTCACTTAAAAAGGGTTTCTCTTGAAAATATACATTAGGTGTTTTTAAGCTGTTTAATATGAAAATGCTCAAATAGTTGCAAAATAGAGATTAGTTTAAAGCACTACTACTTTTCTTTTCTTTTTTCTCTTTTTTGAGACAGAGTCTTGCTCTGCCGCCCAGGCTAGAGTGCAGTTGCCTGATCTTGGCTCACTGCAACCTCTGCCTCCCAGGTTCAAGCGACTCTCCTGCCTCAGCCTCCCAAGTAGCTGGGATTACAGACGCCGACTACCATGCCCCGGTAATTTTTGTAGTTTCAGTAAAGACAGGGTTTTCAACATATTGGCCAGGCTCGTCTCGTCTGGAACTTCTGACCTCAGGTGATCCACTCACCTCTGCCTCCCAAAGTGATGGTGAGAGGTGACAACGTGCTGGCGGCCCTGGCTCGCTCTCAGCGCCTCCTGGGCCCCAGCGCTTACTCTGGTCGCGCTTGAGGAGCCCTTCAGCCCACTGCTGCACTGTGGGAGCTCCTCTCTGGGCTGGCCGAGGCGGAGGCGGCTCCCTCTGCTTGCCGGGAGGTGTGGAGGGAGGGGCGCGGGCCGGAACCGAGGCTGCGCAAGGAGCTCGCGGGCCAGCGCGAGTTCCGATAGGCGTGAGCTCGCGGGGTCGCACTTGGAGCAGCCGCTGGCGCTGCCGGTGCCGGGCAGTGAGGAGCTTAGCACCTGGGCCAGCAGCTGTGGAGGGTGTGCTGGGTCCCCCAGCAGTGCCAGCACGTTGGCGCTGCGCTGGAAATCTCGTCGGGCCTCAGCTGCCTCGCCCCGCACGAGGCAGGGCTGCAGACCTGCAGCCCGCCATGCCCGGGCCTCCCCGAAGCCGTGGGCTCCTGCCCGGCCGAGCCTCCCGGAAGAGCGCTGTACCCTGCTCCGTGGCGCCCCCTCCCATCAACCCCTCAAGGGCTGAGGAGTGTGGGGGGGGGGGTGCACGGCACAGGACTGGCAGGCAGCTCGCCTGTGGCCCTGCTGTGGGATCCACTAGGTGAAGCCAGCTGGGCTCCTGGGTCTAGCCGGGACTTGGAGAACCTTTATGTCTAGCTAAAGGGATTGTAAATACACCAATCAGCACTCTGTGTCTAGCTCAAGGTTTGTAAATGCACCAATCAGTGCTCTGTATCTAGCTAATCTAGTGGGGACTTGGAGAACTTTTCTCCCTTTGTATTTACAAAGGGATTGTAAATACACCAATCAGCACTCTGTGTCTAGCTAAAGGATTGTAAACATACCAGTCAGCACTCTGTGTCTAGCTCAAGGATTATAGCACACCAATCAGCACCCTGTGTCTAGCTCAAGGTTTGTAAATAACACCAATCAGTCCTCTGCAGCTAATCTAGTGGGAACTTGGAGAACTGTTATGTCTAGCTAAAGGATTGTAAATACACCAATCAGCACTCTGTGTCTACCTCAAGGTTTGTAAACACACCAATCAGCATCCTGTGTCTAGCTCAAGGTTTGTAAACACACCAATCAGTGCTCTGTGTCTAGTTAATCTGGGGAGAACTTGGAGAACTTTTATGTCTAGCTAGAGGATTGTAAATGCACCAATCAGCACTCTGTGTCTAGCTCAGGGATTATAAACACACCAATCAGCCCCCTGTCAAAACGAACCAATCAGCTCTCTGTAAAATGTACCAATCAGCACTCTGTAAAATGGACCACTCAGCAGGATGTGGGTGGGGCCAGATAAGGGAATAAAAGCAGACTGTCCCAATCTGCAGCAACAACCTGCTGGGGTCCCCTTCCACAATGTGTGGAAAGCTTGTTCTTTTGTTTTTTTTGCAATAAATTTTGCTACTGCTCACTCCTTGGGTTCATCGCGTTTATGAGCTGTAACACTCACCACAAAGGTCTGCAGGTCTTCTCCTGAGGCCAGCTAAGACCATGAACCCACTGGGAGGAATGAACAACTCCAGATGTGCCACCTTAAAAGCTGTATCGCCCACCACAAAGGTCTATAGCTTCACTCCTGAAGCCAGCGAGACCACGAACCCACCAGAAGGAAGAAACTCCAAACATGTCCCAACACGAGAAGGAACAAACTCCAGACACCATCTTTAAGAACTGTAACACACACTGCAAGGGTCTGCGGCTTCATTTTCGAAGTCAGGGAGCCCAAGAACCCACCAATTTTGGACACAATGGGATTACAGGTGTGGCCCACTGTGCTCAGCTGCTACTACTTTTCAAAGGAGCAACAGAGCCAGTTTTCTTTTGTTTGTTTTTGGTTTTTTTTTGAGATGCAGTCTTGCTCTTGTCGCCCAGGCTGGGTGCAGTGGCGTGATCTCAGCTTACTGCACCTTTGCCTCCTGAGTTTAAGTGATTCTCCTGCCTCAGCCTCCCAAGTAGCTAGGACACAGGTGTGTACCACCACACCCTGCTAATATTTGTATTTTCGGTAGAGATGGGGTTTCATCATGGTGATCAGCCTGGTCTTGAAGTCCTGACCTCAGGTGACCCACCCGCCTCGGCCTCCCAGTGCTAGGATTACAGGTGTGAGCCACCGAGCCCGGCTCATTTTTTTTTTTTTTTTTGCAATGTCTCACACAGACCAAAACTTTTGTAGAATACAATAAAAGTTAATCGTTAGCAAGATGGACAGGCACCTGGATGTTGGGGCAACGTCAAACTGTAAAGTTTCTAAATGTATCTTTCAACCTCTGGACTCATTACAGGTAAATCACCAACAGTCCACAGATCACCACTAGTCACTCCTCTCTGGTATGAAGTCACTCGCCTGCTCATCTCACACTAGGGCAATCATCAACTCTCATTAGGAGGCCTAGGGAGGGGGCACACACAGGTTGCTCTAGACTTGAAGCCGAGTGGAAGTGGAGTCAGGATTTGAACCCATCTATCTGACTGCCATGGAAAAGCAGTTAATAATTTCCTCAAATGCAAGGCACCCCAGATCAAGGCGATACGGAACTTATGGGCCGTTGGAAGGAATGCCGGTAGAAGAAACAAACCCCCAACACAACGTTATCAAATGGGAAGAATCTTCTAAGTTCTCAAGACTGTCTAAGGGCTGTCCAACCTATGATAGCACTCTCCCCATGGGAAAGAACCCAGCAAAACAAATGCAGATACATACACAAGAATATTCTAACCACATATTTGTCATTAAGGTCTTTCCCCCTTTTCCTTTTTTTTTTTTTTTTTTTTTTTCCTGAGACAGAGTCTTGCTCTGTTGCCCAGGCAGGAGTGTGGTGGCGAGATTTTGGCTCACTGCAACCTCTGCCTCTCGGGTTTGAGCCTCAGCCTCCTGAGTAGCTGGGATTACAGGCCGGCGCTACCACGCCCAGCTAAGTATTTTTAGTAGAGATGGGGGTTTCACCATGTTGGTCAAGCTGGTCTCGAACTCCTGACCTCATGATCCTGCCTCAGCCTCCCAAAGTGCTGGGATTACAGGCATGAGCCACCACGACCGGCCTTCTTTTGGTTTTTATGTTTGGCTCATAAGCGTGGTCAGTTGGTGTCAGAGGTTAAGGAGGCTGCCAGGTAAGAAGCTCTCTGGGTGGGTACAGAACCGGTTTTAAAAGCCTGGCTCAGCTGGGCACGGTGCCTCAAGCCTGTAATCCCAGCGCTTTCAGATGCCGAGGCGGCAGATTGCTGGAGTCCAGGAGTTCAAGACCAGCCTGGGCAACTTAGCGAGACCTCCTCTCTACAAAAAATACAAAAATTGGCCAGGCGTGGCCAATAATCCCACCTCCTAGGGAGGCTGAGGTGGAAGGATCACTTGAGCACAAGAGGCGGAGGCTGCAGTAGCTGAGATGCTGCCAATGCACTCCAGCCTGGACGACAGAGCCACACCCTGTTTCAATCAATCAATCGATCGATCGATCAATCAATGCCTGGCTCAGTTGACACTTTTCTTCTTCCGCCCCAACACTGAAGGAACCCGGACAGTTCTGAGCCCTGCCTGAATGCTGCTGCCCCATCTCTGTGACCGTGTGAACTGTCTGGATTTCATACCCAGTGTCAAATATGCCCTCGGCCAAAGTCGGAATTGTGTCTGGGTCACCTGTCCAAGACGCTGGTCCTTGCTCCACCGCTGCTTCTAAAAGGGACTGAGTCTAGCTGCCAGCCAGGCCTTCGAGAGGCACTCCAGGCGGGGACTAAGCGCGGTCTGGCCAGGCTGCAGAACCCGTGGCCAGCAGAGGCAGCCCCTGCCCAAGCCCTGGATTCAATGTGGTGCTGCTGTTCATTCCGAGAAATTCGGAGACTCTGGCCACGCTGGCTTTCCCGGTGCTGGCGTGCCGGTAGGGGAGGTGGCACAGCCGAGGGTGCCGGCTTCACGGAGGGGCAGCGAGTGTCCCCTCCAGGAGAGGGGTGTCCCGGCGGCCAGGACGCCAGGAGGGGTGCCCTACCGTCTTCCAGCTCCTGTCTGGAACTCCTGGCCGCCCACCCCAGCCCCGTTGCGGGCTCCCCGCGGGCCTCTCTGGCCCTGGGCACCCCGCAGTTTCCCACCCGATCTGAGCACCCCGCAGATCCCACCCACCAGGAGCACCCCACAGATTCCCACCCAATCTGAGCACCCCGCAGATTTCCCCCATCCCCCGATCCGGGAGTCCCCCAGCCCCCACATGCTGCGGCTGCGCCCGCGTCCCGCCGCGAAGGCCCAGGCCCGGCTGACCTGACGCGGGCGCGGCGGCGGCGGCGAAGACTCCGAGCAGCAGCAGCAGCGGCCACAGCCGCGTCGGTCGCATGGCCCCGGGCGCTCGGCGGCGGCTCAGGTGGCAGCCGGGGCCCCGCTCGGGGTCCTCGGAGCAGCTCACGTCGCCGCCGGGACCGCCATGGCGAGCGCAGGGCGCGCAGGGCCCGCCTCTTCCCGAGCGGCTGCGGGGCGTCCAGGCGGAGGGGACCCTGCCCGGCTTCCAGCGCCCCGCCCCGCCCCCGCCCCGCCCCCGCGCGGGACTTTCCCACTCCAGGAACGGCGGCCCGGGGGCCTCTGCGGCGGCAGCGCTGGGACCCCACGCAGCCGGCCTACAGGAGCGCGGAGCCTCCCGGAACGTCCTGGAGACTGGAGCCCCGCGGGATGCCCACCTTCGGGGGCCGCGATCCTTCCGGAACGGCCCCGCAAGACTTCGGCCCAGGCCTCCGGGCGTTCACTGGAGCCCCCACCCCTCTTGACCCAACCTCACATCTCCTCTTGGGTGCTTGATCGCGCAATTCGAGGATTCGCCCCTTTAGTCGAAATGTTTGCTTTAATAGCCCCCAAAGTACATATTAAGCTTTCAGCCCTCCCCTGCCCCCCGCTTTTTTTTGAGACGGAGTCACCAGGCTGGAGTGCTGTGGCGCGATCTCCGCTCACTGCAACCTCCGCCTCCCGTCAACCCCCTTTTGAAAAGGGTTTTAAGGGGAAGGAGTTAGAAAGGGCCCAGTGAAGGAGGAGGTGGGGCTCTGGGGGCGAATGGGCTCTGAGCAGGGGGAGAGAGAGACAGAAACTTCCAGCCTTTCGAAACGGCGTGGGGTTTGCCCAGGAGCCGGCCGCGGTGCACGAGGAGGAAGTCCTTTAGCAGCTGGGCAGCCGCAGGCCCGCTCCCCAGCCCGAAACTGCACCATGTCCAGTCTGACGCCTATTGGGAGAGGGTTTTAAATCTGCCCTGTTCTTCCAAGATGCGTCATAAAGCTAGCGCAGCAAAGGAGGGACGCGGTGCGGGGAGACCAAGAATTTAAAAATAAGTCGTTCTGGGAGCCCACTGGACATGTTAGCAAAAATGGGTTTTGCAACATAGAGCTGTTATTTTGCTCTTCCCACATTCTTGTATTTCCTCCTTGTGAACTCTTTTGAAATTGGCCACGCACGTAAAAATATGTGATGAAATACCTAGCAGACAATTGAATTATGCATTGGATATTTCCAGATATAGAGATGTATTTATATGTTACATGAAAAAAGCGGGCGATAATTTGGAATCACTTCAAAATGATGCACTGATGCCAGGCTTGGTGGCTCACTGAGCCTATAATCCCAGCACTTTAGGAGGCCGAGGCGGGTGGATCCCATGAGGCCAGGAGTTGGAGACCAGCCTGGCCGACATGACTGAAACCCGTCTCTACTAAAAATACAAAAATTAGTCTGGCGTGGTGGCAGTCGCCTGTAATCCCAGCTACTCGGAGGGCTGAAGCAGGAGAATCGCTTGAACCCGGGAGGTGGAGGTTGCAGTGAGCGGAGAGGGCGCCACTGCACCCCAGCCTGGGTGACAGACCGAGACTCCGTCTCAAAAAAAAAAAAAAAAGCACTGAAAATGACATGATTGCAAGAAGGATTCCATTTTCAAACAAATAAATAAAATTAAAAGAAAACGACTGGGGGAAAAATGCCAACATACTAACAAGAAATCGGTTATGGGATCTCGCAAGTGTCATCTGCCTCAGGGGACGTAACCGAATGCTGGTTCAGTCGCTGGCTGCTTGCAGAGTCTAATTAACATGAGCGAGATGTGGTGGAAAGTGATTTTATTTCCCAAGCTAGCAAGAGGAAGTGGTTGGATTCGTATCCCCAAAGCAATCACCTTGAATTGTCAGGTATGGGGAGTGGGAAAGGCAAGGGTTTAAAAAGGGAAAACGATGTGGAAGTCAGGCAAGGATTATGCTAAGTACAATGTCTGTCTATCTTGTTCCAGGGGCTGTCTTGGGTCCTAGTCTACTGAAAGCGTGAGCTGGCTTCATCTCAACAATGGCTGGATTCTTAATTAGACGCTTTGAGGTCATATCTGGAATTTTGTAGCAGGAGCTCCAGGCTTGGTCTGTCTGTCTCAAGCTTAGTGTCTGGAACCTCTAAGAAGGCACATAACTAGACACGATCATAAATGTGAAGGGAGTTGATACTGTGAAGAAGGGAGGGACGTGGAGCCCATTTTAAGGCTAAGGAAAAAGGCTTCTGCAGTTTGCTTCAAGGTTACATCTTTGATGGCTGGGTGCGGTGGCTCACGCCTGTAATCCCAACGCTTTGAGAGGCTGAGCCAGGTGGATCACCTGAGGTCGGGAGTTCAAGACCAGCCTGGCCAACATGGTGAAACCCGTCTCTACTAAAAATACAAAAATTAGCCAGGTGTGGTGGCATGTGCCTGTAATCCCAGCTACTTGGGAAGCTGAGACAGGAGGGAGGTGGAGGTTACAGTGAGCTGAGATCATGCCACTGCACTCTAGCCTGAGCCACAGAGCAAGACTGTCTCAAAAAAAAAAAAAAAAAAAAAAAAAGTTACTTGTTTGTTTTCTCATTCTAAAGAAATACTTTTGGCCAGATGTGGTGGCTCACATCGGTAATTCCAGCACTTTGGGAGGCCGAGGCGGGTGGATCACCTGAGGTCAGGAGTTCAAGACCAGCCTGGCCAACATGGTAAAACCCCATCTCTACTAAAAATACAAAAATTAGCCAGGCATAGTGGCAGGTGCTTGTAATCCCAGCTACTTGGGAGGCTGAGGCATGAGAATTGCTTGAACCGGGGAGGTGGAGGTTGCAGTGAGCTGAGATAGTGCCACTGTGCTCCAGCCTGGGTGGCAGAGTAAGGCTCCATCTCCGGGAAAAAAAAAAAAAAAAAAAAGCAATACTTTGGTGCCTAATTTTATAGTGAGTTGTGTATTTGTTTAAAAACGGGGCTGCATATATTATATACACTTCAGCCCTACAAACCCTGCATCTGCACCATCCCTTTCCATTAATTCCTTACCTTCTAATCAGTTGACCTTTCTGAAGCATTTCTAATAGCCTAGAGGGGTTATCAGGAGAGTGGGCAGGGGATGGCAGAAAGAAGCCAACATTTTTTGTTGGCCAGTGGTGCTTCTCTAGGTATTATAACACCCAGACCTCCCAGTTAGGCAAGCAATGGCTGTCCCATGGGGACATGAGCAGAGTTCAGTGACTTGGCCTGTGGTGGGTTTGCACTGCGGTAGGTCTGCTAAACTGTAACTGCATTTCCTAGAATTCCCCTCCCTGAAAAGTTCTGAGGTAACATAGGCAGGGAAGGATGTTTGTGTGTGTCTTAGTCCATTTTCTGTTGCTTATAACTGAGTATCTGAAGCTGGGTCAGTTGATAAAGAAAAGACATTTATTTCTTACAGTTTGGGAGGCTGAGAAGTCCAAGGTCTAGGGACTGCATCTGGTGAGGGCCTTCTTGCTGATGGAGATTCTCTACAGAGTCCTAAGGTGGTCAGGGCATCACATGGCAAGGGGGCTGAGGGTGCTAAGGTACTCAGATCGGTCTTCCTCTTTTTTTTTTTTTTCTTTTGAGATGGAGTATCACTCTGTTGCCCAGGCTGGAGTGTAGTGGTGCGAGCTTGGCTCACTGCAACCTCTGCCTCCCAGGTTCAAGCAATTCTCCTGCCTCAGCCTCCCAAGTAGCTGGGATTACAGGTGCCTGCCACCACACCAGGCTAATTTTTGTATTTTTAGTAGAGATGGTGTTTCACCATGTTGCCCTGGTCTTGAACTACTGACCTCAAGTGATCCACCTGCCTCGGCCTCCCAAAGTGTTGGGATTACAGGAGTGAGCCACCGCGCCCATCCCCTCTTTTATAAAGCCCCCAGTCCCACTCCCATGATAACTCATTGGTCCATGAACCAGTCCATGAATGAGTCCACCCATCCATGAGGGCAGGATCACCATAACCAATACCTCTGAAAGGCCTCATTCCTCCATACTGCCATATTGGGAATTAAATTTCCAGCACGTGGAATTTGGGGACACCTTCAAACCCTAGCAATGAGCAAGACTTGGAAGATGGAAGGAAAGGTGCAGCCATATTCCTTTATCCTTGGGAGGCTGGGGCAGGGCACAAGGCACCCATCTTTGCAGCTCATGACCTGTGGCTTCTCTGCTGACGTCCCAGATGGCGGGGATACAGACAGGCTCCAGGCTCCTCCAGCTCCTGGTGGATCTCGTGTGGTCGTGTAAGTTGGAGGTGTGGAGATAGAGAGCAACTGAGGAGGGTGGCAGCTGAACCTTAGATTTCAGCTTGTCCCTGCTTCCTCCACCTCTTGTCCACCTTCTCTTCCGGCCTTCTGCCCTGAGGACTTCAGGCTCCAGCACTGGACAGGGGGAAATTGCCTCTCCTGGACTGTGCGCACATCTGTCATGTTTATGTGAGGTCAAATCTATAATATAACAACACACACACACATCACATGATGCTTTTACTTGTTGGATCAAAACCTGGCTGATCATGCCCCAAATCACACAGTCAATGAGTGGCAGTGTGGGCTCCTAGCCAGGCCTGTCTAGTGCCAAAGCCCCCCGCATTTCACAACAAACTTCTCATCATGCTGTTCCGTTTTCTTGCAGTGAGGCTCAGCTCTGCCCAATCAAGCACTCCACAGCTCCCCAAGACCCAGCTATTCCGTCAGTGAGTCTTTGAAGTTTTACTTTGTGAAGGTCACATGTGCCCTACTTGTCTGCCTCTTCCTCTGCTGTTCACCCCACCGTTTGCGCCTCTCCCTGCCTTCATCTCTAACGCCTCCCCCGCCCCCCACTCCTGCCATACCCACAGTCCAAATTCTACAACTTCTGGACTCCACTTCCTGAGAACTCTATCGCCTTCTCTGACTACCATCTTCCCCTGTTTGTCCGTTTTGTGGGGCTTGAAACAGCCAAAGGCAGGGCCTCTGACACCCGTGAGTGGGTAGGTGAGTGTCTTTTCTGTATTCAACAGAGCTGTAAGAACTCTGAGCTCAAAGTAGGCCTTGATCCTTGCCAAGTGGGGCCTTGATATGTGACTTGGTGCCCCTTGTTCCAAGAAATTCCAGGATCAAGGTCAGAGGAATTGGCATGTTAGCAAAAGGACGAATTCCCTTAGGTCTCCAGTGATGGGATGGGTTTTCTCACTGTTTGTCATGGGTCTCAGCCCCCTCCTTTCACCAGCCTACACTTGCTGCATTTCTACTTCCCCAGGGGGCCATCACAAAACATCATTCGAGTAATACCCAGTCTTTTCTAGTTTTTTGCCTCCTGTCTGGGACCCTCACAACAGTAACTATTACACATACAGCATTCTACATTTCATTCCTCCTGGAAACAGGGAATGAATGATATCCTGATTTTTTTTTTTTTTTTTTTTTTTTTTTTTTGAGCCAGAGTCTTGCTCTGTCATCCAAGCTGGAGTGCACTGATGTGATCTCGGCTCACTACAACCTCCATCTCCCAGATTCAAGCAATTCTCGTGTCTCAGCTTCCCGAGTAGCTGGGATTACAGGCACGCACCACCACGCCTGCCTAATTTTTGTATTTTTAGTAGAGACGGGGTTTCACCATGTTGGCCAAACTGGTCTTGAACCCCTAGCCTCATGTGATCCACCTGCCTTGGCCTCCCAAAGTGCTGGAATTACAGGCGTGAGCCACTGCGCCCAGCCAATATCCTGAAATTTGTCAGGGAGAAGAGACAACAGGCAGAGAAAAGAAAATCTTCCAGTTCCTTTTTAACTCCTTGAAAAACAGGAGACTCCTACACTTTAAGTATATGAAGCTTTAATATTCCTGACCTTGGTACATACGAAAAGCACCCACAACCCCAGGGCCGCAGCCCAGGATCTGGGAAGCTGCCGGTAATAACTGGAAGGCCCAGGCCTGGGATTTTTTTTCTTGAGTTCTCAGGACAGGACTCGTATAATGAATCGTCTTGGGTTTTGTAAATCAGAAAAACTGAAACCATTCCCCATTTCCTGGAAGGATTAAGAGCCTATCGTTTTTTCTGTGTGTTTAAATGTGCTCTTCGTCCGTGTGCGTGGCTCACTCCTGTAATCCCAGTGCTTTGAGAGGCTGAGACAGGAAGAATCCCTTGAGCCCAGGAGTTAGAGACCAGACTGGGCAACGTAGCAAGACCTTGTCTCTACAAAACATTTTTAAAAAGAAAAATTAGCTGGGAATGGTGGACTATGCCTGTAATCCCAGCTGCTCAGGAGGCTGATACGGGAAGATTGCTTGAGCCGAAGAGTTTGAAGCTGCAGTGAGCTGTGGTTGCACCACTGTACTTTAGCCTGGGTGATAGAGCTTAAGACTCTCTCTTAATAATAATAATAATAATAATAATAATAATAATAATAATTTTGCACTCTGGGATCCTGCAGACTTCCAGGAAAAACCTGGCAGCTTGGGCATGAGTAGGAGCAGTTTATTAACCAAGGGCTCAGGCTAGGTAGCAGCTGCTAGAAGGCAGTGGTCAGCAACCTTCTTGGCACCAGGGACAAGTTTCATGGAAGACAGTTTTTCCAAGGACCAGGCAGGGGGGCAGAGGGGAATGGTTTCGGCACATTCCGATTTAAGCATGTGCTTAATCCGATTTAATAATGTGCTTCCGATTCAAGCACATTCCATTTGTTGTGCACTTTATTTCTATAATTATTACTTTATAAGAGATAATGAAATAATTATAAAACTCACCATAATGTAGAATCAGTGGGAGCCCTGAGCTTGTTTTCCTGGAACTAGGCAGTCCCTTCGGGGGGTGATGGGAGACAGTGACAGATCATCAGGCACTAGATTCTTATGAGGAGTGTGCGACCTAGATCCCACTCATGTGCAGTTCACAATAGGGTTAAGCTCCTATGAGAAGCTAGTGCCTTTTCTGATCTGACAGGAGGCGAAGCTCAGGCGGTCATGAGAGCAATGGGGAGCAGCTGTAAACACAGATGAAGCTTTCCTTGTAGCTCACCGCTGTTCATGAGCGGTGGATGGGGACCCCTTATGTAAGCCACAGCCGGGAGGAGGCCCATGGGGCATCTGATGAGTCACTACAAGGCTGTGGGCAAACAGGGAGCTATGCCCATATCCTCTAATAAGAAGAGGTACCATTTATTGACCTCCTGCCAACCCTCATAACACATCTATGAGGTAAGGGTAGTGGCCATTTATCTTGATTTCTGACTGTCCAGCATCTTTTGAATGCTCTTGCTGTACTGGGAGGATTTTCAGTCTTGTGAGTATTCACTGCTTCCAGAAAATTCAAATTCCCAACCTCCCTTGCAGCCATGCTTTCCAGCCTGTGTCAACCCCACCTTCTGTAGGAGCCTCCTCCCACTATATACCTTCACTGGATCCAAAATCATGCACGATTTCACCTCAAAGAATCATCTGGAGCTCCCTACACACCCCCAATTCCTTGGCAATTTTTCATGAGGGACATCAGTTCCATATAACCCAAAGAATCTAATGTCACATATTCTAAAAGTGAAAAACACTTCTTATTCTAACTATCTTTCTTTGCAAACATACATATGAATACTCTTTCAGATACATTCTTTGCCTTGTTTATTGTGACTGTCTTTGCTTTTAAAAAACATATTTGAATCTTTTTTCCAAACATGTATTTTGATTTGATTACTGCTACTTTTGGGGTTTAGAAAGTATGTACTTGAACCTCTTGTAAATCTTGTATTCTCTGGGTTTGATCACCTTCAAAAGCACGACTTCCTCATGTGTGTGTGTGTGTGTGTGTGTGTATGCCTGTGTATACGTGTCTTGGAAAGGGTTTGGTCTTTGGCTATGCCAGTGTGTAAAAAAAGAGCCCATAGGCTGATTGCAGTGGCTCACACCTGTAATCCCAGCACTTTGGAGGGCCGAGGCAGTAGATCTCACGAGTTTGAGACCAGCCTGGCTAACATGGTGAAAGCCTGTCTCTACTAAGAATACAAAAATTAGCCAGGTATGGTGGCCCATGCCTGTAATCCCAGCTACTCGGGAGGCTGTGGGAGGATTGCATGAACCCAGGAAGCGGAGGTTGCAGTTAGCTGAGATCGTGCCACTGCACTCCAGCCTGAGCAACAGAGCGAGACTCTGTTTCAAAATAAATACATTAAATATATATTAAATACATTAAATATATATTTAAAAGAGCCCATAAAACAAACATGTGAAAAACAGAAGTGAAGATGTCACCGGCTTCTGCCTGATGGGTGCTCATTTTATGTAGATTGTTAAGGAAATAGCAGCAGTCACTATCTCAGAAATGCCTGTGCTTGCCTTGCCACAGCATAACCATACCATGGGAATCAGTCTCAGTGAATCCAATCCCTGTTTTTCAACCACACGCAAGTTGCCAGTCGGCGTTTCTAGTAACAGAATCGCATTGCCACACTGACGGGGTGCAATACTAGCCACAAATGAAGAAACTCGATGTTTTCATTTTCTCAGGAAGCCTGCCTGGGAGCACATGGGTGACCTCCAAGGGATTTTGAACTGCTGGGGCCACACTAGGGGACTTCACCCTTCCATGTAGGACTCTCAAGGTGCAGGGATCCAGGCTGAGGATGCCCAGCTCAGAGATGGGTAAGCCGGTCTCTTCCGCCAGTGCACCCTGTGATGCCTGGCCGGGCCCCCAGTTCTTGGAAGCTGGATTAGTTTCCTGTGGCTGCTGTAATGCATCCCCACAAACTTAGTGGCTTAAAACAAAAATTCATTATCTTATAGTTTTAGAGGTCAGAAATCCCAAATGGGGCTGGGTGTTCATGCCTATAATCCCAGCACTTTGGGAGACTGAGATGTGAGGATCACTTGAGGCTAGGAGTTGAAAACAGCCTGGGCAACATAGCAAGACTGTCTCTACAAAAAATAAAACATTAGCCAGTCACGGTGATGGGCACCTGTAGTCCTAGCTACTCAGGAGGCTGAGTTGGGAGGATCACTTGAGCCCAGGAGTTCGAGGCTGCAGTGAGCTACGATTGCACCACTGCATTCCAGCCTGGGTGAGACTCTGTCTATAAAAAAGAAAGGGACATCAGTTCCATATACCCTAAAGCCTGGGTAACAGAATGAGACTCTATCTATAAAAAAGAATAGGAAAAGAAAGGAAGGGAGGTGGTGCATGCCTGTAGTCCCAGCTACTAGGGAGCCTGAGATAGGAGGATCTCTTGAATCCAGGAGGCAGAGATTGCAGTGAGCCAAGATGGTGCCGCTGCACTGCAGCCTGGGCAACAGAGTGAGACTCTGTTTCAAAAAAAAAGGAAAGAAAAAAAAACAGAAGGAAGGAAGAAAGAAAGAGAGAAACCCAAAACGGATTGGCAAGGCTATGGTCCTTCCAGAGGCTCTGGGGAAAATCAGTTCCTTGCCCTTTGCAGCTTCTAGAGAGGCTGCCACATTCCTTTTGTCTTTTTTTTCTTTCTTTCTTGTTTTGGGACGGAGTCTCACTCTCTTTCCCAGGCTGCAGTGCAATGGTGTGATCTGGGGTCACTGCAACCTCCGCCTCCTGGGTTCAAGCGATTCTCATGCCTTAGCCCCCCATAGTAGCTGGGATTACAGGCGCATGCCACGAGGCCCGGCTATTTTTTTTTTTTTTAATGTATTTTTAGTAGAGATGGGGTTTTGCTCTGTTGGTCAGGCTGGTTTTGAACTCCTGACCTCAGGTGATCCGCCCGCCTTGGCCCCCCAAAGTGCTGGGATTACAGGCGTGAGCCACCGCGCCCGGCTGCATTCCTTAACTCATGCTCCCTACTTCCATCTTCAGGCCATCTTCAAACCACCCTAATCTCTGCTCCTATCCTCACCCCTCCTCCTTGGACCCTCCTGCCTGCCTCTTCCCCATGCGAGGATCCTTGTGATGACATTGGGCCCACCCAACAATCTAGAATCATCTTTCCATCTTGAGACCCTTAGCTTAGATGTCTGCCAACTCCCCTTTATCACGGAAGGCAACAGATTCACAAGTGTTGGGGGTTAGGTTGTGGACGTCTCTGGGGGTCATTAGTCAGCCCACCATAGGGGCTACACAGAATGACACGGGACAGATAGGTGGCAGCTGTCAGCGTCTGAACCTTGGACTCTTTGCCCCACTTCCATCTTGGCCTGTTCCCTTCACCCCTGCCCAGTGTGCATGCACACACACACACACACACACACAACCCCCACCCCCCTCACACACACACCCAGAGCCTGGCAGCCCTAGGCTACCACCACGCCAGCATTCCCCTCCTCTCAAAATCTGCAGGCCTGTGGCCTCTGCAGGGCTACATTTCCTGGGGCTGATTTTTGCCCTTTTCTTGTTAAATTCAGTGTATTGTTAAATTAGCTTAGTCAAAGGCTGCCTTCAACTAAGGAGGAGGTAGAAATATTAAAATTGCTTTCTGGGGCTGGGGATTCAGGGCAAGTGGGGGTGGAAAGGAGTTGCTGTACTTCTTGAATAATCTATCCAAATCCATTTATGGACAAGACTACAATTTTCTGGTTGTGAAAAGGTAACAGTGGGACCTGGCCTGGGCAGTGTGGCCAGTCATTAGTTCTACAGGAGGGAGGGAGAGGTTACCGGGACAGCAGGGTTCTTTATTTAATTCCTTCCTCTCCAGAAACAGTTCTTTCTGGGTACACATTCCCCTTGCAGAGGCTCATGCCAGGACTAAGGCTTCCAGGGAAAGCTGGCGTGTGATGTAAGGATCCAAGTCTCCTGGAGCTCGGGCGCGGTGGCTCACACCTGTAATCCCAGCACTTTGGGAGGCCAAGACACGTGGATCACTTGAGGTCAGGAGTTTGAGACCAGCCTGACCAACATGGTGAAACCCTGTCTCTACTAAAAATATAAAAATTAGCCAGGCATGGTGGTGGGCACCTCTAATCCCAGCTACTCGGTAGGCTGGGGCAGGAGAATCGATTGAATCCAGGAGGCGGAGGTTGCAGTGAGCTGAGATGATGCCATTGCTCAAAAAAAAAAAAAAAAAAAAAAAAAGAGAGAGAGAAGGACAGTTTACAGGCACACACATGTTTTGCTTTCAGTCTGACTTCCGCTATGGGCAATGGTTATTTTTGCTTTTGTTAGGATTTGTACCTCAGTGGGAGCCCTTAATATATGGGCTAACTTAAAATGAAATTTTAACTGATTTGGAACTTGTAAACTTAAATACACAAGTTTTTTGTTTGTTTGTTTTTGCTTTTAAAGACAGGATCTCTGTTGCCCAGGCTGGAGTGCAGTGGTACAATCATATTTCACCACAGCCTAGAACTCCTGGGGTCAAGTCATCCTCCTGTCTCAGTCTCCTGAGTAGCTGGGAGTACCCATACCTGCCGCCACATGAGCTAACTAAAAAAAAAAAAAAATTCTTTTAAAGATGGAGACTTAGTATGTCACCCAGGCTGGTCTCGAACTCCTAGCTTCAAGTGATCCCTCCACTTCGGCCTCCCAAAGTGCTGCGATTACAGGCGTGAGCCACCACACCCAGCCCATAAATTTTTCTAACTTTTTTCTTGTTGTTGTCTTTATAATAGTAGTACTTGAGCCAGGCGCGGTGGCTCACGCCTGTAATCCCAGCACTTTGGGAGGCCAAGTTGGGCAGATCACTTGAGGTCAGGAGCTCGAGACCAGCCTGGCCAACATGGTGAAACCCCGTCTCTACTAAAAATACAAAAATTAGCCGGGTGTGGTGGCGCACACCTGTAATCCCAGCTACTTAGGAGGCTGAGATAGGAGAATCACTTGAACCTGGGGCAGAGTTTGCAGTGAGCCAAGATCGTGCCATTGCACTCCAACCTGGGTGACAGAGCGAGAAAAAAAAAAAAAAAAAAAAGTACTGGTTCATTGTCAAGGAACTATAAAATACAGAAAAATATAAAGAAGAAAAAACAATTACGTCATACTCTTACAATACAGAAATAGCCAAAATTCATATCCTGAAACTCCTCAATTTTAAGCACCAAAAAAACAGCCAGAAGGCAGCATTACTTCACCCTTTCTGAGAAGCATGTAGAAACCACACACAGGACAGGAGAGGAAGGAACGTTTTGCTTCTCCTGTGTTTCAGGATTGTATGAAAATCAGGTTGCCTGTAGTTTCAGAACATTCTCTACAGGTATAGTTTTGACTTTGCAAAGCCCTGAACACACCTCGGCCAGCGATAGGAGGAGATGCCGAATGCCTCACATTCGCCGTCAGCAGCCCTCAGGTTTCAGCCTTCCTTGCTAACTGCCAGGTATAGTGACTCCTGGGTACAGTCATGGGCTCTGGGCATAAGCCATTATGTAGAGATTATGCTACATTTGGTGAGTGTTAAATACATTGTTAACATCCTTTCTTTTGCAGAATCTCAAACTATTGTCACTGTGAACTTTCTTTTTATCTTGGAAACCTCAAACATCATAGTGTGTGACTTCTGGTGTATTCATACCAAACAGATCCAAGCAAAGCAAACACAAATTCATGTGGGTACCTTTGTGGGTGAGGGCAAGAACAGAGTGAGCTTAGGGGCGGTGAAGCATGTTCAGAAAGGACAGGGTGGTCTGGAATATGTTGCCTTCTCTCCCTTCCTTCTTCCTTCCCTCCCTCCCTCGCTTCTTTCATGTACTTAGCACATATTTACTTATTGAGAATCTACTCTATGCTAGGTCCTGTTCTGAGGACAACAGATAAAAACTCTGAGCTTGCAGGGCTTATGTTTTAGTGGCAGCAACAGAGAATGCTCGGTCAATCACTGAACGCGACATCTAGCATCTGGAACAACGGTGATCGTGCGATGGAGAGGACCATGAGTGGATTGCAAGTTGAATTACATCCAGTCCCAGGCTATTCTCTTGGGGTCTGCAGTAGGAGATTCTGTCAAAGCCCCTCCGTTTCCTCTGTTCTGGCATTAGTGGTAGATCCCCAGGTGGCTGGACTCTCTGTGTGGGAGGTGGGGAGCCCCTGGCAGGAACTGGGGTGGCCCCTCTGGCTATGCTAGACAAGCACCAATCCACAGAGCTTTTCAATGTCCCCAAGGCACTTGGGGGGTGTCCACTGAGTGGCAGTTTCTTCTCATCTATCAATGGGCTGCACCCCCAACTCACAGTCCCATGACCTGTCCTGGCTTGGGGGAGCCTCCACCCTGCCTGGGCCTCCCAGTTCACGCAGTAGAGAGGGCACCATTCCTCCCAGTACCGTCCAGTCCAACATCCAGGGACCTGGGCACATCCACACATGCCTCCTAACTCATTCCCCCAGGTAGCATAGGGTCACCTAGGCAAAGGAAGCTCCAGGACGCACTTTACTCAAGACCCAGGGACGTTCCTGTTTTCCAAATGAACATCACTCACGTTGCCTAGGAAACAGCCTCACCTCAAAGAACATTGGCTCAAATAAAGGCAACGCTACCAGATATGATATTCTAGTGTTGAAGCTTTGACTTATCCAAGTATCAAAAGGAGATTCAGCCAGGTGCGGTGACTCACACCTGTAATCCAAGCACTTTGGGAGGCCGAGGCGGGAGGATTGCTTGAGCCCAGGAGTTCAAGACCAGCATGGACAATGTGGCAAAGCCCCATCTCTCAAAAAAAAAAAAAAAAAAAAAATTAGAGGCCAGGCATGGTGGCTTCACACCTGTAATCCCAGCACTTGAGGAGGCCGAGGCAGGCAGATCACCTGAGGTTGGGAGTTCGAGACCACCCTGACCAACATGCAGAAACCCCGTCTCTACTAAAAATACAAAATTAGCCAGGGGTGATGGTGCATGCCTGTAATCCAAGCTACTCAGGAGGCTGAGGCAGGAGAACTGCTTGAACCGGGGGGTGGAGGTTGCCATGAGTTAAGATCGTTCCATTGTACCCCAGCCTAGACAACAAGAGTAAAACTCCATCTCAAAAAAAAAAAAAAAAAAAAAAAATTAGCCAGGCTTGGTGGTGTGCACCTGTAGTCCCAGCTACTTGGGAGGCTAAGGCAGGAGAATCACCCAAGCCCAGGATTTCGAGGCAGAAGTGAGCCATGATTGCATCACTACATTCCAGTCTGGGTGATGGAGTGACACCCTGCCCACACCTCCACCAAAAAAAAAAAAAAAAAAAAAAAGAGAGAGAGACAAACTCATTTACTTTTTTATTCCTCAACAAATATTTATTAAGCACTCCTTAGATGCCAGGCATTGTTCTAGACACTTGAGATACATCAGTGACCAAAGCATTGTCGCTAAACTTCAACTTCAGCCTACTGTAGGACGTTTTTTTCCTTTATTCTGTTATTTCTTTCTTTTAAAAATTAAAACAGGAGTCTTGCTTTGTTGCCCAAGATGGCCTCAAACTCCTGTGCTCAAGCAATCCTCCCACCTTAGCCTCCCCGGTAGCTAGAACTACAGATGTGAGCAGCCCAGTCTGGCTTTCAAGAATTTGGTAATTATCTACACGTAAGATGTGTTGCATAAATAGGAAGCCAGGCGGATCACTGGGCAGATTTGATTACTGAAAACAGGATGCACTTCCTGACCCAGATAAGTTTTTTCATCTGCCTAAAGGGTGGGTCTTTTACCAAGTAGCTGGGAACTGCTGTGTGTTTCTTCACAACACTCAGAAACAAGAACCATCATATCACTTTTGCTTTCTCAGTCAAATTAAATCAGGCTCCATGCCCAACTTTCCAGGATTCTAGGGTTGCACAAAGCCCAGAAAAGGTGTGGAGGGGTGGCTGGGCTGGCCTTGAATCTGCTGTCAGGCCTCTGAGCCCAAGCCTGCACATATACATCCAGATGGCCTGAAGTAACTGAAGAATCACAGAATAAGTGAAAATGGCCGGTTCCTGCCTTAACCGATGACATTACCTTGTGAAATTCCTTCTCCTAGCTCGGAAGCTCCCCCACTGAGCACCTTGTAACCCCCGCCCCTGCCTGCCAGAGAACAACCCCTTTGACTGTAATTTTTCACTACCTACCCAAATCCTATAAAACGACCGCACCCCTATTTCCCTTCGCTGACTCATTTTTTGGATTCAGCCTGCCTGCACCCAGCTGAAATAAACAGCCTTGTTGCTCACACAAAACCTGTTTGGTGGTCTCTTTACACGGACGCGCGTGACGTCTGCTATGAGCACAGCTCAGCAGTTTATTCAAAGGGGGTGGAGTTGCTGTTTGAGGCCCCCCACTCCTGGAACCTTTTGAGGTCCCAGGCATCTGGGTCCCTCTCACCTATGGCTACTCAAGTATCCATGCCCAACTTTCCAGGGTTCTAGGGTTGGACAAAGCCCAAGAAAGTTTTGAAATTGTGTTCAACAAGGACATTTTGGGGGTAATGGATATTTATTATTTTGATTGTGGGGAAGATTTCACATATGTTCAAAACTTATCAAAATGTGTATTTAAAACATGCACGGCATAATATATGCCAGTTATACCTCAATTAAGCTGTGAAAAGGGGGAAAAACTATACATAGACACCTTAAAAATAGGGTTGCAAAATGCTCAGTTAGTGATTGCTGTATAGTAGTCCATCTGTATGCTCAAATGTGACTTCTTAGAGAACCTTAATGAGAGAATTTTAACCTCGGGATGCCCCACCCTTAATCTGAATTGGGAATTCTGGAATTTCCTCCCACGGAAATCAGTTTAGGACCCATATGTAAAACTGATGCCCTTTCGGCAGGGTGTGCTGGCTCACGCCTGTAATCCTAGCACTTTGGGAGGCCGAGGCAGGCAGATCACAAGGTCAGGAGATCAAGACCATACTGGCTAACATGGTGAAACCGCGTCTCTACTAAAAATACAAAAAATTAGCTGGGCGTGGTGGTGTGCACCTGTAGTCCCAGCTACTTGAGAGGCTGAGGCAGGAGAATGGCGTGAACCCGGGAGGCGGAGCTTGCAGTGAGCTGAGATCCGGCCACTGCACTCCAGCCTGGGCAACAGAGCGAGACTCCGTCTCAAAAACCAAACAAACAAAAACTAAAACCTGATGTCCATTCAATGCTGGTGGCTCTTACTCCCCAGGTAGTTCAAGGCCTAGAGAAATGCTAGTGTCACTTTGGGCTTGGAAAGGCCAACAACCCAGCGATGTCATAAACCACCTGGGGCTCACCTGCCTCAGGCCGAAGGTCACTGGGACTGCTAAGAAGCAAGAATAAGCCAAGGGGCCACAGCTCTTCCCACGGAGCGCTGCAGAGGTCATACTCCAGTCCTGTGTCGAAGGATTTTTAAAAACCAAGTATCAGGCTGGGCACGGTGGCTCACACCTGTAATCCCAGCATTTTGGGAGGCCGAGGTGGGAGGATCACTTGAGGTCAGGAGTTTGAAACCAGTCTGGCCAACATGGTGAAACCCTGTCCCTACTAAAAATACAGAAATTAGCCAGTCACGGTGGCGGGCACCTGTAATCCCAGCTACTCGGGAGGCTGAGGCTGTAAAATCACTTGAATCCAGGAGGCTCAGGTTGCAGTGAGCCAAGATTACACCACTGTACTCCAGCCTGGATAGCAGAGTGAGACTCCATTTCAAAAACAAAACAAAAACAAAAACAAAATCAAGTATCACGGAATAAAATATTTAGGTCATGGGAAAATAAATTCCAACTTACAGCTCCAAAATCCAAAGAGTGAAAATCACAAACATCTTCTTAATTCCTGACTTGAATTAATATCAAGCTAGATATAATCCTTAATTCTTCCATTAAATGTGAAATGGATACAGTTTCCCTAGAAAATGAGAAATGGTTTGATTACAGAGTGCTGCCCACAACATGCTGAGAGTGCTCCCTAATATTACCTGCACCATATCGCCTTCTAAAACGCCAAATTAGGCTGGGTGCTCACGCCTGTAATCCCAGCACTTTGGGAGGCCAAGGTGGGAGGATTTATTGAGGCCAGCGGTTTGAGACCAGCCTGGGCAATATAGTGAGACCCCCTCCTGTCTTAAAAACAAACCAAAAAACCCAAATCATGAAACATTTCTGGCCCCTGAGGTTCCCAGATAAGGGGTTGTGGACAGGGGCTGATAACACACCCATCTAGTGAACAACCGTACTTGAGATGTTATCTCGGAAACGCTCTCAATCCACGAGTAAAGAAGAGAGCAGTATCCCCTTCTCACCTGGGAGGAAAACTGAAGCTCAGAGGCCTTGTGTTAGAGGCCAAGTTGGAAACAACAGAACCCACCCTAGCTAGTTTAAGCAGAAAACAAATTTATGGAGGGTCACTGGTAGCAGAATCCTCGGAAGATGCAGGAAGCTGGCTTGGAGGCCCCAAGGCCAGGAAAGGTGCTCAGGTCTCCTTCAGGGGGCGCTAGTGAGCACATCCTTTCCCCGCAATCTCACTGGTACCAAGGATATTAAATGGGGTAATATTTGCCCATGAAACTGCACCCCCGCTTGCCCCGCCCAGGATATCTCATTGTTGTTTGATTTGTACTTTTTGACTGAATGAGGTTGGCCACCCATTGTTTAACAACACTTGAACCTCTTTTTATATGATCCCCTCTTTTTTTTGTCTTGCTCTGTTGCCCAGTTTGAGGTGCAGTGGCATGATCATAGCTCACTGCAGCCTCAACTTCCTAGACTCAAGCCATCCTCCCACCTCAGCCTCCCAAGTAGCTGAGACTATAGGTAGGGGTCACCATGCCCAGCTAATTAAAAAAAAAAAAAATTATACAGACGAGGGTCTCACTAAGTTACCCCGGCTGGTCTCAAACTCCTGGGCTAAAGCCATCCTCTCGCCTCAGCCTCCCAAATGCTGGAATTACAGGCATGAGCTACTGATCTGGCTGTTGCCCTTTTTTGAATGGGTCATTGTCTCTTCTAAAAATTGATTCATGTATACACGCTCCCTCTCTGGACACTTAATGCTGGTGACCAGTCCCTGCTCCAGGCACTCCACAGGGCAGGACCCACCCTCCTGGAAGCAGTTCCACTAACCTGGGGAAAGCCCAGATGGCAAAGGAAGGCATGATTGCACCCTGGGATGGCCAGAAGCACTCTTAGCTAAACCTGGCTTGGACTGACTGAGGCCATCATCAGAGAGGCTTGGGAAGCTGGGCTCAGCCACGAGGCTGGCTTGGAACTAATGGGAAAAGCGTGGACAGACGAGATTTATCTTCTCAGTCATGCCTTTTGGCCAACCTACACTCAATCCAGTCTAGGCAGCTTTGCGATTGGCTTGTAACTTGTATCTGACCCATTTAGTGAGAATAACCAGCTGGTTCATATAAAGCTTGCTGCTATGCGGTTTATGTGAGAAGACACTTTTACCAGTGGTTAAAGTCCTTCGAATTCTTCACTCTTGACAGAGAAGACAAAGGACCTGTGGTTATTATGTTATAACCACACAGTATCAAAGGTTACTTAGCTAAGTGTGAAAGTAACAGCAAGCGCCGCAAACATCAAGGAAACTCAGGAAACTCTTCCTCGAAGCCTTTTGATGACATTCAGCGCTGCATAAAAATCAGATTCCTCTCAGCTCATATGCACAGGATGCCCAGAAATAAGACTCTGTGGAATGGATTTTCTTGGTACATTCTAAGGTTCGTAGAAGAATAATTAGAAGTTCTTGATCAGTTATTGAAAGGGAAGACAGCCTTTCACTGAGATCCAGGGTGGTCTAGGTGCACCCTGTTTCTTTCTGGAAACAAGTACATAGAAACAGCTCAACTGACTTCTCAATAATAAATGTTTACAGAGAATTGATGAGGCAGCCGGGCACGGTGCTTCACACTTGAAATCCCAGCATTTTGGGATGCCAAAGTGGGCAGATCACTTGAGGTCAGGGGTTTGAGATCCGGCTGGCCAACATGGTGAAATCCTGTCGCTACTAAAAATACAAAAATTAGCCAGGAGTGGTGGCTTACACCTGTAGTCAGAACTACTTGAGAGGTTGAGGCAGGAGAATCGCTTGAACCCAGAAGGCAGAGGTTACAGTGAGCCAAGATTGCACCATTGCACTCCAGCCTGGGTGACAAGAGTGAAACTCGGTCTCAAAAACAAACAAACAAAAAACCCAAAAAAACAAAACTAGGATGATAGGCTGGGTGCAGTGGCTCACGCCTGTAATCCCAGCACATTGGGAAACCGAGGCAGGAGGATTGCTTGAGGCCACGAGTTTGACACCAGTCTGGGCAATGTAGTGAGACCCCTTGTCTCTACGAAAAAAAAAAAAAAAATTAGCCAAGCGTGGTAGTGCACACCTGCAGTCTCAGCTACCCAGGAGGCTGAGGCATGTGAATTACTTGAGCCCAGGAAGCGGAGGTTGCAATGAGCTGAGATCATGCCACTGCACTCCAGCCTGGGCGACAGAGCAAGACCCTGTCTCAAAGAAAAAAAAATGATGCTTATTAAAAAGAGCCAGTTGCAAAGGACCGCATATTGTTCCATTAATATGAATTGTTCAGTAAAGGCAAATCCATAGAGACAAAAGGTACATCGGTGGTTGTCAGAGGCTGGGAACAGGGGCGAGGGAGTAGGGTGTGACTGCTTGATGGGGACAGAGTTTCCTTTTGGGGAAGTGAAAATATTTGGGGACTAGATACAAGTGGTGCTTGCACAACAGTGTGAATGTACCAAATGCTTCTGAATTGTACACTTTAAAATGGTTAATTTACATTATGTGAATTTTACTTGAGTCATTAAAAGAAAAAAAATGCCAAAATGACATCAGGCCCTGCCCCCTTTGCTCAGGTCCGCATCCTTCCCTTCATGGATTTGTTACTCTCTTGTCTTGCAAGTGAGGACAAGTCATGACTGCTCTTCAGTTTGCTAGACCAGCAACGCTGGCAACGCTGATGCTTGTTGATAGGTTAACCCCCTAGGCAGGACACAGTGAGGGTTGGTTTCCTGTGTCCTCCTCACAGTCTGGGTCACGTGGCGCTTCCTGTGGCTCACTGCCTCTGACTCTTTAATCGACTTCGTGGCTAAAGCACCATGCACTGTGCTTTGCATGGCCCCGACTGTCTGGTTTGTCAGCAACTCAGGGGCTTTTCCAGATGCGGGACTTTCAGTGCTGAACCTGGGGAAGTCCAGGGTAAACCAGGATGAGTCAGCGGCCCTGCCTTGTGCTCTGGACAAGTAAAGCCTGCAGAGGTCAAGGCTACAGTTCTCCTCGGAGGGGATCTTCCCTCACTGTCAGCACAGTCAGAGAAGCGAGCTCCCATGTGCCAGGGGGGACGTTGGATCTGAAGGTGGGTGGAGCTGGGACAATACTAGATTAGGGGCTGCCAGCAGTTTCTCCTTTTGTTTGTTTTGTTAGTTTTTGAGACAGCGTCTTGCTCTGTCATCCAGGCTGGAGTGCAATGGCACCATCCCGGCTGACTGCAGCCTCAACCTCCCAGGTTTACGTGATCCTCCCACCTCAGCCTCCTGAGTAGCTGAGACTACAGGCACGCACCACCATGCCCAGCTAATTCTTTTTTGTTTTTTTGGAAAGACATCGTTGCCCAGGATGGTCTCAAACTCCTGGGCTCAAGAGAGCCACCTGCCTCAGCCTCCCATATGCCAGGGGAGGCATCATGCTGGGATTACAGGCATGAGCCATCACAGCATGGCCCAATTTCTCCTGTTGGAGTGAAAACTGGAATTTTCTTTGAGGTTCTTTTTGAGGTCAAGGGCTAACGTCATGAGTGGCCTCTTAGGTGACCAAAAATCAGTGATGACCAACAACCTGAAAATGATGTTGATGGGGTGGTGGGAGCTTGGCAGGATGGTTTTGGCTGGACAAGGGCCTGGGCTTAGCTGCATCTGTGGGTGAAATTAGGGGATGCCTCACCCTGGGTTATGTAAAGGGACCAGCAAATCTACCGAGATGCCACGAGACTCTCAGAAGAGTGACTGGGCCTCTCTGCTCTTTCTTTCTTTCCTTCTTTTCTCTTCTATTCTCTCTCTTTTCTTCTCTCTCTTCTCTTCTCTTCTCGTCTCGTCTCCTCTTTCTTTTCTTTCCTTCCTCCCTCTCTCCCTCCCTCTCTTTCTTCCTTCCTCTCTCTTTGTCTCTTTCTTTCTTTCTCTCTCTCTCTTTCTCTCTCTCTCTCCCTCTCAAGACAGGGTCTCACCCTGTTGCCCAGGCAGGAGTGTAGTAGCACAATCTCGGCTCACTGCAACCTCCACCTCCCAGGTTCAAGCAATTCTCCTGCCTCAGCCTCCTGAGTAGCTGGGATGACAGGTGCCCACCACCGCGTTCGGCTAATTTTTTTTTTTTTTTTTTGTATTTTTAGTAGAGATGGGGGTTTCACCATGTTGGGCAGGCTGGTCTCGAACTCCTGACCTCAAGTGATTCACTCACCTCAGCCTCCCAAAGTGCTGGGATTAGACATGAGCCACCGCACCCGGCCTCTGCTCTTTCTTTGAAGTTCAGTGTGACTGGAGGATGTCTGATGGGTTGAGGGGTGGGAAGAGCTTGGCTGAGGCTGATATAGGAAAGAACAGTAGGGGCCCAGGTACCCCCCAAGGCTGGATGTCTGAAGGGGTTAGGACCAAGGGGAGCCTGAACAGTGGACCTGCAGCAGAAGTCACTTGGGAAGAGCGTCGTCTGGGTCAACTTGTGAAGGACGTAGCCCTGCCAATACATGATGAGGTGCCTTCCAGAAAGCAGCTGCTTGTGATTCGAAAGTGGGTCCCTAGACTGGGAGACTGGGAGACTGGGAATGGTGGCTCACGCCTGTAATCCCAGCACCCAGCACTTTGCGAGGTTGAGGCCGATGGATCCACTTGAGCCGAGGAGTTTGAGATCAGCCCGGGCAATGTGGCGAAACCTCGTCTTTACAAAAAAAAAAAAAAAAAAAGAAAAAAAATTAGCCAGATGTGGCGGCTCATGCCTGGAGTCCCAGCTACTCAGGAGGCTAAGGTGGGAGGACCGCTTGAGCCCAGGAGGGTGAGGCTGCAGTGAGCTGTGATTGTGCCACTGCACTCTAGCCTGGGCGACAGAGTGAGACCCTGTTAAAAAAAGAAAAAAGAAAAAGAAAGTGGGTCCCCAAAACTCTGCTCATAATGGCCCCCAAAACTGGCAATAAGCCAAATGTCCATCAACTTATAATTAGATACATAGCATGCGACGTATCCAAGTGGTGGAAATTATTTGGCAATAAAGAAGCACTGATGGCCGGGCGCAGTGGCTCAAGCCTGTAATCCCAGCACTTTGGGAGGCCGAGATGGGTGGATCACGAGGTCAGGAGATCGAGACTATCCTGGCTAACACAGTGAAACCCCGTCTCTACTAAAAAATACAAAAAACTAGCCGGGCGAGGTGGCGGGTGCCTATAGTCCCAGCTACTCCGGAGGCTGAGGCAGGAGAATGGCGGGAACCCGGGAGGCGGAGCTTGTAGTGAGCTGAGATCCGGCCACTGCACCCCAGCCTGGGCGACAGAGCGAGACTCCGTCTCAAAAAAAAAAAAAAAAAAAAAAAAAAGAAGCACTGATACACGCTACGATGTGGACCAACCTCAAAAATGTGATGCTGAGTGAAAGAAGTCAGTCACAAAGGTCATGTATTGTATGATCCTCTTTATATAAAATTTCCAAAATGGGCACATTCATAGAGACAAAAAGTACATTAATAGATGCCAGGGGCTGGCAGGAGGGGAGATGGGGCGTGACTGCTAACGGGTATGGGACATCTGGCTCACAGATGCTCTGCTTAATTTTGAGGTCACACATTCCTCCAGCATCCTCTGGAGTCTTGCCATTTAATGTGGCCCCATCATCCGTGGGTTTTGTTTATGCTGTAAGACCAGCTCTGTGTGGAAGAGTCTCTGAAGCATGGGGCCAAGCGGGCAAGCAACTGGGCCAACCCAGCCAGAGGGAGGACCAAGCAGCCCAAATGCTCCCAGCACCCCAAAGTGTCAGCACCCGGAAGTGTCCCCTTTGACCAAATGTGGATTTCCGGGAGCACAGATGTGGCTGCTGCCCCGGGCGTTGGCTTCCTGTCTTGCCAAACCTCTGCCATCCTGTTGTGTGAGTCAGAGCAAGTCACAGAGGAGGCCGTGGGAGGCCTGAAGATAGCCCAGCCAGTGTTCTCAGCTCGGCTGCGTGTTAGAGACACCTGGCATGTTTAAACACGAGTGTGGTGGAGAATAAAACTTTCTACTCTCTGAAGGTTTAATAATTGAGCCTATGAAGTAAACGGACAGTGGACAGATGACAGGAGAAAAACCATTTTAGTTATGTGCGTATGCATGGAAGCCCCACCAAATATGAGGCTCGGAAAGTCCAGATGATTGAAGTTTATGCAGTCTTCTGTTTGGGTTTTTTTTGTTGTTGTTGTTGCTTGTTTGTTTGTTTGAGATGGAATCTTGCTCTATCGCCCAGGGTGGATGGCAGTGGTGCGATCTCGGCTCACTGCAACCTGTGCCTCCCAGGTTCAAGTGATTCTCCTGTCTCAGCCTCCTGAGTAGCTGGGATTACAGGCATGTGCCCCCACACCTGGCAAATTTGTTTTGCATTTTTAGTGGAGACAGGGTTGCACCATATTTGCCAGGCTGGTCCCAAACTCCTGACCTCAAGTGATCCAGCCGCCTCTGCCCCCCCAAAGTGCTAGGATTGCAGGTGTGAGCCACCATGTCAGGCCTTATACAGAATTCTGCTCTACAGAAAGGAGTAGAGGCTTGAGGCTTCCAGGGATTAAGCAACAGCAAGTCATGGCAGGGAAAGGGGAGTAAGTGCTTGGTGAGCGAACCCTGTCTTGCTCTGCAGAGAAACAGTCTCTCAGCTAATAGAGGTATTAAAAAAAAAAAAAAAAAAAGAGGTATCCCAGAGACTCTGCCTGATACAATTTACTGATGTAGATTTCCTTTGTAGATGTAAATGTTCTTTACAAAAGGACAGCTTTTCAGCTGCTCCTGTGCCTGCAGTTTCTCAAAATAACCAGCTCAAAATATGCCAAGGAAGTATATTTTGGCATGTTCTGATCTCCTATGGCCATATTTTGGGTGGTTTGTCCTGAGCCGAGGCAGGTGGATCACCTGAGGTCAGGAGTTTGACAGCAACCTGGTCAACATGGAGAAACCCCGTTTCTACTAAAAATACAAAAAATTAGCTGGATGTGGTTGCTCCTGCTTGTAATTCCACCTACTCAGGAGGCTGAGGCAGGAGAATCGCTTGAACCCGGGAGACAGGAGAATCGCTTGAACCCAGGAGGCTGACGTTGCAGTGAGCCGAGATTGCACCATTGCACTCTAGCCTGGGCAACAGAGTAAGACTCCATCTCAAAAAAAAAAAAGTAACATACCAATTACACATTAAAACAAACCACATATTTCTCATGAAAAATATATTTTTCAAAACAAAAAATTACTCTTTGATAAAATTGCTATTCTTTTATTTATTTATTTTGAGACAGAGTTTCGCTCTTGTCACCCGGGCTGGAGTGCAGTGGTGCGATCTCGGCTCAGTACAACTTCTGCCTCCGGGGTTCAAGCGATTCTCCTGCCTCAGCCTCCCAAGTAGCTGGGATTACAAGCATATGCCACTATGCCCGGCTAAATTTTTTGTATTTTTAGTATAGATAGGGTTTCTCCATGTTGGTCAGGCTGGTCACAACCTCCTGACCTTAAGTGATCCACCCACCTTGGCCTCCCAAAGTGCTGGGAATACAGGAGTGAGCAAATGTGCCTGGCCAAAATTGCTATTCTTTAAAAAGAGACTTTTAAAAAGCTCTTTAGTTTCTGTCCTAACAGAAGGAAGTTGGGTTCTTACATCTGCTCTGCCCTGCACAGGTGCAATATCACATATGCAGCCTCTAGAAAATCTCATCGCATATCCCACTGAAAGAATGAGAGTGAAAAAGACAATTCATCTCTCGGTTGGTTATGAAAACAGTTTTGACCTTGCATACTCCCTGAAAGGAGTTCCAGAGACTTTGAGAACTACTGTTCTGAAACACTTAGATGCAATCAAAAGCTTCGCTATGGCCAGGCGTGGTGGCTCACGCCTGTAATCCCAGCACTTTGGGAGGCCGAGGTGGGCGGGTCACCTGAGGCCAGGAGTTCAAGACCAGCCTGGCCAACATGGCGGCGCTCCGTCTGTATTAAAAGTACAAAAACTAGCCAGGTGTGGTGGCGCACCTGTAATTACAGCTATTCAAGAGGCTGAGGCTCTAAATCGCTTGAATCTGGGAGGCACAGGTTGCAGTGAGCCAGAATGGTGTCACTGCACTCCAGCCTGGGCAACAGAGCAAGACTCTGTCTCAAAGCAAACAAACAAGACAACTTTGCCAGTATCCATGAGCTTGGGAAAGTGACTGGATACATGTCAAATGTATGCAAATGAATTGCTTTACCATATACCAACATTTCTGGAATGTCCCAGGCTCCACTCAGTGTGTGTGTATACTGTATCGCCTTTATAGAGAATCTCAAATCTCAACAATACAGATGTCTCTTAGCATATGTTGCTGGGAGTCCAGGCTTTTGAAGGGCTCCTTCTCTTCAGCCATTTCGTCAAAGCGCTCCTGGGTGGGGAGAGAAGAGCAGACGGGAAGCCTAGGCAGAGAAGAAGGGCTCCTACGTATTCTCCGAGATGGCACCTGCTGCAAGCAGCCCTACTGTTGGCTGTGCCATGCCTTCTCTGCTATGATGCTGCTGGCTATGCCTTCTCTGTGCTGCTGACACTGCTGCTGACTGCTCCGGCTCTCTTGCCAGGCCTTTCAGACACAGTCCCCACAGTTCTTTCAGCACTGCCTGGATAGTCTCATCGCTCCTGGGCACTGGAGAAGCAAGTGATTGATAGAGGTTGGGCCAAGGGGTAATTAGGTGGGGTATGTCTTCAAATTCTGCCACCCTTTCTATCACCAGCCAGCCTCTGCATTCAGGAGACATTATTAAAAGGGGCTGTGTTTTCTCTTCCTCCAGTTAAGCTCCCTTGCCAGAAGGGAGCTATACGGATGGGTTTCTGGACCTCATGGGAATCAGGAGGTGACCCGTCATCTGTGTCTGTGAACTCACACAGTCCAGGGACTTTCAGAAGGGCACCACATTCAGGTCAGGTGAGCACATAGTGGCTAACTATGAGTCTCATTTAATACCTGTCAAAATGCTGCGGTGACTGTTGTCACTGCCATGAGGATGGGAAATTTTTAAGAGCATGGAAAAAAAAATCCCAGAAAAACTGGCAGATTGGAGAAAGTAAAGAAGGTGGCTGTGCTAGATAGAAAGAAGGAGAGTACAGGGGGATGGGGGAGGGATAGCATTAGGAGATATACCTAATGTAAATGACGAGTTAATGGGTGCAGCACACCAACATGGCACATGTATACATATGTAACAAACCTTCACGTTGTGCACATGTACCCTAGAACTTAAAGTATATATTTAAAAAAAGGCCGGGTGCGGTGGCTCACACCTGTAATCCCAGCACTTTGGGAGGCCGAGGCGGGCAGATCACCTGAGTCCGGGAGTTCGAGAACATCCTGGCTAACAAGGTGAAACCCCGTCTCTACTAAAAATACAAAAAATTAGCTGGGCGTGGTGGCGGGCGCCTGTAGTCCCAGCTACTCGGGAGGCTGAGGCAGGAGAATGGCGTGAACCCAGGAGTGGAGGTTGCAGTGAGCCGAGATCGCACCACTGCACTCCAGCCTGGGTGAGAGTGCGAGACTCCATCTCAAAAAAAAAAAAAAAAAAGGGAGGGTAAAGAAAGAAAAGGGCAGGCTGAGCACAGTGTGTTTGGTGGGAGAAAATGAGGGACCCAGAGGTGAGCAATGGCCACCTCTGGAAGGTTTTGTTTGTCCCCTACGCGGGATGAGTGGGGCTGGAGGAAGACAAGGCGGGAAGGAAGCTACCTCCTCCAGCTGTCTCCGGAAGCCCAGTGCTGATGCCGCTGAACATGGGAGAGTGTCACTGTCATAGCACCAGTGGCTTCTTTGTGGCTAAATCCAAAGGGTGCATTTTAGCCCTTTCTTTTCAAAAGCAGTTAATATTTTCAGTGTCATTCAAATTTATAAGAAAAAAACTTATTACCCTTTAAAAACATCACTAATTATTATTATTGTTTTGAGACAGAGTCTCTCTCTGTCACCCAGGCTGGACTGCAGTGGCACAATCTCAGTTCACTGTATCCTCTGCCTTCTGGATTCAAGTCATTCTCCTGCCTCAGCCTCGCAAATAGCTGGAATTACCAGCACGTGCCACCATGCCTGGCTAATTTTTGTAATTTTAGGAGAGCTGGTATTTCACCTCGTTGGACAGGCTGGTCTCAAATTCCTGACCTCAGGTGATCCACCCGCCTCGGCCTCCCAAAGAGTTGGGATTACAGGCGTGAGCCACCGCACTCGGCCAAAGATTATTTTTTAAAGATTATTTTCTTGTGTCTACTCAGGATTTTGTCTGTAATACTATTTTTCAAGTGCTTCCCGATTGTATCCTACTTATAATTGCATACTATCAAGTGTAGTTTTGTCTCAGTCCCGGAATTTTCTGTTTAAATATTCTTCCTAAAATACAATGTTTTTACATAATTAACAGCTCATTTGTTGCCTGATTAAAAACAAGGCCTTATCTCGATATAATTTACCTGCCACAAACTCATCCATCTTAAGTGTATACATCAATAATTCTTATTAACTTCACAGAGTTATAGAAATACTACCACAATCTAGTTTTAGAAAAATTTTTGTCTAACTTTTCAAAAACACCTTAAATACAATTAGCATTAGAGAAAAAATATGTCTATTTTAAAAACTCTAAAATTTGAACTTTTTTTTTTTTTGATGGAGTCTTGTTCTGTTTCCCAGACTGGAGTGCAGTGGCACAATCTCAGCTCACTGCAACCTCTGCCTCCTGGGTTTAAGCGATTCTCCTTCCTCAGCCTCCCTAAATTTGTATTTTTAGTAGAGACGGTTTCGCCATGTTGGCCAGGCTGGTTTTGAACTCCTGACCTCAGGTGATCCACTCACCTCAGCCTCTCAAAGTGTTGGGATTACAAGCATGAGCCACCACACCCAGCCTGAATATATTTTTTAAATGGTGTATTTTTTCTTTCAATGACACTAGCTTAAACTAAGCCATTTGAACTCTTATTTTAATGGATCAACTATTTGATCATTTACTGAACATCATGTGATAGTTAATGTTATGTGTCAATTTGACTAGGTTACGGTACCCAGGCATTCGGTCAGATATTATTCTAGATGTTTCTGTGAAGGTGTTCTTTAGATGTGTCCTAATTTTTCTGAATGGTGGCTTGGACCAGGGTAGTAGCAGTGGAAGTGGTAAAAGTGGTCAGATTGGAGGTATTTTGGTAGCATGGGTGCAATTTCCTGACAGATAGAATGCGGGGCGTAAGACAGGCAGGAGTCAGGGGTGGCATAAGGTGTTTGACGTTAGCAACTGGAAGAAAGGAGCGGCTACTTATGTTGATGGGAAAAGACTGAAGAGTGGGACTGTTTGATTTAGTTTCAAATCAGCATCAGTACCTCCCATTTCATAATGGGAGACTTTTGTGTATGTGTGAAAGAAAATGTGTCTTGGTTGAGTGCAGTGGCTCATGCCTGTAAACCCAGCACTTTGGGAAGCTGAGACAGGAGGATCGCTTGAGCCTGGGAGTTCAAGACCAATCTGGGCAACATAGCAAGACCCTGTCTCTATTGGAAAAAAAAAAAGTGACTGAAGCACACAACCTATTATCTAGATAATACTGCAACTATGAACTTGCTAGAAGCTGTATGCTCGTCATCACTTCTCTTTACAATGTCCCCGTGACACCGATGTGAGCATGAGCATGGCAATTTTATGTTTGTTACTATAATTATTATATAATACTCACCAAGCACTTCTTGGGGTTTTAGGTACAGAGACATACAGTTATTTGCCCAAAGTCACACGGTCAGTAGGTGGCAGGGTTGGGATTCAAATTGGGTTACTGTACCCTGGAGTCCCTACCCCTCAAGATATTGTTTTGTGCCTAATTGCGAATCTGAACTTTGTACAACCTCCAAAAGAAATACCTGATAATAATTTGGAGTCATCTATTTCCACACTCTAGGAGGGTGAACTAAGTAATTTTTTTCCTATGGGAACTGTTTGCTTTTAAGTTCTACAAATAGAAAAACTAAGCATTTCCCTATTGAAGAGGAAGTGTAACTAGACACTACATGCTTTGCTTAGTCAAGGGGAAAATTTAATATAAAAACCACTATACATTTGAGGAAGTTGGTCAAGAAGCCAAAAGGCCAACAAAGAATCAGAGAAATGTATGCTTCTCCATAATAATTGTTTACAAATGAAGGAAAGTCCCCAAAGCAGTACACATTCTAAATTTCTACTTTGTCCAAGTCAAAGATCCTTGAACCTGGCAATGAGTAGATGTGCACCATATAGGGTATACAATACACGTGCACAGTTTGTAGGATGAACAAATGCACTCGGTCTTCTTTCTTTCAGCTTCCTTTCCCTGAAGTGACAAACAGCAACAGAACTAGAAGACCCAGCTTTGGTTCATGTATTTATTCTTTTTTTTTTTCTTTGAGACGGAGTCTTGCTCTGTTGCCCAGACTGGAGTGCAGTGGCGTGATCTCGGCTCACTGCAAGCTCCGCCTCCCGGGTTCACACCATTCTCCTGCCTCAGCCTCCCGAGTAGCTGGGACTACAGGCGCCTGCCACCTCGCCTGGCTAGTTTTTTGTATTTTTTTTTAGTAGAGACGGGGTTTTACCGTGTTAGCCAGGATGGTCTTGATCTCCTGACCTCGTGATCCACCCATCTCCGCCTCCCAAAGTGCTGGGATTACAGGCTTGAGCCACTGTGCCCAGCCCATGTATTTATTCTTGATGATTATTGTCATAAAGATGTGAGTCACAGGAAGTAGATACCAGCCAAAGCTGGTACAGGGCTGGTTTCAGAAGGAAGCTTTTGGGTACAACTCCAGTTTAATTTCAGGGGAAAACACATACGTGCAACAGAAATGCTTTATTTTACCAACTTATCTCTTTAAAAAGAAAAACAAAGTCACATACTGTTTTCCATGCAGTTATGATTTTTTTTTTTTTTTTTTGAGGCGGAGTCTCGCTCTGTCGCCCGGACTGGAGTGCAGTGGCCAGATCTCAGCTCACTGCAAGCTCCGCCTCCCGGGTTCACACCATTCTCCTGCCTCAGCCTCCCAAGTAGCTGGGACTACAGGCGCCCGCCACCTCGCCCGGCTAGTTTTTGTATTTTTAGTAGAGACGGGGTTTCACCGTGTTAGCCAGGATGGTCTCAATCTCCTGACCTCGTGATCCGCCCGTCTCGGCCTCCCAAAGTGCTGGGATTACAGGCTTGAGCCACCGTGCCTGGCCAGTTATGATTTTAATGAAATCAGATAAACTCTTATTGCTCAGGGTAAATATATACTTGAACTTCATAAATAATCATTTCAGATGAATTTTCCCAGTTTTGAAGCAACTGGTCACCTGGCAGCAGAGCCTACTGGCTACTCCCCAAGGGCTCTGCTCACCATACTGGCACCTCCTGCCTTTTGCTTTTCTCTCTACTGGTTCAGTCAACTCTGGTCACGTCCTCCCTTCATTTTCCAAAGAGATAGTGGTGACAAGATTACAGCTTTAATGTGACTTCCCTGAAGGTTTACGGGTAAAGAAACAGAATTACTACCCAGGCAGTCACTTGTTAACGCTGCCATGCTGGGGCCATGCTTGGAACCCACAGGAATGAACTCAGAGCCTTGAAGGGCCTCCTGTCTGCTAAGGAGCCAGGCCAACCTCTTCAGAATCACAGTGCCCTCAGGCAAATCTCTCACCCTGGTAGGTGCCCATGCGCCTTGAGATCAGAGGGAGGGAGAGGCGCCTCCCTGAATCAGGGGCTATGGATTCCTTCAAGTCTTCATTTCCCCACCTGAAGTTCATTGCTTCCCAGGAGGACTTTTTTTTTTTTTTTTTAAATGGAGTCTCACTCTATTGGCAGGCTGGAGTGCAGTGGTGTGATCTCGGCTTATTGCAACCTCCGCCTCCCAGATTCAAGCAATTCTCCTGCGTCAGGCTCCCGAGTAGCTGGGACTACAGGTGCGTGCCACCACGTCCAGCTGATTTTTGTATTTTTAGTAGAGACGGGGTTTCACCATGTTGGCCAGGATGGTCTCGATCTCTTGACCTCGTGATCTGCCCATCTTGGCCTCCCAAAGTGCTGGGATTACAGGTGTGAGCCACTACGCCCAGCCCATTCTCATTTCTTTTAGGAGCAACATCTCTACTCCACCCACAAGGTGAGGCTTGGGACCAGGGTTCCCCAAAAACAATCCTACCACACCCACAGCACCTGGGCGGTGCCCTCTGGAGCCAGTCAAATGGTCTCCTTTAGCATTAAGTGAGGGCACGAGTGTCTTGCTACAGACCTGGGGGCTGCTGGCCTCTGTACAGTAACAAATGCAACATCACATATTCATACCTCCCCAAGAAGAAGCAATCATTTTTAGTAGCAGAAAAATCGAAATATGTCTCTCAAAGCAACAAAGTCAAGAGTATGCACACTTCGGCCGGGTGTGGTGGCTCCCGACTGCAATTCCAGCCCTTTGGGAGGATCACAAGCTCAGGAGATTGAGACCATCCTGGCTAATACACTGAAACCCCATCTCTACTAAAAAAATAAAAAAATAAAAATTAGCCAGGTGTGGTGGTGGGCACCTGTGGTCCCAGCTACTTGGGAGGCTGACACAGGAGAATGGTGTGAACCCGGGAGGCGGAGCTTGCAGTGAGCTGAGATTGTGCCATGCATTCCAGCCTGGGCGACAGAGTGAGACTCTGCCTCAAAAAAGAAAAGTAAAGTAAAGAAAAGAAAAGAAAAGAAAAGAAAAGAAAAAGAGTATGCACAATTCTATGGGTTCCTGGTGATTTCCCAGAAGTGCAGACACAGACGTGTTTAAGGCATAGTCTCTCCACCTGGTCACTGTTGACGTTTTGGGCTAGATGATACTTGGGTGGGGAAAATGGGACTGCTCTGTGCATGTACCCACCAGATGCTGGTAGCACCTACCCTCACCCTCCAGTTGTGACAACCAAAAATGTCTCCAGACAATGTGAAATTCCTCTGAGGGTAAAACTGCCACCACTGCTTTCATGTAATTAATTTGCAATCTCTCAACTTCCATAAGTGCTTTTGCCTACAATTCATCTTCAGGGCCCATGTTCTGAGATTCTTCTCCACCTTCCCTTCCACAATCACCCTTCCTTCACTTCATAAAGAAAAGCATGCTCTTCTCTCCCACCCCTGGACTCTCACTAGGATGACCTGGGTGTGAAAATCTCTGGGGCACAAGCTAAGAGACAACTCAGTTGAGAAACAGAATGATTCCAGTGACTGGGTGACAAGCCCTTTAAGAAGGCTGGCACTCATTAATATTTGCTTACAAAAATAATGTAAGTAGGAACTACTCAAATTGCCTGCTGACCAATCAATCATTAAACAAATTTTTGTAGGTTTTATTATGGGAAATTTTATATGTTCCTGAAATTACAGAGAAGTATAATGAGCCACTCAGCTGAGTTCCCATCACTCAGCATTGATTAGCAACATGAAAATCAGAATGTTAAACATTTATGATGACTGTTATGGGGACCAAGGGAAAACTTCCTCTTCACCCTCTGAAGTTTTGCTGAAAAATCAATGGACAAAAGGCTGATTAAGGCTGGGCCTGGTGGCTCACACTTATAATCCCAGCACTTTGGGAGGCCGAGGTGGGTGGATCGCTTGAGCCCAGAAGTTTGAGACCAACCTGACCAATGTGGCGAAACCCTGTCTCTACTAAAAATACAAAAGTTAGCCAGGTGTGGTGGGGCATGCCTATAATCCCAGCTATTTGGGAGGCTGAGGCAGGAGAATCACTTGAACCCAGGAAATGGAGGCTGCAGTGAGCCGAGATCATGCCACTGCACTCCAGCCTGGGCAACAGAGTGAGACTCCATCTCAGAAAAAAAAAAAGGGGGGGGGGCATATTAAAAGGATAGAAGGCATTCAAATGTATTAACGTGCACACAGGAGAACCCCAGAGTGAAGACCCCAACTCCCCGGTGGGGCTCAGTAGCTTCCACGCCTTCCTGAGTGTACAGACAGAATGGGGACTTGAATCATGGCAAAATAGGTATGAGAGGGGGAGAAGATGAGGTCTGGTTAGCAAAGGTGGTCTTGTTAGACAGATGAAACTTCACAGATAGCAGCACTCAGAGACAATAGATGATGAATGCTTTTTGGACCTTTAAAGACATCTGACTCTCAGTTAATCTTTCCTGGATAGGACAAGGGAGGGCCTGAGAGGAAGCCTGGATGCATCAGTGCAGATTTTCTCGAGAGATGCAAATCTCCCTGACGAAAGAAAGCGTTTTGGTTACTCTTGTATTTCTAGCACTTCTGAATCGCCATCTTGAACTATGTCAAGGAAATATATTTAGGGGTGAAATATTTTGGTTTCCTTCACTATGGAAAATTTCAAACTTGTACAAAAATAGAGAGACTAGCCGGGCGTGGTGGCTCAAGCCTGTAATCCCAGCACTTTGGGAGGCCAAGACGGGCGGATCACGAGGTCAGGAGATCGAGACCATCCTGGCTAATACGGTGAAACCTCGTCTCTACTAAAAAATATAAAAAACTAGCCGGGCGACGAGGCGGGCGCCTGTAGTCCCAGCTACTCGGGAGGCTGAGGCAGGAGAATGGCATGAACCCGGGAGGCGGAGCTTGCAGTGAGCTGAGATCCGGCCACTGTACTCCAGCCTGGGTGGCAGAGCGAGACTCCATCTCAAAAAAAAAAAAAAAAGTAGAGAGACTAGGGTTATGAACCTCCCTGTGCCTGTCGCCTAGTATATTAGGTTTCTGTTGCTGTGCAACAAATTCCTGCAAACTTAGCAGCTTAGAACAATATCCATGGATTAACTCACACCCTGCAGTCAGAAGTCCAGCATGGCTAGGCTCTCTGCTCAGCATATTGTAAAGTTGAAGTCAAGGTGTTAGCTGGGCTGTGTTCTCATTCGGAGGCTCTGGCGGGGAGAATTCTCCTTGAAGTCTGCTCCTGTTGGCAGAATTCCATTCCTTGCAGCTGTAGGACCTAGGACCCTGTTTCCATGCTGACTGCCCACAGTGTATGCCCCAGCTGCTACCAGCCACTTGCATCCCATGCACTGTGGCTCCCTCCATCCTAAAGCCATCAGAGGCCTGTTGAATCCCTGTGCTTTGAATTGCTATCTGGGAGGAGCCAGAGAAAACACTGCTTTTGGAGAGCTCATGTGATTTGAGTCAGGCCCACCAGAATACTCTCCCTGGCTAGAGGTCAACTGTGCCATAGAACCTAGTTACCGGTGTAAAATCTATTGCCAGACAGTACTGGGGATGATACAGCGTGTTTACACCAGAGGCAGGGACCTTGGGGACCATCTTTGAATTCTACCTACCACACTCAACTTTAAGAATTATCCATTCACGGCCAGTTTTGTTTCAACTTGTACAGGATGAGTTCCCTGGGAGCAGGCTCTGAGATCCAGGTTAGCTTGCAGGAGGTTGAATAGGGAGTGCTCCCAGGATCAAATCTATGCAAGGGAGAGAAGGAAGCAGGGCTGGGAAGAGCAAGCTCTAGGGGATGGCCCTGGGAGTTGACCCAGTGGGGCAAGCCCTGATGGAGAAGACACTGGATGTGGAATCTCACAGACAAGGGCTCAGCATAGGCTGGTACTCCTCAGTGAGGTGCTTCTTGAAGATACTGACAGAGTCAGGCTGTCTCTTGGCAATGCTTCAGCAGATGGAGGAATAAGGCCTTCCCTTGTGCATGGTGCATTACAGCCATTGCACTGCCCTGAATTTCTGTACCCTTCCTCCAGTGTTCCTTTGAAGTAAATTTCAAATATCATCTTACTTCATTTATAAACATTTCAGATGCATCTTATTTAAAGCACAAGATACCATAATATTATTACCTGGCACAAAATAAGTTAGCAATTCATGTTACAAAAATTGTGGATGTGCCGTGGCTCAGGACTGTTGTCCTAGCACATAATCACATAATGAGGCGAGGTCAGGTGTTCGAGACTAGCCTGGGCAACATAGGAAGCCCTCATCTATGTAACAAAAGAAAACAAAAAAATTTAGCTGGGTGTGGTGGCTCATGCCTGTAATCCCAGCACTCTGGGAGACTGAGGTGGGTGAATTACCTGAGGTCAGGAGTTCAAGACCAGCCAGGCCAGCATGACAAAACCCCATCTCTACTAAAAATACAAAATTAGCCAGGTGTGGTGGTGTGCACCTGTAGTCCCAGCTACTCTGGAGGCTGAGGCAGGAGAATCCCTTGAGCCCGGGAGGTGAAGGTTGTAGTGGGCTAAAATTGCACCCTTGCTCTCCAGCCTGGGCAACAGAGTCAGACTCCATATCAAAAAAAAAAAAAAAAAAAATTGTTGGTGTTAAAAGTTTTAATTGTCTTGACACAGGATTTTTCTCTATCACTTTTCCAACCAGGGAACTCCATGGCTGGGGACGCACACCCCCCACCCCCTACCTTGCCTGGGCTTTGCTCAGCCCCAGGCCTGCTCCTGGAGACATCCTGACCACTCGGCCCCACCTGTGTTATGGCTTGTACCCAGTTCCCAAGCTCTTGTCCAAGAAGAATGAGGATATGCTGACAATTCGAAGGGGGAAGATGGGCAAAGAAGAATTTTATTGAGCAGAACAGCTCTCAGTGGAGAGTGGATGTGGGGGTGGTCCCTGACCCCCACAGTCAGGTGGTTTCTCTCTCCCAGTGTGGCTGAGTCCTGGGACCTTTATGGGCTCAGAATAGGGGAGTGCATGCTGATTGGTTTGTGAGTATGCAAAAAAGGCTAAAGCAAAGACACCACTCAAAGGAAGGCATGATAGTGTAGAAAACCAATTAGGAGGTACATATAAAACAGGTGAAGGGTGGGGATCAATTAGAGGAAAGTGCACCAAATGGGAAGACAGGTTCTCAATCCAGTCCGTGGATTTGACTTGTAGCTTGACTGTCAGGCTTTAAACTGTCTTCGGCTTGGCAGTGGGGTTTCACCAGGGACCTACTGCTATCCCCCTAGGCATTTGCCTGCCTCTTGCCACTATCCATCTCATAAATGTAATTTCCTCTCTCTTTCTCTGTCATGTGCACACACACACACACACACACACACAATTTAACATAGATAAGCTCGGCTGGGTGCAGTGGCTCATGCCTGTAATCCAAACACTTTGGGAGGCTGAGTTCAAGACTAGCCTGGCCAACATGGCAAACCCAGTCTCTACTAAAATACAACAATTAGTCAGGTGTGGTGGCAGGCACCTGTAATCCCAGCTACTCGGGAGGCTGAGGCAGGAGAATCGCTTGAACCTGAGAGGCAGAGATTGCAGTGAGCTGAGACTGTGCCACTGCATTCCAGCCTGGGTGACAGAGTGAAACTCTGTCCCAAAAAAGAAGAGAAAAGAAGAGAAGAGAAGAGAAAAAAGAAAAGAAAAGAAAAGAGAGAAGCTCTCCCTCTTTTTCCTTGCAATTTATTTGTCAATGAAACTGGATCTTTTGTCATAGAGACTTGCTCAGAGTCTGGAGTTAGCATCGGTACAGTGTCATGTCACCTGTTTCTTTGTCCCCTGTATTTTCTATAAGTTGGCAATTCAATCTAAGGCCAGGTCAGTATGGTGTTAGAAACAAGTGCTCAGTGCCGCAAAGAAAAACCAGCACTTAGAAAATTTCTCAGCAAGGCACATTTACTTCTGCAGAAGGGTGCTGCCTGTGTCCCCCCACTCACAAGAGCACAGCGAACAAATGAGAGAAGGGTTTTTACCCCTCATGCAGCTTCTGTTCCTGTGTCCTTTCCCCATTGGTTAGAGTTGGACTGCACAATCTAAACTAACCCGATTGGATAAGACTTAAACTTTCTCTAAATATGGTAAACGTGCAGCTAAGAGAAGGAGGGGGTAGGGATAGTTTGTCTGTTAGAGTACAAGGCATGTCTGGACATGTCTGGGCATGTCAGGGTGCAACCAGACTGGGAGAGTTGTTTGCAGCCTAGAAACAAGAGAGTACAAGGAGGTTGGGCTTCTGAACAAAGAACAAGAACTTTACACAATTAAACCCTTTGAAGAGGAATTTATCATTCCTAACAATGGATTTTTTCAAGACTATTCCTGATCTGTCCATCAGGAGATGTATAATGTTTGGCAGTTTCTATTTTTATAATGTTAGCGGCTGGGTTTTTTCTTTTCTTTTCTCTTTTTTGAGATGGGGGTCTCAATCTGTCACTCAGGCTGGAATGCAGTGGCTCAATCTTGGCTCATTGCGTCCTGCACCTTGTGAGCTCAAGTGATCCTCCCACCTCAGCCTCCTGAGTAGCTGGGACTCAGGTGTGTACCACCACGCCCAGCTACTTTTTTCTATTTTTTGTAGAGAGGGTTTTTTTTTTACCATGTTGCCCAGTCTGGTATCAAACTCCTGGGCTCAAGCGATCCACCTGCCTTGGCCTCCCAAAGTGTTGAGATTACAGGAGTGAGCCACCATGCCCAGTCAATGTTAGCTACTGTTGATTGTAAACTGAAAAGTATCTGAGACAGGTCTCAATTGGGAAGTTTATTTCGCCAAGGTTAAGGACAATGCCCAGGAAACAGGTCTGTGCCTTTCTCCAAAGATGATTTTGAGGGCTTCAATATAAGAGAAAAAAACAGGCTGGAGCAGAAAGAAGGAGGGTATGGTCACATTATTGAATCCACAAGTTGTGCAAGAGAAAAGGAGCAGGTAGGGCAATAGTCAATTATGTTTTCCTTGGATGTTCAGAAAATCAGCACTTTACAGAAGATAAGGTGAACATAGAGTAGGTTAAATATACCCCCAGGATACTTACTTTTACCTGTAGCTCTCTGCTTAGGAACAAAAGGAAAGGCAGCTTCTTGCACGACTCAGCTTTCAGCTTAATTTTTTTCTTTTGGCAAAGTGACTTGGAGTCCCGAGTTTTTATTTTCCTTTCACATCATGCTCAGTAACTAGATAGAGATAATTTTTGATAAACATTCACTAAATAGTTTTTGACCTATAAATCAGAAAGAATCCAAAGACTCGAGTGGAGGTGACACTTTGGGATTCCTTCTAGGTCCATTACAAAGCCTCACCCCAAAACATGGAAAACAGGAGCAGCAGAGGCACTAGGTCCTATCTCCACGTGGCAAGAAGCCATATTCATCTGCAGACACCTGCAGTCATTGAAGGAAGAGGGAAGAAGCTCCATCTAGATGCATTTCCAGGCTGGGCGTGGTGGCTCACGCCTGTAATCCCAGCACTTTGGGAGGCTGAGGCAGATGGATCACTTGAGGCCAGGAGTTTGAGACCAGCCTGGCCAATATGGTGAAACCCTGTCTCTACTAAAAATCAAAAAAATTAGCTGGGCATGGTGGCGTGCACTTGTAATCCCACCTGTTTGAGAGGCTGAGATAGGAGAATCGCATGAACCCAGGAGGTGGAGGTTGCAGTGGACTGAGATAGCACCACTGCACTCCAGCCCTGGGTGACAGAGTGAGACTCTGTCTCAAAATAAATAAATAATAAATAAATCAAAGAGATGCATTTAAGGAAGGAGATCACTACTATTCCTGCTGCCTTCCTTCCCCCACCTTGCCTAGTTCACAAGACAGGAAGAAAAAGAGAAAGCAAAAAGTTAGAAAGAAACAAAAGTAAGATAAATAGCCAGATAACTTTGGCACCACCACCCGGCCCTAAGAGTTAAAAAAAGTAATAATAATAACATCAATCCCTGACCTAAACTACTTGTGTTATATGTAAATTCCAGACACTGTATGAAAAAAAGCATTGTAAAACTTTGTGTTCTGTTAGCTGAGGCATGCAGCCCCCAGTCACGTTTTCCACGCTTGTTGGATTTATCATGACCCTTTCAGGTGGATCCCTTAAAGTTGTAAGCCTTTAAAAAGGCCAAGAATTTCTTTTTCAAGAAGCTCGGCTCTTAAGACACAAGTCTGCTGACGCTCCCAGCCGAATAAAAACCTCTTCTTTCTTTAATCCAGTGTCTAAAGAGTTTTATCTGTGGCTCGTCCTGCTACACATTTCCAGTGAAACTGGACTTTTTATGCTGAAAAATTATTTATCAAAGGTTATGAAATATTTGTTTTGATCAATTGTGTACTAGTAATTGCAATAATAATCCAGAAAAGCTATTTTTCTTTTCTTTTTTTTTTTTTTTTGAGATGGAGTCTCACTCTGTCCCCCAGGCTAGAGTGCAGTGACTCGATCTCGGCTCACTGCAACCTCTGTCACCAGGGTTCAAGCGATTCTTCTGCCTCAGCCTCCCGAGTAGCTGGGATTACAGGCTCCTGCCACCGTGCCCAGCTAATTTTTGTATTTTCAGTAGAGACGGGGTTTCACCATGTTGTCCAGGCTGGTCTTAAACTCCTGGCCTCAAGTGATCTGCCTGCCTCAGCCTCCCAAAGTGCTGGGATTATAGGCATGAGATATACGACAGATGATCAATAAATCTACTGCATGAAGATAAACTTTTGTGGGAATAAGAATATGAATTCAAGGAGAAAAGGAAATGATGTAAAGTTACAGAACCCATAAAGAAGAGTTTCTGGAGTTTCTTTGTAAAAAAATTTTAAAAAATTTTTTTCTGAGGCGGTCTCATTCTGTTGCCCAGGCTAGTGTGCCATGGCACAATCTTGGCTCACTATAGCCTTGACTTCTAGGGCTCAAGAGATCCTCCTAACTCAGATTCCCAAGTAGCTGGGACCACTGGTGTGCCACCACACCTGGCTAATTCTGTTCATTTTTTCGTAGAGACAAGGTCATCTCACTATGTTGCCCAGGATGGTTTTGAACTCTTGGACTCAAGTGATCCTCTCGCCTCGGCCTCCCAAAGTGCTGGGATTACAGGAGTGAGCAACCAGGTATGGCCGAGTTTCTGTAATTTCGAAGTAGACAATGATGGATATCAAATTGCTTTGATATTAGATTCCATTGAACGCATTTATAAGAGTTATAAAGCAAGTTTATTTTAAAATGTGAATATTTACAACCTACTGTACAGTATATCCTTTGCAACTATTTAAATGTGTCAGGAAATATTTTAGATGTCGATTAAAACATAAAGAAGTACACTGATTTATAAAATTCTCTTGGGGGTAAACCAGCAGAAATTGATATGAAATATTTAAAGTTTGCCTCCATCCAATCTCCCAGCCCTACTTCTCAGTCTAAACCTTGGCGTTCACATTTCTTCACTGATGTAGAGCAATGAGGAAGTACTTGCCTTACATTGACATCAACACAAGCCTATGTGATTAACTGCACACTCACGACAGAGTCTCACGCTGTTGCCCAGGCTGGAGTGCAGTGGTGCAATCCCGGCTCACTGCAACCTCTGCCTCCCGGGTTCAACTGAATCTCCTGCCTCAGCCTCCTGAGTAACTAGGATTATAGGTGTGTGCCACCATGCCCCACTACTTTTTGTAGTTTTAGTAGAGATAGAGTTTCATCATGCTGGCCAGGCTGATCTCAAACTCCTGGCCTCAAGTGATTAGCCCACCTCAGCCTCCTAAATTGCTGGGATTACAAGTGTGAGCTGCCACGTCCAGTCTGCACACTCACTTTGGAAAAGGATTTGTGTAGCTTGTAACAAGACATTACTATACTTATATTCTGGGCAGATAAAATAATGGCAGAGAGCAGACTTCCTTTAGAGAAAGGAGGAAATAATGTATCAGAAACCAAGAATGAATCACTTACTGTTAAGTCTGCCCTAATTAAAAATACATAAATAAAATAGTGACCTTTTTAAAGCTGGGTGTGGTGGTGCACACCTATAGTCCCAGCTACTCCAGATGCTGAGGTGGAAGGATCGCTTGAGCCTAGAAGTTTGAGGCCAGTCTGGACAACAGAGTGAAACCCTGTGTCTTTAAAAAAAAAAAAAAAATTACTATCTTAACCATTTTACATGTACAATGCAGTAGTGTTACCTATTTACAGAACTTTTTCATCTTGCAAAACTGAAACTTTATAGCCATTGAACAACTCTCCATTTTCCCCTTCCTTGAGCCTCTGGCAATCACTGGTCTAATTTCTGTCTCTATAAATTTGATTGCTTTAGATACCTCATATAAGTAGAATCACGTGGCATTTATATTGTTGTTGCTGGCCTATTTCACATAGCATGATGTCCTCAAGCTTCACCTATGTTGTAGCACATGACAGAATTTCCTTCTTTTTAAAGGCTAAATAATATTCCACAGCATGCAAATACCACATTTTATCTGCTAATCTATGAAAGCAAATATTTTGCAAATACTTTTCCCAATTCCAAAGGTTGTCTTTTCCATTGATTATTTCCTTTTATATGTAGACGTTTTTAAGTTTGATGTAGTCCCATTTGTCTACTTTTGCTTTTGTTGTTTGTGCCTTTGGTCTAACAGCCAATAAATCATTGCCAAGTCCAATATCATGAAGATTTCCCCTATGTTTTTGAGGGGAAAAAATTCAAACTGTTTTTCCTCTGCTCTCATGCCATAACAATCGACACAGAAGACTTCTGTGACCAAATGTGTAGCGATTTATCCCGACTAACAAGAAGGCAATCAGTTCCGCAGCAGACACTCCTATTTAATTCTGACACTGTCTACCTGGAGATAGCATCAGATCCTGATACAAGACCTAAACAAAATTTACTGAGGCATTTAGTGAGGATAAGAGAGTCCTCAGTAAGATTTCCCTTTAAATAAAAAGAAGCCCCAAATCATTTCTTTTCTAACAAAAAGAGCCTGAAAAATCAAGCTGCAAACATAGATATGCAAACTGGAAGCGTGCATAGGCAAATGCCAGCAGCTGTGCCAATAGAAAAGCGATACCCGGAAGTCAGGTATATTCAACATGTAAGTTCCCTTTTCCCTTTTCTTTGTTGCCACGTGTGCAGTAAAAAAGCAGGCAACATGGCCTTGGATAGGTAGAGATGCCATGTGCCATAACAGATGAGGGTGGGATGGCCAGCATCTTCCTGTGCTGTGTAAATGGGACACCTGGTCCAACCAATACTCTGTGCCCTACATAAATCAAACACCACTTCCTCAAACTCATCTATAAAAGCAACCGCATCTCGCCATAAACCTGGAAACCTGCTCGGCACCCCTTCCTCTGCACGGGGAAGCTCTCTCTTCTTTCTTTTGCCTGCTAAACTTCCGCTCTTAAATCCATTCCTTGTGTGTCCCCATTCTCGATTTCCTTGGCGTGGGGCAACGAACCTCAGGTATTACCCCAGACAAACCATGCCACTTCCATCCCACAGGTTGAGAGCTCATTCCCACAAGACTGCTCCCTTACTTCCAATGCCAATTGCAAGCCCCAGGTTTTACCTGTGCTGACTGAATGACTATAAACTGAGGGTCCCATGGCCCCCTCCTTGTGTTCAACTGATTTGCTAGATTGCCTAACAGAACTAGAGGAAAGACTAACTTCCATTTACTGGTTTATTATGAAGACTATTACAAAGGATACAGATGAAGAGATATGTAGGGTAAGGTATGTGAGAAGGACTGCAGAGATTCTATGCCCTCTCCAGCAGCCTCTGCATGTTCAACTATCAGGAAGCTCTCCAAACCTAAGCCTTTGGGTTATTATGGGAGTTTCACTGTGTGGGCATGATTGACTACACCGTTAGCCATTGGTGATCAACTTAACCTTCAGCCCCCCTCCCATCTCTCAAGGTTGAGGGGTGGGCTGAAAGTCCCAACCCTCTAATCATGCCTTGGTCTTTCCAGTGACCAGCTCCCACCCTGAAGCTATGCAGGGGCTGCCAACAACCAATAAACTCATTAGTGTACAAAAAAAATCACTTTGGAGATTTTAAAGATTTTAGGAGTTGTATGTTAGGAAACAGGTTGAAGATCAAATATATATTTTTACAATATCTCAATTTTCTTCTGAGAGTTTTATAGTTTTAGTTCCTATATTTAAGCCTTTAATACATTTTGAGTTTAATTTTTTAATATATTGTAATATAAGAATCCAATTCATTTTTTGCATGTGGATACCCAGTTTTTTCCAACACCATTTGTTCAAGAGGGTATTCTCTACCCATCGTGTGGTCTTGGCAGCCTTGTCAAAGATCATTTGACCACATAGGTGAAGATTTACTTTTGGGCTAATTTGTACCATTGAACTGTATGACTATTATTATGTCAGTAAGACACCTTTTTGATTACTATAGCTTTATAATATGTTTTAAAATCAGGAAATGTGAGGCCTCCAACTTTGTTCTTTTTCAAAATTGTTTTGGTTATTTAGGGCCCCTTCAAATTCCACATGGATTTTAGAATAGTTTTCTATTCCTGCAAAAAATGTCACTAGGAATTTAATAGGATTGCATTAAATCTGTAGGTTCCTTTGGGTAGTATGGACATTTTACCAATATTTTGTCTTCCAATGCATGAACATGGGATATATTTCCATTTATTTGGGTCTTCTTTACTTCTCTTTAATTTCTTTCATCAATGTCTTACACTTTTCAGCATACAAGTTCTTCATCTCCTTGGTTAAGCTTATTTCCATTTTATTCTTTTCGATGCTATTATAAATGGGATTGCTTTAAACATTTCCTTTTGAAATTGTTCATTGTTAGTACATAGAAATGCAACTGATTTTTGTGTGTTGATACTAACTTTGCTGAACTTGTTAGTTTGTCTTCAATTTAGCACTCTGGAAATACAAACTTTTTTTTCATAAATAATTTTATTTTATTAATCTTTGCTAGAACATCATTGGGTAATATGAGAGATGACATGCTTGGCCACGATTCTGCAGAAAATATAGAAACTTTTTTGGTTGTCATTTATTTTACTTATTCTTTTGTTAACAGACATGAATTAAGCACCCACATGTTCCAGGAACCATGCTTGGATCTGGGTATATATTAGTGGATAAAGCATCCTTGATCTCTGTCTCTTTGAGTCTAGATTCTAGTGGGGGAAATAGAAAATAAACTAGTAACCAAACAAAGAAAAACAATGACAAATTGTGGTAAGGACTGTGAAGAAAATGGTCTAGGAGTGGGATCGAGGATTAACAGAAAGATCTCGTTGGGAAGGTGACATGAAAGCTGGGACTTCAAAAAAGCCAGGTGAGAATGAACGGGGAGGGGCAGTGGGGCCACCACTGAGGGAGAGGCCCCTGTCTGCGAAGGCCTTGAGGTGGGAAACAGTTTCAATAAACAAAAAAGAGGCCAATATAGCTCACGTGTAATATGTAAGGAGGCAAAAGGCAAGAGGTGAAGGTGGGAGAGGCAGGTAGAGGTCAGGCCACGCCACGTGGGCAGCCTGTGGAATCATATTGAATTGCAGTTTTGTCACAGGTAGTTAGACACGCATGAGCCGGGCAGGAGAGGGCTCTCCCTGAGCCCCACCAGGAATGTCAGGCGATCATCAGGTGATGTGTGTGCAGTTATCACATTGCCTCTCTAAAAATGATAATTTGGCAACGGCAAATTTGGTCCCAGAAAGAAACAATCTCCTGATGATCCACAGCTGTCGCACTGAAGTGTTCATTGAATGCAGGCGCCAGGGAGAGGCAACTCCCCAAACAGACAAAAACCCCTGAGATTGGTAATCGACTTCTAATAAAACCTCAAGAAATTGGGTGAGTGAGCCCGGGGCATGTGCAGTAAGAGACTAAATGGCGGAGTATGACCTTCTTGGGGGCACTCCACTGGAAAACGAAGACAGTCTCAGATGGGCCTGCGCACAACTTCCTAATCACACTGCACCTACTCGCCTCCCAAGCCTAAGGAGGGCACTGTGCATGCGGGCAGCCCACCCTAAGGGAGGAATGAGGGGAAAAGGGTGGAAGATGCCGGAGGTGGGCCACCCTATGAAGCCCTAGGTTTAGTCCAAGGTTAAACACTGAGCTTGTCCTTCAAGTCGCCAGCTTGAGTCTCTTCCAAGTGTACTTTCCTTTCTTTCCTGTTCTAAAGCCTTTTTAAATAAACTTCCACTCCTGCTCTGAAACTTGCCTCAGTCTCTTTTTCTACCTTAAGCCCCTCAAATTATTTCTTCTGAAGAGGCAAGAATTGAGGTTGCTGCAGGCTCATACAGATTTGCTGCCGGTAACTCTTCTAACCCTTCTACTTACCTAGAAGGTATCTAGGAATACCTTCCACCCCTAACAGTTTACCAAAAGAATAGTCATCGGGCATATCGAGGCTAGTGTGCTGTGCTACTTTCTTTTTTTTTTTTTGAGACGGAGTCTCGCTCTGTCGCCGGGGCTGGAGTGCAGTGGCCAGATCTCAGCTCACTGCAAGCTCCGCCTCCCGGGTTCACGCCATTCTCCTGCCTCAGCCTCCCGAGTAGCTGGGATTACAGGCGCCCGCCACCTCGCCTGGCTAGTTTTTTGTATTTTTAGTAGAGACAGGGTTTCACCGTGTTAGCCAGGATGGTCTCGATCTCCTGACCTCGTGATCCGCCCGTCTATGGCCTCCCAAAGTGCTGGGATTACAGGCTTGAGCCACCGCGCCCGGCCCCCCATGCTGTGCTACTTTCTACATTCAGAGAAGCGGCAAGTTAAGTGAGCGCTCTCCAACTCTGCCATACTTTCTCAACCATACTTAGACAAGATGGAGAGCAGTTCTTTTCAGCGGAGCCCTGTGGGGAGTGTCTGAACTACAGATGTGTGACTGGGAGGAAGAAGTGCCAGATGGTGAAATTAAGGACCTGACACCTGTTCTTCCTTTATTAGAAAGCCATTCCATGTTCCTCCTATCATGCATGCAGTCAAAAAGATTGTAAATATTGCAAAAAGTCAATATAACTCGGAACAGATTTTCAGTGAGATGCAAGTACTTTTCAGTAATACAAAAGTTGCACTTAAGATGAACCCTCTGAGCCCGCATTGCCAAGACAATCCTAAGTCAAAAGGACAAAGCTGGAGGCGTCACGCTACCTGACTTCAAACTATACTACAAGGCTACAGTAACCAAAACAGCATGGTACTGGTACCAAAACAGAGATATAGACCAATGGAACAGAACAGAGTCCTCAGAAATAATACCGCACATCTACAGCCATCTGATCTTTGACAAACCTGAGAGAAACAAGAAATGGGGAAAGGATTCCCTATTTAATAAATGGTGCTGGGAAAATTGGCTAGCCATAAGTAGAAAGCTGAAACTGGATCCTTTCCTTACCCCTTATACGAAGATTAATTCAAGATGGATTAGAGATTTAAATGTTAGACCTAATACCATAAAAACCCTAGAAGAAAATCTAGGTAGTACCATTCAGGACATAGGCATGGGCAAGGACTTCATGTCTAAAACACCAAAAGCAACGGCAGCAAAAGCCAAAATTGACAAATGGGATCTAATTAAACTAAAGAGCTTTTGCACAGCAAAAGAAACTACCATCAGAGTGAACAGGCAACCTACAGAATGGGAGAAAATTTTTGCAACCTACTCATCTGACAAAGGGCTAATATCCAGAATCTACAAAGAACTCAAACAAATATACGAGAAAAAAAAAACAACCCCATCAAAAAGTGGGGAAAGGATATGAACAGACATTTCTCAAAAGAAGATATTCATACAGCCAACAGACACATGAAAAAATGCTCATCATCACTGGCCATCAGAGAAATGCAAATCAAAACCACAATGAGATACCATCTCACACCAGTTAGAATGGCAATCATTAAGAAGTCAGGAAACAACAGGTGTTGGAGAGGATGTGGAGAAATAGGAACACTTTTACACTGTTGGTGGGATTGTAAACTAGTTCAACCATTATGGAAAACAGTATGGCAATTCCTCAAGGATCTAGAACTAGATGTACCATATGACCCAGCCATCCCACTACTGGGTATATACCCAAAGGATTATAAATTAGTCTACTACAAAGACACATGCACACGTATGTTTATTGCGGCACTATTCACAATAGCAAAGACTTGGAATCAACCCAAATGTCCATCTGTGACAGACTGGATTAAGAAAATGTGGCACATATACACCATGGAATACTATGCAGCCATAAAAAAGGATGAGTTTGCGTCCTTTGTAGGGACATGGATGCAGCTGGAAACCATCATTCTTAGCAAACTATCACAAGAAGAGAAAACCAAACACCGCATGTTCTCACTCATAGGTGGGAACTGAACAATGAGATCACTTGGACTCGGGAAGGGGAACATCACACACTGGGGTCTATCATGGGGAGGGGGGAGGGGGGAGGAGGGAGGGATTGCATTGGGGAGTTATACATGATATAAATGATGAATTGATGGGTGCTGACGAGTTGATGGGTGCAGCACACCAACATGGCATAAGTATACATATGTAACAAACCTGCACGTTATGCACATGTACCCTAGAACTTAAAGTATAATAAAAAAAAAAAAAAAAGATGAACCCTCTGAGTAAAATGTATGAAGATACTGTTTCATGGGTTGTAGAGAAATTTGGGAGAGAATTTTAGAGTATACCTAACAAACTAATTTGCCTATCATTTTGGGAAAAGTTATATTTGCTCCCTTGCATTTTCTAAAAGGGATTAACATTTTATATGGCCCTGGGCTAACTAGTTGAATTAAGACGAAAGGAAAGCATTCTAGTCCGTCCTTCCCATGTGAGTTAATTAAACATTTTACACAATGCCCTGTAAAAAGAGGAAAATGCATAGGCCATTTATAATAGGCTGTTTCTTGGGTACAGTAGACAAAGAAGGAAGTAGCGGCCGGGCGCGCAGTGGCTCATGCCTGTAATCCCAGCACTTTGGGAGGCTGAGGAGGGTGGATCACCTGAGGTTAGGAGACCCACCTGAGGTTAGGAGACCAGCCTAGCCAAACTGGTGAAACGCCCTCTACCAAAAATAGAAAAATTAATTGGGCGTGGTGGCAGGCGCCTGTAATCCCAGCTACTCAGCAGGCCGAGGCCGGAGAATTGCTTGAACCTGGGAGGTGAAAGTTGGAGTGAGCCAGTGAGCCGAGATCGCCCCACTGCACTCCAGCCTGGGTGACAAGAGCGAAACTGCCTAAAAAAAAAAAAAAGTAGTAGTGATACAAGTCTCCACACTCCACCCTAGTTATAACCTCCAGCTGGTACCCTGGTCTGGCCTCTCCCTGGAGGCGCACAGGGCAGGAGACCCTAAAGTATTATCTTTTTTGATCATGGCTCTAACTGTTCTGCGCCATCTTCAACAGGTGAGACTAAGGAAGGGAATCACAGCTAATGAGTCATCTCAGCCAGGCGCAGTGCAGTGATCATTCCTGGGGGAAATAATCTCCTTGCAGGTTCATCTCAGTTCTGCAGCAATGCCTATTTCTTCCCACCCGCTCCAAGGCTGGTACTAAGGATGTGGAGCTCCTTTTCAACAACTCGCTTACTACAAAGTCCTGCTCATTAAAAGGCGAAGGTGGTAGTAGCAGAGGACCTGGTGGGCTATTTGCTCAACTGCTCTATCTTGCTTTGTAACTACCAAACCATTTCTGGGTGAGATCATGGGGACACAAGATTCTTCACATCTAGCTTCCTTTCCTCATTTGCTCGAGATAATCACAAAAATAACTTTAAGAAACCACCTGTATAAACATACTTGGAGTAAATATCTTCCGGGAATCGAACTATTGAATAGTAACCGATTGTCAGCCTCAACAGGGTGACTTGTTGCCCCCTAGTGGTAATCAGTGTCTGTACCGTCAACATCCCCACTCAATCACTGTTTTCTCTTTTTTTTTTTTCTTTTTGAGGCGGAGTCTCGCTCGGCCGCCCAGGCTGGAGTGCAGTGGCTGGATCTCAGCTCACTGCAAGCTCCACCTCCCGGGTTCATGCCATTCTCCTGCCTCAGCCTCCCGAGCAGCTGGGAATACAGGCGCCTGCTGCGTCGCCCGGCTAGTTTTTTGTATTTTTTAGTAGAGACGGAGTTTCACCGTGCTAGCCAGGATGGTCTTGATCTCCTGACCTTGTGATCCGCCCGTCTCGGCCTCCCAAAGTGCTGGGATTACAGGTTTGACCCACCGCGCCCGGCTCAATCACTGTTAAACACTTAGGTAACCAAGTTGTCAGTCACAAAGTTAAAAAACAGCCCTTGCTTTCATGGAGCTTGCCAAATATAGGCAAATGGTATAAAAATCCCTCCCCTAGGGAGCACGCTAGACACACCCGCAGGTGCAGGCACAGACGGGGCATGACTTCTACACAGGTATGCAGGGGAGGTCTTTTAGGGAGATTCCAGAGTGGATGATGTACTTTTATACTACAACATTCAGAATCATCTCTTCCTCTAAGTACAATTCCAGAATATTAAAAATATTATAAAATTTGGGAATAGACAGAGTCAAGTACACAAAAAGCCTATTGTATATTTAAGGACTATGCTTAGAAAAAAGGGTCCTTTTACTGGAAAGATAGGAAAATAGGTTTTTCTTCTTAACTTTATGGATCCAGTAAATCTGGGCAGGAGGCCCAAGGGTGGTGAGTCACTGTGAGAAGTAATGTTTAATTTTTTTTTTTTTTTTTGAGACGGAGTCTTGCTCTGTCGCCCAGGCTGGAGTGCAGTGGCCAGGATCTCAGCTCACTGCAAGCTCCGCCTCCCGGGTTCATGCCATTCTCCTGCCTCAGCCTCCCGAGCAGCTGGGACTACAGGCGCCCAGCCACCACACCCGGCTAGCTTTTTTTTTTTTTTTTTTTTTTTTTTTAGTAGAGACAGGGTTTCACTGTGTTAGCCAGGATGGTCTCGATCTCCTGACCTCGTGATCCGCCTGTCTCGGCAATGTTTAATTTAATCCAGCTATTGAGTGGTTTCCTTTTTCAACTTCCTCCCTTTTCCTAAGACCTTAAAAAAAAAAAAAAAAAAACCCAACAGAATATCTTCTTTGCCAACATTGTTTTTTTCTTTTGAGATGCAGTCTCCCTCTGTCGCCCAGCCTGGAGTGCAGTGGCGCGATCTCAGTTCACTGAAACCTCCTCCTGGGTTCAAGCGATTTTCCTGCTTCAGCCTCCCCAGCAGCTGGGATTATAGGCACGTGCCACCATACCTAGCTAGATTTTGTATTTTCAGTAGAGATGGGATTTCACCATGTTGGCCAGGCTGGAACTGCCAACATTTTCTTCATCCTCATCATCAATCACTTCTTCACCCACAAAATGTCTTTTGCTAGAACATGAGTTCCAGGTGGAGACAGATCACAGAAAGGGGAGGAAAACTCAGAAATCCTTCGTTACGAGACACTATCGAATTCCCCTCTTGCCTTTGTTTCCCTCAGGTAAAGAAAAAGATCGCTATTTTTCCATCAATATCACACCACAAATACCCACCTGTATTTATGTTGCCCTCAAGAGTTGTAATTCTGTTATCATCCTACTCAAGAAAAAAGGTAGTGAGAAACAACTGGAAGTTACTGGTATTTTGTCATTATAAGTAACAGGGTATTTCTTGGGCATTAGGGATGATTTATTTATTATTTGTGTCCTTGTCCACTGTAAAAAAGGGAAGCTTAAAAACACAAATGTGTGTTCCGGTTCCCAGCCTGAATACAAATTGTATTCAACTTCCGAGTGAAATGTGTCCAGACGGCAGGAGAGATCTACTTACCCGTGAGACTGACGAGCCTCCTTGGAACGAACTAATCCTGACAGAAGAAATACTTGTGAAGGGCAGATTAGTTCAAGAAAGCAAGGCTATGCAATACCACAGCAGACTTTCATTCAATGAAGACTGTGCTCCAGCCATGTCTCGAGAGTGGGAAGACAAAGCAGCAAACGGGCTCTATCTCCACAGGCTCTGGGGACAGTGACAGCTGCACTGGCTCCTTCAGGATGCTCAACCCTGGGCTGTGGAACACCAAGCACAGGCCTCAGCCCTTCCATGATGAGTATCGTTTAAAGGCATCAGCTGCAGCATTTCTGTTGCATACAAACGCACTAAGTACAAAAAAAAACCCCAGACTTTTGGGCCCATTGCTTATTATATAAAATTGTTTCCAGCAGTAGGGTTTAAGACAAAACACAAGTGAAATGAAACGTACAAGTTTGTTGTACAGAAACACTGAAAACATGGTTATGTCCGTCTACAATTCAATAAAACAAACACTGCCACAAATACCCTCAGATTCAGTTTAGATTTCATTCATTCAATAATTATTTTCTAAGTACCTTCATTACTGGGGATGCAGTCGTGAATAATAAAGTCCCTGCTCTCTTGGAGCCTCTGTTGTAGCAGTGGGGCAGGGGAGACAGACAGCAAACAGAACAAATCAGTACACAACATGTTAGGTAGTCACAGGGCCCTGGGTAGGGAAAGGAAAGCTTCTGCACACCCAAACCCCTTAAGAGCAATTTGAGGCGGCTGTAAATATTACAGCCTCTTTTGAGGGAAGATAGAAACTCTAAGTTATATATATACATATATGATATATACAATATATCATGTATATATAACTCTCTCTATATAACGCTAATATATATATATATGTATTTCAGAGATGGTCTGGCCATGTTACCCAGGTTGGTTGGTCTTGAACTCCTGGCCCGAGGTGATCCTCCTGTCTTTGCCTCCCAAAAGGGCTGAGATTATAGGCATGAGCCACAGTGCCTAGTCCTAACTTATATTTTAAAAAGTAACTTTTTTGTAAGTTGCACATTTCTGGTCAGACTCTTAAAGTTCGTCATTCTAGGGAGCTGTTCTAATTTTTAGTTATAAGCTATACGAATAAGTACTTTAAGTCTTCCATACCAAAGGAATAACACCCACACCACGTGGGTACACGTGCAGGTACATATATGAGTATGTTGACAGGCTCATGTCAAAAGTTACATATGTACATATATGTTAATCTATATTATATATTAATACAAAATTATTTCTGGCTCTAATGATACAAATCTTTCATATAAATTCTTAGATTACACTTGGTCTCTCCAAGAACTAGCAATATGCTAATTTTAAGGGAGTTAATTGGTACCCCCAAGTACGTGGTATTTCTAAGTAAATTTCTGTTCAGAAAATATACTTGTCACTTACAGCTAAGCATATGCTGATGAAGCAACATGTAGAACATAATGAAGAGTGGAATGCAACTGCCTTTCAATGTCTCGAAGATCAGGTAAAAACGAGGTTTTTGTTGTTGTTGTTTTTTGCTGCTAGTGCTCAGTGCTTGTTCACTGAGAACCACAGATGGTCTCAAAACGTGAAGTCTTGTGCTCCAACTTCCTAGAGATCTAACGATTTCACTGGTGTCTTTTAATGTTCATGTCTGTATTTTCCCTTCTCCACGTCCTACAAGGGCATTATTACTCCTTTTTAGGCTATCCAGTCTGAAGCACGTTTTCCCAGTGGTGAACCCAGCGCCAGAAGTCCTGGGCAGGATCATTGAATTGCAGTAGTCTGATAAGCAATGGTGGCAGGCAGTCAGGATATGTTTCCAATCACCTCTTCAAAGACGCAAACTTCCAAAGTGACAGGGCTTTTCCAAAGGTCAGGCCAGCCATGCATGGTGACTCACACCTGTAATCTCAGCACTTTGGGAGGACCAAGGTGGGTGGAGCACGAGGTCAGGAGTCCAAGACCAGCCTGGCCAACATGGTGAAACCCCGTCTCTACTAAAATACAAAAACTAATGGGATGTGTTGGCGGATACCTGTAATCCCCGCTACTCGGGAGGCTGAGGCAGGAGAATCACTTGAACCCGGGAGGCAGAGGTTGCAGTGAGCCGAGATCAAGCCACTGCACTCCAGCCTGGGCAACAGAGTGAGACAGTCTCAAAAAAACAGCCTCTGGTCTGAAAGATGACAATGTGTCAGTGTAGGGTTCTCCGGCAGAGAGCTGGGTCTCAGAGGAGATTCCTGGGTCTCCTCAATGGCTCACTATGCTCTGCTTGAACCACTCCAGAAGCCAGGTGGCAGGTCCGGGGACACGCATGGTGTGGCCTGCAGACACGTTATGTGCCCAGGATGTGCTGAGCACCACAGCCCTCCTGAGGGCAGCCGCCTTCAACCTCTTCTTCCACCAGGATGATCTGGTTTTTTCAGCAGAAATGACTACATAAATCAGACTGGCCTTAGCAATGGCCGCTTCCCAGCATGCTCTAACTTTGTCTCTTTTCTCTTTCACTGGTCCTTGCCGGAACGCTGCTCTGAGAACTCCGCCCTAGAGGCCACCAGAATTCCTAGATTCCTGACTATTAAGGATATCCATGGGTAATCCCCAGTAGCAAGTAATTTAAAAATAAGTTGTAGGTGCCTTTGGAAAGCATTATGTAATTTCTTAAATTAAGTTTTTCTTCCTAGTTACATTTTTTTCCCACTCAGTTCAATGATTTGTATTTTAAGGCCAAGCAGGCTGAGCAGAAGGGGTATCTGAATATTGCTAGACAGTGCAGAGAAGCCAGCCTGGTATTCAAAGTGACAGAGACCACCCATAACAACAGAGTGGGTTAATCACTGAGAGCTGATTAGGCGCTCAGGCTCCCAGCGGAACATTCTTCTTCCTCTTGCACCAAGGCCAGCGACCTCTTTCCTATGGAAGCATTCTTCTTCTGTGTCAGTCTCCCATCATGGCCATTTTCTGGTCCCAAGACTTCTTGCATACACTATCTTCTGGCATGGCATGTATATTAAAACTTGTACACACTCTCAGATCTTAAAATACAACAATTATTTCTCTAATCAGATAGTTACCTATTTTCTATGACTTCAGGGATTGCAAATTCCAGCCAGAAGCTATTGTTCTAGTAAGTTTTCAATCAGAAGTCTTACTGTGTAGTAAAAAATTGCCTGGCTTTAATCCTAAACCATGTAAGGGTAGATACTGTGATGTGGAAGCCAATGTTCTTGGGATAAATGAACAGAAGTCCCTGAACAATTTTAGGGATCATCTTTCTGGCATCTGCAGCTATTTTCTAGGCTAAGCTACTTTCCAGAAAACCAGGTGATAATGTGTTCGGACTTTCCTAAATAAATTTCCTGAGGGCCTAACCTCAGTGTTAAAAGACCAAATGTTTGAAATATCTCCAGAGGAAGAATGAAACAGAATGTTAGGAATGGCGAACAGACAGGTGTGGCACACGCAGTAACCAGCAGCATCAGTGACGGACAGGAACACAGGCATCATCCTTAGCCACGGTGCACAGCGAGCACAGTTGCACTTAGGCTCACAAGAGGGAGAAGGGTGGCCATCGTTTTGATCTGACTCATCTCATCCAATGCAGGTCCAATGACAGGCTTTTTCAAGATTTTACACGTGGAAAATAATGTAGGAAACGTTTGTCTCAACTCTTATAATTTCTTTCTTTTTTCTTTTCTTTTCTTTTTTTTTAAAGAGAGTCTCACTCTGTTGCCATGCTGGAGTGCAGTGGCGCCATCTCGGCTCACTGCAACCTCCACCTCCCGGGTTCAAGTGATTCTCCTGCCTCAGTCTCCTGAGTAGCTGAGACTACAGGCACATGCCACCATGCCCAGCTAATTTTTATACTTTTAGTAGAGATGGGGTTTCACCATGTTGGCCAGGATGGTCTCGATCTCTTGACCTCATGATCTGCCTGCCTTGGCCTCCCAAAGTGCTGGGATTACAGGCATGAGCCACCATGCCTGGGCCTGTAATTTCATTTTTAAATAGTAAAGTGCTTGCCTGTATTTTTAGGACCTATGATCTAAAGATGTTTTTTCTTCCCCGAAACAGGGAAATGTTCTCTTTGTAGTTACTGAGAGGAAGGCAAGGAGCTCAGGATCCCAGTGTAACTCCTGCAGAAAAACCTTATACTTGACAGAGTTCATTTCTGGTCATATAAAGTCCTGCTGTAGTTCTTCACTTGTTTTATTTTCACTTTCATCTTCATTAGAATAATTTCCTGAATCTTGGCTGGTTTGGGAACTGTATTTTTTATGATCTTCATCAGTCTGATTAGTTTCTTCTACTGTAGCAATTGTGCTTATATTTTCAATTATAAAACATTTTTCGATTTGCTCCTCAGAAGTTAAAAGCAGAAGATTCTTCAATGGCTGTTCAGAGAAATACTAATTTAAAAAAAGGGAAAGAGTAGAAATCAATTATTTAAAATAATAAAAATTCCTTTTCTAGTTCTAATAGCTTTAGTTTCTTATGTCCATTACTGAGAAAACCTCTCTTCTGGTCTGCATATTAAAAAGTCACCTAAGAACATACTAATTGCCTTATAATGTTTAAAATCATTAGTGAGGTCACTCTTATCTTAGTATCTTTTGTGGTGAGTCTTTGAAAAGTACCTAAGAAAGGTACACTGTGCCGTCAGGGGTAGGCGGGGAAGAACACGGGAAGGACAGGAGTGGGAGGGCTCTGGGATCATGACATTTTTTTTTGAAATAATAAAAATGTTTGTATCTAACCCATAGATATCCAGAAGAAGCACAAGTGAGAGATTATTAGCTATTGTAACTAGTTTTAAGTCTATTTTAAATAATAGCTATGAATATTAGAGTACACAAGAATGACATTCTTGTGCTCAGGGGTATAACAGTAAAATTGTTAATATTTACTGAGCATTTTTAGAGTGGTAAGGCTCTTAAGGTTTATCTCCTTTGTTCGTCACACCTCTACGGGGTAGTTTACAGCCAAGGGTACTTGCTTACCTGCCCTTAGTGACTCACTCAAATTCATAAAAGCCACCCTAGATGAGTGCATCATTTCCCAGGAACAGATTCTGTGCTTAGGCCTTCACCATTTAGTGCTTTCATTTAATATGCTAACTTCACAGAAGTGCCAAACAAAAAACTGTGATGTGTCATAAAAAAAAAGTCTCACGTTTTATTTCATTTTGTGTGATTTCACCCATATAATATACTTTCTACACTGATAGAATATTTCAGTCTTCTGGATATATACAGATGCTCCCAACTTACAATGGAATTATGTCCTGACAAATGCAGGACCTAATTCCAACGGCGTAAGTTGGGGACTGTCTGTACTGAAAAGAATCACATCACAGACTTTATTTATTTACTTATTTAGAGACAGAGTCTTGCTCTGTCGCCCAGGCTGGAGTGCAGTGGCACAACCTCGGCTCACTGCAATCTCCACCTCCTGGGTTCAAGCGATCCTCCTGCCTCTGCCTCCCGAGTAGCTGGGATTACAAGCGTGTGCTAATACGCCCAGCTAATTTTATATTTTTAGTAGAGACAAGGTTTCTCCATGTTGGCCGGCTGGTCTCAAACTCCTGACCTCAAGTGACCCACCCGCCTCAACCTCCCAAAGTGCTGGGATTACAGGCATGAGCCACCATGCCTGGCCAAGAATCACAGGCTTTAAATGGCAAAACAAATGCCACAGTGAATCTAGGAATTGCCAGAAAAATATGAAATTAAGGACAATCATTACTATCCCATGCTATGTTATTATATTAAATTACTGTTTTTAAAGTTAATTGACTAAAACTTTGAAGAAAATACCCAAATCAGCCTCTATTATTTTCTGGATATCAAGAAAACCTATACATATCCTGTTGAAATCAAACACATTTCCTGTTCATTTCCCAGCTGTTGACAAAAAAAATATAAAAAAAGTAACATACCTCCTCTATATTGGAAGAAGGTTTAAGTGATGGAAAGAAGACATAATTGATGCATCTCAAGAGGACTTTCACAGCATAAATGACAAATGGGAGAGCAAGTAATACAGTAAAAATTCCAATTATAAGCCAAATTTTAGATGTATTTCCTAAAAAGATATACATATTTATATGTTTTGACATACAAATGCCCTAACAGTGCTGACAGCTGTGTGAAAGACAAGCCATATGAAAGGAAATATAAAATCTATTAAATAATACTCTTAAAAATATTTCTGGTAGCACTGAGTCCACAGCAACCATAGGCAATGACATTTACATTTAAAGATTGGCGTGGGAACTGAAGTAAGAGATCCTCAGGGAGAAATACAATATTGACATACAGGCCAAACATGCAAGTATCCTTCAGCACTTATACGTCATACAACTAGCAAAATTTAATAGATATTCTGTGATTAAGCCTCTACTGGTCAACACTAGAAACTGTAAAATAGAAAATGAGACTAAACCAGTTCCCACATTAAAAAAATTCACAATGGAACTAAGTGATTTCTACATGATAATTATGTTAAGGATATTTTAAAAATTTAAAACTAATAGTCTTATTAAATGTTAAAGAGCAATAAATTAAGGAAATTAATTATAGGGATACTGGATGAAATATAAAGCATCCAACAACATCGACTTGAGAGTTAAGCATTACAAATATTTTCTAAAAAGTCTACTTTTGATTTATGTAGTTCAAGAAGAAAATATTCTTTCTATATATTTTTTGCAGTAAAGAGAAAATTTACAATTTTCAGTGTTCAGTATAGAATTACTTTTATTCTGCCTAGTCACATTTTTTAAAAAGACAATAAAAGATTCTGACCTGATTTTGTTTCCTCACACACAACATCACTAAAAACACTGCTTTTATTCAGCTTTTCATCCATGCTGTGTGCTCTGGCTTTCACACAATATACAGTCAGTGGTTTCAAATTAGGAATAGTAACATCAGTTTTTTTCTCGATAATTTTTCTCTAGAAAATATAATTAAATCATTGATAAAATTTAGTCACCTCATGAAATCGGGGAATATGTACTTTCTCAGTTCTTTTATGTTCAGTCTAACATTGGCCTCTCCCACGTAGTTGGTACGTGTTTGTTTTTTTTTCTAGACAGTCTCGCTCTGTCACCCAGGCGAGAGCGCAGTGGGCTCACTGCAACCTCCGCCTCCTGGGTTCAAGTGATTCTCCTGCCTCACCATACTGAGTAGTTGGGATTACAGGTGTAGATGCCACCACGCCTATTTTTTTTTTTTTTTTTTTTTTTTTTGGTAGAGATGGGGTTTCACCATGTTGTTTAGGCTGGTCTTGAACTCCTGGCCTCAAATGATCCACCCACCTCGGCCTCTGAAAGCGCTGGGATTACAGGGTATATGTGTAAGAAATATAAATTTGTTTTAGACAAACCACTATATCCAAATCAGAAAGTTAAAAATGCTGCTGCCAAAAAGCATATGATCTATTCCTAAGAGAATTCTAATTGATTTATGAGTACATGCCAAGTCTGGAGTAATTGCCATTGTATTACCTCTGATTAGTGACAGAATGGTTAAGAGTACGGGTTTGGGCCTCAAACTGCCTTATGAAGAGGTATCACTTACAGCTGTGTGGTCCTGCAATCGTTATTTAATTTCTCTCTGCCTGATTCCCTGACCTGTAAAATTGGGACAGTTATTGCTCCTATCTGTATTAGTCAGCTATTGCCAGAATAATGTCTAACAAGCCGGTGGCTTACACCTGTAATCCCAGCACTCTGGGAGGCCAAGCAGGAGGATCATTGGAGCCCAGGAGTTCAAGACTAGCCTGGACAACATAGCAAGACTCTGTTTCTACAAGAAATTTCAAAAAAATTAGCCAGGCATGGTGGTGTGAGCCTGTAGTCTCTGTTACTTGGGAGGCTGAGGAAATCCCTATTTCCCAAACAAACAAACAAAGCCTGGGCAACATGGTAAAATCCCATCTCTAGCAAAAATACAAAAAAATTAGCTCGGCATGGTTGCATGTGCCTGTAGTCCCAGCTACTTGGGAAGCTGAGGTGGGAGGATCGCTTAAGCCCAGGAAGTCGAGGCTGCAGTGAGCTGACATCACATGAGTGCACTCCAGCCTGGGTGACAAAATGAGAACCTGTCTCAAAACAAACAAAACCAAACAAAACAAAACAAAACATATAACAAAACTGCCTTAACATTCAGTGGCTCACAACATGATTATGTAGTTTCTCACTTGCAAGTCTACAGACTGGCTGGGGAGCTCCCATGCAGGCCGCGCATCGCATCGGGTTTAGGTCAGCTCCAACAGCCTCTAATCCTCCTTGGACCTGAGACTATGTGGAATGTGCTTTCTCTGTGGCAAACAGGAGCAGCGCAAGAGCCAAGCCAAACCCTGCAAGCACACTTAAGGCCTCTGCTCTCAGCACATCTACTCGGGCTCCAGCATCTACAGTCTGGTGATGCCGGGATGAAGGCACCATCCCAAGTATTTGCCAAACAGCAATTTAACCAATCACATCATTTGGCAGCGTTGTTTTGAAGAATGATTCAGACAATTCATGTACAATACTTAGCACAGTACCTTACATATAATTATTCAATAAGAGTTTCTATAATAATAATTATTGATATATGATTCAGTATAGGATAAGATGGCAACTACAATCTATTGAATCTCTACTACTTGTCCAGCAATGTGCTAGGCATTTTCATATCTGTTACTTCCTTTTAAACCTTATAAACATCCTTTTGAAAAATTTAGTTGTTATGATTACTCCAAGAGATAAAGCACCTTGAGTAATGTTACACAATTTAGTAGTGTGAGATAGAAATTTAGGTTTGTCTGATCTACAGACATCTGAAAACTGACCATAATTCTCAATGGGCTACATTATGCTATGGTTACAGTGTTGTTAGACAGTGAAAAAGGGAAGCAGCCAAATCAATGGAATTTGCTTAGATTTCCAATAGAAAATGAAGCGAAGTGAAAGAATTTACCAGCCTGCCTGGACAGGAGTTTTAAAGGTAGATCCTTGACTAACACTCCACAAGGGAGAAGTGATCTGGGAAACACGTATATTATCTGATGCTGTATATTATCTGATGGTGTATATTATCTTTGTCAGTGGTACCTGAATTTTAGGGTTTAGACCAGTGTTTGTCAACCCTTTTTTCATTACTTTCTGGGCAATTTTTTTCTAATCCTTCCCCCATCATAAAATTAAAGACTAAGGAATAAGATTTTGTTGGGCAAAGCTGAACTTTGGAAGAATGCTTTCCAATGGTTTTGGAGGAATAAAAACAACTGTATTATCTAGATTCTTTTGTCCCATAAGAATCAATTTTTGTCCCCTTGGAGGAGCCACCAGAGGACATTTGACAATATTTGGAGATATTTTTGGTTGTCACAACTAGGAAGGAACACTACTGGCATCTAGTAGGCAGAAACCAGAATGCTGCCAGGCATTTTGCACTGCACAGGTCAGCGCCCCCCCCCCCCGCCCAGGAACTAACTAACCAGCCCAAACGTCAGTAGTGCTGAGAAACCCGGATTTAGATGAATACATGGGAATCATGTTAAAAAAATGCAAATTCCTGAGCTCCATTCCCAGAGATAATGATTCAGCAACAACAGGCTCAGGAATCTGCATTTTAAAAGCAAACTGGGGCCCAGATGTAGCTCACCCATAACTCTATAGTACAAAACATGAAAAATGCTCATGTTCTTCATTCTGTAAATATCTGAGTTAATCACTCTTTTTTTTTTTTTGAGATGGAGTCTTGCTCAGTTGCCCAGGCTGGAGTGCAGTGGCACGATCTCGGCTCACTGCAAGCTCTGCCTCAGCCTCCCAAGCAGCTGGGACTACAGGGGCCTGCTGCCACACCCAGCTAATTTTTTGCATTTTTAGAAGAGATGGGATTTCATGTGTTAGCCAGGATGGTCTCGATCCCCTGACCTCATGATCCACCCACCTCAGCCTCCAAAGTGCTGGGATTACAGGCGTGAGCCACTGTGCCCGGCCTTTTTTTTTTTTTAAGACAGGCTGTCAGTCACTCTGTCACCCAGGCTGGAGTGCAGTGGCATGATCATGGCACACTGCAAGCTTGACCTCTGAAGCTCAAGCGATCCTCCCACCCCAAGTAGCTGGGAATATTAGATGCACGCCACCACACCAGGCTAATTTTTTTTTTTTTTTTTTTTTTTTTTTTTACAGGAGAAAGCGCGAACGCAGTCCCCCACTACCACAAATTATGCAGTCGAGTTTCCCACATTTGGGGAAATCGCAGGGGTCAGCACATCCGGAGTACAATAGATAAGCCTCGCCCTGGGAAAACCCCTTCGTGATCATGGTATCTCCCCTGCCAGGTAAGTTTTTAAAAATTTTTATTTGAGACAGGGTCTCCCTATTTTGCCCAGGCTGGTCTCAAACCCTTGGGCTCAAGTGATCCTCTCGCCTGGCCTCCTGAAGTGCTGGGATTACAGGCCACTACACCCAGCCCACATAAAAGTTTAAAAATTTCCCCCAATTTTAAATTCAAGCTTTATTTACCTAAATCACCGTTATAACTCTAAGTTACAAAATTATACTATACAGTCTTTTTACCTCAGCCTTTGAAGTGTTTTCCCAAAAAAGAATTTCATAAATCAGTGGATAATCCTGGATCACAGGTTTGTTTTCAGACCGTTGTGGAGCACCGATGGAGATACATAATGAATCACTAAGGGATCTAACGTTAAAGACTGGCGGGAGTAGGGAAGCTAGAAAAAATGTGTAAAGAAATAATGTTCAATTAGAAAAACAATTTTAAGAACTTGTACCAAATCAAGAGAATTACAATCTCCAGTAAAAACTACTGCTTTACCTTGTATTTCAGTATCAAACTTTATCTCTTCAGACCAAAAAGACGTGTTCTTTCCATCAGATGCTTGTACACGGAGAAGGTAAATTCCTTTTTGGAAAATGTTTTGAGGAAAGACACACTGGGTCGCTTTGACATTTTCACACTCACGTATTTGTTTCCATTTATACAAATGGTTTCCAGGGTTCCTTTTTAAAAAGGCACTTTTAAGACAAACAATTTTTAAACTCAACCACACATGAATTCAATAGATATTTATTAAGGATGTACAATATGCCAGACACTGATAGGGGCTAAGGTTACAGAAATAAATAGAAGCCACCCTCAGGAAACTCACAAACAATGGAAGAGATATGCATCTAACATAAAAGAAAGCCAAACATTGTTCCACACTGTGATCATGCTGTGCTCTGCTGCAGGTGGCTTATGTCAATGTGCAAGAACATCTATCAGTTAGAATTTCCAGGAATGCTGCAAGCTGGTTTTTTGTTTTTTTTTTTTTTTGAGACCGAGTCTCGCTCTGTCACCCAGGCTGGAGTGGAGTGGTAGGATCTTGGCTTACTGCAACCTCTGCCTCCTGGGTTCAAGCAATTCTCCTGCCTCTGTCCCCCTGAGTAGCTGGGATTACAGGCGCACACCACCAGGTCTGCCTAATTTTTGTATTTTTAGTAGAGACGGGGTTTCGCCATGTTGGCCAGGGTGGTCTCGAACTCCTGACCTCAGGTGATCCACCTACCTCGGCCTCCCAAAGTGCAAACTGGTTTTTCAACAAAAACCATTATTAAAAATTAAGTTATAAATATTTGCAAATAAAAATTGTTTTAAAGACAGAGGTGATAAATAAATTCATCTTGTCCTAACTATTTTACTACATTTTATTGTCTAAGCTCTTGGGGCTATCTTTATCTATTGTAGCTATATGACAGTGGTGTGCTACTGTGCATATCTTCCCAACTCCACGTTCAGGGACATCAGGCTGGTGGCTTGAAAGTGGCCATGGTGGGAATATTTATATTACGAAAGTCAGCAAACACTACAAAATAGGACTTTTTCATTCTGGAAAGCCAGTTGCTAAACATGCGCCAGCATACCAATGGATAAGTACTAAAATAGAGACACACTGCAGGGTTATGAGAGCAAGTATAAGTACGAGACTAAAGAGGTTAAATAACTTGCCCAGGAACCAGGAGCCAAAAGCATCTCAGTTCAAGCCCAGAACTCTAATAGCCTCCTGACTGGTTTCCTTGTCTCTCTCTAGTGTCTCCTTAGTCCACTCTCCCACATACCACATTGCTGTGCACACCTTCCTCAAATCCAGAGCGCAGGTTACCCATCACCCCAACACAAAGTCCCCAAAAGCCTACAGGATAGCCTGAGGTTGACCCTAATCTTGTCCCATTCTACTTATTCAGCTTTCTTCCCATTTCAACCTGGTGTCCACATGTTCTGCTACTCTAGAAGGACATCCTTCCCACTGAAGAAGGCAAAATTCTGAGATGGCCCCCAAGATTCCTGCCCCCTGGTGCACACATCCTGTATGATCCCCTCCTCTTGAGTATGGGCAGGACCTGTAAATACGTTGGAGGTCCTCCTCTCATAATGAGGTTACATTGAGTGGCAGAAGAAAAGCCATTTCACAGATGTAATTCAGGTCCCAAATCAGTTGAATCAAATGAGAGACTATTCTGGGTGGGCCTGACCTGATCAGACGAGCCCCTTCAAAGAGGGTTTTGCCGGGGGCGGTGGCTCACACCTCTGATCCTGGCACTTCAAAGAGGATTTCACCGGGCGCGGTGGCTCACACCTCTGATCCCAGCACTTTGGGAGGCTGAGGTGGGCGGATCACTCGAGGCCAGGAGTTTTCGAACAGCCTGGCCAACAAGGAGAAACCCTGTCACTACTAAAGATACAAAAAAACTGGCTGAGCGCAGTGCCTCATGCCTGTAATCCAAGAACTTTGGGAGGCTGAGGCGGGTGGATCACCTGAAGTCAGGAGTTCGAGACCAGCCTGGCCAACATGGTAAAACGCCATTTCTACTAAAACTACAAAAATTAGCTGGGTGTGGTGGTGCACACCTGTAGTCCCAGTTACTCGGGAGGCTGAGGCAGAAGAATAACTTGAACTCGGGAGGGGGAGGTTGCAGGGAGCCGAGATCGTGCCCCTGCATTCCAGTCTAGGCGACAGGGTGAGACTCCCTCTCAAACAAAAAAAGGATCTAGAGGTCAGACTCTCCCTTCCTGATGGTCTCTAAGAAGTGAGCCACCATGAGTTCTAGAAATAAATTCTGCCAACAACATGTGAGCTTGGGAGCGGCCCCCCAGTCTTGTATGACTGATTGACTCCTTGACTGCTTGGCAGAAGACCCAGCTAAGCCACGCTTGGACTCCTGACTCACAGAAACTTTGAGACAATAAATAGCTGTTTAAGTTGCTAAGTCTGTGGTAATTTGTTACAGAAACAGAAAACATCTAATACTTGTCTATTCGAAAAAAATCGGAATTAACAATCAAGGCCTTGTTCCTACCTCATCTCTTTTCTTATGGCTTCTTTGGTCTCTTCAGCCCCTATTCACCTTTACATTTTCAATTTCTGCAACCCTTATAATTTGTATACCACTCTTTAGTCTGAAACCATACAACACTTTGCAATGTCCGCTAACTGCTTTCGATTTCTAGAACCATGTGTGATTCTGTTGACTCTTTCCGTTTCTTCAGTGCTTTGTACAATATGCTAAGTGCCCCAAAGCAGCTTAGAGATCAGCCATCAGAAACACCGCTCATTATCTATTTGGTGACCCTATTATTTACTCACTTCTGAAAGTGAGGTATACACAAAAGGTTACTGAACAGTCTCCTGACTGGTTTGTGAGGTTATATATGCACTGTGGGGCACATATGCACATAAATGCATTTCCATTCTACTGGTCACCTTGGTTCAAAATGAACACTAAAAGATAGAGAGAAATTGATCATAGCAGTACTCACGCTTCCCTTCTCCCTCATTTTTTCTGCTTCTTTCCAGTTTCTTCTGACTTTTCGTTTCCTGTCTTAGCTATACTTGCCTTTGCTCTCTACTCCTCTGCCACCAATGTCTATCTTTCTTTCCATTTCTTTTCTCCCCATAACCCATTTTTCCTTCCACTTAATTTTCCTCTTCTTTTTTTCTCTCTATTCATCTCCTACAATTTTCCAATCAGTATAAACTACATGCAGTTCTCTTTTATCACTTTTTTTTACAAATTTTAATGTTTAGAGATGGGGGTCTCACTATGTTGCCCAGGCTGCGGTGCAGCGGCTACTTGCAGGTGTGATCATAGCACACTGCAGCCTCAATTCCTGGCCTCAAGTAATCCTCCTGCCTCAGCCCACTGAGTAGCTGGGACTATAGGCATGAGCCACTGCACCAGCCTAGTTCTCTTTCATTTATGCAGTGCCTAGACATCATCCGTGTTTAGCTAGCCTCTGCTCAACCACATAGAACACAGTTCTTTCCAACTTTCTTTCCCACTGAAGTAACTACTACAAAATTTTGTCAAAACCACTAAAGTAAAAAAGAAATGAGGAAGGCTAATTTTTTGAATTGAACAAGTGAGTCGACTGAGATCATTTTAAGGACTCATGGAAGAAGAGAGTTCTGAAGGAAAACATCAGGGTCAAGTGTAAGTGTTCCAGATTGCGGAAATAACACACGCAACTAGCCACATTTTTTTTTTTTTCTTAAGCTAGTAAGAACCCCAGATATTAGAATCCATCTATTTTACAAGTGAAGAAATTGAGGCCCATGGAGGTTAAGCGATTAGCTCAATGCCATCCAGTTAGTTACTGGCTGAACTGGGGTTAGAAATGAGATTTCTCATGTTTCCAATATATCGTACCCACCTCCCAGTCGGTCATTCTGTGTGCAAGGACCTGGTGACTGAAGCAGAGTGAAAAGAAGCATAATCAAAACAAACTGGGCAAAAGGAAATTCATAGAATAGAACTTACTGGAGCCACTGAACTTGAAAGGTCATGTTTGCATATGTATAATCCCATTTAAGAACATAGTTCTGATTTTGAACAATGACTTCTATATTTTCTGGTGGAGGTAGTTCATTTTCAACTAGAAGCCAAAGAACAGATAAAAAAAGCATACATTTTTACTCAAGTGAGATAACTGGCAAGAAGATAAAGGCTCACATTTTATCATTATAAGGTACTAGTTAAGGACGGTTTGTATTCACACTGTGTAATACTACACAGTCATTTGAAAGACGACAGGCCAGGTGCAGTGGCTCACACCTGTAATCCCAGCACTTTGGGAGGCTGAGGTGGATGGATCACGTGAGGTCAAGAGTTCAAGATCCGCCTGGCCAACACAGTGAAACCCCGTTTCTACTAAAAATACAAAAATTAGCCAGGCATGATGGCACACACCTGTAATCCCAGCTACTTGGGAGGCTGAGGCAGGAGAATCACGTGAACCTGGGAGGCAGAGGTTGCAGTGAGCTGAGACTGAGCCGCTGCACTCCAGTCTGGGCAACAGAGTGAGACCCTGTCCCCCAAAAAAAAGAAAAAAAAAAAGAATGCAATAGATGGCTATGATCAAATGAAGAATGTAACAGATCTGTATTGCCTGATATAGAATGATATCCCCAACAAACTGGGTTAAGTAAGCAAGCTGTAAAGTACAACTAGTAAGATTTTATTTTGTAATTTAAAAAACAAAACCCAAGAAACTGTGGATCTGTATATATGCTTACATAAGCCCTGAAAAAAGTTGTGAAAGGATATACACAAACTGCCAAGCAATGCTTACCTCTGGTGAATGGAATTGGGGATAAGAAGGGAGGAAGACTTCACTTTAAACCCTTCTGTAATGTTTGATTAAAAAAATAAAGCAAATGAAATTTACAATTAAACAAATCCCAGCTCCTGTCCTTGACCTTAATTATTGGAAAGATGTTACTGACTAAACACATCAGGATGCTTTCCTATTTTAACATCCCACGTACAGAAGTATGCTTGCTGGAAGAATGACTTGTCTACTAGCAACTACTTGCCCCCCTTTTCTTCCCATTTGCAGAACTCATAGTTCAGCTACCTCCCGCTTTATGTGGATTCTGAACAAATGAAAAGTTTTGTCATTACAAAATATTTGAACTTTTTTTTTTTTTCTAAGAAGGAGTCTTATTCTTTGTCCGACTTGCTCCCCACTGGAGTGCAGTGGCGCGATTTTGGCTCGCTGCAACTTCCACCTCCCAGGTTCAAGGGATTCTTGTGCCTCAGCCTCCAAGTAGCTACGACGACAGGCGGATGCCATCATGCCCAGCTAATTTTTTATTTTTAGTAGATACGGGGTTTTCCCATGTTGGTCAGGCTGTTCTCGAACTTCTGGCTTCAAGTGATCTGTCTACCTCAGTCTCCCAAAGTGTTGGGATTACAGGCGTGGGCCACTACGCCCAGCCTGAACTTTTAAGTAGAATTAATTTTCATTACTATTTGAGACAAAAATCCCAAATAACATTTATTTTGCTTATGTAAATGTTACAATGTTTTAAACATATATTAACCTATCATGTTAAATTGACAATTTGTATATATACTTATTGAAACTAAAACAAAACACCTTCCTTACCTGTGGTCTTTATACAATGTACTGGACTATAGACACCAATTTTCCTTGACGTAAGTAGTGCTGCTTTAACTTTTAAACAATAAGTAGTCTCTGGTGAGAGTTTATAAATTTTATGTCTGGAATAAATATTTTCAATCCTTTCCTATAATAAAAATATAAGTTAGTTCTTTAAAAAAGTATAAAGTCAAATTTTAGGATTACTTCACCTAATTTTTCTCTCACATTGATTAAACAAACGTAAAAATAATGCTTACTTCTACACTTGAAGAGTTTTTCCAGATAACTAAGCTATATGTAAAGCTTAAACCATCCAAAGCCCACATGACACTATCTTTTGTTCCAGGAGGAGAGATGTGTATCACTATTGCCTTATCTTCAGCTTCTAAATGTACTTCCGGAGGACCAATTTGAGCTGCAAAAAAAAAAAAAAAAAAAATCAAAACAGTTACTTTGGAACTTTATTAATACAATGCCAAAACCTTCATTCGACAAATAATTCTGAGCACTTACTATGTGCCTGCCACTTCTGGGAGTTAAGAGCACACAGATAGCATAGAAAGCTGTACGATCACCAGTGGAGGGATACAGAAAGAGAAGAGGTTCAATGACTGAGCCCAGCAGTAGTCTAACACTGAAAAGTCGGGAAGATGAAGCGATCAGTGAGCAGAGAACCAGGAAAGAGCAGTGCCCTAGAGATCCAGTAAAGGAAAAACTGAGTGATGACCACATCTGTGCTACTGAGGGATGAAGCCAGAAGAGGACTGGGAATTTGCTTGGCATTGTGGAGGCTGCTGTGACCTTGAGAACAATGTTTTTTTTTTTTTTTTGAGATGGAGTCTCGCTCTGTTGCCCAAGCTGGAATGCAGTGGCACGATCTCAGCTCACTGCAAGCTCCGCCTCCGGGGTTCACGCCATTCTCCTGCCTCAGCCTCCAAAGTAGCTGGGACTACAGGCGTCCGCCACCAAGCCAGGTTAGTTTTTTTTTTTTTTTTTTTTTTTACTTATTTTTGTATTTTTAGTAGAGACAGGGTTTCACCATGTTAGCCAGGATGGTCTCAATCTCCTGACCTCGTGATCCGCTCGCCTTGGCTTCCCCAAGTGCTGGGATTACAGGCGTGAGCCACCGCACCCGGCCAAAAAGAGTGGTTTTAATAGTGATGAGGAACAGCATTTGAATGGAGCGGACTGAGAGGGAATGGGAAGGTAAGTAGTATAGAAACGGAATACAGATCATTCTTGGTAAAGGGCAGTGGTTCTCAAGCCTTTTGGTCTCAGGATCCCCACCTTTTTTTGATATATGGTCTAGCTCTGTTGCTCAGGCTGGAGTGCAGTGGCACAAACACAGCTCACTGCAACCTTGATCTCCCAGGCTCAAGTGATCCTCCCTCTTCAGCTTCCTGAATAGCTGGGACTACAGCTGTGCACCACCATGCCTGGTTAATTTTTATATATTTTTTGTAGAGATGGGGTCTCACTATGTTGCCTAGGTTGGTCTTTAACTTCTGGCCTCAAGTGATCCTCCCACCTCAGCCTCCCAAAGTATTGGAATTAAAGGTGTGAGCCACTACACTCAGCTCATTTACATTCTTAAAGGAATTATCGAGAATCCAAAACAGCCATTATTTATGTGGGCTGTATCTTTTTATATTAGCATATTAAACATTAAAACTGGTAAAGTTTTCAATCCATTTTAACTAATTAATCCATTAAGAAATAACAATGGACTGGGTGTGGTTTCTCACGCCTGCAATCCCAGCACTTTGGGAGGTTGAGGTGGGCAGATCGCCTGAGGTTGGGAGTTCGAGGTCAGCCTGACCAACATGGAGAAACCTTGTCTCTACTAAAAATACAAAATTAGCCAGGCATGGTGGCACATGCTTGTAATCCCAGCTACGTGGGAGGCTGAGGCGGGAGCCTCACTTGAACCCAGGAGGCAGAGGCTGTAGTGAGCCAAGATCGTGCCATTGCACTACAGCCTGGGCAACAAGAGCAAAACTCTGTCTCAAAAAAAAAAAAAAAGGAAAAAGAAATAACAATGATAAACCTATTTTATGGTAACAAACATTTGCCACAAGGAACATAAAACTTCAGAGTGGTACTATTTTACATTTTTTTCCAAATCTTTTGAATGTTGGGATTAATAAAGAAGGCAGATGAATTTCACATTGAATTCTATATTAATCAGGACCATACCACCACATCACACATCAAACAGCCTCTTCTGGAAACTCCACTGTGAATACAAGAAAGAACCAAAATAAAAAGGGCAAGTCTTAGATTTTTCATAAATACAGGTTTGTCTTTATGGCCCCCTGAAAGGGCCTTGAGGACCACTCTTTGAGAACCACTACTACAGGGAAAGTAGGAAAAATGGAGCCATAGCAGGAAGAAGATACAGGTTTAAGGGAATTTTTGTTCTTTTTACAAGATGTTAGATTTTGCATCATGCAAATGAATGGCTTGGAAAGTGAACTACTCTGGCAATATTTACTAAAGAATATAATTCAGCTAGCAACTTTTTCTTACCTTTGCGAAATGGTGTAAATGAGTCAACCTCATACCATGAAGAAGTGTTTTCTTTTTCTGCTCTTATACGCAATTTAATTTCTTCATAAATGTTCAGCTTGAGCGAAGAAAAGTTGCATTTGGTACTAGTAATATTCTGACATCCAGGCAATTTTATCCAATTATCCATCCCAGGTCTTTAAAGTAAAACACACAAATGAATGAGTGAGCAAATGTATAAATATAAGTGTCAAATACTTTCTATTTACTGGTTTAAGAGTTACTTCTTAACTCTTAGTAACTCGTTTAAGAGTTATTTCTATTTTTAGTTTAAGAGTTATTTCTTCTACTTGAGCTAATGTCCTATTAACATTTTAGGGTACACCCTTCCACTCTTTTTCAATGCATATAAGCCAAGTTATTACTTATAAAATTGAATTTTAAAATACAGTTCTTTATATAATTTTGTGGGTGGTTGCTTTATGATTTCAAGGAAGCAGAGAAATAAATGACCCATAAGGTAAAAGTGGATTTAGTATGTTGGCTCTGTTAAAAATAGCTGTGTGACTTTTGGTAAACTGTTTTGTGTTTCTGGATCTTATTTTCCTTATTGAAAGTTCGGAGCCTGGTCAACATAGCACACCCTGTCTCTATGAGGAGAAAAAAAAAAAAAAGGGCATAGTGGCATGTGCTCATAGTCCTAGCGGCTAGGCAGGCTGAGGTGAGAGGGTCATTTGAGCACAGGGGTTCAAGGCTGCAGGCTGCCGTAGGCTATGATCATATCACTGCAATCCAGCCTCAGCAACCAAGCAAGACCCTGTCTCTAATAAAATAAAATTAAATAGAAATTGGAGAATTGGATTGGATGATTCCTTTCTGACCTCCTCCTATGAATAGACTTCCCTAAGAAAGACCTCGGAATCAGTATGGTTTCAGGGTTTCCACAGCCCTCTCCAAAAACCATCCCTTCTGCTTGCCTGTCTCCGTAATTTCTTCTATTACATCATCAGAACCCGCTTAAAACGTTTACATAAACAAATTAATTTTTGGAAGTGGAACTGGCCAATCAAAAAGCTGAAGTGAGTGATTGATATTAGATTATTCCTTTTGAAAAAGGGGCAAACATTAAGAAATCAAGTGGGCAGGGGGTGCCTAAAGCAGAAAAGGGCATGTTGCCCAGAAAGGGGAAGAAGAGCTTGCAGGGAAAGTGAGGGATAGAAATGAACTTAGCAGATTTCATTTTTTTTTTTTTTTTGAGACAGAGTCTCACTCTGCTGCCCAGGCTGGAGTGCAGTGGAGCAATCTTGGCCCACTGCAACCTCCACTTCCTAGGTTCAAGCAATTCTCCTGCCTCAGCCTCTTGAGTAGCTGTGATTACAGGCGTGTGCCACCACGTCTGGCTAATTTTTGTATTTTTTTTTTTTTTTTAGTAGAGATGGGGTTTTGCCATGTTGGCTAGACTGATCTCAAACTCTTCATCTCAGGTGACCTGCCCACTTCAGCCTCCCAAAGTGCTGGGATTACAGGCGTGGGGCCACCATGCCTGGCCAATTTAGCAGATTTCAAAGCTTTTACCTATGTTAAACCCATCAACTGTAAAAGTAGCAGGGAAACTATCTTCTGGGAAGGCATTTTTGTCAAGCCTAATTCATTAGCTGATTTATTTATTTTTAATAATATCACAGATGCCATTTTAAAGATGATTTAGATACTAGAAACCAGAGATAATACCAAAATAATTTTGCTGCTGAACCAAATACAAGTCTACCTTATTTTTCAAAATGGAAACATTTTAAAGAAATTACCAAAAATATACACTAGCATATGAAATACTTCATTCTTGGCCAGTTTTCACTTCCACTTTACATATCTGAGGCCTGAGATTAGAGCTCGCATTAAAAATATCTTAAACATTCTTGAAAAGGTTCCACATCAGAAACTATTTCTAAAAATCCAGAAACTCTTGTTCTAAACAGAAAACCTTATCAAAAATTTGAAACTTAATATAATTTCAACCCAACCTCACTGTTCACATCTGTCTTTCCTATTTCAGGAGATGCTGATGCATGCTCCATTAAAATTGTTTCACATCTAATCAAGATGTTGCAGCAGAAGCTACTTTTATATTTTCTTTAAAAAATCATTATTGGCTGGATGCAGTGGCTCACACCTGTCATCCCAGCACTTTGGGAGGTGGAGGCGGGTGGATCACTTGAGATCAGGAGTTCGAGACCAGCCTGATCAACATGGAGAAACCCCATCTGTACTAAAAACACAAAATCAGCCAGGCGTGGGGGTGCATGCCTGTAATCCCAGGTACTTGGGAGGCTGAAACAGGAGAATTGCTTGAAATTGGAAGGCGGAGGTTGCGGTGAGCCAAGATTGCACCATTGCACTCCAGCCTGGGCAACAGAGCAAGACTCCATCTCAAAAAAAAAAAAAAATCACATGCAATAATTAGCTCAGAACAGAATATGAAATATGAATATGTAACTAATGTAATATTTACTTCATGAAATCTGTTGCTTAATATAACTTCATGCCATCTTTGCCTCTCCTGTTCACTGAGGCATTCTAAGCAGTCAGAAGAGTGTTTTGCATGAAATATATTCAATATTTGTTGGTTTTTTTTTTTTTTTTTTTTTTTGAGATGAAGTCTTGCTCTGTCATCCAGGCTGGAGTGTAGAGGCACGATCTCAGCTCACTGCAACCTCTGCCTCCTGGGTTCAAGCGATTCTCCTGCCTCAGCCTCCCGAGTAGCTGGGATTACAGGCAAGCACCACCACATCCGGCTAATTTTTATATTTTTAGTACAGACGGGGTTTTGCCATGTTGGTCAGGCTGGTCTCGAACTCCTGACCTCAGGTGATCTACCCGCCTCGGCCTCCCAAAGTGCCGGGATTACAGGCGTGAGCCACCATGCCCAGCCTTTTTTAACTTTTTAGTAACAGCCATTCTGACCTGGGGGAGACAATATCTCATGGTGGGTTTTGTTTGCATTTCTCTGATGATTAGTGATGTTGACGATTTTTTCATAAACCTGTTGGCCATTGTATGTTTTCTTTTGAAAAATATCTATTCTTATCTGTTGCCTACCTTTTGAAGGATTTGGGTTTTGTTGTTGATTGAGTCCTTGGATATTAAGCTCTTATTGGATGCATATTTTGCAAACAGTTTCTTTACACAAGTAACATTAAATAAGGGTATCTGAAATAATTCCTTCTCTACCTAAAATAGTTGTTCATAAGGAAATTCCAAACTAAGGGAAAAAACAAAACTGGTAACCAAAATCAAAGTTCAATTTAATGAAAATCTCGAGATAAAAAATTTTAAATGATCAATTCTGAGAAAAGTCATAGATGAATGTGTGTGTGTATATATATAGTGTGTATGTGTATGTATACACAATGTGTGCATATGTATATATACAGTATGTGTATATATAGTGTATATATTATATATACAGTGTGTGTGTATACATATGCATACACAATTACTGAAGCTGTGAGATACATATCCCAGTTTTAGTTACAACTCGAGAACAATAGTGTCACAGCTGTGGCTGAAGTGGTGGGATCCTGATTACGGAGGGCCTAATGCCTTATTTCTTCACTGCCTGCTTTTTCTTGGACAGGGGAACATGGTTAGCAGGTGGGGCCCCAACACATAACCAGAAGGCAGAGTATTGTACTTCCTGATCCGTGTTTCCTTCTATATTCCTCCTTCTGCCTGCCTCTCCTCTTGAATAATTAAGTAGAAAGTACTAAGGAAGAGACATCAACACTCCAGAAAACCTGAGTCTTTAGAAATGCAAGGTCCAATATGTTGATTTTTATTTTTTTATTTTTTTATCTTTGAGATGCAGTCTTGCTCTGTCTCCCAGGCTGGAGTACAGTGGTGCAAACTTGGCTCACGGCAACCTGTCTCCTGGGTTCAAGCAATTCTTCTGCCTCAGCTTCCCAAGTAGGTGGGATTACAGACACGCGCCACCATGCCCAGTTAACAATATACTTATAAAGTGTATCTAGGCCAGGGCAGTGGCTCACACCTGTAATCCCAGCACTTTGGGAGGCTGAGGTGGGCAGATCACCTGAGGTAAGAAGTTTGAGATCAGCCTGGCCAATATGGTGAAACCCCATCTCTACTAAAAAATAAAAAAAATTAGCCAGACATGGTGGCACGTGATTGCAGTCCCAGCTACTTGAGAGGCTGAGGCAGGAGGATCGCTTGAACCCAGGAAGTAGAGGTTGCAGTGAGCCAAGATTGTGCCACTGCACTCCAGCCTGGGTGACACAGCAAGACTCCATCTCAAAAAAAACAAAGGGTATCTAAAATTAAAATATAGTATATCATGGAGATAATAGGAAAGCCTGATCACAGGAAACCTTGTAGCCTATTCCAAGGTCTTGGATGGGCCTTTTGGAGTACTATGCCATATCCTCAAGATACACCCTAGTTCAGATCCCAACTTATATTGAAAGAAGTTGGAACACCCAGAAGAAAGAAGGAATGGCTATGGGTTAGAGATGCTGTCTACCACCCCCATCCCCAATTTTTTGCTTCAACACCCAAAGATGTATTTGACTAAGTCTCTACAGAAACAAAGTTAAAAATATTATGTAAAATAGGCATAACATTTCTAAAAAATAGAAAAACTAAATACTTTCCAAATCTGAAAATTATGGTGTTAAACTTGTAAAAATTATTCAGGTCATTCTGACAAATCAGTAAGTAGAGTCACATACTTTTGATAATCGAACGAAAAAGTCACATTCCCGACAGATTCATCACTCCTGTTCCACCTCAGGATAAACGTGTCATCTATGATGTCAACCTCTACTTTTTGAGGAGATTTTAGATTTTTTCCACCTATAAAGGCAACAAGAAATAAGAACATTATATATAAACTGTATAGATATTCTAAATGTTATTCTATCCCTCGCATCCCTGATTAAAGAATGAATACAGTAAAATATAATGAAGTATATTTTTAAAATCTAAAAAAATCTAATGACTGCTCCCAGCACAGGGATGCTGGTAATTACATTTCTGCATCTGAGAGAGCTGAAAAAAAAGTTGACTTTTTTTCCTTTTTGAAAAAGAGTTGTCTTTTAATTAAAAAACGAATGGTCTCTGCATAAAAATAGAATTTTTTTTGGCCTTAGAAGTGACACTGATGAGTCACTCTTACGATGAGGTTCAACTGTTTTATGGCCTCAGTTTGATTTCACATTGTATGTTCAGAGATAGATAGAGATGCTTCTTGATTTACAATGGTGTTACGTCCTGAAAAATAAGGGTGAGTCCTAGGGGCAATCAAGTGCTGGCTTCCTCCCTGCAGTACACCTTGTGGTAACATCGTCACAAATAATTGACCAGTATCAGGAGGAGTCACCTGCCCAAGCAGTGCCTCTGAGCCCTGGGTAGTACCAACAGCAGCTGTACTCCCTGATATGGTACCCTCTGCCCCATCTCCCACTGCAGGGGTGGGAAAGTATAGTGTATCTCAGCAGCTGTCACCTCTGTGTTAACTGCATCATAACTGGTGTAAGCACCCTGGATCACCACCTGGGTCATGGACTGAGTGGCAGGATAGCCACTGATGGCACCAGTGCCCTCAGTCTGGACATCCAGCTGCCCCTCACACCTGGATCACCCTGCGCATCACTTGACGCTGGGGTCAGGGAAGGCGGCAGCTGACTGGATGCTGGCAATAGCCCCACTGGCTGGGTCTTTCCCAGTAGCCATTGCACGTGCCTGAATCTGCACTGTCCCCTCTGTCTAGTGCCCTTTCATTTCACCTTTCAGGACTTCCTTAAGCATTTCTTGCAGGGGAGGTCTAGTGGTAATGAACTCCTTCAGCTTTTGTCTATCTAGGAACATCTTAATTTCCTTATGCTTTTGGAGGGCAATTTTGTCGTATACAGGGTTTTGAGTTTTGTTTTGTTTTTCTTAGCACTTTGAATACACTGGCCTCCAAAGTATCAGATAAGAAATCTGCTGATAATGTTATCAAAGATCCCTTGTGTATGACAAATCACTTCTCTGTCTTTGGCTTTCAAAAGTTTGACTATGTTTCTTGGTGTGGTCTCTTTGAGATCACTGTACTTGGAGTTTGCTGATCTGTCCAATGCTGAGAGTGGGGTGCTCAAGTCACCAACTACTATCATATTGGAGTCTATCTTTCCTTTTACGTAGAGTAATATTTACTTTATATATCTGGGTGCTTTGGTGTTGGGTACATGTATGTTTAGAATTGTTATATCCTCTTGCTGAATTGGTCCCTTTATCATTATATAATAACCTTCTTCATCTGTTTTTACAGTTTTTAACTTAAATGTCTTTTTAATCTGACATAAGTATAGCAATTCCTGACAGCTTTTGGTTTCTATTTTCTTGGAATAACTTTTTCCATCCCTTCAACTTCAGTTTATATGTGTCTTTATAGGTGAAGTGGGTTTCTTATAGAAAGCATATAATTGAGTCATTTAAAAAATATTCATTTAGCCAGTCTCTTTAAGTACAGAATTTAATCTATTTACATTCAAGATTATTATTGATATTTGAGCACTTACTTTTGTCATTTTGTTAATAGTGTTCTAATAATATCCTTTGCTCCTTTCTTCCTCTCCTATTATCATTTGGTTTGATGGTTTTCTCTAGTGATAAGGTTTAATTCTTTTCTCTTTCTCCTTTGTGTATCTGCTCTATCAGTGAGTTTTATACTTTTCCATGTTTTAATTATACTGACTACTCTCTTTTCACTTCCAGATGTAGGACTCCCTGGAGCATTTCTCATAAGGCTGGTAGCAGTGATGAATTCCCTCAGTTTTTGCTTGTCTGGGAAAAACTCTATTTCTCCCTCATTTCTGAAGGATAGTTTTGCTGGGAATAGCATTCTTGGCTGTTTGAGTATATCATCCCATCCTCTCCTGTACTGTAAGGTTTCTGTGAAAAAATCTGCTGTTAGTTGAATAGGGATTTTCTTAAATATGACTTGATGCCTTTCTCTCGCTAGTTTTAGAATTCTCTTTGTCTTTGACTTTTGACAATAGACAATAATGTACTTTGGAGAGAACCTTTTTGGGTTAAATCTATTTGGGAATCATTGAGCTTTCTGGATCTGGATGTCTGTCTCTCCAGACTTGGGAAGTTTTCAGCTATTATTTCATTAAATACTTTGTATATGTCTTTTACCTTTTCTCCTCTTTCTGTAACTTACATAGTATGAACATTTGTTCCTTTAATGATATCCCATAAGTCTCGTAGGGTTTCACTTGTTTTTTCTATAACTGAGTAGTATCAAATGATATATCTTCAAGTTCAGAGATTCTTTCTTCTGCTTTACCAAGTCTGTTGTTGAAGCACTTTATTGTATTTTTAAAATGTAATTCATTGAATTGTTCAACTGCAGGATTTGTTTGGTTCTTCTTCACCATGTTTTGATTTTTTTGTTGAATTTTTTCTATTGTGAATAGTTTTCCTGATTTGTTGAACTATCTGTATTTTCTTTTTCTTTTTCTTTTTTTTTTTTTTGAGATGTCTCACTCTGTCACCCAGGCTGGAGTGCAGTGGCCGGATCTCAGCTCACTGCAAGCTCCGCCTCCCGGGTTTACACCATTCTCCTGCCTCAGCCTCCCGAGTAGCTGGGACTACAGGCACCCGCCACCTCGCCTGGCTAGTTTTTTCGTATTTTTTAATAGAGATGGGATTTCACCGTGTTAGCCAGGATGGTCTCAATCTCCTGACCTCGTGATCCGCCTGTCTCAGCCTCCCAAAGTGCTGGGATTACAGGCTTGAGCCACTGCGCTCGGCCTGTATTTTCTTGTATCTTGTTGAGTTTCCTTAAGATCATTAGTTTTAATTCCTTTTCCAGCAATCTGTTGATCTTCTTTTCATTGGGCCACCATTAGAGAGTTCTTACTTTCCTTTGGTGGTGTCGTATTTCCTCGCTTTTTCATGTTTTTGTGTCTCTGCATTGATAAGATAATTACCTCTTCCAAACTCTACAAACAATGGCTTTCAAAGACAAAGTCTTTTATTAGCAGTTGGGTTTCAGTATGCTGGTTTTGAAAGGTGTGGTGACTGTTTCCTGACAGATGCAGTGATATGGTCTGCATGCAGCTGCTGTACCTGTGTTCAATGTCATTAGTAAATGGGTGCCTCAAGGGCCTAGGCTGCAGAAGTTTGGGGCAGTGGTAGTGTAGGTTGTTAATGTCCTCAGTGTTGAAGGCTTTTAGGATCCTCCTATTCTTGTCTTCCCCACAATGGGGAGACTTAGCCAAGGGGATACCTCTTGGTATCAGGTCTGACAGGGGCTATATATATGCAGCTGCAGCAGCTCTTGATTCCAGGTGAAGGTGCTCAGAGTGGCTACTGGGCAAAGGTCCTAGGCTCAGGATCTCACAAACCTATTGAGACACTTGGTTCCTGAGGTGCGTTTGCTCTCTGTGGCAGGGGTTGGAGGTAGGTTGCTCACAGAGCCAGGATTTGTGACCTGGAGGTGCTTCCTGGCAGCTCAGGCCCAGAGAATGGGTTGTAGCTTTGATTCTACCCCTCTGGAGGTCAGGGCATAGCAATGGCCTGACTATAAAGAAGGGGTTCCCTGGAGGTTTGGGCCTGGGGAGCAGGATATGGTTTTAATTTGGGAACATGAGCTAATAGGGCTCAGTGGCAACACAGGTCCCAAAGGATGAGGCACCATGAAGTCATGACTTTAAATCTTGGACTAGCTGGGGATGAGTGGTACCCCAGACTGTGAGACCAGGTGTAGCTGCAGCAGCAAGTACTACAAAATGGTGGGGCATAGCTATTATTTGGGCTGGGAATGGGGGTTAGGGAACAGCACAGTGATGACTCTCACTCAGCAGCTCAGACTCTAGACTAGTCCAGCTCCAGGGAAGCGGGGTACTACAGTTGTTTGGCCTGTAGAACAGGGTGTCTCAGCTGAGCCACTGCTCTGTTTCCCTGAGACATAGCGTACTACATCAGCTCAGCCCTGGGATGCACAGCTGCTTGGCTTGGACAGGACACTGATTCTACAGGGAGCGATGTGCTCCTTCAGCTGAGGCCCGGGGAATGTGACTGTTCTGGGTGGTTCAGGCCCTGTTTCCCTGGAATGCAGTATACCACTTCAGGTTAGGCACAGGGGTGCATGACTGCTCTGGGTGGCCAAGGTACTGTGTTCCCAGGAAATAGGATGCTGCTTCAGCTCTAGCCCAAGGGAGGTGGGGTAGAAGTAGGTGGAGTAGTTCTACCTCTACTTGGCCCCACAGGGAAGGGTGTAATAGCTGCTTAAAGTTTAGCTTAGGGATGTTAAGCCATCAGCCTGGGGTGGTTCAGATGAAAGGAAGCCATGTCTACAAGTCTCCGAAGCAAGACACACTCCAGAAGTAGTTCCAGTTCCAAGATGGAGTGGCATAGTAGCTGTGAGGGCCACAGCAGGTAGAGCACAGTGTTGGCTCCTTCTCTGGAGGGAACGCAGCTATGCAGACTCTAGGCAGCTTCCTCAGCTTGGCTTAGTTGCTGTCCAGACTCTAAGGAACCCCAGTGGTGAAATCTGTTGGTGCCCATGGTGTAGCTGGGTGTTACTGGGATCTTATCTCCTTGCCATAGGAAGAAGCTCCTCCTGGTTCCCAGATGATCCTAGGAATCCTGGTATTTCCTCCCATTCTCCATATGGCCATCCCACTTTTCTCTGCTCACTAGGATTTCTGTTACTTCTTTGATGTACTCTAGCACTCTTAGTTAAGTTTGCTAAAATGTAGTTGTTTATTTGTTGCTCTGGCTGTCTTATAAGGCAACGAGCAGTAGAGGCTTCTAGTTGGCCATCTTGCTAACATCACTCTCTCAGACTACATTGTGTGTGTGTGTGTGTGTGTGTGTGTCTGTGTGTTTTGCTTTGTTTAATTGCTGTTTAATTGTTGTTAATCCTGTGCCAAGGATCAGCTTGAACTATAAACTTAAGGTCTCTCCTGAGCCTTTCCCTAGGTATGTACAGTGAATTTCTAATTTTCCCCATAAGTGCAGTTATTTTTATATGTTCTAGTCTTTAGTATCTGACTCCCAAAAGTGAAAGAGAAAAATGAAGCAGAGGGAGATTTCTGGCCCTTTAAATCCATGGGGCAGGGGAGTGAGTGGGGAGGGGGATGTAACAATGAGTAAGGTGCAACAACAACAACCGCCCATCTCTTTGCACTTTTGTGATGAGAAGGAGCAATGAGTAATCAGAGCACAGATCCCACAGATCTGGATGGTGGGTTTCTTTTTGCTCACCTGATTCCTGTAAGTTGTGTGCAGGTTGCTCTAATAACATGCATAGCTGTCTGCCAAGGGTTGAGAGGTGGAAGATGGGTAGCTGCTACTGTACTAAGAGCTCAAATAGACCAAAATTAACTGCAACTTACCATCTAAGCCTGCCCTGCCCCTTGGAAGTTGCAAGCCTTCAATAGACTCCAGAGTTCCAAAATAGTTACATCAGATTCTGCCAGTACAGTTCTTGTCTAGGTGAGGAGACAGATTCCTGTTGCTTTCTACCCTGCCATCTTTCCAGAATCCTCAAAAGAAGTTATTTGTAAAAACTGCTTCTTTGTGTTAAACACAAATCTCAAACTAGATTGCAAGTTCCTTAAGGGCAGAATCTATATCGTTTCAAAGTTGATTTGCATTTTTTCAGAGTATCCAGCATAATGGTGGGCTCACAGGAACTCCTTTAATATTACAAAGGACTGATCTTTCACTTTGATAAGCTATATATTTTTTAAAAGACCAGGTTTTAAATTTATTTATGGTTCCTACAATATTTCTTTTACTTCTGCCTTGGGGCAATCATGTTATCTCATTGTAGACTTGTTCTACCACAGGGGCTCCCGTATAGAACTTTCTTTTTTTTTTTTTTTTTTTTTTTTTGAGACGGAGTCTCGCTCTGTCACCCGGACTGGAGTGCAGTGGCCAGATCTCAGCTCACTGCAAGCTCCGCCTCCCGGGTTCACGCCATTCTCCTGCCTCAGCCTCCCGAGTAGCTGGGACTACAGGCGCCGCCACCTCGCCCGGCTAGTTTTTTTATTTTTAGTAGAGACGGGGTTTCACCGTGTTAGCCAGGATGGTCTCGATCTCCTGACCTCGTGATCCGCCCGTCTCGGCCTCCCAAAGTGCTGGGATTACAGGCTTGAGCCACCGCGCCCGGCCAGAACTTTCTTAATTGAGACAGCTTCTTGCACTTTCCAGTTAGATCTTATAGTATGGGGTCAAAAGGGTAGACATCTGAGAAAACACTTTCTGATTTTTTTTTTTTTTTTTTTTAATTTAAGGTGATACCCATCAGGTCTCCCCATCCTCAATTTTCTGTTTCATACCTGGAGTCTCTAAAACTCCATCCCTGAATAGAATACATCACATCCCCTTATCCCACTCTAGAATTCTTAACTTGCTTCTCATTCATTTGTTAGAATTTATAGATTCTATTCAGCCAAAGGGTAGCAACTGGGTTTACAGACTTTAACAAAAGATCTGATGGCATCTGTAGTATTTACAATATCTTGTGCAGAATATTATAATTCTAGTAGTTTCGGGCCTTGAGACAAGAATAAAAAATGTTATAGGGTACAGCTAGCGATTTCCTCAGGGAGAAAAAAAAAATCCTTTACTGCTAAAGGAAGGAGACCCTGAAGTTACATGGGTAACTTCATGAAGGCATGTTGGCACTTGGAAGACCAACAAATAACTGACTGATAAATGGACAGGGGCTTGGAAATAAAGTTATTAAACAGGATTTTAGTTTTCACAGATTTTGCTCTGTTAGTACTGGCAATCTCCTTTTAATAATTTTTTCATAAAATTATTGTTATGGAATATTAACATACAATATATTAATTTACTAGTATATTAATGTGTTTTATATTAGCATATTAACAATTATTACCCCACATGTAAATGTATAAATGGACATTTAATCTAATATATAAATGTATTTATAATTTTGGTTGCTTTCAACTTTTCACATTCATCTTGATGACCAAAATGGTGTACTATATTTTTAAGTCTGATATAAATCCAAATACAGGTATCTGTACAAATATGTAAGTAAATGTCTTCCCATATTTTTGATAGTTTTCTTAATCTAGGGTCCTAGAATTGCATTTACTAGGCTAAAAGGTATATTTATACAACTTCTGAAAGAATGAGCAACATTATAATCTCACTGAGTTAACTTTCAGGATCAGCTTGAGCTGTAAACTTAAGGTCTTGTGTTTTAAACATTCCGTTTTGAACACGATTATTTCTTTAGGGAAAAAGTAGGTAGTTGTGTAAACCAAAAATAAAATTCTAAGTCCCTTAACCATCAGAATGGATCCCTTCTCTTGACCAAGGGCATTCCAAAATTAACCTGAAAAACTACTTCAGGCCAAGATGGGAAGGCAGGTTTGGCTATGCCTCATTATACCCTCCTCTCTTCTGGAATTCAGAAAAAGCCAACCACCACTCACATCAACACAGACCTTAAGTTTCACAAGAAACAGTTACAATCTATTCTCTCTGAAGCCTGCTATCTGCAGGCCTCATCTGCATCAAGGGTGTTCACTCTTTTGGCTTCCTTGGGCCACACTGGAAGAACAATTGTCTTGGGCCAAACATAAAATACACTATCTGATGAGCTAAAAAAAGAAAAAAAGAAAAGAAAAAAAAAGGAAAAGAAAACAAACAAAACCCCTCATATTTTAAGAAAGTTTTACAAATTTGTGTTGGGATGGATTCAAAGCTGTCACAGGCTGCATGCAGCCAGTGGGCTGTGGGTTGGACAAGTTTGATCTGCATGATAAAATTTTGGTCTCCACAACCCCTTGGGACATCCCAGACCTTCCTTTCTATTGATTCCAGGTTTTTAGATAATAACTCTTTCAAGCAAGTATCAATCAGAAAATCTTTAAAGCTATCTATGACCCGGAAGCCTTGCTTTTTGTCCTGCCTTTCCAGATCGAACCAATCAAATGTGCATCTTCGATGTACTGATTGATATATTATGTCTCCCTAAAATGTATAAAAGCAAGCTGAGCCTTGGACACATGTGGCCAGGACCTCTTGAGGCTGTGTCATGGATGCATCCTTAACCTTGGCAAAATAGATTTTCTAAGTTGATTTGAGACCTGTCTCAGATATTTTTGGGCTCACAGTTAACTGAAAGATACTGATAATTAGGCCCTTAACATACAAGTGGACAATCAGGAATTTAAATTGGCCTTTAGGAAAACAGTCTAGTCTGGTTAAGCCCCAGGGCTCTTAGGCCAGACCCAGGGTTGACTTCCCCACTCAGCCACGGACTGGACTATACAGCCTCAGGCAAGTCACTTGATCTCTCAGTTGCTCAGTTTCCTTGTCTGTTAAATAAGGATAACAGTATCTACACGGCTCTGAAAGCTTAATGAGTTTATACTGTTAAAACACTTAGATTAGTGCCTGGCACACAGTTAAGAGCTTAAGAAATGCTAAATGCCTATAAATTATATCTTGCCACCTGTCCTCTAACCTAATTTTAAATTAATTTCTTAACACATACCCTCCTGGAATGTCAATTTTATATGAAAATTCTGGGAAAGCTCTTTTAACATCAAACGAAACATGAGTTTAATGCAAATTTTTCATAAACAAAAGACTTCAAAGAAATTACTACGGGATGCACCGGGACCCTAGTACCCACATCCTAGGAAAAATATACTACATATTTCTGGAAAAGTTTGAGAAATAGTATATCATGTACCACACAGGTATATGGTTTCCTAAGACAACAGGTAAGTATTTTGAACTCACTCGCAGGCTCACAGACCACCTGGACTCCTGCACTGGGATGCTACCCCTGATTCTCTTTGGGTACCCCTCCTCACTACAAAATTACCTCTCAGTCTCTTATCAACTTTATAATAGTTGCGATTTCCTCATGCATCCCAGATAAGTATGAAGGATTTCAGCAAATTAGCCTGGTGACGCCCTGCCTTTGTATTTTTCTTTTACTATTTTTGTAAAAGAAAAAAAAGAAGGCCGGGCGCGGTGGCTCAAGCCTGTAATCCCAGCACTTTGGGAGGCCGAGACGGGCGGATCACGAGGTCAAGAGATCGAGACCATCCTGGCTAACACAGTGAAACCCCGTCTCTACTAAAACATACAAAAAACTAGCCGGGCGAGGTGGTGGGCGCCTGTAGTCCCAGCTACTCGGGAGGCTGAGGCAGGAGAATGGCGTAAACCTGGGAGGCGGAGCTTGCAGTGAGCCGAGATCCGGCCACTGCGCTCCAGCCTGGGCGACAGAGCGAGACTCCGTCTCAAAAAAAAAAAAAAAAAAAAAAAAAAAAAAAAAAAAAAAAAGAAAAAAAAGAAAAACTCAGGACCTCTCCCAACTTTCTTACACAAAAGGGAAAGTAGTTAAGCCCAGAGGCCAAGTGACTGCAACACCCTCTTCCAAATGAATGGTTGTTACTAGCACAATGCTTCAGCCAAATCCCCAAGGAAAGATAAAAAGACTCAGCCATCTGCGAAGGACTACCCCCACAGATCATTCCTAAGTCAATTATTTGCTGGTTTCCCATAAACAAGGGGATGCCAACTGTAACTTAGGTCTACAACCTAAGTCTAGTTCCTAAAACTAAAGTCTAAAGTATAAATAGACCGCGTGCGGTGGTTCACGCCTGTAATCCCAGCACTTTGGGAGGCTGAAGTGGTTCGTTTGAGGTCAGGAGTTCGAAACCAGCCCGGCCAACAAGGCAAAACCCCATCTCTACTAAAAATACAAAAAACAGCCAGATGTGGTGGTGTGCACCTGTAATTCCAGCTACTCAAAGAGGCTGAGTGAGGCAGGAGAATCACCTGAACCCGGGAGGCAGAGGTTGCAGTGAGCTGAGATCACACCTCTGTATACCAGCCTGGGCAACAGGCTGTCTTCTCAAAAAAAAAAAAAAAAAAAGTATAAATAAAAACGTCTTCCCATATTTTGGATAGTTTTCTTAGTCCTGGGTCCTAGAATTGCATTTACTAGTTTAAAAAGTGTGAATATTTTTATGACTTCTGAAAGACTGAGCAACATTACTATCTCATTGAGAAAACGTTTCATTGAGTTTTGAACATGATTATCTCTTTGGGGAAAAAGTAGGTAGTTATGTAAACCAAAAATAAAATTCTAAGCCCCCCAACCAACTGAATGGACCCCTCCTCTCAACAAATGGCATTCCAAAGTTAACCTGAAAAACTAATTCAGGCCTTCCACACTGACAATGTCAATTACAAGCTTATCTTCTCAGGTGCAAAACAAAGTCAAAAACTCCACCTACTCAGAGGCATCTGCATAACTGACTCCCTTTACTCTCAAAATTTTTCTGTTCAACACACTCATGGTATCTTAAAATACAGATTTCTTGGGCACTAACTGAAGTGTCACAGAACTATTTGCCTTACTGCCTCACTGCCCCACCTCCTGAAAACCTCTGGAAAACCAGTCACAGATGTGTCTGTGGCTCATGTTTTTCCCCGGATGCGCCCTGAAGCAGGATTAGTAAACCTTGAGGACTGAGAATTATGCCTCAGTCACTCCGATTGTCATTTCTTATTGGCCTGTATGAATCCTGAGGGCAGAGAAATCCTGGTCATACTTAGCTCACTCCCCCGTGGGACTGGGCGCCTATTTACCAGATTGAGGAAATGTATTTCGGGAAATGTTTTGTTTAGTATCAAACAGGCCAGCTGAGCCGCAGTACCTTCCCGGAAAGAAGCAAACTCGAACAAGGCTCTGGCACTGCCACTTCACGGGGATGGGGACCCGGGCGCGCCCAAGGACCGGTACACGCGTCACAGGCAAGCGGCGACAGAGGACCCAGAACACCACTTTCTCCTGATTGATTTTCGAGCCCAAGTCGGGTTTAATCTTTGCCGTGGCAAAGAGGATCGAAGGTTTTCCAGGCTGGGCGTCTGTCTCCCCCAACACCATCGCCGCCCCGGTAGCCCAGCTGCGCGCCCTACCCCGGCCCTGCGCCGAGACTCTCCTCCCCGCCTCTCACCTGCGGCTGCGGACAACACCCATGGCGCCAAGGTGACGAGCACTAGGGTCGTCGCGCCCAGGAGGGTGACCATCATATGGGAGCCGCCGCAGGTCCCACCAGTCACATCTCCGCGAAAGCGCCACTCCTCTTAGCTTCCTTTGCCCCCTCCTAAGCCACACCGCCCCTCTGCGCACGCGCTGCCCCTCCTAGCTCTCATCGCCCCTCTGCGCACGCGCCTTTCCCTTGGCTCGCACCGCCTCTCCGCGCACGCGCTATTCCTCCGCGCACGCGCTATTCCTCCGCGCACGCGCTATTCCTCCGCGCACGCGCTATTCCTCCGCGCACGCGCTATTCCTCCGCGCACGCGCTATTCCTCCGCGCACGCGCTATTCCTCCGCGCACGCGCTATTCCTCCGCGCACGCCCTATTCCGCCGCGCACGCCCTATTCCGCCGCGCACGCCCTATTCCGCCGCGCACGCGCCTTTCCTCGTAGCTAGCATCTCCTCTCCAAGCTCCCATTGCCCCCTCTAGTTGCACCACGCCTGTGCTCGAGCGCCTTAGAAATGGTAGGCCTCCTGCCTTGTCTTCTTCCAAACTCTTTCCGGTCAGTGGCCGCTCTGGCGCAGTTCACCATCGCATTCCAGGAAGACCCCGCCTCACGGGAGGCCTTGACTTTCACAGGATCGCGGCACACACGTGCGCAGACCCAGCGACCTTGGAGTTCCTGCGTGTCTTCCCCATGTCTGCAGTCGGAGGGCGTGGGTGGGGTCCGGGTCGTGGCCGTGCGCTCTTCGTCCTTGCCCTTCTCCGCCCAGGGCGCTTGCTGACCCTAGAGCCTTGGATAGTGGCGTTGGGAGTCCCCAGCGGCCTGGGAACCAGATGAGGCTGGAAGGAGGAAGTGGCTGAGCGACCAGACTGTTCCTGTGTGCAGAGCGAGAGCGGGACAGAGGCACTCGTTTTCGCGGCGACTTGGCTGAGGGGCGAGATGGTCCCTTGGAGAGAACTGCCACGGGCCCTAGGCTGAGGGGCTCCAGAACAGCGGTCGCTAGGCTTTGGTCGTCGAGCTTTATCCGTAAACAATTCGAGCCCACCGTTCGAATGATTATTTAATTAAATTACTCAGTAATAGATCAAGTGCATTGTGAAAATATGCAAAATAAAATTTAAATGATGAGATAATCAAATAATTGGTTGTTATAACAACCGAGCAATTAATTAGCGATTACATAATTAAATGAATGTAAAGAACAATACAATGGATTTTTTTTTTTTTTTTTTGCTTTTTTTTTTTTTTGAGTCAGAGTCTTGCTGTCTCCCCCGGGCTGGAGTGCAGTGACGCGATCTCGGCTCGCTGCAACCTCTGCCTTCCGGGTTCAAGCGATTCTCCTGCCTCATCTTCCTGAGTGGCTGAGATTACAGCGGTGCGCTATTACGCCTGGCTAGTTTTTGTATTTTTAGTAGAGATGGGGTTTCTGCCCTGTTACCCAGGCTGGTCTGGAACTCCTGACCTCAAGTGATGCCCCCGCCTCCGCCTCCCAAAGTGCTGGGATTGCAGGCGTGAGTCACCACGCCCAGGGGAAATATACCTGTTTTAAAGAGGTATAATTTACGTATCATTAAAGTAACCCAGTTTGAGTGAATAATGATTTTTAGGTAATCTATCCCGTTGTAGATATCGTTTTAAAAACCTTGAATTATTACTTTATGATTCATCGATTTGGGGTTTGATTCTGAGTGTGTCAGTACTTCATTTTAACAACATCAAAGGTGGAAAAACACCCCATGAAGACAGGCCAAATGGAAGAGGAAAAATTCCTGGTTGCGATTACAAAATCATAGTTACTTTAAAAGCCTTTCAAACGACTCTGCATGTTTAGATTAAAATGTCCATTTCCTGCTGCCCAAAAGTTCTTGCAAACTAGTTGGAATAGGATGCATTTTTATATTTAGAACAATGAGCTCAAAATGACTGAAACGTTTCATTAGGTTTTTAAACACATTGGCAATTTCCTCCCCTCCTTTTCTTCCTCCTTTCCTTTCCTAAAATTTTCGTAGTCTTCCCCATCTTAATACAACCTGTTCTGAACATTGAATTGTATTTTAATAAAATTGGATTGTGCTTTAATAAGATTTGCCACAGCTGTGACACCCTGTGGTAAGCACTTTGTGTACTTTAGTTTCAGCTTCTTTGTTATAATAGCTTAAGGATAAGACATGAATTAATTTCCCCTGTGGTACTAGCTCTATGACCTTAACCCAGAACCTCCTTTCTCTCCTTAATTCTAGTCAAAACGGTCCATTAGGGTTTTTCCATACAGCATGTTCTTTTTTACTTTTTTTTTGGCGGGGAGGGGAGAGGGAGTCTTGCTCTGTTGCCCAGGCTGAAGTGTAATGGCATGATCTCGGCTCCCTGCAACCTCTGCCTCCCCAGTTCAAGCGATTCTTCTGCCTTAGCCTCCCAAGCAGCTGGGACTACAGGTGTGCGCCACTGCGCCTGGCTAATTTTTGTATTTTTAGTAGAGATGGGGTTTTGCCATGTTTGCCAGGCTGGTCTTGAGCTCCTGGCCTCAAGTAATCCACCCACCTCAGACTCCCAAAGTGCTGGAATTACAGGAGTGAGCCACCACACCCAGCCCCCCTTTTACTTTTTGCTTGGAAATAATTTCAAATTATAGACAAGTTGCAAAAATAGTAAGATAACTCCCACATCCCCTTTGCCCGGATTCAGCAAATCATTAATATTTTGCCATATCTGCACTCCCTCTTTAAATACACATACAAAGTCATATATGTATGTTACTTATTTTCCTGAACTTCTTTAGCTTTCTTTAATCCAGAGTAATTCCCTGGCCATTGTCTTTCATGTCATGGACATTTTTTTGGTTTGGGGATTTTTGTTTTTCTTTTTTGAAAAACACAGGCCAACTATTTTATAGAATGCTTCTCCAATTTGCACTTGTCTGATGGTTTCTCCTGATTAAGTTCAGATTATGCGTACCGGGCTGTAATTCAACATAAATTGTGTACTATCCTCAGTCCATTCACAGGCACATTAAGTTTGTTGGTCCCTCATCTGTGATGTTAATTTTGATTATGTATCAAAGTATTATAGTCCCCATTGTATAGTTACTATTCTGCCCCCCATAAACCTCCACCACCCTACCTCCTGCAGCTAATTGGTGGGAAGACACTCGGAGATCCTGCAAATATTCTGCTGTTCATCAAACTTTTTTCTAGAATTAACATCCATTAATCATCCTTGCCTGAACTGTCCTACCTGTGACAGTTACGAAATGGTAGCTTTTCAACCCTGACCCTCTCACTACAAATATTAGTTGACACATTTTAAGAAAGAGCTTTTCTTTCTTTCCATTTATTTTTATTTATTTATTTATTTATTTATTTATTTATTTTTATTTATTTATTTTTTTTTTTTGAGACGGAGCTTCACTCTTGTTGCCCAGGTTGGAGTGCAATGGCGCCATCTCGGCTCACCTCAACCTTTGCCTCCTGGGTTCAAGCAATTCTCCTGCCTCAGCCTCCCAAGTAGCTGGGATTACAGGCATGCGCCACCACACCAGGCTAATTGTGTATTTTTAGTAGAGACGGGGTTTCTCCATGTTGGTTAGGCTGGTCTCGAATTCCTTGACTCAGGTGATCCGCCCGCCTCGACCTCCCACAGTGGTGGGATTACAGGTGTGAGCCACTGCGCCTGACCTCCATTTATTATTGTTATTATTTTTTGAGACGGAGTTTTGCTCATTGCCCAGGCTGGAGGGCAGTGGTGTGATCTCGACTCACTGCAACTGCCTCCCGGGTTCAAGTATTTCTCCTGCCTCAGCCTCCTGAGTAGCTGGGATTACAGGCGCCTGCCACCATGCCTGGCTAATTTTTTAGTAGAGACGGGGTTTCACCGTATTGGGCAGGCTGGTTTCAAACTCCTGACCTCAGGTGATCGGCCCGCCTTGGCCTCCCAAAGTGCTGGGATGACAGGCGTGAGCCACTGCGCCCGGTCTCCATTTATTATTAGTATAGACTCAAAGATTCTTATTTTATTTCGTTGGTTATAGTTAATTGCTATCTTTATTTAAATTTTTAAAATTAACATACAACTTTTAGAGGAGTGTTAGGTTTACAGTATGGAGAGTTCTTATATACCCCCTCATCCCAAGCCTGCTTTCAGTTTCCCGTTAACATTTTGCATTGGGGTGGTACATTTCTCACAGCTGATGAACCTATACTGATACATTATTATTAACTAAAGTCCAGAGTTTACCTAAGAGTTCTCTCTTGGTGTTGTACATTCTATGGGTTTTTACAATGTATAATTGTTACTGGTAGAAGACATCCCAGTTACCTGCACAGCGAATTCAACTGAGGGGCATAAAGGCAGAAAAAGAGACTGAGGCAAGTTTCAGAGCAGGAGTGGAAGTTTATTTAAAAAGACTTTAGAACAGGAAAGAAAGGAAAGTACTCTTGGAAGAGACCCAAGCGGGCAACCTGAAGGACAAGTGCAGTGTTTAACTGTGATTCTAGGACTCACATGCCGGTCCACTTCTGTGGTTTTGCATCCCTTTCCCACGATTCTTCCCTTAGGGTGGGCTGTCCGCATGCACAGTGCCCTTCTTACGCTTGGGAGGTGAACAGGTACATTGTGTTTAGGAAGTCGTGCACATGCCCATCTGAGGATTTCTTCCCTTTTCCGATGGAGTGCCCCCGGAAGGTCATACTCCGCCATTTTGTCTCTTAATGTGCCTGCACAGGGTCACTCACCAAATACCGGAGATATTGGTGGAAACTCTTTTTGCTTCTCCCTGGCGCCTACATTCAATTAACACTCTAATGTAATAGCTGTGGACCATCAGGAGATAATTTGGCACTGGGTGCTGAATTATTTTTAGAGAGGCAATGTGATTGTTGAACCTGACATTCCTGTGGGTGGGGGAAGAGCCCTCTCCTGCCCCTCTCATGCCTAACCACCTGCAACATAATGTCATGTATCTACCATTACAGCATCATACAGAGGCATTTCGCTGCCCTGAATATCTCTTGTGCTCTACCAATTCACCCTCATTTATTTTAATGCTCAAATTGTCCCAGATTTGGCCGGTGGCAGTCACTTCAAGCTGACTCTTGATCCTTTTGCTAATACGCTTATAATTTTTTCTAATACTTCTTTACTTTCTAGCACAAGATGTTCCCAGTTCCTCTTACATTTTTCCTGCTCAGCTCTAAAATCAGCCATTTCTTCAAGGGGCCCTGTTTTTTTTTGTTGTTGTTTGTTTGTTTGTTTTGTTTTTTATTGGGGAATGGTATTTAGAAACCAATATATAGGCACTAAAACTTTTTCTTTTACTTAAGGAAGTAAATTACTGTTGAGTATATATTTTATCTTTCCCTTTTTGGCTAACAAAGGAAAAGTTCCTTATGTGTTTCACTTTTTGGAAAAAGACATGTTAGAAACATCTGTGCTTTAGAGCATGTTTCCATATGATTACATGGCAGATTTCCCACACTGAGATTGAACTCTTGTTTCTTCACATCTTCAGCCGTATTTGCTATACATGGTCCAACACTATTGCTGACTAAGGAATGTATTTTAGTTTGTCATCATACTGTAAAAAGAAGAACAAGGGGCATGTGGCTTTTTGTCTTTTGCTATTAAGAATCCCCAAAGCAGTTTCTAAACACTGTCACCAACTATGAAATTTTGTAAAGAACTAAAGCGAATGAGTATCATATGACTTTAAACAGTTTTGAAAAGAAATTGTGGGGGTTTGCTTTTCTGGAAAATGTCTTCCTAATGTGATGGTTTCATACGGTGATTAGCTAGTATGTCAAGGCTGCTGTTACCTTATTCACTTGTGTATTAATAATGCTATCTTTAATTTCCAATTTATTTGCAAGAACATTGTCGCATCTATTTTGTGAGCATTAATTTAGTTAAAACTAGCTAACAACCTGTAAACACACATCAGGCCAAGTAAATGGCTAGACATAGTCACCAACTCCAAAAGTGTACGAGTAGAAGCATCGCTGCACGTTTCCACCTTGTGAGTTTCTCACTGTGTTCTCAAGTGTGTCACACATCACTGAATGTGACATGTGATCCTCTGGCATTTGGACCAAGTGAAGGTGCTTGTGCTGGATTATATATCAAATATCAAAAGCTTAATTTAAATTATTATTTAAAAATGTAAATAGAATTTCATTGCACTTCAGTGGACCCTGTATTCCAACACAAACCCCTAGGGTAGGTGCACCCTGGATTAGAAATTACTGTTTTAGAACTTTCCAGAAGAATAAATTTACTTCTTTCTGGTAGGAGAGGTTGGTAGATGAAACGAGAAGAATCCTAGCTGAGTAGTAGCCCAGTGGCACAGACTTTGAGGGTGTACAAACACTAGCTCCAGGATGCTCAGGAAGGAATCTGAGCAGTTCTTCTCTGGAATCTCCAGAATGTTTTTCTCCTTGGTGCTTTATGATCTTACACCTTTCCTCATCCCAGTAGGTAGGCAATTCAGTAAAAGATAGTAGTGAAGCTGGCACAATGGCTCACACCTGTAATCCCAGCACTTTGAGAGGCTGCAGCAAGAGGATCACTTGAGCCCAGGAGTTTGAGACCAGCCTGGACAACAAAGTGAGACCCCCATATCTGCAAAAAATACAAACAATTAGCTGGATGAGGTGGCAGAAGCCTGTGGTCCTAGCTACTCAGGAGGTTGAGCCGGGAGAATTGCTTGAACCCCAGGAAGTCAAGGCTACAATGAGCCATGATCACACCACTGCACTCTAGCCTGGGTGAGAGAGGGAGATGCTATTTCAAAATAGTGATGATGATGATGAAGCAAACAGTGGGAACACTAAACTAGTTTAGTGGCGAGGGATATAGATTGCAGCAGGTAACCTGGAGTAAGAGATGTTCAAGGGGAGGCAGAGTATAAGTAGGAGATAGGAAGAGAAGAGGGATACATCATTCTAAACAACGGGAACAGCATATTTGAAGGTCTCATCTGTGTTCACATAGCTTGAGGAAAGATTGAGTGTGGCTGCATGCTCACTGCATACCGAGAAAGAAAGATGTCTGTTTTTAAGCAGTAACATGGAAGACAGCCATACAGCTATATGCCTTTTCAAATGCTAACTAAGTATCTCTTAAACAGAGACTGGCCTACTGGTTAAGAGTCTGAGTTCTGAAGTTGACTTAGGTTGATATCCCAGCTCCATCACTCCGGGATCTTGGGCAAGTTACTTAATCTTTATTCCTGTTTCCTTGTTGGGACTATAACAATACCTATATCATAGTGCTGTGATTAATTTTTAATCACTTAATGCACATCAAGAGCTTAGTTTAGTGTCTGGCACGTTGTGCTCATAACTTTGGCTATATTTCCCTGACCATTGTGGTTATTGTTTTTCCTACTTCAGGAGGGCTTAGAGGGAAAATCTAGTTTTTCTGGAGAAAACCTGAAGGATCAAATAGCCCAGTGATCAAAACTTCATAGTCTGCAACCTCAATTGAGCTGAAATTAAAAACCTGCACTCACTTCAAATCTCTACCCTACAACTTTTCTTCTCATTTTCAACAGATGTTCCTCCACCCAACTCCTACTTTCTTGGAAAATACAGTTAACAGATCAGGTTTCAGGTCTCCATCACCACAACTTCAAACTCACCTGCACCTGCCTCCTTTCTGTCTTTCCCTGTCATTGGAAAGACATCCTTCTTTCAGTCAAATTAAAATCTCTCTGTCTGGTTCTGTAAGCCACCCCTTCATAGGGATGGCTTTCCATTGATTATTTTTACCTTTTTTCATGACTTTATCTCCTCTCTTTAGTTTCTTCTCATTAACAGTTAAACATTCTCAAGTCTCTCCCAATTTAAAAAGGCATATATGCTGCATTCATTCCAGAAGCTGTCTTTCCTGTTGTTATTTGCAGCCAAATCTATCTACATTTGTCCACAACTATCTTTGTTTTCTCACTTCTTATGTATTCCTCGGCCCACTACGTTTATTTTTCTGTCCCAATCATTTTGCTTACTCTGTTCTCACCAAGATCATCAGTTAATTTCTAGTATTCAGATCTACTAGATATTTTATAGCCTTGATTTTACTTGACTTCTCCATAGCATTTGGCATCTATCATTCCCCATGCTCTTCTTCTCGTGGTTGCATACATGTTTGCTGTTGCATCTGCCTTTCTGGCCATTCTTCTCAATCTCCAGGACAACCCACTCCACTGCTTGTGACTTAAATATTAGTGTGCCTCACTGCTTTGCCCTAACTCACCTTCTCTTCTCATCTTCTGTAATGGTCTCTTTCCCTTCTGTGAGTTCACTGACTGTCATTTATGCTCATGGCTCCCAAATTGGTCTTCAGCCTAGATTTCTTTCCTGATATCCAGATTTTACATCTTTTTTTATTATTTATTTATTTATTTATTTATTTATTTATTTATTTATTTATTTTTTTGAGACAGAGTCTCACTCTGTCGTCCAGGCTGGAGTGCAGTGGCGCCATCTTGGCTCACTGCAAGCTCTGCCTCCTGGGTTCAAGCCATTCTCCTGCCTCAGCCTCCGGAGTAGCTGGGACTACAGGTGCCCATCATCACACCCAGCTAGTTTTTTTTAGTTTTAGTAGAGACAGGGTTTCACCAGGTTAGCCAGGATGGTCTCGACCTCCTGACCTCGTGATCCACCCGCTTCGGTCTCCCAAAGTGCTGGGATTATAGGTGTGAGCCACCATGCCTGGCCTCCAGATTTCATCCATACCAGAGTATTGGAAAGAGGAGGAGGAGCTTTTATTTCCCTAATGATTCTGCTCCTCATTTGAGGAGTCTGGCTCCATCCCAAAATTTTGTGCGTGATCTTTCAGTCCTGACCACAGAAATTACAAAGCTTTGTCTGCCAAACCTCATGGGGAGAAACTGCCCTCCCCATACCAGACTTGCATGTGCACTACAGTGCACTGAATTTTTCTAGAAGGATTTGTGGTTAAGGACTCAGCTTTCCCACCTCCCATACCACCTCTGGCCAGCCCTGCTCATAAGCATATCTGCATTCCCAGCCATTCTGTAGGGGAAAAGGGACCACTGGGGTGCTGGTGCCTCTTTTTGCTTCTTGCTTGCAGTTAGTGAATAAAGGCTTGATTGTTATTTTCAGTTCAGCTCATTGTCCTAAATACTACCTGGATACCTGATTGCTTGACACCATTCGGTGGACTCTTTCTGTTTGAGGACTTGTGTCTCTCTAGCTGAAGAAACTTTTCTTGTGTTATTTTTGTGGCTGGGGTTTGGTGAACTTCTTGGATCAATGGGTTTATAGTTTTCATCAAGTTTGGAAAACTGTTGACCATTCTTTCAATTTTTTTCTTGTCCTCTCTTTACTCTTCTTCAGAATATACATATATTAGACTCCTTAAAGTTGTGTCTGATGCGATTCTTTCATTTTTTCTTGTCCTTTCCCGTGTCTTTCATTTTGAATAGTTTCTATCACGATGTCTTCAGTTGCACTGCTCTTTTCTTCTATAGTGTCTAATCAGCTATTAATCTGAATTCAGCATGTTTTCATCTCAGACATTGTATCTCTAGAAGTTGGATTTGGTCTTTTAAAAATATATTAAAAATATATTTCATGTCTCTCTTTAATATACTAATGCTTTCCTCCATCTCCTTGAACATATGAAATATGGTTTCAATAACTGTTTTAATGTCCCAATCTACTAATTCTGTCTACTGTTTCTATTGATTTACTTTTCATCTTGTTAAATTAAATTTAGCCTAGGCCGGGGCCGGGCGCGGTGGCTCAAGCCTGTAATCCCAGCACTTTGGGAGGCCGAGGCGGGCGGATCACGAGGTCAGGAGATCAAGACCATCCTGGCTAACACGGTGAAACCCCGTCTCTACTAAAAATACAAAAAAATTAGCCGGGCGTGGCGGCGGCGCCTGTAGTCCCAGCTACTCCGGAGGCTGAGGCGGGAGAATGGCGTGAACCCGGGAGGCGGAGCTTGCACTGAGCTGAGATCCGGCCACTGCACTCCAGCCTGGGCGACAGAGCGAGACTCCGTCTCAAAAAATAAAAAATAAAATAAATTTAGCCTAAAGCTGCCTCTTTACATATTTTAAGTTTGGCCTAAAGGCTTCCTTGTACGTTATGAACTGTAGCCTACCTAGATGTGTAAACAGACTGTAACTTGCTCTTGTAACAAGTAGCAGTGTCTCAGCCAATCACAGCAACTGAATTTTGGCCAGTCACAGGTGGCCAGCTGTTTAAGCCAGATTTAATAAGGCAACAAAGCAGCTGTGACCAATCCAGCTATTTCTGTATCTCAATTCTGTTTTCTGTACATCAGTTTCCTTTTTCTGTTTAAAAATGTTATTGACCATGTGGCAGCCCCGAAGTTGCTCTGAACCTATTCTGGGGGCTGCCCAATTAATGAATTGTTCTTTGCTAAATTAAACTCTATGGAATTTAATTAGTTTAATTAAAAAAAACTCTCATTCATTATGGGTTGTATTTTCCTACCTTTTTGCCTGTCTAGTAATTTTTTATTGGGTGCCAGACATTATACATTTTACATTACTGGGTGCTGGATATTTCTTTATTCCTATAAATATTGCTTGAGTTTTATTCTGGGATCCAGTTAAGCTACTTGGAAATGGTTTGGTACTTTTGAGGCTTGCTTTTGTCAGAGGGGACCAGAGAAGTGTTTGGTGTAAAAGTACATTTGCCCCACTATTGAAGTAACAGCCCCCTGAGTATGCTACCTGATGCTTCATGAATTACGAGGTTTTCCACGCTAGTTGGAAACTATTTTCAGCCCAGCATGAACCTTGGGGATTTATCCCTTTGCTTTTTTGTGCGATTCTTTCCCTGGCCTCAAGTTTCCTTACTATACATTGTCTGATCAGTAATTAGCCTAATACTCTTTGCAGCTCTGTGGAGCTTTTTCTGTGTGTGCAGCTGTCTCTTATCTGGTTCTCTGCTCTATGAAATCTAGCTGCTGTGGCCTCCTTGGACTCCTAGCTGCATTTCCTTGACCCCCAGGGATATGGAGTCCTTCTCTCTATGCTGAGGCCTGGAAATTCTCTCCAGTAAGTCAGCTTGGGCAATTGTAGAGCTCATCGCAATTGTTTCTCTTCTCTCAGGGATCACTGTCCTGAGTTTTTTATTGTCAAATATCTAAAAATATGTATTTTAAATCTTTTGTGCTGTTTTGGCTGTTTATTTATAGTTTAAGGCAAAAGAGTAAATCTGCTCCCTGTTACTCCATCATGGCCAGAAGCAGAAGTCTCATCCTTGCACTGTGTTTTAATACTTCCTCCCTTCCATTTTCTTTCTTCTTTCTTAAACTCCTATTAGAAAATTGTACTTCCTGGATTGACCCTTAAGGTCTCCTAATATGTTCCTCTAGTTTTTAACTCTTTATATTTTTGTCCTTCGTTCCGGAAGATTTACTTGATTTCTAATGAATTATTTATTTCTATAATTATGTGTTTAATTTTTAAAAGCATTTCTTTATTCTGATTTTTTAATATGTAGCATCATGATCTTACTTTATGGATGCACTAATGTGGGATCTTTTGGAATTTGGGTTTCTGTGACATTCTCTTCTGTTCCAATATTCCATTTCTTTAAGAGTCAATTTGTTCTGTTTGTCCTTTTCTTTTATTTTTCTCATTGTCTGGCAATCTTTGGGTATTTTTTTTTATATATATATATTTTAAAGGAGACAGCAGGTTGATTTTTTTTTTTAAGTAGCTAGTATTAACAGAGTCTTTCCCAAGAAAATGAAGGCATGGGTTTTTGAGGCAGAACTTATCTCTGGAAGCATCCCTGTAGGGTAAGTAGGTAAGTAGGGTATGAGACATTGCAAGATTGTGGACAGCAACTGCCAGAATGCTGAACTCTTTACTTTGGCCTGCTGAAGAGTGCAGTAATATTGCCAGGGTGGTTAATTCAATTAAGAAGAACGGATCTATAATTTTTTGCCTAAGGGTGACTTAGACAAATGCCTGACTGCCTCAGGAAGGGGAGAGTCAGGCAGCAGAGGAGTGTGGGAAGCTTTTTACCACTGCTATTCTGTTGACTGACTTTTAATTAACCCATTAGTGTTTGGACCTCCTCCTTTTCTTTCCACCTTCCTGCTATACCTAAGTCAAGACCAGCGGCCTTTAGATATTTTTTATTACATAATTCCAATAGAAAAACAACAACAACATTGATCATGCATTCCCAATAGATGTATTGTTATTTATCTATAAGTTAAATACACGTATTACTGCACATATTTTTATGCACATCATAAATCACATGCAAAATAAACATTTGAAAAGGATGCCTTTTATAGACATTAGAAAAAGGATTTTAAAAGCTTTTTATGACATGGGGTCTTGCTCTGTTGCCCAGGCTGGAGTGCAGTAATGTGATCATAGCTCATGCAGCCTTGAACTCCTGGGCTCAAGGAATCCTCTCACCTCAGCTTCTTTTTTTTTTTGAGAGGGAGTCTCTCTGTCAACCAAGCTGGAGTGCAGTGGCACAATCTCAGCTCACTGTCTCCCAGGTTCAAGTGATTCTCATGCCTCAGCCTCCTGAGTGTCTGGGATTACAGGTGGACACCACCATCCTCAGCTAATTTTTGTATTTTTAGTAGTGACAGAATTTCCCCATGTTGGTCAGGCTGGTCACAAACACCTGACCTCAAGTGATCCACCTGTCTCAGCCTCCCAAAGTGGTGGGATTACAGGTATGAGCCATCGCTCCTGGCCCTACCTCAGCCTCTTAAGTAGCTGAGATTACAGGCATGAACCACTGTGCCTGGCTTAAAACCTTTTTAAAAATATTTGAAAAATAAAAGTCTTAATATTTGCTCTCACACCATGTTTACTGGTCTCGAGCCCCTGAGACATCTGGTCTGTTCACATCTCTGCCTTCCTGATCACCTTTCTGCTCCCATGAAACCTACCTACTCAGAGTGCTCTCACTTGTTGCTTTCTCCCTTATTTGTGTACCATGTTCATGGAAAGCCCTTATATGGAAATTAATGGAAAACTGTCTCTGTACCACAGAGAAGATAAAGGGAGATATCCCATTGCTAGCTCTGGAAGAATTTTAAGCTTAAATCTGTCCATGAGTGGATGACATGGCTTTTTTACAGGGCTACTGTGGGTCACACAAGTCCTGTAGAGCACCTGTTGTAATGCCAATGACAGTGTCAGTTTTTTCTAAGTAAAATTTCTTCACATGAAAGAGAGACAAAATCCTGGAAATGTAACACAATGCAGCAGTTATTTAAAGCCAAGTTCAGTGCCTTCTGAGTAGGATGCATCTTACTAAACATATATTTGAGAGACTATAACATACTAGACACAGAAGAGAGGACAATGAACAAGATAGACATGGTATCTGTATTAGTCTGCTCAGGCCGCAGTAACAAAATACTACAGACTCTGTGGCTTAAACAACAGAAATTTATTTTCTCACAGTTCTGCAGGGTGAGAAGTCCAAGATTAAGGTTCTGGCTCATTTGGTTCCCGGTGAGGCCATTCTTCCTGCTCACAGATGGCTACATTCTTACTGTGTCCTCATATGGTGGAGAGAACAAGCTCTCTGCTGTTTCTTCCTATAAGGACACTAATCTCATCGATTCAGGGCCCCACCCTTATGACCTCATTTAACCTTAATTACCTGCTGTAGGCCCTACTTCAAATACAGTCACATTGGGGATTAGGGCTTCAACATGTGAATTTTGGGGGTACACAATTCAGTTGGTAACATTACCTGTCCTCATGAAGTCCACTACAAAACACATATATTAATAAGCAATGACACATGTAATGAGAATGAAACGTAGTAAAGGTAGTAACTCATCTGGAGGACTTAGAGTAAACTGTTATTCTCTGTATACTTTTTGGCATGCAGAAAGCGTACATAAGCAATACACGAAAGCAATGTTTGCAATACACGAAAGCAACGTTTAGGAAAGAGTAAAGCTGCAGAGATAAACCTGTGGCTTTTTTTTTTTTTTTTTTTTTTGAGACAGAGTCTCGCTCTGTCGCCCAGGCTGGAGTGCAGTGGCCGGTTCTCAGCTCACTGCAAGCTCCGCCTCCCGGGTTTATGCCATTCTCCTGCCTCAGCCTCCGAGTAGCTGGGACTACAGGCGCCCGCCACCTCGCCCGGCTAGTTTTTTGTATTTTTTAGTAGAGACGGGGTTTCACCGTGTTAGCCAGGATGGTCTCGATCTCCTGACCTCGTGATCCGCCCGTCTCGGCCTCCCAAAGTGCTGGGATTACAGGCTTGAGCCACCGCGCCCGGCCAAACCTGTGGCTTTTGACTTGAAGATAAACCATTTACATTTTATGCAGGTCACAATGTTTTTGTTTGTTTTTAGTTCAAAAAGCACTTAAAATCTTGAGCGTCATAACTGATGTCTTGTTTAGCAGTATACATTGTTTATCAGTGAGAGGTAATAAAAGGTTATGAACCCACAATAGCAGGTTCTTCTGACTTCTCAGTGCAACTGCTAAGACCATAGAATTGTGAGTGTTGGTCATAGGGAGGCAGTGAAGAGCAACTGAAACAAGTGTAAACACTTTCTTATCTCCTTGTGATTATTTGGGAAACTTCTCTGCTGTTTCAGAAAAAAGTCAAAATAAAACACCATCCCAAGCAGGGACTGAGTCCCCATTTGTCAGTCCTAGGGCCTGGATCACACACTGTCCTCTGATCTTGCATATACTGGTGTTATTGGTGATCCATCCACGACCCTTTGAATCTTTCTTACGTGTCTATGTACATCAGCCAACATCTCCTAATGATGAACACCTGCGCTTTGGTTGGATGCGAGCCAGAAGTGGCAGATTTGTCTCTGGGACCGTTAAACCACAAACGTGCAAGGGCAACTGGAGTGCAGGTTCCAGGGGTCATAAAGAACCTCTTCAGCTGACGTTGGGGTTTCAGATCCACTTATCTCTACTGCAATGGGGTACTTTTCTCCTCCTGCAAAAATAGAAAGTCACAACACAGAAAACTGCAAATTTTGTACTAAATTAACAACTTATGCACCATTAAAGGCAATGGTTTGCCAACTTTCATGTTTATTGGAGTCACCTAAGGACCTGTTATAACGTAGATGAAAATACGGACCTCTCCCTCACAGTTGTTGAGCCAGTAGGTCTGAGGTGGGGCTGGAGAGTTGCATTCCTAAGCTTCCACGTGGTGCTGATGCTGCTGGTGCTTCCACTTTGAGAGCCATTGCTTTAAAGAATCTTGATGTTCTTCTTACCTGTAGCTTAGATGATTATATTTCCTATAGTCTCTGTTCTTTTCATGGGATCTTCACATACAATATACTATATACAGTTTTCCATGTGATTGTATTGTATCTACTTGACTGTCAAAGTTTCTTATTGGTGACGGTAGGACATTTAGAATTTTCTACTTCTATGGATGTCCTCATCAGCAGTTGTCCACGTTAGCAGTTCTCATACCTAGTAATAAAATATTAACTTACTTCATATAATTTTAAAAACAACAATCTCATGCTTTTCAGATATAACAATTAATATATGCAAATATATTGCAAACAGAGTACAGTTACTCTCAAAAGTTGTGAAGTTTAGAATGTTCCAGGACACTTTAACATCCATGAAGTGATTCACTTTGAAGCAGAAGCTCCTATCTGTCCTTTATTCTGATATGTTGGCATCGTGTTTTCCAGAGTGAAGAGCAAGGTTCCCTTGGGAATTTGTGGGCCAAAGTGTTTCTGAGAAGTGGAAAAATCGATGCCAGAGAGCTGTGAAGAAAGGAAAAGGAAGCCATTAGCTGAGAGGGCATAGCACATATGGATACATAATTTCTGGGAATCTGAAAGATGGGAAATCCTGGAATACAATGCAGCTATCAGTGAAAGGAACATAGAAGACCTGAACTCTGGGCCTGAGTCAGCCGTGGATTTACTGAAAGATCCTGGGCATTCATTCATTCATTCATACATCCAGGCATTCAACAAATAGATCTTGAGCCACCTATTAAGCACTGAGCACTGTTCTAAGGGCTGGGGATCCAGGAGTGAATGAAATACACAATGTTTCTGCTCTCCTGGAGCCTACAATCTAGTGTGGATGAGGACAAATGTGTGAACAAAAAATATTTGTTGAATTGTATTGAAATATTATGACGTCAAGTAATGCTACATGCTATGAACAAAAAGAAAGAGGAACAAGAGACAGCGAGGGAGAGGACCTCTCTGAGGAGGAGACACTGGATGCAATGACACAAGGAGAGGGCTGTGTAAATAGGTGTTCCAGGCTTAGGGAAGAGCATATGCACAGGTTCCGGGACAGATGTGTCTCTGCCACATCCCAGGCTGTTCCATGTAAGGGCCCTATATGCAAAAAGGCCTCCAAATGCCAAAGGAGCTGAGAAATGGAAGAACAAGGCAGACAAATTCAGTTTGTTGGTGAAGGGTGGTTTCTTGGGGAACTCACAGACAGAAGCATGGTCTTGGGCAGCTGCAAGACAGAGGGATTTCCCATGGTTACCCTCAGACTCAGAGATTATATACTAGAGGGAGGGAGGGTACATATTCCAAAGAGACAATGAAAGGCTACTGTCCAGAACAGACAAGACTGCTACTGTGTGTCATAGCCTGTATAGCCTGTACTTGGTGTGATAGTATTATGGTTGCTTTGAACTCAAGGCTGGATTTGTAGTGAGTACATGTTCTTACATTAAGGACAGTAAACAAAGTAGGACTCAGGAGGGCTTCAGGGACTGGGGTGAATCAGAAGTCAACATGGTGGATTAGCATCCAAGATGCAGTCACGTTTGCCTCCACACAAGCACAGCAAGGAGGCTGAGCCCCTGCAGAATGAGGAGAGAGGGGGTGCAGAGGAATGGAGGCCAAGGGAGTAGTCAGTGGGGCCTGCAGCCTCTGGCAAGGATTTGAGCTTTATTCTGGGCCAGATAGGAAGCCATGGTGGAGATTTTAGCAGAGGAATGTCTAAATTAGGGAAAGAAGAAGTGGAAGGTTACCAGGCGCTTAGCTCCCTCCTGGCTCCCACAGACTGCTAGACTTACCCAATTTTAATAATTTTTACACACTGAAGGGAACCCACACTAAATTGTTGTTTTTAAACAGCTGTTGTTTGGCTGGGTGTGGTGACTCACAGCATTTTGGAAAGTCAAGAAGATTGCTTGAGCCCAGGAGTTCAAGACCAGCCTGGGCAACAAAGTGAGACCCCCATCTCTACAAAAAAAGTTAAAAAATTATCCAGGCATGGTGGCACAAACCTGTAGTCCCAGCTACTTGGAAGGCTGAGGCAGGAGGATCACTGGATCCCAGTGGGGTCCAGGCTGCAGTGAGCCGTGATCACACCACTGCAGTCCGAACAACTCCACCCCCAAAAAACCCCAATGGTGTAAATTCACATTCTGCTCAGATAACTATTATATCAAAAAACTAGAACTTTACAAATTAGGGTTCCTCAAGTATTTAAACAATGATTAAAAATTTAATCAAGTAAACTCTTTCAAACTAAAAATGTAATGAAAATTATAAGCCAAAAAGATATTCAAAAACGGTTTGAACACCTTAAAAATCTGATACATAGTAATATAATAGTTACAAAACTTTTCAGTATAAATCTCCAAAAACCTTTTTATAAAAATGTCAATATTGTGGGTCTAAATTTGCTTTGTCACAATCTCTGTTCTTATATTCCTCTTCTCATACTGCTTCCCTGGATGCTGGAGGCCTTTCATCTGCCCTCCAGATCCATTCTCCTCTGGGCCTTCCCTGCTCCATGTCCTAGGAGACTTCTTTTGATGTATAAAATGCATCAAAAGGCTGGGTGTGGTGGCTCATGCCTGTATTCCCAGCACTTTGGGAGGACGAGGTGGGCAGATCACTTGAGGTCAGAGGTTCGAGACAAGCCTGGCTAACATGGTAAACCCCTTACTCTGCTAAAAATACAAAAATTAGCTGTGTGTGGTCGTGGGCACCTGTAATCCCAGCTACTTGGGAAGTTGAGGCAGGAGAATCAGTTGAACCTGGGATGCAGAGATTGCAGTGAGCCAAGATTGCACCACTGCACACCAGCCTGGCCAACAGGGCAAGACTCCATCTCAAAAACATGAAAATTAAAAAAAAAAAAAAATGCATCAACAGAGTCCTTTACCCTCTGACTTTGGGTGGCTCCCACCAGTGGGAGGCATCAGCTCAAGATCAGAGGGTGGGGGAAAATGAAGTGTGCTCCCTTCCTTCAGGGTCTCCATTAGTGGGCTGTGTGGCTGACCCCTGTGCTCTCCAGGGTAATGGCTCCTCCTTCTCCCCAGGCCTAGAGCTAGTGAGCTTCCCACTATTGCTATTGTATTGTTTTTTGGTTTCTTTTCACCCTGCCTACGCTACTACAATTAGATCCTTCGTTATACCTTTCTCAGTTACTCTGTTGGAATGTGTCATGGGTTTCCCGTTAGGACTCTGACCTACCGATAGATCATGACCTAGGAAGTCAGAGTGACCTTTGCTTACCAGTGTGGGTGATCAATATAGGTTAACAATTGAAGGGCCGGGCGTGGTGGCTTATGCCTGTAATCCCAGCACTTTGAGAGACCGAGGTGGGAAGATTGCTTGAGCTCAGGAGTTTGAGACCCACCTGGGCAACATGGTGAAACTCTGCCTCTACAAAAAAAAAAGAAAAAAAATTAGGCTGTTGTGGTGGTGCATATCTGTAGTTCTGCTACTCCAGAAGCTGAGGTGGGAGGATCACCTGAGCCTGGGGAGGTGGAAGCGGCAGTGAGCTGAGATCGTGCCACTCCAGCCTGGGCGACACAGCAAGACTCTATCTCAAAACAACAACCAAAACAGTTGAAGACTCAGGACCAGGGATAGGAGACGGTACTGTCTCCCACGAGACCATATCCACATAGAAGAGCAGAATAGGCTCTTTACCTTTTTTGGACAGCCTTTGCTCATTATGTAAGGAACTGTGGAGGTTATTGGCTCTAACCAGTCAGTTTTACTTTTTTTGTGCCCTTAGTCTTATGATCTTTAGGAAAATAATGCTATCTGAATGCCTTGATAGTGGAGCATGAGACAAGACAATGACTAATTACATAAGTTTGTGATGCCACCAATAAAAGCCATTTTGTAACTGCTTGTTTGAAGAAGGACCTGGCTTGGTTTAACTGATTATGAAATTGCTGATCAATTCAGTCAACCGAAACAGCAATTTTAGTTCTTCCTGGCCGTTCAGACCTGCAATGGTGAAACCTCTGCTACTCTAGATCTGGCTCTGTGTATACTTGGGAGCTTGGGGACTCACAAAGTGCCCAGGAGAGTGCACATACTCAAAGGTAGGGGCCCTTTCAGGGCAGCCCATTTGGGATCCTTGCCAGCTATCAGGAAAACAGTATCAGTGATGCTCTGTTAGCTGGTGCTGAAGAAAGAACCAGAAGAAAAAGAAACCACAGTTGCACCTTGAGGGCCGGTGTGTACTCTCTGGATGGATATCGGCTGGATCGGCAGTAAAGAATTTACGGCTCAGCAGGCCATGCCAGCATGGCTTGTACTTTGCCGGCTGACCTGGTGTTTGAATTTCCCTGCCTTCAAGCTTTGGCTGTTGCACTGGGCTAGTATCAATCACTTTTTGATGTCTCTTCAGGCTGGGTCCTTTTTTCCTCCAGACTGCTGTGGAAACTAGAAACATAGCAACAATGCCAACATTCCCCCTGGGAGGGCTCTTGTTCAGCCCCCTTCCTGGCCAACAGCGCTGTGCTGTCCCCGCCGTGGCAGAAATGCACATTGTGCTGGGAAGGAGGAGCCAGCCATCTTGCAGACCCTGTTACTGGCTGGTCACCAAGCTGGGCACCTTGCAGCTTTTCTGTCACTGGTTTTCTAGCAGGCTCTGGCACTGCCCCATCAGCCCTCTGCCTTGTCAGGTGGACTCACTTTCTCATTCCCCTAGGCAGCTGCTCCATCCTACTCATTTCCTCCCAAGCCCCTCTCTTCCCTCCCTTTGTTGATGACCTATACTTTGCCAGGAACATAGGAGACACCAGGCTTCCTTAACCCCTGACCCCCTTAGTCAGATCACCTGCCTGTCCCTGGCCTGTGTTCTCTCCAGTGACAACCTCGGGAGTATCCCTCCTCCTGCCAAAGGCCAGAGTGGGGGCTCTAGGTCTGGTTACTTCTCTTGTGTCCTTTCCAGGGACATCAGGCCTTCTCTCATGGGTGTCAGCAATGTGTCTGTCAAGGGCTCCGCTAAGCTGGAGAGAGTGGCTAATTGAAGCAATAAGCCAAAAATGAAAATAACAGAAGCACCTGTAATCCCAGCACTTTGGGAGGCCAAGGTGGCCGGATCACTTGAGGTCAGGAGTTCGACACCAGCCTGGCCAATGTAGTGAAACCCTGTCTTTACTAAAAATACAAAAGTTAGCTAGGTGTGGTGGCACACCACTATAGTCCCAGCTACTCAGGAGGATGAGGCAGGAGAATCGCTTGAACCCAGGAGGTGGAGGTTGAAGTGAACTTAGATTGTGCCACTGTATTCCAGACTGGGCAACAGAGCAAGACTCCATCTAAAAAAAAAAAAAGTGACAGTGAAGCCCTCATCACTCACTGCAGGGGCAGAAGCAAGAGGATCCCACCCTCCCCACAACAGAGCTCCAGCCAAGAGTCAAGTAATCAGCATAGATGTAGGGGTGAAGATCGTCTCTCTGTTGAGGCTTCTGCAGTTTTATGGTTCCAGGAACCAGAGGGAGGGAGAGAGGGGAGGGCCAGGAGTGGGAAAGAACTGAGTCAGAGCGGATAACAATGTCTTCGTGGCTCCCTCTTCCCTACTCCCTGAGAATAAGGAGGCCTTAACTGAGGTGCCTGAAGAAGGCCTTGGGCACAGGTGCGGGGCTGGGAACACAGGTGCATATAAGAGCATGGCTGGCAGGGGCCTGAGACCTTGACCGCAGCTCCCTCCAGGGACTGCAGTGCACCGGCTATGCCAGATCTGGTCTGGAGAGGGAGCCTCCCTGTGAGGCCCGCCTGGTACAGCCTTATAGTTGCCCAGGGTCACCCCTGGGATTCTAACTGGGAGCCGGACTCATTTTCTGCCTACAGGCCTCAGGCGACAGTACACAGTTGTGGTGTAATATCACCCACCTGAAATATCCCCCCTCGACTTTCTTCTTTCCCCTTCCAGGCACTGTCATGCTTCTCTGAGTCCAAAAGCTGTCCTTCTCAAAGGAGCTGGCTGTCTCAGTTTCTCCATACCCTCCCGTTCACTCCTCAATACCCTGAAGTCTAGACTTTATTGTCATCACTCTGCTGCAACAGGTCTTCCCAAGGTCTCTAGGTTAGGCTGGATTCGCTGGAAACACACTCGGGAAGGAAGATTTGCATGTGGGAAATTCATCTGGAAATGCTCTTGGGGACAACACTTGTAAGGAGTGAGGAAAGTAGGACTGGGCAGAGGGAGAAGTTGGAGAAGGATGATGATTCAGAGTTACCTGAAGTTAACGCAAGGGGGCCCAGCCTTGGGGGAACACCCAGCTTCCTTTTCCCTAGAAATGAAAGCAGTCTCCTGCCTGGCGGAGGGGGCGTGACTTACGCCTGATTGGCAGCTCCCTGGATGAGGAGCAGGGAATCGCTGAAAGTCCACCTTGAGCTCCAGCCTCTTGTTTTTAGAACAGTGCCTCACCCCTGTGGTTGTTGGATTGAGGACTCCGATTCCCTGTTCGTTGTTGGCTGGAGGCACCCGCAGGTCCTAGCCATGTGACTTCTTCAATATGGCAGCTTGCTTCATGCAAGTGTGCTGTCCAAGAAGGCAAGAGTCTGCTGGCAAGATGAGAATTACGATGCTACAGAACCTAAGACAGTATCCTGTCACCTGTGTCCCTTTCCATGGGTAGAAGCAGGTCATTGGTACTGTCCACACTCAAGAGGAAGGGATTACCCAAGGGCGTGGCTACCAGGAGGTGGGGATCATGGGTGGCTATCTTAGATGATAGATTCTGGAGCCAGACCATTTGGGTTCAAATCCTGGCTCTGTCACTTTTTACCTGTGTGATCTTAGGTAAGTGATTGAACTTCTCTGTGTCATAGTTTCTTTATCTGAAAAATGGGGCAGATAATAGTATCTGCTTAACAGGGTTACTGTGGGAATTAAATGAAAATGTAAAAGTGCTTAGAACAAGACCTGCACATAGGAAGCAGTAAGTAAGGATGGGCTATCACTCCCACCCCATCAGCTCCATGGGGCGGGTGTGCAATGGAGCCCTCAGGGGCAGTCCAGTAGCAGGCAGGCCCCAGGTAGAGGCCAAGAAGGGCGGGGGGGAATTGCAGCTGGCTTGTGTTTCTTGTTTTTATTGAATTATTCAACCCAATTTAAAGTCTGTCCTTGCCACGACTCCTCCTGCTCAGTGATATTACTCCCACAGCTTTAACCTTCTGGGTATATTTTTTATCACAATCCAACAGCAATAAATTTGACCTCATAAAGTACCAGCCCAATAGTCAGTGACTGTTTAATTAGGAGTTCTGATGGGCATGGAAACAAAGGCATTGTTTGGTGTCTGCTTGATTCAAACAGGAGTGGTGAGGTGGTCAGGAGACAGAACCATGGACCTGACTCAGGGAGAAAAATCTTGTTGAGTCTCTGAGTCTCTAGTCCATAAAACAGACTTTGTTTTTTACTTCCCTTTTGCTTTTTAAGGAAGTTGATTTGCATCAGCATTTTCTGAACTAGAGAGTTCAGGAAATGGGACAGTGAGGCAGCAGGAATAGTCATTCTAAGGTACGTCCCTTGCTGAGAAGAGTAAGCTACTAACTTCCCATAAAATACACCCGAATGACCCTCTGCCCATCTTCTTCCCCATTTTAGGTACTAAGAAGACATTAGAACTGGTCAGGATAAAACAATGGAGCCTTTCTGTGCTGGATTAAGTTTCCTATGGCTGCCGTAACAAATGAACACAAGCTGGATGGTTTAAAACAACAGAAATTGGCCAAGGAATGCAGCCCAGTAGGTTTCAGCCTTACTTTATCCAGCCCCTATTCAAGATGGAGTCACTCTGGTTCAAACACCTTTGAGAATGGCACCAGCAGATTGAGTGTCTGGTGGGGGCCTGTCTTCATAGGTGGCGCCTTCTCTGTGTTCTCACATGTTGGAAGAGATGGGCAGCTCTTTTATGAGGTCATTAATCCCATTCACCACCTCCTAAAGAGCTCACCTCTTAATACATCAGGCGTTAGATTCCTACATACGAATTTTGGAGGCGCACAAACATCCAGACTGTAGCATCCAGATATCCTGTACAGAACATAACTGTTTTCTTTTACCTCACATATTTGTTTTACTTTTGTTTTTCGCTTGCATATGTTTTATGGTGATTTGTTAACTTACAGCTCTCTGTTTAATCTGCATGTATAATTGTCATGTATCCCAAGAAGGCTTTTGTTTACCCTTTTTTTTTTTTGAGATGGAGTTTCCCTCTTGTCACCCAGGCTGGAGTGCGTGGCACGATCTCGGCTCACTGCAACCTCCGCCTCCTGGGTTCAAACGATTCTTCTGCCTCAGCCTCCTGAGTAGCTGGGATTACAGGCACCCACCACCACGGCCGGCTAATTTTTTGTATGTTTAGTAGAGACAGGGTATCACCATGTTGACCAGGCTGGTCTCAAACTCCTGACCTCAGGTGATCCATCTGCCTCGGCCTTCCAGGCCGGGCGCGGTGGCTCAAGCCTGTAATTCCTGCTTCGGCCTTCCAAAGTGCTGAGATTACAGGGGTAAGCCACGGCACCCAGCCATTATTTTTTATTATCCATTAATTAAACAGATATTTCTTCGTACCAACTACTTAGGATTATCTATTAGGCACAAAGAAAGGTGTAGCAACTTGGAGAATTGCTTCCCAGGTGGTCCAGTGGTAAGCAGCCGAGAAGCTGAATGCATGGGAAGGATGCATTCCTGGGGCACGTGTCCCAGAGACACTCACAATCCCTCAGGAAAGAAATCTTCCTGTGGAAGCACAAGGTAATGAGGAGTCAGTTAGTTGGGTATTAAAAGGAAGTGACCCCTTTGAAAGCCAGATAACAGAAGGTCACACAGAAGTGCAGAGAAGCATGTCCTTTCAATCTATCATACCTGCTCTGCTACGGCAGCTGTTCTCCACCTTGACTGCACGCTGGTATCACCTAGGAGCTTTAAAAATTGCTGATGCAAGAATCTCTACCCAGAGAGCTGAAATTCATTGGTCATGGTAAGGACTGGGCATCCACATTTCTAAAGCTCTCCTGGTGGCCACAGTGTGCAGCTACGGTTGAGACCCACAGTTGTGAGAGGAAGGAACAAAGGTGCCCTGGAGGCTAAACCAGTCTGGGGCTGGGCGTGGGAGGTATGTTAGGGGAGGAGCAGGAGCCCCACGAGGAAGTGAGATCTTTTCAACAAGGCGAGGCAGCCAGAAAGAGTGAGGGGGAAGGGTGGAAGGGGGTGGGGATGGCTTACACTGTCTTCCCCTCACGGAGTCTTTCAAACCAACTGGACATATGTTTTCTGCTAGAACGTCTGATTGGTGGCCCACAGATGCTCTGCTGAAACCCCTTCTGGTCCCAGAATTTTTGGACATTTTCCCACAGGTGGAGTTCTTCCCTTAGTCACTTCCTGGTGAAGTGACTTCCTTTGTCTGGGGAAAAATACCCGAGGTTCATTGTCTTATGCTAAAGAAATTGAAAACACAGACACAGGAAATCAAAGACATGAACACACAAAAACTGGGTTTAAGAGTGGAAGTTTAATAGGTGAAAGAAAGAAGAGAGAGCTTCCTTGTGCAGAGGGAGGGTGTCCGAGTGGGTTTCCGGGTTTGGGGCAAGATACGGTTGGTTTTATAGACGAGCTTGAAGAGGCCGTGTTTGATTTATATAGGCCATAGTGGATTGGTTGGGTCAACTGTTCCATTTACATAGCCCACAAAGAGGCTGGCCATCCTAGCCTAATCTTTTTTTCCGCAGATGGGGTCTCTACCTGGCCAGCGCCATGACACCTGCACACAAGACGACAAAGGGAGGAGGAACCTCCATATGGGATGTACCTGGCTTCCAGGTAGCCCTTTTCTATTGGCACAGCTGCTGCATTCACCTGTGCAAGCTTCCAGCTTGCTTATCTACGCTTGCAGCTTGATTTTTCAGGCTGATTTTTGTTAGAAATGTTTTGGGGGCTGCTTTTTTATTAAAAGAAAATTCCACCAAGAACTCTTTTACCCTTACTAACTGCCTAAATAATTTCTTTTTTAACTCCTATATCACTGGCTGCAAAATTTGCAGCTTTGGCAGATTAATTGTGTTACCTACCTCCTCCCAACACAGTGGGGCTCCAGCCCAGAGACTCGAAATCCACCCTGAGTTCCAGCAGGATCTAGGCCACACGTCTGAGATGAGCTCTTAGCACAGCCCCCATGGTTGCCTCAGGCTTTTGTTATGTGGTTTCAGAGGTTCCTGTGGAAGGTTCAAACCACAAGGACTAAATGAAAGATTATATGTTTTTATCACAAAGTCTGGCACATAGTAAGCATCTCATACATGATACTTTTGTCCATATTATGACTTACCTAAAAAGAAAAAAAAATCAAGTAAATTTAAGAAGACAACTATTGTCTTAATTCCCTCGACTTCACATGGTTCTGTGATATGGAAAGAGAAACTCTCCTGGTGAGAAAAGTCCTCTGAGTGCCTGTTTCAGGAATGCAAATAAAAAGGGACCAAGCAGGTGCTGATTCCCCAGTGTCCTCACCAGCATCCTTGTGGTGCTGTGTGAATGCCATCAGCCCTACTGTTCTCTGCATCTCTCCAAGTAGACCCCGCAAAGGCTGGTGAGGGACACAGGCTTAGCCCATCTCATGTATCAGCTGGTCTGGACCCTGCACACCCTAACATGGTGCTCAGCAGTTCCTGGCTGTTTGGGAACCACTGCTCAGCACGGGCAGTGTCCCCTCCTATAGATGTCACCCCGTAACACCCTCCCTTTCAGACTGGAGTGGAAATGTTCCCTATCAGACAGAAAGATCCTGAAACAAGACCGCTTCTAAGGTTGAGTAGCAAAATGAAAGTGAGATTTCCAAACAGATTTCTTTTTCTGAGACAAAGACCTATTATCAGCTCATTTTGAGAAAATGCTGTGTGTTTTGAACACATATGGGGACTGAATACATGTTCAAATGATGACTATTTGTAAGCTTTTATATATTCATTACAATTTTCCCCAACTTTTATTTTGAAAACTTTAAACCTTTAGAAAAATTTAATGCCCAGACAACCTTCATCTAGAATCACTATTAATGCTTCACCATGTTTGCTTTCTCTCTCTGTCTCTCTCTCTCCACACACACAAGTGCACTTTAACAGCTCTGACATTTAGATGTGTCTTACAGTTGATAATGAGGCATAGCTAAGTGACACTTTCCTTTTTTCCCCAGTGGTTCAAATATTAACGGTGAATCTTACAATTGATGGCATCTTAGATTCAATAGACAACAGAACTGGAAGCTGCTCAGTCTGCCTTACTGTCAATGCTACACAAATGCCAGCTATCTTTACTATATTAATATAATGGTGAATTTGTCTAATTCTTCTTATAATTTTGTCCATTTTGATTTTGTATTTGAAATACAAAGCTATGTTGTTAAGTGCATATACATTTACAACTGCTTCACCTTCCTGGTGAACTGAAACTTTTTTCTTTTCTTTTTTTTTTTTTGAGAGGGAGTCTTGCTTTGTCACTCAGGCTGGAGTGCAATGGTGCGATCTTGGCTCACGGCAACCTCCACCTTCCGGGTTCAATCAATTCTTCTGCCTCAGCCTGCCGAGTAGCTAGGATTACAGGCATGCATTACCACGCCCAGCTAATTTTTGTATTTTTAGTAGAGACAGGGTTTCACCATATTGGTCAGGCTGGTCTCAAACTCCTGACCTCGTGATTTGCCTGCCTTGCCCTCCCAAAGTGCTGGGATTACAGGTGTAAGCCACCGTGTCCTGCTGAAACTTTTTATGATTATATAGCAGTCCTTCTTTAGTAATGCTTCGTGCCTTAAAGTTTATTTTGTATGATATTAATATAGTGAAATTAGCTTTCTTGGTTAGAATTTACCTGGTATATCTTTTGTCCTCTTTTTACTTCAAATTTTTCTGCATCCTTATGTTTTATTTTTTTTTTGGGGGGGGGTGTTTATAAAAACCTAAAGCTTTATTATTTAAAAAAAATATAGTGGCCGGGCGCGGTGGCTCAAGCCTGTAATCCCAGCACTTTGGGAGGCCGAGACGGGCGGATCATGAGGTCAGGAGATCGAGACCATCCTGGTTAATACGATGAAACCCCGTCTCTACTAAAAAATACAAAAAACTAGCCGGGCGACGAGGCGGGCGCCTGTAGTCCCAGCTACTCGGGAGGCTGAGACAGGAGAATGGCGTGAACCCGGGAGGCGGAGCTTGCAGTGAGCTGAGAGCCGGCCACTGCACTCCAGCCTGGGCGGCAGAGCAAGACTCCGTCTCAAAAAAAAAAAAAAAAAAAAAAAAAAAAAAATATATATATATATAGTCTGATAACTTTTATTTTGCTGGATCACTTAGTCCATTTGCTTTTGGATTCATTTCTATTATGTTGCTTTATGTTTTGTATTTGTTCCTTTTTTTTTTTTGTTAAGGTTTGTTTCTCTCCTTCCTTGTCCAAGTAATCCTTTTACTGGGTAATTTTTTTTTTTTCTTTTGAGACAGAGTCTTGCTCTGTCACCCAGACTGGAATGCAGAGGCGCGATCTCAGCTCACTGCAACCTCTGACTCCCGGGGTCAAGCCATTCTCGCTCTGTGTGCCTCAGCTTCACAAGTAGCTGAGACGACAGGCATGTGCCACCGCATCTGGCTAATTTTTTGTATTTGTAGTAAAAATGGGGTTTCACCATGTTAGCAGGATGGTCTTGATCTCCTGACCTCATGATTCGTCCACCGTGGCCTCTCACTGCGCCCGGCATTTTTTTTTTTTTTTTTTTTTTTTTTTGAGATGGAGTCTTGCTCTGGTGCCCAGGCTGGAGTGCAGTAGCATCATCTTGGCTCACTGCAGCCTCCATCTCCCAGTTCAAGCGATTCTCCTGCCTCAGCCTCCAGAGTAGCTGGGATTATAGGTGCCTGCCACCACGCCTGGCTAATTTTTGTATTTTTAGTAAATACGGGGTTTCGCCATGTTGGCCAGGCTGGTCTCAAACTCCTGACCTCAAGTGATCTGCCCGCCTCGGTCTCCCCAAGTGCTGGGATTACAGGCGTGAGTCACCGTGCCTGGCACTGATTGGGTAATTTTATTTCACGTTTTCCTCTAGCACAGGGGTTTTCAGTGTCTACACTATTAACATTTTGGACTGGATGATTCTTTGCTGTGTGGGCCGCCCTGTGCATCGTAGGATGGTTAACAGCTTCCCTGACCTCTATTCACTAGATGCCAGCAACACATCTCCAGCCGTGGCAGCCAGATATGTTTTCAGACACTGCTGAATGTTCACTGGGGGACAAAACTCAGCCCCTTCCCACTGAGAAAAACTTCTTTGTTAACGAGGTTACTCTAGAAATTTTAACATACTTAAACTCATCTATGTCTCAGATTAATCAGTGTGTTTATCCTTCTCCCAAACACAACTTTAAAGTACTTTAATTTTCCCTCACCTGTATTTTAGCTGTTTTAAAAACTCATTGTTTAAATTAAAAAAAAAATTTATCATTGACAAATAAAACTTGTATTTATTTATCATGTACAACATGATGTTTTGAAATATGTATACATTGTGGAATGGGTAAATTGAGCTAATTAAAATATGCATTACCTCATATACTTAACATCTTTTGTGTTAAAAAACACTTAAAATCTACTCTCTTAGTGATTTGCCAGAGAAATGTGACAGTACCTGGAGTGGGGCAAGCAAGTTAAGGGTGGGTTATTCCAGGTGGGTGATATTTCACTATGATTGTATATGACTGGGTGGGTTCTGTAGACAGGAAGCTGAGAAGTCCAGCTTCCGGTTAAAATCCTGCATGTCATTTTACAGGCCTGGCTATGGGCAACTGCAAGGCCTGGTAGGTCTAATGGGGAGACTCCCTACCCATACCTGACTTGGCACAGCTGGGACACTGCAGTCCCTGGAGGGAGCTGAGGTCAAGGTTTCAGACCCCTGACCTGCCAAGTTCTTACACACACCTGCATTCCCAGCCGTGGCTCCTTCATTCCCAGGTCTCTCTATCCAAGATCTTCTTCAGGTGCCTCTGCCATGGCTTCTTTATGCGAGGGAGAGAGTAAGGAGTGGAGAACCTTGAAAAGACATTGTTATCCTTTCTGACTCAGTGGTACTTATCCCAAAGGTATTGTGTCAGCAAAAACCTCCAAAACAACAACGGAAAAAACCAATAATTTAAACTCGAGACCTATTATACAACATGTGGTGTGTCACTAACTATAATCTGACATGATACCCTTCAGGAAAAAAAGAGAAAAAAGTTATTGTTTTATAGAGTCAATGTTTGTTTAGACTAACCAGAATATTTACCAGTTTCTTTCCTATATTTCTTCATAATATCGCAGCATCCATCTGGGATCAATTTCCTTCTGTCTGAAATAATCCTTTAGATCTTTATCTAATAAACATGTTTTGATGTCGAATTCTCACAGTTTTGTTTGAGTCTTTATTTTATCCCTTTTCCTGACAGATTTTTTTGTTTTGCAAAATATACACTTCTAAGTTGACAAAGTTTGTGATGCACATGAAAGGAATCCTACCACTGTTTGCCTTCTGTTGGGGCTGATAAATCATCTGGAAGTTTGGTTGTTTTTCACCCTTGAAGGTAACCTGCCTTTTCTGGTTTTGGTGTTCTGCATTTTCACACCGATATGATTTCTTCTTATTTGCCCAGCTTGAGAATTGTTGAGATTCCTAAATTGGTAGACTGGTGTCTTTTATCAGCCATTGTCTTTTCAAATACTTGCATACTGCTTTTGCTATATTCTCTCTCACCTCCTTCTGGGACTCTGGTTAGTAACCAACATGTGGTAGGTTATCTCACTCTACCCTTCATACGTCTTGTATCCTAATCACTCATATTTTCCATTCTTTTGTTTCTCTGTACTGTGCCCTAGATAATAACTTCTTTCTCTTTAAAAAGGTGTAACAAGGTCTTAAAATTCAACTTCAAAACTAAATTTTATTTATTATTTATTTTTTTGAGATGGAGTCTCCCTCTGTCACCCAGGCTGGAGTGCAGTGGTGTGATCTTGGCTCATTCAAGTGATTCTCCTGCCTCAGCCTCCTAAGTAGCTGGAATTACAGGTGTGCACCACCATGCATGGCTAATTTTTGTACTTCTGGTAGAGACGGAGTTTTACCATGTTGGCCAGGTTGGTCTTGAACTCCTGATGTCAGGTGATCCACCTGCCTCAGCCTCTGAAAGTGCTGGGATTACAGGTATGAGCCGCTACACCTGGCCAAATTTTATTTCTATATACATGCAGCAAACATTGAAAAAATTTCAAAAAAGCAATCACAGATCTACCCTCCCTATGATGGTTAATTTTATGTGTCAACCTAGCTAGACTGATTGGGTAAAATATTAGTCTTGATGTTGGTGTGAAGGTATTTTTAAAGATGAGATTAACATTTAAATCCATAGATTTTTGAGTAAAGCAGATTACCCTCCATAATGTGGGTGAGTTCCACTTCTATCACTTGAAGGAAGGCCTTAAGAGAACAGAAGCCTGAGGTCCCTTGAGGAAGAGTTAATTCTGCCTCCAGACTGCTTTTGCTCAAGCTGAAACATCCACTCTTCCCTGGGTCTCTAGCCTGTTCTGCGCTGCAGTTTTTGAACTTGCCAGCCTCCACAGTTCCTTAAAATAAATCTCTGTGTTCATTCTATTGGTTCTGTTTCTCTGGAGAACCCTAATACCCTTCCTTTTCTTTTCTTTTTTTCTTTTTGAGACAGGGTCTCATTTCATCACCCAGGGCCAGAGGGCAATGGCGTGAACATAGCTCACTGCAATCTTGACCTCCTGGGCTCAAGCTATCCTCCCACCTCAGCCTCCTGAGGAGCTGGTACTATAGACACACGCCACCATGCCTAATTTTAAAACTTCTTATAGAGAAGGGGTCTCACCATGTTGCCTGGAATGGTCTCAACTCCTGGGCCCAAGTGATCCTCCCACTTTAGCCTCCCAAAGTGCTGGGATTACAGAAGTGAGCCATTGTACCTGGAGATTCCCTTTTTTGCTCAGTTCAAAGTCAAAATTAGTCTCAGCGGTGTCTAACCTGCTGTTAAGCCTGTCCCCTGGCTTTTCAAACTTCCACAACTATACTTTTTATTTCTAGGGTTGGTTTTTTTTTTGTTTGTTTGTTTTAAATAACAGATCTGGCCCTTGACTGCAAATCTAGTTTCTGAAGCTTTAGACTGAGAGATCCCAGATGACTCAGACCTTGTACCTAGCACAGTGCCTGGTCAACAGCAGGCAGGGTCTAGGAAGTACTTGTGGAATGAGTGGACATCAATATGGCAAACTAGAAGCTTTTTCACACTGTGTGTATCTAACAATTACACACAGGTGGTACCATGTATCACTGTGTGTATCTAACAATTACACACAGGTGGTACCATGTATCACTGTGTGTATCTAACAATTACACACAGGTGGTACCATGTATCACTGTGTGTATCTAACAATTACACACAGGTGGTACCATGTATCACTGTGTGTATCTAACAATTACACACAGGTGGTACCATGTATCACTGTGTGTATCTAACAATTACACACAGGTGGTACCATGTATCACTGTGTGTATCTAACAATTACACACAGGTGGTACCATGTATCACTGTGTGTATCTAACAATTACACACAGGTGGTACCATGTATCACTGTGTGTATCTAACAATTACACACAGGTGGTACCATGTATCATGAACACACACAGTGCCACAGAGAGTAACACTTTAATGGAGCACCAGCAGCATATAAAACATATATAAAACATATATAGGTAGAAAAATAAATTCAGTCAAAGTACCCCAAAGAATCCAAAAGTCCGTGTTCTGGATAGCATTGAGCTGACCACCCTTGAGCTGAGATTGATTTTCAGATCAATCTATCCATAATCTGGTAGAATGTTACAACATCTCCATTCTTATTCCTCATTTAAAATTTTTAAATATTTCTGTTTCTCAAAATTTTTTTTTTTTTTTTTTTTTTGAGACGGAGTCTCACTTTGTCACCCAGGCTGGAGTGCAGTGCCGCTATCTCGGCTCACTGCGACCTCCTCCTCCTCCCGGATTCATGCAATTCTCTTGCCTCAGGCACTTGAGTAGCTGGGATTATAGACATGTGCCATCACACCCAGCTAATTTTTGCATTTTTAGTGGAGACAGGCTTTCACCATGTTGGCCAGGCTGGTCTTGAACTCCTGCCCTCAGGTGATTCGCCTGCCTCAGCCTCCCAAGGTGCTGGTATTACAGGCGTGAGCCACTGTGCTCGGCCCTATTTCTCACAATTAAAACATGATCCTACTTTAGTGATATAAGGGGCTGAAAATTACACTCTCAGTGGCCAACTTTTAAAAACATCGCGAGAGCCTTTATAAGGCAGTGAGTTCCCAAATGGAATATTTTTGCCAAGAGAACCTTTAAAATGTAGCTCTTTGGTTGCTTAGATAAGTCCAGGGTCTGGGAGTTCTAGATGTGGGGCTGGCTTAGATGGTCTTGGCCCTCGTTTTCCGCCCCGATCCCTCACTGAGGCAGATGTGAGATGGAGCACGTCACTGTGCCTAGCCGAGTGTTTCCTTCTCAGAGCCTAGCTCTGGGGTCCCTGCCCAGGCGGGGTCCCGAGGCTGCAGCTGTCATCAGGATTCTGCTTGCTGCTCTCAGACTCTTCTGCAATGACACTTAGCTTGTCGAAAACATCATTCTCATCCGAGAATGGAAAGGAGAAAAACAGAAGTGTGTTATGATGAGGATGGCCCAAAAACTGTGGAGGGAAAGAGGACAGTTAATGATCAATTTTCTTCATTTCTTTTTCTAGGTTTATGAATATTTTTTCACAGAACTGCTGGCTGGAAAATTTATTTTATTTATTTATTTTTTAAAGGTTTATTTCTTTTTTTTTGAGATGGAGTCTTGCTCTGTCACCCAGGCTGGAGTGCAGTGGCACGATCTCAGCTCACTGCAACCTCAGCCTCCCAGGTTTAAGCAATTCTCCTGCCTCAGCCTCCCAAGTAGCTGAGATTACAGGCATGTGCTACCACACCCGGCTGACTTTTGTATTTTTAGTATAGATGGGATTTCACCATGTTGGCCAGGCTGGTCTTGAACTCCTGACCTCAGGCAATCCACCTGCCTCGGCCTCCCAAAGTGCTGTGATTACAGGCGTGAGCCACTGCACCCAGCCTGTTTTATTTTATTTTTTGAGACAGGGTCGTGCTGGGTCACCCAGGCTGGAGTGCAATGGTGTGATCACGGCTCACTGCAGCCTTGACCTTCTTGGCTCAAGCGATTTTCCCACCTAAGACTTCTGAGTAGCTGGGATTACAGGCATGTGCCACCATGCCCAGCTAATTCTTCTTCTTTTTTTTTTTTTGTAGAGATTAGAGATGAGGTCTCACCAAGTTGCCCAGGCTGGTCTCCAACTCCTGGGCTCAAGTGATCCTTCCATCTCAGCGTCCCAAAGTGCTGAGATTACAGGTGTGAGCCACCATGTCTGGCCAAAAATGCTATTTTATTTTAATTAATTAATTAATTAATTATTTTAAATGTGAGACAGATTCTCATTCTGTCACCCAGGCTGGAGTGCAGTGGCGTGATCTTGACTCACTGCAACCTCCGCCTCTCAGGTTCAAGCGATTCTTGTGCCTCATCCTCCCGAGTAGCTGGGACTACAGGTGTGCACTACCATGCTCGGCCATTTTTTGTATTTTCAGTAGAGACAGGGTTTCGTCATGTTGACTAGGCTGGTCTCAAATTCCTGACTTCAGGTGATCCGCCCACCTTGGCCTCCCAAAGTGCTGGGATTACAGGCGTGAACCACTGTACCCCCCTAAAAAGGCTATTTTAAAAAGTGATGGGCAAGGCGCAGTGGCTCACATTTGTAATCCCAGCACTTTGGGAGGCCGAGGTGGGCGGATTACCTGAGGTCAGGAGTTTGAGACCTGCCTGGCCAACCAACATGGTGAAACCCCATCTCTACTGAAAATACAAAAAAAAAAAAAAAAAAAAAAAATTAGCTGGGTGTGGTGGTGAGTGCCTGTAATCCTAGCTACTCAGGAGGCTGAGGCAGGAGAATCCCTTGAATCTGGGAAGTGGAGGTTGCAGTGAGCCAAGATTGTGCCACTGTACTCCAGCCTGGGCGACAGAGCAAGACTCCTTCTAAAAAAAAAAAAAAAGAAAGTGACAACAGTATGATGGTTCCTCAAAAAATAAAAATAGAATTACCATCTGATCTAGTAACTCCACTCTTAGGTATTTACTCTAAAGAACTGAAAAAAGGGTGTTGAAGAGATATTTGTACATCCTGTTCACAGAGGCACTTTCATAATAGCTGAAAGGCTGGAAGCAGCCAAAATATCCACCCACCAATGGATGGAGGAGTGAAGTGTGGTCTATACACACAATGGAATGTCATTCAGCCTTATACAAAATAGTTCTGACACCTGCTAAACAGGGATGAACTTTAAAGACATTATGCCAAGTGAAGGGCCCGGTGTGGTGGCGGGCACCTGTAATCCCAGCTATTCGGGAGGCTGAGGCAGGAGAATTGCTTGAATCCTGGAGGCGAAGGTTGCAGTGAGCTGAGATTGCGCCACTGCACTCCAGGCTGGGTGACAGAAAGAGACTTCATCTCAGAAAAAAAAAAAAAAAAAAGAAAGACATTATGCCAAGTGAAATCAGCCAGACATGAAAAGACAAATACTGTATAATTCCACTTATACGAGGGACCTAAACTAGTCAATTTCATTAAGACACACAGAGTGGTGGTGGCTGCCGGGGCCTTGGGTGGGGAGAAGAGGGAGTTACTGTTTAATGGGTAGAGAGCTTTGGTTTTGAAAGATGAAAAAAGTTCTGGAGATGGATGGTGGTGATGGCTACACTGACAGATGAATGTGCTTAATGCCACTGAATTGTACTCTTAAAGAGGATTAAGGTGATACATTTTATGTTATGTCTATTCTGCCATGATTAAAAACATACGTGACAATAAATACGCAACTCATTTGCTAAGTGATCACATGTCACCTTCTAATAGTTCCTCTTTTCAACCAGGAGGGAACATTTTTATTCTGATCATGATGTGGTGAGGCTGTCACACCTCTAGGAAGCAGGCACGTCACAGGCCCTGGATAAATGTGTCTTGGAATAACAAACAGAATCTCCCATGTGTCCTCTGGATGAGTTAGGGGCCCTCTGGTGCTCCCTAGCATCCCACAGGCCCCTGGATTTCAGCACTACCGACCACCTGAACTGTGGCTAGTTTGAGTCGATATGTTGCTGTAAGTGGAAATTATATACCAGATTTTAAAGACTGTATGAAAAATAGAATGTAAAATATCTCAATCATTTTAAAAAATATTGATGACTTATTGAAATGATGCTATTTTAGATATACTGGCTTATATAAAATATATTATTAATGTTAATTTCACCTGTTTCTTTTAACTTTTTTTATTTTGGAAATGGAGTCTTGCTCTGTCGCCCAGGCTGGAGTGCAGTGGTGTGATCTCGGCTCACTGCAACCTCCAACTCCTGGGTTCAAGCGATTCTCCTGCCTCAGCCTCCCCGGTAACTGGGATTATAGGTGTCCGTGACCATGCCTAATTTTTATATTTTAGTAGAGATGGGGGTTTCACCATGTTGGCCAGGCTAGTCTCGAACTCCTGACCTCAAGTAATCCACCACCTCAGCCTCCCAAAATGCTGAGATTGCAGGTGTAAGTCATGGCATCTGGCCTCTTTTGATTTATTATTTATTATTATTATTATTATTTCTACAGGTGGGGATACTCACTGCTATACAAACGAGGAATTTTTTTTTTTTGAGATGGAGTCTTGCTCTGTTGCCCAGGTTGGAGTGCAGTGGCACAGTTTTGGCTCACTGAAACCTTTGCCTCCCAGGTTCCAGAGATTCTCCTACCTCAGCCTCCTGAGTAGCTGGGACTACAGGTGTCTGCCACCATGCCCAGCTAATTTTTGTATTTTTAGTAGAGGTGGGGTTTCACCATGTTGGCCAGGCTGGTCTTGAACGTCTGATCTCAGGTGATCCACCTGTCTCAGTCTTCCAAAGTGCCAGGGTTACAGGTGTGAGCCACTGTGCCTGGCCAATCTTTTTTTTTTTTTTTTTTTTTTTTTTTTTTTTTTTTTTTTGAGACGGAGTCTCGCTCTGTCGTCCAGGTTGGTGTGCAGTGGTGTGATCTCGGCTCACTGCAAGCTCCGCCTCCCGGGTTCACGCCATTCTCCTGCCTCAGCCTCCTGAGTAGCTGGGACTACAGGCGCCCACCCCCTCACCCGGCTAATTTTTTGTATTTTTAGGAGAGACAGGGTTTCCCAGTGTTAGCCAGGATGGTCTCCATCTCCTGACTTCATGATCCGCCTGCCTCGGCCTCCCAGAGTGCTGGGATTACAGGCGTGAGCCACCGCACCTGGCCCAATCTTTGGACTTTTAAAAAATGTGGTTACTAGCAAATCTAATACACACATGGCTTGCAATATGTTCTATCAGACAGAGCTGCCTTCTCACTTTTAATGGACACCCACTCTTCTCAGTTTGTGTCACCTGTAGCCAGGGCTCCTCAAGGGCAGGGACCACAGTCTGATCATCTTTGTCTCTCCGGTGCTTTGAACAATGAAGACGCCCCTATATGTTTCCTGAAATCTCTGCTGGTTTCCCACTCTCCATTCTCCATCTTCCTAGGTTCACCAATACTCTTAATCTTCATCATTAGATGGAGAACCTTCTCTAAAGCTTTGCATCTTGAACCCCTCCCCTCCAGATGGAACCCCTCTTAGTGTCATTTCTACACTCAGCCTTCTGATATGACTTAATGGAACCTCAGGGTGGCTGCACTACCTCCTGGTGTGGACCTGTTGGGATTTTCCCTTGTGGGTTTTGAGCAGCTGATGGAGGGTGGTGGGGTGCTCCTCTGTTGGGCCAAGAAGGAGGCTGGAGGGAAGGGGAACCTCTCTAAACTTCGGATCCAGTGGGCTAATGAGAATAGGCTGGAAGCTACTCTGGATTTTCCTGGGAAAATGGGGACAGGAGAGATCAAAGGAAGGTGTATTGAATCTCAAGGAAGCAGCATCAGCTGAGTCTCCTGGTTGGACACACACACACACACACACACACACACACACACACACACCCCCACACTGGTGGCTCAATAGATGAGTGTAGGAGGAACCTCCCTAGTGCTTTTTTAACTCAAAGTCTCCATCCCCAGCAAATCTCCCTAAACTCTAAATGATCCTTTGGGTCCTGGTTAATGGATTCAATGCTTTATGAATCAAGCTGGAGAAAGTCGTGATGTGATGTGAGGACCCCGAACTGCTCCGTAGTTGCCCAACCCCTCTCCAGCACCCTCCATTCCCTTCTCTGATTTCTCAGCTCTTACAGGGGCTGGCTCCACGGTCAAGTCTGCAAAGTCTTCTAGCCTTGGAGGTGAGAGCTCATGCCAGCAGGCCCCTTTACAGTTCGTTCTGTCTGTTCTTTCCTATCTGACCAGTTTCTTTGATGGTGAAGCCAGAAGCAAAAATAGCAGGTGAATCATTTTGTTTCCTCTTGGTTCTCAGTTAACACAAAACCTCTGACCCAAGCAAAGGGCCCACCCTCATTCTTTGTTCTTCCTGCTGCAGCTGTGGCTTCTCAACAGCTCATAGAGGATTCTTAGTTCATTCTGGTGCTGCAGTCTCATTGGTACTTTTTTTTTTTTTTTTTTTTTTTGAGATCCAGTCTCGCTCTGTCACCAAGGCTAGAGTGCAGTGGTGTGATCTCTGCTCACTGCAACCTCAGCCTCCCAGGTTCAAGCGATTCTTGTGCCTCAGCCTCCTGAGTAGCTGGAATTACAGGCGTGGCTAATTTTTGTATTTTTGGTAGAGACAGGGTTTCACCATGTTGGCCAGGCTGGTCTCGAACTTCAGACCTCAAGTGATCTGCCAGCCTCAGACTCCCAAAATGCTGGGATTACAGGTGTGAGCCACCATGCCCGGCCTGGCACTCTTTGTAGGGGGTTCTAGTCGCTCTGAAACACTTGCCTACAGTCCTGTGCCCCACTTTCCATCGAGGGTAGATGCAGTGCTGTGTTGCCCAGATCCCTTTTGTGGTGGAGGTGCTTGTTCCCCAAGCCTCCAGGAATACTGGAGGCTGAAATGGCTCATAGCCGAGTCCCTTTCTAGGCTGTGCCCTTCCCAGAAGGCAGTTGCCTCGGCCAAGGCTCTGTGCCCTTCCCAGAGGCAGCCTGCATCAGCTGACTGGTGGTGTGGGGACAAGGGCCTGATATTAGCTATCACAACAATACATTAATAGGACGAGACATGCAGGAAGTGGCAAGGCATTGGTGAGGCACACACACTGCAGAGGGTGAGAAACTCACCCTGTAGAGATTCAGGGACCTGCCACATCCGTGAAATTTGAGGGGACCCTTGCAGTGGGGCATGCCAGGACATCCTCTTTAAAGGATCAATTATTGTGTCTCGCCCCTCCCACCACTAGGAAGGAAGCATTGTGCTGTGGAGGCCTCAGGGTTCTGGAGGCAGCCTGTTTCACGCCTAGGAATACTGACTGCTCCAATATGTTTATCAAACGACACAGGAGGCTGTCGGCACTGAGGGGCCCAGGGCAGGAAAGGGCTCCGCAGAAGGTATGGGCCGCGGAGCCTGCAGCCCTATGCACACCTCAGGACTGGTGCATTATCCCCAGGGACGGCCTGCGAATCCAACCTGGGGAATGTGTGACTTGGCACACCCTTGAAGTGTCTGGGGTGGGAAAAGATGCTGGGTGGAGTTTATGGCAAATCCCAAGAGGAAAATCACAACATAGGTACGAGAGTTCTGGGGTCAGGCGGGGCCATCTGCAGCAGATAATTATACCCTGTTCAAAAAAGCAGCTCTTGGGACGCTATGGGGACCTGACAGAGACAGAGCTTCTGACCAGGGACGTGAGGTGATCGTGCTGTCCAGAAGCGACCATCATGAGGCCTGAGACCCAGCTGCCCTGAGATGGGGTCAGAGGGTGCATGTCGGCCACATGCAGGTGGCTGGGACTCCTGTGCCCTCTATCCCTGTTGCACAGTGGCTGTGTCTGCTCACATGATGACTGCAAAGGGGGATGGGTACTTATGCCCAGCTGAAGAAGGAGGAAAGGCCGGCGTGGTTTCATGGCAAGGTTAGCATGGTACGTGGGCACACACTGAAAGTGGCCCGCTACTGCACTTCAGCCCCAACCAGGGAGAAAGCCTCCCCACGGGCGGAGCTTTGGGCTGTGGGTCTGGTCATCCCCTTTACGTGGAAGGAAAAGCAGCCCAAGATCAGGCCAGCTGTGAGATCCCAGGCAGGGGTTAGTGATGAGGCTGGTGGTCAGGTCAGGGTCTCTGGGGAAGGAAGACTGGAAAGTCAGGGACAAGGACATCTGGGAAGAAGGATGGACCTGAGGGAGTAGCTGGAGCGTGGAGATTTCTGCGTCCCATATTAACTCCCACTGAGAGCATGTGTCATAGACAACAGACAGCCAGGGAGACATGATGACACAGCCAGTGGATGTCAGCCAGCCTCTGTCATTGGTCACCTGTACGTGGCACAGGGCTTATAAACACAGCAGCCGTGGTGGCAGGGATGGAGGCTGCGCATGGGCCTGAGAGAAGGGGCTCCCACTCCCATGGCTGGGTAGCCACGACTGCTGCAGAATGTCCAACCTGCCTGCAACAGAGATCAATGCTGAGCCCCCGATATGACGGCGTCCCCCGAGGAGACCAACCAGCCACCTGGTAGCAAGCTGATGACATCGACTCTCTCGCACCACTCTGGAAGGGGCAGTGGTGCATCCTGGCTGGAGCTGACCTTTAGTTTAGGAGTGATTTGCTGTTCGTGTCCTGCAGGGCCTGTCAGGACCACTGTGGTCTCACAGGTGTTTGCTCTCCTGGTAGAGGATCCTGTTAGGGGTTGAATTCTATTCCTACAAAATGCCTATGTCCTGGGCCAGGTGCGGTGGCTCACGCCTGTAATCCCAGCACTTTGGGAGGCCAGGGTGGGCAGATCACTTGAGATCAGGACTTTGAGACCAGCCTGGCCAATATGGTAAAACCCTGTCTCTACTAAAAACACAAAAATTCACTGGGTGTGGTGGTGGGTGCCTGTAATCCCAGCTACTTGGGAGGCTGAAGCAGGAGAATCGCTTGAACCCAGGAGGCGGAGATTGCAGTGAGCCGAAATCATGCCACTCCATTCCAGCCTGGGTGACAGAGTGAGACTCTGTTTCCAAAAAAAGAAAAAAAAAAAGAAAGGAAATTCGTATGTCCTAATCCCTCTACCTCAGAATGTGACTGTATTTGGACAGGGTTGCTGCAGAGGGGATCAGTTAAGTTAGAATGAGGCTATAGTGGAGTAGGGTGAGCCCTCCCCCTGTGACTGGTGTCTGTCTGTATAAAGAGGGGGCAATGTGGACACAGACACTCACATAGGGAGAAGTCTGTGTGAAGATCAAGGCAGAGACTGGGTGATGCCTCCAGAAGCCAAGGAACGCCAAAGATCGCCAGCAACCCTGAGAAGTTAGGGGAGAGGCCTGGGACAGATCCTCCCTCACAGCCTCCGAGGAACCCACCCGAGTGACACCTTGACTTTGAACGTCTGGCCTCAAGAACTGTGAAAGAATCAATTCCTGTTGTTTAACTGCACAACGAGTGCTACTTTGCTACAGCAGCCCTGACAAACTAATAGAGAGGCCGTATCACACGGTGCCAGACCAATGGGCCCACTGACAGTGAAGGCGGGACCCCCCGGTCGTATCACACCCTGCACCACCCAGTAGCTGCCAGCCTGGAAGAAGAACGGAGCGGCCTGTTTAAAGGGCAGGAGAGGCGCCAGCTTCGAGATGACACCTGCTGAGAGCGGGGCATTGTCCTCCAGCACCTGGCACGCACCCAGGACCGACAATCATCACGTGATGCTGTGCCCCCAGCAGGTGGAACGCCTGGGTCCGGAAGCAAGCAGGGGGCAGGAGTGGCCCTGTTCACACTCATGCCCAGTGACCTACTGGGGAAACCGCTGCTCCCTGACCTCACGGTTTGAGGCTCTGTGGGTCTAGGGCAGGACCAGCAAAGGAGGGCCCATGGGGCAGATCCGGCCTACCACTTGTATTTTCATATGGCTTGAGGATTTTTAAATGATTACATTTAAGTGGTTATATAAGTGAATACATAATTTTGATTTTTATTTCTTGCCAACAGAACCTAAAATATATATATAAATTTAAAAAAATTTTAAATTTTGAGACAGAGTCTCGCTCTCTTGCTCAGGGTGGAGTGCAGTGGTGTGAGGGTTCACTGCAACTTTCATCTCCCGAGTTCAAGCGATTCTCCTGCCTCAGTCTCCCGAGTAGCTGGGATTACAGGCATGTACCACCACGCCTGGCTAATTTTTTTTTTTTTTTTTTTTTTTTTGAGATAGAGTCTCACTCTGTCACCCAGGCTGGAGTGCAGTTGTGCGATCTCGGCTCACTGCCAGCTCTGCCTCCTGGGTTCACGCTATTCTCCTGCCTCAGCCTCCAGAGTAGCTGGGACTACAGGTGCCTGCCACTGCACCCGGCTAATTTTTTCTATTTTCAGTAGAGATGGGGTTTCACCATGTTAGCCAGGATGGTCTTCATCTCCTGATCTTAGGTGATCCACCCACCTCAGCCTCCCAAGGTGCTGGGCTTACAGGCATGAGCCACTGTGCCTGGCCTTCTAAAATATTTTTTACCTGGCCCTTTAAGAAAAAGTTTGCGACACCTGGTCTAAAAGGTTCCCAGAGTGGGAGCATTTCTACCAGAGGACACGAAACAAGGACCGATAAACTTTAAGCAGCCTCTGCAGGCCAAGAGACTGGCAGGCAAGAAGAGAAGTCACCACTGTATCACAGTGGGCACCCGCCAGAGTCACTGGGCACTTCCTGGGACTCCCCTGCCCGATTTTGACAGCAAATTGACAAGTGCAGGGACAGGCCATTGCCTGAGATGGGCCTGGGGACCAGAGGCTCAGTCCTCTCCGGGATGAAGGCTGGGACACCCAATCAAGTCATCAGCCCCTACAGCACAGGCTCCTCCCGGAAGAGGAGAGCGGACCCTCAGGGCCAGCAGAGGAACAGGCCAGCCCACAAGCGTTCCTTTGTGGTCCTGAGACCAGCAGCAGCAGTGGGGGTTGGAGTGCATTCCACTCATCTTCCTCCTGTAACCTTCCCCAGGAAATGAGATCAACTCAGATCCTGGAGGAGCTGCTTCCAGTAGATCCACATGGTCCCAGGGGTGACTGTAATGGATGCTGTGGTACCTTCAGGAAGGAGGTACTCGTGCTCCTAGCTCCTGTCTGCTGCTGTCTCACCCCTCACCCTAGCTTAGGGCCCCTTCCTGGGAGTAGCCCACATCCAGGGCATGGCCAATATGGAGTTCACATGCCCATCCCTCTTGCCTCAGTTTAGGACATCTCTAAGGGGCCACCCCCACTTGAGAGGTCACATGGGATTGGCTGAGGCCTCTGTTGTGGTTGCGTGAAAACTCAACCTCTCTCTGCCTCATCTGGTTACCTTCACTCCCTTAGCGTATCATTCCCAAGGATGTTCCCCATTCAGCCTTTTGAATGCAAATCTCTATCTTAGAGTCTGCTTCCTGGGAAATGGGACCAAAGAGAGTTCCTTTGGGTCTGGGCTTGGCATCTTCTCATTTTCAAGTGTCAGTGACTATCCAGAGTTTCATTTCTTAGGGCTTCTGTTATCATTAGTCAGTTGCATTGTTTCTTCTCCTAACCCTTTTAAAAATAGCCTTCTTAAAGACCAGGGAACACTACCCAGAATTTCAATCACTCTCACATATTCCAAAACTGAAAATGTGCCTTTCCTTCCTCCCCTTCTCTCCCTCTGGCGATCTGCTGGCATTTAGCCTCGAGTTTTCTCTTTTTTCCACACTGGGCTCTGCTTTTTCCCCTTCTGCCCTAGAACCATCACCTTTGCTCCCCAGGGACCTGGGGCTTTGGGCAGTGAAGGCTGGAGAAGGAGCGACACCCTAGGGTGTAAGGAGGGCTACTGGACAAACCTGCGCCCCTTTCCTCGGGGCTATTCCTTGACTTCAGACTTCCCTGAAATGGTTACAAGAGAATGGACCAGCACACAAAGACGTGTGTGTGCGCGCGCGTGTGTGTGTGTGTTTTCTCCTGGAAAACATGTATGGAATTGGGCAGCCCTAACTTGAAAGGAAAGCTCTTTCCAATCAAGGTTTTCGAATCTGCATCTCTCTCCACCCTACCTACCTCTTTCAGGTGCTGTGGAAGAGAATTCCCAGGGGAGAAGGTGTACTTTGTCTTCTTATAAATGCACCACAGCAAGGCGAAGCAGCCAAGGAGTGCCAGGCAGACCACGAAGACCGAGGCCATGAGGATGATGGCCACCATCCAGGAGGGGACCGTTTCTGCGAAGGATAACGGGCATGTTACATTCTTGTCACAGGTTGGGTCATGGTGATCCCAAGAGCATTTTAACCACTACAATCCCTGAAAATAGAGCCTGTATGTTCATCTTGGGAGATGTCTCAGAAACACAGCAACTGGTTAGAGGACCCAGAGGTTTTCGAAGAGTTTCACCCTTTTCCTATCTTCTCCAAAGTTTGGTGTCTGGAATTATTGCTGATATACATCAAAAGAATAACAAGCAAGAATTCGGATCCACTGTACCTACTGGCAGTGTAGCAACGGGCCTCTGGATGTACCACTTCTGCCTTGACAGAGCAAGTGAGACTCCCCTGGACATGTGAGCCTGAGTTAAACACAGGCACCATCTCATTCTATATTGAGAAAGACAGAAACTCTCTGAATGAACAACTCTATCCAAACCCCTGCACTAGGCCAGGTGTGGTGGCTCATACCTGTAATCCCAGGACTCTGGGAGGCAGAGGCGGGAGGATCGCTTGAGCCCAGGAGTTTGAGACCAGTCTGGGCAACATAGTGAGACCGCTTCTCTACAACAAAATAAATTTTTAAAAAATTAGCTGGGTATGATGGCACACACCTGTAGTCCCAGCGATTTGAAAGGCTGTGGTGGGAGGGTCGCTTGAGCCCGGGAGGTTGAGGCTGTGACAGTGAGCTATGATTGTACCACTGCACTCCAACCGGGGCGACAGAGTGAAACCCTGCCTCAAAAACCAAAACCAAAGCCAAAACAAGCAAACGAACCCCTGCAGTAAGAGACTTGGCCAAACCCCAGCATAGCTTTCAGCAGGCCAAGGCCACATACCTGGGATGATCCAACCCCCTTGAATTCCTGTCTGGAAAAATCCAAGGCTGCCTAAGGAACTTACCATTTGTTCTTCCCAGCTCCCAAGGAGAGGCCTTGACCTCTCTTTCAGAGAGCATTTATTCAAAAGGGCTTACAGTGGTGAATCCTTCCCCTGTCCCTTTGAGACTTATACGTATCTCCCACAACCCGGGGATATTTTTCTCAACGATCTGAGAGCCATTCTTTTGAAATCATCAGGAAGGACAGGGCCTCTGTCTCCCTGTCTCTGTGGGAGGGTACAAGCCCCAGCCTTGATAAACCTAGCCTTGGTTCACAGACACAGAGGGCCTCACGGCACTGACCCACCCCCTTAGCTGATTTAAAATTTTTTTCACTTCCCTGATTCCGCTCAACTCCCCACGCTCTCTTTCTTTCTACTCCCTCATTCTCCTTTTATTTATTTTCATTTTGAGATAGAGTCTTGTTCTGTTTTCCAGGCTGGAATGCAGTAGTGTGAACATGGCTCACTGCAGCCTTGACCTCCAGGGCTCAAGTGATCCTCCCACCTCAGCCTCCTGGGTAGCTGGGACTACAGATATGTGTCACCATGCCCAGCTAATTTTTAAAATATTTTATAAAGATGGGGGTTCCACTATGTTGGCCAGGCTGGTCTTGAACTCCGGGGCTCAAGCAATCCTCCTGCCTTAGCCTACCAAAGTGCTGGGATTACAGGCATAAGCCACCACGCCCGGACCTCGTTCTCCCTTTAAAACACCTCTGAGTAAATGGAACTCGGCCCTTTTCCCTACTCCAGTCATTACTGAATAAAATGTTTTGACTGCTTTAACCAGCATCCTGCTTTGCTTATCTTTGACAGAGTCCAGGATGTCGCCTGGGTTGCTCGTGGTCCCAGCTCCCCTTGTTCGGCCCCAGGTCCCTCCTCCAGATGCCCTGGCCACCTGATCTCTGTGTGCCCATCCCCTGCCAACCAGCACCGCCCTCATGAGCAGAGCATTCGGCTCTGAGAGGGGCCAAGAGAACAAACACTGCCTGTGAAGAGCGTGTCATTTTAAAGGGACACAGGCATCAAAGAGCCCTGAAAGAGCAATGACCCTGGAGCTACAGCAAGCGCAGTCATTTGCCGGCACCACATGGTGCTTGTCACAGTGCGTGGCTCACAGTGGACACTCCTTAAACGTCCAGAAGCGGTGCCTTCTGGCCCACACTTCCAGCATGTTCAACTCAAACATGTGAGTCTGCTCTTGGTGATCACAGGGCTATACGGTAGCCCCAGTCCGCACCACAGCCGAACACGTGAGGTCTCCTGGGGATTTGACATCCCAGGTCTTGCGAAAGTTCCATGTTCCTACTCATCCATCCATCCTTCCATTAATATTTCAGTGGTTCTCTCATTTGGTGCCCGGAGACTCATTCCAACAGGGATCCGTGGGCCCCGCCCTGTCATTTTATTTTGAGTAATGAACCTCTGAGGCAGTGCTTGGGTCTCCCGGTGTCTCAAACTGGGGCATCTTAGCATCTTAGACAAGGACACATCTGGGTGACGGTGACATGATTCGAGGAATGCTTTTGTTCCTCACCCCAGACGGAGAGTTCCAGAAGGGGAAGGAGAGAGGACCCTGCTCTGCACAGGTTGTGAACTGTGGGAGAATCTACCAATCTACACCCTCTGTGTAAAGTTCTCTAACTTGTTTCAGATCCATCCGACCACACCATGAGGCAGACTACTCTTTCCTGCTTTGTCCAGAGACACGGTGCCTCAGTTCACCTCTGGAATTAATCTATAGGTAGTCAGTTACAGGGGACATAACCTGGGCTTAGATGAGCCTGTGTTCTGGTTTATCCTTTTCATTTACTAGCATTTGGGCAAGTTACTTAACCTCCCTGTTTCAGGCTGTTTTTGCACTGCTATAAAGAAATAACTAAAACTGGATGACTGGGCATGGTGGTTCATGCCTGTAACCCCAACATCTTGGGAGGCTGAAGTGGGAGGATCACTTGAGGTCAGGAGTTCGAGACCAGCCTGGCCAACATGGTGAAACCCCATTCCCAACTAAAAATACAAAAATTAGCTGGGCATGGTGGTGGGCGCCTATAATCCCAGCTACTCAGGAGGCTGAGGCAGTAGAATTGCTTGAACCCAGGAGGCGGAGGTTGTGCCCAGATCGTGCCACTGCACTCCAGCCTAGGCAACAGACTGAGACTCCATCCAAAAAACAAATAAACAAACAAATAACTAAAACTGGGTAATTTATAAAGAAAAGAGGTTTAATTAGCTCATGATTCTGCAGGCTGTACAGGAAGCATAGCAGTATCTGTTTCTGGGGAAGCCTCTGGAAGTTCCCAATCATGGTGGAAAGCTAAGCGGGGGCAAGAGACAGCAAGATGGCACATACTTTTAAACCACCAGATCTCACAGGAAGTCACTCACTATTGTGAGGACAGCACCAAGAGGATGTGCTAAGCCATTCATGAGAAATAGGCCCCCATGATCCAATCACCTCCTACCAGGCACCACCTCCAGCACTGGGGATTACATTTCAACATGAGATCTGGATGAGGGCAACATCCAAACTATATCACTCTCCGAACCTTCATGTTCTAGTTTGTAAAATGGGAGAAGATCCTTCTAATGCTCTCATTGAAAACTTGTGGGATTTAAATGGGATAGGTGTGTTTTAAGAAAAAATGAAAATGGTGTTTGATGAAAGCAGGTTTTCAATGGCTCATATTTTTCCTTTTGTTTTGTAAAATGTTTGGATTTTGTCAGTTCATGGGTGATTATTGGTATTTGCAAGGTATTTGAAATGGTTTTTTTTTTTTTTTTTTTTTTTTTGAGGCAGGGTCTCACTCTTGTTGCTTAGGCTAGAGTGCAGTGGCACGATCTCAGCTCACTGAAGCCTCTGCCTCCCGGATTCAAACAATTTTCTTGCCTCTGCCTCCGAAGTAGCTGGGATTACAGGTGCATGCCACCACATCCAGCTAATTTTTGCATTTTTAGTAGAGACGGGGTTTCGCCATGTTGGCCAGACTGGTTACGAACTCCTGACCTCAGGTGATCCGCCTGCCTCGGCCTCTCAAAGTGTTGGGATTACAGGCGTGAGCCACCACGTCCAGCAGACATGTTTTTCTTTTTTATCAAACTGCATGCTGCATGCCATGTTTCATCCTTCCATTGTCTGAGCTTGCTGAACCCTTCACCAACATCTTTAAATTATAAGAAGTCCTGTTGTTTGTATGCAGACACCTGGGCCACAGTTTTCAACAACATGCAACTACAATGTGTCTCTACATAAATATTCTGTGTTTAGGCCCATGGGAACCTTCTCTCTTTCCTTCTCCCGTTCCTTCCTCCAAGCTAGAAGTGGTCCATATGGCGTGAAGGACTGTGTTGATGTCCTGGTTCCCTGCAAACAAGGGGCCCTGAATCAGGCAGCACTGGCTGAGGACGGCGGTCAGATTTCCTGACACTTGCTTCCCATCACGTGTTGGCAGGGGCTAGAGATGTGCCTCCTGGGAATGAAAGACCTCTGGGGTATGTGACAGGGCTCGAGCTCTGTTGGTGGTCTTGGGAGGACTGATGGGCCTTGCTTTAGGGAGCCCGGGATGGCAGAATAAGTACTGCCAAGGAAGGCTCATGGAGGCAGACCTCGCTCCACCGGACAGAAAAGGTTTCTAGCAACTCCTTTGATCTAAGAGTGAATGAGCTGCCTCAGAAGCAGGTGTGGTCTCCTTCCCAGCATGAAGCTGATCAGTCAGGGCTGAGAGACAATGTCAGGGTGATAGATTTCGGAACTGGGCTGGAGTTTCAGTTGGATGCAATCATGTCTAGGGCAGGTGTCTACAAAGCTGTTTAGGAGGCGCATCTCAGGACTCACCGTCACTGGTTGTTTGCTCACAGACAGGCTCACTCCATTCCCCAGTTTTGTTCCGATCAGGAAGAAACCCTTGAACTTGAACACAGTAAGTTGTCCATGGCTCCAGGTTTCTGAGGACCTCAAAGTCATACTGAGGAGTAATTTGAAACTAGTAATGGAGATAAAAATAACTATATGACTAAGCAGTGAAAGGGCACCACTTTTTTTTTTTTCTTTTTCACATTTAACAGGTATAATAGCTGTTTTAGACTTGAAATAGGAAGGAGCAGGTAGCAGGTACTCCTGTCAGTTCAGGGACCCTGAGGCCACTCAAGGGTGCATCAAGGACTGACAGTGATGCCCACAAATCATCTTGGTTCCCGAATTCTGTAGCTTAAATGACACACAAGCCATCACTTTCTTTTTTAAAAAAGATAAAGCAGGCCGGGTGTGTTGGCTCATGCCTGTAATCACAGCACTTTGGGAGACAGAGGAGTTTGAGACCAGCCTAGCCAGCATGGCAAAACCCCATCTCTACTAAAGATGCAAAAAATTATCTGGGCATGGTGACGTACGAGAATTGCTTGAAACTGGGAGGTGGAAGTTGCAGTGAGCCAGGATCATGCCACACTGCACCCCAGTCTGGGTAACAGAGCGAGACTCTGTCTCAGAAATAAATAAACAAACAAACAAACAAACAAATAATAAATAAATAAGATAAACCTGTCTTTTAAATATTATTATTATTATTTTTTGAGACAGAGTTTCACTCTTGTCATCCAGGTTGGAGTGCAGTGGTGCTATTGTGGCTCACTGCAACCTCTGCACCCAGGCTCAAGCAATTCTTCTGCCCCAGCCTCCCAAGTAGGCTGAGAATACAGGTGTGCACCACCACACCCAGCTAATTTTTTTTTGTAGTAAAGATGGGGTTTTGCCATGTTGGCCAGGCTTGTCTTGAACTCCTGACCTCAGGTGACCTGCCCACCTTGGCCTCCCAAAGTGCTGGGATTACAGGTGTGAGCCACTGCACTCAGCTGCAATTGGTTATTTCTCTTTTGGGGTTGGGGTTGTTGACAGCATGCCTATATTCCTTCATTGCATGAGGAGCTAAGCCCATGGAGGTCAATAATTGGATTAGACTCATGGAATATATGAAGAAAATGGTTTAACTTCTAATAAGTAAATTAAAAGACAAAAGCAAATCAAAGCAACAACTGAAAAAAATGGCGGCTTGCAGTTCCAGAAGTCCAGTGCCTCTCAAACCTTACAATGCAAATTTTTTTCAAAGATTAAACTCAGAGGCAAGCAGGTAAGGTGGTGGCATAGCAGTATGCCACCCCACTGGGGCTTTTCCTGCCCTTTCACACCTGGGCAACTTCTGGTTTTATCTTCTCACTCTCTCCCAACAGGAAGAAAGAATTCCCAAAACGCTTCATGCTGTGAGTTTAGGGACCTAGTCTGGCACCGCCTCAGGAATCTCTGCATTCTAGAGGGGAACCATATAAGCCTGTATTGATACAAAAATTAGCCAGGTGTGGTGGCAGGTACCTGTAATCACAGCTACTTGGGAGGCTGAGGCAGGAGAATCGCTTGAACCCAGGAGGCGGAGGTTGCAGTGAGCTGAGATTGCACCACTGCTTTCCAACCTGGGCAATGACAGAGTGTGACTCCACCTCAAACCACCCCCCACCCCCACCAAAAACCTGTATTGGTGGCATCACAGGCACCTGTGAGAGTAGCAGTGCAGCAGGCAGCATTTCCACACTTGGTAAGTCACACTGAAGGCTGCCACACAACTGGCCAAAGGGAGAGGACAAATGTGTAACCAGATGCCCATGTTGTGGGCATGTGTGAGAAAAGAAGCTAAACAGTAAGTGGAGTTTGCATTCACACTTGCCTCAGGAGGCACGTGACCCTGCTTACTGTAAAACCAGATCCTAAATTGAGGTCTGTGGCTAGCTCCCGGAAGGGAGAGATCTGCTCTTATCTTTATACCCCAGGACTTAGCAGAGATGCCTGCATTTGATCAGTGATTGTGAGTATCACAATTCATATGAAACGTTAACTGTCAATATGATAGGACTCAGAGGTGGAGACTTTCGGAAGTGATTAAATAATGAGGGCAGAGCCTTCCTGAATGCCATTAGTGACCTTAGAAGAGAGCAGCAAGGGAGCTGCCCTTTGCCTTCCACCATCTAGAAGGCAGAGCACACTGGTGCTCACCAGACACCGAATCTGCTGGTACCTTGATCTTGGACTTCCCAGCCTGCAGAACTGTGAGAAATAAATTTCTATTGTTTATAAGTTACCCAGTCTGTGGTATTTTGTTGTGGCAGCAGGAATGGACTAAGAAACTGCATCAAATGGAACATTTTTTGGGGAAAAAAATTAACTTGAGATTTTTTGGGCCATGCAGTGTGTGTATATAAATTTACATCATTCCTAAGATAATAAACATGAGTGATCCCTTCTTCCCAAACACTTTGAGAATTAAGTGGTAAAATCAACATTTAATGTGGAAGAGATAACATATATGTAATATGACATATATAACCATATATGTCAGTTTAGGACCATGAATGGCACTCAGCTTAGAAGCATTAGGTATCAGAATAAACCTTGACCAAGAATGAATAAAAATAACCTTAACATGTCTAGCAAAGAGGAAGGAAACCTCACACACTGATGTACTGACCATATATACATTGTTCTAGGCAATGGGATGAGTTTATATTTTCTATTATTTCATTAAATTCCCCAACAATCTTATGAAGTAGGTGATTATCCTTGTTTTATTAATAAAGTAAGTTACTGTGCCCATTTTGCAGACTTGAGGAGGCTGGGGTCAAGAATGCGACCAATGGCACATGGTGGCAGGGGCGATATTCCGATCAGATCTTTTGACTCCAAGCCCATGTTTTTAAAGAAATTGTCCCCTGAAGAATAGAGCAACAAGGGGCTGCCTTGACCATGGACGTTCCTGATTTGTGGTGTGTGTGGGACACAGGGGTTGATGTCATGAGACAGTTGTCAATTTGCTGATCACCTAATTCACCCAGCTCCAAGTTCCCTCAGCCAACTCTGACTCAACTGTGCCTTCCCCTGCAACTGCCCTTCAGGGAAGGAAAGGTCTGCTGTCACTGTGCAGACTTTGTCCTAAAAGTGTGCTCTACACATATCCCTTGGGAGTCTGGGAAGCTTGAGCCAGAGACCCGTTAGTCTGGGAAGCTCTTGGTTTACAGAGGACCAGTCCATAAGGTGCTGCTACCTTGCAAGATTCTGCAAAGAACATGAAAGCCTACTATCTCTGAAATGCAATTAGCCAAGCTTACCTTTTCATCAGTACCATTTTTCCAATATTGCACATTATAAGTCCATGAATTATACACATTCTTCATAGTCCAAGTTTCGTATTCATTTTCAATTTTAGGGGCTAAGAAACGCATATGTAAAGAATCAGCAAGGACTTCTACTTGCATTCCAGGGGGTCCAATAATGGCTAAGCATAAGAACAAGCAAAATGACAATCAAAAATCACATTTTAAAATCTTCAACATTAATTTTTCATAACCATGCAGAACAATTAGTCCACAGAAGTACACTGCTTTGATATATCATTGTCATGACATTGACTGACATGGCTAAGGAGGATAGTTGGATTTAGTTGCTTTTAAAAAAATCTGATAATCTTTGTCTTTATTAATGAAGTTTAGTCCACTTATATTTATTGTGGTTTCCGATACGTTTGGAATTATTCCAGCTACATTATTTTGTATTTTCTATAAGAATTTCTTTTTAAATTTCCATTTTATGCTTTTGGTGTCTTCTCCTCCTCTCTCGTTTTCCTGCTTTTTGTTGGCTTGAATTTTATTTCCTTTGTTAGGATGGAAGCTACAGATGGCACCTCTATTATTTTTAGTGGCCACTTTTACATGTTTAACATATATAATTAACCATATATATTTCCAACAAAGTCTAAAGCTGTTTCCCTTCTGAATGCTTTTTTTTTTTTTTTTTTTTTGAGAGGGAGTCTGGCTCTGTCGCCCAGGCTGGAGTGCAGTGGCCGGATCTCAGCTCACTGCAAGCTCCACCTCCCGGGTTCACGCCATTCGCCTGCCTCAGCCTCCCGAGTAGCTGGGACTACAGGCGTCTGTCACCTCGCCCGGCTAGTTTTTTTTTTTTTTTTTTTTTTTTTTTTTTTTGTATTTTTTAGTAGAGACGAGGTTTCACCATGTTAGCCAAGATGGTCTCGATTTCCTGACCTCGTGATTCGCCCGTCTCGGCCTCCCAAAGTGCTGGGATTACAGGCTTGAGCCACCGCGCCCGGCCCTGAATGCTCTTTTACTAGATATTCACGTGGCTGGCTCCTTCACTTCGTTTGGGTCTTTGTTCAAATGCTACTTCCTCAGAGAGACTGGATCTTACCATTCTATGCAGAAGCGCAGCTCCCATTACTTTCTGTCCTATTACCTTGCTTCAGTCTTCTTGAGAACCACAGTCACTACCTATCATATAATATGTATCTATTTATTTATCATCTGTATTCCTGATTAGCACATATATGCTCCATGAGGGCAAGGATTTCATCTCATTCATTGTTGTAGCTTCAGTGCTCAGAATGCAGCTGTTACACAAATGTACTCAATAATAACTATAGAATGATTCATAAATGGTGCCGGGCAATCATGGTGTTTGAGTTCTGTCCTGTATTCTTTGGTTGCTGTTACTTTTTCAGGGCTGTTAATGGACCTGCTTCTACCATTCTAAAGTGCTCGTCTGAAAACCAGACAAGAAAATTTGTTAGAAGCTTTGCCAAAGCAAGTATAAATAGGTTATGCATGATGCCTGGAAGCACTTTCCTATCACTAAAATATATAGACTTCAAGAAGCAAATCTCCAATATTGGGTAGTAGTTGCTAACAGCACAGATGCAAGAGCTTGGGTCTGAATCCTTGCTCAGCCACTCATGACCTGTATGACCTTTTGACAACCTGCTTAACTGTGTTGTACCTAGGTTCTAAAGGGAACTTCCATGGATGGGAGCTAACAGAATTTGGGACAAGTTAGGACATGGTAAGCCAGTTAGCAATTATAGGAGCAAAAACGTGTACTTTTAACTATTGTGAAACCTTCTTTTCTGTTCATCTTTTCTTTGTTTTTGTAAAGGTACCGTTAGAAAAGATAATCTAACTTCGATAATTTATGGTTCCAAAAGTAAGACGTTTTTACCCAGGCTTGGGATGGAATTGGGGGAGGGAAGAAAGGCATCCTAGCCCTCGTTCTCTACCAGGGAGGATGTAATTGTGGGGGTCATGGGGGTCCAGAGCAGGGACTGGCATGAAGAACCTCCCCATATAGAGACAGTTCTTTTTTTGACACAAGCCCTCACTCTGGTCACCCAGGCTGCTGCGGTGCAGTGGCGTGATAATGCTCACTGCAGCCTTGACTTCCCAGGCTCAGGTGACTCTCCCACCTCAGCCTCCCAAGTAGCTGGGACTACAAGCACACTCCACCATGCCTGGCTATTTTTCTTTTTTTTTTGGTTTTTTTTTTTTTTTTTTTTTTTGGTAGAGGCGGGGTTTCCCCATGTTGCCCAGGCTGGTCTTAAATTCCTAGGCTCAAGGCCAAGCGTGGTGGTTCACATCTGTAATCCCAGCACTTTGGGAGGCTGAGGCCGGTGGATCACTTAAGGTCAGGAGTTCAAGACCAGCCTGGCCAACATGGTGAGACCCTGTCTCTACTAAAAATACAAAAAACTGTAGCTGGGCATGGTGGCAGGCACTTGAAGTCCCAGCTACTCAGGAGGCTGAGGCACAAGAATCACTTAAACCCTGGAGGCAGAGTTTGCAGTGATCTGAGATCGCGCCACTGCACTTCAGCCTGGGTGTCAGAGCAAGACTTTGTATCAGAAAGAAAAAAAAAGAAAGAAAGAAAAGAAGAAAATTCCTAGGCTCAAGTGATCCACCATCTCAGCCTCCCAAAGTGTTGGGATTAGGAGATGTGAGCCGCTGTGCCTGGCCAGAAACAATTCTTTTAGTGCTTTTCTCTATGTGAGTTTTGAAGGGCTGTATGTGAATTTTGTGAATCATGTTCTTTTAACCTCTAATCTTCTTTACTCTCTCAACTGGTAATATATGGTTTAATTAGTTTTTAATTCCTGATATTCTAAATATGCTCATCTCATATTTAGGGGCTCTGGTGGTCACCATGACCCTCCAAATCTAACCTGGGAACAATTTTTTTTTGAGACCAAGTCTCGCTCTGTTGCCCAGGCTGGAGTGCAGTGGCGTGATCTTGGCTCACTGCAATCTCCGCCTAACCTAGGAACAATTTTTGATGCTGACCAACCGGTCTGATCCAACCCACCTGCCATCAGCTCTGTCCCTCCCTGTCCTTCGCTCTGGGCAAGCTGGCTGTCTGCATCAGATTTTCCATCTCTACACCTGCCTTCATTCTTTTGCCTATCATGTTATATTTCTTTAAGTCATAATTCCATACTGACTTTCTCCCAGAAAATTCACAAGAATCCTTCCAGAACTTCTCCTTAACAGCACGGGCCCAACATATATGCACATCCTTGAGGCACTGAAGGTGTTAGATTTATATTTAATCGCTGCATTGATGATATGCCCATCTTTTTCTGTCTCTCCCATGAATTTCTTTAGGGATACAACTCTCTTTATTATATTCCTTAAGCTCCTTGTGCAAGGCCATCCATTTGTGGGACCTCAGAGAATTCTTGTTGATGGACCAACCAATGTGGAAAAAAACAAGGCAAGATGATGACATTACAAGAAAAGAGAAAACAAAATGGCTTACTGTCATCCACAGGACAGAAGGTGATGTTTACCCAGTCTGAATGCTCATCTGCAAATTCAGCCCTGACTCTCAAGGTGTGGTCACCATACTTGGAAAGACTTGAGAAATCACATTCCATCAAGGTAGTACTCGGGCATTTATCTTGGAATATCCTATAACTACACAATAAAAAAGACAGGTCAATCAGGAGAGTTCTAGCCTCAGTCTCCCTGAGGCTGACTGGTACTTAATTTGGAGGTTGCGTGGGGGTGGGGGTGGGGGGGTGCGGGAGTGGAAACTGTGTTAAACATAGAAATAGGTGTCTTTATAACAGAACTTCTCAGAGACTTGAACATCCTAATGACTACATGCCTCTCCAAGGGGTTGAGTATTCAGCATATTTGACCAAGAAAGCTTCCTTCCTTGATTATGTATTTTTGAAAGCAGGGGCAAGTGATTTATGAGACACTGATTTATAAAGATTTATCAAAATAAAGATATTACAATGATTTTCAATAAAGTCATGCACCGCATAATGACATTTCGGTAGATGACAGACCACATATACAATGACGGTGCCCTAAGATGATGATACTGTATTTTTACTGTACCTTTTCTATGTTTAAATACATTGAGATGTACACATACCTCGTTTTATTGTGATTTTTTTTATTGTACTTCACAGATGGGGCATTTTACAAATTGAAGGTCTGCGGCAACCCTGCATTGAACAAGTCTATTGGTGCCATTTTCCCAACAACACATGCTCACTTCATGTCTCTAAGTCACATTTTGGTAATTCTCACAATATTTCAAACCTTTTCATCATTATTATATCTGTTATGGTGATCCATGATCAGTGATCTTTGATGTTACTGTTGTAATTGTTTTGGGGACCATGAACCACACCTATATAAGACAGTGAAATTAATCAATAGATGTTGTGTGTGTTCTGACTTCTCCACTCACTGGCCACTCCACTGCCTCTCTCCTTCTCCTCGGGCCTCCCTATTCCAAAAGCTGCAAATGATTAAGCTTAGTGAGGAAGGCATATTGAAGGCCACAACAGGCCTCTTGGGCCAGTTAGCCAAGTTGTGAATACAAAGGAAAAGTTGTTGAAGGAAATTTAAAGTGCTACTCCAGTGAACACATTAATGATAAGAAAGCAAAACAGCCTTATTGATAATATGGAGAAAGTCTCAGTGGTCTGGAGAGAAGATCAAAACAGCCACACCATTCCCTTAAGCCAAAGGCTAATCCAGAACAAGACCCTAACACTCCAATTCTGTGAAGGCTGAAAGAGGTGAGGAAGCTGCAGAAGAAAAGTTGGGGCTGGACATGGTGGCTCACACCTGTAATCCCAGCACTTTGGGAGGCCGAGGCAGGTGGATCTTAAGGTCAGGAGTTCAAGACTAGCCTGACTAACATGGTGAAACCCTGTTTCTACTAAAAATCCAAAAAAATTAGCCGGGCGTGGTGGCACACTCCTGTAATCCCAGCTACCCAGGAGGCTGAGGCAGGAGAATCGCTTGAACCTGGGAGGCAGAGGTTGCAGTGAGACGAGATCGTGTCACTGTATTCCAGCTTGGGCAACAGAGCAAGACACCATCTCAAAAAAAAGAAAAAAAAAAAAAAAAAAAAAAAAGAAAAGTTGGAAGTTAGCAGAGGTTGGTTCATAAGATTTAAAGACAGAAGTCATCTCCATAACATAAAAGTGGAAGGTGAAGCAGCAAATGCTGATGTAAAAGCTGCAGCAAGTTATCCAGAAGATCTAGCTAAAATCTAGCCAAAATGATGAAGGTGGCTACTCTAAAAAACAGATTTTTAATGTAGATGGAACAATATTTTATTAAGATGTCATCTAGGACTTTCATAGCTACAGAGGAGAAGTCAATGGCTAGCTTCAAAGCTTCAAAGAACAGGCTCACTCTTGTTAAGGGCTAATGTAGCTGGTGACTTTAAGTTGAAGCCAACACTGGATTACTATTTTGAAAATTTGAGAGCTCTTAAGAATTATGCTAAATCTACGCTGCCTGTGCTCTACAAATGGAACAACAAAGCCTGGAGGACGGCACATCTGTTTACAGCATGGTTTACTGAATATTTTAAGCCCAGTATTAAGACCTACTGCTCAGGATAAAAAGTTTTCTCTCAAAATATTACCCCTCATTGACAATGTACCTGGTTCCCCAAGAGCTCTGATGGAAATTTAAAAGGAGATGAATGCTGTTTTCGTGCCTGCTAACACAACATCCATCTGCAGCCCATGGATCAAGGAGTCATTTCAACTTTCAAGTCTTATTATTTAAGAAATATATTATGGCACAGTGGCTCATGCCTGTAATCCCAGCACTTTGGGAGGCCAAGGCAGGCAAATCATTTGAGGTCAGGAGTTCAAGACCAGTCTAGCCAACATGGTGAAACCCTGACTCTACTAAAAAAAAAAAATAACAAAAATTAGCCAGGTGTGGTGGCACTACTTGGGAGGCTGAGGCAGGAGAATCACTTGAACCTGGGAGGTGGGGGCAGCAGTGATCTGAGATCATGCCACTGCACTTCAGCCGGGACAACAGAGTGAGACTCCATCTTAAAAAATAAAGTAAAATGAAATAAAATAAAATAAAGAAATATATTTCGTAAAGTTATAGCTGCCATAGGTAGTGATTTCTCTGATGGATCTGGGCAAGATAAATTGAAAACCTCCAGAAAGGATTCACCATTCAAAATGGCATTAAGAACATTGGTGATTCGTAGGAGGAGGTCAAAATATAATATTAACAGGAACTTGGAAGAAGCTGATTCCAACCCTCATAGATTACTTTAAGGGGTTCAAGACTTCAGTGGAGGAAGTAACTGCAGATGTGGTGGAAAGAGCAACATAACTAGAATTATTAGAAGCAGAACCTGAAGATGTGACTGAATTGCTCCAATCTCATGATAAAACTTGAACATATGAAGAGTTGTTTCTAATGAATGAGCAAAGAAAGTGGTTTCTTGAGATGGAATTTATTCCAGTGAAGATGCGATGAACATTGTTGCAATGACAAAAAAGGATTTCGAATACTACATAAACTTAGTTGATAGAGCATAGCACGGTTTGAAAGGATTCCAATTTTGAAAGAAATTCTTCTGTGGGTAAAATGCTACCAAATAGCATCTCATGCTACAGAGAAATCTGTCGTGAAAGGAAGAGTTAATTGATGCAGCAAACTTCATTGTCATCTTATTTCAAGAAATTGCCACAGTCAATGCAACTCAGCAACCACTACCCTGATGGGTCAGCAGCCATCCATATCAAGGCAAGATGCTCCACCTGCAAAAGGATTATGACTTGCTGAAGGCTCTGATGATTGCCAGCATTTTTCAGCAAGTATTTTAAAATTAAGCTGTGCACATTTTTTTTAGACATAATGGACTACAGTATAAACATAGTTTTTATATGCACTGGGAAACAAAAAAATTCATATGACTCGCTCTATTGTGGTTTTAACTTTATTATGGTAGTCTGGAACCAAAACTGCCTTAACTCTGTGGTATGCCTGTATACAAATACCATTGTGTTACGATTGCCTACAGTACTCAGTACAGTAACATGCTGTACAGGTTTACAGCCTGGGGTAATAGGCTAAACCACATAGCTTAGGTGTATATGAGGCTACACCATCTAGGTTTGTGCAAGTACATTGTATGATGCTCACACAACAAAACTGTCTAATGATGCACTTCTCAGAATGTACCCCAGTTGTTAAGTGACCCATGACTGTCCCGACCTATAAATGACTGTCATTGCAATTACTCTGGAAAAATTATAAAACAATTCATCAGTCTCAATCAGAACACCAGCCCCGGCCACAACCACTAAAGGGAGCATGACAGAAAGTGAAGTGGAAGAAGAGATGACATTTGGAAATGCCTGTTGGATGCTAGGGAAATACAATCTCTTGAATCTAAGCTTGCAACAGCCGAGGAGGTATAATTGGCTGCACAGGATCAAAGGAAGCCCAGGCTCTCATCCTGCAAAAAGTAAGGAGCTGGGCGGGCTCATGGCTCATGCCTGTAATCCCAGCACTCTGGGAGGCCGAGGCAGAGGATTGCCTGAGCCCAGGAGTTTGAGAACCGCCTGGACAATGTGGTGAGTCCTTGTCTCTATAAAAAATCAAGAAATTATTTGGGTGTGGTGGCATGCGCCTGTAGTCCTAGCTACTTAGTGGGCTAAGGAGGGAAGCTCGCTTGAGCCTGGGAGGTAGAGGCTGCAGTGAGCCGTGATCGCACCACTGCACTCCAGCCTGGGCAACAGAGTGAGACTGTCTCAAAAAATTTAATTTAATTTAATTTAAAAATTTATAAAATAAAATTAAAAAGTGAGGAGCTATCTGATTGGTCCCCCAAGGTATCTTCTGGTGCCACAACCAATTTGGTTACTCCCAGAAGTGATGATGAAAGTGATGGTGATAAAAATAGCAACAGCCAACATTTATTAAGTACACAGGGGTCAGGAGTGGAGAGCCTAAGAAATCTGCCCAACTGAATTCAGATCTGTTTGACTTCATAGTCTAAGGTAGCACACCACACCTTACAGCATTCTTAGTGATACCTAGAACAATCTCTTGCAAAAAGTAGGTAGAGATCATTGGGATCATGCTATTTTTCACTTAATATACCACAAATATTTGTCAGTCAATCATTTCTTCATGGCTGCTTAACATCCCATCATTTGGAAAATCCAGCGGTTGTTTCATTAATGGGGTTTTCTCACATGTGGCCATATATTTTTTTTCTCCCTTCCTTTTTTCTTCCCTCCCGCCTTCCTTCTTTCCAACTCAAGTCCAGCTAATTAAAAAAAAAAATAAATTGTAGAGACAAGGGGCTGTTATGTTGCACAGGCTGGTCTTGAACTCCTGGCCTCAAGTGATCATCCTACCTTGGTCCCCCAAAGCACTGGGATTACTGGTGTTAGCCACCACGTCTGACCCATTTCCTTCTTCTAAACTAATGCATCAACTGTCCAGCATGTGCAGTATTTCAAAAGTTGTTTTGCAATAACTTCTTTTTCACTAGGTTCTTTTTTTTTTTTTTTTTTTTTTTAATTTTTTGAGATGGAGTCTCACTCTGTTGCCCAGGCTGGAGTGCAATGGCACAATCTCGGCTTGCTGCAACCTGTGCCTCCTCGGTTCAAGTGATTCTCCTGCCTCAGCCTCCCAAGTAGCTGGGACTGCAGGTATGCACCATTATGCCTGGCTAATTTTGTATTTTTAGTAGAGGTGGGGTTTTGCCATGTTGGTAACGCTGGTCTCAAACTCCTGACCTCAGGTGATCCACCCACCTCAGCCTCCCAAAGTGCTGGGATTACAGGCGTCAGCCACCGCGCCCGGCCTTCACTAGGTTATTTTCATTGCATGTACAAATATTTATCCCCGCATTAAATAGGTAATATGACCCATTCTTCATATTTACATATAATTGTTTTGGATGTTTTTATATCAAAATCACCAGTACATCCTGTGAAGTGCCCCCTGCTCTGGCCGCCCTGCCCCAATAATGCACACAAACAATAGAGAGTTTGTGCTATGCAATTGCTTATGTAAATTCTAAACAACACTTTTGCAGAGCCACATGAGGGTAATCACATCTTTTGCAATCAAATATCTTCCCCAAGGACATGCCCAGCACATATTTTGTTTTCTCCAGCACATGCCATACTCACTCTGTAGTTCCATGCCGGGGAGACCTGGAACCCAGGTGTGGATACCCTCATGAAGTCACTTCATGAAGTCACTGGGATCTCTAACATAAAAGATAAACATGCAAAGCCAAATGCTTCAACTACAGTGGCAAAAAAGCACGGCATGGGCTGGGTGTGGTGGCTCATGCCTGTAATCCCAGCACTTTGGGAGACTGAGGCAGGTGGGTCACTTGAGGCCAGGAGTGGAAGACCAGCTTGACCAACATGGTGAAACCCCATCTCTACTAGAAGTACAAAAATCAGTTGGGCATGGTAGCATCTGCCTGTAGTCCCAGCTACTCAGGAGGCTGAGGCAGGAGAATCGCTTGAACCCAGGAGGCAGAGGCTGCATTGAGCAGAGGTCACGTCACTGCACTCCAGCCTTGGTGACAGAGTGAGACCCAGTCTCAAAGGAAAAAAAAAAGGCCAGGTGCGGTGGCTCAAACCTGTAATCCCAACATTTTGGGAGGCCAAGGCAGGTGGATCACAAGGTCAGGAGATCGAGACCATCCTGGCTAACACGGTGAAACCCCATCTCTACCAAAAATACAAAAAATTAGCCAGGCATGGTGGTAGACACCTGTAGTCCCAGTTACTCAGAAGGCTGAGGCAGGAGAATGGTGTGAACCTGGGAGGTGGAGCTTGTAGCGAGCCCAGATTGCGCCACTGCACTCTAGTCTGGGCAACAGAGCAAGACTCTCTTGAAAAAAAAAAAAAAAGAAAAAGAAAAAAACCCAAACAAACCCAAAAGCACAGCATAGAACAAAATAAATAAATAAATAAATAAACTACAGGGGAGACAGATAGACAGAGAAGAAAGTTAATTTTCCACAGTAAAATCTCTTGGCTATCCAGACTGAGTAGAGAAAGCACAGAAAGCAAATGATAAAGCCAATCAGTGCTAGAAAATGCACATCAGGAAACAAATCAATTATAGAATATGCCCTCCTTCAATCCTTGGGACAGCTGACAGTACTGGACTATGGGCTGTAAATCAGATACAAGTATTGCATGAATGTAAAAGTTTCTGAGCTTCTCATTGTACTATGTGATGTAAGAGATTATCCTTGTTCTTGTGAAATACACACTGAAATATTATAGCACAAAGGGCATGAGAGACAAAGAGGAAGGGAGAGAATGTGACCAACTTTAAAAATTGGTGAATCTGGGCCAGGCATAGTGGCTCATGCCTGTAATCCCAGCACTTTGGGAGGCCGAGGTGGGTGGATCACAAGGTCAGGAGATCGAGGCTGGCTAACTCGGTGAAACCCCGTCTCTACTAAAAATACAAAAAATTAGCTGGGTGTGGTGGCAGACGACTGTAGTCCCAGCTACTCGGGAGGCTGAGGCAGGAGAATAGTGTGAACCCAGGAGGTGGAGCTTGCAGAGAGCCGAGATCGCGCCACTGCACTCCGGCCTGGGCGACAGAGCGAGGCTCCATCTCAAAAAAAAAAAAAAAAAGGTGAATCTGGTTGTAGGCTATCTGGAAATTCTTTGTATTCTACTTAAAATTCTGAAATGTTCTATAAGTCTGGAATTATTTTGAACTACAAGTTAAAAAACAAAAGCCAGCAACGCATAGACAAGGACTATCTTATTCATCTTTCTACTTCTTCTCTGATGTAGCAGGCCTTGGGGATTTTTGTGAAATGACAGCTGGATCTGGGACCAAATGTCCTCCTGCCTCATTGAAGGACTTGTCTATCTTCGTATGTTTCTGAGTCACATAGAAAGCAGGTGTGTTGGCTTGTCAGTCTTTGGCCTCCTGCTGCTGTTTGCGCCTGGCCTAAAGGTGTGTCATCTGAAGTCCAGCATGTGGCGTATGGTGGCAGGCTGCCAAGGGAGTGCTGGCACTGACTTCCTTTGCCAGGCATAGGGAAACATTGACAGGCAGGAGAGGTAGAGGGTGTTCAGATCGCTGCTGAGATGACCATCTAGGGTGACACTCACTCTTCCTTCACGGCGCCTGCTGTTGTCAGAGAATGGGGCTTTTAACAGTCAGTAGCTGTCTTACTTTTAATTTCAGGACAAAACCACGGAGAAACTGAGCACTCATTATGCAAATTATGTGCATTGCACGGCACTGGGGCATGATGTTATAATCCGTCGGAGGGGAACAGGTGATATATGGTAGCAAGGGGCTTCCTGACTGCTTTGCATATCTCAGTTTCTTGGGTGGCATCCACTCAACATTGTTGACTTCTAGCAATACTACTCATACCTGGAGATGACAGCAGTGGTATTTTTCTTTTAAAATATATCAACTGTGACAAATAAGCTAGGATCTGCACAGCATGAGGTTACCACTATGGCTGACTATATCTACATATGCATGATAACATGTCTATATCTGCCAGCAGCCCTGTGATCAACAGTCAAATCATCAACCGTCACAACCAGAAAAACTAAAAGAGGAAAGGTGGTCACGAGAATTTCCCAGACAGAAAAAAGCTGGCAGGGAGGCTCCCTGAGGGCTGTCACAGTCACACGGTGACTATAGTCAGACTCCCTTCCTCCTGTGGCCCAGCCCAGTAACCAGCCCAGGGCCGACTCCTCCAGTGCGTTCCTGCCAATAGTGAGGCCAGACCCACCTTAGGTACTGAGCTGTGAAAGTCAGGTTCCCTTTGGCAAAAGCAGGTGACTCCCACTGTAGAATGTTCTTGAAATTAACAGAATTCATTCTGACATTTTCAGGAGGTGGTACCATTCCCAATGCTATGAACATACGAGAAAAACATTTACAACCTTTTTCCTCAAAACAGATACCCATGAAAAGCCCACATCCCGCACTTGGTTCTCCTCTATGGCTGCATATCTTCAAAGACCACGTGAGTGAGGGAGGGAGAGAGAGACAGGTTGGCTATGCTGAGGAGTCTAGATTTTCTTTGAACAGCCATGAGGATAAATTTCTGGAGAGGCAGAAGTAAAGTGGGGACAGACAAAGGAGCCCTGGATTTGCATGGTGGCAGAAAGGTATGAAGGGGTAGACTGGGGTACGTGGATTTCAGATATATTTCCAGAGGTAAAAACAAACTGGAGACTTCCTGATATATTTGATGCCTAAAAGCTGAGGTCAATGTCCATTTTGGGCTTAAGCAGCTGGTGCCCCGATTGGAGCTCAGCTGGGGAACTCACGAGTCCCATTTGAGCTGCATTAGGTTGGAGATTCTGGAGAGAGGCTGAAGTAGGAATGTCAGGGAGACAGTCAGATGAATGAGCCCAGAGGTCACACCAAGAACAGATTTGGGCTAGAGACAGAAATTATTTTCAAACCTTTTAATAGAAAATTTGAAACCTGGCCAGGCATAGTGGCTCACGCCTGTAACCTCAGCTCTTTGGGAGGCCGAGGCGGGTGAATCACCTGAGGTCAGGAGTTCAAGACCAGCCTGGTCAACATGGTGAAACCCCATCTCTACTAAAAATACAAAAATTAGCCAGGCATAGTGGCACACACCTGTAATTCCAGCTACTCGGGAGGCTGAGGGAGGAGAATCGCTTGAACCCGGGAGGCCCAGGTGGCGGTGAGCTGAGATCTAGCCATTGCACTCTAGCCTGGGTGACAGAGCAAAACTCTGTCTCGAAAAAAAAAGAAAAAAAAGAGAAAAAAAGAAAGAAAGAAAAGAAAAGAAAATTTGAAACCTACATGCAAGCAGAAAAGTAAAAGACTGTAATAAACCACCACCCATCACCCAACTGGTACCAAGAGAGATATAAATGTGCGAGTCATGGGCCTATAGCCCGTGTTTAATGCCAAGGTTTGGCTGAAATCCCCGAAAGGAACAGTGCCGGGGAAGGAGAGAAGAGGCCTTGGGCTTCACAATTAGCTACACAGAGACCCGACAGAGCAGGAGGGTCCCAAGCAGAGACAGCCTGACGGGTAGGTGGGAAACCGGAGGAGTATCCCGGAAGGCCAGGAAGAGTTCATGAGAAAGGAAGGAGGTGACCATCGTGTTATTGGAACCTAGGCAGGCAATTTAGAGGACAGAAGAGGTTTCAATGGATTTAGCTTTAGAAGCCATGGGGGACACTGGGGGACAGAATCCAGATTTCAGGGTGCTCAGGCCTGAACCGGAAGGAGGGGAGGTGCAGCGGGTGATGCGAGGCACATCAGTAGGGAGGGCTGGCACTGAGGGGGGCAGACTTGGGGTCGGGGAGGGCTGTCAGAGCACTCGGGGGCTGGTGGGGGCCTCCACTTGAACTGATGGTCTCCAGAAGGACCAGATGACAGCCACGGTGGGATCCTGGGTCTTTCTTTACTTAGACGCCCGCCAGCAGAGAGCTGCAGGAGGACTGGGAGTTAAAAGACGCCTGGAGTCTCCCCCTGAGTTTAGGGCCCAGACGGTCTGTAATCCGGGTGCGGATGGGGCTTCCTCCTGTTACAGAATCTCCGGCAGCAGCAGCCTAGCAGTGTCTCAGTAGCCGGCCGTGGCGTTTGCATCTTCTGTCCCGAGGCCCCGATGGCCCGACCGGGCACTTAAGTCACTTTCAGGGTGCCCAGGGATGGGATCACGGGTGGCATCTCGCGGTGCCTCCCGGTTCCCAAGCGCGCCCCCTCCCCGCGGACCCCTCACCTGACACCAGCAGGCAGCAGCCCAGCCAGCTCCCGAGGCTCCGCGCCATGGACGGGCGCCGGGGGTGCCGCGGCTTCCTCCAGGGACACGACCCCCGCCCGCGCCCGAGAGCGCTCGTACGCTGTCGCTTCCGGGAACCAGCGGAGCGGGGCGGGGCGGTGAGGGGCCGGGCGATCGGGCTCCTACCCCGCTGCAGGCCCCGCCCACCAGCCCGGGTCCGCCCGCGAGGCGCGGGGCACCCGCTTGGCAGGTGCACACGAGGAAGAGGAAGGGAGCCTCGCAAACTTTGAAAGGCGCCGTCAAGTCAAATAAATACCCTACAACACCAACCCAGGACTGAGATCTGGATGCTGGAATGATGGTGGTGATGGTGGCTTTCAGTATTCCCCAGGTTTTGTCCGGGGCACCGGCACGCCCTCTCTTAAAGTCCTCTCTCCGCATAGGTGAGTTAAAAGCATTCCATCAGCAAATCCAGTTTGAGGGTCTTCTTTACCCTTCTCCTCTCCAGGGATAAACAACACAAAGCCCAGTCATTTTTACGCAAATAACTAGTTTCTTTCAGGGACTACTGAGAAAGCGTTAATTTCCTCTTTTTAACTTGATGAGTGGTGAGATGGGAAAATCCAGAGCTGTCCAATGTCTTGGGCAATCTACAGCATCGCCTGATGTCTGCCGCTAGGACACCACGTAAAGTCAAGCGAAGGGAAGTGAATGCGCCCTAGGCCCCTGCAGGCCACCAGGAAGGGCTAGAGGGAGTTGGTGCAAGCAATCCTAGAGATGCCAGCAGGTGCACCAATCTGTGGCACACATACATTCTGCAATGGAAAACAACTCAAGACCACACCAAGTTTGTATTAAAAAATATTGTTGTATTACTTCTTACCAACCTCCAACCATTATACAAAATTAAAAATACATACACACACACACACACACACACACACACACACACACACACACACACACACACACTAACAGCCATAGAGCTTATCCCAAAAGATCAACCCGGAAATCTTTCAGAATATGACAGATGCATTGAGACGGCAGAGAAATTGCTTACACATACAAAAGGTCTCTTTCCTATGGAATTTCACTAGATTAAATAAGGTGTTCCCTCCTCACAGTCCTATCCTTTTGCGCAATCATATAAATAATCTAGTTAAAGTCCTTGAACTATGACTTGTATAATTTTCAGTTTTCCCCTTTTGAAGGGGCCTAAGAGAAAGGTTTGAGAAACCAGCTCTTGGGGGGGGTGGGGAGGGGTGAGGGGTAAGAGGGTCCTGTGCCTTTCATTCAACCTGGGAGTTTCTCAGGGTTGCAGCATTTCCACCTGAGTGTTTATTCTTGTACATTTTCTCATCTTTCTCCTGGGTTCATAGGATCCTGGAGATTACCTAGTCCAATCCTTTTGTTTCAGAAACAAAAAACCTGAGGCTCAGAGAGGCTGTCAAATGCCTAGAGTCACACAGGGCAACTGTGGGAGGTGGATCTTTGAGTCTCAGTCCTTAAACTGGTTGCCACATGACATTCCAGAACCTTTCCCCCAACCCCCTTTTTAATGACAGGGTCTGGCTCTGCCACCCAGGCTGGAGTGCAGTGGCGCGATCTTGGCTCACTGCAACCTCTACCTCCTGGGCTCAAGCCATTGTCCCTCCTCAGCCTCCCAAGTAGCTGGGACAACAGGCACATGCTACTACACCCGGTTAATTTTTATAATTTTGTTCCGTAGAGACAGATTTGCCATGTTGCTCAGGCTGGTCTCGAATTCCTGGCCTCAAGCAATACACCTGCTTAGGCCTCCCAAAGTGCTGGGATTACAGGTAGATTGCTCCCAGTCAGGCTTCCCTTCCCCCACCCGCAGCCCCCTAACCTGGCCTAGATTCACAGGAACTGTAATCACAGCTGACACACTCGATTCGGAATCAGCACAGAGAGCACTTCGAAAATTGTCAAATAGGGTCTCTGAAACTTGTATGTATTAAATAAGGTGTTCCCTCCTCTCAGTCCTATTCTTTTGCGCAATCATATAAATAATCTAGTTAAAGTCCTTGAACTATGACTTGTATAATTTTTAGTTTTCTCCTTTTGAAGGGGCCTAAGAGAAAGGTTTGAAGGTTCAAGGTCTTCTCCTGAAGACCCTGAAGCACCTTTGCGTTTGCTCTTTGTTTTAACCTTAAAATATGGCACTCAGGTTTTTATCCCTCTCCCCGACGCCATGTTTCCTTTCTGTATTAGTCACGTGCCTGATCCTAGAGTCTGTTTTCCCCACTTTAACTGGGGAGGGCTGGACAAGGTGGAATTCCAAGTGCAGGAGACAGGATGTGACATGGGTGAGGTGCCCACGGCTCACTGACTGAAACTTCGATGGCTCTTCCCTGTTTCCTTGTGCAGGGCCCCCCTTCTCTCCAGCAGCTCACCTGGCTCTCCTCCTCCTTTCCTGCCTGCTTTGCAGCTCTTGCTACTATTTTCCTTGTCTTTCGCTGCTCCTACCCTGGCCCAATTTACTTCCCAGAAATATCACAGGGCTAGCTGGGCACAGCGGCTCACCCCTGTAATCCCAGCACTTTGTGAGGCTGAAGGGGGCGGATCACTTGAGGTCAGGAGTTAGAGATCAGCCTGGCCAACATGGTGAAATCCCGTCTCTACTAAAAAATACAATAATTTTCCAGGTGTGGTGGTGGGCGCCTGTAGTTCCATCCAGCTACTCGTGAGGGAGGCTGAGGCAGGAGAATCGCTTGAACCCGGGAGGCAGACGTTGCAGTGAGCCGAGATCACGCCACTGCGCTCCAGCTTGGGTGACAGAATGAGACTGTCTCAACAAAAAAAAAGAAAAGAAATATAGGGTCCTGGACCACCTCTGAAACCACAGGGAACCCTGCTCCCTGGTAAACATGATGCATAAACATTCTAAGTGCATTAGTGTAAAGGGAAGGTGCACACGTGCTTCCTTCAAAGTCCATCACTTTGAATATGTAAACAATGCACTCAATGATACTATGGTCCCCATACTGGGAATCTGCATAGGTAATGTCACCTGGAAGAATGGAGTACCCTACAGTTCCCTACCTCTTCCCTTGGAGAACGCTTGCAGACAATAAGGCAGCAAGTTAGGGTGCAGGGAGACAGAACCCTATAGGTGCTTGTCTGTCCAAGTTCATTCAATAGTTTTGGAGTCATCTCATTATATAACCATCCCCAAGGTCAACATCTGACTCAGAAGTGTCACTTTGATCAGATGGAGCATCTTCAGACTGCAGGCCTTCTGAAGAGGGGCTGGGAAGGGTTGGTTGTGTCCCTTCCCCACTGGCCAGCAAATGGCTTGACTGCACATTGTCAGGATCCTCTGGGTCAACCATCTCTTCCAGATGAGATGATATCATCAGAGGGGCTTCTTCTAAGTCATCACTGTCCTCATCATCAAGAACCCTCAAAAACACAGAGTTTAAATCCACATTGAAGGTAATTCTGCCCCCAGACCCCTCAGTGGAGCTGTAGTCGTCTTCGGGAAAGGGGTCCTGGAGTGGACTCTCTCTCCTCTCACAGGGCGCACTCAAGAGCTCCAACTGCTGAGGGCTGCGCTTTGGCGTCGTGGGGAGCTCCACATCAACCTCAGGCAGGTCAGGCTCCTCCTCGGAGTCTGGGTCCATAAACTGGGATTCTGTAGAGGTGGCGGACGCCTGACCCAGAGGCCTGATAGTCAGTCCATGCATGGTATAGCCACCGCCATTTGTCCTGGGCGCTGCCTCAGTATCGCTGTCACTTTCATCATCATAATTATAATCCCACACTTTCTTCTTTCTGTTGATGTAAATGACCTCCACTATATCCATGGCTTCCAACGGTGGCAGGTTAGGAAATGGCCAGGCTAAAAAGTTATGAAAATTCTTACAAAAAAAAAGAAAAAAGAAAAAAAAGAGAGAGTCCGTATCAGCTATGACTGTTTGCTCTTTATTTTTTACATAATAAAACTTAATCACTGGGGCTCAGGGATGCACGCTTGTAATTCCAGCTACTGGGGAAGCTTAGGCAGAACGACTGTTTGAGCTCAGGAGTTTCAGACTGTAGTACATTATGATCGCGCCTGTGAATAGCCACTGCACTCCAGCCCTTAGCGAGACCTTGCCTCTAAAAAAATAAAAAATAAACTTAATGAGATTGACTGAACGATGATGCAGATGATAATGATGATAACAGCAATAATAACAGCTAACAGTTACACCATTTGCTGGGCACAACTCTTGGTGCTTTATATATAATTTACCTTTCCCTCGCAACTGCCCTGTGAAGTAGACTTACTATTATTATTTTTTTTTTGAGACGGCGTCTCGCTGTGTTGCCCAGGCTGGAGTGCAGTGGCACGATCTCAGCTCACTGCAACCACCACCTCCCAGGTTCAAGCAATTCTCTGCCTCAGCCTCCCGAGTAGATGGGATTAGAGGCGCCCACCACTATGCCCGGCTAATTTTTGTATTTTTAGTAGAGATGGGGTTTCACCATGTTGGCCAGGCTGGTCTTAAACTCCTGACCTCGTGATCTACCCGCCTCGGCCTCCCAAAGTGCTGGGTTTATAGGCGTAAGCCACCGCGCCTGGCCAGGCCTACTATTCTTATGCCCACTTTACAGATTAGAAAATGAGGTGCAGAGGTTAGGAAACTTGCTCAAGGTTCGTGACTAGTGAGTGGGAGTAGCTGCCTTTCAAACCAGGTAGGCTGCTGGCCTCAGAGACTTTGCTCTGACTGACTCCTCTTAACTTCCTCTCCTTTGGCTGCTTCTTTATATTTTTAAGTTATTTATATATTTCTAGAGCTAGGGTCTCACTCTGTCACTGAGGCTGGAGTGCAGTGGTGTGATCACAGTTCATTGCAGCCTCCACCTCCTGGGCTCAAGCAATCCTCTCACCACATCCTCCTGAGTAGCCGAGACCACAGGCATGTGCCACCACGCCTGGCTATTTTTATTTTCTCTAAGAAGAGGTTTCCCCATATTGCCCAGGCTGGTCTCGAACTCCTGGGCTCAAGTGATCCACCTACCTCAGCCTCCCAAAGTGCTGAGATTACAGGCATGAGCCACCGTGCCCAGCCCTTTTTAAATCTTTTCATAGGATAAATCCACTTTGTGTATATGTTCCACTGACATAATCCAAAATAAAAAGACGATCCATATAAAAATGTTTATTGTACTATTCATCATGACCAAAGAAAGAAAGAAAAGGGAAAGAAAAAGAAATCCAAATGCCCTATAGCTGAGAAATGGTTAAATGAAAAATGGTATGTTAATAATCATGAAATTCTACCTGGTCATTATAAATTATAGGTGATGAAGTATAAAACAAAACAAAACAAAAAACACACAAACAAAAAAACATTGCTGGGCATGGTGGCTCATGCCTGTAATCCCAAAACTTTGGGAGGCCAAGGCAGGTGGATCACTTGAAGTCAAGAGTTCAAGACCAGCCTGGCCAACATAGCAAAACCCCGTCTCTACTAAAAATGCAAAAATTAGCCAGGTATAGTAGCGCACGCCTGTAGTCCCAGCTACTTGAGAGGCTGAGGCATGAGAATTGCTTGAGCCCGGGAGGCAGAGGTTACAGTGAGCTGAGACCATGCCACGGTACTCTAGCCTGGGTGACAGAGTAAGACTCTGTCTCAAAAAAAAAAAAAAAAAAAGAAAAGAAAGAAAACATAAAATGCACAGATACACTTACGACTGCAAAATATATATTTATAGGGATGGAAAAGAACTCAGAGTGAGAAAGCATTTTGGTTTTTATAGAAAATGAGATTTTCTTCTGTGAAAATATTTATATAAATACAAATTCTTAAGTTAAAATAAAAAATGAAGGTAGAAAAAAAAAAGAAAACCAAAAAACTACCTACCAAGACTTTGGGGAGGCTGTTTCTTAAGCATATATAACCAATCCATTTCAGTGTCACTATGGTGCTTATCAAGGCCAATGCCATCAAAAACACAGTAATTATTCCTCCTACTTTGGCAGATTCTGCTGATTCTGTTGATGAAAAATTAAATGACTCTAATTCAAAAAAATGCAATAAACAATTGCAGATGGAAATAAATGTACATTGGTCTGGTGTCACAAGGTGATCAAGAAACCAAAGGTTTGAAAAAACAGTTTTATATTGAGAAATACCAAAGACTGGAGAATAATCTAAGCGTGCATTTTTAAAACAATAACATAGACTTAGCTTTTAAAAGTAAAATTTCCTTCAGTTTCTGTTCTGTAATTGCACTGTCCAGTGGAGTAGCCACTGGCTGCAGTTGGCTGAATTTAAATGATCAAAATTAAATCGAATTAAGAGCTCGGTCTCTCAGTCACGTGAGACACATCTCAAACGTTCGGTAGCCACACTGGTTAGCATGCGCTGCGGGCAGGAAGAAGTGGAGAAGGAAGTTTTGCTTGAAAACAACCAACTGGGTCATTCTGAGGCTGGACTTTAGCCACGCCAGGGCCCCAAATCAGGGCTCTGCGGAACCCGCCTTGCTCTGTTAACAGTTCCCCTTAGTTTCTCATCAAGATTCCTTGTGGAAAACTTCAACTTTCTGACTGATCACAGTTATTCTCCTGAAGTGCGACCAGACTGAGAAATCAGTAGTTAAATCACTGAGGCTCTCTTGCACTTCCAGAAAGGTCTTCATTCATATTAATCCTGGAACTATAGCCTCAGGCAAAAATAGATAGAGGGGAGAAGAAAGGAAATCAAAATGCATTATGTACTCTAAGTCTTCCAGAAGGTTAAGGAATGAATTGAAAGAAGTTCAGTAAAAACCCTTGCACTGCTAGATAGCACAGAGTTCAAGAATCCACTCTCACCCCAGTCAAGAGAGTGTGAAGGACTGTCATATCAATGACAGTTCCAGAATCAGATCTAGCCACAGAGGCACACCTTTACAAAATTCTGACATGTATAGAGTTTACATTCTTGAAAGAGGTACTGTAAACCAAAATGATTTCACTGGTGAAGGAATGGCATAATACAGAGATTGTGACTCATGTACCCATCCAGCTTGCATATAACAGCTACAAAGCACTCTATGTCATCTATCTAAGAGGACATCCTCCAAACCAAATTGTGTAAATTGTAGTTAATATGCTAGGATAATATTCCTCAATTTGGGGTATTCTCATGAGTCTGAGAATTCTTCAGGAGAACTTAGAATTTTTGTTTGTTTTCAGCTTGATGATAATCTAAAACATACAAATCTTACTTGGGGTCATGACAATTATACATGCATGCTATTTTTAAATATCATATTTGAAAAGAGATGAATCCGGTCAATGTTCCTCCTCAGAAAGGAGAAGCTGTGATTGGGTGTTACTGCTGTTAACTATCTTCTTCATGAAAGATGGGCCAGATCAACCCATCTTGGGAAGGAGAGACCAGGTCGTGTCTTAAAAATTTGGCCTTGGACAAACCTGTCTGTCTCTGGATTCATTGTGGAGATATTTTAAACAAAAAATAAGAAACCTCACAAGCAGAGGGCTGAACTGAGCAACGGGGTTGGTAATATCTGATCACTATGATCTTTAATGGAAAAGAGAAAGAACTTTGTGAAAAGATTGGTGATGACTAGTATCAGTCTCTTATAGTTCCTCCCATACTTACCTCTCTGGAACAAGCAAGACTGCCCCTCCCCTGGGTGACTGCAGTAATCAGCCCAGGGGTCACCTGGTTCCCACTTCAAGGCATGTGGATGTTCCCTTTACATCCTACATCAGATCACGGGGAGCAACCTGCTCACAACCTTCTGAGGGCCCCCATCTCTTGCAACGGCTTCTAAGTTCTACATCATTCAGGCTCCTCCATCCTCTCTGACCCGAACTATTACTATTCTTCCCTTGTTCAGTTCACTCCTGCCGTGTTGTGCCAGGCATATCCTGCCTTGGGGACTTGGCACTTGCTGAACCCCGCATATGGAAGTCCCTCCCCTGATATGTCTGCGTGACTCACTCCTTCACCCTGTGTTTCTTTCCCATTACCACTGTAACAAATGATGACAAAGTCAGTGTCATAAAACGATACAAATACATTAACAGTTATGGAGGTCAGAAATCCAAAATGGGTTTCACTGGGATAAAAAATGTCAAGGTGTTGGCAGGACTGCACTCCTTCTGGAGGCTCCAGGGGAAAACCCATTTCTTTGCCTTTCCCATCTTCTAGAGGCCACTTGCACTCCTTTGCTCGTGGCCCCCTCTTTCATCCTCACTCTCTGACCTCTGCTGCTGCTGTCAGAGCTCCTTCTCTGCCTCTGAGTCTCCTGCTTCTCTTTTTTTTGAGACAGAGTCTCGCTCTGTAGCCCAGGCTGGAGTACAGTGGCACCGTCTTGGCTCACTGCAACCTCTGCCGCCCGGGTTCAAGTGATTCTCCTGCCTCAGCCTCCCAAGTCGCTGGGACTACAGGCGCATGTCACCATGCCTCACTAATTTTTGTATTTTTAGTGGAGATGGGGTTTTACCACGTTGGCTAGGCTGAACTCGAACGCCTGACCTCAGGTGATTCACCTGGCTCGGCCTCCCAAAGTGCTAGGATTACAGGTACGAGCCACTGTGCCCGGCCAAGATCTTCAATTTCATCACACCCACAAGCCCCTTTGGCATACAGGTTAGTCTGTTCACATATCTGGGATTAGGATGTAGACTAGACATCTTTGGGGGCCATTATTCTGCTTACCACATCTCCCTTGGGTCTTTACTCAAAAGCTACCTTCTCAGGAATGCCCTCTCAGGCCATCTGTGGTGGATGCTGTGGGTGGCCAGCCCATGTCCCCTTTTCCAGTCAGTGCACACCCACTACTGCTGCTGCACATGTCTGCTGATATATCTCAGAGCTGATCCTTCTCTAAGTGACAGTCCAGGCCAACTGGACTTCCTGGGTGGAGTAGGGACTTGGGGAACTTTCCCATCTTGCAAGAGGACTGTAAAATGCACCAATCAGGAACATTTTTGTCTCACAAGAGGATTGTAAAATGCACCAATCAGCGGCTGTATAACATACCAATCAGCGCTCTGTAAAACGCACTAATCAGCACTCTGTAAAATGCACCAATCAGTGCTCTGTGAAATGCACCAATCGTCAGGATCCTAAAAGTAGCCAATCATGGAGAGGACTGAAAAAACGGCACTCTGATAGGACAGAAACGAACTTGGGAAGGGACAATAAGGGAATAAAAGCTGGCCACATCCAGCCAGCAGCGGCAGCCCCCTCAGGTCCCCTTCCAAGCTGTGAAAGCTTTGTCCTTTTGCTCTTCACAATAAACCATGCTACTGCTCACTCTTTGGGTCTGTGCCATCTTTAAGAGCTGTAACACTCACCACAAAGGTTCGTGGCTCCATTCTTGAAGTCAGCAAGACCACAAACCCACTGGCAGGAACCAACTCTGGACACATAAGGAACTGCCCTTGCCCAAAAGGGGGCTGCCTCATCTGGAGGCCATACCATAGATCACCACCCGTAACTGACTGGCTGCTGACTTGAAGACATGGTTCATGCTTCAGAGAACCCCTTGGGATCAGGCTTAGCTGAGAGCCACATGCTTGCTTAATTTCTCTCTCCCCATCCCTACCTGTTCCCTCTTTCCCCTTCTCCCAAGATGCCCCCACCAATAAATCACACTTGAAAATGAATTCACATCCCAGGTTCTGCTTCTAGCAAATGCAAATTCAGACACTGTCCTGTTAAAAATAGCAACCCACTTTCCTCCACCTGACATCCCCCTCACCTCCTTTCCTGCATAATTTTTTTCCATGGTACTTACTTAACATACAATCTATTTTACATGTTGATCTTGTTCTGTCTCCTACTGCAATGTAAGCTCCACAAGGTGAGAAGTTTTTATCTGTTTTCTTCACTGCTAAATCCTCAATATCCAGAAAAGAATCTGGCTCATAAGAGGCCCCCAATAAACATTTGTCAAATGAATGAACAGAGCTTTTCCTTAGGGCCTTAATATTAATAAAAGAGCCACACAATTAATTTTAGGGCTTGACAAGGGGAAGGTGTTTATCCAGATCTCTGGGCTAAAATCCCCCCATTATCAGTCTGCCCTAGGATCGCAGTGCTTACTGCTGAGCCTATGTTAATGCTGGTCTCAGGCTATCCTTCCAAGACCCCTCACCATCCACACCTGTCTGGTGTCTGAGTTTGGCTAGTTGAGGGTAAGTCAGATGGCAAGCAGACAGTGACAGAGGTCACGTTACCTGAACCTATTTGCTTCCTGAGTTTCAAACAAGAATTTGACATCAGGTACAGTATTAGGATAATTAGAGAGTGTGGTACTTGACCCGTCTTGGGTAATAATCAAAGAATGAGGGCTGACTTGATGTGCAGCATGACGTGTTCACACCAAGTAAAAATGGAATAACCCGAGAGGATGTTGTTACGTTTCACCTCGGTAGGTGAAATGGAAAAGAGTCAGGGGAGAAAGTGAGTCATCACAGAGTTCATCAGCCTCCAAGGAGCTTGTGCCTTCTCAGTCAGCAACACGTTCACCTTGGAAGTGGGGACTGAGTTTCAATAAACCACCGTCTGTCTACCAGGTCACTAATTTCAGTTTTTATTGTCTACAGGAGTTTTGCTTTTATGTAAGATCAATGATATAATAAAACATACATATATATCCAGTCTTTGTCCCTAGCTCCTGGAGCAGAGCTTCAACAATCTGTGGAATTTCCTGAACGATAGGAGTGTCTTTTGTCAACAAGCCCCTTTTAGGGGCCATATATGAGTTTATGCTTGTCAGGTGACGGGGCAGTGTGTGGACAGCTTCAGGATGAGGGCTAGTCCCTAGAAAAACTAACCACTTATGATCAGACGGTTGGAACTTCCAGCTCCCCCATTTGACCTCTATCCAAGGAGGGGAGTGGGCTGGAGACTGAGATCAATCCTGTAGCCAGTAATTTCATCAATCACACCTACATAATGAAACCCAATACAAACTGTGAACACCAAGGGTTGGGGAGCCCCCAAATTCATGAACATATGGATGCACAGAGAGGGTGGTACACCCTGACTCCCCAGGGACAGAGGCTCCTGCACTCGGGACCCTTCCAGACCTTGTCCGGTGCAGCTCTTCAATGGCTGTCCATCAATTCCTTTATAATAAAGTGGTAATCATAACACTTTCCCGAGTTCTCTGAGTCATTTTAGCAAAGTATCAAACCTAAAGGGAGGTCATGGGAACTCCTGAATTTATAGCCAAGTCAGATGGAAGTGCAGGTAACCTTGTCAACCAGGACTTGTGGCTGGCGTCTGAAGTGGGGGCAGGCAGTTTTGTGGGACTAAGCCTTTCACCTGTGGGGTCTGTGCTAACCTTGGGTAGTGTCAGAAATGAACTGAATCATTGGACAACTAGTTAGTGTCAGATAGCTGGTGTTAGAACAAAGATATGCACATTTATTTTCGATTTATATTTTTGAAAGAGCTATAGTCAGATAGAATCTATATGTAGTTTTAGGTTTGCCTGTATTTTGTTGACATAAAAATAACTTAAGCTAAAGGTGTCTGAGATGTTCTTTCCTTTAGAACCAGTCTATGCATCATCTGGTCTTGAGGAATACTAGAGAATCAAATCATACTGCCCTGTAGTGAAGCCAACACAGAGCACTGTTATTATGTGCTAGGCAACGTTCCGTAGCTCACTTCATTCACCAATGACCATATCACTTTGTCAATGAAAAGAGCCAAAGTCAGTAACATACTTGAAGAGATTTAGTCTGAGCCAAATACGAGTGACCAATGGCCCATGACACAGCCCCAGGAGATCCCGAGAACCCTTGGTCAGGGTGCAGCTTGGTTTTATACATTTTAGGGAGACATAAGGCGTCAGTCAATGCGTGTAAGATGTACACTGGTTCAATCTGGAAAGGTGGGACAACTCGAAGAGGGGGCTTCCAGGTCATAGATAGATTCAAAGATTTTCTGATTAAAGACTCGGAATTAATAAAAGGAAGCATCTGGATTAAGACAAAGGCTTGTGGAGCCCACGGTTCCTATTATGCAGATGAAGCCTCTGGTAGCAGGCTTCAGAGAGAATAGATTGTAAATGTTTCTTACCAGACTTAAAAAAGTGCCAGACTCTTAGTGAATTCTCTCTTGGATCAGGAAGAAGACCTGGACTGGGAAGGGGGTTCTTTATAGAAAGCAGATTTTCCCTGCAAGAGATAGCTTTGCAGGGCCATTTTAAATATGTCAAATAAATGTATTTTGGGGTAAAATACTTTGATTTCTTTTAGGGCCTGCTACCCATCATGTTGGTATTAGTGCTACAAAGCGTCTTTTTGTCTTAAGGTTTCTGTTTTAACACTAGTGCTGGCCAGCTGTGCCTGAATTCCAAAGGTAGGAAGGTACAGTGAGGCATGTCTGGACCACTCATTCCCATCATGACCCGAACTGGCATTTCATTTACTTTACTTTATTTGGCCCTTGTCCAAGAGGAGGGGTCCATTCAGTTGGTTGGAGGGCTTAGAATTTTATTTTGGTTTACAACTAAAGTAATTTCTTTATAGATCCTACCTTATTTTTATTCTGCTAAATCAGAACATTAAAGATACTTCCATTGGTGTCAGAGGCATTTGAGCCAGAGCAACTCCATCTTGAATAGAAGCTGGGTAAAATGAGGCTGGGACCCATTGGGCTGCATTCCCAGACAGTTAAGGCATTGTAACTTACAGGATGAGATAGGAGGTTGGCACAAGATACAGGTCGTAAAGACCTTGCTGATAAAACAGACTGCAGGAAAGCCGGCCAGAACCCACCAAAACCAAGATGGTAGTCCTCACTGCTGCACTCTCACCAGCACCATGAGTTTACAAATGCCACGGCAATGTCAGGAAGTTACCCTACATGGTCTAAAAGGGAGAGGCATGAATAATCTACCCCCTTGTTTAGCATATCATCAAGAAATAATCATAAACATGGGCAACCAGCAGCCCTTGGGGCTGCTCTGTCTATGGAGTAGCCATTCTTTATTCCTTTACTTTCCTAGTAAACTTGCTTTCACTTTATGGACTCACCCTGAATTCTTTCTTGTGCAAGATCCAAGAACTCTCTCTTGGGGTATGGATTGGGATCCCTTTCCCCTAACATTGGGGTTGGGACATTTAGAAGGCCTTCTTTGAGGAAGACTTGCATAGCTTCTCACTTTTGGTAAAACAGGTGGATACTTGGCTACTTCCTGAGAAAACAATCAGCAGGGAGTTCCGAGATTTGATTGTTCTCACTCCCAAGGGGAGGAAGGTTTGGGATCACACTGTTTACTGTTCTGATGTCTGTGTAACAGAAAGGTGTTCAGCCTTCATGAGTGATTCTCTCGTACACCCTGGCAAGGGTCCCTTTCATCTATGAGCTACAGCTGATGCCAGATCACATCTATGAACTGCACCCAACCTCGCTGCTTCCACCTTTTCACCCCTTAATGCCACTGTATACCACTGTCTCAAGCAGCTCCATCTCTTCTGGCATTTGGCTTCAGCAACGGCCACACTAAGGGTACACAGCGCTGAATTTAACCCTGACTCCCTGAAATAAAAGCATTTCCATTTCAAGATTTCTGATCTCATCGAGTAGTATCTGATTGTCTTTTGGTATGACAACATAAAAGTGACTCTACCAGATCGTACACACGAATCAACAGAAAACATCTCTGTGAGGTGCCATTATTGGAAGAAAGACCTTTTGTGCTCCATGAATTTCCGATTCTTTTCTTTAAATAGGCTTGCCCTCAGAGTAAAAGCATGAATACTCAAAACATGAATTTAAAAAAATGAACATACCTGATTCCTGGCCAGGTTGAAGGAGGGTGCATTTTAAGGGAGACTTTATTACTGCCTGCTCATCGTTATGCTCGAAATAAACAGATACACAGTAGTTTGCATTTGGAATTAACTTGTCAATGATATAGGTGAAATTTCCACTCATGTTTCCTTTTATTGCAGGTTTATGCTGTAAAAATAAGCAAAAAATCAGGAAGACTCTGAGAATTTCATTTAGAGGCAGGCCTTAAGAATCTCTTTTGGGATTTGTCTTCAAATCTCAAACAGGGTTAGATTTATCACAGGCTTGGTAAGAAAAATGATTTATAAGTCACCTGGAGCAAGTAAACTATCAGAAAACTACATCTACATGTACTTATATACACCCGTACAGACACATATTTTATACCCATGAAATCTAGTCTAGCAATTTCATTTTACAAATGAGATAACAGTCTTCAAAGATGAATAAAAGTCTCTGTGACATCATTTTTACACGATTATCTTCTCTCATGGACAGTGTGTGTCTACTTTACACTTGAGAAAGTGCCTTCATAAACATTAACTCTTTTGACTTTCAAAACAGTCTGCAAAATAGGCATTCTCTCCATTCAATGGAGTGGAAAACTGTAGCTCAGTGTGGCTAAGTAACTTCTCCAAGGTCACAGAGCTTGTCTGTGACAAAACTGACTGATGTCTAGTTTCTCATCTTCTCCCTTTATCGATAGATAGATAGATAGATAGATAGATAGATAGATAGATATAGATAGATATAGATAGATGGGGGTCTCACTCTGTTGCCCAGGCTGGAGTACAGTGGCATGATCTTGGCTCACTGCAACCTCCACCTCCTGGGTTCAAGAGATTCTCTTGTCTCAGCCTCCTGAGTAGCTGGGATTACAGGTGCCCGCCACCATGCCTGGCTAATTTTTGTATTTTTTTTTTTTTTTTTTGAGACAGAGTCTCGCTCTGTTACCCAGGCTGGAGTGCAGTGGCCGGATCTCAGCTCACTGCAAGCTCCGCCTCCCAGGTTTATGCCATTCTCCTGCCTCAGCCTCTGGAGTAACTGGGAGTCCAGGCGCCCGCCACCACACCCGGCCAGTTTTTTGTATTTTTTAGTAGAGATGGGGTGTCACCACGTTGGCCAGGCTGATCTTGAACTCCTGACCTCAAGCGATCTGCCTGCCTTGGCCTCCCAAAGTGCTGGGATTACAGGGGTGAGCCATCGCACCCAGCTATCCCCCTTTAAACACCTGGCCTCTTCTTTCCTGTAGTTGTGTTCCACTTCAGAATTTAAAAGATGATATGAAGGCTCTTTCATGAATAATAACTTTTGTATCATGTTTTACAGTTTTTTAAATACATTCTTACTAGCAGTTTAATAAATGAGGATTCCTAGCAGCTCACATACAGCCTTCGGTAATAATGTTTTTCTGTAAATTTCTGTTTGGGAGAAGTTAGTAAAGAAACCAACTTACAACCCAACAAACTAAAAGCTTCCCCTCCAGTGGCCACCACACAGCCTCCTTCCCTGTTTGGAAAAACTCCTTAGAAGAATGAGCTCTCTTCACTGTCTCCAATTTTTCTCCTCCTGCTCTTTCTTGAATCTGCTCCAACCAGCTCTTTGACCCTGACTCTATTAAAACTACTTTTATCAAGGATACAATGTTGCTAAATCCAATAGTCAGTCCTCTTCAATTGTCCCATTTGCAGCACTGGACTCAGTAAACCACTTTCTCCTTCTGGAATGTTCTTCTCTCAGCTACCGGGACACCACTCTCACCTGCTTCTCTCCATGCTGGTTGCTCTTTCTCAGTTGATTTTGCTGTTTCTTCCTCATTTGCCAGATCTCCAAATTTTGGAATGTTCCCGGGGTTATGTCCTTGGACGTCTTCTCTTCTGAGTGTCTATTCCCAGGTGATCTCATCTGGTCTTGGGGCATTCAACATGCACCAAGAAGCCAGTGACTCCCAGACTCTCTCTCTAGCTGGGGGTTCTCCCCTGGACTCCAGACTGGCACACCCAGCTCCTTCCCCATGTCTCCTCCTAGATCCCTTACGGGCACCTGGAATTTAACATGTCCCAAACCCTCTAACCCTAGCTAACCCTCACCTGCTTCATTCATCATCTTCCATAGTTAATGGGGAAGTTAGTCTTGCTCCGTGTGCAAAATATATGCAGAATTATGAGCTGGGCATGGTGGCTCACACCTGTAATCCCAACACTTTGGGAGGCTGAGGTGGGTGGACTGCCTGAGGTCAGGAGTTAGAGACCAGCCTGGCCAACACAGTGAAACCCTGTCTCTACTAAAAATACAAAAAATTAGCTGGGTGTGGTGGTGGGTGCCTGTAATCCCAGCTACTAGGGAGGCTGAGGCAGGAGAATTGCTTGAACCTGGGAGGTGGAGGTTGCAGTGAGCCGACATCGTGCCATTGCAGTCCAGCCTGGGCAACAAGAGTGAAACTCCGTCTCAAAAACAAACAAACAAACAAACAAACAAGCAAACAGAACTCCAAAATATGTGCAGAATTTGATGGCTTCTCACTACTCATTACCCCTCTACTATCAAGGTCCAAGCCACCACCATCTGTTGCTTGGATTATACTAGTAGCTTTTTTTTTTCTTGATTTAATTTAAAGGCTAATTTTCTTTATGAAGATGTCTATTAACTATAGTTTTTCCTCTTACAGAGTAGTCAGTATCCTAAAAAGCACCAGTCTCTTATTTTAGGAATCATAATCTAAAACACAGAGTTGCTTATGGGGTAAACACAAATGAGACATGATTGAAACAGGAGATTTAATAACACTTCACATAGTCCTTAGGCCACATAAACTTATTTTCCCCCCATTTTTGCTCCTTTTCCTAGAGTACTGATTATAATCCATGTTGATACTAAAAGAAACATGACAATAATCATATAATTTGTTACTGCCTATTAAGTGACTGCCACCCTGATTGTGTCTTAACTGGTCTCCTAACTCCCATCTTTGCCCCTATGGTCTATTTTTAACAGCCCCGCCAGGATGCCCTGTTAAGCCTTGGGTTCCAGGGGCTTCCATCACACTCAGAAGACCCAGACCCACAAACTCCTACCAGGTCCAGCCACATTTACCCTCTGACCTCACCTCCTCCTCACCTCCTGCTTGATCACTCCAGTTCAGCCACCTCTCCCTGCTGCTGCTGAAACACACCAGGCCCACTCCAGCCTCAGAACCTTTGAACTTCTTGTGCTCTCTGCCTGAAATGCATCTACCCTGATTATCTCTCAGGTTGTTCTTACTTGCAAGGGTTTTATACTTGGCAAAGGGCTCTACAGACATAAGCTGCGCTACACCAGTGAGAGCAATTTGTCCATTTCCACTTATTCCAGCATTCGGAGGGATAGGGACAACAAAAATTGAAGATCCACGTCTGTCTGATACCAGATTACCCTAAGGTTACTGACAGGTCCTTCGCAGAAATTATGAGAGGACAGAACCTGCCAGAAGAGGCACTTCCTTCCTGTGTGTGACGGCCAGACAGGCAGCAACAGATGCTTTTCACAGGTGGCTCAGCTAAACCCTCCTTTTCAAAGAAATCTCTCCAGGGCTCACTGAAATTTGGCTGTACTCTGCATCTCCCTCCCACACCCTCTCTCCTGTGTGCTCCTTTATGTTGTACATGTGGCTTATTCTTTTTTTTTTTGAGACGGAGTCTTGCTCTGTTCCCCAGGCTGTGAACGCAATGGTGCAATCTCGGCTCACTGCAACCTCTGCCTCCCAGGTTCAAGCGATTACCTTGCCTCAGACTCTGGAGTAGCTGGGATTACAGGTGCTTGCCACCACACCCGGCTAGTGTTGTATTTTTAGTACAGATTGGGTGTCACCATATTGGCCAGGCTGGTCTCAAACTCCTGACCTTAGGTGATCTGCCCACCTCAGCCTCCCAAAATGCTGGGATTATAGGCGTGAGTCACCACGCCCAGCCGTGGCTTATTCTTTTAAAGAAGACTGTGCTGCAGGTTTAGATCAATATAGTGAATGAACTATAATGACTTCTTCCCTAAGGTCAGACCACACAGAAGCCTGACCTTTCAGCTTTAATTGTTCAACTGCAAATTTCCTTTCCAAAGCGACAGTCAAGTGCATTGACTACCCACTCAGAACTGTTTTGATCCTAACAGGAGAAGCCACTTACCTTCTTAACAATCCCCTCTGACTGTTCTTCAATGACAAGTGATAAATCAAACTGTGATTCTTCTTTAACAATAGATGGAAATTTCACGATCACATTAATGTGGTTGGTAAAACCAACAATCTCAAACTCTGGCGGTTCAAAAGACACTGTTCAGAAAACAAAAACAGACAGGAATACGTGACTGAGACTACATGTGGCCCACAAAGTCTAAAGTGGTTCTTCTCTGGCCCTGTATAGAAAATCTGCCAAGACCTGATTTACATCATAATTTTTCATTGCTAATGCTATTCCACTGAGTGACTGTATCATGATTTAACCGATTCACTGTTTTGAACATTTAAATTGTCTCTGATTTTTATTAAAGACTTAATGTATCATGGGATATTCTTGGAACTAAATTTTTGCACTTGTCCTTCATAATTTCTTTCTTTCTCTTTCTTTCTCTCTCTCTTTTTTTCTATCTTTCTTTTTTAATGTAGAGATAGGGTTTCGCCATGTTGCTCGGGCTGGTCTTGAACTCCTGAGCTCAAGTGATTCACTGGTCTCGGCCTCCCAAAGTGCTGGGATTACAGGTGTGAGCCACTGTGCCCGGCCTTAATAATTTCTTTGGGACAAATTACTAAAGAATTCTGGATTACAGTAAGCACATGTTAAGGTTTTTAATACATGCTGTCAATTACTTCAGATGGACCATGCCAAAGCACACTCTTTGTATTCCCTCTAAGCCTGGATATTTATGTATTTTTCATATTTATCACTTGAGTCATGAAACATATCTCACTGTTACTTTAATATGCATTTTTTAACAACCCAAATACCATGAATTTTAAATTCTGATTTTCTTTGTTTTCTGTGTGTACACACAGATGTCTGTTTATACACATACATCAACATGCACACAAATCTAGCAAACGTCATATCTGAATTGTTTGCCACAGTGGCAACAAAGTAGTAGTCATCCTTACTACTTTGCTAAGCATGTATGAGCATGTGCACAGCTGCATAGCCTACAACAGGAAGCTGAGACCAAATGGTTCTCTTGGAAACTCGTTGTAAAGTGGGAAACTGAAAAAGTAACAAAGCTGGAGCTGTTAACACAGTGCCTGAGGGAGCTGACTTGAGTCACAGGGAAAGAAAGAAGGGGTAGACCTGTTCTTGGGTTCTAGTCTTCTCCTCTGAGCTTTGGGTCCTAGGTGCACGCACACTTGGGTGTTCACACACAAAAGAACTACTGGGTTATAATGTGGGGGTGGAGTTGCTGTATCAAGAAAACACTGGGGTCAGGTTTGGTGGCTCATGCTTGTAATCTCAGCACCTTGGGAGGCTGAGGCAGGCGGATAACTTGAGGTCAGGAGTTCGAGACCAGCCTGGCCAACATGGTGAAACATTCTACTAAAAGTACAAAAAATTAGCTAGGCATGATGGTGTGTGCTTGTAATCCTAGCTACTCTGGAGGCTGAGGTGGGAGAATCGCTTGAACCCGGAAGGTGGAGGTTGCAGTGAGCCAAGATCGCACCACTGCACTCTAGCCTAGGTGACAGAATGAGGCTCCATTTCAAAAAAAGAAAGACAGAAAGAAGGAGAGCAAGAGAGAAAGAGGAAAGAAAGAAAGAAAGGAAGGAAGGAAGGAAGGAAGGAAGGAAGGAAGGAAGGAAGGAAGGAAGGAAGGAAGGAAAGAAAGAAAGGAGAGAGAGAGAGAGAGAGAGAAAGAAAAAAAAGAAGGAAAGAAAGAAAATACTGGGCCAAAGAGATGGGAGAGCTAGATCCAGCCCACCTGAACCTGGCTCCACACTTCCTGTCAGGCTATGAAACCGAAAAACAGCAGCTCCCACCGCCTTATACAGGCACTGGGCGAATCTGCAAAGTACAAGTTATCATTCCACTTTTCAGATTAAAAAAACCAAGGCTCAGAGAAGCAAAGCAGTCCACGGTTACAGAGCTAGGAAGTGGCAGGGCCAAGAGGTGAGCCCAGCCCCAGGTCTAAAACACCTTTGCAGACCTCCTATTTCACGGAATAGCAAATAATGATGATCTTGATGATGGGGACGAAGTGGAGAAACAGAGATAAACTCACTGTCTATGTCCAGCCAGAAATTGTGTGAGCAACTGAACAAGGTTGTATTCCCGCTGAATCCTTTTACGATGGTGACATAGGCCTCGTGTGTGCTTCTCCACTCATCTGTGAGGTCACAAAATGATCTTGTGGTATTTGCACAGTTCTTAACCATCTTCAAATCTTCTGGTTTACTTTGGAAAGAAAAAAATGGAAAAAGGAAAGTGTGAGCATCGACGTAATAAGAGTCTATTTTTGGGTGCCTGACTTCATTGTTTCCTTCAGGGTTCTGCTCAGATATCACTGTACTAAGTGATCTTCCCCAACCATCTTATTGAAAATGGAACATCTTGTACCCTCCCCACCCCTGCACTTTCAATCCCTCTCTCTCTTCTTGATCGTAGCATTTACCCACACCTGTCACACTATACCTTTGCTTTACTCATGTCTCCATTTACATAATGTCTGCTCCAGGACGGCAAGGACTTTGGTTCACAGTTGGACCCCCTGGCAGGTAGTAGGTGCTCAGTAAAATTTGCCGGATGAGTAAATGAATGAATGAAACTTGGGCCCTCATGGTGGAGGCCTCAGATCTTCCTCCCTCTATGGACAATCGTGAATGCCTTCCCTGAGACCCCCTCCCTCTCTGGCTAAGACTAGATGATCCAGTCCTAAGTCAGACCTGGTCTATTTCAGGGACAGCGCAGACATCTCATCTACCAAGCTTCAGTTAGTTGGATGATACATGTGACCACTCAATGCAGAGAAAAGACTTTAGCAGGCACCAAAGAGAAACTCACAAGAGGTCTTCCACTGGCTCAGTCAGTAAGCAGGAGCAGCAGCAGCTCTAGGCCAAATAAATAACCAACAAAAGGACACTCCAAGGGGCTGCTGGATCAAAGCAATGACTTCCAAGATTGGTAGGCGTGGGAAGAAGAAAGACAAACAGGACTCCATCCATTATGTCATGAATCCTTGCAGCAACCTCTCAGCAGAGGCATTCGCTTAGGGGCTGAGCTCTGTGCCAAGTGTCAAGCTGGTTAGTGACCAAACCAGACTTTGCACCAAGGCCTGTCCCAGACTAGGCCAGGCAGCTTTCTGGTGTCCCACCAGAGTAAAGAAAAGTGAACATAAACCATCAATATGGTCAACAGACCTTTGGATTCCTGTCCTCAGATAACAGAACTTTTAAACATTCAGACTGACTGAATTAGAGAAATCATTGCCTAACCCATACACAAGAATTATTTTGTATGTGAGGTTCTGAGCTGTAGAAACTGGCTTTGATGACACATACAAGCTTTGTCAAAATAAAAGTGGATATTAAAGTATTCAATTTAATTAAAAATGGATGTGTGATGGTGTTTTGTCTTTGGCCTTTTAAGGCTCTGAATAAGAAAATGCAGAGAGAGGGAGAGGTAGACAGGAAAAGGGAAAGGGAGAGGCAGAGAGAGAGAAAAGATCATCTCTTCTTCCACTCCCCATATAACAGAACAATAATATGTTTACCAAGAGAAAATGAAATATCAAACCAACCTCATGATTGTATACAGCAACGTATAGTGAGTTGCCACAATGGAGTGGTTTTTTAATTCCCATGATAAGATGGACCGGAAATTTCGCAATGATATCTTAAAAGTGCAAGATGCACTTGTGTCATCTAAAGAGAAGAAGGAAAAAAGGGCATTGAAATTTGGAACCCACAGTTGTATTCTGGCCACTGTTCAGTCATTTCTTGGGATCTAGAACCCACACCTCTGGCAGATAACACCTCCAGAGAGCCCTGGGTCTAGAAAACAGGAAATCTACAGGACATGGGAAATGAACTAAGAAGTTAATTAACGAACAACATATTGTCAGGGCACGCAAGTGTAGGAAACAGGAACTGTGCACTGTGTAAGCAGAGTTTGGACAGAAGGGCTTCTCCAATGCTCTTGGACTGTCCCTCCATGGTTCACTGGACCAAAATAACCCAGGCCATCCCAGCCCACGTGGTGCACTTCCTTTCATTCTCCCCTACCCATTCTCCCTCCCCAAGCCGTTCTCTCAACTCAGCTCCCAGATCCTCCATGAAGTCCTCCTTAAGTAGCTCAGCCCACTGCAAATTTTCATTCCTCTGGATTCCCCAGCATATTTATTCCCTGGATCACAGAGAGCAGGGGAGTATAACGAGCCCAGACTGGCCCTTTGTAAGCATTTAAGCCCCGTAACAGTGCTGAAGTAGGCACTAAGAAGAGACTCATTTTACAGACTGTGAAACTGAGTTGAATTATACAATGTCACGCAGGTGGGAAACGGCAGTGATAAATAAAACATTAAAACCACACTTGCCCAATTCTGCCTTATATGGTTAAATTGTTAAAGATCATCTAAGTTTCCTGTGGTTAGGACCCAGGCCTTTGCTTCTCGACTGCCAACTCTTCAACCCCAACGAACGCTTAGCGCAAGGTTGGACACATATTTAATGCTTAATGAAGTTTTGTGGACAGATTTATATATGTAGCAAGAAGTTTAGTTAAAAAAAAATTATCGTCCTTTGTCTGGAACCATCAGTGTGGAAGAATGTAAATTAAAGAGCAAATATTTCTGGGTCATCTTTTGTTTGGCACAGTCTGTGTCTCCTCGTTCTTCTATTAGTGAGATTACTAAGAGTTTGAATATTCTTTAAAGAAGTTTAAAAATGATCTCTAGTGTTCATTTCTTAGACTAGTTTTGCATCTCTCAAAAAACCAGAGTTAGCTCATTTTAGCTCCTTTTGCAGAGAAAGAATCCCAAGAAAATTGGCAACAGATGTACAATCAGAAATCAAATCTCCCACATTTTATACCTCTGAAAGGCCACCCCAACACTTTCACTCTTATACAAAATTTAGTGAAGCCAAAAAACATCTCTTACCAGGCAAATCATGTGAAATACCAAACACGAGGTTGATACACACTAGAAGGAAGAAAACACATTAGAGAGGCTACAGTTTTATCTGGGCTCAACTTGCAATGATAGAGTACTCCAAGTCTGGAATCCTTTTTTTTTTTTTTTTTTTTTTTTGAGACGGAGTCTCGCTCTGTTGCCCAAACTGGAGTGCAGTGGTCGGATCTCAGCTCACTGCAAGCTCTGCCTTTCGGGTTCATGCCATTCTCCTGCCTCAGCCTCCCGAGTAGCTGGGACTACAAGCGCCTGCCACCTCGCCCCGCTAGTTTTTTGTATTTTTCAGTAGAGACAGGGTTTCACCGGGTTAGCCAGGATGGTCTCAATCTCCTGACCTTGTGATCCGCCCGTCTCGGCCTCCCAAAGTGCTGGGATTACAGGCTTGAGCCACCGCACCTGGTCAAGTCTGGAATTCTTTAACACACATCTATTGGTATCAGATTGAGACTCCTTGTGCTAAAAAAAAGCCCACATAGATGGTTTTTATTCCACATTGGTGCCAGCAGCACATGGTGCAAGGACTGTGATCTGAGCTAAAATAAGATCCATTTGGGAGCTGACACTAACAACAGTATGTATGGTCCCTGATCTGCCCTGCTTTTTTCACTTAAAAATATATTTGGGGCCGGGTGCCGTGGCTCATGCCTGTAATCCCAGCACTTTGGGAGGCCAAGGTGGGTGGATCACACAAGGTCAGGATTCTAGACCAGCCTGGCCAACACAGCAAAACCCTGTCTCTATTAAAAATACAAAAAATTAGCTGGGTGTGGGGGTGCACACCTGTAGTCCCAACTACTTCAGAGGCTAAGGCAGGAGAATTGCTTGAACCCAGGAGGTGGAGGCTGCAGTGCGCTGAGATCGCTCACTGCATTCCAGCCTGGGTAACAGAGAGAGACCCTGTCTAAAAAAAAAAAAAGGCTGGACGCAGTGGCTCACGCCTGTAACCCCAGCATTTTGGGAGGCCAAGGCGGGTGGATCACTTGAGGTCAGGAGTTTGAGACCAGCATGGCCAACATGGTGAAACCTTGTCTCTACTAAAAATACAAAAATTAGCCAGGCATGGTGCTGGGTGCCTGTAATCCCAGCTACTTGGTAGGCTGAGGCAGGAGAATCGCTTGAACCCAGGAGGTGGAGGCTGCAGTGAGCTGAGATCACGCCCTGTACTCCTGTCTGGGCAACAGAGTGAAACTATGTCTCAAAACACACACAAACACACACACACACACAAGAACTTTTTTTTTTTTTTTTTGAGACAGAGTCTCGCTCTGTCGTCCAGGTTGGAATGCAGTGGTGCCATCTCGGCTCACCATGTTAGCCAGGATGGTCTCAATCTCCTGACCTCGTGATCCACCCACCTCGGCCTCCCAAAGTGTAGGGATTACAGGTGTGAGCCACCGTACCCAGCCACACACGAGATCTTTAACACCACAATAATTTCCTTGTTTTTGTTTAAGTACTTGGGCTCACTGAGGGAGTGTCCTCAGAAGCAATTGTCCATCCTAGAAACATTCTCAGAATATGAATAAGCATGCTACTAATTAATCAACTTTAGAGGTAAAAGACATTTATCAAAGATTGGGGAGGAAGAAAGGGTGTTAGGAGAAATTACTCTTCAAATTATAGGTGAGGATAGTCCCAATTATTATTGCCTTAAGTCACTCATTTGTTTTCTGAAAATTAACAACAGGACAGGAAACTACATTGAATCTAAACCACTAGTGTAGGTTTCCTATCTGCTTTCCACTTAACTCCTGACGCTAGGCAGGCTGGAACTGGGTCCTCTAGTCAGGGAAATGAGTTTGTTACTTCCTGCCAGGGCTCTCAATGAGGATGGCATCACAGCTTGCTTCTGTAAGAGCTAAGATAAAAAGCAGCACTCACCCATGAGAAACAAATTAAGTGGTCTGACGATGAAGGCATTCTGGCTCAAAAGCATCTTTGCTATTTTTAGAGTCTTCTCTTGACTTTTACATCTGAAATCAACATTAGGTGATCAAAATTCTGAAGTGTCTAATTAAATTGCAAATATAAAAATGGGAGCAAAAACAAGACAGTGAGAGACCTGTAAGGAACAGTAAAATTCCTAGCTCCAGGAACTGGATCATTTACCCCATTTATTCAAGTGAGCCTGGTCTCAACTTCCGGGCCCAATCCCCCACCTAGTCAGGGAGGAATTTTAAATTTAAGTTTTGAACAGGCAACAGTCATTGGGTTCAACAATTTTAAGCATACAAAAAAAAAAAAAAAAAAAAAGTGAAAAGTCTTACTCCCTTTAGAAAACTACTTTTTTTCTTTTGTGAATCCTTCAGAGTGTCTTCACACATAAGCAAAAACAAATACATATTTCTAATTTCCCCATCTTTTAGACAAGAGATAGCATGTATAGTCCCTGTTCCACCCTGCTTTTTTCACTTAAAAATGTATTTGGAAGATCTTTCTATCCTTGTTTTTTTAAATAGCTGGATAGAGTTCTACTGTATAGACACACCATTATTTATATAATTAGTACCCCTACTATAGACATTTGAATTATTTCCAGTCTCTTCTGCAAGGAAATCTCTTTCATTTTGTACATGTGCCAGTTTAAGTGTGGGAAAATTTTCAGAAATAGAACTGCTAGACAAATGACGTATCAGTTAGGGTTCTGGCAGGAAACAGCTCATTCAAATTAGGATAGACACTTTAAAAAATAAATTTAAGGGGTACAAGTGCAGTTTTGTTAGATATATTGCATAGTGGTGAAATTTGGGCTTTTAGTGTACCCATCACCTGAATAGTATACATTATACCCATTAAGTAATTTCTCATTCCTTAACTCCCCACACCCAATCCACCCTTCTCAGTCAGTAATGACTATTATTCCACATTATATGTCAGTGTGTGCACATTATTTATTAATAGCTCCCACTTATAAGAACAGGTGGTATTGACTGTTTCTGAGTTGTTTCTTTTAAGATAATGGCCTTCAGTTCCATCTATGTTGCTGCAAAAAACATAATTTCATTCTTTTTTATGGCTGAATACACTGTGTGTATATATATATATATACATATGTAACTTTTTTTTCTTTTTTTTTTGAGACAGGGTCTTGCTGTGTTGCCTAGCCTGGAGTGCAGTGGTGCAATCATGGCTCACTGCAGCCTCAACCTCCCAGGCTCAAGCAATCCTCCCACCTGTCCCCCTAAGTAGCTGGGACTACAGGCATGTGTCACCACACACCGGCTAATTAAAAAAAAATTTTTTTAGAGACAGGATCTCACTATATTGCCCAGGCTGATCTCAAACTCCTGGATTCTTGCCTTGGCTCCCAAAGTGCTGGGATTACAGATGTGAGCACCACACCTAGCCACATTTTCTTTATCCAGTCATTTGTTGATGAACACTTAGGTTGATTCCGTATCTTTGCAACTGTGAACAGTGCTTTGTTCTGAGAAATTCATTGTTAGGCTATTTCATTGTGTGAATATCATAGAGTATACTTAGACAAACCTAGATAGTGTAGCCAACTTACACATCTAGGTTATATGGTACAGCCTATTGTTCCTAGGCTATAAATCTGTGCAGCATGGTACTGTGCTGAATACTGCAGGCAGTTGCAACACAGTGGCATTTGTGTATCTGAACATATTTAGACACAGAAAAGGTACAGTAGAAATATGGTATAATCTTATGGGGCCACTGTCATATAAAGAGTCCATCTTTGCCCAAGACATCATTAGGGGGTGCAGGACTATATTTACAAATGTGTGAGCAGGCTGTAGGCAAACCAGAAGGGAGAGTATAGAACCTGTAGCTCACAACATTGAGGCCTGTGACCACTCTGGGGCCCAGAAGGCAGAGTACAGAACCTGTAGTTCACAACATTAAGGGCTGTAGCTCACAACATTGAGGGCTGTGCCCACTCTGGACCTGCAGAAGGGAGAGTCGAGAATCTGTAGCTCACAACATTGAGGGCTATGACCACTCTGGGCCTGCAGAAAGGAGAGTATAGAACCTGTAGCTCACAACATTGAGGGCTGTGACCACTCTGGGCCTGCAGAAGGGAGAGTCGAGAATCTAGCTCACAACATTGAGGGCTGTGATCACTCTGGGCCCTAGGAGGGAGAGTAGAGAACCTGCAGCTCACAACATTGAGGGCTGTGACCACTCCGGGCCCCAGGAGGGAGAGTACAGAACCTGCAGCTCACAACATTGAGGGCTATAACCATTCTGGGCCTGCAGAAGGGAGGGTATAGAACCTGTAGCTCACAACACTGAGGGCTGTGACCACTCTCGGCCTGCAGAAGGGAGAGTCGAGAATCTGTAGCTCACAACACTGATGGCTGTAAATCACTCTGGGCCGGAAGGGGAAGAGAAGGAGCTGACACTGCAGTTTGTAAGGAGAAACTCCTGTATGAGCAGCTATGACATGAGACCACTAGACACAGCCAGACCAAGAGGGCAGTGCAGGCAGGAGGCTGAGGGATAAATATCCCTCACTGCATCCCTCACTTCTCTCATTTGGGGCTCCCCATCGGCTGAACACAACCAGAAGCCATAGGGCAAGGGGCCTGGGTTTGTATCCTTACCAGACAGGATACTGGGCCAACTAAAGAGTGGGGAGAGGGGAAGGTGGGTCTGAAGAAGCAGACGGAAGAGACCTGGCAATGAAACTATGCATCTGTAATTTGGATAGAAACTGTCACTCCGGCCACCCTCGGGGCTGTACAAATTTATATAACTACCTGTAATGTGTAAAAATTTTGGTTTCCCTACCATCTCTTCGTAGAGGTATATCATCAAGTTCTTGGATTTTTCTCAAATTCATACATGAAAAATTGTCTTTCACATTCATTTGTATTTCTCTTACTCTGAGTGTGATCGAACATCTTTATCTTTTCATAGGTTTAAGAGTGATTTGTATTTCCTTCTCATTAACTGTTCGTGCTTTTGGCAATGTTTCCATTGAGCTGTTGCTATTTTCTTACTGGTTTGCAGGAGTTTTTTTTTTAAGTAGAAGGGAAATTGTGATATGAGTCACATCTTTTTCTTTTCTCCCTAGTCTGTCACTTGCCCTTTGAGTTGTTTGTGCTGTTTAAAAAAAACCACCCCTCCCAAAAAAAAACCCAGAAGTTTTTGAGTTTTATGTTTTCAGATTTAAAGGTATTTTCTTTCTTAGCTTCTAAATTTTGAGTCATAATCAGAAAGTCTTCCCTACTCCAAGGTGAGAAAGGAATTCTTCAAGACGAATTTTAAGGAGCTCCAGTAGATCTTGTTCCTTCTCTCTCTCGGATATTTTGTCCCCATCCACATGACTAAGACCTGTAGATTGTGGGCATTCTTCTGTCCCCCAAACACTGGGGAAATACCATCAAAATAAAAAAAGACCATGAAATCGCAGACTTGTCATGGCTTGTGGAGACTGTCTGTGGCTGGTGACACAGGCATAAGAAGAATTTACCATGACAGTTTAGGTCAAGAAAGGCAGATTTATTAGAGAAAGTAGGAAAATATATTGCAAGGGAGCAATGGGCAGGTCAATAAGAGAGGAGCTGACTGCCAGGAGACAAAGGCTTGTTGGGGATTTTATAAAATGCAATTTGGGCTGAAGAGTGCTATGTGGAGGACTGACAACGCCAAGGTAGCCGGGAGCTAACTTGCATTCTTCTGTCAGCCGAGATGTTTGATGATAAGTTGAAGCATTTGATGGTAAGCAGGAAGATTGTGAGTTATGTGTGCAGGAGGGTCATATGTCCTGGGCCATAAAGAAAGGCAGACCTATAGCTTCTCTACTTCTTCTTTTTGTTTGTATGTCTTAGACCATGAAGCAAGGTAGACCTAGAGCTTATCTGCTTTGTTTCTTTGCTTTCCCCTAGACCCCCTAGACTGACTCCTCTTCCTTAATTAGGACTTCACAAGACCAAGTTCAAGCTAAAAACAATTTAATTTTTAAGTCTTCTCTGTTGCCACAGCAGCAGGTCCAACCTGGGGTGTTCTCTTAGAGAAATCCAAGTGATTCCAAGTCAAAATTTCCACCCTTGCTACAGACTCCATCACCCAAACATGACTTCCTAAACCACATGCCTGATTACTAGATTCTTCTTGCTTGGAAAATATAATATCCCATCTTGGCATCCTGCCTAAATTGTTAATGGAGTGCCTTAAAACTCTTGCTGACTACAAATAGATCAGTCTTCCTAAACCATGGCTAGTTTCAGTCCCCCTGGGCCCTGCAGATATCCAAACATGACTGCCTAGAACTAATCCCATAATACTGTAACCATTGAGAAACATCTGCTGAGATATCTTGATGTGACGTCATCTCCCATAATCACTCCACAACAGAGGTGTTGCCTAATTGTGAACATTCCCCTAGATACCACCACACCCAGACTGTAGAAGGGCAACTTCTTCATTTTATTTTTTGAGACAGGGCCTCACTCTGTCACCCAGGCTGGAGTGCAGTGGTATGATCTCAGCTCACTGCAACCTCTGCCTCCTGGGCTCAAGCGATTCTCCCACCTTGGCCTCCCAAGAGGCTGGGACTACAGGGATGTGCCACTACACCTGGCTAATTTTTGTATTTTTTTTTTTAGAGATGGGGTTTTGCTATGTTGTCCAGGCTGGTCTTGAACTCTTGGGCTCAAGCGATCCTCCGGCCTCAGTCCCCCAAAGTGCTTGGATTACAAGTGTGAGTCACCGTGCCCAGCCAGGGCAGCTCCTTTATACTTGTACACCTAACCTGACCTCTGCCACGTGGCCTCTAGTCCCTCCGTTTGTCTCCAATGGTGGCACATCTTCATCTTTGTTATATATCTGCAGGAACACTCAGTGTCTTCAGCAGCTGAGAAAACACACACACACACACACACACTCTCTCTCTCTCTCTCTTAGAAGTCCCATTCTCCCCCTCTGGGCCAGGGGATGGCTTCCTCCCTTGCTTTCTGGTAACCCATACTTCACTTGGAACCACATGCCTGATTACTAGATTCTTCTTGCTTGGAAAATATAATATCCCATCTTGGCATCCTGCCTAAATTGTTAATGGAGCGCCTTAAAACTCTTGCTGACTACAAGTAGATCAGTCTTCCTAAAGCATGGCTAGTTTCAGTCCCCCTGGGCCCTGCAGCTAGAAGGATCCTACACTTGGCTTAAGGCTCTCCTGTGGCTGTCCCGAAATTCTTAACCATTTTATCTTTCAATGTGTGTTTCGTGCTAGGAGCCCCAGCTCACACTTGGATTCTTCCCCATCTCCTGCAGGTTAGGCTCCCAGCAGAGGAACCCCAGGCCCTGCCTGGCTTCTCTCTCTATGCCTAACAACTGCTGCTGCTGTTGGCATGGGGCATCAACTGGGACCAAGTTCCACTGAAGCTGTCCTGGTGCAGATGCTGGAGAGGTCAGGGCCAGCACTCCAGCCTCGCCCCATGGACTAGAGTCAGAGGGCAGCTGGCTGGAGGTTGGGTCTGGCAGGGATGAGTCTCTGGGTCACTCTTGACCCAGGTACCTAGCATGTCTGAGGCAGAGATGTAAAGACCCTTGAACGAAGCCACTACACTGTGGGTTAGGATGGTAGGTGCTTGGGAAAGGGAGATGTAAGATTTGACTTCCCCAGACCCTGCCCCAGGCTGGATCGAGGGGAAGCTAGCAGGAGGGGGATGCCTAGAAGTCAGGTGTAAGTACATGCATCCTAGAGTCACCAGGGCAGAGGGGACCCAGGGACCTGTGCGAATCTGCTCCAGCTCCCTCGGTATCCCTGTGCCTGAGGGAGGGCTTCCTCAGGTGGCTCTGTGCCTGGTGGAGACCCTCTCTTCCTCTTTGCAATCTTCCTGTCTGGCTTCAGTTTGCTCCTTCTGGCTAGTTCGAGTGAACCTCCCAAGATGTGCTCTAAAGTCCTAATGGTATAACTTGGTATAATTCATAATTCCATATATGAATTAAATGTTCTTATTTAAATCTGGTTTTGCATAACATAAAGAACTGCAATAATCATGCTAATAATTCAAGTTTTTATTTTTATTTTATTTTTTTTGAGACGGAGTGTCGCTCTGTCCTCCATGTTGAAGTGCAGTGGCGCGATCTTGGCTCACTGCAAGCTCCACCTCCCGGGTTCACGCCATTCTCCTGCCTCAGCCTCCTGAGTAGCTGGGACTACTGGCACCCGCCACCACACTAGGCTAATTTTTTGTATTTTTAGTAGAGACGGGGTTTCACCGTGTTAGCCAGGGTGGTCTTGATCTCCTGACCTTGTGATCCACCCGTCTTGGCCTCCCAAAGTGCTGGGATTACAGGCATGAGCCACCGTGCCCAGGCTATTTTTTTTTTACTTAGAATGATATTAAATAGCAAACAAAAAAACATTACGTGTTGAGAGAGAGGGACTGTGGAAGAAAAGGCTTTATATTTTAGTATCTTTAGTGGTACTTTCTCCTGCATTTTTATTTGGCTCTGGGTGGGCCCTGCGAATTATGTAGTCCGCTCAGTCTGTAGCTCACTGTTGCCTGACGATGCACTAAGCTCCTTAGGTTAAATTCAAGGCTATCAGCCTTTCCAGTTTTTCCTGGAGTTATTGTCCTGCTGAGCTCCAGGTGACAGGTCATGCCCTGCTCTTGTCAGAGGTGTTGGAACCACAGTGACTCCATCTTGAGTAGCTCCTGGGTAAAATGAGGCTGAGACCTGCTGGGCTGCATTCCCAGGGGGTTAGGCATTCTTAGTTATAGGATAAAATAGGAGGTCACGAAGACCCCGCTGATAAGACAGGATGCAGTAAAGAAGCTGGCCAAAGCCCGCCACACCAAGATGGTGACAAAAGTGTCCTCGCTGCTTATTATACACTAATTATAATATATTACCATGCTAAAGGAAACTCCCACCAGTGCCACCACAGTTTGGAAATGCCATGGCAACATCCAGAAGTTACTCTATATGGTCGAAAAAAGTGAGGAACACTCAGTTCCGGGAACTCCCACTCCTTTCACAGACAACTTATGAATAATTCATCGCTTATTTAGCATATGATCAAGAAATAACCATAAGTAAACTCAGTGGAGCAGCCCATGCTGCTGCTCTGCCTATGGAGTAGCCACACTTTTATTCCTTGACTTTCTTAATAAACTTGCTTTCACTTTATTCTGTCAGCTTGCTCTTGAATTCCTTCTTGTGCGAAACCAACAACCCATGTGGTTTCCCAGGCTGAACCCCAATTTTGTCACAGGTTCACCCTGTAACACTCCAGCCTTCTCCATTCTGAAAGAAAAGCTCTACCTGCTATTTACCTTGAGACCAGACAAAATACTGCCAATTTTCAAGACCCAGATCAAATGGATGGATTGGGTGAAGTGATTCTTTGAATTTCAACTCCTCCCAGATGGACAAAACCCTCTGGGAACTCGCTGCCTCATAGTCTCCTGGTAGAAAGCATGGCTGTGTCTTTCCTTCTGTCTGACACAGACTGATGCACATTGCCAGGAAGGCAATGAATAATGAATGAACTGGATTCAGAAATGTTAGACAAATACAATTACACATCTTTTTCTAGAAATTAGAAAAATATGAAAAAGTACAAAGAAGAAAGTAACACTCATCCTTATTCCTATCATCCAGCATCAACAATTGTTAACATCTTGGCATATTTGATTCTAGTTTATTTTTCAAATATCTTTCCTTTTTCTTCTGTAAAAATGATTACTATCATTAACATTAGGTGAATATAATCCCACAAAACTTTCTATGCGCACACACACACACACACACACACACACACACACACACACACACAGTGTTTCTGTTTAATGTTACTTGGGGAAAGACTAAAATAAAGTCAAAGGAGTTGCTAAAATTTAAATTTTTTTGTCCATAAGAAAGTATAATCTCCTACAATATCCCTCTAAGGTTTTAAATAAAACCTATGAAAGATATTAAAAGTTACAGTATTACATATTCACATAGCACCTTTTAATTTTATACCATATTTACTATTCCATTCTTTGAAAGAGAATATTGGTATTCTCATATTTCCTTCTATCTTCCTCCCCGACTTCTTTTTTTTTGTGGCTGTATATTTTTGTCTAGCTTTATAATCCCATTCTATCCTACCCACAATTTCTACAGATGTATTAATTCTATATTTAAATAGAATAAATACTCATCAAGAGTCTTTTTACCATTCTCTACTCTTAAGTTCTTTATTTTGATTTATCTCTTAATTTGCTATTTCCTGGATTTTATTACCCAGCAAGTTTTGTGTTTCCAAAAACAGTTCATGGGTGCTGAATTCCCTTTGTTCTTCTGGAAAAAAAATACCTGCCCCTCCCCCCCGCCCTGAAAAGTTTCTTTCCCTTGGAATTGTTCCTTCATAATCATCGTAATCTGGCATGTAGTGCTGCACTGAAGTCTGAGGCCAGCTTGATTTTGTTTTCCCCTCCTTTACTTTTTCTTCTCAGATTCCTACATAATTCTTTCTCTCTGAATTTAAATAGTTTATCTTAGTGCTTCTGTATTCCCATATGACATTTTCTGGAACATGGCATGTTCCTTTGGCCTACAGACCATTTTTTCTTCATTTCAAGAAGCTTTCTTCGGACTTATTTTTATTTGAATTTTCTGTCCCATTTGTTGACTTCTCTACATCTTGGACTCCAGTGGTCCCAATTCTTTATTGTATTTTGTCTTTCACAATCGCTTCTTTCTTCTTAATCTTGGTCCCTTTTCAGTTGAATTCACTGGGCTTCCTTACTGGGCTTTCTCCTATTACAATACTTTTATTTTCAGCAGTATTTCTTCTGTTCTTTCTCCTGACTTATTTGTTCCGTCACTATGTTTTTATGGTCTTCAATTTTCCTTTAGGTCTGCAATCTTCCTTTTCATCTCCAATTTACAATTTTCTCATCTTTGAGTTTGTTTTCCTGGATTTATATTTTTATCAGGTTGTTGTATGGTGTAAGGCAACGGTAATGAATTTCTTCTTCCAAGCATAATTCTTTGTTTTTAGTAAGACGCCTTGAAAGCCACGTTGTACTTTCCTCTCCTTTTTTGCCCCCTTACCATTTCTGATCACTTTGCTGGTGCTAGTTTGGCTTTAGCACCTCCCACTGATATGGCGGGGTGAAACCTTGACTTCCTTTTTACAACTGCACCTGAGTCCAGCTTGTTCTGTAAAGCCTGGGCAATTTCTCTAGCCCGGAAAGTTGGTGCCCAGTGAACCTTCCCCCATCTCACTCACCTTCATCCAGCATCAACAGCCCACTGCTCCTTTGTGAGAAAAGAAAAAAGCAAAGTATGTTGCGATTCAGTTTCTTTCTTTCTTTCTTTTTTTTTAAAAAAAAACCAAAGACTGGATCAGTTTTCTTCTTTCCTATTTGTTACAGAGAATTCTCACTATAGTTTCTGGTGGTTGAGACACACTTGTATTTTAAATTTTTTTTTAAACTTGAGAATTAAAAACAAATAAATGAAAACCAGTGACAATGCTGATGGATATCCCCATGTACCAGATGGTAAAACCCTGGTTTGTGGGGTAACTCGTTTTCCTGTTGGGGCCAGAGAAAATTGGCGGTGGCTCTGAACTCCTCCCCATCATACATACCTCTTTTTCCCTATTGTTTTCTCTTTTCTGTACCTCTAAGTCCGCCAACCTCCTCTGCCAACTACTTGTTTTTCCTTTACTCTTCCCTGAATTGCATACCCCCCCGTTTCATTCTTCCAAAGGAAGAAGAAGGACCTTCAGGGCCAGTGCCGTCAAGCTCTGCACTAACATTTCACAAATTATAACATGCACATTTTCTTTTCACATTTGAGCATTTCTGAAATCAGAATGCTTTCATTCTGGTGGCATGGCATAGCAAGATTGACAGTGTTTTTTCTTACTTCATTACATAAAATGAAAGTGCATCTTAGAAGCAATAGCATTTTAGTTTGGGTTTTAGCTTTGATAAAACATGATGATTGAGTCTGTAATACTAGCATTTTGGGAGGCCTAAGCAGGTGGATCATTTGAGGTCAGAAGTTCTAGACCAGGCTGGGTAACACAGTGGAAATCCCATCTCTCCTAAAAATACAAAAAGCCAGCCGTAGTAGCACATGCCTGTAATCTCTGCTACTCAAGAGGCTGAGGCAGGAGAATTACTTGAACCCAGGAGAGGGAGGCTGCACTGAGCCAAGATTGTGTCACTGCACTCCAGCCTGGGCGACAGCGCGAGACTTTGTCAAAAACAAAACAAAACAAAACAAAACAAAACAAAACATGATGAGTGATAATCAAAGATGATACATACCATTGACTCTTGAACAGTTTGAAGGTTTATAAAGGTAGCAGAAAAAATGAGTCCAATGTGGCTTTGAGTGTGCAAGTATGAGCCATGGAATAGATATTTTAATAAATGTTTCACTTCTAAGATAGTACTTCTTGGGTTACGATCCTTTTCATACTTTTTGAAATGACTTTTAAACAAATCACCATTGTCAAATTATATGAACCAAAATCAGATTTTCTTTAACTTTTCAATAAACACATGAGAAACTTTAGAGGAAATAGAAGTAAGAAAAATGAGTCATGCAGATTTTTGATTATCTAAAATTGTGGAAAACAACTTTATGAACAATAGAACTGACAAGTTCAAGTCATTTTCTGAGACAAACAGATCAAGCCTTATTAGCTATGCCCTAATTGCTAGGGGAGTTTATTGGATATTTTCCTTAGGGTAGATTTTGATAGGGTCTCTGCTATCCCCTCACCCCCTCAAGCCTGCACAGGTGGATTGGGGGTCGGTGGACAGGACACTGAGAAACCTTGGCAAGGAGTGGGACTTAGCCCCTGGGCCAGTTAGCACACACGGGAAACTGCACGTATCCCTGAGCCAGCTCCGGCACTTCCCACCACTGACTCCACGCCCAAACATGCTATATTCGTTTCTAAGACTTCCTGCTAAACAACACAAGGAAAAAAAAAGTTAAAAGAAAGGAGGTGGGAATACTCAAGAGTCAAAAAAACCATCGCTAACCAAATAAACGGGCTGATGGAGTCAACTCGCTACTGCGTGTAACGGATTGATTTGCTCAGGGTTGAAACGCCAAGTGCCGATCCCAGTATCTTCCCTCTCCGACCCTGGGAAGGTACACCCTTCTGTCTCCGCGGCCACGTCCCCTCGCCCCTTCCCCCTCCTGCCTCCATGCAGCGGATCCGGAGGGGTGTAGGCCACTCCAGCCCCGGTGCCGTCTGTGACCACGATGCAGGTCGAGGGGGCGCTAATCCCAGGGGACCTCAAGGGGGCGGGCTGGAGATCCCGAACCTGAGCACTGGGCTGGTGAGCGGGTTTTGCAAGGCGGGGTGGACCTGGAGGAATGTGACCCTCAAACTCAGCAACGACTCACATCTTGCAGTGGCAAGTGTCCGGTGTTTGGGGCATCCTTGGTGGGGAGGGGTGGGACGTGGAGGGGCGCAACGAAAGCGGACTCCCAGCAGGGGCGACGCGTGGAGGGCGCAGGGCAGGGCCCGGGAGGGGTCCTGGGGTCGCAGGTGGGGCCCCGGGAGAGAGGAAGGCCGCACGAGCCGCATCCTCAGGACGCGGAGGGAGGGCAGAAGGAGGAGGAGTCGGGGAGAGCGAGAAGGAACAGGAGGAGATTCCGGGAACCGCTGCAGGGAGGCGGCGTTTTCCCTCCAGTGAGCTGGCCACGCGCTCCGCTCCCGCGTCCCCGCCACGCCGCGTTACCTTTGCAGCTCTCGCCTTGCGGCTCCCGAGAGATGCCAGCCTCGGGCCCCAGCCGCACCCAACTCTGGGACCGGACGCTCGCGGTCGGGATGCGCCCCGCGGGCGGCCTCTCGGACAGAGGCGGCGGGCGGGGGACAAAAGCGGCCCTGGCCGGGTGGCGGTCCGTGGACTGCGCTCGGGGAGCTGTTCGGCTCGCCAGCGGTATTCCTCCCCGCCGGGAAGAAACGTCTTTAGTGTGAGGGCGCGCGCCGAGCGCCGGCCTACGAGTCACGCTCCGAAAGCTCGGGCGCCTGGCCGGAGCCGGGGGCGGGGCCGGAGCCGGGGGCGGGGCCGGAGCCGGGCCAGAGGCGGAGGCCCGGCCGGGGGCAGGGCAGGAGAAGGCAAAAAAGGTCCGGTTATTTACAAGCATCTGCTGCCGATTGTCAGCTCCTAACAATCCCCGCTTCGCCGAGAAAGCTCCATAGGGGAAGAATTTGGGGCTGTTTTGTTTACAGAAGTGTCCTCAGGGGATAGAATAGTGTCTGGCATTTAGAAGACACCCAAAAATGTGTTGACTGAATGAATGAATGAATCAACTAAAGGGTGAATGTGTTCTCTCCTGGCTCCCTCACTTGTTAGTTATATAAACCTCCATGATATAATTCTCCAACCAATAAAACGAGGATAAAAATACCTACCATTGAGTAAATGTTGTAAATATCTACAACATTATCCGTTGTAGATTCTCCCCTCTTCTCCGCGGGTCTCTCCTGCATACTTCTACTCTTCCCTCGACCCCCCCCCACCCCCCTCCACTGATTAACGTGTTTCGGGATAGGCAGAAAGACAGATATTCTTCATTAATTTGTCTGCCTGTTATTTGCAGCCTGTCAACTTCTAAAATAGACTATGAGGCCATAGACTATGAGGCCAGACGCGGTGGCTCACACCTGTTATCTCAGCACAGTGGAAGGCCGAGGCAGATGGACCATCTGAGGTCAGGCGTTCAAGATCCAGCCTGACCAACATGGTGAAACCCCATCTGTACTAAAAGTACAAAACTTAGCCGGGCGTGGTGGCGGGCGCCTGTAATCCCCGTTACTTGGGAGCCGGAGGCAGGAGAATCGCTTGAACCTGGGAGGTGGAGGTTGCAGTGAGTTGAGATTGCTCCATTGCACTCCAGCCTGGGCGACAAGAGCGAAACTCTGTCTCAAAAAACAAAACAAACAACAACAACAACAAAAAAAAAAAAACAAAAAAACGAAAAAACAAACAAACAGAAAAACCCAAAACCAAAATAGACTATGTGGCAGCTTTCAAGTAAAATGTATGTATATTCTAAACATTACAGCTACTAAAACGGAAATGTTAACATGTTTTTGGAGGAGGGGAAAAATACACTAATCATCTAAATTATTTTAACTGAGTATTTAATCTCACGTTCAGCTTTCTGGCCTCCTAGGAAAGGGAGAAGGAGGATGTTCTATAATTTTTGTAGATGGGAAAAATGAGCCTTTTCGTCTATGAAGTCAACCAACATTTGCTGATACTCCTTTAAGGCTAGGCACAAGGGTGATCATAAAGAGGATGTCACAGTCCTGCCTTTCATGTGACCCTTGGCAGAATTCCCACCAGCCCCAAACGATCTGAAGGGAACTCATCTAGGATCCTATTTCTTATAAAAGACATTCAACGTTGAAAATATTTTCAGCCTCAGTTTTAGAGAATTTACAGAAATAGCCTCTGAAAATGGGGGAAATCCAATACCTATTTCCATGTGCCGCATGCACTGTTTTATATAAACATATATATTAAAAATAAAACTATATCAAAACCTTAACTGACTTATTGCAGATTGGATGATAATAGATGATATTTATTTTGTTTCCTTTCCAAACATTCTACAGTAAATATCCTTACTTATATAATTTGGAAAAAGATTTTTAAAAAACAAATGCAGTCCTGGCCAACACGGTGAAATCCCGTCTCTACTAAAAATACACAAAAAACAAAATTAGCCGGGCATGGTGGCGTGCGCCCGTAGTAGTCCCAGCTACTCGCGAGGCTGAGGCGGGAAAACAGAGGGAACCCAGGAGGCGGAGCTTGCAGTGAGCTGGGATCGCGCCACTGCACTCCAGCCTGGGCGACGGAGCGAGACTCCGTCTGAAAACAAACAAACAAACATACAAACAAAAAACAAAACAAAAGCAAATGCAGTCTATCCCAAGATGTGAAGAGCTTGAAAGTTGTCACTCCACTCCCCACAAGAAGAGAAAAGCTGAACAAATTGAAGATTAACAACTCTTCTTGTTTCAGTATCAGTGAATTGAGTCACAGGGCAAACTGCAAAAACTGAGAGACAGACAAATGCAGAGAATCACAGTTTACAGGGACCAGAAGCCTCTGAAATCATAGTAAAACTTAAATTGTAATTGACTAATTGCTGGAGTTGAGTGTGGACTAGCTTGAGCGTTAAACACTGTTGGGTACTCAGTCTTAGTGGGATACTCCCCCACTTGTTTGAGGTTTACTCCAAGAATCTCTACCAAGTTCTCATGGTAAAGACCACAGAAAAATTCCTGACTGGCCAGTGGGAGTGGAAAAGTAACCATTTTGAGATATGCCCAGAGTGTTCCGTAACAAAAACCTGTTCTCAAGTGGAATTACATTACCAGAGCCTAGACTGACCTAGCAGAAGGGCAGTTAGACAACTCAGCCCCCTCTAGCCTTCCTGTCTATCATGACTGGAGGAAAAAAGCAAAAGCTAAGAAACTTCTCTGAGGATCGTAGCCCAGAGACTCAGGCCCATTAAAGAAAACTCTTGGAGTTAATCATAAGATTGTAGAATGTTTTGCCTCCACAGTATCTTACCGCCACATCAACAGGACTCTGTAGTATAAAAACGGTGGATTACAACTCCATTTAAGAAGGCATTTCTAGGAAAACCCAAAGACAATGGAGGAGACAAAAATGAGGACACTAGATAAAACTGAAGCCTCTAACACCTACAACTACAGCAAACATTTGACACAGCCTAACTCTAGCCAGATAAACATAACACCTTATCCTAAAGGGCCATTTATCTCAGCTCCTATGACCTGATATGTTTTATCTAGCTTTTAACAACAAATTACAAGGCATACTGAAAGGCAGACAACACCAAGCACAATTGGAAGAGACAAAGCAAGCTTAGAAATAAGACTCAGAGATGGCAGAGAATTCGCAAATCAGACCAGGAATTTGAAATCATGATGATTGCTGTGCTAAGGGTTTTGTGTTATCATGGAAAAGTATCTGTTCTGGTTCCTTCCCAGAGCTCCTAAATCCCCTGCAATTTCCTGAGTAATAGGGGTGATAGGAATTATAATGAGGCTACTGTTTTTTTTCCTTTTTTTTGAGACGGAGTCTGGCTCTGTCACCCAGGCTGGAGAGCAGTGGCGCGATCTTGGCTCATTGCAAGCTCCACCTCCCGGGTTCACACCATTCTCCTGCCTCAGCCCGGCGCCCGCCACCACACCCAGCTAATTTTTTTTTTTTTTTTTTGTATATTTAGTAGAGACAGAGTTTCACTGTGTTAGCCAGGATGGTCTCGATCTCCTGACCTCGTGATCCGCCCTCCTCGGCCTCCCAAAGTGCTTGGATTACAGGCGTGAGCCACCGCGCCCGGCAATGAGGCTACTCTTGGTGAGCCCCTGGATAGCTTTTGGATGGAGGCTGGTCACCAAAAAGACCAAACCTAATAATCAGTAAAGCCTGGAACTTTCGGCCCTACCCCCTCCACCCTAACCTCCAGGAAGGAGAGAGGGACTAGAGATTGAGTTAATCATCAATCATGCCTACATGATGTAACCTCCGTAAATAACCCCTGAACAACAAATGGAGTTTGAAGAGCTTCTGGGTTGGTTAACACGTTAAAATTTTGGGAGGATGGTACACTTAGAGAGGGCATGGAAGCTCAGTTCCCCTTTCTCCCACACCTTGTCCTAGGTATCTCTTCCACTTGACTGTTCCTGAGTTGTATCTTTTAACCAGTAATAATAAGTAAAGTGCTTTCCTGAGTTCTATGAGTAGCTGTAGGGTTTCTGTAGATGTTCTTTATCTGGTTGAGAATAACTGTCCAAATAATAATAACGGCAACATATTAGGTGATTATAGCTTATGAATAAGTGAAATGTATAATAGCAATGTTATAAGGGTTGACAGGGAGAAATTGGGAATACTCTTTTCTAAGATACCTGTGTACTACTCGTGAATTAGTATATGGTTATTTGAAAATGGACTTAGATTAGTTATAATGTATATTGTAAACTCTAGGGAAGTCACTAAAGATTTGTTAAAAAGAAATATAATTAATGTGATTGTTAACAGTGAGTGTCAACTTGATTGAATTGAAGGATGCAAAGTATCATTCCTGGGTGTGTCTGTGAAGGTATTGTCAAAGAAGATTAACATTTGAGTCAGTGGACTGGGAAAGGCAGACCCACCCTCAATCTGGGTGGACACAACCTAATCAGCTGCCAGTATGACCAGAATACAAACCTGCAGAAGACGGGAGAAAGACTAGAAGGCTAAGTCTTCTGGCCTCCATCTTTCTCCCATGCTGGATACTTCCTGCCCTCGAACATCAAATTCCAAGTTCTTCAGCTTTTGGACTCTTGGACTTAACTCTAGTGATTTGCCAGGGGTTCTCAGACCTTTGGCCACAGACTGAAGGCTGCACTGTTGGCTTCCCTACTTTTGAGCCTTTGGGACTTGGACTGGCTTTCTGGCTCCTCACCTTACAGATGGCTGATTGTGGGACTTCACATGTGATCATGTGAATCAATTCTCCCAATAAACTCCCTTTCATATATACATCTGTCCTATTAGTTCTGTCCCGCTAGAGAACCCTGACTAATACAATTAATGTGCTAAGTGCAGAGAGAGTGGGATCATATAAAATATTCAATTAAAACCAAAGAAGGTAGAAAAAGAGAAGGAAGAAAAACAGTAACAGCAACAACAACAAACATAAAAACAAGTGCATTGAATAGAAAACATTTACAAATATGGTAGATATTAATCCAACTATCAATAATATATTTAAGTGAATGGTCTAAATGTACCAATTAAAAGACAGAGACTAATAGAGTAGATTTAAAAATAAATCAAGGGCCAACTATATATTGTCTACTAGGAACCCACTTTAAATATAGAGACACTGATAGATTACATTTAAAAAAATGCCATCCTGACCAGCATGGTAAGACCCTGTCTCTACCAAAAAACAAAAAAACAAAAAAAATTTAGCTGTGTGTGGTGGCAGGTGCCTGTAGTCCTAGTTACTCAGGAGATTGAGGTGGGAGGATCACTTGAGCCCAGGAGTTCGAGGCTGTAGTGAGCTGCACTCCAGCCTGGACAACAGAGGGAGACCCTGTTTCAAAAAAAAAAAAAAGAAGAATGGAGAAAGATATGACATTCTAACATTCATCAAAAGAAAGCTGGAGTAGCTGCATTAATTTCAGGCAAGCAGATTTCGGAACAAAGAAAATTATCAGGGATAAAAAGGCAATAATATAATGATAAAGAAGTCAGCTTTCCAAGAAAGCATAACAGTCCTTAGTGTGTATGCACCCAACTCCAAGTGTCTAAATATATAAGGCAAAAATTAATAGAACTGCAAGGAGAAATAGACAAATCCATCATTATAGTTGGAGTTTTCAATATCTGTTTATCAGTAATTGACAGATTGAGCCACCAGGGAGAGAATCAGTAAGGATATAGTTGAGCTGACCAGCATCATCAGTTAATTTGCTCTAACTGGCATTTATAGAATATGTCATCGAACAGCAGTAGAATACCCATTCTTGAGTTCATGTAAAACATTAATTAAAATAGACCACATTCTGGGTCATACAACTCATGCTAACAAATTTGAAAGAATAGAAATCACACAAAATATACTATTAGATCTTACGGAGTTAAACTCAAAATCAATAACAGATAGCTAGAAAAAGTCTGAAAATATTTGAAGATTAATCAATAAACTTTTAAATAACAAATGGGTCAAAGAAGAAGACTTAGGAGGAATTGGAATATTTTAACTGAATCAAAATGAAAATAAAACATCAAAATTTGTGGAATAAAATGAAAGCAGTGCTTAGCGGGAAATGTATGGCATTAAATGAATACACAAGAAAAGAAGTGTAAACCAAAAAATACAATTATAAGCAGCTCCTGCCCTCCCCCCAACCATCTGAATGGATCTGTCCTCTCTGCCAAGGGCATTCCAAAGTTAACCTGAAAAATTTGTTCAGGCCATGATGAAAGATGGGGTCAGACATGCCTCATTATACCCTCTTCCCTTTTGGAATTCAGGAAAAACTGACCAGCATTAATATCAACACAGATCTTAAGTCTGATAAGAAGCATTTATAATCTATCCTCTCTGAAGTCAGCTACTTGGAGGCTTCATCTTGCATATAAAACCTTGGTCTCCACAACCCCTTACTGTAACCCAGACATTCTTTTCTATTGATAATAACTATTTCAACCAATTGCCAATCAGAAAATATTTAAATCTACCTATGACCTGGAAGCCTCATCCCACTTCAGGTTATCCCACCCTTCCAGATCTAACCAATGTACATCTAACACATATCTGAGTGATGTCTCATGTCTCCCTAAAATGTGTAAAATAGGTTGTGCCCTGACCACCATGGACAGATGTTCTTGGAATCTCTTGAGGGCTATGTCAGAGGCCATTGGTCACTCACATTTGGGCTCAGAATAAATCTCTTCAAATATTTTACAGAGTTTGACTCTTTTTGTTGACAGAACATAGACCTAAAATCAAAAACTAAGATTCTACCTTAGTAAACTAGAGAAAGAAGATAAATGTAAACCTAAAACAAACAGAAGAAAAGAATTAATAAAAATTAAAACAGAAATCAAAGAAATTGAAAACAGAAAATGAATAGAGAAAAACAACCAAACCAAAAGCTGGTTCTTTGAAAGATGAATAAAACTCATAGACCTCTAGGTGGGCTAACCAAGAAAAAAAAGAGAGAGAAGACACAAATTACTAATATTAGAAATGAAAGAGAGGTCATCACTACTAATCCTATGGACAGTCAAAGAATAATAAAGAAATATTATGAACAATTTTGTGCCCACAAATTTATTAACTTAGATGAAATGGGCTAATTTCTTGAAAGACAAAATCTATCAAAACTCACACAAGGAGAAATAGATAGTCAAAATAGTCCTATATCTATTAAAAACTGAATCAAGGCTGGGCGCAGTGGCTCACGCCTGTAATCCCACCACTTTGGGAGGCCGAGGCAGGCTGATCACCTGAGATCAGGAGTTCAAGACCAGCCTGGCCAACATGGCAATACCCTGTCTCTACTAAAAATACAAAAATTAGCCATTGCAGTCCAAATATTTAAGGAATAATTTATAGCAATTCTCTATTATGTCTTCTAGAAAATTGAAGTAGAGGGAACACTTTCTAGTTTATTCTGCAAAGCCAGCATCACTTTAATGGTAAAACCAGTAAAGACAATACGAGAAAGGACAACTATAGACCAATGTCTCTCATGAACATAGATGCAGAAATTCCCAACAAAATATTAGTAAACCAAATCCAACCCTATATAAAAAGAATTATAGGTCACAATTACATAAGATTTATTCTAGTTATACAAGGCTGGTTCATCCTTTGAAAATCAGTTAATGTAATCCATCATGTCAACAGGCTAAAGGAGAAAAATCACATATCAATAGATGAAGATAAAACATTTGACAAAAATCTGACATTCATGATAAAAACTCTGAGCAAACTAGGAAGACAGAACGTTCTCAACTTGCTAAAGAATGTCTACAAAAAAACCCTACAGCTGATATTATGCTTTATTGTGAAAAACTGGATGCATCTTCCCTAAGATTGGGAGGAAAGCAAGGATATCCATTTCATTAGTCTTATCAACATTGTACTGGAAGTACTAGGTAATACAATAAGATAAGAAAAAAAAAAAGATGTACAGACTGGGAAAGAATAAATAAAACTTTTTAATATATATTTTTTAAATTTGCAGTTGACATAATTATCTATGTAGGAAATTCCAAAGAACTGACCAAAAAAAAAAAAAAAAAAAAAAACCCTCACAAATCACTCCTAGAAATAGTAAGTGTTTTAAATGGTAATAAGGTTGCAGGATACAAGATTGATATACAAAAGTCAATTGCTTTTCTATATATCAAGAATGAACAATTAGAATTTGAAATTAAAAGTACAATACCATTTACATTAGCACAGAGTGACAGAGAGAGAAAAATCTAACAAAATATGTAGAAGATTTGTATGAGGAGAAATATAAAACATTAATTAAAGAAATAAAAGATCTAAAAAAAAAATAGAGGGATAGTCTATGTTCATGGATAGGAAGACTCAGTAGTGTTAAAATGTTAATTCTTCCCAATTTGATATACATTTAATGGAATCTCAATCAAAATCCCAACAAGTTATTTTGCAAATATCGACAAACTGATTCTCAAGTTTATGTGAAAAGACAAAGGACCCAGATAGCTAACATAATGCTGAAGTAGAATAAAACTGCAAGATTAATACTATCTGACTTCAGGATAGTAAATTTTTACTATAAAGCTACAATAATCAAGACAGTGTGGTATTGGTGAAAAAATAAACAAATAGACCTAAGAAACAGAATAGAGAGCCCAGAAACAGACCCACAAAAACACAGTAGACTGATCTTTGACAAAGCAGCAAAGACAATTCAATGGAGAAAGAATAATCTTTCCAACAAATGGTGCTAGAACAACTGAATATGTGAAAAGATGAATTGAGACACACATCTCATACCTTTCAGAAAAATTAACTCGAACTGGATCAGAAATCTAAATGTAAAAGGCAAAACTTAAAAAATTCTACAAGATAACATAGGGGAAAATCTAGGTATCTTTGAGTTTGGTGACGACTTTTAGATCCAACACCAAAAGCACAATCCATGAAAGAAAAAAAATTGGATTTTATTTAAATTAAAAAGTTCTGCTCTATGAAAAACATTGTTAAGATAATGAAAAGACAAGCTACGTATTGGGAGTTTACACCTGTAGTTTCCTTTTTAAATACTGAATAAATAGAAAGTTTGATGATGTCTCATCACAAAAATGCTTATTAATTACAAAGGGGAAAAGAATAATTTTACAGCGGTAAACCCTGGTGAGGTCATTTTAAATGGCAAAATTGAACTTCATCAGTAATGAGACAAAGCAGAACTGTGCACCACGCAACAGGAAGTGATGAAAACAAGACAACACCTCATCTGTGATGCTTTTGCCAAAGGTGCATACCAAATTGGCCCAGGGCCCAGCCCTCAGCCCTCTTTATCTGTTTTTTGTTTCTGAGTTTTTTGTTTTTGTTTTTGTTTTTGAGATGGAGTCTTGCTCTGTCACCTGGGCTGGAGTTCAATGATGCGATCTCGGCTCACTGCAACCTCCACCTCCTGGGTTCAAGAGATTCTCAGCCTCCCGAGTAGTTGGGATTACAGGTGCCTGCCACCACTCTGAGCTAATTTTTGTATTTTTAGTAGAGACGGGGTTTCACCATGTTGGTCAGGCTGGTCTTGAACTCCTGACCTCAGGTGATCCACCCACCTCGGACTCCTAAAGTGCTGGGATTACAGGCATGAGCCACCATGCCCGGCCTTCGTCTGTTCTTTAGGTGACTCCTGCAACTGGTGGCTTAATGTTCCAGCTCTATGTTGATGATACACAAATTTATACTTCCATCTTGTACCTTTCTAAGGAGGACTTTCCATGGGGGGAAGGAAAGGATGTCCATGGAAGCCCATCATGGACATCCTACAAAATAACTGGCCTGTAGTCTCCTTAAGTGTCACGGTCTTAAAGGCCAAAGTCTGGGCAACCGTTCAAGACTGAAGGAAACTAGAGACATGACCACTACATGTGATTCATGATTCTCAACTGAATCCTTTTACCATAACAGACATGGCAGGTGAAACTTGAAGGGGGTCAGAGGATTAGATGGTATTAATGAATCAAAGTTAATTTTCTGATTTGATGGTGGTATTATAGTTAGGTAGGACAATGTCCTTGTTTGTAGGAAATAAACGCAAAAATCTTTAGGGGTGATGGGGCACCAGGAAATAGCTCAGAAAACTACTTATTTGTACTGTAGTTCAACTTTTCTGTGAAGTCTATAATTGTCTAAAAGTAACAATGGCCGGGTGTGTTGGTTCATGCCTGTAATCGCAGCACTTTGGGAGGTGGAGGTGGGAGGATCACTTGAGGCCAGAAATTTTAGGCCAGCCTGGACATATGTGTCCAGTGAACTCTGTCTGTATTAAAAAAATTTTTTTAATTATCCAGACATGGTGGCACATGCTTGTAGTACCAGCTACTCAGGAGGCTGACACAAGAGAATCCCCTGAGCCTGGGAGGTCAAGGCTGCAATGAACTGTGATCATTCCACTGCAATCCAGCCTGGGTGACAGAATGAGACTCTGTCTAAAAAAAAAAAAAAAAAGGTATTGAAGACATGCAAAGACAGTATCAAGGAGATACACAATTTTGGGCCTCAGCGGAAAAGTATGAGGTAGAAATATAAACTTGCATATCATCAGCATAGAGCTGGAGCCATCATTTGCATGGGTTCACCTAAAGAACAGATGAAGAGGGCTGAGGGTGGGGCCCTGGGTCAAGACCATGCTTAGACATCCAGTAGAGAAGCCAGGCCAGGGGACCCAGGAGCATGGAGACTGCATGTCATGGAAGCCAAGAGGAGAGAATTTCTTGAGAAGGAGGGAGAGATCACTCTTGCTGAATGTGGCTGAGGGCTCAAGCAAGATGAGGGAGTGACCCTGGGCCTTTGCAAGCCAGAGGCTGCCGGTAACCTACTGAAAAGAGCTATTTCAGGAGAGACCAGTTAGAGAAGGTGGTAGGCTGATCAATGGCCCCCCAAAGATGTCCACCTCCTAATCCCCAGGATCTGTGAATATAATATCTTACATGTTCAAAGGGATTTTGCGGATTTGACCAAATGAAGAATCTTGAGATAGGGACGTGATCCTGGATTATCCAGGTGGGCTCAAAGTAATCACGAGGTCTTCATAAAAGGGAGGCAGGAGAATCAGAGTCAGAGAAAGAAGATGGAAGGACAGAAGAGGAGGCCAGACCCTGGAAGAGGCTGTGCTGCTGGCTTTGAAGATGAAGGGTCAGGTACCATGAACCAAGGAATGCAGGAGGCTTCCAGAAGGAACGCAGCCTTGCCGGCACCTTGACTTCTGACCTCCAGAACTATAGGATAATAAACTTGTGTTGTTTAAGCCACTAAGATTGTGATCATTTGTGACAGCTACAGTAGGAAACTACTAAAGAGAGAGGGCTGAGAAAAAAAATTAGAGGTGAGAGAAACCAATTTGGATGTTTTGCTGTGTAAATGAGCAAAAGAATGGACTGGGAACAAAAGGGGGCCTTGAGGGGCAAGGGTGGATATTTTTATTTTTATATTTTGAAAATAATAGACTTTCTCTTCTAAAGCAGGTTTAGGTTTACAGAAAAATAGAGTGAAAAGTATGGAGAGTTCCATATACTTCCTCTGAACTCCCCGCCCACAGCCCATGCTGTCAATTTTCCTTTTTTTTTTTTTTTTTTTTTTTTTTTTGAGACGGAGTCTGGCTCTGTCGCCCAGGCTGGAGTGCAGTGGCCGGATCTCAGCTCACTGCAAGCTCCGCCTCCCAGGTTTACGCCATTCTCCTGCCTCAGCCTCCGGAGTAGCTGGGACTACAGGCGCCCGCCACCTCGCCCGGCTAGCTTTTTTGTATTTTTTAGTAGAGACGGGGTTTCACCGTGTTAGCCAGGATGGTCTCGATCTCCTGACCTCATGATCTGCCCGTCTCGGCCTCCCAAAGTGCTGGAACTACAGGCTTGAGCCACCGCGCCCGGCCAATTTTCCTATTATCAATATCTTGCATTAGTGCAGAATGTTTGCTATCATTGATGGACCAACTGATTTAACAATTTCTCCCCTTTTGGTCATTTTCTCAATTTTGAGAGATTGACCAAAACTTTAGTCATTGATGTCATTATTACCAAAGTAAGGTGCTTATTTGATCTTGAAACCCACTGGGAAAGTTAAATCAAGTTTAGCCTACAGCTGGCTTCTTATATATTTAAGTTCGGCCTAAAGGTTTTTCTGTACATCGTGAACTATAACAAGTGGAGGGATAAACTGACTGTAGCCTACACTTGTGCCAGTCACTGAATTTTGGCCAACCAGATGTAGCCAACTGTCAGAACCATGTTCAACTAAGGCAAACACTGAGCTGTAACCAATCTACCTCTTTCTGTACCTCACTTCCATTTTCTGTAGGTCAGTTTTTTTTTTTTTTTTTTTTTTTTTTTTTACTGTCCATCAAACTTCTTCCACTATGTGGAGGGGCTGGAGCCTCTCTGAATCTGCTGTGATTCTGGGGGTTGCCGGATTTGCAGTGAATTAGTCATTGCTCAATTAAACTTTAAATTTAATTCAGCTGAAGTTTCTCTTTTAACAACCCCAACATCACTAAACCAAAGGAAAGTCAAGCTGGGAACTGTGTCAGGCAAACCTGCCTCCCATTTCATTCCTAAATAAGACAGTAACAACGATTTAAAAAAAAAGCTACATACTTCTTCACAATTTGCCACAAGGAAATTCCTTGTGTGGACAAAGGACAGAACTCAAAGTCGCCCCTCGGCTCACGTGAGACACATGCATATCTGATCGTTTCCTCTGCACTATTGTTTTACTAAGCCAGATTATTCCTCTACTCTCCTCTCATATGTAAATTGTGTATTCATTGAAGCCTCATCAGAGACTCAAAATAATGCAACCTTTTGTCTCTTACCTACCTATGACCAGGAAGCCCCCTTCTCACCTCGAGTTGTCTGAGTTGTCTTGTCTTTTGGGACCAAACCAATGTACATCTTACACATACTGATTGATGTCTCATGTCTCCCTAAAATGTATAAATCCAAGCTGTGCCCTGACCACTTTGGGCACATGTTGTCAGGACCTCCTGAGGCTGTGTCATGGGTGTGTCCTTAACCTTGGCAAAATAAACTTTCTAAATTGACCGAGACCTGTCTCAGATATTTTCAGCTTACGTGCTCTTAACAGGAAATATGTGGCAATATTATCTGTCGAGAGATGATCATGAAGGAGGTTTGTGGAGAAAGAACATTCTAAACATGGAATACTCTTGTGTATCAAAGACTGCCTGATGGAAGGTGACTCAGCGAAGGCATGTCTCTGGGCTGGAGAGTCTACTAATGTGGGTTTGATCCTTCTCTTCATAAAATCCATACCCCTGCAACTTTCTAGTCTCCCAGGGGTCAGGGGAAGGAGTGCCAAATTAAGAGTCTGGAGAACTGAATCTAGTCCCGACTCTGGCATGAATATCTCATTGGTCACATTTGCTTGTAAGGCCAAATGTTCAATTCTGGCTTCCTCTTGGCAGGCCCTGGCTGGGGTTCCAGATGGCATTGTTCATGAGAAGCTATGAGGTCAACCTCAGATTTGCACATGTGAGGACAGTGGGGGCCAGTTCCCTCACTGAGTCTCTGACTGAGAAACCACAGACCAAAGTATGACCACACTTAGCCTCTCTCTTTCATCAACTGCCCTCCTTAGCCACCCCAGGCAGGTGGAAGGAAGTGAGGCAAGGAGGGACTGCTTCTTCCTGCTCAGCTGCTACATGTTGCTACAGGTTGAGCATCTCTAATGTAAAAATCTCAAATCCAAAATGCTCCAGGAGTTCCACTGAGTACTTAGAAAGTTTCAGATTATGGAGCATATTTGATTTGGGATTTGGGATGCTCAACCTTTACTAATAGGGCACTGCAGACTTGGCAAGCTCCTGGCTCTGCATGATTGAGAAAGAGGCAACACCCTCCAGCACAACCAACTCAGTAGCTTAGCCACATGCACATGACCTGGCTTCTGCAACTCTGATTCTCAGAATTGCTCATTGGCTTCCTCTTTCACTCTCTTCTTAAGCTAGTGTCACTAACTTGGGCTCGGTTCTGCCCTCAGCCTCATCCCACCAGCCTTCTCATGGGGAAGGTGCCAGGTCTCTGTGGCTGCCACAGTCCTGTGATGTCCAGACCATTTCTCTAGCTTGCTTTAGATTGTGGCAATGAGTCAGTTTTGCATAGACATTACTGAATATCATTCAGTGAGTTACTACAGAGATGTAGATTCATAAAAAAACAACAGCAACCCAAGTCTCATGAACTGTTTCTCATGTTTCTTGGGTCTCCCAATGGCCATCTGCTGGGAGATCTCTGTGCATGAAGACCTGATGGATTTGCAGCAGATCCTGCTTTTCTAGGGAGTAGCCCCAGTGGGCAGGCAGCTCAAATGAGGCTGGTAAGGGCTAATGAAGGTGCCTAGACTTGATCTTAGGTTTTGGTGGGCTCTTGGGGAGCAGGAGCATCTTTGGGTATAGGACCCTTCAAAGGTCCCCAGACTCACCCCAGGGAGAATGCAGCCAGTGTCCCCCACAGGGAGAGCTGTACGAAACGCACAGAAGAATGCTGTAGGGAATCCTGCCAAAAATGCAATTCTGGACAGCTCTAAACCACACTTTGGGGACTCGAATGATCTATGATGCTGGCAGGGAGTGAACTTGCACTTGAAATTTCAATAATTTCTCTGGGTGTGAGAGAGGAGCCAAGCAATGTTTCCAGGATCATTTTGTTGCTGTCCAGAACTCTCCCTGTTCATCCTTTGGGCAAGTGTAGCCAGGTGAAGTGAGGATGATATTTGTTTGCAAACAATATTTACTGAACCCCTCGAGTTTGGAGCCCAAATTGGATTATTTTGTTTCTGATTAACTGATTGGGGAGTGAGGAAGGAATTTCCACTGGGTCTGGAAATTGGGAAGGAAAAAAGATGAGGATGATAAAGTCAGCAAAAGAATAAACATTCAGGGTTGGGCATGGTGGCTCACACCTGTAATCCCAACACTTTGGAAGGCTGAGGCAGGTGGATCACTTGAGGTCAGGAGTTTGAAACCAGCCTGGCCAACATGACGAAACCCGTCTCTACTAAAAACACAAAATGTATTGTATTTTTTACAATATGTGAAAACATGTGGTGGCGTACGCCTGTCCCAGCTACTCTGGAGGCTGAGGCAGGAGAATTGCTTGAACCCAGGAGGCGGAGGCTGCAGTGAGCTGAGATCCTGCTATTGTACTCCAACCTGGGCAACAGAGTAAGACTCCATCTCAGAAAAAAAAAAAAAAAAAAAAAGAAGGAAAGAAAGAGAGAAAAGCAAAAAAAAAAAAAAAAAAAAAAAAGAATAAGCGTTCAGCAAGAATCAGCATTCAGTAAGAATGCCAAAGCTTTGAGGGGAGGGTTCATGATGAATGACTCTGAAGTAGAGAGTGCCATGGTAGGAAAATGGGATTCCTGGCTAAAAGACTGAGATACGTGATTAGAAAGTTAGGCTTGAGGGCTGGGCATGGTGGCTCACGCCTGTAATCCCAGCACTTTGGGAGGCCAAGGCAGGCAGATCACGAGGCCAGGAGATAGAGACCATCCTGGCTAACATGGTGGAACCCTGTCTGTACTAAATATACAAAAAATTAGCCTGGTGTGGTGGCGGGCGCCTGTAGTCCCAGCTACTCGGGAGGCTGAGGCACGAGAATGGCGTGAACCCGGGAGGTGGAGCTTGCAGTGAGCCAAGATGGCGTCACTGCTCTCCAGTCTGGGCGATAGAGCGAGACTCCGTCTCAAGAAAAAAAGAAAGTTGGGCTTGAGTTACAGGTGTGGATTGGGGTTAGTGGTAGAAGTCCAGTGGTGCAGTATGTTCACCCTCAGAGGCATTGTGGAAAGTTGTGAGATCAAAATTGGTTATCGTGATGATGGGCAGGTGCTACCGGCACTTGGGGGGTAGAGGCCAGAGATGTGAAATATTCTGTAATTTCAGGATGGTCTCCCATGTTGAAAGTAGTTCTGAGCTCTTCAAGACTCTTGAATCCATGGTTAGATCTCTATCTAACCATGGATGTAGGTAAAAAACAAAAACAAAAACAAAAGCAAAACATGTTTCCAATGAGTTGAGCATAGAACCTAACTCTGTTTTACATTTTACCATACTTTATGATATGTGACTGAATTGTGACCCCTCAAATTCAAATGTAAAAGTCCTGGCACCCAATGTAATGGTATTTGAAGTTTGAACCTTTGGGAGGTGACTAAGTCATGATCATCAAGATGGAGCCCTCACGATGAGATTAGTACCCTTATAAGAAGGGGCAGGAGAGAGCTCTCACTGTCCCTATGAGTAAGGACACAGAAGAAGACGGCCATCCACAAGCCAGGAAGAGAGCCCTCACTAATAACCAACAGGATTTTGCCATGTTGCTCAGGCTGGTCTCAAACTCCTGGGCTCAAGTGATCCACCCACCTTGGCCTCCCAGAGTGCTGGGATTACAGCTGTGAGCCATCGAGGCCGAACTTCTTCATTGTTAGACATCAGGTGCAGAATAGGAAAAATCATAATCATTCATTCATGACATTCTCTTCTCATTGGTCCATATTGCTCCTGCTTTAATTTAGTTAGTTATTCATTAGTTATTTTAAATAGTATAGTGGCATCTATCAACCCAGAGACCCCTCCTCCTGCCTTCCCCAAACCTGGGCAATGAATCCAGAATCCAGTTCATCTTCTTCCTTTTTTATATTGCTTTATATTTTCTATATGTGTTCCTTAAATGTACTTTTAAAATTTTAGTTGTTTTAAATTTACAGTCTTTTGGGTCTATATTTTCTATATATCTAATTGCCAAGCCTCATCCCTTTGTTGCAGGCAGCTATCATCCACTCTACCTGACAGCTGTGTAATATTTCACTGTGTGAATAGACCATTGTAGGACGCAGAATTTGAAGATGGCTGCCAAGATTCTGGGCCCTGGAGAACATACACTGTTCAATCAAACTTGAATCTAGGTGCTACTGTGATGGGTTTTGCAGACATAATTAATACCCCTCATCGGCGGACCTGAAGGAAGGGAGCTTGATCTAATCACATGAACCCTTTAAACCCAGGTCTAGAGTCAGAGACAGGCAAGTCAGACATCCAAAGTGCAGTGAAATTCTTCTGCCAACCTTGCAGAAGATAACTATCATGTTGTGGTAAGGACCATGGGGCAAGCAGCCTCTAGAAGCTGAGAATGACTCCAGCTGACTGCTAGCAAGATGTTGGAGACTCACTCCTTCACCCTCTAGGAACTCAATTCTGCCAACAAACAGTGAGCTGGGAAGAGGGCCCCCACCTTCAGATGAGATTGCAACCCTGCCAACACCTTAATTTCAGCCTGGTGGGCCCCTGAGTAGAGAACCCAACCATGACACATCCAGACATCTGACCTATAGAACTGAGATAATAATTGGGTGCTGTTTCAAGCCACTACGTTGGTCATTTGTTATGTAGCAATAGAAAATAAATACAACTATAGTTTATTCTTCTCCCTTTTCTTGATGAGCGGTTGAGTTGTTTCCAGTTTTTGGTTATTGAGAACTGTGGTGCTATGAACATTCTTGTATGTGTGCAAGCATTTTAGGTACAATTCTTAGAGTGAAATTGTTATATCATAGGATATGTGAATTTTTAACTTTAGAAGGAAATGTCCAACTTTTCTCCAGTGTTCTTGGATTAATGTATATCCCCACCAGCAAATATGCAAGGTTTTTTTTTTTTTTTTTTTTTTTAAATGTTAGGTTCTATCTTAATTATACTGTGACTGGAAGACCTGGTTATGTGATATCCATTCTTTGAAATTTGTTTTGTTTTTATGGTCTAGTATATGATCCATTTTAATGAAAGTTTCATGTGTGCTTAGAAATGTATCTTTTTTTTTTTTTTGAGACAGAGTCTTGCTCTGTCATCCAGGCTGGAGTACAGTGGTGCAATCCCAGCTCACTGCAAGCTCCACCTCCCAGGTTCACGTCATTCTCCTGCCTTAGCCTCCTGAGTAGCTGGGACTACAGGCGCCCACCATGGCTCCTGGCTAATTTTTTGTATTTTTAGTGGAGACGGGGTTTCACCATGTTAGCCAGGATGGTCTCGATCTCCTGACCTTGTGATCCGCCTGCCTTGGCCTCCCAAAGTGCTGGCATTACAGGCGTGAGCCACTGCACCCGGCCTAAAAATATATCATTTAAGTTTTAGAGATGTAACTTTCTGTATTTATTAGGTGAAGTTCAAATCTTTTACATTCCTGCTGAGCTTTTTTGTTTACTTGACCCGTTATTTACAATGGTATGCTAAAATCTCCCACTGTCAAGGTGGATTTATCAATTTATCTGTATATTTCTATCAATTTTTGCTTTATATATACTTGGGGAATTAAACTTTCTATCATTTTGGGAGTCCTCCTCATCCTTCATATTTACTGATTTATTTTATATACCGTGACTGACCATACTTCCTGATTTGCCTCAGACACTCCTAGTTTACTTTGTCTTTTCCTGATACAATTCTTAAATAATATCTTTTACTCTCAAAGGTATTCTGATTTAGACAATTATATATAGTAAATCTAATTTTATATAATTTAACATTATAACACAAATATTGCTGATCTATACTTTTAAGCCTGGGCAAGTGTAAGTCTCTTTTTTCTTGTTTTAGTCTTGGAATTTTTCTTTTTTTTTTTTTTTAAATCAGAGTCTCCCTCTATCATCCAGGTTGGAGTGGAGTGGCTTGATCTCAGCTCACTGCAACCTCCACCACCTGGGTTCCAGTGATTCTCATGCCTCAGTCTCCTGAGTAGCCGGGACTACAGGTGCACGTTGCCACACCCAGCTAATTTTTGTATTTTTAGTAGAGATGAGGTTTCGCCATGTTGGCCAGGGTGGTCTCGAACTCCTGGCCTCAAGCGATCCTCCTGCCTTGGCTTCCGTAAGTGCTGGGATTATAGACATGAGCCACCACACCCAGCCTGGTCTTAGAATTTTAAAAATTTATTGTTTACTACAACCAACTTTTGTAAGGTATTTATTTTTGTTTGTTTCTTGCAGCAACTCTGATTTGTTTCTCTACTTATTCAAGTTTTGAGGTCTTCTATGACTGAGAATATTTGTTTCACGCCCTGATACTTAATTAAAGGGCACTTTGGCTGGATATATATTTCTAGGTTCTAGGGTCATATCCTTCAGTACTTTGTTAATACTGCTTGTCATTTTCCTGGATCCACTGGTGCTGTGGGGAAATCTGGTGTCAATCTTGATGTTGGTCCTTTGTATGATTTACTCTTTGCAGAAGTTTCTTTGTCTTTCATAGTCTCATATTTTACTACAAGTTGTGATATATTTTTCTCTTTCTTTCTTCTCTTTGTCATTCTGTAGGCCCTTTCATTCTGAGGTATTTCTTTTTTTCTTTTTGAATTCTAGGAAATCTAGCTTCATTATTTTTTCAAATATTTCCTTCTTTTCATTTTATTCCTCTGACTTTCTGAGCCTTATGATATGGATGTTAGCATTTGTATGTAAATACTCCATTTTTTTGGCTTTTTCTAATATTTTCTAGTTTTTGTCCCTTATTTGAAGGACTTCCTCAATTTGGACTTCCAACTCACTAATTTGTCCTTGAGTTGTATCCATTCTACTATTTAGTCCTATTGTGTGTTCTTTCCTTCAACTAATACATTTTTTATTTCTTATGCTTGGTTCCTTTTTAATGTTGGCTTAGTATTGTTTCATTTCTCTTTATTTCCTATTAAGCTTATTAGGCTAATTTTAACTTCTTGGAATTTTCCAACATTTCCTCTTCTGATGGAATCTGTAATTCAGTTTTTTTTTTTAATGGTTTGCTTCTCAACTATCTTGCTATTTTGACCTCATTCTCCATGGCAGTGGCGAGGTTGGTTGACTTCTCTGTTAGGCAATACCTAAGGAGAGATGGGATGGGAACAGATCAGCTCCAGACAACTGCACCACTCTCAGTTACTCCACACCCTAGCCCCAGACAACTGCACCACTCTCAGTTACTCCACACCCGGCAATGTTTCAGGTCAGTGCTCCATCTTTGGCCCCCAGGGAGGAGTGGTTTAGGAAGGGGCACTTTTTGGATTGCAGTTCCCCTGGCCTGAGGGTTTGAAGGGGTGGTGTTAGAGAAGGAAGCAACTGCCTGGGGTTTTTTTCTTCCCACCTGTTTTTTCCAGCTTCTCACAGCCACAGGACTTGTGAGATGCCTGAATTTTATTCCTGGGACATCTGGACACAGGTCTAAATCAGCATCAGGGTAGGGGCAGGCACTGTTTGTCCCTGGCATTTGTGGGGGAAGGGGCAAGGGCAGACACCCACAGTTCCTTTTCTGTTTTACTCTTTCCACAGCCAGCCCACTGATCCTGCTCCTGGCCAAAGTCCCCTGGCCCTTTCCCAGTTGTTCCTCTCCCGACACATCCCATGGATTTTCTCAAAATTTTGTCAGTTCTCTCTTTATAGTTCCTCCAAGGATTATCTTAGGGGCTGGGAGCCACAGCACCCAAGTCAATGAGGCTGACACATTCCTTGTCCACAGGACTGCTTACAGAGCAGTGAAGATAGACATTAAATACTTTTGCAACTACGTAATTCATGACATTTGTGGTCAGTTCTAGAAAAAAGAGACAGTCTAGGGACTATAAGAATGCACAGGGATTTATCCAGGGGCCTGGGGAGGCTTCCTGGAAGAAGCAGTGTTGAACTGATGGGGAAGAGTGTTGGAAGAGTGTTAGGCGTCGGCCATGGGAGGGCAGGGCAGGCAGGGAGGAGCCTCTCAGTCTGAGGGAAGGGCATTCATTAAGGCGGGGTGGTGGAAGGGGAACACAGCCATTGAGGAACTGGCAGGAGGTCAACTTGGTCAAAGTAAGGGGAAGCAATGCCAGAAAGGAAGGCGACAGGGAGACCCCGCAGGGCTCCTCAGAGGCAGCGTTAAGGATTTGGGCTGTAGTCTGAGAGGAACAGGAAGCCACTGGGGAGTTTAAGCCAGAGTGATAGGATCAGAGCAGCTGTTTTGGAGATGACGTGGTGCAGTGAGGATGGGGGCTCTGAAACAGGCAGGAATGAAAGCAGGGAGACCCGGGAGGCAGCTACTGCAGGAGTTCAGGTGGAGGTGACAATGGCCAAGATTAGCATGCTGGCAGTGGAGGGGAAGAAAAGTGGATGAGTTTTGCAGATATTTAGGAGCTGGATTGGTAGGATTTGGTGATGAGGTTGGGTGTGGAGGGAGAGGCAGGTACAGTCTGCCCTCCAAATCCATTGGTTCCACATCTGAGGATCAACCAACTGCTGATCAAAAAAATTAGGAAAGAAAACTCCAATAAAATAACAATACAAGAATAAAAGTAATACAAATTAAAAATATAGCATAACAACTGTTTACATAGTATCTACATTGTATTAGGTATTGTAAGTAATCTAGAGCTGATTTAAAGTATACTAGGCTGGGTACAGTGGCTCATGCCTGAAATCCCAGCACTTTGGGAGGCCAAGGCGGGTGGATCATGAGGTCAGGAGATTGAGACCATTCTGGCCAACGTGGTGAAACCCCGTCTCTACTAAAAATACAAAAATTAGCTGGGTGTGGTGGTACGCGCCTGTAATCGCAGCTACTCAGGAGGCTGAGACAGGAGAATCACTTGAATCTAGGAGGTAGAGATTATAGAATCGAGATAGTGCCACTGCACTCCAGCCTGGCCACAGAGCAAGACTCCATCTCAAAAAAAAAAAAAAAAAAAAAAAAAAAAAACTATACTGGAGGTGTGCATAAGTTATATGCAAATACTATGCCATTTTGTATTGGGTTGGTGCAAAAGTAATTTGTTGTTTTTGCCATAAAGACAAAAAGGCAAAAACTAATTACTTTTGCACCAACCTAATACAAGGGGCTTGGGCATCTGTGGATTTTGGTATCCATGGGGGCCCTGGAAACAATCCCCCATGAATACGGAGGCATGGCTGTATATAGATGACTCCCTTTGCTTAAATACCTGGCTTCATGGTGATGCTGAGCACAGAGGAAGGACATCCTGGAGAAGAAGCAGATTTACAGAGAAGATGATAAGTTGGCTTTGGACATGTTGACTCTGATGTGCCTGTTAGATGTCTAAGGGGAATACTAGCGCTCAGAGGAGAGGTCTGGCTGGGCAGGCCTTGCCTGGCAGATGGTAACTGAATCTGTGGGAGTGGATGCCATCTCAGTGTTTCTCTATGGAGTGTGGGTATTGCCATGTGAGGATGGACAGTTCTTTGGTGATACTGCCTTCTGTTTGGCCCCTCTGCCGCCATCCACTAAACACTGGTAACACAGCATCCACCTTGTCGTTGTGACAACCAAAGCCACCTTCACACATTTCCCAATGCCACTTCCCCTTAAGCACTCGTAGCCTAGAGAGAGAATCTAGAATGAAACATGAAAAGGGCTATATTGAGATGTTGTAGAGCAGGGGTGTCCCATCTTTTAGCTCCCCTGGGCCACATTGGAAGACGAAGAAGTCTTGGGCCACCCATAAAATACACTAACACTAATGATAGCTGATGAGCTAAACACACACAGACACACAAATCTCATAATGTTTTAAGAAAACTTATGAATTTGTGTTAGACTGCATTCAAGGCTATCCTGGGCTGCAGGTTGGACAAGCTTGGTGTAGAGGAAGTGGCAAAAAAAAAAAAAAAAAAAAAGCTGAGACGTGACCAGGGAGGGGAGAAAGTGCAGGTGTCACACAGAGCCCAGAGAAGAGGGTGTTTCTAGAAGAGAGGAGGAAGGCCAGTTGTCTTGGGTCTGTTGAGAAGTCAAGTAGGGACCTAGCAATGATGGGGTCAATGGTATGTGGAGAGGAGCGTGAGCCAGCGTGGGCTGGGGTGAGACATGAGTGTTGACCTAGCAGGGATGGGTCTCGTGTTCACTCCTGTGTGTGCAGGTCCATGCATTCATATGTGATCACTGCACATCCTGAATTTTTTAGGTCAGTACATTTTTAAAAATGTAATTCTGGCTGGGTACGGTGGCTCATGCCTGTAATCCCAGCACTCAGGGAGGCTGAGGTGGGTGGATCGCTTGAACCAAGGAGTTCAAGATCAGCCTGAGCAACCTGGCAAGACCTTGTCTCTACAAAAAATACAAAAATTAGCCAGACGTTGTGACACACAACTGTAGTCCCAGCTATTTGGGAAGCTGAGGTGGAAGGATCACTTGAGCCCAGGAGGTCAAGGCTGCGGTTAGCCGTGATCACGCCACTGCGCTCCAGCCTGGGTGACAGAGTGAGACAAAAACATTTAATTTTTTTCTAACAGAGGCTATTCATTCAAAAGGCACTTAAATATAATTTAACTTTATTAATTTTGTTGTAGTTTTCATAGAAATCATATGAAATAGAAAAAAAAATCAAATTAAGACCCCCTTGTCCTAAGTTTTAGTTGAGAAAAAAACTTTTTTTTTTTTTTTTTTTAAAGAAACAAACCTAACTGATGCCAAATATTCTAGTGATGCAGACATTGCTCAGATGTGGTCTAAGAACCATGCAGCAGCTTCGAGGGGAATTCTGGAAGGGAATTCTGGAAGGAAATTCCCACATTTCTAGCAGTGGCCACATTCCTGGGACAGACTTAGAAGAAGGAAAGCAATCTTGGCCCAAGGGCTTCTGAAGCGCCTCTCAGGAGGCTGAGTCATCCACTAAGGCTGAACAGGGGCCCTGGTCTTAGCGCCAGAAATGTGTCTGCCCCAAACAGGAGATATGATCATCTGGGTTGAAAATTAACTAGGGAAGGACATGGTCCGGATGATTAAATTCCTCAGCAACCACCATCATCTAGCAGATTCAGTCAAGGGCTGTGGACTCCAGGTGTGTATTTTTCAGCCTGTAATTTCTCAAGTTGCTCCACTCTGTACTTCTGTGTCTGAATCACCAGACAGGATGGATTTTGCCTTGTGTTTATAGCTTCACCTATTAATAGCAGGGTTGATAGCTGAAGAAAGTTGAAGCCCAACACACACACACACACACACACACACACACACACACACACACCCCACATCAGTACTTATCCTTGTACCACTTGCTCTACTTTATCCTATCCTATCCTATCCCATGCTTTTCTTTTTCTTTTTAAAAAAATGTCTGAGACTCACTAAATTGATGTATCATGATTCAGCTGCACTTCAGAAAACACCGATTTTGGAAGACGGCAAAAGAAACCCTCAGGCCATTGTGAAATGAAGGGGTGATTAGAAACAAAAACCAGTGAGATTACTTCTTAGGTCAAATGTTGCTGTGCAGACACCTTGAAAGGGGCCCTCCTCGGGCTGCCCTTGTCCCAGCAGGTGACGAGGCTCTGCTTCTCTTGTTCTTGGCCAGGGCAGCCCAATAGTAAGATGGCCTACTGCTATAGCTATGTCTCAGGACAGGGCACCCCTAGTGTGAGGCTCACCCCACTTAGAGGTCAAGGGCAGACCACAGGTCAAAGCTCCATTTCACAGAGGTTTAAGGTTTCCTTTGCCTCCCTCCAAGTCAGTGTTTTCTGAACTCCTGCTCAGGCCTATTAGTGGGTCCTGAAATCAACTTCATGAGTCCCACTAAGTGAGTCCCACTAAGAAATGGCATGAAATGGAACAGAATAGAAAATAGCAGGGCACATAGTACATAGGAGGGAAGTAGCGACCTGTTTTGTGTGTGTGTGTGTGTGTGTGTGTGTGTGTGGTGTATGGTGTGCATATGGTGTTACTGTCGGGGGACTGTGATGCATGTGGTATGTGTATGTGCTGTGTGGGTGGTGGATGTGGTATTTGTGTATTATGTGTGTATGTGGTGTTTGCATGGTGTGTATGTGTGTATGGTGTGTGTGCCATGGTGTGTGTGATGCGGGTGAATTGGATTGTGATCAGAAGTGGCTTGACCCTAAGGCTAGAACTTCAGCACCCCCTCACCCCAACACAGCCCCAAGCCTGTTGGGGTGGGTGATGCGATCTCACACCCCAGTGTGGGTTAGGTGACCCTCCAGTAAAGCCCATAGCACCCTGCACTTCCACCATCGTGGCCCTGCAGCCCGGTACTGCGGGTCTGCTTGGCCCTCTGTGTGTGTGTTTATTGGGTCCCTCTGGTGCCTCCACACAGTGGCATCTAACATTATTGAACTTGCTCCATGCTGGGCACCGCTGAGTCTGTTCCTTCCAGCTACTAATTCAGTAACTCATTCCTCACACCAACCCTAAGAGTCAGCTACTATTATCACCTTCCCCATATTGTGGACAAGCAAATAGAGGCCCAGAGAAGTTAAATAACTTGCCCAAAGTCACACAGTAAGTGGCAAATCCAGGATCCTAACCCCAACGTCTCGTTCCAGAGCCCTCTTTGTGACCACAATGCAGAAGGTATTCAATGAGAATTGGTTAAATGGATTAAGAGAATGGACATTTTGAAAATTAAAATTACAATTAAAATATGGTTTTTAAAAAGGGTAGATCGTGGTAAAGAGAGGGTTCAGGGGAGTTGCCAGAAGGGATTGGAAATGACAGGTGGCATAGGGGCTGGAAGGAGCTGGAGTTCCCTACAGATGCCCACCATAGCACTGAGTGGGTTAGAGGCAGCGTGGGGCGTGGGATTGAGGGGTTAGGTGAGGGCTGCAGTGAGGGTGAGCACTAGATGGCAAAGGAGAGAGGGAGAGAGACAGAGACAGAGAGCACAAACTTCTGCCCCCTGAGGCAGGGCATCGGGAAAGGGGTGTGGGGAACAGAACTATCAAAGCACTATTGTGATTTTATTTGCTGTGGAGTATGTGCCGTAATTACTGACCCACACCCCACCCCGCCTCTCTACTATACTTTCCAAGGCACCTACGGTGCTTCTTTTATATGAGTGGATTCCTTTGGCAGAGCTTGAAGAAGTCCTGAGGTTACAATAGAGTAAATGGGGATATCCAAGGACAGGACGCAGGGCCAATGAGTTGACATTTTGGGTCGTGATACTGAAGGGGCTGAGACAACGGCACTTCCATCTCAAAAGGGAAAGGCCCCTGCTGACTTCTGGGGTCTAGAATCAACGGCTGAGGGATTCAGTGTTAATTCAGAACTACCCACTGTTTCATCAGACCTGTCCCTATCCCCCAATCCAGAGGGGTGTGGAAAGCTTTGCTTTGGCCAGGAGTGGTGGCTCACGCCTGTAATCCCAGCACTTTGGGAGGCTGAGGTGGGAGGATCGCTTGAGCCCAAGAGTTTGAGGCCAGCCTGGGAAACATAGGGAGACTCCTGGGGATCTCTACAAAAAAATTTAAAAATTAACCTGGCATGGTGGTGTGCACCTGTAGTCCCAGCTACTTGGGATGCTGAGGTGGAAGGATCATTTGAGCTCAGGAGGTTGAGGCTGCAGTGAGCCATGATCATGCCACTACACTCCAGCCTGGGTGACAGAGCAAGATCCTATTCAAAAAAGAAAAGAAAATAATTTAAAAAAGGAAAAGAAAAGAAAGCAGCAAGCCTTGCTTACCCTTTGAACCCAGGCTCTGGCTTTCAAGCTCTTTGAGAAATTAAATTACACCTCTAACATCCTGGTACACTCAGTAAGTCACAATAATCCTACAATAAAGTGAGTGCACATAGAATCCTACTTTAAGCAAAGGGCTGTTCTTTCTGGGTCCCATCTACTCTACTGGCAGTTGTCATGATCTATTTTGCATGAAATCTCTTACACATGATTTTGCAAAGAAGGTTATAACAATATTTTTCTAATGATGCTTGTTTGCAGTGAAGTGATTGTAGAGCAAGAGAAAAACTTTATTGCAAACAAGCATCACTCATAATTATTTAGATACATTCCTGCATCCTTAATACAACCCTTTAGATATGGGTAGATGACATTTTGAGACAGCAGGGTGAGGTCTGTAGTGGGTTTATAAGCCAGTTAGTATGATAAAGGTAACTGCCATCATCCCAGCTCCAAGGCTGTAAGTAAGGGATGTATGGGACAATAATCTGTTTGCCTGGGGAGGCTGAGGATGCTCCATTGTAGTCAGAATGCTATTGTCTAACCGTGGGGTTGATGAAGCACATCTCGTCCAGTGAATTGTTCTCTGTGCAAATCCAGGCTAGCCAATCAGCAGAACTGTCAGGCCTTGGGTGTGTAAAGTTGGGACAGGAGAGGGGGGAATCAGAGGGAGGAGAGTCTGTAAGACTGGTGTCAAAGATAGCTGGGATGGCTCCGCTATCTTGGCCTTAACATCTGCCATTCTCCATTTGGTGGCCTCTGCAGATGGCTGCCAGCCACTCTGCATGTGTCTATCTTCGATACTTCCTTCTATATCTAGATATGTGAACTTGTAGGATCTGCCCAAGGCAGGGACTCAGGTCTGAATTTCTTCCCATCTGAGCACAACATGAATGTGTGCCAATGTGGTGGTGGGACAAAGACTTTAAACCATTGACTTATGGGAATCAACACAATCTATCGTATAGAAAACAATGGAAAAATATTTTGAAATATATACATATTTCGAAGACTACTATATATAGAAGTCTTAACCCTCAGTGTCTCTGGGGATAGGTTGAAGTCCTATCCCCCAGTACGTCTCAGAATGTGGCTGTATTTGGAGAAAGGGCCTTTAGGGACGTAATTAAGGTAAAACGAGGTCATGGGGGGGGGGGGCTTTAATCTGATATAACTTGTGTCCTAATAGGAAGAGCAGATTAGGACACAGACACACAGAGGGGTGACCATGTGAAGACTCAGAAATCTGCTATCAGCCACGAAGAGAGACCTCAGAAAGGAACCAATTCCGCTGACACCTTGATTTCAGACTTCCAGTCTCCAGAACTATGAGAAAATACATTTCTGTTGTTGACGCCACCCGTCTACGGCAGCCCTAGTGGAATAATATTAATAACCGCGGCTGTCTTAGTAGGGCCTGTAGCTCCTTTCATCTTAGGAGATGGCTCCCTCTGCTGGGCCTTTGTGGTGTTAAAAGCGAAATGATGCCCTGAAAACAGTGACTCATGTTTGCACCACCCAGAGCAAAGTGCTTAGATTCTTCTTTTACAGAATCTATATAGAATAAAAAATATAGAATCTTGGTAGAGTTCTTTGTAGAATCCTTCACCTATAATCAGGGTTGATATTGACAATATTTAGCAACTGTTGTGGCTCTCTACTGTGTGGACCATTAACCCTGTGGATGCTGAACTGTGAGGCTGGGCTGGGAATGGTCCTGGGGTGGGACTGAGTGGACAGGGTAGTGTGGGGAAGACTGAGTTGGGGGCATTCAGGGAAGTGACTGTGTACCAACCAGTGCAGAAGGATTAACCAGGATGGAAGATACAGCCACACGGCTGAATATCCGTGTGTCACCATAAAAAAATAGTTTCCTAGTATCTTTCTATAAAACATCTTCAACTTAGTCTATTGCTCCTAGAAAGAGCCCAGAAGAAAATATGCTCTTATAAGCAAAAAATGTCTTCCTGGTATGGTTCACGGCTCTCGGAGACATATTCCTTGTCAGTTGGATTCATGCTATTATCCTCACTCTCTTCCTGGCAGTCAATTTGTGTTGCTGAAACTATAAACACTGCAAGTCTGGAGACAAGATCTGGTGAATTGCAGTTAGAATGTTGAATTTTCCATCACTTTCTGCCTTGTGTTATTGCTATGAAACCAAACCTATCTATCACGCAGCAAGCCCTAACCATAGCAGCCTCTATGTTTCTATCCTAGTTTTTGGTTCTCTATTGTCCTACTCTCTTGCAGACTACAAATTGTAAGAGGAGGCATGGTTAATTGAGGGTGGGATAGAAAGAAGGAAAAGAGGAGGCTAGCAGGGTAGAAACACAGATGATATTGACACATTGAGAATAGATTGCTAATCTACCATCGTCATTACTGGGACTTGAGAAGGGCCTTACTGGGATCCAGCCAGGATTAGCTCAGCCACTTGCTGCTGTGGTTAAGGCTTGCTACATGATACTTTTTTGGGAACACATGCCACTGGGGACAGTTCTGCACTTCTGCTCCCATTTATGGTGGTGTGACAAGGCTGGCTCTGTTCCCTTTTTCCTTGTTAGGCTTAGCTTTTGAGACACCATGAAACTGACAGTACCACTTCTGATTATGTGCAAAAACTGGATTCCAACTGCCAAGCATTTCTTTTTCAACTTCTGATTAGCTGAAACTTAGTGATCATTCAACTTTGAATAAAACAATTTCACCTGAATATAAAAACATGTTTAAAATTAAGAAATTGCTTGCTTACACAATATATTATTCTTTCTTTTTCTGGCATCTTCCTTGCGGTTTAGACATCATATCGTAACTTCTCCTTCCCCAAAGGGTCAACCCAACTCTAGTGTCTTGTTCTGTGTCGGTCTTTTTGTTCCTTCCACCCATAATCTAAAAGTCCCAAGGCACTTCCCCATCACCCCTCAGCCAAGCTTCATCCTTGGGCTCTGCCCTAGAGTAACTCAGCTGACATCTCAAATATATCTGATCACGCTGGCTTGTATAATTCCTGTTTTCTGCATGCAGACTATGTGTTTTTTCTAACACATCGGCAAATATTTAGTAGCTTTAAATTTATGTGCCAGTATTTTGCAAAGTGCAGTGGGGGGTACAAAGAATTGAAAACCTGATCTCACCAACCGGAGTTGTCTACACATATGTAGGTATGGGAAAGAGTTAAATATACAGGGTACCACCGGTATCTGGAGTACCTCCAGCACTGGGCGATACTTCCCACTTCTCTCCTCTGTAATGCACAGGAAACATTATGTTTCCAAATGTGATGCATTCCCATGGGCTAACAGTTGCTCCGCCCCTTTCCCAACCAATAAAGCCTATGGAATTTAGGGACTGTTGGGATGTGATCAAAGGCACAACCTTAAATATCTACTGTTTCTAAGAAGGATCCTTATTTAGACACTTAGGAACAAATTAACTTATCCGCCTTATCCTGCCTGGCATCCATCAGTGGGTTAGGGAGGTAGGGCTGAGGATGGCTGGCAAAGATAGGGCCATTTTCTGCATACAGATCACACTGCAGAGAAATAAACTGAGTTCCCCAGTGTCCTTTGCCTCCGCACTGCTGGATTGCAATTGGTAGAGCCACACTGTGCTGAGTGATAAGCTCTTGAAAAGGAGCAGTTGCGTCGTGTCCTCAGAGGAGGACTGTGTGGACTGTTTGTGTCTGCATATTCAAGCTTCTTGCCAGATCTGCTGTGTCTGGGCCTCTCTCATTCTCAATTTTCTTGTGTTGAAAAATGAAGATATGAATTCCTCTCTCACAAGGGCTGTTGTGGAAATTCAGTAAAAGTACTTTTGTGAGAGCCTTTAGCACGGTGCTGGCATTAAGTGGTTGGTTGCTTAATAAATATTTGCTGGGTGAAAAAAATCTGATATTTACTTAAGAGTTCACTATGTAATTTTTCTTAATAAAAGTATATCCGAGTAGATATCTTGCTAAAGTAAGAACGGGTGGAGTTGCCTGAAGAAGAGGTGTGTCCCTTATCATTGTTTTGTAGACTTTAGTTCATCCAGCATATCCCTTGCTTCCTTTCCTTCTTTATAGGGTTCCACAAGGAGCTTTGCTGTGGGCGAACTGTTAGCTGGAGCTGTGATAATTAGGCCAAGGTCATGCATCTGTCCCCTGTGGGCCAGTTAGCTCAGCTTGGCTCCATGTCCATACACATTGATCTTAACCCAGCGGCAGACTCACAAGTGTGTGACCGCATCCCAGAGGACTGCGGGGGGAAGGGTTTCGGTGGATCAGGGCAAATCGCTCCTGCCCGAGAAGCACCTTCACGGTCAGCTCTCTTGTGGTTATTATGACCTGAAGGTGGCGCTGTTTCTCAAGGAAAACAAGCGTAGGGTCGCTGACAGTCTATTTTAAAGTGAGTGTGAAATGACAGAATGTCAGTTGGAGAGAATCTGCGAGGTAATCTTTGGATCAATTTCCTCACTTTCCAGCCAAGGAGACAGATCCAGAGGGATAAAACTCTTGTCAGAAGTCACACCACAGATTCATGACAGAGGCATGGCTAGACACGGGAATCCCAGATCATAAACTTTTACAGTTTTCACTGCACTAAGGGTTTCCTGATCCTAAATGGTATCAAGCAATTAATAATCGTTAAAAGAAAACTGAATGAATTATTGATACCTAACCTGGTGATATTGTCAATGAACTAAGTTATTGAATTTCAAATGTCTGTTATTTCTAATCACACATCAGATTCAAGTTGTTTTGGCTTTTATTACAAAAAGCATCTTTAGATAGATCTGCAATTTAATGGATAATTTATTTTCCTTTTCCATATATCTGAAAGAAGAAACATAATTGGTATGAACGGCATTTAATTCCATACTGACTTCTTTTGAACTGTAGGCAAGCATTACTTGTTTAAGTGATTGCAACTGAGACAAAATGTGGGTTTTTAACAGCTGCTCAGATTGCGGGCTGATAATGACAGTAACTCCATGGTAGCTATTTGTAACCCCTTTCCTAGTTCATAGACAGTGAAACATATTGGACAGTGGGCATGGCAAGTACATCTCTGCAGGTGTGTACAGAATCAGGATTTAACTTTTAGAAGTTTTCTGCTCTGAAAGCAAATTATTTTTTTAAAGTAAGCTTTTACTTATTTTAGGAGGTATGGTGAGTACTTGGGACCGTGAGACAGTGTTTCCTACTTTTCTCATGGTAAGAGTTGTCAAGATGTGAGGTTTGGAGCCTGTGTTGTAGAATTCAAGGTCATCAAAAAAGGCAGGTCTTGTGGCTCTGCTCGAGGCATGAGTTAAAACTTTCCTTGTCATCCTGATCAAATACAGTTGTAGGCATTGTATCAGGGAGATTAGCACCCTTTCTCCAATTCGTCTCGGAGAGGTGGTTTTTATTATTCTTGTATTTGGTTTTTATCCCCTTTCTTTCAGAGCTAAGGGAGACTCATCAGAATGAATAGTTTCTGGAATAGGAATCTATTCAAGATTTAGGAATATAGAATTTTTATTTTTAAAAACACATTACATTTCGTTACACTGTCCAGACAGACATTTCTGGTTGCGTCCTGCTCTTTATTTTTACCTGGATCCAAGCTCTCTTCAATGATCCCCCCCCCCCCCGCCCTCTCTATCTCGGCTCATTGCAACCTCTGCCTCCTGGGTTCAAGCAATTCTCGCGCCTCAGCCTCCTGAGTAGCTGGGATTACAGGTATACACTACTACACCTGGCAAACTTTTGTATTTTTTGGTAGATACTGGATTTCACCATGTTGCCCAGGGTGGTCTCAAACTCCTGGCCTCAAGCTATCGGCCTGCCTCAGCCTCCCAAAGTGCTGGGATTATAGGCGTGAGCCACCGTGCCCTGCCTCTCTCCAAGGACTCTCTTTGCTACATCGGCATCACCTGGGAACGTGGTAGGGATACAGAATCTTGGGCCCCACCTTGGACCTACTCAATCATTGTCTGATTTGTTGGGGTTCCCTTCCCCAGGTGAGATTTGCACTGACTAAAACACACAGATCTATCAGGTGAGTGGAAATGGCCATACTCATTTACCTTAGTTCCGTCTTTATTTTACTTTCAGTGTTTTATCTTTCTCCATGGAGTCACTCTCATTCATGCAGTTCCACAAATATTTCTTAAGGCCCAATCTGTGGCAGACATTATACAAAGGGCTGAGAGTAAAGATGAAAAAAAATGTTTACTCAAAGTATGTAGTTATGTCATCTAGTGATAAGTTATGGAGGAAAAGGCAGGCTAAGGGGGCCGGGAGTGTGGGAAAAGGGTGCAGTGGCATACAGAGTGATCAGCAAAGGCTTCTCTCAGGAAGGGGCTCTGAGCAGAGCAGTGGAGGACCGAAGGAGAAGCCACGTGGAGGGCTCAGGGAAATACCTCCTCTGCCCTCCAAAGCCATTAGTGAATCGCTGTGTGCGAGGGATGCCACATTTAGCAAAAATACAAGATACCTAGTTGCATTTGCATTTCAGATCAACCTTGAGTATGTGTTGGGTATAACATACGAACTTTTTCTTTTTTTGAGACAGAGTCCCACTCTGTTGCCCAGGTTGGAGTGCAATGGTGCGATCTCGGCTCACTGCAAGCTGCGCCTCCTGGGTTCAAATGATTTTCCTGCCTCAGCCTCCCAATTAGCTGGGATCACAGGCATGCATCACCATGCCTGACTAATTTTGTGTTTTCAGTAGAGATGGGGGTTCACCATGTTGGCCAGGCTGGTCTTGAACTCCTGACCTCAGGTGATCCACCTGCCTTGGCTTCCCAAAGTGCTGGCATTACAGGCATGAGCCACCACGCCTGGCCTAACCTCCCAAATTTAAACAAGGGGAGAGTCTCCTCTCCATTTATTATTTTTATAAACCATAACTACTGGTAGGGATGTAGCTACTGAAATAACAACAATGCTATGTCACCTTTTAGTAATTGCCTCTTGTAATGCCCAAGCTTGAAGGGAAGGTCCTGGAACTCAAAGCTTTTGTGTTTTCCAATTAGGGGAATGATGACTATAAACAAACTACCAGACTTAGCCAAGGTAACCCAATGGACTGGTTCACCACCTGCTCTTATAATTCCAAACATCTTCCATCACAAGTTAAAAATTAGTGACACCCAACACAGCAAACTTTAGTTATGTTTCTTCTTCTTTTTTTCTTTTTGAGGCAGAGTCTCGCCCTGTTGCCCAGGCTGGAGTGCAATGGCATGATCTTGGCTCACTGCAATCTCCACCTCCTGGGTTCATGCAGTTCTCATGCCTCAGCCTCCTGAGTAACTGAGATTATGGGCACCTGTCACCATCCCCAGCTAATTTTTGTAATTTTAGTAGAGACAGAGTTTCAACGTATCAGTCAGGCTGGTCTCGAACTCCTGGCTTCAGGTGATCCACTTGCATTGGCCTCCTAAAGTGCTGGAATTACAGGCATCGAGACACCACGCCCGACCTTTGTTATGTTTCATGGTAACAAGATGACAGTCTAATGGAAGGTTACAACTGACCTTAGGGATAGAGTGTCCCCTTTGATGACTTGGGACCTCCCCTCATGGCAGCAGTGACAACCGGCTGGTTGCAATGAGTCTGTAGGTCCTGAACTGAAAGTATGACAGGTTTCTAGGGTTGGCCTGGAGTGAACCAAGTGATAGGATAAATTTTGCAGAAGTATTTCGTACAAGTAAAATCAACACTGTGGACTCAGCTTTGAAACTGCTTAAAATTTTTTGCATGCTAAATTTAAAAAAATTATTTGTATTGCCCCTGCTTTATTGAGGTATAACTGACAAGTAAAATTGAATATATTTAAGGTGTAGAATGTAATGACTTGAAATACATAAACATTGCAAGATGCTTACCACAATCAGGTTAATGAACGTATTCATCACCTCCCATAATTGGCTTTTTGTGTATATGTGTGTATGGTGAGAATACTTAAGATCTACTCTCTTGGCAAATTTCAAGTGTACTATACATTGTAATTAACTATAATCACCATACTATACATTAAGTCTCCAGACAAAACAGGTTTAAACACATTATTCTAAGGTATCCCTGGAGCTAATAATTTTTCCCAAGGAGTTGGAATACACTTTGTCTTTGTTTCTTATACTCTATTTTCAGTAAGAAAGTGTGAAGGCCTATTTGAAAATACATTAAGTTGCTGTTTAAATTAATTTGCGGCTCTATTAGAGGTATAAAAGACAGCTTTCAACTTGTTTTCTGCTGTTCTGTAATCTAGTGGAAGCATATTTGTTGAAGCAGCTGGAATTCAGTTTTTAAAACTATTTTTGAAATTTGGAATAATAAAATAAATTATAGTGTGTGTGTGTTGCATTTGTATTTTTCACATTTTATAGGCTTTTCGACCTATTAGTTATGCTTTGGATTTGTAAAACTTGTGCCCTGTGTTAGAAAACTCAGATGATAATAATAAAGTAAAATGCTCATAAAAATGAAGAATAAGAAAACTTACTGTTAAAGTGTAAAGGAAACCAACCAAACAACCAACCAACCACCAACCAACCAACCAACCACCAACCAACCAACCACCAACCAACCACCAACCAACCAACCAACCAACCAACAACCAACCAACCAACCACCAACCAACCAACCACTAACCAACCAACCACCAATCAACCAACAACCAACCAACCACCAACCAACCAACCAACCACCAACCAACTACCAACCAACCAACCAACCATCAACCAACCAACCACCAACCAACCAACCAACCACCAACCAACCACCAACCAACCAACCAACCACCAACCAACCAACCACCAACCAACCAACCAACCACCACCAACCACCAACCAACCAACAACCAACCAACCAACAATCAACCAACCACCAACCAACCAACCACTAACCAACCAACCACCAATCAACCAACAACCAACCAACCACCAACCAACCAACCAACCACCAACCAACCACCAACCAACCAACCAACAACCAACCAACCAACCAGCCAACCAATAAGTAAATTAAAATAAAAAAGAACAACAGTTGCATTTTGACTACTCACTGGGATTTATCAGAATGAACTTGAAATAATGTAACATAAAAGTAAATTCTTTAAACATAAAATTTAAGTATTAATATCGATAGTGATATTAATTTTTTGTTTGTATAATTTTCACATTAAAATAACTTGAAAGTGAAATTATATATAATTTCCACATGAAGTATAGAAGTTGTGTTATGTATTTATAGCAGTTTTTAAAAAAATATAACTGTTTTCCTGTTACCAAGGTCAGCCCTTCACATTGTAGGACATTTAGTACGTAGAGATTAGTGAAAAGAAGAAAATAAAAATCACAGGTAACCAGAAAGGCAGAGAGAATCTCTGTGAATTGTTGTATACACCTTTCCAGTCCTTTTATCTGTGTATATTTATTTATTTTTTAAATGGTATGCCCTGATTCTTTCAAAACTGGCATTGAATTTATGTGTAATATGAGGAAGGGATGAAACTGGAATGGAGAGCAAGATGAGATTCTGCAATGACTCTGATAATAACATATGAAACAAAGAACTGCTGGTCTCGTGGAAAGCAAGTGACATTGTTCTCTGCTGCTTTTATGTATGCCAGACTAATAGCCCATGACTCCCCGAAATTTTCAGCATCAGAGTCATATATGTTTCATGTGACTTAAAGGCACATTTCCACATGATTAGTTTTCTTTTTTAGCTGTGATTAGTTTCAGAAACATCTGAATTTCCATATTTGACGTATTTGAACTTTATAAGTTAATCACAGTGGATTTAGTAGTTAAGACTGTAGCACAATTTCCTCTTTGATTTTAGCAGACGAAAGTACTTGTCAGGAAATATCTAGCTTCAAACCTTCTGTGTCAGAGGCATGTAAGATGAAGCAGAAACTGAGAAGTCAACTGCAATAATTTTACTCCAAGCCAGAGGCCACTATGAGAACCAACTGGGTTAAAATCCAGATAAAACTAATTGTGCAGCAAAAAAAGCTTAAAAAGAAACAAACCTCATTTGTGCAATCCCTGAAAATAAACAGTTAGAAAACAGTGAGAACATGAGACTCCAGATAACATAACAAATGTACTTATGCTTCATTATCAGAAAGATTTGCAGTGGGGCACAGACTGGAGCAGGATTAAAATAGTAAGAACGAAAATAGCTGTGTGTTTCAGCAAGGTGTGTTACCATATTGTACTCAACACGAGGATATTAATTTCACAGTTTTCATAGATAAGTTTAAACATAGGAACCTATCACAAATAAGCAGTAATCTCAGTGAGGATACATCAGCTGGGATTTCACAGTCTGCAATTTTTAAATTCAGCTGGGTCTCCAAGGGCCAATCAATATTGGTGGCAATTATTCTTAGTATACAGTCCAAATGAAATGGGTGTGTTTTTTTCTTGTTTTAGCAAGGTGGGAGATTGTGATATAGAAGTAAGCAAATTCCCTTGTGGTTGGCAATTGGACTGCCTAACAGCTGCAGCAAGTCTGCTATAGGTCTCTTTTTCCTGTTTCCCGGGAATAGTCCAATAATGACCCCATTATTTTAACCCTTAAACGTGAGCAATGTTTGATAGCAGCTGGGAAAAACCTAGCATGTGTTAAACAAAGAGGGTATAAAAAAAAAAAAAAAAAACAAATCAGGAGAGCCTCCCAAAGCAGTTGCCCAGGAGCATCACTTTCTACACAGGTTTTATTTGCATTCTTCGGTTTCTAAGCCACAACCTCTTGAGGGCCAATGCTTGGGACACAGGTATGTTCTCATGAGGCAGAGTCAGTTTATATTCTAGAGGGAGAGGCGGTGAAAACCATTTTTGTTGTTGTTGTTGTTAAAAAAAAAATTCTGGGCCGGGCGCGGTGGCTCAAGCCTGTAATCCCAGCACTTTGGGAGGCCGAGATGGGTGGATCACGAGGTCAGGAGATCGAGACCATCCTGGCAAACACGGTGAAACCTCGTCTCTACTAAAAAATACAAACAAAACAAAACAAAACAAAACAAAAAAAAAAAACACAAAAAACTAGCCGGGCGAGGTGGCAGGCGCCTGTAGTCCCAGCTACTCGGGAGGCTGAGGCAGGAGAATGGCGTGAACCTGGGAGGTGGAGCTTGCAGTGAGCCAAGCTCGCCACTGCACTCCAGCCTGGGCGACAGAGCCAGACTCTGCCTCAAAAAAAAAAAAAAAAGAAAATCAGAGGAGAATTGAAACTCAAAATGATAGTTCAAGTTCCTTTTCCTGGTGAGGTCCAAGTTTAAGTTAGATTGTGCTAACCTTGGGGAATTTGGCTAGGAACGCTAGCAAACCCGTCATCCATGGAGAGAAGTGACTGAAGAATGCGCTCTGTTACAACACATTAGGATTGATGTGTGTTCCAGTTTCTTAATCTTTGGTGTGGGGCTTCTTTTGTCTTCAGACTGATGCTAAATTGGGCTTTTCATCCAATTTTACTTTTACGTAACTAATCACTTAAAATACCAGTGTGCCAGAAATCTAAAATTTTCATGTCATTTTATGTTCCCTAATAACAAAACAAATCAAAACTATGTGCTCTGTGTCTACTAGTGTATTTCAAACCACCAGTTCTCCTAAGTAAATGCTACAAGACATGAAAAAATGTTGGAAAAGAGCCAAAGATGTGAGCAGGAAAGCCTCATTAAAAAATAGCCTATTGGCTGGGTGTGGTGGCTCATGCCTGTAATCCCAGCACTTTGGAAGGCTGAGGTGAATGGACTGCTTGAGCCTAGGAGTTTGAAACCAGCCTGGGCAACATGGTGAAACCCTGTCTTTAGAAAGAAATACAAAATTTAGCCGGGTGTGGTGGCGCAAGCCTGTAGTCCCAGCTACTTGGGGGGCTGAGGTGGGAGGATTATTTGAGTCCAGGGGGGAGGCTGCAGTGAGCCATGATCGCGCCACTGCACTCCAGCCTGGGTGACAGAGTGAGACCCTGTCTCAAAAAAATAAAATAAAATAAATAAATAAATAAATAAATAAATAAATAAATAAACAAACGTCTATAGTTTTACACATATAGCAACCCATTAACTACCTTGAAATTATGGACTTTTCCTCATGGAATTCGGTTATTTTTCTCTTATTTTGATGAAAACTAGAATGAATCAAAGGGTAATTTTAGGAGAGTTTTGAGGTCATAAAAATCTATTTGCACTTTGAAAGTTCCAGGTACATGTAGATCATTACCTATAAATTGCAGGGAGCTCCAGGAGATAGGTGGGGAAGAATGTATGAACAGAGCTGACTGCTATTGAATTTGAGATAGTATTATGTTGGTGCAAAAATAACTGTGGCTTCTGCCATTACATTTTTTTTTTTGTAAATGACAAAAACTGCAATTAGTTTTGCACCAACCTAATATTTAATTATTTCCTGCCTAAAAACGGGGACAAAAATGAAATATTCGTTCACTTTTAATTCTCTACTGCCTTTTTGTTAATCACAGTTCTTTCCATTGCTTTGAGAGAGTGGATCAAAGTTGCCTGGAATTAGTGTTTGGAAGTCAATATTCTAAAGCTCAAAAATACATTGTTTTCTTCCCCTCCTCCCTCACTTTGAAAATGGTTTAGAATAAAGGTTCCTGATTGCAATAGTGATTTGTGGTTAATATCATTAGACTTCTGGTTTGGATTAACACTGCTAATTAGTTTCTGTCCTTGACTTTTTCCAATTAAAGCCTAGAGGCGTTGGTGCTAAACACCTGGGCAGATTACCTAATTAGATGAAAGAAACATACATAGTCGTTCACAGGTAATTATTCTAACTTTCACTGCTTATTGAATATTAAACATGTGACGAAAATGGTGTTCTTTCTATCCTGTGAACTGCAGAATATCAGCTCCCTGTCACAGAAGTTGGTATGGCACTGTCTTCTAAATAGAAAGCTTTGAATACTTTTTTAATGTGAATATATGCAGAAAGTGACAGATTTGGTTTCCACCCCCCCAGACATAGGAGAAAACACACACGCTAGTTGCTCCTCTGCTGTCTCCCACCTGTTCTTTTGAGAAGGATGTTCCCTTTGATGAGTCAAGTAGAACTTGGACTCTCTTTGGTGCACCATGCTCTTGGGCATTCTTGGAAACACACTTGTTTGTCCCGGTGCTAGACGTTGGCAGGGTGGCCTCCTGAAGGTGGAATGTCTTCTCTTCTTTAGAATTCAAAATTGAAAGCCCAACCTCTGTACCTGCGTTCTTACAAAAGGAAAATCTTTTCAGCCATGGCCCTGGCTCCGTGGATCATTCTTGGCTCACCCAGCACGGGAAGAGTCAGGCCCAGGTGGAGCTGAACAGGAGGTGCTTGCATTGAATCCACCTGGGATCTGGAGAATATTTTACCCAGTGGGGGACACACTGGAAGGCTGTGACAATGGTCTCAGCCAGTCTGTGTAACCTCAATTGCTGTAGACCAGCCCAAGGGCACCACTGGCCCTTCCCTAAGCGTGCCTTGTTCTTCCCCACTTTGGTCTTGGCTCTTACTAATTCTCTCTCAGTCCTATCTTCTGTTACATCTTCATCTCTTGAAGTCGTCTCTCTCCTTTGAGGCCCAACCCCTGTGGCATCCCTTCTCCAAAGCCTTTCCTAGAATTCTCCATTGGTTTTATTTCTTTCCCTTTCCTTGAAGCCCGTTAGCTTTGTGCACCTCTCTCACAAGCCTTATGGTGTCTATTTTGTATTAGTGTTATTTGAGGTCTTATCTTAGCTCTCTGGTGATATTATCGGCCACTTCATTCATTTGCTCAGCAAGCATTCACTGAGTGTATGATACGTGCTTGACACATCTAGCCTGACATATCAGTGCCTACTCTTCTAGGTACTGAAGATTCAGTGACAGCACAACACACTTCCTTCCTGCATCGAGCTTACAACCCAACAGGAAGCAGAGCAGACCACAAACAAGAGAGCACATCAATACGTGTGATAAGGTCATGTAGTGATGACAGCTGCTAGAAGGAAAGCATGTAATAGATAGGAAGTGATGGGGGCCTGAGGTAGAGAATAATGCTTATTCATTAGCCCAGCACTGTTCTCATCATCTGTATCTATTAATTTGTCTAATTCTCACAACCACTCCACGCATACGGTACCCCTACTGATCCCACTTCAGAGAGAAGTAGTTGAGTCCCAGAGTGGTTAGGACGCTTGCCCAAGCTCACACAGCTGGTCAATAGCAGACCTGTGCCCTCCTCTGAGCCCCTGCTTGCAGCCAGCACATGCACTCTGAGATCACCTGGTCACCCTTTGTTCCTCTCATCATGGCCACAGCAGTGGCAACGCAGCAGAAGTTCTAGCACTAACTGTGGGGTCTGGCAACCATGGGATGAATCGTGAGGGCCTCAGAACAGCCCTGGGACCTTGGCTGCCGAGCTCCTCTTGCACAATTTGGCTGCTCATGGCTGCAGAGTTGCTGTTCTGGTTATCTATTACTGTGTAAGCAATCACCCCAAAACTTAGTGGCTTAGACCAGGGGCAACATTCATTTTGCTTTTGAAACTGCAATTTGTGCAGGGTTTGGCAGGGACAATCATTTCTGCTCCACTCGGCATTGGGTGAGTGGCCAAAAGGTGAGTGGGGGCTAGGATCACCTGAGGTCTGCTTGCTCATGTGACTGGCAGTTGATGCTGGTTCTTGGCTGCGACTTTAGCTGGGGCCGTGGCCGGACACCGAATATGGTTTTCCCATGGGGCTGCCTGGCTTCCTCACAACATGGAGGCGAGGTACCAAGACAGAACATTGAGAGAGGGAAGGTGGGAGAGAGAGAGAGACAGAGAGACAGAGAGAGAAGAGACAGACAGAGAGACACATGCAGAGAGAGGGAGACAGAGAGAGAGAAAGAGAGAGAAAGAGAGTCAGGCAGAAGCTGTATCACCTGGAAATGATAGAGCAGCTCTACTGCCATGTGCAATTCATTAAGAGTCACTAAGGTCAGCCCATATTCAAGGAGAGGTGGCGATTAGACTCCTCCTTCAATGAGGGGACTGTCTAAGAAGTTTTGCCTATGTTTTAGAACCAGTACAGTGGTATACTCAGTTCCTCTCCTTCCCAGAGCTTCTGTGAGCTGACTAATACTTAGAGAATAAATTCCTCTTAGGTTTCAGATATCTGGAGTCTGAAGTGGTTTCTATTACCTTTTTTTTTTTTTTTTTTGAGACTAGTCTCACTCTGTCACCCAGACTGGAGTGCAGTGGCATGATCTTGGCTCACTGCAACCTCCGCCTTCTGGGTTCAAGTGATTCTCATGCCTCAGCCACCCAAATAGCTGAGACTACAGGTGTGTGCTACCATGCCTGGCTAATTCTTTTCTATTTTTATTTTTAGTAGAGATGGAGTTTTGCCATGTTGGCCAAGCTGGTCTCGAACTCCTGGCCTCAAGAGATCTACCCACCTTGGCCTTCCAAAGTGCTGGGATTACTCTATTATTTTATATGAAGAAGTAAGGGTGGGGTCAGGCTGCCCACTCACATCTGTCTGATTCCAAAATCTGTTTTCCAAATCCTACCTTACCCGTCTCCTGGAGGGCACAAGAATAGAGCTCTCATGGCTGATGCATTCATTCATCCAACCAACAAAAACTCAAATGTGTAGCAAGCATTTCCCATTTGTCAGGGCCTGAGGATGCAACAGCAGACACATTTCTCTGTGTGACGTTTACAGCCTGGTGAGAGGTACCACAGGCAGCAAGGCCAGTACCATGCAGGGTGATGAGAACCAAAATAAGAAAATGTCGGGAGCACAGGAAGTGCACCTAACCCATGAGAGTCAGGAGATTGGGAAGATGTCCCAGGGAAGTGACATCAACTCTGGGGCTTGAAGAGTGAGTTTGAATGAATTAGGCCAGTGGTGGTGGTGGTGGAAGAATGTTCCAGCTGAGAGAGCAGGGTGTGCAAAGTCCCTGAGCCTGCTCCACTACAGGACTGAGTGAGTTGTGTCTGACTGGGGCACTGTGGGTGGAGGAGGAGGGAGACAGAGACATGAGGCTGAAGAGATGTGTTGGGGGCAGGTCATGCAGGGCCTTTGGTAGCCTTGTCACCTAATTAAGGACAACCACAATATTGGACATTGGACCTACTTGAGGGGAGAGGTGGAATAATTTGGTAAAGGCAGAAGCTCACATTTAAACTCTGAGCATCCAAATAATTACATTGGAATATCATCCAGAAACTGCCTTTACTGATACCCATCTGTTCATTCCACAAATATTTATCGAGTGCCAACTACATTCCAGGCAAATCCTAGCAGAATCTGATGAAAAGGACAGTACGGTAGTGTTTATTTTTCTGTGACCTATAAGGAGAATGTTGCTGGCTTCACAGTCATGCTGTGGTCAGGAGAAGATGCCAAATTAATGCCAGCAGTGCAGTGAAAAGTGCTAGCTGACCTGAGACACAGACGTGGTGCCCTCCAGCCAGTCAGGCAACTTAACCTTGGCTATGAATGGGCAAAACCAACTGGCTGCCTTCCTGTCATGGAAGCACAAAAGCAACAGGTGTTTCTTTTTACTAGAGGGGAGCAACAAACACATGTCCCATTGGCCTTTTGGATTGATAGCTTGGCAGGAGCAGACGGAGATGAAATCTCTGCTTGATTGAAGCCATATGAGAAATGGAGAGGGGCTAACGATGCATGTGGACCTATAGCTGGACGACCTCTAATGGTGGGTTTCCAGACTCTATCCATTCAGTGTTAGGGACATCTATAAGTCACCGCACACAGGGGAGAGTAGGGGACTAGGGGAGAACTGGGCCACTCAACCCTGGTTTGCACAGTTGTGTGCATTGGTTCTGCATCAACCGTTTCAGAAATAAGTTAAAATTTAAAACTCATACTCTCAAGTTTCATTGATCTAGATTGACATGGCAAGTGACTCTGTTCCAATGCTTGAGGACAAGGCAAGTGGGCGGGAGAGTGAGAGGCTGAGAAACTTGGGCATCTCCACCACACAGGAGATGATGTCCTTGTGTCTCACCTTGTGACCCACCTGAGACTCCACTGTGATCCCTTCCAGTGAGTACAAAGTAGATTATTAACCTGTGACCCGAATGACACAGTGTAAAGGCGTCATCAAAATAGGCAATGGATGTGAAATCAGATTGCTGGCCTGCATAAAGGTCAGTGCTGTTACGATCTCTTTTCGTATCTGGCCAATCATCAGAGGATCTGAAGGGATAAGGTGGAATGCAGGAGTACATAGATCCACTTTACTGGTTTCAAGAGACTGGATATATTTCATGATTAAGCCTTATGATCTTTGGTGAAGGAGGCTGACTTCAGAGATTGTAAAAGAGATAGCCAAGAAACAAACTGACATTTAAAGATTACAAGATTTTGATTGGGTGCAGTGGCTCATGCCTATAATCTCATCACTTTGGGAGGCCAAGGTGGAAGTTTTGCTTGAGCCCAGGAGTTCAAGACCAGCCTAGGCAACATAGGGAGACCTCATCTCTCCAAAAAAAAAAAAAAAAAAAAAAAAAAAAAAAAAAAATTAGTCAGATTTGGTGGTATGCGCCTGTGATCCCAGCTACTTGGGAGGCTGAGGTGGGAAGATTGCTTAAGCTGGGGAGGTCGAGCCTGCAGTAAGCTATGATGGTGCCACTGCACTTAAGCCTGGATGACAGAGCAAGACCGTGTCTCAAAACAAAACAAAACAAGATTTCACATACAATTAGAGATTTGTAACTTCTTTTGAAACATTGCAAGATCTAGCTCAGTTACAGCATGGGACAACGGCTAGAGCAGCAGTCGCCCACTCCTGGTAAGCCTCAGCCCCACCTGCCCTGGATGGGGCTACCTGAGAAGCTGGCTGTGAGATGGGGATTTACAGTTAGGAGTTTTTTGGGGACTGGTCTCAGGATCAACACAGGTAATGTGAATGAAGAAAGAAGGATTGGATAGAGAAGCTGAACTGCAGTGCAGTAGATCTGTCACAACCAGGGGTTTAGCCCATCCCACAGGAGCTAGGATGGTCTTTTGAAGTTGCCCTGCCTCAAGGAAGGAGCCATATTAATCATCATTGGATGTGGGCTGCCTGCAGGAGGGGGATGCTGTTGGGCAAGGTGGCTATTTCCAGAGGAGGGCAATTCCCAGGGACCGTCCTCAGCGAGAGCTGTCGGCACCCACACTCCCAGCAGCAGAGGGAAGGATGTCCCCGTCCTGCCAGGGGAGGTGGGTCCTGCCAGGGGAGGTGGGCAGCGCACCGCACCCACTCGACTGCCACTGCCATTGCCTCCCTGAGCCTGAAGCCAAGTGTCACTTGTCATTTGTAGTTGCCCTTGCAAGGTTATCTTCCTTTTTTTCTCTTTTCTTTAAAATTTTTTTTTAAATTCAAAACTTTCGCTTATTATCATTTTTTTTTAATTTCTGAGATTTTGGCACGCCCATTACCCAAGCAGTGTACACTGTACCCAGTGTGTAGTCTTTTCTCTCTCACCCGTCTCCTATCATTTCCCTGAGTCCCCAGAGTCCACTGTATCATTCTTATGCCTTTGCGTCCTCATAGCTTAGCTCCCGCTTATGAGTGAGAACATACAATGTTTAGTTTTCCGTTCCTGAGTTACTTCACTTAGAATAATAGTCTCCAATTCCATCCAGGTTGCTGTGAAGGCCAAGAGGTTGTTCCTCTTTATGGCTGAGTAGTATTCCACGGTGTGTGTGTGTGCATACACCATGGAATATACATGTATGGTGTATATATACATTTATACATATATGTGTGTGTGTATATATATATCACATTTTCTTTATCCACTCATTGATTGATGGGCATTTGGGCTGGTTCCGTATTTTCACAGTTGCAAATTATGTCTTCTGGTAGAAATAATTTCTCTTTTACTTATGGGTAAAAGACCTATGTTCTCATTTCTCTTGAATATATTCCTAGGAGTAGAATTGCTGGCAACTCTATGTTTAATTGTTTGAGGAACTGCAAAACTATTTTACAGAAGTGCTTTCAGCAAATGAGTGACATGATCTGATTTTCCTTTTAATTCTGACTGCTCTGTGCAGGATGGGTAGGGTTGGGGCATGAAAGGAAGACCAATTGGGATGCTGTTGACATATGCAGGTGAAAGGAGATCCTCTCTTGGGTTGGTAGGAGGATCAACATAGATAGATGGGTGGGAGATTTATTTTGGGAGGGAATTGACAGGAATTGGTTCTGACTGGATGGCTGTTGGTGGTCTTTGAGAGTGGGAGAGGTTCAGATGTCCCCTGATTTCTGGGGTGAGCAGGTAGATGGATCAAATTACTTCCTGGCCTTTCTCTCCTCTATCCTCCATTTTGCCAGGAAAAGGAAGTTCTAGAGGTTGGAATAGATTCAGCTATTTTAGCAAAATATTTTCTTTCCTTTTTTTTTTTTTTTTTTTTTTTTGAGACAGAGTCTTGCTCTATCGCCCAGGCTGGAGTGTAGTGGCATAATCTTGGCTCACTACAACCTCTACCTCCCAGGTTCAAGTGATTCTCCTGCCTCAGCATCCTGAGTAGCTGGGCTTACAGGAACCTGCCATCATGCCTGGCTAATTTTTCTATTTTTAGTAGAGACGAGGTTTCACCATGTTGGCCAGGCTGGTCACGAACTCCTGACCTCAGGTGACCCTCCTGCCTTGGCCTCCCAAAGCGCTGGGATTACAGGTGTGAGCCACTGCACCCAGCCTATTTTGGCAAAATATATATATATTTTGCCATCACACCTGGCTTTTTTTTTTTTTTTTTTTTGTATTTTTAGTGGAGAGGGGGTTTTACCACATTAGCCAGGATGGTCTCCACCTCCTTACCTTGTGATCCGCCTGCCTTGGCCTCCCAAAGTGCTAGGATTACAGGCATGAGCCACCACACCTGGCCAGCAACATATTTTCTAGGCCATCCTATGTGTTTCATGCTGGATCTCATCATCATGTTCTTAATCAATCACTTACACATGAATCCTTGTCTCAAGGTGGCTTCTGGGAACTCTCCCTGAGACACTTCTCTTCCAAGTTTCAGAATCCGTTATCCATCTGTCCATTTGTCATGCACACTAGCTGTCCTACAGTCATCACACGCCCCCAGAAAAATTCCAGATCATATTTGCCAGGTCTGCTCCAAGTTATGCACAATAGTAAGAAAATAACACAGTGAACCTTCACACACTCATTTTCTAGATCCAAGAATTATAGAAATCTCAGCATACATGAGGGAGCTTTGTAGGGTGAAGGAAATATTCTATATCTTGGCTGTGGTTTTGGTCATACAACTGTATGCATTTGTCAAAACGAATTGAACTTTAAATCGGTGAACTTTATTGTATGTAGACCTCAATACACCTGATTTAAAAACAAATCTTGTCACGTGTTTTATTTTTCTCTTTTCTTGTTTGCTTGTTTGTTTGTTTGTGTTTTTGAGACAGGGTCTAACTCTGTAGCCCAGGCTGGAATGCAGTGGTGTGATCATGGCTCACTGCAGCCTCAACCTGTCTGGGCTCAGTGACCTTTTCACCTCAGGGTTCTCCCTCTTTTCCCCCTGAGTAGTTGAAACTACAGACATGTGCAACCATGCCAGGCTTTTTTTTTTTTTCCTGCTTCGGCATCCCAAAGTACCAGGGTTATAGATGTGAGCCACCATACCTGGCCCATTTATCCCTTTTCAGTATGCTGAAGTAACTTAAAGTAAATCCCCAAAATCTTGCCATTAAATCTCTACACACTTCAGTACATATTAATAGCTCTAAAAATGGTTACTATTATTTAACCACAATACAGTTATTTTGCCTCTCAAAATGCACACTACTTCTTTGGTAACATACTAGATATAATATTCAGTCCATAATACAATTTACTTACTTAACTCCAAAGTGTCTCTTTATTGTTGGTTGGCACAAATCAAGATTCGAGCAAGTTCTCCCCATGATATTTTGTTGTTACATCTTGTAAGTGTTATTAAATCTACCGCAGTCTCCATTATTTTCTCTTTTAATCCCCCTTCCCTTGGTTTGTTGCAGAGACCTGGTCGATTGTCTTGGAGAATGTCCCACATTCTACATTTGTCTGCATGCCTCCTTATGGTGTCATGCTCTTGTTCCCCTATTCCAAGTGAGTGGAAGTTAGCTGGAGAAGTTTGATTAATTCAGGATCAACTTTGTGTGATAAGAGTATTTCCTAGCTGGTGCTATGTGCATTTGCACAGCATCAGGAGGCAGATGACATCTAGTTGAAAACAGGGCTTTGGATTTTACAAGCTAGGCTTTGGTAAGAAAATGAACACATTTAAAGGTAAGAAGTGATAAGCATTACGGGGTAAAATGCTGCACGGTAGGGGCTGGGAGTGCTGGGCAGAAGATGTCACAATTTTGAATCGGGAAGTTGAGTCAGATCTCACTGAGAAGGTATATTAGACCATTCTTGTACTGCTATAAAGAAACAACTGAGACTGGGTAATTTATAAAGAAAAGAGGTTTAATTGGCTCGTGGTTCCACAGGCTGTGCAAGAAGCATAGCGACTTCTGTTTCTGGGGAGGCCTCAGGAAACTTAACAATCATGGTAGAAAGCCAAGGGGAAGCAGGTACATCTTACAGCTGGAGCAGGAGGAAGAGAGAGGGAAGGAGGGACTATGCACTTTTGAACAACCAGATCTCACAAGAACTCACTCACCATCAACATAGTACCAAGTGGGGAAATCCACCCCCACGATCTAATCACCTCCCACCAGGCCCCACCTTCCCAACACTGGGAATTACAACTTGGCATAAGATTTGGGCAGGGACACAGATGCAAACCATGTCCAAAGGTGATGTCTGAGAAAAGACATGGGGGAGCTGAGGGAGTGAGTCAGGAGGATATCTGAGGATTCATGTTCCAGGGAGAGGACAGAGTGCAAAGGCCCTGCATATTTGAGGAACACAGAATGGGGAGGGTGGCTGGCGTGCGTGGAATGGAGAAGCTAGAGGGGCAGTTGAGCTGAAGGTCCCAGAGGGATGGACAGGGGTAGATGGTGTAGGGCCTCAAAGCATTGTAGACTTTGACTTTGACTCTGAATGCTATAGAGGAGCCCCTGGAGGGTTCAGGATTCAGAGCAGGGAGCCTACTTGATCTGACTTGGGTTTTTAAGGAGCTGTTCTGACTGCTGTGCAAAGAAGAGACTGTGCAGTGCTGGGAGACAGAGCGAGGTGACTGTGAGAATCCAGGCAGCACGCGATGGGGGACCTGCTAGAGGTGCTGGCAGTGGAGGTGTGAGAAGCGGTCATATTCTGGATATATTTAGAAGTTTAGGATTTGCCGACAGATTGGATGTGAGGTGAAAGGGAGAGAGAGTGGAGTTAAAGATGCCTCCAAGGTTTTAGCCTGAGCCACAGCTGCCAATCAGTGAGGTGGGAAAGACTACAGTGACATTTTAGGTACCATCTGCTAGTCCTGCAATGTCACGGCCTGCTTGGTCGTCCGCAGGTGGGTTTATTGCTTTTCATTTCTACCAAAAAGTCCTGTCCATTCCAGCCTTTGGCAGAACTTTTCACTGAGAGCCCTGGCTTTAATCCTACTGAAAAATCACCTACTTTTTTTTCCCCTTCCAGCTTTACTGAGGTATAATTGACAAATAAAAATTGTATATATTTAAGATGTACAGCATGATGTTTTGATATATGTATACATCATGAAATGATTACCACAATCAAGCTAATTAGTATATCCATCACTCATATGGTTACTTTTTGTGCGTGTGGTGAGAACATTTAAGATCTCTCTTAGCAATTTCAGGTATATAACACATTATTGCTAACTATAGTCACCACGCTGTATGTTAGGTGTTCGTCTTATACCTGCAAGTCTGTACTCTTCGACCAACATCTCCCCATTTCCCCCAAGTCCTGGGAATCACCATTCTATTCTGCTTCTATGTATTTGACTGTTTTGGATTCCATATATAAGTAATATCATGCAATTTTTCTTTCAGTGTCTGGCTTATATCATTTAGCATCAGGTCCTCCAGGTTCATCCAGGCTGTCACAAATGGCAGGATCTCCTTTTTGAAGGCTGAATGATATTCCATTGTAATTTATGGAAAACAGTATGGACGTTCCTCAAAAAATTAAAGAAAGAACTACCACATGGTCCAGCAGTCTCTCTTCTGCTATATATGCCCAAAGGAAATGAAATCAGTGCCTCAAAGAGATATCTGCACTCATATTCATTGCAGTATAACTCACAATTGCCAAGATATGGAGATAATCAGCTGCTTTCCATAAGGTTAATGTTTGGTTTCTCCATGGAGATCTCCCTCAGGGGTCATTCATTTTGAGTGCTTGTTTAGGAGATGGAGAAACTATTTTTAGAAAAGGGTGGAAGATGAAAAACATTCTCAAATATATGACCAGATAGAGATCCTTTCAGAATGAATGCTGGGTAAACCACTATTTATATTCATAAGCTTTCAGTACAGTAGATGGCTGGAAATTGGGAGATGGGGAGGGATTTCTTGATGGATGGATGACCTTGGTTATATCATGTGACCTTCCCAGGCATCAGTTTCTATCACCTTAAAGTGGAAATCCGACAGTAATTATCTGGGAGAACGGAGATGAGGATTACATGAGATAACTCATATTTGTACTCAATAAATAGTTATTATAATTGGCAAAATAAGGATATTATTTTGTGTGACTTTTCCTACCTTTCCCCAGAAAAATGGCTGCTCTCATGTATGTATATGAGTATATCCATACATATACATATACATATACATATACATATACATATACATATACATATATATAACCTTGAGGTAGGTTCTGGCTCTGTTGCCCAGGCTGGGGTGTAGTGGCATGATCTCAGCTCACTGAAGCCTCTGTCTCCTGTGCTTAAGTGATCCTCCCACCTTAGCCTCCTGAGTAGCTGGGACTACAGGTGCACACCACCATGCCTGGCTAATTTTTGTATTATTTTTGGAAGAGATGGGGTCTTGCCATGTTGCCCAGGTTGGTCTCGAATTCCTGGGCTTGAGCGATACTCCCACCTCTACCTCCCAAAGTCCTGGGATTACAGGCATGAGCCACCTTGCCCAGCCTAGACATATGTATTTTTTAATGTGTATTTTAAAAATACATATGTATTTTTTAATGTGTATTTTAAAAATACATATGTATTTTTTAATGTGTATTTTAAAAATACATATGTATTTTTAAACTACTTTTAATTTTAGGTCCATCCTTTAGAGTTGAGCTCTGTTTTCTTAAATCACTTCTGTTTCAGTGATTTAAAAAAATACTAATATGTTATTTTTGCCTTAATTCCAGCCTCTCTCACTCCAAACATATTAAACTCATTGCATTGCATTTCCAAGGTCATTTTGGAATGGCTCTGGAAATACAGCCTCAGCATTTGCAGAATGGTTTTGCTTGCTTGCTCTAAGGCCAGGCTAAAGACGGGTTATGTGACATTGCAGTGCGTTTCCTGAAAATCCATGAATGATCTCTGACAGGACGGCTTGATCTTTCCGATAGCATTTGGAAGCCCATTAAAATGTTCAAGCATGCTGGTTTATTTTACTGTTCAGATGAAATGGCATTTATTTGAATATTACTTGGTAAATATTTAGAGACTTAGTTGTCTTTTGAAATTAGAATCGAGGTTTAAATTTCTAGGTACTTTAAATTGCTTTTACAACTGAATTTCCAAATGGCACAGGAAAGACAGAATAAAAACCTTAACAAGTGGCCAAAACTGAAAGCATCCTACAAACCCAAACATAGACGATGCTTTTTTTTAGATGAAGCCTTGCTCTGTCGCCAGGCCGGAGTGCAGTAGCGTGATCTCAGCTCACTTCAACCTCTGCCTCCCGGTTTCAAGTGATTCCCCTGCCTCAGCCTCTGGAGTAGCTGGGACTACAGGTGTGTGCCACCACGCCGGCTAATTTTTTGTATTTTAGTAGAGATGGGGTTTCACTGTGTTAGCCAAGATGGTCTCGATCCCCTGACCTCATGATCCGCCTGCCTTGGCATCCCAAAGTGCTGGGATTATAGACATGAGCCACCGCGCCCGGCCAGAAGATGTTTTTTTTTTTTTAACATGAAAACAGCATCATCAAAAATAAGGGCATATACATTTACCCCCTCTGCCCCACGTTTTGTGCAAGACTACTTGAAGTAATGGAATTTTACCAGAAATTTCTTGTTAATGTCTTCCCTTACAGTCTGCAAAATGTTCCCAAGAACCACTGAAATACCGTTAGGATTGTTGACTACCTTTTTTCTTCTTCTATTGAAGAAGAGTCATTGAATTAGTGGGGTAATTTACGATCACTCATTTTTGGCAGCTTTGAGTGTATATTTGCAGAACCACAAGATAACGGCAAAGACAGTTCTTGGACACAGACTCTGTGAGCATCAAACATCTCCAACCGGACCCATGGGAGCTGCAGTGAGGATATGTGTCCTAAAGGGATATGGCACCAACCTTGTGAATTGTTTGCTTATGTTTTTCTAACATTTCTACTACTTAGTTTCAATTACATTTTTCCTAGCATGGAGTAATAAAAACATTTTTGTAATGGACAATTTCAAGCATGTTTATGAAAATTAATTTCAAAAGTAGACAGTATAGTTTTATGAATTTCTATGTCCCCACCAGCCAACTCCAACAATTATTCCCACACAGCCGGTCTTGTCTCATCTATAATCCCAGTCTGCTAAGGTATTTTGAAGCAAATCCAGACTTTATATTATTTTATCCATAAGTATCTTAGAAGATAAAAGAAAAGGACTTTTAAAGAACAATAACAATATAGAACAAAGGACATTTATTTTGGATCCTGGCTTGTGGACTGGAGCTAATTCCTGAATTATTTTGTCACTATTGACTTGCTACCTGGGCTGTGCTTGCCTCACTCAACAAAAGAGTGTACATTAGCTATTCTGTTTCCATGCTCTGGGCCTGTATTTTGAAAAGAGGGTTTATGTATTCAACAAATATTTGCTAATTCCTACTACAAGCCAGGACTGTGCTATGCACTGGGGAGTCAGAGATAAAACACCCCAAACTGGGAGAGAATCAGAAAAATCGGCCTCGATACAAACGTAAATATAAATACAGCCTGATACACTTTATGGCAGTGGTACGTACAGGTTGTTTTGTGTCTGAGAGGTATTTCTTTCTCTTGCTCACAATTTAAAAAGGTACCTTGATTATGATTACATTTCGAGTATTGATTAGCAATCAATTTAGGCTATATAATATATAGCCCATTTTAGGTATCTAAGGTTTATCACAAATTAACTCATTAACTAAAGAAGATGCCTTTCTCAGCGCCTGCAACTCCAGGGAAACAGGTAGAATTATTTCCCTTCAATTTCCTCCCCAACTCTGCACTCATTGCTCTGGTTTGGTAGCGAAAACACATCAAATGAGTTCTGTTCTTGCAAGTGAGGGAAGGACAAGAGAGGGGACACAAGATGAAAGGCAGAGAGGAGGAGACTCTCCAAATCTCAACCTCTGGGAGTTTCACACTTATTATCTGGGCTCCGGTTGGCCTGGGGCCAGTGGGTGGTGGCAGAGGCCTCCTTGGGGCAGGGGTTCCTCAATCTTTTCCGTCCCCTCCTTTTCCTCCATTTGTCTCCTTGGGTCCCTGGCACCTGCTGAGTGAGAAGCCCGGATCTGTGTTAGAAGCTACTGCTCTCTGGCCCAAGAAGGGCAGTGGTCTCTGGATTAGGGAATGGAGGGATGGCTGTTCCCAGGATCGTCCCTCTCCCTCTGCCTGTGTGTAGCCTCGTGTGCTCAACCCTCCACCCCAGGGGCCCTGAGACTACTATCATGAGGCCCAGGTCCTGAACTGCAGAGCTGGTTAATTAGCACTGGAGCCCAGGAAGCCCCATCTGTTCCCAGCACTTGTGTTGCTCTGATCTCTCCACTTCCCTGACTCCCAGGCCAGGGAGAGTTCTCGCCCTCACACCCTGCAATCCCTGGAGATGTGCTCCCCCCAGCCCCAGCCCAAAGTGCCTTTTCACGGGGCCATAAGGCAGCTGTCACAAGGTAAATCCCACTCTTTATCCCGCCAGCAGGACAGGTAGGGCCAGGTGGGAGGGATATGGGAGGAGATGGCTCCCACGGGTGACTGCGGACCCTCCCCTCGCTGGCCGCAGAGAGAAGAGCCCCAGAGCTTCTGGAACATCTTCCCTCAAGGGTCGCAGACCATTCAATGAGGCATTTTCCCCATGAAATCCCTTATCTTTGGGAATCTCTTCTCTTCCTTGTGCTCCCTATATGGGTGAATGAAGAACCACTCTCCACGTGGTTACTCAATCCAGAAGGGTGGCTGTCTGTCCAAATGTGTCTCTTCCTTTCACTTCCTCTATCCAACCAGCTTCTTCTGCCCACCTCCCTTTCATGCCCCTCCCACATGCTCTTGGCTCACCGTTTTTCCTTTAAATTTTTAAAGACAGGGTCTCGCGCTATCACTCAGGCTAGAGTGTGGTGGCATGACCATGGCTCACTGCACCCTTGAACTCCTGGACTCAAGCTATTCCCCCATCTCAGCCTCCTGAGTAGCTGGGACCACAGGCATGCACCACCATGCCTGGCTAATTTTTTATTTTTTGTAGAGACAGGGATCTGACTTTGTTGGCCAAGCCGGTTTTGAACTCTTGGCCTTGAGCAATCCTCCTGCCTCAGCCTCCCAAATTGCTGGGATTGCAGGTGTTTGCCACTGCGCCTGACCTGGCTCGACTTTTTGCTCCTGGGTGTTGCTCTGACAACCACAACAAAAAGCTGTCGCCTGACAGCTGCAGCAGTGGGTATCCGCTGTGGCAGGCTTTCTGTCCAAGCCTGCGGGGACTTGCCTGCGGGGACTTCTGACTTGTGTGTAAACTTGGAAGCTCAAGGGAGGTGGCTTTCCTTGGGGGCAAACTTTGACCAATAGGGGCAGGAGCTGATGGGCTTATCTTCCTTCCATCCGTGTCTTGGGTGGACAATTCTGAGGCATCTTTCACATGCTTCCTCAGAGGGTCTCCAGGGGATCCAGTCCCAGCAGCCCATGGAGGTAACCAGGCCAATAACACCACACTGGGGTGCCTCTTTCTCCTCCCTGTATTTTTTAAATTTTAAATTTTTAAATTTTTTTGTAGAGATAGGGTCTCCCTATGTTGCCCAGGCTGGTCTTGACCTCCTGGCCTCAAGCAATCCTCCTGCCTTAGCCTCTCAAAGTGCTGGGATTACAGGTGTGAGCCACCGCACCAAGCCCACCTCCGTCTTTCACTCCTCCCAGCCCCCATTGCTGTTCCTTGGCATCAATTCCTAAACAGCCTGCACAGCAGCCCTTGTCACAGGTCCTGCTTCTGGGGGGAGCGCAAGCTAGGACACCCCTGGAACACTCCCCAAGTCTCTTCCTTCCTGTCTAACACCCAACACCACTTCCCTAAGTCATAGCTGCACTGCCTCTCATCTGGACTGCTCACAGCAGGTACCTAGCTGATTTGCCTCTAATCTTGTTCTATCGTAATCCATTGACACATTTTAGCCAGGATGGTCTATTAGCCATTTAGTCTATTAAATGAAAATCTGTCTATGCCACTTTTCTGCTTTAAGTCCTTGAGAAGCATCTCATTGCCTACAGAATAAATTCCAAGCTCTGCAGCATGGAACACGAGGCCGAGTTAGGCAGAGCACTTGAACCCAGGAGACTGCGACCAGTCTGGCCAACATGGCGAAAACCTGTCTCTACAAAAATACAAAAATTAGCTGGGGCGTGGTGGCGTGCACCTGTGTTCCCAGCTACTCAGGAGGCTGAGGTGGGAGGATTGCCTGAGCCCAGTAGGTGAAGGTTGTAGAACATGCCACTGCACTCCAGCCTGGGCAACAGTGCCAGATCCTGTCTGAAAAAGAAAAGTAGTAATAGAATAAATAAAAATAAAACAACTCCGTGGTGTGGTCATGCACTATCAGACCCTGGGCGCTGTGGACAAGGTGGTTTTGGGGGATACAAAAAAGGAGGCCAGGTCCTTACCTTCAGCAAGCTTAAATCTTTTTATCATCATTTTATTTTCTCTCACAGGTGGAGTCAGGATCAAAATATCCAAAGAATATACAGGAAACGAGTATGTGATGATAACTGGAGCAGCTCAGAATCAGAACTTGAGCAAGACCTGGGCTACTTTGATTTTCTGAAGGTCCCGAAATATTAGGGGTTAAAAAGGAAAAAAAAAAAAAAAGAAGGAATACCAAAACGAAGTTGCATAAAGTATGATACATATTACATGTTTGCAGTGAACAAGTGAACAGTTTGACACGTCAAAGATACAATGTCAGAGCATTTAGCCTTGGTTGGCGATAACCTGAAAAGCAAAGCCTTCTGGGAATGTAAGCTCCAGTTCTGGGATGAACCCTGAAAGGACAGAGTGAGTCACACATGGTGGCCAGACCAGGGGAAGGGGTGAGCACTGTTGAGCTCCATCCTGCTGGAAGCATCGACAATCTCCCACTGCACAATAACTGGTGTAGGGGGGCCGGACGCTGTGAGGGTCAGGAAGGGGAGGGTCCACCCAAAGTAGGTTAATGGAGCAGTTGGTGACCCCATTTCCCCAGCTTTCAGCCAGAGATATCCCAGATGTCATGGGAGAGCCATTGGATGCTCTCAGCTCTGAATTTTCATGCCTCTGCCACGCTTAGTGTCAGAGCAGTGAGTTCCATCCAACACAGCAAAAGCCTTTTCAGGGGGACCAAAAGCTTGTGGCTTCAGAATGAATCCAGAAAAATAAAAATCCCTGTTGTGAGGGTGAAAGGAGCTGCCAGCCTCAACACGGCTCATTGGAGAAGACGTTTGAGAGTTAGATTCCAGGCAAAGTGGCATTTCACATTCTGTGTTCTGACCTTCTTGGAATAATGTCTCCACCTGCGGGCAGAACTACCCGGCTCTCCTCCACACCGGCTATATCGGAATCTGGGTAGAGTTAGGGAGGGGTAGAGGTATCCTAGGTACTTTTTTGATAGGCAGCAAGGCTGAGGTCCATCGTTCTAAGCTTTGGGGTGGAGGTAGATGGGGAAGATGATAGTAAGCTGCCATTTCATGGGTGCTGATTCTTGAGGGCAGGGGAGTCCATTTAAGTGACCGGGAAGGAGGAGGCTCACAGGCTGGCTTGGGTGCGGGGTGTGCCATTTTGCTAACTCTGAAGAATAGAGGGAAGAAGCTTCTGGTGGTTGCTTGAGAAGACTGAGCCAGGCAGCATCCCCGGAGCCTCAAACTAGTAACCATTTCTGGGCCTTGTATCAACCTGTGGCCTTTCCATTTATTCCAGTTACAATTTGCTGTGCAACAAACCACCCCAGAATGTAGTGGCTTAAACAACAATCATTTTATTATCTCTCGCACTTACTGTGGGTCATGAATTCAGGAAAGGTTCAGCTGAGCAGTTCTGTCTTGGGGTCCGTCATGCAGCTATAGTCAGAAGGTAATTAGAGCTAGAAATCAGAGGTCCAGAGCAGCCGGGGGCTGGCTGTACATCTCTCCCTCTCTGTGTATTCTCACAAGCCTCTCCAGGAGGGCTTTGTGTGTCAGATTGTTTGAGCTTCCTCACAGCATGGCCACATCATGGGCCCGTTTATGGCATGGTGTCTCAGGGCCCTGCCCACGTGTTCCAATGAATAGGGTGGAAGCCACATCACCTTTAAGGATTCAGTGTTAAAGGTCATGCAGCATCACTTCCATCACTGACTACTGGCTGCAAACAAGTTATAAGCAGGACTAGATTCAAGGGGAGTGGGCGTAGACCTCTCCACTCAGTAAAAGGGGTATCAAAGTTCCCTTATAGAAGATCAGGTGAGTTGGGAGATACTCTTGCCACCATTTCTGGAATGTTCACACACACACACAGATAAAAGTTGGATATTTTATATATATGTATATCACACATATATATTACATGGGTGTTACGTATTACATATAATATATATCATGTATCACATATATGTATATTATATCCAAATAATATATAAATACGATATTTGGATATTACATATATAATATACTGCACCTTACATCAAAACATTTTAAAAACAGAAAGTTTATTTGCTGGTCAATCAATTCATCAGTGATGGGGGAAGCTGCCCTTCTTTGGACAGTTCTCAAGGAGTTGGAGGTTTTCCTTTTGAAACTGAGGAACTGGCAAGTTTCTCTTTTCTGAAGACATGTCAAGTGATTTTTGATGCCTAAGCCATAAATAGCATTCCTTCAGACATCACTTTGAAATGTTTTGTAGCTTGCTTATGTGTGTGGTTGGGTACATGACAAACACTTCTTCCCATTTCATTGATGAGGAAACTGAGGTTCGGAGAAGAGGCCCACGGCCCAGGATAATAATGGAATGAGGACTAACTAGGAGCATTTCTGGTTTCCATACTAAAGCCTCCACCAGGTGATCCTCAGGGGTGCGGGGAGACCATTCATGGCTTTCGGGAGCTGTTCTGCAATGTCTGGGAGCTAATGATGCTTCAGAACTCATGTAAACCTGAGAGCAGTGTGCTCCTTTGCTCAGAGACCACCGGTGGCTCCTCAGCACCATTAGGATCAGGTCTGAATCTCTCTGCGGGATGTTCTGGGCCCTCCATGGTAGGATGTGCATATATATCTTTATGCAAACACATATATCACTCCTCAAAGTTAATTCATACCTGTCGGAGGCTGATAGGCATTTGATAAAGATCACAGTTTCTGGAAAGATCACTGCCTCTCTGCTTTCCACACCCCCAACACCCACCCTCTCTTCCTTGAAGAGCCCTTGCTGGTTTTAACAAAGGAGAGAGACCCACTGTGAAATTTCCTTTGTTCCATAGGAGGCCTGAAGCTGAAAGAGTAGGCTCCTCTGTCTGGGCTGACAAGAGGAGGGCTGGGAGTGGGGGCAGCAGGCGGCTGAGGAGGCCGGAGGAATCTTGGGGAAGTTTCCATATGCTGGGGAGTTTCCAAAAGAACTTGAAGCCAACTGTGCTCTTTTGGACGGGGCTTGTTCCATGCCGATCCACTATGTCTCAAGTGGCCCATAAAATTTTTACTACATTTTGTCCACCCGTGGATATTGTGACCTAACGTGACCCAGTCAGAAATCTGTTTTGGCAATGTTTTCAGAGGGGATTGAAATGGCCCGGGCCGCGGCCGAATTGACAGTGTTTGCTTTAATCAGGAATGATGGCTTCTGGTGGGATTCGGAGGCAGGTGGTGCAGGGAGCCGTGAACTTTGTCACAGAGCAATGACTTCTGTAAAATTCACAGCAGTTCCTTCCAATTCTGTCTGAATGAGCTGGAGTTACTACAAATGTGTCCTATGAGCTGCAAGTAATAATGGGAATGGAGTCTTATTTCAATTCTGAACTCACAGAGGAAAAGCTAACTGGGTGAAATCATTTTAATTCTTTCAAAGTATTTTATCCTATCCTTTTATTTTAATAATTCAGATTTTAAATGAATGGAGAAAATGCAAAATATGGACCCGATTTTTGAGTGTCTTGCAGTTAATCTATTTGGGGGATGTGTCTTCTCAATTGTCATTGAACCTCCCCTGGTTGGTGTATTAGGCTTTTCTTGCGTTGCTATAAAGAAGTATCTGAGACTGGATAATTTATAAAGAAAAGAGGCTTAATTGGTTCACAGTGCTATGGACTGTACAGGAAGTGTAAGGCCAGCATCTGCTTCTGGGAAGTCCTCAGGGAGCTTTTACTAATGGTGGAAGGCAAAGGGGGAGCAGGCATCTCACATGGTGGGAGCAGGAGCGAGAGAGAGAGAGAGAGAAAGAGAGAGAGAGAGAAAGAGAGAGAGAGAGAGGGGTCAGCGGGGAGCGGTAGCACTCGCCTGTAATCCCAGCACTTGCCTGTAATCCCAGGCCAAAGAGGGCAGATGGCTTGAGGCCAGAAGTTCGAGACCAGCCTGGCCAGCATGACAAAAACCCCATCTCTACTAAAATTACACAAATTAGCCAGGCATGTAATCCCAGCTACTTGAGAGGCTGAGGCATGAGAATCGCTCCTTGAACCCGGGAGGTGGAGGTTGCAGTGAGCTGAGATTGCACCATTGCACTCCAGCCTGGGTGACAGAGTAAGACTCTGTTTCAGAAAAAAAAAAAAAAAAAAAAAAAAAGAGGAGGGGGACATGGGGGAAGGTTCTACAGACTTTTAAACAGCTGGATCTCCTGTGAACTTGGAGAGAGAGCTCACTTTTTACCAAGGGTATGGCCCAAGCCATTCATGAAGGATCCACTCCCATGACTCAGATACCACCCACCAGGCCCCACCTCCAACACTGGAGATTAGATTTCAACATGAGATTTGGGCAGGGACACAGATTCAAACTATATTAATTGGTTAAGTTGCCTTCAAGGAACACAGCGTACATGCAAAAATGCCTAGTTTCCAAAATGCTTAACTCTGAAGCCCCCCAAAACTTTGATATTTTTCTCAGGGTTTCTAAGTGTGGGATAGTATCAACAAGTTCATCTGCATTTTTATTCATCTCATTCAACTCTGGGATGCCTTTGAGTCAGCATCTGATGATCTGTTTTTATGACTGTTCTGGTATTGTGTAGTTAATCTCTTTAAAGTCCAGGCTTCCTATATTTTGTCAATTTCTTTTTTTTTTTTTTTTTTGAGATGGAGTCTCGCTTCTGTCACCCAGGCTGGAGTGCAGTGGCCGAATCTCAGCTCACTGCAAGCTCTGCCTTCCGGGTTTATGCCATTCTCCTGACTCAGCCTCCCGAGTAGCTGGGACTACAGGCACCCACCACCTCGCCCGGCTAGTTTTTTGTATTTTTTAGTAGAGACGGGGTTTCACTGTGTTAGCCAGGATGGTCTCGATCTCCTGACCTTGTGATCCGCCCGTCTCGGCCTCCCAAAGTGCTGGGATTACAGGCTTGAGCCACCGCGCCCAGCCTATTTTGTCTATTTCTTGTTAACCTTTCCGAGGGTGGGGGCCAGGAGTTGTAGCCACATTATGAAGACCATGTCTGGCAACAGGAACGCCATCTTGGTGAGTTCCACCTAATGTTAGGTGGATCTATGTGACCTTCATAGAAATGGAAGTAAATCAAAAATTTTGTGATTTTGATAGAACTATATTAGATTTAAAAAAATAAATAAAACCTCAAAGTGGCAAAAGCACTTTGCAGACATCAGGGTATTTGAAGCAATGAGGGAGTCACCTCCATGGCCACCACCACCATCATGGGAACCCTGTGAGTGACAGTCATGTGGAAATACTGATCTTACTATGTGGGCAAGGTCACTAAAGCAACCCTGGCCACTGAGTGGTGCCTTTTGGTTACTCCTGGTTCTGCCACTTTTTCACACATATGGCTTTAGCAACTGTGGCTCTTCAAAGGCCTTCTTCTTGCTTTATTACATTTTCTTCTATGCTACAGGCAAAATAGGGGACAGGTGAGTGAATCAAAATTTACAAAAATCTAAGGCAAACGGCCACCAGAAATTTCAAATGTGGTTCGATTTGGTCAGACTTGTGGTATTTAAGAGAGTAACCAAAACAGATTTTGTTTTCTCCCGAAGCAGTGGTTCCTGCCATTGTGCAGTTGTGACCCTCACTTCTTGATGTTTTGTTTCGTGACATTTCCTCCGTTTCTAAAAGTGCTATAAAATATTTATTTATAAAAGGTGTGCGCATATACGTGCATGTGTGTTTCAATGTAAGAGATATTGATTAAATTGTCTTTTGAAAATATTTTCTTTTTTTTTTTTTTTTTTGAGAAGGAGTCTCACTCTGTCACCCAGGCTGGAGTGCAGTGGCCAGATCTCAGCTCACTGCAAACTCCGCCTCCCGGGTTTACGCCATTCTCCTGCCTCAGCCTCCCGAGTAGCTGGGACTACAGGCGCCCGCCACCTCGCCCGGCTAGTTTTTTGTATTTTTTTAGTAGAGACGGGGTTTCACCGTGTTAGCCAGGATGGTCTCGATCTCCTGACCTCGTGATCCGCCCGCCTCGGCCTCCCAAAGTGCTGGGATTACAGGCTTGAGCCACCGCGCCCGGCCTGAAAATATTTTCTTGATTTTGCTATGCTGTTTTAGGAATTTGGAGGTGCTTTGGGTTTTAGAAAGCTGAGTTTTAAGAACAGCCATTCCAGATGGATCAGCTGCTCTATTTAGGCATTTCTCCAATAACTTTCCTCCAATTTTAGAATGTGGGGAACAGCAGGAGACACTCGATGACTTTTGCTTGGCTGTGGTGGGTGAGAAACTATGCTTTGGAGGATAAGGGCTGAGCTGTATATAACACCACCTGGACATTTAATCTTCCTGGCCACCTGGACAGAGGTGGTTAGTTGCCTTGCTTAAAAAGTCTTTCTTCTCCCCTTAGAACTCCTGACTCTTGGCAGGTGTGTGACTTCCTGGAAGTAAGACTACATTTTCCAGACTTTTTTGCTGATAGGTGTGGTCATGTGACTAATTGTTGGCCCATTGGTCAGGTCCAGCTCTTGTAAACAAGAATTATAGCTCCTAAGGACCTTCTCTAAGAAGTTACTGGCTTAGGTCCCTCATGCATCTTCCCCCTTCCTCCCACCTGCTGCTTGGAATGTGGACACATGATTGGAACTCCATTTTGGACCATGAGGATGAAGGCTTTACTCCAGAAATGGCATAATTGAAAACTGGAAACAGCATAGATCCTAGGTGATGATAGAGAAGCCATCCCCTACTGAAATGTCTGAATTCAGAGTCCCACACGATGGAAATAAACATATCTTTTGTAAGTGATTTATTTTGGGTTTCTTACTGGGAACCAAATCTGATTTTAATTTGTAAATTCCCCTTTTTTTCCTTAAAAATTTACCTGCTTGTAGTAACTCCTCCATACCAGAGCCATTCTTCCTACCAGGTGGTGGTTTTCTACATTCACTTAATCCGGTGTATTCAGTGGTTATTTTGTGCTCCTGTTCTCAAGTAATATGGCTATCTTTTAGCAGAAGCCTTTGCAATATTGCATCCCAAGCCAGTAGTTTAAAAACTTGTTTTCAAAAGAAATTCGGTCTCCTTCTCTTTGCTTATGAAGATTTCTGGTGCGTGTGTGTGTGAATGTGTGGGAGTGGGGTGAACTTGCATTCCACTGGTTAATGCCTGTCACCTCTTTCCCCACCCTAGCCCCTGACTTTTCCCTCCATCACATCTGCACATCTGAGAATTTCTTCATTGCTACACTGCCTTCCCCTCTCTTTCTACTGCTCTGCCCCAACATGGACACAGTCTCTTTCCCTCATTTCTTAACCATTTCTAACATAAGGCTAATGAAGTTTTACTGTACAATGGGTTTTTATTGAAGATTTGGGAATATCAGAGTGTAATTACAGCACAAATTAAAAACTTATGACAAGGTTTCTATTATCACCGTTGTAAATGTTCTTCACCTATGCTCACTCAGTGTCAGCTACAGTGTCTTGAATGCTGACATCCTAGGTGGGATCACATCCTCTGCAAGCTCACTCACTCACTTGTTTGCACTCACAGTGTTGTGCTGATTCTTGGCTGAGCTCTCACCTGGAGCTGTCAGCAACACACCTCCCCAGGAACTCCCCAAGTCACTTGGGCTTCCTCACAACATGGCCACCAAGTTTGAAAGGTAAACAACCTGAGAGAGAGTGAGTCAGGCAGAAACTGAATTGCCTTCGGTTACCTAGCCTCAGAAATCATGTAGCATCACTTCCACTGTGCATTCTGCTTGTCGAGGAAGTAAAAAGTCCTGCCCAACTTCAAAGGGTCGATCCCTCCTCTCCACCTATTGAAGGAAAGTGACACCTTTTGGGAAGAGCTTGTAGGCGTGGAGATATTGCTGTGGCTACTTTGAGAAAATAATCTGCTACGCTCACCATGGGGCATCCTTTACTGGCCATCACTGCCCTTGGCCACAGCCTGCTCCTGGGTTCCTGGGATTTTACTCTTCCTATGAAGTTCCTGTTCATCTCCAAAATTCTCAGGTTATTACTCTCAATGAAACCCTCATCTTTCGTGCCAACCCAAAGAAAACTGAAAGCACCTACTTTTTAATTATTATTATGCAGAACCATTTGTTTCTCTTGGTCTCACTCTTTCCATTCCCAGCTCTGCCCTTGACCTTACCTTTTCTAACTTATGTTACCTTTTTTAACAAGAGGCTCGTTAGCTAAAAGACCTATTCTCTTCTAAAGTAAAATGGGCATAAACAACAAGTGGGGGCTGGGTGAAGGGGATACAAAAGTTTTATAAGTTGCAAACTTATAATAAAGCCCTAAGGAGGTGTTCTTTCAAAAACCTGCTTTTGAAAAAAATTATCAACAGGGGAAAACTTTTCAGGAGGGAAATAAAAACACTTGTAGCATAAGTCTGATTTCCGAATATTAGTGAAAGAGATAGTGGAAGGAGTGGTCAGTAGAAAATAGTCTCCAGTCGCTGGAATCCAGGCAGGTCCCATAGTCTCAATGGAGCTTGGCCCCATCATCTGTGAAATGAAGAGCATGTGGTCTCAGCCACTCCCTGAGGTCCCAAACACCTGGACATTTGAGCCTTTTATTTTATACTATAAATACAAACATTCAGCAGGCATTTGCCTAGTATGGATTATATTTAAGATATATGAATTAATTAAAATAAATTAAAATATTAATATCATTACAAGAAATATAGATAATTAAATATATATACATATTTTTTTTGTCTGAAAGTCTTCATTGCAATTATGCTTGAGGCAGGGAATACTTTTCTTGGTGGGCTGGTTTTCATGGTGATCTTTAAACCAAAGCTTTAATTTATAACAGGGTAGACCGTCTAGCAGTTTCCAAAAGCATGGGAGGTGTCCTTGGTGCTGAATTACAAGCACAGGGTCTGATAGTCAACACCAAGGATAAACATCTCTGCTTTTGATGGGGTGAGGTGGAGGAGAGAGAGAGAGGGAGAGGGAGAGAGGGGGAGAGAGAGAGAGAGAGAGAAAGAGAAAGGAAGGAGGAGGGGAAAGAGGGAAGGGAAAGAGGGAGGAGGAGGAGAAGGAGGAGGGGTAGGAGGAGGGGGAAGAAGAGGAGGAGGAGGAGGGAGGAGAAGCAGCAGCAGCAGTCACCACTGCCACATTCTTGAGTTGTCGTTTGTTTTGTCTTGTTTTTTGAAGGCAATAGGGGATGTCCTGATCAGAGAAAGCCTAGAAAGAACAAGATTCTTAAAAATCAAGTTGTGGTGCTGCCCAGGTCATGGGTGCTCTCCAGAGCTTTTCAGGGCTTCCCTGTGTTGTCATGGGGATTAATTAGTCAATGTTTGTGGCATATTTTGGCGTCACTTTAAGTTAAGCATGTGCAGGGAGCTGTGACTCAGACACGAAATTATTTTCAAAAGGGAAAGTGTGTGTTAGGGTTTCTGAGTGGTGGGGCTCTCATACATGTAATTTCATACCTAGAAAGCATTATTTTGAACTATATGAATGACATCTTGCCAAAATATGTTCACCACTTTTTGCTAAAACATTTTAGGTTAAAACTAAATTTGCAAAGTGACATCTCAGAAGAAGAATATACTGGAAATTTAGGAAGAATGGATTTCATAGGGTATTTAACAGGCTTCCTTTCTTCTTTTGTTTATTCCTTCATCCCCACCATCTCTTTTCCTTTCTTACACTGTGTCTGCAGAAGAAAAACAGGCCTTGCCATGATCTAAAGCCTGTATTGGGTGATGAAATAGCTCAAGTTTCTTCAACTATTATTTATTCCATATCTTTTCCACCCAAGACATTACATTTCAAGAAGCATGCCTTAATTACATTTGGAGTCACCAGAGGAGCTTGAGCTTCATTCATTCATTTATTCATTCAACAAACATTCAACGAGTATATATGCTGTGCCAGTCTCTAGGCATGAAATAGTGTGTGGTAGAGCTTTAATGCTTTCCATGTAATAGGGAACTCTCGCCTAATACCAATGCATCTGTTTTCTTAAATAATTACCTATCAGGAATTGTAACATCCTTAGACTCTTAGATTTACACTAGATGCATGCATATGTTTTATTAGCTCAAAGTAAAACTTTGTGGTCACCAGTGGTTTCTGGTCATTTATATGTAATATAAATTATGTCATCCTTGCCTTTAGTTCAGTTTTGCTTTTTACTTGATTCCTTCCCAGGTGAAAAGATAATTCCTAGTTCTTGTCTTGCTCTGAAGAAGTAGGTTGGGTTGCTGGTCCAGGCTGGGCTGCCTCTCAGGTAACCATTAGTGTATCTTCCAGTTGCCCATTGAAGATGCTGGTGGTTTTCAAGAAACTTCTCAGATCTGAAGGAAGATGCAGGGGTTAAAAATAATACTTGTGCTGAGTATTTAAAATTACTATTATCGGCCGGACATGGTGGCTCACACCTGTAATCCCAACACTTTAGGAGGTCAAGGCAGGTGGATCACCTGACATCAGGAGTTCGAGACCAGCCTGGCCAACATGGCAAGATCCTGTCTCTACTAAAAATACAAAAATTAGCTGGGTGTGGTGGTGAGCACCTATAATCCCAGCTCCTTGGGAAGCTGAGGCAGAAGAATTGCTTGAACCCGGGAGGCAGAGGTTGTGAGTCGAGATCATGCACTGTACTCCAGCCTGGGTGACAGAGCGAGACTCTATCAAATAAATAAATAAATAAATAAATAAATAAATAAATAAATAAAATTACTATTACCAATTAGCTGGATGTGGTGGTGCATGTCTGTAATCCCAGTTACTCAGGAGGCTGAGGCTGAAGGGTCGCTTGAACCTGGGAGGTGGAGGTTGCAGTGAGCCGAGATGGCGCCACTATACTCCAGAGGAAGACTCTGTCTCAAAAATAAATAAATAAACAAAATAAAATTACTATTATTATGGATAGGACCTTGTTTGCAAAACTACATAACATAAAGTTAATATAATTCTATAAATATAATAGATATAATGATATCATGTTGTAATATTATACTAGTTTGCATAAACTCAAATCTGCCAACCTCTTTAATTCACAAAGAGCATTCAGTAGGTGCTTTGCATATACTCCACGCACTATAAATATTATTTGAATACTTGGATTAGCAACACATTTTCCCTCTGGATCTCTTTTTTGTTTCCTGTGGAATGCATGCCGGTCCCAGCAAACCCTGAAGGACTAAATGTGGCAAAGTGCATGTCTGTATTTGACATTCACATGTAGGTAACTGCCAAGTTATAAATGAGGTGCTTTTCAGAGCCTCATTTGCTAAATTGCCACATGGCATTCACAGCACATTCCTCAATAAAATACCATCACACCCATCATTTCCTGCATATGTCAGAGTCCCCAACACCTACTACCACGTCTGGCTTGTGCTATGTGCTCAGTAGTGGAAAGAATGATGGGTTTTCCTTCTTTCTGAATGTTTTCTTCCATGTTTCTTCCATGCCTTCACCTCATTTTGTTTTTAACTCTTCAAGATTCACCTCAAATGTCACCCTTCCATGAAACTTTCCCGCACTGAGCCCAGGCAGAATTTATTTGCCCTTTTCTCAGCATCTTTTCCTCCTTCTTTCTCTCTCTCTTTCTTTCTTTCTTTCTTTCTTTCTTTTCTTCTTTCTTTCTGTTTCTTTCTTTCTTTCTGTTTTCTTTCTTTTTGCTTCTTTCTTCTTCCTTCCTCCTTCCTTCCTTCTTCCTCCTCTTTCCTTCCTGCTTCCTTCCTTCCTTCCTTCCTTCCTTCCTTCCTTCCTTTCCTTCCCTCCCCTTCTGATGGAGTCTTATTCTCTTACACAGGCTGGAGCTCAGTGGCATAATCATAGCTCACTGCGACCTCGAAATCCTGGTCTCAAGCAATCCTCCCACCTCAGCTCCCTGAGAGGCTGGAACTACAGGTGCACTACCATGCCCAGCTAATTTTTGAATTTTTTATAGAGATGGGGGATCTCAGCATGTTGACCTGGCTGGTCTTGAATTCCTGGACTCAAGTAATCCTCCTGTCTCGGCCTCCTGAAGTGCTAGGAGAGCCACCTTGCCCAGTATTTTCTTTCTTTTCTAAAAAAATTACTTTTATTTTATTAAAAAAAATTTTTTTGAGATGGAGTCTCACTCTGTCACCAAGGCTGGAGTGCAGTGGTGAGATCTGGGTTCAAGTGATTCTCCTGCCTGAGCCTCCTGAGTAGCTGGGATTACAGGTGCCTGCCACCACGCCTGGCTAATTTTTGCATTTTTAGTAGAGACGGGGGTTCATCATGTTGGCCAGGCTGGTCTCGAACTCCTGACCTCAAGAGATCCACCCGCCTCAGCCTCCCAAAGTGCTGGAATTACAGGCATAAGCCACTGTGCCTGGCCAAAAATTATTTTTAATATAATTTGTAGAGATGGGGTCTCACTTTGTTGTCCCAGCTGGAGTGCAGTGGCACAATCATAGCTCACTGCAGCCTCAAATCTCTGGCCTCACATGATCTTCCTGCCTCAGCCTCCCAAAGCGCTGGGATTATAGGTGTGAGCCACTGCACCTGGCATCCCCATGGTAATCTCAATGTGTACCACTTACCACATTGTATTTTGATGAACTGGTGACAATCTTGCTGGTGTAGCTGTGAACTTCCTGAGGGCAGGAGCCCCAATTCGTTTACCAGCATATACCCCTAAGACCTAGCCCCACATGTTTGTTTGAATTCCAGGCCAGCCCAGAAAAATTTAGCACAGCCTGTGATGCGGCTGAACTCCAGTGCCTGTAGAACCTGTCACGGAGGGTCATATAATTTCTAGGCCAAAATTCATTCTGAAGCTCAATTTTGGAAAGACTAGTGTCCAGTAGCAGGGGGTTGGGGTGTGATGGGGAGAGCTTTGGGGGAGGGGAAGGTGAGGAGAGGAAGCAAATCCCAGGTGCTTCCAGGAACAAGCACAGTGATGGAGAGGCAGCGCTCAGTACCCATGATGAGGGCATGAGTCCTCGGCAAGGACGGCCACTGACATGTGAGGGATGGCCATCACCTTTGGCAATGAGAGAGCCTGTCAGTGAAAACCCACCTTTTTCCCTTTCTTTGGCCAAAGGTGTGGTGCTTTGGGAGCCAGAGAATGGGCAGCTGGGTCTGCTTTGAAGATGCTCCTTGGTGCTGCAGGGGAGATTGTGTATGCGGCAACCTTTGCCACTTGGTCTCCTTTGCACCCAGACACAAATTCACTTGGCCTCTGGGGATAAATGCACCTTCTTCGGTGTGCTCCACTCCCCTTGTCTTGGAGGGATGCCCACACATACCTTCTACGCAAGTCCTGAGCTGCAGGGTCAGTGAAAGAAAAGAGAGTGGCAATCGTGCCCCAGATGCCTCTTAAAGAGACAAACCCCAAATCCATTTTGAGGGCCTTAAGAGATGGCAGTGAACTGCTGACTTTAAACCTGTCACTCCTTCTCCCAGCCTCCAACTTCCAGCAAAATGGGTCAATGTTATAAAACCAAAAAGGTCAAATGCTGGCATTTCAACTTGGTTTTCCAACGTCCATATTCCCAACAATCACAGACACATGTAAAACAGGAAGTTGGTGGAGAAACAGAATGGGGTGAGGGCGATGTGCTGGCCTGATTTTTTTTTTTTTTTTTTGAGGTTGAATCTCGCTCTTTCACCCAGGCTGGAGTGCAGCGGCGTGATCTGGGCTCACTGCAACCTCTGTCTCCTGGGCTTAAGTGATTCTCCTGCCTCAGCCTCCCCAGTAGGTGAGATTACAGGAGTGTGCCACCACACCTGGCTAATTTTTGTACTTTAGTAGAGACGAGGTTTCATCATGTTGGCCAGGCTAGTCTGGAACTCTGGACCTCAAGTGATCCACCCACCTTGACCTCCCGAAATGCTGGGATTACAGGCTTGAGCCACCCCGCCGGGCCGGCCTGATCTTTGAACATTGTGTTGTCTCGAGGATGGCAGGAATCAAAGTCACCCTGGTTAGCCTTTCTTCTGCTTTGTTCTATTGGGTCAAAGTTGAAAAAGAGAGATACCCCTTCTGACCATTTGGGGCAGTGGGTGTGGAGACAAAAAAGGGTGGAGGAGAGAATATATTGAAAGACAAGACCAGGGAGACAGCTGAAGCCCAGTGACGGGCTACCAGGCTCTGTCTTGCTGCCGACCGGCCGGCAGAAGGCCAGGAGGAGAGCGGCGTAAACAGAGGCATCTGGTCCCCCAGCATGGAGCGGCGGGTCCGTGAACCGTGGCAGATGCAGCCTCAGCTGTGATTGGGCACGAGGCCTCGGTGTCCAAGTCTGGGTCACGCGCAGGGCCCATTTTAACTGTGACAGTGCAGTGTCAAACTGCCATTCTTTCTTTCTGGTGTGTTTTTTTTTCCTCTGAAATCTGCCAGCTCTCGGAAGCAGCCTAGACTTAGGCCCCTCGGGTTCCCAGGCTGGAGGAGGCAAGCGGGGGGAAAGGCAGTGAGTGACGTCCAGGGAGGGACGCTGAGGAGGGGGAGCTCGAAAGCCAGTAGCAGGCAGGCAAGATGTGAAAAGAAGGGCTCTCTGGGTTTTGCATCGTGGGCAGAATTAAGTTGAGATGAGGCACAGGTGCCGGGGTTAGCAAATTATGCAGAAGGACATTTTAAGGCTTTGCGGGTGAGGCGGAAGCCTGAGCTCTGGGAAGACATAAAGTGTTCTTCGTCAAAACTTAGGAAGAAAGCCAGTGGCAGCTAGTTCCTCAAAAATCACTTGATATATTTGTGGAGGAAAGCAAAAGAATGGAGGTGTCTTTGTAAGAGGCGCTGTGTTCCGGCAAAATGTGGCTTTGCTCTCTTGGCTCTGTGGGGTTTAATCAACACGACTGCCCTCTCTCCCGTGGTTATCTGTGGGGAAGTCTGGAGGAGTGGACCCTTTTCTCAAGCTGGTGACTCGGGCGGATAACAGTTCTGAAACCTCTTCTGGAAGCAATTCACAACACCCTGCATTTTGCATTTCAGGGTATGTCCCTCCCTCCCTCCCTCCCTCCTTTCCCCCCGCCCCCTCCCTTCTTCCTTCCTTCCTTCCTTCCTTCCTTCCTTCCTTCCTTCCTTCCTTCCTTCCCTCCTTCCCTCCCTCCCTCCCTCCCTCCTTCCTTCCCTCCCTCCCTCCCTCCCTCCTTCCTTCCCTCCCTCCCTCCCTCCTTCCTTCCTTCCTCCCTCCCTCCCTCCCTCCCTCCCTCCCTCCCTCCTCCTTCCTTCCTTCCTTCCTTCCTTCCTCCTTCCTTCCTTCCTTCCTTCCTTCCTTCCTTCTCTCTGTTGGAAAGGATGGCATTAATTTCAGAACTTGGTTTATTAAAAACCAACACGGCCGGGTGCAGTGGCTCACGCCTGTAATCCCAATACTTTGGGAGGCAGAGGCAGGCAGATCACTTGAGGTCAGGAGTTCGAAACCAGCCTGACCAACATGGTGAAACCCCATCTCTACTAAAAATACAAAATTAGCCAGCTGTGGTGGTGCATGCCTGTAATCCCAGCTACTCAGGAGGTTGAGGCAGGAGAATCACTTGAACCTGGGAAGTGGAGGTTGCAGTGAGCCAAGATGGTGCCATTGCACTCCAGCCTGGGGAACAAGAGTGAAACTCCATCTCAAAAAACGAAAACCAAAACCCCACAAAACAACAACAAAACACCCACACATGGCTGGGCACTGTGGCGTAGGCCGGGTATCATGGCTCACACATGTAATCCCAGCACTTTGGGAAGCCAAGGCAAGAGGATCCCTTGAGGCCAGGGGTTCAAGACCAGCCTGGGCAACATAATGAGACCTTGTTTCTACAAAAAATTAAAAGATTAGCCAGGCATGGTGGTGTGCCTGTGGTCTCAACTACTCAGGAGGCTGAGGCAAGAGGATCACTTGAGCCCAGGGGGTCGAGGCTGCAGTGATCTACGATTGCATCATTGCACTCCAGCCTGGACAACAAGTGAGATCCTGTTTCTAAAAATCAAACAGACAAACGAAGCTTCCAGGGCAGGCTTTGACTTTCCGTTTCTTTTGGTTTCTTCCTGGAATCTTAGAGATGGGGGAGTGAGGAGACACTGCTGCAACCTGTCCCGGGGGATATTTTTATCCATTGGCTAAATCTATGGCAACAAAGCCATGGGTCTCACCATTAATTTGACATTTGAGCCTTTTGTGTGTTGCATTTTTCATTCTTGTTTCTTTTTCTCTGGTGCCACGTCCCTCCTAGGGTTCATTCCAGGTTTTCCTTATTTCTTTCCATTCCTTCATCCAGCAGCAAAGGACTCACAAACAGACATGACTTAGAAATCTCTACTTCCCAGTTCTTGGGGAAGAAGCCTGAGAAATATCCCGGTGATGGGGCTTCCCGAGAGCCTGGGGCTTTGACTCCCAAGGAGGCGTGCTGGGGTTATGCTTGTAGTTTAAAACCCAAAACCAGGCCAGGTGCAGTGGCTTACGCCTGTAATCCCAGCACTTTAGGAGGCCGAGGCAGGCGGATCACGAGGTCAGGAGATCGAGACCATCCTGGCTAACACGGTGAAACCCCATCTCTTCTAAAAATACCAAAAATTAGCCGGGCGTGGTGGCGGGCACCTGTAGTCCCAGCTACTCAGGAGGCTGAGGCTGGAGAATTGCTTGAACCTGGGAGGCAGAGCTTGCAGTGAGCCGAGATCATGCCACTGCACTCCAGCCTGGGCGACAGAGTGAGACTCCATCTCAAAAACCAAAAACAAACAAACAAACAAAACTAAACTAATTGTATTACTTGCTGTAGCCTAATTTCTATTAAGTCCAGATTGATTCCCTCCAGATGTGGTTCCTGAGCCCCTAAATCCTGTGACTTCCTAAAATGATAGACTCTCCTTTCCCCCTTTCTCATTCTCTCTCTCCTTAGTCCTCACAGCTTGCGTCTTGAATGTATTTCCCTTTCCCCCAGATATGTATTCTGTACCTACACCAAAGCCCCTTCCGACTCTTCCACTGGATGGTACGTTTTCCCTCCATCTCTTTTCGCTTCATGTCTCTGAGTGTGTTTGACTTTCTCCTTCCGTATCATCCTGTGTCTCCTCCCCCACTTCCTTCTCCAACCTCACGGGACTGGTCAGCTTTTGGCACTCATCTCTGCACCCTTTTCTACTCAAACTCTCAAACCAGGGTATGGGGGCACGCTCTGATATTCTAAACACATTCCCATTTCTCAACAGAAGTTAAGCCAGTGCGCCGGCTCCAGTTGTGCGTGGATAAGCAGCACCATTTCTGCGTGATGTGCAGTCCATGACGCTGAGCCATTTGTTCTCCATTGAGTTGGTCTCTGTACAGATGAAGCCTTTTATTCATCCTAGCTATAAAGTGGCACTGGAGAGTATAATAAATGAGAAACTTTCACACTGATGTTGATGCAAAGTGCCTCTCTTCTCCAAACATCTGGCCCCTTGCTAAATCATCCCAGCGCCCGATGCTCCCTGAGCCTCAGCTCCCTGGACCCCGGTGGAGCCTGCACGGGCTGCTCGGGATCTGTTCTCAAGTTGTTGCGGGGATCCTGCCGTATGATGACAATTAGGAGCAGTTAGTGTGCAGATGAGGCCCGCGAGTGGCAGGTGGCAGGAACGGGCCTCAATTAACTAACAGGCACCAAATCCCTTCCTAATGAGGCTGGGCCACCCAGATGAGCCAGGAAGCATGTGTCACTGACAGCAGCAGAGGATTTGAACTGGAGAGGGGGAGAGGGTGGTCAACAGGTACCTGGCTCAGCCACAGAGATGACCCTTTCGGTTTCATGGCTCGGAAAGGCAAATGGGTGTGGCCAGCAAAGGATGGCATGAGGCAGAGAGCAGGGGCTTTGTCAGACTCAGTTTTGCACAGCACTTCATCTCTTTGGGTGGTTCCCTTTGGTCAGTTCACCTTCTTAGTGTGTTTGGGTGAAGAGTTAGAATGCCTCCCAGGAGAGGTGGTCAGTGAGATATGGCCCAGCCGGCAGGCAAGGTAATGAATGTCAGAAACTTAATAAAGGACCATTGTCTTGAGTGGAATTTGAATTCCAAATCAGACACACTGCAAGTGTCGCATTGGGCTCTGTAGTTAAGGGCCGGTGGCCATTTCCATTGCAAATCTTCCGGAGCTTTGTGTGGATTCATCATCTGAATTTATACGGGATTGAAACTTGTCTGGCTCAGTGTGAGCTTTTAAGAATTAGAAAAGAAAATAGCTTTAAAAAACGCATAAAGTGTCAGCGGCGTGGTGTTGATGGGCGTGTTCCCTGCTTCTTGTTTCCTCTAATCCTTCCATCTTAAACAACTCGCAGGAAAAGTTGCAGACTTACAGAAGCAAGATCCATTGCCCTGGAGTGTGACTCTCTCCAGTTTTTTTTTTTTCCCTTTTTCTTTTTTGAGACGGAGTCTCACTCCTTCGCCCAGGCTGGAGTGCAGTGGCGCGATCTTGGTTCACTGCAACCTCTGCCTCCTGAGTTCAAGTGATTCTACTGCTTCGGCCTCCTGAATAGCTGGGACTACAGGTGCACACCACCATGCCCGGCTAATCTTTATAATTTTTTTTTTTTTTAGTAGGGACGGGGTTTTGCCATGTTGGTCAGCCTGGTCTCGAACTCCTGACATCAGGTGATCCGCCCACCTGGGCCTCCCAAAGTGCTGGGATTATAGGCATGAGCCACAGCGCCCAGCCTGAATCTCTCCAGTTTTTCTAGAAGTTGAGGCAAGTGGGATCTCTCACCAGCTGTGCACTCTTTGTTCTGCTGTGGTACGAAGCGGAGTACCCATAACGTCTGCACTTCCCTGGGGCCACAGCTTTATGCTGTTCAGTCCTCTCATTAGAAAGCCATATTTTGGCATATGGGTTAGGGGCATGTTTGAAACTGGTTGTTTTCAATTCTTTTCCCTTCCCCCTGCCCCTTCATTCTTCTCTTACAGCACAAAAATAATGCTGAAAAAGCCCCAAAGCTTTAAAAATAAGGTACAGAGCCAGGACTGGGGATGTGACTGTCCCTTTGGGCACACGTGTGTGACGGTGTTTGGATAATATTACACACCATATGTGTCAGGCTGCAGAGCTCAGAAACAATGAGGTAAACAGGAACACACTTGGGACCACCACACGTTTCTCTCTGTGGTTTTCTGATCCAAAGAATATTTAATTGAATGTTTAGGTCCTTTCCCTAATTTGTTGATATGAGAACAAATGTTGACAAAGAGAATTCTCTTTTTTAAAGGGGGAAGTTTGCTAACATTTATACATCCTGTCAATTTTATCTGTACATGTTTGTAGCTCTGTGACTTGGAAAATTAAAGACTCTCTCTATTTCAACTATGCAGCCTAAGTTATTTTAATTTTCTTGAGGATCATGTCATTACGAATTCTCCAAACCTTTTTTTTTTTTTTTTTTTCTGAGACAGTCTTCCTCTGTCACCTAGGCTGGAGTGCAGTGGCGTGATCTTGGCTCACTGCAGACTCTGTCTCCTGAGTTGAAGCCATTCTCCTGCCTCAGCCTCCTGAGTAACTGGGATTACAGGCTCCTGCCACCACACCTGGCTAATTTTTGTATTTTTACTAGAGACAGGGTTTCACCATGTTGGCCAGGCTAATCACAAACTCCTGGCCTCAGGTGATCTGGCTGCCTCGGCCTCTCAAAGTGCTGGGATTAGTGCATGAGCCACTGTGCCCAGCCTGCATTCTCCAGATCTTTTAAGGACAGTCCCAAAGCACCAGTGACTCTGTTGGGTTGTAAAATGAGAAAATAATACAAATTTCATTTTCTATTTTCTTTCTTTCCTCCCTCCCTCCCTCCCTTCCTTCTTGTCCGCCTTCCTCCCTGTCTTGCTCTCATTCTCTCTATTTTTGGGTAAGATCCAGTTCCAAAACTACTTTAGGTCAAATATGTCTTTACACTCTCAGAAGTTCTCCGGGGAATAAAGGATGTCTTTCTCTGAGACATGTAACATCTTCCAAACCAGTATAAGACATCCCCGCCGTGGGTGCTGTGGCGTCTCCCAGGCCTGTTGCACCTCTCGCCTCATGCCATCTTGCATCCTCTCTGTGAGAGGGGTAAGGGACAGACAGTCTTATGGGAATCCACTTTATGGAAGAGGGAAGCAAGTTTCAGAGAGGTCCAGCAGTTTTCTAAAGCTTCCCAGCCCACTGTTAGACTCCTGCTGTTTTCATTTGGATTCCTCCAGAAGCCCACTCTGAGACAAAGATTCTGATGAAAATTATTTATTTGGGAAGTGATACCAGGAAACACTGGTAGGGGAGTGAGGAAGGGGAGAAAGCTGGTAAAAAAAAAAAAAATGGGTTATCAAGCTAGTTACTGCTATGGGAAATGAGTTTAGCTCTCTGGGGACTCTGGGGACTGTGAAGAACAACCAGGGCTGGGCTCCTCAGCTCCTATTGTCACCGCCTGAAGCTGCTTCCAGGGGTGTGAACACTGCAACACCTCCATGATTCACTGTGCACACAGGCCAACTGTGGCCTCAAGGCTAGAAAAAGACCTCAGTGAAAGGAGCATCTCGAAGGGCTTTTTGCAGAGCAAGGATATTGATGGGACATTGACAGCATCTGCTGCACCTGACTTCCAGATTCCTCATCTGGTTTTGTTCTGCTTTCTCATATCCTTTGGTGTGCAATCCAGATGTTGGAGGCACAGGGCAGGAGAGAGGAGGGGTGGAGATCACAGGGAGGGAGTGAGCTTTGGCAAATTTTCTTAGTATCATACATAATGCTTAGGAAGAGAGATCTGCATCACAGCATGTCTCAAAAATAATTTGAATTTGACAAATGAATTGACAAATGAATACATTCACCTCATTTTATGATACCTATGCTTGTGGACAGGACCAGTGGTGTGGCTTGTGGATTTCCTTCCATATTGCTAGTTAACTTTCCATGTACGGATATACATAGTTAAACTCATAAATGTTAGCATTAGAAGGGAACTCAAAAAATTGCCTGGTACTGCAATAAGACAAGAATTTCCCTTATTTTGCAAATGACCCTGTGGGCTAGAAAAGTGACCTGCTCAAGAACTCATTGCATATAAACCACCTCAACCTCTTATGTCCATATGTCCACCCCTCCTGGGTTCTGGAGATAGACCCAACAGGAATTCCCAGCCAAATGCTCACTCTCTCCATGGCTTTGCCTTCTTTCCTGCATCTTCAGTTCTATTATCAGCTCCCTTCCCTTGCTTCTGAACCCTGACTTGATTGGCCTGGAGCTCACCAATTAAGGATTGCAAGCTAAAAGTTCCTTCCAGCCAGTGGTGTAATGTAAAGGTCTAACAACTGGCTCTCCCGAGGTGGAGATAAAAGAGAGCCCTGATTTTTGGCATTTACTGATTTCCATGGTAAATACTCCAACCATGGCTGATTTTGAGCCCCTGACAGAATGTCACTAAGCAGAGTTGAGATGTGTACACTTGGCACCTGTGCAAACCTGCTCCAATGTACCACCGCCCCCAGTCCCGCAAAACTCCAGAACCCCAAAGCTCATGGGGTCTAGGAGCTCAAATGCCCACCAAACTGAGATGCCTCCTAGCCGCAAACACCTACAGTTCCTGAGCTTTCTATCACCCAGATCTCCTTCCTTGCAGCTTCACCATTCCCAATCCCTCTCCCCTCCAGCACTTCCAGATGGGGGCTTGGTCTTTTCAACGCATCCACTGACGGCAGCTGCCCCTGGGGAGGGGGAAGAGGTGAGGAGACTTCTATCTCCCTCCTACCATGTGGCGATCAGTGGATCTGCCTGTCAGCTTTGTCTCCTCCAGCCCATTTGTTGTCTGCTGAGGCACGTAGACCCCCCCAAATCTTCCTGCAAGGTATGTCTTTGTTCACTGGAATAGCACTGAAATGTGGTGGACGTGATGCTGACTCTGCTCCTACTTTCTATTTAACTCTATGGGCTCCTTGCCTTTACAGCCAGGCCCAGGCCCAGAACACCTCCTCAGGGAAGTCTTCTGTGACTTCCCCAGGGTTTGTTGTTGCTGTCACAGACTCACGTTCCTTTCCACCAGAGCCTCTTCTTTATTCGTTAATGTAATGATTTAATTGACTGTCTCCTGCACTAAGCTCTGGGAGAGAAGAGTCTATCCATTTGGGCTCACCGGGGTGTCACCAGGCCCTAGCACATATAGTAGGCATTCAATAATCTTTGTGTCATGAATAAAAGAACTGAACTGGGGTGTTACGGCTCTCAAGCAACCATTTTTCTCAAGCCTGCCTGAATATTAGAATAGTCAGGGATGCTTTTTTTTTTTTTTTTTTTTTTTTTAAGACAGAGTCTCCCTCCGTCACCCAGGCTGGAGTGCCGTGGTGTGGTCTCAGCTCACTGTAACCTCTGCCTCCTGGGTGCAAGCGATTCTCCTGTCTCAGCTTCCTGAGCAGCTGGGAATACAGGTGTGCACCAACATGCCTGGTTAATTTTTGTGTTTTTAGTAGAGACAGGATTTTGCCATGTTGGCCAGGCTGGTCTCAAACTCCTGGCCTCAAGTGATCTGCCTACCTTGGCCTCCCAAAGTGCTGGGATTACAGGTGTGAGCCACCATACCCAACTGGGTGCATAAAAAAAACAAAACAAAAAAAATGCTGGTCTGGGGCAGGTCTCTAGCATGTGTAGTTTGTAAAAGCTCCCGAGGTGATTCTGATGTGCATTAGGGGTGAGATCACTGCTCTTGAGGAAGGGCTTTGGGGAATGTTTAGAGAGTGGTTTTCCTACTCGACTTCCATGTCAAGACCACACTGTATCACAGAATCTTTGAAGTTGGACCCATGCATAAGTATTTTAAAAACATTCTAGGTAGCTTTAATATGCAAAGTTGAGAACCACTGCAAAACGTCTTATTTCTCTTAAGCTTTCCCTCTTTCTCTCTCACGTTGGGTAGATTAGATGACTGTTCAGAAATATTTGCCCCTTTCCCCTCCCCCATAGCTGCCCTGCCATTTGGCTTTGGGTGTGCCTGTGGAATTTGGGTGGCTTTGTGGCTTTGGCTAATGGACTATTAGTGGACCCAACTCAGTCAAGGACCTTGGAAAGTACTTGTGGGGTTGGGCTCTCTCTCCCCTTGTGCTTCTGCCAATGCCATGAAAGGAACACGTCCAGTCAGCCAGTGGGTCCAGGAGGATGAGAGACACCAGGATCAGAGGCGCCCAGTCCAGATCAGCCAAGACCAAGCCAGCCCTGTAAACATGCAGGTACACGGGTGATGATAAATGACTGCTATTTAATGCCACTTAGGTTTTGGTTCATTACACAGCAATAGCAAATGGAAACATCAACTTTTCCATGATAGTTTAAATATTCACCTGGACTAAGTAGGTGGTCAGTTCACTTTTGCAGAGCTTTTAAAATATTAATTTCTTCACTGTTTCTCCAAGAAAATAAAGATTACAAGAAGAGAGAATTTCAACTAGTTTACCTCCAACTCACACTTTTTTGTGCATCCCATAAGTCATGTTGGATAACCCTCTCCAGTTGAGTTCACCAGTTGGGGGACTATGTGAACTTGGGCAAAGAGGATCGCAGGATTACAGAACTGGCACTATCTAAGTGAGATGTCATTGTTATCACACTGGTACCTTTTTTATTTAATGATTGTTAAAATTGTTATTACTTATTCATTTCTAATTGTTTTAGAGATAGGGCCTTGCTATGTTGCCCAGGCTGGCCTCGAACTTCTGGCCTCAAGCAATCCTCCTGCATCAGCCTCCCATGTAGGTGGGATTGCAGTTACAGGTCACCATGCCCAGCCACACTGGTACTTTACATAGTCATAGCTCTATAATGGCATCAATATGACCCCAATGTGTTTAAACAATAAGGCTCCTCTTCCTTGTATGAGCACCAATCACTCATATATTTGTGTTTTACCCTCATCCCAAATTAAAGGGCATGGTTAATCAGGACCTTCATTAATTTTGCTGGAGTATATTTATCTGTAGATTGTTGACAAAATGATTTAACTTTCACTTTATTGTGTCAGATACTATTGACAATTCCTTCTCCCCAAATGCGAGTAGAATGAAATAAAGACTCCAAGTCACATACAAACACTTTTATATTTTACCTCCCTCGTGAACTCGATGTACAAAGTCCTTTCCACCCAGACTGAGGGAGGGTGTCTGATGAGGACCTGGGTTGGGTCTTTGCAGCTGTCATTTGGCTTGATGTAGCATCTCTCCTGGACAAACTGGATAGCTGTATCTCAGCTCCCAAATGGGCTAATCGCAACTTGGTGCCCAGAGAGGGGTGCAAGGGTAGGCTCTGGGGTGGGGTTCTATGAACTTCCTGAGCTTGAAGGCAAAAACGCGTGTATGAGTATGCAGTCACACATACATGTATGTACTATTCTGGGAAGAAGGTTCATAGTTTTCATGAGAGCCTCAAAGAGATCAGTGACCTCCTAATCACCACTCCTGTGGAAAGTGCAACGCAAAGGGGACTCCTACCCTCTAAGCACTATGACACTTCCACTCCTGTAAGTCCGGAGGCTCTGAAGATGAGGCATAACACCAGCAACGACATTCACTGAGCACTGACTGTGCTAGGCATGTGAGCTGATCGATGTGCATCACCTCTGTAGGAATGCCGTTTTATAGATGGACACATGTTTGGAAACCAGGACCATCCGACCCCCAGCTCAAGTTCTTAACCATTATGCATACAGCCTCTTTGTTAGTGTGTTTTCATGCTGTGGATAGAGACACGCCCAGACTGGGTACTTTATAAAGAAAAAGAGGTTCAGTGGATTCACAGTTCCACATGGCTGCGGAGGCCTCACAATCATGGCGGAAGGCTAAAAAGGCACCTCTTCCATGGTGGCAGCAAGAGAGAAAATGGGAGCCAAGCAAAAGGGGAAACCCCTTCCAAAACCATCAGATCTCGTGAGACTTATTCACTACCACGAGAACAGTATGGGGGAACCGCCCCCATGATTCAATTGTCTCCCACCGGCTCCCTCCCACAGCACGTGGGAATCATGAGAGCTACACTTCGGGATGAGATTTGGGTGGGCATACAGCCAAGCCATATTAGCCTCCAACACAAGAGCCCCAGCACAATACTGACCCCCAAAGAGATCATACACCAATTGAAATGTGACAACAGCTTGCAATCTAAATACCAGTCTGCCATATTCAATTGCACTCCCCCAAATTAAAGGGGGGGAAATGTAACAAAAGGACATGACAGATCCAAAGTTGTCTGTTCTGAGGACACCAGTGCCAGGTCTATTTATGAACCTAGAGTTTGGGATAAATATCTCCCATTGTGGAACTCACGTGTCAAAACCATGCTTGGGCTCAGCAATTAGGTGCAATATCTTTTTTTTGGTGCTAAGAATTTTACAACTCCCTCACAGATGATTTTTAATAACTGTGGTGAGGGCTGGGCGCCATGGCTCACGCCTGTAATCCCAGGACTTTGGGAGGCGGAGGCGGGTAGATCACGAGGTCAGGAGATCGAGACCATTCAGGCTAACACGGTGAAACCCTGTCTCTATTAAAAATACAAAAAATTAGCTGGGCGTGGTGGCGGGCGCCTGTAGTCCCAGCTACTAGGGAGGCTGAGGCAGGAGAATGGCGTGAACCCAGGAGGCAGAGCTTGCAGTGAGCCAAGATTGTGCCACTGCACTCCAGCCTGGGCGACAGAGCAAGACTCCGTCTCAAATAAATAAATAAATAAATAAATAAATAAATAAATAAATAAATAAACAAATAAATAAATAAAAACCATGGTGAGCACAGGCTTCCTATGAATCTACTGTGTATCTAATGATAAGTTTAGGATGGGAGGAAAGAGACTTTGGTGATGCACTCCACACTCCACTGCAAAAAATCCTGCTCTGTAGGGAAATATCCACCACCATGCAGCCACCTCTCTTCCTGGAAGAGGCCATCTGAACTGCTCCTGTCTGCTCTGGGAGGAAGTGAGTCTCAGGTCACCACCTGCCACCTGCCTGGGTCCCACCCCAGCTTCCAGCCTTTTAATTGGCTACCTCTTCCTCTCCTTTTCCTGCATCTCCAATGTTTTCTCTCTTCCTTTCTTGATGTCCCCTTTCTGATTTCTCTCTTGGCTCGAGTCCAGTTTCCACTTGTTCTGATGAGTTGAGAACTCCAAGCAGAACCCAGACCTTTGCCAAGCAAACCGCCTATCCTCGAACTTCCGGTGGATTCTGTCCCCCTGTTTTATTTTGTACTCCTCTGGCTGCAGCAGGCACTCATTTCAAAGTCGTTTTTGGAAAGAAGTAAGTATCAATGCATTCTGTAAATAAATAAAAGCAGCCCCCACAGGAGCCCAGGGCTCCAGGTTCTGGGCTGTCCTTCTGCCTCTGTGGAGGCCTCTGCTCATGCTGTTGGTTTTCTTGGGTCTTGTCAACACCCAAGCCCTGCAGAACGTTTCCCATTTTTCCCACTTCTAGCAACCAGAAAACACCTCTGAGAAGGTCTTTGGGAATCTGGGGTATGGAGTGGGGTATAAAGCGCTTTCTGAGAATGCCTCTTAAGCTCTGACCTCAAGAAACCAAATTTGGTTCATTCACAAATTCATTCATTCATAATTCTTAAATCACTGAATTCGTAAATTCTATCATTCAACAAATATTTATTGAGCACCTACTATATGCCAAATCTATAGCAGGCACCAGAGTAAGAGGTTCCAAGGGGGCAATCTCTGCCTCAGAGTACTCCCGGTCTGGTTGTTTGGTTGGGGCGGTGCCTCCTCCCTGAGGCTGACACCCCCTGAGCTGGGTGAAAAGTGTATGTCTTAGTGACACACAGAGCTGGCTCCATTGCTTGGCTCTGAGGCTTATTCATTGAGTTAACTTGGGTGAGTCACTTCATCTCTCTGAACCCCAGCTTCTCATCTGTGAAGTGAGAGGCTTAGAACCTACCTTGGAGACAAATGGATCCCATGTGTGCAAGGCTCTTGTCCCACAGAGTGGGTGACTGAGGCTCACCATGTCCCACGAACCTCTCCTCCCCAGGGTCCGTTTTCATAGCTTCCATGCCCACTGCCTTCGCAAACCTCCCCTTCCTCCACCTCTGCTTTTCTTGACACAGCCATGGAGGGGCATTCTTTCTTTCCACACACCTGGCACGGTCTTGGAGGTACATTTGGATAGAACCTCAAGTGCCTTCCTACCCTTTTGTCCTGAGAAGGAAAACTGTAAAGGCCGGCAAAGGCAGGAAGGAAGAAGTCCTGCAATGACTGGATTCTTTTAGTTTCTTCTTTCTTTCTTTCTTTCTTTCTTTCTTCTTTCTTCTTTCTTCCTCCTACCTTCCTTCCTTCCTCTCCTTCTTCTTCTTTTTCTTTCTTTCTTTCTCTCTTTCTGCCTTTCTTCTTTCTTTCTTTCTTTCTTCTTTCTTTCTTTCTTTCTTCTTTTCTCTCTTTTTCTTTTATTTTCCACCCCTCTTTCTTTCTTCCTACCCTACTCTTTCCAACAACTTTGGTGTTCAGTGACTCAGTCCTAGGCTCTCGGGACACAAGGGGTCCCATCCTCCTGGGGGGTGGGCAGGGAGTGGTCTCGTGGCTCGTCCCCTCCCTGGCTGGAGTGTTGGCCCCACACAACTCCACAGCAAAGCAGGCCACATACATTTGCTGCAGAGTAAGGGGGATTCTCCTTGTTCCTCTCTGACCTGCCAGAGGGGCCTGTTTTTCTGAGCCTCTACAAAGTCAACTCCTCATGAGTCCTCAAAGTGCTCTTTTCCTGTGACAATGACCAATGCTTACTATACAATGACTCTTCTTAAACTGAAGCCACTAATTTAGGTGCATGTGAACAACTTCTGCTCCCATCCCTAAGATTAAAAACCCCACTAACTATTGTAGCCACTCTGCCTGGGTTACAAGTATACATTTTCAGTTTCCATTACAACCCTAGTTCTTCTTCCCTCCCTCCTCGCCCTCTCTCCTCATTCCCAGCCTCTTTCCAAATCCTCCCTGTTCCTCTTAGGCAGTGGCTTCCCAAATGCTTTCCAGAGGCCAGGTTGAAGGCCAAGAGAAAAGCAGATAATTAATTACAAAACCTAAATACCAACGCCTCTGCTGTCATGCAAGGGCCCCCGGGGTTAGAATGCCTGGGGGCTGCCTGATGCTCTGTGGTTCTGGGAGCGAGTTGGGTGAGAAGCCCCGCACTGTGGCTGTGGTTTGCTGCGCTCTCTGCTGTTGCTTTCTTCTGCGGGTGTGCAGCTTCCCAGCGCTGGCAATACGTCCTGCATTTCTGCCAGTGCTTACATGTATAGTGGTGACTTCCACGCTTGTTCTCATTAAGAAAGGAAGCACTGCTCTCGTAGAGACTAACTTAGGGAACAGGACAGTGCATTGATTGAATGAGACTGAATATGGGAGACAGAGGAGTATCTGGGCTCAGCCTCCCTTTCCTCCCAAGAAGTCAGAGTGCACTTCAGATCTCCAAATGCGAGGTCCCACCGAGGTCAGGGTCGATGTCCTGCTTATGCTTAAAAGGTGTTTTGCTGTCTTCTGCAAGATACCCAAGAGCATATCCACTAACAATTTCCATGTGGATTTCTGACTCTGCCAGCCTGCAACTTCTAAATAATATGGCAGCTACAGAGCCTCACTGTTAAATATGGCAGCTACAGAACCGAAGCCCTGCCCCTGTTCTGTGTGGTGTGGTGAAGCCTCCGAACTACTCCTCAGAATAACATTTTTAAATGCATAAAATAAAATACTCATTAATAAAACGAAACCAATTATATGGAAATATAGTGCTGAAAATATTTTACAGAAACAGATCTGTGGTGCAGAATTATGCAGTTATTTGAAAGCACATTAAATAGCAAGATTGAGTGGCAAGTCTAACAGATAAAGTAATGAGTGTAAACAGTATTTCAGGAGGTCTCCAACAATTGTAACACAACTTGAAAATGTCAGCAATTTGGACTGGTGAGGAAGGTGTGGGAACTGCAAATACCACGGCGGTTTGTGCCTTACATTCGTAATCCAGTTCAAATGTTCAGTTAGTGGGTAATGCAAATAAGGACGTAATTTCTCCCTGTGTAAGTTCAGGGACCCCATTTTCAGCAAAGCTTGCTGAAGAGGAAGGCATTAGCTTACTGGGAGTCATGGTCCCAACGCCAGAGTCACAAAAGCTGACTTTCGTTTTTTCCTTTTTTTTTTTTTTGAGACGGAGTTTTGCTCCTCTTGCCCAGGCTGGAGTGCAATGGCGAGACCTCGGTTCACTGCAACCTCCACCTCCCGGGTTCAAGGGATTCTCCTGCCTCAGCCTCCCGAGTAGCTGGGATTACAGGCGTGCGCCACCATGCCTGGCTAATTTTTTGTATTTTTAGTAGAGATGGGATTTCACCATATTGGACAGGCTGTTCTCAAACTCCTGACCTCAGGTGATCCATCCACCTCGGCCTCCCATAGTGCTGGGATTACAAGTGTCAGCCACTGCTCCCAGCCAAGCTGGCTTTCTTTTATTTAATTTTATTTTTTGAGACAGGGTCTTACTATGTCACCCAGGCTGGAGTGCAGTGGTACAAACACGGCTCACTGTGGCCTCTACCATCTGGGCTCAAGCCATCTCCCACCTCAGCCTCCTGAGAAACTGGGACAACAGGTGCACACCACCACACCTGAGTTATTATTATTATTATTTGTAGAGACGGGGTTTCACTATGTTGCTTAGGCTGGTCAAGAACTTCTGGGTTTAAGCAATCCTCCCACCTCAGCCTTCCAAATTGTTGGGATTATATGCATGAGCCATTACACTCAGCCTTAAAATACTAGTCTTAAATTCCATTCCCACCACTGGCTGCTACATGAGTCTGGGAAAGTAATAGCCTCTCTGGGTCTCAGTTTACCTGTTAGTAAAATGGAGACAGGAATAGCGACTACCTAATAGGGTTGCTGGGAGGCATGAATGTGTGGCAAAGCCCTCTGTAAGCAGTAGAACCTCTCTGTGAATGTTCTTTTTTTTTTTTTTTTTTTTTTTTTTTTGAGACGGAGTCTCCCTCTGTCGCCCAGGCTGGAGTGCAGTGGCCGGATCTCAGCTCACTGCAAGCTCCACCTCCCGGGTTCACGCCATTCTCCTGCCTCTGCCTCCCAAGTAGCTGGGACCACAGGCGCCGCTACCTCGCCTGGCTAGTTTTTTGTATTTTTTAGTAGAGACGGGGTTTCACCGTGTTAGCCAGGATGGTCTCGATCTCCTGACCTCGTGATCTGCCCACCTCGGCCTCCCAAAGTGCTGGGATTACAGGCTTGAGCCACCGCGCCCGGCCGTGTTCTTTTAATTGCAAAGTAGAGTTTGAGCCTTTTGTGTTGAGAAAGGCTAAAAATTGAATCAACACTTTTAAGTGCATTGCTTCCATATTTTCTGCCAAAGAGTTTTGAGCTCTGATGTTTTCCTTCCTTCCACCCCAAACCTATCATTTATGTACACAATGCATTCCTAGGAAGCCAGCCCTCACCACAATTTTTAAAAAACACCCACGAGGGAGTTGTAAAATTCTTGGCACTGAAAAAAAAGATATTGCCCTTAATTGCTGGGCTCAGGCATGGTTTTGACAGTTAGAATACCTGGTTCAACATTGCTGCTAGCCAAAAGTCACCCGTTAAACATGTTTTCTTAAACAGTGACTGATAAGTTGTTATCTTCCAGCTTCTCCTGCTAATTAGACATCATGAGTCAAAGTTAATTTGGTGGAAAACATTTCTCAACTTAATGACATTTATGGGCAATTAGGCACGTTGTGGAAGAGAACACACATTTACATTTCAGCCTATTTCCAGGCCTTAACAAGAATCTCCTCTTTCCCGGTAGGAGTTTCTCATTCTCTAAGGAATATGTTCGATACAGACACCACGGGCCTCCTTGTTATGCTAGAAACCAGCAATTGTTTGCACGAAACAAGCTACCACACAGTAATGAGGTGCAGACGGAGATAAAATTAGGCTCAGTGAAGGCTTTTGTGTTGTTTAGACCTGTGTCTCCAGGCAAGAAGTCCTGGGCTGTGTGCACAGTAAAAATCACAGCCAGACTCACAGCATCGATAAATGTGTGCCAATCACATAGTTCTCAGCCTGTTGTCAGAAATGGTTGCTATTTTTAAAAGTCAAAAAACAGCTAGCCGTCTAAAAGACAGCATTCTTAACTTATAAGGTAATGCATCTTTGCTGTTGGGCATCTTTCGTAGGTCAGCAAAACCTTTCTGATATGTGATTTTGTCATAATGAATCGGCACAGCCCCTCGCCTGCACCACCACATGGAAATCCAGCTGCAGGTGCAGCAGAGCAGCAAGGGACGCCCTGTGTGCTTCAGCCCAGCTCAGCTCCTTGGAAACGAACCATCCACCTGCTCCTGACTTTAACCAGTCTCCAATTCTTTACTCTCACCTGACTTCTGTTTTCTCACCATGCTTTAATGAGCATGATCTTTCTAGATTTATTCTTTTGGAAGAGGAGAGTGTGTATTTATGTATTCTGTGTGGTACCTCACACACAGAGATAATAAATGGTGGTGAATCGACCCTCCACCTCGCTGCCATGATGGTTTCTGGGCATAGAGAATTGGGGGTGAAGTAGAATGTTTTATTCCAGAAATTCTAAAGCAATTCAGTGGCCTAAGGTGCTGAATCAGGACTTCTTACAATGAGCCGAATGCCCAACTGGAGCTTGGATGCCAGGAATTCAGTTTTGTAAAACCAGCATGAAAAGCCATGTCTGGATGTCTCCAGATTTGTGAAATTCTCATATACTGCTTAAATATTTTAAAAATCTATTTTTACACATTTGCATTACACTTAAAAAAATTTATCTTTTTCTGTGTGGTTCAATGGTAGAAGAAAATTTTACATAACAAATAATAAGTTTGGAGAATATTCTAAAAGTGTTATGAACAAGTTTCCTAAGGTAAAACAAACAAAATGAAACTGCCTAAATATTTTAACAATCATTTCTTATATGCAAATATTATAAATAATATATGTAAATTTATAAATAATATATGTAAATATACTATGAATAATACACACATATTGAAATAAGATGAATATAAAAAATAAAATAATGGATGAGATAAAAGCTCCTAAAATCAGCGAAATAAATCATTTTTTTTTTGGAGACAAGAGTCTCGCTCTGTCACCCAGGCTGGAGTGCAGTGGCATGATCTTGGCTCACTGCAACCTCCGCTTCCTGAATTCAAGTGATTCTCCTGCCTCAGACTCCTGAGTAGCTGGAACTACAGGTGCCTGCCACTACACCTGGCTAATTTTTTGTATTTTTAGTAGAGACAGGATTTCACCACGTTAGCCAGGATGGTCTCAATCTCCCGACCTCGTGATCCGCCCACCTCGGCCTCCCAAAGTGCTGGGATTACAGGCGTGAGCCACCCCGCGCGTGGCCATAATGCTCTGTTTTAATAAAACTTCCCAGGAGACAAATATGATTTTTCTGATTGCTTGAATAGCAATGGAGAAGATTACACTGAAATTAGACCCATGTCCCCCAAAACCAATGCAATGATGGGATTGGCCCCATCTCAAAGGAAAAGTCCACCTAGAAGACCCAGAGCAGGCTGGGGACTTGTTCTCAGCGACCTGGAGACCAGGTGTTGGTGGGCAGCTGTGACACTGAGGAGTGAGAAGTGGTGGGCTTGGACATTAACTGACCACTGGGGTGACCCCTGGGGTAACTGCACGTGACTACCAGAAAAATGATGTTTTGGGTGGTCCTCTAGACTACAGGTACTCACTTAACACCTTGCTGGCTGTGTGGTTTGGGGCAAATTACTAATCCTTTCTGTGTCCCCTCTGTCTCTGCATCCATCAAATAAATACAATAATTGTACCCAGGTAGTATGTTATGAAGATCAAGTGAGCTTATCTATGTAAACTTCTTGCAGCAGTGCTTGGCATATTATAGGCAGCAGACGCTACAATAACAGTGATGGCTAACCCTTCCAACAGCATAGTCTGCTGATACTGGCTGTGCTACGAACACCTAACAGGGAAACAAGAAGATCTGGCTTCGAGTCCTGGCTTTCCACTGATGTTCAGCAAAAGCCTTTAGCTGCCTTGAGCCTCATCCTCCTGCCATGAGAATGGAGCTAATGATACCTGCCTTACAAAATTGTTGTAAGATTCAACCAGACCTGCATCCTGTGAGCTGTGGCGCACTCTCTGTGGGTGGCATTGGAGCAGGTGGACAAGAGGGAAGCGTGGCTTTGACTTGGGCTTTGCCTTTGACTGGGGAGCTGACTGCAGCCTCCATCTGGGTATGGCCTCTGGACCACATGCCATTCTCCTGCCTTTCCCACCCCTCTCCCCTGTGACAATATGCTAACTGGTGTCCTTCTCTACAGGATCCCGCTTCCTGCCAGGTGACAGCAAGATAATCCAGCCACACACTCCTTGCTAATGGGGATTAGAGTGCTAATGGATTCTCCCTCTAGGTTAACATATGCACTTTTACAGAGGGGCCTTCTGGAGATGATGCTGATGCCAGAGAAATGACTCTAATGGGCCAAGTTTGGACGCAGTGGGAAGGACCCTTGCAATGGGCCGTCACATGCTATCAGCTGACCCCATTTGCCTCTACATAAAAAGCCTGCCAAACTCTTCTGATGAAGCTGCCCCTTCACTCCATTCTCCATCATATGAATGAATAAAACTTTTCTTGGAGGAGAAACAATATGTCTCTTAGTCCATTAATCAGTTAATCTGTTATTTACCGACCACTTTGTAAAACCATAATGATAATCGTCATTTATTAAGCACCTACTACACACCAAACTTTGTACTTAGCGTTTTATGTATTTCACTTCATCTGCTTTTCACAACCGTCACCTCCCCCTGTCACCTGCCCACCTTGCAGATGAGAAGACAAGCTTTTTGATTTTTAAAAAATTATGATAAAACATATGTAACATAAAATTTACCATTTATTTTTTATTTTTATTTTTTTTATTTGAGACCGAGTCTCACTCTGTCTCCCAGGCTGGAGTGCAGTGGCACAATCTCGGCTCACTGCAACCTCTGACTCCTTAGTTCAAGTGATTCTCCTGCATCAGCCTCCCGAGTAGCTGGGATTATAGGTGCACACCACCTCGCCCAGCTAATTTTTGTATTTTTAGTAGAGACAGGGTTTCACCATGTTGGCCAGGATGGTCTCCATCTCCTGACCTTGTGATCCACCCGCCTCGGCCTCCCAAAGTGCTGGGATTACAGGTGTGAGTCACCACTCACTGCAACTTCCACCTCCAAGGTTAAAACAACTCTCGTACCTCAGCCTCCCGTGTAGCTGGGACTACAGGCGTGAGCCACCCCACCTGGCTAATTTTTGTATTTTTACTAGACACAGGGTTTCACCATGTTGACCAGGGTGGTCTCAAACTCCTGACCTCAGGTAATCAGCACCCAGCCTACATTTTGTTTTGATAGTTGGGTTACTGCCACCTTTTTGGCTATTGTGAATAGTGCTGCTATGAACATGGGTGTGCAAATATCTCTTCAAATCCTTGCTTTCCATTCTTTTGGGTATTTACCCAGAAGTGAAATTGTTGAATTATATGGTATTCTCATTTTCAATTATTTAAGAAACTGCCATACTGCTTTCCCTAGCAGCTAAACCATTTTATATTCTCACCTATGGTGCCCAGGGGTTCCAGTTTCTCCCTATCCTCACCAACACTTGTTATTTTCTGGTTATTTTGTTTCTTATTGTAGCCCTTCTAATGAGTATGGAGGAGACGAGCTTCTGATTGGATGCTAAGGGGCTGTAAAGCAGTCGAGCTTCTGATTGGATGCTAAGGGGCTGTAAAGCAGTCGAGATTCTGATTGGATGCTAAGGGGCTGTAAAGCAGTCGTGTCCTCGCCCCCTTGTGAAATAGTTACAGAGTCTGCTACACTATTACTTTGATGCAGAGAACAGTAAGTCACAGCATATAAGCAAGGGTTAGATGGAGCATCCAGAGGACAATGGCAGGGAACAAGAGAGAAGTCCTGAGAGAGATCGTGGGACCAGACCAGGCTTTGTGGAAAGCATGGGGCTGAACTGTGCCCCAAGGGTACAGAGAAAGTAGGAAGTGTGTTCCAGGAGAGGGGGCAACCGGAACAATAGTGTGCAGATGGAAACTGGTGCAGCTACTAAACTGAGAGGGACAAAAAGAACAACAGGAGTGACAGGGATACGAGGCAAGACAAGCCTATTTCACCTGGACTTTCCTGCTGAACTCCAGACCTTATGAAGGCTCTGTTAACAGCTGGGACATCTAGTCGTGCAATCCATGGTGAGGAAGGAGAATCCAGGCACTCTTTTAGCCCAGGAGTGAATTTGAGCAAAGCCAGAGGAGAGTCATCTTGGCAGTGTGATATTCCCAGGGAGTAGGACTAGGAGGATGTGGCGTGGCAGGGGCTGCGAGAGTGCCTGTGCAGGCTGTGGGGGTGCCACAGTGGCAATGTCTACACACTGAAGGACAGGTCCAGTAACCAATACGGGGTGTCTGTAGAGTCTGAATGCATAGAAAACACTACTCTGATGATTATTTTACAGACTAGAGATGGCTTTCATGATATTATATATATTTAACTGTTTCTGGACCTTATGAACATCATGTATATTAAGGCCGATGAGGGAACCGGGTTTCTCATCGATGAAGAAGGGAGTTACACATGTGGAAAGGAAAAGTCCTAGAATAAGCCCTTTGGTGTTGAACTGGAATTGGAAGTGTCAGTGTAAAGTCGTATATAAATGCAGCCTAGCTCCTAACTGTTCACTGGGAGGGCCTGGGAACAGTGCCGCCCAGGAGCAGACAATACATTCAGTGCTTAGTTCCTAAAGTCCCCACTTAAAGGAACCCAAACTCCTTGGAGAAATGGCCAATTCCAAGGCTGGGTGAGGAGTCAGGGAAAGTACAAGATGAAGCTAGAACGTTTTGTGCCAGGAAGTAAAGAAGGGCTCAAAGAATTATAGGCACATGTCCAGAGAACCCAGAAGCCAGAGTGAAGGAACTCCTACCAGCCAGACCTGGCACAATTGGGGCATAAAAATGAATAACGACAGGAGCAGAATATCACCTGATAAGTAAAATAAGTATGTTTTAGTTCCTACCAATATAAACAAACAGATGAATGCATAAGTGGAAAAAGTAAAAGCTTGTTCTTACAGCAGAATTCCAACTAATATGGCAGGGCACAGTGGCTCACAAATGAATCCCAACACTTTGGGGAGCTCAGGTGGAAGGGTTGCCTGACCCCAGGAGTTTGAGATCACGCTGAGCAACATAGTGAGACCCCATCTCTACAAAAAAGTTACTAATTCCAACTAATTAATATAGGGAAAGTGATGGAATTAGAAAATCATTCATTGGCAACCATCGTAATCATCCAACCGAGAAACACTCATGGATGTTAAAAACAGTGAGTGAAGTCTGATAAGGAATGGGATATTTGCAAAGGCTCAAGTACCTCCCCACAAAGTCCTTGTACATTACAAAGGGGGAAAAAAGTAACTTTACAGTGGAGACACATGGAAAACATCCCCTTCAGTTTTTCATTTACATGTAAGTCACCAGGACTGGGGTAAATTAAAATTGTGTGCCACTTGGCCAGATACAAGATGAGCCCAGCATCACTTCTGTGGTGATGTTTCTACCAAAGACATCCCTGACCCTCATAATAAGGCATCACCTGAAAAACCTACACTAAAGGAACATCTACGAAATAATTGACCTATAATTGTCAAAAGTGTCAAGGTCATAAGAGACAGAAACTGTTCTAGATTGAAGGAGACTAAAGAGATGGGACAACTCTGTGTGATGAGCAATCCTGGATTGGGCCCCTTGCTTATAAAAGTTTAGCATGATTGAAACAACTAGAGAAGTGTGGATGGCATTTGAGAATAAGATGATAGTACGTACCGATGTTAATTTCCTCCTTTTGATGGTTGTATTTAGATCATGAAAGTGGGTAACTTTCACAATCATAGGAGATACACACTAAAATATTTTTAGGGTGATGGGCATCATGTCAGCAACTTATTACTCTAGTGAATTAGGAGAAACAGGCCTTTGCATTATTCTTGCAGCATTTCAAAAAATTTTAAATTATTTAAAAATCAAAAGGGAGGCTGGGCATGGTGGCTCACACCTGTAATCCCAGCACTTTGGGAGGCCGAGATGGGCGGATCATGAGGTCAAGTGATCGAGACCATCCTGGCCAACATGGTGAACTCCTGTCTCTACTAAAAATACAAAATTAGCTGGGCATGGTGGGATGCACCTGTAGTCCCAGCTACTCAGGAGGCTGAGGCAGGAGAATCTCTTGAACCCGGGAGGCAGAGCTTGCAGTGAGCTGAGATCACGCCACTGCACTCCAGCCCAGGCAACAGAGTGAGACTTTATAATAATAATAATAATAATAATAATAATAATAATAATAAATTAAAAAGAAAAATAAAAAATAAAAAGGGAAAATATTTTGTAAAAGTCTACAAGTTAACATGTGACATCAGAATCTGGGCCCAACAATGGGTCAAGCAAAGGCACATCCCCTGGAGAATGTGAAGACCCTAAGTGCTCCAGGCTGGCACTGAAGGGCAGTCCTCCCTTGCTTTATTTCCAAGTGTCAAGCATGTTTTTATAACAAGGTAAAGTTGTCTCTTCTTCTCACATTACCTTTTATAACAGGGTAAAGTTGTCTCTTCTCAGATGGTGCTCCCTGAGAGTCTAGAGCTGAGGTTATGTCCATACCTACTGGGGTAGCAGGAACAAGTTGCCTAGAAAAGCCACTGAGAGATCTCTGTCTACCTGCAGCCTCTGTGCATGGTGAAGACTCGGTATGTCCCCCAAGGTTGAAGAAAAGGCAATGTGTGTGTTCTGTGGGGTGCAATGTGTCTTACTAGGCAATAGCAACACTGATGATAAACGATAGCTCCCACCGCACCCAGGACACTCGACCCACTGCTATGGGGATTCTACGTTTGTTTGGAGAAGCAGAGGTGCAGCTGGAAGAAGAGGAAGTGGGAGCATTATAAAGAGGGTTATAAAAGGTTTTTTGAGCAAGGCAGAGGAAATGAGACTTGATGGAGCAGGCACGGAAAGTCGTTGCTGATTCCTGAATAGGGTTCAATATATTGACAATGGCATTGAAAGGGATTAAGAAGCCTGACCCTGAGCAGTCTGCTAGGCTAACCCATATTTTCCAAGGGAGAGAAGGTGGGCCTTGTAAAATTCTCTTGATTAAACACATTGATTCAGAATGAATGAATTAATGCATTTTGATTGTTGTGAGAATTAAATGAATGAACACATGGAAAATCATAGCACACTGCTGAGAACAATACATGTTAGACACAAAAACACGTGGGGGCCCCCAGACTAGATCTGGGCATATGAGAAGCAACTTCCCAAACGTGCGGGAAAACCCTACCCAACTGAAAACCCAAGCATCTAAAGATATGGTCTTGGCTACTTTCTCCACCATCACTAGTGCTGTGGCCTCTTTATTTGCAATGGCACTTTCTCTCCAAGGAATTCCAAGGTTCTTACAAACTTTAAACTACCCAGGGGAGATGAATCCTCACCAGTAAGAAAGTAAAATAAAGTGCCTCAACCAAAATAAACTCCCTCCACCTCTCTGTCTCCCTCTGCGCCAACCCCCTCACCTAAAATAACCCAGGTCAACTCTGCTCGCCTGCTCTGTCGCCGCCCGTGCCAGCCTTGGCTTCGCTCCTGTCATCAGCTGAGCGAAGATGATTGCTAATGAACCCTGTGCACTCTCATCAGGAGGGTTTCTTTGGAGAAATCCAGAAAGGTGTTTGAAAAAGGCCAGTGCCTCTTTGTTATTTTAATGACCGCTCTGTGACTTCAACCACTTAGAATCCAAATCCATCCTCTTTACAGGGAACAGGATTCTCCCATCACAATGTCTGATCTTGAAGGCTTCTTGACGCTTTGAATCTGCTAAGATCATACACAATATTGGTGGCTATTGGTCTCTTGGGAGAAGCAGCTCCCCTGATGATAAAACTCTCACAGAGAGACCTGACTTCGCCAAGACCAAGTTCAAGACAGAGGCATGGCCGTGAGACTTGAGCTGGGATTGCAAGAGCTGCTCTCAACAGTGTGTTCAAAATTCTGTAACTGGAGATGATACAGATATGTCCATTTCCAGGTTGCCAGCGGTTATCTGAGAAGCCCCAGGACCCTCTAGGTTTGCAACCCTCTGGCCAGTAAGGGGCGCTGTTGATTGAGGGACTGTGGCTGGAAGATCTGAGGGGGAAAAGAAGTGACCAGCAGATGTGGTCTGTGTTCCTGGTTCCTTAGAGACTTCCCTCTTTGGGGGACGATCTGATTAGAGCTGGAAAACTCAAACAAGTGGCTTCAACCCCAGCAGCCTCACTCTGTTATGTACTCTCGGAACAGCAACCGATCCCCACGGCAGTCTTTTCTCCTTTGCCTACCCGGCCGCTCTCCCTCCCGGACAGTGCAGAGGGCTCCAGACCGCCACAAGAAGCATCACTGTGATTGGTCCAGGCTGTAAACGGTTGCGTGTTTGTCCCATTTTCCTTCACTATTTCGTGTTTATTTATCTCTGACAACGATCGTGGCTGCATCTGATCCTTTCTTGCGGCCACTGTCACTACTCCCCCATACTGAAATCTACCAGGCACTTGGTTTGATAGACCACAATAGTTAACAAAGGTCCTCAATTTTGTGTGTTGAGGGGGCAGGAGAGAGATTAAAAAAAAATAGAGAAAGAAAAGAATCTGAAGATATTCCGGTCCATATTTATCCTGTGTGTGATGGGACCTATATTTGTAATTGCATAATGTATACATATATATATATATCATATATCCTAAAAAAAACAAAAACAAACACAAAAACAAAACAAACAAACCTTTCCCAGGCCCCCTTTTGCTGGAGTTTTAAAGACAAAGTGCCTCTGTGCTAAGACAGGAGCTGGGAGGCACTGTGCCCAAAGGCCGGAGGTTCATTCCTGTGTTGAGCTCTCTCCCTGCAAGCAAGGTCTGTGTTCATGGGAGGGTACTTAGAGACACCCTCAAGAAAGGGCTATAGAAGTGCAAATTATTAATAGACATTATTCCAGTGATGCTCACTTAAAACCTCATTGGCAGCAGATGAAACAGTGGAGGCCTCTTGCCATTTGCTCGGGTTTCTCCTGCTGTTCTCCCTTGACTGAGGCCTGCAGCAAACATGAGATGTTTGAAAACTCAGCATATCTGCATTTTTCTGGTTTTTCTGGGTCAAGGGAGGGAACCCTGGTTTTAAGGGAAAGGTGCATTTTCTTGAGTTGGCGGTGAACAAGTTAAATGAATACTGTCCCCCCTTCTTTTTTTGAGATTATATTTAAAGATAAAAGTATCCCTATTAACATGCAGATTTGGATATCCATTTGCAAAGAACAGAGTTATTTCAGATGCTGTATGGGAATCCTTTTTGTGCTTGTATCTTTGGGGGTGGAAAGTCCAGCTGCCTCTTCTAAGATTGCCCATAACTCTTCAGATGTCAACAAATCATTGAAAGGTGTCAGAATGGGGGAAATGAAAGATAATTATTCCAGCCGTGGAGAGCTACTTTGAAAGTGAATAGAATCTGTCAGATCGTCTTTTGAAAACGGCAGTTGGCTGCTTGTCTTGGCCATATTAAATGGATATATCTGGAGCCCAATGAGGTTGTTTGAGATGGCGGTAATCAGCTTAAGTTGGTTTTGGTGGAGAAAAAATAAAAAAGCACTAGAAACGGGGCAATTACTGAGTTGGCGTGGAACAGACGCCCTGATATGGTGATGCTGGGGATTTCTATTCAGTTCTTAAAAAAATGGAATCTTACATTCTTTGTGAATGAATAAAGAGCAAAGTCCATAAGGACTTGGTAATTTCCAGATGGGGTGGGTGTGGGGCAGCAGGGGAGCCTTCAAGGGGATCCTGTGGCATGGATGAGTGCATGGGCCACACTTGGAAAAGAGGACAATTCAGTTTCTTCCCAGGAACTGAACTGGGAACCGGAGGACAGAGAGACCTTGGCTGAATGAGATGGATGTGGGGTGTTGATGCCAAAATGAAGCCTCATCTGACTTGGTTCATGTCCCCAAGTGGCACAGCAACAAGGAAGCAATTTTGGACAAACGTCCAGCTTTATATAAAAGTAGAGTTGTTCCTCCTTCCCCTTATCCAAAGTCAGATTCTGGGGAACTTGAACTTCCCAGTTCGTGGAAGAAACATCAGATCCAATATAGAGAGGGTCAGGAGAGGGATTGCCTGGCCCTTACTTCTCCCAGACCTCAGACCTAGACTTTAGGTGCTCTCCCAGAGCGCAGCTGGGCATAAGGTCTCTAGAAACATGGTTCACGGCTTGCACTGAGCTTGCATGCCAGGCCACGCTGACATGCACGATTAAAGAGTTTTTTTTTTTTTTTTTTTTTCGTAAGCCCTGTAGTTGTTCTGTGGATAATATAGCTGGATTTTCATTGTGTTTCTATGTTAGAAGTAAATCTTTAAAATAGATGACAATTTGCCTATTCCTGTGAAAGCATTTCTTCATTTACTAACATAATGCGAGCCCCCTGTGGTCTGTGCTGCTGGTTCTGGGGGAACAGGGCAAAACAAACTCTTCAGGTCATAGGAGCTTGAGCCAGATGGCTGGGTGACTTTGCAGTCCACGGCATGAATCTCCATGGCTCCTGACCACGGACACTCACCTGCCACCAAAACAAGGAAGAGCTTTCCTGCCCCACCTTTCTTCTCATATTTGGGGCCAGTTGGGTGGGGAGAAACCTTCTTACCACATGTGGCCTGTGTACTCTGGTCTGGTGAGGTAGCAAGGTCCTGCTGTGCACAGGTCAGGTCCCGGGTGTCCTCCTGCCCTCCACCCAACCACTGACATTTTAATATTTAGAAAGCCTGCCCCAAACAGGCAGCTCTTCCAGCGGGGGACACTGCTTGCTACCAGGAAGGAGGGCGCATTGGGGGTACCTGCCCCTCTGCTGGGTTTCTGCAGAAACATGCCACCCCCTTCAGAGTTTTGGCCAGGAACTCTCAACCTCTTGCCATATCAGTGACCACTATCACAGGAGAAGCACCTTCTCAGAATTCCAGGGGCTCGGCAAGCGATGTAGCCTGTTTTCCCTGCTTTGCCAATAGATTCTTCATTGTCCTGTCCTCCTTTGCTAAAGGGAGGTGGGGCAGCAGAAAATTTTTCTGATTCAACATGTGTGGATTTCACATTCTTTTTTTTTTTGAAACAGAGTCTCACTTTGTTGCCCAGGGTGGAGTACAGTGGTCCAATCTCAGCTTACTGCAACCTCTGCCTCCCGGGCTCAAGCAGTTCTCCTGCCTCAGCCTCCCGAGTAGCTGGGATTAATAGGCCTGCACCACCACCATGCCTGGCTAATTTTTGTATTTGTAGTAGAGACGGGGTTTCTCCATGTAGGCCAGGCTGGTCTCGAACTCCTGGCTTCAAGTGATCCACCAACTTCAGCCTCCCAAAGTGCTGGGATTACAGGCCTGAGCCACCGTGCCCGGCATGATTCCACATTAAGTCTCATGCACATATTTTTGAGCCCATGGCCAGCCCTGACACACTGGCTTTATCCCATCGGATATGATGTAATTGGTGGGCTCACTGACCTGTTTGTATTTGTTTATATATTTTTTACTCACTGAGAGTCTCCCTGCAGAAGTCGGTCTTCGGAAGAAGATCCAGTGAGGACTTAGAGTGGAAAGCTGAGGCCCCTCTGACAGTTTCTCTACCTCAGCTTTTGTTTTCATTGGTCAACGCCGACATCATTTGGGATGAGTGACTCCTTTGATGGCAGCTTCCTCAGGGTACTGGACTTTGCACCCAGTGCCTGGGGGGCCCTGGTTCTAGTTGGCCTGGCCTCTGTCAGCAGTTGCCTGCTTGCCCTTGGGTGAGTTGTTTGCCTTGAATGGCTTCTGGGTCATTTTGAATAAGAAAAATCTCTTTCCCTTTAAGACATCTAAGAACTTTGTTCACAAGGCAAAACAAAGGAAAAGCTATATTTGTCAGTAGCTGAGTGGAGGGAAAGAGGATACCTGGGGCCTGACCTGTGCACAGCAAAACCTTGCTATCCCACCAGACCAGAGTACACAGGCCGCATGTGGTAAGAAAGTTTCTCCCCACCCAACTGGCCCCAAATATGAGAAGAGAGGTGGGGCAGGAAAGCTCTTCCTCGTTTTGGTGTGAACTTTGTTCACAGGGCCAGGGTCACCTGGGAGCTGGCTCTGGGCATGCTGGGAACCCCTATGATCCCATTTTCCCTATTTTCTGGCAAACTGCCACCCAGTGATAAGTTTCAGAACCATAAACATGTGGCCAGAAGCAAAGATGTGGGCCCAGAGTGTCCCCAGAGCCACCACATTCAACGTGCATGAGGGTTTCCACCTAGTTCTGATATCCTACAGGAGGACAGAGTCCAAAGCCAGCCTATCCTTTTGGGTCACTCCTCTCTGCTCAGAGGCCAGAGAGGAGCAGACACAGCCATCTATCTCCATTGCACAGAGGCTGGGGAGGGGTAAGAGGCTCTGTCCATGGGTCACTAACTCTGTGTGCGGTTAGACATTCAGCACGAGGCATAAAGCCTGTGTCTATGACCCCCTCTGCTGTAATGATGGGGCATTCCTTCAACAGCGAGAATTTGTGTAGGACACTGTTACTTCCTGCCAGGCCCATCTTATAAGTATTGTTTCATCAGTGTATTCATATATCTGTCCTCAATCTTTTCCTATTTATTAAGAAATTTTACTTCTGCACTTGTGGAAAGTTTATGTTTTAAAAAACTTTATCTACTGTCTTGACCCTTAAACTGTAAAGGTTTCCAAAATGGGAAACATGAGAGAGAGGGGAAAGTGAGATCTCATTTATGTGGGAAATATTTTTCTGAATACCGCATAAAACGTTGAAAAACATGGAAGGAGGGTTGACTTAAGAGTCCAAAAGCTGGATTCTAATCCCAGTCTCACTTTTCTAGCTGTGTGACCTTGGGCAAATTACTGAACCTCTCTGAGCTTCATTCTCTTTCTCTATGGAAAGCAGAGAGTAAGATATGCTTCATTTCATATATTTTCCAAGTTAGCATGTGTGAAAGTAGTTTATCAAAAGTAAGAGACTATATGCAGGTAAAGCATTGGTATTAGTAATGAAAACAAGATAAACGTACAAGAATGGCTTGGGTCATCATTGGTATGACTTACAGCTGGTAATAAAATAGCTATGGGGAAAAAGTAATGTGCTTTCTAGATCACGAATACAATTATATTTTAGTCACAGAAAACAGAGCCAAACATTCCACTGGCCCCCTGGGTCCCTCTGCACCTGCGAGGTGGGAGGATAGCGTCTGGTCAGCTCAGGGCCTTTAAAAGCCAGGGCTGACCAATTGGAAGGCAGAAGAGTCTCTTTCCTCAGTCTCATTGGTTGCTAGAGGTGTCAGTCACGGCCTGCCCACCCACCTCCCCATAATAGGCTTAAAGGGCCACTGTCTATACCACCTGCTGATAATTTTTGACTGGTTTTCCTAACTTTAAAAGATGAGTGGGACCCTCTAAATTCTTCTTGTGGGGATTGGAATTGGAAGAGTGAATCGCTCAAGTGAAGGCAGGTGATACTACAAAAAGGACATGTAGGGTGCAGGGTACGGTGGCCCATGAGGGCCATGTGCAAATTGCCGGAATGAAGCCAGAAGGATGGAGGAGGAACCCAGGAAGAAACAGAAACATTATCGGGTGAAGGCAGCGGGGGAGGCAGGGGTGTCTCAACACTGAAACTAGCTCTAGCTTTGCCACACACTGCCCCGGGGAGGGGAGCCCTGTGTCCTTGTCAGGAGACGCCATCCCGTGGGCCAGGGTCACCTGGGAGGTGGCTCTGGGCATGGCGGGGATTTTTTTTTTTTTTTGTAGATTTAATGCCATCTTGTTTAAACAACTGCCTGTTTCTGCCTCAGCATTTACAAGTGAACCTGCCTTTGTTGCATGGCCCTAGATTCCTACCCCAATCTGCCCTGTTGAAAATGCAGATCAGGGGTGTGGGCCGAGAGTGTGGCTGCTGAAGCGCAAACCCTCCTGTTGCAGAGGTAACTCAAAACGCGAGCCTACCTGTGTGGATCCCTGAATCCTCAGAAATACAGACTACAGGCCGGGCGCGGTGGCTCAAGCCTGTAATCCCAGCACTTTGGGAGGCCGAGACGGGCGGATCACGAGGTCGGGAGATCGAGACCATCCTGGCTAACACTGTGAAACCCCGTATCTACTAAAAAAATACAAAAAACTAGCCGGTGGTGGGCGCCTGTAGTCCCAGCTACTGCGGAGGCTGAGGCAGGAGAATGGCATAAACCCGGGAGGCGGAGCTTGCAGTGAGCTGAGATCCGGCCACTGCACTCCAGCCCGGGTGACAGAGCGAGACTCCGTCTCAAAAAAAAAAAAAAAGAAGAAAAAAAAAAAAAAAGAAATACAGACTACACCGTGCTGTCCCTTCTGCGTGAAGGGCAGTGGATACATAAATTAGTTGTAGAATAACAATAATATAAATATTATTGTAGCAACAATAACAAAACAATAGCTAGATTCATAGTGCCTAGTATGCAGTAGACACCAGGCTCTGTGTTAAGTGTTTTATATCAGCCCTGTGAGGTAGATAATCTGAGTATTTTACAGAGAAGGAAATGAAGCCCAGAGATACTAAGTAGCAAAGTTCCCCAGCCAGCAAGTGTAGAGCTGGCCATAGTGGAACCCCAGAGCTCAGCTCTTGAGCACCACATTAGATAGCTTATATTGTTGCAGAACCAGCAAATCACAAACAATTAAAACCCCACAGATGGGGTAAGTCAAATCACTCAGCCCTTCCATATTATATTTACTCTAGCCACAGACTTCTTATGCCATGGTAAGTCTCTTAGGGGAAGGGATTAGTTTTTCTCTTTGGCCGTAACTCCCTCAACCTTTGGCGTCAACCCGTTCTCACAGTGGGCATCCAGGAAGTTTTGCTGGCCAGCTCTTCTTTCCTTCTCCCTTGTAAAGTTCATGTCCCCTATGCCAAGGAATATCAGCAGCCTTACAATGAACAGTGACCGGGAAACGTATTTTTTTATTTGTGCTACCCATGGTACTTTAAAGTCCAAAAGGATTATGACTTTTTGATTTAAAAAAATGCAAATACCATGAAAGGGCATTCTGTAAAAACGAAATCCTCCTCTTTTCATCTTCTGGATGGCGTTGCATGCATTCTTCTAGATAATTCTATTTTCATTTTTTTGACACAGGTTCTCACTCTGTTGCCCAGGTTAGAGTGCAGTGGCACAATCATGGTCTCTCCAGCCTCGACCTCCTGGGCTCAGGTGATCCTCCCACCTCAGCCTCCCAAGTAGCTGGGACTATAGGCATGCTCCACTATGCCTGGCTAATTTTTGTATATTTTAAAGACGGGGTTTCACCATTGTTGCCCAGGCTGGTCTGGAACTCCTGGGCTCCAATGATCTGACCATCTTGGCCTCCCAAAGTGCTGTGATTATAGGTGTGAGCCACTGTGCCCAGCCTCTTCTAGATAATTTTATATAAGGACATATAGATATAGATGTAGTTATAGGGCATGTTATACATATGGCTCCCCATCATTCTTTTTAACCGATGCACTGTAAGTTATTCAAACAGTGCTCTATTGATGGACACTTAGGTTATCATCATGTTTCATTTTTTCAAATAATATTATAATCAACCCCCTTGTACATATGTTCTTGCACACTTTGAAGGAATAGCTCAGTAGAATATGGTCCCAGAAGTAGAATTCCTGGATCAGAGGGTGTAAACATTTTACATGTTGGTAGAGACTATCAAATTACTCTCTACAAAGGTTATTTTAAACTGCATTTCCACCAACAATATATGAGAGGATTTGACCTTGCCTTCCCATCCAAAATGTGTATTTCTAAGTTTAATTGGATTCATGTATGTCCTTAGCTGGACTTCTCATAGGTCCCAGATTCCCAGGGCAGCATTTGTTTGCATGGTTGACTGTCACCCTGGGAGCAGTTTTCCTGCTGAAATTAACCAGGATTCATGGAAATAATACAATGTGTGCAACAGCTTCCACATGTAAGTATTAAGGCAAAACCAACATGAAACAATCTAACAAAACAGAGGTGGAAATTTGTGAGTAAACAGTGAATATTTTGCATTCTTCCAAAGATATAAAGTCTAGAAGGTTTTCCATATGGAAATTTCCACTAGCTTTGATATTCTGGGAATACTTTATATTTCTACTGAAAATGTCTGGAGGAGTTCTGTAGATGGTAACTGAAGCCATATCGTCATGTCCTGTTAAATTGATTTATATACCTATCACAAAGGTTGGACTGCCAAGGGCCCATAACTCAGTTTACATTTGGTTAAATATGGCATTTGTGATTGAAAAATATTTTTTTTTGAGACAGAATCTCGTTCTGTCACCCACGCTGGAGTGCAGTGGCACGATCTTGGCTCACTGGAACCTTCACCTCCTGGGTACAAGCGATTCTCCTGCCTCAGCCTCCCAAGTAGCTGGGATTACAGGCACGCACCACCATATCTGACTAGTTTTTCTATTTTTAGTAGAGACAGGGTTTCACCATATTGGCCAGGCTGGTCTGAAACTCCTGACCTCAAGTGATCTCCTGCCTCGGCCTCCCAAAGTGCTGGGATTACAGGTGTGAGCCACTACACCCAGCTGGCATTTGTGACATTTTTACAAAGATTGTTTCCTAGGCTCTGGGTCCAGTTTGTGTTCTCTCAACTAACTGGGGAAAATCAGCTTTCATAATTTCAACCAAACAGCTTCATTTTTAGAAACCCACCAGCTGTAAATGCAAAGATTACTCCTAAGTTAACTGCAAGCAATTAAAATCTTGGGATTAATTGGAACTGAAGCAAAAGGAAAGAAATCATTGTAAGATATCAAGTCATCCCTATGACTTTATATTTAAGATACAGCAACTGTGCATTCTTATTCTTTAAAACAAATGACTATGACTTTTACAGAAATAACAATATACAATTTTGGCCATTTTCATGCCTCATGAAGAAAGCTCTACCTCAGAAATAGGAAAAGGATAAGCTCACTAGCAGATTAGCAGTTTCTAATCCAACTTTGCCAAATAATTTAGCAAGGGTGAATGATAGATGGTAATGATGATAATAAATGTTACTTTTTTTTTTTTTTTTTAAGACAGAGTCTCACTCTGACACCCAGACTGGAGTACAGTGGCTCAATCTCAGCTCACTGCAACCTCCACCTCCTAGGTTCAAGCGATTCTCCTGCCTCAGTTTCCTGAGTAGCTGGGATTACATTACCAAACCTGGCTAATTTTTGTATTTTTAGTAGAGATAGGGTTTCACCATGTTGGCCAGGCTGGTCTTGAACTCTTGACCTCAAGTGTTCCACCCACTTCGGCCTCCCTAAGTGCTGGGATTACAAGCATAAGCCACTGTGCCCGGTCAATAAACATTACTATTATCAAGGGTCAATATTTATTTAAATGAGTGACTGGTATCCTGGAAGCTGTTTTCCCACTGAAATTCCAGGAGTCGTAGAAACAATGTTACCATTATCTGTTATCATTATTGTAAGAGCTTTCATTTATTAAGCCCTCACTATATATAAGGCATTACGGTAAGCATTTCTCACCTATTTTCCAAATTTAGTTCCTGTGAAGAAGGAAATGTTATCCCTTTTGTTACACCTGAGGATGGGTGCTGAGCAGTTAAGTAGTTTGTGTGAGGTGACGGGGATGGCAAAAGTTCACAGAGGAATTCACCCTCTCCTGTCTATCTCCAACAAGGTGCTGAGTGTGTCACATCTCAGGTGGCTCCGGCTGCAAAATGGTCCAATACCTGCTTGCATGGGGAAATCACTGAGAGATCTTATTTTATGAAGCATCGTGTGTGCAAAATGTTTTATGCATAGGGGTGGGTCAGGGTTTCTCGCTCTGAAAAACAAAACAAACAGGAATTGGAAAAGGTGGAAGGCTTAAGCCGAGCCAGCTTTTTGGTCTGTTCTTCATCATGTCTCAATTTCTGTAATGAAATTTTCCCACCAAACAGCCACACAAATGCCTTGCTGGTAGCGACTGAATTGGGTCTTTTCCGGAGAATGACACTTCTTCCATTGAAATGGCCCCTTTCTTGGACAGGGTGCTGGAGTGTGTGTGTGTCTGTGTGTGTATGTCTGTGTGTGTGTGTGTGTGTGTATACTTGTTTGCCTCGTGAAGCGGGCATTCAGGTGGCGCAAGGCTGAGAGTGACTTGTTTGGCTATTTGTGAAGAAGCTGGCAAACTTGGGCCTTCTCCCTGGCAGGGAGGAGAAAGGGCCGCTTGTTTCTGAAATATCAGCAAAAAGGCTGGTGCAGGTGGGGCCCGCATCAGTGAAAAGTTGCTGGAAGCAAAGGCTGCAGGTGCTGCCTCGGGAACACGGACGTGTGCTTCCTGGGTAGGGCGCGGGAGAAAGAGGACTGCCAATCGCCAAATAGAACCACACTGTTGTCCCAGGGGTGAATGAAAAAGATGTTTCAGTGCTGTGGACGGATCTGGATGGTTTGCCCCGGAGGACAAAAAGTCTCCTATAAAATTCCATTTACATAGTCCTATCTCACTTGGGCTTTTGGTGACCAGATTCAATTGTGCTGGTGTCCCCTGTGCAGTGTGATATCATAGCTTCAGAGGAAGGCTTTATTTAGAGGTCACACTAGTTTGTCCTGGGGATGTAGTCATTTTTTGTGTCACGGACAATGTTTTACTGTGGAGATATGAGCCAGATGGCTCAGCCACTTGCAGTCCGGAGCTAAACAGTGTCTGTATTGTTGGCGAATAAACAGCATCTATTGTTTGCTGCTCATGAAACTCTAGTGCCCACCACTGTTTAGAGATGAAGTATTTAATAAATTGTTAGGTCTCGCTTAAAGAATCTGTAAAACAACATCTCAGAAGGACACAGGCCTCCAAAAATATAAATCTCATGTGTTCTTAAAAACAACAGGAACCACCACCACCTTCCTCTCCGGCTTTCTTCCTTCCCCGCCCCTCCATCTCTTGAGGCCATTCACTCTTACAGTAGTGAAGGCCTGATTTTGTTTCTTTCCCATGGCAATCCATATGCTAATATGAGCTGTAACCCTTGTGCAGGGCAGTGGGGGGACAACATAACGCTTGTGCGCGGCCCCCTCCGATTTTCTCACCCCCTCCCAGCCATGGCTACCTATTTGCCAACACTGAACGGAACAGTGGAGCCTTATGGGGTAGCACGTGTGTCACGGAAATGCGGTTTGGAGATGCACTTCCTCCCTGCTTCCTGAGATGATACTCTGAAGATAAAAGGTGTCGTGTCTGGCAAGCTCCTCTCGCATGCTGAATTGGCCTCACTCAGTAGGGAAATCTGCTCACTCACCCCAAGCAACAACAACAACAACAAATAACACCACAGCACAGCAACCTGGAAGGACTGAAAAATATTTGTTTCCTTTTGCAGAATGAGTGTAGAGTGTCACTTTCTGAGCATTTAACCACTCTTGGCCTTCCCCATCTTTTTTTTCCAGCATGCATCTTGTCTCTCTAAATAAAGCCCCCTTTTCCATTTAACTTCGCCCAGCTGTGGCTGGGTATATTGCAATGTCAGAAGTATTCGTTTCCTGCCTTAATTGCAGCCAGAGCCAACCTTGACTGGCAAGGAGAAAGCCACTGACAGGTTTGGGCTGTGTCCAGACCTCCTCAGACTTTCTGTCAGCCAACTGTTTGACAGTATATGCAAATACATGCAAATGCAGGGACACTGGCCGAACACCTGCAGAAAGTGACCATCTCCACTCAGGCTTGGCCTCCCCTGTAACTGGGGGTTTTGAAATGCTGCTTGGTCGCTTTCTGTCAGTTTATTATGCATTTGTCAGCAGAACGTTGGGCTGATAAAAACACTCCTCTTTGTCCTGAAGAGCCGCAGAGCTCCATGTGGAGCTGCAAGTGCCAGGGCTAGTGGGATGGCTCCTGGCCAGTCCTTGTGAATCCTCCCCTCTGTCTGCAGGACCCGAGCGGCAGCATCCGAACTCTTGTGGGCTTGCCCGCATGGAGGAAGGCCTTCTGTTTCCCTGGGTGTAAAGATGTAGGCTTGATGGTGGGGCAACAGAGCGAAAGGCCAGCTCTCTCTAGCAGCTGGAACTTGGCGACTTTGAGGAATAATATGTCCTGGATTTTCAAAAGCCAAAGGAAAATCTGCCCGGGCTGTCAGGGAATTGGAAAGGGGGAGAGGGCCCGCCACCTCAAACGGGAATGGAACTGCCAGCCACACACACCCCCTCCAGACTGTGGGAAGATGGCCAGGTGGCATGACTCCGGCAGCCACTTGCCGCCCGGCCATCTCGGCTCCCATCTGCTCAGGCCTTCACTCGCTTCCCACAACTTCTCTCTTTAAAAGGTGCTAAGACCAGCCAGTCAGCTGCGATTTAAAAGTTGTATGTGAGACTTGTGCGTAGTTTTGAGTGTGACTTTTTTGCAGTAAGGCAGGTGACCTAAAAGTAAGGCAGGTGACCTAAGTATCGTGGCTCTAAGACCGTGAAGATCAGTGGACCAGACCCAGATTTTGGGGTCTTCCTCGAGCCATCAATAAGGGAGAAGTAAGATAGGGACACTGCAGACCAGTGTCCTGTGTGGTCCTTAAACATCGACCACCAGAACTGGGGGAAGCATTTTGCATTTTTTTTGTGCAGCCAGGCTTTGGTTCTGCAGAGTAATAAGTCATTTGGGAATGGTTGTGCAAAACAGGCCTTCAAAATCTCCCTATCCTCTCTACTTAGAGGTTGGAAGCACCTTGAAATCTAGGCAAATTCTTGTGTATTTTTGGGAACCTGAATATACACAACCTAAATATAGGAGCTTGGTGTCTTGAGTATAAATCTATAATCAACTCTGGCAAAATATGAGGAGTAAGCAGGTATTGCTTGTAATGAAAAACCAAGCTGGGCACGGTGGCCTGTAATCCCAGCACTTTGGAAGGCTGAGGTGAGAGGATCGATTGAGCGTAGGAGTCAAGACCAATCTCGGCAATGCATCTCTACAAAAAGTAAAAAAAAAATTAGCCAGGTAAGGGGGTGAATGCCTGTAGTAGTCCCAGCTACTAAGGAGGCTGAGGTGGGAGGATGGCTTGAGTCCAGGAGATCAAGGCTGTAGTGAGCCATGATCATGCCATTGCTCTCCAGCCTGGGTGACATAGTGAGACCCTGTTTTGTTTTTTTTTTGTTTGTTAAAAAAAAAAAACAGCTGGCCGGGTGCGGTGGCTCAAGCCTGTAATCCTAGCACTTTGGGAGGCCGAGACGGGCAGATCACGAGGTCAGGAGATCGAGACCATCCTGGCTAACACGGTGAAACCCCGTCTCTACTAAAAAATACAAAAAACTAGCCGGGCGAGGTGGCGGGCGCCTGTAGTCCCAGCTACTGGGGAGGCTGAGGCAGGAGAATGGCGTAAACCCGGGAGGCGGAGCTTGCAGTGAGCTGAGATCCGGCCACTGCACTCCAGCCCGGGAGACAGAGCAAGACTCCGTCTCAAAAAAAAAAAAAAAAAAAAAAAAAAAAAAAAAAAAAAAAAAAAAAATACAAAAAACAGCTGATATCAGTGTAGACTGCTGATCCAAGTCATTTATACTCCAAAATGGATTGTTCTTTGGCCTAAGAATCATTTTGCCATTCATGCAACTAACATCAATCAAAGAATTGCCTACTCTTTCTTGTATATTAAGAGAAGTAAAAAGTCATGGTGAAGTCTCTTGAAATGTTTGACCATGAAGTCTTTTCTCTCTGGAGAAGGAAGAGGCTGATCTTTAGGCTTTCCAAAAACTGCTGGGACTTGGTGGAAAACTGGAGTGCCTGGCTTCCAAGCAGGCATAATGGCTCTCCGCAAGACTAGGTATGTACAAACATCCCTTGAGCAGCTCTGCAAGCCTGATGCTTCACCAACGGGTGCCCGGGCTTCATAACTGCTGAAAATCATGGTGTTGATTATCAGCACAGTGATGGTGCCAGGTGCTGTGGAATCAGTGAGTTTTCCAATTATTGCTTTATTGCAGAGGGAGAAAGAGGGCAGCTGAAACTCAGAAATGTATATATTAGGTGCCTGCTAAGTATCCACATTGAGCATCTGCTGTTATGGATAAACTGAGGCACAGGGGCATCAATAGGAACAACTTAGGGCATACAGTAGACCAAAGCCATTCATCGTTAGCACTAGGACCCCAAAGCCCAGGTGCCAGTGCCTCCACATGCCTCCTCTTAAATATATCACACAGTATGTGCAACAAGAAAAACTCTTGCTGGGACCAAATAGCCACAGAAAATCCAGGGGGGATCTGCATGTCAATGATACATTTGAATAGAAATGTAGGAGGCTTCAAAAAGGGACAGAGACGTGATGGAGAAGGCCTCCAATCAGGCCCTCAGTTCCTTTGAGAATCCATGAGACTGATACTGTGTGTGGCTGTCATAACATCAACAAGGAATGAAAGCGGGAATTTCATCAACAGGGATTTTAGACATTTTCCTAACCCCGGTGTCTGGCGTAAGGGTGATTAGATCCCTCTCCTCTGTTCAGAAGGCCAGTGCAATTTCTATGGGTATGGTACCAGTTGTGTTTTACTGATTGGAAAGAGAGTTTGATCATACTAGCTGTAATTCATAATGTATGGGCATCTCTTATGTAAATGAGCTCACTCTTTGCCTTAAAAAAAAAAAAAGTCCGGAAAGAAATAAAATGCTACATAAATGAGACCGCTTCGTTTCTCTCCTGCTTGTTCTTTCCCTCTCTCTCTCTCTCTCTTTTAAAAAGTAAACCCAAGGTAGTTGTATTTAAGCAGCTTTAATGTCCTTTCAGGGCTGCGCACAGGGTTGTGGTCACTCAGGCAGCAGTAACTTTGAAAAAATGACCCGTCTACACCCAAACAATAACAGAATCCCCCTTTTTATGTTGGAAACGCCCACGGCTTTCTGTGCATCTCCAGACTCCCCACGTAGATGCAACTGTTTGACCAGCCTTCTACTGAACAACTTAATTAAGCAAAAGAAAACGTGTCAGTTTCTGCCAACCTCACAAAAACAGAGCTGTGGGGGTAAAAAGGGTCGTCGAATTAACCCACATTCCTGAACGGGTTCACTAAAGCGAGGCCTGGCTTTGCAGCAATGCCAAGGGGAGCCGTGCGCTGGGTTGCCATTCAGATTTATCAAGACATATTGTTCTGTAGATCATACTGAACACAATTAAAGCTGCAGTACCTCGGGGGGCTACAGCTCGGGTGTGAGCTTAGCTTAACTTAAAAAAAAAAATCTTGTCACGACACGGTGCCTACCATTGACATTCTGCACAGTTACAGAGACAAAACAGTTCTATCCGACCATATGAAAACAGCAAGTTGTTTTTTTCATTTTTTCCCCTCTTCAGTGTCCCTGCCCTCCCTCTTCCCCCGTTTTCCCTCTCCATGAAAGCACATGCAATATGCAAAGCAACTGTATACTCTGCATGCAATTTGTACTAGCCAGACCCAACCCGAATTTAATCCTTTTTTTTTCTCTCTCTCTTTTTGTCCTGAGGGCGGGGAAGTGTCCCAGCCTAAATCCTTCTCTGGAAGCTGGGAAAGCAGAGGCCCCAGGAATCCTGTTTCCTAGCCAATTAAATTTAGTTTTCTTTTTTTTTTTTTTTCAGGCTTGGATTTTGATTTTGCTTCCTTTATGTGAAGCCAGGAGGGAGCTTAGCGCCCAGCACTCCGTGCCCCACCCCCACCACATTGCAGCCTCCTGCAGTCACCAGGAAAAGCGGGGGCTTTCAGTGGCAGCCAGAAGGAATTCAGAAACATCACATTTCATTTCGGGAAGAATTGGATCAGCACCAGTTTGGTGCTGAGGCCATGAGATTATGGCATTTTTATCCCAAATTATCCTCTCTTGGCCTCTCTCAGTGTGTATGTATGTCTGTAGGAGTCCTCGTGTAGAATTATGCTCTGCAGAAAGCATCCCACATTTATTCAATTGCATCGTCCCACATTCTGGCTCGGGAGACACGGACTCGAGTCAACCTGCAGCTGCCTAATTTTGCAGGGAAGCAGCTATCCTGATGTTTGCAGGTTGGAGACCTCCAAGTGACACACATCAGGAAGAAATGGGCTCTCCAATCCCAGATGAGCTGAAACACAAACGCTTTTCTGAGGGAACAGTTGGGGTCTTATCTTTCCGAGCCCTTGTCGATGCAAGCAACCATTGATGAAGAAGCATTTGTGCTTGACACCTATTGCAGGTGTTCTTTGCTGTGGAGATTTTGTCAATGAAAGATTCAAAAGTGGTTCAATGATCAGAAGACCCTATGTGTTTGCTTTTGACCAGCTTTTGTTTGCTCTGTCACTCAGGGAGACTATAAACAACTTTGGCTAGGTAAGATGGAAAAACCTTAGCCAGTACGGAAATGTTCTACAGACAAGTGAGGGGACTTGGCAGAAGTCTGGCTTAGAAGATGAATGAATAAAACCCCGGGCAGAATGCAATAGTGGCAATAGGCAAGCATTCTTTGCAGATGTGCACCGAAGGCTACAGGCTACTGTGTCTTTTTCTTCTGGCTTCTCTCTTGAGCTTCTGACACTGCACAGAAAGTGGGTCGGTCCTCTGAGAGGCTTGAAAAATGCAAAAGTTTACCACCAACTGGTGGGAATACGTGCAACACATGCGTAAAGCAAAGAGCATCAGTGGTGAAATGCAGCCTGCAGTTCGTCTCCGACAGTTATCCAGATAATTCATCTCAAAATAATGATTTTGCCATAAACATACAGAGATTGCAGGCAAAAGCCATCACCATTCAAAAGCTGTAACAAGAATGGCTTATTCTTTTAAGGGTTCCTTATTATCTACAGAAAATGATTCACATGTCCCATTGAGGTGCTCTGAGATCTGGGACTGGCTTATACGTTTATCTTTTTTGCCGAACAATTCAGGCTCCAGAGGGGATTTTTCTTTTTGGTCTGAAGGGTGAAGCTTGTCTGGTCTGCAGCTTTTGCAAACTACAGCCCGCTCAGTCGAGCTCATTGCTCTGAGGTCTCCGTGCTGTCCCAAAGTGGCTCTTCTGGGGCCTGATGGAAAATCTGAGCCTAGAGCTTTAAGTAGTCATAACGCCCCAGAGAGACATCTGATCCTCAGGGCAGGCGCACCAGCCACCTGGGCCCCTTACTCTGCCTGCGGTCCCTCTCTTTTTTTTTTTTTTTGAGACGGAGTCTTGCTCTGTCGCCCGGGCTGGAGTGCAGTGGCCCGATCTCAGCTCACTGCAAGTTCCGCCTCCCGGGTTTATGCCATTCTCCTGCCTCAGCCTCCGGAGTAGCTGGGACTACAGGCGCCCGCCAGTTCGCCCGGCTAGTTTTTTTTTTTTTTTGTATTTTTAGTAGAGACAGGGTTTCACCATGTTAGCCAGGATGGTCTCGATCTCCTGACCTCGTGATCCGCCCGTCTCGGCCTCCCAAAGTGCTGGGATTACAGGCTTGAGCCACCGCGCCCGGCCCACTCTTGACCTTTGCTCTGGGATTCCTGCTCTCTTGGATGCCCGGACTTGTCTCCCTCTGTCCCCGGGATAGGAAGCACCGTCTTTGCCGAGGGCCCAGGGCTGATCTTTGTGCTTGTGGTGGTTCAAGTCTCCTCTCTACCTCTTCCCTGCAGTATGATCTTAGGCAAATTATTTAACCCCACCGTACCTCAGTTTACCTATCTGTCAAACTGGGCTAATAGTAGTATCCAACCTCAGGGAGCTGTTGGGAGGCTTAAGTGGGTTAATTTATGCAAAGGACTTAGAACCCTGCCTGGTGAATAGTAACAATTGTTATTATCTCCCCTGTTAGTCTTTAAACTCCTTCAAGCCTCCAGCATTGCTTTATTTATTGCAGCAAAAGTTCCAGGAGTAAATAATCCTCAAACTCTCTCCCCTCTGCTGGGCACAGCACAGGGCAGGTGTAGACTTGGCTTGCAAACCTTCCTTCTATTGATGTGGGCTCAATAGCCACACCCTTGGCTTTCCAACCAAGTCAGAGTGCCAGTCCCTGGAAAGACTTCCCATGACAAATGACAGCAGGACAAAGGCTGAATTCGATCAGACCCTTCTTTCACCTTGTTGGTGCTGCAGGGAGAGGGAGGAGGTGCAAAGACCAGAGGCCGTTAGAGCCCAGGGGGACTTAGGGCTGCCTCATGCCCACCGACCCTCCAACTCCCTCACTCTGCAGCGGAGAATGGGGGCTCAGAGACATACAGTGACTCACTCAGAGTCACACAGCAAGGGCTGGGCCTAGAACTCTGTCTTTAACCTCTTGCCTATTTGTTTTTCTGGGAACCATCATCACATTCAGATGGCAAGGTCATACGGAACGCGGCATTCAACATAGCCTTAACTTACTCAAACGTTTCCTTTCAAGAACTTCAGGCTTAAAATAACCCAGACGGGGTTTAAAGTACCGCTGCAACGTAAGGAGAAACTGACTAACCCCCTCTCCCAAATGCGCTTGGCTGTGTGTCTTATACACACAAGGACCGTTTGGACACATCTAAGGGTAGTGATACAGCCGGGCAATACCAGAGGGGCAGAGCGACAGCCACGCATGCAAGGCACTGAACACTTGGACCCCGACAACCCTCTGCACCCGCAGCCCCAGGCCCTCACCCTTGCTCCCTGGCTGCCCTGGAGCCCACCCGCCCTGGAGCTGCCTAACCCTCGATTAGCGGCTGGGAGGTTTTCTAACAAGCCCAGGCTTCATGGGAGCCTCTTGTTGGGTGAAATTTATGACCGCACTTCCTCTGAGAGACTTCCCACGTTGAATTGTTGAACGCTTCTGACCTTACCGCCCCAAACAAGGGAAGGGTGGGGAGGGGAGGCGGGGCAGGCAGAGGCTGCGGGGAGAGGGAGGCGCGGCTCAGCCAGATGTCCGGGAGCGGGAGGTGCAGAAGCCGGGAGCGAGGACCTGCGGGCGCCGGAGCGCAGGGACCGGGTCGCCGAGGGCGCACGGCTGTCTGCTCCGGAACGCGCCACCCAAGTCACCATTGGCGGCAGATGGACCGAAGTTTGGAGTTGGGGTGTTGGGGTCAGAATCCGCCCGGGCCCAGCTCGTCCCATCAGAAACGCCCTCCGAGGAAGGAAAGAATTGCTGAACCTGGGAGAGGTGGGATGGGTCTGTTGGTTTCTAGGTCCCTGGTGTGTTTTGTAGACACTCCTTCGTCTGCAGATGGTATTTGGACAGGCTCCTCTTGCACTGTCTACTCTCATCTTCAGCTAAAAGAGAGTCCCGAATCCGTTTCATGGATGGTCACTGTTACTCGTTCCTTCCTCCTGTTCAGGGGAAGGAGAGACGCATGGTGAAGAGAATCTTGGTTCACAGCTTCCCAAACTTGGCTGCACATTGGAATCACCTAAGGAGCTTAAGAAATATACTGATGCTGGCTGGGCGCGGTGACTCATGCCTGTAATCCCAGCACTTTGGAAGGCTGAGGCAGGTGGATCACCTGAGGTCAGGAGTTCGAGACCAGTCTGACCAATATGGAGAAAACCCGTCTCTACTAAAAATGCAAAATTAGCAGGGTGTGGTGGCACATGCCTGTAATCCCAGCTACTCAGGAGGCTGAGGCAGGAGAATCGCTTGAACTCAGGAGGCGGAGGTTGCAGTGAGCCAAGGTTGTGCCACTGTACTCCAGCCTGGGCAATAAGAGTAAAACTCCATTTCAAAAAAAAAAGAAAAAGAAAGAAAGAAATATACTGATGCCAGGTCCCACTCCCTGAGGAGTGTGATTTAATTCATTTAGGATGAGGTCTGGGCGTCTGAGTTTTAGAAGTTCTCCTGGTATCCTAATGAGCCAGCTCTCCACAGCCAGCCTGGCATGATATTTAGGGTGTCACTCCACATTCAACATCTGAGCAGCAGGTTTAACTTCAGGCTTACACTTACAGATGAATAAAATGGAATTGTTTGACTAGTGGCTCATCTAAGCAGGGCAGCCATGTACTAAAATAACCTTGTGCTAACCGGAATGTTCTTTATGGGGTAGGCGAGCAAGTTGCAGTTCCCATGACCAGTGTAGTCAGATGCATCAACTCATTGTGGGCCCCTAGGTCTTGGGATAGAGGCACATCCTTAACTAGGTTCTGCACCCTATGGCCTGGACTCCCTCACCAGCTTCTTCTAGAACCCCATGGGGTTCTAGCCACACCATGGGATGCATACACGCTTCATCTAATTGATAACATGCTCATTGTTTAGCATTTATGTTAGATGTTGCTTCCTCCCATGGCAGCAGCTCTCAACCTCCCAGGCCATGTCAAATCTTCCTGCTATGTGCTCATCGTTCCAGTCCTTCTCCTACACAGCCATGATTGCACAGAAATCCAGTGAGACATGCCTTCTTTACTCATTGCTACAGCTCTTGAGCCATAATAAATATTGGTCAAACTATGAAGATAGGCCACTCTTATTGCTTAAAGACCATCTTTGGGATCTAGTGTTGCATTCACCTGGATTTTGTTGGCTCAGCCTTAGGGCTGGTGTGCAGATATTCTGACAAAGGAGTTTGGCTCACTGGATTACTTTGCCGCATGGTGGCTGTTCTGTTGTTAATGGTACTGAACCCTTTATGGGTTACTTTGTGCCTCTGTGAACTCGACTATAAAGGCAGCAGGGATTACAGAAAACTCATGGGACTTCAAGGAAGAGGCATATCACAGTTGTGAAATGCCATGAACATGCAAAAAGTTTCATACACATGATAGAAGTTTTCACGATTCTTTCATGATGGGCATTTCCTAGCAAATTGTCAATGGCATACTTAAAATGTTTCAGTACACTGTACCCAGAAAGCTGGGTGCAGCGGTGTATGCCTGCAATCCCAGCTGCTTAGGAGGCTTAAGTGGGAAGATCTCTTGAGCCCAGGAGTTCAAGACCAGCCTAGGCACCATAGTGAAACCCATCTCATTAAAAAAAGAAAAAAAAAGCCGGGCGCGGTGGCTCAAGCCTGTAATCCCAGCACTTTGGGAGGCCGAGACGGGCGGATCACAAGGTCAGGAGATCGAGACCATCCTGGCTAACACAGTGAAACCCCGTCTCTACTAAAAAGTACAAAAAACTAGCCGGGTGAGGTGGCGGGTGCCTGTAGTCCCAGCTACTTGGGAGGCTGAGGCAGGAGAATGGCGTGAACCCGGGAGGCGGAGCTTGCAGTGAGCTGAGATCCGGCCACTGCACTCCAGCCTGGGCGACAGAGCCAGACTCCGTCTCAAAAAAAAAAAAGAAAAAAGAAAAAAGTTTACAAAAAGAATAATCATTAAAGTTCAAATAGTATAATCAAAGTAAAATAAAAGGAAACTAAGATTTCTTGAATATTGACACTATGTCAAGTACTTTTTGTATATGATGCCATGTAATCCTAACAATATACCTATAATATAGGTTGATTATTACCATTTCACAGACACAAAAGTGAAAATTCAGAGAGATTCAGTAACTTGCCCAATGTCACATGGCTAGTAAGGGGTGAAAATGAAATTTGAAAACAAGTATCCTAAACTTCCTACTCCATACCACTTCCCTTTTAAAAAGAAAGAATCTTGAGGTGATGGAACTCTAGACTGTCATTTGGTGATGATACCTACATTTTGGCTATTTCTGTATTGCAGAGAGAAAATAATCCTGAAAAAATTCCAAGAGAGACACCAATGCTTGTAAAACAAAATAAAATACAAAACCTTGGCAAAACACCCAAATCTTATTTTCCTTGAAATTCTTTGATCAGCAGACCAAGGAACTTAGCACTTGCATCCGGATAGAACAGAGAGTTTTTCCTTTGCAGCCTAGAGAGTGACCAAAGTCTTTAGGCCAGAGTCACTTGAGATCAATAGACCCAATAAAGAACAACCTAGCACAGAATTGGACTATTAGCATTATTTGGAAAAAGTTGAACAATATTTCTTTACTATGTGTAATGCATGAGACACAAAATTAGAAGTGTAAATTTTATTTTATTATTCCATTTAGAATTAAGCCAACATATACATTATATATTGTATCTGTCTACAATCAGGTCTGATCATATCTTTTTCTTGCTTTTCTCTCTGATGACACCTTTTCAGATAGATTTTTCTAAAAACCTATGACAATGACACCAACATTTTCAGATCTGTTTAAATCACAATTTTGAAATTGTATTCTTCCTTAGGAATTCCATTTCATGTATCTCTTTGTCATTTTCTTATCCCCCAAAACTCCTTTTTTAAATTTTGTAACTGTTATGTGGTTTTATTTACAGAGATTGTAAGTCAGTTGGTTATACCCCGAAAGGATGGCAGGCATTCTGAGTCTGGCCGTGATTTAAGGGTTTTCCATGAATTATCTCTTCTTGTGAAATCAAGATCCAGGAAATATAAACCCTGGAGTTTCCAGCCACTAGGTAAATCAAGATAGATCATTGGATAATGGCCTTAAAAGAATCCTAATCACAGAAATGGGAAACATTTTGTTAAAAACTCAGACTCCATCCTCAACTGGATTTCTTAAGACTCAAGATACGCAAAGCATCATTTCTACTCTTCAAAACAAAGAAAAAGAGAATGAGGCTTTCCTGAAATGGCAACATCATTTTGAATCTGATCCAAGGGGAGTGAGAGCGAGATTGTGGCGATGACTTTCCTGGCTGGCTAGATGGGTGGTAGTTTGGTCCACAGAAATGGGAGAAGATGGAAAGGGCCCAGGTTTGTGGGAGAAAAGATCTTGAACTTTGTTTTGGATATTTTGAGTACAAGCTGCCTTTAAAACATCCAGCAGGTGTGGGTTAGGTTGTTGGATACCTGATCTTTGAAGGTGGAGATTAGCATTTGCGAGTCGTGGTCACATAGACTGCAGTTTGAGCCCCAGTGGGGAGACTGCCCAGAAAGAACTAGAGTGAAAAAGGAGGGATCCTGAGCTCTAATATTTACATGCCCCATGGAGAATCAACTTATGAACAAAAGCCTGAGAAGATGTAGCCAAAGAAGCAGGAAGAATACCAGGAGAATGTGGAGTCACAGAATTCAAGACCATACAATACTACAGTTAGGCAGGGTGGGTTATTACTGGCCAGTTCTGCTGGGGAAGATGAAGGCTGGAAAGACCTTTGGATTTAGTGGCCTGGAAGCACCTGGGCTGCTTAGGTGGAGGGGGCTGTGTGGGCAGGGAGGAAACGGAGGCAGGAAGTGCAGATAATACAAGGAGAAGTTCGCCTGGAAAGGATGGAAGGTGCTTGCCGGAAGTGGAAGTGAGGTGCAGGGAGAGCATTTGCTTTTTTTTTTTTCCTTTTTTTCCAATCTTAAGGTGGAAGAAAATGCTTGTGTTTAAATGATGGGGGAGGGTTCCACAAAAGCAGGAGATGTTGAAGCAAGAGAAGACAGCTAGGATGATTCGCAGGTGCCTCAGGAAATGGGAGGGCTGAGGACTCAACCAGGTGGCCTCGTTTGACCTGGGCTAGAGGAGAAAATTCCATTCTTACGGAAATGGAGGGACCCAGGAGAGGCTAGGGCAGAGGCAGGAAAGTACTGGGGACGGGGGATGGGAAAATGAGGGCATTTTTCTCTGATGGCTTCTATTTTCTCTACTAAGCAGTAGAAAGGTCATTTGCTGAGAATGACAGGGAGGTAAGGGACAGTGGTCTACAGAGAGCAGAGAAGGTCATGAAAGGTACCACAGGCAGTAAGAGTGCTCACTGAGCAGTGAATCATTTTAGGGTGGCTGGCAGAGAGTTGAGGGGTGGGCAGATAATTGTAAATCAAAACCCTGATCAGATTCATGCTCAGCAGAGCATGCCTTCTTGGAAATAAATCCAGACAACTTGGTGCCTGGTTTTCGAACACTCCTTGTCCCCAGGTTATAACAGGTGAAATGGTGCCTTCTAGAAAGACATGTCCCTGTCTCAACCCCTGGAACCTGTGAATGCGCCCTCATTTGGAAAAAAGAATGCAGAGATAAGCAAGTTAAACATCTCAAGATGAGATCCTCCCGGATCATCCAGTTGGGCTCTAAGTCCAGTGATAATTGTCCTCATAAGATACACATGGAAGAGAGACACAGGAAGAAAGAGAAGAGAAGAAAGCCCTGTGAAGGTGGAGGCGATGTGGTCACAAGCCAAGGAATGCCAGGAACCACTTGCAGAAGCTGGAAGAGAAAAGGAAGCATCCTCCCCTAGAGCCTTTGGAGAGAGAGAGGCCCTGCCTTTTGCAATTTGCACTTCCAGAACTGTGAGAGAATACATTTGTGTTGCGTGAGCTGCTAAATTTACGGTACTTTGTTATGGCAGTCAAAGGAAACTGACACACGGCCCTTTCCATGGCACCCTCTCCTATGGCTTGTGGGTCAGCGCCCTTCCTGCTCCCCACTTCCCTGCTTTTGGGCTGGTTCTTCAACTCTAAGTCACGCTTCCTTTGTGAGAGGCTGTGGCCTGTGGCCTGAAATCCGTGCTGGACCCCCAGCTCCCAGTTTCCCAGCTATGTGACCTTGGACAAATTCAATTGCAACTGGAACAAAATCACTACTACCAACTCCCGGAGAGCTGCTGGAGGGATCAGTCAAAACAGCTCCCGCCTTGCTTCTCTGTAAACTTTGTTTGCGATTTCCGCTCTCAATTCCCAAGCTGCTCCTACCTCTTCATTGCCATTCTCCTTCGTGGGACGTCATTCATTTCAGAGGTGTTGAAGAGGCATTTCTTTGGAGCCCCCTGGCTCTGGGTGCTCAGTGCAGCTTCCCGGGGAATCCACTATGCGTGTCTTTGGTGAGAGGGCCCTTTTAGAAACCACAACACAGAGAATAGTAGGTTGCCAGGGTCTCCAAGGATGTTGCTTTGTCTTAAGAGCAAGGTTGAACTTCCACAACAAGGACCAGGAATGGACTTGACTGCTCCTTCATTTCCTTTTTCTTTCCAACTCCAGTTCTCTCTCTCTCTCTCTTTTGAGAAGGGGTCTCGCTCTGTCTCCCAGACTGGAGTGCAGTGGCACAATCGCAGCTCACCGCAGCCTCAACCTCCTAGGCTCAAGAGATCTTCCCACCTCAGCCTCCCAAGTGCCTGGGACTAGACGTGCACACCATCATGCCCTCCAGTTTTTTTTATGCTTTTTTGGTATAGACCAGGTCTCATTATCTTGTCCAGGCTGGTCTCAAACTCCTGAACTCAAGTGATCCTCCCGCCTTAGCCTTCCAAAGTGTTGGGATTACAGGTGTGGCCACTGGGCTGGCCTCCAACTCCAGTCCTCTTAAAACTCTCTCCTAGAGCACCGAGAGTGCTTCCTGCCTAGCTTTGTGGGTATGGCTTAAATTTTGGGCTGAAAAGCAAAAATTTCAGAGCTCCAGCTGGTGTGCCCAGCAGGGGTGACAGGGTGTGGCTGAAAACCTGCTCCCTCAACTCCAGTGATCAACTTGCACTCAAAGTCCCACATCCAAGCAAACTGGGACAGTTGGTCACCCTTTCCTCAGCCTGAAGCCAGGTCTGCATACTCTGCAAAAGTCATGTTTCTCTGTGTGGTAAGATGGGGGGAGAAAAACTCCAGCCTTCACCTTCACCTTTTTCTAGTTACAAAGAAGGCGAATTTCGGTTGGACAGTGGCTCTTCCCTTTTGTGACTTCATTCCTCTGCTCTCTCTTCCCCACTGGGGTTGTGGAAGGCAGCATCAGGGCTCTTTTCTTTCTCTGAAAAAGTTCCATCTTTTCTCCTTGTAATAATAATAATAAATGATCACTGTAGATGCTTTAGGCAATAAAAAATGTAAAAAAGTAAATTAAATTCACCAATAATTTCACCAGCTGGGGTGATGATAATGAGGATGAAGATGATGAAAATGATGATAATTAGCACTTATTGACTGTTTTATGTGGCGCCATTCTAAGCTTTTTATAGGTAGTAAAACACTTAATCTTCAAAATAGCCCCCTCTTTTTTTCTTTCTATTTTTTTTTTTTTTTTTTTGAGGTGGAGTCTTGCTCTTTTGCCCAGGCTGGAATGCAGTGGCATGATCTCAGCTCACTGCAACCTCTGCCTCCTGGGTTCAAGCAATTCTCCTGCTTCGGCCTCTTGAGTAGCTGGGACAACAGGTGCATGCCACCACATCCGGTTAATTTTCTGTATTTTTAGTAGAGATGGGGTTTCACCATGTTAGCCAGGATGGTCTCGATCTCCTGACCTCGTGATCTGCCCGCCTCGGTCTCCCAAAGTGCTGGGATTACAGGCGTGAGCCACGGCGCCCAGACAAGAACCCTTTTTTTACTGGTGGGAAACCAAGGCACTGAGAGTTTAAATAAATTGCCCAAGGCCTCAGGATTGCTATTTGATTTTCAGTCCCATATTTTAAACCGCACACCATGCCTCAAGATAGCAGAGAACTGCGCTGGGGCTCTGTCTTCAGCAGTTCCTAAATTATGTCCTGCCAGAGCCCTGGCGTCCTTTGGGTCACACTCAAGTGTCCTAATGAAAAATGGATGGCTGTGGTTTTTGCCCCAACTCACTGAGACTGTTGAGGGCAAGGAAACAGCCCCCCGACTCCCCCCCACTTTTTTCTTGCTCAGTTTTACTTCCAAGCTCTGTTTTCTTACATCTTCGTAGTCGTGGCCACATTTATAAACTCAAATGTGACATTAAACGGCATCTAATTTGACACTAAATAGTATGCTTAGTAGTTTTTGGTATCATTAAACCGTGTTTCTTGGGGTTCCACAAAGAGCCTGCTGACCTCCCATCCCCCTAGCAGGAGGCTGGAGGATGGCGCCCCCCCGCAGAGCCTGGAGCGTCCCAGGGGCTTCTTCTGGGACCTGTCCTCCTGCTTCCCCGCTCCTTTCAGGCCGCCCTGCCACCTGCCCGGCCTGGGGGATGAATGGGAGCTGTCAGCCTCTGGGCAGAGTTATGGAGGCCCACGGGCCGCTGGTTGCCTAAGGAACCAGCCCAGGCGCCTCTCATCCCTCGGGCGTCCTGGCTCCCAAGTCCCTTCAGCTCCCACTTGAGTCTTTGTCTCTCTCCGGACACCCCAGGCCACAGGCCGAGGTTAAGATCCTGCCCCTGGTTCTGTTGTTCTCAGTGGGCGCCGCCTTCTCGGGCCCCCTCCCTGGCCCAGATGACAGCACTTAGTGACCTTTCACACGAGCACTTCAGGCCTTTGTGTGGGGCAATTGGTCTTCCTGCTCTTTCTGTGAGCGGACACGGATGACAGCATTACAACTGTCAGCCCGCCGGGGCGCAGCGGGAGCCATGGGCCAGCAGGGCAGCCAGGGTCCACGCTGTAGCAGTCACAGCCACAGCAGGGCCAGTTAGAGGAAGCTGGGACCGTGGTCGGGCCCCTCACGCCTAGCTTGGGGTGACTCAGGCCTCAAGGAAGCGTGTGCATGCAGGCTCTGGAGAGCAGCACCCCCACCTCCAAGGAGGAGCTGTGCATATTCAGTGCCACCGGCCTATAGCAAAGGAAGGCCACATGTCCCAAGATGACTCCTGCCGACCTCTGTGGACACAGACTCAGGGCTACTCCTGGTTATGACTTAGGTGTGCGACTCCACAAGGAAGTCATCTCATCAGTTTATGTATTTATTTTTCTCTCTATATATATTTTTGAGACAGTGTCTTGCTCTATTGCCCAGACTTGAGTGCAGTGGCTGCAATTGGGGCTCACTGCAGCCTCAACCTCTTGGACTCAAGCGATCCTCCCACTTCAGCCTCCCAAGTAGCTGGGACTACTGTTGTGTGCCACCATGCCAGGCTAATTTTTGTTGTTGTTGTTGTAGAGGCAGGGTTTCATCATGTTGCCCAGGGTGGTCTCAAACTCCTAGGCTCAAGCAATCCTCCCTCCTTAGCCTCCTAGAGTGCTGGGATTATAGACATCAGCCACTGTGTCAGGCCCATCTCATCTCTTTTGACAGTCAGCCACATAGTTTTCCTTGTTCCAGGTCTACTAGGAAGGAAATATAAAACACCTTCAGCTCCCTGGAGAAAAGCCCTATGTATAATCCAGACTACAATAAATATGAGCTATAGTGCTATTATTGACTGCATTACTCCTACTATGAGTATTACTATTCTCAGAATTTCTCAGAGCGTTGTATTTCCTGACGCTCTGGTGGAATATTAAAATTAAAGGAAGGGAAATGGAATAATACAGCCCATATAATTCCAGCTACATGAAAATAGAGTTGTATGTTCCAATTATATATGCATAGAACAAACAACTGGAAGGACGCACTACTCACTGTTCACAATTGTTATCCCTGGGAGGTGGGTTATACATGACATAGAGTTTCTTTTTCTCTCTATTTCAGTATGTGTTTGAATTTGACATGAACCTGCATGTCTTTTATAATCAGAAAGAAACAGTAAATGTTTTAAAAATATGCTCATTTGGGAGAGTAGGGAAGGGGGAGAGGTTAATGGGTACAAATACTAGAATAAATAAGACCTAGTATTTGCTATCACGCCAGGATGGCCATAGTAAAGAAAATTTTAATTGTATATTTTTAAATATCTAAAAGAGTATGATTGGATTGTTTGTAACACAAAGGATAAATGGATACCGTATTTACCCTGATGTAATTATGCATTGCATGCCTGTTGCCTGTATCAAAATATCTTATGTAATCCATATATACACCTATTATGTACCCACAAAATTAGAAATAAAACAGTTTTAAAAATGCTCATTTATATTTTGTGTGATTGTAAAAGACCCTAGGAATGTTCTCTACTTCTCTTCTGTTTATTTGAAAATGAAACAATTGCTACCTTCCTAGAAGCTGAGGGTAGGTTGATTGAGAGAGCAAGTCTGACTTGACATACACATCCACCTTCAAGAAATGACTTCAAAAAGGGCCAAGAGGCTGGTGCGGTGGCTCACGCCTGTAATCCCAGCACTTTTGTAGGCCGAGGCGGGTGGATCACCTGAGGTCAGGAGTTCGAGACCAGCCTGGCCAACATGGTGAAACCTCGTCTCTACTAAAAATAGAAAAAGTAGCCAGGCACGTTGGTGCATGCCTGTAATCCCAGCTACTCAGGGAGGCTGAGGGGGGAAAATCACTTGAACCCGCAAGGTGGAGGTTGCAGTGAGCAGTGATCAGTGTGGGCAACAGAGCGAGACTCCATCTAAAAAAAAGGGCCAAGAAAGGAACTGGAGTTTGCTCTCCTCCTAAGGTGATGAAATGCAGACATGGCATATTTTCTGTGCCTTATCCTGCCTTGGAATAATCTAGCAAGTTGTTTTGGGCTGCCAATCTTTTTCCTTCTAATTTGGTGCTAAGGGAATGGGCAGAATAAGTCTCCATGTGAGGGCAGATGCCTCAGCTTTGTGCAGTTGCCATTTGTGCCCCCAGAGTGTGGTCTCATTGCATCATCACCAGGAGGACCTCTCTGCCCAAGGGTGCCCCAAGAAGCACACACAGAAGGTACGTGTGGAGCTCTGGTTAGCGTCACTTCCTGTTTCAGGTAAATAAGAAACCTTCGCCCTTCTGCTGTTTCAGGCAACCCTTAGTAAACTCACGGGCATTTTTTCTTTTTTTTGAGACAGAATCTCACCCTGTCCCCCAGGCTGGGGTACAGTGGCGTGATCTCAGCTCACTGCAACCTCCAACTTCTCAGTTCAAGTGATTCTCATGTCTCAGCTTCCCAAGTAGCTGGGATTATAGGCATATGCCACCATGCCCGGCTAGTTTTCACCATGTTGGACAGGTTGGTCTTGAATGCCTGATCTCAGGTGATACACCTGCCTCGGCCTCCCAAAGTGCTAGGATTATAGGCATGAGCCACTGTGCCTGGCCAGAATTTCTTGCATTTTAGTAGAGATGGGGTTTCACCATGTGGCCTAGGCTGGTCTCAAACTCCTGAGCTCAGGCAGTCCACTCGCCTTGGCCTCCCAAAGCTCTAGGATTACAGGAGTGAGCCATCGCGCCCGGCTGCATTTTTTAAATCTTCGTCTCATACATCCTCCTCAGTCTTCTAAGACCGTAGATGGGCGATTTGCAATTAACTGAAATCAAAAAGTCTCGTTTTAAGTGTCATAGTGATATGGTGCAAACCTAGAAGGCTATCACTGGGGAGCGTTTTTCTTGGTCACACTTGATGTTGGGCAAGTTATCAAGGCCTCCAGACACCTTAGAGCTTGTCCAACCTTAGAGCCTGCATTTACACTAATTGGCGAATTGCTCAAAAGAGAGCCACAGGCCATTGCACATCAGCTTTGTCTAGTGACAGAGGAGTTGATCCATGCTCTACCTCTCCCTCACAAACTCACCTCTCCCAGCCTTTTTCCTCAGTTGGATTGGTTTGACATCTGATTGCAGCGTCTTTACAGATGATTGATCTATTCCTTTCAAGGGGCAAATCAAACTCAGAAAATTTCTGTCAACACAAGAAGGCAATGAAAAAAAAAAAGGAAGAGAAATGCTTTAAACCCAAAAGTAGGACTTTGAGAAAAGGCAAGTTGCAGAAGCAAGAGGTCCAGGGACACAGGCTCATCAGGACAGGGTGAGGTGCCTGTCTTGCAGAGGCCCAAACACCAAGGATTTATGATACCTTTTCCTTTATTTTGGCCTCAGAAAACCCCATCTTCTCCCTTTAAAGTCATTTCCCAAATGCTCACCAAAGCGTCTCAAAAAGTTGTTTTTAAAAAATAAAATAGAGATTTTATTGTAAAAGCAATTTTTGTTAATTGTTTAAAAAAAAAGTCAGTAAGTACCAAGGAAAAAATAAAAATCAACCAAGTCCCACCATTCAGAGAAAAATACTGTTAACATTTGGTTGACATTTTCTCAACCGTTTCTCTTGTTACACATTGAATTCTACGAATTGCTATAGGGTTCTTTCTCTATCCATCTCTCTAATCAACTAAAGCTCCACATCATTATTTCAAATCATTTCAGATTGTTTCTAATTCAGATCATTATAATGATTGCATAGTATTTCATTATAAGTTCATAGCAAAGTTTGTTAAGCTTATCCCATAAGGATGGTCATTTTAGCTAGTTCCTATTTGGTTTCAATTTTTTTTTTTTTTTTTTTTTTTTTTTTGAGGCGGAGTCTCGCTCTGTCACCCGGGCTGGAGTGCAGTGGCCGGATCTCAGCTCACTGCAAGCTCCGCCTCCCGGGTTCACGCCATTCTCCTGCCTCAGCCTCCCGAGTAGCTGGGACTACAGGCGCCCGCCACCTCGCCCGGCTAGTTTTTTGTGTTTTTTAGTAGAGACAGGGTTTCACCGTGTTAGCCAGGATGGTCTCGATCTCCTGACCTCGTGATCCGCCCGTCTCGGCCTCTCAAAGTGCTGGGATTACAGGCTTGAGCCACCGCGACCGGCCAGGTTTTAATATTAAAAGAGACTGGCCAGGTACAGTGGCTCAAGCCTGGAATCCTAGCACTTTGGGAGGCCGAGGCAGGAGGATTGCTTGACCCCAGGAGTTTGAGACCAGCCTGGGAAACACAGCTAGGCACTGTCGCTACAAAATTTTAAAGAATTATCTGGGTGTGGCCGGGCGCGGTGGCTCACGCTTGTAATCCCAGCACTTTGGGAGGCCAAGGCGGGCGGATCATGAGGTCAGGAGATTGAGACCATCCTGGCTAAGACGGTGAAACCCCGTCTCAACTACAAATACAAAAATCAGCCCGGTGGTGTGGTGGCAGGCGCCTGTAGTCCCAGCTACTTGAGAGGCTGAGGCAGGAGAATGGCGTGAACCCGGGAGGCGGAGCTTGCTGTGAGCTGAGATCCGGCCACTGCACTCCAGCCCGGGCGACAGAGCGAGGCTCCGTCTCAAAAAAAAAAAAAATTATCTGGGTGTGGTGGGGCGCATCTGTAGTCCCAGCTGCTCAGGAGGCTTAGGCAGGAGGATGGCTTGATCCCAGGAGTTCCAGGCTGTGGTGAGCTATGATTGTACCCTTGTACTTCAGCCTGGGTTGCAGAGCGAGAATGTCTTGGGGAAAAAAGGAGCCACTTTATGATGAATGTCCTGATACAAAGATCTTTAAGCTCTTTTGCTATGCCTACGTAGAATAAATTATTTGAAGAAAGATTGCAGATTCAAAGGGTAGGCTCATTAATCATTTATATAATATATAATGTATATAATATATAATACATCGTCTATTATAAAATAGAAATACATAAAATTTGCAAGGGACTTTTATGGACCCGAAAAGTTTAGATGTGTTCAGTCCTTGGGCATTGAACAGAGGCTAGCATGTCGTTTAGATACTATACTTAATTTTTACATTCAAGCCGTGGGTACTCGAAATTCCCTGGGGACCCACTCACAGTAAGTGCCTCACCCCTCTAAACCCTGCAACAGGCTTCTATCCCCCAAACCTCTTAGGAGAACTTCCTTTTCGGTGGGGAGCAAAGAAGGAAACAAGCCTTTATTAACAAAGGAGGAAAGAGGAACTGGCTTGTATTGAAAAACAGCCCGGCTGGACTCCATGATGGTTGCTTAAATCTCCAACCGAAGAGCGAGGAGCGAGAAAGGTGCCTTTCCCGCCAGTGAAGTTTAGACCTCAGGAACTGAATTCTTAAGTTGAAGGCAGAGAAAGTAATAAGACACTGGCTCACTCTAGAAAGTTTTTTTGTTTGTTTGTTTGGTTTAATTTGTTTTTCTTCTTTTTCTTTTTTGGTGACAATCTGATTACAACTACTCTGTTCTTATTGACCTTATGAGGTTTTTTTTTCACAATTTGGAAGAATTAAAAATTACAGCTTCCATGAATAAATATAACTCTTAGCTCCTTCTTACTAACTAAATGCAATTGGGGAATAAATACAGTGAGTGTTCACACACACACACACACACACAAAAGAAAAAAGAAAAAAGAAAAAAGAAAAAAAAAAGAAAAAGGTGAAGAATAGAAAATTGTTTAAGTGGCCAAAGAAACTATCCTATTGTGTGGCAGGCCAAGCTATGCCAGCTATATGTAAATGTAAGCAGTGGCCTGTGTTCCTGTGTCCACTTTGAAGTTGCCATCTGAATTTAATTCTGCCTTTGTGATTAAATCAGGCCATTACGTTTAATCTCACTTAATAGTAAGAAACGTCCTTTGTTGTTTTCTATAGGCAACATATTCTGCCCCTAACATATACAGCTTGGTATTCACACTTTACTATTAATCCCCGATGGCTGATAATTGCTTCATCTCCAAGCCCTCTGTCCAATTCACAAGGGGCTGATTGCAACTATTCTTCCCCTATACATTAATGCACTGTTTGGGTCTTGCTTCTTTGGCTCAGTGAACCCTATCAAGCTGTCCACATTTTCTGGGCATGTGGGTGTATTGTGAGATGTTAAATTAAATTCTGTGTTGACCTCCCTAAACGCCAGAATCTATTAGCCCCTGCAACGTAGCTGATTGACAAGTGGGACTACTTTTCCACTCAAAATCCTGCAGTAAGAAACAACAACAACAGGCTGAATATTTTGTTTCTAGGCAGAGTCTGGGGTCTTCTTACTGCTGTCTTGTTATTTACATGTTCATGACTATGGCAGGACCAATTGCATTATTGCCACGATGTTGCTTCATTGATCTTCCATTTGTCTGTCTTATCATTTCTCTGGGAGAAGTTGTTAGACCCCCAGAGAATCGCCGTGCATTGCTTTAAGGTTTGAAATGGAAATTTCTCCTTTTTGTTTTTTTTCCAAAACTGTTTTGGACGATGAGTCTTAGGGCCTTCACTGTTATCTGTGACATGAATAGCTCAGACATAAAGATCTCAGAGGCAAAATACCAACTGGAACAGGCTTCCTTCCGTCTTTGCTTTTTGCACCTAAGGTAACAGATGCAGCTAATTTTAATGTTAAGCTTTACAAAAGAAAAGAAGCTTTTCTTTCTCTTACCCATTCATTAGCTTGGGCAATAGCTACCAGGCTTTTCATTGTGCTAAATTAGGAACTGCTATCATTATCAATTTGACTTTGTGGTTCCAAAAGCACTATTAGCTGCTCATGCCTAGTCCATATTAAGCACATATAGTACCTAGAGTGAGAATGATACCCAGAGCCTATACGTAGCTGCCTCCTCCTGCCAAGAGCTTTGTCCAGCTTTACACATTCTCAGCCTCCCAGCTGCTGGTGGGACTCTTGGGAAATCCACGTGGCTATTTTAAATTTTTTCTGATTTTAAAAGCTATCTCATAAAAGTAATTTTATTTTCATATATTATATAGCTATAATGTATATACTATATAATTATATAGGTAATAATTGTAGAAGAGTTTTCTTATATTTACCACAGGGAGATCTTAAAAGTTTGGAAAAACTAAAGAAAATATAAAAATCATTCTAAATCCCACAGATATAGCTGTCATTATTATTTCAGTGTATTTTCTTTTCCTTTCTTTTAAACGGAGTTTCGCTCTTGTTGCCCAGGCTGGAGTGCAATGGTGCGATCTTGGCTCACCACAACCTCCGCCTCCTGGGTTCAAGCAATTCTCCTGCCCAGGCTCCCAGGTAGCTGGGATTACAGGTGAAGTGCCACCATGCCCAGCTAATTTTGTGTTTTTAGTAGAGACGGGGTTTCTCCATGTTAGTCAGGCTGGTCTCGAACTCTCAACCTCAGGTGATCTGCCCGCCTTGGCTTCCCGACGTGCTGGGATTACTAGCGTGAGCCACTGCGCCCAGCCTATTTTGGTGTATTTCCTAGAATAGCTTTCTTCTGTAATTTACATGTGAATAGACGGGTAATACAGATTAAAAATACACACATAATGTTTTTGGATTTCCAAAGTGTTTTTATTAAATTAAACGTTAAATAATTGAGGCCTTGAGAAATGTGTGCCCTAGAGTGAATAATTCCCTTATTTTAAAAATAAACCTTTTATTTTGGAATCATTTTAAGTTTACTGAAAGGTTGCAAAAATAGTTCAGAGAGCTCCCCTATACTCCTCACCCAGCTTTCCCTATTGTTAACAGCTTACATAACTACATTTGTCACAACTAAGAAACACATTATTAATTTATTATTATTACATATTAATATATTATATTATTACATATAATATATGCAGTTAGGAGTGTACATTTTCTTAACCTGCTTCCTTCACCATGTAAATAAACATTTTTTATGTCTCTAAATATTCTCATTATCATTTTTTAAAAGAAGAAACTAAGGTAATGAGTATGACCGTCCAATCAGTTAGGTTCTAGGTAAAATACAGTGTCTAATCAGAAAGTATCTGTCTAATCTGGTAGTGTCTATCAGAAGGCTGCTTCCAGCAAAGCCCTGGTCATGGGGGCACCCTCTGGAGGGGAGCTTTACCCAGGAGTACCCTGTCCCCAGCCAGGAACCTGCCCCAGTATCCATGCCAGGGGCTACCGAATGCCTTTGGCGGCATTAGCTGTGAGCCTGGGTCTGGCCTTTGCAAAGGAGATTCTGAATGTGAGCAAAGGGATCCCAGGCATTATCATTTCCAGCTTCTCTTTTTAAACATTACTTTAGAGATAGAATATTTTCATTATAGAAATTTTAAAAAATGTATATAGAACAAAAGAAGCAAGCATAAATTATTCCTGTGCAACCACTCAGAGAGAACCGCCGCTGTCAACAAGTAGTTAGGTATTTGGAATCACACTGCTTTATAATTTACTTTTTCACTTACATCAGAATCATTTTCCTCTTACATTTAATATTCTTATAAAATTTCACCCCGGGGGTGGCATAGAATTCTATCTATGACTTTATCTTAATTATTTGATACTATCTTACATTTTTGGATCTTCAGGTTTGTTTCTAGCTATTTCCTATTATAAAAGGTACTGAGATTTTTTCCTATTATATTTTTTACTTGTATATTTTTTCTATTATATATATTTTCCTATTACAAAGGGTGTAACTAGGTAACACACCTTATTCTTTCCTCGGGAAAGATCCTCAAAGGTGGGATTAGTGGGTTAGACAGAGGTTGCCCAGTTGGTGCCTTTCCTGGGTGCTGTTTTCCAAGAGCTTCAGAAAAAAACAAAAACAAAAGCAAAAAAGAAAACCCTGAATTTCACTGCATTTGGTGGGGGAAACATTGTGAAAGTGAGATTCTCAGAAGAAAACACCAAACCCTCATCATGTCTTTGGAAAATGGATTAGAAAGTTCTGTCTGGTCAACTGTGATCCCACACAAGCAGACAGGTGTGTACAGGAGTGGGGGAATCAATACAGACACGAGCACCCCAAAAGACTCCCAGGACCTGGCAGAAAGATGATCAAAATAAAAAATAAGGGCTGGACGTGGTGGCTCATGCCTATAATCCTAGCACTTTGGAAGGCTGAGTTGGGCAGATCACTTGAGAACAGGGGTTCGAGACCAGCCTGGCCGACATGGTGAAACCCCATCTCTATTAAAAATACAAAAATTACATAGGCACATGTCACCCATGTAATCCCAGCTACTTCGGAGGCTGAGGCAGGAGGATCGCTTGAACCTGGGAAGTGGAGATTGCAGTGAGTGGAGATCATGCCACTGCACTGCAGCCTGGGCGACAGAGCGAGACTCCATCTCAAAATAAATCAATAGGAGGAAACAAAAGAAGCAATCACACATTGTCATTTGGTGGCTCAAAATCATGTTACTGCTGTGAATTATCACATGTTGAAGATACACACACAAGATCAAAGCACGTGTAAGTTACATCAAGCTCTTCACTTCTTCACGCAGAGCTGAGACTTGCTACTGCCCATATTACCGCTGTGTTGCTGGACTCTCAATTCCAGGATACTTTTGAGCTTGAAGCCTGTGTGAATTTATTACAATTGAACGTATCTGAATTATCTCTACATGATGATGGTTCTGCTATCTTATTGAATGAGAATTGCTGATTTTGGTTTTAGTTTATGCTAAGTTGAATATGGGATTGGACATATAATAATTATATATATATATATTTGAGACAGAGACTCACTCTATCATCCGGGCAGGAGTGCAGTGGCACAATCTCAGTTCACTGCAACCTTGAACTCCATGGCTCAAGCGATCCTCCCTCCTCACCCTCCTGAGTAGCTGGGACTACAGACACACGTCACTATGCCTGGTTAGTTTTTGTGTTTTTTATAGAGATGGGGTTTCAACATGTTGTTCAAGCATGTCTTGAACTCCTGATCCTGCCCACCTCAGCCACCCAGGCATATGATTTTTAAGAAAAAGTTTCTAAAGCATTTTGCCAAGTATAAAAGAGGAATGTTTTAAAGTTGTGCTGAAAAAATATAATAAAAATGCTAAAACTATATCAGCCTCAGGTACATTTGTTGTAACACTGTGTTAATTAAAAACAAAGTCTACTAGCTCTATAAAAGTCACAATCCTCTGGCCGGGCATGGTAGCTCAGGCCTGTAATCCCAGCACTTTGGGAGGCCGAGATAGGCGGATCACCTGAGGTCAGGAGTTCGAGACCAGCCTGGCTAATATGGTGAAATTCTCTCTCTACTGAAAAAACTCTGTCTCTACTGGGTGCCTGTAATTCCAGCTACTTGGGAGGCTGTGGCAGGAGAATCGCTTGAACCCGAGAGGCGGAGGTTGTAGTGTGCCGAGATTGTGACACTGCACTCCAGTCTGGGCGACAAGAGCAAGTCTCCATTTCAAACAAAGAAACAAACAAACAAACAAACAAAAAAAGTCACAATCCTCAGCAAACACTGTCTATAGTGGGAGTTGATTTTAAATGGATTAAGTGGGGCAAGCTCCACAAAGGGTTTGCTTTAGCTCAGGCATGGCGCTATCCTTCACCTCTAACTCCTGGGAGAGAGAAGCCAAACAGTGAATGTCTTAACGAAATAAAAACAGATGCCAGGAAATAGAAAGATGAACTATACGTTCATAAAATAAGAAGACTAGAATTTCCTTGGGCACCCATGTGGCCTGTGGAACTGGCCTTTCCTGTGTTTGAAATGCACGTTTATTTTGCATTTTGCAACCATGGGTATTCCTAAGCAAAGCCCTCACATCGTGTATTTATTTCACAGCATAAGATTGGTAGCCAGAGGAGCTGTCGGCATAGTGTTCTCAACATTTCAGTTCCATTATATAAATTCTTCAGAGATCTGGGAAAGAGTTTACTTTCTGGAATGGTCTTGTTTTCTATTTGAACACACAATTGGAGCAGTTAGATTAAGATCGCATTCTGCTGCCTGACTCTCTGATAACCTGCCTTCCTCTCTGTCTTTCTCACTGCATCCTCTGTCCTGCCTTATCTTCCTTCCCCTGCTCTCTCCCTCTCTACTCCCCGTATTTATCTAGGGTCTGCTCTATTTTCGGGGACCCTGGAGAGAGCAAGGTGAAGGAGATCTCATCCCTGTCCTGGAGGACATGCAAGGGAGAGGGAGGCTGTCTCTGCCTGAGTGGTCAGAGAGGCGTGGGGCTGGCATTGACACCAAGTCTGAAGAGTTTATAGCACTCTTTGGGAGGGACAAAGGGGGCACATGGAGGCTGACTGGATGGTGGAGCGAGCGGCTGCGAAGGCGGGGAGTGGCAAGTGCTGCGTTGGCAAATGCTGTGCCTGAGGGAAGAAGAGGGGAGTAGAGCAAGCTTGGGGGGCAAGTTGAGGAGGAGGGTGGTCCTGGATGACTAGCCACGGGTTGGGATTGGGAATTTCTGTGTTTTTGGTATTCTGTCCTACAGGGATTTGGCTCATCAGACTGATAAATGCTAATCAAAAGTGCTCAGCAGGCTGGGTGTGGTGGCTCACACCTCTCATCCCAGTACTTTGGGAGGCTGAGGTGGGTGGATCACTTGAGATCTAATACAGGTCTTATGTCTACTTTTTTGAGAGACTCCCCAGCTCCTCGTGGAAGATGGAGAAGCCAGCTGGGTGTATGCATTAGTCACATATTTCAGCCAAACAGTCTAATAAGACACAGGGATGAAACCCTTCACTTCTACCAAACTGGAGGATTATTTTCTAACAGATAACCTTGTACTATCATGAGTCTGTTTATGCCATTGAAATGCCATTGCATAATCTAGTCTGCTTTGATGATATAAATAATATCTGCTTCCCTAAAGGAAACTGTCCCTAGGCCCACAGGGAGCCTGGGGTGGTCTCATAGGGGTTGTGTGGCTGGAACCCCATGGATAGCTCAAGATGGAATCAGAAAGTCTCCTGGCAGGCTGCTTCTCACTATGGCCCTGCTATGGCCCTGCGGAGAGCCACTGCGAAAGCTCCCGCCACAGCTGGCCGGAGGAGGTGATCAGTCTTCGGGACAAACACGTGTGTGTTCATGGGATTCCTGTGCAGGCCCACAGGCCAACTGTGAGCACTGTGCCGACTTCAGGAAGCGAGCTAAGAAGTTTGAGGCCTGTTGGGTTTTGAAGCGGAGGCGTCTTTTCTACCGGAGCTGCCCCCCAAACTGAAGCAATTGACTTTTCAGGCCATGTGTCTGTGGTCCCTGTACGTCTCCAGGTCAGACAGGAAGGCAGCATTGGACTCTCATTTTAAAATTAGAAAACGGATACTAATGTCCTCATGGCCTCCAGATTCCCTACTTTTTTCTCCTTCTTTTAAAACCTAGAAGCCCATGGGGGATGATTAGAAATGATGTAATTTGAGAGGAAAAAATAGCATCGTCAAAGAGCGTCTGAGACTTGGCATCATGGCTCCCCCACCCCCGGGAAGTATTCCAGCTATTCCTGGCTGAACCCGTTGTGAATATTCCCAGGGTGATTCCCTGAATACAGGCTCCCAAATCAGGAAGGAGCTTCGATGATCACCCTTATCGATGGGGTTGAGATCATTGTGCAGGGGCTTGAGGGAGCCTCATATTTTGCTTTTCAAAAAAAAGGGCTCGGCTTTTATATCCACTCTCCCAGCAACTCCCGCAAACCTCCCTCACCTTCTGCCAGCCAAGAGAAATCTGAGTGTTCCAGGTTTCTTTGAAATGGAAACCTCAGTAAATGAGATCCAAGACTGACTTTATGAATTTGTTTCAATGCTGACTCCTGTTAAATCAACAAAGAATAAAAAATAAAGAAGAATTTAAATGTTGGAGCGACAGCCCATGTTTACAGTTTAGCAAAACAGCGTTGCCCCAGAAATCAGTGAGAAAATTAGAGTGAGGATTGAGCTTTTGGTATCTGTCTGTATTATTTTGGCTTTTGGAACTCATACTATTCGTTTATCCTTCAATCTGGCATGATTTTGTAAGCTACTTGAAGACAGAAGCAGAGTTTAAAGGGACTGGAGCTCTCGGCACAGGTCAGTTTGCTCATTTCAAGTGTGGATCATAAACCTAGAATCTCCAGGAGCAGCTGAGGTTGGGCTGGGGTAGGGCAGAAGGGAGTAGAGGAGACCATGGCCCGACGAGGGTGTTTTATCCTCCTTCAGCTCTAACTTACTGGGCCATGTGGAAGCTGGGCTGTGTGACCGTGTCTTCTAATTTTTCTAGAGAAATTCAAGATCTGCATTTTTCATGAAAAATCTTCCAATTTGCAAATGTTGATGACTAATTAATGTAGTTGATAGAGTTCAACTCAGTTGAATTAGTTCAACATACACCTGCAGCTGCTTTTACCCACAGGCATTTAAGGCTGCCTTTGGTTTAGAAACTAGTTTAGAAACTGGAGACTCTCAGGCAGAACAGCCACTGACACTGGACCCTCTCAAGTCAAGTCGTTCCATCCCTGGGCAGCCATGCACAACCGGCTGTGCTCGCCTGTGGAGTTTTAGAAACTGCATACCCACCCAGCTTCAACCCCAGCCCAGAGTTCTTCAGGAGTGGAAACTAGACGAGTACCTGTTTTTATAAAATTATTATTCTTATGATTATGAGGCAGCATCTTGCTCTGTCACCCAGGCTGGAGTGCAGTGATGTGATCAAAACTCACTGCAGCCTCAAACTCCTGGGCTCGAGGGATCCTCCCCATTAGCTGGGGCTACATGTGTGTGCCACCATGCCCAGCTAATTTTTTGTTTTTTTTTTTTTGGTAGAAATGAGGTATTGCTGTATTGCCCAGGTTGGTCTTGAACTTCTGGGCTCTAGTGATTCTCCTGGGTTTCCCAAAGTGTTGGGATTACATTACAGGTGTGAGCTACTGTGCCCAGACTGAAATTATATTTTGCTGTGGTAAAATATTCATTAATAAAGCTTACTGTCTTAACCTTTGTTTAAGCATACAGTTCAATGGCATTAAGAAGATGCACATTGCTGTGCAGCCATTACCACCATCCATCTGCAGAGCTCCTCTCATCTTGCAAAACCAGAACTCTGTCCCCATTAAACAGCTCCTCATTCCCTCCCCCAGCTCCTGGAAACCACCATTCTATGTTCCCTCTCTATGAATTTGTTCTACGCTAAGAACGTCACATAAACAGAATCATGCAGTATCTGTCTTTCTGTGACTGGCTTATGTCACTTAGCATAATGTCCTCAAGGTTTATCTATGTTGTAGCATGTGTCAGCATTTCCTTCCTTTTTTTTTTTTTTTTTTTTTTGAGATAGAGTCTTGCTCTGTCGCCCAGGCTGGAGTGCAGTGGCACGATCTCATCTCACTGCAACCTCTGCCTCCTGGGTTCAAGCAGTTCTCCTGCCTCAGCCTCCTGAGTAGCTGGGACTACATGTGCCCACAACCATGCCCGACTAACTTTTGTATTTTTAGTAGAGATGGGGTTTTATCATGTTAGCCAGTCTGATCTTGATCTTCTGACCTCATGATCCGCCCGCCTCGACCTCCCAAAGTGCTGGGATTACAGGTGTGAGCCACCGCACCCAGCCCTTCCTTCCTTTTTAAGGCTGAATAATATTCCATTGTATAGCTGCACCACATTTTGTGCATCCGTGTGTGTGTCAATGGACACTTGGGTTGATTCTGCTTTTTGGCTATTGTGAATAATGCTGCCGTGAACTTGGATGTAGAAATATCTGAGTCCCGGTTTTCAATTCTGGACGTGCTGTTTTTAAAGGTAGTGATTCTGATGAACCCTCTTACCTGGCAGTAGCCGGTCCCTTCTCTGCACTGCATTTCAGCCACATCGCCTGTTACATCACATCTACCTGATTGTTACAGGTAAATGCCTAGGAGCAAGGTTCTGACTCTAGGTGACCTAGCAGAAAAGGAATCAATGGAGGGAGAGTGGCCAGCTCATCAACTCAAGGAGGAGGCTGAGGAACCCACTTCAGGGGCAACCAGGACAAGCGAGATCCTGCTGCAGGAGTAGTCTACTTTGGATGCCACCACTCTCCCCATTGCCACTGGACAGTAGCTTCTATCACAGCTGGATTCCACCACTGGACTCTAGCCCAGGTGGTCTCCACCACCACCCACAGGTGCTCGTCTCCATTCTTCTGAAAGCTTGAGTCCGCTGCAGCCACCACAGATGTTCCCAAATAAGCCCCCTGCCTATACATCAACCCCCTGAGATCCAGCATCCTCGGCAGGAGTATTTGATTGGCCTCCCTTAGCCCATGGGCCCAAGCTCTAGGTGCCCAGGGTTGGGGAGAGGAAATAGATGCCACCTTTGGCTTCCAGAGGGCAGTAGGAGCCCTGCCTTTTGTGTGGCTGGGGATTCATAAGAACAGTCCTCATAACCTGCTGTGTGCTGGAGCTGGCAGGACCCACTCACCAGAACGCTTGTCTCTTCCCAGCTCCAGGTACAGGGACATCACACTGACAGCCTGGATTGGGCCACGATGGGAGTATTCACACCAAAGAAATGGGCAAAAAGGACACACTGGGGCTTTGCTGTTCCTTCAGAGAGCCATTTTGCCAGCACACCATTTGTTCGTACACCAGACAGTGAAAGTGACAGGTGTCATCTTTGAAATAAATAGTCAGTCATCTCTGCAAATTAGATTGTTGAACTGAGTTGAAGAAAAGAAGAGAGAGAAAGAGAGAGAGAGCAGAAATAAGCACACACACACAAAACCTGGATGTATATCTGCAGCTGCACAAACAATTTAGAGCAATGCCATCCAGTAGCAACAGAATCCAAGCCACATATGTAATGTTAAATGTTCCAATAGCTATATTAAACAATTGAGAGAAACATAACATTAATTTTAATAGTGTATTTCATTTAACCAGTATGTCTAAGAGGTTACCATTTCAGCTTGTAATCAATATAAAAATTATTAATGAGATAGTTTACATTTTTTTTCCTCTATGAAAAAGTATGTATTTCTAGCACGTATTTCACACCTGTGGCACATCCCAGTTCGGATGGACACATTCCCAGTGCTCAGGGGCTCCATGTTCCTAGTAGCTGCCACATTGGACAATGTAGGCCTAATGTATTTCAATAATGCTGTATGATGGTCTTCAAACCATCTCCCAGTGGTGGGTTATGAAGGACCGACTGTGTTCCTCTCTTACAGAAGTGGAGAATTAGAAATTCTCAAACCGAATCAAAGTGAGTTATGCATCTGCCCGTCTGCAACTGGCTGATCTGGGTAGAGGGTCGGTCATTTAATGAGGATACTATCTTATGAACAAATCATAAATATTGCTGATGGTGTCAAGCATAACCTTGCAAATGTATATGTGTGTGGGATGAGGTGGAAGAGGGAGAGAAGACAGGGCACCGTAACCTCAGGTGAGTGAAGATGTCTAAAAGATCCTCGCAGAACTACTAGGTTGGTTCTTCCCACTTTCCAGAAAACATATCTACAGGGTGAACACATGGAGATGCCAGAGGGAGGGGCACCTGGAGACAATGTAGGAGCTCTGGGGCCCTCCTCCATGCCATGCCACTGTCCTCCTTCACCTGGATCCTTTGCAATATCCTTTATCATAAACTGGTAAACATCAACAGAAAACATGTCTACCATATGTGCCTGCCAAGTGAACAGCTAGTCCCTGTTTAAAGATCCTCATGGAAACAGGTGCTTTCATTAGTGTTGGCAGGAATGTTCATTTTGGAGGGCAATTTGACAACAGCTATGGACATTTCAAACATGCAAACTCTTCAGCACAAGTGTTTTTCTACAATGATCATAGATACGAAAGTCCAATGCACAAGCCAAACTACATGAACAAATGTATTATTGCCAATACTGAAAATAAGGAAAATGGCCCTCCACGAGGGACAGGTTATGTCCATTCTGTGGAAAATGTGGCAGCCGTCACAAAATGGGACCTACGTATAAATGACGTGGAAAGAAAACCACAGCATATGTGGAAGTACACAAAGAAAAAGGCAAGTCGCCAATCTGAATAATATACTATTTTTGTAGGAAAACAAAATGTTTTTAGTGCAGGCATTGAAAGGAAAATTTGGAAGAAATACAATCAGGTTATATGCAGGTGTGGAACTATGATAGGAGGACTCAGGGAGGGAATTTTACTTTATATGCATTGATAATGTTTGAAACTCTATATTGATCTTGCATAGGTTCTATAATCATAGAAAGATATAAAATAATAAACAGACACAAAAACATAATTTAAAAGAAAAACACTGGCTGGGCACAGTGGCTCATGCCTGTAATCCCAGCACTTTGGGAGGCTGAGGGGGGCAGATCACCTGAGGTCAAGAGTTCAAGACCAGCCTGGCTAACATTGCAAAACCCCATCTCTACTAAAAATACAAAAATTAGCTGGGCATGATGGCAGGTGCCGGTAATCCCAGTTACTTGGGAGGCTGAGACAGGAGAATCACTTGAACCCAGGAAGTGGAGGCTTACAGCGAGCCGAGATTGTGCCATTGCGTTCCAGCCTGGGCAACAGAGCAAGACCCATCTCAAAAAAAAAAAAGAAAAACAAAAAGAAAAAGAAAAACAACCAGTGTTGCTGAGGCCACTGGGACACACGTTCTTGGGCTCTCCAGGTGGGAGTGTAGATTGATTCTGCCTTGCTGGAGTGACCTACTTGACAAATGCATTTGCTGATTCTACCCTAGAAGTTAATCCAAGGAGAAACTGATTTAGAACATATCTATGTATGTGCAAGGATGTTCATTACTGTATGATTTATATAAAAATGTTGAGGGGGGATGCAATGTTCATTTATAGGGAGATATTTCAATAAATCACAGGGTAGGCCAGGTGTGGTGGCTCAGGCCTGTAGTCCCAGCTACTCAGGAGGCTGAAGTGGGAGGATCGCTTGAACCCAGGTGGTCAAGGCTGCAAGGAACTATGATTGTGCCACTGCACTTCAGCCTGGGTGACAGAGTGAAAACTTGTCATAAATAAATAAATAAATAAATAAATAAAATCACAGGATAGCACACATTGGGATCCCCAGTTAAAAGAGTTATATAAGGGTACATTTATTGGCACAGAAAGGTATCATGATATATTACTAAATGAATAAAGCAGACTGTAAGCCTGCCTGTATAGTTTAATTCCAATCTGTATCATATATTTGATTATATGTGTGCATTTGCAAAGAAAAAAACCTGTAACTACATACATCGGGTTATCAGCAGTGGCTTTCTCAGAGTGGTGAGATTATAGACAGTTTTTGTCTTCTGCATTCTTTTTAAAATGGTCTAATTTATTTACAATGAGTACACGTAATCCCTTTATTATTCAAAAAAAATGATGGGGCCGGGCGCAGTGGCTCAAGCCTGTAATTCCAGCACTTTGGGAGGCCAAGACAGGCAGATCACGAGGTTAGGAGATGGAGACCGTCCTGGCCAACATGGTGAAACTCCGGCTCTACTAAAATAGCCGGGCATGGTGCCACTCACCTGTAGTCCCAGCTACTCAGGAGGCAGAGACAGGGGAATCGTCTGAACCCACAAGACGGAGGTTGCAGTGAGCTGAGATTGCAACACTGCACTCCAGCCTGGTGACACAGCAAGACTCCGTCTCAAAAAAAAAAAAAATAATAATAATAATAATAATGAAGATCCCTATTTCAAAAATTACAATTGAGAGTAGCTGCAAACTCCCTTTCTTTCCCTCCATAACAGTTTCAAGGTAGAAATGGTGAAGCCGTCATCCTGGCATCACTGCCTACGAATGCCGTGTGTAATGTGTGGATTGCCACCCAATGTCTGTGAATCTTGTTTTAAAGACTTTAACACTGTTTCAGTTGTGAATCATGGAATGTCATTTGATCTACAATGGCCAAGCATGATTAACAAATTCTCAACATGGGGGCTCTTTTTAAAATTCTCTGTGGTGTGTATGTGTTTAATTTAATTTATTATTATTATTTTTTTCCCAGACAGAGATTGGCTCTGTCACCCAGGCTTGAGTATAGCCGTGCAATCTCCACTCACTGCAACCTCCGCCTCATGGATTCAAGCGATTCTCCTGCCTCAGCCTCCCAAGTAGCTGGGATCACAGGTGCGCACCACCACGCCTGGCTAATTTTTGTATTTTTAGTAGAGACGGGGGTTTCACTATGTTGGTCAGGCTGGTCTTGGACTCCCGACCTTAGTGATTCACCCGCCTCAGCCTCCCAAAGTGCTGGGATTACAGGCATGAGATACTGTGCCTGGCCTAATTTTAAAAGCAAACAAACATCCAAGTTTTTAGGGGAAGGGGATTGAGTTATTCCAGCTGAAGAGGCTGTTTAGGGTTATCAAGGCTGTTTAGGGTTATCCCTGCGTGCAGTCATGCCCATTGTGCCTTTTTACAAGGCCCATGGTAAGCATTTTTCAAATGAATGGATTGATTTTAAAATCTGAGTGTAACATTGAACACATTCTGGAGTCTTCAGACAACGGCAGCATTAAAGATTGACTCTCTCTCTCTGTTCCTTGTCTTGTTGAACCATCTCCCAAGACAAGATTTAAGATTTTGGTGTGAGGGGCAGCAGTTTGTTGTGAGCATCAGCTGTTGCTTGGAAAGTAAAATCCCTTTATTTTTTCCAATTCAGGTGACATGGGGCCACGTTCCATGGCTCACTATGTTTGATTTTCAAGTGTGTTGTGATTCAATGGTCCCAGGAGTCAACAGGCTTCCCAGCCCAGGTGTTATGCTGCCACCTGGTGAGGGGGGAATGTGGGGGTTGGGAGGCACAGAGCCAGGGCTGAAGACCTGGGCCTGGTCGAGGGAGGTGCTCGCCCCCACTCCACACACACCCCCACCCCAGGGGTTGAGACATTGAGGCCAGAAGCTTTGCTGGATGGGACAGACCGCAGGACAACAGCTCACTCCAGCCTCACCACCTGCCCTCTCTTTTGTTGGGCTCAATTCCCTCCTCTGTGCTCCTCTGTGGACCCCAAGCCCTTAGCACAGGCCTGGCACTAACTAGCATCCCTGAGAAAATGCTCAGCAAAAGTTCAAAGGACTATTATTGCTACAGCTACTACTATGACTATTTCTAGAGGTTTGCTTAAAGCAAAACAAACTCACACCTGTGGTATCACAGATCCTGCATTCCTCATGAGGGCCTTCCCCACGGCTCTCCCGAGTGACAGCTGAATGGAATGGGAATCATTCCCTCAACAGAGGAAACGCAGCTCCCACCCAGAGCGGGGGAGATGAGACTTGCCCGTGGACACGTCTGCAATGAGAATGGTTCCAGGAGCTCTGCTGAGCCCATGTGTGCCTCATTGAATCCCACGAGATCAACACATTATCACTGCCATTTTACAGATGAAGATGTCAAGGCTTAAGGAGGTAAAGCACAAGGTAAGGAAGCTAGGAAGGGTAGGGTAGGGATTTAAAGGCAGAGGCCTACTGATGCCAGGGCTCTCTACCAGGGCACAGTGCCGCCCCTGTGACACCCTGTCGTACTGTCCTGGAATCAGCCAGCAGAGACAATGTCTGTGGAGATTTGAATTCGCCCCGTGCCTGGCTGTCATATCAGTGAGCTAATATCAGCTTTTCCTCCATCTGGCCAAGGGTGGGCAGGGACAGTGGGGCAGCTGTGGGAAACCAGGGGGAGGGGAGCAGGGGGTTTGCTGGTGGAATCTGAGAAAAATTGGTAGCACTGCTCCTGTCTGTATTTAAACATTTTATATTTTGTTAATCATGAATTTTTGCATCAATTTTGATTTTATATATGTGTGTGTGTATATATAGTTTTGTACTATATATATGTATGTGTATATATATGGCAACTATAAATATATATATATAGTTGTTTATTTTTTAATTGAGACCGAATCTCACTCCAGGCTGGAGTGCAGTGGCGTCATCTCAGCTCACTGCATACCTCCACCTCCCAGGTTCAAGAGATTCTTGTGCCTCAGCCTCCCGAGTGTCTGGAACTATAGGTGCCTGCCACCACACCCAGTTAATTTTTGTATTTTTAATAGAGACGGGGTTCACCATGTTGGCCAGGCTGGTCTCGAACTCCTGACCTCAGGTGATCCACCCACCTTGGCCTCCCAAAGTGCTGGGATTACAGGAGTGAGCCACCGTGCCCAGTCTTTAAAAAAAAATTGTATTAAAATATTCTTTATTATGATAGCTGAGTGTTTTTTGGGCCCCCTTCAATTTTGTGCCCATAGAAAGTGCCTCACTTACCTAATCCTGGCCCTATTTGCTTCTCAAGGCCGACTTTCTTCTTAAGACCCAAGTAGCAAAACGCAGTTCAAATCTAACTATTGTATTTTACTTTGGGAGACAAACTTAATTAACTTAATCAGAATATTTTTCTGACTCTGTCCTGTCAACCAGTGTGAAATGGCAAATTAATTAATGAGTCTGAACCAAAACATAGTTACTATTTAAAACTTTAACATTAATAAAATCTTGGTTCCCCTGCCTTCCCTTCCCTCCCCTCCCCTCCCCTCCTTTCCCTTTCCCTTTCCCTTTCCCTTTCCTTTCCCTTTCCTTTCCCTTTCCCTTCCCTTTCCCTTCCCTTTCCCTTCCCTTCCTTTCTCTCCTTCCTTCTTTCCTTTTTTATTTTAACAAGTGTTTCTGTGTAGCAAACACAGGCTGAAACCTGCTTTGGGTAACACGCTCTGAATTTAGATGACCACAAAATCTATTTTGAGAAATAATGGCTCACTTATTAATCACTCACTCATGCCGACACCTAGGAGGTGGGCGCTCAATAAGTGTTTGTTGGCCAAAGGAATGACTACTGGGGACAGACCCCAGCCTCACTGGCAGGGAGAGCCTGGCCCCCAGCACCTTGCCGCAGAGGCTCCCCTGGGCCTGACTGAGCCCCATTCAGCCCCCATGTGCAGAGGATGACTCAGCCGGTGACTTCATTCACCCAGTCTGGTGTTTATCCACTCGCCACAAACCGGTTGATACTGTTTGGAGCTACCCTGAGGTGACGCTCTGCTGGTGGAGAATGACATGCAGTCAGCTTGTGGCCTCTGGGGCCAAAACAGCTGAAACGCTGTGGCTTCTGAAGAACCCATTGTCTGCTGGTCAAGCCTGAGGACAAGCAAGGTCCTGGTGCTGTCCCCCAGCTCTCTCTGAGAGGCATTTTGGCTCCCGTGTGGGTGCGGGACAGACCACAGCAGGGGGCCCTAGCAGGGCTCTGACCCCATGCTTGGAAGAATAGGGCCTGGCATGGGGTTCCCTCATAGAAGCCCCTCAAAAAACACTGTGGAGGTCCAGTTAGAGCTGGAAGGAGCTGATGAGTTTAGAAGGCAGCTTTGCTGATTCCAAATGCATTCTTACTTGGTACCATCTGATGCTGTCATGGGCCCTTGTAATAGATTGCAAGAGAAGATGGGAATGACTGAGCATACACTGGTGCTTTTTAAATTTCTTTTGAGACAGTCTTACCCTGCTGCCCAGGCCAGAGTACAGTGGTGTGATCACAGTTCACTGCAGCCTCAGCTTCCTGGACTCAGGTGATTCTCCCAACTCAGCCTCCCCAGTGGCTGGAACTACAAGCACACCACACCACACCACTACTTTTTTGTATTTTTTGTAGAAATGGGGTTTTGCCCTGTTGCCCAGGCTGGTCTCGAACTCCTGGGCTGAAGCAATCCTCCCACCTCAGCCTCCCAGAGTGCTGGGATTACAGGTGTGAGCCACCACGCCTGGCCTCACACTAGTGCCTTTGAAAGCAGCTGTCACAGTACACATCACTATGGAAATAATCAATTTCCAGACAATGGAAAAAATTCTGTCAGTGGCAACAAGAAAAGCATCAGCAGGTACAATAGGCACTGTGCTTAACGGTTTATCCCACTGCCTCATTTAACCCACAGGGAGGTGGGTCCTGTTCTTACCCTGACCTTACAGAGGAGGAGACTGAGGCACCGGAGCTCAAGTAGCCTACTGAAGTCACAGCCATGGAGTGGAGTGATCAACTGGAGGCACGACCAAATCGGGCAACACACAGCCAGGTCTTTAAAGGGAAGAGGGAGGAGGGAAGACAGGAAGATGGGAGAGGAGATTGGTGCCTGATTGTGTTTGGACACAGCAGGGTTCTCGGGAGCGGAGGATGGGAGGGGGAAGGTCGGGCATCCATCTCTCCAATCTCCTGTGGCCATCTCTGTTACAGTAGCCAGCCCCACACGCCTTCCCCCACAGCCTCACCAGAGCAGTTCATGGTTCAAAGCCGACAGCCCATCATCTGAGTTACTGTGAATATAAAATACAAAAGGCATTTCCAATACCCTCATAGCCCCTAGAACCACGGAGACCATGGTCACAAGTGAATTCAGAAGTTGTCTATTAAATGGGGTGCTGTAATGTTCAATTGTATTTTTTCCTACACTGGACATCCTTGCACTGATAGAGGCTCATATGTAGGCTGTACCTTCTGCCCCTGGCTGCGGGGAACCAGGACTGCAGAAGAAGCATGTGACTGAAGCCACCAGAAGCAAGCGAATGGAACAAAACCACCACCACCACCACCACCACCACCACCGCCACCATCACCACCACCACCACCATCACAACCACCACCACCACCATCACCACAATACAAATACTCTCTTTAATTGGTCCTCTGGGTAGATAAAATGTTATCAAATCACCTCCAAGCTTTCTTTACTGATTCTTCATCTGCTCAAACTATTTTTAAAGATTTAAACAGAATGACACCTAATGATCACTGTCTGAGGAGTTGCAGGTTTTTGTTTTCTTGCCTGTCACACTCAGTGGTGACCGGGACGAAGAACATGTATGTGTTGAAGGGCGCGGGCTGTGTGACGCCTCCCTTCTGCCCCATCTGCAATCCTTGACGTCTCGCTACCCACATTCTTAGATCAGGCTCCACCAGGTCTGGAAATTTTGGAAATAAAAATCAGATAAAAAAATGAAAAAGTGAAACTGAAAAAAAAGAAAGCTAAAAGTGAGATGACCTAAAAGAATGACCCCATGGTCTCAGGGTATTTTGGCTCAAGAAAGTGGCAAGACATTGACGCCTGGATCATGCATTGGTTAGACATGCAATGAACAGAAGCAGCCACAGCCAGACGTGGGGCGGGCACTGGGGTCCAGGTGGAGTGCCCCAGCCTTGCCCCAAGAGCTGAGGGGAGGAAGGAAAGTGACCCCTCTCCACATTACAACAATGATAGAGAGGACAACCCTTGGGGGCTGTCTTTCTTCTAGACAGAGCCTCATTTCTTTCTGTGTCCAGCTGCTACGACTTCCCTGAACTGGCTTCAGCTTCTCCTGTCTCTATATCTTCACGTTTCTGTTTTCTCATCTGTAAAATGGGGATAATGCTGGTGCCTACAAAATGAAAGCATATATGTAAAATGCTTACAGCACTGCTTGGTGCCCAATAATACAATGAATTCTTTTTTTTTTCTTTTCTTTTTTTTTTTTGAGACGGAGTCTCGCTCTGTGGCCCAGGCTGGAGTGCAGTGGCGCAATCTTGGCTTACTGCAAGCTCCACCGCCTCCCGGGTTCACGCCATTCTCCTGCCTCAGCCTCCCAAGAAGCTGGGACTACAGGCGCCCGCCACCACGCTCGGCTAATTTTTTTTGTATTTTTAGTAGAGTTTCACCGTGTTAGCCAGGATGGTCTCGATCTCCTGACCTCGTGATCTGCCCGCCTTGGCCTCCCAAAGTGCTGGGATTACAGGCATGAGCCACCGTGCCCCGCCAATACAATGAATTCTTATCAGCACTATTGTTATTTTTATTTCTAGTAGAACTGCTCTGCCATTTCTGCAATGAGTAGCTTCTCCTTCCCACCTGCCTGCCCCCAGGTGAGTTAGCTTTTGTTTTTTCTTGCTTTTTAACCTCACAGACGAGTCTTCTCATCTGCTCTTGCAATTTTGAAGTCTCCTGGTCGTATGACTTTGGCATTCTCGAAGGAGTTACCCACATCACTTCGAAGCTTCTGGGACACAACAGCCCTTATGGAATCCCAGTGCTGGGAGCCTGTTTCCTGGGCCCCATGGCCTGCCTTGGATTGGTTCTCCAGGTACAGGACCTGTCAGGGGCATCTGTCCTCGATTTCAGGCCACCGCTGCAGAGGGGCCTGTTGGAGAGTCACTCATGTCCATGAAAAACACTCAGCAAAAAGATGCTGACGACGTTGCCACAGGTTCCAGCAGGGTCAGAATGTCTAGTGTCGGCGTGAAAACACTGTGAGGCGGCCAGGAGGAGAAAGTCTCCGAAGCTGTGCCCTCAGAAGCCATTTTCTCCTCGCACCCCACTGCCCTTGTCTGTCAGCTGCCTGCTTGCTCACTTTCTGAAACTCGAGTGACAAACCTGCAACCGTCAGAGGATCTGTCACAGAGGTGGCCTTGCCTCTGCCACTCCCTGTCACCAGTCTGGGCCTTTCTTGGGGCTAGGGGGCGAGGCTGCCGAGAAAGTTCAGGTGACTCAACTACAGCCAGGTCAGCCAGCAAGGGATTGGTCCTGAGCCTATCTCTCCTGGATGCTACCCGCAAGGACAGACCACAGGCTGAGCGGAGAGCCTGGAAGAGACCAGAGCACCGAGATTTTCCATGGGGCAGAAGAACATGCTCAGCTCTGGGTGGGGACCTCCTGTTGGGATTCCCATTCCCTGTCTCACCAGGACAGAGCAAGGAAGCAGCCTGTGCTTCCCCAAAGCAGGCGCTAGTCCCTGGCCTTGCTGCCTCTGACCACCTCTGTGGCTTTGACTGTGGTTCCCGACCATCCTGGGCCTCAGTTGCCTTATTCAGTAGGGAGAAGAGACAATGGATGATTTGCGAGTGCCTTTGCCTGCCAGCATCCATGAGACTCAGATACGATTTGGTGTCTGAGGCCTTGGTCCCAGGTAGTGGCCTACCTGTGTGCTCTGTCCTCTGTGGTCACTGCAGAAGGCTGAGCATGGACATAAAATGCATTCTTTTTGCTTTCAATAAAGGCATTCCTGCCCCCGCCACCACCCACCACACACACACACACACACACACACACACACAAGTGTCATGCAGCCTGTAGAGTTTAAGGACTTGGAATATTCAGCTGCTTGTCCTGAGCTCAGAGCCTGGCCTCTCAACAGCAGCAGGAGGGAAAGGGGAAAGTTTGCGGAGAGCTCTTAATCCCATGTGAGCAGAAAGAATGTGGCTTGGTTTCTTTTCAGGCATTTCAGCTTTTACGCTGGGCTTAGTTAAAAATGACAGAATGGGAACTGCTTAAGAATGATTTCCCAATGTCTCCATAAATAACGAGACTAGTTTGTGTGTAGGTTTCGAGGAAGATCTTGCTACTCCAGTTTTGCACTCTAACTGAATCTTACTTGGAAACAGTATTTCTAACATCTTTCCCCACAACTAAAATCTGCTGGATAAAAGTGAATTCATGTTTTTGAAAAACATGGCATTTTTCACCCCATTGCTTTGTGAGCCTACTTGAGTGAATGTGGTAATCTTATTGAGTATGTATTGGTGTGCAGAAGAGGGAAGAGGCAGTGAAGAAGCAGGAAAATACCTTATAAGGGAAATATACTTTCCCAGTCAATGCACTGTATACCCAGCGAGCAAAAGCGTCAATTGAATGACTCTTCTCAACCATCACCTTGCTTTTGACAAGTTCATCAGGTATCTTTCTATGGCAGAAAGAAAAGCCCCCTTTTTCCTGGCTGGCTTCCTCAACACAACAGGAGGCTGCAGGGGGTCTAGTTAGCAGGCTGAGGCTCTCTTGTTCCCAGCCTCACCTGAGTACCTAAGCATTCAGGAAAGACCAAACACCTCAAAGCAGAGTGCAACATGGAAGCACTGTTGTTCATCATCTACACTTCAGTAAGTGGAAATATTTTCCATGATTGGAGAGGAGCCTCTTCCTCGAACGAGCTGCTTATCCTCTAAGCTGTATATTTCCCAAGGTTACAGTTTTATGCCTAGTGTCATCAGTTTTCCTTAGAGGAGAACATCTGTAAATAGACCATCACTGCGGGCTAGGCAAATCCCATCGTGTATTTATTCTGCTCTCTGTTTACTGATTGCTCACCTGGACTCCAATAGCTATAACAACATAATTTCTCAGCGCCGTGTGAATTTTCCCATTAGGTTCAGTTTACTCTAATTGCCGGGACCTCACTTTGGTGGTTGGCTGGATGCAGGAAACTTCTTTGGCAGTGAGGCGTTTTTTGGTTCCTTCTCATCTTGCTTCTGAGGTGTTAGAGTGCCTTTCTCCAAGAACCTTACTAAGACCCTCCCAGCTGTCCCAACCCCTTCAAAGACTAGCTTACACTTGTTCCTTCTGCACAAAGCCCACTCCAGCTAAAATCAAGTAAGGTGGGCAATTCAGCTAGCTCCTTTGCTGGTGTGACATAGCACTGAAGATTTCTAAAAGCAGCTCCATGCTCTAGAACCCACATGTCTAAGCTTAAACTCTGTGCATGCAGAATACACTGCCCTGCCATACACAGATGTTGAGCAGTCTGACTTTGCATTGTGGACACTGTATATAATTACCTTTTACCTGTTTCATCCTACAGGACTCTTCAATGCTTGCTGGTACTATTTTTCAGGATGTAAACTCCTTATATAGAGCAAGTCTGCTAATCTTGCTTGGCACAATGGCCAAAAACACACTGCATGCAGGCAGATAAGTATTTTGATGGCACCTGAAACAGCCCGTGTATCCTTGCTAAGTTTATTTATAGCCTTTGACCTTTCTGAAAAGCATGATAAGCTGTGGTTTTCTTGATTAAATTAAAAAAAAAAATCACACACATACAGTGTCACCTTTCCTATAAGGCATGGGCTACTTGTTCCCATTTACAGGTAGAGACGGGCAGACCCATTTTCTGCCCTGTAGCTTTGTGCTTCTTTTAGAGATGATGTCTGGAATGACAGTGGCATCTAGGTGCTGGTGTTGAACTGTGGGAGAAATTGTTTCTAATCCCTTAGAAGTATTTTTGTTTCAAGGAGAACCTGAATTACTTTTGATTTCATTGATTTTCACTTTTTTACCCTGCCCCTTGCCAAGATATAAGGTAAGCAAGGACAGGCGTTGAATAAACAGAAGGCCAGAGTTCAAATCTACAGAACTTTTTATGAAAGCTGGTGACTTTGCTGGTGGCAATCTAGGAAGCATGAGAAATCCTCTTTTGGAATGAGTTGGTGCACAGAGCACCTTCTCCCATGCCCTCTCCTGACTTCTTAAGGAAATAGACACGGCATGGTAGCCAGGCAATGCCATCTGTCCAGCCACCTCCCACCTCTTCCCCCACCTCCAAAGTGAGTGCTCATTTTCTCTAAACGTATATATGCCTCAAGTAAACCAACATGGATAAAATTGAGTAAGTCTCTGGGTTTTCTTTAATTTTCATCAGGTAAAAGGGGACACTACTTCTCTACTACTCCCCTACATTAAACAGTGGTTGAGTTTCATTAATAACTATGCAGTGTTTCAATACTGCAATGTGAGCAGGTCAGCCTTCCAAGTTCTTCTTAACAGCACCAAACAGACAGAAGAGCTTTCTTGTCCTCTTAGGTGAAGACAATTCCAACCTGATTTAAATGATAGGGTAGGTGGGTGCAGCAGCAGGAAGCTCATACTTGTGTGGTGTTAAGCTTCTGTCCAAGGATATAGAAAAGGTGGCTATCCCAGAAAGATGTTGAGCTACAATTTTATGATAAAGGTATTGCTTAACCCATTTTCCAGGGGATGAAGTTGTAGTTAAAACAGACCTATGCCTGAAGCTTGGCAAAGAATGAATTCCTGGAATTGCCTCTCTCCCTTCTCCATTCCATTCTCTATCCCACCCACCCACTTACCTACAATCCTCACATTTCCCACGGATGCCTGAACTTGAACTACAGTTGCCTGTTCATTGGATTATTTTACAAATCAGGAAGTCACGTTTTAAAACGTGGGACCCCGGTCATTTGCCTACCTACCTTCACCCCGAGGTTCTAAATCCACTAGGATACAAGGACTTTTTTATTACCAAACAAATCAGCCAAAAAATGTAAAAAAATCAGACTTTAAATGTTTTATTTTGTTGATTCTGTACAGCGTCAGGAAACAAGGTTAGAAGTAAAATAAAAGTGCCAATTAAATTCAGCTACTACCAACAACCAAAACCTTAAACGCAGAAAAAAATCAAAGCAAACTGCGGAAAGGTCATAGCATAACCTTGGGTAAAGGAATTTGTTAACGTCTGTAACAAATCGAAACTGACTACCTATGTAGCTCTTCAACTGCAAGACGGCGAAAAGGGAGACTTGCGGGCCGCGCTGGTCAAGGGCCCGGCCCGCTAATGAGCAGCGGAAAGCGCCTTCCCGCCGTCGCCACCGCAGCTGGGATCCGCCGAACAGCGAGCGGTTCAGGGCTCCCGGTCCTCCTGCGTGTCTTTTAATGAGAACGTTAATTAGCGATCTTGACAGGACGGCTACTGTGAAACGCCTGGTTACCTATTTTAGTAAATCGGGAACACTGCGTGCAAGGCGGTTGGTTTTCGTTTTTAAGCAAGCTTAAATGTTGGTTACGCTACTTTTGGGGAAAGGGAGGCAAAAGGTGAATCTCGCGTTCTAAGTTGCCTTCTAAGAAACCCCCAGGATTTAAGAGCGAAAACTCTCTTTGACAAAACACTGGTTGCGCGAGTGTTAAATACAGTTCTCCAAACAGCTGGTCTACAAAAGCCGACCCAAGTTCCAACCCAGCGCATCCTGCGTCGTCCTCGTCCCTACCCACCGCACCCGGACGCTGACCACCTGTCCACCTAGGGTCCGTCCGTCTGCCACGTCCCAGACCGTCCGCACCGCCTAACTGGTCTTTTTCTGCCTCTTGAGGTCCGGCAGCCTCCTTTGATAGGACCTGGCCGGCGGGAACAAGGGCGCCCGTGGCCTCTGGCCGAGGAGAAGGAAAAGAACCACCCCTCCGCCTCCGCCGCTGCTCGAGCGCAGCCCCTAGTACTGAGAGCCGGAGTGCTCCGCTCCGGGGAGGTCACGCTCGGGGATGGCCTCTCGCCGCACCCAGGGCGCGCCAACCACGGCATGGCGCCCTCAATTCTACATCGGCCCCGCGAAGCGCACAACTCCAGGGACAGGGAGAGAGATGTGCCGGGTGAGAGTGAGCACTTTCTGCCTAAAGACGCTGGAACCGACCCAGAACCCCAAACAGCCCCGAGGCGCCATCGAACAACCGCTCCGGTCACTTTAACTTCCCAGGGGTGGGGGAGGGGAAGGGGGTGCCCGACAGTCCCTTGCTCTGGACTGGAAGGTTCGAAATGCTCTCCTTGCTCGGCCTCGCTCTCCCTGACGCAGGGAGCAGGAGCGCGGAGAAGCTGAGCGGAGGAAGGCCGGGCCGAGGACGCGCCCCAGGCCCAGGCTGGCCCTCACTTGGAGAACTGCGCCTGCACCGCGGCCAGGCCCAGACTGGCCGGGACCAGGTGCGGGAACTTGCACACGGCGCAGGTGCAGAGGCCCGGGCCGCCTGTGCCGCCGCCGGGGAGAGCGAACTGGCCGCATGGCGGCTCCTCCAGCGCCAGAGACAGGTACTTGGCGGGGCGCAGCGCGTCGGGGGGTCCCACGGCGCCGGGCGCCAGCAGCACGGAGCCGGGCGCGGCGGCGAGCAGGGGCAGCCCGGCCAGCAGCAGGCGCGGCGCGGCGGGCCCGGCGCCCTCGCCCAGCGCGCGGCGCAGCTCCTGCAGCGAGCTGCCCAGTAGTAGGATGTAGTTGCGGGCGAGCAGCAGCGTGGCGATCTTGGAGAGCTTGCGGCCGGGAGCGCCCTGGCAGTGCGCCGCTGAGTAGGGCAGGATGACCTCGCGCAGCGCGTCCATGGCCAGGTTCAGGTCCTGCATGCGCTTCCGCTCGCGGCTGTTGATCTTGCGCCGCAGCTGCTGCTGCTGCTCCTCCTTGGCGTCCGGCCGGGCGCTGCTGCCCGCGTGCGCGCCGGCCCCGGGCCCGGGGCCTGGAGGCTCGGCCGGCGCCTCCGGCTTCTCGCGCGCAGCCTTGGGGAGGAGGGGGGCCGTCGTGGAGGAGGAGGAAGTGGAGGAGGTGGTGGAGGAGGAGGAGGAGGAGGGCGGCTGCCTATAGCCCACCAGCTCGTAGAGGGAGGCCCCGAGCTGCACGTCTCCGGGCCGCTGTGGCCGCAGCATGGTCCCGGGGGCCGCGTTCACGCGCGCCTGGGAAACCGCATAGTACATCTGGGAGGCGGTGGGGGCGGCCAAGGACGCCCTTCAGGAACGCCCCGGGGTGGGCCCGTCGGCAGGCCGCCCCTCCCAGCGGACCTGCGCTTGGGGAGCCGATGGTGGGGCCCTGGCCCGCGCCCTACCCCTTTAAACCCGGCTTGGGAACCTGCGGGGCAGCGGGCGGCGGGGCGCAGCCAATGGAGGCGCGAGGCCGGGCGCAGCCGCGTGTTCATTGGCTGCTTGCGCCGGGGCCGCGCAGAGGTGCGGCTGGCACCGCTCTAGGAGGTTATTGTGAGCGCCTGCGCCAGCGGCGAGGGACAGGCCCACTGAGTGGAGTAAGGGCGCCTTTTCAGGCAAGTGGGTCTGTTGAAGGAGGACTGGTCGCACTGGTCAGGCTGCAACTCACGTGCCTTCCTCCAGCAACTGTCTACTCAAAAACAACCTCCCCCATACTTTTTTTTTAAACTGTGATCACCTATTCATAACTTAAAATTTACCATCTTGATTTTAGACTACTGTTTAGCAATGTTATATACGTTAGTGTGCACATTAAATTGATTTAAATTAAATTCACATTGTTTTACAACCAATCTCCAGAACTCTTTTCAACTTGCAACCCTGAAACTCCACCCATTAAACAACTCCCCACTTCCCCTCCCCCAGCTCCTGGAATTCACCCTTCTTTTATATCTCTATGAATTTGTTTTACTCTAGGTCCCTCATATAAGTAGAATCATACAGTACTTGTCTTTTAGCGACTGGCTTCTTTCACTTAGCATACTGTCTTCAAGGTTTATCCGTGTCGTAGCATGCATCAGAAGTTTCTTCCTTTTCAAGGCTGAATAATATTCCAGTATATGGATATACCACATTTTGTTTATCCATTCATTCGTGGATGGACATTTGGGGAGCTTTTGGATGTTGTGAATTATGCTGCTATGAACATGAGTGTATCATTTTTTTTTTTTCCTTAAAATACATAATTTCCTGCCAGGTTCAGGTGGCTAAATTTCTGGACTAAATGACAAGTAGCATTAGGATGGTTCCTCCCTGCCACTCCCAACCTCCTTCCCCATCCCTCTGATCGAAAGGTCTTTAGGGACAAAGGAGCCTTTGGGTCGGGTTTCTCTCTTCCCCAAAAGGGATGGTCTATCGCAACTTGACATTTGCTTAAGCAAAAGTCACTCAGAAATTGGCCTCTTATTAGAAACAAAACAAAACACCCACATAGTCCTATCGGTTGAGGTTGGGAATGAATCATTTTATTTGCCAAATAAAAGAGCATTACTTGGTGTCTATGGGCATTTTCTACCCCCAGCACCAGTGTGTGCTACCACAACTTGTCAATGTCCTGGGGAAGAGGGCATTTTGGCATCTAAACCTCTACCATCCAATATGCCTATTTAAATGTAAATGAATGAAAATAAAATGAAGTTAAAAATTGAGTTCTCCAGTTGCACTAGCATTACTTCAAGTGTGTAGTCCTCACAGGTGCTAGTGGCTGTCTACTGAACAGCACAGATACAGAACATTTCCATCTTCACAGAAAATTCTACTGGAGAGCACTAATCTAGAGTATGACAGAAGGAAAATGAGCCTCCTCCACCCTGGGGCTCTTTGGTGTGAGAAGAGAGATGTGATTGAAGGGCCTGTCCATTCCCACCAGGGGAGCTCATCTCTGCTCTAGGAGCTGGTGCCTGTGCTTGCTGGTTTCAGGGCTGCTTTGTTCTGATTTTCTTCCACCAATATTTGCCATATGGGTTCACTCTGATCTTTGCTTCTGACCCCCAGCTCTGCATGTAGCATCCTGCTTATGCCTGAGGTTTAGCTCCAGCCTTGCTTTCTTCTGGAAGCCTTGGTAATTTCTCCTCTTCCTCCTTTCATGACTCTTGGCAAACCATTGATAGGATTTCTTCATGGCCTAGATTGTGTTATGTGGATACCATCTCTGCATTTGGCTATGACTTTTTTACAGTAGGGACCACCTGCTCATTTCTGCATCCTCCTGAAGCCTACCATAGTGCTTGGCACTTACTGTGTGTCCTGGAGGTCTCTAAGGATGGTCTGAAATCTCCATTAGCTCAGAGTCTCATCCCTTAAACGTACAAACTCCTGACAATGCTCTAACCCAAGCATTTTCCTAAAGATTTTATAGAGAGGCAAGGAACCTGGTAGGGCCTCCTGCCTCTCAGAGGGGCCTGGCCTGACATGGACATGGTGCTGGGGGCCCTACTTTGGGAGAGAGGGAAGCCTTGGCAGGAAGGAGCTGAGTGCTTAAGCAGAACCATACTAAGCAGGAAGGAGAGAGAGAGAGACCAAGGGAATAGTCTTGAATGTTTCAAGCAATTAAGTTTAACGCCTCACTGATCATTTTGCCTTCGGTTAAAGCAGCTTGCTTTCAAGTCATTTTTACAGACACTTTTACGTTTGGTTCTCACGGGGCCCCTGTGAGTTGGGCATTTTTGATCCCTTGCTGTCCATGATATAACTGAGGCTCCCAGAAGGCAATTGATTGTTCTGTGCCTTCAGACAGGACAGGCAGAGCTGCCCCACCAAGGACTGGCTTCCTGAATTCCCTCCAGCAGAACCAGGCTTCCAAGAAGCCCAGGAGGGGGCCATGATGGGGTGGGTTGGGGACTGGGTGTAAGGATGGAGGCCAGACTAGACCGCGCCAATATTGATGAGTTGGTGGGTTCCAGCCATGTTCCCCAAGAGAGTGTCCCCAGAATCCTGCCACCATAAACCCTGCTCCAGCCTCTCTGGCAATGCCCACCCTCACTTTCAGGACCCTCTGTCTTGTAGCTGAGATGCCAGATTGGGGCCCTGGTGACCTCCTCCTCTGGCTTCCTCCCCTGCACACAGCCTAGGTGGGGCCCCTAGGATCTTACCCTGCCAGCAGGAAGAGGAAGTGAATGGGGAAGATAAAATCTAAAGCCTTGGCCAGAGTTGCCTAACTTGTACCCTCCCCATTTCCCACCCACAGGAAGGGGCACCCAGGAATCAAAGAGATGGAAACACACACATGCTGCTTCCCCCCCTCCCAGAAGCACCCCTCTTTCCTGTGGGTGTCCCTGAGGGTTTTCTTTAGACTTAAGTCTCACCTCATCTCCTCCTTGGAAAACTTATCTCTCCCCCAGCCAAGGATACTGTCAACTGGATATGCTGTGTATTTCAGTGCCTTGGTAGAGGGCCCCAGAAGAGGGTTCTGGGTGGCCATCCAGCTCCAGCCTGGGCACGGGATTTGGAGCTGGTAACTTGGATGGTCCCTTGTGCCGGGCTGAAGCAGCGGCATGCAAAGCGTGACAGCTGGCAAGGGCCAGCCAGTTACTGTGGCCACTGGCACGGGCCCCAGGGGCTGTCTCAAGGGGAGGCAGCTGCTGTGGCCTCCCACATTGAGGACATGCTTGAGGAGAAACTTGTGTCCACCATAACAACCGCTCTTGTCTTTGCCTAAAGGGGGTTGTGTGTGTGTGTTGGTGATTCCTTTCACTTTGCAGAGGTGTGTGCCTCAGATTTCCTTTTCCTTGTGTAGAAACCTAGTGTCTCCTGTCCATTCCCCCGTCCCTGCCACCTACTCTTGCTTTGGGTCAAGAAGCTTGGACCTTGGAAATGGCAGACTGGGGACTCAAAGCCTCTGTGATATGTGAGTGTGTTTCAGATGTAGCGCCATCCCTTTCCTCTGTAAGAACGGAGATGGGGTGTACTGCTGCGAAGCCCCCGTCGTCCTGTGCGAAACTGTCCTCTTGCAGAAAGCCAGCAGAATGTAAACAGTTGGTTGCTAAAATATGCTGCTTAGCTGGCTAGAGCTTAGACCTCTAATGGAATAATGAAGTTCACTTTTTAAAGTGCTACTTACTTCTAAGAAGGTCGATATTCTCTGGAAAGGTTAAATTACCCAGTAGTGTTGATATTCACACTGTCTCTAGGAGAAGTGGCAGCCTCGTCCATTGTTTGCCCTATATCAGGTCCCCCCATCCCATCCAAGTATAACTCTTCCTGGAACACAAAAGTCAGGGAAGGACCTGCAGAGAGAGTAGCCCTTACCTTTGTTCTAGATTTCTCCTTTCTGGGTAGAGGAGAGTAGTAATAGAGAGGAAATGGGGAAGAGTAGATGGATTATGCTTTGGTAGTTGTTCTTGGACGGGGAGGACTCCTTAGGGATGCTTGATCCCATCTCATCTGGGACCAGCTCGCCAGAGTCTCAGTCACACTTAGAAACAGTTCAGGTTAAATAAAGATTCCTGCTGGGAAAATGTGAAAGAAAATGAGTTTTGTTCACTTTGACAGAGAATACAAGTTAAAGAAGTTGTTGTAAACTGACACAATGTTTATTGTTACTTACAATGTTGCGTAGTTGTTGTGTACAATGCAATATATTGTCACAGTTGTCTTTATTTCCAATGTGGAAGGGCATAGGCAGTAATACAGTGTTCTTGGTTCTGATGACAACACTCAAGATTATCAAATGTCATGGGTTGTGTTTTGCAAATATTATAAGAAGGTTTATTTTATTTTCAGTAAATGGCATTTTAGCTTAATAAAGTTTACTACTTAAGGTTATTTCTGAGCCTAAATTTGTCCTGTGGGGTGTGTGTGTGTGTGTGTGTGTGTGTGTGTGTGTGTAAAAGTTAAGAAAAAATAGGAAAAGAAATTACCAACTGTGTATTTTAGGGGGTTCCTTTTAATTAAAAGTTTTTGTTTGTTTGTTTGTTTGTTTGTTTGTTTTTCCTGAGACAGAATCTCACTGTGTCACCCAGGCTGGAGTGCAGTGGCATGATCTCACTCACTGCAACCTCCGCCTCCCAGGTTCAAACGGTTCTTGTGCCTCAGCCTTCCAAGTAGCTGGGATTACAGGTATGTGCCACCACGCCCAGCTAAATTTTTGTATTTTTAGTAGAGACAGGGTTTCACCATGTTGGCCAAGCTGGTCTGGAACTCCTGACCTGAAGGGATCCACCCGCCTTGGCCTCCCAGAGTGCTGGTATTACAGGCGCGAGCTACCACTCTCAGCCTAATTAAAAATCTTGATATAGCTTTTGGTGACATAGCTCAAACAGATGGGCATGGCCTCTCTCCCCACATGACACATACACACCCAGAGTGACCTAACAAATGTGGAAATCTACATTGATTCTGTGAGCACCAAACAATAAAATCCTATACATTGCTAATAAACATGCATTTTAACATCTCTGACTGTATATGTGAAAAGAACTATTCTTTATAAGAAGTTTCACATAATTATCGTGAAATGCATTCCAAAAGAGAAGTGCACCATTAGTTTTATAGATGTTCAGAGAGAGTTTCTGCCACATCAAAACTTGAAAGCAGGTTGGTGGATGTGAGACAGAGAGATGGAACGTAACTGACAGAGGTTCGCAGAGGGAGTGTGATAAGAATAACCGTGCATGAAGACATGGATATTAGCACATGCTACTTGGATTCTGTAGGGTTGGTTTGGGGCAAAACAAAAATATCCTCTTAGCCTCCCTGAAGGTAGTAGCTGAAGCCAAATGTTTCCAAGGCTTACACTGATACAATAAAAAGAGACAATTTGCTTGGAAGGCTGTGGCTAATTTATAACACAATGTCCAATGTCATGGTTAGTTTTGTTGCAAAAATTTGGCAGTTTAACCCAGAGTCTCAGGCAGCCTGAAAAGATGCGAGCGGTTCTGGCCGCAGCATCTCTGGCTTGCTGGATGTTCCGAATGGTTCAAACAAGCCCTTTCATAGAGATGCGGGGCCAAGTGCGCTCAAAGGAATGAGGGAAACAAAGGTGGCTCTGAAGTCATTTCCCCGCACTGGGTCCAGCCATCCGGTTTCACTCCTTCCCCATTGAACCGGCAGAATGCAACAGGAAGAGCGGGGATGAAAGAGAACAAACAGGCCGATGTGTTTGGGGAGAGAATGGAGAGAGGCCGGGGCGCTGAGCTGCTAAACTTTTTCATTCTAGGTTTTCAGAAAGGAGTGAATGATGAATTATAGAAACCTGAAAGGTAATAAAATATGGGTCACTGAAGTGCTGAGGCCAAGTTCCTAAAACACCTGCAGAGGCAGAAGGTTCTGGAAGTCAGTGCAGCCCCACAGTCGCCCAGGCAGACACCCTGCCCGAGACACAGAAGGGAACTGTTCACAAGCTCACCTGTTGTTTTCCCGTTGGCTCCCGGTCCTTCCCCGTCTGTAAGAGCTGACGGCTGGATCTGACTCCAGATTAGACCACCAGGGGAAAGAGAAAGGCGGTGTGAAGACTTCCCAGGGTGCAGTTAAGGAGACCGGAGCTCCAAGGCCACCGCCTTTTTCTCTCGGAGGCGCTGTGACCTGGAAATATTAACTCAGTGGTGAGGACTATCCAAGTTAAACATGCAAATCTTCTTCCCTACAATATTCTAAGGCTTTTCTGCTCAAAGACATGGCCTATTTATGTCTTACAAAGAAGAGTCCTGATCCTCAGATTGGGGATAAGAACAGCTATACTCATCTGAACCTCAATTTCCTCATCTCTAGAATGGGAGTAATAATATTTATCTCCTAGGGTTGTTGCAAAGTTGAGAAGGAAATGTAAGAGATGGCCAGATGCAGTGGCTCACCCCTGTAATCCTAGCACTTTGGGAGACCAAGGTGGGTGGATCGCTTGAGGTCAGGGGTTCGAGATCAGCCTGGGCAACATGGCGAAAACCCATCTCTAGGAAAAATACAAAAATCAGCCAGGTGTAGTGGCGTGCACCTGTTGTCCCAGCTACTTGGGAGGCTGGGGTAGGAGGATTGCTGGAACCCAGGAGGCTGAAGATGCAGTGAGCCATGATCACACCACTACACTCCAGCCTGGGCAACAGAGCGAGACCCTGTCTGAGAGAGAGAGAGAGAGAGAGAGAGAGAGAGAGAGGAAAAGAAAGAAATGTAAGTGAGATGTCCCACCCAGAGCCTGGCACATAGCAGTATCTCAGTAAAATGATTAACAGTCGCTAATGTTTATTGAGTACTTGCAATATGCCAGGCACTATAGCTAATACAACCTCTGAACCTGACTCCTCCCACATATTAGAGTGCAGGCTCTGTAGTGAGACCTTTGGGGCTCCAACTGAGCCCTGTCACTTACTTCATTTATGGTTTCCATTCAGATGAACACAGCGTCCCAGCTCTGCTTGTGTAAGTGTGTGCCTTCTCTGCATCCAGCATATGCAGTTTCCAGAACCTTCTGTCCCTGGGCTCGCTGAATATCCAGGATGTTCCACTCATATGACCCTGTTTCAGGGATGCTGTCCTGGACACACTAAGCCAAAATCCAGCAAAAACTTGCTAAAGAAATTGTAGCTGGGCACAGTGGCTCACACCTGCAATCCCAGCACTTTGGGGGCCCAAGGCAGGCAGATCACCTGAGGTCAGGAGTTCAAGACCAGCCTGGCCAACATGGTGAAACCCCATCTCTACTAAAAATACAAAATTAGCTGGGCGTGGTGGTGGGCATCTGTAATCCTAGCTACTCAGGAGGCTGAGGAAAGAGAATCGCTTGAGCCTGGGAGGTGGAGGTTGCAGTGAGCCGAGAGCACACCATTGCACTCCAGCCTGGGCAACAGGAGTGAAACTCCTTCAAAAAAAAAAAGGAGAAAGAAAGAAAGAGAGAGAGAGAGAGAGAGAGAGGGAGGGGGAGAGGGAGGGAGGGAGGAAGGAAGGAAGGAAGGAAGGGAGAGAAAGAAAAAAAGAAAGAGAAAGAAAGGGAAGGAAGGGAAGGAAGGGAAGGAAAGGAAGGAAAAGAAATTGTAGAGATAGGAGCTCAGTGTGCTCTTAGACACCCTTGGAGAGAGAAAGCTGTCATGCCAGCTTTGAGGCCAGGCTACCTGGGTTGGAATCCTGGCTGCCTTACTTATTAACTGTGTGACTTGGGAAAAGATGCTTGCCTGTCAGTACTTCAGTTTCCTCTATCTGCAAAACAAGAATGAAAATCGAATTTCTCTCCTAGGAGGGTGGTGATTGAGTGAGGTGATCTCTGTAGGGCACTGAGAACGTGAGGACAGCGTTAGCTGTCATGATCATTTTACCAAGCCTTGTTATGAGTTGACTGTGTCCCCCAAATTCATGTTGAAGTCTTAACCCCCAGTCCCTCAGAATGTGACCTTACTTGGAAATAGGGTCATTGCGGAGGTAATTAGTTAAGATGAGGTCACTAGGGTAGGCTTCTAATGCAACATGACTGGTGTCCTTATAAAAGGGAGAAATTGAACACAGACACTCACACAGTGAGAACTCCATGTGAAGATGAAGGCAGAGATTGGGGTGACACTGAGATTAGGGTGACCCTGCAAGACAAAGAAGCTCAAAGATCGCCAGCAAACTCCAGACGCTGAGGAGGGCCTGGAGCAGATCGTCTCTCACAGCCTCAGAGGAAACCACCCTGCCGACCCCTTGACCGTGGATTTCTGGCCTCCAGAACTGGGAGGCAGGACATTTCTGTGGTTTAAGCCACCCAGTCTGTGGCACTTTGTTGATGTCCGCCCTGGCAAATAGATACTGCCTCTGAGCCTCACTCCTCCTATGTGTTAGAGCACAGGTCTGCAGTGAGTCCCCCAGGGCTCAAACTTAGCCCTGCCACTTCCAAGTTTATGAACTCGGGCGAGTGACTCAAATTCCATGTGCCTGAGTTAATTCACCTGTAAATGAAGCTCATAATGACACCCAACTCACAAGAGATTTTTAAAGCAAGGATCCGATGTGTATGTGGCTCACCATCATGTTCACTGTTCTGTGTAGCTGATTTTGGTGATTTCTGGGGACCTGGAGTCTGAAGGCAGAACTCTGCTCTAGGTTAGATTACCTGGGGGTCTTGTTCAAGTGCAGAGTCTCATTCAGTGGGTTTGAGTGGGGGTTGAGATTCTGTTTTTCTTTTCTTTTTTCTCTTTTAGAGATGGGGTCTTGCTGTGTTGCCCAGGTGGGAGTGCTGTGACTATTCATAGATGTGTTCATAGCTCACTGCAGCCTCAAACTCCTAGGCCCAAGTGATCATCCTGCCTCAGCCTCCTGAATAGCTGGGACAAGGGGTGAACAACAAGACACCTGGGGTATTTTTAATAAGCTCACAGATGAAGCTAATGCTGGTCAGAGGACCACACTTCAAGTAGTGAATAGTGAGGGCCAAGACGACCTAAGCAGGTCCCATCAGGGATCATGAGACTGAATTTGAATTGTACAAGAAACCTTCTTTCCATATCCATGTCACTTAGGCACATGAATATTTGATGGAGTGCCCAGTCATGCTTAAGGAAACAGCAAAGTCGGCTTTGTAGAAAACGATGAGGAAACGAGCAGGGACGGATGTCCTGACTTTTGGGAGGGCTGCTCATTGGTGATGGGGACAGATTCAGAAGAGCCTGAGACCTCGGATCGGTCCTGCCCCTGGGAGAGGGGGTGGATGGATGATATGTGGTGGGTGTGTGATCACCTGGAATGGGGCAGGGTGAAGAAGCCATGTGCCTGGAACATGGGCCAAGCCGATTCTTCTGTCTGACCTTGGCTCCAACTGTTCCTTCTGCCTGAAGCCTCCCTCCAGGTCTTCTCAATGTTGAGGTCTTAGTGAAAATGTGAGCCCCCAAAGAGACCTTCTCAGACCACCCAGCCCAATGGCCACCCTCCCAGTCATTTACTCTGTGGCCACTCCTCTCTGCTTTATTTTCCTCTTGGCACTCAGCAGCAGCTAAAGCCACCTCAGCAACTACTTGCCTACTTGTTTGTATGTGACTGTTCCTCTCACTCTAGAGGCTTCCATGAAAGCCCTGTTCTCAGCTGGATCCCCAGTGCTTGGACAGAGTTGGTCCCCGAGTAGCTGCTTAATAAGGACTTGGATGAATGAGTGAAGAGGAAGAATCTAGATTGACTGATCAAAGACCTCTGACCCATTCAGGGGACTTCGGTCAGTCATCTGCTGTGGTGCAGAGCCCTGTTCCGGGCCCTTGGAGAAAGTGTGGGCTCCCTGCCTTCTAATCATTTGTAATCTGTTTGGGGATATGAAGGATGCCTAGGTGAACATCTGCCTAGCAATATCAGGTTACCAAGAAAGGCCAAACAGTGGTATGGACGAGGGGTGAAGCCTGTGTGTTAGTTCCGGGGTGGGGAGGGGGGAGGTCATCGGAGTTGTTGTAGACCTGAGCACACATATGCACTAGTAGATCTTATTAAAATGCAGAATCTGGAGTCTGGTTCAGTGGGTTGGGGTGGAGCCCAAGGTTCTTCATTTTGATAAAGTCCCTGGGTGGTACTGATGCTTTGGTCCGAGGACCACAGTTTGGAGGACAGCAAGGCTTTACTTTTGAGAGCTGGGTGAAGGAGAGGTTGTTGGCAGCTGAAGTGTCTTGGAAGGGGTTTGATAAGCAGAAGGAATGGGTGGGTTGGGGGGTCGAGAAACGGACAGGCAGAGAGGCAGAGTCACGAGACCATTATGTATGGAATAGGGAACTGGAACAGGATGGAAGGACAAGTGAGGTGGTTGGGGGAAAGGAAGGGGTAAAATAGGGAAAATTCCCCAGCCACAGCCACTGTGATCTACACCCTCCTTGCAGTCTTCTGTTTTTAATAGCAGTTTCTAGAAGGACTGAGACACTGGTGCATTGCCTTCCTCTGGTCTGTCAATCAGTCAGAATGTGTTTTCAGAAATGTTGCAACCTGAGATTTCCCAACAGGTGTTGGGCAGGGGCAGAGCTAGCTCAGCAAAAGAGGCTGCTTTGAAGTCCAGGTTTGCGGGTGCATGCTCTGCAGCAGAGGTCTGTGGTCACCTCTAACCAGCTGTGATGGAGATGTTTCCTGCAGAGGAATAGCCCCACACTTATTTTTTGCAAACCACCTTCACATCTGTTATCTCATTTTAGCCTTACTGAACTCCTATGGGGTTGGGCAGACAACTGTTTGTTTTGCAGATGAGGAAGCTGAGGCCAGCCCAGTAACACTTGATGCAGAGCCCTGGCCAAGACAGATAGGAAAGAATTGTTCTCTGCGTCTCTTATACTGTGCCTCTTGCCTCGGTGCTCCTACATGTTAACATGTACAGCAGGATTGGACACCCGCAGTTCTTTGATCAGAAAAACCTTCCCAGGAAGTTTGCAGAATGATGATCTCTTGATCACTAGGATTTGCTTGCCAGGATGGGATACAGTCCAGCCTCATGGTGCTAGAATATTCTAGAATCTCCCCAGGGTGGGCTTGGCCTCCCATCAACTCCCCACCGATGGGAGGGAAAGCGGTGCAGCTGTGGCAACTGGCACTGCTTCCCACATTGCATGGAGACTAAGGTCAGAGTCAATTTCATGCTCCTTCCTCCCCTATTATGACCTTCATTATCCTGGCGCATGGCAGCTGCTTGTCTCCAAATGAGGAGACAGGAAGTATTATATCACTATTAATAACATTTAAGAAGAGCGATAACCCCATTATTAATTCCCGTGATTCTTCCCAATTTGAGTGGTGGATGCTTTTAAGTTCTGCAGAGCGTTTAGGGGAAGTTTTCCTTTGCTTTACCAGACCAGGGACTTGCCTGCATTGTTGGACTCTTGCCAACAGAGCAGGATTCATGTGCCCTGTATCAAAGGGAAGAACTGAGGTAGCTGTCACTCTTCAGGTCTAAAATTCTGCAGTGCTGAGAGTATCAGAAATCAGTATTAGCCTGGATCAAAACCGTGTCTCTGCGAAGGACAGGAGATTCCTGGTGCCCCCTGCTCTGGGCTGGGTTCCAGCTGGCTGGGTCACTCATCAGTGGCTGCTTCTTGGTTTCGTCTGTTTCAGGCCCTCCCTGCTCTGAGCTGGTGGAACCGAATGGGGCACAGGGGGATGGCTGCTGCTGGAGAGGCTCGCTGGGATGCTCTCGGGATACAGCTTTTTTGTCACTCCCCAGCCCCGCCTTTATGCCGCCTCTCAGCCCATCTACAGTAGTGTGAGTTCGGGATACCTTCATGGGCCTCTGGAGGTTCGCACTGTAAACAACACACTCAACAGACAACCCCAGTTCCCCCATTTACTTCTCTCTCCAGCATCCGCTACCCATGTTAAGTTTTGCTCTTTCCACCCTTTTGCCTTTCCAATCTCTCTGGCTCCTCCCTGTGTTATTACGCATATTAATTCAGCACAATCCTGGCCCCAGCCCCCAGACCCATCCCCCTGCCCACCAGCTAACAGAACTCACCCTCTTCCAAAGACACATGTTTAACTTAGTGTACTCTTGCGACTCATCATTCTCTTCTAGTCAAAAGCAGTGCTTTTTCTAAGAGGACTTCTGGTGAATGACTTCTCTATGTCTTATTAATCATAGACGCTGACTACAGCCCAGAGAAAGGGAGGCATCATGAGCTGGCGACAGCCCACATTGTGCCCACTCTGTTGGCTCTTCAGCTGTTCACACCGAGCCTCCTTCCCCGGCCTCCCCCAGCACTGTACTGCAGACAGGTTCTCCACCCTGGCCAAGAACTCCTGGGCAGGCCTCTGACCCCACCCATTTCCCACACTGCTCCCTGTTCTTACCCTCCCTGCTCTCTTGTTCTGAAAGCCATATGGATGTTGCAAATATCCCCGATGCTGAGGCTACACCTTGGCTGCATGTCTGTGGGAGACTGTGTGCCAAGTGGGGAATGCACCGATCATCCAGATTACGGCCTGATAGTGGATGCCTGGTGCCTCCTGTTCTCTGTGGTCACGGTTGGAATCAGAGCTGCCCCTGAAGGCTGCGACTCAGCCACCTGCCCTGGGCCTGGACTGCAGAGACCCCACTCGGTCCCTGACTGGCTGTGCCCCTTTCCATGGCTGAGGAGTATTCAGGACCATGGGGACCAGTCCACCCAGGGCTTGCCCCTGTCCTATGCACGTGCACGAGGCCTGCAGCACAAGACTAGGGGTGCAGAGAGGAGAGGGATGGAATACGGGCCATGGGGCCTTATTTCTCTTCTTTCTCCTGCGTCTCACAATATTCAGAGTAGCCTCATTTGACCCTTCAGTTTTTCCTTTCTTCTGAATAAATGACCAATATCCAAGCTTCCCCTAATATACATAGGAGGAGACCACCCTGGCTTCAACTCCAAACAAAATGTAAATCAGGCAGATTGTCTGTTCTCTCTTGAAAGCCTTTGTAGCTTTCTAACACACTGAGAATTAAATCCAGGGGCCCAAAAGGTTCTACCCAACCTGACCCCTGAGCTTTTGGGTTTTTGGAAGCAGTAGCCATATTAGAAGTCAGATGGTCTTGCTTGGCGCTACATTGAGAGAGAGAGAGAGACAGAGAGAGAGAGAGAGAGAGAGAGAGAGGCCTTGAGACTGCACAGGGGTGGGGTGGGGGGAGGGTCTGTCTGCTTCTCAGACTCCCTGTCCTGCCCCTTCTCCATCCCTGCTCCCAGCCCCAGCACTGCAGTTACCTTGCTCCAGCTGCACAGGCCCCATGGACCTTTCTTCAACACCGCAGCCTCGTTCCTGCCTCTGCACCATTGCTCTTGCAGTTTTCTGTCCTTGGACCACCTGTCCTGCAGAGCCTCAGGGTATTCACACTTCTCCAGGTTTCTCCTCCAAAGTCATCTTATCTGAGCTGCCTTCCCTGCCCCAGTATCCATGTAGTAACCATCCTTTTTCCCTGTAAGCTTTGCTTTCTTTCCAGCCTCAAATTATATTGTAAATATTCTTGTCCCCAGGGCCTAGGACTGTGCCTGGGACATATAAAGTCCAGGATAAGTACTTGTTGAATGAATGAAAATCCAGCCATCAGGAGTTATTAATTATCTTCAGACTGTTTGGCTGTGTAAAGAGAAATCTCTGCCACACATCTTTATTTTTTATTTTCCATAGAGATGGGGGTCTCACTATGTTGCCCAGGCTAGTTTCAAACTCCTGGCCTCAAGCGATCCTCCAGCCTCGGCCTCCCAAAATGCTAGGATTATAGGCATGAGCCACCATGCTTGGCCAACCACACATCTTTATAGAGCCACCTGTGGCCTTGGGGAAACAAAACGCCCACAGTGGACAAAACAGACTCCAATACCCCACCCCACACTTCCTGTTTATCTTTTCCCATTTGAGGGGAATCCTGTCCACCACTGTCCTTTTGGGGTTACTGCACAGCCTCAGACAGACAGTGCTCGTGTGCAGCCAGCCTCCATTTATCACCAGATGCCAAATCCCGAGGGAGCTCAACTCCAGCCTGCTATACAAAGGTGGTCAGATCCTCCGTTCTCCTCTGCTAGATATGCACAAGTCCCCACTAAGAGTCCGTGGAGACCAAGCAGCCTCTGGTTTCTCATGTTGGACTTCCCCCTGAGGCTGTTATCAGCCTTGAGCAATTGCTTACATACTGCAAACTGCTTTTGTGCACATTTGCACAGGGAGAAGTTTCCATCCATGGCTAGATGGTGCCATCCATGTTCATCCACTGCCAGTGCTCTCAGATGGCTGAGAATTACATTCCCGGGGGGAATGGCAGACCCAGCCTCTCCTGTGCTGTCCTGAGGGGAGCACCACTCGAAGATGGAGACTGATCCGTTCAGCCCTTGCAGGGGCGGAATGTAGAAAGAGTGACCTCCTAAGGTAACTGGCTTCCAAGGATAGCCCCCACTGCAGCACGCCTCCAGCACCCATGCCAATGTGTAATTCCCTTCCAAATTAAATCTGGGCTGGCTGCATGACACACTTTAGTCAACAGAATGCAATAGAAGTGAAGTTATGCCTGTTTTGGGCCTAAACCTTGAGGAAGTCTAGCAGCCTTCACTTTCGTGTTTTTGGAAGCCAGTTGCCATTTTAGAAGCTCAGCCAGAGGGGCCACTTGGAGAGAGGGAGAGATGCCCTGAGTCTACATGGAGAGAGAGGAAAGGAACCCAAGACCTCAGACCTTAACCCAAGGCCTTGTGAGCCCACCACCGAGCAGATCCAGCCAACCCCCTCCATTTAAGCCATCTGTGCCAATTATTAAGTGGTGACCCTGACTGATCCTAGCTGAGGCACCAGACACGGGAGGGAAGAAGCCATCATGGACATTCCAGCCCTGCACATGGAGCAGAGGGGAGCCATCCCCATGATACCCTCTCCAGACTCCCCACCCTCAGGGTCTTGAGAAGTCATGAACTGGTGGTTGTAAGTCACTAAGTTTGGAGATGGTTTGCTCTGCCACAATATAGAATTGAAACAGCCCCCAACCCTTGTATGTGCATAACTCTTGCCTGCATTTCCTAACTGTAAAAATGTTTCCATCGGTCTGACTCCCCCTGCCAACCACATACCACAAGAAGAGCTGTCTACCGCTTTGGGCATGGGAAGTGCATTTGACTAGGTGTATCTCTATTGGACGTAGGCATATCACATGGAGGTAAACTGCTGAGGAAGCTCCTTGAATTTTTTTGTTTTTTACAAGCATTTGCATTTAAACTCTATGGATATTTGAGACATCCAAGGAAGTAAAAAGTTCAAAACATTATAACTGGGGAGGTGGGAGATGGAGGACCTTCAGGTGACTCTGAAATAACCTCATGCGGGGGCATGCCCAGCTTCTATTCTTGTGTCTAAGAGATTTGTAGAGTTATTTTGTTTTCACATCAGTGAGGTTGACAGTGGCCAGTTGTCACCTTCACTAATAGTAAAGACAAAATGGCTCTGTAAATCTCTTAGACATTTGGAATATGCCTGAAAACAGTATGTGGCAGTTTTTCAAGCTACCCTGTTTTGGGCCCCAAGGCACAAATCAGACTGTGGAACAGTGTGGAACAGTCTGGAATAATCTAGAACAGTCTGTAATAATCTAGAACAGTCTGGAACAGTGAAAGGGATGAGCCTAGTCCAGTGGCAGAAGCCCTGGTCCTGGTCTTGGCTCTACCATGTGACTCTGGGAATCTCTTGACCCCATGACCCGTGGAATAATATTAGAGTGATAATAACCTGACCTGCTCACCTCATAGACACCAAAGATTATGGAAAACTTTGGTAGAAGCATTCAAAGGAAGCTGCCTCCTTGGAAGGGATTCATGTTCACCTCACAAATGGACCACTGAGTCCTCGTCAGACATTGGGGTTTGTCTTCCAGGCTAATTATTTAATTTGGGAGAACCTTTCCAGTTGATACCTGTATTGACATTCCATCTATTTTCCTCTGTTCTACCAGAGTGGCTATCTACAACTAATGAGGATAAGTTCATTGGAGTGCCCATAGGCAGCATTCTTAAATTATTCCTGTTGATCAATTCTGCCAGCTTATGGTCTGTAGGAGTGGAATGAAGTGATATCTGGGAAAACTAATCATTCATCTACCTCTCTTGACAGCTGCTTCCTGATTATTTATTCTCTGAAATAGCTTTGGATAAGAGGAAAATAAAGGTTTGTTTTGTTTTAATTTGTATAAAACAATTTCCCTTTTCTGGGTCCACCATGTGACCAATGCATTTCTGCCTAAAGAGGATAACTAACAAAAATGACCTCCTTTAAGGGCAGTTATGTTACTGGGTAGCTATCAAAAAATGTATATGCATTATTGATGTTCATTCTCATGACAACTGGGAGAGGTAGTAATTTTACAAAGAAGCTGAGGTTAAATGGTGGATGCCGGTTACACTGCTGGTAGATGGTGGTGCTGGTGTTCAAACTCAGATCTGCCAGACTTCAAGAGCCCATTAACTTGCAATTAGAAAGAGCATCAATTATCAACTGACCAGGTGGACCTCTTTCTTTGGCGCCTTAATTCTAGATCTGTCCAGTTAGTGGAAGCATTGCACTGATGCAGGTCGACAGTGTGCCTTTCTTTAGTGGTCCAGATGGGGAGACTCCCAGATTCCCTATAAAGAGGAGAGAAAAGCCAGTCAAGGGTGCCTGGGAGCTGTCTAGTCTCAGAGGGTTAAACTGAGGGGTTCCCTCACAAGCTGGCATCAAGACTTCCTACTGCTCTGTGGACCCATCAGAGGAGCTGAATGCCGCCTGGATTCTAGACCCCGTTCTATCACTAACTAGCGTGGTGACCTCAGGCCATTTCTCCTTTGGGCCCATTGCACAGAGGGGTTCAACTCTTCTCTTAGGTCTTTTCAAGTTCTGGCTCTCTTTGAAATAGAATTGGACCATTCTTAGAGACTCAAATTCCACCAGAGTAGCCCCTATATAACAGTAGAAGACAAAGACAGAGAGGGCCTCTCTCTATTTGAAAGTGATCTATTTTGCAATGATCTTAGAGGATGGGGTTGATATTTGGCCAGGGACCTAATATATCTCCAGTCTGGGTGGGGAGTTAGATCAAGTGGTGCTTTTGTATTGGGTCCCTTAAAAAATGGAAGAAAGATACCTTTCCCAGCACATCTTGGGAGTAAGATATGTTGGAATTCTACCACCCAGTACCTCAGAAACTGACTGTATTTGGAAGTAGAGGTAATCAAGTTAAAGAGGTAACCAAGTTAAAATGATTTCATTAGTGTGGGCCCTCATCCATTGTGCCTCATGGCCTTCAGCAAAGGGGAAATTTGGATGCAGAGACAGACACATGTGGAGGGAAGATGACGTGGAGACCCATGGAGAAGACAGCCCTCTAGAAGCCAAGGAGAGGGGCCGGAACAGATCCTTCCCTCATGGAAGGAACCAACTCAATTGACAGCTGGATTTTATACTTCTGGCTTCCAGAACTGTGAGCCAATAAATGGCTGTTGCTTAAACGACCCAGTTTGCTATCCTTTGCTGTGGCAGCCTGAGCTAATGAATACACATTTTCCCAGAGGAGAAAAAAGTCAGGGAGAATTCCTGATCAAAACAGGTTTTCAGCTAAAAAAAGTTGGACTTGGTTCTGAGAAGAAGGCGAAGACAGACTTCTAAGGTGGGGTGTAGAAGAGAATACTGGGGACCCAGGGACATTCTGGTATTCATCCCCTGTTTTCATAATTTGCCTTTTCCAAAGAGAAGGTAAGGACATGGGCCAAGACTTTTCCCCATTTGGACCTTCCCCTCCACTGCTATTCATTTGAAGGTATATTTAAAAATTGGAACTGTAAGAATTTAAGTAGCTTTTAAAATTAGCCAAGTCTAGTTTAGCTTCTGGTTGTCTTCCCTCTGACCGTGGGGTGGCGTTCCCCACAGGAAAGGACCCACCTAAAACGTGATCTCCTTTTCCACCCTTGCAGTTTACAGCTCCTTAAATCCATTGTTCTTTGTGTTGGAAAATACAAAGTGCACCCGGCCCAGCAGACCCAGATCCGCTTGGATCCCAAGAAGTGGAAAAACCTTTTCTGGCCTGGCAGTTGCAGGTGACAGTCCTAACCAGTCCGGGAGCAGATGAGAAGTTCATAGGCTGTTAATAAACTGGAACCAATTGGTGAATGCGGGCTGATTGTGCCGGGGCCGGCTGGGGCCACAGGTCCTTGGGAGAGCCCGCACTTGCGTTGCCTTTATCTGCATAGAGCAGGATCATGAAAGCGCTGGCCGCTGTCAGTGTTTGTCACAGTGAATAGACATATGTCCCTCACACTAGCATGGGGAATATCTAATTAAGCTACACAATGATTGCTTATGCCCAGGGCCGTTACAAACAAGGCTCTGTCACTCTCCTTGGAGAACCACAAAATGGGAACTCTCTTTTAGTGCATGATAATGAATATATTTGAAATATATTAGAATTGATTTAGATTTTGCACTCTCATCTCTTAAAAAAAAATAAAGCAAACAAATGCTGTTTTCACAAAAGTATTTTGTCCTTTTAGGTCCTACAGTGGGGTTGGGGGTGGGGGTGCAGGAAGGCTGTCGGTAAATTTCAGTGGGTTGATTGTGGTGTTTGGTAGAATTTGCTTTCCTGTTGTTTTTAATGAATGTGTCAGGATTTTTGTGCCAGAAATTTATTTCATACATTAGCAGAGATGTTAGTGTATGCGATGTGGGAGACTATATGTTTAAGAGTTTTAAGGAGTGAAGATGTTTTTCTTGTGTTGGCCTTCCCTTCCCTTCCTTAGGCCTAGGTGGGACTCATAGGGAAACTTTTTTAGGTTAGTGCAAAAGTAATTGCGGTTTAGGCTGGGCACGGTGGCTCATGCCTTGTAATCCCAGCACTTTGGGAGGCTGAGGCAGGTGGATCACTTGAGGTCTGGAGTTTGAGACTAGTCTAGCCAACACGATGAAACCTTGTCTCTACTAAAAATACAACAACTAGCCAAGCATGGTGGCGGGCACCTGTAATGCCAGCTACTTGGGAGGCTGAGGCAGGAGAATCGTTTGAGCCCGGGAGGCAGAGGTTGCGGTGAGCCAAGATTGTGCCACTGCACTCCAGCCTGGGCAACAGAGTGAGACTCCATCTCAAAACAAAACAAAACAGGTAATTGTGCAAAAAACCACAATTACTTTTCCATCAACCTAAAGAGTTTTCTTTATCACTGAATCATTTTAGCACATTGGACCAAAGTACTGAATCCTGTTTAAGACTCATGTTGCTACTTTAAGATGAACAGCAATTTTTAACAGGAAAAAATATGATCTTGCGTTAGGACCTAAGAAGTGAGTTTCTCCTGCCTTCCACAGTTATGACCAGGAAAAAACTATGGCTCCAGCCATGGAAGTGGGGACAGTGTGAAGAGAGTCCTGGCTGGGATATGGAAAACTGTGGGAACCACCTCAAGGAGTCTTTCATTACCAAGAGCAAGACCAGCTCCATAATTCTTGAGCCTCAGTATGAAATGTAAATATGGGGCCCCCTTATTTAAAAGTCAGGAAGGGCTGACAGCAGAGCATTGACCATGTTCAGGGCTCTTCTAAGCACGAGGTTCTATGCCACTGACCCAATGCGTGGTGCACACCTGAAGCTGGCCCTGCCCAGAGCCATTGTTCTGTACTCTATAAGGAAAAGGGAGGAGGTGGCAAAGGACAGTTTCAAGTCCTAATTTCTATACAGTCCGTGATCCCAGAGTAGGTACTCAGATGAGATAGAATGAATTGAAAAATGAACTTCATATTGAACCTGTTCATCCTGACCAGGTGAATTTCAGGAATGAAGCAAGTCCACTGCCATTGGCAGCTGTGTTTTAGAGACTGTTTTTTGTACTTTTCTCACTTAAAGTGTAGGACTGCCTCCTCTTCGCCACCACTGCCCCTCTCCCCCAACCCTCCAAACTCTGCTAGAGTCCATCAGTGCAGAGCATGAGGTCCTTTTAAGAGCTAGGCATCTGGTAGGCCAGACGGAATTCTGAGAAGTAAAGAAAATAAAACTTCTACCATCTTCACAAAATAAGAAATAAAAAGCCTCAGTTAACATTCACCCAAATGTTGGGATCCCTGACTGTGATTGGCTTTTGCCTACGGAGCAGGTAGAGTCTGTGGCTCATCTAGGGTCTGTGGCTCATCTCTCTCTTATTGGCTCCATCCCTATCACATATGCACAGATGAGGCAGCCTTAAATGTCCTGGTCCCTCTGCCTGGGACCCCTGGCCCACCCCTCACCCCCGTCAGCTCTTTCATGCTGGGCCTGCTGCTGGGAAATGGGTCTTTCCTGGCACTGCCTATAAGACAGTGTGCATGGGAAAATGGGCTTGTTTTCTTTAGGGGAGGGCTGTTGGAAAGACCTGTCAGGCTTTTGAAAAATTGTGGTAAAACACAAATACTTGAAAATCTATGGTCGTAACCTTTTTTTTTGGAGACAGAGTCTCGTTCTGTCACCCAGGCTAGAGTGCAGTGGTGCAGTCTCGGCTCAATGCAACCTCTGCCTCTCAGGTTCAAGTGATTCTCCTGCCTCAGCCTCCCAAGTAGCTGGGATTACAGGCGTGCACCACCACACCCAGCTAATTTTTTGTATTTTTAGTAGAGACGGGGTTTCACCGTGTTAGTCAGGATAGTCTTAATCTCCTGACCTCGTGATCCACCTGCCTTGGTCTCCCAAAGTGCTGGGATTACAGGCATGAGCCTGACTGATCATAACCATTTTTAGTTACAGTGACTGTTCAGGAGTGTCAACTATATTCACTATATTCTTGTCAACTATATTCACGTCATTGTACAGCTTGTCTCTAGAACATTTTGATTGGGTTTTTAAGTCCCATCACCATGACCCCATAAGCCTTGGATTGCAGATATTTATGGAAAGGAAGGACCCTTCAACATGAGAAGTGCTTAATTCTTGTGCATTCAATGAATAGAACCAAATGAAGCTCTGTGCCTAAAGCCTCACATATGACCAGCCCAATTCCCTGGACCCAGACAGAGTTGTGACATGTTTTTTCTTGTCTCCTCATAACTGTTTATTTACAAAAGGAAGAAAAAGACTTTGCAATCACTTGGATTCTTCGATCTGCTTCTTGAGGCAGCTCTGATTTTGATTCCTAAGTCATTTCCTCAGTCTGTCATGTTGGATCTGAATATATAAGGAGCCATAGCAACCTCCCAGCCATCCCAGGGCTTCATACAGTGCCTGGCATCCAATAGGTGCTTCATATGTGAGGAATGAATGAGTAACTGACAGGTTTTCAGTGTTAGAGGGAAGCAAGGATACATAGAATAAATGTGTGATCTCCAAACCTCGCTTAAGCCAGTGGCCTCAGCCACTTGCCATAGACCCTTGTCCTAGCAAAGCTGAAAGGATGTCAGGGCAAAGGGCATCAGTGCAGGGGACAGAGAGTATGCAAAGGACCAGGTGGTGAGAGAGCCCTGTCCTGGGAGGAATCATCTTTGGAACAAAAGGTATGAAAATATCTTTGGAAACAGAAAAGATGGGGATGTTCTCAGGGGGACCGAGATGCTGGGTGGGGCAGCTTGTTAAAAAGCAGTTGGGAGTTGGTCTTAATGATGCCTACTTGGGTGCAGTCAGATAACAGAGGAGCTGCAAAGTCTTGCAGGAGGACATACGAGTGGGATTTTAGGAAATGATGAGAGGAGCAGGGAGAGGCATTCAGGGATTTAGGAACATGATCCCGTTTTTCTCTTTTGGCTGAAACAGAGCAGAATTTCCATGTTCACACACATCCTTTCAAAAATGGGAAAAGACCCTAGATACATCTGCAAGGAATGCCTGTGATGACAGACCGGCCCCTGGCAAGCCTTGAGGGAATGAGGTTTGGGTTAAGGGTGAGACGGCAGCTCTTCTTTAGAGGCAGTGTCTCTGCAGCTGGGGCAGGTTCTCAGGCTGAGTCCGAAGGACCTGCAGGAAAAGGCAAAACTGTAACAGCAGATTTCTTTCTTTTTTGTTTTCTTTTCTTTTCCTTTATTCTTTCCTTCCTTCCTTCCTTCCTTCCTTCCTTCCTTCCTTCCTTCCTTCCTTCCTTCCTTCTTTCCTTCCTTCCTTCCTTCTTCCATCCCCTGCTTCACTAAGGACAAATGTTGCAATTCCAGGGTGGTGGAGGAAGCTGCTGCTTTTTCTTCCAGATGAGTGGATTATTAACAATGGAGCACAGAAGCTGCCATGCACCATTATATCCTTCCTTGAGGAGACAGAGTCTCCAACCAAAGAGAGGTGTAGGGTGACCCTGCTTGCCTCTGCAGGTGGGGTTCAGAGCATACCCTTCATGGAGAAGCATTGGAGAAATGGTTGGAAAGTCACATCCTAAATGAATTCACAATATATTCCCCATGCGCCAATCACATCCTTTCTCTGGGCCTCGATTTCTTCATCTTTGAGATGGGGTGATTAGATCAGAATCACCTGGTAATTACGAACATACAAATTCTTGGCACTAACCCCTGAGGATGCTGACTCTAGGTCAGGTCCTGCCATGGATGTGCCAGGGTTTGTGAGCTATGATGATGGAGCACAGGTCTTACCCCATACCGTGAGTTGACTTTGCTCTTTCCATCATCAGAAGGATTCTAGAACTCTCTGAGCAGAATCAACCCAAGGGTGGTCTAACTGTTAGCATCCCTCAATTCCCTGCTTCAATCTGATTCATCTATCAGGGCCAGTTGAAATCTCCCTCCTTCCTGAAGCCTTCCCTGGCTTTTGGGCCCCTCATGTGTTCTTTCTCTTATCCTCTCCTAAATCATCCAGGACACATCTGTTGTCTCCTACATGTAGAACAACATAATTTGGTGTTATCAGCTACCCTGTCAACTCTTTAGCTGGTCTTTCCAGAGAGAAGGGCACAGACCTCACTGGGAGATCCCTGTCTCCCTCCCACCCTGACACTATGGTGACTGACTCAGATTGGACTGTTCTCAAATAGTGCTTGCCGGGTCAGTGAGTCATTGCAGCATGGCTAATCACCACTGCACTTATTGCCAGGTCAGCTAAGTCAGCATCTGCTCTTTGATCCTTTCCAATGGGGCATGATATAGTTTATTAATTTCAGTCACCTTCATGCAAATCTCCCATGCACTGATTTCTTGTGATTTCATTAGTGTGAAGGTTGGGGTTTGGGTTTGCTCCATGACATGTTCGATTGCTCAAATCCCATGTACTTCTAAAAACTTCATGCCTTGATTTGAAGAGGATTGGATGGCATCCACTCTCCTGGTAAGAGTCATGCTTTTCTTATCTGCTGTTTATATTATACTCTCTTGTCACAGAAAAAAAAGAAGAAATTAACATTTTAAAAGAGGAACAAGCATATGGAGAAAGGTGGAGATAGAGTTGGGAGGCAGGGAAGGAGGCGAGGGGTAGGGAGATGATGCCACATGCCAGATGGAGAGAGCCTGCTTCCTACCATATCACTGTTCTTGTTATCCAGTCTCCCGATCCTGCCCCTCTTCTCTGGCATTGTTTTATAGTCCTTGTAAAAAAAAAATCGTAGCAAATCCCAATTACCTCTTGGACACGATGTGGGTAGGAGAATGCAGGAGAAGTTTTGAAGAGAGACATATGTTGTTTGTTATCTTGCATGTGTCCCAATCTGGGTCCTAACCCTTGTTTTCTAACAATGGCACTGGATTTCTTTTTTGTTGTTGTTGTTGAGACGGAGTCTCGCTCTGTCCCCCGGGCTGGAGTGCAGTGGCTGGATCTCAGCTCACTGCAAGCTCCGCCTCCCGGGTTTACACCATTCTCCTGCCTCAGCCTCCCAAGTAGCTGGGACTACAGGTGCCCGCCACCTCACCCGGCTAGTTTTTTGTATTTTTTTTTTAGAGACGGGGTTTCACTGTGTTAGCCAGGATGGTCTTGATCTCCTGACCTTGTGATCCGCCCGTCTCGGCCTCCCAAAGTGCTGGGATTACAGGCTTGAGCCACCGCGCCCAGCCTGGCACTGGATTTCTAAGTGATTCAGCAAGGCACATGGACAGTGCCTTTAAGTACAGGTCCATTGCCTGTTGACACTGATGAAGTGGATTCGAATGCCCACAGTGCAGATTTAAAATCAAGTGAGCTCTTTGTAATTACAGACATGAGGCTTGTTCAGGTTGTGGGCAGGTCTGAAACAGACATGTCTCTTCTATAGGCACATATGCGTCTGGCATACACTCCTGTCTCCTCTCTCTCTCATTTTTCCCTGAGTGGTAAAGTCTTAACCACTCAGCAGCCTAAGTCATACCTGCAGTTAGTCTCCTACTAAGACGATTTACTAGGCAGATTCTCTTTTCTGTTGCCACTTTGTAAAATGGACTCTTCGCTTCCCCGAGCGGTTTTCCGTGATACTTCTCTTTCTCGTTCCACCCTTTTTCAGGGGAATCATTATCTGTTGTGCTTTAATTGTGCGTCCATTAGGGTATTCCAGCCCTGTTCCACTCACAGCGATTTTAATACTTCCTCCCAGTGTGCCATGCTCACCTGATTTCCCCCCTAATCCCATAAATCTCCTTCTACCAAACCTTAATACAGTGGTGATTAGCTTTTTCTGTGTCCATTTTGCACAACAGTGGAATTTTTGTATAACATCTTCCATAGGAGCAGCATCTATAATTGCTTTGAGCTAGAAGGGGTTGTGAGGAGCAAGTCTGGTCAACACTGTTGAAAATAAACCCCAACTAAATGGAATGTGCTATCCTGTATTAGGTACCCTCTATTCTTCTCTGGAACAGACAAAGGACACTCATGGAAAAGCTGGTGAAATCTGAACCGAATCTGTGGTTTAGTTAATGTCATCGTAACTTTTCTTTCTTTCCTTCTTTCTTTCTTTCTTTCTTTCTTTCTTTCTCTTTCTTTCTTTCTTTCTTTCTTTCTTTCTTTCTTTCTTTCTTTCTTTCTTTCTTCTTCTTTCTTCTTTCTTTCTTTTCTTTCTTTCTTTCTTTCTTTCTTTTTCTTTCTTTTCCTTCTCCTTCCTCCTTCCTTCCTTCTCCTTCGTCCTTCCTTTCCCCTCTTCCTTCCTTTCTCTTTCTTTCTTTTCTTTTCTTTTCTTTTCTTTTCTTTTCTTTTCTTTTCTTTTCTTTTCTTTGACAGGATCTCATTCTGTCACCCAGACTGGCATGCAGTGGCATGATCACAGCTCACTGCAGGCTCAGCCTCCTGACTTCAATTGATCCTCCCTCCTCAGTCTTCCAAATAGCTTGGATGACAGGTGTACACCACCACACCTGGCTAATTTTGGAATTTTCTGCAGAGATGGGGTCTTGCCATATTGTCAGGCTGATCTTGAAGTCCTGGACTCGAGAAATTCGGCCCCCTCGGCCTCCCAAAGTGCTGTGATTGCAAGCGTGAGGCCCCACACCTAGCCATCCATGTTGATTTCTTAGTTGTGACAAATATACCAAGGTCATGAAAGATGTGAATGTTAGAGAAAGCCGGGTGAAGTATATACAGGAAATTTCAGTACTATCATGGCAACTTTTCTGTGAATCTAGAATTATTCCACAGTGAAAAGTTAATTTAAAAATCAATATTTTTAAAAATAAAATTTAGAGGGGCCAGGTATACTTTTTTGGTCTGCCCATACAGCACAATCCTTATATGCCTGGAGTCTTGAATCCTATCTCTGCAACTCACTAACTGCATGATGGCCGTGCTTCTGATTCCTCACGGGTAAAGTAGGAATAAAAATAGTAATTGAATCGGTACACCTGCAACAATGCTTAGCATATGGTAAGAGTGCAATCCACGTGAACTTTTCTTATTCACATTTTATTGAATTCAGTGTACAACTGGCAAATCATATCAGAGTGCATTGTCTCTTAATTTTAAACAGTTCCCGTGCAGGAAACCAAATTAATGAAGCTCCTGACATTTTCAGATCTACTTTTCTTGGTTCCAAAATATGTTCCTGAGATATGCAGGCAAAATCACCATGTCCTCCTCTCCTCTCACTTCTCAGAGTTTAAGGCAAAAGTCCATTACTAGTAAGAATTCTAAACAAGAAAGAGGTTCATGACAGTTAAGGATTCAAATAGAAATAGATGGCTCTGTGTGGCTTTTTCCTCTTCTGCTTTCTTGTCTCAACTCAGTGTGGATGTTAAATGGAAGCAGAGCAGGGATTTTCAACTCGGGGAGATTTAGTCCCCCATGGGATGCTTGGCAATGTCTGGTGACATTTTGAGTTTTCCCAACTGGGGACAGGATATCACTGGCAACTGGCAAGTAGAGGCCAGGGATACTGCTAAATAAACATCCTACACTGCACAAAACAGCCCCCACCACAGAGAAGTATCTGGCCCCAAATGTAACAGGACCATTACTGAGGATCCCTGAAGAAGAGTCAACAACTACCTTATTAACCCAGTAATACTTTCACAATTGAGCTTGTGCCAAGTCTATCCTCCCTACCCAAAGAATTTGCTTATCTACAACAGATCTTGGGAAAATTAAATAACTTTCCAGAGGGTCATCAAAGACCCGGGGAAAGGTTTTCTGGGCAGTAGGCATATCTTCTAAAACAAAACCTTTGCAACTCCCATCTTCAACTATTTGAGTAGGGGGAGAATGGGGGCAACTTAATGAGAAAGTCAGTAAAGGAAACATGATGTGCTTTTCTTGGCTGTTGATAAGGTGCTAGTGTTCATGATTTAGGTTGGAGGGAAAAATGGAAAATGAGTTTTATGAAGAGGAAGGATAGAAACAAGAGTTGTAGGTGTTGGGAGTGGGTTAGGGAGGGGCAAGGGTAGTGATGTAAGCTTATTGTCACAGATATCTACAAGCAATCGGCCAACAGTTCCAACTCTGTGATTCTTCAGAAATCAGATGACCTCAGCTGGCCCAGAATGATGGTTTTTCTTGCAAATGGTATCAATACAAATAATGTTTTATGGTAAAAGATATACTTCTCACTTTGAGAAAACCCTCTGCATTTTGAGCCTGGCCAGATTGTATGGGTTTTAGCCAGGGAAGTCCAAGATTGATGATGTACCTGGTGAGGTCCAGAGATCCTGTGGCCTCTGCTTGTAGAGCTATACTGTCCAATATAGTGAACAACAGCCACTGTGGCTACTGAAGTTAAAGTTAATTAAAATTTAATAAAACTGAAAGTTCAGTTCCACAGTCACACTGGCCACATTTTGAGTGCTTGATGGCCACATGTGGCCACCATATTAGCCAGCGTAGATACAAAACATTTCCATCATCATGGAATGTTCTACCAGACAGTGCTGCCCAAGCCTAGAGCCTTTCTCTTCCAAGTCTGGGTCACTGCACCAGGACAGGTACTTGCCTAACAGGGCACAATGGAGCCAAGGGCCATCAGCTGAGCCCCCTTTAATACACCAGAGAATCACTGACCTGGAAGTTTAAGAAGCAGAGGAAAATGGCTGATGGGAAAGATAGTTCTCAGGCTGAACAAGACTTTTCAAGATGAACATCCTAAAAGCAACGAAAGGGGCGAGGGCAGAGCATGAATCAGGAAAGAAGGAAAGAGCCACCACCTGGCTCTGTGGGTAGAGTCCAGGTTATGATTTGGTAGAAATCCAAAGATTCCAAGTCATAGTGATTCAGGCACACCGGAATTTCACGGTGATTGGTAAGAGCCCCTTCAAACGTGGCTTGATCCTGGCCATGGTCTTAGATCTTACACTCAGGGGATGAACTGACATGTCTGTCATCATAATTCAGCCTCTACGTCCTTCATCCTGAACTTGGAGGAATTGGACTCCACTTGATTCTGTGTGCCTTATGTGGATTATAGGCATTTTTTCCTTTTACTTCCTAACACACCAAGAATGAAGATGTGCCTTTTAAAACAAGGCTCACTTCAGTGATAGGCCATGGGGGGAGGTGGAATGAAAAAGATGCATTCCATAATGAGCAGCTGATTCTGTGTCATGAAGCTACACAAAATATGACTGCCTGTACCTTCAGGGAGGGCACAGAAGTTAAGAGGGCAGCCCCCAAAGGCTGGGCATGAACAAGGACATCACATCGTGTTATGATGGTCTTATTCCATGTTAGCCTACGGATGCCTGTGTCAGTGGGATTGGGAGCTTGTCTGGGCTGCCTGATGGGCTGGGAGTCATTCAGAGACCCCTAGGCTCTGCTCATTTGCTGTGGGAGCCTGGACAAGCCCCCGCCGCCACCTCCTCACCTGTGAAAGGGGAGTCGCGCACATTGCACCTGCTTCTCATTTTAAAGGAGGTAACACATGTAAAATGTAAAAGGCCCTACAGGCTAGCAAGTGCTAGAGAAATGGACTATTTTTATTTAAAATTTCCCTTTTCCCCACAGCTCCTATAGAAATTCATTCCCTTTCCCTGAGAATGCTGGTTTCAGTCTGGGTTTGGTCCAAAACCAGTATGTGTTGTGGGCGGACTGTGAGTCAGATGCTATGGGTGCAGAGCTCTTTGAGGGTGACCTCCCTTCCTCAGCCTGGGGTGACACAGACTACTTCTTGTCCCCAGTGTCTGCCCTCCCTTTTTAGTAAAGGTTTTAGTTAGCACATGGCCACCCAGACGAAGCCCACATTTTCCAACCTGTGTTGCAGTTTGATGTGGCCCTATAGTTAGGTTCATGTCCCAGGGAACACAAGCAGAAGTGACATATGCCATTCTTGGTTTGTACCTTAAAAGGAAGGAGAATGCTCCCTGCTCCACACTGCTTCCCAGAATGGGCATGATGGCAGGATTGGAGTAGCAAGATGGAGACTGCGTTGAGGATAGCAGAAAAATAAGAGGGAGGGAATTGGGTTGTTCATACCATGAAGCTTTCAGACCAGCCCTGGGCCACCTCCCTAGACTGTAACTTTATCTAAGATGCTCTCTTGAAACTTTCTTTGTTTTGGCCCCTAATCTGCATCCTCACCACTATGGCCTTGAAATGTCCTTCCCCATAGCCTACTTCCAATCCTCATGGCACCAGCCCTGTTGATCTCAAGTTCTCCATCTTTCCTGCCTTCCCTGCTTACCTTCCAGGTAAAATTTACCTTTCCAGGCTGTCAGTGCCCTACTTCATGCTATCAGTAGTACTTTATAGACTAACCAGTGCCAGTGACTTGCTGTGTATTCCTTCCCAGGCAGTGGGCGTTTTGACAGGGCTCCCTGGAGACACAACGCTTATCCATGCAGTGGCATCAACAGAAGGCACGCTGAGTGTGACAGACAGGCGGGTGGGGAGCTTACAGCTTACTATAGATTGGACACCATTCTACATCAGTAATCCTCATGCCAGCTTCCCAGTGCTCCTGTATGAACACCAGGAAACTTAGACCAACTTTGAAGACCACAAGCCAGCCATACATCTGCTTATCTGTTTCAGAAAGTTGAGCATAGGGGTTGATAGTCTCTACAGCTCTGTGTGCCTATGGTGCCTCTCTGTCTCTGCAGGTATCTGGGGTGACTCTGGGGTGATGTCTCTGAGGTGCCACTCTCATCCCAGGGGACCTGGCTCCGAGTGAGTGAGTTCCAGTGCCCAGCTCTGGGGGCATGAGCTGGAGAAGCAGGCAGGGCTGCCTGGGCAGCTCGCGGCTCTGTGGGTAGAGTCCATAACTAAAGAGAGCCAGTGACCCCACATTCCCTCCCAGGACACTGGGCCTTGAGCTGCTGGACCAGCCACACCTGCCTGAGCCTTTGCTTTCAGGGTGGGATGGGAAGAGCAAAGGTGATGGCTAATGTTGGTTTTCTTCTCATTTGTAGGGATACAGGGACAAACATCCCTTTGCAAACATGTTTCCGAAGGAATTTCTCTGTAGCTTCACTTTGTAGTTGTAAGAAAGCCTGGCGGATTTTTGGTTTGTTTTGGTTTGGTTTTGGTGTGGGGGACAGGAGGGGTTGTTTTCCTTTCTCACTGATTCACTGGAATATAGGGAAGGATTGAAGAGAAACTTGTCAGAGGGAAGGAAAGAAAAATTAGAACTAAACTCAAAACACCACATCCTGATCATAGAAGATTAAATCTCCCTACCATAAAGACATGTGTGTGCATATGTTCATTGCAGCACTATTCACAATAGCAAAGACATGGAATCAACCTAAATGCCCATCAACAATGGACTGGATAGAGAAAATGTGGTACATATTCCCCATGGAGTATTATGCAGCCGTGAAAAAGAATGAGATCATATCTTTTGCAGGAATATGGATGGAGTTGGAGGTCATCATCCCAAGCAAACTAACACAGGAACAGAAAACCAAGCACCACATGTCCTCACTTATAAGTGGGAGCTAAAAATTGAGTAAATATGAACACAAAGAAGGGAACAACAGATACCAAGGCCTCCTTGTGGGTGGAGGGTGGGAGGAGAGAGAGGATCAAAAAGTACCTCTTTTTGATCAAGTACTATGCTTATTATCGGGGTGACAAAATAATCTGTACCTCAAACCCCCATGACATTCAGTTTACCTATATGACAAGCCTGCACCTGTATCCGAGCCTAAAACAAAAAGTTAAAACAATAAATAAAAACATGAGGTATGGCTTCTTTCTCTTAACAAAAAAAGATTAAATGTGAGAACGAGGCCTGTGAGCTAACAGGATAGAACAATATAGCAAGTGTCTCCTATTTTCTGACTTTCAATTGTATGAAAATACTTTTCAATTCTGTAACATGGTTCAAACAAACCCCTGATCATTATTCCCTTGCACCTTTGCCCTTGAATTGGGTAGAACAGACATGGCTGGCCTCCCCCAGGCCAGCCATCACCCCTCCCAAGAGAAGCAGTGTTTTCATAGCCGGACAGCACTGGAAACAGGCGTTGGGCTCTGCATCCTGACCCAGGCGGGGCAGGCCGAGTGTTCTCACAGCCATCTGTTGCGGCCTGTAATGCATGAGCACATTAGCACATGGCCCGCCAGCAGCCTCAACATTGTTCTCCAGGCTGAGTTAGTTCAGCCGATCTCAACAAAGGGGACAGTTTTGCATTCAGGATAAATACAACCACTGAGGGTTTCTTTATTTCTTTTTCTTTTTCTTTTTTTTTTTTTTTCAGGATACTTAATGTTAAGGTTTTCACTGGCTGTCTGAATTGCAAGTTGCAACCACCTCCCACTCCCTCCAATATCATTCCCATTCTGTTAATGACATTGACATGGATGCTTTGTAGGAACTACTAAAGGAGATATTTTTATGCTCCTCATTGGAAAGATTCATCCAATAGCATTTTTTAAAAATCCAAGGAGTTTGCCTCACAAAGGGTTAGAACAAAGTGTCCAACCATGAATTCATTTAATGTTAAGGTCAGTCTTATGCCTCCAGCTCTGGATTTTTAGTGTGCTCAATAACTACCCAAGGGACTTTGGGAGGCAGCTTTTGTTCACAGTAGCGAATGTTATATGTCAAGCTTTAGCAAATTTGTTGACAGTAACTGATGAATTATTTCAGAAAATCCCTTGTTTGCCCAACACCCCAGGACCAATAAAAGGCCAGCCTCCAAGACTTGGCAGATTTTTAAAAAGCATTTTCTGGAAGGAAAATGAAGTTTGATGCTACACTTTTCACAGGATCAGATTTTTGCTTATATTTTCTCATATGAGAATCCTAGTGAAGCTTTATGTCACTTGCATTCTAGTTACAAAATAGTGCAGTGCCAAAAATCATCTGCATGCATTCATTTCGTTCATTAAATAGATATTTATGGAGCACTTATTATGGGCTGGATACCATTGTACATCAGTGATCAAGGTGGACAAAGTTTTCTGCCCGGTGGAGCTTATATTCTAGTATGGAAGACAGGCAATAAACAACAAAATTAATCAATAAGAAATAGCATATGGGGAAAGGGAAAGTTGAGCAGGGCAATGGAATTGAAAATGCCAGGGAAAGTTGTAGTATTAAAAAGGGAGGAGCCGCACATGATGGCTCATGCCTGTAATCCCAGCACTTTGGGAGGCTGAGGCAGGTGGATCACCTGAGGTCAGGAGTTCAAGACCAGCCTGGCCAACATGGTGAAACTCTGTCTCTACTAAAAATACAAAAATTAGCCAGGTATGGTGGTGCATGCCTGTAATCCTAGCTACTCGGGAGGCTGAGGCAGGAGAATCCCTTGAACCTGGGAGGCAGAGGTTGCAGTGAGCTGAGATGGCGTCATTGCACTCCAGCCTGGGTGACAAGAGTGAACTCTGTCTCAAAAAAAAGGAGGTGAAATTATGATCTCAATTTACAGAGCCTCCATATTCCAAAATTCTTTTCAGAATAAAAGTTAAAAAAATAAAAACATGAGGTGCGACGAGCTAATACGTTAGAACAATCTAGCAAGTGTCTTCCATTTTGTGACTTTAAATTGTATGAAAATACTTTTCAGTCCTGCAACATGGTTCAAACAAACCCCTCAAATTCTTTTTGGACTATGGAAGCTCGGGGGGACCTTCCCTACATACAGTTTTTTCCTTTTTAAGTTCAAGTTCAAATGGAAAAGACAACTTGATCACCCCGCTCCAATCAGGGTCCATTTCAAAGCTCTTAAATGCTGAGGACAAGCATGTTTTTAAAGCAATGTGTCTGTATGTTTCTAACCTGCCTAAAGCAGGGGATGGGGTAATACAGTGGTTATCAGGTTCAGATGTACCTGATGCAGCCGTTATCACTGAGTGTTCTCCACACCTCCCTGGCACATTAAACGTGTACTGGATAAAAGGCTAAGAAGATGAACTTCAGGAGTAAAGATAGCAGTTTGTCCACTACCCCCAGCCCCAGATTTATGTGGGATCTTCACTATGTAGTTTAATGCCCATTTCTTAAAATGCGACTCTTAACTCTATCGTAATGAATATCTGAACAAGTTACAAGTTAGTTGGTTATTTCCTTTCCAAGTCACAACTGATGAAAGTCTGGCTGGATATTGAATAAGGGAATTGCTCACAAAACACTGCCTACTTCAGCCAGGCATCTCACTGAGATTCTGGCTCTCTGAGACCCAAAGGCAGAGATTTGTTCAGGCATCCTGATCTGCTGGAGGCACCATGCAAGTCCTGGGACATTTGTTATGGGGTCCTTGACACACACCTGTGGCAGGGAGGACATGAGATACATCCCACGAGTGGCAGTGTGGACTTCAGGGTTGTGAAAAGTCATAGAGGATCATAACTTGAAATGTCCTTTGCCAGGCTTTTCACTTTGTAGATGAGTAGATAGAGGCTCAGAAAGGTCAAGCTGGAGGATGCTCAGCCTGGTTGGAGACCTAGATTTTTAAACTCCTGCAACAGGCTTCTTTTCACTATGGCAGGTTGCATACCAGACCTGAAGAGTTACTCAGAAGTGAAAGAGATCACCAACAGATGATAAACAAAATGTAGCACACATCCACAACAGAAAGATTCCACTGTAAGAAGGAATGAAGTAGGGATACATGCAACAATGTAGCTGAACCTCAAAAACATTATGCTAAGTGAAAGAAGCCAGTCACAAAAGGCCACATATTTTATGACTCCATTTACATGAAGTATCTAGAATCTGTGAATCCATAGAGATAGAAAGTAGATTGGTGGCTGCCAGGGGTAGGGATTGGGGAGTGAGGAGGAACTGCTCAGTGGATCCAGGTTTTACTTTGCAGTGATGAAAATGTCTTGGAACGAGACAGAGGCGGTGGCTGCATGACATTGTCAATGCCACTGAAACTGTTCACCTTAAAATGGTTAACTTTGTGTGACGTGCATTTGACCTTAATTAAAACAAAAAAACAGTGAATGAGGTAGGAAGAGCTGATGGGTTAAACACAAAAAGGTGGGCGATGACAAGCAGATTGTCTGTGGAGGGTGGTGAAGGGAAAGAGAGGGGCAAAGAAGGCAAGCCCAGGGTGGGGCGGGGAAGAGTGCGGCCTCCTGGCTGTGCTGGTCTTATGGGCTGCCTGCCCCTGCTGTGGTCACCTGCCAGCACCCGGCTGCACTAAGTAATTTCCTTCCTGTGCTGGCTAAGCCACACTGTCTTCCAGTGTCTTCATTAGCACTGCTGCCTTGGCCTGAACAGCCCAGAGAGGTCAGAGCTGGAGCCAATGGGGAGCTCCATGCCCAGCTCCCAGGAGGCCCCACCACTGTTCTCCCCGAGGCTCCCAGCTGCAATTCCAGAGTGAGCAGATCCTTAGCTCTCCAGCTCACCCCTTACACTGGGCATCTGAGGGGCACAGCTGGAGGGACAAACAGGCCTGGCCCTGAGAGAGTAGACTCTCCTCAGTGAGTGGATGAGGGGATGGGACCATCAGGCTGGGGCTTGGGCTTCACAGGCAACTTTTCCTTCAATCAGTTCCTTTCTGATCCTGGCTCCCTCCTTTAAAAGGACTCAGGTCTGGGCCAGGTGTGGTGCCTCATGCCTGTAATCCTAGCAGTTTGGGGGGCCAAGGTGAGTGGGTCACCTGAGGTCAGGAGTTTGAGACCAGCCTGGCCAACATGGTGAAACCCTGTCTCTACTAAAAATACAAAAATTAGCTGGGCATGGTGGCGTGCACCTGTAATCCTAGTTTCTTGAGAAGCTGAGGCATGAAGATGGCCTGAACCCAGGGCAGGGTTGTAGTGAGCTGAGATCGTGCCACTGCACACTCCAGCCTGGGTGACAGAGCGAGACTCCATCTAAAAAAAAAAAGAAAAGACCCAGGTCTGTTTTCCATGTAGAGCATGGGCCCTCCTTGTCCATGACGCAAGGCAAAGGATATTCCCGGAGAACTAACTGTGCATCATGCTCAGCATCAGGCACCCCAGGACATGCAAAGGTGAGAACAGATGCCTTGCCTTGCGTTGCGGGGGTTTGGGAAGTGGACCTTGTACAGAACTCAGAGACAGTGCTGAGTTGTTCCTTGGGACCCCGAGGCATACAGACCCCTTGTAATGCTTCAGGACAGGTCATGTCACCCAGAGTAACAGAGATCTTACCTTGTAGGACCTCCCAGAAGATTCAATGGGATGACACTCATGAGGTCAGGCATCTTCTTCTGCTTAGTTGGGCAGGTTTGGTGTGCCAGGTTCTCCTCTCAAGCTGGATGGCCTGTGAAGATGGTACTAGCATCACCCCTACTTTACAGATAAGGAAGCCAAGGCTTAGAAAGTTCATGTCTCTTGTCCAAGGTCACTCCACTGACAGAGCTTGGCCAAGGCAGCATATCACCCCACACCCAGCCACCTCTTCATGGTCTCCATGGTGACTGCCCCACTGTGACCTACACATTCTTGGCTGCTTGGGTTGGGGGAGACTCAGCTGTGGGAGTCCACACCCAGCAGCAGCTGCACTCTGGGAAGGCCCTTGGGTCCAGGGCATCCATTCACTGCTGGGACCAAGCACGGGGCGACTCCTGGGATGTTTCATTTAATCCTCACAGCAACACAGTTGTCAGGTGCTATTGTTAATTACTCTATTTACATAAGAAGAGACGATCAGGAAGGTCTGATCACTGTAGGTCTGATCACCTGGATCACTGTAGGATCAGGGCTTTGGTCTGAATCCAGCTGCCCTGGATAGAATCAAAGTACTCACCAGCCTTTAGGCCTCAGTGTCCCCCATCAATGAAAAATTCAGGACTTTTACACTTCCGCCTTGTTCCCCACACTCTCCAAACCTCCTGACTTGCACTGTGCCATTCATTCCTTCATTCCTTCCTTCCTTCATTCATTTTTTTCTGAGCCCTTATATCTAGCAGGTACCCTGAAGGTAGAAGGATGTCCAAATTACAGTTTCCACCCTAGGGAAGCCCCACAACCAAGGACAACTCCTTTCTAGAACTGTCTAAACTCCACTTTAGCAGAGGCCAGTGAATTCCCTTAGTGCACACAGGACATATTGAGGAGGGCTGTTCTCAACCATCACAGCCTCCCTTCCAGCAGGGGCTCCCAGGACCTCTGCGCTGAGGTGGACCAGGACACCCAGAGGGCTCGGGTATTAGGGCAGAGCCTGATCTGCCTACGGAGCTTCTAAGATCACCCATTATGGCTCTATTCTACAGCTGAAACAGGTTCAGAGCTTCGGAGAGGCCACTCCAGCCCTGTTCTGAAAAACAAGCTTCTACTGCCAAATCTGAGGATGAAGGAGAGAGAATTGCTCGTGATCCTGTTTGAACTGCATTGCACCTGTGGCCCTTGCCCAGGGCTCCAGAACTTTTGCCTAGAAAGCGGAGGTGTCCGAGAGCCAGAGCCAGGCTGGTCTGGGAGGGAGGCAGAGGAAAAGGTAAGACCCGGTATACAAGGCTTAAAAGCCAAGGTAGGGGTGGTCAACCAGGATGCTTGCGGCCCAAGACACTGGGTCACAGGGCCTCCAGGACTCAGCAGGACTCAGGAGGGCGGGAGGGAGGGGGTCCAGAGAGGCCTCTGCTTTGCAGTTCCAGGCTCTCGCGTGTGCAAGCACCGGTGTGCGTGGATCTGTGAGCGCGAACTCGGGTGCGTGAGTCCCTGTGCGAGAGCCTGTGCACGTGGACTCAGGTGTGTGGGGCTGGTGTGCGAAAGCCCTTAGCGGGTCTGTGCTTTTGGACTCGGGTGCATGGACCTGGGTGCTCCTTGGGCGGCTGTTTGGGCCCCACACGCATGTAGGCGGTTCTGGGGAGCTCTGCGTGCCTCCTTCTTGGGGGACCTCCAACCCCTCCCACAACCAGTGGACGGATTGTGGCCGCACCGACGCTGCAATGTCGCCAAAGGAAAACCGCGCGCGTCCAAGCCAGCTTCAATCCTGGAGGGTGCGGGCCTCGCCGGGGTCTCCAGCCGGTGACGTGGGCCTGCGGAGCCCGACCACCCCTCCGCACCCGTCTCCCGTTAGCCTGTGCGGGGTCCAGGAAGCGAGGGCCGGAGAGGACACTAGCGCGCAGTTCAGAGCGGTTCCTTGAGCAGTCTTCCCCCAGAGTTGCAGCGTGTCTGCCCGAGGACCCCAAATAAAGACGCGGCCTCCTCACCCAGAGCCCTGCCAGATCGTCCTGGTGGGCAGCGCCCGCTTTAAGGGTTTGCAAACTGAAGACCCGCTCGCGTGTCTTCAGGGCCCTCTGCGTGCTGTAAAGGAGGGTCTGAAGTCCCCCCGGCAGGAGAGCGCGCACTCGCAGCGGCCGCGGGACTGGCGCAGGTACCATCCTGGTCCCTGCAGGCCTTTCAGTTGGCGACCCTTTTCCTAGTGACTGCCCGAGGTGTGGAAGGCACAACGGGGCAGGGGATGTGGCCCGGGACTCCGGCTGCGGTCCCAGGCCGGCAGGAGAGGCAGCTGTCCTGGCACTAACGACGGTCCCTCGTGGGGAGCGCGGGCCGCCCTAATGAGGCTCACCTGCTCCGACCCTTCCTTCGCCCGCGCCGCGCGCCCACCGGTGCCAGCTAATTGCTAAAGCCTGTGAGCCCCGCCCGCCGCCCAGATGGGGGAGTCAGGGACAGATGGGGTCCAAGCATGGGGGGGAAGCACTAGGAGCGCCACCTAAGGGGGCCGGGGTGGGGGACAGGGGGTGGTAGCAGAGGATTCCCGAGGGGGCAGCTGAGCCAGAGTCAGGACTGCTGGAGTGCGGGCCAGGTGGCCTCTTGGGGTGGGCCCTGGATTACAACAACCTTGCCACCTTCATTTACTGGCTGTGTCCCCTGAGCGAGTCACTTACTCTTTCTGTGCCTCAGTTTCCTTACTTGTAAGACAGGACAATAATAGCACCCTCCTCAAATGGTTGTAGTGAGAATGGAATGAATTGAGGCTCTCGAAGCTCTCTGTGTCCTGCCTTATCCCGGCTAAACCTCAGTCAACGCTAGCTGCCTCCTCTCCCAGCCTCCTCCACCTATTAATATCCTGTGTTCCCTGGAGGTTCAGCCGGGCCCTGACTCCCTCCTCCCAGCTTTGCCTCTTCAGTTCCTGGCTGCAGCCCTCCACCCCCACCCTCTTCCACAGACAAGCAGCCAGTAGCAATCACTGGGCCCTTAGAGGAGAGATAGGAAGTAAGGATGTAGCTGTGGGTGATCCCCATCTCTGCCCTACCTAAAATGGCCTCCTCACTGACAGTGAGTTGGGGCTTAGCCCCTGGGATATAGCCCATGAGCTGCTGGCTGCCTCCAAACCAGGGAGTGGCCATGCTCATCCATGCTGTCCCACATCCCTCTCCCTAGTCAGGATGGGACTGAATACAGCAACCACTGCCGTGAACAGTCTGGCTTGATCCTGGCTTCCCTTACAGTTTTGCAGAGACTATAAATAAATGGTCACTCTCGGTGTAGGGCCCTTGTTAAAGACCTTATAACCCCTACTGGTACTATGGGGGTGCTTGTGGGGGGAAGGGGATACTAGGCACAAAATCTGTAATTGAAAGTGTGACTTAAAATGACATGGCAGGTGGAGGGGGACTCCTTTGCCCCCTCCCAGATGAACTTTTCGGAAGCATCAAGGTGAATACTCAGTAGAAGTCCAGACAGATTGCTAGGTAGATTCTGCCCCAGTGGGAGACAGACATTTTCCACCACTGGAGTAGTTTTATCCATAAGAGCATCTAGGGGGCTTTAAAATTCAATGCCCTGGCCCAGGAGCTCCTCACTGATCCCAGCCTGGGAATGAGAAGGGCAGGCCCCTGGTGGATGACTGTCAGCCCCAAATCACCATAGGTGTCCTTAATACCCATGTCTTCCTACAGCCACATTAGAATCCCTGGCCTCACTGGGAGTGTGACACCTCTATGGGTTCACTTCACTCCTCTGCTCACTGCCTGTCCCTGAGGTGCAGAATTCCAACTCCATGAGCATTAGAGGTGAGTCCTTCAACACTGAGTCCAGGAGAGTGTCATTTCTCTGTGGCTCCTGCCCATGTGAGAGAATGAGGAGCCCAGGGACAATGCCCTAGGGTGCTGAGGCCAGAGGAGGAGGCTTGGGTTCTGCCCACTGGCCCCTCAACCTCTGGTCAGCTGAGCTCCCAGGTTCCTTTCCTTTTTTTTGACAGAGTTTCATTCTTGTTGCCCAGGCTGGAGTGCAATGGCACAATCTCGGCTTATTGCAACCTCCACCTCCTGGGTACAAGCAATTCTCCTGCCTCAGCCTCCCGATTAGCTGGGATTACAGGCATGTGCCACCACACCCGGCTAATTTTGTATTTTTAATAGAGATGGAGTTTCTGCATTTTGGTCAGGCTGGTCTCGAACTCCCGACCTCAGGTGATCTGTCTGCCTCAGCCTCTCACAGTGCTGGGATTACAGGCTTGGGCCACTGTGCCCAGCCAGCTCCCAGGTTCTTAAGGAGGGCTGGGGAGTCTCAAAGACCTGGGGGGTGGTGAGTTCCTAAACTCAGAGGCTGAGAGCTGGGGCACTGCAGAGCCACACAGTGGGGCTGGGGAGGAGGCTGAGCTGCGGTCCAGCCTGTTGAGAATCTCCCAACAAATGTTCCCCAGATGGGACCTGCAGTGTGGCAGGGCAGACTGCACCAGATCCCAGAAACTGTTACCTCTTTCCCTTCCCCTCTCAGTGAGGAGCCCACTCCCAATGAAGAGCCCACCAAAGTCACAGTGGTTGCACACAGTCTCATCCTGTCCTACACCAAAGCCCAGCCACTGGCCTGAGTCCTCTGCCTTGGCCCCCACCAGTCCAGGGCCACCCTCAGTGAGTAGCCACCTGCTCCGGGGGGATGTGCGCTTGTGCGCTTGTGTGTGCCCGTGTCTTTCTCCTCCACATCCAGAGCTGCTCCAGTCTCACCCACTGTGGTCAAGGCCCCCAGCTGGGTGCACAGTTTAGGCAGCTGGCCTGGAGGAGGGCCCAAAGCCTGGCTGGACACAGCCCCTCCTTCTTTGGAGGCCCTGGTCTTGCCTGGCCTGGCTGGTGGCTGGTTGCTACTGAGAGCTTGGGTGCAGGGGTGTAGAGAAAGACTTGATTTATTGCCTTTCAACAAGGGTCCTTCTATGCAGACACCAAGCACGCTCAGAGCCTGCACCAGCACACCTGCCTGGCGGTGGGTGTGGAAGACCCAAAACTGCAATCAAGACCACTACCCCCACCAGCCAGGTTCTCAGCTCCCGCTGGTCTATGTTCCAGCCTCCTGGAGTCCCTCTGAGTGTGTCTGTGGCAGCAGCTGGACCCAGTTTTGAATTCTTTTCAAGTTTCATTTCAAATAGGATTTCAGAATTAAAACGACTAGACCCTGCCCTTCCTTCTTCTTGGATTCACATGGTGCTATTGGGGTGGTGGTGGCAGGAGGCTTTCCACCCCTCCTCAGCCCCCAGCCACTCAGCCTCTCCAAATCCCTCCCAGCCTTTGCAAAAAGCCAAGCCCATCGGTGAAAAGCTAGGCCTCCCGCGCCCGATCCCTGGGTGACTGCTATCCTGGGCAGGAGCCTGACATTCCCCACTGGAGGACCAGAAAGTGCCTGTCCCTTGCTAGGGGATGGAGCAGTCTTCAAGTCTAAGCAAAGGGTGCCTGCCTGTGTTAGCTAGGCTCAGCAATGCAACTCACGAAATGGGGTTCTGACCAGGGAAATCTTCTGCACTCCCAGATCCAGGGTGGCCAGTGGCCACCAAAAATATTGTCAGAGAGAGGGCCCTGGACCAGGGGACGTTCTTACTGTGCCCGTACCCGCTGTCTTTTCAGGGGTGCATTCTCAGGCCAGCCCTGGGGTGGGGAGACTGTAACAGGATCTACCGTGGTCCTTGACCAGGAAGGCCAAAGTTTTTTTATTTCTACCCAGAATCCCTCTTCACAGCCACATCCTAAATTTGCATCGCGGGTTTGGATTGTGAGAACCCAATGGCCAAGAGGAGACAGAGGTGACCCCAGGAAAGAGCACAGAGGCCAAAGTGCTGCCAGTGCTCCTCCAGGCGATGCGGAGCACCTGATGCTTTGCAGTTCAAGGCGGAGGTGGCTGCTGGGGGAGGGTAGTGGAGATGGCTGAAAAGGAATGGAAGCGCTGGTGAATTCTGCACCAAGCACTCCCCAAGCGCTTTGCCGGGAACGCCACGGCTCCGCAGAACCCAGATCAGCAGCTGAAGCCAAGGAAACCCGTAAGGGGAGGGTGGTGGCGGGAGACCGCCTCTGAGCAGAAAGGAAATAAAAATCGAGCAGTAGACGACTCCTGAGAGCCCAGACCCCCAGCCAAAGGCGCAGCCCTCACCCTGCAAGTCCCAAAGTCCAATGCCCCGGGAAGGAAATATCCGCTTATAAAGGAACTCAATACTCAATTGAAAGGAAAGGCAGTTCCGGGTTAGGCGTCAGAAAATAGAAATAAGGACAAGCAAGTTGTGAAAAACACCCGGAGGATTTGCTCGGAACATGTTTGAAAGACAATGCATGTGTGTCTCTAGTGCCAAACTGGGGCAAGGATCCCCAAAACCGGCCCCAAGGTATCGCGTCCTGAACCCCTTTACCGGGTGGCACACGGATGGAAATCGCCCGAATTTACTTTAAATTTTATTTAAAATCTCAACACTCAGTCATTTATTTCGTTTTTGCAACCAAACAAGTAATAAATATTATTTAGCACTTTGTTTTTACAAAAATAAAACAGATGATACACTCTCTGCGAGGGGCGGTGCGATCAGAGGAAGGGTGTTACACGGCAGACGCTACAAAGCCCAGTTTGCAACGCAGGCAGCGCCGAGGCGGCTTGCACGGACGCAGGAAGCACGTGGAGGAGTTTACCTTTTGTGTTAAACGTGGCAAAAATAAACCAAAATAGAGGAAAGCCGGCTTAGACTCCGGTGGGGCTGGCAGTCACTGTGAACAAACAGCTTAGCATCGCGCACTTACCTCATCTTTGATATATTTACACATCCAAAAAAGAAAAATTTAAAAAGCCGACAGAACCCCCAAATAACCCAAACTGTTTTCACAGCAACTGCGTCTTAATTCTGTTACATTCTTATGTACCCAAATAACCAAATCACTTTGTGCTTAGAGAAGGAAAGATGAGTCAGTGGGGTAGTTTCTGTTTTAAAATAATAACTAAAATGCACCCGCCCCTGAAATCAGCAGTTTTGGGTTATTCCAATCCACAAGTGGTTCTACTCTGAATGTCTATAAACTTGCTCATACTGTTGAAGAAGGAACATCCACAGATTTATTAGAAAACCATATTCTCCCAAATCAACGAGAGACGGGGAGGAGCGCCACAGTTCTTAGAGGGTGTGGACTGACCCAGATATGGAGCTTGGACATGACCATAAGCACTTCTGATACCGAATGCCGGCTTCCAACTAACTTGTGTTCCCTGGCTTTGGGCCAGGGGCGACCCTGAAGGGCGCGGTCGGGCGGTTGCTTCTGCAGTGCGGCTACCCGGAGTCTCCCACAGGCCAAGAAAACAGGAAAGGGAGCAAGTCCCCAACGTGTCCCCCTCCCACGACACCCCCTCCCCCACCAAGTGCTGCCCAGGCCGAGTCTGGAAGTCAGGCCACGCTCTCAGGGAAACACGTTTTTAGAATCTTTTTCCGGAGGTGGGCGTCGGGGGTCGGATGAGTTCTAGTGAGGAATGCACACAGCGGTACCTTTTCATAAAACGGTGTCTACTGGACCAGCGCAGGTTAAAGCCAGAGAGGGTTCGATCAGGTCCCGGAGCGAACATCCGCTCACTCCTCACTGCTCTGTGCGCGACCCCGTTGCTTGGGTTCGCAGATGCTGGAGTCCCCACCATCCCCCACCCCCAGTCCGTGGTCCTGCGCCCCTCCTCGCAACAGAGCTCCCGAGCCCAGCGCAGGCCAGTCCTCGCTTCCCCGCGGCCCCTGGCTCCCCTGTCGCCAGAACGCGCCGGCGCCGGTCGGCTCACTTGGCGTCGGAGGTGAGACGCTGCAGGCTGCCGGCGCCCATGGCCGACACGTGGTGGTGCGGCGGCGGCACCTGGCACATGCTGCAGGGGCAAGGCATGCCGCCCCAGTGCTGGAAACCCCCGCTGCCCCCACTGCCGCCCCCCCCGCCCCCCAGCGGGGCGGCCGCGGCAGCAGACGGAGACTTGAGTAGGCCGTGCGGTGGACGGATGGAGCCGACCGACGGCAGCCCCGAACCGGGCAGAGAGGCGCTGGACACCGCCGCAGCGGCCGCGGCTGCAGCAGCCGCTGCGGCGGCGGGCGGCAGGATGGGGTGGTGCACCGCGGGGTGATGTGCTGCGTGCGCTGCTGCTGCCGGGTGCGCGGTGGCTGCGGGCAGGGGCGCGGAGTGCGCCAGGCCCCCACAGGCCGACGGGTGGAAGCCAGCGTGGTGGCCCCCGTAGATCTCGCTCACCAGTCGCTTCATCTCCTCCAGCGAGTTGGTGAGCATGAGGATGTAGTTGCGCGCCAGGAGCAGCGTGGCGATCTTGGAAAGCTTGCGCACCGAAGGGCCGTGCGCGTAAGGCATGACCTCGCGCAGGCCGTCCATGGCGATGTTGAGGTCGTGCATGCGCTTGCGCTCGCGGCTGTTGATCTTGAGACGCAGCTGCTGCAGCTCTGGCTCTGTCATTTGCTTCTTGTCCTTCTTGGTGGACGACGCGGCCGCCGACGACGTGGACGACGAGGTGCTGGACGAGGATGACTTGAAGCCACTGCCTCCTAGCTTGTCACCGGGATGCGCACCCGCAGAGCCCATAGCGCTGCGCAGCTCAGCGCTCAGCTCCGGCGGGCAGTCGCTCGGGGTGGACGAGGACACTGTGCCCCCAGTGAAGGCGCTGCCGCTACTGCCCTTACTCCGGGCCGGCAGAAAAAGGTCATCGGGCTCTGGCGACGACGGGCGGCTGGACACCAGGCTGGCGTCCGAGTCCATGGCCCCGGGGGAGGATAGTCGTCGCAGCTTTCGCAGGGTCCTCCTTCCCTAGGACCCGAAACTTCCAGGAGAGGAGGAGAAAAGAGAGAGAATGAGAGAGAGAGAGAGAGAGAGAGAGAGTGTCAGTGAGTGAGACAGAAAAGCTGCTCCCGCCTGCGCCGTAGTACCGCAGCGCGGGGTCCCGGCACAGGTGGCCCGTGGTTCCTCGTCCCCCTCGCTACTATCTCTAGCCCTCCTTTTAGCTGTACGCGGGTACCTATAATTAAGCTCTCTTTATCTCCCCTCCGCTCTCATGCAACAGGTTATTTCAGGGAGCGTTGGTGACCCTCGGGATGTGGGTGGCATTCTAGAGGCTTCGCGTTTTCAGTTAGGAGTGGGAAAGCTGAGTCTCCTGGGCTGGAATAAACGAGTGGGAAGTGAGGGCCTTTTTTGGGGGACGGTGGAGATCTAAATAGAGAACTAATGATTTTGTTCCCCAGACGGGTCCACCTTATCTCCATCGACACCACGCAGCAAACACACGCACACGCACAAGCACCCAGCGCCGGCGCGGGGCCCAGAGTCCATGTGCTGCGTCTGGAGACCACGGGGAGGTCACCAGCTGACTTGGGCTTGGGCAGAAAGAGCTGTTGTCGCTCCGACTTCTCGCTTTTGGCGAGGGGCATGCAGCGGTGAGTGTGGGGAGGACAGAACAGCAAAGTCGCTCTGGAGAAATGGCTCGCAGAGGAGGGATCCAGATCCCCTGTATCGGAGCATTCTGGGTCATAGCGGAGTTGAGGAGCGTCTGTCCTTGGGATCTAGACTGGGGCTGCTGGGGGGCGGGGACACTTACTGTGGATACGATTCGAGGAGCTCGCTCCGAAAAGCCTCAGCGGAGAACCTGGCACCGGGCACTGGTGTCGCGTAGGTCTATAATAAGCATCCGCACCTTTTGGGGCTCGGCCGGTTTTTATAGCCCGGTGGCAGCGGAGACGGCGGCAGCGGTGGCCGGGGCGGGGGCGGGGAACAATGTGCGTGTCCTGGAGGGGCTGCCGCGCCAATGAGCTGGGCCCGCCAGGGGGCTGGGAAGCTGATGTCATCCGGGCTAATTCCGCTCAATGAAACTCGCCAGGCCGGGCACACGCCTCCTCCCCGCGCACAACCAATGGGCTCCCGTGGCCGGGAGATTCTTAGGGAGGGACTAGAGGAGGGACCCGAGGAGGCGCGGGGGAGGAGAGGGGCGGGCTCAAGGGGGATGGAGAGAGGGCTGAGCGCTCTTGGGACCGAGGGAGAAAGGGAACGTAGTCAAATTTCTGTAAAAAATACGGCCACCACACAGTAAGGTTGGGGGACGGGATGGTTTGGGGACCCTGCAGAGTCTAACAAATTAACGTGATGCCCCACGCAGCCGCACCTTTTGGGATGCGCGTGGAAAACCCTGGCGACCCAGGATCCGGGGCTGGGGTCTCCTCCCTAGCTCTTCCTCTCTCTGGTTTCCCGCCGCCTGTTCCTATCTCACTGGCTTCATCAACACGTGGGCATTTGGCGCCCCAAATGTTAAACGATGCCCAGGCACAAAGTCCCCACTTTCTTGGTGCTCTCCTCGCGCGTCTAGGAGGTGGCTGTGACTGCAGCTTCGCGGGCAGCCGGGAGCGCCCCCAGCTGGGGGCAGGGCCTTGAGGGGCAGAGGGCGGACAAGGAGGGAGGGGACGGACTTCAGAAGAGTGTTTTGAAAGAATTCACAACTCTCCTTAGGTTGAGGATGGTGTCGGTACAGGAACGAGTTATTTCCGCATGGTAGCCACGCTAGCACCAGGGCAGAGTCGTGCCTGTAGTTAAACACCCCTCTATTTGTTAGCAGCGGAGCCGGATGATAGCGTTTTCAGTGTCGTCTTTGTGATCGCCACACGCCTTGGGGCAGGGGCAAGGTTGGCATCTGTAGTCGGAGCAGGGCTACGCTGTAAAAGGTTAGCAAAGAGCCTTCCACCCCAGTCGCCTGCCTTCTGGAACTGCAAAGAGAAGTTTCAGGCCTGGGCAAGGCTTCTCCACGCTGTGGGCCAGACAGCGAGATCGAACCACTCGCGACTGCGTTGGGACATGTTTTGCTGATTGCAAGCTGGCTGTAAAACCTGAAAACTCTTGACGATGAGGAATTAAGCCCAAACTGGAGAAGCACCTCACTGAAGTAGCTGAGGTACGAATGCATTCACCCATTTTACAAATGGGAAAACCCAGAGACTGTCTGCAGCAAGCCTACAGAAAAAATTGCTAAGCCTTTACAGCGCCGCCCTGCTTGGACTACAGACGCTGGCGTTGGCGGTTCCTTATAGTACGGGTAGCAGCCTGTCTCCCCTAATCCCTAACCTGTTCCCCGAGCTGAATTTCTAACACCTATACATTTCGAATTCAGAAAATTTGTTTCTGCAGATCTCGGATAGCTAGCACTTGACACTGTGAGCGCGCGCGCGCGGGTACACACCTACAGTCTCCTAGGGAGCGTGAGGAACATCGTGTTACTTCCGTTGTTGGGAAACTTTTACTGTAGCAAGTACGGTTTTAAAAACAAGCAAATAAATAAGCACAGTAAATAATTGGACTTCAAGTAGCAAAGTTACAAAATAAACAAATATGAAAATAAACCCACGTTATTGCCCCTAGTTCTGGGATATGTCTCCCTCTGCGGTCTACGCTAGAAGCCCAGCCGGCTCTCGCCTTCGCCCCAGTCTCGTGCCTTCTGGAACATTATTTTTCAATCCGCGTGTTTCCCAGCTGGCTCTGCAGCCATCCGTTAAATATGTATTTAAAACACGAAGAACTGAAGCGTGGTGTTATGCCGTCCAACGGTTACAAGGATGACCCATAACCGTTCAATTAGTAGAATCTGCCACTCGGACGACGCAGGGAGCGGGGGTGGGGATCAGAAAGGGCTCGCGCATTTGAAGATGCCTCCTTCGGGCCTGCCCCGCCAACAGCAGCCAGGACATGTGTGGAGGTGCGCGCTGTGGGGCCGCCAGTCGGGGCGTGGAGTTGTGCGCCTGCCAGTGTAGCTAATAAACACCAGCAGGCGCAACGTGCGCGCGCCTTGGTTGCAGCCGCTGAGGTTAGCCCAGCCGCCGGCACGTGCCCCGGAACTCGGTTTCTTTTTTTGTTGCTGCCCACTCGTGTCTATCCTGCGACCGACTTGCGGCGGTGAGAGCAAGCGGTGTGAGGTTCTTTGCACGCTCGGTCCAGTGGCTGGAGTTGGGAATCGGGGTGAAAGTCGAGGGGCCGGTCTTGGCACTGCCCGAGTCTAGAGCCTGGAAGGCAAAGTCCGAAGCTCTGTGCTGCTGCTGGCCCCTTCTTCACCCGGCAGCCTTCCCTCAACATCCTCCCTTCCCCAGAGTAGCTTGGGAGGTCGGGTAGGTCTGTGTCGCCCCTGGGCTCCCTTAGCCCTGGTGCCAATCGGATGCTGAGTACCTCTCGCCGTGTCTCCTGTGCCTCCCCACCCCTTCCCAGGAATAACTAGAAATTAGATCCCAGTGCCCAAGCTTGCCCTGGTGCGTCCTGGAGGCGTCCCCAGCACTTGTCCAGGTCCTGCGCCCGGGGTGGACAACCTGGGCGGGTCCCAGGCACTGCGGTTCCCACCAGCGCGCGCATGCAGCGGGGGCCCCTTCCTCGGGAATGGAGTGCTCACTTGCCGAGGCTAATGGGCCCCGGCTCCGGGAGTTCCTGGTTGGCTCCCGCGTCCTGGTGCTGTTGGCCTTCTCCGTGTTTTTCCCTCCTCTTTGTGTTTCTCTCCCACAAAGGACCGGGTGCGTGTCGGGGCCGGCCTTTGTTGGACCGCCGGGCGGCCCGGGAGGAGCCCGTGCCAAACCGGCGGGCTCTCGCGGAGCTCCAGGGCGCAGACCTCCCACTGCTTCCCGGGTCCCTCCCGGGCCTTCTTTCTGATTCTCTCCCTTCCCTTCTCCGAGTTCCTGCTCACATTCGGGCTGCGTCTCGGCCTGGCTGCCAAACAGAAAGACGTTCTTGCGCAGAGCTGACCAGGGGTGGCGGCGGGAGGCAAAGGATCCCGGCACCGGAAAGCAAAGCAAAGAAAAAGGCATTACAGCCATCGCTCCTGGTCGTGAATGACAGCGTTTGAGTACCAAACGTGTGTTACATGACCTCTCAGAAGTCTGCAAACTCTCTGCAAACAAATGGCGTGTCTTTCTCACAAAACAGCTCCAGGAGTCGTCCAGGGTCAGCGCGGCTGGTGAGAACCGCGGCTCCCGGGACTGGTCCAGGACAGTTCACGCTGGGTGTGGAGGATGGGTCCTGGCACTTGGCAGGTGCTTGGTAAATACTTCCGAATGCACACACGTGCAGATGTGCATGCGGACTGGTGTGAAACATGGTCCGCAAAATACATGTAAATGTGGGCAAAGGTGTATTATGTGTTTATTCGCCGTATATAATAAACTGTGAGGTCTGTAATCTAGATCTTGGGGTATATGGGCACCTTTACAATGATTGGGGTGTTGACTTCCATCTAATGACAGCTGTGACCACTTAAAGACAACTTAAATTGTGCCAGGAGTTTCAGGTGTCTTGACACCTGAATTTAGTCTTTAATTTAGTCTCTCACTGGCCATAGGAGGAAGGTATGAATTCCATTTTACAGACGGGGAAAAGCTGTGGGCATTTGTCCAAGATCCTGCCAGCAGAGGGCCTGGAGGTGTGGGGAGGCAGGGAGTGTGGGCTCAGAGACAGAGATCTCCAGTTGTCCTTTTTCCACCTCAGGTTCTCATTGGTAAAATGGGTTTCTAGAAGCTACCTGTGGCTTCCAAGGTGTCTGCTGGATTTGGAGGATGTGTAAGAACCAAATGAAGCCCTCCCCTTGCAATTTTTGTCTTCTGCTAACCATCTGAGTAACTGTGAGGCAGTGTGAATCCAGGATCCCCTTAGCTGGCCTGGCTTAAGCTCGGGCACCAGCAGAGGCTGGGCTCTAGGAGTGTTCCAGAGGAAGGCGTGGAGCTTGCTGGAAGGGGTGGAGCTTGCTGGAAGGGGTGGAGCTTGCTGGAAGGGGTGGAGCTTGCTGGAAGGGGTGGAGCTTGCTGGAAGGGGTGGAGCTTGCTGGAAGGGGTGCTGCCCCAGGGAAACCAAAGGACAACAAACAAAAATGCAATCTAACAAAGCCCAAACCAGCAACCGCCCCTCCCAGTCAACCCTTCTGTCAAGATCCTGATCCGTGCTGGAAAGCTGGCTTGACAGCCACCTGGCTATCCTCGAAGTGCCCTTGAAGTTAAGCTGCCCCTACCTTCGCAATGGGATGACACTGGGATAGGACTGAGGGAGACACAATGAACTTTCATTGAGCTCAGCTTGCAAACAGCTATCTCAGCCAATCTTCACTGCAGCCCCTTTGGGGCTAGGAGGAAGGCACGTTGTTCCCATTTTACAGATGAAGATACTGAAAATTGAGGTCAAGGCAGGGGTGGTCTTCAGTATCCAGCCCACGGGATCACAACTGCCTGAGGCTTCTAGGGTTTCATCCTACACCTCCCTTCCCCGCACCCCACCCCAGGAGATGCTAGACACACACTGACATTGACAGAGCTGTCCACCCCACTGCAGGCCACCCCCTTTGACAAGCTGTGATTAATTCTGAGTGGAGGATGAGGGTAAATAGGTCAGGGTGTCTCCGGTTGGCTGGCTGGCAAGACCATTCGGTCATAATGTGAACTGGGAAACCCCGACTGGTTGGGGGTTACCGCTTGGGGCCGGGTGTTTCCCTGGGCCTGGAGTAGTTGCACACGTGGAGGGCATGGAACCCCTCGCCTCAGGGTACGAAGTAGGATTTCCCATCACCTCCCTGGGAGCACTGGGCCGACCACCTGGTTTACTATATGGGAGGTGGGGGTGGGAGATGGTGTTTTCTTCAGGGATCTCGCCACTGTGCACAAAATAAGTAGCAATATGTCTCCCCATCACCTGTCAGGATCAAGTCCAAGCCCTCTAACCCTGCCTACGGGGTCCCCAACCTGGCCCCTGAGGGCTTTTCCTCTACCCCTCCCACACTGGGTGGGTCAGCGCTTTCCCCATCCTTCCCCACCGCCCCCAGCTCCCCCATCCCGCAAGCCCTTCCTCCAGTCCATCTGAGCATCTTGTCCAAGCCGTTCAGGGGTTGTCCTGGGAAGGCCCCTCCACCCCTCCTTGAGCCCGTGTAGCACCCAGAGCTCCCCCATACAGGTCTGGCTTCCTCCACAGCCAGGGAGCATCTTCCTCCACCGCCAGGGTCCTCACAGTGCCTGGACCTACCTTGCATTCCCCGGGCCCAGAACAGGGACAGGCCCAGAAGGGCTGCACATGTTGAAGAGCTGGTGGTAAGACTGTTGCCCAAAGAGTTTTACCGGAGTTTCCACACAGCGCAAAAGACAGTCACGATGGCTTCAGTGCTACAATTTCCCCCCTAGGTAATCCAGTTTCAAAAATGCTTCTTGGGTTGCTCACTGCCGGCCTTATGAGGACTAGGTGCAACCCATTCCCTCCTCCCCACTAGCCATCAGTAATGTGCGACTCCTGGTCCCCCGCTAGACGCCCCCTCTCCAATATCTACCGCGCTCCAGGTTGTCCCGGGACTGACTAATGCCAGAGAGCGGCTGGTGCAGCGACGCACCTGGATAGCGACCTCCGCCGCCTGGTGTCCTAGCTCGGGGCTGCCCCCACGTTCAGCCGATGAGGATTCTGCAGCCAAGCGGCCTGACTCCCGAGCAGAGTCTCCCCGGCCCCGTGGAGCTGCGCAGCACGCGGGAAAGCCTCCGCCGCGTGGGCCCCGGGCTGCAGGCCAGCGCAGCAAACTCCCAGGCGTCAGGGGCCAGTGGCCCGCAGTTTGTGCCGGATGCGTTCAGCCTGCAACGCTGCTGCAGAGCTCGGGCGCCCTGCAAGGCGCGCCCGGACTCGGTTTGGGGTTTGGACTAGGGGGTGGGAAAGACAGGAGAGGAGGCTGGGCGTGCTCCTCTGCTCCCACTTCCTCCAATATTCCCCTCCAATACATACAAATCAATTCTGTCTTTGATTTTCTTTCCTTACACCTGGCTCTTGAGAACCAGGAACCTCAGGAAGGCTCCCCGCGCCCGCCCGCCTCCTTCCAGTGAGGTCCTGGAACGTGGGTGTTCATTGGAAACAAAAGGTCTCGTTCCCACCCAGATCCACTGAAACGGAATCCACATAAGCCAAGGTCCCCAGGTGGTGCACCTGCACAGTGGCGTTTGAGAAGCCTTGCTCTCCGTCTTCTGGGGCTCATGCTAGGCTTTGCTCCTCTCTCCAAGGTCCTGGGGTCTTCCAGTCCCATACACAGACCCCCGTCTGAAGCTCACAAGGGTATCTGCTGGAGATTCAGCAATCTCTCCCAAACCATATGAATAGTCGTGCTTCCAAACCCCTTGACCACCTGTTAAACAACATTCAATAAGCATGCTGTTAAAAAAGATGCATGTGCATTGTAAACAAACCAAAACTGAAATGATACAGAAAGCGAATGTCACCATTACCATTCCAACACCTCTGCCCCTCCCAACAAACCACTGTCAAAATTTTGATGAATGCCCTTCCAGCCTAGTTGTATACAAACTTTGTAACCTGCTTAATTTTATTTCTCAGCACCTCTTAGATGTCTTTCCATATAAAAACAAGATCCACCCAATCCCCTTTAACTGTGTAGGGCTGCACGGTTCAATCCCCTTTGGACCTTCCTCTCCTTTGCCCGGGGCTTGTTCAGCCCTGAAAAACTGGCCAGAGCTGGAACTCCTGAAATCTGTTTCCACTGTGTGGATGGTTGTGCTGGGAAGACCCTGGGGTCAGAGCCCCCTCCTGACAAGACATGGAAGGCATGCTCTCCTCCTGGGCCCTTTGGGGCTCTGCACCCAGAGCTTGCTCTCCTTTGCAGAGTCTTTTCCTGCATATACAGAGGGAAGAACTGGTTCCTACTTTGCCCGAAGAAGAGGCAGATATATGTGGAAAGCTGAGCCCACTGGTCTTTAAGTGGCTTAGTTGGCTCCAGGAAGAATGACTTTAAGGTGGGAGCAAGACATTCCTTGACTGCAATTGTGACCAGGCAGAACTTGGGTTCTGTGACTTTGCAAAGTGTGGGAGTTTTAGACATTGATTTCTTTTTTCTTTCCCCACTTCCAACAATAACAACAACAGATCATCTACTTCTAGGTTGAATCGAAGGCATTTGTCTAAGCAAAGAGGCCATTCTGTTTAGGCGGTGTTTACAGTTTGCACTAAGAAAGAAATAAAAAAGAAAGGGGGTTGAGGGATGGAGGGAGAGTGGAAGGAAGGAAGGAAGGAAGGAAGGAAGGAAGGAAGGAAGGAAATCATATAAACTGAAATTCCCTCCTCTTTAAACCATGTTTTGAATAGGTACTGTGTAGCACATACCTGAAGTAAAACTAATAGTACACAGGGTATTTGATTAAAAGCAAGTCTCCCTGGTACAACTGATCTCCTTCCCCCAGACCCCCAGAGGCAACTATTGTCACAGTTTCTTGTGTATTCTATAAATATTCTTTGCAAGTACAAACTATATTTAAAGATTTTTTTTTTTCACACAAATGGTAGCATACTCTGTCTACTATTGTTTCTGTACCTCACTCTCTCAACTGAACCGAGAATGCTCTCTTTCTAAACCTACAAACACACACACGCATACCTGCAGCCATTATTTAGAATACAGTCTTTCCATGGGGCAGAGTGTGGTGGCTCCCGCCTGTAATCCCAGCACTTTGGGAGGCTGAGGCAGGCAAATCACTGAGGTCAGGAGTTCGAGACCAGCCTGGCCAACATGGTGAAAGCCTCTCTCTACTAAAAATACAAAAATTAGCCCAGCGTGTTGGCAGGAGCCTATAATCTCAGTTACTCAGGAGGCTGAAGCAGGAGAATCGCTTGAACCTGAGAGGCGGAGGTTGCAGCAAACGGAGGTCATGCCACTGCACTCTAGCCTGGGTGACAGAGTGAGACTGTCTCCAAAAAAAAAAAAAAAAAAAAAAAAAATTATTTCCCAAACATCTGCACCAGATTGGTCACAGGTGCAGGAAAAATTATTTGCCCAATCAAAATGAGAGCCCGCCCCCCGCCCCACCCCCCAACCTCAAAAAAAGCTACCTAGCTCTTTATGGTGCTTTTTTTTTTTTTTTCTTGCCTCAGTCACAGAGAAGCTAGGACACTGTGCTAGGATGATGGGAGATCAAGGTGCTTCCTGCACTGAATAAACTTCTCTAAGTTGGCCCCAGAATCTGGTACTTTTAGGCACTGCCTGAAATGTACAGATGGGTCCACTTTTTCCTACTGTAATTGCAAAAACAATAGTATTTCTTCTCTCCTGTTTGTAGGGCAATCAATCAGAGGGATCTAGACAGATATATTTTAAAGAATATATATAAGACCACTAGATGAAGCTAATGAGCTATTCTTTTATGTTTATTTTTGAACATGTGATCTATTTACATAGTTCAAAATTCAAAACCATATAATGCAAAGTTTGTTTACTACACTTGTTCCCCCAGCCACCCAGTTCTCTTTTGTCTATCCTTCCAGTTACTCTTTTGTGTATCTGGAAGGATACACATGGAGTGTATGTGTATACAAATGTTACCATTTTATATTGTAAAAAATGTATATTTTACACAAATGGTAACATACTATGCACACTGTTTTCCATCTTGCTTTTATCCAGTTAGTATCTTGGAGATGGCTTTTTAACTGCCTGTTAAAAGCTTCTTCCTTAAAAATATTTTCATCCTTTTGTAATATGGGTATGTCATAGTGTCTTTCGACAGGCCGCTTGCTGTCAATAATAAACATATGTTTAACAAAGCAGAAGGGTGTGTTCTCTCATCTAAGAGACCAGAGCATTTGCTCCCAGCAGGTCTGGCACCCATAGTGTCAGGGACCCAGGCTCCTTCTCTCTTCATTCTTGGCATCCTTCAAGAGAGAGAGTGGTTCCCTCTCATTTCATTCTCATCTCCCAACTAGCTGGAGTCCCAACATGTTATAGGTTTATTATTGACAGCTAGTGGCCTGTCAAAAGACATTTAGAGTGTTTCCAGCTCTGTAGTATTACCAACAATGCTCCCATGAAATACCTGGCAAATTTTCATTTGCACATGTGTAGATATGTCGTATATCATAAGGATAAATCCCTGGAATTAGCATTACTGGGCCACATAATCTGTGCATTGTAATTTTGGTACATGTTACCAAATTGTCACTTAACTGTTGTTGTCCCCATTTATGTTGCAATGTATAAGAGAGACTGCCTGACTGACAGCTGATTTAAATGCTCAACTTTTATTTTCCTAAGTCCAGGGAAAAGATGATTTCTAATTTGGATGTCAGAATAGGTGACGAGACTGACCACTGTGGCACTACATGGGAGAATATAAAAGTGTCACTTCCTTCCTCAAAAATCAATGCTACGAATTACAGATAATTTCAACATCTGGGACCATTTCCAATCCTTCCAAAGATTTAACAGTGACATTTCCAAGGAGTTGGGTAGAGCAGCCCAGGTGCATCAATGCATTGTATCTGCTGAGGAATATTTATGTTTTAACTAAATAATTCAACTGATATTTATTGACCTCCTTTCCTGTGCCATGAACTGTCATAGGTGCTGAGGTCCTACAGCATCTCTGCTGTCAAACTTTGTGCTCAAAGTAATTGTGATCATAATTATTACAATTTCTTTGATTCCTTCCCCAGCCCTGAGAGGCAGAGTACATGTGATTAACACAAGGGTTCCCTAGTCATATGGCAGCATGGCAAACATTGCTGATCATTCCTCCAAATCTGTTCCACTTTCTGTGTGGAAATACACTTTTTGGTTGGGCATGTGGCCACCTGGAATAAAAACTACATATCCCAGCCTCCTTACATTTCCCAGCCTCCTTTGTGACCAAGTTCTGGCCAATAGGAAGTAAACAGAAGTGGCATGGGCAACTTCCAGAGGTATCCTTTCAGAGAGAGAGCATGTTCTTCTCATTCCATTCTCATCCCCCAGCTAGGCGGAACCCCAACCTCTGTGATGGTGGAGGCTGGAAGAGCCATTGAAGATCATAAGTTGGCTGTGGGGCCACATATAAAAGAGCATGAAAAGAGAAGGAGTCTGGGTCCCTGATACTATGGGTGCCAGACTTGCTGGGGACCAAATCTTTGGTCTCTTAGATGAGAGAACAAACCATTCTGCTTTGTTAAAGCCATGATGTTGGTTTTTTTTTAATGCACTGAAACCAAATACTAACCAAAGGTAACAGACTTTTGAACTCTGAGTGGGGACTTTTGGATGTCTGGAGGGGTATCTCTCTGCTGCAGACGTCTTTGTTCGATCAACTGAGTTTGAATCCTGACTGCTACTCTGGGCAGAATGATAACAAAACTCCAGGTTCACACAATATTGCAATATTAGGAGGCTATCCCTCACTTTAGAAGATACTGTAAGGGAAGGGTGAGTGAGCGTGTTCTGGTCACTCGTGATGCCAGGCAGGAAGTGGGGGTGGTGATCAGGATTCACGCTAGACCAACTTATGTAGCAGATGTTGTAGGTCCTGGTTGCCCCTTCACCCTTTCTTTTCGTTTTATGCTTTTGAGCATAACAAAGACATCTGTCCAGACAGATCCGTTCCAGTCCCTTTTTACCCATTTCTCGCATGCCTTTAAGCTTTGGTGTGTTTTCTCTCTCAATGGCCAACATTTTCAACTCATCTTCACAGGGCTGTGCGTGGACTCCTGGGGATGCTTTGCTGACTATAGAAAGAACTGAATGCAATGACGGTGCAAGGTTTCGTAGCTCTGGGCCAAGGCATAATTTTTACTCTAGAGATCCCTTGTGGGTTCAGGCAGAAGCCCAGCCTCTTTAGCAGGACTTTTGCCTGAGATTTCAGTCTGTCTTGGCTTCCTCTCTGGCTTAGTTTCCCCCTATCCCTGCCAACTCCCTTAGCAGTCTCCACTGGAAGTATTTTTATTAATACATCACTTAGCCACAAACCCTCATCTCAGCATAACAGCTGAGCCAACATTTCTCTGTCATGTAACAGCCTGTATGGAGCATCCCTCAGCTGAGACGGTGGCTCCACAGTGTCTTTTTTATCTTGTTGCATTGGCATCCTTCCTGTGTTGCATTTCCTCTCTTATGCTGATGGCTGCTGTGGCTCCCACCATCATGTATGCATTCCAGTCAACAGTGGGAACAGGGGGAAGTAGAGGGCACACCACCTTCTCTTAAGGTAGGACCCAGAGGCTGCGTTCATCACTTCCACTCACATCCCATTGGCCAGCACTTAGTCACATGGCGACACCTAAAGCCAAGTAAGGCTGGGAAGTGTAGTCTTTAGATGGATGGCCAGGTACCACCAATTGGAGCCCAATAGGGAATAGAATGGTAAAAATAGAGGAGAATGAATATTGGGGTAAAAACCCAGCAATCTCTGTCATGCCTAGGAATCACTATCTTAAATGATAGGAACTACATTTTCCTACTGCTATGGGATGCTTGATTCACTTTGAAAGTATACCTTTAGCTGTGAATGCCCTGAAGTGGTGGGGGATGTTTCTGGAAAAGATCTAGGAGGTCATCATCACCTCCAGCATAGTTACTGGGTCTTGGGCCTAGGGCTGGCAGCTGAGGTTAACATGTCTCAGCGAGGGACAGCGCAGGCAGAGCTCCTAGCAGAAAGCTGATGTGAAGTGGGTGGCATGGGTTGGCAGGTAGCATAACGTAAAGGGGTCAATTCAGCAAGAGGATATAACAATTGCAAATATATATGCACCCAACACTGGAGCAACCAGGGATATAAAGTAAATATTATTAGAGATAGACAGATAGACCCCAGTACAATAATTGCTAGAGACTTTAACACCCGACTTTCAGCACTGGACAGATCTTCCCCGAGGGGCTGACATGGCCCATAAACTGCCCTAGGCCCCTTATACTGACAATGAGTCAGGCAGGACCTGCCACCTGAGTCTCCTTGTTGGGGGGTGGGGGCGGTGCAGAGCCCTTGGAGGTCCAGGGCATGGATTTGAGCAGGAGCCAGCAGGTCTTCTGATAGTGTGGGGCTTCGTTCCAGGACTATTTTCCAAGGATTAAGAGGCTTGCCCCTTGTCCTGGGTTGAATGGTGCACCCCCCTAAAAAAATATGTGCAGATCCCTGGAACTTGTGAATCTGCCCTTGTTTGGACAAAGGGTCTTTGCAGATGTCATTAAGTTAAGGTTCTTGAGATGAGATCATCCTGGATTACCAGGCAGGCCCTAAATCCAATGACAAGTGTCTTTATAAGAGAAAGGCAGAGGGAGATTTGAGACAGACAGAAGAGGAGAAGATACAGCCAGGAGAAGGCCAGCCAGGGGCAGAGATGGAGGTGACGCAACAGCAGGCTGAGGAATGCCTGAGGCCACCAGAGTCTGGAAGAAGTGAGGAAGGATTCTCCATTAAAACCTTCAGAGGAAATGCGCTCTGGCCAACACCTTGCTTTTGAACCTCTGGCCTCCAGAGCTATGAGAGAATAAATATCCATTGTTTTAAACTATGAAGTTGGTAGCAGTTTGTTATGGCAATGCTGGGAAGCACCTCCAGAGTAAAGACTCAGCCACCAGTTGGAGGCGAGACAGTGCAGCAGACTCAGTGACGATGGAGAGGTGAGTGCCTTTGGCCTCACCTCTCTGGTGGGTTCACTCTCCTTCGCCTCCGCCCCACACTCTGCTCCTGGATTCCTCCAGTTGGGCTCAGTCAACCTGGTATGGGGAGGAGACTGAGGCATTTGTCTCCTTGGCTTCCTCCCTGTGATGTCTATTGCAGCTTAGCTATGTCCCCAGTACTAGGTCATGGTTACTTCCAAGGCAGCCTTTTCTGCACAACTCTCTTTCCTCCAGGTTCTGGAAAATTCTCCCTCCCATTGTTCTTTGGGGACAGCTCTGGCTCTGCTAGCTCCTGGCCCCTGTACTATCTCTTGTGGCTTCTCTACATGCTGGCTCCATTGTGGTAATGAGTCCCTTTGTAAATTAGTCCCTCTCCAAGTAACTTGAGTGTGCTATTTCCTGCTGGGACCCTGACTGAGACAGTGCAGCTGGGGCTCCATCTCCCTGGTTTTATGCAGGGTGGGAATCAGGGTAGAAGTGTAGAACTTTAGATGGTAGGTGTAAGTTTCCTGAGGGCCGGAACTCTGCAAAGGGGTGATCCACATATTCTGAACAGTGAGATGAGAGAGTGCTTTGGGGTCTCTATGTCAGGGACCAGGATCTGGCCTTCATTCTCTGAAGGGCCATGCATGCTTCCTCTGTTGAAATCTAGTATGGTGCTTTGGCACCATTGATGTCTCTTGATGTCCAGAGGTTCATCCAGAGTGAGGTACAAGTTTCCTGGCAAAGCCTCCTGGAGGGCTGAAATATGGATGGACACAGAGAGGGCTCCATGTCCCCATTACCTCCCCAGAACAGGGAGTGTTCCAGGGACAAAAGTGTTCCAAGTTGTAGAATTAGGATGAAATTCCATGAAGCCCATTATGTGCATTGAAGAACATACATCCATGTTTCAATTTCCAAATAGTTCTCACTCTTCCCTGATGTCTTAGTTTGTGTTGCTATAAAGAAACACCCGAGGCTGGGTCATTTATGAAGGAAAGAGGTTTATCTGGCTCATGGTTCTGCAGGCTGTACAAGAAGTGTGGTGCCAGCATCTGCTTCTGGTGAGGGCCTCAGGAAGCTTCCAATCACAGCAAAAGGTGAAGGAGAGCAGGCATCACGCAGTGAGAGGAAGGAAGAGGAGAGAGGAGGAGAGAGGTCCAGGCTCTTTTTTAAAACAATCAGTTATCATAGGAATCAATAGAGTGAGAACTCATTAATTACCAAGAAGATGGTACCAAGACATTCAATGAGGGATCTGCCCCCAAGACCCATGATCTGAACACCTCCCACCAGGCTCCACCTCCAACACTGAGGATCAAATTGCAGCATGAGGTTTGGTGGGAGCAAATATCCAAACTGCATCACCTGGCAAAGTACAAACAATGACTCAAAGCCCCATTCAGATGCCCTGTGCTCATCAGTGTTTCTGTTGTCTGGAAGGTGACGCCAAAGAAGTTGGCCCCAACTCCAGACCCAGATGACTGTCCAGCTGACTCACCAGCCTGAGAAAAGGAAACAGAAGAGGAAAACCCAGATTTGAGGCTGGGGATGGAACATGGAGAAACACGACAAAGGAGAAGCTTAAAGCAGAACAGACCATAGCCAAGAGAACACCACCATTTTCTTCAAAATATTTTATTGGTGAGCATTTTTCTGGTAATAGAAGTCATATATGGTCCTTGGTAGAAAATATGGAAAATATAGGATCTGATCATTGTAGAAAGTTTAGTAAATACAAGGTGTCATGGTAGTCAAGGTGAGAGATGACAAGGACCCTGTTATGGATTGAGCTGTGTTTCCCTGACCCAAATTCATATGTTTAAGTCCTAACCCCCAGTACCTAAGAATGTGACTGTATTTGGACATAAGGTCTTTAAAGATGTAATTAAATTAAAATGAGGTCATTGGGGTGGGCCCTTAATTTGACTAGTGTCCTTATAAGAGGAAGAGATTAGGACACAGACACACACAGAGGGCAGACCATGTGAAGACACATGGAGAAGACGACCATCCACAAGCCAAGGAGAGAGGCCTCAGAAGAAACCAACCCTGCCGACACCTTCATCTCAGACTTCCAGCCTCCAGAACTGTGAGACAATACACTTCTGCTGTTTAAGCCACCCAGTCTGTGCTACTTTGTCGTGGCAGCCCTAGCAGATGAATGCAGACCCCAACCTTGGGCAGTAGCAGACACATGGAGAAGAGGGAAGGGATGGAAGACATTTTTAGGAGGTGAAATTGGCAAACTTTGTTGAATGGCTCCATATGGACAAGTGGGGGTGCAGAGTAGTGGAGAATTTTGTTAGTTTTCTAAGCCTGAGCAGCTGGATGGATGAGGGTGCCCCATCTCATCAACTGTGATGGAGAATCCATGAGGAAGAGTTGCTGTTTGGAGGAGTTGAAGGGGAGACATGGGAGGGGCACCCGGTGGGGATGCCTGTTCTCTGGTTGATCTAGTCCAGGGCTTCAAGCCAAGGGCTGGAGGGAGGCACAAGGGCACATCAGTGCAAGCGGAAAGCATACTGCGAGTAGAGGAGGGTGGTAGAGGACAGACCCCCGGGGAGGTGCACATTTATTTTCTTGGAGGAAGCGACCATCATGTATTGTGCTGATGATCACATCACAGCTGTTCACATTTATTAGGTTGATTCCAAAATATTGTCTGCCTCCCCTAATTTCTCTTTCAACCCATTGTTTAAAAATTCCCAAGATAGGCACAGACAGACTACTCCCCAAATGCTAAATTGGTCAAATTAGGGGGAAGGCTGTCTCTTTAACCTACCCCTGTGATTATTTGGTACACATGGTGCTTAGCATGCTGGCTTCCAGGAGCCACCATATGTGCAGGTAAGCGCAGAGCTGAGTGGTCAAACAATGGGCTGTTTTGCTTTTAGCAATACATGTTCTTACTTTTTTGTACCCCTCTGGCCTCCTTTCTTTAAACATTTTTTAATTGAAAAAATGCATATCAATGTGTGTTAGAAATGTGTGGGAATGGAAACAATAGTCTCTCCTAATGATGTGAATAATGATGTGATTTTTGTTATTATCATATTAGTGTCAGCATATCTTGCAGGATTACTATGTATCAGGCACTATGCTGTATTGTTTCTCTTAGGATATGTAGTTTTCCACGAAGACATACGATTCTGAAACCCTGGAGAATACAAAATTGAAAATTAGCTCTCTGTTTAAGAGTGCAGGCTCTGGATTGAGATTGCCTGAGTTAGAATTCTGATTTCCTCACTTATTAAACTAATGCCATTCTGGGTGAGCTACTTAATGTCTGTGTCTCGGTTTCCTCATCTGTAACAGTGTCTTCCTCACAATTTAATGAGTGTCAAATTTGATAATATGGGGAAAGCATGTAGAACAGTGCCTGGGACATAGTAAAAGCTCAATGAATTTCACTGTAAGGGCTCCCTATATATGAGTATTTCAGGAGTTTTTTTTTTTTACATGACTTAAGATTGTTTTTAGAAAATAAAAAAATTAATAAACAAGAGCCCTTGGCTATCTTTAGGCCTCAGTTGTATTAAACTCAAAGACTTAGTATTTCTCCAATACTCTGTAAACTCTCCCATGCTTGTTTCATGTACATTTCTTCAGTCCATCTCTCTGCATTGAGGCTAGATCAGCTACCTGCCTGCTTCTGTTTAAAGAAATGATTTCCTTCTTTGAAAAAAGAACATGCCTATGCTGTCTCCTTACTACAACATGCTTGCGATTCCAGCAATTTCTTTAAGTTACTTCCTGAATGGAGTTGCACCATTATCCTACTTTAAAACTCCAGTATTCAGTTCTACATTTTAAAAAGTTCTTTAAAATCTCATACTAAGAGGAAGATGCCAGTCAGTCTACTGCCTGACATTTTATTAAGAATTAAAAATAATGAAGCCAGCAGAGATACAGAGAGAGACTAATTTAGAAACCTGGCATGATTGCTTTTAATTTGTTGACAATGTGGTGTTTGTGGGGGAAGGGAGGTGGTGGGGGAAGGACAGGGTACCGCATGGCCAGGCTCAAGCAGGCCTTGCATTAATGGGGTAACAGCTGAACTAAGTGTTCACAGTGAACACATCAAAGATTGTAGTCTTTGAGATACCATTTTTTCTATTCCAGGATGTCAAAGGTGGCTGCAAATATATCCAGCGCTTTCTGGGTGGCATTGTTTAGGATGCTGGCCCAGCAGATGGCCCCAAATGCACCTCAGCCTGGTAAAGCAGAGACCACATGGGATGACATAGTCTTCTCATTAGCAAACAGGAAAAAAAAAAAAAAAAAAGGCAAGGATGAGAAAGGAGAGAGATAAAAAGAATACACAAAGACATTTACATATTTACATTGTCTCCTCCACATTTCAAATTCTCCTTTAGCTGAAGTGTCAGTGGACTTGCTTTTCTCCTTCTGTTTGTATGTTTACTTGTGCTAAATAGATTATGCTAATTAGGCACATAAATGCATGCAACTGTTATTATGGCATTTTAATCACAGAGTTTTCCACTGGAAGCCTTCATTAGAATTCTCATAATCTTACTTGTTAGTGTAACAAACAGTAATAAATGCCAAGGAGCTTGGATTAAGGCAGAGGCATTCAGACTTTAAAAGAGGAATATGGAAATGTTGTCAAATCTCTGCATTACTTATTGAAATGTCACATAAACAGTTCGGGACTCTAAATATCTTACTCATTATAAGGATAGGGAACCAGGCAACCTGACAATAGTAATTATGTCTTTCTTCCGAGCACCAACATATGCCATTCATACATTCCAACTAACTCTTCTGAAATAACCGGATGGTCCAATATACAGCCTGGGCCGTGATGTATGATTGTGATAAATTGGAGAAATTTATTATTTTATTTCACTTATTTTAGGCTTAGTGGTAAATATGTGTGAACACAAACACATATAGAAATGTACTGTCTTTCAATTTTGCACAATTATTTGGCAAGTTGCTAGAAAAAAACTGCAGTTCTTTTTTTTCTAGGAAGCAGTATCATAGCCATGTGCTTAAGAATAAGCCACTCTCTGAAAATAATGTGGTCTTGCAAACAGGCCTAAGCATTGGGACATAGTAGATGACTATCCTGATCTTGCACAAGCCCACAACTTAGATGTGACAATCTAAGTTCCGGGGGAAACTCCCTTACCATAGTTATGTGTTGCTGTGGGATAAACTACCCCACAAGTCAGTGGCTTAAAACAAAAACAATGACTTCTTTCTCATGATTCTGGTAAAGCAGCCTTTTAGAGATGACCCAACGAGAGAAACTGAGGCCCGAGCCAAACAGCCTCCATGGAGTATCCAGTTTGCCTCTTCCAGCTGTCCCAGCATCTCAGCCTGCACCAAGCTAAGCAGAACCTCTTGGTAAAGCCTCAAGTTAATTACTCTTCTGGGGGCTGCACTCTTCCCCATTTGCCACTCTCTTGAAGGAATCTTTGGTTTACCCTCTAGCAATAAAACTGCCACCCACTTCTCAGAGGTCCCGCGGACCACTTGGTGCCGGAGGAGGCTGGCTCTGCCTTGGAGAACCAATGGAAGGGATCTTTTCCCCACTCCACATTCAGTAACTTGAAATTGGCCAGGATAGGGGCATGTCCACGACGGAAACTGGCAGATGTTTTTCCTTTGGAGAACCAGTTGTCAAACATTTCCCAGCACACCATTGCCCTGAGCCCTGAAATGTGCTTGGGCAACCTCACTGCACCCTCCTAGAAGAGCCTCGGACACAGTGGTTCTCAAAGTCAGACGTATAGAACCTACCCAAGGGACTTGCACACTTCGCAAATACTCACCCTCCTTGCCGCTCATCTTCCAGCCATAACCGGGACATGGTAGGAACTCAAGAAATGCTTCTTGAGTGAAAAAATGAACACGACTTTAAGGTGGGTAGTAGTATCATCTGTATTTTACCAATGAGGAAACCAAGGCACAAAATTGTTTTAAAAAAAAAAGAAAAAGTTGCCCAAGGTAGCATAACTTGTAGGTACAGGAGTCAAGTGCAGGTCTCTCTGGCTCAGACAAACGCACATAGTGGACTGAAAGATCCCGGGCGATGGCCCTGCAGAGTCCCAGTGCCTGCTCCCACCTAACAGCGATGGCGGGTCCCATCTACCATTACGGCTGGCTTATCATCAGCAATCATTTTGGCCCAGCCACGATGGTGCCCTTAGTGAGCTCAGGGCAGTGGACTTACACATTGTGAACTGACTACAGGACAATGCCTGAACTATGCAGCAAACACAACCATGAGGTGGTATCACATGAAATTTTGGAGAATGGGTTTGGGGTCTAAAAGCACTGGGTTCACATACCACCTAGGCACCTCAATTTCCTCATATGCAAAAGAGGACTTATTCCTTAGGTTAGTCAATTTGTTGACTTAAAAATATTTGTGTAGCACCTACTCAGCCATATACTGAGCTAGGTGATGGGGCAAGCAAAACAGGCTTCATGGCCCCTGTCTTTCTGGAGGTTAAGAAATTCTGAATAATACAAAACATGATGCATTTTCTTTTTTTCTTTTTGAGACGGAGTCTCCCTCTGTCGCCCGGGCTGGAGTGTAGTGGCCGGATCTCAGCTCACTGCAAGCTACGCCTCCCGGGTTCACGCCATTCTCCTGCCTCAGCCTCCCAAGTAGCTGGGACTACAGGCGCCTGCCACTTCGCCCGGCTAGTTTTTTGTATTTTTTAGTAGAGACGGGGTTTCACTGCCCTACGGAAGTACTCACTAAATGGGAGTTATTTTTGGTATTAATTTATTGAGGACTTTGTATGTACCAAGTGCTATGCTAACTGCTAGAAATATACTATGCCATTTAATTTTCCCAACAAGTCTATGAGGTAGGCATTTTATCTACATTTTACAGTTGTGAAAACTGAAGCTCAGAAAGGTTTTATAACTTTTCTTTTTCTCACCTAGCCAGCAAGTGGATTCAGACAGGTCTATCTGATGCCTCGGATGGTATTTTATTTGCTACATTATAGTGTCTCCTGCAGTGCTGATGAAAAACAGTTGCTCGGCTGAAACCTATTAGCCCCCAAGGTGATCTGTGAATGAGTTTCAGGGAATCTCTCAGCCCCTTTATATGATATGCAGACTTCTGTGTATATATTCATTTTTCTGGAGAGAGGAAAGCTGTTCCTGTTCTCCAAAAAATGGTAATTTTTAATAAAGAGAAATCAGATAATGTACGTAGCAGGGTTTTATTCCATTTCCATGTATCCAGCTATCCATGGGTTGGACAATGGGTAAAAACCTGTAGTTAAAGGTATAAATTCTAATGTTCGATAGCAGTGACAATAGTTAGCAACAATATATCATATATTTCAAAGTAGCTAGAAGAGAGATCTTGGATCTATCCCTCCAATAAATATTTTTCAAAAAAAAATTTTTTTTTTCAAAAGGGCATTCTTTTCATCAGGCACTGAACTAAATGCCAGGATTACCTTTGAAAGACAGGATTTCAAGTATGTAAACATCTGTTTTACAATGAAGAAAACTTACATCTACTGATGAGATATGTTTTCCTCTGATAATAACTATTATGTAAATTGTTCTATATTCCCTTTATACTTTGGTGGGCAGAAAGCTTAGACTAAAAATTTTTATATTTTTATTTTAGCTCACATTGGCTCTTATTCTTTAATTCCACTTAAAAATCTATATTTTTTACTATATGTATTGGCATTGTTGGCTGCCTCAAATTGTCTATGAAATGAGCTGAGAAACAAAACCAATTTATTAAAAAAAAAAAAACAAGCATAATTAACTTTTAGTCGTCTCACTTTTTATTCCATGACTCATGGGAAGCTTTAGGGATATTCAACAATAATACTATTCATATATCCAGTGGAATTTGTAATTATGTGAGTTTTCCACTGGTTATGTATTATTAATCCCACATCAAGTAAAGGAAATAAAGCTCAGATTTTGCCCAAGGACTGATAGGAAATGGCCTTATGCTCTAACTTCAGTGTGGCATTCCTCATGCCATTCTTCCAAGAACACACATCAAACATCTCTTCCCGGGCATTTTTGTTTGTACTTTTAAACTAAAAATGAAATACAGGCAACATTTTAGACAGTGTAGCTGACTTCTTGATTGCCAACCCAAATCCCATTCCTTTTTCTTCCTTTCTAACAAAGACCTTATTTATTTATCTTTTTTTTTTTTGAGGTGCCATTGTGGCCATATTAAAATGTCCAACTTCCCAGACTCCCTTGCAGTGAAGGGTGGCCATGTGACCCATTGTAGCCAATATAATGGTGGCAGAAATCCAAAGAGTAGCATCTATTCCCAGACAAAAACACAAAAGTTTGAGAGGAAAAGCCCTGTGGTTCTTTTCTCTCTTCCTGCCTGCAATGAGGGCATCATGCACGGAACAGCAGCAGCCATCTTACAACTAAGAGGAGGAAAACCTCAAGTTACGATTGGCAGAGCAGGAAGAGCAAGCCAGTCCGAGTCCCAGTGGACATTGCCGGTCAAGCAACCACTTTAGCCCTATACTGCTTACCTCCTGATTTCTTGCTATGTAGGAGGACAATAACCCTCTTAGGGGTCTTGACCACACTGGTAAGGTTTTCTGGGTCAAACATAATCCTAACTCTTAAGGCAGCTTAAATAAAGTGACAAAACTATTGATGAGCATTTTTTACTCTCAAATCACCAGAAATCACTTACCTAGGAATTGACAAGAGAATACTTATTTAGTTTTCATTGTCTAGATTGCTACTTTATTAACAATATGGCCTAATCCTTCAATAAGAGAAATCACTGGTTGATTCTGTCCCAAATGACTCCATGTAAGGAAAGAGATTAAGGTTGAAATGACTCCTGTATAGTACTTTGAGAGTATATTGTGCAGGATTCCCTTGAGACTCTTCAATATTTACTTGTCTGTCCTTTCAAGATTGATTAGCAATTATTTATGGCAAAGATAAAGCAGGCAAACTGTGAGAGGAACATTTCTTAGAATAGTGATTTATTATTAACATCAGAAATATTCATTTACAAAATTTGAGCAAGAAAGAAAAATGTAAGAGGGAAACAGCAAATTATCTGAAATCCTAGCATAACCAGAGTTAATATTTGCTATAGAACAGTTCAGGTCTTTGTGCATATGGCCCAATACATGGATAGAAAAGGAGTGTGTGTGTGTGTGTGTGTGTGTGTGTGTGTGTGTGTGTGTGGTGTGCGGTGGTGGGGATGTGTGTGTGTGTGTGTGAGAGAGAGAGAGAGAATCAGCTTGTCAATTTTTATTTTTTAAAAACTGCTGGGATTTTGTGGAATCTATAGATTTGGGGAGAACTTACATCTTAACAAGCCTAAGTCTTCTAATCCATAAATATGGTATACTTCTCCATTTATTTAGGACTTCTTTAGTTTCTCTCAGAAGCGTTTTGAAGTTTTCAGTGTATGGACCCTCCACATCTTTCATCAGATTTATACCTAAACATTTTTATGATGTCATAGAAGGTATTAATTCCCAACTATTTGTTGTATATAGAAATACAATTGATTTTTTAAATATTGACCTTGTATCCTGCAACCTTGCTAAGTTCACTTGTTAGGTCTAATAGTCTTGTTTAATAGATTATTTAGGATTTTTTACATCAATGATCATCTTTAAGGAATAAGTCAGTCAAAAAAGGACATATTTATTTCTTCCTTTCCTATGTGAATGTCTTTTATTTATTTATCTTGCCCTTTCCCCATTGGTAGAATCTTTACCACAATATCGATTGGGAGGGGTGAAAACAGATATTCTTGCTTGATTCTCAATCTTAGGGAGAAAGTATTCATTCTTCATTATTAAACATGATGTAAACTGTTGGTTTTATTCATAAATTTCCTTTGTCAGATTGAGGAATGTCCCTTCTATTCCTAGGGTTTGTGAGTTTCTATCAGGAATGTATGTTGAATTCTGTCAAATGCCTTTTTTACATTTATTAAGATGATCATATGGTTTTTCCTTTCTAATCTGTTAATATGATGAATTACATCTATTTCTTTTCAAAATTTAAACCAACCTTGTATCCCTGGCATAACCCCCACTTGGTTATGATGTATTATCTTTTCTACCTATTACTGAATTTAAATTGTTATGTCTATATTCAGGAGGGATATTGGTCTGTAGAGAATATTAATAGTCCTATTTTATTATTAAGAAAATAGGGACACAAAATGATTAATAAACATTCTATAACATTAACAGCTAACTGTCAGGACCAGGATTTGAACTAACATCTGTCTAGTTTGAAAAATTTTACATTTTCCATTGTAACATACTCTTTCTCAACTAAAACAGTGCAAGAGCTACATTTAGTTTTTAAGTATGCTCATTGATGAAGCAAACCAACGAACCAAATAATGATGTTCTGTAGAGAAAAATAAACTATTTTTCCTCTGACGTCACACCACAACAATCAATCAACACAGAAGACTCTGTAACCAAACATGTGGGAGTTTCTCCCCACACATGAAGCAAGTAATCAATTCTGTAGCAGACATCAGCTGAGTGTCATCCTGGAACTCAGTTCAATTTTGATACTATCTACCTGGAAATAGTGTCAGATCCTACAGGTTGAGCACTCAGCCCCACATGACTGCTCCCCACTTCCAACATCAATTCCAAGCCTCAAGTTGTTTACTTGTGCCTCTGACAATTGGCTGTAAATTGGGGGTTCCCAAAACCCTTCCTTGAATTTGATTAATTTGCTAGAGTGGCTCACAGAACTCAGGGAAACACTTACTTTACTGGTTTGTTATAAAGGACATTACAAAAGAATTACAAAGGACACAGATGAAGAGACGTACAAGACAAGGTGTGTGAATTAGTCTGTTCTCACATTGCTAATAAAGACATACCCAAGGCTGGGTAATTTATAAAGGAAAGAGGTTTAATGGACTCACAGTTCCACATGGCTGGGGAGGCCTGACAATCACAGCAGAAGGTGTGGAGGAGCAAGTCATGGCTTACATGGATGGCAGCAGGCAATGAAAGAGAACTTGTGCAGGGGAACTCCTCTTTATAAAGCCATCAGATCTCATGAGACTTACTCACTATCACGAGAACAACATACGAAAGATTCACCCCTATGATTCAATTACCTCCCACTGGGTCCCTCCTGTGACACGTGGGAATTGTGGGAGCTACAATTCAAGATGAGATTTGAGTGGGGACACAGCTAAACCTTATCAGTATGGGTGAAGGGACATGGTGCTCTCATGCCCTCCCCAGGCGCTCCACCCTTGAGGAACTACAACCTGTTCAGCTACTGGGAAGCTCTCCAAACTCGTTCCTTTGGGGTTTTATGGCAGATTCAGTATGTAGGCATGACTGGATAAATCCCTGGCCATTGGAAATCAACTTAACCTTCAACCCCTCTCTCCTCCTCAGGGGTTGGAGCTTGGGCTCAAAGTCCCGACTGTAAACCTGCACTGATCTTTTTAGTGACCAACCCCCTTCCTGAAGCTACCTACAGGCCCCCAGCCACCACTCAACTCATTAGCTTCAACAATGAAGGAGGCCAGCCCCTCCACACCTGTGGGTATTTCTCATCAGGTGGGATGAGAGACTGAGAAAAGAAATAAGACACAGAGACAAAGTATAGAGAAAGAACAGTGGGCCCAGGGGGCTGGTGCTCAGCATATGGAGGACCTGCACCTGCACTGGCACTGGTCTCTGAGATCCCTCAGTATTTATTGATTACTATTTTCACTATCTCGGCAAGGGGAATGTGGCAGAAGAACAGGGTGATAGTGGGGAGAAGGTCAGCAGGAAAACATGTGAGCAAAAGAATCTGTGTCACAAATAAGTTCAAGGGAAGGTACTATGCCTGGACGCGCACGTAGGCCAGATTTATGCTTCTCTCCACCCAAACATCTCAGTGCAGCAAAGAGTAACAGAACAGCATTACCGACAGCATATCTTGCCTCCAGCCACAGGGCAGTTTTCTCCTATCTCAGAATAGAACGAATGTATGATCGGGTTTTACACTGAGACATTGCATTCCCAGGGACATGCAGGAGATGGAGGCCTTCCTCTTTTACTAATCCTCCTTAGCACAGACCCTTTACGGGTGTCGGGCTGGGGGATGGTCAGGTCTTTCCCTTCCTGTGAGGCCATATCTCAGGCTGTCTCAGTGGGGGAAAAACCTTGGACAATACCCAGGCTTTCTTGGGCAGAGGTCCCTGTGACTTTCCGCAGTGCATTGCGCCCCTGGTTGATCGAGAATGGAGAATGGCGATGACTTTTACTGAGCTTACTGCCTGTAAACGTATTGTTAACAAGGCACATCCTGCACAGCCCTAGATCCCTTAAACCTTGATTCCATACAGCACATGTTTCTGTGAGCACAGGGTTGGGGCCAAAGTTACAGATTAACAGCATCTCAAGGCGAAACAATTTTCTTGGTACAGATCAAGATGGAATTTCTTATGTCTTCCTTTTCTACATAGATACAGTAACAGTCTGATCTGTCTTTCTTTTCCCTATAAACAAAACACACCACTTTGAAGAGTCCAAGGATGTTAAGTGCCGTGAGCCAGGAAACAGGGAGGAAGGCCAAATACATATTTTGTAATATCACCTATGTAAATAAACAATATATAAAATTTACATTTATTTATTCCCATCAATTACCAACATATTTAACACGATATCCTAAGTAAGGCCCATTGGCTGAATACTGGATACTGGATACCCTGTAAAGGGAAGCAGTCATTAGTCACATTGTTCAGTTCTTTCACACCCTGTGGCACCTTCAGCAGCTGAGCAGCTGCCTAAAGTCCTCAATGCTACAAGGTCAGACATTGTTTATCTTACATTTTAGAGGCCACTTCTGCAGCTAACCCAAGCTTAGGTCATTACAAAGTAAAGAATTCTCCCTCCTTTCTCCAAGAAAAGACACACAGTGATAGTTACAGCCTGGGATTATGTCCTGGGATCAGTTATGACGATTCACTCCATTAAACAACAAATATTTACAGAAGGCCTATTATGTGCCAGGCACTATTCTAGGTCCTGGGGATACAATGGGAACACAATTGACAAATTCTTACCTTCATAGATCTTATATTCTAGCAAGTGATGGAGTAACACATCTAGTTCAGTTTAGGGAAAAATATACCGGAACACTTGAATGGGAAGAAGGGCTGAAGGGGATGGGTTACAAGGTATGTCTACATCTATTGAAACCCTCTCCAGATAGCGCAGCCCGCTCAGGAAAGAAGCATAAGGTATTCCTTCCTGGTGGATGCCAAGCTCTAAGACTTCCCTTATTATTTGTCTGTTCATTAAGCTTTGAATTACAGTGATATTCAGACAGTCAAAAGTAGAGAGTATAATACAAAGAACGATCAAGTACTCATCAACCAGCTTCGATATATATCAATATAAGATAATCTTGTTCTTCTATATCTGCCTCTATTCCCACTGTTCCTGGATAATTTGTAGTGAGCCTAGACATTAAGTACTGTTATTTATAAACATTTCAGTATGCATCTCTAATAGATAATCATTATTTTAAAAAAGCAATCACAGTATTTTTATTATACTTAAAAATATTAAGCCCTTAATATTATTAAATATTGTCATGTTTATATTTTCCTGGTTGCTTTATATTTTTAAAAATTGATTGTTTGAACCAGAACTGAAATAAGATTCCTACATTGCATTTGCTTGAAATAACTTATAAATCTCTTTTCTTTATACACTTCCTCTTCTTTCTTTTTAACCCCTCCATTTTTGTTGTTGAAAAAATCAAGCCATTTGACTTAGAATTTTCCAGTCTGGATTTCATTGCATCCCACGGTGTCATTTAACATGCTCCTCTGTCCTTCGTATTTCTACAATTTCTTTCATCTGTGTCTTTCTGCAGTCCTTTCTTTTTATATTTCTAGTTATTTTCTAAACTGTGCCATCCCTCTTTTCAAACTTTTTTTCTCCAGTCACCTTACTTCTGAGCTTTTTTCTGATTCTGTGGTATGTTGTTCTTTCATAGCTTCTATCATTTTCTTAATTTTCTTTGTTTCATAACATTTGAAATGTTTTGTGGGCGTTCCTTTTGGACACACTTTCATCGTTTGTAGGAATTTTATTCTGCTCTTTCTTTTCTTTTTTTCCTTGCTAACTTTTTATACATTTTTACTACAATGCTTTTCTGTTGTTTATTTTCTAAATGAAATGAATTTTCCTATACTTTTAGAAGTGAAGGGTATGCTGGGGCAACCTTTCTAGTTCAAAGGCTCTAGAGCTCCCTCTCCTGTTCCTTTCGCAAGGAAATAAAACAAAAATCTCCCAAGGTTTTGAGAGCTGCCTCTTCTGCTCTGCCCACCCCCCATCCCATTTATCTGGATCTTTTTCCCTTGCCTTTAGTGATCTGCCTAGATACTCATCAGCGCAAGGCTTTGTATTGCCAGGGACTTTGTTCACTTTGAGAGCTGAAATCACCCCAACACCATCAGACCTTATTGTATCACAGTCTCTTACGCTTAACCATGTATTAGGTTTTCAGATAGCTCTCCTGGTTTTGGTTGCTGTACTCAGATGGTCTTGCTGTGCCCGCTGGTGAATACCTGCAGGTGATTGTGTGATTCCCAAGCTCTCAGTATCTTCAGAATCACAGTTTTTATCACTTGTCTTCTTCCGGCACTAATGCTGCTACCATTCAGTTCTTGAACTGTAAATGCTTTGCCCAGACCTGTTAGTATTTGGTGTCTGGGAAGATTACCTCTCTACCAGTTCTGTTGTGGATACTGTCCGTGGCTCTTTGGGCTTTGCTATTCTAGTTGCTGTTTCTATTTTATGGGGAGATTTGGGAAGATTCTGAGACTACCTAGCCGTTTCTTTTCCCCTTTTTAATTCTTCTTGGTACTCAGTGCTACAGTTTGAGCGTTTGCCTCCGTCCTTCAATTCATGTTGAAACTTAATCCCCACTGCCATAGTATTAAGAGATGGGGCCTTTAAGAGGTGGTTTATGTCATGAGGGCTCTACCTTCATGGATGGGATTAGTGTTCTTATAAAAGGGTTTGAGGGAGTCTGTTAGTTCCTTTTTGCGCTTCTGCCATCTGAGGACACAGCAACAGGTGCCCTCTGTGGAACAGAGATGGAGGTTTCACCAGACACAAAATCGGCTGGCACCTTGATCTTAAACTTTCCAGCCTCCAGAACTGTGAGAAATAAATTTCTATTATTTATAAATTACCTAGTCTAAGATATTTTGTTAGAACAGCCCAAATGGACTAATACACCCAGTGATCAGTGCAGATTGATTAGAAGTTTAACTCGATGAAATATTCCAACTTGGGAGCAGGTTTTTCTCACAGGCTCCAGGAGTCATGACCCTTCCTTCATTTGGTGCCCTTGAGAAAGTGACTAAGACAAGAAAAAGTAGACAGAAGGAATACCAAGGGTCAGCTGTTGGGTTGAGCATAGCTCTTAGAACCTGCCTCAAGGCCAAGTTGTTGAGTCCCGCCTCTGACACGTCACTTCTCCTTTGCTGGCCAGGCTCTGAAAAGGAGACAAATAATCACACAGGAAGAGAAAAGAAAACAGTGCTAAAAACAAAAGTTCCATCTCTCACCTTATACAAAAATAAACTCAAGATGGATCAAGGACTTACATCTAAGACCTGAAACTGTAAAAGTTCTGGAAGATAACATTGGAAAACCCTTTCTAGACATTGGCTTAGGCAAGGATTTCATGACCAAGAACCTCAAAGAGAATGCAATAAAAACAAAAATAAATAGCTGGGATTTAATTAAACTAAAGAGCTTTTGCACAGCAAAAGGAACAGTCAGCAGAGTAAACAGACAATCCAGAGTGGGAGAAAATCTTCACAATCTATACCTCTGACAAAGGACTAATATCCAGAATCTACAACTGACTCAAACACATTAGCAAGAAATAAACAAACAAATTGTCCCATCAAAAAGTGGGCTAAAGACATGGACAGACAATTCTTAAAAGAAGATATACAAATGGCCAACAAACATGAAAAACTGCTCAACATCAATAATGATCAGGGAAATGCAAATCAAAACCACAATGCGATACCACCTTACTCCTGCAAGAATGGCCATATCAAAAAACCAAAAAATAATAGATGTTGGCATGGATGTGGTGAAAAGGGAACACTCCTACACTGCCGGTGGGAATGTAAACTAGTACAACCACTATGGAAGATTCCTTAAAGAACTAAAAGTAGATCTACCATTTGATCCAGTAAGCCCACTACTGGATATCTACCCGGAGAAAAATAAGTCATTGTACAAAAAAGATACTTGCACATGCATGTTTATAGCCACACAATTCACAATTGCAAAATCTCACCAAACGCTCACCAATTTTTCCATAGGTTATTGGAAACCCAATACTCACCAACCCAAATGCTCACCAATCGAGTGGATAACGAAACCGTGATACATATATGATAACATATGATATATGATACACATATGATATACATATGATATCTATATGATATACATATATAATGGAAAGGTAGTCAGGCATAAAAAGAATTAATGACATTCGAAGTAACCTGGATGAGGTTGGAGACTATTATTCTAAGTAAAATAACTCAGGAATGGAAAACCAAGCATCGTATGTTCTCACTCATAAGTGGGAGCTAAGCTATGAGGATGCAAAGACATAAGAATGACACAATGGACTTTGGGGACTCAGGGGGAAAGGGTGGGAAGGGGGTGAGGGATAAAAGACCACAAATTGGGTCCAGTGTATACTGCTCAGGTGATGGGTGCACCAAAAGCTCACAAATCACCACTAAAGAACTTACTCATGTAACCAAACACCGTTCCCCAATAACCTATGGAAATAAAAAAATTAATTTAAAAAAAATTCTAGGAAGCCACCTGGGAATTTCCCAGCATAAAACACCCCCAGATTTGCATTTGACTTCAGTTTTGTATTATGGGTGGGGGAGCCACACAGCTTCCCTCTCACCTCCCAGCCCCTCCCAGCCTCTGCCTAAGCTCCATTTTTCTTGTGCTTCCTGGGTGGTGCAGGGTTGTGATGTCTTGAATACCAAGAGTGAAGCTGAACATATGTGAACCTTTCCTAATCCTGCTAATCTTTCTTCAAAAACCTTTCTCAAAGTGTAGGCAACATCCAGATTGAAAAAAGAGAGTGTGAGTGAGCCTGAGCATTTTAATGACAAATAATCTTTGTCCAAGGGGGAGGGGCGGCTACCTCAGCTGGAGATGGAGCTGATGAACTGCAGCAGGTAGAAATAACTGCCGTATTACCTCATGTAATCTGCACCACTCAGGGGCAGATGAGGTCTGAATGCAGGAAGAAATCAACTTCGCTTTTAAACTGGAGACTCTGCATCCGTGACAGCTATTAGGCGGTAATTAGTTGTGACACAGAATTACCAGCGGCACAATGGTAATGGGAGCCTTACGAGGCCTTTGAAGCTGAGTAGAGAAACTGAATGGATGCTACTTGCGATTAAAAAAGTCTGTTCAGATGTGAGCATGAGTTAAGACTTCACCCTGTCCCCTTCCTCTGTCCTCACCATCCTACAAATAGTGAACTGCTCCCGAGAGTGGCTGCCCACAGCTGGGCAAATGTCTCCCAGGGGCTTGTGTTTCTCAAAATGGATCAGGTACCAACAGGTCCTTGGATTTTACCCATCCGAAGGGAGGGGATTTTGTAGATTCTTTTTGACAGAGTAGAATCATAGAGGTCTAGAGCTACAAAAACAAAAGCAAACAAACAAACAAAAAAACAAATAACAACAACAACAGCAACAAAAACACAAAGGAAAGAGATTTGAGGACCAACTGAGACAACCCATCACTCAGGGCTCTAAAACTGAAAATCAAAATCGTGCCCTGAGAGATATAAACTCAGAAATAGCTTTGTCACGAGGCAGACATGCAGGGCTGGGGGATTGAAATGCTAGTTTGGCAGAGATGGGTTTGCCGGATACGCAGCCTCTTTTCCTGCAGGCTCCAAGCCCTGGACAAGTGAACCCCAGAGAGCAAAGATGTGGTGCTGTGCCCTGCCCCCTGGGGCATCCTCTAGGGGAGAGCTGACAGCAGAGCAACTCCTTTGGAAATTTGCAGGTCAAGGTGCTGGAGGAGTCTCCCGGTGAATCATGTAATATGTTCATGGCTGTCTTTGACAAGATCTGCCTTCTGCCCCACCAGGTGAGAAATGAAGGATTGCAGGGAAACAGTTAGGGATTTTGAACTTACTCCTTGCTAGAGAAGCCAGACTGGTAAGGACATTCACTAATTAAACTTTGTGGGTGGTTTTATTTCTCCCGTATTTTAAATAAGGCTGCTATTTTGAATAGCTGTGGATTCATCTTAAGTTTGACATTTGTCATACCGTCTAGCTAAATATATATACAGATAGGTAGCTGGATATAGACATATACTATATCATATGCATAAAACTTCTACCTATATATTTGTAGATATAGATACATAGATGGGTTGCCTTAAGTAATTATACGTATTTGTATAAAATTGAGCTAACTTCTCCCCATTGTTTAAGCAAACTGTGCCCCCTTTGCACAAGTGATAGACTTTTTTTTTTTCTTTGAGACAGGGTCTCACTCTGTTACCCAGGCTGGAGTGCAGTTGCACAATCTTGGCTCACTGCAGCCTTGACCTCCTGGGCTCAAGTGATCCTCCCACCTTAGTCTCCCAAGTAGCTGGGGCTACAGGTGCACATCACCATGCCAGATGAATTTTTGTATTTTTTGTAGAGACAGGGTCTTGCCATGTTGTCCAGGCTGGTCTCAAACTCCTGGGCTCAAGTGAGCCACCTGCCTTGGCTTCCCAAAGTGCTGGGATTACAGAGGGGTGAGCCGTGGTGCCCAGTTGATAGACTTTTTTCACATGATAATTTTACTCAGTTCGCCTAATGTCACCCCATCTCCATTTTGCAATTGACTTGCTGTGTCACCTTAGGAAGATCACACCCCTGGGGCCTCTGTCTTCTTTTCCTTAAGCAGAGATAATTAACCAGTCCACTGGAAGCATTCAGGTGCTTGTTTCAGAGGAAGTTTCAGTGCCAATTTCAGAGGAAGGGTGGCCCTGCTGACACCTCAATCTCAGACTCTGGCCTCCAGAACTGTGGGACAAGATTTCTGTTGTTCTAAGCCACCTAGTTTCTGGTACTTCATTACTGCAGCCACAGGGGACTAACATGGTATGTATCCCATTCCTAGTTATTGGAAGGATTTAAGATGGTTTCAAACAATACAGCAAATACAAGACAATTGAAATTAGATGTAAAGAAATTCAAGGTGAAAGTGAATGGCAAGTCCCAGGATTATAGCATTGTAATTTCCTGCACTGAGGCCCTTCAACTCCATTTCATTCCAATATATAGAAGTGATAGGACAGGAAAAAAAACTTAAAGAATGATACTTAAAATGCATAGTTGATATCAAAATTGGGTAAGTAGCATGTCCTTGGGCAAGAAACAAGAGAAACTCAACATGGAAGTGAGGCTGAATCCACAAGTCTGCTGGCTTCCGGGTCTGGATACAGGAAAGGCAGTTGCAAGCTCAACTCCTGTGGGATAAGAAGGACTACAGGTGTCCCAGGTGTGGCAGGTGACCAGAGACAGGCTTGAAACTAAAGACTGAGACTTTATTTTTATATTATTTTATTTTATTTTATTTTTGAGACGGAGTCTCGCTCTGCCGCCCAGGCTGGAGTGCAGTGGCCGGATCTCAGCTCACTGCAAGCTCCGCCTCCCGGGTTCACGCCATTCTCCTGCCTCAGCCTCCCGAGTAGCTGGGACTACAGGCGCCCGCCACCTCGCCCGGCTAGTTTTTTGTATTTTTTTAGTAGAGACGGGGTTTCACCGTATTAGCCAGGATGGTCTCGATCTCCTGACCTCGTGATCCGCCCGTCTCGGCCTCCCAAAGTGCTGGGATTACAGGCTTGAGCCACCGCGCCCGGCCGAGACTGAGACTTTAGAATGCTGGAGACTGAAGATTGCTACCAATCTGGGACTGTAGCCGCTAGGTAACTGTACACCGGGGGAGGTGGGAGGAGGCAGAGGGGCCTCACAGCCGTGCCCTAGGCCAAGCTACCAGCAGGAAACTCCGTATCTCCCTAGCCCCAGCTGCCATGTAACCTCTGCTTCTGGTCTGGGGAACATGAGGAGATGTGTGTGATGGCAGCGGGGGTATCACAGAAAGCAAGGAAAGGAGACTCCCCGTTAAGATAACTCTACGAACTAAGATTTCAAAAGGAATGAAGGAAGCAAATGTTAAGAAAGAGCAACAAGTTTTTAAAAAATCAACAACCTGGAGAATGAATTCCTAGAGAAATGAAAATAACAGCGAAATAGAAACATGACTTTCTAATAAACGTGGTTTAGGTTCTCCCAGAAATGAAGGGTGAGAAATTAGGAAACAAACAGTGGCAGAAATGGAAGAAGCACAGGTGAACATGAACAAAATAAAAAATCCTTGGAATGAAAAATATGGTTATTGAAATACAAGATTGAAGACATAAAATCAAGCTCCATACTTGATGCAACTGAGAAGGGAATTAGTTAACAATGCTCGAGAATTCACCCAGAATGCATCTCAGAGAGATAAAGAGAATAAAAACTATGCAAGAGCAGTTAAGCGACTTAGAAAACTGGTTGAGAGGCTCCAACATACACCTCATAAGTGTTTCAGATGGAGATACATAGAAAACTCAGGTGAGAACGTTTAGAATTAAAGAAAGACACAGAATTAATGTTAAGTTCTCTGCTACCATGTTTACAATCAATGCTGCACCATGACAAACGAATCTTCACTTGGTCGTAATGTAATGAAATGCAAAGATAGAGCAATCTTATGAGATTTTAGAAAGAAGACAAATACAAATAAAACTTAAATGGAGAACAGATGTCACATTTGCAGGAATGGACATCAGGAGACAGTGAATCAATATATCCAATATTATTATTAAAAATGGGAGGAGTGATATAGACTGAATGCTTATATACCTCGAAAATCCATATGTTGAAATCTAATGCCCAATGGGATGATATTAGGAGGTGGGGCTTTTGGGCTATGAATAATGCTGCTATGAACATTCACGCACAAGTGGATACATCGTGCCTGGCCTAATTTTTGTTGTTTTAAGCCTCCCAGCTTTCTCATGGGATACATATGTTCCCATGACATATGTACTACTTCACGTAGTACAGGCCCCCGAATGGGATTCTGGACCAGCGAGGAATGAGAGACGTTATGGGGATATTTGGCAAAATTTGAGTGGGGTCTGTGGGGTGGAGGATGAGGCTGTATCAATGATGACGTCGACGTCCTACATGGGAAAGCTGTGTGCATACATGTGTTCATTCCCCTTGGGTATATACCTAGGAGTGGAATTGCTGGGTCATATGGTGACCCTATGTTTAGCCATCTGAGGAGCTGTCAGACTATTTCCCAAGGCAGCTGCACTGTTTCTTTCCCACCAGCAATGTATGAGGGTTCCAACTGCTCCACATTCTCGCTGGCACTAGTTATTCCCTGCCTGTTTGGTTCTAGCAGCCATGGGGGTGCGAGTGCTTGCTGACTGTGGCTTTGATTTGATTCACCCTGATGCTGATGATGCTGGCCATCTTCATGTGCTTACTGGCCATTTGCATATTTTTAGAAAAATGTTGGATTCGTTTCCTAGGGCTACTGTAACAAAGGACTACAAACTATATCACTTAAAACAACAGAAATTGGGCCAGGCACGATGGCTCATGCCTGTGATCCCAGCACTTTGGGAGGCTGGGAGGATCACTTGTGGTCAGGAATACAAGACCAACCTGGCCAACATGGCAAAACCCTGTCTGTACTAAAAAAAAAAAAAAAAAAAAAAAATTAGACGGGCGTGGTTCCTTTTACATTTGTTAACAGGCATTCTACTATTAGCAAAAAATGGTTTTCTTTCTTCCCCATTTATTTATTCATTCATTTATATCAGTAGACACTTGGACTCTTATTCAATATATTGTAACCCGATATTATGATTATTTATTTTGATTCCCAAGTTATCCTGGCTCTGGCCAGTGGGAGCCTGTTCGAGCTGGCTTCTGCATCCTGTGGGCATATCTCTACCGTTCTTTGAGACTTTCATGACTTTTCATGACACAATTATGTGTTCCAGGCTCGTTTTATTTGTACCCTGTTGCTATGGTTTGAATATGGTTTGTTTGGTCCTGGTAAGTCTCATGCTGAACTTTGATCCCCTGTGTTGGAGGTGAGGCCCTGTGGGAGGTGTTTGGGTCCTGGGGGCATATCCCTCGTGAATGGCTTGGTGCCACTCTCATGGGGTAGAGTGAGTTCTCACTCTTAATTGCTGTGAATCTGACTGTTATAAAGCTCCTAGTGCCTCCTCCTCTCTCCTCCTCTTTCCTCTCTCACCATGTGATGTCTGCTCCCTTTGCCTTCCACCTTGAGTAGAAGTTCCCTGAAGTCCCCACTGGAAGCAGATGCTGGCACCATGCTTCTTGTACCGTCTGCAGAATCTTGAGCCAGATAGAGCTATTTTATCTATAAATTACCCAGCCCCAGGTATCCGTTTATAGCATGCAAATGGACTAAGAGATCTGTATCACTCATTCTCTCCAAGCCTGAATCACTCATTCTCTATAGAGCTTTTTCTGCTTTTGGTGTGGGTATTTAGAAACCAAGATCTGAGTGCTTAGTTGGTTCATTGTTACTGAGGAGTCTTTGTCTCAGGGACAAAGCAAGTACACATGTGAATGTGTAAGTGTCCATTTACAGATACATGTACCCATCTATAACAATTTCTAGATCTATCTGTATGTCTGTGTGTTATATATACATATATACAGATATAGGAATTTATGTATGTATGCTATATGTCTGTTTTATGTATACACACAAAATACTCAAATATATATTTTTAAATTATTATTTAATAATAGTTCTAATTCAACACTTTCGGGTTCTTTCCAGTCTTCTCCCTAACGTCTTTGTAAATCCATTCTCTGACAGTAAGCAACCTGCCTCTCACCAGCCTTGGTATATTTGCTTATTTGCTGACTCAAGCAACTTGCTTGTTTACTGTAACCAGCCTCCAAAAACTTGCTTTCTCTGCTCCCTACTTCCATACCCTGTCCCCAATACCCTGTATCCTGGACACCAGACATACTGTTGCTGGGAGGGGAGGGGAGGGGAAGGCAGGGGAGGGGAGGGGAGGGGAGGGAAGAGGAGAGGAGAGAAGAGGAAAGGAGAGGAGAAACAGATGGGACCTATATCTTTGTGTAGGACTCAGGTGATAAATTAAGAAGGGGGGCAGAAGGGACCTATAGCCTTGTATAGGACTCAGGTGATAAATTTCTCTTGCTTTCATTGACAGAAGGAAGTTGATGGCTTTAGGTATTTTATAGGCCTTTGGATCCAACCTGGTTGTCTGTTTGCTTGGAATGACACCCCTCCCTGTATGCTCCTATGCTAGGGATCCTGGTGGACCCCTAACCATGAATTAAGATACCTGTAATCCCAACACTTTGGGAGGCTGAGGAGGGAGGATCGCTTGAGGCCAGGAGTTCAAGACCAACCTGGCAATACAGTGAGACCCCATCTCTACAAAAACAAATAAATAAAAATTTAAAAATTTATAAATAAATATAAGAAAGACTTGGCTTCCCTGTCTCTGCTGAAACGGTGCTGTCTCCAAGTTGCTCCCTCCACCCTTGCTTTATATGGCACAAGGAGCCAGAAACGAGGCTAAAAGACAACCTACAAACTGGCACAAATACTTGCAACATACGGGACAGACAAAGTGATAATAATTTTAATAATGACCTCGGTAAAATAATGGACAGAGGGTGTGAACAAAACACGTGAAAAGATGCTCAGTCTCGCTTTTAATCAACTGTATGCAAATCAAAACGAGACCCCTCTTTTATTTTTCTTCTCAGACTGCCAAAGATGACAAAAACGATAATGAGATGCATTGGTGAGGGTTTGGTGGAAATACCATTTCATCTAACCTTTCTGGAGCACAGACTAGTTATATCATCTTTTAATCTAGTAACTCTATTTCTTAGGAATTTATTCAAAGGAAATAATAAGACAGACATTAAAATATGATTATTAATAATGTACATAATGTTAAGATATGTATATATGTATTTATGTATGATAAAATGTCTATATTATTGTCTATATCATGTATGATAAACATAAAGATGTTTGTTGCATCATTGTTTCTGATACCAAAAGTTGGAAAAAGCTGAATGTCCATCATTAGAAAATTAATTCAATAAATAATGATAGACTGGAATATAGTATAGTCTTTGAGAAAGCAAAGGTTGATCTTTTTGTATTAATAAAGTTGTGTGTATCGATATATATAAAACCATATTTTGTTTTATTTATGACCAAAAAACTTCACTTGTCTAATACTATTTGTGTGCCAGACGCTGTTGTAAATATATCACAGATATTAACACATTTGTTCCTCAGCATGGTCTGTGGGGAGGGAAGGGGAAGGAAGGGGAAGGAAGGGGAAGGAAGGGGAGGAGAGGGGAGGGGAGGGGAGAGAAGGGAAGTACTCTAAACGTAAAATACTCCAAAGCCCATATTCTTAAACACCGCACTCTCCTGCTCATGAAAAAACAGACAGACAAACGTTTTCAAGTTTATGATCTCACTCATATGTGTGTGTGTTTATTTTGATAAAAATATACAGGATGAAGTTTCAACAGTGGTTCTTTCTAGAAGTGGAGATTCATTGACACCAGTCATGTATTAGCAATAAAACAAAATTATGCAGCCCATAGAAAAATAAACTGTAACTTGGGGAAGCGTGACAGTTGCTTGGTCCCCTGTCCTCTCCTCATCTAAGGGTTATCCTTGGGGTGCTCCAACAGAGGCGGGTCTGACCCTGGGCCTTCCCCACATCTGCCGGCCTTTCCTTCGCCAAGACGCAGAAACAGTGTGCCTCCTGTGAGACTCACAGTGAATCCAGGAGGCTGGACCAAGAAGAATGTGACACAGGGTAGTAGCAAAAGCACTGAATTGGGAGTTAGGCAATGTGGACCCTTTTAGCCAGCCGGGTGAGTCCAGGCACATCCTTTACCTCCCTGGGAGTCAGCCCCTTATGGGAAAATGAGTGAGCCTCCAGCATCTTACAGACCTTCAGAAAGAAACTCACTGATGAGGCTACAAAAAAACCAGCATGTAAATAAAGCTCTGAGCATTGAGTCTGTTGCGTGGTAGGTGCTCCAAGAGTGACAGCTATTGTGTTGTCATTGTGATTCTTCACTGAGAAGTAACTTCTCAGTGAAATGCAGACATGAGGATGAGGGGAGATGGACCACAGGAGAGCTACAGATCGGGGTTTGTGCACTTCAGAAAATCTTCTCAACCGATAAATTTAGTCCAATCTCTGGGTGGGCTAGGCTCAGAACTTGTTTTCCTGGTCAAATCTCTGCTCCCTTCTGAACTGGCTTCATAATAACATGACACTTCCATTTCTGGAAGCACACTGTCTAGCCACCTTATGATATAGGATCAAGTCAAGAAACTGGAAAGAAGCAAACAAAAATTAAAGATCTTCCTATTGTACCAAATGCAATCTTTGAAATTCATGACTGTCACAGGAAAAAAAATTTCATTCCTAATAATACTAAGCTGTCATTTTAATAATAACTCATATTTATTACATATTTATTATACTCCAATCCCCATTGGGTGCTTGATGTATATTATTTCATTTAACCTTCTCAGTAATATCCTGGAGTAAGTATTATTTCCATTTCCTTTTACAGGTACACAGAAATTAAATAATTTCCCCAGAATAACAAAGCCAGAGTTTTGACACTTACTCTTGTTACACCTTGTTAACAGGTTTCACAAGCCAATAGAAACAGCAGAGTAGAATGACGGCAAGGTGCCCCCACAAGCTAAAGTGACAGCTGAAGGACATAGAAAAGCTGTAAAAGCAGGCACCAAACCTCCCAGACCATCATCCTCAGGGTCATGAGGCGGGAGGGCACAGTCATTGAGAGGAAGAAGAATAGCCCACGGGCGCATTGTGCTTTAGGGTTTACAGAGCACTTTTGCACATTCTATTTTATTTGAGCCTGAGTCAGTAAAAAAAAAAAGTGCAATTCAATTTGGTATCTTCTGTTTAGAACTGAGGATGTGTGCGATGCATTTAAGGAAGTATGATGGATGTTTTTGAAAACTTGTGATTTAAAGGAGTGGGAAAGATATCTATTACTTGGAACATTAATTTTGGTAAATAACTTGATACACCAAGTTACAAGGTGCCTGACACGTGTAAGGAGATGTCCTTCCCAGCTGGGGGCCAGCAGCAGTGAGCTGTTTTTACATTTGGTGTTATATATGTTATATATAAAGTGAGCTTCTTCAGAGTTTAAATCAATAGTGGGAAACTAGTTTTAGTAAAATCACCCTCACCCCTCCCTCATTCTTAGCTATTAATCATGACGGGTTCCTTCCTTCTTTCCTTCTTCACCTCCTTTCCTCCTTCCTTTCTTTTCTCTTCTTTCCTTCCTTCCTCTTTCCTTCTGTCTGTCTTTCTTTCCTTCCTACCTTCCCTCTTTCTCTCCTTTCTCTCTTTTCTTTTCCTTCCTTCCTTCCTTTTCTTTCTCTCTTTCTTTCTCTTTCTTTTTTTCTTTCTTCTTTCTCTTTCTTTCTTCTTTCTTTCTCTGTCTCTTCCTCTCTTCCTCTTTCTTTTTTTACTTCTTTTCTCCCCTGGCTCCCTCTCCTCTTCTTCCTCCCTCCTTTCTCTATCTCCCCTTCCCTCCCTCCCTCCATTCTTTTCATTTCTCTTCTTTTTTTCTCTCTCTCATGATGTCTAAGGCTGGAGGCTGGCAGACAGAAAAGTGCAGGAAGACGTGGGTATGAAGCCACAGAGGACCTGGGTTAAATCTCCTGGCAAATTTGTGAGGCAAGAGGGTCTGGCTCTGGGCTCTCCCTGAAAACACAGCGGGAACCCTTTGGGATGCTCTAGGCTCCCATCTACTCAGGATGCCAGCTAGCCCGGCAGCCCTTTCCAGACCCAGAGTCCTCTTAGTTGTTCGTGGGGTTTGGGGGATGAACTCTCCAGCACCCAGTTTCTCTTGGGCTCTGCTCCACAGCCTGGCCATAATTTACTGGTGGGGGTCCCAGGCCGAGGAGGCACTGTATGTTTTGTTTTCAGGGTAATTTACAAGGCAGGCTGCCCTGATGGTCACCTTCCCCTCTGCTCAAGGAGGTGAACACAATGTCTCCATCTTGGTCGCCACGGAAAGAGTACTTTCTCCAAGGGCGCCATGAATTGGCCGCCTGAGCCCCTGACAGCCAGGCAGGGGGGCGATTATCTGGGCCGATGACAGCCATTAACAAAATGGAGTGTGCCATCTTCACAGCACAAACGTCGCCCTGACCATAATACCCTCTTAAGGAGACCTCAAGTGGCCCAGTCTTGTCACTGGCTCTCCCAGGCACACCACCAATCATTTGTCACAGCTGCTGGTATTTGCAGGGAGGAGAGGGCAAGAGAAAAGCAGGACCTGAGAGCATCACAAGAGATCTCCGCCCTGTGGCCTATTGTACTTCATCTTGGAGACAAAGAAGCCCCCAGGCCTTTCTCCAGCAAGTTGCTTCAGCTTCATCAATAAATCAGAGGCCAGAGAAAGCCATTCAGATGTGGCTGAGGCCTCCTGAAGGCTCTCTCCTTAGAGCCACTTTCTGGAATATGTAGGATAGGAGAGATTTTGTTTTAATTCTCCCCGCCCCGCATTCTTTGTCACTTTTCTCCTTTCTGTCCCCTCGGTGTGGAACAGAAGATGCGTTTGTAGGCCTGAATCGGGGGGATTGTTCCAATCATCAGACCATTCACGCCCGCCCCTCCCCTGTTGTAAAACACAAGCCCAGGCCGGGGAACAGCGGCCCCATTGTGCGGTGCCCATGCCACCCAGATTTCACCTCAGCCTTCGCGGAGCCCCTGTTTTGTTTCCAGTCAAAAGAAAGCATTTGCTCAGGGGAGGGGAGGGGTGTTCCTATTGCTTCCACTAACAGAGAGGTTAAAGGAAAGATTGATGGGAGAAAGTTCACCTAGAAAACCAGGATACATTTCTGGCCGGCCAAGGCCAGTTGTTTCATTGTCCTGGGGCCATGTTTTTTGTTAATTATCTCCCACTCTCTCCTTTTATCAAGGAGAAAAGTAGCAAAGCAGGCAGAAAGGAACAGGATATAGGGGTCAGGGGTCCCCCTGGGCCACCTAGGTATTCCATTTGAAATGCTGAGGCAGGCAGGGCCGAGGGTGAGCCTTGCCTGGCTTGGGGTGGAGAAGAGTGGCGGTCACCAAAATAGTAATTAATTTGATCCCGTTACTTATGAGGAAACTTCCCACCCTTCACCCCATTCGCTGGCCTCCCTGTATCCTTGTTCTAACTTCCAGGGCCTTTATCTCCTTTCCAGCTCCAATCCCCTACCCATTGCCTCCAACGCACACACACACACACACAAACATGCACACACACGCACACACCCATATACACACACAAACGCACATTCATGCACGCTCACGCACACACATGCACACATGCACACACATATACACACACACGCACACATATGCACACACGCATGCACACACACGCACCTGCACTTTTTCCTGTTTAATTTTAAGCTCCATGCAACTGTAAGGGTGATTTCAGGAAGGGTGGGGGTAGGGTTGTGGGGGAACAACGAGAGAAAGGCTAAGAAAGTTGGTCCAAACAAGAACATGTTGTCAAGGAAATAAACCTTGGTGAGGGTAGGCATGAAACCACAGCTGCTGAATTTGGCCAGCCTCAGACGCTGGTGGTAATGACAATGATTCTCAGTGGCAGGGCCCCAGCTCCCAACATAAATAGGGCTCAGCCTGAAAGGGGAGGAAATGGAACAAAACATTTCCTTGGGTACCACTGGCAGAGAAATAACATCAATTTCAATTTGGGGGAGGGCGGGAGGCAAAGAATCTGCCTGTTTCCCCACAGTAGCAAAGGCAAATTCATAACTCGCCAACAAAGTACCTTTGAAATGCAGCTGCACTCCACGAACACACTGCCTTTTTCCACCCAGAGAGACAACCCTGTCTTGACCAGAAAGAAGGGGAAAAAGAAAAAAGCACACACTATTGAAAACCCACAAGAGAGGGAAAAAGAAGGGGGGAGGGAAGTTGCTGGGGGCTGCGGGGCAGGGAGGGAGGGGAAATGCATGGATCTTGGCAGATGCAAATGATAAGCTTTACCTAGTATAATGCAACCTTCTTTGCCTTTCCAAGAGGAGGACTATGATGAATGGCCGCACAGATTTTCGGGAGAGAGACTGCACTCAGGCAGCTGGTGGCCAAAGGCAGCCATGTGGCCAGGAAGGAAGGCCATTGGACAGAGCCCGGCCTCCAGGTACCCCTTGGTGCTCTTGGACTCCAGTGCCTGCAAGGAATGGAGCAGCTGCTGCCTCCTGGGAAGAGATACTCTGGCGATATCAGAGCCAGGGTCCTAGCAGCCCAGGAATGTGTCTACAAGACAGCACTTTGGGATGAGTGATAGCCATAAGTTGGGCAAGTCCAGCTTCTACATTTAAGAAAAAGATTTTCAAAGTATGAATACAAAATTAGGCATAAACAAAAATATTCACTTAAAATGAGAAAAGAAATCACAACAAACTACAAAAGTTAAAAGCTGAAAAATATCAAACCTCACAGAATCCAGAAATACTCTGTGTGTGTGTGTGTGTGTGTGTGTGTGTGTGTGTGTGTGTGTGTGTGCACGCACCCATGTTTCTTTAATTAGCATCTGGACACACCTCTGCAATACTTTTCCACAGACTAGCTTCTCACCTTACACATTTTAAACCTTGTTTTTCTGCACCACCCACCTGTTTCTGATGCTGGACACCAAAGGATGTGATTTCTGACCCTGCAACCCCCTGTCACCATTCTAGGAACTCCACTCAGTGGGCAACAGGGGTACTCCTGGAAGCCATTTCTATGCCCGGGTGACCAGGAATCATTCAACCATGGAGAAGCGACAGCAAAGCACACAGATACATCCCACTCACCTAAACCTTTCTCCCAATCCAGCTCCCCTTACCACATCCCACACATGCTCTCGGCCACTCCAACACCCACAGACACAGGGAGGTAGGAGAGAGAAGAAGGGAGTCAGGCTGCAAAGCGTTGAGACAGCATCTTACTGCATTGGGGTTAAAACATGTAACAGATACAAATTCTACAAAAACATATGACCATGTGAACAGTTGGTGGGGTCCTTCCCAAGTCTTGGAAGATGGTGTGCAAATGAGCATCCTTAAGCTTAAGTTTTATTCCTGTCGGAATCAAGCTGCCTCTGCCCACGTGACTCATGTGGTCAATATCAATGTCTGCAGGTCTGGGTGCCGATCACCTTGACAGTGCCTGTCCTCCATGGAGCCTTTCCTGATGCTCTCCAGGGAGAAATCCCTGGGCCTTATTAGGGTGCTCCTAACATTCCACACTACACAGCCCTTACTGGGGTCCCAGGGCTACAGGACATGGACTGGATCGTGTTCCCACATAAGCACCCATAGCAGCAATCAGAATGCCTAGCACAACATGAGACTCAATAAATATGTGTCGAGCCAAAAAGAGAACAGGGCCGGGCACAGTGGCCCACACCTGTAATCCCAGCGCTTTGGGAGGCCAAAGCAGGCAGATTGCTTGAGTTCAGGAGTCTGAGACCAGCCTGGTCAACATGGTGAAATTCTGTCTCTACTAAAAATACAAAAATTAACCAGGCGTGGTGACAGGTGCCTGTAGTCCCAGCTACTCGGGAGGCCGAGGCAGGAGAACTGCTTGAACCTGGGAGGCAGAGGTTGCAGTAAGCTGAGATTGCACCACTGCACTCCAGCCTGGGCAACAGAGTGAGACTCCATCTCAAAAAAAAAAAAAAAAAAAAAAAAAAAGAAAAGAAAAGAAAAGAAAAAAGGGAACATATGAGCTACACCAAGGTTAGCTGGCTTACGTGAAGAAGGTTTATACTTCCATGTCCTGCGCTGGGGTGAGGCTGGAAGGAGATTCGGGACGAAGTGTCAGTATGGAGAGAAATAATCTACTATAACCAAAATAGTTTCAGTGGTGCTTTCCAAGGTCCAGAAAAGAAATTCCTCATCCCCTAAGTGACTATGTCCAGCCATAACCCCATGCTTATTCACAGTGCCTGAGAACCATTTGTTAACTGGAATGTCCTTTACCGAGCATATCTATTAGGGTACTGTGCTCTGGGCTAGGAATTTCCCAGTGAATGATAGGGATAAACGTGAGCGTTTTGTAAAAGCTCATACGATCCACCTAGCAATCCAATCAGGTAGACTCTTTTATTAGCACCTTAAGGACAAGGAAACAAAGGTCTCAGAGAAGTGACTTGTTCAAGTCACGTAGCTATTAGGAGATAGGAGTTGGAATGTGAACCCAGGTGTGCTGGAACACACTGATGAACTCATACCCCAGCTGGGAAGATAGCATGGAAACACAGTATACAGTGGGCTAAATGCACCAGAGACGTATGTACAGGGTGCTCTCCGAGGCTAGGGGAAGGAGCAGCTGATTTTGCTAGAGAGGAAGATAGGAAGAGACTGGATATTGGGGATATGGTGATGAGTGGGAAGTTTCTCTCTTCCAGCCTTCAGCCTTCCCCTTCCCCAAGGACATAGCTTTGGGGCTAGATGACTTCCCAGCCTGATGTGCAAGTCAGATTCATGAATGTTCCAACACGGTTTGGAGAAGAAGCACTTGAAATTCCAGTCTTGGTTGTCTCTGTGACTATCAGCGAGGTGCCCTGTTCTCAATCGGCCATTGACACTGGTGGGTCCTCTCTGGAGTTGGACAAGCTGTTTACCAGCCTGCAGGCCCCTCACTCATACAATTCCTCACTCTAAATGAAGGGGCCACTCTGGCAAATTGCCATGTCTTTCTCAGTTACTTGACCTTTCCACCCTTCCACTAGCCCCGTGGTTTGGCTAGAAAGAAGCGGCTCCCTAGAAGAGCTGAAGGACTCCAGCTTGACCCCAGCCTGCCCCCATGGGGTCCACCATCAATGGTACAGTCCAGCAGCAAGCAAGACTGAGGCAACTCCCAGCCACAAAGAAGTCAGCAATGAACCAGTTCAGTCACGGGAAGTCAAAGGATACCCGCTTCGGGTGGTTTTTGTTTTGTTTTTTTGAGACATGGTCTCACTCTGTTACCCAGGTGAGAGTGCAGTGGCGAGACTGTGACTCACAGCAGCCTCGACTTCCCGGTCTCAAGTGATTCTCCCACTTCTCAGCCTCCTGAGGAGCTGGGACTACAGGCATACACCAGCATACCTGGCTAATTTTTTTTTTTTTTTTTTTTTTTTAAGAGAAATAGAGATAGAGTCTCACTTTGTTGCCCAGGCTGGTCTTGAACCCCATGGGCTCAAGCAATCCACCCTCCTCAGCCTCTCAAAGTGCTGAGATTACAGGTAGGAGCCACCACACCTGCCGCCCTCTCTGCGGGTTTGATGCTAAATAAAAATATCCCTCCCTTACTTTTCTGATGGCTCTGGGTGCATTTTCTGGCTCTTTTTCTTCTCTTCATTGTGGGTGGTGGTGATGGGAGGTAGGAGCAGATCCAATCTAACATTTGCACTTCCTGGTTTGTACTTTTCCAATATCAATATGAGGCCTTAACATACAAATCTACCTGTTCTTGTGTTTCAGGCACTCATAGCTATAAACACCAAGTACACCCTTCCTGATATGGTGGAGCTGAGAAAGGAAGGGACGCCTATTCAGTTGGAGTGGATTTACTTCCCAAAGAACACAGTTTCCATGACACTAATAGTTTTCTTTGGATCTTCGATTGCATACTCCAAGTGGTCTATGAACATGCCACATTTGACTCAACCATCCATCCCATAGACTCTCATAGCATGTCTACCCTGTGCAAACCACTGTGTTACAGAAATCCTAAGGCGTCATGTATATGAAATGTTGAAGGAACTGTATTTGAACTGAGCTGGTCATAAAGAATTAGATATTCAGGGCTTTCTTCATTTATTCATGCCGTCTGCAAAGTGCATTGACAGACAACTTGCCCATTTCCATGCGTGCAAAATATTTCCAGAAAACAGAACCAGGCCCCAGGCAAAATTCACAAAGGGAACGAGAGACTCTTGCCCCTGTTATTTTACTTTTACTCCGTTTTTCACTCTTTCCCTATTCAAGATAGCTTGAGACATAGAGGAAAAGCAGAACAACTGTGAAATAATTGGACAGTCTTTGCAAGAGGTCAGAGAGAGTCAAATCTTTGCTACTCAAAATCAGTGCTTTAGGCATTGATAATACAAGTAAGCATTTGTTTCTCTTAGGCTCACTCTTCTAGCAAAGTTTAGAGCTTTGTGAGTGTGTGAATGTATTTATGAAATGAAAACTAAGTTATCTGACTCTGGTGTGCTGATGTTATTCTAGTTGTTCCAGAACTGATTGCTTTGTTCTCAGTATTGAAGCTTAGTGTGCTCACAGATACTCAACATACAAAGGCAATTTACACAACTGAGAAAGTATTCAATTTGGCTTTTTTTTTTCTGCTTTATTTTCCTTTCTGTTGTATCCTAAGCATTATTAAGTAATCAATGAGTTGTATAGCTACTTACAATAATGCTCCAATGGGCATATAGTTTAATCTCAACCCACTGAGACTGAAGAAATAAAAATACAGGAAAACCCTATAACTCAATGCCTGATGAGACTGTGGGGAAAGCAGATATATCATTCTTTGAAAACTGGTACAATGCCTTTTGAGGGCATTTGGCAATCAATGCGGGTCAAAGGTCATAAAAATGTTTGTACTCTTTGACCCCGTAATCTCATTCTTTGGAATTTATTTCAAGAAAGTAATTTAAAAGGAGACATGGTGTATGCATTGATATATTTATAGCAGTGTTATTTATGAGAGTGAAAAGCTGAAAATAACTAAAGTCTTAGCAAAGGGCAACAGATAACAAATTATGGAATATTGGTATAATGGGATATTATTTACTAAAAATGATAAAGATGATATGTAATTAGGACTGTGGGGAGAAACACAGCATATCTACAGAACTGTCAAAACGGAGTGAAAACAGGACATACATAAATAAAACTCCAAAGTGATGATTTCTTTTTTTTTTTTTTTTTTTTTTTTTTGAGGCGGAGTCTCGCTCTGTCGCCCGGACTGGAGTGCAGTGGCCAGATCTCAGCTCACTGCAAGCTCCGCCTCCCGGGTTTACGCCATTCTCCTGCCTCAGCCTCCCGAGTAGCTGGGACTACAGGCGCCTGCCACCTCGCCCGGCTAGTTTTTTTGTATTTTTAGTAGAGACGGGGTTTCACCGTGTTAGCCAGGATGGTCTCGATCTCCTGACCTCATGATCCGCCCGTCTCGGCCTCCCAAAGTGCTGGGATTACAGGCTTGAGCCACCGCGCCCGGCCGTGATGATTTCTTATGATGAAGAAATGAAAACGATTGTAATATAGGATAGTAGGAATCTGGGAAAAAATGTATTTACATTGAAAATGGCATATTTTAACTTTCATTTAACAACAAAGAATAGTTCTAACTCAGGAGAGAGCTTCTAAGGCACTACTCCAGTTATCAAGCAATTCCACTACTTCATTTGTTTATCTCTTGTTATCTTTTCTTAATATTTATACCTTGCCAAGTAACTTGGGTTACTCATTTCAAATTAAACAATTCTTTAGATTCCAGTCAGAATAAAATAGGAGCAAGTTACATGTAAAAATAACTCCCCTAAATACTTAAGGGCCATAAACCCAGGTACAGAGGGTGAAAAGCCACCGCCCACCAGTCCCACCTCCTCTCCTGCCCATCCTGTGAGCCTGACAAATACGACTCTTTGGACTGTGTGCTCTTCACCCAGGAGAGGGACTGTAAGTCTTTGTTGTTTTTCTTTTTGTTTTTTTTTTTTTAAATATTCCCAAACAAGCTTTCTTGGAGAGCAAGAAGAACCAGCCACCAAATGTTTTTAAAAAGAAAAATATTATTCTCAATTTCTTCCTCTGCATGTAGAATGGAGAATCTGTTTAGAGTCTGTGCATGAAGGACACCCACTGCTTTCCAAATTAATATCTGAGTTGTTCCCAGAAGACAGGACTGGGCCTTGTATGTTGCAGTGGAGGCCACTGAACAGCATTATGTCATAGACAATGGTGGGGTTGTGTAGAGAAAGAAAAGGCTTTGCGTGTTGGTGGGATACTGCTTCTTGCTCCCAAACTGGTTGCCCATCCTAATCCTTTCCGCCTGTGCAAGGAACCGTTTGGCTCCTGGATTCAGGGCTCGTTCTCCAAGGGTTCTGCATCAATTGTGCATTCCGTTTGCCCCACACTGGCTGATTGGGCTCAGCCCACCAGCTGCTATGGAGCTGTTTGTGTGAATGCCCTTAAAGTGGGGGCCCAGATATATGCGGGGAGGGGAGGGGGGAGGCAGGAAGATGCTACTGGGAGCTATTTTCTTCTTCTTCTTTTTTTTTTTTGTGACAGAGTTTCGCTCTTGTTACTTTGGCTGGAGTGCAATGGCGCCATCTCGGCTCACTGCAACCTCTACCTCCTGGGTTCAAGTGATTCTCCTGCCTCAGCCTCCCGTGTAGCTGAGATTACAGGCGTTCATCACCACGCTCAGCTAATTTTTGTATTTTCAGTAGAGATGGGAGTTTCACCATGTTGGCCAGGCTGGTCTTAAACTCCTGACGTCGGGTGATCCACCTGCCTCAGCCTTCCAAGGTGCTGGGATTATAGGCATGAGCCACCTCGCCCAGCCTGGGAGCTTCTCCTAACAGCGCACTCCTCCCTAGACCATCTACAGAAAAAACTTACAAAACTGTGCTCCACTAAATAGCGCAGCCCACTCCCGTTTGGTCAGGGTAAGTATTTACGCAGACTTTTCAGGAATCCCAAAAGAATACCTTATTATCTGGCATAATAAAGCAAAAAGGGTCTTTATGTTAATTACATTTCTAAATACATTTATTTCATGTGGTACCAACATTTGTTTTAAAATGAACAATTTTAGGTAAAGAATACTTTTTAAAGTTTATCCATGTCCCTGCTTTCTTAATCAGTCTTACAAACACAAATTCAACTTTTCCTGGTGACTCTTCATTAGAATTCTAAACATATTTTCTCCTATGTGAATATCCCCGACTTTTGTTTTATGGAATAGTTTTCTTTTACTCGATTTTACACTCCCGTCTCTCATTATCAACTATCCCTTCTTGTGGCACCAAGCCTATCTTCTTATGTTTTCAGAAGACAAACTATGCCTTTATTTACTCAAATTCAGCAACATTTATTGTGCCGTAAGTCAAGGCCTTAGGTAAACTGTGAGATTTGAGCATGAACAGAACACACTGAAGTTTAATATTCACTTAAATCCGCATGGATGCATTGGTTGGGGGTCCTCACTGGACCACATAGCTCAGATCTTCGTAGGCCATGAAAACCACACCAAGCAAAACTTGTTCTGTACCACCAGCCTGACCCACCTTCTGGTATGCATGTTTTCTTTCTGAGTGAAGAAATTGATACATGATATGTTGTATGGGTGGCCTAGACAAGTGAAAAGCAGATATCAGAGAGGGAGAGAGAATAAGTAAAGGGGCTTTAGAAAGATGATGTATATGTGATCAATAAATCGCCACCTTCTGTACAAATACCTGTCAATATCTCTACAATGGATCCCTCCCTTTCTTCCTCCTCTACCTTGTCATCAGATCTTAGCTGGGTACACCTAATAAATAAGGCTATGTTTGTGTAAATAGACCTGAGGGAATTGCTTCTGAGGTTAAACAAAGATACTATACTCTCCTTTTGTAGAATCCTAAGAAAGATAATTTTATTGTCACAAAATAGAAACAAAAACGAAGTTGGGTGGAGGGGAAGCATTTTTCCTTAATTCCTCCTCTCTTTGTATAGATCTCAGACACAAGGCGCTTCCTAGGACTGGCCACCAGCTGGACATCCATTTGGGGACTGAGTCTCCCATTTTTCACATTTGGTTTAATTTTCCTCATCTATCATTTCAAGTCTAATGAACTGAAAATACTTATTTTTTAAAGAACAACAAACAAGAGGAGAAAAATTTGGTGGTGAAAATCTCCAACCATTATTTTTCTAAGTTTCAGTTCTATTTTACAACATAAATTCTCGGGAAACAGATTCAGTGCTGCAAAGGGCATCTGCAGATGATGTCTGTGATGGCCTGAGAACAGCAAACCCTCACAGTCTTCTGAACTGACAGACTATCTCCTTGACCAAATCTAGTCAGGCTCCTCTGAACTCCCTTCTCAACTGAGCCCTGACTTTTGGGGTTCTGTGTTCATCTCTGCACTGTCCAATTCTTAGCAAAAATCCTGCTGAGCCATTTTAGCCAGAATCCTCCACCCCTGGTATTGTTACCAGCAGTGAATCCCTACGGGCCTACAGCAACTTGATTCTTGCCTCCTCCGAGGAGAGAATTCAGCCAAGCTACGTAAGGCAGAGTAAGAGACCAAGGTAAGTTTTAGAGTATGTGTGAGTTGATTAAAAAGTTTTAGAGCAGGAACAAAAGGAAGTAAAGTACACTTGGAAGAGGGCCAAATGGGCAACTTAAAAGATCTGGCCAGGCGCAGTGACTCAGGCCTGTAATCCCAGCACTCTGGCCGGGCGCTGTGGCTCAGGCCTGTAATCCCAGCACTTTGGGAGGCTAAGGGGGGCAGATCAGGAGGTTAGGAGATCGAGACCATCCTGCCTAACATGGTAAAACCCTGCCTCTGCTAAAAATACAAAGAAATTAGCCTGGTGTGGTGGCAGGCGCCTGTAGTCCCAGCTACTCGGGAGGCTGAGGCAGGAGAATGGCGTGAACCCAGGAGGCAGAGCTTGCAGTGAGCCGAGATCGCGCCACTGCACTCTAGTCTGGGCAACAGAGCGAGACTTTGTCTCAAAAAAAAAAAAAAAAAAAAAGAAAAGAAAAAAGATCCAAGTGCTCCTTGACTTGGGGTTTCATGCATTGGCATGATTCCGGGATGTGTGTTTCTTCTCCCCTGACTCTTCCTTGGAGCAGGCGGTCCATGACACAGAAGGTAGAAAGAAAGTATTTAGGCAGGTAGAAAGGGCAACAGAGTCCTTGGCAGAACTTCCCTTTTAACAAAAAGCAGCTCCAAAATAATTTCCTTTCCAACAAAGAACAGCCTGAAAAAAACCAAGCTGCAGACATAGATAAGCAAGCTGGAAGCTTGCACAGGTGAACGCCGGCAGCTGTGCCAGTAGAAAAGGGCTACCTCGGGGCCAGGTGTGTTCAACATGGAGGCTCCATCTTCCCTTTCCTTTGTTACCATGTGTACAGTAAAGAAACAGGCAACATGGCGCCAGCCAGGTAAAGAATCGATCTGCATAACAAAAGATTAGGGTGGGGGTGGCCAGTTTTTTGTGTCCTATGCAAATGGCACACCTAGCTCTAACCAGTTTTCCATGTCTTATGCAAATGACCCACGTGGTCCAAACAATCTTTCATGCCCTATGTAAATCAGACACCGCCTCCTCAAGCTTGTCTATAAAACCCCACTGCATTTCACCCTGGAAGCACAAAACACATTTGGCACCCCTCTGCAGCAGAGAGAGCTTTTCTCTTTCTTTCCCCTACTAAACCTCTGCTCTTAACCTCACTTCTTGTGTGTTTGCGTCCTTGATTTCCTGGGCGTGAGACAATGAACCTCGGGTATTACCTCAGATGAAGGACGCCACTTCATCCAGATGCGTGGTAGGCTGCCAGCACTTGGGAGGGGCCATGCACACGCACAGTGTGTTTACTGAAGCTGTGTGCATGCTCATTTGAGGCATTTTACCCTTTACCAGTTGAGCGTTCTAGAGCAAGGGCATGTACCAGTTAAACTCCACCATTTTGCCTCTTAGTGCTCATGCTTGAGCACATTTGCCCAACTCCTGAGATCTTATCAAAAAGCTGCTGATCCTCAGGGATCGGTGGCTCCCGCCTGTAACCCCAGCACTTTGGGAGGCCAAGGCAGGCAGATCACTTAAGGTCAGGAGTTTGAGACCAGCCTGGCCAACGTGGTGAAACCACGTCTCTACTAAAAATACAAAAATTAGCCAGCTGTGGTAGTGCACGCCTGTAATCCTCCTGAGCTACTTGGGAGGCTGAGACAGAAGGATTGCTTGAATCCAGGACGCAGAGGTTGCAGTGAGCCTAGATCGTGCCACTGTACTCCAGTCTGGGCAACAGAAAGAGACCATCTCAAAAAAAAAAAAAAAAAAAAAAAAAAAAAAAAAAAAGGCTGCTAATCACCAGCTTCAGGCGTTTTCTGTCTGTTGGGAGGCTGTCTTTCCCTGGCATTGGCTATGACCAATTATTATTTTAGAGAGACAGTTCAACAACCACAACCGCCCGGCCAGTACCTGATGGTCACTTGGCATTCCAGTGGGGAGGGGGACCCCCTCCTGCCCTGCTCATGTCTGCCTAGTTACTTACTCTAATTGTATCTGATCACCTTCCAGATCTGGGGAATTTGCTCATTCTCCACCATCCTGCAGGTGCTGTCTGATCATCCTGGCCTGTGGTCAGCAAGAACCCCATTAGGACAGTTAGCCAGAATCCCTCCTTACCCCTCATGTTTCCTCTTGGTAATTTACCATCCACTGGCCCCCCTCTCACTCCTTGGCTATAAATTCCCACTTTTCCTTGTTGAATACAGAGTTGAGCCCAATATCTCTGTCCTACTATAAAACCCCATTATAATAGTACCTAGACTTGTTGTGATAATCCCCCTAAATGTAGTCTGCCTTGCCATGCTTTCCTGAGTGTCACAGATACTTTTTTCTTTAAGAGAACACAGTTTGTTACTTAGGCCCACATCTTTCTGTCTTCCAGCAATCATGTTATTCCTAAGTCATACGGAAGATGACTGTGATTCTGGGGAGAAGCTAAGTCATGCTATGATCGGGAATGGGGTCCTGTTCCTGTCTCTGAAATCCCAAGTCACAACCACAGCGTGCAGCGGTCAGAGAGCTGGTGGAGGAAGTCAGGAGGTCTGCCAGTCCTTTCCTGGAATGCTGAGCTTCTGAGAAGAAGTGAATGGCTTTGAGGCTCCTGTGCCCATCACCAACTCCAAAAGTCCCCATTGATAGCTTGTTGATGTTTAGCTGAGGTTAAACTATTGCTTTGGAGGACAGCTGTGATAGTTTAAGCAGAAACAAGTTATTTATTTGCATTGTCTCAAAGTATCTCCCCCTTCAAAATATTTAATAATTACAAAGGGGAAAACAGAAAGTTTACAGTGGAGAATCTTGGTGGGTATCACCTTAGCCAAGTGGTGAGGATGGCATGGTGCACTGAGATGGACACATCAGTCACTTTGTGGTTTCCTTTCCAATAATGCATAATGCTAGTCTAACCCTGAGAACCTACCAAACAAGGCCCACATGGAGGGACAACATTATTATTATTATTATTATTATTATTATTATTATTATTATTATTATTATTTTGAGACGGAGTCTCGCTCTGTCTCCCAGGCTGGAGTGCAGTGGCCGGATCTCAGCTCACTGCAAGCTCCGCCTCCCGGGTTTACACCATTCTCCTGCCTCAGCCTCCCAAGTAGCTGGGACTACAGGTGCCCGCCACCTCGCCCAGCTAGTTTTTTGTATTTTTTAGGTTTCACTGTGTTAGCCAGGATGGTCTCGATCTCCTGACCTCGTGATCCACCCGTCTTGGCCTCCAAGAGTGCTGGGATTATAGGCATGAGCCACCGCACCTGCGCCATGGAGGGACATTCTACAAAATAACTGACCGTTACTCTTCAAAAGTGGAAAGGCCCTGAAATCAAAGAAAGACTGAGGAGCTATCACAGATTGGAGGAGGCTAAGAAGATGTGAAAACTAAATGCAACATGGAGTCCTGGACTGGGTCTTGGAATAGAAAAAGGACATTAGTGGAGAAACTGGGGATGTAAGTTCTGCACTTTAGCTAATACTCTCATGCTAAGGTTAATTTCTATGTATGGTATATAAGACGTTAACAGAGAGAGGGCTGGTTAAGGGGTATCCAAGGATCTGTCCTACTGTTGCGACTCTTCTGTAAGTATAAAATTACTAGGATTTTTAAAAATGCTGCTGTGACTCAAAATAGCCGAGTGCAACTGAAAATGTCTGTCAGTGTTTTGAGGAGTAAGTGAGCAAAACTACACTGCACTGTAAGAAAAGAAATCGCTTCTTTTAGGAAAGAGCTGCCAAGAAGTCTTAACGAATATTAGGCAGGCTTAGAGCTCTCCATGTGAGAAAGAAACCAATAAATTATCCAGAATGCTAAGAAGATTATCAATGGTTTTTACTCCTCGATCCTGTTTACATCTCCCTGCTCATTAGAAGTAATAAAGATGTACAGGTTGAAACCAGAGTCAGTCTTAATTTACTATTCCCATTTTGTTTATCGTTCTGTAAAACTTCCAAAAGCTTGGCTTTACCTTTAATTCAATAGCTAGGACCAAATTGAAGTAATCAAATCAAGCTACTGTTATTATGTAAAGCTATTTTCCTGGGCCCCTGCTTTGAGTAAATGATTCCTATTAACATGCAGATTTGCTGGGGATTACCAGAAAGTCTCTCAAAATAATCATCAGACGATGTCTTTCTAAAGAATACTTTTCTCTCTGACTTGGACCAGGATTCAGTCCATAAATCTCTCCCTTCTACTCAAGGACAATTCAGGACTACTTCGTGACTAGGATGGGAAAACGGGACTCCTAATTCACAGAGTTGAACAAAACTGAAAATACAAACTCCAGCTTCCTCCCCACACTCTGCTGGGTTTAAAGTTGTGCCACAACCAGTCAGGAGGAGAAAATTCAGGGTGGGCATACGCATTAGCACTATGTGTATATGTGTGTGTGTGTGTGTGTGTGTGTGTGTGTAAATGCGAATGTATGAATGTGAATAAAGTGAAGGGTAGCCATTGTATTAGGTATTATAAGTAATCTAGAGATGATTTAAAGTATACAGAAGGATGTGTATAGGTTAAACGCAAGTACTATGTCATCTTATATAAGAGACTTGAGCATCAGCTGATTGTGGTATCTGTGATTTGAAATCTTTGTTCAACTTTTCTTTGTAAGGGAAAAAGGTGAATAAAGATGCCAAACTGCAGATATGAAAGATACTGAAGATTATCAGTATATTTATTTATAAGGGAAAAAGTGGAAGTAATCTCACTGTCCATCAATGGGGAAATGGTTAAATGATGATCCGCCCACTCAATGAAATATTATGCACCCATTAAAACAATTACGCGAAAGACTCTCTAATAACCTATGGCAATGTTTAGGAGAAAATCAGATCACGGGCCGGGCGCGGTGGCTCAAGCCTGTAATCCCAGCACTTTGGGAGGCCGAGACGGGTGGATCACGAGGTCAGGAGATCGAGACCATCCTGGCTAACACGGTGAAACCCCGTCTCTACTAAAAATACAAAAAAAAAAAATGAGCCGGGCGAGGTGGCGGGCGCCTGTAGTCCCAGCTACTCGGGAGGCTGAGGCAGGAGAATGGCGTAAACCCAGGAGGCGGAGCTGTGGAGCTTGCAGTGAGCTGAGATCCGGTCACTGCACTCCAGCCTGGGCGACAGAGCGAGACTCCGTCTCAAAAAAAAAAAAAAAAAAAAAAAATCAGATCACAAACTTTGATGCACATTATAACTGTAAATATAAATGCAGTTAGAGAAATAATGGAAAGAGATGACCGAAACATTAAAGTAGTTGTATCTGGGTTGTGCCATTATTGTTACAGGAAAGAGGTCCTGATCAGACCCCCAGAGAGGGCTCTTGGATCTCTTGAAACAAAGAATTTCGGGTGAGTCCATAGACTAAAGTGAAAGCAAGTTTATTAGGAAAGTGAAGGAATAAAGAATGGCTACTTCACAGACAGAGCAGCCCCGAGGGCTGCTGGTTGCCCATTTTCTGGTTATTTCTTGATGATATGCTAAACAAGGGGTGGATTATTCATGCCTCTCCTTTTAGACCATACAGGGTAACTTCCTGACATTGCCATGGCATTTGTAAACTGTCACAGCCCTGGTGGGAGTGTAGCAGTGAGGACAACCACAGGCCACTCTCGTCACCATCTTGGTTTTGGTGGGTTTTAGCCGGCTTCTTTACTGCAACCTATTTTATCAGCAAGGTCTTTATGACCTGTATCTTGTGTCGACCTCCTATCTCATCCTGTAAGTTAGAATGCCTAACCATCTGGGAATGCAGCCCAGTAGGTCTCAGCCTTATTTTACCCAGCTGCTGTTCAAGATGGAGTTGCTCTGCTTCACACACCTCTGACATTATGGGTGATTTCCCCCCTCCCCACCCGCTCCCACCCTGCCATTTTCCTCCTTTTTTTTTTTTTTTTTTTTTGTAAGACAGAGTCCTCCCTCTGTTGCCCAGGCTGTAGTGAAGTGGCGTGGTCACGACTCACTGCAGCCTTGACCTGCTGGGATCAAGCAATCCTCCCGCCTCAACCTCTGGATTAGCTGGGACTTTTTTTGTAGAGACGAGGTCTCACTATGTTGCCCAGGCTGATCTTGAATGCCTGGGCTCAAGATATCCTCCAGCCTTGGCTTCCCAAAGTGCTGGGATTACAGGCATGAGCCCCCATGCGCAGCCCACTTTACAACTTTTTATCAATAATAATGATTTGTTAAAATCTTCTTCTCCCAAAGTGAAAAAATTTTAGGGAAGAAATAACAGCAGGAACACGCAGTTTGTGGTGGTTTACACCAGAGTAGCTTAACTTTTTTGGCCCTTCACCTCGCTCCCATGCCCAGCTCCTGACCTCATCTAAAATCCTTGGACTTCTTTAAAAAGATGCCCCGTGCCTGGGCCACAGAGCGAGACTCCGTCTCAAAAAAAAAAAAAAAAAAAAAAAAAAAAAAAAAAAAAAAAAAAAAAGATGCCCCGTGCCTTCCGAGGGAGGAAGCCTTTGCGCATGCGCATTGTTGAGAGGAAAACCCGGCTGAATGGAGCTTGGCCACCCAATGGAGCTCTCAGGGAATGGATTTGATTTCGAGTGTGGGGAGGATATTCCCTCCCACCCAACCTCCACTTCTAGGGCATTTTAAGGATTTGCTTTCTGTATTTACAACACTGACATGAATAGTTGAGCTGATTTTATTTATTTATTTATAGAGACAGGATCTCCCTCTGTCACCCAGGCTGGAGTGCCATGGCACGATCATACCTCACTGCAGCCTCCAATTCCTGGCTTCAAGCCATCCTCCCACTTCAGCCTCCTGAGTAGCTGGGACTAAGATGCATTCCCCACCCCTGACTAATTGGGCCAATTTTATTTACAAACAGACTTCTTAATAGGTCAATTCTGCCATGAATTTATTTCAAATGGTAAGTTGTGAAATTAAATTCAAAACTTGTAAATGAGACACAATATTATCTGTTTTATTTCCAAAGCTATTAATTGTAACTGACACTTCACCATTCTCCATGCTTACTAGTTTCTATGTTGCCTTCTTTGATGAATGTATTTATGGTGCTATAGATGGTGAGGTGAAGTGTGGATGGATGCAAATTAAAATGGGCTGCATTTTTTAAGAGGATGTGTTATCACACAAACAGGCAACCAAAAGAGTGGACTCTTCAGTAAGTTTTAGAGTTATTCAGCAATTCTATCTTCAAAGGTAACCTTTAAAAAATCAATGAAACAATACTTAAGAAAGATCAGGTTGGAGGCAAATGGAGATTTAAAGACTATGAAGATTATTAACATTGCCAAAGTTTTAATCAAATGTATGAGAAAGTTGTATGTCTCCCGACCTCAATCAGTAGCAATAGGATTTGTCTAAGGAAAATCACTACTTCCCTGACTTGTGATTGAAAGGCCATCTTAATCCTGAGCATGCCTCTGCTATTTTTAGCCTTTTGCACAGAGCACACCAGAGCCAAAGACTAGGGACATTACTGAGCCCCTGGGGAAGAGGCTGTTGACTTGTTATTTTCCTTTAACTCTGCCAGTCCTGCGCCTGTCGAGGTGATAGTCATCCAATTTGACATGAGACCTTGCCCCTTCCCCCACCCCAAATTCAAGCATCATTTTCATTGCCTGTGGGCATACTTTGCACTTTCTAGGTTTCTTTTTCTTTTCTTTTTTTTAGATGGAGTCTCGCTCTGTTGCCCAGGCTGGCGTGCAGTGGCATGACCTCGGCTCACTGCAACTTCCATCTCCTAGGTTCAAGCAATTCTCCTACCTCAGCCTCCTGAGTAGCTGGGATTACAGGAACCCAACACCACGCCAAGCTAATTTTTGCATTTTTAGTAGAGACAGGGTTTCACCACATTGGCCAGGCTGGTCTCGAACTCCTAACCTCAGGTGATCTGCCCGCCTCAGCCTCCCAAAGTGTTGGGATTACAAGCATGAGCCACCCTGTTCCGTGTACTTTCTGTATTTTTAAATAAAATTTCAGGAGATAGTGTGTAAGAAAGAGAAAAGCAGCCTACTAGACTATGAAGTCTTTCTGTTGTGGGGTGGGAAGGATCATTTCTACCTATCTCGGTGTCTCCATAGCCTAGAACAGGGTCTGGTTAAAAGCAATAATAACAAAATGGGCATAATATTTGAACTCTTTATATACAGCAATTCATTTAATCCTTAAGGTAACCCCATAAACAGACACTCTGACAATTCTTCATATAGAATTAAGGGAACTGAGGCTCAGAGAGATAAATAACTTGCCCAACGACACACAGCCAGGGCTAGACTTCAAGTTCCTGAATCAATTCCCATGTCCTTAACCACTGTGCTACACTGCTTCAGAGCACATCGTAGGTGCTCAATGGATGTTGCTGGCTGCATGAATGAGAGAATGTGTGGAAAACTCCTCGGCAGTCTTGGCATTACAGAAATGCTCCTAGTCAGTGCAGTGAAAAAAGGCTTCCTCATTGCTCCAAGGCAAAATCAACTTTCCTCACTCTTAGTCTCCTACTCACTTTGTGCTCTGTATAGCATTTTTCTCCCACAGTTCTTTGTTCATCTAAGTGTTTTTAAGCATTTATTATGTGCCAGACACTGTCGTAGGCACTGAGACTGGAGCAGTGAACAAAATGAACAAACCTTTGCATTAATGGAACTTACACATACAAGACCAGGAGGAGACACACAGTAAAATAATAATTATGTAGCTGTATCAGGTGGTGATACTGTGCTGGTCAGCTTTCACCACTGCTTTCCCACTGATCTCTCTAGAGTGAAGCCCCATGCCCCGATAGAATTAGCTGTCCAGTACCTCCCTCTTATGAACTGACTGCCAAAATCACATTTGAAGTAAGTTCTAAGAAGAAAAAGGCAAAACCAACCAAACAAAAATGAACCCAGAAGAAACAGAGACAACTCAGTAAACGTTTCAATGAGTAAACATATTTTTAAAAACGATGGCCTTTTCAAAAATAGCAGGAGATTAGCTCATGAAACAAGAAGAGGAGGATATCAAAATGGATCAGAGAACCAAAATTATTGAAAATGAAAATAGAATAGCTTAATTTAAAAAACCCTTTTAATAATGGTATTGAACAATACAATTCAGGAAATCTAGAAACATATCATCTAGAGATATGGAAGTAAATTCCAGAAAAAAATCTAAATTAAATAGCTGAAATGTGTTGTTTCAAGGGTGTGAAAGATTCCAGAAGAAGCTGAGCAGAGAACTATGTTTATTTGTTAGAATTCATCCAATTACTACTTGATTTTCAAATGATGAAACACATTTTGATCAAAATAAAAGTTGTATTTTAAAGTGTTGACGATATTGGTTAAGATTTTAGAAATGTATGGCGAAACAGTTTAATATACCCTGAGCGATGCATACATTTATTGTATATGCTTTAGGGACACAATATAAATAAATGACTTTGAGTATTAAAATTCTTAATTCGATCCAGGCTCTTGGGGGCATGGTACAAAATTCAGTGCATTTTCCTGAAAGACAAGATGTGGTCTGATTGGGTTGGCCTGTGGGTCGTGGGTGAGGGGTAGCTGGTGTCCTCTGTGTCTTCAGGACTGCATGGCCTTGGACAATTGTCAGAAAGTTTTTCAGGACTTTAAGTTTTTATTTTCCTAATGACCTGTTCAGATTCCTGCATTGCATTGGGGCTAGGTAAGAGGCTGTCTGGCCAGGTCTTTCCCCACAGATCTCCGTTAAGAGGCAGAACAATTCTATAGCAAAAATATTTTATGCCACAAATTAAGTAAGTGGCTTGGGGAGTCTCTGAGTCCCAGTTAATACTGGGATAAAAGAATACCATTTGGATTTCCTCAGCTTAGATCAGAAAATAGAGGAAAGGTGGGAGGCTCCCTGGCACCCCCCAGAGAAGGCAAAGAATGGGATGATTTAGGGTCATTGTTGTCTCTCTCTACTCCCATTCCTTCTTCTGGTGAAATAAGAGGCTTAGACGAGCTGGTGTCTCAGTTGTCTTGCAGCCTAAGGATTCCATGCCCACTGGTAGGACAGTTGGCTGGTCTGGGTGGTTTTGACTCACAACTCAACATTTGGACACATGGAAATCCACTCCCTGAAGTTCCAGAAGGCAGGAAGCTGCCTAGAAAATAGCCTGTCCTTTCCGAAACAGGCCAGAGAATAATGCGTCTTGTAGAGCTGTAGGAAAAACATCTTATGTCCTGGCAGTGCTTTCAAAGCCTCTAAACTCACCTTGCACTCTCTGCATTTCCTCATGTATAAATACATGTCAGAAAAGTTCTTTTAGAAACATTACTCTATGACTATCTCCTTCCCGTACTCTGCACACACCTAACAGACAATGTTAACAAGTGCTGGCGAAGACGCTCCATGCTATAAAATTCAGTTCTGATAATAATAGCAAGGCTGGGCACAGTGGCTCAAACCTGTAATCCCAACACTTTGGGAGACTGAGGTGGGATGAATGCTTGAGCCCAGGAGTTTGAGACCAGCTTGGGCACCAAAAAATAAAAAATTAGCTGGGTATGGTGGTACATGCCTGTGGTCTCAGCTACTCCAGACGCTGAGGTGGGAGGATCACTTGAGCCAAGGAGTTCAAAACTGCAGTGAGCCACTATTGCACCACTGCACTACAGCCTGGGTGACAGAGTGAGACTCTGTCTCACTTAGAGTGTGCCCACCTTTACCCTAAGTGATGTGAGCTAAGCTGCTCCATGCCCCAGTCTTTCTGGGATAAACTCAGATTTCACTTTATAAAAGAGACAATGACTTTTTGGCGAGTAATGCACCAATTTGCTGAGGAACTTGCCTCTATTACAGACTTTTGTATCCAGTGAGATTTTTCCATAAAGATAAAACACTGGCTTCTCTTTCCATTCCCACAATGCCACAGGAAAGGAGCTCTTAAAGCCTAAGGTGAAATTATCCAGGGAATCACCTTCCTGCAGGAAGACTGAACGCTCAACCTTGTTTCTAGCCTGGTAGAAATTTATTGCAGTAGAATGACTTTGGTGGAACACTGCCTATTTTATACCAAACATCTGTTATATCACAAATGCCTTCTACTCAACACCACCCACGTTGCATGCTCCTTACAAAGGCAGTGCCTGATAAGGGATTTCCTGAAGGGCCAATGACATGAAGTCCTCACTGCCTTGCCTTTCTCTCTCTCTCTCTGACCATTTTGCCTCTTGCATGTGAGCGAGGGCAGGAATGAGAAGGAGAAATCAAGTTCCATTAGTTAACAACTCTGATAAAAGGGCAAGGAATAAAGGATAATAATGACAGTTGACTTCCAAGTTTTCTGTGGCTTTAAATTACCCAGGCCTCTCCTGGTTTCAGAGGCAAGTGAGTCAGAACTGCCTGTGTGGTTGGACAGGTTGTTCACTGCACAAGGGCCCTGGACCGAGGCGGTGAGCAGAGATACAAATCCAGCCTGCACCTTGCTTACCAAGACTGGTACCCTGCACAGGGCTGAGTCCTCTTAGTTCACACAAAGCCATTGTATAGACTAGCAATGGCTGGCCCCCATTAAACCCTAGTTCACAATTCAGTTTTATGGATTAGCATTTGGGGTAGGAAATGCTAGAACTTAAAGAAAGAAAAGAAAAACTGTACAAAGGTACTGCAAATGGGAGGAGGGACTTTGGCTGAAGTCACCAGATGAAGTTGAGATTTGATGTGATGGAGTTTTTATTGGTTGCAACCAATTTGACAGTTCACTTCAATCAGGGCACATTGAATAGAGCTCAGAAATCTTAACACCGGAGTGGGCTATCTTCCAAATGTTTTCTAAGTGGAGTGGCAGAGTTTGTTTTGTCCTCCTGGAACTCATTTTCCAAGAAAATTTTCAAAGTCTGAGGAGACTTGTCATCCAGGTGGATTTTTCCCCATCACCTTTATCCTGCCATTCAAACATTGCTCCCCACCAATTGTGGGCATGGCAAGCTGTTCCTTCCACAGGGTTAATGGCCCATGGTGATGTTCTGGAGATGGCAGTTTGTAATATAAAGAGGCTGAATTGTTTGTTTAACAGTGAAGTGACAAATTATTTAATTAGCACATATGCCATTTGTCTCCACAGCTGTGATCATCGGTACTAATTGCAAAGCAGTCTTAATTTATTGTAGATATATTGCTCCATGATGCTAATGTGATCATTACAAGCAGCCATTATGCCCCTGGCCCATGGTTGAAAATGAGAGCAATTCCGCCACATGGGGAAAACCACACTTCCAGTCCCCACCAATATATGCAGCCATGACTGTCTTCCAGTAAAGGGAATATTCAAAAGAGCAGTGCTCCTTTGACATCTTCTCTTTAGGGCTTGGACCCAATCAGTGCAGAGCACCACCTGCTTTTAAAGCCCATGCCCGATCCCACCTCCCCACCTGGAGGATAAATGACAGCACAGACCCTGGCTCTGGCTTCCATTGAGATTTGTCCTGGTCACCTGCCTGCTACTCACAAAGGGAAACCTTTTCTTTCTCTCCACCTTTAATCGGATATGCTTCACAGGCCTACAAATGGGGAACTCAAGGCAAGGTAGCCACCTCAAGACAAATCTTGGAGGCCAACTAGGTGTTACCAGCTTCTTAGCAAGCACTGTACTGAAAGGTAGCAATCCAACATCTCCATGAGTAGGGGCAGTTGATTAGGAAGGATGTGACTTTCTCCCCATGTTTTCCATTAAACACTATATTTGCCTCTAGTAAAAGCAAGGGGTGCTGAACTGGAGAGTTTTATTTCAATTTGGAGATAAGTCCTACTCTGTTACCCATGCTGGAGTGGCACAGTGGCACATCACGGCTCACTACAACCTTGAACTTTTGGGTTCAAGCAGTCCTCCCACTTCAGCCTCCCAAGTAGCTGGGACTACAGGCATGCACCATCACACTCAGATAATTTTTAATTTTTTTGTAGAGATGGGGTTTCACTATGTTGCCCAGGCTGGTCTTGAACTGCTGGCCTCAAGCAATCCTCCTGTCTTGGCCTCCCAAAGCACTGGGATTATAGGAGTGAGTCATTGTACCCAGGCTGGTTTGATTCTAAAAGAGGGTTCAAACAAAATTATGTGAAACCCATCAGAGAAGGGGCCCTGGGCACCAGAAGGCAATGACACCAAACTCTCTCTAATCTCATTGGTCATGTCTCCTAGTCTGAACTGAAAGTTAAGAGGAGGGCCTTTAGCACAGCTGGGGCACAGGAATCACGTGCTAACCAGCAGGGCTAATTAACGACCTTTCTGGAAAGCAGCTACCCATCTATTCTCTCATTATCCTCTTAACACCCTGAGATGCAGGCAGAGGAGGCTGTTGATCGCCGTCCCCTTGCCTGCCTGCCACAGGTGAGGGGAGGTGGGTGGCTGGACCAGGAAGCCTGGTGGCGTGGGAGTAGCGTTGTCAGATAAAGTGCAAGACACTCAGTGAAAACTAGCTTTTAGGGAAACAGCACATCATGGCTTAGTACTCGTTCTGAAATCCAAATGTAGCTGGGCATCCTGTATGTTTATTTGTGAAATCTGGCATTCCTGAGTGAGGAAAAGATGGTGACAGAGACAAGGAGCAGCATATCTCTTTCTAGAACCTTTGGTTAGGGTAGAGACCCCGGATGTAGACCTAACACCCTTCCAGTCTCCAGCCAGAAACCACGGGAAAAACCACTTGGCTTCAGCCCCAGATACATTGCCAGGGAGTGTTTCTGAAGCTTCACTCTTTTCCTCACAGGCTCCGGAAAGTGCCTGCTTATGAGCCTTGCGCCCTTTCCCCCTCTGGGCTGTCAGGACCCTGCCTTCCCAGCCGCTACCTTGGATAAAAGGCTTTATTAAATCAGGCAAACATCAGCCCCACGGCTCAGTCGTAAGTTAACCAGCCGACGGGGGAGGATGGAGAAAAGTCCCCTCCTGGGTCCCTCGGCATAAAGGGAGGCCCAGGGGATGGAGGCAGAGGGGACAGTCCGCAGGCCCTGGCCCTCATTTTCAGGTGGCCACTGGTCAGAACTGTCAGCTGTGCCTGTCCCCCAGACTGCAAATTGAAAACAGCAAATGTAGCTCTATTCTTTTTTATTTTCCTCCTCCCTCCATCTCTCCCCCTTTTTTCTTGTTTCTTTCTTTCCTTTTTTTTTTTTTTTTTTTTTTTGTCAATGAGGAATACAAGGCCACTGCCAAAAACATATCCCACACAATCAAACATCAGATGGTGACTCCTTTCCCACAGCTTGTGTGAGTGAAAACAGTGAAATTATACCCATGTTTTCGCGGCAAAGCCCCTGGTGTTCCAGCAGAGGCAAGCCTGGCACTGGCTCTTGTTCGTCGGCTTTTTGTTCCTGCGCTCGCGGTGTTTTTAGCGCTGGACGCCATTCAGCCGGCATTCAGCATTGTATGTCGCTTCACATATGGTTCATCCGCTCCAAATGTGTGCATGTACCCAGAAAATGCAGCTTTTCATTATGTATTCTCTATGTAACAGAAAAGATTAAGATATAAGCCTGGTGAATGTGGCAGGAATTAGTTGGACAGATGAATAAGGGAAAAATGAATCTGGAATGATGGTGGATTTGGTCTAATGATTGTGGGAGGGCGTTAAGAACTTGCTGGTAGGTTTCAGCCCTTTTAATCCCAGGCTGTGTGTGTATTTTGGCAGGAGAAATGCTCCTTCAGAACTCGATCTTGAAGGGTACAGTAAAAGACAGACGCACGCACACACAGACGCCCACAAACCTTCAGCCTGAGGCTGACCCAACACTTCCATAAGCCTGGGTGCCTGCCCTCAATGTCTTCAGACTTTCTGAGCGGCTTGGGAGGATTCATATTTCCAACTTCAGCTCTTAAAATACAAGCAAATAAAAGTGGGACGTCTTCAAGCCATTAATGATGCCTTCCTTTTGTATTTCATTTTATTTTATTCATCTGGACTTACATAAAGGATCCAAGCTAAGAAGGGAGGGCTCTCTAAAACAAACTTGATTTGAGACAGTCAACAAAAATTAAAAAGGTTTTAGATGCTTTGGACGTGAGCACCCAAATTAGAAAGAAAAGAAAAGGGGGGTGTTCATTTATAACACATAAACTAAGCATCCTTTAAGACTAAAACTATAGTTAGTTAAAAGTGCTAGTTGACACAGTTGATTTTCAATCAGCATTTGCAAAAGGCGTACGTGTTTGATAACATTTGTTTTGTGGCTTCATAGGAAGTCAGAACAGAGAAAATTTAATATTTAGGCTTATGTACTTCCTACAATGGTTTCCAGAGAAAGATTTTTTTTCTAGCCAATTTTGATTGAAAATCGAGATTTGCATCACAATGGAGATATCTCAAAAGTGTACATACAAAAGGCTGCAACTTCAGAGACCTCTTGGTCAGATGTGTTGGTTTCTGGTACATCATCTCATAAGGGCTTTGGGAAAGGGCTGCTCTCAGATTCAGGCCAGAGGGGGCTATGTTCCCCGTTCATTGCGAAAGGTCACATGGCCACCTCCTTCTGTCAACTCATATGGAACTATTTAATGTGGGGGAAGGGAGTTAGCGATGTTTCTACTTTTGAGGAAACTGTTTACATAATTTAATTCACAAATACTTTTGGTGGGCAGAAAAGAAGCATATTAGACTATCCGATTAATTTACATCAAAAATAAGCCTTTCAGAGATTAACAAAATCAGACAAAAGCTACATCCTTTTGTTGTTGCAAAATCTATACATTTGATATTCCTTCACATAATTGTGGTCCAAAAATTTGACAAATTCCTTTATTGGAGTACACAGGTGCATATCAGCATGCCAATGAGCAGTAGTATCGATGGTTTCCCTCTTTCAGTTGAAATGAATTTGTTTGGATTTTTATTTGTAATGTGATCAATATTTCAATGATTTAGCTGTCAGGTCCATGTTGTTCTCATAGAAATGTTGAAAGCTTAAAAGTTTCTTTTCCATAACTCAAAGTGTAAGGTTATTCTAATTTTTTCCCCATTCCTACAATCTTCTCATCCCGTGTGACAACTGAGGAACAGGTCAAATTGAGAGCTGCAAGATGTCTTATATCCACTAACATGTTTCTTTTTGCTTTTTACACTCCAGGTTCTATTTTTCTCAGCCTATTCCGGGATCTGGACACGTGAAAGAACGAAACATATACATCAATTAAAACACTCTATTTTCACACCAGTTTTTATACAAGTTGATGTCTTTTGATAACCCTTTAGGATGAAAAGTGTTGACCGTGTCCCGTCTTCGGACTTTATGTGAAAATATAGTGGCCTAGGTGCGTTGGCTCACCCTTGTAATCCCAGCACTTTGGGAGGCCAAGGTGGGTGGATCACGAGGTCAGGAGTTCGAGACCAGCCTGGCCAAGATAGTGAAACCTCGTCTCTACTAAAAATAAAAAAATTAGCCGGGTGTGGTGGTGGCTGCCAGCTGCTTGGGAGGCTGAGGCAGGAGAATGGCGTGAACCCAGGAGGTGGCAGTTGCAGTGAGCTGAGATCGTGCCACTGTACTGCAGCCTGGGCAACAGAGCGAGATTCTGTCTAAAAAAAAAAAAAAGTTAACTGTAGCCATTTTCCTCCCTGGCTGTTTTATTAATGTAATCCCTGGGTAACAGATCAGTGTTGGGAAATCGCTGCCTTAGGTTGTTGCCATTCCCGTACAAGTTGGACTGAACCTAGCAAGGCTGCTGTCTCTGCATCCCGACATAGTCGTTTGTTGCCATGCAGTTTCTAGTGTTTTCTTTCCTCTCCTGTCCCTTGCAAGTGGCACAGTGAGGCATAAAATTTTTCCTTTAGCCTAGATAATCTGGCGTAATTTTCCTCAGTGCTTTCTCTTTTTCACAATGGGAATCGGGTTTCCATTTGAAACACTTTACTTCTACATAATAAGCCTTCTCTCTCTCTCTCTGACTCTCTTATTCTTTTTAATCCCAGAAACTTTCATTGCATTTTAGAATCTCAATAAACAGACTGGTGTTGCCATAAACAATCAGGGGGAAAAAAAAGTGTTGGCAGAAAATTTAGATCATAATTTGTCTGATGGGACAAAACAGACATGCCCTCTGCTTTGTCTTTGTGTATATTTGGGGTTATTACCAGTGTTCTGGCTTCTAAAGCATCTTTCTGTGCTAAATACGGGGTTGGACCGTGGAAAATCAAAAAACAAACTGGCATTTGGAAGGGCAATAACTTTCCTCGAAGAAAGGAGACAGCTACCGTTGGCCTATTATTTCAGACTTACTTCTGGTTCTCCACATCTTCCAAGGTAACAAATGAAGATGGTCACCCACCTTCAGTCTCGCAGCAGCAAGAAAGCAACAGAAGCCTTCTCTCCAGGAATTAGTATAGGAAACCTGTTTGCTTTTAAAATTCCGAGTCCTCCCATAGAGATGAAAGGGGAATTAAAGTGAGTTACCCCTGTGGAATCACCAAAGTAAAAATGGGTTGCTTTATCTGGGCTCTTCAGAACTCTTTAAGACTTGAAGGTCTGGATTGAAATCCGTATAATACATTCATTCACTAAGTCAAGATTAATAGCGTTGGTGTTGTGTCCTCAGGGGAAGGCCTCCAGAAGGCATTTGGAAATAAAGGTTGTCTTACTTTGAAATGCTTCCTCCACAGCACAGAAAAATTGATTTTTTCCCCAGTACATATTTCTTTGGCATCTGATTTAAAGACACTAAATCTTTTCCTCACTAAACATACATTTCTCTGTCGTCTCTTTCTGTCTGAAATATTGCTGGCTCTCACTGCTTTCTCCCTTCCCCGGCATAACTCTGGCTACAAATAGTCACTATTGAGTGATATTTTGCTCTCACTTCTTAGCCATCCTATATTTCAAGGTCATCCCATTCTTTAACGCTGCGCTTCAGGGTTTTGATAACAATCCTTGAAATCGCTGTATTTAGGACCAGAAATCCTCTAAGTTTGCTTTTCTTCTCAAACATGTTTTAAAATAGAAGTGGAGGGAAATCATTCTGAATTAAAATATACTTCATATTAAGTTGATAGCAAAAATGTGGTTTTATTGGCTTTCTGCTTTTTGCCCTGGAAAATGGGATACAGTAAAAATAAAATAGAACCCAAACCACGATTAAATGAAGCAGGTGGCTCTCTGCAGGTAGTGAAGCGAAGAAGAAACTTGCGTTGGAAAGTTACATTCTGAAACGTACGTGACTATTGGGCCAGCTGTGGAGCCTGCCGCACACTTTCAGAAGGACCCCTTCTGCAGGAACCTCCCAAATACAGTTTCAGAATTTTTTTTCTTTCACAATCTTTCATTCTTTCTTTGCATCTGAATACGGTTCACTTTTAGTGGTTACTTTTTGCACGTTGGAAAGATTTTACTTTCAAAGGCCTAAAACTGAAGGCAATGCCTGTTGGCTCATTTTAAACCACCCGGACTGCGACCAGGGTTTCAGTTTGGGTTGTGCATGGGGCGATAAATCCTGGCGAAGCAGCCCTAATCCTCTACAAGCCCCTGCTGCAAATTCTGTCCCTGCCATTGTGTTTTCTAACCAACTTGGGGGAATACCATATTGATCCTAAAAATGGGCAGCTTCTTAGCTTGCAAGTGGCTCCCTTTAAGAAGTACAGAGAACCAGGCCTCAGGAAGCAGGGATTGCATCTCAGGGCAAAAGAAAGGGATGAGGTAAGACCCTGCAGAGGAATGCTGCCTGATGTGTGTGCTGGTTATTGTGAGTTGGTTCAGTGTTTCTGTCAGCTGTTTTACTGGTGTCTGATTAATCCCGCTGGTCACCAGGGGTAAGCCAGGGTTTCATCTGATCTAAGAACAAAACTTTTCCTCTTTTGGACAGAAGGTGGTCTGTCCAGGTCAGGGTATGGGTCACTGGAAGGGCAGCCTTCGGAAGCCTGCGTTTCGCAGCAACCACTTGTTACAATTAGTTTAAAAAAAAAAAAAAAAAAAGCCAACATGCAGTGAATTGACACTTTTGTGGGTCCCTGAGTCTGGATGGTGCGATTGTTCTGGAAAACAATGTCAGGATCTTCATTTGAAAGTGGAGAGGGTACAATCGTATTTCAAGTAGCAAAATCCCCACGGTCTGAGCCATGTGGGGGTTTCATTTCCTTCAGTGTCTAGAGTCCCATTCCTCTTCTCTGTACCAAATCCAAGTGTATTAAATGAAAATGCAGAGATGAAGAAGGGTTAAGTTGAGCAAGATGGCAGCTGTGCATGCTGTCCTAGCCTGCTCCTCAACTGGGCTGACAAATCATTTGCAGAATTGAAATTGGGAAAAGGTCCCTTGACTCTTGGGACAGAGTGCCCTTGGACTCTGGCAGAGTCTAGACAGCAACCCCCCTCTCTCTGCCCCACCCAGTATCAATTCTGTTCTGCTTCCTTTGCAATAGAGGCCCCAGTTTATACCCAGGCACAGGTCCATGTGGAATAACAACACTGCATTTTGCAGTATTGCTTCCAGCTAAGTGTGTCCTTGAGACTAAGTCCTAGCCAAAGGCTGAAGGTGGAAGTGGTATACAACTTCCAGAAAGCATACTGTAAGAGAAGGGACATTCCCTTCTTTGCTCTCCTTTCTTCCTGCTGACTGGAATGCAGACGTGATGGCTGGACCTCTGGTGCTATAAGAAGCTGTGCTAAGGAGGTAGAGCAGCCCCTCAGAACCTATGGAACAGAGCCATCCCACCAGCCCTGGCCACAGGAGAGAGATAAACTTGAGTCATTTTCAAGCCACTTTTATTTGAGGCCTTGCTTTCAGACAGATGAACCTAATTCTAACAAAGGCAGATGCTAAAGAGATTCTCACTTAATCCTGCCTAGTCCAGATGAACATTCTAAAATGTTTGACTCTAGAGACCCCACTGGAAAAGCCAAGTGAGAAGATGTCACCAGTCCCAGGTGACAAGCTGGCCTGGCCCCGTCCCAGAGGAGGGTGGTGAGTAGGATCAGTAAGCTCTTGTGAGAAAGGTTGCCTCTGCAAGAAGCCAAACCACCCAGTAATGCTGTCCTTTCATGCTAATTGCTGTTTGATACAAAGCCATTCAAACAAGTCTAGGGACATTTATCAGATAGACAAGGAAAACTAATTCTCCACTGATTTTTTTTTTTTTTCAACTGATTTTTGTAGCTTTGTGTGGACTCTTCACCTGGTTAAACAGGCCCCAGAGATATAGAAAGAGAGATATTTCAACTGTATCGGCACAAAAATAAATAAATAATAACAAAGGCTGGAGGCTCCCAAAACTAAATGCCAAATGGGCAATTATTTGAGCTTAACTAATTTTCTTTTGCAAAATGAAAATTTAGGAGTTTTGCTTTCAATTTTATGTTTTCTAATACAGTTAAAGCAAGGCCTGGACTGGTATAGAGAACATGTAGAAACCACTGAATAAATGGGAGCTTCAAGTCTCTCTAAGTCCTAGTTGTTAACATCCAGCAGAGGTGGCAGGGAGCACACCGATGACACCCCCTGTGAGGTCATCCAGATGTTACCCAAAAGGAGCTCTGGTCTAGACCCCAAGAGAAGGTTCCTGGATCTCACGCAAGAAAGAATTCAGGGTGAATGCATAGAGTTAAGTGAAAGCAGTTTATTAAGAAAGTAAAGGAATAAAGAATGCCTACTCCATAGACAGAGCAGTTCCAAGGGCTGCTGGTTGCCTATTATTATGGTTATTTGTTGATGATATGATAAACAAGGGGTGGATTATTCATGCCTTCCCTTTTTAGACCGGATAGGGTAACTTCCTAACATTGCCATGGCATTTGCAAACTGTCATGGCACTGGTGGGAGTGTAGCAGTGAGGACGACTAGAGGTCACTTTTGTTGCCATCTTGGTTTTGGTGGGTTTGGGTCGTCTTCTTTACTACAACCTGTTTTATCAGCAAGGTTTTTATGACCTGTATCTTGTGTCAACTTCTTTTTTTTTTTTTTTTTTTTTTTTTGAGACGGAGTCTCGCTGTGTCACCCAGGCTGGAGTGCAGTGGCCGGATCTCAGCTCACTGCAAGCTCCGCCTCCCGGGTTTACGCCATTCTCCTGCCTCAGCCTCCCGAGTAGCTGGGACTACAGGCGCCCGCCACCTCGCCCGGCTAGTTTTTTGTATTTTTTAGTAGAGATGGGGTTTCACTGTGTTAGCCAGGATGGTCTCGATCTCCTGACCTCGTGATCCGCCCGTCTCGGCCTCCCAAAGTGCTGGGATTACAGGCTTGAGCCACCGCGCCCGGCCATTGTGCCAACTTCTTATCTCATCCTGTGACTTAGAATGCATTAAGCATCTGGGATTGCAGCCCGGTAGGTCTCAGCCTCATTTTACCCAGCTCCCATTCAAGATGGAGTTGCTCTGGTTCACATACTTCTGACACAGACATGGACAAAGGATATCCACATGCACAATAATGAAATTGGACCCCCTCCATCACGCCACACACAAAATTTAATTCAAAAAGGACTAGAGTGCTAAATATAAGAGCCAAGACTATAAAAGTCTTAAAAATCCTTAACCTTGGATTAGGCAATGATTTCTTACACATGACACCAAAGGCACAAACCAAGGACAAAACAGATAAAGTGGACTACCTCGACTTAGACTTTGGTGCTGCACTGTCAAGAAAGTGAAAAGATGACCCACAGAATAGGAGAAAATATTGGCAAATCATGTATTTGAGAAAGAACTAGTATCCAGAATATATAAAGAACTCTTACAACTCAGGAAGAAAAAGACAAATGAGTCAATTAGAAATGGATAACGCGTTTGAGTAGACATTCTCCAAATAAGATATACACATAGTCAATAAATACATGAAAAGATGTTCGATATTATTAGCCCTTAGGGAAATGCAAATCAAAATTACAGTGAATTACCACCTCACACTTGCCAGGATGGGCTAGAATCAAAAACACAGATAATTACAAGTGTTGGTGAGGAGGAGAAGGAGAAATAGAAACCCTCACAGTCTCCTGGTGGAAATGTAAAATGGGGCAGCTGCTTCAGAAACCAGTTTGGCAGCTCCTCAAAAGCTTAAAAATAAAGGTTCCTTATGACCAAGTAATCATATTCCTCGGTATATATCCAAGAAGAATGAAAACGTATGTCCAAACTAAAACTAGTACACGGATGTTCATAGCAGTATTATTCATAATAGCTAAAAAATGGAAGCAACCCAAATGTCCATCACCTAATAAATGGATAAATAAAACAGGTATATCCATACAATGAAATATTATTCAGCCATGAAAAGGAATGTAGAACTGATACATGCTATGACATGGATAAGCCTTGAACACATTATGCTACACGTAAGAAGTCAGTCACAAAAGACCACATATTACGTGATTCCATTGATATGAGATGTCCAGAACAGGCAAATCTATAGAGACAGAAAATAGATTAGTGGTTGCCAGGTGCTGGTGGGAAGGGGAAATGGGTAGTGATTGCTAACGGGTATGCAATTTGTGTGGGGTGATGAAAATATTCTAAACTTAGATTGTGGTGATAGGTGCACAACTCTGTGAATATACTAACCCCATTGAATTGCATATTTTAAATGAGTAGATTTTATGGCATGCAAATTATGTCTCAACAAAGATTTTTTTTTAAAGGGAAATAGAATTGACCCAGCAGCCAAAATGAAATCAGCCCCAGAGCAAAGAACCTCTACTCATGATCTGGGACTTTCAACCCTGCTCTCAAAGCCCCTTATTAACTGCCTGGTCTCTAGGGTCTTGTCTCAGCCTGCCTGTCTCAGTCTCTGGTTGATGCCCAAGCCTTCCTGCCTTGATTGGGCTTCCCTGGACTCTAATCTGTTTCCTGTCCAGACTCACACACTCCACCAGCCCCTTTCTGCTTACCTAGCTCCTGCTCCCACTGTGTCCTGACCAATACCTGTCTCACTGTGCACATTCCTGGTGTAACCACATTGCATCCACACAGTGACAGTTGTCATTTACTGAGCACTACTACATGCCAGCTGATGCCCCAAAAGCTTTACATGTTGTAACTTATTTAATTCTCAAAACAACTCTCCCTTTTGTTTGAAGACAGGATGTTGCTCTGTTGCCCAGGCTGGAGTGCAGTGGCATGATCATGGCTCATTGCAACCTTGAACTCCTGGGCTCAAGCCATCCTCCCACCCCAGCCTCCTGAGTACCTGGGACTAAGGTGTGTGCCACCGCACCTAGCAAGAACAACTCACTTTGATACGAGTTCTATTATTGTCTCAATTTTACAGATATAGAAAATGAGATCAAAGAGATCACCAAGTTCACACAGTCAGTGAATGGAACAGGAGGATTTGAATCTTACTCAAGGGAGGACCCACACAACCGTGGGCCACATGACCTCCCCTGCGATTTGTTGATGATAGTTGATGGAGGCCAAGATCATGACTTCCAGATCTCTTTGGAGCCAAGTCACACTTATGCGGAAGGACTGGACTTCTCACTCCTTCTCCTTTGAGATCTCCTTGGACCCCTTTTTCTCATTTTTTGCACACTTCTCCTTGAGATTCGTTTTGCTTCCATACCTGCAGCCAGCACCTGTGGCTTCCCTTGGGCTACTGGAGCCCCACTTTACTCAAAGACGTGGAGCTGGAAGTGCCTGGGAATTTATATTCCCCCCAAGGTGGACCTGATCCTGTAACTGATGGCATGCGAGTAAGAAAAGCCCAGCTTCCTTACTTCTCCTGGGCATAACTCTGGGGTGTAATTTACACTCCACTGTCCCCTGCAGGTTCAGGTGGCAGCTACCTCAGAGCGATTTTGCCTGAGATCATACATTTGCTCGATTTCTTCCCTCTCTGCATCCTGCTTCTTTACTCACTCACAGCTTTTCCCTGGGAGCCTATCTTTCATAAATGAAGTCATTTATGAACTTTGCACACATGAACTTTGTCTCTGGGGCTCCTGGAAACTCAGCCTAGGATAGAACCTATGTAAAGTACTGAGCATGGCCCAGAGCACATAGTACGTGCTCATTAAATGGCCACTATTCTTGGCTTTGCTGTTCTAATAGTCATAGCTTATGAAGGACGCTTTTCTTTTCTCCACTAATTCTTGAGTTATGACAAAGTGGGGGAAGCAGAAAACTTGAGAGCAAGTGCTATCATCACTCCCATTTTTATGGGTCAGGGAACCATAACAGATCCTCCCACATTGGCCCCCAAGTAGCTGAGATTACAGGCACACACCACCATGCCTGGCTAATTTTTGTATTTTTTGTTGAGACAGGGTCTGGCCATGTTGCCCAGGCTGGTCTTGAACTCCTGAACTCAAGAACTGTGTTGTAAGACAGGGTCAGTGTTGGATTCCACCCGTTTGCTTCTCTTAAGAGCTATTCAGCTCTTACACCAGATAGCTGATGCTCCCATCATATAATAACTTTCACATCTGGCCTTGAAGGTACCAGCTGATATATTTTTTTAAAATTTAAGAAGATTTGAGAGAAGTTAGAGGATTTAGGCCTCCAAGCAGCTAGCTTCTAATGCTTTCCCAGTCTTGCCTCCTACAGATAAAAATCAAATATTTATTGAGAGTAAAATGTGCAAGTATAAAAAACCTCTTATAACCACATATCAAATGACGGTCCTTGTCATACAACAAGGCCTTTCCTAAGTGCTTTAGAGATGTTGATTAATTCAAACTTCTCAACAGCTCTGTGAAGCAAGTGCTATCATCTCTCCCATTTTTATGGGTCAGGGAACCAGAACAGAGAGGTGATGTCACATGCCCAAGTTCACCCAGGCTGGTTGTGAACTTGAGCAGTGTGGCTCCGAAGTCCATGTTCTAAACCATGAGGCTATTCCACCTTCTTGTAATAGAACAGGGTGGTCTCACGAGTAGGCAAAGGAAGCAGTCAAAGTCCGTATCCCTTGAGCACCTGCTATATGCAAAGAGGTCCAGTTGCCTGAAAGAACTACCATTACCGTTCACATGCGCACATGCACAGACACACACACACAAACTCACACTAACCTCCCCCCAGAGCCAGAGCCTGATATTACCACTGTCTGGTTATGTCTCCAGGTCTCAGGTAAAGCTACCATGACTAGGTAAACCCACGCATGACCATGAATAGCTCTTGGTATTCATAACCCCAGGCATACTCATTCTGTTGCATTGCCCAGCAATTCTCCAATAAAACTATGATCTAACCTTTTCTGATAGTTTCTACTCTGTGGAAGTCAGAAAGTGTGCTAGGAGTATCTGTGTTTCGTAGCATCTCAGAAGTTTCCTCCACAGAGGCACTCAGAAAGACTTTGGTGGATGCGTGAATGAGGGAGAAGGGAGAGGTCCACTCAATGGTTTTCCAACTGTGTTCTGAGGAATCCCAGGGTTCCATGGAGGTCCTGCAGGTCCACCAGGAGGTCAAGAGAAAGGCCACGCAAGGGGGATGACAGAGGTATCCTTCTCCCCATCCTGTCCTGCCTCTAGACCCCTTGCCCAACCTCTTCTCACTTCAACCAGAGAAGCTCTGCCTCAATGTTTTTCACATCTTTAAATGTCTGCCACTCAAACAATATTTGAAAACCCCTTTTTGAAGGGAAGTTAGATGACCAGAGTCTCCATGTTCCCACTGCTCAGCCTGCAATGAATATGCTGACAGGGCCTGTGACATTCTGACCTCCCACCACCCTTAAGACCCCTGTCTTGCTCCCTGATGATGTGGGTTTTTTGTTTTGCTGTGTTGTGAGACAGGGTCTTGCTGTGTTGTCCAGGCTGCAGTGCAGTGGCATAACCACAGCTCACTGCAGCCTCGACCTCCTGGGCTCAAGCAATCCTCCCACACTGGCCCCCGAGTAGCTGAGACTACAGGCCCACCACCATGCCTGGCTAATTTTTGTATTCTAATTTTTGTACTTTTTGTCGAGACAGGGTCTGGCCATGTTGCCCAGGCTGGTCTTGAACTCCTGAACTCAAGCAATCTGACCATCTTGGCCTCCCAAAGTGCTCGGATTACAGGCATGAGCCGTGGTGCCTGGCCTCCTGATGATGTTTGACACATGAGTCACGGCCCCTTCTGGGGGCTCTGACTCTGCTAAAGTCTTCTAAACTCTCCCAAACAGATGCTGAGCCAGCTTGAGATTGACCAGGATGAAGGTGTCTGTTTTTCAGTCATCCAGATACAGTGGCCTGTCATTGGGTCCTTTCCCTGCATTCCTGCACTTGAGCCTTGCTTTTAGGCACGGGAAAGCTCAGGCCAGTCAGTCTTAGTGTGTCTTGGTGACTCTGGTGAGACCCTGGTGCCAGGTGCCTAGGGAGCATTCTCTATGCTGCTTCTTCCTGGAGCCCTTGGGGTCTCTGAGTGCAGTTCCCTGGCCAGCAGCATCAGTATCTCCTGGGATCTTGTTAAAAATGCAAATTTTGAGGCCCACCCCAGACCTGCTGAGTCTGACTTGGGAACTCTGGAGTAGGACCCTGCAGTCTGTGTGTTAATGAGCCCTCCAGGTGACTCTGTGGCTCATTGGAGGTCAAGAGCCTCCACTGCAGATCATTAGAGTCAGGAATGTCCATTTGGTTTTCTGTGTATCCTCCTGTGAGTCAGTAACCAAGTGGTAATCAAGCTCTGTGTCTTGGAGCTGGAAAGGGTTTGGGCAGAGTCCATTAGGATCATATATATTTGACTATTATGATTGGAGGAACCTGTTCAGACCACACAAAGGTATATGAAAACCAGAACCCATGTGTTGCCCATTCCAGAAAAACCCTCAGCAACTTTTTGTATCTAGGTCTTCCAAGAGAGAAAACATCAGGACCAGGCACTATGGCTCACACTTGTAATTCCAGCACTTTGGGAGGCCGAGGTGGAGGGATCACTTGAGCCCAGGAGTTTGAGACCAGCCTGGGCAACATAGTGAAATCCCATCTCTACAAAAAATACAAAACTTAGCTGGGCATGGTGGCATGCCCCTGTAGTCCCAGCTACTCAGGAGGCTGAGGTGGGAGAATCACTTGAGCCTGGAAGGTCAAGGCTGCAGTGAGTCATGATCACACCACTGCACTCCAGCCGGAGCAACAGAGCAAGACCCTATCTTAAAAGAAAAAAAGAAAGAAAAAAATAAGAAAGAAAACACTGGGCAGGATTCTATTTAGTTCTGCCCCCAAAGTCAGGAATCCTGGGAATGTTGAAAAGCCACATGGTGTCCTGGTGTCCAAAGCCATCCAACAGGACAGGATCAGAACCACTTGGCTTTGGGAAATGCCCTCCTTTCCAGGGAATGCTAGGAAGCTCTAGTCACCTGATACTCGGAAATGCTCACTTCGTCCTTTTTAAAGTAAGTTGTTTATTTTCACTGGTAGCTAGAGATCCTGAATATTCTATCAAGTTTTTCAAGTACTATGGACTCCAGAAATGCTAAGGAAGGAATACTTACTGGAGAAATTTGCTCTGCGGTGTCCTCAGGACACTGAAATGCCTCGCCCTATTAAGTCCTGTGAGTTCTCAGTTTCTGTGAGGTGCTTCACTCTTAAAAATATGCCAGGCCTTTAATTCTTTGTGGTTATTTTTTCTGTATTTTTTTTTTTTTTTTTTGAGACAAAGTCTCACTCTGTCGCCTAGGCTGAAGTGCAGTGGTGTGATCTTCACTCACTGCAACCTCTGCTTCCGAGGTTCAAGTGCTTCTCATGCCTCAGTCACCCAAGTAGCTGGGACTACAGGCGTGTGCCACCATGCCTGACTAACTTTTGCATTTTTAGTAGAGCCAGGGTTTCAGCATGTTGGCCAGACTGCTCTTGAATGCCTGGCCTCAACTGCTCCACACACCTTCAGCTGCCCAAAGTTCTGGGATTACAGGTGTGAGCCACCACGCCTGGCCTATCTTTTCTAAATACAAAGCAAGGCTTCACAGATGCTGATTTTTGGTTATTACTTTTCTCTTCAGTGTCTGTTTGCTAATTCTTTGACATATTTTCTCATGGACATGCACTGTGTCTTTCCAAAAGCATGCAGTCCTTTCCCCACTGCACGCCGTTCTGTGAAAACACACTACCATGTGTGCACGAGATGGAGGGAAGTCACTTCAGAAAGGCATTCAACTCCAAATTGGAATCACGTTATTTAAACGCACCAACAAAGAACAAATGCATTTCTCAATTATAGACCCCATCTGTGAGGTGCTTTCAAAACATGCAGTTTTGTAGCCAGATATTTGATCAAATTCTTAAATCATCTTGAAACAGTAGTTGCCCCCTGCCCCTCTCCACGTTTGCTTGTGCAATATGATAGCATTGCATGTTTCACTTTTTAAGTTAAACACATTTCCCATTTACTCCAACCGGCTACAAAGTGATTCCAAACCACTGAGGGTGGCAATACGCAGTGATAACAGCCTCTTGGAAAGAATTGTCACCAGTCAACTTGAACCTTCCAGTCCCCAGGCTGGAATCAATTTTCTCTGGCTGAAACAACTGCCCCTTCCTCTGGGGAGGTGTAGGCTGGATGTATCATTAGCACCAGGTGGAGGGAGTCCTGTTATCAAAACTCTGTAGCTGTAATGTCAAGAAACCAGGAGAGACTTTAGAAGCCATTTGTTACGGGTTGAATTGTGCTCCTGCAAAAGACATTGAAGTCCTAACCCTCAGTACCTGCGAACATGACCTTATTTGGAAACAGGGTCTTAAGATGAGATCATCAGGACTGGCACAAATCCAATATGACTAGTGTCCTTATAAAAAGGGGAAATTTGAACAGAGAGACACACGTACAGGGAGAATGCCACGCGAAGATAAAGGCAGAGATTGGGATGTTGCATCTGTAAGTGAAGAAATGGCAAAGATTGCAAACCACCAGAAGCTGGGAGAGGGGAATGAAAGAGAGTCTACCATAGAGGCTTCAGATGGACCAATTGTGCAGACACCTTGATCTTGGATTTCCAGCCTCTAGAACCGAGACAACAAATTTTTGTTGCTGAAGCCACCCAGTTTGCAGTGCTTCATTGCAACAGCCCTAGGAAATTACCATGCAGTCCACCTAAGTCTACAGATGAGCATCTGAGTCCCATTAGTTAGGTAGTTATGGCAAAACTGAGGCTTCTTAGAGCCTGATTTGGGATCCAACAAACTTTCCATTATTGTATCACTAAACTCACTACCAGAGGCAATAATCATAGGCTTTGCCCTGAGAGATCGCTGTAGCATCCCTCTCCAGGGCTTGTTTTCACATCAAAATCTCCCTCTCAAGCACCAAGGGGCTGAGAATACAAAGACTCCCAAGATTCAGCCCTTTCGACCAGCAGGTCTCCCCATGGCAAAGGTTTATGTAGCTCCAGTGTTGGGAAGTTTTGCTGAGGCTCTTTGGGTAGAAGAATGGGAGAGGAACCAAGATTGGTTAATGAGGGGCTGAGATGAAAGAGAAACAGTTGAATCTGTCTTCTTTCTTCTGACCCTCCAGACCAGGGTGGTGTGAAGACAAATACAAGAATACCTTGATGGTCACCAGTCGCCTCCTCTCTTGAGCGCCCTCTGGTGTTCTCAAGTAGAACAGCAGTAGCTCATTAAGGTTGGAGAGGTGCCTGAGCGAAGGCGCAATTCCTTTATTTAGAAAGCAGGAGGAATTCTTTTGGGTAACTCATTTTCAGAGTTTAATATCCTCCAACTTTCCAAGGACAACAGAGGTAGCAATTCTGAGTTCAAATTTTGGTTTGCTTGCTCACTGTTTCCAGCATTCTTTCTGACCTCAAATTTCACTACCGCGTGTCTTTTACGCTTTTTCCTGTTCCACGGACCTTGCCCATACCTCACATACACCGGTTCTGAGAAAAAGGAAAAAGACTCTGACCCCACTTCTCTGGGCACACAGACAGAGTCGCGCTAATCTCTAAAGCAGAGTTTCTCAACCTTGGCACCACTGACATTTGGGGCCTGACCACTCTCTGTTGTGGAGGCTGCCCCGTGCTCTGCAGAACGTTTAACAGCATCCCTGGCATCCTCCCAAGAGGCCAGCAGCACCCCCCTCAGCTTGTCACAGCTAAAGATGTTTCCAGATATGGTCAAATGTACCCTTATGTTCCCTAGAAGGTAAAAATCACACCATCAATTGACCTAATGTGCTCTCTCTCAGTATACAATTTTTTTTTTTTTTTTTTGGAGACAAAGTCTCACTCTGTCACCCAGCCTGGAGTGCAGTGGCGCAATCTCGGCTCACTGCAACTTCCACCTCCTGGGTTCAAGCAATTATCCTGCCTCAGCCTCCTGAGTAGCTGGGATTACAGGCAGGTGCCACCAAGCTCGGCTAATTTTTTTGTATTTTTAGTAGAGATGGGGTTTCACCATGTGGGTCAGGCTGGTCTCAAACTCCTGACCTCGTGATCCACCCACCTCGGCCTCCCAAAGTGCTGGGATTACAGGCATGAGCCACCATGCCCGGCCAGTATACATACTTTAAAAGCACTTTCCCCTCAATGAAAATGAAAGTACCACTCACAAGTTCTTTTTGATTTTTGGATGTCATTTACAATTGTATGTGTGAGTGTGTGCATGTGAGTGTGTGTGTATGACAGGGTTTCACTCTGTCGCCCAGGCTAAAGTGCAGTGGCACAATCTCAGCTCACTGCAACCTCTGCCTCCTGGGCTCAATCAAGCCTCAGTCTCCCGAGTAGCTGGGACCACAAGTGCATGCCACCACGCCCGACTAATTGTAGTTTTAGTAGAGAAGGCATTTCACCGTGTTGCCCAGGCTGGTCTCGAACTCCTGAGCTTAAGCAATTCACCTGCCTTGGTCTCCCAAATTGCTGGGATTACAGGCATGAGCCACCGTGCCTGGGCATCAAAAGTACTTTTATGAGCTAGCCTCTGAAGTCACATACCATCACTCCTTAAATATCCTATTGCTTACACAGGTCAGCTCTATGTATATGGGAGGGGACTATACAGGACGTGATTGCCAGGAAGTGAGAATTACTAGGGGCCATCTTGGAGGCTGGCTATCACACTGCTGAGATAAGGAGGGTGCAAGTGTTTGCCACTAGGCAGTGTAGACAACAAAGTGGCGGTGGTAGGGGTAGATGCAGGTGACTACCAAAGGCTGCAATGTGGAGTGGATGTTCCTTGCCCAGCTGGGAAGAGCCTTCCTCCATTTTGAATTGCCATTTACGACTAAGTCCTGTTTCTCTCTCTCCAGAATCCAGGAGCATAGCTGTCACCTTGTGTCTTTGACAGAAGCAACTAAGCATCGCAGAGGAGACACAGTGTGTCTATCTTCTATCTGGTTATCAGAAAATCATCCATAAAAATGAGCTATTCCCCAGCTCAAATCTCCCAGGTGCATGCGCACAAGAAAATGTCCCACGGGACTCCTTCTCATGCACGGTTGCTTGTAAGATTTATGCCAGATTTCTCACCAACCTGCCCCATCTGCCCCCAGAGGAACACAAAGCAAAGGATGTTTCCATTCATTGCTTCTTGTTTCCTTGTTGAATGTTTATGAGATCAGGCCAAAGTCTCCCATGTATCCCAACTCCTAGAAATTTTCCCAAAGCAACACCAAATGCTGCATAAGTCCGGAGCATAATCTTTTAGATTTAAGGGTAAGCCCTAATACTACCTGCCGTGGGTTGAATTGTATCCCACCAAAAGATATGCTCAAGTCCTCATTTCCAGGACCTTAGACAAATGTGACCTTATTTGGAAATAGAGTCACTGCAGATGTACTTCGGATGAGGTCATACTGGAGTAGGGTGGGCCCCTAATCCAGCATGTCTGGTGCCCCTATAAGAAGAGAGCCATGAGAAGACAGTGACACAAGGAGAAAGCTGTGTGAAGATGGAGGCAGAGATTGAAGTGATGCAGCCACAGGTCACAGCAGGTCCGAGGCCACCAGAAACTGGGAGAGAGAAGAAGGCATCCTCCATAGAGACTTCAAAGAAAGCAGGAGAGATAAGAAAGCATCCTCCCATAGAGACCTCAAAGAAAGCACCTTGATTTCAGGCTTCTAGCCTCCCGAGTTTTCAGATAAGTTTTGTGTTTTAGGCCACCCAATATGTAGCACGGCATCTGCTGTTTCCACAACTGTGCATTCAACCAGCCACAGGTCGAATGTATTTGAAAGAAAACAATTCAAAATAACAATACAACCATAAAAAATACAAATAAAAACAATACAGTATAACAACTAATTGCATAGCAGTTACATCGTGTTAGGTACTATAAGTAATCTAGAGATAATTTAAAATATATGGGAGGTTGTGCATAGGTTATATGCAAATACTATGCCATTTTATATCAGGGACTTGAGCATCCTCCATTTCTGGTGTCTTGTGAGGGTCCTGAAACCAATCCTTCACAGAAACCAAGAGATGGCTGTATGGTACTTTGTTATTGGCAGCCCCAGACAATGAATACACTATTGTTATGGTGAAATTACTTCTCTCCATTGTAAACATTTTTAATGAAGTAGACTTTCCTTTTTTTTCGCTTTTGCTGCTGCTGCTCCTGATTCCTGCAGATCACTGCCATTATTATTTAATACTACAGCATAGCATTTATCAAGCAGAGAAATAAAATTATTTTGACCCCCAAACTGGGTTTTCACCCAATCATCTAATAATGCGATATAACTGCTTAGGAGAAACATTGCAAAATCGACACAGATAAAAACAATTACGTGATATTTTGAGGAACTGCAGCAAGTGTGGAAAGGAAAGTGTATTAGCCCATTTTCAAGCTGCTATGAAGAAATACCTGAGGCTGGGTAATTTATAAAGGAAAGATGTTTAATTGACTCACAGTTCCACAGGGCTGCGGAGGCCTCAAGAAATTTACAATCATGGAGGAAGGGGAAGCAAACACATCCTTCTTCACACGGCAGCCACAAGGAGAAGTGCTGAGCCAAGGGAGAAACGCCCCTTATAAAGCCACCAGATCTCGGGAAAACTCACTATCACGAGAACAGGACGAGGGTTATGGCCCGCAGGATTCAATCACCTCCCACCTGGTCCATCCCATGACCGATGGGGATTATGGGAACTACAATTTAAGATGAGATTTGGATGGGGACACAGCCAAACCGTATTAGGAGGCTTTTCAAAGGAAACCTGGCTATCAATCATCTAGGGAGGGTTTCCACCTGCCAAGAGTTTTGCAATCAGACAAGTCAGACCTGGGCCCGTGATACTCAAGAGCTATATATCGGCCAGGTGCGGTGGCTCAGTCCTATAATCCCAGCATTTTGGGAGGCCAAAGTGGGCGGATCACCTGAGGTTGGGAGTTTGAGACCAGCCTGACCAACATGGAGAAACCCTGTCTCTACTAAAAAAAAAGAAAAATACAAAATTAGCCAAGCATGGTGGTGCATGCCTGTCATCCCAGCTACTCGGAGGCTGAGGCAGGGAATCACTTGAATCCAGGAGGCAGAGGTGGTGGTGAGCTGAGACAGCGTGATTGCACTCCAGCCTGGGCAACAAGAGCAAAACTCTGGCTCAGGAAAAAAAAAAAAAAAGAGCTACATACCATTGGGTCAGTGACCTCACTTGGCTAAGCCTTGGTTTACCCATCTGTAAAATGGAGGTTGGATGATTTTGTTAAGGCTCTCATAGCAAAATACCATGAACTGGGCGGCTTAAACAACAGATTTTATTTTCTCACAATTCTGGAGGCTGGAAACCTGAGATGAAGACATCAGCAGGGTTGGTTTCTTCCAAGGCCTCTAACCTTGGGTATAGACAGCCACCTTCTTGTGCTGTCACATGGACTCCCTCTGTGTATTCCTGTGTCCTAATGTTTTTTCTCATGATGACACCAATCATATTGGATTAGGGTCCCCTCATATGACCTCATTTTAGCTTAATTGCCTCTTTAAAGACCATATCTTCTGTTACAGTTACAATCCTAGGTAATGGGGAATTAGGGCTTCAACATATGAATTTTGGGGGTACAATTCAGCCCAGAACAGAGGTAATATGGTCATGATTAAATAAGATAAGGCACCTGAAGCCGAAGCTGTTGGATGTTCTCACAAGATGTAAACTCCTATTTCCATGCCTACCAATTTTGGTGGCACTATGTAAAAAAATCACCTTCAAAAAGTGGGTGGCACACAGGAAAACTGGCTTTGCTTTCAGGCAACAATCTCCTTAAAACATCTGGTTCGCCCCCACCCCTACCCTGCAACCGGTGCAATTCAACCCTGACGCTGGAATCTGAGCAGCTGCAGCCACACAGGCCTGTTTCCTGAGGGGGCCTTTGCCGGAGGCTGCGTGGAATCTGAGCTTAACACTTGAGACTGGGCTTCTTTTCACAGGTGCTGAGGGCTCAAGCACTTTGTTGCATCTAATCCTTTTTCAGAAGAAGGGGAAAGGCATTTTAATGCGGCCACAAAATCCTCACTCTGGGCTTGCAAAGGGCCCCGGTGGATTTTCACACTTGGCCTGGTCTCCCTGCAAGGTACCAGAAACAAGGCCAGCTACCCACACATGGGACCATCTGATGGTGCAAGGAACAGGGGACCATGGGCCCCTGGAGCCTGAGGGTGCACTCCATGTGGACTGAATTTTTGCTTCTTGGGTGTGGTCTGCTCTGAAAGCCCACTGCAAGATGATGTCCCCTCTCTGCACCATGAGGAAGCCCAGCACACCCAAAACACACTGCTGCAGAGGCTGGGGCAAAGGGACTCATCCCTGCACTTCCGCGTTACTCATTAGGAAGTTACTCAAAGGAAGTGGGTTTTGTCCTTTTTTTTTTTTTTTTTTTTTTGTGACAGTCTTACTCTCACCCAGGCTAGAGTGCAGTGGTGCGATCTTGGCTCACTGCAACCTCCACCTCCTGAGATCAGGCGATTCTCCTACCTCAGCCTCCCAAGTAGCTGGGACTACAGGCACCCACCACCACACAGGGCTAATTTTTGGATTTTTGGTAGAGATGGGGTTTCACCATGTTGGCCAGGCTGGCCTCGAACTCCTGACCTCAAGTGTTCTGCCTGCCTTGGCCTCTCAAAGTGCTGGGATTACAGGCGTGAGCCACCGTGCCTGGCCAAGAAGTGGGTTTTTGGGAGCCTTCAAAGCAGGCAAATGCGAAGTACCACAACCAAAAATGCTGACCAAGCCCCGGGTGGCCTCAAGGCCTTGGGGTGAATGCACAGCACCCTCTTGTCCACAGCTGTGCTTTGGAGCCCACAGTCTGCTGTAAAAGGATGCTGGCTTGTAAGAGATGAGGGTAGGCAGGGAGAAACCTGGATGTGAGTTTGGAGATCTGGGCAGGGAACTTTCATCTCTGGGTCTCTGGTTCTTCATTTGGTTACATCAATTACCTATAGTATTCTAGCTCTAATGTTTGTGACTACCAAATTCCATCCGCACCTAGACTAACTAGACATGATGCTTCTGGTTCAGCCCAGCTAGCAATGAAGCATCAGATCAGGATGGTGACATCTACTTTTGAAAAGGGAAACAGTGAGAGAGAGAGAGAGAATAAAGCAACATGCTATCTCAGCAAACCAAGCTCAGAGACCCATGATTCTATCTGGAATTATGGAATTATGGACGTCCATAACTTCCCCTATTTCTCTGAGGGGAATAACCTGGCACAGATCCATGGAAGCTGTCCTGTTGTTTTTTATTCAATAGGTCTCAGGTAAGGTCCAGGCATCTGTATTTTGCATACTCCAAGTAATTTAATTGCTTGCCAAATTATGAAGGTCTCTGTTTTAAACCATTGCCTCTTGCCTAACCAGACTTTCTGGTCTTGCTTTTTTCCAGACTTTTGGCATCCTAATCTGAACAAAATCATCTCCTAATCTGAATAAAATCACTACCCACATTTACAAAGTGGCCCAAGCTACCCTTCCTCTAGATTCTACCATGAACAGAAGCCTCACCAAGGTATAGAAAGATTAAGACAGTAGCCCAGGGAGCCATTTATATTCTCAAAATTGAGCTGAATCTTAGCAGAATGGGCAACAGGCCTTGCTTGATGGGCTCCCTGGGCCTGGCTCTGCTTTGAATTTTGGCCTCAAACATTGCAGAAGCTCTCTTTGCCTCTCAAGATAGGAAATATCCAAATGGGCAAAGTCTAGCATGAAGACAAAGCTCAGTCTTCAGTCCCATGACTCACATTACCAGGAAAGAAGATTGCAAACCCCAAGGCCGAAGACTCCCTCTACCTGGGAGTATCAGGGGTGGAATTGGCACTCAACGCCTTCCTGGTGGCAAGTGTTGCTTGATGAAACCGAAGTGTCCTCTCGGTTTCCTCTTGCTTGTTAGGAACCAGGCCACACAGCAGGAGCTGAGCAGCAGGCAAGTGAGCCAAGCTTCATCTGTATTTACAGCCGCTCCCCATCACTCGCATTACTGACTAAGCTGCACCTCCTGTCAGGTCAGCGGCAGCATTAGATTCTCACAGGAGCATGAACCCTATTGTGAACTGCGCATGCAAGGGAGCTAGATTGCTGCTCTTTATGAGAATCTAATGCCTGATGATCTGTCGCTGTCTCCCCTCACCCCTGGACGGGACCATCTAGTTGCAGGAAAACAAGCTCAGGTTCCTACTGATTCTACATGATGGTGAGTTGTGTAATTATTTCATTGTATATCATGGTGTAATAATAATAGAAATAAGTGTACAGTAAGTGTGCACTTGATGCACTTAAATTATTCTGAAACCATCCCCCGCACCCCATCTGTGGAAAAATGGTCTTCCATGAAACTAGTCCCTGGTACCAAAAAGTCTGGTGCAAAAGCTGGGCGTGGTGTCTCACGCCTGTAATCCCAGCACTTTGAGAGGCTGAGATGGGTAGATCATAAGGTCAGGAGTTCGAGACCAGCCTGACCAACATGACGAAACCTCGTCTCTACTAAAAATGTGAAAAATAGCCAGGCATGGGGGTGGGCACCTGTAATCCCAGCTACTCGGGAGGTTGAGGCAGGGAGGATCACTTGAACCTGGGAGGCGGAGGTTGCAGTAAGCCGAGATCGTGCCACTGCACTCCAGCCTGAGTGACAAGAGCAAGACTCTATCTAAAAAAAAAAAAAAAAGTCTGTTTTAGACAACAAAGAATGAATGATGAAAGTAATATGTGTATTAGGCAGAAAACTTGGAAAATATAAAAAAATCTAAAACAAAACAAAAGCAACTCTTGTCCTAACACCTAGAGATAGCCATTGTTAATATTTTCTGGCCCATCTGCTCTACATTTTGAGTTAGACCCCTTGTCTTTCAAGTCCTGCCCTTTCTCCAATCTCTGCTCTTTTCTCCTCTGTAGTTCTTTAATGGGTTATTTCTCAGAAAAGGATGTCATACTCATTCACACCAAGGTATAATTGAATAATAATAGCTGAGAGTATTACTTTGACTAGGCAAGTTCTATTTTTAACAGACTTAACGCTTTCAGATGAGAGAATAAAGCAGTTAGCACTTCTCCCCTGCCACCTCCTCTATCTCAGCTATCTCAGAGTCCACTACACTTGGAATGATTAGATCTGAAGTCTAGGCTCAGCACTGTCACAGTCAGCCATTACTGTTACCTTGAACAAGTAATTTCACTTTCTTATGTCTTTTCTGTAAAGTAAAAGAGGTTAAGCCAGAAAGTAATAACTCAATACGGTCGAACACATTTTTTTTTTTTTTTTTTGAGACGGAGTTTCACTCTTGTCGCCCAAGTTGGAGTGCAATGGCATGATCTCGGCTCATGGCAACATCCGCCTCCCAGGTTCAAGCGATTGTCCTGCCTCAGCCTCCCAAGTAGCTGGAATTATAGGCACCCACCACCACGCCTGGCTAATTTTTTGTATTTTTAGTAGAGACGGGGTTTCACCATGTTGGCCAGGCTGGTCTCAAACTCCTGACCTCGTGATCCACCCGCCTTGGCCTCCCAAAGTGCTGAGATTACAGGCGTGAGCCACCACGCCCAACCAGGTCAAACACTCTATTCCATAATTGAATGCATATATATGCCCTTACATATAGTATTTAATATCTATTATAATTATATCTTATATATAAATATATATTTATTTAATATTTTATTATACATATTTCAAACAAATTAAAAATAGAGGAAATAGCACAAATTACCTCTATTTGCCCATCATTGGGCCACAAAAAGCATCAATTCCTGGTCCTCTGATTTTACTTACACTGCCACCTATTTCTCTTCAAGTATCAGGTTATTTTGAAGCAAATCCCAAACATTATACCATCTCATATGTACATATTTAGTATATATCTTTAAAAGAGAAGAAGTCTTTATTTAAACAAAATGATTATCATGCCTGAAGAATGAAAAATAATTTCAATTTCATCAAATAACCATTCAGTGGGACCGAATGTGTTTTCATGCATGTTTATGTAGGCATGTTCAGGATTTTGTTTTATTTTGTGTGGTTTCAGGAGCCAAATCTACAAGTTCCACCTAAGCCTTTCCTAGACGCAGGGAGTACTAATAATGTCTTAGTCTGGGCGGCCCCCAGGTGGGGCTTGGAACAATAAAGTAAACAATACTAAGTGCCAGGCACTCAGTGTATTGCTGAGAAGAGCTGTTGGTGCCTTGCAGTAAGAGGGTGAGAAAGAACAAAGAAGTTATCTTTGGGAAGCCTGACCCTGATCAGAAAAACTTCATCAAGGAGATGCGGCATAACCTGGGGCTTAAACTTAGGGGTATGCAAGAAGGAGAAAGGGATTATGTGAGAACAAAGAGAAAAACCAACTCACTGGGAGGCTGAGGCTGGCAGATCACTTGAGTGCGGGAGTTCAAGACCACCCTGGGCAACATGGTGAAACCCTGTCTCTATAAAAAATTACAAAAATTGGCTGGGGATAGTGGCACATACTTGTGATCACAGCTGCGTGGGAGACTGAGGCAAGAGGATCGCTTGAGCCCAGGAGGTTGAGGCTACAGTGAGCTGTGATTGCACCACTGCACTCCAACCTGGGCCCTGTCAAAAAAGGAAAAGAAAGAAAAAAAGAGAAAAGAAAGAAAGAAAAAGAAAGAAAGAGAGAGAAAAGGAAGGAAAGGAAAGAAAAGAAAGAAGAAAAGAAAAACCAACTCGTTTGACTTCACAAGCCAATTTCCATGAAGATGGGAAACATGGGGCAGTTTGAGGTTGTATTAATCTCTTATTCATCTACTTGTCAAACTTGTATTGAAATCTACATAACACCCTAATTCGATTTAATGTGTGTCAGGGTGGGTGGGGGGAGATGGTACAAGAAATAGAGACACAAAGTTGGAAAAACGCATTGAGAAGGAAGCGCTCATGTTTGTTGCGTAGATTCTCATAGTGGGTGGTGATGTGATAAATCTGAATAATTTTTATATATGGTAACAAAGTAACTTGGTAGTTTCATGAAACAAGTTGTCCTGTACTGAGGAGAGATCTAGGATAGAGGGAGATTCTAGCACTTAGAGTAGACCAACCTGGAACTGTTCCATTACAAAATAGTGGCCTGCTGGTCCCTGGAAGTGATTTGTAGTCAATTCTCATTCTGCTATACTACTCTGTAACTTTTGGCCATTGTTCTCTTCCTTTTATTTAAAAAATTTTTTAATGAAAGTTATAAATCCACAGAGTTTAGAGTTAGATAGTTTGTGGGTATTTTTGGCTTGTTTGTTTGTTTTTTTGAGGCGGGGTTTCTCTCTGTTGCCCAGAGCTGGAGTGCAGTGACACAATCCCAATTCACTGCAGCCTCACTGTCCCAGGCTCAAGCAATCCTTCCATCCCAGCCTCCCAAGTAGCTGGGACCACAGGCATGCACCACCATGTCTTCCTAGTGTTCTTTTATTTTTGTAGAGATGGGGCTCACTATGCTGCCAAGGCCGGTCTCAAACTCCTGCTCAGCAATCCTCCTGCCTCAGCCTCCCAAAATGTTGGGATTATAGGCATGAGTCACCATGCCCAGGAAGATAGATTTAAAGCTTATGATAGAGAGCAGTTCCTCAACTCTCCATTTTCCCTCTGCCATTTCCTGATTCTAAGGCAATCACTTTCATTTTAATGAATTCTTTTGATATTTACATCCATATGTCTATAATAACCTGACTTCATTACTATTTCTTGGTGTTTTCATCTTATGTATTGAATATTTACTTCCTGTACAGATAAAAAAGGATTTTACTCTTTCACACAACACACAACATATACACACAAGAGCCTGCACAAGTGCGCGCGGGCATACACACACACACACACACACACACACACACACACACCTTACCTCCGTTCTTCCTCTATAGTTTCACTGAAATTCTACAGATTCATATTCGATGCTATTCAAGTAAATTAAAGTGGAGGCCAGGCCTGAAGAATCTCTGAGCAGACAAAACAAGTTAGGCCTCCTAAGTAACCTAAACCTTGCTTGATTGCAAACATAAGCAAAACTTAACTTCAGCTATTAAATGCCTATATTAAAGAAAAACATAATTTAAGCCTAACCAATCAGAAGTAGCCAAAAACGTGTAATTATTTAATTAAGGATTTTCCAGTGGGACTGATATGGTTTGGATGTTTGTCCCCACCCAAATTTCGTGTTGAAATGTGATCCCTAGGGCTGGAGGTGGGGCTGGGTGAGAGATATTGGATCATGGGGGCGAATCCTTCATGAATAGCCATCCCCTTGGTGATGAGTGAGTTCTCACTCTAAGTTCACGTGAACTCTGGTTGTTTAAAAGTGTGTGCACCTGCCCTCCTCCCCTGCCGCCATCCTGCTCTTGTCATGTGACTCACTGGCTTCCTCTTCATCTTCCACCACCAGTGGAAGCTTCCTGAGGCCCCACCAGAAGCAGATGCCAGCACCACACTTCCTGTGCAGCCTGCAGAACCATGAGCCAATTAAACCTCTTTTCTTTATAAATTACCCAGCTTCAAGTATTTCTTTATAGCAATGCAAGAATGGACTAACACAGGCATAGACCAAATAAGGCAACTGGATAACTACATCCAATCAAATTTTTCTTTGCTCTACTTCTGTGTCTGTCCTATAAAAGCCTCCTGCTTTGTGTTCTGTTGGTGGAGCTCTTGAGCTACTCCTTGTTTGGAGCTGTCTGATTAATGAATCATTGTTTGCTCAAATACATTATTTAAAGTTTTACTTCAATTTACTTTTTTTTTCTTTTAGAAACAGGGTCTTGCTCTGTCACCCAGACTAGAGTACAGTGGCACGATTATGGCTTACTGAATTCTTAATGTCCTGGGCTCAAGGGATCCTCCTGCCTCAGCCTCCCGAGTAGCTGGACTACAGGTGTGCACCACAATTCCTGGCTAATTAAAAAAAGTTTTTGTATAGTCGGGGTCTTGCCATGTTGCCCAGGCTGGTCTCAAACTCCTAGCCTCAAGTGATCCTTCCACCTTGGCTTCCCAAAGTACTGAAATTACAGGGGTAAGCTGGAGCAACCAGCTTCAATTTACTTTTTAACAATGTTTACGTTGTTATAATTATGTAAATCCTGTGAATAGCTGAACCATAAATACTATGCTTATTTTCCCTTTTCTGAACAACTTATGCTTTCCCTGAGGTTAACAATTGCCTTTGTTTTTTACCTAACTTACTTTCTGTAATCCATATGGGTAGATATTTTGTTTTTTATAAACAAAGACAATTTTTTGTTTGTTTTAATCATTTGTCCCCAAACTGTGCCCTTCAAGCACAATAATTCTACCTTTTTGAAGCAGTCTTTTATGGAATCTTCTGGATTGTTGCTCTGTAAGTCTATCCAGTTATTGTATTAGTGCAGATTTCCTTCACCTCCCTTCTATGATGGAGTCTCTGTTTCCCAGACCATACATCTTCCTCTTTTAAAAATTTACTCCTTTTTTATTAAAAAAAAAAAAATCCAATAGCTTTAGTAGAAGGCCCAGAATGTCTGAAAACCTATTTTTTATACCCTTGCATTTGATTAATAGTTTTGCTGTGTATAAAATTCTGCCTTTAGTAATATTTTTTCTTCAAATAGTGAAATATTTCTCCAGTGTCTTTCACCATATTGCTTTGGAGAAGTCCAATGCCATTCTGATTCTTGATCCTTTGTATAAAGTATGTGATCTTTTTCCTCTCTGGAAACATGTAAGATCTTCTCTTTATTCTCATCATGATGAAATTTCACAATGATGTGTCTCAGTGAATCAATTTTCATCCATCCGTCCTGCTAGGTACAATTGTGAAATTTGATACCTTGGGAACTTGATTTAGGAACTTGATACCTGGGAAGTTTTCATGAATTGCTTCTTTGGAAAATTGCCTTCCACTGTCTCTAAATCTACTTTTCATAATTGAATGTTAGACATTCTGGTGTGGTTCTATAAGTTCATTATTTCTTCCCTCCTGTTTTCTGTGTTTTTGCTCCATATCCTGAGAGATTTTCTTAACTTTTTCACTTCTCCTGTTTCCAAGCACTTCTGTTTGTTCTCTGAATGTTTGTTTAAAATTAGTATCTTACACGAGCAACAAAAGCAAAAATAGCAAGTGGATTGCATCAAACTAAAAAACTTCTGCAAAGCAAAGGAAACAATTAATGGAGTGAAGAGACAACCTACAGATTGGGAGAAAATATCTGCAAATTATGCATTGCATAAGGAGCTAATATCCAAAATATACAAAGAACTCGAACTACTGAAAAACAAGAAACCAACTCTTTTCAAAAATGGCCAGCTGGGTGCGGTGGCTCACACCTGTAATCCCAGCACTTTGGGAGGCCAAGACAGGTGGATCACAAGGTCAGAAGATCAAGACCTTCCTGGCTAACATGGTGAAACCCTGTCTCTACTAAAAATACAAAAAAATTAGCTGGGCATGGTGGTGGGCGCTGTAGTCCCAGCTACTTGGGAGGCTGAGGCAGGAGAATGGCGTGAACCTGGGAGGCAGATCTTACAGTGAGCCGAGATCGTGCCACTGCACTCCAGCCTGGGTGACAGAGTGAGACTCCGTCTCAAAAATAAATAAATAAATAAATAAAACAAAACAAAACAAAAGGCCCAAGACCGAGACATTTCTCAAAAGAAGACATACAATGAGCAAAAGATATATGAAAAATGTTCAACATCTCTAATCATTAGAGAAATGAAAATTAAAACCACAATGAGATATTACTTTATACATCTTCAACTGGTTATTAGCAAAAAGTTGAAAGATAAGTATTGGTGAGGATATGGAGAAAAGGAGCCCTTGTATATTGCTGGCAGGAATGTCAATTAGTACAGCTATTATGGAAAACAGTATGGCGGTTCATGAAAAAACTAAAACTAGAATTATCATATGATCCAGCAACCCCACTTGTGGGTATATATCCAAAGGAATTGAAGTCAGTATGTTAAAGAGATGTCTGCTATTGCATGTTCACTGCAGCATTCTCCACGATAGCCAAGATATGGAAACAACCAAAGTGCCTAATATAAAATATATTTTACACACACACACATGCAATACTACTCAGCCGTAAAATAAGAAGGGGACTTCTGTCGTTTACTACAACATAGATGAATCTGGAGGACATTTGGCTAAGTCCAAGAGAACTGGTTTGGAGCAGAAACACCACATGATCTTATTTATATGTTGAATCTTAAAAAGTCAAATTCATAGAAATAGGGAGAAGAATGGCGGTCGTCAGATGCTGGGGTGGGGGAGAAAAGGAGACTGGAGAAAGGGGAGATGTTGGTCAAAGTGTACGAACACAGGAGAAATAGGTTCTGGTGATCTGTTGCACAGCATGATGACTATAGTTAATATACATTATATTTAAGAATAGGTAACAGAGTAGATTTTAAATGTTCTCACCACAAAGAAATGATAACTATTCAAGGTGATGAATATGTTAATTAGCTTGAAGTGATCATTCCACAATATATACTTGCTCTGAAACATCACACTGTAGCTCATAAAATAAATAAATTATCATTTGTCAATTAAAAATAAAATTAGTATCTTATTCTTATTTCATGGATGCAATAGCTTCTCCTTATTCTCTAAGAATAGTAATGATTAATAATTTTTAAACATTTCTTCTCACTTCATAGCTTCTATAACTTATGTTAACTCTGAGTTACTTTCCGCCTTTTCTGGTTCTGCCTTAGAGGCTGTTCTCAAGTACCAAATGGTCCTTAACTGTCTTCCCGTATTGAAGAATGGGGCACTCAAAGCCGATGGTAAGCTCTGTGCATTTGCATGGGGCTTGTCAACTCTGAGCTTCAGCACAGCGACCTGCTTGGGCCGTTTCCCTGGGGAATCTTGGACGGCAGTATCTATGAGTCTTTTCTCTCATACTATTGGAAGAGCTGCAGCGAAGGCTTCACAAGCTCTCCCCTGGAAGCTATTGTCCTTACTACCATTATTCTGGAAACAAGATAAGGAAAATGACCAGTGATCTAAATGTTTGGAATGCAAACATTTCTCTTGCCTGACATTGAAGAATAAGTGAGGAAGGCTGGGGAATCTAACTACTTCTTTTTTTTTTTTTTTTTGAGACGGAGTCTCGCTCTGTCACCCAGGCTGGAGTGCAGTGGCCGGATCTCAGCTCACTGCAAGCTCTGCCTCCCGGATTCACGCCATTCTCCTGCCTCAGCCTCCCGAGTAGCTGGGACTACAGATGCCCGCCACCTCGCCCGGCTAGTTTTTTGTATTTTTTAGTAGAGAGGGGGTTTCACCGTGTTAGCCAGGATGGTCTCGATCTCCTGACCTCGTGATCCGCCCGTCTCGGCCTCCCAAAGTGCTGGGATTACAGGCTTGAGCCACCGTGCCCGGCCTCTAACTACTTCTTAAAAGGACCTAAAGGATGTTTAATCTGTCCTTCTGTTTGTAGATCCACCTTGATTCCCACTTCCGTAGGTCTCTGGTGTCACCAGTTTCTGAGCAACTGGGTTGACTTTAGCTTGCCCCACCGGCTGCTTATGGTTCTGCTTTCTCAACGCTGTTGCATCAGTTACTGTATTAGTCCAGGTTTTCCAGAGGTCAGAACCAATAGGGTGTATGTATATACAAAAGGGAGTTTATTAGGGAGAATTGGCTCACATGATTACAAGGCAAAGTCTCACAATAAGCCATCTGCAAGCTGGGGAAAGTGAGAAGCTGGTAGTGGCTCGGTCCAAGTCCGAAAACCTCAAAACCAGGGAAGCCAACATTGCAACCTTTAAGCCAAAGGCCTGAGAACCCTCAGGGAAACTGTTGATGCAAGTCCCAGAGTCCAAAGGCCAAAGAACCTGGAGTCTGATGTCCAAGGGCAGTAGGAGCAGAAGCAAGCATCTGGCATAGGAAGAAGAAGGTGGGCCAGAAGCCTCAGCAAGCCAGCTCATAGCACCTTCTCCCTCTGCATCTGCTCTGCTCTAGCCTAGCTGACAGTTGATTGGATGGTGCCCACCCACATGAGGGTGGGTTTTCCTCTCCCAACCCACCAACTTCAATGTCAGTTTCCTCTGGCAACACCCTCACAGACACACCCAGAAACAATACTTTACCAGCCACTTAGGCATCCCTCAGTCCCATCAAGTTGACACCTAATATTCACCATCACAGTTACCAAACTTACATTTGCTTTCCAAACTTCCAGATTCTATTGCTATTATCATTGCTTCTGTTCTCTTCGTTCCGTAGGTTTATATGTCTTCCAAAATACCTCCCCTGTTGTTGCTTTAGTGGGGTTTCAGGAGGGACTGGAAGCTAACCCCTACATTCAACTCACCGTCCTTGAGTAGAAATCTCCACTCATCTCCTCTCAATGGCCTTGGCTTTGGGACTCTTCCTTTCCTATCTTTATCACAAAAATGATCACGTAAACAAAACCAAAGCCAAAGACTTTTCCAGTGCCCATGACCATTTTATTAACTTTGCTTTAATGTGGGAAGAGAAATCAGTTTCCTGATTTCTTCACTTGCTGTGGAGCGTCTAACAGGAACAATGAAGGGAAGAAGACTTAAGAACAAATTCCAAAGGAGGACCGAAGCGATTCTTCCCAATCCTTGGAAAACAAGCCTCGCCGGATAGATCTTGATGAGCCCGGTGAACAACCTCATGCTGCGTGTGCTGCCCCCTGGTGAGCAGGCTGGTGCTGCTTTTAGGGTTCTCAGCTCTCCAAGATGGTCCAGGGAAGACCAAACATTGCCAGGGGAAGAGAGATTTGAACTCAGACTAGAAGAGAAGAGGAGAAAAGGCATTCTAAATTTAAAATTCTTTTTCATTTTTTACCAGTCAGTGTGTCTATGCCAGTATCAATCAATACACCCACTGTGTGTGGCCTATGAAGATAGTGAGATGTTGGTCAAAGGGATATAGCATTACTGAAGGAACAGCTATTTCTCTGGCTTCTAGGATGTTGCTACCCTTGCACAGAGGGAAAGTGCCCTTTGTGAGGAAGAAGACATGTCATTCCACATAAAACGCACCACCAGTCATGTCATCCACACTACCATTTTATTAACCATTTTACAGCTACACTATCCAATATGGTGGCCCCTAACCACATGTGACTATTTAAATTCCAATGCATTAAAATGAGGAATTCAGCTTCTCAGTCATTCTAGCCACATCTCAACTGCTCAATAGCTGACATGGCTACCACATTGGACAATGCAGGTAAAGAACATTTCTGTCATTCCAGCAAATTCTACTGGACAGTGCTGCTCTAGAGCCTTTGAAGGTGCCCGGAGGTTTCTGTGATTCTCACAGACAAGCACACCCTTATCTGTGTTCCTCCAAGTCTCTGTTCCCACCTCAGCCACAACATTCATCACAGTCTGACTTGAAATGGAGTTAGTCAAATAATATGTCTGTCTCTTCCACTTGACCATAAACTCATGAGGGCTGGGACCAAGAAACCATTATTTGCCATTATTCTCAGCAGAGCCCTGGCAAAGAGAAGTCCTTGAAGAAATATTAGTTGAAGGAATGACTCGATTATAAACTCCCTGAGGGCAGGTCCAGAATTTTCTGATTTTTGTATTCCCCACAGTTCCTCAAGCAAAGAGGGAACCTCAGTAAATATCTGTTGAGTGATGGCATGCTCTCACATCCACCAGCCTGAAGATAGACCTTAGAGTCACTGAGATAAAAAGCCAGATTGCTGTGGCCTCTGGACTCACCAAATGCCTCTTGCCTCTGCCCCTGCACATCTGTCTCCTCCAGCTTTGCACCCCTCAGCTTGCCTCCATGTAGCAGGTCTCATCACAGGTTGCCCCCATCCCACTGTCCACATACACCCAGACTCATGCACACCCCGTGCTCATACCTTCCTGTGTTGCTTGCTCATCCTCCTGCCCTTCCATCCTACTCACACTGCAAGGTCAGCAGAAGCTCCGCCCTCTCCCTGCATCTGCTCCACCCACTCAGGCCCAGCTGATTTCAGGGAATTGGCCTGGAGCCCTTACAAACCCCCGATGTCTCCTGTTTTTAAGTTCTTCTTATATTTCTAGATAACACACTATACTGTGTTCTTGAATTCTTTGTACTGTTTTCATCCACTAGTTTTTCTTTTCAACCAGATGGCAAATTCCATGAGGATTTTACTCTTATTTTGTGCTGAAGTCCTTTCTAGAATGGAAAAGGCAAGATGAATACCCAGTCCAATCACATTTTATAAATAAAGAGCTGAGTGCAGTGGCTCAAGCCTGTAATCCCAGCACTTTGGGAGGCAGAGGCAGGAGGATCACATGAGCCCAAAAGTTCAAGATCTGCCTGGGCCACATAGCGAGACCCCATCTCTACAAATAAAATTCTAAAAATTAACCAGCCATGGCAGCACATGCCTGTGGTCCCAGCTACTCCAGTGGCTGAGGCCAAAGGATCACTTGAGCCCAGAAGTTTGAAGTTACAGTGAGCCATGATCACACCACAGCACTCCTGCCTGGGCAACAGAGAAAGACTCTGTCTCTAAAAATAAAATAAATATGAATAAGGAAACAGAGCCAGGGATTAAGGTGACCTGCTCAGGGTCACTCAGGTGACAGCCTTACCTGCCTCACTCATAGATTTGGACTATAGATTTGTGCAGATAAAGTTCAACCAACATGGGAAGAATCATGCTTCTGAGGGACTCAGCGTCAGCTCCTCATGCCCAACGGCACTGGTTTCCTGCCTGCCTTCAGCTCACCAGCCTAGCTAGAGGAGCAGCACCTACCTTAGGCCTGGAAGAAAGTCTACATGCAGAGGAGGTGTCAGCTGTTAACTTGACAAAAGATAAGAGCCAAGGTCGTGATCTCCTAATGGCCAGCCAGCCTATTAGTTTAGCAATATATGTCTCCAATGTCAGAGCCATGCCTGGCGGAAGTTTGATTTTTTATTATTCAGGAAGCACCTTACTTGAAAATGAGAGAAACCTCTAGCAGCTGCTGGAAGTCCCTTCTCTTAAAATAATGACAAGCAGAATCTTCACCTAAGAAATCTGGCTGCATGCTCCTTCTGTTCCACTGTGCCCTTCTACTTCCTGGGTACCAGAGCAGAGAAATGGTTCAAACCTGTGGGCCTATAAAAAGAGGATGCCAATCAAATGTAAATGATGATCCCATTAAATAATGATTTTCATTTAAACCCAGCAATACAGATTTCTCGGACTTCGTGATTAGCTCCGTGCCAAATAAACTTTGCTCTTTTTCATTTTTTTAAAGCAGTTAATTTGCGATATTTTGCGATAATTTTAGGGTTGGGGTTGGGCTTTTTTTTTTTTTTTTTTTTAGTAGTGACCAAAAAAATCTTGCTGCACTCAGTCTCCTGAGAATGTTGGGTCGAGTTTTTTGATCCCGGTGACTCATTGATTTGCGCGCTGATGTAGTGCGAGGGGTCCTTATTAGTGGCGTCTGTCCCTGCTGTAATGTTTTTGTTATTTTTCCTCATTTGTTCACTCTGACATCATGTCATTACAGAATGGTGCTGTTCAGGCCCTGCCTCGGCTGTTCGTTAGCGTGTGTTTAATGAGCAGCTTAATTGAGCTGTCTAGTAGGCCACCTGTCGCCCTCCGGACTTATTAACATACTAATGGTCTGACATTGTATTCTCTGACAGGCAACAGGGCTTACTGATTTGATGTCTGGACATGGGGATTTTATGCAGGAATGAGAGCAGGCTTTGGGAAGGAGGTTTAAAAAACGCAAATTAACTCTTTGGTATCAATGTGTTTATGGCTCTCTTGTGGAAAAAAAAAAAGTTCAACCCCAGGCAGGCAAGGAAAGCATGTTATGGGTAGAAGCCCGGCTCCATCCTTGCAAAGCCAGTTGTGGTTCTCCAGGAGAAAATACGCTCCGCGTGAGAAGAGCCAGGCTTTGTTTCGATTACAGGGTTATTGTGAGGAACTGCCTCAAAGGAGAAGTCTTCCGCAGCCCCGGGGAAAGTTATGTGATTAGACTTTTTCTACTGTAGCTAAGCAAATGAAAAGTAGCAATTCTCCTTTTGGGAAATTTGAGTGTGGTCTGTCCGCTCCCCCTCCCTTTTTTTTTTTTTTTTTTTTTTTTTTTTTTTTTTTTTGACAGGGTCTTTCTCTGTCATCTAGGCTGGAGTGACACCAGCGTTTCTCACAGCAGCCTTGAACTTCCGGGCTCAAGTGATCCTCCCATCCTCAAGCAAGTAGTTGGGACTGTAGACGTGTAACACCAAGCTTTGCTAATTTTTGTTTTTTGTTTTTTCTTTTTTTTTGTAGAGACAGGGTCTCGCTACGTTGCCCAGGCTGGTCTGGAACTCCTGGCCTCAAGTGATCCTTCCACCTTGGCTTCCCAAAATGTTGGGATTACAGGCATGAACCCAGCCTGTTCCCACCTTTGAAATCCAGCCGAGGACTGGATTGTGAACCCTGGGCTGATGGGAATGGCTTAGAGAACTGTCTGGAGCTGTCCCATGGACATTGGTAGAGAACAATGGTTTTGTTGGTGTTTTTCTTCTGGGATTGCGTGATTGGGTCTTTTCTGTCCTGGGAAATTTCAGGGGTGTGAGCATTAGTCACAGGCCACAGAAAGACTCAAGTCCAAGGATAACACAGAGAGACAGCTTATGCAGGGGGACTGGATGTTCCTTTTCTGTCCCTTAACCTTTCATTCCTAGTGTTTCCTCCTCCTTCAGTGCCTGCACACAGGATGAGCATAGACATAATTGAAAAGAAAAAGCTTCGTGAATTTTAAAGAAGTCAGTCTATGGAAGGGTCATGACCAAGGGCTGAACCAAATCCCACCAGCAGCTGCGGACGTGGGGTGGCAGCCCATCAGGGGACTGGGGTTGGCTGCAGCCTCCTGGGCCTGGGCTGAGGTTTCTGCCAGGTTAGCCAAGGAGCTGCGGGAGGCTGGGTCTGCAGAGAGAGCCAGAAAGCATTCCAGAAGCCGCTGCCCGGAAGCTGCAGACCAGAACTTGGCTTGCAGCTGGCAGACTCTCTTTATAAAAAGCCGCAAGTGGTTTCCCTTCCTCCTGGGCTCTGAGCAGGGGGAATGCTGCAGTGGGACAGTCACACTTCCTTCTCCTCACTAGTCCCCAGCCATGGCAGGAAGAAAGCACGGGGAAGAAGAGCAGGAACCTACCCACTGTCTATTTAATCCCTCTTTCTTTTCCCCCTCCATCTTTTTTTTAAAGAGTCAGTCTCACTCTGTCTCCCAGGCTGGAGTGTACAGGCACGATCGTAGCTCACTGCAGTCTCCAAATCCCAGGCTCAAGCAATCCTCCAGCCTCAGCCTTCCAAGTAGCTGGGACTACAGGTGCACGCCACTGTGCCTGGCCTAATCACTTTGATGGGAGGAGCAGGAGGAGGAGAAAGAGGAGGAGGATCATAGCCTTCATTTTTATCTCTTAAGCCGAGCCTTTTATAAACATGATCTTACTAAGTTTTTCACCCCAGGGTTTCTCAATTTCAGCACAACTGATACATTGGCCCTAATAATTCTTTGTTGTAGGGCACTGCCTTGGGCAATGTGGGATGCTGAGCTGCATCCCTAGCCTCTACCTACTAGGTGCTATTAGCACCCCCAACCCAGCTGTGATAACCAAAAATGTCTCCAGACATAGCCAAATGTCACTGGACATCAGGCAGGGGGAGTGTCCCTCAGTTCAGAAACACAGGTCTGGAGGTAGGCATACCACCCTCAGTTTGTAGATGAGAGGCAAACACCCTGTGAAAGAGGAATGGAAGCTTCACAGCTAGCAGGAGGCAGAGCAGGACTTAGACCTGCTGTCTGTTGGCTCTCACACCCTGGCTCATTCCTCTGCCCAGTCCTCCCCAGTCATGGTGTCACCAGTGGTGGCTCACCTGTCCACGTTCCAGTGCTGACCATTAGAGATCTATCTTGGGTCAGATGTTTGCTAAGGAATTTATATATCATCTTTTAAAATCCTCTCAATATCCCTTTGAGATAGGTACTATTATTAGTCTCTTTTAAGAGATGAGGAAACTAAAACTCACGAATTAAGTAACATGTCCAAAGTCAAACGGCTGATAGGAGAGATTCTCACTCAGGCATCTCTGGCTTCAAAGCACAAGTGTTTTCTAATACAGTACCCAGAACTCCAACCATCTGCACCTAGAGACCTCCATGCTTAGCATCTATTCTCTTTTCTTGCCAAGAAGGAGCACTTCCTCCCTCTGTTTCCCTGGCTGACCAGGGTGCTGTGCCTGTTAAGTTTCCCAAGGCCAATTGTGATGGTTAACTTTATGTGTCAACTTGACTGGGCCACAGGGTGCCCAGATATTTGATTAACATTATTCTGGTTTTTTATGTGCGGGTGTTTTTGAATGGGATTCATATTTACATCAGTAGACCCCGCAGAGCAGATTGTCCTTTCTCATGTGGGTTGGCTTCATCTAATCAACTGAAGACCTGAATAGAACAAAAAGGCCAACCCTCCCCCCAAGTAAGAGACAATTCCTCCTGCCTGACTGCCTGCAAACTAGGACATCACCTTTTTCCTCTCTTCAGATGCAAACTGAAACATCAGCTCTTCCTGGGTCTGGAGGCTGCTGGGGCTCTGCTGGTTCTCCAGCTTGCCAGCTCACCCTGAGGATTTTGGAACTTAGCTTCCATAATCATGTGAATCAATTCCTTATATGAAATATCTGTCTATCTCTGCATACATTGTATTGTTCTGTTTATCTGGAGAACCCTGACTAATACAGCATTTGTTCAGCTTTTACACACAGCAGCTTCTTATATCCCCACATTTTCAGCATTTCTGTTTCATTTTGCTTTAGGACTGACTTGTAACCAATGTGTAAGCAACCAATATGTATGTTTCTTAAAAATGTAATCTGAGACTAAGGATGTCAAACATGTTCTTTATTCTTGGCCATTTGGATAATTTATCACTCTGTGCTATATTCTGGATGAGTTCCTCCACAATGATCTTCCAGTTTGTCAGTTTTCTCTGTAGCCATCCAATCTAGGGTTTACGCCATATACTGGCTTTGTAAATTTCAGTAATTAGCTGCTTTGTCCTTTTAATCCAAGATTTCTAAATGATTCTTTTTCATATCTGTTCTTTTTTTCATTTCTGCCTGGTTCAAGTTCTTAATTTCTTGTCCTTTTATTAAAAAAAAGAAATCTTATTCATCTTTCCTTTAACTCTTAGAAAATATTCAGCATAGTGACTTTTTAAATCATTTTCAGATTACATTATTGTTTTCATTTTCTCTTAAGTGATTTCATCTCTTGATTTTTAATTTTTTTTGAATAGGTGTAAGTTTATTTTTGTTTTATTTCATTTTGTAGAAGTGGCCCTGTACTCACCATTCCCGTTCTAGTGGTTTCTTGTCTCTATGTGCCCTCTTAGAGTCTCTGGTTCAGAATCACATCTTACAGTGGGCTTTCAGAGTGTTCATCCTACAGAGATAACTGGGGATATTTTAGTTCTAGTCACTGAACCGCTTAGTAAAATGGCCAGATGCTAGATGCAAGGCTGTATTTGCCTTTTCTCATCTTGTATTTTCAGTTATGCAGGGGTTCATGGATGCATTTTATATTCTCTTATAAGAGGGAGCCACATTCCTCCCTAGCTCTGTTCTTCTGCCTTCCAATCACCCTGCAGAAAATGAACTCTCTGCTTCCTTTGACTGCTTACAGATTCACAACCCAGTAGGCTGCTAGCTTCAGTAACTGATTTGTTTTGAGTTTTTAGCCCATAGAGATGTTATCTTTTTTTTCCAGCATGGTAATTTTTTAAAACTCTACCATTACTCTGCATTGATGCAGATGGGGGGCTCGAAGCATAAATCTTGATGGGGTTTAACTTTCCCTGCTGTGTACATTTCTCATGACCATTCTACAATATTTTATCCAAAAAATCTCCCTACAGGAAATAGTCACCTAGTTGTTACCTTGGCTTTACAAAGTGCTATGATTAGGAAGTCAGAGTGCTTAGTGGTCTAAAGACTGCCTAGGTTCAAATCCCAGATCTATTACTTATTTGTTATGGAAACTTGGGCCAAGTTATTTAATGCTTTAAGCCTTGTTTTCCTCGTCTGCAAGAAATATCAGTAGTATAACTTCCTGCAGTTGTTCTGAGGATTAAAGAAGATAAGCCATGGGAAAGCATGTCCCACAGATTCTCCTGGCACACAGTCAGGCCTCAATTAATGCCTGCTATTATTACGGTGGTTATTATTTCTTGGTTAGAACCAAATATCCAACTTTAGAATAGTATTATTTTTTGAAAAGGGCTCCAGTGGCCTGAAAGGCAGAAGAGAGAAATGCCAATAAATCATTCAGTTCTTACGTTTTTCAAAGTATCTTTATATCTTTTATTCTTAATCCCTCAACAAGTCTGTATTTTTTTTTTTTCATTTTACAAATGAAGAGAAAACTGAGCCATAAGATGAAGAGAAAATTGAAGCACAAGATTATTGCACACTTTTGACCATATGCACAGGAATTAAAATTCTCACTCACTTGACACTCTCTGAGACATGAGAAGTGCTACCATTTCTTGAAAGGAGATTAGGAAGCAGCCCTGGGAAACCCTGCTACCTTTTGGAAATCAGCACTCTCCATTTCGCTGCTACACTGTCGGTGTCGCTGTGCTGTTGGTGGTCTTGGACCACAGAGATCATATTAATACCAACAACAAGCCAGCAACTCAGAGGGCTGCCGTTTGCTTCTCCAAACCCATTCTTCACTCACCTCTGCTCTGTTCTGTGTCCTTTATCTGCATGGGTTATAGCAACAGGTTCCCTACCCTCTGGCTCCTGGCTATACCTGACCAATAGCAGAATGACCAACTATTTACAGAATCAACCTGGGACAGGGCCATATAAGACTATAAAACAGGCTGGGTATGGTGACTCATGCTTGTAATTCCAGCACTTTGGGGGGCACCCAGTCACAGCTGTCCTCTTATCAAGCCCACATTACACTGAGCCCTGGTGTCAGCCCAAGGTGATGACATTGAGCTAACAATGTTCTCAATGAAAGCATTTTAATGTGGAGCCCTTATTGGAATTAAGGTTGATTTTATGTGTCATCTTGGCCAGGCTATGGTGCCCAGTTGTTTGGTCAAACACTACCCTAGATGTTGCTGTGAAGGTATGTTATAGATGTGATTAACACATAAATCAGCACACTTGAAGTAAAGCAGATGACCTTCCTTAACGTGGATGGGCTTTTTCTAAACAGTCAAAGGCCTTCAGAGCAAAGACTGAGGTTTCCCAGGGAAGAAGGAATTCTGTCTCCAGACTGCAATATAGAAACCCTGCCTGAGTTTCTAGCGGATTTTGGACTCAGGTTTGCAACATCTACTCTTCCCTGAGTCTCCAGCCTGACACCTGCCCTGCAGATCTCAGCCTTGCAGCCCCAATTGTGTGGACCAATTCCTTCAAATAAATTTCTCAGTGGATGGATGGATAGATAGATAGATAGAAGGATGGATAGATAGATAGATAGATAGATAGACAGACAGATGATAGATAATAAAATGTAGATTTTTTTATTGATTCTGTTTCTCTGGAGAAAGGGTAATAATAACGTACAGTAAACACATACATTCTGTGAAATCCTTTTAAAATTTTGCCATATAATACACTAGCAAGAACAAGTTTTTAGACACGCAAGAATTAGTTTGCAGCTCTCCAAGATTGTCCATCCACTTTGTAACTAAAGACTTGTTTTGGTAAACCAGATGTTTCTCAGTGAGATCGTTTGTACTAATAAATTAGTTATATGAGTTAGTCATGTCCAAAATGGCCATTATTTTACATAGTCTGAAGTACATTGGATGACATTATAAGTTAAACCTTTGTTTCTCATGGAAAATGGTATTAAAACACAGAGATCATTTTAATTTTTAAAATCTTAAATTGGATTACAAATAAACTACCGATTTAGTAGAGAAATTGAGAAAGCTCTGTTGCCATTTTCTGTTTTTTATAGTTTTAAACCTGCTTTATTAGTATTTTTTAAAGCATCACTTTTTTGGAATGAATCTAAGCCTTATTTTCCTCATCTGCTAAGTCCTTTTTTTTAAATGAATTTTTTCATAATGTTCACATAACATCAAACAACTGAAGTCCAGTCTGCCCATCCTTTTCTATGCTCCTTAGGGGCTCTTCAAAGACCACCAGTTCTGAAGAAAGGACACATAAGTTCTGTTTTGCTGTAATCCTTGTCTCCATTATCAGCCTCAATGTGTTTCCCAATTAAACAGGGACATCCTTCTTATCCCAAACTTTGAAAAAATGACTTTGCAATAGACCAACAATTTAACATTTTCTGTATGGCAGGCAATGATAATAGCCACTTTCTAGGCATGTGTCTAAGGAGACTATCTCCTACCACTTCTACAAGGTCAAAAGTCTCGTTGTTTCTACACATTTTGAAAGAAATGAAAGTTGACCAAAAGCTTTCATTATGAAATCATCAATATCCCAGATAAGCAAATCACACCCCCTAAACATATGACAATTAGCAGATAAGATTTTTCCATTTTCACTGGTAAGACGTTTATAGACTGAAAAGAATTTGCCAAAATTTACCTTTGCGTTCTCAGTCATATCTATAAGTAGATGAACTAAGTCTAGTTTTTATTTGTATTCTTTTTTTGTTTTTTTTGTTTGTTTTTTTGTTTTTGTTTTGTTTTGTTTTGTTTTGTTTTGTTTGAGACGGAGTCTCGCTCTGTCGCCCGGGCTGGAGTGCAGTGGCCGGATCTCAGCTCACTGCAAGCTCCACCTCCCGGGTTTACGCCATTCTCCTGCCTCAGCCTCCTGAGTAGCTGGGACTACAGGCACCAGCCACCTCGCCCGGCTAGCTTTTTGTATTTTTTTTTTTTTTCAGTAGAGACGGGGTTTCACCGTGTTAGCCAGGATGGTCTCAAACTCCTGACCTCGTGATCCGCCTGTCTCGGCCTCCCAAAGTGCTGGGATTACAGGCTTGAGCCACCGCGCCCAGCCTATTTTTATTCTTTTAATGTATTTGTATATATATTTTTGTAGTGATGGGGGGTGATATGGTTTGGTTGTGTCCTCACTCAAATCTCATCTTGAACTCCCATGTGCTGTGGGAGGGACCAGGTGGGAGGTAATTGAATCATGGGGACAGGTCTTTCCTGTGCTGTTCTTGTGATAGTGAATAAGTCTCATGAGAGCTGATGGTTTTATAAAGGGGTGCTTCCCTGCACAATCTCTTTTCTCTTGCTTGCCACCATGTAAGACATGCCTTTCACCTTCTGCCATGATCGTGAGGCCTCCCCAGCAATGTGGAACTGTAAGTTCATTAAACCTCTTTCTTTTGTAAATTGCCCAGTCTCAGGTATGTCTTAACAGCAGCATGAAAGCAGACTAACACAGGGGGTCTCACCATGTTGCCCAGGCTGGTCTTGAACTCCTGGCCTCAAGCAAGATTCCCATCTCAGCCTCCCAAGGCACTGGGGTTAGAGGTGTGAATGTCTAGTTTTTATTAGGATAAGGTATCAGTACTCTTTTGGTTTACATTTTCTGAGTTTATAAGAGTTTATAAACTCTTTATAGAAATCAAAACTATTTCAAACTCCATTTCTCAAATCAGAGCACCTGAGAGTGAGGGAGAATGGTTTTCTTGTTGTTGTTACCATGATTCAGTGCTGCAGAAAGCATGATTGTGGGAAAGATAGGAAAAGATCTGTTCTACCATGTAAGGGACCAACACATCTCTTACTGTTTTTATTCATCTCTTTTGTTTGCTTGCAAGACATTTCAGTTATAACCTCTGAATCAGGAAATGTAGCCTTACTGAATCTTATAAAATGATCAAAAGAGTGATTTGATAAAGCGTGTTCATTTGTGTGGTATGACTGAGCTAATGCAGCAGCTGCTATTTTTGATTGGACATTTTTTGGTAGGTGTTTTTTGATTGACTTAGGGATATCAGTCCCATCTTAGAATTGTGAGATGTCGTCTCTACATGCACTTTCACATCCTCTTCTCCACTGTGCCCAGTTCAAAACTCTTTTCTGCATATTGAGCAGTGTGCTCTGTTTTGATTATTTACCTCTCTAATCCAGTCATACATGTCCTTCCATATGTCATTAAGATAACACAGTTGGTTAGCCTTCTTTTCCAGTGATGCCTGGGTTTATGCCAACATTGGTATTGTAATCACTATCTTTTTTAAGTATCTGAACTCTTAGAAAATATGGCCACAATATTTACAACTGCTAAAAGTTAAATGAGCACTACTTTGATACAAAGGACAACAGTCAGTTCACAGGTCAAGTCAAAGACAGACTGTTAATGCCCATGATTTTGCAATGCACTTGTGACGCACACTTAGATGCAACCTTGGGAATGATGCAACAGTGGATGGTCCACTATTCTGAACGACAAGTTGTGGTCCAACCTGAGCAGTCAGGGAAGAAACAGCAACACAGGTTATGGAAGGTGGATCATCTGCACTGTACCCACTTACAGACAAAACAGTATTGCATTCAGCCCCTATTTTTTGGGCCACCATATGGTTTTTACACATTTCCCCCAAGCTTCTGTGCATATCACCAAATTGATTTTCCGGGATTTAGAACTTTCAGTGCTAAAACCAGGGTAATCCCAGGCAATCTGAGACCATTGGTCACCCTACCAACAAGGAACAATTGTGGGTTTGGAGGGCAGGAGGAAAAGAAATTACAGCTTCCTCCCTAAGGAATTGATACAGGCCGGCTTCATCCCTTGACCAAAGCACCCAGGACCTGTCACGTGGATTTCTCTCTGTCTCCGTGTTCCAGTAACTGCTCTTTCCCTCTGCACTTCAGGCCCAGGGATTGTAACAGAGCCCTGCTCTTACTAGCCCAAGAAACCCTCCCTGTCCTTTGTGGTTTCTCTAGACTCTACCCACTCTTAACTTCTAAATAATAATTAAATAATTATTAAGTGAATAATTATTTATTATTTATATTTTCATATATTTTCATTATAATTATATTATTTATATGTAATAATATTAATATATAAAATATTTCCATATATAGATAAAATATAATTATATAATTATATTTATTATAATTATATAAATATAACTATAAGTAATTATATAAGTGTAATTAGGCAATTAATAATATAATTATATAATTAATAAGATAAAGTATATAAATTATAAGTAATTTATATAAATTTATAAATGCATACTTATACATTATAAATATAATTAATTAATTTATATATTATTTATAAATATCAATTTTTATAATATACAATTTATATATTAAATATTTTGTACATCTATATATTATATGCAATATAATATAAAAATATATTTCTATAATTATTAATCATAATAAATATATAATTTATATATTATACGTTGTATATATTACTAATTATAAGGAATAACTATTAAATTAACTGATAAATAATTACAAAATACTATTTGTAAGTAATTACTTGGTTAAAATTTTCTCAAATTACTTCCTATTAGTGGGCCATCTATTTGTTGCTAGGTCCCTGACTGATACAATAGTGGGTTCCAGGAGCAGCCCCAGGAAACAGACCCTCAGAACTGAATTTGAAGACTGAGATAGCCACGTGGTGTGCTGGAGCCAACTATGACTGGTTTACAAGAGCTGATTGTGTACCTCTCTATCCAACTACGTGTTGAGTGAAATTATGTTGGTAGATTGAAATCAGCCACAGTGGGAATATTTATACCATAGAAATTTGCAAATGCTACCAATTAGGGCTTCTTTCTTTTCTCTTTTTTGTTTCTTTCTTTGTTTCTCCCTCCCTCCCTTTCTCCCTCCTTTCCTTTCTTACCTTCCTCCTTTCTTTTTAAGAATCAGTTGTTCAACACTTACCAGCAGGCCACTAGCTGCTCATCTATTTGCATTGCCCAGTGATACCTATCTTGCCAAGGGGAAAAGGCACACAGGTAATCCGTGGCACACTGTGATGTGTTATTACTCAAATTACGAACAGTGCTGGCATGAGATAAAGTTCAAGTTGAGGGCAAAGTGTAAAGAGACTTTGATCCTACTGTGATTCTAAACATTTATGGGGGCTAAGTGAGGACACAGCAAAGAAAGTAGCCGTCTGCAAGCCCACTTCTGGGCTCCTGCCTGTTCACTCATTGTTACTCAGGGAATCCTTATTAGTTTCTTTTGCTCTGCAAGCTTATACTTAAATTCAACATCTGAGCTGAGGTCATAGCTGAGGCCAGAAAGCTTGAAAATCAAGAGGTGAGGAAGGCTGGGATGAGGTGCTGACATCTATGCAGATCTAGGAAGCAGTCAGGAAAGGTGGCCAGAGTTGTAAATCCAGTCCAATCCATGGTGAGTGACTGATGGATTGGTCAGCCAGTCAGTGACCTGGAACAAGACTTGAAAATTGATGATAAGGAGGTCTGGGAGTATGTGGATGGATCTCTTAGAATGGGCATAGAGTCATGCCTGTTATCCCAGCACTTTGGGAGGCTGAGGCAAGCAGATCATGAGGTCAAGAGATCAAGACCATCCTGGCCAACATGGTGAAACCCCATCTCTACTAAAAATACAAAAATTAGCTGAGAATGGTGGCGTGCACCTGTAGTCCCAGCTACTCGGGAGGCTGAGGCAGAAGAATCACTTGAATCGGAAGGTGGAGGCTGCAGTGAGCCGAGATCATGCCACTGCACTCCAGCCTGGGGAGAGAGTGAGACTCCATCTTAAAAAAAAAAAAAAAAAGTGTGAGCAGAGAGTATAAGGATATTCATGCCTTCTTCACTTCAGGGCATTCACTGTGGAGGAGGTTCTCAAAAATCAGGTGTGTAATGGACTAAATTGTGTCTAACCCCACCCCCCAAATTCATATACTGAAGCCCTAACCCTTCAATGTGAATATATTTGGAGATAGGGCCTTTAAGGAGATAATTAAGATTAAATGAGGTCATAAGAGTGTGGCCCTAATCCAGTAGGACTGGTGTCCTGATAAGAAAAGGAAAAGACACCGGAGAACTCTTTCTCTGCATGCACAGAAAAGTGGCTAAGTGAGGACACAGGAAAGAAGGTAGCTGTCTGCAAGTCACTAATGGAGTCCTCACCAGAAACTGACCTTGCTTGATCTTGGACTTCCAGTCTCCAGAACTGAGAGAAACTAAATGTCTGTGGTTTAAGCTAACCAGTCATGGTATCTTGCTACAGCAGCTTGAGCAGAATAATTGAAGTGGTTAAGTTGACCTGTCCTGTAGAGGCTGACTAACCACATTGCTCACTCAATGGGCTGAGACACAAAGTGGCCATATGGCAGGGGTGGAGGTTTATACATGGGTTCATCACTGTGGACTTTTCCTCACCAGGCCTGATTTAGCTACAGCTATTGATGAGTTTCCAACTTGTCAACAGCAGAGACTATATCTGAGCCTCTAAGCTGTTACTATTTCCCAGGGGTACCAGCAAGTTGATTATATTGAACCCTGTATTAATCAGAGTTCTCCAGAGAAACTTAACCAATAGAAGAGAAAGACAGAGATTTATTTTAAGGAAGTGGCTCATGCAACTGTGGAAACTGGCAAGTCCAAAATCTGAACCTATGTAAGAGTTGATGCTGTGGTATTGAGTATGAATTCCATAGGGCAGCAGGCTGGAAACTCCTTCTTCCTCAGGAAACCTCAGTCTTTGCTCTTAAGGCCTTCAGTGGACTGAATGAAGCCAACATGCCTCACGGAGAAGAATCTGCTTTAATCAAAGTCCATGGATTTAAATACTAGTCATATCTAAAATACATCCTTACTGCAACATCTAGACTGGTGCTTGACCAAACAATTGGCCACCATGTCCCAGCCATGCTGACACATGAAAGTAACCCCCACAGAGCCCTTCCACCATGAAGGGGGTAGAACTTTTTCTTCACAGAGATAGATATATCCCTGATACAGATTTGCCTTCCCTATTGACATAGTTTGGATATTTGTCCCCTCCGAATCTCATGTTAAAATGTGATCCCAATGTTGAAGGTGGGGCCTAGTGGGAGGTGTTTTGGTCATGAGGCAGATCCTCGTGAATGGTTTGGTGCCCTCCCTGAGGTAAGGAGTGCACTCTTGCTCCTTTAGTTCACATGAGATCTGATTGTTTGAAAGAGCCTAGCATCATTCTCTCTCTCTCTCTCTCTCTCTCTCTCTCTCTCTCTCCCTCTCCCCCATCCCCATTCCCCCTCTCCCTCTCTCTCTCTCTCCCTCTTTCCCAGCCTGTGACACACTGGCTCACTTTCACGTTCTACCATGAGTAAAAGCTTCCTGAGGCCTCACCAGAAGCAGATGCTGGTGCCATGCCTCTTGTACAGTATGCAGAACCATGAGCCAAATAAACCTCATTTAAAAATAAATTACCCAGCCTCAAGTATTCCTTTACAGCAACACAAAATGGAATAACATGCCTATTCATAATGCTTTGATCAGCACCACTGTTCCCGCACTTGCAGAATGCTTCCACCGTTGCCATAGTATCCTACACTGTCACCTCTGACCGGGTGACATATTTTAGGGAAAAGGAAGTGTGGCAATGAACTCATGCCCAAATTAACCCAAATGGCCACATCACCCAGAAACTTAATAAAGAGTGGAGTGGCTTGAGGATGGCTCAGGTGTAGTTCTAGGTGGGAGACAACATGTTGGGAGGTCTGAGAGCTGTCTACCTTTGTCCCATGTGTCCTTAAAGAGATCTAAGGTTTGGTGCCATCTTCCCTTTAGTCAGAATGCACAAGACTTGGGGGCGAGTGGGGGAGATGAGTGTCGCTCTCACTATCACTTTGTGAAACTCTTTGGAGGGGTGTTTGCATCCCATCCCTATCTTCTTGGACTGGGAGATGTGGAGGTCTTAGTGCCCGTGATGGTCAGTTTGAAGTATCAACTTGGCAAGTTGATATGAATAATATGAATAATATGAATAATATGAATAATATGAATAATACCCAGTTATTCAATCAAGTACGAATCTGGGTGTTGCTGTGAAGCTATTCTGCAGATGTGATTGACATCTACAATCACTAGCTTCAAGGAATGAAGATTGTCCTCTACACTCTGGGTGGAGATTTCCAATCAGTGGAGAGGCCTTAAGAGCAGAGCTGAGGCTTCCCTGAGGAAGAAAGTCTGCCTTTGACCTGCAGCATCAACTCCTGCCCTAGAGTTCCAGGTGGCCCTTCCTGATGACCTACTGTCTGGATTTTAGACTTGCCTAGGTGGCTGCCACAACCTCATAAGCTAATTCCTTGCAATAGATCTCTTGATGTATATATGCTACTTGTTCTGTGTTTGTTTATTTTGTTTTTTGCTGGAACCCTGACTGATACAATGTCCGAGGGGAACATGCTTTCCTAGTCATGGCTTTTGGGGAGAAATCTTCCTGCTGCTTAATCAGCAAGCAGAGAAGGGGTCACTGTGTTGAACACAGTAATTGATCCGAATAACCAAGGAGCAAGTTACCTAATGGGTGAATGGAGTTCTATGTGTGGATCCCCAGAGATACACCGGGAAGTTTCTTAGTACTTCCTTGCCCAGTAGGCTTAGACAATGGAGAAAAGATTTCCAAGGACACAGATGCTTCCAGAATGAAAGCTTAGCTCAGCCCTCTAGTTAAAGAACTCAGGCTAACCGAAACTGGCATAAGACAAGGGGAACTCTAGAAGGGTGGTAGGAAGAAGGCAGCTGTAATGGCCAACTTGGACTTGTAACCTGCTCCATCAGGAACTATGGTGGTTATACACATCAGCCATTCCTTTCCCTTTTCCCTCATTACCTTGAATGAAGGTGGTTAGTATTTTAGGTTTTAGGTTGGAGCTGGCTGAATTGATATCACCCCACAATGGTACAGTAACTGATGGGACTTTGTATGACTTTGTCCTTGTTGGGGACACAAATTTATAACCTGGGTAAAGGACAAGCATAAATACTGGGGGATGAAGGGTACCCTGTGCCGGATGTCTCTTGTTTGCCCTTCCAGCCCTGCTTCCACCCCTGCTCTATGCCCACAAGTCTGACCTCAAAGGGCCACATCAATGGGCTCCTGTCCTCTCCGACTTCTGGTTGTCTCCAGTCAATGGGGACGTCATGGGTTGGAGAGGAGATGGGGATAGAAATATGAGGTCAGTTCATGTGCTCTCCTGATCCCTCTCTGGGGTCACTACAGGCTGGTCAAATCCCTCCAACTCCAGCCCTCTGTGCCTCAGGCTCCTGTGCTGTTAGGCCTGAAGGGGGTAAGTGCCCACCATGATTACTAGCCCAGAAACACCACAGTACTCCCTGTGGCTGCCCTGTAACCTGCCCACATCATTGAAAAGGGTCCCTTTATGACACTTTCCTCAAATAACACAATTTGAGCATGTTGTCTTTTGCTTGCTGTACCCTGAGTGATAAAGGACTATTTGGGCTTACTGAGCTCTGAGCATCTCTCCAAAGAAGATTATCAAAGACTCATGGATGAGGACGGACTGTGGGTATGGTTGAGACCACTTTCCAGTCAACCTAGATAACAAACAGAGAGAGGCTCTGTGAAAGAATAAGGTATTGATTTGGGGACAGAGCATTGCAATGAGAATACACAGTAAACTATGTGCGTATTCAGGGAGGTGAAGGAACACAAGGGTTTTCAAGGAGGAAATGAGGTGAGCACACAATTGTTTGGAGGTGACTATCCTTGGCTACAAATATCTACAACAAGGGTGACTCCAGTCAAGGTTGGGCAGACAGTTGCTGCACAGATGTTCCTGCAGAAGTATTCTTTGTGTAAGGCTGCGATGGCCTCTGTGCAGGGTTGTGGCTTTTGCAGTCCTTTGTGACAGTTTGTGTCATTAGGCATACAAACGTAAGAGCCCTCTCTTCATGGCTTTCCCTGGCTCTATTTGTGAGGTTGGGTTTTTAACATTAGTGACTCCGTGTTCATTCTGACCACTCTCATGTTCCATTTCCAGATGAGACAAGCCGCCAAGGTCGAGAGTGGTGAAGTGAGAAATCCAAGGTCCTTTCGCCAAACAGGGGCAGGGCAGGGACCTATCTCAGATCTCCTGGGCCCATGCACCGCAGTACCTGACCATTCCTCCTGTCTGTCTCAGGCTCTGCGAATGACTCTCAGACCACCTAGGTGTAAGGAGTCCTTTATAAATCCTTCCTGAGGTGAAGAAAGTAACACCTGCCTTGTAATCCCGTAGCAAGGACCTTCAAATCAGACCAGGAATCAAACTATATATTCAGGGCCCCATCACAGAGGTGCTCTGTGGAAAGTCTGTGGGTTCTAAGTCAAGCCCTGCCCAAACTGCGAGGCTGAGGGAGCTGTCTCCTTAGCCCTCACCAGCTGCTGCTGAATGCCCTGTTCTTAAGTACCCCTATTCAAGACGCCACCTGACAACTGAGAAGTTAACAGATTTTTTAAAGGCATTGTCCACGTTGTTTACAATAAGTGAGAAACTCTCTCAAGCATGGGTTTCTACAAGTAATTATGTAATGAGAGTGTGAAGAAATAGCAGCCTTCCTTAACTAAAACGACCTCCTGGATCCATGGGGTCTGGCCTCACTCTAAAGCCCTCCACAGTATATTCACTATCTTGACTCGGAATGTTCCTATCCCATATGCACAGGCAGTATGTGTGCAATGCCCATGTATTGTGTATGGGCTGGGAGAGGACGGGGAGAAGCCACCTATAACCAAGGACTTAAAGTGAGAATTTAATACAAATAGCTGTTAACTAGTTATACAATATTTTAAAAGTCAACTGGAAAGTCACAGACAGAAGTAGCAACTACCAGAAGCAGCACTACTCTTAGGGCTGGCACAAACAAAGGGAAGAGGTATTTTTTTTTTTTTTTTTTTTTTTTTTTTTTTTTTTGAGACGGAGTCTCGCTCTGTCACCCAGGCTGGAGTGCAGTGGCCGGATCTCAGCTCACTGTAAGCTCCGCTTCCCGGGTTTACGCCATTCTCCTGCCTCAGCCTCCTGAGTAGCTGGGACTACAGGTGCCCGCCACCTCGCCCGGCTAGTTTTTTGTATTTTTTTTGTAGAGACGGGGTTTCACCGTGTTAGCCAGGATGGTCTCGATCTCCTGACCTCGTGATCCGCCCGTCTCGGCCTCCCAAAGTGCTGGGATTACAGGCTTGAGCCACCGCGCCTGGCTCGGAAGAGGTATTTTTAAAACAGGTAATTTAATGACTCTGAGGAGCAGAAACTCAAATCTCAGAGGAAGGCACCCTGCCCAACTGCTGATTATGTTTCTGGGCTAATAAGAGGGACCTTGTGGGGCTGAAATTCAGTTCTGAGAGGAAGATGCTCCTGCCAGCTGGTTCTCAAGGTGGGGGAGTGGTACAATGAGGTAGTATCTATAACTGCTGGAAAAACTACTCATTGGATGCAGCTTCTGCTATGTGAAGGAACTGCTGCTGCTGGGGTGAAGAAGCATGCTTGGGTGATGCAGAGAGGGACAGGAAGCAAGCAAGAAGGAACAGGTTCCCTTTTTCTACTTCAACCTTTTAGCTTCTCTTCAGTACACCCTCTTGGCAGAGCCTAACATGGAGCCTGCAGGGAAAGTGGATATGTGGTTTGTAAAACCTCTGCTCCAATCCAATAGCATAGAGCAGAAATTAGAAGGGTGAGTCTGGAGCTGAAAAACAACAATAAATAGCACACTTTCAAATTTAAAATGATGGTTTCTCTCAGAAAAATATAGCCCATGAGGATTTATGGTGGGTGCCAAATAGCAACAAAGTTGGTCTCTCAGGACAATGGTTTTATTTTCTATATGGCTGTCTTGAAGGGTGGGCTCCCATCTGAATGGAGGACAGAACAGACTTAGATTAGTTGGGTGTGGCCAATTGTTACCCAAGCCTCTGGTTGAGCAGCTTTGGGGAAGAGGAAGGGAGGGAGGTAGATCTGAGGAGAGCATGTGTCATATCAAAAGGCAATCCCATGGAAACAGCCCAAGTATCCATCAACAGATGATAAAGAAAATGTGGCACATCCATACAATGGAATATTATTCAGACATGGAAAGAAAGAAAGTTCTGTGCATGCTATAACATGTAATATGTTAAAAACATTACACAAAGTGAAATAAGCTGGGCACAAAAGGACAAATGTTGTATGATTGTATTATTCCACTTGAATGAAATATTTAGAACAAGCAAGTTTCTAGAGACAGAAATTAGGTTAGAGGCTACCAGTGGCTTGGAAGAGGAAGAGTGGGGAGTTATTGGTTAATGGTTATAGGGGATGCCCTCTGCCTGCTGCCCCAGCTCTTCAAATGCTCTTATAAGCATCATTCCCTATATTAAATGCCTTTCCACATTTCAGGGTCCTGCACTCATCCAGTTCCCCCACTTCGAGTGGGAGAGTGACATTTCTCATCTTTTTAGAGTAGTTCATATATTCACAATAACTCACCCCTTATTTCATTTGCCTTCTTCAGAGGCTCATAGTCTTCCCAAGCACCTCCCTGGCTCAAACATTTGTCTCAGTAATAATGTCATTCTCTGAGCCTCAGTTTCCTCATCTAGAAAATGAGGATGGCCAGATGCAGTGGCTCAGGCCTGTAATCTCAGCACTTTGGGAGGCCGAGACAGGTGGATCATGAGGTCAGGAGATCGAGACCATCCTGGCCAACATGGTGAAACCCCGTCTCTACCAAAAACACAAAAGAAATAGCTGGGCTTGGTGGTACATCCCTGTGATCCAAGCTACTTGGGAGGCTGAGGCAGGAGAATCACCTGATCCAAGGAGTTGGAGGTTGCAGTGAGCCGAGATAGCGCCACTGCACTCCAGCCTGGCAACAGAGCAAGATTCCGTCTCAAAAAAAAAAAAAAAAAAAAAAAAGAAAGAAAGAAAAGAAAATGAGGATACTAATCCCTGACATGCAGAGTTGTCCTGAAGATAAAATGAGTTATTATCCAATGGAAAAGTTGTGTGATAGATGAATGCATAAAATGTTAGATCCATGAATAGTTGATTAATAAGCATGACTTCCATGAGTTGACCAGTGAAGAAATAACAGTATTTGCCTATCTTTTAAAAGAAATATATGTTTATGTGTATTGGTATAAATGCTATATATTCATCTATATGTTTTTCAAAACGTGTGTGCAGTAATACATATTAAGATTTAGAAATTCTAAATGCAGGCTGATTGCTTAAACGTCAAGTTTAAGTTACAACACAAGGTCTGCAAAGTGTAGTCATAATCATTTAAGACATTATGACTCACTCAATATTTATATTTTAGAAGTAATTTATTTTATTGCAACCACCAATAACCAACTGAAAAACTTTTAAAATTCAAGATAAAGTTTCTGTGGCCAAGTCCGTGCTCTGATCAGCAGCCATTCTCTCATTGACACTTGTGGCCCCACTGATTTCTGCTCTCATTTGCAGTGTGTAAAAGGCCTCTGACAGCCTCCTTTCCACCCTGTTCAAACAAACAATAGTCTTTGGAGCAAAGAAGGAAATTTGTAGCAGGTGAAAGTTTAGTTTTAATGATGGAGACACCAAATTGTTTTTAAACTTGAAATACATAAAAGGCTCCAAGCCTACTTTAATGTCTCATTTCTCACAATTACCTCATTATAGTTTACCAAATATTTTACTTTGCATCACAGGATCTTTGAAAGAAATTCCAAAACTAACCTTTTGCACATACGTAGCTTATTAGCAACAGAAAAAATTACTTTTCTCTCTGATTGTGAATTTTTTTCTCTCCAGAACATAAAATAAAGACATAAACTTATAGGGCTTAGAGGTTGTGACCAGTGACATTTTCCCATTTTCTTGAGGAAAGAAAATCTAGCTTGAGAGGGTAAGAAAACAACAAAGCGTAAGATTGGTCATTTGTATCTACATGCAGCAAAGAAGCTAATAGGCACTGACAAGCTACTCAGATCAGAACACCCAAGGCTGTTGTCGTTTCTCTTCATGCCCTGCAATCATTGAATCCGGTTATTTAATTGGTGTGTAAAAAGTCACCTTAACACAGTTCATGGTCACCTTTCCCTGAAATCTTCATGACAAAGGATTTGTGAAAACTTTTCTAAATAAACATAACCTCTCCAATGTTCAACTATGTACAGGAAGAAGAAATGTCAGTGTTCATGCACAGAATCACTTTCCTTGAGACCTCTTCCCCAGTAAGACCCAGAGATAGCATTAGGGATAGAAAGACAAGATACGCCCTGGCAAGGATGGTAACAGAGTACATTAGTCAGGGTAAATTACACAAGCTGCAGTAACAAACATCCCCCAAACATCTGTGGCTTAACACATTACAGGTTTATTTCTGCTTGTACCACAATCCATTTTAGATTGAGAAGTTCCCTCCCAAGCAGTAACTCAGGATCCCAGACTCCTTTCATCTTGTATAGCACCATTTTTAACACATGGCCTGCAAGGTTGCTGTGAAATAGAAAGAGCCTGTGAAAAGCAGACACTCAATTGTCTAAGTTTGGTCAGGGTGCATATATCTTTGGCTAAAACCAGTTTTTTTGCCCAATCTAAACACAAGGGATCTGGGAAAGTAGTGAAAACTGTACATAAGAAAGGGTCAGTGAGTCTGCTAGAATAATGAAGTGGTCTTGGTTGGAGGAGGTTCTAAACCCTGGGCTCCTGGATCCCAGAACACAGTATAATACCAATGAGTTGCACTCACTTCAACAAAACAAATTACTCTTCAATTTGTCTCAATACATTCTATTCACTCCCGGTGATATGGTTTGGCTGTGTCCCCACCCAAATCTCATCTTGAATTGTAGTTCCCATAATCCCCACATGTCATGGGGAGGGACCCAGTGGGAGGTAATTGAATCATGGTGGTGGTTACCCTCATGCTGCTATTCTTGTGATAGTAAATGAGTTCTCACAAGATCTGATGGTTTTATAAGGGGCTTTTCCCCCTTTTGCCCAGCACTTACCCTTCCTGTTATAATGTGAAGAAGAATGTGTTTGCTTCCCCTTCCACCATGATTGAAGGTCCCTGAAGCCTCCCCAGCCATGCAGAACTGTGAGTTAATTAAACCTCTTTCCTTTATAAATTACCCAATCTCAGGCAGTTCTTTATAGTAGCATGAGAATGAACTAATTCACCCGGTTATTCTTACATGTCCCTCATTTTACATGACTAGACACGTGTTTGATTTTGTAAGTATTCTCTAGAATTTAGCGAAGTCCAATGCATTATCAAATACAATTTAAAAACCAACAAGTTGGCTTGATCTAAGTGCCCCTTGAGGATGAGGGCTGAGTTTGACTCCTTTTGATGGGACCAGAAGGTAGGATATGACACTCAATGTTTGCTGAACAAGTTAATTTACAAGCAATGTTGCTGACATATTTAAATCTCAATTTTTGAAAATCTGTATCTATCCTAGGCTGTCCCCTGGAATCACTTTCCAATTTTCCATCCTAACTCCTCTCATAGTTCTAGCCTAAAATCTGCCTCCTCTGTGGCTATGTGGTAGAACAGTGACGAGTCACATGACTACATATCTCATCCTATAAATGACCCCTCCCCACCATCACCAACACTGTTTCCAACCAGATGAAGGTGGACTTATGCATTGATTACTGACCCATCAAAGGAATTCCTGACCATACAATGAATTAACATCCTCCCCCTCAATTAATACTTAGTAAACCATGAGTATGGGAACCTGATTTATCTTATTCTAATGATACTAACTTTAGACTTCATTCCGTTATTTAATCCTCATGCTAACACCAAGAAGAGGCAATTTTGCAGATGAGGAAAATGAGGCACATAGATGTTAAGTAACTTGCACAAGGTCATACAGCCAGGAAATGCAAGAAACAGAATTTGAACTCTACAGTAGCTATATATGGGCCAGGGGTGGTGGCTAACATTCGTAATCCCAGCACTTCGGGAGGCTGAAGTGGGTAGACCAATTGAGCTCAGGAGTTCGAGACCAGTCTGGGCAACATGGTGAAACCCCATCTCTATTAAAAATACAAAAATTAGCCAGGCATGACGGTGTGTGCCTGTAAGTCCAAGCTACTTGGGAGGCTGAGGCAGGAGAATCACTTGAACCCAGGAAGCAGAGGTTGCAGTGAGCTGAGATCACACCACTGCACTCCAGCCTGGGCAACAGAGCAAGACTTCATCTCAAAATATATACATATGATTTTACAAGGTCAAGAGGGATTACAGTGTAATAAATTTAGTTGCGTCAAGCATCAATTTTAAGAAGATCTTTACCTGAAAGGGGTGGGCCAAGATCTGATTTCTAGAGTTCTGAGCAGAAATAGCTTTTGCCAAGTAGAGCTTTTCAGTCACAGAGCCTGGAGAAAGGACTAGCAGCATCCAGGTGGGGAGTAGATTCATCCACCTGCCACCAGGGCTCCAGGGCTCTGCTCCAGAGTCATGCTTTTCCTAAAGACCTCGAGGCTATCATAGAGGAAGGGCAGGAAGTTAGGTCTAAGGTGGGTTCTGCTTATGCTCAGAACAGGAGCCCTTTGCTATGATGTTCTCAGTCCTCCTCTCTGGCCAAGAAGGAGCTTCTAGGTAGTCTTCTAGGCTGGGATTTCCTGGTCCTCCAGACACAGCAGGCTAACAGAAGCCAGGCTGACAGTAGAGGAGAGGAAAGGAAAATGCAAAACACTTACCCCTAGCTCCCTAAAGAAAAAAAATGGTCCAGGCAGAGTGGCTGTAATCCCAGCACTTTGAGAGGCTGAGGCATGAGGATTGCTTGAGGCCAAGAGTTCAAGACTAGCCTAGCCAACATAGAGATCCTATCTCTACAAAAATTTTTAAAATTAGTCGGGTGTGATAGCGTAAACCTGTAGTTCCAGTTACTCAGGAGGTTGAGGTGAGAGGATCATTTGAGCCCCAAGAATCTGAGGCTGCAGTGAGCTAGGATTGTACCATTGTACTACAGCCTGGGTGACAGAACAAGACCAATGAAAGGAAGAAAGAAAGGAAGAGAGAGAAAGAGACAGAGGGAGACAGAGAGAGAGAAGGAAGAAAGAAGGAAAAAGAAAGAAAGAAGGAAAGAAGGAAAGAAAGAAAGAAAGAAAGAAAGAAGAAGAAAGAAAGAAAGAAAGAAAACAAAAAGAAAGAAAGAAAAGCAAGAAAGAAAGAAAAGAAAGAGAACAGGAGGAAAACCTAGGGAAAGAAAGAAAGGAAAAAAAAAAAAAAGCGAAGCAAAGAGAGAAAAAGAGAAAGAGGAGGACAGTTTTAGAGAAGGACGGACGGGAGAGAAAGATAAGAAGAAAAAGAAGAAGAAGAAAAGAAGAAGCGAGGAGAGACTCCAAGATACATAAATCAAATAGTATAAAAATTTAAAATTTTTATCCATGTGAAAAAACATTAAGTCAATTAAAGACAGTGTTCTTTCCAGGAGACACCTACCACATCAGCACTGAGGTAATTTGTGCTCACCCAGACACACACCAAAGCCCTCTGTCCCTCCTGCCTGAGACTCACAGCCATCAAGCATCCAGTAGCAGCAACACGTGGGAGGCAGAACTGTTATCTCAGAAGGAAATGCCCATTAGACAGAAAATAGAGCAACAGTATGATTCTGCCAAGCTAACTGACACTGGAGTTGTACAGCTTTGTAAATTCTTTTTGATTATTTGAGGCTATCTACGTCACTGACATGCTTTAATGCAAAGTCTTCTGATTTTTCATTGAGAAAAACAAAACTTCCTGGGCTATGGAAAACTCTGTGGCTTGGTTGTCCATGTTTGGCATTAGCCAGCAAAGCATTGCTTTTAACTCTGTGATGCCAGGCCTCTTGCTTTTCCTGCACCCCTTTTTCTTTATCTTTCTTTCCCCAGGCATCATTACCATTTGTCAACTTTTCTTTTCTTTTTCTAGTCTAGCTCTGTCGCCCAGGCTGGAGTGCAGTGGCGCGATCTCAGCTCACTGCAAGGAGTTCCGCCTCCCGGGTTCACACATTCTCCTGTCTCAGCCTCCCGAGTAGCTGGGACTACCGTCCCCTTGAGTGTGGGCAGGCCCTGTGACTCGCTTCACAGTAGAATGTGGCAAAGATGATGGGCGTTCACACACACAAGGGTGTGAATACCAGGAGGTGTGGACCGTGGGGCCACCACAGGGTCTGTCCCCGACCCCACACCAGGTGACCATGAGGCATCCAAAAAATGGAACATTCTCCTGGGGACAGACGGTGAGGGTCTTTCTCACATCTCTGGGAGGAAAAGTGATTTTTGTTATTAGGACAGGTTTTATATTTTGAAATCAACCAAGCCACTTCTAAATGAAAAAGGGGAGCTATTTTTCCATCTGGTAGTCCCTCCAATGCTAGGATGTTTTCTGCAAACACAGCAAGATGCTGACTTGTTTGGGGGAAAGTTCTGGTCTCTAAAAGTGGGAACAATGGAAGTAGAAGGTGAGGTGGCAGAGCTGCCCCTGTGGGTTTCTTATGAGTGGTCAGAGGAACGGCAGGTCGGGGGCATCCAGAGCTGCATGGCCCAGCACTGGCCACAGCACACAGCCCCCAAGGCTCAGGCAGGCCTTTCAGCTATTGGGGTAGAACCATCCCATTTAGGTGATGCCAGGATGAGGTACCATGGAAAGGCCATTTATGGCAAGGCATTCCAAATTCTATGTAATTTCGCTTCTGACTGAAGTTTTTTTTTTTTTTTTTTTAATTTGTTGAATAGAAAATATTTTCACAGGGAGTTACATACACATTGTGCATATATATGTGTGTGTATATATATGTATATATGCATGTGTGTAGATAGATAGATAATCATATGTCCTCCTCCTCTTCCTGACCCCATCTTCTCAATTCTTGTCCTCCTATTGCACATATGCTCACACATAGGTTAGCAAGTTTCATTTTTTTGTTGTTTTGTTTTGTTTTGTTTTTACAGGGTCTCGCTCTGTAACCCAGGCTGGAATGCAGTGGCACAATCACAGCTCACTGCAACCTCTGCCTCCCAGGCTCAAGCAATCCTTCCACCTCAGCCTCCTGAGTAGCTGGGACCACAGGCATGCGCCACCACAACTGGCTAATTTTTTGTATTTTTGGTAGAGACGGAGTTTCACCATGTTGCCCAGGCTGGTCTCTGACTCCTGAGCTCAAGTGATTCACCTGCCTCAGCCTCCCAAAGTGCTGGGATTACAGGTGTAAGCCTCCGTGCCCAGGCTAGCAAGCTTCTTATCTACATTTCAGGGTATGTGTAAGTAAATATATAGACACATTATATTTTCTTAATACAAGAGTTCACTCACATGGTGAACTCACTATGCGAGTGAAGTACACACAGTACTCGCCTCTGCTTTTTTGCAGGTTATAGCATATCCTAGAGATTATTCCACAGCAGACCATACAACACTGCTCATTCTTTACTTACAGTCACGTGGTCTTCCATTGTGGAGACGTACTGATCGATTCAACAGTTCTCTGCTAATATTGATGGACAGTTGGGTTATTTGTCAATCTTTCACTCTTATCAGGATGTTCCCAGGATTGGGATTGTTGGGCAAAAGGATCTATGACTTTCTGCTTTCATATCTATTGCTCCACTGCCCACTGTAGGGGGTCGCACAAATTTACATTCCCACCAGTCTTCCATAAGTTTGTCTTGTTTCCCCCCAGCCTATCACCAAATTCATGAATTTTTTTTTCAATCTGCTAAATGAAAAGCCACCGATACCAAAGTTTCTGAAAATCAAGTGTGTCACTGGAATATTGATTTCTTCTTTGGGAGAAACTTTTTTTGGAGTAAAATACACATAATGTAAAATTTGCCATTTTAATCATTTTAAATGTACAATTCAGTGGAATTAACTGCATTCACATAGTTGTGGAACCATCACCCCCATCCATCTCCAGAACATTTTCATCTTGCAGAACTGAAACTGTACTCGTTCAACACTAACTCCCCATTCCTCTTCCCCTAGTCCCTGGTAACCCACAATTCTGCTTCCTGTCTGTATGAATTTGACTATTCTGTGTTCCTCACATAAGATGAATCATACAGCATTTGTCATTTGTGTCTGACTTATTTCATTCAGCATAGTACCCTCAAGGTTCATCATGTTGTAGCATATGCCAGAATTTTAGTCATTTAAGGCTGAATAATATCCCGTTGTATGTATACACCATATTTTGTTGGATCCATTCATCTGTCAGCGAACACTTGGGTTGTTTCCCCCTTTGGCTGTTGTGAAGAATGCTGCTGTGAACATAGGTGTACAACTACCTTTTTGAGTCCCTGCTCTCAAGAAGGAGGGGCATCTTCCCTCCTCCTCTAGCAGGTATGAAATGAACTTCACCCCGTTAGTTGCTATGGAGGATCCCTGGTCTTTTGTTCTCTTTACCTACCCAAGAGAATTCCATTCCAGGCTGCCTTTTCTCTAAATGCAAGATGCACACACACTGCAGTCCACTCCTTGGAACTATTTGGGACCTTAACATCACACTTTTCCAATGGACAGTGAAGGCCATTGTGATTTCTTAAATATCATGCAACTCAAAGCAATCAATGGAAGTCAACAGACAACATCTAGAAGAAGGGGCAGCAATGGTCTTCCTCTCCTTTGTGTAGACCAGAGTGTGACATCCAGTGCTAAGGAATGCATCTGAAGGGAGAGGTAAAAGGAGAGGAATGTATTCAAAGAAGAGGAGCTGGGATGCTCAGGGGAATAAAACCCTGCATTACAAGAGACACAGCTGAAAGAGCTGGGGTGAAAAATTGAGAGAACAAACATATGACAGTATTTCTTAATATTTTAAGCATATGACAATGTTAATATTTGAAAGGCTGTCATGAGGAAGTTAGATTTGATATTGATGACCTCAAGAGAAGCAAATGGAGTCAATAGGTATGAGTTCTAAGGAAAGAGATTTGGGGTTTATTATAAAGAAGTGTCCAAAGATGGAATTAGTTTCTTCACAAGGCTGTAGAGTGAGTTTCCTGTTCCTGGAACTATATAAGTCTTGACTACATAGTTTCTTGACTGGATTGAGAGGGAGGGGAAGCAGGCATTGGTCTTCCTTCATTTTACATATACAAATAGCTGAGGATCTCCTATGTGTTTAAAGGTTGGAGGTGGTTTCTACTACTCCATCTTCCTAAAGCAACCTTTCATTTCCTGCACCTGGCAGAGATTAGTTAACCCTCAGGACCTCTAGCAAATGTCACCTCCTCTCTGAAGCGCACCCCGATAGGCTTCCCTTCTTTTAGTACCTATTGTGTCCTGATTATTGGTTCATATGTATGATTATCAGCGTATACCATAAGCTCCTGAGGTTAGCTGGGGTGGGTTCTTCTGTTTGCTGCTAAGAACCCCAAGGCAGACAAATAGGCAACCAGCAAAATCTGCAATTGTCAAAGGCGTTTGAACCAGATTGGCTCCATCTTGAATAGGGGCTGGGTAAAATGAGGCTGAGACCTTCCGGGCTGCCTTCCCAGGAGGTCAGGCATTCTAAGTCACAGGATGACATAGGAGGTCAGCACAAGAGGTAGGTCACAAAGACCTTGCTGATAAAACAGTTTGTGGTAAATAAGTCAGACAAAAGCCACTAAAACCAAGATAGCGACGAAAGTGACCTCTGGTTTTCCTCCCTGCTCATTATATACTAATTATAATACATTAGCATGCTAAAAGACACTCCCTCCAGTGCCATGACAGTTTACAAATGCCATCGCAACATCAGAAAGTTACCCTATATGGTCTAAGAAGGGGAGGGAGAAACCCTCAGTTCCAGGAATTGCCCATATGTTTTCCGGAAAACTCATGGATAATCCGCCCCTTGTTCTGCATATAATCAAGAAATAACGGTAAAAATGGCCAACCAGGAGCCCTCAGGACTGCTCTGCTTATGGAGTAGCCATTCTTTATTCCTTTACTTTCTTAATGAACTTGCTTTCACTTTACACTGGATTTGCCTCAAATTCTGTCTTGTGCGAGATCCAGAAACCCCTTTCTGGTAACACAATGATAATCTTTGATAAAAATCAATGATGTGAAAATTACTGCATTTGCTTTGAAGCAATTTGAAAGATCATTTGTTCTTATTAGTAATAATTAGTAATAATTGCCATCAATTTCTGAGCAATTACTAGTGCCAGACACTGTGCAAAGTGCTTCATATCTACCATCCCGTGAAATCTTACAACTCTATAGGGTGCATGTGATCAGCCCCATGTTACAGCTGGGACAAAAAGGCATTTAGAAAAGTTAAGCGACTTGTCCAAAGCCACACATGTAACAAAAAGTGGAGTGTTTTTTGAGCCAGGTTTATGTGAAGCCGAAGCTCAAGTTCTTGACTGCTAGGCTCCAGTTGTGTGCAACTGTCAACCAAAAATGGAGATTTGAGAGGCCAAAGATGTCACACACCTTCAAACTGCACATCACACAAGTCTTCATAAGCCTCCAGTGCCACTGTTACTGTGCCTCTCTACGGTCAGGACCCATCCACTTATTTCTGCTTCGCCTTTTACTCCCAACATTCCATCTTCTCACTCCAAATCTGGTCCGAACTCTAAGTTGCCCTTGTTAGACCAAACACTTTTCCTATTTGTTAAATATCCATTTGCAATTCTATGTCCTAATTCATATTTCCAATGTTACCCTCTTTTTTTTGTTTTTGTTTTTTTTTGTTTTTGTTTTGTTTGTTTGTTTGTTTTTTTGAGACAGAGTCTTGCTCTGTCGCCCAGGCTGGAGTACAGTGGCCGGATCTCAGCTCACTGCAAGCTCCGCCTCCCGGGTTTACGCCATTCTCCTGCCTCAGCCTCCTGAGTAGCTGGGACTACAGGCACCCGCCACCTCGCCCGGCTAGTTTTTTGTATTTTTTAGTAGAGATGGGGTTTCACTGTGTTAGCCAGGATGGTCTCGATCTCCTGACCTCGTGATCCGCCCGTCTCGGCCTCCCAAAGTGCTGGGATTACAGGCTTGAGCCACCGCGCCCGGCCAACCCTCTTTTTTTTAAATAAAATTCCAATTTCCATATCAGCACTGTCCTTTTGGTCCTTACGGGAATTCCCTGAAGATATCGCTGACTCCTTACATGGGGGAACACCCCTTTTCTCCTAGAAACTCCATCGTTCCTACTGGACCATGGCAATCCCCTAATCCCCATTAGCTCAGGAGAACAAGAAAGGTAGGGCAGTCATCTAAATTCTGAATACTTGTAACTGTGGCCAATATATCATGAATAACCAGAACAAAGCTCTTAAAACATTCATATTTCGTTTCATTCCAAAAGCATGAATATACGATTATTCCTTACTGATGATGTATTTTTAAAAGTAATTCCTTTACTACTTCTCTGTTCAAATGCTCCAAGTTTGGTGTAAAAATAAGTCACATATTATTTATACTCTTTGGAACATCCTCAAGTAGATTTTTTTTTTGGTTGGGGAAGAAAAATAATACTGATGTTAAGCATCCCCCACCAAGAATACGTTCATCAAGGCTGTGAAGCCCTTCATAGCATAAGAACACACCCGTGGCAGGTATCCGAAATTTTAATCCCCTAACTTTGCACATGTTTTTAAAGCAGGTGACAAACAAATATTCACCCTTGGTTGCAATTAGGTCCTCATATTACAGTCAATGGGGCATTTTTGAGACCAGATCTTCTCTTCCATTAATTCATGGTGTTATGTATTGCTGTACTGTATCCTTTAGAAAGCACATAGCCTCTCTGGTGTTTGACTTTGTTCCATTTTGTTTTGTTTTGTTTAAGGCTGGCTGGATTAAATGATTTAAGGTCATATTTGGTCCTAAGACTGTTTCTATGATTGCTTTTCTCTCCCTGCCGTCTGTGGGGGGTTATACTTGCAAAAGCCTTCCAGACAAGTTCTCTGGTTGAGACATAAATGCAATTATCAGGGGCAGGGGAGGGAGGGCATTAAACAGGTCATGGTGGATTCTGTTCTTCCTGTTTCAGCAAAGCTGGCACCTGGTACTTACCCCCCTCCACTGCGGCATTTATCTACACGGTGAAAATCTTGCTCTGAGAAGCAATGTTGAACCCCACAGATGCTTGTCCCTGGGACTCATCAGGGGACAAAGACAGAGCCACACAGCCCTCATTAATCCACGTGGAAATAAAAAAGATTAAGCAGCATAGACCCTGTGACCACTGAGAAAATGACAGAAATAAAGATCATTATGTGCCTTTGGTTTTCCAGGGGAAAGAAATGGAGAGAAAGCCTTAAGTCTTTAATAAGGCTGGAAATTAAAACTGGGATTAACAACAACACGAAGCATTTATAAGAAGCCATCCATGACATTCCTGCTTAGGTTTTGCTGGCCTGGTTTCTGGAACATTTTCTATATTGTTAATTTTTATCACCAGCTTTTTCTTTAGTTGAAAAAAAAAAGTCACTGCCCACTGGTTTCAGGTTCACAGCCTTCTCTCCAGACATACTAGACCTGCTTCAAGATGATACTTCTTTAAAACCAATTATTCAGCACCATTTTCATGAGGTTTCTGCGGAGATAGGGGAGTATGTATTGCTGAATTTCAATGAAGTTTTGAGGTCTGGTTTTGCTCTGTGATACACAGAGAAAACAGCTTTCCGAGAGAGCTGACCATGGGCCACACATCTTAAGTCTGGGAGGGGCAGGAGGGGAGGATGAACTATCCCTACATTTAGACACCCCAGATTCTCCTACCAGAGATGCAGTGGACATTGGTGCCTATCCAGGAGGCTGTGTTAAAATGTAACTGTGCCACTTGGTTGAACTATGTGACACCCACCCCACAAAAAAACACACTGAGGTCTTAACCCCTGGGACCTCAGAATGTGATTTTATTTTTGAGTAGGATCTTTATAGATCTCATCAAGTTAAAATGGGCTCATTAGTGTGGGCCCTAACCCTATATGACTGGCGTCCTCATAACAAAGGAAAATTTGGACACAGAGACAAATGTGCACAGAGAGAACGTGATATGAAGACACAGAGAGAAACTATATGAAGTCCGAGGATGAAGTGACGCATCCCTTAGCCAAGGAACGTCAAAGATCACCAGCGACCCCCAGACACTGGAAGCAAGGCCTGGAACAGATCCTCCCTCACAGTCTCACGAAGAACCCCCGCTGCCAACACCTTGATTTTAGACTTCTGGCCTCCAGAACTGTGAGAGAATCAATTTCCATTGTTTAAGCCATCCCATCTGTGATGCTTTGTTACATCAGTCCTAGGAAACAAGTACCTCAACATTTCAACCAATTAGAGATTATTGGTGCCTTAGCTATTATCATCTAGCAAAGAAAGAATTTTAAAGGAATGAGGAATGTGTCTGAGAGGGAAGGCTGGTAAGATGCAGAGAGGAGTTGGTGCTAGCAAAGAGCATACAGAGGGGAGTGTTACCACAAAGGCTACAGGAAACCCAAGACTCACTTGAGGGCACTGAGATTTCAGGGAGTTGGGGACAGAGCCAACACCAAAGGTCAAGAAGATGTTAAAGATAAGCTCTCCTGGCTGGGCATGGTGGTTTATGCCTATAATCCCAGCACTTTGGGAGGCCAAGGCAGGAAGATCTTCTGAGGTCAGGAGTTCGAGACTAGCTAAAAATACAAAAATTAACTGGGTGTGGTGCCATGTGCCTGTAATTCCAGTTACTTGGGAGGCTGAGGCAGGAGAATTGCTTGAACCTGGGAAGGGGAGGTTACAGTGAGCTGAGATTGCACCACTGCATTCCAGCCTGAGCAACAGAGTGAGACGCTGTCTCAAAAAATAATAATAATGATAATAATAAATTCTCCTTGCATTACTGTTTGCTGAGGTTTAGGACCACAAGCTTTATCCATGTTTGAACTTGTGGCTAATTACGGATTCTCACAATTAAATATGCCTAGCAGCACCAGATTGTCTTAGCTCTTCACCCAGGACATTAACCATTATCAAGAGCCATGGCCGGATCGTCTATTAGCCCCTGTTGTGTGTCAGTCAAAGCTAACGAGCCTGGTCAGGTGTTGATATACCTTAGCTGCAAAGGATCCTGGGATATGGTTGCAGACAGAATGATGCTGTATAAAATGTGAAAAGCCTGGCTGTGGAGACCGGTCTTGCTAGGTCAACCCTAGGCAAAGCCTGCCAAAAGAGATGAAGACTGTGTTCAGCCCCCTTCTGGTTCTTAGCTCATTTCCACCTTTATTTTTCTTCTTTCCCATGCTCTTCCCCGGCCTGCTCTACTCCTTGCTCTATTCTATTCAGTCCCTCCAGGAGTGCAGCCCCAACCTAACATGGCATGGCAGATCCCAGAAAATAGAACATTTCAGAGTAAGAAAGTGGGTGCAAATGGTGCACTGCACTCATTAGAATTAAGTTGAGCTACAGAAAAAAAAAAAGAGAGAGAGAGAGAGAAAGACATAAAACAAGAGACGAAACAAGACAGTGTACTGAGAGGGGTCAGAAGTAGGCAGTCTGCAGTGGGTGCTATTCCACAGGGCCAGGAACTCTCTTCCTCACTGCTTCACACTGGATGGCTCCAAAGTCATCCCTTTGTCCCAGGAAGGTGCCAGAACTCCAACCAACACGATTACAGTCCAGCCATGAGGAAAGGAAAGAGGGCATAAGAAGTGCATGTTTCCCCTTAAAGCACTCTTTAAGGAAGCTCCCAGAAGTTGCCACACCATGCCAGCTGTGTCCCATGATCTAGAAGGTAGTCACATCCAACTGCAAGGCTGGCTGGAAACGCAGCCTTCAGTGCTGGCAGCCCTGTGAGCCAAATATCAAGGATTCGATGACTATGGACCTGGGTCCAACTGACATCCTGAGACTGGTGAGTCTGTGGGGGAGTGGAGGGAGTGCCCTGTGTGCTGTAGGATGTTTAGCAGCATCCTTGACCTCTACCCATTAGATACCAGCAGCACCCTTCTTCCATGTGACAAACCAAAATGCCTTCAGACATTGCCAGATGTTCTCCAGGGGCCCACATTACCCCCCATGGAGAACCTAGAAGAATCTAGGAGAACCACTCCACTAGATGAAGAGGAGGAAAATGAGCCATCTCTACTACCTACACTTCACCTGCTTGTATCTCGAACCATTCCCACAGCCTCCCCATGCCACTGAAGGCAACCTGTTTCCTATCGTGACTTAATGCAGTTACTTGGGTTTGGTGAACTAACCTGTCACTTGCAACTCTAGCTCTATTTCCTGGACAATCTTTTGTGTATCACCTCCAAATTAACCCTAAGAGTTGACCTAAGCCAACACCAAAGGTCGAGAAGATGTTAAAGATAAGCTCTCCTTATATTACAGTTTCCTGAGGTTTAGGACCTCAGCCTTTATCCATATTTGAACTTGTGGTTAATTACAGATTCTCACAATTGAATATACCTAATAGCACAAGATTGGGGGCACACATAGATCTCTTAGTTTGGGGGCTAATGACCCACTCAGGCATGAAAGAGCAAGGAACTCACAATTAAAGTGAAAGAAAAGCAACACAGAGAAACAAACTTATTTGAAGATATTATGGAATATTGAATTTCCTGAAGAAGATGTGGCCATACAAATATGTTAGTGTTGCTCATTTCTACATATCATGTATAGGCATGAGGATTATATTTTTGAAAATATTGAAACACTATTTTCCCATAGTTGCTGGGTGATCTTCCACCTGTTGAAACTGAGGGATTCGTTGCCTTTGGAAGAGGGTGGGGACTGCCTAGGAGACAGAGAAGTCATTGATCTGTTGGATGCTTCAAACTAAACTATTTAAGGTCCGTGGTGAGTAGCTGTGGAAGAGGGAAGACAATAGTCTTGAAAGCCATGTTTTCAAAAGAGAAAAAAAAATGAATTTCTTAGAATTCCCAAAGCTGCATTTTATCATCAATAACTAAAGCTTTGAGGATTAGAACTGGCTATGGAGCAGGTCATGGAATGTAGGCTATGACATAAAGGAGGCTCCCAGCCTACAGGAAGAAGAAAAGTCCGTCTTTTCTTCAGGAAAGATCAGGAAAGAATTCAAAGGGAATAAGAGAAGTATCCTCAAGAAGGCACCTGATGCCAATGTCCTGCTGAATCCTGGGCAGCTAAAGGTCAGGCAGAGGGTCAGAAAGACCTGGACAGACTCACTGGACTTAGGGACACTCAAAAGTATCCAGAGGTACCTTGGGAAGCAGAAGGTGTCAAGGCAATGTGACGCCTAGGAAAGAGATTAGCAGAATATCAGGAAGGAGGTGCAAGGTGTGGCTCTGAGAGATTGCCTTGGCTTGGGAACAGATGGCTGGCTGTGCACCTGTTTCAGTCTGTCTGTTAATTCCTGGAAAAGTGTGGGGTTTCACAGCCTGATCAGATGAGCAAACCCATGTATACCAAATGCTCCGTGTACGAAAGACACCCAGGGACCCCACATGTCCGTGTGGGCCTGCAGAAAGGCTGAGAGTCTTACGGGCAAGAAGAGAATTAGGAGCAAGACAAGGATGCTGCAGACTGTGGGAATCTTAGAACCAGGGTCTGTCCCAGGGACCAGAGACTTTAACAGCAATAGCCAGGCAGCATGGTGCCCATGATGGTGACAAACACACCTCTGCAGACACAGTTGAGATGGAGAGATAATCTCAGGAGCAGGAAGGCCAGGAGAACAGAAGATGGAAGAAGGGCAGATGCCCTCATCTTTATGCCACCAGACAGGAAGCCGTCAATAACCATCAGTTACCCCATAGGAAAAGAAGGAAGAAGGGGGAAGTAGGGAGAAATGCCAAAAGACTGATTATTTATCTGAAAGAGACTAGGTCATCAAAATAAGCTGTTTTAAACCTGAAATTACTGAGTGACAATTTAAGTCGTGTCTGAGTCAACTCGGGCTGCCAGAACAAAATACCACAGATTGGGTGGCTGAAACAACAGGCATTTATTTCTTAGAGTTCTGGAGGCTGGAAAGTCCAAGATCAAGTTGGGTAGATTTGATTCTGGGGCCTCTTCTCTTGGATGGTAGGAAACTGCCATCTTGCTGTACACATACGTGGCCTCTTTTTTGTGCAAGCGCGGGGAGAGTGAGCAAAAGAGCAAACAATCTCTGGTGTCTTTTTTTTAATACAGAGTCTTGTTCTATCTCCCAGGCTGCAGTGCAGTGGTGCAATCACAGCTCACTGAAGCTTCAGCTTCTTGGGCTCAAGTGATCCTCCCACATCTGCCTCCTGAGTAGCTGGGATTACAGATGTGTGCCATCATGCCTGGCTAGTATTTTTTTTTTTTTTTTTTTTTTTAATTCTTTGTAGAAACAGGGTCTTCAGGCTGGTCTCAAACTCCTGAGCTCAAACAGTCCTCCCACCTTGGCCTCCCAAAGTACTAGGATTAAACGTTCGAGCCACAGCACCTGGCCCTTGGCATCTCTTCTTAGAAGGACGCTAATTCTGTTGGATCAGGGCCCCACCCTTATGACTTCATTTAACCTGTTACTTCTTGTTGTGGCCTAACCCCACACCAGGGGTTAAGGCTTCAACATATGAATTTTAGGAGGACACAAACATTCAGTGCATAACAAGTGGCAAGTCTAAATGTTTTCATCTACCAAGTTGGATAGGGGCTCAAGATCAAGTTTATTTCTATTCAGAGAAGTAAACTAAATATCTACATACCTCTGAGTGTGTTATCTATGAAACTTGGAGCCTTTGATAACATGTGTGGGGGATAAGGGAAAACTACTTCTTTGCCCTCTGATGGCTTGCTGAAAAATCAACTGACAAAAAGCAAATTAATAGGAGAAATGGTACACAAATTTATTAGCATGCATAGGGGAAATCACAGAATAATTGCTCCACCATGCAATGGGGTACAGATGCTTACACCTTACTTCTTAGGGAAAGGAAGATGGGGAGGTGTGCATTATTTTAGTGGTTAAGTAAATGATTTTTAGGGGACTTCAATGGGCTTGAAAAACATAGGCTGGCCTGGGACAAGTCTGTTAGGCCTCAAGAGCAGACAACGGTTGTGACAAGTCTGTCCAGGTGCATTGACAGACTTCAGTCTTTCTTCCTGTGATATGGGTTCAGTGCATCCTGACCCACCGTCATTAACATGTGGCCTTCATCCTTAAGTCACAAGAAGTCTGATGCACTGCAGGTGTGTGTGCCTGCTCCCCAACCCTTGAATTTTTCAGAAGCAACATGTTTGTTTACAGGAATTAATATATAAAGTTTGCCTCTACCTTGGTGAGCACAAAGAGATGCTCAGAATTGGACATTTCGTTTTTTGCTTTTTTTTTTTTAAAGAAATTTTAACTAATACCAGGCTTCCAGAATTAATAATAAGAACTGTTGGGCAATGCATTACCTAGAATCGCCTAATATTTTTACCCAAATCTGATGCCAAATTTTCCAAATACATTACCCGAACCATTTTCTTCCCCTTGCAGCAACAGCAGCACAACCACTACACAACAATCATGGTTATCATGGAGGTCAGCCACAAGCAGTCCTTCCTCAAAAACAACACACAACAAAAGGATATAACCAATATGCTTTTGATGGAGTTCAGGATGCATTACCCCAAAATATGGCACCTTGACATTTGAGAAAACAGCAGAAGCAGGAAGATCTCTCTCACTTTCTTCCCAAGCCTCTGCCCTTGTCCCCAGAAGAAGAGTCATAAAACTTAGGAAGGATTTTCTGGCCCTTTCCCTAGAGCCAATCATAGGACCCTCGTTCAAGAGGTGCCTTCTCTATATCTGCAGGAAAGAAACATTCTTATCTCTGAAGACACAGGAACACAGAGACGAATCTGAATAGGGCTTATTAAGTTCCTCTAGTTTATCACCAGTAGATCACCCTTTTTAATCCAATTATACTTCTCCATGGCTGTCCAATTCTTCATCAAACTTAGCATAAAAAAATACAGGCTTACCCGTTTCTTTGGGTCATTTCCTTATGAAGGCTCCAATGTAAACTTATATTAAAGAAATCTGTATGCTTTTCTTTTATGGATCTGTCTTTTTTTTTTTTCCAGAGGTCCCCGCTATGAACCTAGCAGTGGGTGAGAAAAAGGTATTTCTCTTCCCCTACATTTGTGATTTTATTCCTTGCTTGAAAGGCCTAGCTAAATGCCTCTTGTGGCATAGCCGAAACAGAAAAGAAACCCATCAGAGGTGAGCAGGCCAAGCAGGAGTGCAGACACAATTCCTTTCCAGCCATTTGGGCTGTCAAGTTAAGGAAGCCGATGGCAGTGAGTGTCTCCTTTGCAGAACTAGCAAGTTTTTAGAGGTGCTCCAGGGACCCTGAGCATGGGGTGGTGGTCCCAAAGATTAGAAACTCTTGCATTGACTTGAATTTAGTATCATGTTTGACTAGTTCTTTACCACTATGAGAATCATTATTCCCTAGTTTACCTTTTAAAAGAAAGTTAATATCATCTAGAAACCAACAGTCGTAGGATAAAACCTTAGAATTTTGTTTTTTATGCTTATAATCTGTGGAAGAAAAAGAGCTCTTTACATTTTCTGTTAGTTGATTAATGCAAGAGCTCATCCTCCTGGAATACAATGCTCTTTCTCTCTTCTATGCTGCAGTACTTCTTTACGATGTAAAACATCCACATCTTAAGTCTACTGCTCTTTGACTTAATGACAAATGTGAATCCCATATAAAATTACCCAGCACAAGATATAGAAAATTTCCTTGTTTCCCGGAATTTTCAGGCCCCATTCCAATCAATCAGCACTATTGTAATCACCATAGATTACACCTATTTCTTTCACCATAGTTAGTATTGCCTGTTATTGTATTAGTTTTGCCTGAACTTTGTATTAATAGAATTTAAAAATGAATTCTTTTGTACCTAGATTCTTGCATTCAACATAGTGTTTTTTCAAATTAATTCATGATGTTGCTTGTATTAGTGGTAGTTGCTTTTGATTGGTGAGTAGTAATCCGTTGTAAAAATATGCCAGTTTGCTTATCAATTCTCTTGTGTTTTTAGTGTGGGGTTATTAAGAATAAGGCTACCATGAACACTCTTGGACACATCTTTTTGTGGACATTTTTCTTTGCAATATACCTAGGAGTGCATTTTCTGGGTGATAACATGGGCACTCATTTGACTAAGATTACACTAATTTATACTGCTGCCAACATGGTACAGTTGCCACTGAAACCACCCTCACAAGAATTGCATGCTAAGCCCACAAAAATTACAAGCCAGGTTCTGGACAGAAATATGGTCATAATTAAGCATTAATAAGGCTGCACATTGGTCCACTTCCTTGTAGCTGCTTGCTAACCAAAAGTCATGTAACACTAGGTACAACCACTTGCCCATCCTATATCATTCCCACAGATGTAATTTCTGACCTTAGAATCATATGGCTTTTGTTTAAAATTTGCTTAAGATATTTCTCAGATCCTGATTTCCAACAAAATAGCTGATGTCAACCAGTGTGAAAACCCACAAAGAGGAAGCGAATTAGCATGGGAATACTGTTTCTTCATCTCTCAGTCCCGTGATTTCACCCTGCTTTCTTCAACCAATCAACAGTCCCCACACCTCAGGACTACTCCAGACCTCTTAAAATCCCTAGCTCCAAAGTCCTCAAGGAGGCAGATTTGAGATTTCCTCTTGTCTCCTCATTTGGCTGCCCTGCAATTATTGAACTCTCGGCTGCAGTGTCTCAGTATATGGACTCTCCCCAGTGTCTCAGTGTATGGACTTGCTATGCACTGGGCAGAAAAACCTATTACGCAAATACTTGGTATTAACAGTCTTTCTTTAATTTTAGACATTCTGGTGAGTGTGTTGTAGTATCTTACTGTGGTTTTAATTTCCATTTACCTCTTACTGAATGATGGTGAACATCTTTTCATGTTTCTTACCAGCTCAGGTATCTTCCTTTGCAAAGCGGTTACTCAAATTTTTTGTTCATTTTTAATGAATTGTTTGGTTTTTTTATTACTAATATATGAAAATTTTCAAATATATTCTAGGTGAAGTCTGTGTGTGTGTGTGTGTGTGTGTGTGTGTGTGTGTGTGTGTTGAATATTTTCTCCCAGTCTGTGGCTTAACTTTTCAGTTTCTTAATGATGTTTCTTTTGATGAAAAGTGTCTAATTTTGATGAGATCCAATATGTGAATATGTGAATAGTTTGTTTTTATTGTTAATACTTTTTTTTTTACTTTCTAAGAAATTTTTGCCTGTCCCCAATAGTGAAGATATTCTCCTTTGTCTTTAATTTTTTTTTTTTTTTTTTTTTTTTGAGACTGTGTCTTGCTCTGTTGCCCAGGCTGGAGTGCAGTAGTGCAATCTCGGCTCACTGCAACCTCCATCTCTTGGGTTTCAATGATTCTCCTGCCTCAGCCTCCTGAGTAGCTGGAATTACAGACACCCACCACCGTGTCCAACTACTTTTGTACTTTTTAGTAGAGACAGCATTTCACCATGTTGGCCAGACTGGTCTCAAACTCCTGACCTCAAGCTATCCAGAAGCTGCAGCCTCCCAAAGTGATGGGGTTACAGGTGTGAGCCACCATGCCCAACCTGTCTTTACTTTTTAATTTCAAATTCATTTATATGTGTGGTATGATGCAGGACTCAAGGTTAATGTTTTTCTATGCCAGTATCTCATTTTTCTACCATTTTTCCCTGCCATTTACTGACATGTGATTTATTTTCTTTCTCACATTAAATTGCTTTGGCATTTTTGTCAAAAATCAATTGACCATGGGTCTATATGTTGTCCAGTAAACCACTGTGGGTCTATTTCTAGACTCACTGTTTTTCTTTACTTTTTTTTCTGTTTGCTTGTTTTTTGTTTCTCGTTTTCTGAGATGGAGTCTCACTCTGTCACCAGGCTGGAGTGCAATGGCACAATCTCAGCTCACTGCAACCTCCATCTCCCGGGTTCAAGAGATTCTCCTCCCTCAGCCTCCTGAGTGGCTGAAACTACAGGCATGCACCACCACACCCAGCTAATTTTTGTATTTTTAGTAGAGACAGGGTTTCACCGTGTTGGCCAGGATGGTCTCGATCTCTTGACCTTTGGCCTCCCAAAGTGCTGGGATTACAGGCATGAGCCACCGCTCCCAGTCTATTTTTTATCCTTATACTTGAGAAATAATCCTGACCCACTAATGGATTAAATGGACCCCCTTGGTTTAAGAAATCCTAAACGCTAAGAAAAAGTTCATTGAGTTGCTGGCTAGGGTAGAATGGGAGCTAGTTATGCCCCAAGATACCCCTTCCTTATTAAACTTTAACCAGAATTCCCTCCTAAGGAGTAATCAGAAACCAGCTGTGACAAACAAGAAATACATCTTATTCCTTTATCACATCTGGTCAAACATCTGAGGCTGCAGCCAGACTCCCCCAATACCACCACCCCCACTCCACACCCCCTTTGTCAGTTTTACATTGACAGTCACTAGTTTTGCAACACATCCTTTCCTGATGAGAAGCCACCAACCATGGTGGTTCTGGGAAGTCTGCAGAGGATGCACAATGCAATGACAGTGTTTGTGTCCTCTGCTTCACCTTTTGATGCCATGGGACTGAAAACTTGACCCTTAGATCATGCTAATGGTGCTATTCTTTTTGTACATGTGACACAAGGAGAGGTGTACAACTCAATTGCATATGTGCTTTTTTCTCCTTTCATAAATATTCAGCACTCCCTATATAGCTTATTAAAAATGTATATTCAGCCACCTCTCTCAGTATAAATTCCTGTTCCTTTCACTCCTCCATCGAAGTGCTGTTTTTCCAGCGTCTGCCAGAGTCTCTGCTTCCTGCCTGCAGGTTGTGATACCTTTCAGGAATAAAGCTCTCCATTTCAAATTTATAAAATATCATAACTTTATTGGTCAACATACCAATACCACACTGTCTTGATTACTATAGCTTTTTAATAAGTGATATGGTTTGGCTCTGTCCTCACCCAAATCTCAGCTTGAATTTTATCTCCCAGAATTCTCATGTGTTGTGGGAGGGACCCAGGGGAGGTAATTGAATCATGGGGGACGGTCTTTTCCATTCTATTCTCATGATAGTGAGTACGTCTCATGAGACCGGATGGGTTTATCAGAGGTTTTCGCTTTTGCTTTTTCCTCATTTTCTCTTGCTGCCAACATGTAAGAAGTGTCTTTTGCCTCCTGCCATGATTCTGAGGCCCCCCCAGCCATGTGGAACTGTGGTCCAATTAAACGTCTTTTTCTTCTCAGTCTCGGGTATGTCTTTATTAGCAGTGTGAAAACGGACTAATACAATAACTCTTCAAATCAGCTAGTATAACTCGTTCAACTTTGCTCTTCTTTTCCATAGTTGTTTTGGCTATTTTAGATCCTTTGCATACATATTCTAGAATCAACAGGTCCATTTCTATAGTTGGATTGGGATTACATTGAATCTATAGTTAAATGTGAGGAAAACTGACATCTGAACATTCTAAGTTGTCCAATACATGAACATGGCCTATCTCCCCATTTATTGAAAACTTCTTTGATTTTTTCAGCAATATTTTATAAATTCTCATGTAGTGATCTTGCATATCTTTCACTAAATTTAAGTGTATTCTGAATATATGATTCTTATACTACTTTAAGTAGTGTATTTTAATTTTAATCTCATTGTTTTTTGCCTCTATATAGAAATATATTTCAATATTTGTACATCAATCTTTTATTTTACAATCTTGCTGAATTTATTTTTAAAATTCTAGTAGTTTGTAGACTCCTTTGGACATTTCATGTACACAATGATGTCATTTGTGAATAAAGATAGTTTTACTCTTTCCTTTTAGATTTTTAGACCTTTAATTTCTTGTTCTTGCCTTATTGCACTGGCTTTGCCCTCTACTACATTGTTGAATAGAAGTGATGAGCATGGACATTCTTGCCCTCACTGTGGGGGAAAAGCATTTAATATTTAACCATTAAATATTATTTTAGTTCTGTGTTTGGTAGATAGCCCTTACTAGAGAGGAAATTTCCTTGTATTTCCAGTTTGCTGAGAGTTTTTTATTGTTGTTTTGGTTGGCTTTTTGCTTTTTAAAATTTTGGATGGATGTTGAATTTCACTGGGGGATTCATTTGGATTTATTGAGATGGTACAACATTTGCTTCTTTATGATATAATTGTTTTTTGAATGTTCAACCAATTTTCCATACCTTGTATAAACCCCACTTGGTCAAGATATATTCTTCTTTTTATACATTGCTGTATTCTATTTGCTAACATTTTGTTTGGGGCTTGGTAAATTTCAGGAACTAGTCTAATCTGAACAACAAACTGTTCTCATTGTGTTGAAAGGAAGGTCTTCACATCCCAAATTCAATAGCTTCGTTGTTGCCATACAAGCCTTTCATGAAATACAGATTTTTTTTTAACCTCTCATTTTTACTCTTCCTTGTGAAAAATTTTAGCAGGTAAAACTGAATTGAATTTGCCATGGCACAAATAAAAATGCATAGACCATAGACATTTTCTGTGAAATCGGGTTCATCTAAAAGCCATAACAAAAACAAATCCTATTTGAATTAGCAAAGTCAGACCAAAACCAGATCCTATCTCTCTGTAACTGAGTGATACTGAGGAACCTGGCTATTTGTACCTTGTAATAGTGCTTGTCTTCAGCAATGCACAAATCCTAAAATGACAAATTTTATCCTGGGATTAAGGATCATCCTTTTATAATTTGGAAATGAAAATTGTCTGCGAAATATGTGACTTGATTTTGAGAAATAGAGGATGAATCCCCAGAATCTCTCAAAAATCCTCAGAAATTGTCTCTTGACACCACCCTCAGTTCCCACTCCAATCCCAGCCCACCCACATCTTTTGGTCTCCAAGTTAAGCCAATGATTCACTGTGTGCAAGGGTAGGCTTAGCCCAGACCTTCTTCCTGTGCTAAAGTGGGGTCCCACCTCCCACGTCGGGGAATCCCAGTCATACCAGGCCCTCATAGCCATTCCCTGGGAAGCTCTTTTCCTGACATGTCCCCCAGGAAAGCCTGGAAAATTGGATAAAGGTCCCATCTCACTCAGCCCCAAAGTAACCTATGTCAGGAAATGAACTCTTCCCAAACTGCTCACCAGAGCAAGGACTGTCCAAGGCCAAAATCTCTCCTCTGACCTGCCCTGGGGTGCAACCTGCTCCCAGACAACCTGTATCTAAGGCCATTGCCCCACATCCACCCTCTGGCACACTGGTTCCAGGCTCTGTGGGGTGGAGATGGTAGCTTCTGTGCCTGTCTCCAGCCTTTCCTGAGAGCAATCCCTGATGCCTCGGAAAAACCACCCTTACTTACCACTCACACCCCATTTGTCTTTCTCACAGTTTCTTGAGTTTGTTTTGGGCACTTGCATCCAAAAGCTTTTTTAATTGACTCACAGTTCTGCATAGCTGGGGAGTCTTCAGGAAACTTACAATCATGGTGGAAGGAGAAGGAGAACCAGGCCACCTTCTTCACAAGGAGGCAGGAAAGAGAGAGATCAGGAGGAACTGCCAAACACGTATGAAACCACTGGCTCTCATGAGAACTCACTCACTATCATGAGAACAGCACGGAGGAAACTGCCCTCAAGATCCAATCACCTCCCACCAGGTCCTCCCCACACCAGGTGGGGATTATGGGGATTACAATTTGAGATGAGATTTGGGTGGAGACACATAGCCCAACTATATCAGATAGACGGATGGATGGATGGATAGATAGATAGATAGATAGAGCAATGATAGAGATTATAGAGATAGATATGATAGATAGAGCAACGATAGAGATTATAGAGATAGATATGATAGATAGAGATAGCAATGGTAGAGATCATAGAGATAGATATGATAGATGGATAGATAGACAATAGATAGGTATGATAGACTGATGGAGGTAGAGGTGAAGGTACAGAGAGGTAGAGATGAGGATGGGAATGGAGATTGGGATGGGGAGAAGGGATAAGGATAGGGATATATATTTTCTGGTGGGGCGTAGAGGAAGTTAAAGGCGTACAAGGAGTGGGCCACTAGGAGTGGGCAGAGACCCGAATTATTTGTCACATTTCTCCTCCCACTGTTCTGCAAACACCTTGGGGCAAAGTCTCCCTAGTGCTCCTGGCTAACATTGCAGGCTGGTGACCAGCGGATGGAGGACATGCAGGAGGCAAGCCCTGGGCTGAAAGAACAGCCACTTCCCCTTATGGCTGCTCAACAGCTGGACTTCAGATCCCCTGACCAGACCTGCTGAGCACGTAGTCACTAATCTCTGCAACAAAGTTCCTCCCTGAAAATTAGGGGTTTTGTTTTTGTGTTTTGCCTTCTGCAGTCTTGTCCACATTGGCCTCAATTTCCACCCCTCACTGTGACCACCTGTTGGGTCTAAATGTTATTAGGAGGGGACAAATCCCGCAGGTAGCTGCCACCTCGCCCACAATGGCAGTTGTTTGGAAAGCCAGGGTCCTGCTGCGAGGGGCCACACCACCCTGGGAGGGAAATGACCAAGGTCAATGTTGGGGACGCAGCATCTGCAGCGAGGCATTTGCCCATTCTCCTCCTGTGGTCATTGTTACATTCCACTGACCAGCTGCCTGCAGGCTCCAGGCACAGCCGCCATTCAGCAGAGATTAATGCCTGAAATGAGCCACACCTCTGAACAATTGCTTCCTATAAGAAGGACAGCACTGAATGGCCAGGGAGCCCCATTGATGACTGTTATAAAAGAGGTGAAGGCTTTAATGGAGGGAAAGAAAAGTTTCACACCGCCCCTCAAACCTAGCTCTGATTCTTCCTTCTCTCTCTTCTTTTCCCTTCTGACTGCCCATTTTGGCCACATTGCCTTAATCCAGAATCTTCTTTTATGTACAGCAAGCTTAAAATTTGTGAATTTGCTACTGTAAGTCATATTGCTGTGTGCTGATCGCATTAGTACTATTATCTGCGCAACTTTCCGACTTGACAATTAGTTACTATCATTCACACTGTGCAATCAGCTGTTAAATCCTCATTTATGCTAATTTGAATATGAATGTGCTGTTCAATAACATGTTAGATTGCCATGTTTACAAATATACTCCAGGTATTTAGAAATTTAGATGATGCAAAACATACTGTTTAAGTTGCGCTCAGTGCCAGTTTAAATAACTTAAGCCTATTTATCAGTCACTTAGCAATTCTTTTCACATACTTCTGTTTTCCTCTGTCCTACCCTTCTCAACCAAAACTAAAATATGCTCTTTTTGCTTGTTTATTTTGTTGCTGTATTAAACTAATCATCTTCAAGATGGAACTTAATTAGCAGTCACCTCAACGTGGGCCTTCTTTTCTAATTCCTGCTGATCTAATTCCTGACTCTTTTAGGAGCAGATGAAACAGTAAATAGGAAAAAGAGAGAAAAAAATGATCTCTGCAGCTGCAGTGTTAAATATTGATTTCTAACCCAGTCATTGAAAAGGAATGATTTGTATGTAGCTAAAAAAGGAGAGACGACAAAATTTTTTAATGAAGGTAAAACTAAAGACGGCGAGATACTCGTGATGGTAAACTCCTGGAAGGAAAGCGATGTGAATGCTAGAGCAGAGCTTCTCAACCCTGAGTATGCACTGGAATCACCTGGGGATCCTATGACTCATAGACGCTGGTTTAGTGAGTACCCTACTGACTGAGCTGCTGTGGTTCTAACCACCTCTCAGGTGCTGCTATTGTGGCTGCTATCTTGGGTACCACACTGGGCAGTCCAGCTCTAAAATATATATCATCCAACTCCACTGGAAACAAGAAAAAGTAAAATAAAATAAAATACATATCACACATGCACCTTCAACTATTACTTTTACAATCAAACATGCTTTTCCACCAAGAGATTTAAAAATCAGGCTTGACAATTTCACTTCTGAGTATTAATCCAAAAGAACTGAACTCAGAGTGTTGGAGAGATATTTATGCAACATGTTCACAGCAGCATTATTCACAATAGCCAAGACGTGGAAGCAACCCAAGTTATTAGCCATTGATGGGTGGGTGGGTAAATAAAATGTGATGTAGACATCCATACAATGAAGTATTATTCAGTTGGAAAAAGGAAGGAAATTCTGGGACATGCTATAACATGGATGGGACTTAGAAATATTATGCTGGGTGAAATCAGCCAGTCACAGAAGGATAAATACTGTATGGATCCATTTACATGAGATCCCTGGAGTAATCAAGTTCATAGAGACAGAAAGAAGAATGGTGGCAACCAGGGGCTGGGTAGAGTGATACATGGGGGTTGTTTAATGGATATAGAGTTTCACTCTTGCAGGATGAAAAAGTCCTGGAAATGGGTCACTGAATGGTACATTTCAGAATGGTTAGGATGGTAAATTTTATGTTATGTTCTTGCATTTTACCACTGTTTTTCTCATTTATAAAATAAATTTTTTAAAAAATTGGTTTTAGGGACATTGCAAAAAAATATTTTTTTCTGCAAAGAAAGCTATATTTTAGCCAATTCTTCTCAATTCTTCAAGGAGCTAGTCAGATATCGCCAGCCCTGGCACCAGTCAGGATATAACTAATCTATTTTTCTTCATAGTCTCACATCTTTTGATGAAAACTCCATTCCAGGCTGGGCGTGGTAGCTCACGCCTGTAATCCCAGCACTTTGGGAGGCTGAGGCAGTGGATCACTTGAGGCCAGGAGTTCAAGACCAGCCTGGACAACATAGGGAGACCTTGCCTCTACAAATAATTGAAAAATTAATTGGGTGTGGTGGTATATGCCAATGGTCCCAACTACTCGGAAGGCTGAGGTACAAGAATGGCTTGAACCTGGAGGCTGAGGTTGCAGTGAGCCAAGATGGCACCACTGCCCTCCAGCCTGGGTAGCAAAGCAAGATTCTGTCTCAAATAAAAAATGTTTTACAAAGAAACTCTGTTCTGCTAAGTGTGACATTCTAGTTGATGATCAGATTCCTTGTGACTGTCTCCACGTCCCTCCCTACAGTGTGAGGTTTTGAGGGCAGTGGTTGATGTCCTGCAGAGCTGCAGTCGATGCTGTTGGCTGCCTTCCCTCAGGCCATCTTCTCTCCTCCTTGATACAGTCCTAATTTTGCTCAGTAAGTCTCCTCCTCCACTTGCCCATGTTGGCACCAGGCTGAGGATTAAGCCAGTATCAGAAAAAGACAGAGTCAAAGGACCCAGAGAGGCAGAAGCAGAACCCAGGCCACTCTCACTTTAGATCTCCTGCCATGTGAGATATAAAGTGCCCTCAACACTCCAGCTGGTTGAGTAGGAATTTTCTCTTTCTTACAGCCAAAACCAGCTTAACTGATCACAGTGTTCTGCAGGTAGAAGATGGTCTGAAATTTGCCAGACTGAATTCAAGTAGGAAGATAGGGCTGGTTCACTGTGCCCAGAGGCTCAGCAGGCAGCCAGACAACTCTCCCCTGTGCTAAGCAACTTCACATAGGAAACGGTATTTTCCAAGGAGAAAGGTAACAGTGTTTTGGTTTTTTGTTTGCTTGCTGGCTTTATTAAAGGGTTTTCTAAGGGATACTTTTCCCAGAAAACGTTTAAAATGTTTTTCCATCAAGCCTGTAATCCCAGCACTTTGGGAGGCCGAGACGGGCGGATCACGAGGTCAAGAGATCGAGACCATCCTGGCTAACATGGTGAAACCCCGTCTCTACTAAAAAATACAAAAATCTAGCCGGGCGTGGTGGCGGGCGCCTGTAGTCCCAGCTACTTGGGAGGCTGAGGCAGGAGAATGGTGTAAACCCGGGAGGCGGAGCTTGCAGTGAGCTGAGATCCGGCCACTGCACTCCAGCCCGGGCGACAGAGCGAGACTCCGTCTCAAAAAAAAAAAAAAATGTTTTTCCATTTACAAAGTTTTATTGAGTTTTACCTTTTTACAAACCTGTGTCTTATAAGAGCAACATTCGAGGAATAGGTAAAAACAATGTCTGCTGCTTCTTGAGCACTTACTCATGGTATTGTGCTCAGTGAATCCCTCACAAGAGCCCTTCGGTGATACAACTTTCATTCTCCCTTTACGAATAAAGAAATAGAAGCACAAAACATTTCATTTCCTTGTCCAAGGCCACACAGCTAATAACACCTAGGGCTGGGATTCCAACCTGAACAGTCGGCTCCTACCATGATACTTGGCAGCTATGCTTTGGTGAGGTGCATTGCAGCATTCCTTAGTTCAAATAACTGCAACCCACATTCTATAGGGTGGTCAGAAAAGTCTTCTAAAAAAAAAAAAAAACCATTACAACCTCCTTAAGACTTAAATCTCATTAACCTGCTAACCAATGCCCTTCAGTGGATTCCAAAGGATGTTCTAGATTATATCAAAGTGACTATATCCACAGCCCCTCCCCCTGTCATTTCCAGCCCTGCCCACCTCCTACTGGCCTTCTCTCAGCTCCTCTAACACATTCTACCTTTTCTGTCTCAGAGCCTTTGCATATGCTTCTCCACCACCTCCAACACACACACACACACATACACACGCATGCACACACACACACATAGACACACACATGTGCACACGTACCCCTTGGTTCTGGATAACTTCTACTAATCCTTCAAGTCTCATTTTAACATTTTATTTCTTCAGAGAGGTCTTTGCTGACCATCAGTCTAAATTAGTCCCCTGTTAGACCCTCTCCTTGTCATCTTTGTCACAGCATTTATCAGAATTTATCATTTCACTGGTCTGTGTGATTATGTGCTTTGTCTCTGTCCTGCCCAAGGAGAGGATCAGCTGCAGGTGTGTGCCCTCCCGTGCATATTGTCACCGCTGTATCCTGAGTGACAGGCACATTGTAGCAAAGAGCAGGGAAATTGTTGGGGAATGGGAGAAGCAAAGTTGAAAGGAAAATAAAACATTGGAGGGAAGGAAAGGAGGTGAAACTGGGCGAACAGAGGAAGGAAGGAAGGAACTGTGTGGTCCCAGGAGTTGCCATGCATTAGAAAACTTTCATCACAGTATCATTTCCTACTCCAGCACACAAGAAACACCGCTGTAACAACAGCTAGCTTGTTTCTATGCTTCCTTCTTCGTTCTGTCTATACCTTTCTTCCTACTTCTTTATTCCTTTTTTACTTTTTAATTTTTATTTTGTTCTATTATGTTATTATTTATTTATTTATTTATTTCTGAGACAGAGTCTCACTCTGTCGCCAGACTGAAGCACAGTGGCATGATCTCGGCTCGCTGCAATATCCACGATCTTAGCTCATTGCAATAGCTGCCTCCCGGGTTCAAGTGATTCTCCTGCCCCAGTCTCCCGAGTAGCTGGGACTACAGGCGTGCACCACTGTGCCTGGCTAATTTTTGTATTTTTAGTTGAGATGGGGTTTTGCTGTGTTAGCTAGGATGGTCTTGATCTCCTGACTACATGATCTTCCTGCCTCGGCTTCCCAAAGTGCTGGGATTACAGGCGTAAGCCACCACGCCTGGCCAATTTTTTTTTTTTTTTTTTTAAGTTGGAGTCTTGCTCTGTCGCCTGGGCTGGAGTGCAGTGGCGTGATCTCAGCTCACTGCAACCTCCACCTCCCGGATTCCAGTAATTCTCCTGCCTCAGCCTCCTGAGTAGCTGGAATTAGGAATTACAGGGATCTGCCACCAAGCCCAGCTAATTTTTGTATTTTTAGTAGAGACAGGGTTTTTCCTTGTTGACCAGACTGGTCTTGACCTCCTGACCTCAGGTGATCCACCCTCCTCGGCCTCCCAAAGTGCTAGAATTACAGGCGTGAGCCACTGTGCCCGGCTTACAGACATGACCTCCACATCTGGCTATTTTTAATTTCCATAAAACAAGAATAAATGATGAAATGAAACTGGCATGTAAAAATTAAACTATCCTTAAATTTTAAGGTAAAATACGTGCTGGGCCAACAAGACACATTTACCCTTGTTTGATGGAGAGCCAGGGAGCTCTCTCTTCCCTCATACTCGTCCTCTTCTCAAAGATGTATCTGTTTATATTATGTGCATGAGCCTTCACAATCTCCTCTACCCTTCAGTGCAATAACACTAACCAAGCTACTATGCTAGAATTAGGAATGTAAGTTTTAGAAAAACCACTAAGCAAATTGGTGGATTGTTCACTTATAAGGTTAAGAGGCTGTCAAGAAATCAGCATGAGGTCAAGAGAGTTACAGCTCAAACATCTTCCTTTTTGAGCCACAGCTCAAAAGCTGTGGCTCACTCCTGTAATCCCAGCACTTTGGGAGGCCGAGGTGGGTGGAACTCGAGGTCAGGAGATCGAGACCATCCTGGCTAACACAGTAAAACCCCGTCTCCACTAAAATTACAAAAAAAAAAGAGCCAGGCATGATGGTGGGCACCTGTAGTCCCAGCTACTCGGGAGGCTGAGGCAGGAGAATGGCGTGAACCAGGAGGCGGAGCTTGCAGTGAGCCAGATCGGGCCACTGCACTTCAGTCTGGGCAACAGAGTGAGACTCCGTCTCGGGAAAAAAAAAAAAAAAAAAAAAGAGACAACTAGTGAGAAAAATATAATGACTTAAAAATACCCAAGCAACCAGAAAACCATTAAAGTTGAGAATCACCAAAATATAGAGTAATCTGGGGAAACAATAGAAATTCTAGCACTTTAAGCCATTTTGAAATAGACAAAATAAATTCATTCCGAAACATGTCTAACTACTCAGGAAATGTGATTATAATCAGCAAAATGTCTTAAAATTTATTTTGTAGAGCATTATATTGGTAATTATAACTAAGATGATATTGACCAACAAAATTCTAGCTATAGCACTGAGGCCATATATTCAAGTTTCCGCAGATTAGAAAGCACAGCGTGCTTTAACTAGTAAATGTCTCATGTCTTTTTTGTTTGACTAGCTTTCAAATTCATTTCATCCATGGGACCCATCAATTAATCACCTGATGTGGTAATGAGACTGATGAAAGGAAGGAAGAAAGGGAGGAAGAGAAGGAGCAACAAAGGGAGAAGGAAAGTTCTGCATCTAAATTAATGGGATCCTTCAGTAGTGCTTCCTTGAGATTACATATTTAGTCTTCAGTGCCTCCATTCCTTAAATGTTTTGGGGAAGTTCCCACTTGGAACTGCCTTTTCCATAGTGGTTCTCCCTTGTAGCAGGTGCACAAATTAGACCATCCCTTACCTGTGTATCACACACCACAAAAGTTTAGGGCTTGAAGAAACTTTAGGGTTTATCAAGTGTTTATTTTATGGATAAGGAAACTGCAATTCAGATACTTTGAGACACTTAGCAAACTCACAGAAGTGAGAACACGGATCCACTTTGACATTAAAGTATTCAAAGTTATTCCATTCTTTTTTTCTGCATCCAAGTATATCAGCTGTTGTCATTCTTTCTTATTAGATTCTCTCATTCATTTATTCTGCAAATATTTACTCAATGCCTAGTAAGTGCCAGCTATTGTTGAGACAGCAGTGTACAAAATAAACAACATTTTCTACCCTCATGGAGCTCATGTCCAGGGATTCAGTGTGATTTAAATTCCTGAATCTATTTTCCATTCAGAGCTTGCTGTTTTAACAATTCTCAGGAACCACTTAATTAAAATCAAAGGTGTTGAGCAAATCACTTATAGGATTAAGTGGCCATCAAGAAATTATGTCCTACTGACATAATTTGATGAGTGTAGAAATTACAAATATAAGCCCACTCTATTGATCACAAAGGGAAATGGAAGCAGTATCCATTCAATTTTTAAAGAGAAAGTGAAATTAAACCCCATGAAAAAATAATGTCCCCACATAACATCCAGATTTGCCAGCCACAGCTCCTGAAACAGAGGGCAAGACTTAGAAGTAAGACAAAAGACAAACTAAAAGCATTTTTAAAGGCTTTGCATACAGGATAAGAAAACATTAAACTCTTGGCAAACATCCTAGCAGCTTGCAAAACAAAACCACTCCCTGCCTGTAAGTGTTTAGCCCACAGCTGTTGGAAATGAAGAATGTCAAAATACACAAATGTAAGAATTCATGCATGCACATCAAAGAAGCAAAGCTCCAGGGAAACCCAAGGGTTGGAGTCCAACTAGGATGGATCACGGAAGCTCGGGAGAAGAGGCAGAAAAAGGAGATCTGGATCATGCAGAAGACCACGCCACAACCATAGATCTGGGCTGTGCTTATCAGCCTCCTATACCATCATGTGGGAAAATTATCTCCATCATTCAGAAATGCACTTTAACAGGACAAAAAGCCTGCTTCAGTTGCTCCATTTTGCACATGGTGCCTCAGTTTACTCAATAATAAAATCATAAAAACAGAGGCAGGGGCCAGGGATGGTAGCTCATGCCTGTAATCCCAGCACTTTGGGAGGCCAAGGCGGGCGGATCACAAGGTCAGGAATTCGAGACCAGCCTGGCCAACATGGTGAAACCCCATCTCTACTAAAAATAAAAAAATTAAAAAGAAATTAGCTGGGTGTGGTGGTGTGCACCTGTAGTCCCAGCTATTCAGGAGGCTGAGGCAGGAGAATCTCTTGAACCCATGAGGTGGAGGTTGCAGTGAGCTGAGATCGTGCCACTGCACTCCAGGCTGGGTGACAAGAGCAAAACTCCATCCCAAAAAAAAAAAAAAAATTGTAGGCAGGGCTCCCATTTTGCTTTGTCTTTTTTTTCTTTTAATCAAATCTCATATTTACTGTAGAAGTTAAAATAGTTGAAAAAGCAAAACAATCTTACTTATAAAGAAAAAGCATTGTATACTTTTGAGAAGCCAATGTTCTGAAAGTTCATAAATCCCTTTATTTCTTGGTTTAAGTAAAAACACCACATTCCAGCCATTAAAGGGGAGGCACATTCATGAATGGGGCCAACCCTTGTGGAGCCTTGATGGCTGTGAAGATGATGTCATAACTTAGAGAAATTATTTGTGATGTGTTTTCTTTTTTATTTTTACAAGTTTTGTGGAATTTGACCATGCCAGTTTAATAATTTCAACAAACAATTACTAAAAATAATATAGAGTGAACCTCTACTCTGACTAGAGGGTGAGAGGCATGTCCCTGGATTTGGTACTTTCAGATACAGTGACAAAGAAAGGCATCAAGATCAAAAAAAGTATGGAAAGATGATCCACAGGCCAACTAAGCTTTCTGACACATGAAATGCAAGAATCAACATGCTTCCCTTACATCACCACTTTATTCAAATAATTCAAGAGACTTTTGTAAGCATTAGGAAATTGGTCCCTAAAATGTCGTGAGTTACTTAGGTAAGAAAAAAGAAAGGGAGAAATCAGAAGAACTATATTGTAAATTGCTTTGATGAGAACCTACAGGACAAACCTTAGTTCCAAGGCATGAGAGCTGCAGGCTACAATAGGCTGAATTAATACAAGTGATAGTAGCAGGAGGCAGTCAAATGCCTACACAGATAGGGGCAGGTCCCTGGTTAAACGCCACCTCCAAGCTGAAGACAGTTTAAAGCCTGAAAGCCAAGCTACAAGTCAAATCCACAGACTGGATTGAAAACCTGTCTTCTTGTTTGGCATGTTTCCTCTGATTGATCACCACCTTTCATCTATTTTACATACCTATCCTTTCCTAATTGGCTTTCTACACTGCTGTGCCCACCTTTGAGTGGTGCTTTTGCTTTAGCCTTTCTTTGCATACTCACAAACCAATCAGCACACACTCCCCTATTCTGAGCCCATAAAAGTCCCAGACTCAGCCACACTGGAAGAGAGAAACCACCCCCATGTTCCCTCTCCACTGGGAGCTGTTCCATCGCTCAATAAAATTCTTATCCACCCATCCTCACCCTTCAATTGTCGGCATATCCTCATTCAGTGATTGGGTGGCTGCCAGAACTGCAGACCAAAGTGGGAATTTGTGGTGACTTTTCCAGGTGCCCCCCATGGTCACCTATGGACCAGTTGATACACACTTTCTCCCGTCTGAGGCCCATAAAAGCCCCATACTCAGCCAGAGCAGAGCAGATGACAGGATGACCAGCTGTAGGAGAAGCTACCCTCTCTGCTAGGAGCTGAACATTCATCTGGACACCCTGGCTGTGGAAAGGAGCTACAAACTGAGGGTCTCCTCCTAGCTGTTCTATGACTCAATAAAGCTCCTCTTCGTCTTGCTCACCCTCCACTTGTCACCATACCTATTCTTCCTGGTCACAGGACAAGACTGGGGACCTGCCAAATGGTGAGGCTAAAAGAGCTATAACACAAACAGGGTTGAGACACGCCCTTTGCTTGCCACATTGCAGGTGAAGAGATGGAGAAAAGAGCTCTCCTTCGGGGAGCCAAGACTGGGGAGCTCCCTGAGCCAGGGCTGTATCTCCTTCCTTGGGGTCCTGCAATTCCTGACATATTCAAGCTTCTGAGTGCCACTGTGTTCCCCACTGCCAGCTCTGGAAGCTGCTTGTGGTGTGCCTGGTCCAGCCAAACCCTTGCAGACAGCCAGCACCTGTGCAGACATCTGGAGCTGCCCACCCCACTGCAGCAGCTGCACAGAGGTTTCTGACCAGAAAAGCAGTACCTCAAAGATCCCATAACATTTTCTCTGAGCTACCTTTAAAGATTTTAGATTGTGTAAAAAATGCTTACCACCTCTTTGAAAATACCTTGTACACTCATGATTAAATCATAACCTTAGTTGAGGTTTATTGGTTTCACCTGTGAGGTTATTTTTGGTAAAGTTCAAAAGTTAGGAGTATCAGCTGCTTGGCATGGCTAAAGTCGAGTAATAAGGGAATTAAAGGAATTTTTAAAAGAGTGCTACGGTTAAAAGTCAGCTTAATTAAAAGTGGATATCCAAGCTATATGTATATTTAAAAGGCCTTTGTGCTTTTTTTTTTTTTTTTCTCTTCTTGGATCTTGTTTTGCTGGAAAAAGTTTTTCTTTTTTCTCAGTCACCTGAATTATTTTTCTCCATTTTGTCTTGCCACTCTTAATGCACACATGAGAGGCCCTAAGATAACTTCTGATAGCCTGGGATGGCTTGGGCAAAACAGAAAAGGTGCCATGGATCCTATTTTGGGTAAAAACCTCTGTTTTCCTCATGGAACCCCAGGAATTAAAAGTGGATAGAACCCTCTCAAAATCTGTATTTGTCTTCCAGCTGTGCCTGTTTATTAGGCCCTAGAAACTGCATGCTTTCCTACTGCTGCTCTTCAAGGGCTGCACCCTGAGGCCAGTAATCCAATTAAGAAACTGGCAGATGAAAAATCTTACAACTACTGGATTTTCTTCTGTCTGTCTGTGTAGTTATATATGTGTGATGCGTGTGATGTTTATATAAAAAAGAGCTCTAACTAATTGACTTAAAGAAAAAAAATCAAAATTTTTAAAGGAAAAATAAAAGCTGTGATGCCATTTAGTTCACATGACTTTAATCTTTGAAAAATAGAAAATTTTAAAGATTATTGGTAAAACACAAATGTCTTCAAAATGTAAACATGTGGTCTAAATTATGTTCAGATATTAGGTTTGCTAAATGCTCTAAGGTCATAAACTGCTTCTTTGGCTTTTGAAAATTGTTCAGCTTGCCTGCTTTACAGTTTGGTAAGGCTTTGGGACATGTGGAGTTAACTATACCTCTAACTATACTGGAAAGAGTCAGACCTTAGCTGCACCTAGTACATAACTAAAACAACTCATCAGGTTTTACACTAAAACTAAAACTTGCTAAGAGTTACCATTATAACATGTAATTGAGACTACTGAAAACAGATTTACATGCAAAGTGTGTAAGGAAAGTAAAATACGTTTTTAGTAAAAGATTATAAGAAGGCATGGGAATGTAAATTTTTGCCTACTTTAGAGAGTTAAAGAATTGTTTTAAATTAGATAATATAAAGCTAAAGGTTTAAACAAGTTGTGAAAGGTTGGTAAAAATTAATCCTGCAAAAGAAACTCTGTGCGTGATCAACTAAACTCAAAAGAGTATGATTTGGTTTTTCCATAAATCAAGCATTGGAATAAAAGCATAACAGGGTTTTCTTAAGGCACTGATCTGCTCTTTAACAAAAATTTGTGAAGAGTTTTAAAAGATTTATAAGAACCTCACCTCATGGTCAAACTGGTTAAGATTGGATAGAATTATCTACAAGATTTCAAAACAAAGAGAGAGGGAGACAAGACAGTTTTGGAAAGCTAAGTCTTCCCTCCTAATGAGTAAAGGTTTTTGCCTTTTTAAAAATGTTTTAAATTGTCTTTTTGGCTAAACAAATGACTTGTGGTAACTTGGAATTCTATTTCATAATATCAAATGTTTTAAACCTTTAACATGTTTGTAGGCTTCCCCAAAAATCAAACTTCAGCTTTGAGGTGGTCTTTTCTAACCCCTAACTTTTGGATGCTACAGAGGGCCCCTGGAACATCCAAAAGAGGTAAACAGGATTAGTTGACATGTTTTGTTTTAACAAAAATGAGGACTGGAGAGATAAAAAATATGTTTCAAAACTTACCATACACTTGACATTAAATCCTAGTTTCATTGTTTTTAAGTTTTTGTCTGCATTTCAGACTAACCCTGTTTATTCCTGTGACCCAACCAGTGATCTCCAGCTGCAGCTCAGAAGAAGCAAAAGGGTTGGGTAATGTGGAAATCTGGATCAATATTCTAGTTCTGGGCAATTATCCTGCAAAGCCTGCCAGGTGATAGGAGTAAACAGGGTGCCCATAACCCCAGGGTTTCTTTGTTTGGGAAAATAAGACCAAGAGAGCGAACCAAAGCCAAGCTCCATGCACTCAAGTCTTAGCAGGCATAATTACAGCCATCAGTTATCTGGCCATGTTGGCAACCTTGGGATTTGTAAGCTGCTCTTACCCTCTTGTTTCATGCTGATACATATCTTCTAATAGCCTGGCTTGTCTCTTCTCACCTTCAGGCCATCAGACTCTAAATGGTCATGCAACTGGAGCCTCAGACAATGGCTCTTTTTTGCCAGGGACCCTTAGAGAGGACTCTGAGGGAGATCTGACTGCCATTTTCCCAAAACAGCACCCACTGTCAGCATGAAGCAGTTAAGGTCAGTCACCATTCTTATCCTAATGGCAGTTAGATGTACCTCTTCAGAGGGGGGAGTTGATAGTGGCAGGAGGCAAATGCCTAGTCTGATATGGGCAGGTCCCCAGTGAAACCCGACCTTCAAGCCAAAGACAGTTTAAAGCCTGAAAGCCAAGCTACAGGTCAGATCCACAGATTGGATTGAGAACCTCTCTTCCCATTTGGCATATTTTCCTCTGATTGGTCCCCACCCTTCACCTATTTTACATATACTTACCTTTTCCTAATTGGTTTTCTACACTGCTGTGCCCTGCTTTGAGCAGAGACTTTGCTTTAGCTTTTCTTTGCATATTCACAAACCAATCAGCACACACTCCCCTGTTCTGAGCCGATAAAAGTCCCAGACTCAGCCACACTGAGAGAGAAAAACCACCAACTGCAGGGGTCGGGGACCATCCCTGTGTTCTGTCTCCACTGAAAGCTGTTCCATCACTCAATAAAATTCTCCACCCATCGTCACCTTTCAGTTGTCAGCATATTCTTGTTCTTCTTGAACGTGGGACAAGATCTCAGGAACAACTGAACTCGGGTACAAGCTATAACACAAGTGGGCCAAGTGGGCAGGGTGCCTCCAGCGACGGGCCTGGGGCTAAGCAAGACCTGGGCAGGGGGACGTCACTGGCCATGGAAGTCCCCAAAGTGGCCAAGAAAAATAATGTGTTACAAGTAAATATGGCCTCCCTGCCCCACTGCATTCCTGCCCCTGAAAAGCAGCTGACAGGATTACCATAATATGATAAATGTCCAGAGGTCAACTTAACTACATATGTGAAAACATATATATCCTTTGACCTAACAAAGCTTTTAAGTCTTTATCTTAAAGAGCTAACCAGAGAAGTACACAAAAGGTATTTGTACAACACACTGATTTCAGCTTTCTTTCTAATAAGAAAAAAATGGGCACCCCCCCACCAAAAGGCCCACAAAAGGGATTAATTATGTAATTAAGGAGTATCTATTGAACTCTGATGCTGTCTTTAAAAAGGAATATGGGCCAGGCACGGTGCCTGCCCATACTGGTGTCTTTAAAAAGGAATATGCTCAGGCTGGTATCTTTAAAAAGGAATATGGGCCAGGCGCCTGTAATCCCTGCACTTTGGGAGGTCAAGGTGGGTGGATCACCTGAGGTCAGGAGTTTGAGACCAGCCTAGCCAACATGATGAAACCCTGTCTCTACTAAAAATACAAAAAATTAGCTGGGCATGGTGGTGCGTGCCTGTAATCCCAGCTACTCATGAGGCTGAGGCAGAAGAATCGCTTGAACCCAGGAGGCAGAGGTTGCAGTGAGCCAAGTTTGTGCCATTGCACTCCCACCTGGGCAACAAGAGCAAAACTCCATCTCAAAAAAAAAAGGGGGGGGGGAATATGAAGATATAGAGTCAGTGAAATAAGAAAAAACCTTCATGACATATTGTTGGCTAAAACAAGCTATTTATAAAACAGTATGTATGGGTGGGAGGGGGTGGATGATGAGATATTAATTAATGGGTACAATATTCCTTATTTGCGTGATGGACACACTAAAAGCCTTGATTTCACCACTACACAATCTATCTATACAACAAAATTCCCCTTGCACCCATAAATTTATACAAATAAAATAAAATAAAATGGTATGTATGCTATGGTACCATTGTTATTGGACAAGATGTATAAATGCATAGACATCCGGAAAAGAAGTGTCCTGCTTATTGGCAGTGGTATCCCTTGGTGGTGAATTTAGGATGACTTTTGCTTTGATCCTTACTCTGGCCTGTGTTACTTGAACATCCTACAAGAGGAGGTGTGGACTTCATCTGGTGCTGCGAAGAGGCCTCTAGGATGGAGCTGACAGAGCCTCTTGAGAAGTTCTGGGGAGCCCCAGCATAGCGACCAGCGGAGGCCCCAGGGATGGGATTGCTAGAGGATGGGCAGAAAGGCTTAAATGATGTGGAAGCAAAGAGAGAGCCCAAGCCATTTTATGGCAAGAGAAAGGACTGTGATGAAGCAGAATTTCCGGGTGATTAGTCTGAGCTCTCTGCAAGGCTGCATGGGATCGTGTGTCCCATTATTATTCATAGAATTCTTGCTATCAGGGAACTCAGTGGGCCATTGGAACAGCCTGGCTAACTGGTTGTTGTTTTTTTGTTTGTTTGTTTGTTTGTTTTTGTTTGTGTTTGTGTGTTTGGTCAGCTTGGGGCCTGTTTGGGGAAAGTAAATACCAAGCTAACTTTCCCAAGGAATGCCATAGTCATTGGAGGTGGGGGAAAAATTCTTCCGCAGAACATGCGAAATCATCAAGGTCCACAGTTAGGCTGCAGGCTATCTTGATTGGCAGTTGCATTCAGCACAGTGAAATACAGTACATTTTTCTTTCCTAAAAATTGGTGAAAATGAGGTAAAGAATAGTGAATCTCTTCCTATAACAGGAATCTGGCAGTGGAGAGTGAGTGTAGAATGTCCTGTAATGGTTCCATTTAGTGTTGAGATCCTCAGACACCAAAGATGTAACTACTAGAAAGTACAATAGCTCTAATCCTGCAAAATTTTCTGGTGGACAAGGGAGAATAAGAAGCATTTTTGGCCTAAGTACTAGTTTGCCTGATTAAATATTCTCTATGGAGTAGGTGGAGTTAGCAATAGAAATCAATAATATTGAAATAATTTTCACAGTGTTGGTCCAGCACAGAAATATTGTTCAGTACTTCAGTAACATATTTTCCACTACCAAAATTCAAAAAAGTATTATAAAAATATACCCAAAACACTTATTTTCTTTTCCATAAGACTCTATTTGATAGAAAATACTTATTAAAAGGAAAATATCTTCAAACCGATTGCCCAAAATGGCTCCAGTTCACATGTCTGGGAAAATGACATGCTAATATTCAGAGGACTTTCCTGCTCGATCATTCTAACAGTGGTCACTTGAAAACTTCACATTAGATTTGCACACTGTACCAAATCAAAAATTAAACAGCCAAAATAAATAAAAAACAAAACCATAATGCAAAACCAGCTGCGACAGAGAGCCCTCAAACATTTGAGGCTATTTAAACATTTTGGAACATCTCAAAGTGAAAACAAACTTCTCTGCTGAAATCTAGTAAGCACATTTTTAATGTTGCAACACAGATTTTCTATCATGCACTTTGAGTTAACACAGAGATACAACTTAATACAATAAGCATGGCTGGCTTCTCCTGTTTGGGATTCTTAAGTTGTAAGAAATATAGCATGCTGGCTCTTTACTCTGTTTGAATTACCAGCAATGTACATATAGGATATTGTTAAGATCAAGTCATTCTATGACCCTTTGCTGCTTAAAATTTTTTCATTTAACAGAATCCATACATTGGTAATGTTTAAAATGAGACTTTTCTGTGACCAAAAAAAAAAAAAAAAAGTATTTGTGTAATCTTCAAAGTGTTTAATTTGTATTAAAGCTAAATCCAGAGGCTCTGAAACCTTAGGGGCTCTTGATGTGGATTTTTGTTCTGGTTCACACACCTTGAGACAAAGGCTCATAGTCAAGATGTGGAGGAAAAAGACGTTTTTTGTGTGTGTGTGAGATGCGGGGCAAATTTATTCCTGAGGCAGCCTGGAATGGGCTTCAGAAAATGGATAGAGTGTCTTCTTGAAGAAAGGGCCTCTAAGTAAACTCCACTGCCATTCAAAAGATTTGCTCTGACACTTAACAAGTGGTGCAGGAAGAAAGGAAAATCTGTTGTCAGGTTTGGGGTGTTTATCAGCTCCCCTCGAGACACTTGACCTAATGCTGCGGTGCCCCTAATCCGCTGATCTGCATGCGGTGGTCCTGCGAGCCTCAGCCCGCAACTGCCAGCAAAATTGCCTGGAACACTTATCCCAACGCATTGATCCCTCAGTATATTGTGTGCCGCTCACCTACTCCCCCTCCTCCCCTCCCGCCCCCTTCTTGCGACTCCCCCGAAATTTAATTCTGCTCACAAATTGTGAAATAAGTTGTTTGGGCTGGATTTGTCGAGTGAATTGTCCCACTAATGAAACAGTCTGTTCATTATACAGTGGTAGGACGGAAGATTTAGCGCTCCCATACCCCGGGACCCAGGCAGGTTAACGTTTTTAGACTGACAGTTGACAAAAGAATGAATAGCTCTCTCCTGTCAAATCAGGCTTACAAACAGCTTGGCATACAAACAGTTACTGCTTGCATGCATGAGGATTTCGGATCCCCGTCTGCTAATGCCCCAGATTTGTAAGTACAAATTGGTTAGTCTTCAAACTGTTTGCGAAAGGAATAAAATGACCAAAAATTAGTTTGTTTTAGCCTTTCCTCCTCCCCTCCCCGCTCCTGCAAGTGAAACATTAAAAAAAAGAAAAGAAAAGGATAAAATAGTGTGTAATGGTCTCATGGAATATTGTTGGGATTTTGCTTAAGGCATCAAATTAAGCAGAACCATTGTTTCGCAGGAAACATTTTGTTCTGCTTGGACACCCTGCTTCTTGAAAAGCAGCGGAAAATCTAATGGAATTAATGTAAGATATGTGATTTTAAACGATAGGGAGCAGAGGGGGAAGGAGAGAGATCAAAAATGTTCATTTCTATTCATTTTAGTACCTGTTGCTTAAAACAGGTTATAACAACACAATGGGTCATTGAGATTTCTGAAACTTTTTCATAGGCAATTATATGTACATTAGATAAAAACCATTTTAGTTTTCCTTGTTGGTTTGCATCATTTTGTGACTAAAGTAAACTAATGCAAAAATCACTGAGAGAGAAAGTTCTGTAGGAAAGAAAGTAAATACTTTTGCCAGGTGATTTCTCAATGTGGTGATAATTTTTAGTCTGGCTTAGGTTACATAATTCTCTGCTATATCATAACTGAGGCAGAGCAGTAGACAGGGACAGGAGTGATAGCATATATTTTTGTTGAATTCTAGGGAACACAAATGAAAAAAGGTAACAGACAAGAATTTTTTCAACTTCGAGCATGACCCAATGTCTTTGAATTAACAACTGTTTTCTTCTTTATAAAATGCATTCCCAGGGTAGCCAAACTCCTTATAATACTGGGAGTTGCTCTTACATTTCAGTGAGTTCATGATCACATCTTTCTACATATGCTAAAGACAATTTTTAAAAATCAGACCTTTTGGAAGCTTTGCAAGTAGCAGTTATGAGTTAATTCAAACATTCCTAAAAACCTTTTCTCTTATCAGTGCCTAAGTCTTGCACGGGTATTTGCAGCATTAAGAGTTCCAAACAATAAGTACAATCTTAACGCATAAGTGTACAAAGTCAATGACAGTTGCTATTGGAAATCTGAATAAAGCGAGAGCATTAGGCTGCTAGAGAGAATAAGTGGGACAGCCTTCGTCCCAGATATGATTGAATCGTTTTTTATGAAGTCGTCCAAGCCTATAGAATGTTCTGCACCTGTGAGTCCTTATGCCAAAATTGGTCATTTAAATCTGAGGATGGGAATGGGAGAGAAAGTTACAAACAACTCAATAGCAAACAACACTATGGCTGCGCACAGAACAGACCCAAGTGGTCTCCCTCCATTTCCCATTTCTCCTTACCACTCACAGAACTTTGAAAACATCTTCCTCTAAAATCCATTCCTTTCCCATCAACCCCCAATTTTTTTTTTCCTACATCATCACATTTTGGGCATTTCAAAGACAGAGGCCAGGACTGATGAAGAACTTCAGATTAAGAAAATGCATATGTTTGGTGAAATCTTTTGGAGAAATATGCTTAGAGAAATGGCATTTTCCTATGGTTTTTACAGTGCAGTGATTGCCTTACAATGGAAAACCATAGAAAATGCGGGGGTTTCAGTAATCAGGTCATCTGTTTGGGGTAGACTTCTCCACACAATCCACAAGATTACAAAGAATGCAGAGGGGAGTAAGACTAAAGCTGACCTAAGTTCCATGCAAGAGTTGAAGAGAAATGAATAAATACTTAAGGCTGCTTATTGTCTTTCTCCTTATGAGAAACAAAGGCTGCTGATGGAAAGCATTGTTAATAGCACACTATAGGCTAAAATACAAAGCCTTCCTGCTCTAAAAAAGAGCTGAGGATAAAGCAAGCAAGCTGCATCATTAGCAAGAAGGGATGGGCATGGTGCACAGGTCTCTGCGGAAGGAAATGCCGTTGACCTTCATGGATAGGTTTTCATGGTGGTAAAGCCTCAGTCTCCCAGTGACCATGGGCAGGTCTCTTAACCTCTTTGAGCTTCCTCATCCCATCTGTAAAATGGGGAGAACAGTATCTCATGCTGTTATTACAATGGATAATTTATGTGTTACACAATGCCTAGTCCAGCAAATATATGTAAATATTTTCCATATTAAAAAAAAAAGAATAAATAGTGGCCAGGCGTGGTGGCTCATGCCTGTAATCCCAGCACTGTGGGAGGCTGAGGCAGACAATCCCTTGAGCCAAGGAGTTCGAGACCATTCTGGGCAACATGGTGAAACCCCGTCTCTACAAAAAATAGAAAGAGTAGCCGGGCGTGGTGCTTAGTGCCTGTACTCCAAGCTACTTGGGAGGCTGACGTGGGAGGATCACCTGAACCTGGGGAGTTTGAGGCTGCAGTGAGCCATGATTGTGCCACTGCACTCCAGCCTGGGGAACCCTGTATTTAAAAAAAAGAATAAAAAAGGAATCTATAGTCTTATGAGGTTTCTGAGCAATTGCAACTGGCTGAGGCAGAAAAATCCTAGTGTTTTATGATGCGTCTCAAAATCCAGTGGAAAACAGAGGGTGATAGTTGTGGCTGAATGAGCTATCCCATAGGTAAACCTCAGGCTGGTGTTGCATCCCCCAGTGAGGCTTAATTCATCTAACATCAGGTCTGGATGCCAGTCTACTTCATCTTACAGATGAGGAAGCTGAGGTTCAAATTAACATGGGGTTAAAACTCAGGCCTCCTGGCTGGGCACAGTGGCTCACGCTTGTAATCCCAGCACTTTGGGAGGCTGAGGTGGGCAGATCACGAGGTCAGGAGATCGAGACCACCCTGGCTAACACGGTGAAACCCCGTCTCTACTAAAAGTACAAAAAAAAAAATTAGCCGGGGATGGTGGCAGGCACCTGTAGTCCCAGTTACTCAGGAGGCTGAGGCAGAAGAATGGCATGAACCCAGGAGGTGGAGCTTGCAGAGAGCTGATATCCCCGCCACTGCACTCCAGCCTGGGCAACAGTGTATGACTCGGTCTCAAAAACAAAAACAAAAAAAACAAAACAACAACAACAAAAAAAAAAACTCAGGCCTCCTGATCACCAGTGTAGTAATGTTCTTCCCTTTCAGCACATTCATTCTAAAGGAAAGGCTGTAATGCTGTAACCTGGTTTATCTTTTGACACATAACTCTTACTTTATCTGTATAAAATGGGGCATTTGTGTGGGTTCAGTGCGTTTTCTGAACTGACATTGGTTCAGTACTTTTTGCCTATTAGGCATGTTTATGAATCTGTGAGATCTAGTTTTAGAAGTTAATTACTAAGTCTACCTTTTTTCCAGTTAAATGTCTAGGTCATGGTTATCATTGTTTTGTTACTTATGAAGTAAAATAAGCAGAAAAAAAAAAAAAACCCCGAAAACAAAATAACCTATTGTTACCTTAAATCTTTTAAAATATAACATCAAAAATACATTTTTCACATTAAAAAATCTATTGATTCAAGAAAACTGTACTCAAACCATGGCCCCAGGGTGAAATGAATGGTGAGCAAGAGTGCCAATTAAAACAGATGGGAGGAGAAACGTATTTGCATTACCTTACACAGGTTTTCTAGGATTCCCTAAGATCTCCAGAAACCTCTAGAAGGTGTTTGTTTTCTCTTTTGCTATTCCCTTTCTGGGAAGGCTGCCAGAGTCCCTTCATCCCGAGCACCCATTCAACATAAAGCACCAGAGAGGCTAAGACGGCTGCCACTACTACCAGGCAAGGCTCAGGTTAGGATATCAGCCGCTCATGGCTTGGCTACATATTGCTTTGATTCAGTATTAGTGGCACCCTGGTGTGGTAAAGATTATCTTTTAGAGAAAGGGATCCAGAAAGAGAAGTCTAAAGCCCCCAAGATGAATTGCATCGTTTTACCCAGTACAAGCCTGTGGCAGATCTACACAAGAGCTACCGTTCTCTAACTAAAAATGGGGTCGGAGCACTAAGTCTTATGTGAAAAGGAATGTAATGCTGAGGTTGGGAAAGACAAAAACAAAAAACAAAGAGGCTGTACAGCCAGGGGACATGGTTTTGAATTTTATTTTAGCTACTTATAAGTTGTGTGGCCTCAGTTATTTAGTTTATTCACTTAGGTATTCAATTATTTAATTCTTCATCTAGAAGATGGAGGTGATAATAATATCGCCCTCGTGAGGTTAAAAGTAAAGATTAAATATGCAGACACATATACAGTACTTACAACATAGTCATGTGGTTCATAAGTGTTAGCTGCTGTCAATGGATATTCACAAGATCCTCTAGTGAATGTTCACTAGTGTTTGAAGTGTGGGCCTTGGACCAGAAGAATGGTCGTCAACTTGTCAGCAATGCAGAATCTCAGGCCCCACAACTGCTGAATCAGAATCTGCACTTTCATAAAGCACTCCGATGATTCACGCGTCCATGAAAGTTGGAGGAATGCTGGCTTAGAACACACACTCCAGACTTGTCCCTTGAGGCTTTGACTGGGTGGCACTGAAATGAATGCTGAAGTCTTCAGCTTGGATCTCCCATATGCTAGCACTCTACCCAGTAGTGTGGGCTGCCAGGCTGGTTATTTAATGAGTTTTATGATACATTAAATCTTCCAGACCTCACGGCAATTTGACCATTAAAGAAACAACTTTTTTAAGGTAGCCCAAAACAAGCCAACTCAAGCGAATAATGGGATTAGCACGGTGATATTGAAATCAGAGTCAGACCACGTGAATCACTCTCCATCAATCACGGCTGCTGTCCTCACAGCTGATTGTGGCACATTGTCTCATCAAATTAAACACCAAAGGGATGTTGTAAAGGCAGCATATGGTCCTCTTTCAAAAGTAGTTTAGCCTGGCATTGCACAAGTGGCCTCATGGTGGCTCCCCTGAAACCTTCTAAATCAACATATTGAGGGTATTTGCTTTTGCAAAACAATGACTCATAAAAGTGGTTGCTTTTAATTGCAGGCTTGATAACGTTGTCGTTGGAGGCAAGGGCAGGATGTGAGATGGGAAGGAGAGTAGATGGACTCACGATGAAAGGACAGAAATCAACTGCCATCTTTTCCTGTTCTCCCATCGCAGTGGCAGTGATCACAGAGGAGAGACGCCTACGTTCACCTCTCCCACCTGGATGGATGCTGAGCTCTTAGAAACTGACTTTCCAAAGGATACAGAGGTTCACGCCTATAGTCCCAGAACTTTGGGAGGCCGAGGTGGAAGGATGGCTAGAGACCAGGAGTTTGAAGCTGCAGTGAGCTTGAGACCAGCCTGCAGTGAGCTTGAGACCAGACCCTGTCTCTATAAAAAATGTTTAATAAAAACTTAGCTGGGTATAGTGGCATGTATCTGCAGTCCTAGCTACTTGGAAGGCTGACATGAGAGGATGGCTGTGTGCAGGAGTTCAAGACTGCAGTGAGTGAGCTATGACTGCTCCACTGCACTTCAGCCTGGGTGACAAAGCAAGACCCTGACTCAAAAAAAGCTAGAGCAGGAGGACGAATAAAAGAAAAAAAAAAAAAGGAATAGACTTTTCTCCCTCTCTATTAGGCAAAAGCAGACTGGGGATGGTTTTAGAATCAAAGCAAGAATCAAGGCAAGACATGTGGCTAGACGACCTGCTGGAGGAGGGGAGAGGATGTTCTCAGGAGAGACACAGGACAGAGCTTCGTAGAGGAGTCAGTGAAGGGCAACTGTGTCAGCCTCTGGTGGCTCCAGTAGAACCCTCGTAGTTTGTGATGCACCAGTTAGATGATACTGGAAGATGAGGCCAGCCCAAGTCTGACTTTCAAGAGAAAGTCATTAGGCAATATTAGGAGCGATGTTTGGTTGCTATTTTGCATCTATGTGGCTGACCTTTGCTCCATGAACGTGATGGATTAGCCAATGTGCAATTAGTGAATAGCAAACCTCGCAGCGCCCCTGTGAGCTCAGCATGAAAGGAATGTCATAGGTGGCAGGTCACCTGAGCCAAATTCCTCTCTTCCAACTGCAACTCTTATCCCACCCTCCCCTCAGAGTGCCCCCAAAACAAGAAGGCTTGACCAGCCATCATGCAGGGGTGGAGATGCCATGGGTCACCTCCCACCTTCTGGTTAGTATGTGACCCTTTGTCACTTCTGACCACACAGTTGCCACCATTCCTAGGGGGCAGCCCTAAGTCCACAGCCCCCTTCTATGTCTGCTCAGAGGTAAACACAACTAAGAGAACTAAGGGAACATTTGAATCACAGCCTGAAAAAAGATACTATTATTGGTTGGATGCAGTAGCTCATGCCTGTAATCCCAGCATTTTGGGAGGCCAAGGCAGAAGGATCACTTAAGCTCAGGAGTTCAAGATCACCCTGGGCAATGTGGTGAAACTCAGTCTTGCTAAAATAAAAAAAATTTGCCAGACATGGTGGCAGGTGCCTGTAATCTCAGCTACGTGGGAGGCTGAGGCACCAGAATTGCTTGAACCCAGGAGGCAGAGGTTGCAGTGAGCTGAGACAGCGCCACTACACTTCAGCCTGGGCGACAGAGCGAGACTGTCTCAAAAATAAAAATAAAAAATAAATAAAAGATATTATTATTATTATTCAACAGCAAGACATGACCTTCATTTTTCAAAATGAAGGGGATAAAAATAAAAGTCAAAGTCTTGTCAGCTGACTACTGACCTTCCCCTTCTGTCCAAGAGTAGCTACTGGTGCTGGCATGTTCTCTACCCTGAGAAGGATCTTAGATAGTGCCTGGTCAGTTTTCCAGTGGATACAGGAATCTCCTCAACACTGAGAATAAACCTACATGCCTTGGTAAAATCATCCTACTAATAATACTTCACAAATAACACAGCCTTTTACCTTGAGAATTGGGAAATACTGGTTTTTACCCTAATTTATTAAACTCTGGCAGGATGATACAGTATCATAGGGGTGCTATTTTACCCTTCATAAAATAGACATGGGTTCTACCATGTCTAGGCTTCTACATAGGCCTCAGAAAACTTCCAGTGATGGCACACAGTGGAAAGCAGGCACATCACATGGCTGGAATAGGAACAAGAGAGAGAAGGGGAAGGGGCTACACACTTTTAAACAACCGGGTCTCATCAGAACTCACCCACAATCCTGAGGATAACATCGAGGGGGTGGTGCTAAACCACTTATGAGAATTCATGAGCACCCATGAGCCAATCACCTCCCACCAGGCCACACCTCCAACATTGGGAACCTCCTTCCTAGCAGTGGGCAAAAAGCAATACATCACTAGGTAGCCGGGACAATTCAATCCATGAGTAGCAATAGAAGTGACCTCAAAATTCCAAGTTATTTTTCTTAACCAAATGAAACCTTTAAAACTCCAAATAGAGGAAGTTGTGTCAACAATTGCTAAGGTCATTATTTGTTGAAGAGATTATTAGTAAAAGGAAGACTTTATAAGAAATGGAACTCACCTACTGGTCTGATTAAGAAAATTCAGCATGGAAAGACTTCAACCAGAAAAGTGAGAGAAATATTTCATTCCTGCTTGAATAACAGGGGCATTTTAAAGGAAAACATGTGTGCCACAGAGTGGAGACTGAGCTCATCTGAGACAAGACTTAGGTCATGTCCTTAACTGTGGCAGGATGAGGTGACTCCCGGTATAGGATTCACGGGGGTTGGCGACTATTAGTCTGTTCTCACATTGCTGTGAAGAAATACCCAATCTGCAGCCAATTAAGCTGAGTGAGTTCTTTTCCTCATGGGGGCCAGGTGTGCAATGACTGCAAACAGCTGCTTCCTCGGTAGTGTATGCAGCCTGTTTCTTGTATGGGTTGCTCTAAGGGACCTTGGAGACAGGCCCTTCAGATGGATGTTCATGTCTCTGACCTTGCACTACCCCAATGGAGGCAAACAGGCATGCGAGGTACCTTTGGAAAGCCCCAGGACACTGTGGCCAGGGTTCACGTTGTACCATGGTTATCATGTCCATCTACACCAAGCTGCAGAACAAGGAGCATGTGATTGAGGCCCTGCGCAGGGTCAAATTCAAGTTCCCTGGCCACCCCGAAGATCCGCATCTCAAAGAAGTGAGGCTTCACCAAGTTCAATGCGGATGAATTTGAAGACATGGTGGCTGAGAAGTGGCTCATCCCAGATGGCTGTGGGGTCAAGTACATCCCAGTCCTGGCCCTCTGGACAAGTGACAGGCCCTGTACTCATGAGGGCTTCCACTGTGCTGCCCCCTCTTAATATTCACCATTAAATCCTACTTACTGTCCAAAAAAAGAAAAAGAAATACCCAAGAATGGATAATTTACAAAGAAGAGTTTTGAGGCCAGGCACGGTGGCTCACGCCTGTAATCCCAGCACTTTGGGAGATGAAGGCAGGTGGATCACGAGGTCAAGAGTTCAAGACCAGCCTGACCAACATGGTGAAACCCCATCTCTACTAAAAATACAAAAATTAGCCTGGCATGGGAGCAGACACCTATAATCCCAGCTGCTCAGGAGGCTGAGGCAGGAGAATTGCTTGAACCCAGGAGGCAGAGTTTGCAGTGAGCTGAGATCGCACCACTGCACTCCAGCCTGGGTGACAGAGTGAGACTCTGTCTCAAACAAAAGAGTTTTGATTGGCTCACAGTTCTGCACACTGTACAGGAAACAGGATGCTGGCATCTACTTAGCTTCTACAGAGGCCTCAGAAAACTTCCAGTGATGGTGGGCAGTGGAAAGCAGGCACATCACATGGCTGGAGTAGGAACAAGAGAGAGCGGGGGAAGGTGCTACACACTTTTAAACAACCAGATCTCACCAGAACTCACCCACTATCCTGAGGACAGCATCATGGGGATGGTGCTAAACTATGAGAATTCATGAGCACCCATGATCCATTAAGAGAATTCATGAGCACCCATGATTCAGACCACACCTCCAACACTGGGGATTACTATTTGACATGAGATTTGGTGAGGACGCAGGTCCAAACCATATGACTGACTGTGTACGATCTTAACCACTCAGCTAAAATAATGGCTACACGTAACCAACTTAAATGACCTTAATAAACTTGTAACCCTGGCGTCTGGGCCACCTTGGGATCTGTGGTAGCTGAAGCATAACAACCAACCTGCTGGGGGAAGATGCGACTCAAAACAACCAATCTGCTGGGGGAACATGCGACTCGAAACACACCTGCGGTGAGTTATTTATTTTTTGGTATCAATTGAAAGCCCAAACACTGATGCAATTTGGTCCTCTTTAGAGCCGGGCTTCATCAGGCACTCTCCCCGTTAATTAGCTGAGCTGTAAGATGTTGCTAATAGCTACACATCTTGTAAACATGTTGAGCTGGCCCTGCCCCTGAAGAGCCCGCACTGTTAAGTGATATCTCAGCTGGGGCTGGCAGAGCCCATCTTCCCACCAGGGAGCCATTGCAAGGTGTGCAGCCTCCGATCAGCATCAAAACATGGTGCTCGGAGAGGTTCTCCTTTGGTTGTTGTTCCCTTAGAGGTGACTACCTTTTGGTAGTAATGATAATAATAATGAGAAGGAGAATAAAAATGAAGAGGCAGAGGAGGAGTGGGAGAAGAAACTTGCCTTTACATTCACTAGAGAGACTAGAGGTGGTGAGATTGTGGACATTCTGCTTTCTTCCCAAGGTAAACAGAGACATCAAGCCTTGCAGAGAAGAAAATCTCTGTGAGTGTTCCTTAGTCTGCTGACATGGCTGATCAGCTGCTCTCTGGCTAGCTACCAAAACTAAAACCATAGCAATGAATGATTAAAAACAGTTTCCCAAAACAGCACCCAGATAGGAAATTGCAAAGGCAGAAGAAAGAATGAAGGAAGAGGTGGAGAGGCCACATGGCTGCAGCTCTGTTTGCTAACTTGATGTTTGAATTCTTTTGCAGGATTGTGTCCAATCTTAGGTATTCAGAGGTATATCAGGGAAGGTGACAGAATAAATCAAATGCAGAAGAATCCTGGAGTTAGGGTGAGCAACCATCCTAGTTTTCTCTGGCTTTCCCAGTTTTAGCACTGAGAGTCCCTGTCCAAGGAAACCACTGAGTCCCAGGCAAATCAAATGGTTGGCCATCCTGCCTAGAGTCATAGAAGTGCATGGTTAAAAGAGAGCCTGGACCCTCATCCAAATCCCTAATTTTTGGCCAAAAGCTTCTTTTGGCTTGTCTTTATATCTCCCTACAACTATGACTAATCCTCTTTATTTGAACAACTTCAAAGACTCTAATTTCACACACATGGCATGCATACAACAGACACATTTTTAGTTCCTGCCAGCAGGTAATTAGAAGCAACAAAAAGGTATGTCTTGATGAAGAATTGCCTCGCTGTCCTAGCCACCACTTCAGTTGATCCAGCAGAAATTCATCCTGTTACAGACCACTTCTCAGAGGCAGAGGAGGTCTGGTTTGCAGAGGAAAAAAAAATCATCTAGCCAATCAGACTTGAAATTGATCAATTTCATCCCATTATATTTATGTACAGAAAAAGCCTATTAATTTTTGTATAACTAACTTTATAACCAGGTACTTAGTCATATTATTTCTAACAGCTTTTCAATTGATTGATATGGATTTTAAAGATATATAATGATATAATCTGCAAATAATTTTCTCCCCATATTTATAGCTTTTTTTTCTCTTATCTAATTACATTGGCTAGTACTCCTACAACAGTTTAAAAAATAGTTTCCATGGTGATCAATATTATCATTAAAGATAATATTAATGAAGATAAATTTAATAATAAAAAATGGTTTTAGCATTTTGCCATTTAGCATAATGATGGTTTTTCAATTAATATGTGCATATATGTTTACATGTTAATTTATTGTGTCCAGAATCTATTCCTAATTGAAATTTTAAAATAAAGAAATGATTGTCAAATTTTGACAAAAAAAGCTCTTTGGGTCACAAAAATACAATTATGGGTTTTTTCTTCCATTACCTATTAGTATCGTAAATTATAATAATAAACTTCATAATAGCAAGCCATTCTTGCATTCCTATGATTTTTACATTTCAATAAACTTCTAAATTCTATGTGCTAGTATTTTTTTTTACGAATTGTACTTAAGGACATATAGTATAAAGAAATAATCAGAGCCAGGCGCGGTGGCTCATGCCTATAATCCCAGCACTTTGGGAGGCCGAGGTGGGCAGATTGCCTGAGCTCAGGAGTTAGAGACCAGCCTGGGCAACACCATGAAACCCCAACTCTACTAAAATACAAAAAATTAGCTGGACATGGTGGCATGCGCCTGTAGTCCCAGCTACTTGGGAAGCTGAGGCAGGAGAATTGCTTGAACTCAGGAGGCAGAGGCTGCAGTGAGCTGAGATTGCACCACTGCACTCCAGCCTGGGAGACAGTGAGACTACGTCTCGAAAGAAAGAAAGAAGGAAGGAAGGAAGGAAGGAAAAAGGAAGGAAGGAAGAAGGAGGAAGGAAGGAGGAGGGGGAGGGGAGGAGGGAGGGAGGGAGGAAGGAAGTAACGAAGAAGGAAGACTTAATAAAGAAGGATAAGAAAAAGGAAAGTAATGAAATGGGGGAGGTAATTACGAGATAGGAGAATATGAGAGGGGGAGATTTTCTATTTGAAAGAATAGAGAAAGGGGAAGTAAAAGAAGGAATTGAAAAAAGTCAAAAAAAAAGATAAAAAGAAATAAGAAAGAAAAACGACAGAAAGAAAAAAATAAAATAACGAAAGAAGACGAACGAGAAGGATGGAGTAGGTGTATGGAGTTATGTTAGTGAGGATTTAAGAAGCACTAACCTTACGTCATTACGTAGAAGGAATTCATTCCCTTCATTCTGAAGGAAGAGGATCAGAATTATCCGTCTCCATACCGGCATTTCTATATTCTTTGGCTCTGTAGGAAATTTGGTGCTGCTAATACACCTCTAGGATTTATTTGTTGTAAACAAGTAATAATAATAACAATCCTGTGAGGCAAGTACTATCATTATTATCATCATCATTATCTCTGCTTTTCAGACAAAGAAACTGAGCTTGTTCATATAGGTAGTAAGTCACAAAGTCCAAGCAATCTGGCATGACAGTTTGTGTTCTGATTCCCTAAGTCACTCGTTTATTGCACCTGCAGCATGTATTTACTCCCTGCCTCCTATTTTGAAGACACTTCATAATATTTTCCTTTTAAAAAGCAAATGAATACTTTGATGAACATCTAGGTCTATGCAGTAGTTCTAAAATGTGTTTATCTATTTATTCCAGGCAATATTCCCATACGGCTCTTTCCCCAACCTTTCAAAATTTCTGTCCTAACTGCTGTCATCCAGTGTGTCAGGCTGAGGGAATATTAAGCTGAGCCCAAGATACTAGCCTAGTCTGATGACATTTTGGCAGAGTCTGTGTGGATGCTCCTGGAAAGGTAAGGCCTTAGTAACAAAGAAGAACCGAATATCCAGGTCAGTTGGATGACCAGGCTGTTGCAAATGACGCTACCCAACACGACATGTCTTATCTGCAAAAGAGAGAAAACTAGCTAGACTAAGATGTGCAGCAAGACATTAGTGCTTGGCCAGTAGAAGGCACAAGAAAATAACCGAGTGCTAACTTCAGGCAGACCGTGAGAGCAGGGCAGCATCTGGGAGGGGCTTTTCACACCATATGTCTTTTCCTTTGCCCCAGAGCCCCTGTGGCATTTTTGAGGCGTTAGCCCTTGGTTTCTTCTATTACCTGGTTTTCATTAGCCTCCTGAAGCCCCTTTGTGTGGGGTGTAGTGTCTGCTGCGAGGGTGATAAATAGAAGGCACCCCGGTCAATATTTTGGGGAAGGAGCCTTGTGAATGGGCCTGATGGGCCAAGGTTGGGGCCTGGGGAAGGTGGAAGGAATGTTTCCCCTGTAATCTGGCATTTAATCACTGGCGCTGAGAACAATGGAGGCTCCTCCACCCTCCCAAGGCCTGATTTCATTTGGCAAGCCCAGCCCTCTTTTGTCAGCCTCACAAGGAGGTCCCACCCCTCCGTGTTCCACACCAGGTTCGCTTCCCAAGTGTCACTGAGATGAAACAGTCAGAACACGGGCTGCGGACTGCTGGGCTCAGCCTCTCTCTGCCACCAGCACCGGCCCTTCCCTCATAGGCCTTTGTGACTCTGTGAATCTATAATTCCAGGAACTTTTATATTTAGTGTTCTCAAAGTGAGTGCAACACGGTGGAATGCGTTTCTATACATATAATTTTTCCTAAGAAAATTATGATTCCATTCAAGAGCCAAAGAGTGCCAGATGGTTCCTGGCAATATGAAATGATAAGCATAGTGATACTAAAACGAGAGGAAATCTCTCAATGATTTTCATTTCTTCCCTTCTCTTCCAGTCCTTAAGTATTATGGCTATCTAATTTTATGTAATAATTACAACAAAGATGTGATTTTTTTGTACTTTTTTCTCAGCCAAGTGCTTTTTAATATTGCTATGTTGCTTTCAAAATAATTACGTTAATGCTAGATACTTACATTCACGTTCCTATGTTAACATGTATCCTGTTGCTGCACACAAATATAAAGGGATGTCATACTGCAGGATCAGCCCCTGAAATCAGAAAACCTCAGCTTTGTTCTGCTTTTATTCCAACAGTGTGATCTGTATACCTTAACCACTCTAAACACGTCTCTTCATCCATGAAGTAAGGGTCACAACCGCACCTAACTCCCAGGGCCACGGTAAAATCAAAGGAAATGATACATGTGACAGCCGCTTCTGAACTGCAGAGCCAGACAAGTGGTAGTTATTAGTAGCTTGTTTCCCAGTTTTCAATGCTAAAAATAAAGATTACAGTGAACATTTTCAAACCCAGAGCATTCAACTCCCTTCAGATGCTTTGTCTAGGATAGATTCCAAAACCCAGGACTATTTGATCAAAAAATAAATAAATAAACCTTGTTATGGTTCTTAGATCAGAATTGCTACCTGCTTTTCAAAGGGTTGAACCAACTTACATTGTAACTGGCTACATCTGGATGTAGCACTTTGCCAAGACCTCATCAGCATAGCAAAACTTCATTTTAAAACAGGTTGGCTAATTATATAAGTTGCCACCATTTGCGTTGTTTAACTACTGGTGAAAGCTGAACATTTTTCATGTTTCCTTATGAAAAACAAGCGGGCTTCAATATGTTTTAAGACCATTTTTAATGCTAATTTCTCATGGTAGGGAGAAAAAGACCATATCATGTAGAGAAACCAACTTGAGCTTTAAAACGACACTTAAGTACAAAAATGTTTGCAGAACTCTATAGTCAATGAGCTCTCCAAAACCAAGAACCCAAGTTCCCACTTTTGTCCTGAAATATATCTGGCCACAATGGTTTATCCTGATCTGGGGCCCAATCCTGCCTCTATGGTCCTTTTCTGTAGTGTGGATATTAGCTTGTGAAGGCAAGCGACACAGTTGGGGACTGACATTTTACCGGTGAAAAACGGAGGCTTATGGGGCTAGACTTCAACTAATGGACTAGTCGACAAATATTTATTAGGTGTTATTAAGCACTTACTAAAGGATGGCCTCTACTCTCAAAGAAATAGTAAGACGAAAGGGTTAACAACAGGAAACCATCGTAGAACACAGAACATACTTGAAAACCTGGTGATGATGCCTCCCCACACCTCTGCAGTCAGGAAGCAGAGAAACCATGTCACCTGGAGTGAGCTGGAAAATCTTCAGAGAACAGGTAAAAATTGCTCTGCCAGCCGGGTGCTGTGGCTCACGCCTGTAATCCCAGCACTTTTAGAGGCCGAGGAGGGTGGATCACCTGAGGTTAGGAGTTCGAGACCAGCCTGGCCAACATGGGGAAGCCCCGTCTCTACTAAAAATATAAAAAGTTAGCCAGGTGTGGTGGCACATGCCTGTAATCCCAGCTACTCGAGAGGCTGAAGCACAAGAATCACCTGAACCCAGGAGGCGGAGGTTGCAGTGAGCCAAAATTGCACCACTGCACTCCAGCCTGGGGAACAGAGTAAGACTCTGTCTCAAAAAAAAAAAAAAAGAAAAAAATTGTCTTGGGTCGGTGACAGCAGAACACAGACAAGAGGAGTCACCTAAAGTCAGGTCACCTAAAGTCTTCAGCACCTAGTCGCTGTGAAGAATTTAAAATTATGACAACTTTTTAGTAATGCGTAGAGAAAAATATTGGTACAAAAATGTTGACAATGGTTGTATCTGGGGATGAAATTTGGGGAGATTATAATATCTTTCTATTTATTTTATTTTATTTATTTATTTATAGAGATAGAGTCTCACTATGTCACCTAGGTTGGAATGCAGTGGCATGATCATAGCTCACTGCAGCCTCAAACTCCTGGGCTCAGGCGATCGTTCCATCTCAGTCTCCTGAGTAGCTAGGACTACAGGCCCAAACCACCATGCCAGGCTAGCTTTTAAACTTTTTTTGTAGAGATCCGGCCTCACTGTGTTGCCCAGGCTGGTCTCAAACTCCTGGCCTCAAGCGATCCTCCAATTCAACCTCCCAAAGTGCTGGGATGACAGGCGTGAGCCATTGTACCTGGTCTATATTTTTTATAATAACCATAGATGACTCAAATGATAAAGGAATATGATAAAATAAGAAGTAATATTGTGGGCTAACTCAGAAAACTAACAGCCATGTAAAACATTTTAATTAGAAAATGTATTTTGAGATCCAAAAATTTTAAAGTACAACCCCTGTATACATAGGGGGTGGGCAATGTCATTTTTTATGATCCACTGTGATTATACAGCAATCTGACCATGCCTCTTCAGTACCTACCAAGTACTTCTCTGTACCTACTGAGGTGCTAGAATGATTTTTTGAACATTTGTCTCCAAATGTATCTATCCATGAAAAGAGGCAATACTAAAAGAACTATTCTGGGAAGTTGAGGAGTGGATAGATGTTTGTTTTTTAATTATTACATTGGTGCAAAAGTAATTGTGATTTTGCAATTACTTTTAATGGTGCAATGACATAAAGTGAGCATCTTGTAAATTGAATTGACCTCTAGCTGGGTCATACTCAGACCTAAAGCAGCACTGCCTATTATTCAGATGCTTTCCAAGACAAGTGGATAAAGGAAGAAGGAAAGAAAGCTTCATTTCAAATCCTGAATTAGGTCCAAAGATACTCCCTGGGAAACGCATTCGCTTCGGTGTGTTTTCATTGAAGTGCTTGCGTGCTGGAAATACCCTCCCTCCTCTTTCACTCCCTTGCTTCCCCAGTTCTTAGTCACAGGCTCAGGGGACCCTCAGCACCTCTCCTTCCTCCAGCTAAGTAGAAACCTGTACCACGTCGTAGGTGGCTCCTTTGGGTCGGGAGCAGGTGCTGCGAGCCCGGGAGGCCTCCTAGGGGACACTGGCTACCTTGCGGGAGAGCCTGCGTGTCTGGTTGGTGCGCAGAGAAACATTGCCATCTAGTGGAAGAAAGAGCAACGCTCTCATTTCTTTTCTTGAGTTAATGGGGTGTAACTGTGGATTGGATGTTTAGAGCCGTCTCACTGTTGGGCTGATCACATTTAACTTTCCTAGGAAAAGTTTTTATCATCTTCTTCCTACCTTAAAATTTGTACTTCAGTAAATTTAAAGAAATACAATTGGGCACTTCATTCCCAGGGAAATTACCAGAAACCACCTAAGCTAGACAGGAAAAGAAATGAAGAGAAAATAGAGGTTATCTGCAGTTCATGATGAACTTGCTGTTTCCCTCATTATCACTCGTACTTTTCTTTGTACTTTTCTCTTGTTTATGTATCTAGGATGACTCCTTTGTTCAACACTTCACCAAATCCAACCCCATGGACTCAGTCAGATTCCATAGGTGAAGAACAGCAGCTCATATTAGCAAAGCTTCCTTGTGTGGTGTTCTGATTTGATGATTTTTTTTTTTGGAAACATACTATCAAGCAATCACTGTTGGCCATGTGAGGTGGCTCACGCCTGTAATCCCAGCACTTTGGGAGGCCGAGATGGGAGAATCTCTTGACACCAGGAGTTTGAGACCAGCCTGGGCAACATAGCAAGACCCTCATCACTATAAAATATTTAAACATTAGCTGAATGTGGTGGAATGCAACTTGTAGTCCTAGCTAGTCATGAGGCTGAGGTGGCAGGATAGCTTGAGCCTAGGAGTTGGAAGCTGCAGTGAGCTATGATTGCACCACTGCATTCCAGTCTGGGTGACACAGCAAGACCCCGTCTCCACAAAACAAATCTCAGAAAATTTAGAATTAAAATGAAGGAGGTGATTGGGATAAAAAACAAATTCATGATTGGAGTAAGATAATAAATACAAACCTAAATATACCATAATAATATTAATGTATCAAAATTCCCACAGTAATAACAGATTGGATTTAAAAATCAGTTATATTTGGCTGGGCACAGTGGCTCATGCCTGTAATCCCAGCACTTTGGGAGGCCAAGGCAGGCAGATCACCTGAGGTCAGGAGTTCGAGACCAGTTGACCAACATGGAGAAACCCTGTCTCTACTAAAAATACAAAATTAGCCAGGCGTGGTGGCACATGCTTGTAACCCCAGCTACTTGGGAGCCTGAGGCAGGAGAATAGCTTGAACCTGGAAGGCCAGAGGTTGCGAAACTCCGTTTAAAAAAAAAAAAAAAAAAAAGCCAGAACAAATAGCATATTATTGCAGCTGTAACATTTTATGTCTTTGCCACAACAACTGGTTTTCCGCAGTAATTTTGCTATTATGCTATGATTTTTATTAGAAAATGTATTACTGCCATCTTAATTTTCTTAGCCAGTTTAACACATTTATGGCTTTTCTGCTTTTGCAAAGTGGTATTTCAAATGCTGAAGAATAACTTTTTTTAATTCTATAAATCCTGGATGAAATTTAAACCATAAATTTCATTTCTGAATAATCAACTCAGAACATTACTGCAACTGTTTCATCCCCTAAAGGCAGTAAAATTCCATGAGTTTGTAAAAATGTTATTGTGGGCAAGTCACACAAGGGGTAGTTTAATGATCTGAAACGTCCAGGGTTTGCTATTTCTTCCCCAATAGTCCTTTTTTTTTTTTTTTTTTTTTTGTCTAAGATGGAGTATCACTCTGTTGCCCAGGCTGAAGTGCAGTGGCACGACCTCAGCTCACTGCAACCTTTGCCTCCCAGGTTTAAGCTATTCTCCTGCCTAAGCCTCCCAAGTAGCTGGGATTACAGGCTCCTTCCAACACACCCAGCTAATTTATGTATTTTTAGTAGAGATGGGGTTTTCACCATGTTGACCAGGCTGGTCTTGAACTCCTGACCTCATTATCTGCCCTCCTCAGTCTCCCAAAGTGCTGGGAGGCACAAAGTGCAGGCGTGAGCCACCACGCCCGGCCTCTTCCCCAGTATTCTTGAAGAGGTTTATAACAACACCGACTCTCATATCTGACGGCTACCTGTTGGGAGAAATCAAGGAATGAGGAAGAGTTTGAACGAGGAATGCAGGTGGCCTTTTTCGCCATCCTTTTGCCTAGTGACCCCCTTTTTCACAAAGACAAGGGGCTGGTTTTTGTTTCTGGTTTTATCACATCAGATTCTGGCTCATAACAAAAGCAGTCAGTCTCCTGTTGCTGCTTCACGGATAGTGCCTCCAACAGGCATTGATTTGTTGTTGTTGTTGTTGTTGTTGTTGTTGTTGTTGTTGTTGTTAATGGTCTGAAACTTCTAGTAGTAATGGGATGGAGGGAGGGTCAGCATTCACTCTAATAGAACAGTCTGGAAAGACAAGTGTTGTTGGTAAACCCTAGGGACGTGAGAATCAAGTGTCACCAGTAGGTGGAGGACTTGATCAGAAATACACAGGCCTTGGGGCCTATGTGGAGTTGCCTGCTCAGCTATGGCTTGAAGCAGAATCCGAGGCGATGCTCATGGTCCAGACAGTTTGGCAAATATCAGGGTGTGGGTATGTAGATGAGGCACAAGGTTAACTGGAAGTGTGGGACATAAGTGAAAGATGGTACCAGGAGGTTGAAACTGTCCCTTAAACTGAGTCCTACAGGCACCCTCTCTTGGGTGATGGAGCCCCAGTTACTCCTGTGCACCCTCATAGGCTTCTGAGCTCAAGGCTCTCTCCCCGACTCGATGGCTGATGCTCCAGAACACACCATATGTGAAACTGTCAGTGGATTCCAGGCACCCATCCTTTAGTAGGCAGCTAGCAGATCCCTAGCTTAGCGGAAGGCACAGGTTTGATGGAGATTCAGAAACGAAGCCCAGCAAGTTCCCTCATCACTGACTCTCCACCTGGATACATAAACAACCTATTACAATGGTTGTTTAAATACTAGAGCTAGTTCGTTGCCCAGATCTCCTGTGTGCCCTCTCCCTTTTTTTTTTTTTTTTTTTTTTTTTTTGAGTCGGAGTCTCGCTCTGTCGCCCTTGCTGGAGTGCAGTGGCGCAATCTTGGCTCACTGCAAGCTTCACCTCCCGGGTTCACGCCATTCTCCTGCCTCAACCTCCCGAGTAGCTGGGACTGCAGGCGCCCGTCACCACACCCAGCTAATTTTTTGTATTTTTAGTAGAGACGGGGTTTCACCATGTTAGTCAGGATGGTCTCGATCTCCTGACGTCATGATCCACCTGCCTCGGCCTCCCAAAGTGCTGGGATTACAGGCGTGAGCCATGGCACCCAGCCTCCCTCCCTCTTAGACGTATATTTTGCACACTGAGCTCTTTGCACAATCAGCGTTAAAAGCAAATAGCTGGTGGAGGAAGGGTGAACTGACTCTCTCTGCTTCAGCGGGGACATCCATCTTCTTCTGCCCTTGGACATGAGCTCTCCAACTTCTCGGGCCTTTAGGCTCAGACCTAGACTCACATCATTTGTTCCTCTGGGTCTCAGGCTTTTGGGCTCAGACTGATACTGTACCTGGCTTTCCTGGACCTTCGACTTGCAAATGGCAGATGAAGGGATTTCTCAGCCTCCACAATTATGTGAGCTAATCCCTCATCATAAATCCCTTTCTATACATCTATATATAGCCTATCAGTTCTGTTTCTCTAATACATTTTATTTCTGACTTCTTCAATTACTTCTTCTTTAACAGCTCTAATGAGACATAATTCAAATACTACACAATTCACCCATGTAAAGTGCAAACTTCATTGGTTTTAGTATATTCACAGAATTGTGTAACCATCAACACAATCAATTTTAGAAGTTTTTCATAACCCCAAAAATAAGCCCCATATGCATTAGCAGTTATTCCCCATTTCATCTCACCTCCAGCCCTAGGCAATCGCCAATCTACTTTCTGTCTCTACGGAGTTTTCTCTTCTAGACATTTCATATAAATGAAATCATACCATATGTGGTGCTTTCACACTGGCTTTTTGCACTTAATGTTTCAAGGTTTATCCATGTGGCAGTATGTATCAGTACATCATTCTTTTTCAGTGCTGAATAATATTCCATTGTGTGGATATACCACATATTATTTATCCATTCATTGGTTGATGGGCATGGGTTGTTGCCACTGTTGGGGTATGATGAATGATGTTGCTATGAACGTTCATGTACAATTTTTTGTGTGAGCACGTGTTTCACTTCTTTTGGGTACATACCTTCCAGTGGAATTGCCTGGTCATATGGTAACTCTATCTTTAACCTTTCAAGGAACTGTCAGACTGTTTTCCAAAGTGGCTGCACCATCTATTACAGGCTGGGCATCCCTAATCTTAAAATTTCACATCCAAAATATTCCAAAATCTGAAACTTTTAAAGCACCAACATGATGCCACAAGTGGAAGATTTCTCACCTGACCTCGTGTGATGGGTCACAGTCAAAATGCAGGTGCACAATGATGAAGATGACGTGGTCAACACTGCAGAAAATTTGCCTCTAGACGACATAATGAAAATGTATAATGGGCTCATTGAAGGACCAGAGCACCACGCATTCATAACAGAAGAAGAAATCATATCCGGTTTATAAAGTCAAACAGAGACTTCTAAGACAAGAACAATTTACGCTTGACATTTATGCTTTAATGACGCAGATGATTCTGGAGGAAATATCTTTAAAAGCCATCCAGCAGAATGCCTCATGAGCCCCAGAGGACCCACTTCCTGGTCTCTCAATTGCTTCTGAAGTTTCTTCTCATCTAAAAAAATAAAATACAGTGCACAGTAACCTTTTCATCAAAACACAGCATCGTAGGTGGAGACAGGAAACCTGCTGTTGTTTGTTGCTACTGCTGTTTAGCAGCTGATCCAGCTATTCCAGGAATGCTACTGAGAAGCTTGGTTGCCCTGAACACATTATGTTTTTTCACTGTATTTATGGCATTCCATATTTTCTTTTCTTTTTTTTTTTTTTTTATTATACTTTAGGTTCTAGGGTACGTGTGCACAGCATGCAGGTTTGATACATAGGTATACGTGGGCCTTGTTGGTTTGCTGCACCCATCAAGTCATCATTTACATTAGGTATTTCTCCTAATGCTATCCCTCACTCTTCCCCCTCCCCACAATAGGCCCTGGTGTGTGATGTTCCCCTTCCTGTGTCCAAGTGATCTCATTGTTCAGTTCCCACCTATGAGTGAGAACATGCAGTGTCTGATTTTCTGTCCTTGTGATAGTTTGCTGAGAATGATGGTTTCCAGTTTCATCCATGTCCCTGCTCATCCTTTTTCATGGTTGCATAGTATTCCATGGTGTATATGTGCCACATTTTCTTAATCCAGTCTATCATTGATGGACATTTGGTTGGTTCCAAGTCTTTGCTATTGTGAATAGTGCCACAATAAACATATGTGTGCATGTGTCTTTATAGTAGCATGATTTATAATCCTTTGGGTATATACCCAGTAATGGGATTGCTAGGTCAAATGGCAATTATAGTTCTAGACCCTTGAGGAATCACCACACTGTCTTCCACAAAAGTTGAACTAATTTATATTCCCACCAACAGTGTAAAAGCATTCCTATTTCTCCACATCCTCTCCAGCACCTGTTGTTTCCTGACTTTTTAATGATTACATTTCTAACTGGTGTGAGATGGTATCTCATTGTGGTTTTGCTTTGCATTTCTCTGATGACCAGTGATGATGAGCACATCGTCGTGTGTCTGTTGGCTGCATAGATATCTTCTTTTGAGAAGTGTCTGTTCATATCCTTTGCCCACTTTTTGATGGGGTTGTTCGTTTTTTTCTCGTAAATTTGTTTGAGTTCTTTGTGGATTCTGGATATTAACCCTTTGTCAGATGGGTAGATTGCAAAAATTTTCTCCCATTCTGTAGGTTGCCTGTTCACTCTGATGGCAGTTTCTTGTGCTGTGCAGAAGCTCTTTAGTTTAATTAGATCCCATTTGTCTATTTTGGCTTTTGTTGCCATTGCTTTTGGTGTTTTAGTCATGAAGTCCTTGCCCATGCCTATGTCCTGAACGGTATTGGATGGCATGCCATATTTTCTACTGGTCAGTACTCATGTGCAAATAAGTGTAAGAAAATGATATTTATTTATTTATTATTTATTTATTTATTTATTTATTTATTTTAAGACAGAGTCTCACTCTGTCGCCCAGGCTGGAGTGCAGTGGCACGATCTCGGCTCACTGCAACCCACCTCCTGGGTTCAAGTGATTCTCCTGCCTCAGCCTCCCAAGTAGCTGGGATTACAGGCCCGTGCCACCACGCCCAGCTAATTTTTTGTACTTTTAGTAGAGATGGGGTTTCACCATGTTAGCCAGGGTGGTCTCGATCTCCTGACCTCATGATCTGCCCTCCTCGGCCTCCCAAAGTGCTGGGATTACAGGCGTGAGCCACTGCACCTGGCCAAAAATGATTCTTATCACTAGCATATACATTCAGAGCCTGGAATAACAGTGATGCCAAACAGCAATGTCCACATGGGTGACTGAGATAGTGACACTTGTTTTCGGATGGTTCAATGTACACAAACTTTGTTTCATGCAAAACATTATTTAAAATATTGTATAAAACTACTTTCAGGCTACGTGTATCAGGTGCATTTGAAGCATAAGTGGATGTAATGTTTAGATTTGGGTCCCATCCCCTATATATCTCATTATGTACATGCAAATATTTCAAAATCCAAAGAGCATCTGAAATCCAAAATACTTCTGGTCCCAAGGATTTTGGATAAGGGAAACTTAGCCTGTACTTCTTATCTTAAATGTTTATTTACTATTCAAATAATTTTTACCTCGTTTTCCTATGGTTTTATTTTTTAAAACTTATTAATCCCATATAGACTTCATTCAATACATAGTGACAATCTATATTTGGATTTTCCTCCAAATTCATAGCCAGTGATTCCAAATTATTGCTGAGTAATCCTTAATCTCCTCAGTAACGTGTATTTTCTTCTTTTATATATCAATTCAAAACAACGTTTTTTAGACACAAGGTCTCACTGTGTTGCTCAGGCTGGCCTCGAGCTCCTGGGCTCCAGTGATTGTTCCAAATAGCTGAGACTACAGGTGTGCACCGCCACCTGTGGTTACAGTCTGCCTCTGTTCATGTCAGTACCTGCACTATTTCAGTGACTGCTATTTTGGTTTTTGTGTTTTGGTTTTTTTCTGTTTGTTTGGTTTGTTTTTGTTTTTGAGACAGAGCCTTGCTCTATTGTCCAGGCTGCAATGCAGTAGTGGATCTCAGCTCACTACAACCCCCAAATCCTGGTTCAAAGATTCTAGTGCCTCAGCCTCCCAAGTCGCTGGGATAACAGGTGCCTGCCTCCACATCCAGCCAATTTTTGAATTTTTAATAGAGACAGAGTTTTGCCATGTTGGCCAGGCTGGTCTTGAACTCCTGGCCTCAAGTGATCCACCCACCTCGACCTCCCAAAGTATCATTTTGTTTTAATAAGTCAAATGACTAATCCCCCTCTTATCATTCTTCATTTTTTGAATATTTTCTTTATTATCTCATTGAACTTCAGAATACTTGTATCAACTCCTTTGATACTTGTATCAATTTCCATTGGATTTTTAAAATCACTCTTGATTTAGCTCTCTAAATTAATTTGAGAGAAGTTGTTCTTTCTGGCTGGGCACAGTGGCTCACACCTGTAATCCCAGCACTTTGGAAGGCTGACACAGGCTGATTGCTTGAGCCTAGGAGTCTGAGACCACTATGGGCAAAACTCTGTCTCTACAAAAAAATATAAAGATTAGCTGGGCATGGTGGTGCATGCCTGTGGTCCCAGCTACTTGGGAGGCTGAAATGGCAGGATTGCTTGAGGCTAGGAGGTCGAAGCTACAGTGAGCCGAGATCATACCAGTGCACTCCAGCCTGGGTGACAGAGCGAGACTCTGTCTCAAAAAAAAAAAAAAAAAAAAAAAAAAAAAAAAAAAAAAAAAAAAAAAGTTATTATTTCTACAATATTTAACTATTACACCTTGAAACATGCTTTTTCTGCAGGAGAAATTCAAACTACAATTTCCAGTACTTGATGATTCGTTGGCTCTGTGGATTAAAGAAGGAAGAGTCAAAATGTTTCTGAGATTTTGGGCCTAAGAGAGTTTGGGACTCAGAAAAGCTTCATAGGAGCCAAAAGAGCATTGCTAAGGGTTATCAGAAAGAAGAGGCAAGAAGAGTGTTACTCTTAAGGGTGGAAAAAGAGCCAATGTCTCAAAATTCCCAGGAGACAGATTCAGCCATACATAAGAAATTATTTTACATAATAGAGCTCTCCAAAAATGAAAAAAAAAAAAAAAAAAGCTGCTGTGTAAGGAGGCAAGCCTTTCATCTCTGAAAGCATTCAAACTGAGGATAGATTACCAATAAGTGTCAATAAGACAGCCCTCTTATTTCTAATCATCTGTGTTGAGTTTATTCTCCAAGCTGGGGTGATCTTCATATAACTGAAACAAGTGACTAGAACTCATGAAGAAGAGCAGGGTTAAGGACAACACTTTAAGGGCTGCTCAAAAAAAGGAAAAATAGGCCAGGCGCCATGGCTGATGCCTGTAATCCCAGCACTTTGGGAGGCCAAGGCGGGTGGATCACTTGAGGTCAGGAGTTCAAGACCAGACTCGCCAACGTGGCAAAAACCTGTCTGTACTAAAAATACAAAAATTAGCTGGCTGTGGTGGTGCTTGCCTGTAATCCCAGCTACTCAGGAGGCTGAGGCAGGATAATCGCTTGAACCCGGGAAGTGGAGGTTGCAGTGAGCTGAGATGGTGCCACTGTACTCCAGCCTGAGCAAGAGAAGGAGACTCCATCTCACAAAAAAAAAAAAAAAAAAAAAAGAGAGAGAGAAAGAAGAGCCCAAAGGAGAGAAAGAGACAGAGAGAGAGAGAGAGAGGATGTCACCAGTAAAATAATATAAGCACCAGGAAAGTTATAGATTCATGGATGACAGTGGAGGACCAAGGAAAGGTTGGCTAATAGTCAGGTACCACAAATAAGAGAAGTACAGTAAGGCCAAGCAAGTTGTGAGAGGACTTGGAGAGTGAAGTTCCAGTAGATCTATGCAACAGTGAAATGACAGCTAAGTGGCCCTCTAGAGTCAAGCGACAGTTTATGCATTTCAGAATGAGGAGGCCATACACATCTGAAGTCCAAAGAGCCGACAGCAGGGATTAAGAGATAGAAAGTACAGGAGATTCGGACATTTATGCTTTAATATCTATGGTTCTTACCATTTGTCACTGACCTCTACGGTCCAAACCATGTTGTAATTTTTAAATTTTGCCAAGGCACACACTGGAATCACATCCGCTGAGAAACTGCCGCACAAGAGTGAGTCACTTATTTGGAGAGCATGCCTAGTTAGCTGCCCAACATCTGTATCATATCATGCCTTTGTTATTCTCTGCTAATCGTACATGCTGTAACTATCGTGAAGTGAGAGGGACTCTGCTGCTTTGTAGATTCAGATAAGCTCATGGGTAATGTCGCCACTAAGATGACATATGATGACTACTTTAGTTCTTTAAAAACCATCTAAGGGACTGAAGATACCACTTTGATGCTTCAGGTATTCTTCCAGATGCAGGTAATTCCATACAACGGGTACTCTAAAAAGGGATTTTCACAGCTCTAAGGATACATTTCTTAAAACTATCAAGATCAAAATTCTACTTATTGGAAGAGGTGAGGCCATCACTAGAGAAGAAACGCAGGAGTTGGGAAGGGCTGCTTTTAGCTCACAGGTAGAAGAATGTATTTCAGAATCTGGAAAGAAGAAAGAATGTGGCTTAGCCTGATTTCCCCAGAGAGTAGAACATCAGAAAAAGCATATATATATATACATATATGCAAGCACTATATTGGGAACTGCGATGCTTACAAGCAAGAGTGAGGGAGAGGGAAGCGGTGAGAGGCAGCCCAAGGTAGGTTATTGCTTAATTCTGTGAACCACTGAGAAGCCACAAGGCACGCATCTCAAGACTGTCTGTCTGGGTTGAGAAAGGAGGAGGCATTTATCCATCAGCTCGAATCCCCCATTGGTCAGAGGATCACTCCATGGAGGCATTAACTCCCTGGAACTTCAGGTTGCATTCATGAGACTACTAAGGAGTGTTTGTAGCGTCTGTCCCAGGCTGCAGAGATGACAGAGAAGGCTTCGGATGGGAGGTGAGAGGTGCTTGCAAGTTAGTTCTACATACTGCTGGTCAGGTTCATGGCAGAGCTGTCACTACAGTGGCGGCTGGAATCAAAGACAGGTGTGCCTGAAAGGAGCTGAGGCAGTGCTTATGAGGTGTCTGATTCAAGATGTTCACGTTCTAAGAAGTACATGGGTGTGAGCAGGATGGTGAGAAAGCCCTGGTCTGATTCCTGGCTCCTCTCAGACGCAAGGCCGTCTCACAAGGCTGGGGATGCCGTGACAGGAGTGAGTATCTGATACAAGTGGAGAAGAGTTATCACAGCCACTGGGCCAGAACTGCCAGGAAGACTTCCAGGATCACATCAGGGGTTCTCAGGAAACCAAGCATTAGGAATTCTTAGTTCTCTGCATTTTCTCCATGAGTGCCTGCACCCTAGAGTGGATGCTGAGGAAGCAGACCATGAGAGGACCCAGAGTGGACTTTGCAGAGGGCAAAGGTCATAGGTAGGGGTCACCCCGGTAGGGGTCAGGGCAGTGTGGATGCAGCAGGGCAGGGAGAGCCGAGGGTGGATGGAAGAGGTAAGGCCAGAGGCGCTGCTATCTAGAGACACCGTGAGGATGGAGCAGGGAGAAGGAACACACGCAGAGCCCTGCTCAAGCTCTGGGGCAAGGCCGTGAGGTGAAGACATAGGTGCTGACATCCTGCAGTGAGCTGAGAATACAGATGTTGAAGTTGCCAAAGAAGGAAGGGGAAGGGAAGTTGGGAAGGAAAGAGAGACCCTGAGATGACTCCGGAAGCTGCCCTGGATGGAAGAAACAGTAATAGAAGACACTGTTTTGTAGTGATTTGGAGGCAGTTAAGTAGGGGGTGGTAGAGACTCCAGATGAGAATCCATGAAGAGAGGGTGTCAGAAACAGTGGAATTTGAGGCCTTGTGGTAAAAGTTTTTTTTTTTCTTTTTCAGAGACAGGGTCTTGCTCTGTCGCCCAGGCTGGAGTGCAATGGTACAATCTTGGCTCACTGCAGCCTCGACCTCCTGGGCTCAAGAGATCCTCCCACCTCAGCCTCCTGAGTAGCTGGGACTATAGGTGGGCACCTCTACACCTGGCTAGTTTTTTATTTTTTGCAGAAACAGGGTCTCACTATGTTGATAAGGTTGGTCTCAAACTCCTATCTTCAAGTGCTCCTCCCATCTCAGCCTCCCAAAGTGCTGGGATTACAGACATGAGCTACCACGCCAGGCCCAAGGTAAAAGGTTTTAAGGAACACATGCTAGTGAACAATCAAGTAATATTTGCTTCCCTGCAGACTTACACCAGACGTTATTTCCGGAAGATCAGCTGTAGAGGGGGGTGTGGGTTTTCACTTTTGCTTAATACATTGGATATTATCTGAATGTGCTATCAGAAACCTGCATTGCTTTTATGATAAAAATAAAAGGAAGAAAGAAAACAAAATTGGTCAAGGACAAAGCTAGAATTCCATCTCATCGTGAATAAACACTTGTCCACCACCCGTTGGCTCCACAGCTGAACAAAACAGGCAGTCTGAGGTGTGGTTTTATTAACCTTCCCAATACCCATTGCTGCTAAATCAACTTAAACTGTGTGACCCAGTTAACACAAAGAGCCAGTGGAAGTAAATGCTTTAAAAAGACAAGGAGATATAAAACCTGGGGTAAATGTTTAACATGCCATACACAGAGACCGAGCCACATTCCATCGGCAGCTGCGTGTTTGGCCTTCAAGTTTCCAGGGAAGTACCTGGCTCTTCACACTCTTTGTCTTCAGCCAGGAACCCCACTAAGCAAGAGGTCCTGGAAGGCATCTGGGTCATAAATAGAGAAAGTGACAAGGAGTAATCAATATAATAGCTACCATTACTGGCTGCCTTCTTTGTGCAGTGGTTTACACTAAATACCTTATGCTGCTTATCTTAGTCATTAAAATAAAGGAGTAGAAGAGACAATACCAGCAAACTCCCACTTATCTTGTATAGTAGGCCATTCTCATCTTGCTATAAAGAAATGCTTGAGGCCAGGTAATTTATGAAGACAAGAGGTTGAATTGTCTCATGGTTCTGTGGGCTGAACAGGAAGTATAGCAGCATCTGCTTGGCTTCTGAAGAAGCCTCAGGAAACTTACAATTGTGGAGAAGGTGAATGGGGAGCAGGTGTGTCCCATGGGGGAAGCAGGAATAGGTGTGGGGAAGTGCCACACATTTTTAAACAACCAAATCTCACGAGAACTCACTATCGTGAGGACAGTATCAAGCATTCAAGAGAAATCCACCCACGTGATCCGATCACCTCCCACCAGGCCCCACCTCCAACACTGGGGATTACAATTCAACATGATATTTGGGTGGGGACACATATGCAAACTCTGTCACCTTGTATTGGCCAGAATGAAAGCACTAGTATATAATGCAGGGTTCTTGGTTACAGGCAACAGAGTCTACTCCAGCTGGTTTAGACCAACCAGGAATTTCTTCAGATGTGCAGATACTTCCTTGAGTCATTGGAAGGACTGAAGAAATGGATTCTAGACTGAACTCTGAAAGTCACCATAGAATTGGACCATCATGGGAGCTACTACCTGATCCACCATCAGGAAGTTGCTGAATTAAGAGGCCACATTCTCCAACAGGAAGTTAGTGCCACAGTTCTCAGCTCCTGAGCCATGCCACATGGGCCACAACCAGTCCACAACAGAGTCAGAAGGCCACCCCCACCACAGACCATGCCATATCTATTGAGACCCTGGCCAGCAAGAGATTTCCAGCACTGTCCTCTCTCTCCTCACTTAATTCATTCCCAAAGTCTCAGGGTCCTCTCTCCACATGACTTCGTTCTGAGTCAAGTATAAATAATAAAACTCAAATCCCACCTGAAACCTCAACTTCAGGAGACACTGGTGTGTTGAATTATAGAGATTTCCAGTCTCTACAGTAGAGGCAGGCAAGAGAGAAAGATGTAGAAACAGGTTGAGTACGCCAAACCATTGGATTAGCCACAGTTGCTCTGGAAAATTGGGGCACTTGGTGTATCGTTAGCCAGCCTTTCCCTCCCTCATCTTCAGGTATCCAGTGCACATATATTATCTCATTTTTTCCTCAGTTCTACCTTTCAACAAAGTATTATTATACTCACTTTATAGATAAGGAAACTGAGGCTTATAAAGTTTAAATAATGTGCAAGAAGGTAACAGACTCCAGGTTTGAACCAAGATCCACTTTGCTGTTTTCACATGGTAGAATTTATACATGTGCTTTGCTGAAACTGATCACTAAACAATAGCAGCCTCTCTCTCTTCTCAATTCCCTTTATCCTGGCTGTGATTCACTGGCTTTCCAAATGGCTGAATAGGCCTGGGACTCTTCCACCTCCAAACCTTTGCTCCAGTAATTTTCTTAGTTACTTGAGCTCCTTTATTCTGTGGGCCACCCGAGAAGCCATTTGTCTCAGGCTCTCTGGGTGCAGAAAGGAGGAAGGATTTATCATCACCTTGGGTCTGCAATTCATCAAAGAATCACTCCATTAGGGATTGTTGTCCTTTCCCCCACAACTGACCACACAGATCCCAGCCATCCTTTAAGGCCTAGATCCAAAACTACCTCTCCACAAGGACTTCGCCAGTCTCCCTGGCAAAGGCTGACCTTCACTGAGACTCCCCTGCATTGTGTCTATACCTCCCTTCAAACATTTCCCAGACACAATGGATATAATTGTGCCTTCTATAGTATAACTCCCTTAAAGACAAGAACCATGACATTGATCTCTGTGCCCCTTAAATCTGCTGGCACAGTGCATGTGTATGGTAAGGATTCACTAGATGAATAATAAATGAATGAATGAATTTCCCACTGAGGTGCTCTCTTCTTTAACATATTGGAGAATCTGTATCTGGGTAATTACAAATCAATTGCTCCAGTTTCTTAATGCTTTTAATTAGCAAGATTTTTCTTTATCTCAGCAGTCCCCAACCTTCTTGGCACCAGAGACCGGTTTCATGGAAGATAATTTTTCCACAGACAGGTAGGGGTAGGAGATGGTTTGGGGATGATTCAAGTGTGTTACATTTATTGTGCAATTTGTATTATTGCATTATAATATATAATGAAATACTTATACCACTCACCATAATGTAGAATCAGTGGGAGCCCCGAGCTTGTTTTCTTGCAACTAGACTGTCCCATCTGGGTGTGATGGGAGACAGTGACAGATCATCAGGCATTAGATTCTCAGATGGAGCATGCAACCCAGATCCTCGCATGCACAGTTCATAATGGTTCACAATAGAATAGCATTCTCAATTTGCTGGTATGAGAATCTAATGCCACTGCTGATCTGACAGGAGGCAGAGCTCAGGTGGTAATGTGAGTGATAGGGAGTGGCTGTAAATACAGACGAAGCTGCTTCTCTTGCTTACCCACTGCTCACCTCCTGCTGTAGCATGGACTGGTACCAGTCTGTGGCCTGGAGACTGGGGTCCCCTGCCTTATCTTTTTTTCCCGTATTTAGTGAGACCTCATCAGTTGTTAAGGCCCAGGTATTTATCTTCCCTTAAAATACATATATTGAAACCTAATCCTCAATGTGATAGCATAGGAGGTGGAGATGTTGGAATGTGATTAGGTCATGAGGGTGGAGCCCTTATGAATGGGATTAGTGCCCTTGTAACAAGCTGAAAAACCACAGTTGTCTCCCTTCCACCATGTAAGGACTCAGCTAGAAGGTGCCATGTATGAACCAGGAAGCACAGACCCTCACCGGAAAAGAAATCTGCCTTGATCTTGGTCTTCCCAGCCTACAGAAATAAATGTGTTGTTTATAAGTTACCCAACTAATGGCATTTTGTTGTAGAAGCCCACAAGGACTAAGACATCAGTTAATGTACATAGAATAATTTTTACCTATTTATTGGTTTTGTGGCTTCTCTTTTTTTTTTTAATTAACTTAAAAAAAAAGAGAGAGAGAATAATGTCTATCTTTGGAGTTCAAATGAGTTTTTTTTTTTCCTTTGGAACAACTACGATGGGACACTTTTTACAGTAATGCAGGCATTTACCATAAGTAACAATTCATCAGACCAAAAAACATGGAATAAATCATGAAAGTAAAAGTATCAAGGAATCTCCGTACTCTACATTTAATCCATTCAATTTCCTGCTAAAGTAGAATTTCTTCCATTTGTGTCAATCCTTTGGGATCAGCCTGCAGCAACAGTCTCCTCAGTTTCTTCTAGAAACTTCCCAGTTTAGAACCCCAAAAGAGTGGCTAGAAGTCACCAAGGCAGGTTCTCTCCTGCGTGTAGTTAATGAGACTGGTAGGCCAGCCGCTTCCTCCTGGTTGCCATGGAAATGACCAGGCCGCTGGCCCTCTGAAGACGGAAAAGAACAGCAAGTGCAAGACCACGCATTCCACCCTGGCTTGCAGATTAAACCAGCTGTCAAGCCAGGGTGAAGGCTCCGTGGCCAGGCAGAGGTCTGTGGAGTGGAGAGGCAAGGCCTCACGATGGAACTCTGAGATGTAAGTAATTTCTCTGTTCCTCTTTTTTAAAAAGCATGCCTAGTCTGACAGTTTTTAAGAGCTTCAGAATTTCTGCTGCATGGCAGGAACTGTGACGGTTGGAAGAACCATTATCAGGGTCACCTTCTTGTTGCATTTGCATTTCCTGAACATAATGTACATGTATGAGTGGCTTTCACTATGAAACACTATTTTAGGCTTCCAGGCATATGAATTCCTCTTTACTGAGATCCTGCCTTGAAAATGAAAGATTTTCAGTGCATTAAGCAAATAATGAAATGGTCTTCTCATTTAAACCCTAAAAAGATAAACTAACTTAAGGCTAACAGAAAGCTCCTTGAAATCTTGTCTCTATTTTAAAACATCTGGCTAGACTTTTCCATTAGTCTTCAGTGGCAAATAACAATTAAGGAAAAGAGATATCAGATCTGATATCTCTTTTCCTTTTTGTGATCGCAAACAAAGAAAAGTGGGAACTCCCAAAACATCGGCTGATATTGTTTCTTTGCTCTGTTTTAATAGTATTATATTTACTGCCTATTTACACACCAGGCTTTATAGAGTTTGCTGATTAGAAAACAAAGAGAGAAAAGAAAGTAAGTTAAGATGAGCGTTAACATTTGGATTGGACAGTTCGTGTTTTTAAAAAATTGCTCTTTTATTCAAAAGTGAAAAAGCATGATAAATAATGTAGCAAAAGGCAAGATGAGGAGGGGAATGTTTTAACTCAAAATGAGTAGAACATATACAGTCTTGCATATATTTCTTCGTTTAATAAACATATTTCTGGAAAGTTTTTAGCACAAAGTATGTTGGTGTATACTGAGGACAGGAAATGTTTCAAAAACATTGTGCATATTTATTAAAAACCCATCTTTAAAAATACCAAAAAAAAAGATCTCATTTGTTTGAAAATTTTTTTACCAAAAAGAGCCATCCTTGAGAAGTTTTTGCTTTTTTTTAAACTAAATAATGCAATATGTTTGGAAGAGAAAAAAAAAAAAGACTTTTCATTACTTTTTTTCTGACAGAAATTGGGCATTTTCTGAAAATAACAGTTTCAATAAAGTATTTATGGAAATGAGTGCTTTTCAAGAGCTGACTTGGATTTCTCAGCTTTCTTTTCCACACTAATATTTTTCACTGCTTAAAGCTGCTACATTATCAGCTTTTAAAATTCAGTGCCCAGTGGCTTGTGTCTGTGTCTGTGGGAGCTAGTAGGTCAATAGGCCCCAGTGGGAAGAACAGGCAGGCCTCACAGTTCTGTGGGCATGGGACCAAGGGGTAGCTGTGCAAAGCTGTGGATGTGAACCCTGGTGATGCAATGAACTGAGTGTCTACCAAGTCACTCAAGGGAAAAGCCTGAAGGATTTGCACTCATTGCCTAATTCACTCTCTCAAGGACTGTGTCAAGTAGAAAGGTACAGTAGCCACATATTCTAGTTAGGACTTCCCAGTGGCTCACTCTCTGAGAATTCTTTGTCCCACATTCCATACCTATGTTAGCAGAAGCAGCACTCTGCTCATATTGTCCTCCATTCTGATTATGAACTTAAGAACAGAGATTTCTTATGGTTCTGGAGACTGGGGATTCCAAGGTCAAGGGGCCTGCATCTGGCAAGGGCATTCTTGCTGTTTCATCCCATGGTGGAAGGTGGAAAGGTAAGAGAGCATGGGCACACACTTAAGAGAGAGAGAGAGGAAGGGGGTCAAATTCATCCTTTCATTTGAAACCTATTCTCATGGTGACCAACCCACTACTCCTCAATAACAGCATTAATCCATTCATGAGGGCACCACATCATAGCATTTAGCATGAGGGGTCTATACACATATAGGTTAAAGGCCACAGCATCTAGTAATAGAATACAATGCATGGAATCTCCCTTGAATAGACCCAATTCCCTGGGGTGGGAAATAGCACTGTAATTTCCACCACGACTCTTCAGAGTATAGTTGGCTGGGTTCAAATTTTAGCCATTATTAACTAGTTCTGTGACCTTGGACAAGTTATTTAACCTCCCTGTGTATCATTTCCTGATATGAAAATGGGACCATATGCAGTGGCTCATGCTCGTAACACTAGCACTTTGAGAGGCTGAGGTGGGATCAGGAGTTCGAGACCAGCCTGGCCAAAATGGCGAAACCCAGTCTCTACTAAAAATACAAAAATTAGCGGGGTGTGGTGGTACACCACCTATAATGCCAACTACTTGGGAGGTTGAGGAAGGAGAATTGCTTGAATCTGGGATGCAGAGGTTGCAGTGAGCTGAGAGAGTGCCGCTGCACTCCAGCCTAGGTGACAGATCGAGACTCTGTCTCAAAAAAAAAAAAAGGGGGGGGGGGCCATAATATCTACCTGTAGGATTACAGAAAGGATTAAATAACATAAAATTTGCGAAACACTTAGTACCTGGCACAAAAAAACCACTCATTAGATCTTACTATTAGTGAATAAAAATATGGATAGTTCCTGATATCATTCAATTTTCAACATACAACATACATGTATCACATTTTATATTTTAAAGTATATTGCCTCTTCATCAATGACAACTTGCTGTATTTAGCTAGCTTAGCCTTGGGAACATGGGGCTGAGGAATGGTGAGTTATAGATACAATAACATTTCTCATAGGAGTCTGAACTTCCTTGGGGATCAAGAGCTGTGTGTTTGGCGTGTTAAGTTGGAGATGTCCACTAGACATTCAGAAAGAGCTATCAGATACAATGTGGGACGTGTGAACATGATGCAGTCAGGAGGTAGAGACATCTCTCAGTTCACCATCAGCATCTAGGTGGTATTGAACTTCACAGGACAGCATGCAGGCACCAAAAGAGTGGACGCACATACAGAAGACAGCCATGCACTGAGCTGCAGACATGCAACAATAACAGGTAAGAAGATCAGATGCCAGCCAAAAGACTGAGAAGGAGTGGCCATTGGAGGAGACAGAAAACCAGGAGAAGGTGACATCATGGAGGAACAGAAAGCTATTCACTCAAAAAGAAGGGAGGAGGCAACCAAGTCAGATGCTGCTGGGAAGTCAAACAAAATGAGACCAGGAAATTAATCACTGGGTTTAGTATGGGGGTGGTGGGATTCACTGGGAACCTGATGAGAATGGTTGCAATAGAATGATCACAGCAAAAGTCTGGTTTTTGGGAGTGGCTTAAAAATCTAACACAACTAGCTACTAGGCTCTGTGTGATAACAGATTGGCTTGCAAAACCTTTTTTTTTTTTTAATTTATCTTACAATAGACTGATGCTGCACTCTAAGAAAAGCAGGTTTGAGTCAAACAAGAACTGTCACCTATTCCCCCAGCTTAATAATAAAATGTCATGAAAGAGGAGAGATTTGAAGACAGTATGAGAGATGAAGGTGGTTTCTTAATGGATAAGAAACAGAAATCATCCCAAATACAGAGGGCGGCATAAGCAGCATGAGGCGAATGGGGTCCAGATTGGAGAATAAGAAAACACAATGCGGGCAGGCGCGGTGGCTCACGCCTGGAATCCCCACACTTTGGGAGATGGGAAGATCTCTTGAGGCCAGAAGTTGTACATCAGCCTGAGCACTACAGCTGAGACCGTGTCTGTACAAAAAATTAAAAACATTAGCCAGTGGTACGCACCCATAGTCCTAGCTATTCAGGAGGCTGAGGTTGGGAGGTTTGCTTGAGCCCAGCAGTTCAAGGTGACAGTGAGCTACTGCACTCCAGCCTGGGTGAGGGAGCAAGACCTTGTCTCCAAAAAGGAAAGAAAGAAAGAGAGAGAGAAAGGAAGAGAGGAAAGAGAGACAGAGAGAGAGGAAGGAAGGAAGGGAGGGAGGGAGGGAGTAAGGAAGGAAGGAAGGAGGAAGGAGGGACGGAGGGGAGGGGAGGGGAGGGAGAGGGGAGGGAGAAGGAAGGAAGGAAAGAGAGAAAGAGGGAGGGAAGGAGGGAGGGAGAGAAAGCAGAAAGAAAGAAAGGCCGGGCGCGGTGGCTCACGCCTGTAATCCCAGCACTTTGGGAGGCCGAGGCAGGGGGACCACAAGGTCAGGAGATGGAGACCATCCTGGCTAACACGGTGAAACGCCGTCTCTACTAAAAATACAAAAAATTAGCCGGGCATGGTGGTGGGTGCCTGTAGTCCCAGCTACTCACGAGGCTGAGGCAGTAGAATGGCGTGAACCTGGGAGGCAGAACTTCCAGTGAGCTTGCAATTGATCACACCACTGCACTCCAGCCTGGGCGACAGAGTGAGACTCTGTCAAAAAAGAAAGAAAGAGAGAGAGAGAGGGAGGGAGGGAGGGAGGGAGGGAGGGAGGGAGGGAGGAAGGAAGGAAGGAAGGAAGGAAGGAAGGAAGGAAGGAAGGAAGGAAGGAAGGAAGGAAGGAAGGAAGGAAGGAAGGAAAGAAAGAACAATGAAAGCGCAGTGAGACATCACACACACACATACACACACACACACACACGCACTCCTCGAGGCTCGTCCCCACAACATGCCTTGGTGTCTCTGCTTTCCCAGTTTTGATCCACTTCCCATAAAAAGATTACTTCGCATTTGCATCTCCGAAATGCCTGGTCTCTGGGTCATTAAAAAAAGAAAAGAAAAGAAAAGAATCTCTGTGGCCAGGAGGTCTGAATAATTCATTTGGAGTTGTGCCTAGACACTATTTCATGGGCACTCAGTTTAGCCCAAGTCGTGATGCCAGATTATCTACTGGAGCTCTGCTGCTGTCACAAAACTAATCTTCAAAGAGTAATCAATGAGATTCAGGATTCACTCTTTTTAAATAAAATTCTTATTTTGCAATAGTTTTAGGTTTACAGAAAAATCATGAAGATAATGGAGAGCTCTCATATAGAATTAACATCTTACATTAGCATGGTACATTTGTCACAATTAATGAACCAGTATTGACACACTATTATTATAAAATAAAGTCCAAACATTATTCAGATGTCCTTAGATTTTGCCCATTGTCCTTTTTCTTGTCCCAGGATTCCATCCAGGATCCCACATTACCTTTAGTCATCATTCCCAGGAGGCATTTTAAAACTCTGAAAAATCTTTCAAGACGGAAACAAGTTTTAAATGTTCATTGGTTCCAATAATTGTAACCAAAACCAGCAAAGGAAATTGTAATTATTTTTATCCAAACTCGAACAGGTCGGAACTATAGCTTGAACACAGTTGAAAGGAAAAAAAGCCCAAGGCTTACATCTTAAGGAAATAGTGCAGGTACTTTATAGGAATAGAAGAAGGCACAACTGTAAGTGGAAGATCTGAATTCTCTTTTATTGTTCTGGAAGCAGGTAATTAAAATAGTAAAGGTCTGCCAGCCTTTTTTTTTTTTTTTTTTCTCATCTCCTAGCAAAGGGATTAGTGTCTGACTCATTTTCCTTGGCAACCTCACACTCACATAATACTGGCCCAGTAATTTAAGCAAAGCTCTCCCTGAGTTAGCTTTACAAGATTGGACTCTGAAAGGTTAGGTCGTGGGGGAGTTTTGCAGCAAGGGCTGTTGTAATCGCTCAACCAAGAGCAATTAGGGGAATGGCTTTGTGATGCTCACAAATATCTGTGAGACCAAAATATACTAACCGTACTAATGTTTTCCTTCGCCCCTCGGAGGGTGTGTGGCATAAGATGGAAGGGCAGTGATTAGAGGCCTGACTTGGGACTCACAGTCTCCATTCTAGCCAAGTGTATTTTACCCTTCATCCTCATCAGACTCAAGGGAAGTTGTAAGGCAACCGGGAACCTAGACTAGGCCTTTTGGTAAAGTCACAGGAGGTTGGAGGTGCCTCCTGGGATTTTGCCAGATGTCGTTCAGTGGCTTTCAAGGATGATGCACAGCTAGGCCATAGGAGAGTAAGCTCAAATTCCCACCCTGTCACCCATACACAGAAACTCATTCTGGTTTCTCTGCCATGGCTAGGCCATATAATGAAAGTCGCTGAAGAAGAACATGAATGTTGCTTGCTGACTTGGTAACACTCGACAATCCTAGGAGGTAAAAGGCAAAAGAGGGGCTGGGCAAGGTGGCTGACGCCTGTAATCCCAACACTTTGGGAGGCTGAGTAGGTGGATCACCTGAGGTCAGGAGTTTGAGACCAGCCTGACTAACATGGAGGAACTCCGTCTCTACTAAAAATTAGCCCAGTGTGGTGGCACATGCCTGTAATCCCAGCTACTCAGGAGGCTGAGGCGGGAGAATCGCTTGAACCCAGGAGGCGGAGGTTGTGGTGAGCCAAGATCAAGCCATTGCCCTCCAGCCTGGGCAAGAAGAGCAAAACTCCGTTGCTCCCACCAAAAAAAAAAAAAAAAAAAGAAAAAAAGAAAAAACGCGTAAGAGGGAATCAAGGACCAATAACATGCCTCATTGGCTTGGCTGACGTAGAGACTCATTTGGATAATATAAACAGTCATGGTGTGCCCCTGTGTGCCCAGCCCTGTGCTAAGGTCTGGGGAAACTGCGATCAGCAAGAAGGCATCAGAAACCTGGCCCCTGATATGGTTTGGCTGTGCCCCCACCCAACTTTCATCGTGAACTGTAGCTCTCATCATTCCCTCGTGTTGTGGGGTGACCTAGTGGGAGATTATTGAATCATGGGGGTGGTTTCCCCAATACCGTTCTTGTGATAGTGAATTCGTCTTGCGAGATCTGATGGTTTGATAAGGGGAAACCCCTTTCACTTGGCTCTCACTTTTCTTTTGTTTGCCACCATGTGAGACATGACTCACTTTCCACCATGATTGTGAGGCCTCCCCAGCCATGTGGGACTGTGAGTTCATTAAACCTCTTTCTTTTGTAAATTACCCAGGCTTGGGTAATTTTTAATTGCTGCTTTATCAGCAGCACGAAAACGGACTATAAAACCCCACAGTAAACCAACAAGGAAGCCCCGTATCCAGGCAGCAAATTAGTGGGTGAAATTAACACCCAGGTGAGCTCAGTGCTTTCCAAATAAAATATCTGCTCTTCAGTCAGTTCTTACTCAGCTCCTAAGCTCCTGAGCACTTAGTCTATTTCTATGATTCAATCAATTTAATATCAAACCAGTAATCCAGCTGATACCTGAAGAGCTCCTGGCTTCACCAGGCACAGATGAAGTGAATACGAATAGCTTGTATTCTGCTGGTTCATGCTCCCACCTACCTGATACAGGTCCTTGCCTCCTCCCACCACTATGTCTACAAAATAGAATTTTCTCCAGGTGCTTCTTTGAGTCCCCAGGGGTCTTGCCTATGCTCACAATGGTCCTTTCATCTGCTCCTGTCCCCAGCCCCCACTGGATGCTGACCTGTCCATTGCCTTGGCCAAGAGGCTTCCTGTTGCTTGATGACCAGGGAGCAACATCCAGGGGTGGCCCCAGTCTGTTCTCGAGAAAGGGTCAAATGGTGCCACCTGTCCCTCATTCCTCACTGTGCTACAGCTGAGCTGTACTCAGTACAGAAGTGGAGAAAATGCTTCTATCCATCACTCAATGTCGCCCTTTCTTGCCTGGACAGGGGGCCACTTGTACCTCACATCTCAGAATTCTCAAAAGCACTTCTTGCAGCCTTTGCTTGCTACCTGACCAGACTCAGCCTCAGGCATATGTTTGGGCTGTAAAGACACAAATGCTACTGTCCCATCCCTCTGTTCTTCCCTGCCCTGGGCCCTCCCATATCCTCTTCGCTCTTCTTTCTTCTTCAACAATTCCACGTATGCAATTAACCACCTGAAGATGGTTCCTCCTCAACTCATAAGACATATCCAGATGTATCCATTTGGGCTTGGCAGGACCCAACATGGTGTGACTATTCTATGGGAGCATTGAGTTTGGTATTTCAGGAGAATAGTTAGCCTGAGAGCTTATGATCTAGGCTAACGAGAGGAATAAACCACATAATGTAATTAGCAAACACTGCAGGGCTATGAATACAGAAGGGCTGGTTTGGTCCACAAGGGTGGTTTGATGTGGTGGTTTGGTTTCCTCATCATCTCTGTATTCATTTCCTATTGCTGCTATAACAAATTTCTACAAATTGGCCAGGCACAATGGCTTACACCTGTAATCCCAGCACTTTTGGAGACCAAGGCAGGCAGATCACTTGAGGTCAGGAGTTTGAGACCAGCCTGGCCAACATGGTAAAACCCAATCTCTACTAAAAATACAAAATTTAGGCTGGTATGGTGGCACACACCTGTAATCCCAGCTATTCAGGAGGCTGAGGCAGGAGAATCGCTTGAACATGGGATGCAAAGATTGCAGTGAGCCAAGATCATGGCATTGCACTCCACACTCCAGCCTGGGTGACAGAGCGAGACTCCGTCTCAAAAAAAAGAAAAAAAATCTACAAATTTAGTGGCTTAAAACAACATATCTATATTCTTTTACACTTCTGGAGGTCAGAAGTTCAAAACCAGTCTGACCAGGCTATTGTTAGGGTGTAAGTAGGCCTGGTTCTTTCTGGAGACTCCAAGGGAAAATCTGTTGTTGCCTCTTTCAGCTCCTAGAGGCTGCTGGCATTCCTTGGCTTGTAGCCATATCACTCCAATCTCTGCTTCAATTGTCATATTGCCTTCTTCTTATACAGACCCTGTTGATTACATTGGGCCCACCCAGATAATCCAGGATCAACTCCTTATCTCAAGTTTCTTAATTTAATCATGTCTGTAGAGGACTTATGGCCATGTAAGGTAAAGCATTCACAGGGCCCAGGGATTAGGACACAGGCACCTTTAGGGACTATTATTTGACCTACTGTAATATCCATTAGGCACAGTAGGAGATCAGAAATAAAGCGTTTTGATCACAGCCCACATTCCTGCTGTTCCTTCAAACATTTTACACACATTTAAATTAGTAGAAATGGGAATTGGATAATTAATTTCTATTTTCCAGACTAGCTCACTAATAATTTCAGGACCTCACAGTCCTCAGCATTTACAGGAGGACATTTGTAAATCTGATTTGATTAGTTACAGGAAAAATCATGCAAAGAGACATTTTTGTTTTATGCTGTGCTTGTTCTCTCTCTAGTCAAATGTTTGATACAAGGAATGCATTAAATGAACCAGTTACTTTAGATTTCTTTGGGGTGGCTTTTGGGATGCCCTCACAGAGCATGCTAATACATTTGTTATCACTATGACTCCGATATTACAAAATATCATTGTCTATGAATAATACTATGTATATTGTAGTATACCTATGAGTACTTATTAGTACCACAATATACATAATACTATAGAACTATTCAGACTGGGGGCGGTGGCTCACGCCTATAATCCTAGCAACTTGGGAGGCCAAGGCAGGAGAATCACTTGAGCCTGGGAGTTTAAGACCAGCCTGGACGACATAGTGAGACCCCATCTCTAAACACAATAAATACATAATATAGTACTATTCATATATATATATAATCACATGCATCTACTTTGCTTTTGTAACCTGTGTGGTTGGATTATTATCCTGTGCCATGTCAAGAGAAATAAGACTCAGACAGGTTCTCTGACTGATCCAACTATATACTAGTGAGTTCAACATGAACAGTCACAAAAATATTTTAAAGTGTGTCCTCTCAAAACCCAAATTGCATACTTGAAGCTAATTTTGCCTGCATAATTCCAACTTATGGAGACATGAATTTACTTCATCTTTTTCTAGATGAGCAAATATATCAGATGATAGCATATAGTTTAGATCCTACTATAGAAACCAAATGAGATTCTGATCACATCAGAATTACTGGGAACTCATTTCCTGCCCCTCACAATGAACTGCGTAAACCACAATGAAAGGGAAATGATCTTCACCCACAGAGACTTCACAGAACGGTGACTTCAGCATTAGATCCTTGTAAGGGCCTGTGAAAACTCAGTGGCTCATACCAAGGATAAGGATGTGCTGTCGTGGAATGTGAAGAAGAAATAAAAGACAACACGTACCACAGTAAGAAAACATTGGAGAGGGACCCAAATTAGCTTTCAACTTCATAAGCTTTGAAATATTAAACAACAAAGATATAATTCCGTTTTCAAATATCATCTTACATAGTGTTTATCTCTAACCTGCCTCCTACAGTGCATTTGTGGAACAAAGCCAAAGAAAAGAAAAATGCTAAAATCCCTTTTTTCAAGAGCATTTCAAGGTCCTACATCTAAAGCCCTCACACAGTGCCTATGTGGGCATCTCATCCACATAACAGAATAGCCAACACCCCTCCTTGACCTAAATGGGAAGAGGGGTTGCACAACCCTGGACAAGTGGGCACTGGACCTGAGAACAGGTGACCACTTGTTTCTGGAGCCCTAGCGTGGAGTCTCCACCCCACACTCCTCCCATACTTTCTATTTGATCCTTGCTATCTCTCTAATTAGGAACAAGGTAGCCATAAGGCTTACAGTGTAAATACCCTTGGGAAAGAATGTGTTGGTTTAAATTCCGATTGAGGCCTAACCAACTGGTATCAGATCCCAATCTGTGAGCGGGTTTTTAGCACTGGCTCCTGGAAAGAATGGATGATCAAGGAATTAAGAGGAAGGCACATCAAGGGGAACTGGGGATTGGAGAGCTACTCCACCTACTCCATAGCTTGCCATAACTAACCCTCACTAGCAGCTAGGCTTGCTGTCAGTCTGATGAAGCCACCCAGAGGCTGCTAATTCTGAGAAAATGAGCTATGTTTTTCTCGCGGCTGTCCGGGCTCACAGTGGATGTCTCAGGGAGTGGCGTTCCCAGGCAAACTGTGTTGGGATGCTAAGAATGAGACGACGATGGGAGGCTGAGGCAGGAGAATTGCTTGAACCCAGGAGTGGGAGGTTGCAGTGAGCCAAGATCGTGCCACTGCACTCCAGCCTGGGAGACAGAGCGAGATGAATGCTTTTCTGTGCTGCCCACTTGGGTTCTCCTGCTCCCTGTACCACTGGTTCCCTCCCAGGAGTTCTAGCAGGTGTCCTGACTGCATGGTCATAGGAGGAAGACAGCCTCATCCTCATCCCCACCTTCTCAATCCTACATTCTTGATCCTCTCCATCCCCTTGAGGATTCCAGATATTGAAATAGATTTATCCAAAGAGCCTGGAGTTAGAAAGAGTCAACAATTGGATAGATGGAAATCATTGAAGAAAATACAAAAGAAAAATATTTTGAACTCACTGTCCTGACTCTAGTGTCTTCTCCCCAGATTTGATCTCTCCCTGGCAGCCTAGGTTACCTTCCTTAAACAAGATCTAAGCAGATGTCTCCTGCTTCAGACCTTTACCATCTCATTTTTTGTCTCTTGCAGGAGCCTCCAGAGAGGGAGTTTACATCACAGGAGGTTTGCAAGCCAAGCTAATGGGGTAGAGCTGAAAATATTCAAACTTTCATTTTTGTTTATTTCTCATCTCAAATTTTTAAAAATGTTACTGTTTGCATATTGTTGATAATACAGATGATATGTAAGCATGGTAATATGTGAATAGCCTATATTAATTAATTCCTAAATTAACAGATACATCTATTGGGGAGAGTTTTAAAATTATTTATTGATGGGATGATGATCAGAAGAGTTTGGAGACCAAGTAACTGCCAGCATAAAGTCCAAACCCCTTAGCTTGATCAGCAAAGTCCTGTCTAACCCTGTCCTCCTGCCTGCCTCCCCAGCCTCATGGACCCCCAGATGTCTTATACCTGCTCTAAACATACTAAGGACTTTAGTCATTCTGACATTTGTGCCAATGACTCTTGCATCTGCACTACCTCACCTTTCCTAACCCGAACCTCTTCTCCACCTGGCCCAAAGAGCACATCCTTTGGGAGTCTTTCCATTTCTTCCTTACCACCACTCCATCTGCATCTTTTTTTTTTTTTTTTTTTTTCTTTTGAGATGAGTTTCACTCTTGTTGCCCAGGCTGGAGTGCAATGGCGCAATCTCGGCTCACTGCAACCTCTGCCTCCCAGGTTCAAGCGAGTCTGCTGCCTCAGCTTCCTGAGTAGCTGGGATTACAGGTGTCCACAACCACGCCCAGCTAATTTTTTGTATTTTTAGTAGAGACAGGGTTTTACCATGTTGGCTAAACTCATCTCAAACTCCTGACCTCAGATGATCTGCCCACTTTGGCTTCCCAAAGTGCTGGGATTACAGGCGTCAGCCACTGTGCCTGGCCTCCATCTGCATCTTTAAGAACTACCAATCACGTTGTCTCATAATTAGTTGCCCAGTTGTTTGTTCCCAGAGTACATTCCAAGTTCTCTGGGCAAATTTCAAGCCCCTTGAGGGCATGGATGATATCTTCTTCATTTTTGCCTCCCCATGACTTAGGCCATTTGCCTGGCATCCAATAAATGTCCTCTAAATGTTGATTTTTCATTTTCTTTTCAGAAAAGAGGATGTAAAAATCATAAGTTGCAAAGCAATATTAGCACCTGTTGTATTGTACCCAGTTAACAGGGTAGGCTAGCTGCTTTGACAAACTTCAAGACATCAGTGGCTTAGAGCAATTGAGATCTGCTCCTCCCTTACATCACAGACTAATGCCATTAAGGGGGTAGAGGGGTGTGCTGTCTTCCACACAATCATTCAGGGATTCAACCTTTTGTCTATAGTTCTGCCATCTTCTAGGGCTGTCGGTTCCTTTGTGGAATCTTCTACCATATTCCATAGGCCAGAACTCAATCACATGGCACCACTTCACTACCAGAAGCTCAGAAATAAAGTCCAATGATGTGCCAAGGAAGAAGAGGCGAAAATGGCATTCACAGGGACTAGAAGTCTCTGACATAACTAGGTTGTAAGACACAATAAGTAGCTTGATGCAGCCATGACAAAAACTCGGGGGATGTCTATGCATCCAAATTTTTCAGTCAAGATGCTAAAAACTGTGCATGACTTTTTTTTTGAGGCCGAGTCTTGCTCTGGAGTGCAATGGCGCAATCTCGGCTCAAAGCAACCTCTGCCTCCCGGGTTCAAGTGATTCTCCTGCCTCAGCCTCCTGAGTAGCTGGGATTAAAAGCACATGCCACCACGTCCAGCTAATTTTTGTATTTTTAGTAGAGATGGGGGCTTCACCATGTCGGTCAGGCTGGTCTTGAACTCCTGACCTCGTGATCCACCTGCCTCGGCCTCCCAAAGTGCTGGGATTACAGGCGTGAGCCACTGCACCCAGCCTATGTGCATGATTGTTAAATATTTGGGACTTAAAATCACCGGACAGTTTTAAAAACCAGAGCTACTATCAGAATCAGTTTGACTATTATTTTTGTATTGCAGCTGAAGAAATCTCAAGAACAATACTAGCAACTAGCTGCATAAAGGCAGAGGGCTCTGAATTGAGGAGATACAGACATCAGTTACTTGAAAACAAATTCCACACAGATTCCTTCTCAATCTAGGATTACACCCAACATTTAGATAATGTTTATACTTGGCTTCAAAAGGAATGTTTCAAACTCGACTAGTTCTGTTTATAAGAAGATATTACTAGTAAGGAGATATTATGTCAGTGGGAGGATAGCATTTGGAGCATTTGCCCAAAACAGATCTGAAATGTCATAAATAATGATGTTCTGAGCGCTATAGTCCTAACACAAAAGACAAATAACTAATTGTGGAAAAATCAAGTGACATTCTCCAAATTCTTATAGCAATTAAAAATCAAAAGCAATTTAAAAACGTAATTTGGAAGTGAGTTTAATTTGAAATCAAAAGTGGTTTTTATTTTATTTTATTATCTGAGATAGAGTCTCACCCTGTAGCCCAGGCTGGAGTGCAGTGGTGCAATCTCAGTTCACAGCAACCTCCACCTCCTCGGTTCAAGCGATTCTCATGCCTCAGCCTCCTGAGTAGCTGGGATTATAGGTGTGCACCACCACACCCAACTAATTTTTGTATTTTTAGTAGAGACAGGGTTTCCCCATATTGGCCAGGCCAGTCTTGAACTCCTGACCTCAAATGATCTGTCTCCCTCAGCCTACCAAAGTGCCAGGATGACAGGTGTGAACCACCACGCCTGGCGGTGATTTTTATTTTTAAAGTGGAAATGCAATTAGGGGAAAGACTCAAGAGAAGAAACTGTGAAAGGCTCAAAACTCAGAAGCTGAGGAGATGCCCTGGCAAGAAGCAGTCTCAAGTATAGATCTGAGTTATGGCTCTGGGGTTAAAATCAGAAGAAAGCCAGGGCCCGGGCACCCCAAGGAACACACTGTGAAGCCAGGAATTGGAGAGGTAAGCAGGGCTATCACTCACAAATGCAGTCCCCAACGTCTGTCCCTGCAAAAATCCTTGAAGATTCTTGGGAGGTAAAAACGAGGGGCCTTCCAGTAAAGGAGCCAATTTGAAATTCTGAATATATCCCACAAAGTCAAACATATATCTGCACTCTTAAGAGTTCATTTTATCTAAGTGGTGCTTTGGTGTTTGCTGAGACTGAGAGGAATAGAGTTGCAATGCTCACCCACGCCCATCCCACGGGTCTTGTGGGCACCCACTTTTCTGACTGCCCACCTGGCCCTTTTCTAACAGTGCCTCCTGATTTCCCTTTGCAGAGCCATCCTTCTACCCTCTCAGTCCACTGTTCGCAGTGTGGCTGATCCCATTCTTTGGGTCCTGAGCTGAGCGTACGACTCAGGAGACCCGTGTATTTTTGCCTCCTAATATTTATTTATTTACTTATTTGGTTATTTATTTTATTATTATTATTATTTGGTTGCAGAGTCTCACTCTGTCACCCAGGCTGGAGTGCAGTGGCACAATTTCTGCTCACTGCAACCTCTGCCTCCCAGGTTCAAGCGATTCTCCTGCCTCAGCCTCCCTGTTGCTGGGATTACAGGCACGTGCCACCCAGCCCGGCTAATTTTTGTATTTTTGGTAGAGACAGGGTTTCGCCATGTTGGCCAGGCTGGTCTCGAACTCCTGAGCTCAAGCGATCTGCCTGTCTTGGTCTTCCAAATTGCTAGGATTACAGGCCTGAGCCACTGCACCCAGCCATATTTATTTATTTATTAGAGAGGCGGTCTTGTTCTGTCATCTAGGCTGGAGTGTGTAGTGATACAATCATAACTCACTGCAGCCTCAAATGGCCTAAGATTTCAAAGCCCAGTGAAATCATAGCTCACGAGGGGTACTTGAGGGAAACTAGGGGAGGAAGGTTTGAGACACAGTCTCCAGCAGAATCGGCTGTCATGAACCCGTGGAGTAAGAACTGGGGTTAGGTCGTGAGAAGAACAGGTGCCTTTTCATATCATCCCTCCGTCAGTCACCCTAAGCAAGAAGCCATCCAGAGAGACGCCAAGGCCAGGGATTGAGTGTGCTCGCACACCTTGCCCTGAACCTGCACTTGTGTCCCTATTTCTGCCTGTGCTGCCATAACAGATACCACAACAGGGTGGCTTAAACAACACTGAATTCTCAGACTCAAGTGATCTTTGTGCTTCAGCCTCCCGAGTAGCTGGGACTATAGGTGCGCACCATCATGTCCAACTAATTTATTTTATTTGTAGAGATTATGTCTCATGATGTTTGCTGGGCTGGTCTTGAACTCCTGGCTTCCCACAATGCTCCTACCTTGACCTCCCAAAGTGCTGGGGTTACAGGTATGAGCCACCGCACCCAGCAGCCTGGTGCTATTTAAAAAGAGTTTTTTGGGTTTTTTGTCTATTTGTTTGTTTTCTTGAGAGGTTGCTCAGCTGATAGAAAGTAAACCTGGATCTACTAGTGACCATCTTGTCCCCAGAAGGAGTGATCTTGTCTGGGAATAAAGCCCACAAATGAGAAAGAATAACTGAAAGATGGAAAGACATTTCTGAAACCGTTTTTTGAGTAGCTGGATCAAGCCATGCCTGAAATCCTTCCTTAATTTTTCAAATAAGTGGGCAGTTTTTTTTTTTTTTTTTTTTTTTTTTTTTTTTACTCAAGTCAGTCTTAATTGGATTTGTATAGCTAGCAGTTAAAAGAGTTTGAGGCCGGGCACGGTGGCTCAAGCCTGTAATCCCAGCACTTTGGGAGGCCGAGATGGGCAGATCACGAGGTCAGAAGATCGAGACCATCCTGGATAACACGGTGAAACCCTATCTCTACTAAAAAAATATGAAAAACTAGCTGGGCGAGATGGCAGGCACCTGTAGTCCCAGCTACTCGGGAGGCTGAGGCAGGAGAATGACATAAACCCAGGAGGTGGAGATTGCAGTGAGCTGAGATCCGGCCACTGCACTCCAGCCTGGGCGACAGAGCAAGACTCTGTCTCAAAAAAAAAAAAAAAAAAAAAAAGAGTTTGAGTACACTGTCATTTGGTAAACTATGTTTTTTCATTCATTCAATGAAATTTGTTGAGTCTTTGCTATGTGCTAGGCACTGTGTGGGAAAATGAGAATATAAAGCCCCAAAACTGTTCTCTCAAGGTGTTTACCCCAGTGAAAGAGAACTTTGAACGGTACAGCCAAGTACAGTGGCTCATGCCTGTAATCCCAGCACTTTGGGAGGCCGAGCCAGGCGGATCACCCTGAGGTCAGGAGTTCAAGACCAGCCTGTCCAACATGGCAAAACCCCATTTTTACTATAAATACAAAAATTAGTCGGGCATGGTGGTACGTGCCTGTAATCTCAGCTACTTAGGAGACTGAGACAAGACAATTGCTGGAACCCAGGAGGCAGAGCTTGCAGTCAGCTGAGACTGTACCACTGAACTCCAGCCTGGGCAACAGATCAAGACTCCATCTCAAAAAAGACAAAAGAAACTCACGGTAGACCGAAGGAGGAAAATATCCAACTGGCATCTCTGTGGCGGCCGCCATAAACGGGTTACCGGGGTATTTGCCCCACTCGATGCCCTCTTAGTGAGCCTTCCCCCCGGGCATGTGTTCTTGTTCTGGCATTGGGACTTCCTGATATCCAGGAGGCAAGGACCATCCTGAGGTCCAGCCAGGGCCTTACTGTTGGGAAGTTGCTCACAAATTCTTTTGGGAACTTCTTGTCCCACACGTTCCAGCAAACCAATATCCTTTTCCCTTCTGATCTCTTTTCCTCCTCCATGGCTGCCCCTGAACAGGATCAGCACTGGAAAGAGGGAGGCAGGCACTTTTCTCAGTAAGTTTGGGCTGGTGAATAGACCTCTCCCCTCTCTTTCCTTTTAAGGCTAGGGTCAGGGTGGACCAATGGTATTGACGGCATTCCTGGTTCTGGGATGACAGGGTTACTGGGACACGAAGTCCCAGAGGCCTCCAGTGGAATCTGGGACAGCTGATTATCTAAAATTATCTTGTAATTAATAAATTATTCACCGTTCCTCAGGACCTCGGGATGGTCCCTGCCTCCTGGACATCAGGAAGCCCAAAGACCAGAACAAGAACACATGCTCACTAAGCGGGGTAGACACACCCACATTCTAACACTGCTTAAGACTGTTAAGCCTCTTGTTCAGGGAGAACTCTTGGTCTCCACGTTTCTCAAAGCTCTTTCTTTCATGACAAAATGTACCTATTAATAAATCCTTTAAGAAAATCCTGTGCCAACTTCAAAATAGACACAAAGCTCTATAAAGCGCCTTATCCAGTCCCCCACTGTCGAATCTCTCTCTCTCTCTCTCTCTCTCTCTCTCTCTGCTGTGTTCTCATAGCAGCCTGTATGTTCAGTACAGCGCTTCTCAGTTCAGCCTTATTTGTCTTTTTCCTTTGAGGATAAATCCTGGAGGATAGGATCCAGGTCTTTTGTATCGTTGTTTCTTCTGCTTGGCCTAAGCCAGGGCCTGGCACACGGCCTAGGCTGGGTCCTGCCCAACTCCTGCATTTGCCCCCTCCTCCCACCTCTTCCCCACTGCTACAGCCTCTCTGTCCTCATATGCAGGACTGGCCTGGCTTTGGGCTCTGATGCCCAGTTCATTGGAAGCAGAAGGAATTTTGTTAGGACATAAGTTCTATGAGGACTGGGCCCTGGGTTGTCTTGTTCTGAGTTGTAACCTCATGACTAGCAGAGGGCGTGCCACCTAGTAATCTTCCAATAAGCATTAGTTGAAGGAAGGAAGGGCCGGGCGCGGTGGCTCAAGCCTGTAATCCCAGCACTTTGGGAGGCCGAGACGGGCGGATCACGAGGTCAGGAGATCGAGACCATCCTGGCTAACACGGTGAAACCCCGTCTCTACTAAAAAAAAAAAAAAAACTAGCCGGGCGTGGTGACGGGCGCCTGTAGTCCCAGCTACTCGGGAGGCTGAGGCAGGAGAATAGCAGGAACCCGGGAGGTGGAGCTTGCAGTGAGCTGAGATCCGGCCACTGCACTCCAGCCTGGGCGACAGAGCGAGACTCTGTCTCAAAAAAAAAAAAAAAAAGAAGGAGGGAAGGAGGGAAGGAGGGAAGGAAGGAAGGAAGGAAGGAAGGAAGGAAGGAAGGAAGGAAGGAAGGAAGGAAGGGATAAATGCACGAATACAGTCAGAATTGCTATGAATCAATGTCTTACCCTCTGTTCAAGTTTACGCAGCAGAGCTTACTTCTATCCTCCTGGCATTCCACCCATGGGGTTATGGCTTGTGCCTCCTGCCTGTCTACCTGATCCCTGACATTTTTAGCTTTGATTCCTTTGGATTTCTAATTGCCCTGTGGCCTCGTCTAACACCCTGATTGCTGCTTGTCTGCCTAGCCTCTTCCCTGCTGTCACCATACTCTTTGGACACATGTTGAGATCCTCAGACAGACCCTCCCATCTGTTGCTCCCTGGCCCTTAGTGTAGTGGCCCTGCCAGTAGCTCTGGGCCCTCCTACTCAGAGGTCTAATGCCCAGTATCCCACCACACCCAGGAACTCAGCAAATGGAGATGGACTGAATTGTATTGTTTGGTTTCTCTCTTCAGTCATTGGGGGAATGCAACTACTTTTGCCAAACTGAAATGTGGTACGCTCTGCCATGATGCTCATCTCATTCCAATCACACCACAAAGGAGGACCCTGCATCTGTCATATGCCAGACACTGTGGGGCTTTTCCCCCAAAACTGGACATTAGTGTTGCTCTTTAAATTACCCATGCATCCCTACCTTATTTAGATTTTTTAGAAGTTCCTATATATGGTTTTGTTTTGGAGCCCTGCAATAAATTGACAAGATCAGTTCATAAATTTCTTCTGGCATAAGAGTAGCTAAATCAAAATAATTGTGATTAATCAGTGGGTGATTAGCCTTTTTGTTGTCTATTACCACAGTTACTTAGGTACATTAGGTACATTAGGTAGGAGGCCCTGAAAAGGATGAATGGACCTACAAACAGATTAATATGGTGAGGATGGAAGGCATGTTTATCTACTTAGAAATTAAAGCTTACCATTAACTAAATGCTCCATTGGTATTCATGCTATGTTGTGTAATAGATAGTGCTTGGATAGCTGAATCCAACAAAGAAGTGTTTGTCTCCTGAATTCCAGGAAGTCAGATATTCAGGGGGAGGAAAGCATGTGCATGTTCAGGTGTTTGTGGGCACTTGATACTAGTAATCGGATGTGTGGAGAATGTGCTCTCTCAACTCCAAATCCCTGCCCATAGATAGGATGCGGTAGGTCTCCTCTCTGGCATCCGCTCTGGCATTTCTCTGGCTGTGTTGTTGACATGCTGGTCTCACTGTCAGCCGACATCACTGGGAGTTTTACACCTCAGATGAGCAGAGCTCAAAGGTTTGGCTGCTGTCTCTGGATAAGGTGCTGAGAAAAGAGCTTTCCCAGTGTCTGGGCTGCAAGTATTGCCTGCAGCTCAAGAAACAGTTACTAGAACAGTGAGAAAGAAATGTTTACAACTTGTTTTTTTCTGGGGTTCCTTTTCCATAAACTGTGTATTTCAAATGAAAGGTTGTGATAAAGCTGCCTGTTTTCTTTCAGGTGAGTTCCCACAAATTGGTTCACAAAGGTGGGGGATAAACACGCTGGCCCACGCTGGGCAAGCATGGCACCACCTCGCAGGCACTGTCTCCTTCTGATCAGCGCTCTGGGCGTCTTTGCACTTAACTGCTTCACCAAAGGTCAGAAGAACAGCACGCTCATCTTCACAAAGGAAAACACCATTCGGAACTGCAGCTGTTCTGCGGACATCCGGGATTGTGACTACAGTTTGGCCAACCTGATGTGCAGCTGTAAAACCGTCCTGCCCCTTGCGGTGGGGCGAACCAGCTACAATAGCCATCTGACCATCTGGTTCACGGACACATCTGCGCTGGGCCGCCTGCTGAACTTCACGCTGGTCCAAGACCTGAAGCTTTCCCTGTGCAGCGCCAACACTCTCCCCACTGAATACCTGGCTATCTGTGGTCTGCAGAGGCTGCGCATCAACATGGAGGCCAAGCATCCCTTCCCAGAGCAGAGCCTACTCATCCATAGGGCTGGGGACAGTGACTCCAGAGAGAAGCCCATGTGGTTACACAAACGGCTGGCAGCCATGTATGTATATCTCATTCTTAGATATGGCTCTTTTCAACAGGGACTCATCCTTAAAATCATATAGTATTGAAAACGTTACCAGCATTGCCAACAACTTTCCTGACTTTTCTTATTTTAAAACCTTTCCAATGCCAAGCCACAAAAGCTATGTTGTCACATTTATTTACTAACATAATAACTGCGTCCAGCTGCCTGGAACTTTGGCAAACGATGGATAATTTGCAGAAGGAATCTGGAAATAAGGCCATGAGACAAGTATCCCTACCCACAACTGTGCCTCTCTCTGCAGGCTCCATTTGCAACACAGCCACACATACCAATAACCAGCTCTCTGTTCTGCTCTGTGCCCAACTGCCAGAGCACTTTTGAAAAACAAAAGAAAAAGAAACCCGAAAACCAACTTGATTCCATCCAGGGACATGTCTTGGGAGGCAGCTAGGCTTGGTCTCTGCAACTAGGAGCCTGTGGGGAAACATCCAGTCAGAAATGGAGCAAACAATACACCCTAGAGACTGGTTAGTGGAGCTCCTCCCAGGAGGGGACCCCCAAGAAACATATCTTCTTTCAAAATACTGCCTTACTTTGTTTCTGTTTCATTTTGTGAAATTGCTTGGAATTCCTCGAAGTAGAGAATAATTGATTTCACAGGTCTTGGGACTGTGAGTTTTATAAAATGGCCAGGCGCAGTGACCCACACCTGTAATCCCAGCACTTTGGGAGGCCCAGGCAGGCGGATCACCTGAGGTCAGGAGTTTGAGACCAGCCTGGCCAACATGGAGAAACCCTGTCTCTACCAAAACTACAAAATAAGCCAGGCGTGGTGGCGCATGCCTGTAATCCCAGCTACTCCGGAGGCTGAGGCAGGAGAATCACTTGGACCTGGGAGACGGAGGTTGCAGTGAGCCAAGATCGCACCATTGCACTCCAGCCTGGGCAACAAGAGCGAAACTCTATCTAAAAAAAAAAAAAAAAAAAAAATCCACTGCAATTATGATACAAATGTCTAAACCTGGAGTGGAATGAATTTGAAACATTATTGCATTCATGATGCCATAATGATAAGAAATAGTCCATGACTTAACAGGATGTCCTGGGGCTGATGACTTTAGATCACATACATCACTTTTTTTTTTTTTTCCTCTTAACCTTAACATAGAGTAACTGAAATAACCTGCAATTTCTACATTTGCTTAATTGGTGGGGGACTTAGCCATTCAGGCTAATTAGCATGAGTCCATGTCAGTGTTTAAATTAGGCCAAAACAAAGACCAAAGTATTAATTTTAATAGAAAAATGTGACCTCATTACTGACATTGTACTTCAGATAATGTTAAAGTGATAGAAAAAAATAAGGAAAGGGGGAAAAAGGAGGAGAAAGGAAAGCAAGAAAAGACAAGTGAAAAGATAAGTAATATATTCACTGTCATTAGTTACTGAAAATATAACAAATTGAATTTTAATAATTTTTATTAATAAAGTATAAAATTAAATGATGTTAGAAAGTATATGTCTCCTATAAATATCTTCCATTTGGTAGCTTTTAATAGTTTCAAAGCCCTTTCACATACGTTTTAAGTGAGTCTTTTGAGAAATACTTGTGAGTTAATGGGACTTAAATCAATAGAAAAGGAAAACTAATTTAGTTACAAATCAAGCCTGAGGTTTCAGATTTCTGGACTAAAAATATGGTTCAGTTTGTGCTGCTGTGGGATGAAGAATGGGCAGAGAAAGTCCACAGCACAGGCATGGGGATAAATGGCATTTGACACTTAGGTGCAGGGTTTGGGGGACAACAGGGAGTGGTGGGATGGTGGTTAAGTAAGGGTGCACGCCCCACCTGAAGCTCTACAGTGGCTCAGCTTCCACTGAGTGCTGCCATGGGAAAATCTGACGGGGCCAGATCTGATCCTTCAAGAGAATGAGGTATTCCAGGTTGTTATGTGAATTCTCACAATTTGTAAATGTGGCATGCCATTCAGCATTTTTGTCTGTTTGTTTTAAATAATATCATGTGGGTCAAACAAACTATGTCAATGGTACCTATCTGGCCTGGGGCTAGTAGCTTGTTGCCTTCAGTCAGTGGTGTGCTAATAAAAGTTTCACCACCAGCTCTCCAACAGAAAAGGGAGGTGGGCTGCTCTGCCTGTGAAGTAGCCATGCTTTCATTCCTTTACTTTCTTAATAAACTTGCTTTCAGTTTACTCTATGGACTCACCTTGAATTCTTTCTTATGTGAGATCCAAGAACCTTCTCTTGGGGTCTGGTTTAGGACCCCTTTCTGGTAACATCTTTATGGCAACCACGAAGGGATGATACTAAGGAGACCCCTGACCCAAAGGAAATAGACCAACACTGACTGGCTGACTTTGGAGTCAAGGAAACTTTTCTTTTGAGCTATTGACAGCTTTTAACAATTGAGTAAATTATGTTCCTGTGAACAAAATTTGAAGCATGTTTGTTTCTCTCTACCTAATTTCTCCAAAATCTGGAAACTAGTTATATCACCTTTAGTCAGAGTTATGAATGGCCCTCACCATACTGAGACTTTCTCTGACTGAACTCCTGTCTAGCCTGGATCTGAGACCCTAATAGTTAGGCAGGAATATCATCACCCCATTCAGCCTCCAGAAGTTACAAAAGATAGACCTTCATCTCTCTACAACCCTTAGGATTAAGGGTTCTCTTATAAAAGGGATGGGGGAAATGTCAGAGGCATTTAAACCAAAGCGACTCCATCTTGTATAGAGGCTGGGTAAAATAAGGCTGAGGCCTGCTGGCCTGCATTCCCAGCAGGTTAGGCATTCTTACTTACAGGATAAGATAGGAGGTCGGCACAAAATGCAGGTCATAAAGACCTTGCTGATAAAACAGGTTGCAGTAAAGAAGCCAAAACCCACCAAAAGCAAGAGGGAGATGAGAGTGACCTCTGGTTGCCCTCACTGCTACACCCCAAACAGCGCCACGACAGTTTACAAACCCCATGGCAACATCAGGAAGTTACCCTATATGGTCTAAAAGGGGAGGAGCCCTCAGCTCTGGGAATTGCCCACCCCCACTCCTTTCCGAAAAATTCATGTATAATCCATCCTTGTTTAGTATATAACTAAGAAATCACTATAAAAATGGGCAACCATTTGACAAATATCATACCCAAGACAAATATCATAATGTTAAATTAGATAGTATTAAAGTGGAAAACAAAGAGACTAACAATCTAATAGAAAAACAATGAAATAAGCATGCAATTCACTTTAAGATGAAAACAAGTAGCCAATAACCGAACAAAAGAAAATTACCTCTACCAAGAGAAATGCAATAGGAAACTACTATTTCATCCACTAGATTGGCAAAAAGTTATTTGATATTCCATTTTGTCGTGCCTGTAGGCAAATAGATAGTCTCTATTTAAGAGAATAAACTGCTACAATCACTTTGAGTACTATTTAGTAATGTGTCTTAAAATTTACACAAGCTAGAAAACAACAATTATATGTTTGTATATCTACATAGAGAAGCACCACACACACAGATACACATATGTCAGTAACAATTCACTTAGCTCTTCACTTACAATAAATGCACCTTTCTGTATGCATTCTATACTTCAATAACAATTTTTTAAAAAGAAAAGAATGAATAGTGTGACTAACATTCATGTAATTATCATCCAGAATTGACAAATATGAACATTTTGCCACATTTATTTTAAGATTTTTTTGTGAAAGAAATAAAACACTATTAGCTTTTAAAAATGCAAAGAAATTATAAACTTTAGTAGGTTTGTTGGTGGTGATAATATTGGTGCAACAATTCTAAAACCACTTTATAGGATTGTGCAAAAAAGTAAATACATTGAAGTTTTGGGGGTCCATCCAGAGTTGTAATGGTAGGAAATATAAAGTGAGGGAAGAAGCAGCCGCCTGGGATGTTGGATTGGAATTAAAGGTATCAGTGCAAACTCATGACTTTTTTTTTTGAGACAGGGTATTGCTCTGTTGCCCAGCCTGGAGTGCAGTGGTGTGCTAATAGTTCACTGCAGTCTCAACCTCCTGGGCTCAAGTCATCCTCCCACGTCAGCCTCCCAAGTAGCTGGGACTACAGGTGCATGCCGTTATGCCTGGCTAATTTTTAAAATTATTTGTAGAGACAAAGTCTCACTACGTTGTCCAGGCAGGTCTCAAACTCGTAGGATCAAGCAATCCTCCCTTATTGTGCTGGGATTACAGGTGTGAGCCAGTACACCTGGCCAAACTCATGCTTTTTAAGACATATGTCTTAGCTTTATCCTCTGAGAAAGCCTAGAAGCAATGACACCCCTGTGGCAAAAACACACCTGATACCTAAATTGTGGTTTCTCAACACCATTCCCCACTAAAACAAACAAACAAACAAACAAAAATAGGGCCTTGAAGAAATGGTTGATTCCAGGGGTCTGGAGAAACAAAAACATAAAGTGAGCTTGAAACATCTTACTGTAACAGAAAGTAAGATAAGGTCAAAAAGCTGATGGAGATGTAGCAAGAGAATACAGAAGCCATTGCAGAGAGTTTTACTGGCCAAATTAGGGATAATATAAACATCAAAATGATCAATTACAGAAATGGATTTTAGATATTGATTTGAAAACGACTCCATGAATCTGTACTGTCACTAAAAAAGTAAAAAATTAAAAAGTGGGAAAGGAGAAGAGAAAGTCTGATTTACAGAAGAATGGCAACTAATAAATTTAGAATGAGTAATAGAGCGTAATACCAAATAACCATTTTGCAAATGCTATAGTAATCATGAATTCTGAAAAGAATCATTAATGGATGCTAAAATTATTGGTTGAAATTCTGAAGAATATTTACACAGTCTAAAAGTATCATCACTCCACAGATTACTTATTAATTACAAGCAGGACCTTTACAATGGAGAAAGGTCCACAACTGGGTGATTAAACTTACCATGGGTGACCATAGTCAATAATAATAATAACTGAATTGTACATTTAAAAATAACTAAAAGAGTGTAACTGGATTATTCGTAACACAAACAATAAATGCTTGAAGGGATGGACACCTCATGTGTCTCCATGATCACATTGCGTACCTGTATCAAACTATCTTATATACCCCACAAACATATACACCTACTATGTACCCACAGAGATTTAAAATAAAAAACTTACCATGGGACAAATTGGCACCATAAGCTGCCTGATGTGATGCACTGAGAAGGACACACTACCTAGGTAAGATTTTTGCCAAAAAATGTCAAACTTGTGTAATCCAGATCCAAATAGGGGACATTCTGGAGAAGAACAAAAACAAAAACAACTGACGAGGACTCCTCAAAAATGTCAGTGTTGGCCAGGCATGGTGGCTCACACCTGTAATCCCAGCACAAGGTGGGCGGATCACCTCAGGTCAAGAGTTCGAGACCAGCCTTGCCAACATAGCGAACATAGAGACCCCATCTCTACTAAAAATACCAAAAATGACCTGGAGGCTGAGGCAGGAGAATTGCTTCAACCTGGGAGGTGAAGAGGTTGCAGTGAGCTGAGATCTCGCCACTGTACTCCAGCCTGGGTGACAGAGCAAGACTCTGTCTCAAAAAAAAAAAGTCAATGTCATGAAAGTTAAAAGACAAGAAGAAAAAAGGAAAGGATAGGCTGTCCTAGAATAAAGGAGACTAAATACCCATGGCAACTAAATGCAATGCACCATCTTTACAAGATACCAGATCAGGGATAAAACAACAGCCATGAAAGACATTATTCGGATAAGTGAGGGAATTTTGAATATGGACTCCATGTTAGATAACAGTAGTATGTTAATGTAAAACTTCCTGAGTGTGATAACTGTATTATGGGTATGTAGAGAAACGCCCTTGTTCTTAGGGGATACTCACTGAAGTATTTAGGGCTGCAGTATCAGGATGTCCCCAGGTAACTTTGAAATGACTCAGGAAAGCTAAAGAGAGAAAGCAAATGTAGCAAAATATTAACAGTGATGAATCTAGATGAAGGATAGGTGGGTAATCGTTGTATTATTCTTGCTTTTATGTGTGTTGGTGTGTTGAGAGAGGGTCTTTACCTGTCGCCCAGGAAGGAGTGCAGTAGTGCGATCACAGTTCACTGTAACATCTAATTCCTGGACTCAAGTGATTCTTGAGTAGCTGGGACTACATGTGTATGCCACCATACCCAGCTAACTTTTTTATTTTTAGTTTTTTTAAATAGTGATGGGGTCTAGCTATGTTGCCCAGGCTAGTCTCGACATCCTGGCCTCAAGAAATCTTCCTGCCTGGGCCTGCCAAAGTGCTGGGGATTACAGGCGTGAGCCACCATACCAGTCTCCTGCTTGTTTTTTGTTTTTTCCTCTGAGACGGAGCCTTGCTCTGTTGCCCAGGCTGGAGTGCAATGGCACGATCTCAGCTCACTGCAACCTCTGCCTCCTGGGTTCAAGCAATTCTCCTGCCTCAACCTCCCGAGTAGCTGGGATTACAGGCATGCACCACCACACCTGGCTAATTTTTTTGTATTTTTAGTAGAGACGGGGTTTCACCATGTTGGCCAGGCTGGTCTTGAACTCCTGGCCTCGTGATCTGCCCACCTCGGCCTCCCAAAGTGCTGGGATTACAGGTGTGAGCCACCACACCTGGCTCTGCTTGTTTTTATACATTTGAATTTTTCCAAAATAAAAAGTTGGGAAAATGAATGAGGTATATTTATACATACTTTAAAAAGCTGCAAATCCCAAGCTGAAAGGAAAAAGCAAGTTATAAAACAACACATAGAGTACGATACCATTTAGTTAAAAATACACAGAACATTACTTAGATAAATAGATGCTGCATCTGTGTGGAAAACAGAAAACAGTCTAGGTGTTTTGAGCAGAGAATGACCAAAGCAATCAGGAAGGGAATGATCCAAAAATTAACATTTAATAACTTTTAGGATTTAAACCACATGATTAGTTTATAAGTTATTCTTATTTTCTTCTTTGTATTGTTCTGTATTTTCTGATTTCTAAAATGTGCAAGTAGTACTTTTATAATTAGGGAAAAGTTACTTTTTAAAGTCCATTTGTAGTTTTTAACAAATTCAAAGCTGCATCTGATTCTGTTATGTAATCACAATCTAATCTTACTGTATGTTTATTGTATGACTTTGCTGCCCTCTAGCAACACTAAACAATACAGAAAAAAAGAAACATCAATTATTCTATCTTTTATACCCAGAAGGCATGTTTATAACTGTTGTCTTCCATAATATATCTGCTTCAAATTTTTTCCAAAAGGGACAATAATGTATGAATGATACTGACCCAACAGGTATTAAGTGGGTTCTTTCAGGAAGGCTGCATAGATTGCTATTTTTGCTGTTTCATTGGTCACACTATTCTCAGATGTATAATACAAAGTGTCCATTGTGAATGTAATATAAATATCTTGTTCTACTATGGTTATGGTTCTGAATAATACTCTTTCACATAGTAACACTAGAAGATAAAAATTACTGAACTGGATAAATGATTTCAAATGCTCATTTTACACGAAATGTTTGAAGAAAAGTTTACTACAGAAGACACCTTGAAGCTGTTCATTGTAATCATCTTGCAGGAAAATGTTCTGCCTCAGTCCCCGAAGTCCTTACACATTTTCTAATGATAAAGATACTTAAATGGCCATTGGCACTGTTAGGGCTCACAATACCACAAAGCATGCCACTTTAGCATGCTGAGTACCTTGAACTACAGGAGACTGGAAAAGCACAGAAGGACCTCAGAACCAGGGTCTCCCTGACCTTCTCCCGCCCTCCTGTCTCTGGCCCCTCTTTCTCTCCTAAAGCACAGGGAGAGGCTCTCTGAACTTCTCATACCTGCCTAAAGATAGATCCTCCAAAAAGAAACTCAATTGTCATGAGTCTCCTCCCCAGGAATCTCATCAATCAAGGAAGATTGACTGCATCCCAAGAGAAGAGATTGAAGGTCAACACCACGCCCAGGCAGACGTGGCACAGGCTCTATCACCTATTCATCTTTCCCCCAAATTATTTTCTCAACCTTGAGTTACCTATATCCTTCCCTCTTTCTCCTCTTTGATGAAGGTATATAAGCTTCTACATTTCATTCCGTTATTGGGTACTCACTTTTTCCTATGATGCCCCTGTACATATAATAAATTTGTGTGCCTTTTTTCCCTCTTACTCTGTCTACTGTCTATTTACTTCAGTCCTTCAGAGGGTAAAGAGAATGGTTCATGCCTGCAATCCCAACACTTTGAGAGGCCAAGGTGGGCAGATTTCTTGAGGTCAGGAGTTCAAGACCAGCCTGGCCAACACAGGAGCTTGTGGGGTGTGTGGATCATCTCTACTAAAAATACAAAAATTAACTGGGCATAGTGGTGCACAGTTATAATCCCAGCTACTTGGGAGGCTGAGTGGGGAGGATTGCTTGAACCTGGGAGGTGGAGGTTGCAGTGAGCTGCGATCACGCCACTGCACTCCAGCCTGGGGGTAGAGCGAGACTCTGTCTCATTGCTTTAACCTGGGAGGTGGAGGTTGCAGTAAGTTGAGATCGTGCCACTGCACTCCAGACTGGGCGACAGAGTGACACTCCGTCTCAAAAAACAAAAACAAAACAAAACAAAACAACAACAAAATAAGTTTTAAAAAATAAGAAAGCTTATAAAGTAAAAGTTATAGTAAGCTATTTATTATTGAAGAAAGAAATACGTTTAAATATTTAGTGTAGCCTAAGTGTACAGTTGTTTATAAAATCTACAGCAGTGTACAGTAATATCCTGGGCCTTCCTATTCACTTAACTCACTCACTGACTCACCCAGAGCAACCTCCAGTCCTGTAAGCTCCATTCCTGGTAAATGCCCTATACCATTTTTAAAGCTTTTATGCCATATTTTTACTGTATCTTTTCTATGTTTAGGTGCAGATACTTACCATTGTGTTATAATAGCTACAGTATGCAGTACAGTAACATGCTGTATAGGTTTGCAGCCTGGGAGCAATAAGCTATGCCATACAGCCTACGTATGCAGTAGGCTATACCACTAAGTTTGTGTAAGTATGTGATGAAATTGCCTAATGGCATATTCCTCAGAATGTATCCCCGTTAAGTGACACATGATTGTATTGTGGCTTACTTAAAATGGCAGGTACTCTTCCCTCTATCCATATCCAATCACCACTTTTACACTGGGAGAAATTTTTGAAATTTCAGGCCAACATAATAACATACTCTGCTTCTGGACCTTATCTTTGCTACCTCTACCCTAATCATTTTACTGCAAATCTTTCTCTTGGCTCAGGTGTCTGGAGGCTGACCAGGCACAATTTGAATCTTCCATAATTAGAAAAGGGAGTTCAATTTCACTAGTGACACAGTCTGTTGGAATCAGAACTCACATCAATGCTGAACAGCCAGAATATAAGAACTGAGAGTAACATGAGTAGAATGGAAGCCAGATGTTATTAACCTTTCCTATTAACTAGAAGAAAATGTAAATGTTATAGAGGATATGCTTAGCTCCAAAACTGAGTCCTTGTTGTGTACACGTCAAATCTAATTAAAAATGTAAAATTTAGGCCGGGTGTGGTGGCTCATGCCTTAATCCCAGCATTTCAGAAGGCTGAAGCAGGCGGATCACGAGGTCAGAAGTTTGAGACCAGCCTGGCCAACACAGCAAAACCCCATCTTGACTAAAAATACAAAAATTAGCCGGGTGTGGTGCTGGGTGCCCGTAAGCCCAGCTACTCGGGAGGCTGAGGCAGGAGAATCGCTTGAACCCGGGAGGCAGAGGTTGCAGTAAGCTGAGATCGTGCCATTGCAGTCCAGCCTGGGTGAGAAGAGCAAGACTCCGTCTCAAAAAACAAAACAAAACAAAAATACAAAAATTATCTGGGCATGGTCACATATGCCTGTAATCCTAGCTACTTGAGAGGCTGAGACATGAGAATTGCTTGAACATGGGAGGCAGAGGTTGCAGTGAGCCGAGATCGTCACTGCACTTCAGTCTGGGCCATAGAGCAAGACTCCGTCTCAAACAAACAAACAAACAACAAATAAATAAATAAAATAAAAAGAAATGCTTGGAGTGCTCGGGATCTTCCGCTTCAACCTGGACTTTAAATGTTACTGAAATTTCGACAGGATGGTGTGGGCAAACAGGCATCCTCATGTTTGCTGATATAAGTACAAACTGCATAACTGCTATAAAAAGAAATCTGGAATGAGCAAAATCATAAATGCACATATTGTGATCAAGCAATTCCAATTCTATTTCATCCTCCAGATGTGACAGTTTTTCAAAGCTTTTTGTTATAGCACTGATTAAGACTAGAAATAATCTAAATATCAATGTTCATGGAATTGGCTAAATAAATTATGGTATATCCCAACAATGAATCACTATGCAGCTACGAAAAACAAAACAAAACAAAAAAAAGACGGCCGTGTGCAGTGGCTCACACTTGTAATCCCAGCACTTTGGGAGGCCGAGGCTGGCGTATCACGAGGTCAAGAGATTGAGACCATCCTGGCCAACATGATGAAACAGTCTCTACTAAAAATACAAAAATAAATTAGCCGGGCGTGGTGGCCGGTGCCTGTAATCCCAGCTACTCGGGAGGCTGAGGTAGGAGAATCACTTGAACCCGGGAGGCGGAGGTTGCAGTGAGCCGAGATCGTGCTACTGCACTCTAGCCTGGGCGACAAGAGTGAAATTTCGTCTCAAAAAAAAAAAAAAAAAAAAAAAACCTTCATATACGGATATGGGCGGATTCCAATTTATGGTAGGCTAAAAACGCACTGTTTACACACCATCTGTGTAAAAAGGGGAACACATTAAAATATGCGTATTTATTTGCTTTTATGTTTGTAGAACATCTTTAGAGGATCATAAGAAACTGTTAACATTGCCACTGAGGAAGTGAACAGTCTTCCAGACATGGGTGGATTTTTTTCAATCTACCGAATACCCTTTTAATTTTGAAACATCAAAATGAATTTGTACACACAGGTGCACGCCAGAAGGAAAAACTTCAAGTTCGGTGAGGAGACAGGGAAAGCCGGTGAGTTCAACCTCAGGAGCAATCACCCTGTGAAGGTGTGGCCATTGAGGGTTTTGTCACCCACGTCTGAGAACTGTCACAACCTTCCCCACCCCCGGCTCGATTTTCCTTCCACTTGTTTCTGAAACTCACTAAGCTTCGGAAAGTATTTACTCAAAGAATTGCTAGCAAACTTGGCGTTCTTACGAAAACACTTTTGCTTTCCTTGTTACTGAGAGACTGGGGAGCAGGGGACATCACGCCAGGTAACATTGTATCATAAATGAAATTCAGTATCTTTGAAGTAACATTGTATCATAACTGAAATTCAACGTCTTTGAAGTAACATTGTATCATAAAAGAAACTTAAATGTCTTTGAATTAACATTGTATCATAAAAGAAATTCAATGTCTGAATTAACATTGTATCATAAATAAAATTCAATGTCTCTGGAAGAGTTCTGTAGCTATAAAGCTGTAGAAATACAAAGTATTACTCAAGAGTAACTAGTGATTACCAATAGTCACACCTCCGGTCAAAGTTTGGAGAGGATTATTTCACCTCCTAGACCACACTTCCCTTCCCCAAAGCCGCTTCTCGCTCTGATCCCTCCCCTCCTCCGCTTGGCTGGAGGATTCCTCACCCAATCGCTCCGCCTAAGTGCGAAGACGCACTGCAGCAGCGCAGTCTGAGGGACAACAGAGCCTACTCTTTTTTCTCATCTCTATGATCCTCTTTGTGACCTGTCAAACAACACCGGAGTTCCATGCTAATAGTCCTCCAATCCGACAGACGGCGATGCAAAGAGCCGACGCTCTCGCCAGAGGTGTGCGGCTCTCTCTCTCTCTCCCCCTCTCTCTTTTTCTCCAAGTATTGAGAGCGCGTGGGAGCACAAGCGCATGCGCGCTCGTGGGGTGCGCGGTAGCAACAGAGAGGACTCGACCCGGCTGGAGCTGGGGAGAACGCGCGTGCGCCGTCACGAGCTCGGCGCTGCCGGGACCGCGGTGTAGAAGCGGGTGTTCGACCGCCGTGCGGGCCGCGGAGATGTTCCGAAAGGCCCGGCGGGTGAACGTGCGCAAGCGGAACGACTCCGAAGAGGAAGAGCGGGAACGCGATGAGGAGCAGGAGCCGCCGCCGTTGTTGCCGCCGCCGGGCACGGGCGAAGAGGCGGGCCCTGGCGGTGGCGGCGACAGGGCCCCTGGGGGGGAGTCGCTGCTGGGCCCGGGTCCGCCGCCGCCTTCCGCGCTGACCCCGGGCCTCGGAGCTGAGGCCGGGGGCTGCTTCCCTAGCGGCGCGGAGCCCGGCAACGGGCTGAAGACGCGCAAGAGGCCTCGCGAGAACAAAGAGATGCCCCGGGCCAGCCTGCTCAGCTTCCAGGACGAGGAGGAAGGTAAAGTCCGCGCTTCGGGCGCCCTTAGACGGCCACATCCCCGACCCAGGCCCCAGTACCCGGCCCCCGTATTCTCTGGACGCCCAGCCCCCTAGCCCTGGAACGGAGTCCCCTGCCGCCCGACCGGCTGCGAATCTTCCCCAGCCTCCGGCCTTCTGCTCGGGCAAGGGACGCGTTCCCGCGCTGCCACCAGCCTTTTCTTAACCACCTCCTCTGCATCGTCTTCCTGTGCATTTCCTACTCCACGGGGCCGGAGCTCAGATCGGGCATTCTGAATGTTTCAGGGGAAATTCGGTGTTCCCTGTCCTGCCTCTTTTCTGCCTGGCGTGTTTCAGAGCTAACTTGGTGTGGGTCCCCTGGCTGCTCTTGGCATGCTTTCTGAGCCCACTGCAGCTCACTGTGCCCACACTTCTTGGATCCTCTGTCCAGGCGTCCTCGACCGTGAAGGCCGGGTTTGTAATACTAGGAGAGGGAACAGAAGCCTGGAGTTGCAGCTCTGGTTCTGAGTGACCTTGGGCCAGTCCCTTGCAGTCGCTGAGCCTCAGTTTATCCATAAAACTAATTACGGGTAGCTAATACCCAGCCTTCTTCGCACTGACTTTGGGAACAGTGAAGCGAGACGGTGTAACAGTAAAAGCAAGGCAGTTTCTTCAATTCCTTGTGGGAGACCAGGCTGCAGTGGATTTAGATTGCTGATCTTAAATGAGCCTTAAATCTTTTCTTCTGACCACTTGAATGTGCATAACCCAATTAATTCCGTGTTACGAAGAAAGAAATTAAGTTTTGGAACTCTTACTTGCATTTTTATTCGAGACGCTTTCAGGTTTCCAGTAAGGTAGGCAGTTTATCTTTGGCATTTCTGTTACTTTTTATTTGGTTTGTGAGGAGTACAGACAGATTTTTGTTTTTGAGATACATGAGCTATTTTTTAGAAGTATTTAGTATTTTTAAAATTTCAAATCAAAGAAAAGTGGTTTGCTCTTACCTTAGCCTTAAAACAACTATGTCAGCTTATGGTGGATGTAGTTACTCAGAATTGACAGCACCTTTTTATTTTAGATGCTTTGTTTCAGATTCGTTAATAACTTGATGATGTGGTTTCTCAGAAACATTTTGAATGATTTTTTTTCCCCTCCTCAAATAGATGATTTAAGGAAGACAATAGGAAAATTTTGTGAAGTTACATGTGCTAGTCCTTTAAAAAGTCTCAAAATCTCATTACTTCACATTAGGTCATTTAGGAGGTTGACCTCTGTTTTTGAGAGTCTGTGACAGACTTGAAATAATTATACAATGAATTTGGCATATGAGTATATATACTTGGGAGAATTTGTCTGAACAGCACGTAAGATCGTGTGAAAGAAGGGAAAATATTTTCAGAAAATAGTTTCTACAGACTTCATTTAATTTCCTTTTTAAGAAAATGAAGAAGTTTTCAAAGTGAAGAAATCAAGTTATAGCAAAAAGATAGTAAAATTGCTCAAGAAGGAATATAAAGAAGATCTTGAAAAATCGAAGATTAAGACAGAACTCAACTCATCAGCTGAAAGTAAGTACCAAAGTAATTGAATTCTTTTGAAATGACAAAATGAAAGCTCTTTCTCACAGTGATTTGCTATGTATCTTCTGAACTCATTCAGTGGACCCTGTGGTTGTCAAGGGCCCTCATTGAGTAGCAATGCAATTCTGTTATTTAATTGTAACACAACTGCTTTGTAAATGTATTTTTTAAAAAGACAGAATTGTTGCCACTGGAACATTTCTGCTGCAATGACTAGATTTTCTCACAGTTTTCCTTCTTGTGGGCAGACTGCTGTTGAACAGAGAAAGGTTTCTCATTTCAGCCTAAGACACAGGTTTATTCCTGTTCGAAGGAGTGTTGTGCAAATTCCTCCTGTACTTGTGTTTTGTAGAGACAGTTTTGCAATTTCCTTGGTGGTATTTCCACAGTGGATTTTATTCTTAGAGAACTTTTAGGAATGCCCAAAGTTTAATATTGGCATTACTTCCATTCAGCAGCCTTATCTGATACTAGATGAAGACTCCTTAGAATAATGAGGCAGTTGTATTGTACAGACATCTCTTATGTCTCTCAAAACCTCGGTTTAAAAAACTTTAAGCAGTTATTTTGTCTTTAGGAAAGTGGATCCAGTATAATATTCCATGATCTGAGTTATTCTCATGCAAATGCTGTTTTATTTTATGGAATTAATGAGAGAATCATGACTTTCCAGATTCTCACAGGCTTAATGGGAAAAAGTATGGCATTGTATCTCAAATTTACAATCTGGTTGTGAAGACAATATCTCATAACCGTGTAAGAGGACTCAGTGTTTGCCAAAATGTTCAATCAGTGTTCCAAAGAATAGCTGCGCTTTCAGAGGAGAGAGGACTGCTTTATGGAAAAAGTGGGACTTGAAGATAGATCTTTGATAATTAAAATTCTGAAAGGGAAGGTATTGGGGTTATGATCAAGGATTAAAATGACTAAAGCCGTTTTGAAAAAGAACAAGTACCCTGACAGGTCTGAGTAGATGATTTGTGAAGGAAGTAGTTAGAGGTTTCATGTGAAAGACACGTTGACAGATTGTGAAGGATGTTCAGTATCCAGTAAGGGTTTACATTTGCTACAGTGGCTTGCCAAGATGATGACATGATAAATGCCTTTTGAAACTTTAGCCTGGTATTAATATGCAGCATGAGGAGAGATTGGAGGTCTAAAGGAGTTTAAACTCAAGGGCCAGCTTTGATCCATTAATAGTGGGTTTAAAAAGATCTCACAGTTGAGCAAGAGTAAAGGCTTCTATTGACTTAGTAAGAAATTCTGGATGAGTTAAAAATGTTTTCTGTTGTTGTAGGGGGAGAAGGGTAAGGAAAGAATGATTTGAGAACCATTCCAAGGGAAGAATTGATAGGCTTGATGTACACTTTGCCATGTTGGATTTAAAAGAACAGTCAAATTTGAGCTTTTGACCTGGAGTGTTTTAATTCATTTTCTGCTCCTGTAACAGAATACTACAGACTGGGTAATTTATAAACAATAGAAGTTTATTTGGTTTACAGTTCTGGAGGCTGGGAGGGCCAAGAGAATGGCACAGGCATCTGCTAAGGGCCTTTGTGTTGTGTCATAACATGGTAGAAGGGCAGGTGAGCCTCCAAGACAGAGAGGGAATATCCTGCCAAATTCACCCTTTTATCAGGAGCCAGCTCCTGGGATAACAGCATTAATCTCCTCAGGTTGTAACTGCCATTTAAAGGCTCCACCTATTGATAGTGTTACAGTGTAATTAATTTCAACATGAGCTTTGGAGGGGACACTCAAACCATAGGGTGACTTGGTTATGAATAATTATATATAGGAATAGGGAAGGCAAGTGGAAGGAGGAATGTTTTTAGGAGAACTGGTTATTTTGGAGTCTAGGAGACTGCCTTATTTTCCCCAGAATTCTTGAGACCAGTTATTTATAATGAGATAGTAGAAGAAAGGTCAGGATAAGTGACAACTGAGAAAGGCCTGTTGTCATGGTTGCTGTATTAAGTCTCTTTTCACGCTGCCGATAAAGACATACCCAAGACTGGGAAGAAAAAGAGGTTTAATTGGACTTTCAGTTCCACGTGACTGGGGAGGCCTCAGAATCATGGCAGGAGGTGAAAGGCACTTCTTACAAGGTGGCAGCAAGAGCAAATGAGGAGGAAGCAAAAGCGGAAACCCCTGATAAACCCATCAGTTCTCGTGATACTTATTCACTGTCATGAGAATGGCACGGGAAAGACCAGCCCCCATGATTTACTTACCTCCCCGTGAGTCCCTTCCACAACACGTAGGAATTCTGGGAGGTACAATTCAAGTTGAGATTTGAATGGGGACACAGCCAAACCATATTAGTTGCCATTTATTGTTGGGTTTAGAAATGGAAACAAGTGTGAAGTTTAGGAAGCCATCTCTGACCTCTTCCTTCCTTCTACCCTCACCTAATTCTGATACTCCACTCACCAGATAACTCCAATTAATGTCCTCCCTGAAGGCACAGTCTGATTGTATTATAGATTGTCATTGTTAACACTGAAATGAAGGTCTGTCATTGACAATCAGAACTCTTCCTACCTTCAACCCTCTTTAGTAGGCAGAGACAATTAACTTCAGAATAACCACGCTATTGACTTGAGAACCCCATTTTTCTGATATTCTTAAAATAATGAGTTCAATTTTTAACTTGAATTTGAGTGGAAGTAGCCAGTGACTAGAGATGTAGATTTGGGGGTAGTGCTTATTGCGGTGATAATTAAAGGTGGATGGAATTGATGAAGGAGCCTTATATAAAGGAAAAATTCCTGAAGACCAAAGACTTCTACTCTAGTAAGCCTACATGTAGAGGAAGGGATTTACCAAAGAGATAAAAGAATCAGAAAGGCCAAAGAGGAAAAGGGAAGAAGGTTTCAGGAAGATGATGGTCGCTTGTGTGAACTAGTACAAGAAACGGCAGGATTGCCCGGCTTTTCTCTTGAAGAGGGCTTCTGACTGGGTGGGAGTGGCCCACCAACCAGACCCAGTGCCCTCAGAGCTGTTTGGAAGAAGGAACACCTTTTGCTAAATTGCTTGATGATGCTGTCATATGAATTAGCCATGCTTGCAGCCATTGGGTTAGCTGCTGAGCTTAGGTTGAGTGAAATCAAAGGCCGTTCGTAGGGTCAAGGCACAAAAGTTGGTGAGGAAGTAGAGGGCAGCAGGTCCACACTGCTTCCTTGGGAAGTTTGGCAGAGAGAGACATAGGCAATAACTAGAGGGACCAATGGAGTCAAGTGGGAAAGCTCTTTTTATGAAGAGAAGCCTGTGCCTCTTTGTAGAAAAGGAGAGGGAGAGCCTGACCAGGTTTAAGGTGAAGCAGGTAATAATTGTGAGAGCAGGTTTCCTGAAGTAGTAGTAAATGAAATTGAAGGCATAAGTGGAGCCTTGAAAAACGTTATTTAACATCTGTATAGAGATGTTTGGAAGGGTAACATGTGACCACTAACATTCACATATTACCATGCTTTGGACTTGTGTTTGCTCAATCATAAGCAAATACTTGTGAATTTAATGTAACATTGAATCTTAAAATTTGTAGGAATGGTTCATTATCTAAGCATATCTGATGTAGTAGACCTTTTGCACTTTTGTTTTTAGTCCATTAAAAGCCATTGGTTTAGCGTGGGTTTATTTGTTTTGTTTTGTTTTTGAGATGGAATCTCATTCTGTTGCTCAGGCTGGAGTGCAGTGGGGTGATTTTAGCTCACTGCAGTCTCTGCCTCCTGGGTTCAAGCGATTCTCCTGCCTCAGCCTCCTGAGTAGCTGGGACTACAGGTGTGTGCCACCACGCCCGGCCAATTTTGTATATTTAGTAGAGAGGGGGTCTCACCATGTTGGCCAGGCTGGTCTTGAACTCCTGATCTCAGGTGATCCACCCACCTTGGCCTCCCAGAGTGCTGGGATTACAGGTGTGAGCCACCACGCCTTGCCTAGCATGAGTTTAGAGCAAAAGGAAATAGGTAGTTTTTACTCCATCTAATAATATGATAAAGTTAGTTTTAAAATCTTATAGCTTCAGAATCCACTTCAGAAGGAAGTCTGGGTAATGAGAAAATGGTAAATGAAAAAAAAAAAAAAAATGAAAGAGCCTAAAACAGGTGACCTGAAATCTTCTTGGTAAAGTTAAAAAGAGGGGAGGTATGTTATCTCTGGGACTATTAAGGGAGTACAGTATGGTTTGAGAAGGAAGAAGTTTGAAGTAGTTTTGGGGACAGGAACATTCTAAGGAAATGACAGAAAAATATCTTTCATATTGAGAATAAACGTTTGCTTTACTCTTTCTTCAGTATATTCTTTGTGCCTGTTGTGAGTATTACCAGGTTCATTGCTTCAAGGTGAAACACTTTGATTTGGCTGTAGTAGGAGTATTTAATTATAAGCAATGTAAACCAGGGCAGTTTATCATTAAGATGTAGTGGTGCCTCCTGGATGCCAGTGGCAGGAAAGCAATCTTGAAATGGGCCTCAGGAGTGGATTAGAACTGAGAATTAGGAAACTCTCTTCTCTGTACAGATGGCACAATGCGGCCATTCCTCAGCTCCCTTCCTAGTTTACGTACGGTTGTTCTTAGTGTCATGTAGCCCTTTAGTTTCAGGCCTGATTCCAGATTCCCAGAATGAGAGTCGGTTACCTCTGCTTCAGTCAGACATCCACTCCTAAACATTGAGTCATGGTAGTGGGTCCCGCTTGCACAGTGTACATGTGACTGCTGGGATCTCATCTCTTTAGGTGATAGGTGGCAAGTGGTTTTGAGCTAAGAAGGTATTCCACGTAAGTGTCCATTACTAAGAGACTTAGCTGGACTGTAAATGTGCTTTGTTCATAACAGAGTTGCCTTGAATGGGCTTAGGGTTTAATGAAATACATAAAATGAAGTAATGCTTAAAAGAGGTACAAGCAGTTCCTTGTGGGAATTTAGAGGAAACAGTTTTGATAAATTGTTGACATTTTGATAAAATCAACTGAAGGTGGGATGGAGCGGGGCCTCAAATGCATCCTTTATTTTATCCTCTGTATTATTTTTACCTAATCCTGTCTGTTATGCTATTTCATGCTCATGCACTCAAGAGTTTTGAGTTTTTAATAAACAATCAAAACAATTCAAGCTTTACTGGATTGAGCCCATAATTGAGTGAAAATTTCCTTTTTTTAAAAATTAAATATTTTTTAAATGATGTCAATACCATAGAAATAAGCTTTCTTAATTTATGAATTTTATTTTACATATATTTTAATTTTTCAAAAATTTAGGTGAGCAACCTTTGGACAAAGCAGGACATGTTAAGGATACAAATCAAGAAGATGGAGTTATCATCAGTGAACATGGTGAAGATGAAATGGATATGGAAAGTGAAAAAGAGGAAGAAAAGCCAAAGACTGGTGGAGCTTTTTCAAATGCTTTATCTTCATTGAATGTTCTCCGTCCAGGTGTGTACTCAAAAGTATTTCTCAGAAGTAAACCAAACCCGCAAGAATGGGCCATCTTTAAAGATGATTATTAAGAAGGAGTTAGCTAAGTCGTGTTTCTTATTATGACATCGCTGTTTGAAGAGGGAGTTTTTCCATTTGCAAATATAAAAAGTAGGAGAACCAGAAGTTTCCCAACTTTTCCAAGTTTATTCACAGATAATTTTATTTTGCAAATGAGTCTTCAAGTAAGTGGAAAAATGGTCCTGTAGTCCTTTTTAATGTATCAGATTAAGACTGACTTAACTTTCTTCTGAACTGCTGCTAAAAGCAAAACCAGTTTCTGTTAGGTTTTTTTGTTTTTGTTTTGTTTTGTTTTGTTTTTTTTGAGATGGAGTCTCGCTCTGTTGCCCAGGCTGGAGTGCAATGGCACGATCTTGGCTCACTGTACCCACGACCTCCCGGGTTCAAGCAATTCTCCTGCCTCAGCCTCCTGAGTAGCTGGGACTACAGGCAACCACTACCACACCCAGCTGATTTTTGTATTTTTAGTAGAGATGGGGTTTCTCCATGTTGGCCAGGCTGGTCTTGAACTCCTGAACTCAGGTGATCCGCCTGCCTCTGCCTCCCAAAGTTCTGGGATTACAGGCGTGAACCACTGCACCTGGCCTGATTTCTGTTTATGTCCATACTCCTTTTTACTTTTCTGCAAAAAATAGTTTGCAAGTCTAGCCACTGGCTAATCCGCTTTTGAATAAATAAGTGCTCGGTAGCCGGATTTAAATTATGAAGCAGTACCATTTAACTCCTGTTAATGTTTATACAATTCTTTTCTGGGCTGAGAAAGTTGTAGTGAATTCTATACATATATCACTAGTGGGAGTCTAATTGGTACAGTCCTTATGGGAAACTCTTTGGCAATATGAATCAATAGATCTCAAAATGTTCTTACTCTTGACCCAGTGATTTCATATCTAGAAATTTATCCCAAGGAGATAATGTTTTTATTGGAACATTTGCAATGAGCAACATTTTCTAGCAGGAAGGGAAAGGTTCGTTAGTTAATTATAGTACATTTACTTGATAGGATATTATGTAGCTGTTAACGATTAGGCAAGTAGGGAGGCATTAATTTTTACTGTAGTCAAAAGGTCAGTTAATGTGTGAGGTAGATTATGCCTTATCCAGAAAATGTTAAGTCATTAAAAACTATGTTTATGGAGAACAATAGCATGGAATAAAGCTTATTATGATATGAGAAATAATTAGGTACAAAATTAAGTATTTAGTATGTTACAGGTGAACTAAAAACTATCTGCAAGAGAAATGTACTATACATCATATAGTGCCTTTTCAGGGTCATGAGATTGTATTATTTTTATCTCTTCCAGCATCATAATACAGTTTTATAACCTTTTTTTTTTTTGAGACGAAATATCGCTCTTGTTGCCCAGGCGGGAGTGCAGTGGTGCAATCTCAGCTCATACAACCTCTGCCTCCTGGGTTCAAGCGATTCTCCTGCCTTAGCCTCCCAAGTAGCTGGGATTACAGGCGCCTGCCACCACATCTGGCTAATTTTTTGTATTTTTAGTAGAGATAGGCTTTCACCATGTTGGCCAGGCTGGTCTTGAACTCCTGACCTCAGGTGTGAGCCACCGTGCCCGGCCACTTTTATTTGTTAAAAATGAAGAAAAAAAATTACGGTTAGAACAAAACTGCTTTGGTGAGTTTTTCCTTTTTACCCCGTCCCACTTTTTCCCATATATATTACCATTATATGTTCTTTTTAGTTTCCTCAGTGACTTTTATACTCCATTTAAACTCAATTAACAATCTTTCAGATTGCAGACACAGTGTGGGAAGGAGGTGCCAGCAGTTGAAACATCACTGTGATGTGGCTATCTTGGATTATTTTACCTTTCATATTTTCAAGAAAATAGAAACTTTGCACCTCTCATACTGCCATATTCTTACCATTTGTTTCTAGGAGAAATTCCAGATGCAGCTTTTATACATGCTGCAAGGAAAAAGCGCCAAATGGCCCGAGAATTGGGAGATTTCACTCCTCATGATAATGAGCCTGGCAAAGGCCGCCTTGTTAGAGAAGATGAGAATGATGCCAGTGATGATGAAGATGACGATGAGAAACGCCGGATAGTTTTTTCTGTGAAAGAAAAGTCACAAAGACAAAAAATTGCTGAGGAAATAGGTAACTTGATTTAACTGAATAGTAAGCCTATTGCATTGCCTTTTTTTGTTTGTTTTTAGGCAAAGTGTCATTCCATCACTTAGGCCAGAGTGCAGTGGTACAATCATAGCTCACTGCAGTGTCTTGACTTGTGGACTCAAACAGTGCCCCTGTCTCAGCCTCTCAAGTAGCTGGGACTACAGGTGTTTGTCACCACACCTGGCTAATTTTTTTGTTTTTAATTTTTTTGTAGTTATGGGGTCTCACTGTGTCTGGTGTCTTAACTCTTGGCTTCAAGAGATCCTCCTGCCTCAGCCTCCCGAAGTGCTGGGATTACAGGCGTGAGCCACCATGCCTGGCCTCTAATGCTGTTAAATGTGATTTGATATTATAGTCAAGTAAAAAGTATTTAGACTATTAAGTTTTATGTTAGAGGACTGTTCTTGGGTACAAGTATCTTATTGGAATTTTAAAAAACTATAATATTGTGATAACTAATGTTTATTGAACATTTATTGTGCAGCTGGTATTGTGCTTAGCAATTTACATGCATAAATTCATATAATTCTGTATTCTTAGGAGGCATTAGATTTTGTTCCCTTTGTTGATGTCAAGTTTACAGAGGTTAAGAAACACATCCAAGATTTTAACTATTACATTAATACTGCCTTTAGCTTCAAGGAATACTGTGCTTAAAACAGGCAAAGTCAGGACTACCAAATGAGAGAGGAGATCATATTAGACATTTTAGTAAGATTGAGTTAATAGTTTTGCTCAGTTCTTGTGAAATGTCAGGTCAGCATCTTTTACCTCTTTGCTGTTTGGGTGTTACTTACTTTTCTTTGTTACTCATGGCTGTAGGAATTGAGGGGAGTGATGATGATGCTTTAGTAACTGGAGAACAGGATGAAGAGCTCAGCCGATGGGAACAGGAGCAGATAAGGAAAGGAATTAATATCCCTCAGGTAAGACAAAAGAATTAAACTAAAAATTAAAAGTAGATTAAAAAGCCTTTTTTATCGAATCTTTGTCATTTCAAGTAACAAAATCCCATGAGGACACACACACACACACACACACACGCACGCACGCACGCGTAGGCTTTAAAAGAAACTGCATTATGTTCAGCTTTTTGCAGTCAGAACGATGGAGGAATTTCCAGTTTCTTCGATCAGTTTTTCTCAAAGTGGTCCTTCATTTTAGCAGCATCGGCGTTACCTGGTAGCTCATTAGAAATGCAAATTATCAGCCCCCGGAGACCTACAGAGTCAGAAACTTGGGGTGGTGGGGCCAGCAATCTTTGTTTAACAAGCCCTCCAGGTGATGCTGATGCACACTAAAGTTGGAGAACCATTGCTTTAAATGGATTTTTTTTGTGTGTATAGCTTATTTTTTTGGACTTTAAGAATTATTTTGAAGAAGATGGATTTCTCAATAATACAAAAATTTGAGATGGATGAAAAATATCTTCCCTAATAGTTAAAACAATTTGTTTTATAAAAGTAGGTAATACAGTGAGAAAAATTGCATAAACATAAACCTATTTTTGTTACTAATGTTTTGAGGCAGAATTCGCATACATTTGGGTGAAGTTAAGAAAATGACACAATAGAGAAAGTCTTGGACTGGATGTCAGGAGTTTTAGATTCTAATCTCTGGTTGCCCATTGATTCTGTGACCATGGGCAGGCATTTATCCTCTTTCATTGATCAAAGGTGGCCTTAAATGATTTTTGATGTTCCTTCCAACTCTGAATGCTGTTTTTCTGAAAATTATTAGAAGTAAATGTAGTGATTCCACCAAGAGATATGACATTCATTCAATCCTGCTTTTATCTAATTTTGAAGAGTTCTGCAATTATTACATAATGTTTGACAAATAGGTATAATTTTTTGCTGATTTTTTTTAACCCTAAAGGCTTATTATTGTTTTCAAAGTTTTAACTACCGGATTTCATCTATATCCCATTTCTTTTCTAGGTTCAAGCCAGTCAGCCCACGGAAGTGAATATGTACTACCAGAACACTTACCAGACAATGCCTTACAGCTCATCCTATGGCATTCCTTATAGTTATACGGCCTATGGATCATCAGATGCCAAATCTCAAAAAACAGATAATACAGTCCCTTTCAAAACTCCCAGTAATGAGATGACTCCCGTTACTATTGATTTGGTAAAGAAACAGCTTAAAGACAGGTAGGGCAGATCAACTTCTTAAAGACCTGTCCGCTAGCTTTCTGTTCCCTCAGGCAACATGTAGTCTGGGGTAGCAGATGCAGAATATCAGCAAAGAAGATTCACTGGCCCAGCTTCAAAAGCTAAACAGAAGATGACTTCATACTTTGTTCTGCTACCTTCTTGGATTACTTCTGTGGAAGCCTCGAAAAGTTATAAAAAATGCCACTTCATGATCTTGTTGAAGACATTTCTGAGTTTCTACCTCTTGGACTCTGAAAAAGTGTAGTCACGCTATGGGGGGAAAAGCAAAACAGTGAGATTTTGGTTAGCCCACAAAACTGCGAAATCTGTAAACTGCCATTTTTTGTTTTTTGAGAAAAAAAGCAGTACAGATGAAAAGATGCCATTCCAAATATTTTTATGTTCTAATAGTGGAACTAAATGCATATTTTAATATTGCAAGAGTCCTGACAGCATAGACCTTTGGATGTAAATGTGTTATATTTATCCTTTTGTGTTCCTAAGGTTGGACTCCATGAAAGAATTGCACAAAACAAATCGACAGCAGCATGAGAAACACCTGCAAAGCCGAGTGGACTCTACCAGGGCTATTGAAAGATTAGAAGGGTCTTCTGGGGGTATTGGTGAACGGTATAAATTTTTGCAAGAAATGCGAGGGTATGTCCAAGACTTGCTTGAGTGTTTCAGTGAAAAGGTAAGAATGCAAAAATATTAATCTCTTTGAATAAGGCAAAATTAGGGAGGTCTAGATGGCCTTGTGTAGAACATTCTGTAATTCTCAGAAAGTACCCACTGAACTCAACATTAGAAGTGATGAAAAGTCATGTTTCATTTTTCTTCACTTCATTAGTGGCATTATCTCTTAGGTGCAATATAATACCTTTGTTGAAAACAGAAATAAATATAATATCTTAAAGCACATTTAAATAAGACTTTGGAAAGTCTTATGTCAATATGGTGATAGATTATTATTGGCCTGTGCTGAATTCTTAGAAGATAAGGGACTCATCCGATAAAATTTTCTTTTATGGTTCAGGTTTAAACTTATTTTTAAGCTGTTTCTACAAGTAATTCTAAATGTGCATATAAAGTTGCAAATTTTTATTAGATTTTTTTTTTTTAAACCTTGGGTGATTACCATGGTTGCTAATAGCTTTTATCTAAATAAGCCTATGCTTGATTCATTTCAGAAACCATTCATTGGATATCATTTTTCTAAGGTTTCATTTCTCCCAAATTTATTTTTTTCCAATAGGATAGTCAGTTGACAAAATGTTTTGCATTCTTATACCATTTATTGTTTACATTTAAAATTAGGTGCACACAGCTAATTTCTCAAATGACCTCCTAATTGATTTTTTTCTTTAAGATAAAATACTGGTTGAGGCACTGGTTTATAAGCATTTGTGGACTTTGCAGCCTTATCTTTAAAAAAAAAAATTTGAAGTGTGGTCCTTAAATATCCTGTCTGAACTTTGGATTGGAAGACACATTTCCCTTTGTTATTGACTATGTAGATTAGCTTAGAATCTGTAAGCGTATAGTGTGGTTAAATATGTATTTCAACTTTTATTATCTCTGTTGATTACTTGAATACCCTAAAACCAGTAGCTGGGAAAAGCACATTGCCAGACTGTCTTCCTGATGGTTCTTTCTTCCCGATGGGCCTTTCTTCCTGATGGGTCTTAATAGTTCCAGTCAGTCTGTGGCCAGATTCAGGATGAGATAGCATTCACCATGTCCTCTCTGTAGGGTCTGTCATGTTTTGTCTTTATCACCTGGTTTCTGGAGAAGCAGCTGCAGTCTGAGTTATGATACCACTTGTGGTATATCAGTTGCTTAGGGTGGGGAAGAAGTATAGGCTTGTCTGTATTCCTCTGTGCCGGGAGCTGGAGTCAAGATTGGAAGTGGAACCTAAGTGTCAAGAGTTGACAGATGTGTCCTTCCTACTGGCAAAACTCTTCTGAGCCCAGTGGGCATGGTGGGAGCTGGTCTCGTAACTTTTGTGACTAGAGAAAGGATCTTTTTCTTAAACTATACTTTGTGAGTTTATCCCTGGAGAGCTGCTTCTTGAAGTATCTTGGCGCTTGCTTCGGAACTTTCTTGAGTAAATTAAGATATTCATAATTGCAAACACAACTCTGAAAAATTTGACAGTAATATGGTCAGCTAGATAATACCAAAAGTAGGACAACCTAGTTTATAGTTTTTAATTGTTGAATTATTAGTGTACTTCATCTCTTGATTACCCTGTTCCTAGAGAAGTTTACTTCAGATTATGCTAACGTGGTTATACAGAGTCACTTAGATTTTTTGGAACAAATCTTAAACCTTATACAGTGACTACATTTTAATTAAAAGAGAGTTAGACATACCTTCATTTAAAGATGAGTATTATATTTCATTCTAACATTTTCATGTGTATTTCATTTTATTAAGTGTACTGCTTAGTTTAGATCTTTAGAAGATAATCTTAGAAAAAACAAAAAAGTACTGCTGAGTTGATAATATAAATTATTATATTGGAGATGCTTAGAAATAATTGGATACTTTGAATCATTTTACCATAAGAATATTATTTCAGAGTTAAACTGTAAAAAGATAAAGATCCCTTTTTTTTCCTCTTTGCTTATGAAAGTTTAGTTGGTTTTTAAACTTAAGTTTTAAATATTTGTAAATCATTTTAACTTGCCATTGTTTTTGTTTCCCTGTAATTATCTTTCTTGGGTTCTTTGCCTTAACTTTGGTCCTAAAATAGTAATAATTGGTAAGAGTTTTGAGTTTGGAGAGGATAAAGAAGTCGTCATGGTGCAAGACTCTTGAGATAAATCAATATTGTTAAGAAACTTGAATGAGAGCTGACAGTCGGTTTAGGGCTTTTATTCTCAGTAGAGTTTTTCTCTGGACCTCCAGTAAAAGGCATTCCAGTTAATCTAAAGAGAAAAACTACATTGTCAGGATCTTAACTATCCATTGCAAATTGTATTCTGTATGATGCCAGCTTAGGTGGGTAGTTCTTACAGTACAGGAAGCTTAACAATCTCTAGGACTAAAAGATAAAAGGATGCCTCTTAGGCTCATTTATCTTCAGTACTTCATGGTTTTTTTAAAAAAAGTAATGAGGGCGTGGGGAAGTGTAAATGGCAATGTGATGGCAGTAATTGCTGAAAAAAAAATCAGATTATAGTAAAGTGTAATGATAGAGTCTCTGGACTCAGCTGTGAAGGATAATCATTGCAGATTTGGGGACATTGTTGCCCATGGTGTGGCATATTAAAGAGCAAAATAACTCCATTACTTTGACCTTTCTGTGAGCATTTGCTACTTTTGCAATGGAATCATGCAAGTATATAAAATTGCTTTTATTACAGACATCTTTGTATTCCACCTGCCTTTTTTTATTTTCCATTTGCAGTCTGTTCAGTTCAGGAAGCTGCTATAACATTTGGTGCCAGTGTTCCCAAACTCTAAATAATGTTTTCCATTTGCACTAACCATCAGGAAACTAGAATTTCTGGTTTCCTCAGGTATGTGTAGTGGTCATTAGTGTTATGTGAAAGTTTCATAGCATTTGTCTATAACATAAGGTATTTATAAAGAGAAAGTTTTCTGTTTTAAGTTAGCTCTCATGTTCTTTTGTATTCTATATGAATCAAGTAAATGCTTTAAGGATATTAACCTGGAAAAAATTATTGACTTTGTAAGCTCACAATTCATGTAAAGAAATTTTTATAAAATATGGAAGAATTTAAATATTTGACAGGAAGAGGACAACTTTCTAAATTTGCGATATATTGATTTCAGAGAGGTTAGTGATAGCTAGAAATTTTATTTGCCCTAATAATTATTTTGTTTACATTAAAAAATTTGTAATAAAGGTACAAAATAGTTAACAGATTAACGTACTTGGTACGTATGAGTGGCAGAGCAACTGAAATATCCAAAACTGGAGAATTAGCAGACTTTTTTTGTTCTTACCTATTCATAGAGCCATTGCACTTTTTTGGTATTGCACAGTGATAATGTTTTACTTTGAGCTACAAAAATCGCAAGGCAGATAATGCTGCTGGAAAATTAAAAATAGATATTAAAAAGACTTCTGAGTACTTAAATATTCTCTAAAGGAAAAGCTCTAAAATTGTTGACATTTCTTTACTTGTTCTGTGAATACTGAAGTGCTACATTTCTTAACTAACGTTTGCTCCAATAACTAGGCACTGGACATTATAGCTCTATGCATGGATTAAAAGAAGAAGTGTTGTTTCCCAAATGTAAAACTGAATTTGCTACTTGTGTGCTGTTGGGGATTCATGATTATTCTGTCCGTAGAGAGGGTACTTTTTCAGAAATCCGGAAATAGTATGGAACCCTCAAATAAGTAAGCAGCTGAGGAGTTTGGTGTTACGGAGTGTGTTGTATTTTTACAGGTGCCACTGATTAATGAACTTGAATCAGCAATACATCAGCTGTACAAACAGCGAGCTTCACGCCTTGTCCAAAGACGACAAGATGATATTAAAGATGAATCTTCGGAGTTTTCAAGCCATTCAAGTCAGTCCATCTTGAAGGTTTTTATTATTCATTAAACAACCTTGTTTACATAGTGCAGCCTAATTGAAAATTAGAGATCTTGGAGCATTTTTTTTTTAAAGAAACAATTTCCTTGCTCTTGTGTCAGGTAGATCTAAAAATCGTAACAGTGTGTACTTGAATTGTGTTTAAGAAAATAGAGCTTTTGCTCAAAAACGTGGTAATATTCTGTCAGTCTTATTCTTCTTTGGGCATGTTTTTTCATTCTCCTTTAGAGGACAGAAAAGACATTATCAGTATTTTATGTTAAAACCATTATTTGTTTGGCCCTAGTTGTTTTTTTCCCCCATTTTCATTCAAAACACCAATACAAATAAATGCTTTTCTTGATCACAGTGAAAGAGTTTGAGTTTAGGGACTGGGACATTTTGTGGGTAAGGGGAGGGAAGCTATAACTTAACAAATGACACAACTCCAAGATTAAGAGAGTTTTGAGCTTCATCTTTTGGATAAAAAATGTTTTATATTTTCTTTTTAAATGTTTCTCTAGTTAGCCTTATATACTGGGTTTTTTAGTAAGTCAGTTGGTGCTTACAATTCCTGAAATTCTGTATAAAAATGGATAGAAATTGAATTGTACTTCCATCATGATGGCGTGTGTTATGGAAAACCAGAATTAGAAACCCCTTGTTAAATAGTTCAGTGGAGGTCCTTTAACTAGATGTTTTAAACTTTTTAGTTCCTTTTTTTCCATTGCCCTCCATATTCTTGAGTGCGCTAATAGGAGTTTTCCTAGCGTGAATTCCTTGTGGTTTCTTTTGTCATTTCTTTGTTCCCTTTGTCAGCATTTCTCAAATGGAAGTGTGCATCACAATTACCTGATACTCGTTTAACATACGGATTTTCTGGTCCTATCCCCAGTGATTCTTACTAGGTCTTCAGCATCCAGAAATTGCATGTTAAACAACCTTTCCAGGTGATCAAATGCAAAGAGCTCTAATGTTACTCTTTCAGAAAGCAATGCTTTGCTGTACAGGGTCTCCTCTGAGTCAGAGACATAGGATCCCTGAAAAAGCATCCTTCTGTATGTCAGATGGGTTTTGAAGAGGCATAAACAGATGGTAATACAGCCCTCATAGCTGAGGCAGACTCAGCTATGAGCCCTATAAGTGGCTGTGACCTTCTGTTTTTGCCACCGAATTTTAAACTGGATTATTGACAGCCACCTACATGACTAATGCATCCTTTCCAGATCACTTTTGATCTAGAAAACCAGATTTCTGGGGCAGATTGCAGGTAACCATTATATTACAAAAGGAGGTAATTTTTTTTTAAGTTAGATGGTTTGTGTGAGCTGTACGTTTCGTCAAATACCTTTTCCCACCTGTAATTTGTTCTTGAGAATATGATGCTGTTTACTTGGAGGGAATTTGAAGGAAGAGTTGAATTATGTATACTAATTTGTTTGAAAGTTGGAAAGAAATTAAAAGATACTGGGAAAGTGAAAAATTCAGTCCTAGAGGGAGTATACATTAATTGCCAAAGATTTGAGGAAAATTACATGGGACGCTGGAGAATCAATTCATTTTCTGATCTGTTTTTTAAAGAAGTAAAGAATAGTCTGAAATTCATCTGTTTAGATTTATAAGCACTTATCTGCAGTTACTGTGTATAATTCTTACAGAAATGGAGGAGGCTATCACTTGAGTCATGTTACACTCACCTGTGTCCTCCAGTGCACATTTTACAAAACCTATACGTGCAGCGATGTTTTAAGTATAATGATATTTTTAACAATATTTCTTGAATGAAGGAAAACTCTTGAGTCAGGAATTATTTTTATAGTTTGGGATATTTTAGCTAATTTATCTAGGGTGTGTAGTGAACTCACATCTAGGGCTAGGACATCTTTCTGGTTTAGTAATTTTTCATTCCAATTGGTGCACTTGGGAACATACCTCCTTCCTAATTTCAGAGCTATTTTGAAATATGAATTAAAAACTCAGTAAAAAAAAAAAAAGTCAACTTTTAAAAATAGTAGGGTCTGGCCGGGCACGATGGCTCACACCTGTAATCCCAGCACTTTGAGAGGCCGAGGCGGAGTTGGAGACCAGCCTGGCCAAAGTGGCAAAACCCCGTTTCTACTGAAAATATAAAAATTAGCTGGTGGCGGGTGCCTGTAATCCCAGCTACTCAGGAGGAAGCTGAGGCAGGAGAATAGCTTGAACCTGGGTGGCGGAGGTTGCAGTGAACTGAGATTGTGCCATTGCACTCCAGTCTGGGCGACGAGCAAGACTCCGTCTCAAAAAATAAAATAAATAAATAAATAAATAGTAAGGCCTGGGATGGTTAGGATATTCTGAAGTAAGAGCTGATTTTTGGTTTTGTTTTTCCTCTTGCTGATTTTGGTGACACATCTCTCATATCAAGTAAAAAAATAGGCACGTCTTAACTTGGATGTCTTTCATCTTGCATGTGCTCACCTCCCTCCCCTCTCTCCCAATGCCTTGGGTTGTTTGCCTCCCCTTACTATCATGTCTTCATAGTGTGGAACTAAAACGTAGAAATGAGGGAAGTATAGTGGACAGATGTTTCCCCCACCCCTTCTTCTACCTGGGCAAGAGATTAGGGGAGTCTTGATTAAAGAGAATAGGTCCAAAATAAAGACCCTGAAACACTAAAATCTAGGGGTCCCCAACAAAAGAACTGGCTCTGTACCTAGTGATCTGATGGAGACACCTCTGTTAGACAGCTCCTGCCCACACACACAGCTTCCAATCTTGCTCTTCTACATGAACAGGCAGTTAACGATGATCAGAAGGACCAACCTCAGCAGTAGAACCAAAGGGACTGAGGAGACAGACAGTGCTGGTGCAAGTATGCAAGTTTTTTTTTTTTTTTTTTTTTTTTTTTGAGGCAGAGTCTCACTCTGTCGCCGGGGCTGGAGTGCAGTGGCCGGATCTCAGCTCACTGCAAGCTCCGCCTCCCGGGTTTACGCAAGTTTTCTGTGAACAGGATACTTTCAAACAGTTGGGAGCCCCAGGGAGATAACAGAAGGTATCCTATTCAGTAGCAGTATAGAATACTGTAGAAGAGGAATATTGTAAGAACAGGAACCATCGCTAGAAAATGAAAAACATGATAACTGAAATACAAATAGGATTGGAAACTAAAGCTAGGAAATTACCCTAGAACGTTTTTGACAAATGGAAAATAGGAAGGCAAATAAATAAATAAATAAATAAAACTATGCTGTGAAAGAGAAAGATTAGCATTGAGAAGGCAGAAGTTAGTCCTGCTCAGATACGGTTTTCAGTCTGTGGTGTTGCCTTGTTCTAAAAATAGTGATAGAAAACAAACTTCTACAAAGCAAAATTATAATAAATTCATTAAACTCTTGCAACAAAGCTGTTTTCTTATGTCTTCCTATGTTTTCCTGCTGTCATATCATTCAACGTGATGCTTAAGGTCTTCTTCTTTAAAAGTGTAATAATACTATTTTTCCCTTTGCACAGGTAATTTAGAGTTTTAATTTATTTGGTCATCGTGATAGCTATTCCTGATAGCTGTCCTGTTACTTAGACATAAAAATAGTGAGTAAGCCCAATTACATATTTGTAGGGTTGTTGAACTCTTAAAAAGAAATCACTTCTTTAATTTTTCTACTTTTTAAAATGGGAACGCAGAATAATACTGAAATTTGTTCTAAACTAAAATCCTGTCTGGTTTACCAGTTATTGCAGAATCTTGCCGTTGAGATTAGCAAGCAGTCTATCGTAATGGCTTATTCTGTGCAAACTCTTTCCTCAAGATTGTTGAAAGATGGCTTTTAATTTTAACTGTTGTTGTTTTGCAGACAAAGCTCTGATGGCACCAAATCTTGATTCCTTTGGACGCGATCGGGCACTGTATCAAGAGCATGCAAAACGTCGCATTGCAGAGCGGGAGGCCAGGAGGTAATTGTCAAAACCCTTGCTCTTGGCTTGTTTGGGAAGGGAGGAGTCTCTTTTATCTAGTTTGGGAACTTGATGTTTATTATTTAGGACTCGTCGTAGACAAGCCAGAGAGCAAACCGGTAAGATGGCAGATCACCTTGAAGGCCTTTCCAGTGATGATGAAGAAACTTCTACAGATATTACTAATTTCAATCTGGAAAAAGGTTAGACATTTATTTGGAAATAAGACTCATCATCAATTTAGTTTCTACTTGGGTATGGTTTTTACCATGAAATGGTTTGAATATTCATGGCCTCTGCATTAGAACCAGGCACTTCTTTTTTAATTGCAGAAACTTGCATGCCTTTTTATTAGTGAATATCATGATGAATTCTCAAAAATAGGGGTAACACCTTCTCATAGGGTATACTTAGTACTTGCATAATAAATGTTGTTACTCTTCCAAATGGTAGAATTTTAAGTGACTGGAAATGTGTCAGGTCCTGAGGGCAACTCTCATTGCAGCCTGTCTGGTCTGGAAAGGTAAAGCTTGGCAGCAGAGCACTCAGCCCTGAAGGAAACTCTTGGGGAGTCATGAGTAATCTCACTTTAGAGGGTGGTTAGTACTATTATGTGCCAGGCATTTTCAGAAGGATCCCAAATAAAAGTCTTCATTTCCCACCATTGGCTATAATTGTTTGGAATTATATCAATTGCACACCATTTGGAACTTAGTTCGAGAACCTTCTTTCTCTCACTTTTTTTTACAGTGAACATTTCTAAACAGAAAATTTGAAAGACTAGCACAGTGATCATCCACATACCTATCACTCAGATAACAATGCTTATCATTTCACCAAGTTTGCCTGACTCTTTATACATGGAGATGTGTGTGTGTGTTGAACTATTTGAAAGTACCTTACATACCTCATGGCACTTCACTCCCCAAAATTTCAGTGTGTGTTTCCTATAAATGAGTATATTTTTCTGTGTAATCACAGTACTATTATCTTTTTTTTTTTTTTTTTTTTTACGATGGCTATTCTGATTCTTTTTTTTTAGCACAATAAGAAAATTAATAAATTTATTAATATCATGTCCATATTTAATTTTCCTCAATGGCATCCTGGAAAAACCCTTTTTAGGAACTATTTTTATTTTGTTATTTTGTGGTTTTTGAAACCAGGATCCACCTAAGGTTCATGCTCTGCATTTGGTTGTTAAATTTTAAAATCTAGAATAAATGAATAACCGTAAGTACTCCACGCATTCACACACCCACCCCTATTGTTTAAGACACTAGCTTTTTGAAGAGACCGGACCACTTCTCTTATAGAATATCCTATATTCTAGACTGTTCTGTATGTTTCCTCATAGCATTGTTTAACTTGTTCTTTGATCCATTTCTTGTAAACTGGAATTTAGGTCTGAAGGCTTAATTAGATTTAAGTTAAACTTTTTTTTCCCCAAGAATAATTTATACAAGATGTTGTTTCATACTGCCTAAAAGCACATGACAAATGTTAGACTGTCCCACTATTAACATTGTTAAGATTGATCTTGCAGTAAAGGTTCTCAGAACTTTCTCCCTCCATTGTAAAGATTTCCTTTTCCCAAGTAATCTGGGACATCATAAGAGTATCTTATTCTTGGTCCAGCACAATGGCTCACACCTGTAATCCCAGCATTTTGGGAGGCCGAGGCAGGTGGACCACTTGAGGTCAGGAGTTCAAGACCAACTTGGCCCACATGATGAAACCCCCATCTCTACTAAAAATACAAAAATTAGTTGGGCATGGTGGTACATACCTGTAATTCCAGCTACTCGGGAGGTTGAGGCAGGAGAATCACTTGAACCTGGGAGGCAGAGGTTGCAGTGAGCTGAGATTGTGCCACTTCACTCCAGCCTAGGTGACAGAGTGAGAATCTGTCTCAAAAAAAAAAACTTAAATAACTTTTCACTTGAAGTTCTTAGCATCCATTCAACTGATGGTTGGCTAGGTCAGTTATTATAATCACCAACAGAGTTTGAATGAAGCAGTGTGATTAGTGACTGATTATGATGCACAGCTGTTAATCTGTGCAGTGGTTTGTGGACTAGAAAGCTAGCAGTGCAATTACTCATGGCTAATATACTATGGTAACTGAAATTTGAACTGTCTTGTTTGGAAACAGGTGTTATTTAGCTAAATTTAGAAAAATTGTACATACTGGAACTGCAAAACAAAGACTGGCTGCACTCTAGTTTACGTAAAAGAGAAATTGAAACATCAATTTATCTTTATTTTTTCTTCTAAATTATGACTAATAATTGGCCCTTTGTTAATTAGCATATCTTCTGATACTGAAGCAACAAAGAAAACAGAAAATATTGGACTGTTTTTTTCCTACTTCATACTAATGTATGGTTCTCTCTGGGATTTTGTTGTTTTTAGATCGAATTTCAAAAGAATCCAGCAAAGTTTTTGAAGATGTCCTTGAAAGTTTCTATTCAATTGACTGTATTAAATCACAGTTTGAAGCATGGCGTTCAAAATACTACACGTCCTACAAGGATGCTTACATTGGCCTTTGTTTGCCAAAATTATTCAACCCCCTCATACGACTTCAGCTTCTCACTTGGACTCCTCTTGAGGTGAGTGGCTTCTGTCACTATTAGAAAGTGTTATAATTTGATACCTGGGTAATTTTAATCTCAGTGCTAGAGAAGTAAGCTTAAGCAAAATATTTTGCAGGGGCGATAGGGCATAGGCTGTAATTGATACAGGTTGTATCTGGTTATAATCTTATGATCTTTCCTTTTAAGTTTCATCTCTTCCCAGAAGAGCTGTGTGGTTTTTTTTTTTCAGTTTACATATAATTCTTTTTTCAGCCAGCTAAAATTATATGCAGTAACACTGGGATATGAACACAAATAGTAAGAACTTGGTCCTTTGATCCTAAGGGATCTCAGAACCAGATGGGAAAGCACAATGAGGCAGGTGTGAAATGAGGACGTGAACCAAGTCAGTGGTCATGGTGAGAAAAATTGATAGGCCAGGCATGGTGGCTCACGCTTGTAATCCTAACAGTTTGGGAGGCCAAGACAGGAGGATTGTTTGAGCTCAGGAGTTCAAGACCAGTCTGGGCGACATAGCAAGACCTTGTCTCTATTTAAAAAAAAAAAAAAAAATTAGCTATGGTGGTACGTGCTTGTATTCCCAGCTACGTGGGGGGCTGAGGCAGGATTGCTTGAGCCCAGGAGATTGAGGCTATAATGAGCTATGATTGTGCCACTGCACTCCAGCCTGGGTGATAGAACAAGACCTATCATAAGAAAAAAAAAAAAGAGAGATAAGGAGGTGGAATCAAGAGGACCTATTGGTCTGTCATAAAGGGAGGGGGCTAGAGGGGTCTAGAATTGACTCTGGAGGTCTAGTGGTGATGTTTACAATGTGGTTTGAGAAGTTAAAAACTGACTTGGGTGAAGCTGTACACACGGTTGAGATTGGCTAGGTTGAATTTGTGGACTGTAAGGAAAATGGGGCTGAGGTTGAAGCCCTGGAAACACAACTGAAAAAAATGTGAGCTCTGAGAAGCATTCAGCTCACAGCTCCTATTTCCTGTGTGCTCTTGGCCAGACCTTCTGAAGTTTTGCTGTGTGTCTGAGTATCTTGGTAGACAGCAAAGGCCCGAGACTGTGTTTTGGAGTTGTTTTTCTGTGTCGCCCACTCCTCTGCCCCACAGCTTCCAGCTGTCTCAGCCTTCCTGAGACACCCTCTGTCTCCTCCACTCAGCAAGACTGCTCTGCTGCCCTGAACTAGCACCTCACCTCATTTGATTCCTTTCTTTCAAGGGTCATAGTCTTGTGCTGCCTGTGGTCCATTGTATTTTGTCCAGTTCTTTTGTATTTTCTTCAGCTTTTAAGTTCCGGAGTACATGTGCAGATTTGTTACTTAGGTGAACATGTGGCATGGTGGTTTACAGCACAGGTCGACCCATCGCCTTGGTATTAAGCTAGCATCCAGTAGCTGTTGATGCTCTCCCTCCACTAAGTCCCCACCCCCACCCCCCAACAGGCCTCAGTGTGTGTGGTTCCCAGTATGTGTCCATATGTTCTCATTGTTCAGCTTTCACTTGTGAGAACATGTGGTGTTTGGGTTTCTGTTCTTGCGTTAGTTTGCTGAGGATAATGGCTTCTAGCTCCATCCATGTCCCTGCAAAGGACATGACCTCGTTCCTTTTTATGGCTGCATAGTATTTCATGGTATATATGTACCACATTTTCTTTATCCAGTCTATAATTGATGGGCATTTGGGTTGATTCCATGTCTTTGCTATCGTGAATAGTGTTGCAGTGAACATACATATGCTTGTAGCTTTATAATGGAATGGTTTATATTTCTGTTGGTATATACCCCGTAATGGGATTGCTGGGTCAAATGGTATTTCTGCCTCTAGATCTTTGAGGAATTGCCACACTGTCTTCCACAATGGTTGAACTAATTTACACTCCCCCCAATAGTGTAAAAGCATTCCTTTTTCTCCAAAACGTTACCAGCATCTGTTGTTTCTGGACTTTTTAATAATTCCTATTCTGATTGGTGTGGAATGGTAGCTCATTGTGGTTTTGATTTGCATTTCTCTGATGATCAGTGATGTTGAGCTTTTTTTTCATGTTTGTTGGCTGCATGAATGTCTTCTTTGGAGAAATGTCTGTTCATGTCTTTTGCCCACTTTTTAATGGGATTGTTTTTTTCTTATACATTTAAGTTTCCTCTAGACTCTGGATATTAGACCTTTGTCAGATGCACAGATTGCAAAAATTTTCTCCCATTCTGTAGGTTGTCCATTCATTCTGATAATAGTTTCTTTTGCTGTGTAGAAGCTCTTTAATTGAATTAGATACCATTTGTCAATTTTTGCTTTTGTTGCAGTTGCTTTTGGTGTTTTTGTCATGAAATCTGCCCATGCCTATGTCCTGAATGGTATTGACTAGATTTTCTTCCAGGATTTTTATAGTTTTGAAGTGTACATTTAAGTCTTTAATCCATCTTGACTTAATTTTTGTATATAGTGTAAGGAAGGAGTCCATTTTCAGTTTTCTGTATATGGCTAGCCAGTTCTCCCAGCACCATTTATTAAACAGGGCATCTTTTCCCCGTTGCTTGTTTCTGTCAGGTTTGTTGGAGATCAGATGGTTATAGGTGTGCAGTCTTAGTGCTAAGTTCTCTATTCTGTTCCATTGGTCTATGTGTCTGTTTTTGTATCAGTACCATGCTGTTTTGGTTACTGTGGCCTTACAGTTTGAAATCCGGTAGCATGATATCTCCAGCTGTCCAGTTTTTAGTTGTTTACAACCAAAGGTTAAATCCAGTTCTTGTTTCTCTTATCACAGCTGGAAGCTGAAATACCCACTATTTTAGTATTTGGGTAACCTTTTAAATGTCTTTTAGGCAAAATGTCGTGACTTTGAGAATATGCTGTGGTTTGAATCTTTGCTGTTTTATGGTTGTGAAGAACGAGAGCAAGAAAAAGATGATGTAGATGTTGCCCTACTACCTACCATAGTAGAAAAGGTGATTCTTCCTAAACTAACAGGTAAATCTCCTGTTCTCTGAATTGAGCATTCAGACACACTGGCTTTCCCAAATCTATTTTTATGAGTTTTTAATTCAGAGCATATTTCTTTATAGAAATTACATGAGAAATAATAGTTACCACCTGGCCCAGAGATGACTTGAGGGCAGAGGGGTTCTTATCCTGGGACTTGAGGACCACTTTAGGGTGGGCCTATAATTGAGTGCAGTAATTGCTTCATAGGTGAGGTTTAGAAATTCAAAGACTAACTGAAGCAAAATTATACATAGTTTGAGGGAGGATATGTATTTATGTGGGGAGCAATTTCTTTCTTTTTTTTTTTTTTTTTTTTGAGGCGGAGTCTCGCTCTGTCGCCCGGACTGGAGTGCAGTGGCCAGATCTCAGCTCACTGTAAGCTCCGCCTCCTGGGTTTACGCCATTCTCCTGCCTCAGCCTCCCGAGTAGCTGGGACTACAGGCGCCCGCCACCTCGCCCGGCTAGTTTTTTTTTTGTATTTTTAGTAGAGACGGGGTTTCACCGTGTTAGCCAGGATGGTCTCGATCTCCTGACCTCGTGATCCGCCCGTCTCGGCCTCCCAAAGTGCTGGGATTACAGGCTTGAGCCACCGCGCCCGGCCTTGGGGAGCAATTTCAATACTTTGATAAGTTCCTCTAAAAAGATTAGGAATCATTGATATAGGAATTTATTTTGAATACTAGAAATGTTAGTTTGAAATTCTTGATGCCAAGACAACATTTCTACAGAAATCCTCTTTTTTCCTAATCTTCATTTTCCCCGAGTACCAGAAATAAGAATAATCTATCCTCTCTCCACATCCCTGTCCCTCCAAATTCCCACAGTTAATAGCACAAAGAAGACTAAAGCTTATATTGTAGAGAAAGAGGAAAAATAAATTAGGATTGACATTAATAGAGGTCTGCTTGACAAAAAATTTAAGCTACAATTGGCTTCTGTGTCTCAATCCTCTTTTTTTCTTAATAGTGATAGCTGAAAATATGTGGGACCCTTTTTCTACAACACAGACTTCAAGAATGGTGGGAATTACACTAAAATTAATCAATGGATATCCTTCAGTAGTGAATGCAGAAAATAAAAATACACAGGTAATTTAGTATCTTTGGAAGACTTTTTTTTTTTTTTCCTCTTTCTATTGAATATGAGCAAGCATTGAGAGAATGAGTCTTTATCCTAAACCAATCAGAAATCTGGTTCTCTCACTTGGGCCATCAGGGCTGTTAAAACCTGAAATACACAAAATTTGAGATGTTAGGTTTTTTTTTCTTTTTTTTATACCTAGTCCCACAGAGAGATGCTAGTTTTCAGTTTAAAAAAGTTAATAAAGAAGGAAGATGGCATCAGTTTAAATAGCCTTTCATTGTTATGATTTCTCACCACCACACCTCAGTCCCAATCCAACTAGTCAAATGTCCTTTTAAGGACTGTATTTTTTGGGGGGAAATGAGAAACTAAAATGTTAACAATTGATAATTTAAGCTTGTCCAAACCATGGCCCATGGACATGTGGCCCAGGACGGCTTTGAATGCAGCCCAACACAAATTTGTAAACTGTCTTAAAACATGAAATTTATGCACAGACCCTGCCCCCCCCCCCCCCCCCCGTTTTAAATTTTTTAATTTTTTTAGCTCACAGCTATCATTAGTGTCAGTGTATTTTATGTGCGGCCTAAGATAGTTCTTCCAGTATGGCCCAGGGAAGCCAAAAGATTGGGCACCCAAACCAATTAAACAGCATATGAAACAACTAGATACTGTTTTATAACTAGTTTCCACACTTAAAGGTAATGCTCTTCAGGGGCCTTTCATAGGAGCTATTTAAATGTAGACAAGGTGGGTGTTCTTTGTCATTGTTGAATTTTCACTTTGAGAACTTGATTATGTGTCTGGTCTTAAATCTTTATGTAGACTAAGGGATTGAAAGATTTCTAAAGTTTTATTGCATGGCAGTTGTTGAGGAATGAACTAATAGATTATTAAATATTAATTACTTTAGGGTCTTCAATGAGGAAAATTAAAAATTTGGAAAACTAGTTCACTCAGTTCAATATTCAGTTACATGATTTGGAATATGTCATTTTTTTTTGTCATAGTGCTTATTAAAATGTGTGATCTACTTTTAACTCTTTAGGTATACCTAAAGGCACTTTTATTGAGAATGAGAAGAACTTTAGATGACGATGTCTTTATGCCCTTATATCCCAAAAAGTAAGTAACTCTGAAGAATATTAAAGATAATATTCTCCATTGTCTTTCAGAGAAGGCTTATAAAATTCTGCAAAACTAGCTTGAAATATAAACTTCACCCTCGTAGTGTATTACAGAGACTAGATTAGTGGGGAGATTGTTCCCTTAAGCAGAACAAAACAATTAATACTCTTATGTTCTCCCTGAGTGTCTTAGAGTAAATTTCCATTGCCTTTTTAACATACTATCTTCCAGAATGCAATTATTTGAAAAATTAAAGAATTAGTTTACCTGTTTTGTAGAAAAATCTTTAGGAATCATATGGCACTTACATATAAAATATCTGATCATGGTATGTTTCTCTGTTTTTACTTAGCGTCTTAGAAAATAAAAATTCTGGGCCTTACTTGTTTTTTCAACGACAGTTTTGGTCTTCAGTTAAGGTACGTATTCATAGACTATCTAAAATACTCAGATTTCGTTTGACTTCGTATATTATATTTTGCAGAGTGTTTTGTTTTTTATTAACTCCATAGGCTTAGATCTATTTATATGTATACCCAAAATCTCCATTTTATAAAGTAATTTTATTCCAAAAGTTCATTCAAGTTTGATATTTTCACAGCAGAAAGTGATTTCTGAGTTCCAAAGTAAGGTCCATGGTACTCAACAAAATGCCTGACTAAGCTGCAATTAATTTTTTAGCAAGTAGATTACAGTAGTCCTCCCCATATCCATGGGGATAAGATGCCCAGTGGCTACCTGAAACCACAGATGGTACCAAACCCTATATATACTGTTGTTTCCTCTACATACATACCTATGATAAAGTTTAATTTATAAATTAGGCACAATAAGAAATTAGCAATAACTAATAATAGAGCAACTATTAACAATACACTGTGGTAAAGGATATATGAATGTAGTTTCTCTTTCTCTCAAAATACGTTATCGTACTGTGCCACAGCTGACTGAAACCACAGATAAGGAGGACTGCTGGAGCAGATACTCTTCTGAGGTTTGGGGATATAGCAGTAAGCAAGCTAGAAGTTGAATCTTTGTGGAGTTCATAGTCCAGCACAGTTGACATCAAATAGGTAATCGCAGGTGTGATGAGTTATGAAAGGGGACATTCAAGGTAATGTGGAACATATGAAAAGGGCACAGAGACCTTGACTAGCCAGTCCCAGAAGATTTCCTTCCACCCTGAGGAAGTGATATTTAGATCTTTAGACCTGGAGCATAAATAGGAGTTAGCCCTGAGGTGAAAGAGAGCAGGCTACACTGGAGGCGCTGAAGAAAGCATAGGACAGCTGGAGTGAGCAAGGAGGTCCATAGTCCAGATGATAGAGGATCTTGTAGGTCATTTGAAATACTTTGGTCCTTATCCCAAAAGTTGTAGGAAGTCACAGAAAGATTTTTTCCTTTAAAAAAAAAATTGATATGATTTACGTACAGTAAAATTCACTCTCTTTAGTGTATAGTTGTGTGAATTCTGATGAGCAGGTACAGCCATGCTATCTGCTGCTGTACAGTCAAGGTCACAGCAAGCCCTGGCCACCTCCCAGTCTATGTCCTAGGAAGTGAAGGGAATTACATGATAGGCAGAGTCTTTGGAGTCTGGCTGCTTTCACTGAATACATTTGAGGTTCAGCCTTGCTGCGTAGGTGCACCAGAGTTGGGTTTTGGTTTTTATTTAGTCCCTAATTAAGGGACATTTGGATTGTTTATCTTGGGACTCAGAAAACAATACCATAAAATGAAGGCCTCAGCCTCAGAAGAACTTTTTCTTTGACCTTCTCCTGCCCTCCTGTCTTTCAGTCCTGTTCTCCCTTGAGGGTTGACATAGAAACTAGAATCCCTGTTGCCCCAGGTGGGTCATAGACACCAGAACCCCTTTTCTGCAAAGCCAGCCATAAAACCTAAATATATTACTCTTAATTTTGGCTCTGCCTGTGTAAAAACTGGCCATAAAACATCTGACCTACCTTGTTTGATTATAGGTCATAAAACCCCCATTCCAGAGAAAGTCCTGCCCCATACCCAGAAAGAAAGAATGCTGCTGGGAGAGGCCAAGAAGAATCTGGATGGACAGGCCTTGTTGTGTGTCTTCTCTTGGTCTATGAGCAGTAGATCATACCTTTTTGTCCAGGCGTGTTTCTGCATGCCTGTACATACTTTGTTAAACCTAAACATAGAAGTAGACAGTTTCTCCTCCATCTTTGGGTCTTTACTCTGAAGGCTCTCATGTAACATAAAACTGTGATCAAATAAATTTATATGCCTTTTCTCCTGTTAATTTGCCTCTTGTCAGTAATTTTCAGCGAAACTTCATAGGCCTAAGGGGAAGCTTTCCCTTGGTCCCAACATTTCCAATTTGGTTATGAACAAGGTTTCTATAAGGGTGTTCTGAATATGTAAGTTTCATTTCAGTTGGGTGAAACAGCTGGACAAAGCTGTCTTCCCAAGTGGCTGTATCATTTTGCGTTCTTACCAGTAACCTGTTACTGTCCTGGTTATTCTTTACTCCCACCATACTTGCTGTTAGTGTTTTGCTTTTAAAGTTATTCTGTGGGGTGCAATATGGTATCTCATTGTGGTTTTCATTTGCATTTCCCTAATGACAGTCATGTGCTTATTTGCAATTCGTTTATGTATTTTGGTGAAATGTCTTCAGATCTTTTGCTTAGGTTTTAAATTGGGCTTTCTTCTTACTAAGCATTGAGTTCTATATTCTGGAGAGAAGTCCTTTATCATATAAATGATTTGCAGATTTTTTTTTTTTTTCAGTTTGTGGCTTATCTTTCCATTCTAATAGTCTTCCATATGCAGAAGTTCTTAATTTTGATGAAGTCTAGTTTTTCTTTTTTTCCTGTTACGGATTGTGCTTTAGATGTAGTATCTAAGAAATCTTTGCCTAACTTGAAGCCACAAAAGTCTTCTATCCTTTCTTCTAGAAGTTTCATAGTTCTAAGTTTTACGTTTAGGTCTGTGACTCTTTTCAAGTTAATTTTTATTATAGGGTGTGAGGCCTGGATTAAGGTTTATTTGTTCCAGGACTATTTGTTGAAAAGGCTATCCTTTGTCCTGTGAACACCGAAAATTTGAGACAGGTCTCAGTTAATTTAGAAAGTTTATTTTGCCACGATTGAGGACGCACCCGTGACACAGCCTTAGGAAGTTCTGATGACATGTGCCCAAAGTGGTTGGGGCATAGCTTGGTTTTATACATTTTAGGGAGATATGAGACATCAATCAATACATTAGTTCCATCCAGAAAGGTGGAGACAGCTCAAAGCAAGGCCCCCCCATTGGGGACTTCCAGGTCACATGTAGGTGAGAGAGAGATGGTTCCTTTCTTTGGAGTTTCTGATAAGTTTTTCCAGAAGAGGCAATCAGAATATGCATCGGTCTCCATGAGCTGACAGATGACTTTGAATAGAATGGGAGGCAGATTTGCCCTGAGCGAGGTTCCCAGCTTGAAGAGGCCCAACATATTTCCCTTTCACAGTCCATTGAATTGCTTTTGTACCTTTGTTGAAAACCAGTTAACTATATATGTGTGTCGTGGAAGGATTTAAGGTAAATAAACAAATTGCCTTTTTTTTTTTTTTTTAATTTTTTTTTTATTTAAAGAGATGAGGTCTTGCTGTGTTGCCCAGGCTGGTCTTAATCTCCTGAGCTCAAGTGGTCCTCCTTCCTTGGCTTCCCAAAGTACTGGGATTACAGGTATAAGCCACCGTGCCCAGCCATAAATTGCTATTTTTAAGATTACTCTGTCTGCTATGTGGAGATAATAGATTGAAGTAGGTATGGATAGTAATAATGAAAATGGGAACTGGTATTTATTGTGTATTTTAGGGGAACTAGTATTTATTGTGTGTTTACTATGTACCAAGCGCTGTGCCGTACCTTTGACATAGATTATCGTGAATCCTCAGAATGACTCAATGAGGTACCGACTGTTTTTTCACTTTACTGATGGGGCAGTGAGGCACACAATAACCTGCCCAGGGTCATTCCATTGGTAATTAGAGATGGGATTCAAACTCAGGCCAGTCTGACTCTTGAGCAGCTCTTCTCAACTGGGCTTCTGTGGGAGACTTAATACCTAATGCCCTAAAGCCTCCGTTGTCTATAATGAATTCTCCTCTTTCCCGCGCATCTGTAACAGTACTAACTATGTATCATTCTTGGGAGAACTGAGTAAAGAGCCACACAAATCATTTTCTGTAGATTTGGAACTCTTGCAGAGCCCTGCTTAAGAAAGGCTACTCCATGCTCTTGCTCATAATTACTGGAGTAACTGCAGGGTTCCGAAGAGATTAAGGTGGGTTGGATTTGGGGGATGGCAGCAGGAACTGAGGGAAATGGAGAGACTGGATGGTGGTGGAGACACACAACTTGAGAGAGAGGTCAGGAATGACCTCCAGACCCCTGGCACGAGCAGCTGGTTGAATAGTGTTACCATTTACTAAGTTGAGAAACAACTGGGAAACTAAGTTTTTATGGTGGGATGGGATGAGGCTTCCATTTTATGATGATAGCTTTCACTTTCTATGTATTGATTGAGCTTGGGTAGCTTGAGATGCACAGTGATATAACTTGGTTGTAGTTCATGATATGTGGTAGCCATGCAGGGTTGTAGTCAGACTCTCCCATCCTTTGTGGGCGGCGGTGGGGGGGTGGGGGTGTGCACAGAACCAGCTGGAGTGTAATTTTGAATGGAGGACACTTACCTAAGAATTAGCACTCCCTAACTGTCTGCGAAGATGGAAAATGTTCTATATCTATGCTGACCAGTGCTGTAGCCACTGGCTACATGTGGCTGTTTCAGTTTTGACTAATTAAAATTGAATATTCAAATGTAACTATTCTAGGAAATATCTGTACCATTGAAAGGATTAATATTTCTTAGTACTTTGCAAGACAGGGTCTGCTGTATTTCATGTGGTGTTTTACTATGTGACTTATTTATGTTGTACTTAATCTAATTGTGTCACGTTACCTATTTTTTCTTCTTTCCAGCTATTAGGCAATTTTCTTCAGTGGTATGGCATTTTCTCAAATAAAACTCTACAAGAGTTATCAATAGATGGTTTATTAAATCGATATATTCTCATGGCTTTTCAGAATTCAGAATATGGAGATGACAGCATCAAAAAAGCCCAAAATGTGAGTTAAATGACATAGTGTAGTTTTTAAAGCATATGAGTTAAAATGAATTAAGTTTTTGTTTGTTCGAAGAGGGATTTGAGAATTTTATGAAATCCCTTTGATTACTGGACTTGCATGTAAGGTTGACAGTTTGCCTACCCAGGTAGTTCCAAACCCCTACAACTTTTTTTTACATAAAAATGCATACTATTATATATATCTATCCATCTGTATCCATATTTTGTAGATATTAGTAAAAGTTTTAATATTTTATAGGTATAAATAAAAGCTTTAATTTCAGGATAATAATAACCTTACTATCTTAACCTCAGTCTGGGCCAACTCGACTCCCATTGTCCGCATGCACGGATGCCTATTCATGGAATTATTGCGGGGGTTGGGGGCAGTGTGATTTCATTTTTATACCACTCATATTTTTACATGAAAAACTGCTGAAAAAGGAAACTCAGTTTATTTAGGCCATCCTAGAAGACTGGAAAATGAAGCAGTTGGTTGTCAGTTTTACATTACTAATTTACTCAAATATTGGACAGATTTTCTTTTGCTTTGAGTGCCTAACCCATTGGTTGGGGTAAAAATTCAGGTATATTGGTTTAGTTAACGTAGGAAGTAAGATTTAAAAGAATATTTCTGGCCGGGCGCGGTGGCTCAAGCCTGTAATCCCAGCACTTTGGGAGGCCGAGACGGGCGGATCACAAGGTCAGGAGATCGAGACCATCCTGGCGAACACAGTGAAACCCCGTCTCTACTAAAAATACAAAAAATTAGCCGGGCGAGGTGGCGGGCGCCTGTAGTCCCAGCTACTTGGGAGGCCTGAGGCAGGAGAATGGCGTGAACCCAGGAGGCGGAGCTTGCAGTGAGCGGAGATCGCGCCACTGCGCTCCAGCCTGGGCGACAGAGCAAGACTCCGCCTCAAAAAAAAAAAAAAAAAAAAAAAAAGAATATTTCTTCAGAGTAATTGCTGTGTAGCTCAGAAGCATGTCTTCTGGTGAAATACATTTATACCCGTTATCTAGACTTTGCTTTTAATATTTTAATTTATTCTGTCTTAACTATTTTATTTTACATCTTTCTTCTCCACAGGTAATCAATTGTTTCCCCAAACAATGGTTCATGAATCTGAAAGGAGAAAGGACTATTTCTCAGTTAGAAAACTTTTGCAGATACCTTGTACACTTAGCAGATACAATTTATAGAAACAGTATTGGGTGCTCTGATGTGGAAAAAAGAAATGCAAGGTAATTTTGTAATTAATGAAATGGTAATCTAGAGTTGTTTTAGTTGCCAGATTTAGTATTAAAATATTTTAAGTAGAAATATTTATATTTTAGTTTAAATTGTATGTTCACTTAGTATTATAAACCTGCCAAAAATGCACATAATTTTTCGTTTTTGCAGTTTTTACTTTATCGTTTTTTCAGTATGTTATTTATGAAGATACTAAGGAAAGACTTCTGGTAAGGACCAGCCCCTCAGGGGAGTGAATCAATGGTGGTTTTCTCTGTCCCTCTCTTTGAAGAATTAGAGAGGTCTCAGACTCTATTGTTTGGAGTTTCATTATACAGATGTAAATTCAAGGTTATCTCCCAATTTGGGGAAATTTTTTGTTTTAATCCATATTATGAACTAGAGGTTATCACTAATGGCTTTTTGGGAGCAGCTTATTTCTAATTTGTATCAAGGGTTGTAAGAAAAGAGTGAATGAACCATTAGCCTTTCTGTGGGCATTAATTATGGATATTCAGGTAATTCTGGGATAAATCTCTAGCATAAAAAGTAAATAATAGCACTAGGGCAGTTTGAAGGAATTGTCTTTTTAAATTTTTAATTTCATATATCTTTGTAATGTCAAAGTTTAATTTTTGTTTAGATCACACCATTAGTCATACCACTATAACAAAACCTTCTTCCGTTCCCTCATTCCCCTTTCTTGAAAACAGACCTTATTTTCCTGCAAGAAAATCAGATATTTTTTCCACAATAAAATTAAAGTAGCTATTAAAGATTTTAGGCCGGGCGTGGTGGCTCATGCCTATAATCCCAGCACTTTGGGAGGCTGAGGCAGGCAGATCATGAGGTCAGGAGATCGAGACCATCCTGGCCAATATAGTGAATCCCCGTTTCTACTAAAAATACAAAAATTAGGTGGGCGTGGTGGTGCATGTCTGTAGTCCCCCCTACTCGGGAGCCTGAGGCAGACAGAGGTTGTAGTGAGCTGAGATTGTGCCACTGCACTCCAGCCTGGTGATAGAGCAAGACTGCATCTCAAAAAACAACAAAACAGATTTTAATGGTAAAATTCTTTGGTAGGTTTTGGTTGATTTGATTTTGTTCTTAGTGTGTGCCATTTTGTTATTTGTTGGCACTAACATTTTTTCTCAGTGTGTTGTTTTCTACTAGATAAGTTTTATCACATTTTAAACTTTGATTTACATACATTTAACAGTGTTTCTGTTTGGGAGTTAACAAATAGTGTTTACTTTTCTACAGAAAAGAACTTTAACAGCCATGTAAGCACCTGCTTTGTGCAATGCATATAAAGCAGGTTTCACATGGGTTACCAAGTTTTGCAAATTCTAATTCTTCCCTAATAGGTGCTTACTACAATTCTGTAGAAGAGATGAGACAATTACTAATGTCATATTATGTCTTGTTTCTTATGAGTGGTTTCAGCTAACTGTTAAAACAGTCATTCTTAAAGTGTGGTCCCTAGACCAGCAGTATCAGCATGACACTGGGAGTTTGACAGACTTGCAAGTTCTCAGGCCCTACTCTGGGCCTACTGAATATAACTCTTGGGGTGGGGCCAGGGATGATCTGCATTTCAGCAATTCTCTAGGTAATTCTGATGTGGGCTAAAATTTGAGGATTACTTCCTAATAAGAAAGCAGAATGTCTTCTAGCTGGGGTGATAAGGAAAGTCAGATTATACTTTATTTAGTGAATTTTGGTGGAGTGGAAATGACGCTGGATCTTGATGGATTGGTGATGAAAAGACACAAATACCCTTTGTGTTCCAGGTATATGCTGAAAGAGCCAGGACTCTAGTTTGAGAAGGAATGGGAGACAGGCCTCTGAAGTAGTTTGAAAACAGACTGCTTTCTTTTCTTTTGCGATATTAATGAAACTCATTGATCTCAATGAATTTTGTGTTTTTTTTTTTAAATGGGTCCCCTGTCTCTGGGCTAGTCATTTAAACATATGTAAGTTTTGTTTTATATGGATAAATGTAAACTTTTTATTTTATTTTATTTTATTTTATTTTAGTAGAGACGGGGTTTCACCATGTTGGCCAGGCTGGTCTTGAACTCCTGACCTCAGGTGATCGACACGCCTCAGCCTCCCAAAGTGCTAGGATTATAAGCGTGAGCCACCGTGCCCAGGCTTTTTTTTTCTTTTCTACATGCTGTAGCTTGTATATCTGTTTCCCTTCTTTGAAAATGTGTGCTTGGAAAAATTGATTGCAGAAGCTCTAAAATAGCCATGAAATCAGTAGCAAATTTTCTCTTAGATGTACTAATTAATGAGATGCTGCTATATTTTTTTCTTTTAGGGAAAACATAAAACAGATAGTAAAACTCCTTGCAAGCGTTCGAGCTTTGGATCATGCTATGTCTGTTGCAAGTGACCACAATGTGAAAGAATTTAAGTCTTTGATTGAAGGAAAATAGATCTGTGAGACTGAAAAACCTATTTGCTTGATTACCATTCCCAATGTGTAAATTTTGTATATATGTAAAGTTTCTTAAACTGTAAAATAGCGATTCTTCTTTTAATACAAAAAACATTATATTCAATACTGTGTCCTTAAATGATATTTCTTCAGAATGAAAGGAATTCAGATTATTTCTAGGAGTCTATGAATGTTTACTGCCTGTCATACTTTGTTTACAGAAGTATTTTGTATGGTCATTTAAATTAACCCTCTCAGTTAATTGTCCCCTGTAAACGATGTGTGCAGTGTAAATTGTGTAATTATGCATATATATATTTATACCACCATGGATTTACTTTCACACTGGAAATTTGTGGTGTTTTTCTACAGAGGAAGCCTTTTAACAGCAGAAAATTATCCGGTAGCAAATTGTCTTAGGGAAATTACTACACTGTTGTAACAAAAGGGCTGGCAAGTGACTAAATGTTCATTACCTTTTGGTTAGCGTTGCTATCACTGTAGCTGTGCTGCCTTAACATTGAGATTTGAGTTGTGGACTTAGTCGTTGAGTGAATGTTGAACTTTCTTCCTTGAATCAGCGTTAGAGTCAAATGTGGGTTTAATGTGAATGCTAAATGATATATGCAACATACTTTCAAATGGAACATAGAAATTTCACTTTTGAGAATAATAAACCCACAACCTAATTGCATGGTTTTGGGCTGACCGTCCTGTCTCATTCATGATTTTACTCCCTGCCCAGCTTGCACATACATGCATTTGAATTTTAGTAGTCTGTCATATTTAAAATCCCACATATGTGAGTTAAATATGCAATAAAGAATACGCCTTGCTGATTAGCCACACCCAGGCAATTTAATACCCATGGTCTTCTATAATGTTTATATCACATTGTAAATATTCAAAGAACTTGTTTTAAAGTTTATGCTTTCTGATTCTGTGATTTTCAAAAGAGGAATTTTTTGGAAATTAAGGACTATTGTTTGATAATTATATATGTAATTAAGCTTTAGCCAAGCATTAAATTAATTTTTAAATATATCCTTTGTTGTATTTTCCTGATGACTAAGTTTGCAGCATTTCAAATGACTAATAAAGTGGGACTATGAGCAGGCCCATGTGTACCCTTGATCAGAACATAATATGCAGAACAGTGTCATGCACTCTATTTCCTCTGTTAATTTTATCTTATCCCTATATCTTTGTATTAGTTCATTCTCAGGCTGCTATAGGGACATACCCAAGACTAGGTAATTTATAAAGTGGTTTAATTGACTCACAGTTCTGCATGGGTGGGAAGGCCTCAGGAAACTTACAATCATGACGAAAGGCACATCTTCATAGGGTGGCAACAGAGAGAATGAGTGTCGAGGGAAGGGGTAAGCCCCTTATAAAACCATGAGATTTCATGAGAACTCACTAGCAGGAGAACAGCATGGCAGAAACCACCTGCCATGATTCAGTTATCTCCACCTGGTCCTGCCCTTGACATGTGGGGATTATTACAATTCAAGGTGCGACTGGGTTGGGAAACAGCCAAACCAAAACAGTATTCATTCTGGATGAATTTTCTGTTACACCTTACTGGCCTACTAAGTAGAATTAAAGTCAGAACACCTATTCCTCATTTTAAGTAGAATAAAACATATAAACATGTATATGTATCACATGCAGATCATTTAGGCCTTAAACTGCATATTATTTCCAAACCCATTAGACTAATTACCCTGCTTTTAAGAACTCTTGGCCGGGCGCGGTGGCTCAAGCCTGTAATCCCAGCACTTTGGGAGGCCGAGACGGGCGGATCACGAGGTCAGGAGATCGAGACCATCCTGGCTAACATGGTGAAACCCTGTCACTACTAAAAATACAAAAAACTAGCCGGGCGAGGTGGCGGGCACCTGTAGTCCCAGCTACACGGGAGGCTGAGTCAGGAGAATGGCGGGAACCCGGGAGGCGGAGCTTGCAGTGAGCTGAGATCCGGCCACTGCACTCCAGCCTGGGTGGCAGAGCGAAACTCTGTCTCAAAAAAAAAAAGAACTCTTAAACTCAGGCTTTTTATCCTATGAAATCTGTCAGGCTATAGGTTTCAGGAACGGGTTTGAACATCACACTAGGAATTTGATGTAGGGTACATAAAACCAATGGTTTTTCTATCTCAAGCAGAACATTTTTATTCCTGATATAGCTTAAGGACATTATTTCTTATGAAAGGAATTCTCAAAAGATAAATCCAGAACCATTTTAATAAAGCTGGTTTTGCTTTTTAGTTTTTTCTTTTGGAGCAATCCTCTGAATTAACTCCAAAATAGGTGACAAATGTTTTTAAGAAGGAAAACTATTGAAACAACAGTCAAGAGTGACTAGTACTACTGTAGCCAATGATGTCGATGTCTCACCATGTCCCTGTTCTTGCCACTGGTGTCCTCTTGCAAGTACTTGCTCCTCTGCCTGAGGGCTTTTCTTTGGCCTGTGCAACAGGCTGGAGTGTCCTGGAGATACTTCTTGGAACAGATCTCAGCCAAGGGAGGAAAGGAATTGGAGGTTAAATGCCCCAGTGAGTCAGTTGGGGTCCTCTTGGGAGCAGACACTGAGATGGCATTAAATGTACAAGAAGTTTACTGGGGGGGGGGGATGTGTATAAGAGAAAACAGAGGGGAGCCTGGAGGAGGCTGGGAAAGCTGTCAGTGAGGCAGGCAGGTTTCACCTGTGTGAAGGAAGGAGGGAGGGATGAAAGTCTCAGACATTGGTGCAGTTCTAAAGTTTCAGCAGGGCCAACTGGCAGCCCTGACAAGTACAACCAGGGTCTCCTTGGTAATATGAGATCTGAGAATTTCATGATCACCAAACCCAATTTGCTAATCTCTCAGGTAGGAAAGCAGATATGGTCCACATTGCCTACAAGAGGTCTTCAGCTGAGTAGAGCCATCGTTGCCTGCAGTGGTAACATTACCAGCATCCAGAATTGGCCAAAAATGGAAAATGCTAATAATCGTCCTCGAAATCATGAAACCCTTACAAAAATGGTCAAATGTTACAGAGCTGCAATATAAAATAGGAAACTGTAAGTTGCTACATTGTAGTGGTGGTTTATGGTTACAAGAGCTCTTCTTATCTCTAACATGGTAATATGCGTGTAATAAAGGGAGTCTTGCCCATTCACTGATTATGACAAAACATTTGATCTGTTGTTTCAAGTAAATGAAAATGAGAAAAACGCTGGCACTACATGTAGGAAGAAAAATTAAATATATCTGAATGTTTGGGAGGTCTTGTACTTTCATAAATGTTTTGAAGACTGCCCTCCAGAACTGAAACTGTCCATGGATATGGGGTTTACAGCTGCTAAGAGCTGCTTCAGACTGCCCAAACACAGGCTGAATATTGTTATATGGAATTGGTGTCGAAGTGCAATGTGGACTGGCCCCTGGCTTGCTTCTGGAGTCTAGCCCCCAGTAATTTGTACTGAGTTCCTGTCAGTCCTAACTCCAGAGGCTTAAAGGATACAATCATTCAGTACCATGAGAATCCCTAGCACATGACTTCTTAGGATCTTGTTAAATATCTTTAGGAAAATATATGAGAAAATTTTTGACAAAACACTGCAGAAACCATTCTAAGCTACTTTGCAAAAACATTTTGATCATGAAAGCTTACCTTTTACGCGTAACCTTAGTGAAATTGCTGTTGCTTTGGGACCCAGAGTCAACTTGAACAACTTGAACACAGCTCTAATCTTGAAGGTTGAGCCCTGTTTTTGGCTCCGGCACTTTGATTTCCACAAGAATCCTTGTGTGTCATTAAAATAAACCCCCTTCACTTGATCTCTCTTCAGCTGGTCTCTTGTTCCAAATGAAAACACTTCATTTTTATCTATCACAAATTTCCTGTTTGTTCTAGTGGCAATTTCCTGTCTGTGGTACCTGCAAGTTATTTTTCAGTTTGTTTGTTTGTTTTTTCCCCCACAGTGATTCTGCTCTCGAGCTTATTAGTTTTTTATTCATAGGATTTCCATTTTTCTAATTTAAAATGTCATCCTTCACTGGTTACATTGAATTTCTTTAAAGAAAAAGCTAATGCTATTTGTAACCTACTGTTGCATTGTCTTTCAAGATCACTGTTTTCTCTTGAACAACGAGCGATTTCTTTCTCAGTCATTGGTGGGGAGCATGGCCAGGTACAACTAGGGTCTGCAGATCCTGCTATACTATACTATATTAGGACCAGGATCTGCAGAGCACTATACTAATTGCTCTGCAGATCCTGATCCTGATATAAAAGTTAGCCTGTGTAACCTGAGAAGAAGCTGTTAAAGGTTACTGAATCAGATTGTGACTATTTCCCTGATTTTCCATGTTGTCAAGCATTTTTGACACAAAAAAAGCCAGACAAAAGAGAAAAGCAGGCACTACTACTAATTCACATAGTAATCACCTGTCAAAATTTATAGCCGTGCACTTGATATAGTTTTTTAATGTGATTGTTTGGGATTATCATTAATCATCTGTAAATACGTAAATTCTTGTATAGTCTGCCTGGGACATATTATTAGGTTGGGCCATATATTGCCACTATGTGAGGTTTTTTTTTTTTAACCTATGGAAATAACAATTCCATGTTTCCACATAATGAATTGCATATTTCAACAAGAGTTACCCATAGGAGAAATAACTTGCTCACAAATCAACATTGAAAATTTAGGGTGTTTATCTTTAATTTGTTCTATTGGATGTGATATCTGAAACACCTACCTGGGGCTGTCTCTCTCCTGATGGAAAGTCACATCAGCCTTGTGTTAATTTCTTTTAGCTGGTGTTACAAATTACCACAAACTGGGTGGTTTAAAACAACAAAAATGTATTTTCTCGCAGTTCTGGAGGCCAGAATCAACAGGGCCATGCTCCTTCCAAAGGCTCTAGGCTCAAATCCTTCCTTGCCTCTTCCAACTTCTGACGGCTGCTGACAGCTTGGCTATTGCCACATCGCTCCAATCTCTGCTGCTGTCTTCATATTACTTACTTTCTTTCTCTTTCTCTCTCTCGTGTGTGCATGTTTAATTTTCCTCTGCTTCCCTGTTATAAGGACACTTGTGATTGCATCTAGGGCCCTAGGGCCCACCTGAATAATCCAAAATAATCTCAAGACCCTTAATCAAATCTGCAAATTAATCTAAATTAACATTCACAGACAAGAACATCTTTTTGAAGTAGCATTTTTTTAGCCTCCCACAGGCTCTTCATTGCTCAGTTTCAAGGGTTGAGTTGGTGTCAGCCTGTCTCTGTAAGCCCTTAGGATCTCACTAAGAAGTCTGTGTATGCCACTTAACCTATATTTTAAGTCATCCTACCCGAAAGACATTTCAAGGTCAGTGAAAATTTTTCCAGCTATTGTCAAATGCTGTAGCAAAAGTAGAAGTATAAATAGGAAAGAGGGACAAGAAAAAGAAGATAGAACCAGTCAAGCCACTAGTCAAATTGCCTTTATGTTTTTCAAACACTGGGCATGTTTTTTCATGACTAAAATGAGATGTGGAAAAGCTGTGGCCGTCTAACAATCTAGGAATAATAGTCTTGCTACCCTCCAGTTTAATTTGAAGAAAGAAGCAGGAATTCCAACCCAGAACCCAGAAATTTTGATCTAAATCTCCTTAGTTCCAAATAAAAAGGAACCAGGAATATGCAGAACACCTGTTCCTGAAAGAGCTTAGTACCCATGCTTCACACTATAAGAAAGGATGCGTTTCTAGTGTAGCCTTACAGACACACAGGCACGGTGGAAAGGATTTTGGGCTTTGGAGTAAGCAAGTTTGGTTTCAGTCCCCAACTCCTCTTGAAACTGAGTGATTTCAGTTGTCATAAAAAGGTACCTCTCAAGCAACGCATTTCGTATCGACAGTTTTTTTCTGAGACAGTACTGAGATAGAAACCCCCTCCAGTTCTTACAACGAAATCCAAGAATCTTTGTATTTCTCCTTCATGACTTGGAGTGGCTTCTTTTCTAATAAATTTAGTTCCGTGTCCTGAAACCAGGGTGGGTGCAGCTTCTCTAAAATGGATGAAAAAATCAAGTCACATGACAGGGCCTGAAGAGGGAAATGATTTTTGCAACATAACCAAATTTAAATTCTGCTTTGGCTGTTAAAAACCAGAAGGAGAAGAGGTAAACAAAAAGCAAAGGCAAGTGGAGACAGTTTGAGTCCTGGGTTCTTCAGGTTTTCAATTCCTTTCTGCCCTGTTGGCTTTGACTTCATTCTCTTACTTATTAGGTCTATTCAATGGAAGCAGAAATAAATCTATGGGACACGCTGATATTAGCCAGGAAGCACAATTTGTTGAAAAATGAGGATGAGATAAAAGGGTCAGGTGCCTTTAGTCACTAAATTCCACGGTTGGCAAAAGCTATTCATCCTTCAGTGACAACCACAGCTGTAGTGGCCTCCCTACAGCCATGTTTTGTTGGACTCAGCCTTGAGATTCTGGTTTGTGACTTCCCACTCTCCATCGTATACACCTGAGCACTCTTCGATCGCACCCTGTGAGCTCCAGAACACACAAGAAAAGGCACCAAACAGAACTGTCCCAGAGCAGGCATTAGTTTTTCTTCTGCTACCTACCCCGATACTCAAGACTAGGAACTCGGTGCCATTTGCTGGGCTGTCGACACCATGGACAGCTCTTCAGGCGCCACCTAGTTGGCTAGGCGAGCCGACCATATCGAGCCCTCCCTCCTCTCCCGTCAGGCCCGTGGGGGCGGCAGGGGGTGGTCCTGACGCCCAGCTTGGGGAGCAGCAATACGCAGCCCCCCAAGCTTTTCTCCTGAGTCCCTCCCCGGCGCTCACGCTCTGAAGAGCCCACGCAAAGGGACCAAGGAGGCCGGATCTTCCCTATCCTTGCACCCCCGGCGGTGGGATCGCAGCTCGGCTTGGGGGCGGCTGCAGGAGGCGAAGGTCGGTGGAGACTGAGGCTCCGGCCGCCCGCTGGTGCCCGGCCTGGCCTGTTGGCGCAGAGTGGGCGTGGTCTCCCTCCTGACGCCCCGCCCCTTCCCTCGCGAGGGGCGGATCTTCCGTCCGCTGCCGCGGCGCAATGCGGAAGAGATGGGCCTGCTGGAGCGGAAGTGACGCTTCTAGAGGCTGTGGCGGCGGCTGCGGGAGAAGGAGGAGGAGGAGCCGGAGGAAGGGGTGAGCAAGCCGGCGGGGGGCGGGGAGCGGCCGAGGCCAGACCCACCGGCAGCCGGGCGGGCGGACGCCTCCAAGACCAGCCTCTGCCTCCGCAGCCTCAGCGGGAGCGGTGAGGGGCGACCGCGAGCAGCCGGGGTGCGGGAGAGCGGGCGGGGTTGTGAGGAGACCACGGGTTGTGCAGGGCGCCGCGTCAGGCTGGGGGCTGGTGACAGCGGCTGTCAGCCTGCCCGCGGGAACGAACCGAATCCGCCTGGTCGCCCGGGCATCTCTTCTGGTGCATAAATGGAGGGTTTGGGCTTCTCGGCTCTTCATTCTCTCTGAGAAGGAGCCGTTTTCCCGAGCAGTCGACTTCCCGGGACCCCGAGGAGCCCCAGTCGGGTCGGTGCCCCGAGTCATGACTCTTCCCGGGTGGCCATTCGTATTTTTCGGCCCCGCCTGCCGTGCCCCGAGCCGGCGGTAGCCCGGGGCAGGGGAGGCGGTGGTAACCTGTGCCGTTTCCCTTGCCCTTCGTCGCCACCCCCGGGAGAGCCTGTCGCGTAGAATAATCCTTTTCCTCCTCCTGCCCCCTAAGGAGCTTTGAACCAGCCTTGTCACCCTTCCCTTCCACCTCCGTTCCTTTCCCCTCGAAGGAACTGCTTGAAGTTTCCAAATCGGTTCCCTTTCAACGTAGTGACAGATCTTGAAGCAGGAAGCTGATAAACAACTCCGAACGAAATACGCTCAGAATTTTTCCTTTCAGTAAGCATAAATTAAACGGGAAACTCAACCAAACCGTTGATGGACTTACAGTGTTAAAACCTTGTCTTGCCTTGGTATGAGAATTGGTAGCTTTTCCTCTTGCTTTTTGGTAAAATTAAGTGACGACTTATCTTTTGGAATAAGCCATTTTCTCCCTGAGCTGTCTGTTTTTTTCCCACCCCAACCCCCCATCAAAACCTGGCAGGGAGAGACTTTTGGATGCTTTGCAGTCCTTGCTGCAGAAGGAAACATCAGCTTCATTTGCTTTGCTTTGCTTGGTTTCCACAGGGCTGCCTCCGAAGAAAGGAGAATGGCGTTCAGTAAAGGATTCCGGATCTATCACAAATTGGATCCCCCACCGTTCAGCCTCATAGTGGAAACTAGGCATAAGGAAGAATGTCTCATGTTCGAGTCTGGGGCTGTTGCTGTGCTCTGTAAGTCATCTGTTAGAGCCCAATTTATCATGGTCTCTGTTTTGATTTGAAATAATTCAGATGCAACCATTTTTAGAAAAGAGCCCGACAACCCTTTCACTGTATTTCCTCTAGCAGATTATGCTTGTATTTCCTTCTAATCAAACTTATTTTCCTGTAAACTTTTTGTTAACAGGTTTTTGTTGAGGGGGGTGCAGGGCGATGCCAGTTTTGGTGCAGGAGTTTGCTTTCTTGGGTTTTGCTGCTGCTTCTAAAAGTAAATGTTTTTTTCCAAAGAAATATTGTTGCAGTTTGTATCATATATCACATAAACCCATACAATGTCTTGCTTGACATATTTACTGGTAGGTCACTTCTAGTAGTAGGTATTATCTAATGTTATCCAATATTGTTGGAGTATTTATGTTATGGCCGTTATGTTTTCATTAAGGGAATTGTAAACAGCCTCTAGATTTTCATGTGAGATACATGATTGATTTCATATTATTTTAAGAAGTATTTTGATAGTCTAATTTAAAGAAAAGGACTATTGTACCACAATAAAAATAGATTAGTAAGGTTTGAGTTATTTTAGGGGCAGATGGGTGGAATTAAAATTAATTTGAATACTATGTTTCTTTCTTAACGTATGATATGCCAGGTGTGGGGGCTCATGCCTGTAGTCCCAGCACTTTGGGAGGCCAAGGGGGACAGAGCGCTTGAGGCAGGGAGTTTGAGACCAGTCTGGGCAGCGTGGTGAAACCCTTTCTGTACAAAAAATACAAAATTTAGTCTGGTCTTGTCGTGTGCACCTTTAGTCCCGGCTACTCAGGAGGCTGAGTTGGGCGGATTGATTGAGTCTGGAAGGTCGAGACTGCAGTGAGCCTTGATCTCGCCACTGCCCTCCAGCTTGGGCATCACAATGAGACCCTGTTTCAAAAATTAAAAAGAAAAGAAAGTATATGATTATATATATATGATTTAGGCAGATAATCCTAGTGTTAGGATTAGTTTAGTTACTGATTATATCCTTATAAATTAAAAATAGTGTTTGAAAGGCATACTTACAAATATAAGCCCTTAAATATCTTAAACTACTAAGCTTTCTCCGGCCTCAGTAAATGAAGAGCTTAAGACCACACTCTTTGCATATAGAATATTAATGTCAAAGTGTTAACTTGACTAAAATAGTATAATTGCATCTGATGGGGAAAAAGATAGTGACATAATGAAAAGTCTTAAGCAAAGAACAGTGTATTAGAAATAAATATTTGGTACATAAGTTTTTGAATGAAGGAGAAGGGGCTCTAGGTCTAAGAAATAAGTATAAATAATATTGACTAAATCAGTATGGGCTTAATTGCTTCAAGTTGTTTTTTGGATTTAAATCAAACTGTACCTTGGTACAGTATTAATTTCCATTGCATATATTTTTATACAAGTGTAATTCTTTTTTTTTTTTTTTTTTTTTTTTTTTTTTTGTTGAGACGGAGTCTCGCTCTGTCGCCCGGGCTGGAGTGCAGTGGCCGGATCTCAGCTCACTGCAAGCTCCACCTCCCGGGTTTACGCCATTCTCCTGCCTCAGCCTCCCGAGTAGCTGGGACTACAGGCGCCCGCCACCTCGCCCGGCTAGTTTTTTGTATTTTTAGTAGAGACGGGGTTTCACCGTGTTAGCCAGGATGGTCTCGATCTCCTGACCTCGTGATCCGCCCGTCTCGGCCTCCCAAAGTGCTGGGATTACAGGCTTGAGCCACTGCGCCCGGCCACAAGTGTAATTCTTATACTGATGAATTCTTAATAAAAATATTGGGGGTGCGAATGTTTGCTTTCCTGTGGGAAGCATTTTTCAGCTGCTTGTGTTTTTTGGTGACATTACCTGACTTACTAATCTTGTATAAATTCTAAATGTGTCTTTATGATTACTCATAACAGCAAGTCAAATTTTCAGCTGCAAACTGTGTATTACTTATAGTTTTTAGAATTATTGCTGTACTTTACTCCAAGGTTAGAAAACCTAAGAATAATCATATTTCCAAAACCTCCAGCAGCCATCTTTTATGCCAAATAATGATTTGTTTTTGCCAAAAGGCCCTAAAACATTTATTTTGGCATTAATGTGCATTCTAAGGAGAAAGAATATTAAAATATTGTCTAAACTATTCTGTTTTCATTAGGTTTAGACTATGTGAGTAATTCAGAAAAAAAAATGTTGGAATATTTCCTCTTTCTATAAAGCTAACATAAACGGATGTCTAATCTCTTGGAATGTCATTATCTTTCCTACTATAAACTTTACAGTAATATTTTCTTCAGTCATTTGACTTAAAATTAATTTGGCCTTCATTTTGGAGTGATACCAAGGTTTGTATTGTGCTGTACAGTGTTCACTTTTAAAATCTTCACACTTTAAAAATGCCTATTGTATTCAGAAGCTGTGCTTGGAAAATATCAATGTGTTCTCTTCATCTTCAACAATCCCAGCTCCCTGAATTTCAGTGCATGCTGCATATTCATCTACCTGTAGAAGCTTCTAAAATCATGTTTTGTTTGTTTGTTTTTTGAGACAGGGTCTCACTCTGTTGCCCAGGCTGGAGCGCAGTGGCGTGATCTCGGCTCACTGCAACCTCCACTTCCCAGGTTCAAGTGGTTCTCCTGCCTCAGCCTCCCAAGTAGCTGGAATTACAGGCATGCGCCACCACGCCTAGCTAATTTTTGTATTTTTAGTAGAGACGGGGTTTCACCATGTTGGCCAGGCTGGTCTTGAACTCCTGACCTCAGGTGATTCGCCTGCCTCAGCCTCCCAAAGTGCTGGGATTACAGGCATGAGCCACTGCGCCTGGCCCTAAAATCATTTTTTATAGTAAAGCAAAGTGTAACCCTGTTTTTCACCAAGATTAAGTTTATTCTCCTCAACCTGTTATTTGTCCAGTGTTGATCTCCTTTAAGGAGATCTGGTGTTTCCTCAGTGCCTTCCCAAGCACCATGCTTTTTTCAGCTTGATCATACTGTTGCTTTTTACACCTTCTTCCTCCAAGATTGTTAGAGTGCTGCTTCTCTAATCTGAGCCTGTCAGTCCCACTGAGGTCCTCCTCGGGTCTTCTTCCTTCGTAAGACTCTGCCCCAACCACTCCAGCTCACCTTTATCTCTGCCTTCCCTTCATTTCTCTAGAACTTACTCTGTATCACAAGTTGCATACTTTGTTTTCGTTTTTATTTTTTGAGACAGGATCTTGTTCTGTCACCCAGGCTGGAGTGCAGTGGCATGATCACGGCTCACTGTAATTGAACTCCCTGGAACTCCCGGGCTCAGTTGATCCTCCTGCCTCAGCCTCCTGAGTAGCTGGGAGCATAGGCGCACACCACTATGCCCAGATAATTTTTTTGTTTGTAATTTTTTGTAGATGTGGGGTTTCGCCATGTTTCCCTGCTGATCTCAAACTCCTGGGTTCGTGGTCTCTACCTGCCTCAGGCTCCCAAAGTGTTGGGATTACAGGTGTGAGCCACTGCTCCCAACCAAGACGCATACTTCTTGTGTGCTGGTTTTGTTGCTGTCTAAATGCTCATATGTAGGTGTTTTTCTTGGAAATGGGTGGTGGAAGTGACCTTAGCAGGACTTGGTCTTTATGTACCCAAAGTTCCTAATTTCAAGTCTCTACTTGCCCTGGCTTTACTTTAAAGAGTAAATTTTAAACGGACATTTTAATCAGCGTACAGTGTTGAGGATTAGCAATCACTTAATTTTCTTGGCTTATGCTGAAGTGTCATGAGATACCAAACATGAAACTTTATCTTTCATGTTATTAGCACATACCAAAAGGTTGCAAGTAAAAATACAATGAAAATAGTCTCAGACCATGGCTCCCCTTAGGGACCCGAGTGTTCACTAATGCAGCCTCAAGACTGTCTTTATGTTGATAGGATTCTAAGCTTAAATCAGTCATGATGTTATGACATTATCAGTGTTATAGTCCCCTGGGCAGCTTTTACAAATACTGGTATCTGGGCTCCAGCCCCCTGGATGTTCTGATATAATTAGATTGTGATGCTCATTTCTGAGCAAAGCGTATATAGGCCTTTCTGTGATAGATTAGGGGATTGCTTTTTTTTTTTTTTGGCTTGCAGATTTTATCCAAAATAACCATGTTTCCAGAATTTTAATGCTGTTGTCTTTTATGGGGCTACTAAGTAGTTTTCTTAAAACTCTCAGGCTGAACTAAGTGCCAATACTCTTGTAGCACTTTGAGTATAGTGCCTTCATATCATGGGGAATTGTGCTCAGGTTCTGTGTCTGGATGCCGTGCTCCTTGAGGAAAAGGCCCCGTGTGTCTTAGTAATATTTGCAGTCTTAGTGCTTAGTGTAGTGTTTTACTCATACTTGAAGAAAATGTGATTATTAAATGAATGACAGTAAGGGAAAGACTAACCTAGATTACAAAGTTGATAAACATGCAGTTATTATGTTTGAAAATATGAGGTCTTTTTCTGTATATTTTTGTTGTTGTTGTTGTTGTTTGAGCAGAGTCTTGCTCTGTCGCTGAGGCTGGAGTGCAGTGGTATGATCTCAGTGCGCTGCAACCTCCGCCTCCTGGGTTCAAGTGATTCTCTTGTGTCAGCTTCCTGAGTAGCTGGGACTACAGGTGCACACCACCATGCCCAGCTAAGTTTTGTATTTTTAGTAGAGATGAGGCTTTACCGTGTTGGCCAGGCTGATCTGAACTCCTGAACTCAAGTGATCCACCTGCCTTGGCCTCCCAAATTGTTGGGATTATAGGCGTGAGCCACCAAGCCCAGCCCTATAAAACTTATTTCATATACATACATACATACATACATACACACATATATATATATAACATTTATTTTTTCTTTGAGACAGAGTATTTTTTTTTTCTTTGAGATGGAGTTTCATTCTTATTGCCCAGGCTAGAGTGCAATGGCGCGATCTTGGCTCATCGCGACCTCCGCCTCCCGGGTTCAAGTCATTCTCCTGCCTCAACCTCCCAAGTACTTAGCTGGGATTACAGGCATGCACCACTATACCCAGCTAATTTTGTATTTTTAGTTGAGACAGGAGTTCTCCATGTTGGTCAGACTGGTCTCGAACTCCCGACCTCAGGTGATCCGCCCACCTTGGCCTCCCAAAGTGCTGGGATCACAGGCATGAGCCATCGCGCCTGGCCTATTTCCTATATTTTTACGAATTGTTATCTGACTGAACTGCTGATATAAAAGACATATATTACACATTATTTAGATTTGTTATTGACAAATTCTATTGGAAATAACTATTACCCACATTATTAAGGTTCTTCTGAAATGCCAATTTGAAATGTCTGTGATAAATGTTATTTATTATTTCTATAAGTACTATTAATTTGTTTCAAAATTACTTTTTTTTCCCCCAAGATGGAGTCTTGCTCTGTCACCCAAACTGGAGTGCAGTAGTGTGATCTCGGCTCACTGCAGCCTCCTCCTCCTGGGTTCAAGCAGTTCTCCTGCCTCAGCCTCCCAAGTAGCTGGGACCACAGTCGTCCGCCACCACACCTGGCTAATTTTTCTGTATTTTTAGTAGAGACGGGGTTTCACCATGTTGGCCAGGCTGGTCTTGAACTCCTGACCTCATGATCCACCCACCTCAGCTTCCCAAAGTGCTGAGAATATAGGTGTGAGCCACCATGCCCGGCCTTCAAAATTACCTGTTTAAAATAGAAAATAATTTCATTATTTCTTCTGTTGCATTTATTTATTTAAAACACCTTCTAAAAAGTTCTTACCCTTAGATAACAGTTAATATGTTTTTTAGTAGTGTACCCATTTTTAGCATTACTCAGTTTTGAAAAGTATTTGTACAGCAAATGTTTGATTAAATTGCAATTTGATGTCTTTGGAATAGTGGGTCAGTGTAGCAGGTGAGCTATGTGACTAGTTTGCTGCATCTACCAGTTTAAGCAGCTTGTGTGATGGTTAGCAAGTTATAAACAAGTACATATTTTTTTCCTGGAAACAATTTATTAAGAGATAAAAGATGTCTCTCAGCTTTGTGCACAGTTCATTATTCTTCGTCTTTCTACAGTTTACACACACATATACAAAGACTGTCACAGGAGAAGGACAAGCCATCAGTCTGACATACATGTGTTACATTTACAGTCTCAGTGTTTTACAGCCCATCTCAGGCTTCAATAAAGTGAATGATTCATTTCATAATTATGTCCTAAATAGAAGATGGAGTAAAGAAAAGGTCAACATGTGGGAAATGGAGGATAACTGTAAAAACAGAAGTCATGTAAAAGATGGGGATGTGAGGTGGCGCCATGGATTCCTAACTCTTAAAATTAAAACTTTTGCTCTTTTCCATATTACATGCTAGCATAGGAGTAAGGATGAATTGCTTTTATCTGTCTAGTGGTAAAGTTATTTTCAGACTTTTCAAGTAGCATAATTTGAGTCAGATTAGGACTCAAATCATGCATTTTATAAATAGCAAGGCCATATCATTGGACCTGGTTTTCCTACAGGTTGTCCATATGAGATTCTTTGTCTACCTAATTTTTTCTTACAACGTAAGTCATAATACTATATATAATACTAAATATAAGTCATAATACTATAGGACAATATTCTGAGATCTTTGTTACAGAATGCGAAATAATCCTCTCTTTTCTATAAAACTGCATAGTTAAAGGACTAATCATAGTGAAATGATAATGGCTATCACTTACTGGAAGCTTATTCTTCCAGTCACAACATTAAGCCAGAGGTTTTTAAACTTCATTGTTTTATGGTGACCTTATTATCTCATTACGTTTTTTTGTTTTTTTTTTTTTTTCAAGAGAGAGTTTCGCTCTTGTTGCCCAGGCTGGAGTGCAGTGGTGCGATCTCGGCTCACCGCAACCTCTGCTTCCCGGGTTCAAGCAGTTCTCCTGCTTCAGCCTCGCGAGTAGCTGGGATTACAGGCATGTGGCACCACGCCCGGCTAATTTTGAATTTTTAGTAGAGACGGGGTTTCTCCATGTTGGTCAGGCTGGTCTTGAACTCCTGACCTCAGGTGATCTGCCTGCCTCAGCCTTCCAAAGTCCTGGGATTACAGGCATGAGCCACTGTGCCTGGCCTCGTTAAGTTTTTCACAACACCCCTCTGCCACAGACAATACTTAATAGTTCTGTTTATTAAATAGGTCCAATAAATATGTGTGTCCGAACAACTTTTATAGCTGTTCAAAAAAAAAAATGCAGAAAACAATAGAAAATTTATTTTCTTCATAAATAACCACAGTTTACTAATGAGATGTATGTGCTTGTTGAGCACTGAGAGCTGAATAGCTTTTCTTTTTTTTTTTTTTTTTTTTTAAGATGGAGTTTTACTCTTGTCACCCAGGCTGGAGTGCAATGGCACAGTCTCGGCTCACTGCACCCTCTGCCTCTGGGTTCAAGCAATTCTCCTGCCTCAGCCTCTTGAGTAGCTGGGATTACAGGCACCTGCTACCACACCTGGCTAATTTTTGTATTTTTAGTAGAGACGGGGTTTCACCATGTTGGCCAGGCGGGTCTTGAACTCCTGACCTCAGGTGATCTGCCTACCATGGCTTCCCAAAGTGCTGGGATTAGGGGCGTGAGCCACTGCTCCCAGCCTGGATAGCTTTTCAAACCTTGGAACAGATTGAACACTGCCATCCTCATTTCCTGTTCCACATTGATTTGCAGGTGACACTTGCTTTTATCACAGCAGCCAGCAAAAACCCAGTTTCACTAATATATATCATCCAAGGAATGCACTGCAATCTAATATGACAACTCTGAAGCACCTCACGTTGATAGTTTGGCTGGTTTCCAGCATGTGTTGAGAATCTCAGTGTTTCCTTCTGTTTAAAATATGCAGCTTTCCTGGGGGTTTGCTATAGTGCTGGGGGGCATCTTAGCACAGAGTTTAGGAGATGTGGCATTTGACACAATTTTTTTCATTCAGTTCAGATTGTGCTTTTATCCGTGTTTCAGAGATTTGGGAACTGAGGAATGGAAAGATAACTGCTCTAATGACATAGTCCTACCATTTAATTTTTTTACTGTAATTATTGTTTGTGCTGTTGTGAAGCTATTGTATTACTGTATATTGTGTGGCTGTTATTTTCAGGGGTGGGGAATGAAGCATGAAAAGAAGGGAAGGCGTTAAGGTTAAGGGTGTAATTGGTAGCATTTTCTAATGAGGGAACTGTACACTTGTGTTTTTCCCTACAAACTATTAATATATTAATATATTAGAGGAGAAAGTATGGTTTAATTTACAGTAAAGTCATTAAAAACAAAGTTTCTTTCCTGGGCCAAGTTAAATGTCAGGTTCTAGAATTTTGGATAAATGTAGTAGGTGGTAATGCCAAACAGTGTGTATAGTTTGTTTTTTTTTTAATTGCCAAATGCTGTCAGCATGATTGCCCTTTAGATAAGTTGCAGTGTCCTGTCTCTTTTTAAGAAAAATTTGCAAGTTGAGGGAAGAAGTGACTTTTTATAGTTGACTTTTTCAGCAGAGAAATCATGAAATTTAGACTTGTTGGATATCACTTTATGTTAGGGTTGCAAAAATTCATTTTCTTTTTATAAATACTTTTGGAAGGTGCATATTTCTTTTCTTATGTGCCCCTGTAGTCTGAGGAATGTACGTATTTAATAGGAAGTAACTTAAATGTCAACTCTTTAAAAAGAAAATCAACTGAACTTTTTAATTCTGGGTTGGTAGTAGGATTAACCTAGGGCCAAAACCGGTAGTTAGTTCTTAAGTACTTTCATTTCTTCACCACTTAACTTTTCTATGAGAAAATAAAAAGGAAAGGCAGAACTTCCACTCTCACTGAATAGTGAAAACTCTGTGACTTTTTATTGCATCATCTCATGTCTATCAGATGTTCTAACTTGTCCTATAAAATATAAGTAACTCAGGACTGTAACAGGAGCTTCTGACCACAGTGGAGTAACAAGAACTAGATTTACCCTCCTATCTTAATTAACAACAACAAAATGAACAAAATATATAGAATGATTTGCAGACCTTGAACAAAAGGCAGCGTAAGATGCTGACCCTCGAGAGAAGGGAAACAAGTGAGGTGGGCTTTATGAATGCTCCAGCTTACTTCCTGGAGAGCTTCCAGGCCACAGCAGCAGAAGAGTCACTCAAACAAAACTTAACAGGATTCCTGAGTAGGGAATATGGGGAGACCAAGGCAGCCAGAATCTCAGGGCTGTGTGCTAGAGACGAGACAGTTGCACAAAGAGCTCCAGAGATCTGTAGAGGACTCCGCTTGAGACCAGCTGAGTGCTGATCGGTGCCAGTGTGTAAGGAAACCATTTGAGGCAGGGAAAGAATCACCAAAAAAGATTAGGCAGAAAAATTTCTGGAGCTCACACAGGGCTAGAAATAGTTCATGTTTAGCAACCAGAGTGGAGAATTGGGTTGAGTAGTGAAAAGGGTATACTGCATGGAGAATTGGGTTGAGTACTGAAAAGGGTATACTGCTACAGTAAAGGGGCAAAGTAGTCCTAGACTAAATTCCACTCCAGCCCTCCCTAACAAAGCTTAAAAGCAAGACCCAAAGGAATGACACTGTTTCCAAGTAACTTAATTTCCAAATAACTGTATCCCAGAATGAAGTTTAAGAATATTTATAGGAATATAGGAAAATACACCTCATAAGGAGCAAAGTCAAATGTAGAAACAGATGCTGTAATAGATAAGGACATTAAAACAGCTATTATAAATATACTCCATATACTCAACAAGTAGAGGAAAATATGAGCCTGTTAAGAAGAGATATGAAAAATGTGAAAGAGGCCAGGTGTGGTGACTTACACTGTTAATCCCAGCACTTTGGGAGGCCAAGGTGGGCGGATCACCTGAGGTCAGGAGTTCAAGACCAGCCTGGCCAACGTGGTCAAACCCTATCTCTACTAAAAATACAAAATTAGCTGGGCGTGGGGGCAGGCGCCTGTAATCCCAGCTACTCGAGAGGTTGAGGCAGGAGAATTACTTTAACCCAGGAGGTGGCGGTTGCAGTGAGCCAAGAGCATGCCGTTGCATTCCAGTCTGGGCAACAGAGCAAGACTCTGTCTCTAAAAAAAAAAAAAAAAAAAAAAAAAAAGTGAAAGACCCAAATTAGACTTCTAGATGTGATAGGGATTACTGTATTAGACATTGCAGAAGAAATGATTGGCAAACTTGAAGACATAGTAATAGAAACTGTCCAAAATAAAATACGGAGAGAAAAAAGGCTGAAATAAATAAATACACAGAGCATCAGTAAACTGCAGGATGACTTCCAGTGACCCAATGTACATGAATATGTGGATCCCAGAAAGAAGGTGGTAGGGAAGAAAAATACTTGAAGAAATAATAGCTGGCAATTTAGCAAATTTGATGAAAGCTATGAATCCACATATCCAAGAAGCTAAATGAACACAAAGCAGAACACTATACCCAAATACATGATCAAATTACTGTTTACCAGTGATACAGAGAAGATCTTAAAATTAGCCCAAGGAAGAAAAGACACACATGTACAGAAGAAGAGTGAAGATAAGAATGATAGTAGACTTTTCTTTACAAGCAATCCAAGCCAGAGGAAATGGGGAACATCTTTAAAGTAGTGGAAGGAAGAAACCAAACCAAACCATCCACCTAGAGTTTTGTACCCAACCACAAATGAAGATCGAAGGTTGAAAAAATATGAGCTAATTATAATGATTAGTAGTTTAATATTGTAGTATTACCTTTCTTAGCATCCAATATAACACTTTCGAAACTTTTGAGATCGTAAAGTCTGATTCAGTGAAATTTTGAAAGCAGCATACAAAGTGAAAGAAACAATGAAGAATGGAATAGGCTAGTGCAATTGGTTAGCCTTGTAATTAGAGTATCAAAAGGAAGTATAGTTTTAAAAATTGTGTATCATATTTTTACTGGTGACAATTAAAATTTGCTTGAGTGTTTTAATGGTCGTTAATAAGAATTTTGTATTTTATCTTTTTCCAACTTAAATAGAGTTTATAAGTATAAGCCATTGCTGATCTGTGGTGTTACATATGTGAGCACATGCATTCACATTGAGTTGCATTTCATAGCTGCTGAACCAAATTACTGAATAATTTGGCACTTGGAGAAAATAAATTTGGTACTTGGAGAGATGTATAAATTCTTCTGGGTTGGCTACTCATTACTTCCTCAGTTCAGAATGAAAAAATTTTAGACCCTTGAAATTCCTGGATAATTCTGGGCCAACTGAGTCAGTGAAAATAAAAAAAATTTTTAAAAACTTTATTGTCTCAAAACATTAAATATTTATATATGTTAAATGTACTTATTAAAATTTTATGTTTCTATTTCATTATAGTCTTATTTAACTTTATATATATGAAAGTGTGTTTACTTATATAACTAGCTCTTAGCAATAAATATTTTTTGAGTTATGTTTCATTCTGTTCACTGGTGGACCGTAGGATTGCTGTAGTCTGTTGAATCTGTTGCTGAAATATAGATAAAGTCATTTAATATCCTATGGACCATGTGTGAACTATAAGTAGAATGAATCTTCTTTTTTTAATTTTTTTTTTTTTTTTTTTGAGACAGAGTCTCACTTTGTTGCCCAGGCTGGAGTGCAGTGGCATGATCTTGGCTCACTGTAACCTCAACCTCCTGGGTTCAAGTGATTCTCCTGCCTCAGCCTCCTGAGTAGCTGAGATTACAAGTGTGCACCACCATGGCCAGCTGATTTTTGTATCTCTTTAGTAGAGACAAGGTTTCACCATATTGGCCAGGCTGGTCTTGAACTCCTGACCTCAAGTGATCCACCTGCCTCAGCTCCCCAAAGTGCTGGGGTTACAGGCGTGAGCTACCATGCCCAGCCTCTTTTTGTTTTTATTTTTAAATTCTGGAATCTTATAATTAAGTAAATTTCTAGCTGGTTGTACCTTAGTGCTCATTAGTTGTCTGTCCTTGGTTAGCATTGGGAATATATCTTTGGCCTATCTTGTTTCCTAGTTTTATCAATTCTCTTAGAGAACAGAGTAGAAAGTATAGTTTTCAGATTTTTAGTTGTGGCAAAGTGACGTGGGATTGATACAGAGCTGGGTTGAATAATTATCCTGGATGACACAATTGAGATCCAGCTTTTTGAAACTCAGATAATGAGTTAGAACCTACAAAATGAAAATGCACTTCCCCTTGCACTGGATTGAATGTTTGTGTATTCCTGAACCAAAAATGACTATTGAGATATCATGTGCTGTTTGGATCAGGTAGATCATTGGCAGAAGAAGGTAGAAATTTCTGTGATTTCCATAGTATCACAAACTGGTGGCTACCAAATGAGGAAAAGTTGGAATAGGTCCCGTATTGATGGTCTTATCAACCACTGCATACCCTCAAACCTGATGTTCTTCAGTCTCCCTTATCTCAATGGATTGCACTCCATCTACCAAGTTGTTTCAAACAACTTAAGAATCATCCTCAACACCTCTTCCCCTCACATTTCACACATTCTCTCTGTTCTACCTCTTCCCCTCACATTTCACAGGTTCTATTACCAAGTCTAGTCAATTCCTCCTCTTAATTTCCTTGAGATTCCATGCAACTCCCTCCATTTAGCTGGCTCTGTTTCAATCAAGACTCTGTTGTCTCTTTCATGGATCATTACAATTGCTTCCTTGACTGGTCCCTCTGCTTCTACTTACCCTACCTACCCCCTGCAGTCTTTTAAAAAACACAATTTAGATCTTATTATTCCCCTGCCTAACACTCTTCAGTGATTGGCCACTGAAGTTAAAATCTAAACTCTAAGATGACCTATAATAAAATCGGGTTTCAGCTTCCCTCTTCAACCTGTTACCACTTTACCTCTTGGTTTCTATATTCCAACCTCATTGGCCTTCTTTGACTTCTGAATGTACCAAATTCTTTCTGGCTTCAGGGTCATTACATATGCTGTTCTTTCTGCTCAAATGTAGTTTTTTTAAATAATAAGCTTTTTAAATTATAATACATGTAGAAAATTATATAAATCTTAAACATACAGCTTGATATATTATTGTAGGATAAACATACCCTTATTACCACAACTGGGTTGAGAAATAGAAAATTATTACTGGCATACCAGAGAGCTCTCCAGAGAATAATCACCTCATGCTCCTTCCCAATTATCTTTATTATGATCTGCAAAGATAATCACTATTCAGACCTCTTATATCATAGAATAGTTTTAAGTGTTTTTCAACTTAACATAAATGGAATCATTCTCTGTGTATTCTTTGGTATCTAACTTCTTTCACTCAATGAAATCATCCATGTTGAAACATGGGAAATCATCCATATTGTAGCAAGTGGCAGTAGTTTACTCATTTTTGTTGCAGTGTAGTCCATTTTATGAATATTAAAATATTTAGCTGTTGACATTTGCTTTATTTCCAATTTTGCTATTATAAATGACACAAGTATGAACATCCTTGTACATGTTTTTTGGTACATATATGTACACATTTCTGTTGGATATATTCTTAGGAATGGAACTGCTGGATCGAAGTATATATGTCACCTGAAACATTTTTATCTCCACTCTTTATTTGGCTAGCCTTCCTGTCTCACTATAAAGGTCACTTCCTCAGTGAGGTTTATTCTAATAATTGTCCTCCTCCAACAAACAATTTTAAATTAGGTTCTCCCATTGTAATCTGTTGGAACTCCATTACAGTACTGACTATAATTTATAATTTTGCATTTGTATGGTTATATAATACCTGTCTTCCTAATCTGATTCCTAAGAAGGTGTCACGGTACTGTTTTTATTCCTAGAACCTTACCAGGGGCCTGGCGCATGGTAGGCATTCAGTAAATACTTCTTGCGTGAATGAATGAAAGTTTTTTGTTTTTTGTTTTCCCTTAAATGTCACCAAGATTAGAATGTGAAGTTTAAATAGGACATTAATTTAGATAGTTGAATATCTTTCAGCTGGAATTTTAATTACTTTTATAAGAGGAACCTTTTCCTTTTAAAATAATTTTTTTCTTTATATATGAATGGAAAGAAGCTTAACTGCCAGCTAGTTGTGTGATCTTGGATGAATGCTGTAACACCTACTCTTTTTCTTCTGAAAATGAGAAGCTTGGATTGCATGATCTCTAGGATCCTTCACACACAGGAGGTTCTCCGGTTCTATACCAAAGTGCTGTCTGCATGCAAATAAGCTCACCACAAACTGCAGTGCATGCAACCACAGGCAAATTGTGGTTCTAGAGAGATCATTTTAACATGCAGTCTTATTTTTACGTTGTTATTGACCTTCTTTAGCTTGGTCTTCTGTATCAGCTGGGGAAGAACAGTGTATTCTCAGACCGGAAGGTTTGAGCCACAGCAGAATGTTGACATTGGATAGTGGACCCTTCATTTGCATGGCTTTATTATTTAGCTTAAATTATTATAATTCATCAGAAGTTGGAGAAATTTACATTTAAATTTCATCCTCCAAATACTTTTAAAGTTAAATGAAAGTGGCATTTAAGTTACCTATTGCTCTTGGATAAGAAGTTAATTTTGTTTCTTTCCTGTTCAGATGTGGAGTTAGCAATGCAGGTGTGATTATCATGTGACAACTATTTTATGTTTGACAAACCTCTTTTAGAGCCACAACTCATGAAAATCAAGAAATAGGCATATGATTATGTCTTCATCTGAATTTTTATAGTTTGATCCTAATACTTTATTATTTGCCTTAAATTCTAATTTGAGAAACGAGGTGGTAATACAATAATGCTGAATAATGCCAGTTATGTCACATGACATAGTATTATAGAAGTAAGTCACTGCTGGGCACGGTGGCTCACACCTGTAATCCCAGCACTTTGGGAGGCCGAGGCGGGCAGATTACAAGGTCAAGAGATCGAGACCATCCTGGCCAACATGGTGGAACCCCATGTCTACTAAAAATACAAAAATTAGCTGGGCCTGGTGGCGCGTGCCTGTAGTCCCAGCTACTCAGGAGGCTGAGGCAGAAGAATGGCTTGAACCCAGGAGGTAGAGGTTGCAGAGAGCCAAGATCATACCACCACACTCCAGCCTGGCGACAGAGCGAGACTCCATCTCAAAAAAAAAAAAAAAAAAAAAATTAAGTCACTCCAGAAAAAAAAAGGTGGAGGATGTCAAATAATATTATAGAGCACAATTGATATGTTAAATTTTGATAGAGAACAATTGATACATTTATATTCTGAGTGTTTTCTGTAGTCTGTAAATAGACCACCTCTACAGTTTCTATTTTTGTTACCTTCCAGGAGCTTAAAGAGGAATAGTTGTAGGTTGGGCCTCCCTTCAGTCATGCATGAATTTGTTTGGGTAAAAGAAGTTTGAAAACATGCACAGAACTAAAATAAGGAAGGAGTTGAGTTATCTGAATTAAGTTGTAGGATATTACTACCTCATGGCTTTATATAGTTTTAAATATTTCCTAACTTCTTCTGTGATAATGAGCAAAAGCAAACTTACTATTTTCCAAGGATAGTTTCCGTTTCAACAGGTAGAATATTAAAACTAAATTATTTAGGATGAATGTAAGGAAAACATTGATGGCAGGGTATAACAATATTTACCCTTCCTAAGGCCTCCATTCTGGAATTACTAAATCTTCTCCTTTCTTAATTTAATATACATTTACTATTTGATGAGTGTTTGAGAGCCTTGGGAAGTGTGGGCTATGGGACCATTCTAAAGATTGTAGGACTTACTACTCCCTTTGAAGTTTATGAAAGTCCAAATTGATCAGGTACAATGGCTCACACTTATAATCCCAGCACTTTGGGAGGTTGAGGTGGGAGAATTGCTTGAGCCCAGGGGTTTCAGGTTACACTGAGGTATGATCATGCCACTGCACTCAGGCTTGGGTGAGAGTGAGAGATCCTGTCTGGGGGGAAAAAAAAAAGTTCAAATGCCTATTGAACTTTTGGCTAATGCACTTCTGGTCTAGGGTAATTAGAGAAAAGTACTTCTCTGATCCCTTAGAATTCCAGTAGCTTCTGGCTCTCTCAAGATAATTGGCCAGAGTTATCTTCTCTCCTTTCTGAATGTATCCAGTATTTTAAAGAACGTAATGAGAATAATTTTTTTAACATTTTATTTGGAGAAATGGTGTAACTGTTATATATGTCACCTAGCCTCCATAATTATCAACTCATGGACACTTTTGTTTTTCTATATTTCTACCTACTATTTCTCCCTCCTTTTTTATTTATTTATGTTTTTATGTTTTTATTTATTTATTTTGAGAAGGCATCCTGTTCTGTCACCCAGACTGGAGTACAATGATGCAATCTCGGCTCACTGCAACCTCAACCTCCCGGGTTCAAGCTTTCATGCCTTAGCCTTCCGAGTAGCTGGGATTACAGGTGTCTGCAACCACGCCTGACTAAGTTTTGTATTTTTTTTTAGTAGAGACGGGTTTTCACCATGTTAGCCAGGCTAGTCTCAAACTCCTGACCTCAAGTGATCCTCCCATCTTGGCCTCCCAAAGTGCTGGGATTACAGGCATGAACCACCACACCCCACCTGATTTCCATTTCTTTTACATGAAAACATGGCAGCGAGAATTCTGTCAATACTCTTTAAGCATAATGTTTAAGCACATGAGTTTAATAGGCAGTGTTTTTGGCTGGACACCATGGCTCACATCTATAATCCCAGCACTTTGGGATCCCAAGGTGGGAGGATCACAGGAGGTCAGGAGTTCACGACTGACCTGGCCAACATGGTGAAACCCCATCTCTACTGAAAATACAAAAATTATTTGGGCGTGTTGGTGGGCACCTGTAATCCCAGCTACTCGAGAGGCTGAGAGGCAGGAGAATTGCTTGAACCCAGGAGGCAAAGGTTACAGTGAGCCAAGATCTCATCACTACAGTCTAACTTAGGTGACAAGAGCAAGACTCTGTCTCAAAAAAAAAAAAAAAGCAGGGTTTTTTCTTTCTTTCTTTTTTTCTTTTTTGAGACGGAATCTCGCTCTGTCGCCCAGGGTGGAATGCAGTGGCATGATCTTGGCTCACTACAACCTCTGCCTCTTGGCTTCAAGCAATTCTCCTGCCGTAGCCTCCTGACTAGCTGGGACTGCAGATGTGCACCATCACGCCCTGCTAATTTTTGTATTTTTAGTAGAGACACAGTTCCACCATGCTGGTCTCTATAAACTCCTGACTTCAGTGAGCCACTCGCCTTGGGTCTCCCAAAGTGCTGGGATTATAGGCTTGAGCCACTGTGCCCAACTGGCAGTGTTTTTTCTTAAGTCAGTAAAAATTTTACTGTCTAAAAGTGAGTTGGATCCATGAGTGAATTGAAATATATTTCTAATACTTAAGTAAGATTGGTTTTTATGTAGCTTTTTAATTGTTCTGTGATTAATAGGCCATTGAAAAATGAATCTTGTTGTTAAAATTTTCTTATTGTCTTTATGTGGCAAGTTTTGGTTATACCTAACCTGTTACATATCATTCCACCTTTATTTTTTATGGAGAAACTACTCTTTTTTAAATTTAAATTTATTTTAAATTTAAATTTATTTACTCTTTTTAAAATTTAAATTTAAATTTTTTATTTTTTAGAGTGGGGTCTTGCTATCTTGCCCAGGCTGGTGTTGAACTCCTGGGTTCAAGCAATCCACTTGCTTGACCTCTTAAAGTGTTAGGATTACAGGCATGAGCCACCATGCCCAGCAAAACGATTCTTTTTGGGCCCACAAAAATGTTTTTCTTTTCTAATAAACAGTTGGTATCAAATGGAAAAAAAAAAGGTACCTAAGAAAAGGTATGAATGAAAAATGGTGTTGAGTATGACATGGGAAAAATAAATAGTCTTTTCCTTTAAAATGAGCTATAGAGGGAGTTAGGTACTATTTATTCCTAAGGTGTTATAGCAGAAACTTTAGAAGTTGGAATTTGCTTTAGCTTATGTGTTCAGCATGTGAACTAATGAGTTGCAGGCCGCCTTACCTTAGCTGAACTGCTGTCGATCTTGATGGGCTCAGAATCACTCCAAAAGCAGTTAGTTCTCTTCTGGGATATTCCTACCTACTTACGGTTAGATATCAGTAACTTACAAAGAAAGGTTTGTTTTGCCTAGCATCTCGTTTGTTTAATAACCACCATGAATAGGAGGGGGAAAAAAATACCTCTTCACAAAAGGGAGTTTATTCCGTTCATTGAAAGTGCAGTGAATACCTTGAAAGACTGCATAGCAGGAAAGTGACCTGAACTTCCCTAACACTGTATCTCCTGAACTTTCAGTTCCGCTCATTCTTTCCGTTTGTTTCCTCTGAGCTCCCACACACACGCTGCCACTTCATAAACTTCAGTATTTTAAACCGTGGTTAGCAATCATTTAACAATGCCTGTATTTCCCACCCCCACCTTACTACTCCCTGCCACAGACATACACATTTGAAAGTTTCCAGACATAATTGAGGAGTTGTTGAATGTGAATCTCAGTAATGAGGGCATTCAGATACTTTCAATGATAAAGTAAAATGTTTTATCTCTTTTTTGAGATGGAGTCTCACTGTGTCACCCAGGCTGGAGTGCAATGGCGCATTTTGGCTCACGGCAACCTCTGCCTCATGGGTTCAAGCAATTCTCCTGCCTCAGCCTCCCAAGTAGCTGGGATTACAGACCTGCATCACCACACCCACCTAATTTTTGTATTTTTAGTAGAGACGAGGTTTCACCATGTTGGCCAGGCTGGTCTCAAGACTCCCGACCTCAGGTGGTCCATTTTATGTCTTATTTTTAAATTAGCAAAACATTTTCTTTAATGCGCAACCTCTCCATTTGTTTTTGTCTATTAGATGAATATTTAATCAGCAGCTGCAGTGTTCATTCAGAGTCTCTGTGTTAGGTAGGTATGGTGTTGAGATGTAAGGAAATGAGGCTAGGTGCAGTGGCTCATGCCTGTAATCCCAGTACTTTGGGAGGCCAAGGCAGGAGGATCACTTGAAGCCAGAAGTTTCAGACCAGCCTGGGCAACATAGCAAGACCCTGTGTCTACAAAAAATAAAAACCAGGTATGGTGGCACATGCCTGTAGTCCTATTACTACTCAGTATAGTCCTATAGTATTAGTGCCTGTAGTTCTAGCTACTCAGGAAGGAGGCTGAGGCAGGAGCATCACTTGAGCCCAGGAGCTTGAGGTTACAGTGAGTGGTGATTGCACCACTGTACTCCAGCCTGGGTGACAGAGTGAGATCCTGCCTCAAAAAAAAAAAAAAAAAAAAAAAAAAAGGAAAGAGAAAGAAGACCTAGTTTCTGTTGTTACTAGTTTAGATGTAACTATAGTATAAATTGAGAGAAAGATTTGCCTCCAACTAGAGCGATCAGGGAAAATCTTTGGGAAGGGAAGTGGTGTTTTAGTTTGGAACTGAAGGATAGGTAATATTTGGAAATACAAGGATGATTAAGGTTGGTCCTGATGAAACAACAGTATGAACAAAGGGAGAGAGGGAAGAGAATGTGGAATATGTGGGCAACAAAATTATTCATGTTGGCTGAAGCATGGGATGCAAAGGAGGTTATTAAGGCAAAAAGAATGATGGTGATGATTGTAAAATATTTCCAAGTGCTGTATTTTATCTAAAGATTATACATATTATTTTATGTAATGTTGTACAGCCTTTCTTATTTTAAATAATTTTTTTTTTTTTTTGAGACGGAGTCTCGCTCTGTGGCCTGGGCGGGAGTGCAGTGGCCGGATCTCAGCTCACTGCAAGCTCCGCCTCCCGGGTTTACGCCATTCTCCTGCCTCAGCCTCCCGAGTAGCTGGGACTACAGGTGCCTGCCACCTCGCCCGGCTAGATTTTTGTATTTTTTAGTAGAGACGGGGTTTCACCATGTTAGCCAGGATGGTCTCGATCTCCTGACCTCGTGATCCGCCCGTCTCGGCCTCCCAAAGTGCTGGGATTACAGGCTTGAGCCACCGCGCCCGGCCGAGTGTTACAGTTCTTAAAGATGGTGTGTCCGGAGTTTATTCCTTCAGATGTTCAGATGTATCTGGAGCTTCTTCCTTCTGGTGGGTTCGTGGTCTCGCTGTCAGGAGTGAAGCTGCAGACCTTCGTGGTGAGTGTTACAGCTCTTAAAGTCAGCGCATCTGGAGTTGTTCCTTCTTCCCGGTGGGTTCGTGGTCTCGCTGGCTTCAGGAGTGAAGCTACAGACCTTCGTGGTCAGTGTTATAGCTCATAAAGGCACCCTGTACCCAAAGAGTGAGCAGCAGAAAGATTTATTGCAAAGAGCAAAAGAACAAAGCTTCCACAGTGTGGAAGGGGACCTGATCCGGTTGCCACAGCTGACTCTGGCAGCCTGCTTTTATTCCCTTATCTGGCCCCACCTATATCCTACTGATTGGTCCCTTTTATAGAGAGCTGATTAGTCTATTTTACAGAGAGCTGATTGGTCCATTTTGACAAAGTGCTGATTGGTGCGTTTACAATCCTTGAGCTAGACACAGAGTCACAGAGTGCTAGTTAGCTACAGAGTTAACTAGATACAGAGTACCAATTGGTGTATGTACAAACCTTGAGCTAGACACAGAGTGCTGATTGGTGTGTTTACAATCCTTGAGCTAGACAGAGTCACAGAGTGCTAGTCCTCCAAGTCTTTACCAGGTTAGCTAGATACAGAGTGCTGATTGGTGCACCTAGGATCCTCTGGCTAGATCAAGTTTTCCAAGTCCCCATCCAGTTCAGGATCCCAGCTGGCTTCACCCAGTGGATCTTGCACCAGGGCTGCAAGCGGAGCTGCCCGCCAGTCCCCAGTGGCGCCTGCACTCCTCAGCCCTTGGGCTTTCGATGGGATCCGGTGCCACGGAGCAGGGGGCGGCGCCCCTAGGGGAGTTGGGGGGGCCTCAGGCTGCGCGGGAGCCCACCGCAGGGGGAGGAGCTCAGACGTGGCAGGCTGCAGGCCCAGAGCCCTGCCCCGCTGGGAGGCAACTAAACCCGGCGAGAATTTGAGTGCAGTGTTGGCGGGCCAGCACTGCTGGGGGACCAGGCGCAACCTCCGCAGCTGCTGGCTCAGGTGTAAGCCCCTCACTGCCCTGGGCCGGCGATACCAGCCGGCTGCTCCGTGTGCAGGCCGTCCAGCCTGTGCAGTGGCCCGCGCCCACCGGAACTCACACGGGCCGGCCAGCGCAGCCCCTGTTCCCACCTGCGCCTCTCCCTCCACACCTCCCGGCAAGAAGAGGGAGGAGGCGCCGGCCTCAGCCAGCCCAGAGAGGGGCTCCCACAGTGCCATAGCAGACTGGAGGGCTGGCTCCTCAAGCGCCGCCAGCGTGGATGCCGAGGCCGGAGACCGAGGAGGCGCTGAGAGTGAGGGCTGCTAGCACATTGTCAGCTCTCACTATCATAAAGTTAACCGTGATGCATTATTGCCATCTAATCCTTAACCTGTCTTCAATTTTTTTTTTTTTTTTTTTTTGAGACGGAGTCTCGCTCTGTCGCCCAGGCTGGAGTGCAGTGGCCGGATCTCAGTTCACTGCAAGCTCCGCCTCCCGGGTTTACGCCATTCTCCTGCCTCAGCCTCCCGAGTAGCTGGGATTACAGGCGCCCGCCACCTCGCCCGGCTAGTTTTTTGTATTTTTTTTTTTTTGGTGGAGACGGGGTTTCACCATGTTCGCCAGGATGGTCTCGATCTCCTGACCTCATGATCTGCCCGTCTCGGCCTCCCAAAGTGCTGGGATTACAGGCTTGAGCCACCGCGCCCGGCCATCCTGTCTTCAATTTTTACCGATTGCCCGAACAACGTCCTTTATAGCAAAAGGATCCAGTTCAGATGTATACATTTTATTTTGTTGTCAGTCTCTGTAGTTTCCTTAAATGGAAAAATTTCTCAATCTTTGATGTTGGTGGCCTTAAAAACGTTGAAAGTGAAAGCCAGTTACTTTGTAGATTGTCCTTCACTTTGGGTCTGATGGCTTCTCATGCATAGATTCAGGTTATTCACCTCTGGCAGAAGTACTGCAGCAATGGTGCTCTTTTCACTGTGTCTTGACAGGTGGCTCACAGTTTTGACTTGTCCTTTTACTGTTGGTGTTCACTTTGGTTTACTGTTGTTGTTGAGACAGGGATTTACTCTGTCGGCCAGGCTGGAGTGCAGTGGCATGATCTCAGCTCACTGCAACCTTGACTTCCCAGGCTCAATCAACCTTCCCGCCACAGCCTCCCAAGTAGCTGGGACCCCAGGTGCATGCCACCACACCTGGATAATTTTAATATTTTTTTTGTAGAGACAGGGTCTTGCCATGTTGCCCAGGCTGGTCTCAAACTCCTGGGCTCAAGCACACCTTCTGCCTCAGCTTCCCGAAGTGCTGGGATTACAGGCATGAGCCACTGTACCAGGCCCCTCCCTGTTGGTGTTCACTTTGATTACTTGATAAAGGTGATGGTTTGCTAGGCATGTCGGGAAGACTTTTTATAATTGTTTTGCCCATTCCTCATGAGACTGAATTCATAGGCTTATAATCCATTACTCTTATCATTTGTTTTAATGCTTAAATTTTCCTGGATTTCACCAGTAGAAACCCCTTCAAGCTACCTTCTACATGTTTGTGACATATCTCCATTATCCTTTAAACACTTGCTTACTTTTTGGCACAATACTATGTTTCAGGCTCATTTTGTCCCTGTCTTTGCCCTGGAATCAACCATTTCTCCAAGGAATCCTAGTAGTTCCTTTTAGTGGAGAATGGTATGTAGAAGCCAAAGTATGGTAGGTGTGAGCATTGCTGTCAGAGTATTACAGATCCTGGGTCTGCTCAATGGCTAGTGCTAAGGAGTATATGTAACTGTATATGTATACGACATATATACTTATATCTATGTTTCTATATCTTTTCTATATCTTTTTGTCTGTCTTCAGTCTATCTAGAAAACACTGGTAACTCCAATTCTTTTTTTTTTTTGAGATGGAGTCTCGCTCTGTCATCAGGCTGGAGTGCAGTGGCACAATCTTGGTTCACTGCAACCTCCACCTCTTGGGTTCAAGTGATTCTCCTGCCTCAGCGTCCCGAGTAGCTGGGACTACAGGTGCCCGCCACCACACTCGGCTAATTTTTTGTTTTTTTAGTAGAGATGGGGTTTCATCATGTTGGCCAGGGTGGTCTCAATCTCTTGACCTGGTAATCCGCCTGCGTCGGCCTCCCAAAGTGCTGGGATTACAGACGTGAGCTACTGCGCCCGGCCTGGTAACTCCAGTTCTAATCAACACTGTCCATTCTAGTTTCTTTCTTCGCATTTGTGAGTACCTTCTCTGACAGTGAGAAACCTGGCTCTCATTATTCTTGATCATTCCCCGTAAATAACCACTCTCCTATTGCCAATGTAGCCTCCTCCACTGCATAGGTACCCTCCTTACCCCACTGGCACTTCAAAACCCTGCCTTCCCCATCCCTCTCAAGCTCTTACTTACCATGTCAGGGTGCCCCTAACACACCTGGGTGGACAGTCCTCTCCTCACCCTAGTCAGACTTCAGGAACTCATGCCAGGCTGCCCCTCCCACTAGTGGACGCCCTTTTCCCCCGCCTCTAGCTTCAGCTTCATGCACGGGCCATCCTTCTTTTCCTAGTGGCCAGTACTGGGCCTCCCTCCACTCTACTCAGAACCTTTGAAGCATATATCTTAAAATAGGGAAACATCTACTGTCCTTCAGATACAAATATATTTAGGAAGAAGATACTGTTTTCTCTTATGAAATTGGAAGTGTCTGGAATTAAAAGTACATTTGACTCTAAGAGTATGGACTTTAAGGTGTGTGTGTGGGTATGTGTGTATCCTGTTTCCCGAGTCTCCGAATAGAATACAAACATGTAAATAACTAAACTGCAAAGTATTTGTTTGCATGTTCGAATTAGATGATAGTCTAACAGATGGGCCTTCATTGGTCCTGAGAGACATATGTTCATGTGTTTGGAGTGTAATTCATGAGAAGATAATTATTATGCATGATTAGAAGAGAGAACATTTTGTTACATGGTAATTTAAGTTATAGAATGACTTTTCTGTTTTCTAAAGGAAGGTGGTGACTTAATGTTAAGAATATATTTTTTGCTAGGCATGGTGGTTCATGCCTGTAATCCCAGCACTTTGAGAGGCTCAGACAGAAGGATTGCTTGAGCTGGGGAGTTCCCAACCAGCCTGAGCAACATAGAGAAACTGTATCTCTACAAAACTAAAAAAAAAAAAAATTACCTGGACATGGTGGCATATGCCTGTAATCCCAGGTCCTTGGGAGGCTGAGGTGGGAGGATTACTTGAGCCCTGGAGGTCAAGGCTGCAGTGAACTGTGATTGTGCTACTGCACTCCAGCCTCTGTCTCAAAAAGAAAAAAACTATATTTTCTTCTTAACTCTTCTGTCTCCTGGCATTTGAACCCAAATGATGATTGCTGCTGAAATGGATATATCTAGTACTTTCTATATAACTATATTAGTGATTGTATTTTAAATGTATATGGCATATGACTTGTAAAATTCTAGAAGAATATTTATCCTGGAAGTCATGCCTTCTGTCCCGAGAGGTATAACAAGTCTCTATAATGTTTACAGTACATGTGGTACTCTTAAAGAGGCAGTATTTAGGAGAAGGCAATTCTATTTTGCTGTATAAGATGTAATTAAAGTTTATATTGTAATGTTTTATATTTGGGTTGTTTGTCATGGAATGTTAGGATTAACTGTTGTACAAACATAAGATATAATAATAATAATAGGAACTCAAGGAATGCAGAATGAAATATAAACCCCCATCACTTTAATGGGTTGGTGAAATCTCCACTCCCTAATTTCATACTGGGTGGTTTGATAATGGCCCACACTTAATAATGAACACATTAGAGAATTGTGAAAATGTCAGCTAATTGAGTGATTGAGTCATTTAGTCTTAGCCTGTGCTGCAACTAGCAGAGCAAAACTCATCAGAAGGCAGAAGCCAGATCACTAGGAAGAAGGCTTAAGCCTACATGGTCTGAAAAGAGGTGAAGCAGGCAGGGAAAGTGAGATGTTCTGTAGACTCTGGAGAAGAGCTTCCAGGCAAAGCAAAAGATCTCTAATGAGAAGTACAAAGGACTATTAGGCAAAGCAGTAGGCTAAGAAGAGCCCTTTTGTTGGCAATAAAGATGCGCTGGAAATGAGCCAGTCATAAGGATCTCCTTACATGATTTTCTAACGTGGAACATGTTAGTATTGCCAAACATACTATTTTGTAGATAAAGGAAAGGGGATATGTGTAGGAGATAAGAAGTAAATAATGTGTAAACCGGTCAGCCAGGAAGTGAGTTGAGTGTGGGGTAGATGATGGAGAAGGGAAAGCAGCAAAGAAGGAAAGAAACCTGGAAGGAAAGGAAGGTATCTTTCTCAAGGATCAACTGTAGACTGTGGGATGTATTATTTGTATTTGTCCTTTGAAATACCGGTTGTTAATATTTCTTTGGTTCTTTGTCAATTTTTTAATATGTATTTGCTAAGTGCTAGGAAGATTTTTCCTTTAAAGTTTCAGGATTTGATTTTTGTTGTTGTTTTTTCTTCTCAATAGAATAATCACAATAGCCTGTCTTAGGAAAATTATTCTGTGGTTTATATTCATTAGCAAGATAACGTTAACTTTATAGCAGAAGAAATAAGGCAAAGACGAGACTTTTGTCTTTTCAGAATCAGATTTCCCCATTCTTGCACTACATTTGTGTAGTCAAGTGTTGCCATTAGCTTTTATCATTTAAATGTTTTGTCAGTTTTCTAAGTGTCAAGCACTATTCTGTCGCGAATAAAAGGATAAGAGTACAGAGTTCAGATCAGTGGAGAGGATGGATTGATTAATAGATGGTCTTGGAATAATTTATTAACTCTTTGGGAAGAATACTTATGTTACTAGTTTGAGAAAATACTTTATGCAGTACATTTAAGAATATCAGATTTAGAAACTTTTGATTGAAACTCTGGATTTATACTTAGCTAAATAGAATTCAATGTTTCAGGTCATTTTTCTTAAACTAAAACTTTTTTTTGTAGCATCTGCAGAAAAAGAGGCAATCAAGGGTACATACTCCAAAGTACTGGATGCATATGGACTCTTAGGTGTTTTGCGGTTAAATCTTGGTAAGTTTATCATCCAGTAGAATTCATCCATTTTTTCATTTCTATTTTGTAATTCTAAGGATTTGAGAGGGACTAGCTATGAATTATTGTAGACTCTTTATTTAAGCTACACATGTGCTAACATCTTTTAAACATTAATGTAGCTAATGTTGTGATAATGTTTGTTGCCCAAAAAGGCATGCTACATGCTCAAACTCATGGAAGTCTAAGTTCGGAGACAGTCTCTGGTTTGACCACTTGAAGAGATAAGTGTCAGTTGTCAAAACAGAAAATCAGAACATTTTCCTTTTCATTGCTTCAGTGCATTTAGGAAAAAGTGTCTTCATTAGAACTACACTGATTTTTCTTGGTTTATAGTGGAAAAGACATCTGTTTTGAATTCAGAAAGCTCTGTTTGAGCCTTTTTTTTTTTGCCACTTAATGTCACCATAAGCTGCAGAGTAACCTTTGCAGTTACTAGTTTATCTATAATTGTGTGGCTCGAAGTGGTGCCTCAAGATTGGTACTGGCCCATAAATTATTTTGTTATTGATCCGTGATAAGATAAGGAGCTTGCACTATGATGTAAATCAACATATGGCTTCTTTCATTGATAAAGTCTTACTAGAAAAAAAAGTCAGCTAAACTAAAGGATGAACTTAGTAGTATAGTTGATTTCCATTCTGGTGTATGCGTCCTTTCTCACTGTGAGCTGGTAACAGTTCCTGGACCATACTTTTTGAGTGGCACTGTTCTATAAAATGGAGATTTGTCGTTTGTTATGGATCTATCACATATAAAGCACTATGCTTAGGTGCTTTGCTGATTAGTCCTGGGTAAGTCTCATAGTGTAATGAGGTATTTGCTTTAATCTCTTTTTATAAGAGATGGTATCTCAGGTTGGTTACGCTATGTCCTGAAATTGGTCCAGGTAATACATAATGGAGCCACGATTCAGGGCCGCTTCTACCTGTGTCAGAGCCCATGCTCACAGTAACCATTGTTCAATTTCAACTTTATACTAATTTCATAGACTTTTTGTCACAATTACATGAAAACAATCTCTATGAAAGTTTTTGTAAACCAAATTGCTTTATAAATTGTTACCAGAGACTTTTGCCCATATGTCATCAATATCATCAGCTCACAATAGTATACCATTTTTTCAACTTTACTATTTACAAAGAACTTGTAAAAATGAATGTGAATTCATTATCTTATCTGAATTTTCTGACAGTCATTAAGCAAAAGTAGAGAAGGTAACACATACTTTTTTATTTGATAAAGTTTTTTTCTTGTTTGGGTTTTTTTTGAGACGTAGTTTTTACTCTTGTTGCCCGGGCTGGAGTGCAATGGTGCAATCTCGGTTCACCGCAACCTCTGCCTTCCAGGTTCATGTGATTCTCTTGCCTCAGCCTCCTGAGTAGCTGGGATTACAGGCATGCGCCACCACGCCCAGCTAATTTTTGTGTTTTTAATAGAGATGGAGTTTCTCCATGTTGGTCAGGGTGGTGTTGAACTCCCGACCTCAGGTGATCCGCCCGCCTCGGCTCCCAAAGTGCTGGGATTACAGGCATGAGCCACCGCACCCGGCCAATTATTTGATAAAGTTTTTATAGCCTCAGAGTAAGTTCAGGAACAGTTTTATGTGAGATTATCCTGTTAATGTTTAAATGCTTTATTATACTTAATATATTTAAACAAGGATTTTTTTCAACCAAAATGTCTAGTGAATTTCAACACATCCATGATAAGTTTAAAATAATCACAATGTCAGATTTTAAAAATAGAAGTGCAAGAAGAAATGGAATAGCTTGAAAATGTTGGGATTTTTCATCCAGTAAAATCTTTGGGTTTTGCAGGTGATACTATGTTACATTATCTGGTCCTAGTCACTGGATGTATGTCTGTTGGAAAAATTCAAGAATCTGAAGTTTTCCGAGTTACTTCCACTGAGTTTATATCACTGCGAATTGATTCTTCAGATGAGGATCGCATTTCAGAAGTGCGGAAAGTTTTGAATTCAGGAAACTTTTATTTTGCGTGGTCTGCATCTGGCATCAGTTTAGATTTGAGTCTTAATGCGCATCGTAGCATGCAAGAACAGACAACAGATAATAGATTTTTCTGGTGAGTTCATTTTTTCCCTTTTGGTGATTTGGGACATGTTCAGCAGTTGTTCAGTCGTCAAAACCTCCTCATTGTGACAGCAAGCAAGGAGGAAGGACCCTGAAGACCCTCGATGCCCCTTTTCAGCAGCAAGTAGCTACAGAGAATGACCTCTGCCCCATCTCCCAAAAGATTTCTGGGTCCCCATGCCTTGAGGGAGAAATGTAAGAGTAGATAGTCAGATATGAGCAGGCATGAGCGGGAGGTATCCATGTTGGAAAGAATGCCCCGGAACACCTCTTAGGATGTCCAGTACTCACTCCATGGTTGAACTGTCAGAATGTTGTTAACTAGATCCTGATATGGAAGGAAAAAGGCAAAGGGGAATTCCCGAGAGCCGAGCAGGCACAATGAGTACAAAATTGATGGCTATACCTTCCTGGGTTGGTGGTAATAAGCAGTGCCACCATTAGATAGGATTCATATTGATCACTCATTCCTGTGCATGTGCATTAAGCACAGTAAGGGAGGATCCCCCAAACTTTGGTGAGAACTGGGTAAAGAAAGAACTGAGACAATAGAAGATCACAATGTAGAATGTCTTGGGGGTGTTTCCAGCAGGGTCAGCCCACTCTCTTGGAGTGTACTTGTATTTCCCCCAATAAAACTTGTGCTTGCTTTACAAAAAAAAAAAAAAAATGTTCAGCAGTTGTTATGTCTAGAGATAACAAGGGATAGACATTGTTAATTGAGTGTATCCCTCTTTCTTTCTCTGGAGTCCTCAGCAGAGCATGGCAGGCAGCTACTGTCGGTTTATTGAAGTTGGCATGTGACATGAAACCCCTGTGCTCCACCCGATCTAGACTGAACTTTCATTTCAAAAATACATTTAAAATAGTTGTGTAAATTTAGAAATGAATTTAATTGTAACACAACTGTGTTACTCACATTTCCTATTCTTGGTTTTGAGATCTTGTCTCTGGCAGCATTCCCTTTCTAAGCCAGCATTCCCTTATTATTCTAAATTTTAAGTAGGTGGTCTTGATTCAAGAGCAACAGACTGTGAAGTAGTAGTATACTGGGACAAAGTCTAGTACTATAATAAGATGAGACTTATGTAGGTAAGTGCGATGTATTTCATAATTATGCATAACTGTGCTGTATTCTAAGTAGGCACAAATGATGAGCAGCACACATGGGACTATAATTAGCATTGTTCTATTGCAGCAGACCAGATTTCTAGTATAGTGGTTCTGTTGTTTACAGCCAGCATTGATGTTGACTTTTTTCCTTGATATCTTGTGCAAATTATGTTTTATTTTATTGACATATGGTTTAAGGCCAAAGTTCAGGACTATCTGCTCTTGGCCTTCCTTAACAGTTCAGATTCAAGGTGTTTCCTCTTGTGTACTTTTTCTCGCTCACACTTTCACTGTCATTTACATAGTCCTTGAGTAGCACATTCAGGTGTCACGCATTTGCCCTAGCTGTCAGAAGACTCAAAGTCAACAACAACCTTAGGATAAGAAACTAACTTTAGAACAACAGCTTGGTCACTTTGTAGCTCATATGGAAGTATTTTGACCCAGTGGTGGCATCAGGGAGAAGAGTGGACAGAATAAAAACAGAGTTTATAGCATTATGTGTTAGAGACTTGGGTTTAGCAAAGGAGGAGACCATGAGGGAGAGGAAAGGAGAGAGAGGTTGCAGGGACTAACAGGGCAGATGAATGGACATGAGTTCCTGCCTGCCCAAAGAAGCTAGCAATGATGGGATGTACTTTTGTGTAGCATTCAGAAATGGGCTTCCAAGAGTTAAAACCATGTCAACACTACACTTTTTCTAGCAGAGGATGTTGAAGTCCCTTGGAAAGGTAAATGTGTTTCAGCTGTCCTTACATTTTTTTCCTTCCTCATTTTACCCAAAGTTTCTTAGATTGACAGATAAAAGCTTTCATACAACAATTAGAAGTCCAAGCAGATGCAGATATATTGCCTAGGTTTAATCAATAGGAATGATTGATTGGTTGGTCGGTTGATTGATTTTTTTGAGAATGTCACTCTGTTGCCCAGGCTGGAGTACAGTGGCACGATCTTGGCTCACCGCAACCTTCACCTCCTGGGTTCAAACAATTCTCCTGCCTCAGTCTTCCGGGTAGCTGGGACCACAGGCATGAACCACCATGCTGGCTAATATTTTTGTGTTTTTAATAGGGATGGGGTTTCACCACTTTGGCCAAGCTGGTCTCCAACTCCTGACCTGAAGTGATACCCCCACCTTAGCCTCCCGAAGTGCTGGGATTTCAGGCGTGTGCCACCCTGCCTGGCCTCATTTTTTTTTTTTTTTTTAATTTACTTAAAAGTAGAGATGGGGGCAAAGTCAGATAAAAGAAAGCCTGAGGTTTGTCCACTAGGAGACAGGTTGAACAAAGGGATGGCTAAAGCACCAAAGGTGAATTTTGTTCATTTTACGATTTTGCTAAGGATTGGCATTCTTGAGCTTCAGTTTATATAGAAAAACAGAAACTTTTGGAATTCTTGTGCATACCCTTGCACTTAATAGCAATATTTTCCAGGATACAACCATGTAATTTTTGTAGCCGAAGAGTGGCAGATACCTATCACAAAACCCAGATAACTTTACTCCGTTGGAAATTCTAAGCTGCTGCCAGTCAAAAGTCATATATAAATTTAAATGCTAAAACAGTGACACACTGACAGCAAAGAAAAATGAAAACTGACAGCAGAGAGAGGAACTCTGCCTGCACAAAATGCATAGGATTTAAGGTCTATTTAAATGGGGACAAGTAAGTTTCTTATAACTTTGCTGTGGTGTAGATCTCAGCTGTGGTGTTTGGACATACTGGGTCACAACCAATTTGAACTTTGCCTCAGATCAATGTGGGTAGTAGTAAAGTATGGAAGTTTAAGTCAATGTATTTTTAAAATAAGTAATGGTTATCAGATTTAACATTATCCCTGTAGTAACCTCATCACTCATTTATATTCCCTTGTGCTTTCCTGGATGGATAAGAGGGGTTGGGGTCATAGCTGGTTTTCCAGAATTTCAGGTGACCACCCTTTTTATCTCTATTGCAGCCTGTAATCTGAGGGGCTGGCAGGGAGTTGAGGGCTATTGCTGTGAGTCTTCAAGAGAATGCGATTACATCTTTTATACCTTATTTAAGACAGGAAGAGAGAGAGAGTACGGAGCACTTAAGTAGAAGAATTCCACTTAAAACCTAGAGAACCAAGCTTCAACAATACAGGAAACTCACTTTCAAATTGATAGAGTTTTTCCACTTAACAATATATTTTCCTTAGTGGTATGTTGTTAGAAGTTTCTTTATATGTTCTGTGGCGGTCTAAGGTTCCAGGAGAGACCCCGAGGGGTAATCAGGGTGAGATGGCCAACCCAGCAAGGCTCAGTCCCAATCCCCACTTTAGCCATAGCAGCTTTTTATCTGTATCATAATCATTGGGCTTCTGCATGTTTGTCTGAATAAATTTTTTTTCTCTGAAAAAAGTTTGGAAACCAGGCCACATCTGTTACCTAGAATGCTAAAAGTATTTGGAGCGATGGCAAACCCTATGCCTGCACTTTCTAATGTGGTAGCCACTAGCTACATCTTGCTATTTAAATTTAAATTAATTAAAATAGAGCCTTATAAAAGTCAAGCCTTAAAAGTAGAGTTTCATGGCCGGGCACTGTGGCTCACGCCTGTAGTCCCAGCACTTTGGGAGGCTGAAGCGGATGGATCACAAGTTCAGGAGTTCAAGACCATCCTGGCTAACACTAACACGGTGAAACCCCGTCTCTACCAAAAATACAAAAAATTAGCCGGGCGTGGTGGTGGGTGCCTGTAGTCCCAGCTACTCAGAAGACTGAGGCAGGAAAATGGCATAAAACCGGGAGGCGGAGCTTGCAGTGAGCCAAGATGGTGCCACTGCACTCCAGCCTGGGTGACAGAGCGAGACTCCATCTCAAAAAAAAAAAGAAAAAGAAATTAGCTAGGCGTGGTAGTGCACGCCTGTAATCCCAGCTGTGTGGGAGACTGAAGCAGAAGAATCGCTTGAACCTGGGAGGCGGAGGTTGCAGTGAGAGGAGATTGCGCCACTGCACTCCAGCTTGGGCGACAGAGCGAGACTGTCTCAAAAATAAATAAATAAATAAATAAAAAAGTAGAACTTCATAAATTGGGGTGGGGACATGCATATGTAATCCTTTTTGGAACAAGTTAGGTTATAAATACATTATATATAAAGACGTAACAGAAATGGGCCATAGATACTAAAAACACAAAAATACTCCTTTTCTGTGGACCATAGATCACATGTTGAAGGATCTCATTTTATAGCCCTGTCTTCTCATCCCTAGCATAGTAAATGTAAATGAATTGATTTGTTGTTTGTGCCTTTAAATTTAATAATATTAAATTAATTTTCCAGGAGATTATTTTTAAAGTCATACTTTGTTATTTAGTATTCCATAAGCTAATCATTTATTTCTTTTCCTGGTAGGAATCAGTCTTTGCATTTGCATCTCAAACACTATGGTGTGAATTGTGATGACTGGTTATTACGCCTTATGTGTGGAGGAGTAGAAATCAGAACAATTTATGCTGCTCATAAACAGGCAAAGGCTTGCCTCATTTCAAGATTAAGCTGTGAACGAGCTGGGACCAGGTTTAATGTCCGGGGAACAAATGATGATGGTCATGTTGCCAATTTTGTAGAAACAGAACAGGTATATATAGTGTTTTATATTACTTAATTAATGTATTGTAGGAGAGGTACAGAAAATACTGGAATAACAGATTTTTATTTGATTCAGAACTCATTTTAACATCTATAATGTTGTTTTATGATTGTTCTTGGTTACTTATGGGCCTTAAAAAAAGGCTTCCCTAAAACAAACTTATTTTGGTCTGGCTCTTCATCTAGGTAACAAGATGTCACTAATCAGCATGACATAGTCAATGCTGTGTGTTTTGGTATTGAATTTTAAAATCCTTAGTTGTAGAACTAGACAACTTGTTTTTTTGTGAAGTTAAATTAAACCCAGCTCTTGGCCGGGCGCGGTGGCTCAAGCCTGTAATCCCAGCACTTTGGGAGGCCGAGACGGGTGGATCACAAGGTCAGGAGATCGAGACCATCCTGGCTAATACGGTGAAACCCCGTCTCTACTAAAAAATACAAAAAACTAGCCGGGCGAGGTGGCGGGCGCCTGTAGTCCCAGCTACTCGGGAGGCTGAGGCAGGAGAATGCGTAAACCCGGGGGGCGGAGCTTGCAGTGAGCTGAGATCGGCCACTGCACTCCAGCCTGGGCCACAGAGCAAGACTCCGTCTCAAAAAAAAAAAAAAAAAAAAAAAAAAACCCAGCTCTTAATGGCAAATATGTGTACCATCTAAAAATTAGAAATTATGATTTTTTGGCTATGAAACTATATGATTATAAATTCAGGCCATGAACCCAGCCCAACACAGATCTTCCAATTAGGTTATAAAGAGCTAAACAAAATGAAATATAAAGACGTGTATGTAAAATATTAAGATTTAAAAGGAATTTATTTTTAAAAATTGTGAATCTTATGCTTATATTTTTACCAATTTTTTTGGTTAATATTGCTAACAGAAAAAAAAAGTCAAGCCTGTATAGTGGCCTGTTTTGGACAATTGTACATGAGAGTTAGATTATAAAATATAACTAGTATGTGCCTGGCGCAGTGCCCCACACCTGTAATCCTAGCACTTTGGGAGGCCGAGGCAGGCAGATCATGAGGTCAGCAGATTGAGACCATCCTGGCAAACATGGTGAAACCCCGTCTCTACTAAAAAATACAAAAATCTAGCCGGGCGAGGTGGCAGGCACCTGTAGTCCCAGCTACTCGGGAGGCTGAGGCAGGAGAATGGTGTAAACCCGGGAGGCGGAGCTTGCAGTGAGCTGAGATCCGGCCACTGCACTCCAGCCCGGGCGACAGAGCGAGACTCCGTCTCAGAAAAAAAAAAAACAAATTAACTAGTATGCAATAGATTTTAGTCTATTTGTTTTTCTAATATAAGTGTAACAACCTTTCTGTGGAAATAGTTTACATATTATTTTTTTTTTTCTGTAGGTTGTATACTTAGATGACTCAGTTTCTTCCTTCATACAAATCCGAGGATCTGTTCCATTGTTCTGGGAGCAACCAGGGTTGCAAGTATGTGTTTGACATTCAGTTATTTTTATTTTTTGAAAAATTTTCATATTTTCTAAACTTTCTGGATAGTTTATTAATTAATTCATTGATAGTTCCATTATTCCATCTAATAATGTTAACTGGATTTACAAATAAGGATCTGAGTACAGAGTTTCTGGAATTATCTTAGATATTTTTTCTTTTAATGCTCTTTCAAATAGCCATTGAAATTCAGCTGCTGTAGTTAGTGTTAAAAATTTTGAGGTCTTTATAGTGTATCGATTTTCAATGTGATTCCATATTTATTACCTTCTTATCTTAGTATATAATGATTTAATCTCTTTAGGCAGAAGAATGTAGTAGATAAAACAAAGCCTTGGGAACCAGACTTCTTAATTGGGATCCTTACTGTACCACTACTAACTGTGTGATCTTGGGCAAATAATTTAACCCTTCTGTGTCTCACTTTCCTTATCTGTATAATGGGAATATTAATAGTACCTACTTTATAGGGTTGTTGTAAGGATTAAATAAAAAGCTCTTAGAATAGCACCTGGCCACCAGTCAGCACCATGTAAAGGTTAACTATTGTTGACATTTTATTTTTATTCAAAATTTATTAGTCCTTAAAGTATGTCATATTTACTTTAGGATCTAGGTATGTATAGTCTAGTAAGTTTGGTGCTTCAGCCTATAGTATTGAGAAAAGGGAAAGAAAAAAAATTCTTGCTTCCTTTATTTGACTGCTGGATCTCTTATGTCGTAGACTGGTTATTGCAGAGAAATATTACAGACCACTTGAACCTTTTTAGTAACATTTTATTTAAGACAGTCTAAGAGTTAACAAGGATTAACCCTTGTACTGCTATGCAAAAATTCTTGAATTCTTGTCAAGACGATTTGACTTGTTTTATCTTTGTAGGGATAACTTAAATAGATATATCTTTCCCCAAATTTCCCTTAGGAGAGAATGCCAACAGAACCCCACTTCTCCTAAGCTTTCATGATCAACAATGGGTGTTTGGAATATTTGCTTTAAGAACATTGCTGAAACCCTGATGTGATGCAAGGTGAATGCTTTTGTTTTAGGGACAGGCTAGTGTTAGAGATTCTAATAACCAGTTTATGAGCCCTGTGTTACACTGTTTTCGTGTTATTTCATTTACATTTATTTATTTATATATTTATTTGTTTGAGACAGGGTCTTACTCTGCCACCCAGGCTTGAGTGCACTGGTGCAATCACGGCTTACTGCAGGCTTGATCTCCCAGGCTCAAGTGATCCTCCCACCTCAGCCTGCCGGGTAGCTGGGACTACAGGCACATATCACTATTTTTTGTAGAGACAGAGTCCCACCATGTCACGCAGGATGGTCTTGAACTCCTGCGCAAACGGTTCTCCTGCCTTGGCCTCCCAGAATGCTAGGATTACAGGCCTGAGCCACTGTACCTGGCCTGTGTTATTTTAATAAGAAGTTCTGAATTACAGTGTTTTGATGATCCAATAAGGTTGGGTCCTGAGTAGTTACACTGTGGGATCTTCCTTGAGTGGGACTTCCTTGTTCCTTCCTTCTCCTGTGTGCTGCAGCCTTCCTAAACAGTCTGGTTTGCTAATGTTATGTCATGATAGGTGGAAAATTACGGATTTGTGTGTGTGTGTGTGTGTGACAGAGAGATGCTCTGTTGCCCAGGCTGAAGTGCAGTGGTGCGATCTCGGCTTACTGCAACCTCCGCCTCCCAGGGTCAAGCAATTTTTCTGCCTCAGCCTCCTGAGAGTGGGACTATTAGGTGTGTGCCACCACACCTGCCTTATTTTTGTATTTTTAATAGAAATGGGGTTTCATTAGGCCAGGCGCGGTGGCTCAAGCCTGTAATCCCAGCACTTTGGGAGGCCGAGACGGGCGGATCACAAGGTCAGGAGATCAAGACCATCCTGGCTAACACGGTGAAACCCCATCTCTACTAAAAAACACAAAAAACTAGCCGGGCGAGGTGGCCGGCGCCTGTAGTCCCAGCTACTCGGGAGGCTGAGGCAGGAGAATGGCGTGAACCCGAAAGGCGGAGCTTGCAGTGAGCTGAGATCTGGCCACTGCACTCCAGTTTGGGCGACAGAGCGAGACTCCGTCTCAAAAAAAAAAAGAAATGGGGTTTCATCATATTGACCAGACTGGTCTCGCACTCCTGACCTCAGGTGATCCACCTGCCTCGACCTCCCAAAGCACTGGGATTACAGGCATGAGCCACCATGCCCGGCCAGGAATCCTCATTTTTAACCAAGTTCTCTACCACTCAAAGTCAAGAACTTTTGTTTTATAAGACCCTACTCTAATGGCTATGAAGCAGCCAGTCCTGACCAAGTGAAAAGTAGCCCTGTTACCTACCATTAGTCCCAGCATTCTTCTAGGCAGTGGGACTTTCTTTTTATTCCTACTACTATCCTCTGAGTTAAGGTTTTCATAATTTGTTCTAGCCTGGAAGATTCTCACAGTTTTCTGTCTTGTCCCTCAAGGCCCTGCTTCCTGCTAACTCCAACAGGTCTTCTTATTTTTGATATATATTATGCCTGTCAGATTTACTAGGCACCTGTGTCCTTATGATCTGGTTTACTCAGCCTATCCAACTGCAGGCCTTGCAGTTTTCTAGCAGGAATCCTCTACTTCCAAAATTAAGAATTATTTTCCTTCAGTGGCCACTCAGATCTCTTTGTTAAATACTTGAGTTCTTCCCGTGTATGTTATTTTGTGGGAGATTCAAAGATATAATGATGCTTCATAGAGAGCTTGCCATTTGGGCATTCAGGCCTTTTATGGAAAAGGTGAATACCAAGATGAATTTGTTTGAGGCATTGTAAGAATTGTCATAAGGTGTTACACAAGTAAGATGACATTTTTAGACTGGCAACTTACTTATGATTTCCTTTGACTTGTGATTTTCCTTTTACTTATTTCCTTTCTCTTAATTTCTTTAGCATTTATAACTTATAATACTCAGTATACTATTATACTACATTACAGTATATATCAGTTTATTAGTCCATTCTCACACTGATACAAAGAAATACCCGATTCTGAGTAATTTATGAAGAAAGAGGTTTAATTGGCTCATGGTTCTGCAGGATGTACAGGAAGAATGGCAGCATCTGCTTCTGGGGAGGCTTCAGGAAGCTTCCGATCATGGCGGAAGGCAAAGCGGGAGCGAGGAGTCTCACATGGTGGGAGCAGGAGCAAGAGAAAGATAAGAGGGAGGTGCTACACACTTTTAAGCAACCAGATCTCATGAGAACTCACTCACTAGCATAAGAACAGTGCAAGGGGGCATAGTACTAAACCATTCATAAGAACTCCACCCCCATGATTCAGTCACCTCCCACCAGACCCCACCTTCAACCTCGGGATTACAATTCAGCATGAGATTTGGGGGGTACATAGATCCAAACCATATCAATAAGTCAAAAAATGGTAAACATTGTGAGATCTACACCCAATTTTTGGTTGAAATTTCAGAAATATATGAATATGAAGCAGTAATATTGATGGAAAATGGTTTTCCATACCACACAATTAAATGATTTTTAAAAATACCTTTAATGCAACTTTTTTCTTCCCCGCCAGATGGAATTTAGCTCTTGTTCCCAGGCTGGAGTGCAGTGGCACAGTCTTGGCTCACTGTAACCTCCTCCTCCTCCTGGCTTCAAGTGATTCTCCTACCTCAGCATCCCCAGTAGCTGGGATTACAGGCATGTGCCACCATGCCCAGCTAATTTTTGTCTTTTAGTAGAGACAGGGTTTCACCATGTTGGTCAGGCTGGTCTCGAACTCCTGACTTCAGATGATCCACCAGTCTCGAACTCCTGACCTCAGGTGATCCACCTGCCTCGGCCTTCCAAAGTACTGGGATTACAGGTATGAGCCACCACGCCTGGCTGCAACTTTTTTTTAATTGGGTAAAGTTATGGTTGTTTAAAGCCTTAACACTTTCTAGAGTGCTACTTTTATCACAACTGGCACCAGCTCTCTTATTGTAAAACTTTTCTTTCAACGTTGAGTAATAAAACCTAGTCTAGGAGGCCAAGGTGGGAGGATTACTTGAGACCAGGAGTTCAAGACCATCCTGGGCAACATAGACACCCAATTCTACAAAAAAATAAAAATCATCCAGGCATGGTGACATGTGCCTGTAGCCTCAGCTACTCAGCCGGCTGAGGTGGGAGGATCCCTTGAGCCTGGCAGGTTGAGGCTGCAGTGAGCTATGATCGCACCACTGTACTCCAGCTTGGTTGACAGAGTGAGGCCCTGTCTCTAATAACACAAAAACAAAAATCTAATCTAGTCTAGCCAGTGTATTGCTATGAGAGCTGTGATACATAGCTGGATGTATATATGTGTTGGGGAACAGAGTGATGGAAAACAACCACAGGCATTACCTGGAAGACGTGAGAACTGGATTGTTTTCACCTTATGCACAATTGCAGTACTATGCAAAATAAATGTGAATCAGTAAACAAAATGCTAAGTCTTGAACTTATATAGAGTGATAGGCAATTAATCTGGGATTACTCCAAAGAAAAAGTATCAACTTCTTCTGAGTTTTCTGCAGTCTAAAATGCTTAATGTCCTGGGACATACATCTTTCAAATTTTAAACTTTTATGAAGATTATTAAGTACTATAAAATAAAACACAGATGTGACATTAGGCTAATTGATTTCTTATTTAAAAATTAGAGAATCCCCTGGTTATCAGAACACTCATTAGATTATCTGACTTAGTGCAGTGAGGGATAATGCTTAATGAATAATAATACTGTACTGTTAATTCAGTTTTGGATTTGGATGAGCATATTAGAGTTTATTTTTGGGTTTTACTTGTCAAATTGCATGACTGATTTGACAACCCTCCTTTTACACCCTCTTTAAAAGCACTTTGGGCGGGGCGCAGTGACTCATGCCTGTAATCCCAGCACTTTGAGAGGCCAAGGCAGGCAGATCACGAGGTCAAGAGATCGAGCCCATCCTGGCGAACATGGTGAAACCCCGTCTTTACTAAAAATACAAAAATTAGCCAGCCATGGTGGCGCATGCCTGTAGTCCCAACTACTCGGGAGGCTGAGGCAGGAGAATCGCTTGAACCCGGGAGGTGGAGGTTGCAGTGAGCCGAGATCGCACCACTGCACTCCAGCCTGGCAATAGAGTGAGACTCTGTCTCAAAAAAAAAAAAAGCACTTTGTTCACAGGTTAGCAAGAATGAATTTTGGGCAACTTTTTTTTGCCCGCCTCAGTGATCCTTGTTGTGACTGGGCAACCTTCATCCCAAAGTCTCAGAGAGAAATGTGTAAATTGAAGTTCAGAGAAATAAACTGGTCTCACCTATATATTTCTTCTTGGCATGTTGTATCTTTCTCAGTTATGCCTCGTCTCTCTGCTATTCTCCTATGTAAGAAAAGAAAAATTATAACAATATACAATAGGTAGATATTTTCCATCTTGTTTAATTTGCTTAACCCAAAATTTCTGATTCTGCAAAATGTGCAATTACTATAGTTGGGTGATGGCAAGGTTGACTTGGAAAGTCTGCTTTTCCAGGAAGGAATGATATTCTCAATTTGGTGGAACTTTTGGTGAGAGAGAGGTGAATAGAGTATTCAACATAGCAGAAGAAAAAAGCACATAGATATTTGTACTGGTAGGCAGCTTGGAGGAGTAGGAATTTAGGTCAGAGACATAAAATCTCATCTGAATCTCTTTTGGAATTAGTTATGTTGATCTCAGAGAGCAAGCTATTTCACCTGTTGGTATTTCAGTTTTTTTAATTACCCAAATGGTAATACTATCTGTTACACGGGGCATGTAGTTTGAACTTAAAGTAACATATATGAAAACACCTTTAAAAATAGTTTTCATCAATAAAAATTCCTATCAGTTACGAATATTTCATAATGAGGTAACTTCTAGTTCTTTTTTTGATGAGGTTGGTTTTTTAAAAATAAAGGTGGGGGGTGGAAATCCCCTGGAACTTTTTTTTTTAAAAGCATATCATGAATGAAAATCAGTTATTTGATTAACAACTGTGTGTTCAGCAAAGAAATTGTTAAATATTGTAAGCAGTGATATTTCTTTCGTCTGTATGTTGGTTTTTGGTTTGATTAAATATATTTTTCTTGTCTAAGGTGGGATCTCATCGTGTCCGTATGTCAAGGGGATTTGAGGCCAATGCACCTGCTTTTGACAGGTAAGACAATTTTTACATAGTGCTTTAAGTTTTGATATTGCTAAGCAGTGGGACTACTTATATTTACTGATTCATTTCAAACTTTTTTGGCTTTAAATAAAATTCCTTCTGACTCCTAATTTAATTGAAAGACAGTGACACCTACTGTTACGACTTCTGGGGGTGGTAGTGCTGGAAGTGTGGGTCTTAATCTCTTGACGTTAAAATTTCCTCTGTGGGCACATTGTCCAGTATAGCAACCACTAGCCACATGTAGCTGCTGGGTACTTGAAATGTGTGACTAGTCTCAGTTGAGATGTGCTGCAAGTATAAAATGCACACTGGATTTCAAAGACTGCCTTAAAAAATAAAAAAGAATGTAAGGTGTCTCGTTAGTAAAATCATGTTCGGTATACTCAGAGTATTGGTTCTACCCTCACATACCAAAATCTGTGCATACTCAAGTCCCACAGTCAGCCCTGTGGAACCCATGCTTATGAAGTCATCATTCATATTCATGGGTTTTGCATGCCAGGAATACTGTAGTTTTGATTCTTGTGTAGTTGAAAAAATCCATATATAAGTGGACTTGCACAGTTCAAACCTGTGTTGTTGAAAGGTTAACTGTAGTTGTTTTATATTGATTACATGTTGAAATGATATTTTAGACATTTTGAGTTTAAGAAAGTATATTTTGTTTCATGTTTTAAATGCACCTTCTTGAAAATTTAACATTATAGGTGTGGTTTGTGTTACATTTCTTTGTGTGGCATTGCTCTACATAGCTTCTGGAATGGTTAGAAGCTGGAAAGAAAAAAAGACTCGTATTTGGGGCCCATTTTTCTGAAGACTGGAGCTAGTAAGGAGGTCCCTCTGAATCCTCAACAGAGTATGTGATGTCCTCACATGTGAGCAGCAGCCCTTTGCCATCTGCCCTTACTGCATTTCCAGTCAAGCTTATGGCTGTTGTCTGTCTTGTCTGGTGCCAGCCTCACAGAGTAGGCAGAAGCTGGATGTCTCCACAGCTCCGGCAGGGATGGGAGTCTCAGTACCCATAAGTCAGAGAGGAAATTGCATTCATAAGTTTTCATAAATTCAGCTTTGAGACCATGTACAATGATTTTGCACCCAGTTTTCCAATTCTGTGTTTAAAATAATACCATATAAGTTGTATTTAATAATGGATTCTTGTTTATTGAAAAAATTAGGCTTCTTATTTAACATGTGCTTATTTCCTTTCTTTCTTAAATAGGCATTTTAGAACACTTAAGAACTTATATGGTAAACAAATAATAGTAAATTTGCTTGGATCTAAGGAAGGTGAACATATGTTAAGTAAAGCCTTCCAGGTAAGTATGGTCATTTCTTATTTCATTCTGGCCCATGGACACCTAGAATGGTAGTAAAAAATAAAATAATAAGGTAATCAGATTCTTCCAGGAAGCAAATTACTTCCAAGAAAAAGGTTGGGTACTTGTTGGAAACTTGAACTCTTTGGGTCTATTAAGAAACAATTTAGGCTAATGTTGCTGAAACTGGGATTCTGAAAAGTTTTCAATGCAAATGACACTGTTTTCTAATCTGCTTTTTCATTTTGTAGAGAAACAGAAAAATACCCTCCTTGCCAAAAGTTTAGCTATCACTAGTAGAGAAATAGCAGTTTCCTTCTTCATCTGTTGATTGCTTTGCCTGCTTCCTAGAACCATAGTCATTGTTTTTAACCTATGGAATTGTGAATAATGCATTTATATACATGCAACACTATACCTTCTTGCATTGATGAGGGAAAACTTGAGAATTTCATGTCAAAAGGAACCCCCAAATTGCCTGACTTCTAAAGAAAAAATATTTTAATAAGCACTTATTGAATTAATAATGAATTAGTATAAATTATGGTGTTACATATGATTGTAAACTTAAGATAGTTAAAAAACATTTTCTGAAGTTCAATCTCCTAAGTCCAAAAGCATCCTAATTATATAGCTGTTATTTTAATCTTGTGAAATATTGTTTTTTTTTTTTTTTTTTTTTTTTTTTTGAGACGGAGTCTGGCTCTGTCGCCCAAGCTGGAGTGCGGTGGCCGGATATCAGCTCACTGCAAGCTCCGCCTCCCAGGTTCACGCCATTCTCCTACCTCTGCCTCCCAAGTAGCTGGGACTACAGGCGCCTGCCTCGTCGCCTGGCTAGTTTTTTGTATTCTTTAGTAGAGACGGGGTTTCACCGTATTAGCCAGGATGGTCTCGATCTCCTGACCCTGTGATCCGCCCGTCTCGGCCTCCCAAAGTGCTGGGATTACAGGCCTGAGCCACCGCGCCCGTGAAATATTGTTAATAAACAGATTATACTTTACAGAGTGACTTCATGGTAAAATTTAAAAATACTTGTATGTATTGAATGAAATTATAAAATATGAATCTTTCAGTCTTTGATAGGCTTTGTCTTAGATAATTTTGAGATTCTATAATAGGTATAAATAGTTATTAAATTTGTGTTGTAAAAATAAAATGCTGGCAATTGGAAACAATTTTTTATTTCCTAAACCAGATGAGAATATTATTTAAGTACCCTGATGTTAATTGTGTCACCTTATCTCTGAGGGATAGTTTGTGAGACTTCAGGGAAAAGATTTATTGCCAGTGTCAATGAAATGTGATGAATATTTAGATGAATATTTGCCTTTTTACTTTCATTTAGATGAATATTTGCCTTTTTACTTTCAGAGTCATTTGAAAGCTTCTGAACATGCTGCTGATATCCAGATGGTGAATTTTGACTATCATCAAATGGTTAAGGGAGGAAAGGCAGAAAAATTACACAGTGTCCTTAAACCTCAAGTCCAGAAGTTTCTAGATTATGGATTTTTTTATTTCAATGGAAGTGAAGTTCAAAGGTTTGACTCCCCTGTTTCTCCCTGTTTCTCTGTTCTTTGAATTGGAACATTGCTATAATTAAAAATTATTCTTAACGTTGAACTCTTACATTTTCTTTTTAAAATTCAAGTTTTTAATCAAATAAAATTTCTTTTAAATTTTTTGTTTTATTTTTATTATTTCGAAATAGGACCTCACTTTGTTGCCAGGCTGGTGTGCAGTGGTGCAGTCTCATCTCCCTGCAGCCTCTGCTTTCTGGTTTCAGGAGATCCTCTCACCTCAGCCTCCTGAGTAGCGGGGACTACAGTTGTGTGCCACCAAGCCTGGCTTTTTTTTTTTTTTTTTTTTTTTTTGGTAGAGACGGGGGTCTCCCTGTATTGCCCAGGCTGGGCTCAAACTCCTGGGCTCAAGCGATCCACCTGCCTCAGCCTCCCAAAGTGCTAGGATTACAGGCATGAGCCATCTCACCCATCCTATACTTGATTTTAAACTTGTTTTTCTTTCTTTAGAATTCATCAAATAATAATAAGAGGTTACATTAGTGAGCGCATTTTATGGAGCAGGCAGTGTACTTAAGTCTTACCATGTATCAATAACAATTATAGGGATAGGCTCTATTGTTAGGTCCTTTCCCATCTGCTGCAAGTCTCATAATTAACAAGTGTTAGAACTGGGATTTGTCTGGCTTCATACTTCATGTTATTATATATGAAACTTTTGCTTCTCTTTTAAAACTTATGTTTTAATATTTCTTGATGCCAGTAAAGACTGTTAAATGCAAATAGAAGTGAAAGACATTGTTTACTGTCTGCTTTAGTATAACTTAAATTTCAGTTTTTGTATGTGAAATAGAGGAGAAAAGTAAATGTTAAAAGAGTTCAGAATATAGGTTAAGGGAAACTTGAGTGCAGAAAGCTCAAATTTTTATTTTTCAATTTGTATTTTATTTAGCATCAATGCTGTATTCACAGTAATTAGAGATAACAGATCTTAGGTTTAAAAAAAAAATTTGTTCCATAAATATTTTTCTTTTAAGTCCAAAGAACTGTAAGAGCATAAACCTGAATGTGTATTTAGTTTCTAATTGTTGGCCTAATTAAAAGTAAGTGTGTGATAGATAATGTAATGAAGAATATGTGACAAAATGTTAACAGTTGTCAAATTTAAATGGTGGGTATATGCATGTTCACAGTATAATTTTTTTTCTATATTTGAATACTGTAATAGTAAAAAGTTGGAAGGGAAGGTGGGTGCTACATTTTAATTACCTCAATTATTTGCTGTTTGTTTTAGCTTTATTTTTGTTCCAAACTAGATATTTAACTTTATTGGTTACAGATGCCAGAGTGGTACAGTTCGAACAAACTGCTTGGATTGTCTTGATAGAACAAATAGTGTGCAGGCATTTCTTGGCTTAGAGGTAAAAAAATGAATTAAAATGTATGTGCCTTGTATCATCTGCCTCTTTAAGTGCTTTTGTAATACTTAGGTTTCTTATTACTTTTCAGAAAATATATATAATGTTATGCTTCATTTTGTACTTCTAGTCTCTGTCTCTTTTTTGGCCAAACTTTGTTTTGATTTAAATATTTCCTTTACCTGATCTTCATATTCTCTTTAGGTAGCTGTCTATCTACTTCTGTTGTTCCTTATTCTCCCTTTTAAAATCTGCTGTTTATAGTATTTCAACAATTTTTTCCCTGTCTTTTTGGAGGAAATATATACGTGTGTGTGTGGGTGTGGGTGTATGTGTGTATTTGGCCTTTTATTCTCTGTGTTATCTTTTAACAATCTATTTTAGGATAAGAAGGGTCTATTTTCACATGTACAATTATGTAGGACTGTATTTTTGACAATTTGTAACCCAATCCAGTTCGTTTGGTGTTTTCAAATTAGTAGTTATAAAAAACAGGACCAGATGAAAATGCCAGTTAGTGAGAATGAAAATGAATGTGATTCAACTTCTGTGATAAGGTTGCTGTTTGCAACTTTTTTTTTTTTTCTTTACTACTTATCCATCAGATTCAGCCTAATATAAACACAGTCTCAACTATTTGACAAACTGTTTAGCAATGCTGAACTTTCTAAGTCTTCCCTATTCTGCAAGTTAGGGTTATAAGGCTGTGGCTAAACTTCATTTAGTTCCATCAGAACTTAACATAGTTCTCAAATGCTATAAAAAAAAAACAGCAATAGGAAGTTACATGTTCTTATTTCCTCTAGTTAATGATCTTAAATTTGACCTGAATATTGGTTAATTAGTTACTTTGCAGCTGAGGTTCTTTATCTCAAAAATGAAAGTACAGTGTATAAAATTCTCTATTATAGAATATATTTTTCATGTAACTAAAGAAATTTTACTGTTTGGATTTTTTCAAATGTTTTTGAGGTTTATTTGTAATTTATTTAGAAAATTTGACAGAAACAAGAAAATGAAAGCAAGCATGTTGGTCATTTAGATAAGAGTTTATCTTATCTTGGCTTGGATTTGTTTCAAGTTCTGGTTTTAAGTGGTTGAATAAATGTACATGGATTCTGATAATAAGCTTATTGAAAGACTTGGATCTCTTCATCAAAATTATAACAGATGTTAGTTTTCAGGATCTGACTTAGCTGATTCTCCACTGTTGATAGCTAGGAATTAGAAAACTCCCTAGGACAGCAAACGGTCGACAGTTTACAAAGTTTGCCACTAAGATAGACAAAGCCCAACTAGTAGAGAAGTAAGATCAGTTTTGCCCAGTTCCTTGAAGAGAGAAAGATTTAAATGATAAAGGAGGCCCTGGAGCTTATTTTGTTTTATTCTCCATGCTAGCAAAGAACAGCTCTGGTGTAAGTCTCTAGGTAATTAAATGAACCCAGTTTAAGGTTTTAAAAAAATATTATTTTAGCTTTTGGTTCTCTATAATTATGGATAATCACCATACTTACATGATAAAATAAAACATAAATTGGAAAGAGTTAAGTGAAAATGCAAGGCATAGAATATGACTAGATTCCAGATAAACAGATTGGATAAAGATTGAACATTGACTCTAGGCTAGAATTCATACATACAAAGATCAGTAACTTTTTGGAACACTTATTGTTATATGTGATAGGGACTTGTGGAAGCTGAGAGGTCCTTGAATTTCTTGCATGCTATTCCCCCCAGTTCTTCCTTATATATATTACCAATGAAGATTTTATGCATAAAAAGCTGTCATGACTTTATTCAGAGGTTTTACTTATTTTCTTTATTTTGTGACAATTTAAGAGCAACTCCTTTTTTTCCATATTTTTTTTACCTACCTTAATTACTTAAACTTATAAAGCCAAATCCAAAAAATTAAAGAGACCTAGTTATTTAGGTAAACTAAGTAAACATTTTTCTCAGTTCTAATGCAGACTGTTGATGGATGAATTCTTTTAGGTGGGCAAGGTGAACAACTCTGATTTATAGGGATACTTTAATAAGATAAATTTTGTCATTTAACCAGAAAGAAGTCCTTATCAATACTTGTAGTTTTCATTGATATAGTATTTGTTTTAAAAATTGAAATGATGGGAAATAACTCAGCCTAGTAAACTGTTATGTTTTCAGAATCTAGTCCCAAATAGTGCTATAACGATAAATTTTTGGTTTGATTCTGGTAGTTCTTAAAAGCCATATTACAATTAATATATTAATGTACTTATAAAAATTTCTCTTTTGCTGTTTTAGATGCTAGCTAAACAGTTGGAAGCTCTTGGTTTAGCTGAAAAGCCTCAGTTGGTGACTCGCTTTCAAGAAGTTTTTCGGTCAATGTGGTCCGTGAATGGTGATTCAATCAGTAAGATATATGCAGGAACTGGAGCTCTTGAAGGGAAAGCGAAGGTAGATCTAGATCTATCTTAACATTACAGAATATCCTCTTTTTCCTCTCTTCATAAAGCTTTTAAATGGCCTTTTAAAATTAATAGATGGTTTACATTAATAGATGTGTCTTAGAATTCTGTTGAATGTGCTTTTATGCCTTCTTTGATACTTCCTTTCACAGTGGATACTAGTGAATAAATGGAAGATAGATATTTCCCTAAGTTTGGGAAGTATGTATATATGACGTATCTAGTCATTTAGTGACAATCCACTAAGATGATATATATTGCTCTTTTTTTTCATGATTTTCCCTTGTATATCTGTTTCACTTTTTGTATTGTTTGATTACAAATATGATTTTTAAAACCATAGACCTCTTAATAAAGGGTTCTCTCTTATTTGGCTTTGTGTTCCCTTCACTTGACACAGTGCGTACGGTTAATAGATGTGTGATGTATGCCACTGGGACAAATAAGTCAATCAGCGGCTTATGCAGTGCTTACTATGAACCCAACATCAGGGCATAATTGATCTTTACTTATCTTACCTTGGGAAGGTGGCTATCAAGATGTGCCAACGACATGTGAAATATGGGCCAGGTGTGGTGGCTCACGCCTATAATCCCAGCACTTTGGGAGGCTGAGGCAGGTGGATCACTTGAGGCCAGGAGTTCTAGACTAGCCTGGCCAACATAGCGAAACCCCATCTCTACTGAAAATACAAAATACTAGCTGGGCGTGGTGGTGCACACCTGAAATCCCAGCTCCTCAGGAGTTTTGAGGCATGAGAATTCTAGGAGGTGGAGGTTTCAGTGAGCCAAGATCACTTCACTGCACTCCATCCAGCCTGTGTGACAGAGTGAGACTCTGTTCCGAAAAAAAAAGAATGGACTTAATTATAATTGTCTGTTTCACCATTACTTTTTATTTCCTGACAGTATCTACACACTACTTTCTTCTCAAGTATTTGGCCTTTATTGAGGGAGTTTAGAACAATACTTGAGATAATTTTCATTATTTTATATTCTTAAATATTGTTTAACTTTTTAAGGATCCTGGCCTCACTTGAATTTATCAACTTTCTAATTCTCCACAATTCCTCAAATTATTTCCAGAATAGAAATGAGAACATTTATCACTTTTATAGTTCTCGTTCAGCTTCTTCCATATAGCAGCTGAAATTCTTTAAAGACCATTCATGATCTCCAAGTCTTCTTTTAATTTCCAAGTCTTCCTCTTCTGTGTCTCATAATACGCCATGCCTCTGCCCAGAGATATTGACCTTACCTGCAAAGTTTCTTTTGTTCAACTCATAGAAATAATTTGTATTGACTTTTACAAATATTTACTTCTTAAGTGGTCCCTATTTTTGTAAACATGAAATTGTTAAACTTTGATTTATTCCTTTTAAATAAAGAACATAATTCTTGCTATTAAAAGCTGATTCTCAAACTATTGCTTAAAATATTCTTTTATATTCTTCTACCTTTTTATTTCTGCAGTGACTACAATGTATGTACTACAATGTATGTACAGAGGTTACATATATTTTCAGTGATCTTTTATCTTTAACATATACAGATATAAAATTTTATACATTAAATATGCTAGTCTGAATTGAACTAAAATCTAACATCTGAACTGCTCTTTCTTTTCCTTTCTCTGGGTTCCTTTTGATTAATTGCCTGGTAATGTGAATGGTGAGTCTCTTTTCAAATAATGTCATTTGTATATGTTATTATATAGAAGGAAATAACAATTAATGCCAAACATTAATTGCTTATTAAATATAGTAGCATTCATTTAACGGCATTGAAGAAAACTGGTTCTTCATTTAGTGGCATTTAAGAAACTTGGCTCTTTATTCTAAAAAGAAGCCTAGAGTTACTGTTATTTCTTTAAAGAGTAAAAATTACATATTGCAAACTAAAGTTATTTCCTAAAAGTCGCAAGTTTTTTGTTTTGACAGTCATCAAAATCTGTAAGATCAAAATAAATCCTTATGGTAACTGATATGCCTAAGTAAAATATATATTCATTAAAAGTTATAATCAACTCTCACTATAGGAATAAGTTTCTTATTTTATGATGTATTTTTGCATAGGCAATAAAATGACTCAAAATATACAAACTGTAGTTTACATGTAATATTCTTTTGTGAACTGTACTTGTAAATTTCTTTTGAGACTAGACCTTCATTCTTAGGTTTAGTTTTAATTTTAACTAATGTAAGCTATTTGGGAGCAATTTCCATTTTCTTTTTCTACTACCAAAGCAATTTGAAGTTTTTCTAGGGGCAGTTAAGCTCAGTGTATCTTCTTTTATCTCCCATTTCTCCTTACCCAAGTTTTATCCCCAAGTTTACAAATTACCTTGTAAGAAGGAATTGTCTTGTTTTAAATAAGTTCACTTCAGTTTATTTCCTTTGTAATAAACAATTTTAAACATTTATTGCTCTAGATGTCATTACTGGATGAGGTTGTAGCACTGGGCTTTTTCATTTCTTTGTGCAGAGCTTTAATCCAAAAGAAGAAAGGAAACAGTGACATGTTGGAGGCATTTTAATTGTCATGACTATATATTCAAAATAGAACGATTAGCTCCTTTTTCATATTCAAATCATATAAAACTGATTTAAAATTTCAAAATACCTACTGAGTAAAATCAGTAATATTAAAAATGAAAATCTGCACTCCTTTCTTTCTCAACAGGCTGGAAAGTTAAAAGATGGTGCTCGGTCTGTTACCCGGACAATTCAGAATAACTTCTTTGACAGCTCCAAGCAAGAGGCCATTGATGTTTTGCTGTTGGGAAATACTCTGAATAGTGATTTAGCTGACAAAGCTCGAGCACTTTTAACTACTGGAAGTTTACGTGGTATGTACACTTTATATTTTATTTGTTATTTACATTCCTAAAAGTCCAAGAGGTAAATGTAAACTTATTTACACAAACAATTTTTAGTTGGTTAAAATAGTTTTCGAAGGGATTTCTATAAAGGTAATTTTTAAAAATTACATTCTCCAAAGGAAGTTTGTCTGTTTTAAAATGTTTATATAATCAGTGGTATTACTAAGCTGTAAACTGAGGCCCATGCATGGTTTCTTCTATAGATTATGACTGAGAGGGTAAATAATTAAGCATTGTTAACTTTGTACAAGGCAATATTTCATAGAATATTCACCTGGTACTTTTAATAGAGCATTTAATAACCTAATTTTGCAGAAAAATGCTTTACTGGAAAAACTAATGCCTATATTGGTTATTTTTTAAATCACTACCCCAAAAGTTTCTGTAACTTGGTCTTAACTTTTAATTCCTATTGTTCGAATAAGCATTAAATCATATTAATAATTTAAAGTAGTGCTAATTATTGGGCACTAACTGCTATTACCAATTTTAATATTTGAAATAAATATATGGCCTTCAGAATTGGTTTTCACCTTTCATTGTGTCTTTTATTAAAAAAAAGCTTCTCCTATCAGTGAGCACATAAAAGTAGCATGATGGGAAAACTTAGCATTCATTGTAGAACTTAATAGATTAGACTTGCTTTTTCTTTCTCTAAAATGTATTGAGGTATAATTGACAAAATAATTTTTTTCCATTTTAACTTTTTAGCACTCTGAAAAACAAATTTTTTTTCTGTTAGCCCTAAACCAAACTTGTTAATGTTTCCTGTTCAAGTGGGAGAAAATTGTTTCTGCATCAAGTAATGTATTCTTGGGTAATTACTTGGTCAAATAGGTTATGGATTCTTTCAGAATTCTGCATGGTGCCTAAAGGTAGTTAATTACAGACAGCCCCACAGGGACCTATAAGTGGGCTGGGGAACTTAGACCTACTAAAACTCCAAAAAGTATCTGATCTTAGCTACTACTTTCAACTTCAGGCTTTCTTCCTGGCTTCTAAAAGTAGAGACTTGACTGATTTGTGTTTTGTCACCTCTTTCCACCTGTGCCTGCATTGATGTGGAGGCATTAATAAGCAACAATTGAAAGTAAGTGGTTGAAGGAAAGAAGAGGAGAAGCAAGGGACTTATGTAATCCCAAAACTTCAGCATTAGTGTTTTTAGTTGCCTGCACATTTTACTATAAGTAAAATAATACCTTTAAAAAAAGTACAGTCAGTTCTGCTGTAATGCTTGTTCTGAGAATGGGAATTTGTTCCACTGTGATATATTAGGCAACTGTTTGAGCATAAGGCTAATTTTGCATGAGCTTATGAGTGATTTTGCTGGCAAGCAACACTAGGTAAATGCAGAAAAGTGCACCCAGCAGAACTAAGATGGCTAGAAATATATATAACATATAAAACACACATACACATATGCACATACACCTCAAACATCTTCCCCTGCCTCAGTTCACTACGTGTGTTATGAGCCATACCTATTCACATCTGTTATTTCAACGTTTCATCTAATTTCAGATATCCCTTTTACCATTATTCACATTACAAGCTGGACCCTGTCTAATGCCCATTTCTACAAGCCAACTTCATTCAAGATGAAGTGCCTTATTAATGGTTATATTCATGTATTTCATAACCATTTACCGTGTAATGTCTTGCTACTATTTTTATGAGGTTCCTGTCTTTTTTCGTGTGTCACTGTTGAAGTTTTTGAATGTGGTACCCCTTACCCATTCTTCCCATGAGCCCCGTGGTTGTGGGAATTTGCAAAATTTGCATAGCATGGTGATGTTTTTAGAATGTGTTTTTCTTGTTATAGCTGAAGTGATTGTACTTATCAACTGCTAAGTCCCAGAAAGAATACTAAAAGTTGTATATTAGGACAGTATCTTCCATATCTTCAACATCCTCCATCTTCTTAGGTTTTCGTATTTATATTCATAATATTCTCATACATGTACACATGCATGTATAACATAGACACAGGAGCAGCCAGAAGAGCAGGCCTAGGGGCTTCTGATGGTGAAATGGTGGACATCACTGAGTCACTGTAGAATTTTTCTTAGGTGCAGAAGGTTTGTATCCATCATTGTCGTTTATTTGTAACCTTTGGTGTTCTATAGCTATCAGAAAAAATAAAGTCATCAAATTGACTTAAAATAAAAAAGTGCAGTCTTCTCAAAATGTTTTGTCACTGTACTCTACATTTTAATTGTAACTTGTTTTTACTAATGATTCTTTGTTTTCTTCTTGATGCATCCATAGTTTCTGAACAGACATTACAGTCAGGTACAGTATAGAAAATCAATCTATAAATAAAAGCAATTTTTTCTTATTTTTTTCTGAAGTTGATATTGTAAACAAATAAAGCCATATAATTGGAAGCTTTCTCATTTTGCCATCAGATTCTAACAGGATAAATTGATATCTTGTTTTAATCTGAGAAAAGAATTTCAAGCTTGAGAAAATTTAAGTACTTCATTTTGAAGAAAATGTGCAGTGCTCTTTGTCTTCCTGTAGCAATTGCTTAATTCCAGTTGAAGATAATTCAGCTTGTTTTAATTTCACTTTACATTTCATTGAACAAACATTATTAGTGTTATGCCTTACTCTTAACAGGCTGATGGAAAAAAATCCAGAAGTAACTACGTTGAATTAATTTCTGAGTGCCATCTGTGATATTTATGACTACTCAACAGAGTTTCTCACACAGAATATTTAAGAAGGCATTGTTGCATTTCCTTATTGTGAATGAAGTAGTTTTGAGACTATAGACATGCACTAAAATATGATCTGAAATCTCTTAATTTTAAAAAGTGCCGAGATTTCTAACAAAGAATAGTTAAGTGTGTAAGACCTAAAGATTATTTTTTATTTTTCTTGCCTATTTATTCCTAGGAATCTCATGTCTTCATTCTCTGGGCAAGGTTTATGATCTTGTCTTTAAACATGAATCTGTGGCAAAAGGAATGAAAGCTTAACTCTTGCCAGAAATTTAGTTGAAAAGGATTTGCTATCCTTTAAGAATTGTTTGGCTTAGTTATTGTTCTGAATGTTTTGAGAAGCTGTTGATTATTTTCTTGAGAAGGATAGAGGAAGGGAGCACCTGGATATATTTTTAACTTATATAATGAACACCATTTTCTGAAATGGTATGGTATTTAGGGATGGACATCTGTTGTTTGAGCATAGACCTGTTTCTTCCTTAAAATTTTTTATTTTATTTTTTTGACTCAGTGTTTCTTTAAGCACATTAAGGTGCCACCAGTTAAGAGTAAACTAGGACTATTTTTTACCTTTTTATTTCATTTAAAAACTGACTGACTTTATTAGTTCATACAGTGTGGCAGCACATTTTTGTTCACACAGTTCATTGTCTTGCTGAATATTTTAAGCCATGTAATTATTATAGAAGCTGTGTGTTGATATAGAATAGATTGTAGAAGCTATGTTTGCATTGGTAACAACAAGTAGTGACTTCAATTTTAAAAAGCAATGATAAACCGTAATCGTAGAGAATTATTTTTATCTAGGTACAGTCAGCTTTGAATTAACCATACTAATAGTCCAGACAAGTAATCTGCTTTCATTACCACCCAGACACCTCTATACAAGCTATCAAAGCAAACAGCTAGATGGTGAGCAATCTGCATATCTGCCCCTGGAAACAATGGTGATATACTTATCTAAATCAGCAGTTCCACAGGTCAAAATTATCTTTACCAAATACTAAGATGTTACTTGCATTTTTCACTCTCATTTCCTCATAAGACTGCTATATCTTGGTATCATAATATCATAATAAAATGAGATCATGTGGTAAAAGGTGAAAATAGTTTTGATGTCCTTTTCCTGTTACCAGTTAGCTACCAATTAAGTACAGATTCTGTTTCTAGGTTGAGGTGCTTTTAACGTTCTATGCTGAGAATTTAACCAAGATAGAATGTGGTTTAGAAAGGGAAAAAAGATGGGTTGTAGACCAAAAAAAAAAAAAAGAGATTGAGGATTCAAAATGTATTGAACATTCATTCATTTAACAATTATTTATTGAGCACTTACTGTGTACCAGGTAGTCTTTTAGTTACTAGGAGTATTGCCATAAAGAAAACAGACTAACGTGTCTGCCCTCATGGATTTTCCATTCTCATGAGGGGAGAAAGTTACAGGATAAATAAATAAAATACATAGTTTATAAATGTGATAAATGTGATAGAGAAAAATAAAGCAGGGAGGGGATAATGGAAAGTTAAGGGCAGAGTGCATAAAGTGGTCAGAGAAGGCCTCATTGGAAAGTAAAAACTTGAAGGATGTACAGGAAGAGTGTTTCAGGCTATGGGCACAGCCAGTGCAAAGGCCCTGTGGTAGAAGCAGACCTCGTATGTTTTTGAAACAGAAGGAAGGCCCGTGCAGAGTGCACCAGGGAGAGTGGAAGATGAGGGTGGAAAGCAAAATAAATTGTTTAGGGACTTGTGAACCATTGTTTAAGCACTTTGGCTTCCACTCTGAGTGAGATGGGAAGCATTTAGTAGTGATTTCATTTTCAGAAATATCATCTTGCATTTTTGTCAAGGAGCCATTATTCATCAAGCTGCCTGTCAGTAGCTACAATCTTAAATGTAAATATTCTTAAATGGTTTTGTTTGGAGAAAAATAAAATTTATATTTTTACCAGACTGTTAATGAAAGATGTAGAAAGTTAATTGCTATCTTCCTAAAAATATATGATTCTTAGGATTTGTACATTAATGTACCATTTTATTGAAACAGAACTATTTGTTCTGCATGTTGTTGCAATAATTCTTTATGTGTAGTTTTTTTTTTTTTTTTTACTTCGCTATTGTATTTAATGTTGACTTTTTTTTTTTTTAAGATGTGTTGGTTAATTGCCTCATAACAGGCTTTGCATTGAAGGCTGATCTTTTTTTGTGCCTGTGCATGTATCTTTTGCTTGTTTGTGCTTGTGATAATAATTGTGCTTTTCGGTAGACATCATATCTCAGTTATGAAAATCAATTTTTACATATGGTTTGATACAGCTAAAATTCTGTTGTATCTTGTCTTGATTAGCATCTTCTAAAGTACTAAAGAGCATGTGTGAGAATTTCTACAAATATTCAAAGCCCAAGAAAATTCGAGTATGTGTCGGAACCTGGAATGTGAATGGTGGGAAGCAGTTTCGCAGCATAGCTTTTAAGAATCAGACACTCACTGACTGGCTTCTTGATGCACCCAAGTTAGCTGGCATCCAGGAGTTTCAAGGTTGGCTTTTTATAATATAGATTTAGTTAATAAATCCTGACTGTGATGTATTGATCTAGAAAACAAATATAGCACTTCAGAGTATGCATTAATTTATGAAAGAAACTTGGAGCTATATATTTGAAGACCAACGTCTTTAAAGATTACATCTATTAAAATCTTACCTTTTTAAAATTTCTAGACCTTTGTTTTCTACTTCATAAAAACATATAATGGTAAAGCAAAAAATCTTTTTCTTTTCATAGTTTATTCTCAGGAAGTAGGAATTCACACATAGATTTCTTTGAAGGCAACCACACATGTAAGAAAATCTAGTTTTGTTTTTATTTTAAATGGACATAATCTTAGATTATGTCCATTTAACATTGATCATTTATTAATTTTAACCAAAATTACATAATTAAAATATAATTGATCATTTGAGTTTTATTTTTCAAACCTGCTATGTCCCATTTTTCAATTCTTAATCCTCTATTTAATTACTAAGACAAGAAATGTCAGAGTGGATCTTGAGCAACCTTATAAAACTAGTGATATTTATTGGTACTTTATGTGATGACTTAAGAATACTGGTTTATCCTTGAAAAACTTTGTTGGCATTCAGTTTGGGTTCTCTGCACCAAACTGTCAATAGCCAGAACCAAACATTGAGCAGAGGATACTTTTATTAAGATTTTGGGCCGGGCACAGTGGCTCACGCCTGTAATCCCAGCACTTTGGGAGGCCGAGGTGAGTGGATCACCTGAGGACAGGAGTTTGAGACCAGCCTGGCCAACATGGTGAAACCCCATCTCTACTAAAAATAAAAAAATTAGCCGGGCGTGGTGGTGTGCGCCTGTAATCCCAGCTACTCGGGAGGCTGAGGCAGGAGAATCATTTGAATTCAGGAGGTAGAGGTTGTGGTGAGCTGAGATCCCTCCACTGCATTCCAGCTTGGGTGACAAGAGTGAAACTCGTTCTCAAAAAAACAAAAGAGAAAGAGCATTTTAATAAAAAGTTTGGGGAAAGTCCCAGGGTTTAAGATGAAACTGATGAAAAATAACTAGAAAAGAAAAATTTTATCTCACACCATTTCCTATACACATCACCCTCACATATAAAACTTGGTAATTATATGCTATTTTAAAAAGGAATTAAAGTTAATTTTTAAAAAGAAGAAAATTAAGTTCATGATTCTAATCAAAATCTTTTTTTTTTCTTTCTTTCTTTTTTTTTTGAGATTGAGTTTAGCTCTTGTTGCCCAGGCTAGAGTGCAGTGGTGGGATCTCGGCTCACTGCAACCTCTACCTCCTGAGTTCAAATGATTCTCCTGCCTTAACCTCCTGAGTAGCTGGGATTACAGGCATCTGCTACCACGCCTGGCTAATTTTTTGTATTTTTAGTAGAGATGGGGTTTTGCCATGTTGGCCAGGCTGGTCTCAAACTCCAGACCTCAGGTGATCCACCCCCCTTGGCTTCCCAAAGTGTTGTGATTACAGGCGTGAGGCACTGTACCCGGCCTACAATGCCCTTTCTTACTTAACCGAACTTGAAATTGTAATAGTAATAATAATAAAATAACAGCTAACAGTATAATTCTGTGTACTTTACATGTGTTCATTTAATCCTCAGAGCTGACCTATTATTTCATAGACACCATTTTTCCAATTTTACAGATGAAGAAACTGAGACATAGAAAGGGAAGGAACCTGCCCATGTTCATGCAGTAGTGGCAAAGCCAGGATTTGAACTAAGGCAGTTTGGCTTTAGAGTCTGTATGCCAGGCTGCATTTTATGTGTGAACTTGGGCAAATAAAAGACAAAAATAATCTTTCTTATGTTTGTGTGGCAGATTAAATGAGATGATGTATGCATGAGCCTTGCACATAATAGCAGTCAATAATTCTTTTTAAATTTCAGTATCAGTTCAGACTATAGGCTCTTCTTTTTCTTTTTTTTTTTCTCTTTGAGACAGGGTCTTTTTTCTGTTGCCCAGGCTGGGGTGCAGTATCTATATCATAGGTCACTATAACCTCAAATTCCTGGGCTCAAGAGATCCTCACTCCTCAGCCTTCTGAGTAGCTAGGACTACAGGCATGCCACCATGCTAAGCTAATTTTTTTATTTTTATTTTTTTGTAGTGATGGGGTCTCACTATGTTGCCCAGGCTGATCTCAAACTCCTGACCTTAAGTGATCCTCTCACCTCAACCTTCCAAAGGATTTGGCATTACAGGCAGGGGCTGTAGCATCTGGCCATATAGGCTCTTTCTAGCTATTTGTCCTCATTTCTAGAAACTTGGGGCACCCGAAGTCTCGCTGGGCAGCTTTCTCAGGCAGCTCTGTACTCCGTTAGTTCTTGTAGTTTCCAGAGTGCCAGTAGCTAGACAGGGTGATGTGTCCTACTTTCTGGATCTCTCCTAGTTTTCCTGGATTTCTTTCACCCAGAAAATAGCAAAAAGATCAAGCTTATGTTTTTCAAATTTGAATGTGAAAAATTCCTCCCAACTGTTACCAGCAATTTGAGGTAGTTTCTCAGTCACTTTATTCTTTGTGCTTTTTCTGAATAATTTCTTTCTCTCTCCAGTTTTATGTGAGATTTTGATTTGAGAAATGATTTGTTTCTGTGCTGTCTCTGGTAAAAACTTTAGCAAGAATTTTTTCAAAGTGAATTCTGAAAGGACTGAAGAATCTTCAAGGATAAGTCTTAAAGAAGCAAACTTAGGACACCCTAATAGAAAGTATATTTTAATAATTTTATTCCACTCAAGAGTTTTTGCCTTTAATGTGAATTTGGTTAAGCTCAAAACACAAAAATCAATTTTTATGAGCTCTGGTGTTATGTTGTATTGGGTGGGGTTGCCATTTGCCTGAGGCTATATTTAAAAGTATTTCTTGGATGCTTAATTTTAGATAAAAGAAGTAAGCCAACTGATATATTTGCAATTGGTTTTGAAGAAATGGTAGAATTGAATGCTGGAAACATTGTGAATGCAAGGTAAGCTAACCACATTAATACACTGAAAAATTTGCCAGTTGAGGGAAACTATGGATGACAGATAATTAAGTAATTGTTACAAGGATAGTTTGAAATAATAAATGGAAAAGTGCTTGTTAAACTGTAAAAGAGCATTTCGCACACTTTTGGGTCTGAGGATTTCTCTGCACACTTAAAAATATTGAGAATGTTAAATAACTTTTGTTAATGTTGTTTATATCTTTCTATTAGAAATTAGAAATGAAAATTTAAAAACATTTAATTCACTTAAAAACAATAATAAACCTATTTCATGCTAACATAAAATAAATTTTTTGAAAAATAACTTTTTCAAAACAAAAAATTTACTGAGAAGGATGGCACTGTCTTGTAGTTTTCCAAATCTCTTTAATGTGTAGTTTAAGACAGCCAGATTCTTAAATCTACTTCTGTGTTAGTCTGCTACAGTATGTTGTTTTGATTGAAGTGTATGAAGAAAAATCACATAACTATGTAGTTTGAAAAGGAAATATTTTAATAATTTTTCTAGATAATTTGTTCTCTGATACTACACCAAAACAGATCATTTCTTCTCTGCTATAGTGTAGATAACAGAGAAGTATTATCTTGGTGTAGTGTAGATAAGACACTACACCAAATGGTAGTGTCTTACAGGTTAGTTGCAAAATGAAATCTGAAACTGTATTGATGAACTTTTTGTGCTCTATTATTCTAAAATTCATCTTTTACCTTTGCATGATTTTGTAACATCATGTATTGGTCACTTGGGTTCCCTAAGTTATGTAATGCTTCCAAATTTTACACATTTCATTATATAATACCAAAGCATTATATTGTTTAATTACCATCACTGGTATTTGCATCAGAAAATAATTGTTGGGAAGCTATAAGGATCATGGTAGCAGATACAAGTTTTCCAGAATACGAATTTTTGCCTGAAAACTGAAGTTTTTCCATTGAAAACAAATGCTCTTAGTTTTCTTGAAGAGACAGACTTAGCTGAAAAAAATGCCAAGTAACCTAAATCTGAATAACCGTTGTCTGTCATTAGTTCTTTTAAGGAAAAATTGTATTCCAAAAAAAAAGTGGCAGTTTGACTCCCAACTTAAAGTATTTTCTTTTTTTGAGTTATAGATCATAAGTCAGTATGCAACTAAAGTGCTTTGTGTTTATTTCCTGTGTATCACACAGTATATTAAAAAGATGCGACCTGGGTTGAGCTTTAATAAAATTAATAATGTCTGTTGCTTCATCAAGGACATTCTTAGGTTAAGTGGCATTTTTTTTTTTTTTTTTCTGCAGGTATATGGCAGTGGGGATTGTAATGACAACTAGTATAGTTTGGTGCCTGGATTCAAGCGAGAGCACCAGCACTTTTACCCATTGTTGCTTTTGCACCATCAGTGCAAATGTCAGTCAACACAGTGAAAGATGTCTTAGTAGTTGTGACCCCATGGGCTTTGGGAACCCTCAAAGATGTCCCCAGATCACACTTTGGGAATTGCTGCTCTGAACCCATATTATAAATACAAATTATATGAGTGAAGCTTAAAGCTTCAGTGTTTTATTTTAACAAAGTATGCTTGCTTTTAAATTTCAGCAATTTCCCATATTTTATGACATTTTAAAAGATTTTTCAGGAGAAAATTATAGGCTGAAATAGTCATCAGTCTTGCAAGTGACAAATATTTTATTAGCCAAAATGAATAACAATTCACATCAGGAAAATTGGAAAGAAATCAACTTCACTCATTTTGTTGTTTGATTATGTTTCCTGAAAAATATATTCAGGTCTTAAACTAGAATATAACTCTGAGGATTCCTAGTACTAAGCGCATGGATCAATTGTTTGTCTAAATAGAGTTTAATCAAATTCTTCTTTAGGCTAGGTTTAATCAAATTCTTCTTTAGACTGGGCGTGGTGGCTCACACCTGTAATCCCAACACTTTGGGAGGCCAAGGCAGGTGGATCACTTGAGGTCAGGAGTTTGAGACCAGCCTGGTCAATGTAGTGAAACCCTATCTCTACTAAAAATACAAAAATTAGCTGGACATGGTGCCCCATGCCTGTAATCCCAGCTACTCAGGAGGCTGAGGCAGGGAGAATCGCTTGAACCCGGGAGACAGAGGTTGCAGTGAGCGGAGATTGTGCCACTGCACTCCAGCCTGAGCAACAGAGCGAGACTCCATCTCAAATATATACATATACATATACACACACACACACACACACACATATACACACACATATATATACACATAATATATATATATATATTCTCCAATAAAGTGGTGAATATTTATTTATTTATTTAAGCAGTATCTACTGAGCACCACTCTTAAGTACCTCCAATGAATCAAACAGACAAAACAGACAAAAATCCCTATCTTCATGGACTTTGTATTCTAGTGGGAAGAATCAGACAGTGAACAATAACAACAATAAGTTAAATTATACAGCATGTTAGAAAAGTGCAATGGAAAACAGAGGAAAAGGGAATCAACTATAGGGACACAGGGAAGTGTTGGAATTCTCAAATGAATGATCAGGATAAGGTTCATTGAGAAGATGAAGAATGAGTTTCAGCTACTTGGGGGGCTGAGGTGGGAGGATCGCTTGAGCTTAGGCAGAGGTTGCAGTGAACCGACATCCTGCCACAGCACTCCAGCTCTGGGTGACAGAGTGAGACCCCATCTCAAGAAAAAAAGAGAGATTAGGAGACATGACTAGCAAATGCAATACGTGGACCTTGTTTGGACCCTTTTTAAAGAAACAAACCAACTGTTAGAAGATTTTTTTTTATAAATGGGTAACTGTACGTATAAAATATTAGATGATAATAAGGAATTGTTAATATTTAAATGTGATAAGGTAAAGAGGATGGAAGAAAACAGATTGGCAAAATGTTGGTAATTTCGAAATGGGTATATAGTGGTTTGTTTAATGATTATGTCTTCTAATTTCCCATAGCAAGATTTTTTAAAAAGACATGAATTATAATTTAGAAAAATTTTAAATTTTAAAAAGCGGGGAAATGTATTTGGAAGCACATATAGTTAGCTGTCCGTATCCTTGGGTCTCACATCTTTGGATTCAGCTCATCAAAATATTAAATATTTTTTAAAATTATGTCTGTACTGAACATGTGCAGACTTTTTTTGTCTTTTTTACTTACAGACTTTTTTGTATCATTATTCCCTAAACAATACAATAACTAATTACATAGCATTACATTGTATTAGGTATTATAGGTAATCTAGAGGTGATTTAAAGTATAAGAGAGATGTACATGTACAAGTATTACTCCATTTTATATAAGGGACTTGAGTATCCTTGGATTTTAGTATCCACGGGAGGTCCTGAAACCAATCTCCCACAGATGGTACTGTACTTCTCTGTTATCTTAATGAATACTTAAGGAAAAAGTAAAATGTATAAGTTTGAGTTTACTCACCCAGTGAGTAGTCATTTAATGTCTTTATATTTTCTTTGTAAAGAAGTAATAAATTAGATTTTGAAATGTGGTTTTCTTTTGGCTAAATTGTAGATTTTCCTTTTTAAAGGAAACAAAAACAGCCTAAGCTTCCTTCAGAGTCTTAGGAAATTTGGGTAGATAAAGGTATAATTGACAATTGTCATAAAAGAGGCTACTGTCAATTATATTTTTTAAAAATTCTCTTTTTAATATTTTCTTGTAGCACAACAAATCAGAAGCTCTGGGCTGTAGAACTTCAGAAGACAATCTCCAGAGACAACAAGTATGTGCTGCTGGCTTCTGAACAGTTGGTGGGCGTCTGTTTGTTTGTTTTTATCAGACCACAGCATGCTCCTTTTATCAGGTCAGTAAACAGAACACTCCTCTAAGGCTACTTCCTACCATTACATAACAAGAAAAGCCTAGAATGTTTATTGTTTCAGTTCTTCAAACAAAAACTATCCATAGTTCTTGTTTTAAAATGGGGTTTTGGGGGTTTTGATTAAAGACTCACTAATAGCTTCACTGTACTGTTTCAAAGGCTTGCCCTCAAAGTACCATACCATGTGTACTTATATGATTATGTATATTCCTAATTTCCTATGCACATGGAACTCTTGAAATTTCAAATCTGCGATTTAGAATTCTTTGTTTCAAAGGGATGTTGCAGTTGATACTGTGAAGACTGGAATGGGAGGTGCAACTGGAAATAAGGGAGCAGTTGCAATCCGAATGCTCTTCCATACAACCAGCCTTTGCTTTGTCTGCAGCCACTTTGCTGCAGGGCAGTCACAAGTCAAAGAAAGAAATGAAGATTTTGTAGAAATAGCACGAAAATTGAGTTTTCCTATGGTAAGCTCTTGCTGCTTGTTCTTGAAGATAAAGCTTTGAAATGTATTTTAATTTGCCCCAAATTCTACATCAGTGTTTTTGAAAATTTAAGATAGTTCCTAGAAACATTAAGAATATTCACCTAAATAGATATTTCATGTGTATTAACCCAAAATATCTGAGGCAGGTCTCAGTCAATTTGGAAAGTTTATTTTGCCAAGGTTAAGGACGTGGCCGTGATGTAGCCTTCAGAATTCAGAATGACATGTGCCCAAGGTGGTCAGGGGCACAGTTTGCTTTTATACATTTTAGGGAGACCTGAGACATCAGTCAATATGTGTATGATGTACACTGGTTCGGTCTGGTAAGGCAGGACAACTCGAAGTCAGGGCTTCCAGGTTAGAAGTAGATAAGAGGCAAAAGGTTGCATTCTTTTAAGTCCTAAATCAGCCTTCCACTGAATACATAATTTAGTCTGGCTCAGTGAATCTGAATTTTTACATAAACAATAGGGCAGAGGAAGCAGTCAGATGTGCATTTGTCTCAGGTGAGTCTCAGAGGCATGACTTTGAATTCTGTCTGTACTTTGTCCACAAGGAATTTCCTGTGGGCAAATTGTGAGGGAGTATGTAGCTTCTTATCTTTGGAGCTATCTTATTTAGGAATAAAATGGGAGGCAGGTTTACCTGTCATAGTTTCTGGCTTGATTTTTCTCTGGGCTTAGTGATTTTGGGGTCCTGAGATTGATTTTCCTTTCACATGTGTTATTACTGTTGGATTAAAGAAACAGGACATGGGAGGAGACAAGCATATCTCAGGCAAAGAAACAGTTGTAAAACATTTTTGAACATTGATTGTTTTGAATTTAAAATTCTATCTCATTGCTTTCAGGGAAGGATGCTGTTTTCCCATGACTATGTATTTTGGTGTGGTGATTTCAACTATCGAATCGATCTCCCTAATGAAGAAGTTAAAGAGCTCATAAGACAGCAAAATTGGGATTCTCTTATAGCAGGAGATCAACTTATCAATCAGAAAAATGCTGGACAGGTATATCCATACTTGAGAAGATACTTGCATTAAGATTTTGGGTCATGAAACATGCCTTTTTAAATCACGATGTTTTAAAATTTTCTTGGGGTCTTTTTATATTTAAATATGTATGGGTAGGTAAATAGATAATAGAATTATCTTTCCTTAAAGTGTAGCAGGATGAGCTGCATGCAGACAAGAACCCCTCAGACACCGAGTTGTAGAAGGAAAGGGCTTTATTCAGCTGGGAGCATCAGTGGACTCATGTCTCGAAAAACTGAGCTCCCCGAGTGAGCAATTCCTGTCCTTTTTAAGGGCTTACAACTCTAAGGAGGTCCATGTGAGAGGGTCGTGATCGATTGAGCAAGCAGGGGGTACGTGACCGGGGGCTGCATGCACTGGTAATCAGAATGGAATAGAACAGGACAAGGATTTTCATGACGCTTTTCTATACAATGTCTGAAATCTATAGATAACACAAGTGGTTAGGTCAGTGGTTAATTTTTAACTACCAGGCCCAGAGCTCGGTGCTGGGCTGTCTGCCTGTGGCTTCCATTTCTGCCTTTTAGTTTTTACTTCTTCTTTCTTTGGAGGCAGAAATTGGGCATAAGACAATATGAGGGGTGCTCTCCTCCCTTATTCCCCTCTTTGAGAACTTCACTCATTAGTGGGAGTTCTCACTTTCATCCTCACTACCCATGTCGTCTTGCAAGACAGATTGATAGTGATTCATATAGTACACTTGTGCTGAAGCATTTTGGTGAACTAAGGTAGCAATGAAGCTTTTTAACATTTGAAGAAGTACAGGTAGCAAACAAGGGAGCAGTAAACAGGTTCCTATTACTATTGTAACTCTTATTATAAGAGTTTTAAATCCTCCTATTGCTGGGAACCGTTTTCCAAGCATGACCCCAGGATCTAATCCATGCCACATTTGCACAGGCACATGTGCCAGTTTTATCATATCTCTGTCTTCAACTACTTGCCCTTGATCATCTATGTGTAGACAGCAATTAGTAAGGTTAAATTTCCCACAGACCCCCTCCTTCAGCTGCTAGTAAGTAGTTGAGAGCCAATCTATTTTGATAGATAGCATTTCTTATCTGAGTTTCTTGCCGGGCCAGAATAGTCAAGGCTCTGCAGGTTTTATTAGTGATTATTTCTAAGACAGCTTATAACTGTATGATTCGGTTGAGCATGTAAATGGTATCCCCCTGAGCCATCTTGTGGCCAAGTAGCAGGTCCGTAATATTGTATGATTCTCTCAGGGGGCCATTCATCATCTTTCCAATTTCCTATAGCTATGCTTCTCTTTTTGTGGGAAACATAGACAGGGAAGCCTAGGAGTTCGCCTGTCTTTATGGGCAGTAGGAAGAAAGATGGTTTAATAGTGCCAACACAACTGCCTGCCCACTGGTCCGGTAATTTGGCGTAAGCTCTAGGCCCACATATCCAGTATAATCCAGTGGGGGCTGTCCAGTTCCGTGGGACTCCGGGTGGGTCCACACGGTTTGCAACTTTGGGAATTTACTAAATGGATTCCTTTCTGTGTGATTTGAACTCCACCAAGTGACTATTTTTGTGGTACCATTATACAGTTTCTGTCCCAGACAACTAAGTTGTTCTATGGGGTGAGTGAATTCTTTTCCTTCTGTAGCTATACAATATTGTCCAGTAATTGGGGTTTTTAGGACTCAGAAATTATCAGGTTGATTCTTTTGCACCAGGAGTTCATCAGGAACTGGGTCTGTAGGTACTAATTCTCAGGCTTCCCATGGCCATTGATCTCCCATTACAGTTCCTCCATATACATAACATGAAGTGACATTGAGAGACTGGGCTACATGCTCCGCTAATTGCAAAAACAAATTTCTTGTTTTTCCTGGAATTTCTGGTACTGGCACATTTAGTTCATCATAGAAAGTCTGAAGCACTGGCTCAAGAGAGCATTTGTAAACTTCTCCTAGAACTAAGATATTTACTCAAGGATCCAGTCAGGCCCCATTGATTCGTAAGATCACACGCTCCCCTTTTTTCCAGCAAGGATCAAGGGGATTGGTTATTACTAGCTCTAAGGGGTTACATTGTCCCTTAATACAGGAAGGGCCACTTTTTCCTTTCTGAAAGTGTACTGGATCCTTTTCATTTTTTATCCAAGTAGCCCAAATGACACAAGACCAGTATCCACATTCCTTTCCACATAGTCCTAATTCATGACAAATGTACTTATTTTCAGTTATATAGCCTTTTTCCCAATCAAAAGAGCCACACCCATTCCTAACTTATTGCTATTAATGACAGCACAGGCATCAAATTTCAAGATTATGTGTTTGGGCACCCCTTTTGCTTCTCTTCTGGCTAATACTTTACTTGTATCATTTACAAGTCCCCACCAGTCTTCAGTCCTTAATCTTACTTCAAAAACTGTGGACATGGGAGGCTCAGAGGAGTCATAACACACATCTGGTCGGTTGTTTCCTGGGCTACATACCTTGTACTGAGTGTCATTGTATAAACATGTTCCTTTTAAAATTCCTAGGCATTCATAGTAACTATATAGAACAGAAAGATTGTTTTAACTTGTTGCCCTACCTCAGTAACCTGATGTATATACACCGAGAGCAGTCCTCCATGCGGGGAAAATCAGTGGAAGTTTTTACCATACAAGTCCAAATTATAAGGAAAATGAGTCCCACAGTGATTCTCCTCAGCTTTGGCTGTACGTAGACCAGTCAGCTTCTGGGTGTGACTGGAGCAGGGCTTGTCATCCTCCTTAGAGTCACTTTGCAGGGGTTGTCCGGGCTCGGTTTTGCCTCCCAAATTTCAGCAGCTGCAGGTTTCACATGGCTGTGGTGGATCCAGTCTGGGATTTCTTCTGCCTTTACAGCCGTGGCGGTGGTCAGGATGACGGTGTGAGGTCTTTTCCACCGTGGCCGCAAAGGGGCTACGTTCCAGTCCTTGATCCACATGCAATCACCTGGAGAGAAAGGGTGAACTGAGGAGAATAAGCTGACGGAACCCCTCTCATTTACCCAAGTTGAGATTGTTTGTGTAATTTTTCCCAAAGCCTGTAGCTGTCACTGTAACTCAATTTCATCTAACTCGGGGAGTGCCTGGAAGTCCCCCTAGTATAGGAGGAGGCCTATGATACAGTATTTCTTTTTTCTTTTTTTTTTTTTTTTTGAGGCAGAGTCTTGCTCTGTTGCCCAGGCTGGAGTGCAGTGGCACGATCTTGGCTCACTGCAAGTTCTGCCCCCACCCCGGGTTCACTCCATTCTCCTGCCTCAGCCTCCCAAGTAGCTGGGACTACAGGCGCCCGCCACCACACCCAGCTAATTTTTTGTATTTTTTTTTAGTAGAGACGGGGTTTCACCATGTTAGCCAGGATGGTCTCAATCTCCTGACCTCATGATCCGCCTGCCTTGGCCTCCGGAAGTGCTGGGATTACAGGCGTGAGCCACCGTGCCCAGCCAATACAGTATTTCATAAGGGGAGTATCCTGTTTTCTTAGAAGGGGTGCATCTAATTTTAAACAATACCATAGGAAGGGCCTGTATCCATTTTAATCCTGTTTCCTGACATACTTTCCCTAAACTATTTTTGATAGTCTGATTCATTCGCTCCACCTTTCCGGAACTCTGTGGTCGGTAGGCGGCATGTAGCTTCCAAGTGATTCCTAATGCCTTTGCTGTCTTCTGTACCAAGTCAGCCACAAACGCTGGCCCGTTATGTGAGCTGATTTGTAAGGGCAGTCCAAACCTAGGAATAAGATCTCGGAGAAGCACACAGGTTACTTTGTAGGCCTTTTCAGTTTGTGTTGGATAAGCCTCCACCCACCCAGAGTAAGTACACACAAGAACCAGCAAATGCTTGTTACCTCCACATTTCGGCATTTCTGTGAAATCCACCTGAAGATCCTCAAAAGGAGCCGCTCCATAAGCTTGTATGCCGGGCGGAACAGTGGCGGCTTGCCTCGCATTGTGCTGTCGGCAAGTAACGTGCCATTGTGCTACTGCTTTGGCAAGGGCTGGCAAGTGTGAGATGTAGAAGTACTGGCCTAACAACTTTTCAAGTGAGTCTTGACCTAGATGAGTGGTTTCATGCATGGCCAGTACAACTGTGGCTGTCAGCAACTGTGGCACAGCTACCTTCCCATCTGGCAGTCTGATCCATCCTTCTTTTATTACTTGCCCCACTTCTGTGTGGAAAAAGTCTTGTTCTTCCTTAGAATAGGTAGGTACCAGGTCAGGTGTTTGAGGGAGTAAGGGGGCTGCTACTGATGCACGGTAAGGGGTAGATGCTGCATTTCGAGTTTTTGAGTCAGCTTGGGAGTTTCCTAAGGCCACTGAGGTGGAGGCTCATTGGTGTCCCCTGCAGTGCATGACTGCCAGCTTCTGAAGTTTCCACACTGTCTCTAATAATTGTAGAATTTCTTGTTGATATTTTATGTCCTTTCCCCCAGAGTTTAACAGGCCCCTTTCCTTATATAATGCTCCATGCACTTGGACGGTGCGAAAGGCGTATCGAGAGTCAGTGTAGATGTTAATAGTCTTACCTTCACTGAGTTGTACAGCCCAAGTTAAAGCAATGAGCTCAGCCTTCTGGACTGAAGTGCCCTGTGTCTATGGTTTCGCTTCAGTGACAGCATTCAAAGTTACCACCGCATATCCTGCACATCTTTCTCCTTGGGTTGATGAAGCTGCTCCCGTCCATGTATAACTCCCAGTCTACTGATGCCCATGGCTGGTCCAAAAGGTCAGGTCTGCTAGAATAAACTGAGTCCAACACTTCTACACAGTTATGCTTGACCAGGCTCTCTGATACTGGGAGCAGGGTGGTGGAATTTAGGGTGTTACAGTCTTTGGTGGTTATGCGTGGATTTTCACATAGCAAGCTTTGGTAATTGGTTAATCTAGCATTTGTTAGCCAGTGATGTCCTTTGGTATTCATCAAAGTTACCACAGCATGGGAGGGAGGCCTTTATATTCAGGTTTTGCCCAAGGGTTAGTTTATCTGCTTCTTGTGCTCACAGGGCCGTTGCCGCCAGGGCCCTTAGACATGGGGGCCAGCCTTTGGAAACCCCATCTAGTTTTGAAAGGTAGGCCACTGGCCTTGGCCAGAGCCACACAGTCTGGTTTAAAACTCCAACTGCCATTTTTTATCTTTCTGACACATAGAGTGTAAAGGGCTTTGTCAAATCTGGTAGTCCTAGGGCTGGGGCCAACTAAGTTTTTCCTTTAACTCATGGGGACCTGCCACGCGATGCTCTGGTGAGGCGTTCCACTGGGGCAGTTACCTACCCGGGAGTGCTCTCAGGATCCGCGTCACTCAAGCTGTCCAGAATCCCCCACAGGGATGCTCCACAGGGCAGGTCTAAGCCACCTAAGGGGCTGCCTCTACCGTCCGTTAATCACCTCGCTTCCTGGTCCATTAATCACGTTGCGTCCTGGTCCGTTAATCACCTCGCTTCCTGGTCAGGGAACCAAGAAATGGAGCAGCACGAGCCTCAGACAAGAACCCCTCAGACACCAAGCTGTAGAAGGAAAGGGTTTTATTCAGCTGGGAGCGTCAGTGGACTCACGTCTCCAAAAACCAAGCTCCCCGAGTGAGCAATTCCTGTCCCTTTTAAGGGCTTACAACTCCAAGGGGGTCTGCGTGATAGGGTCATGACTGATTGAGCAAGCAGGTGTGACCGGGGCTGCATGCACTGATGAACGGAACAGAACAAGACAGGGATTTTCATGATGCTTTTCCATACAGTGCCTGGAATCTATAGATAACACAAGCAGTTAGGTCAGGGGTTTTTAACTACCAGGCCCAGGGCGCGTGGTGCCAGGCTGTCTGCCTGTGGCTTCCATTTCTGCCTTTTAGTTTTTACTTCTTCTTTCTTTGGAGGCAGAAATTGGGCATAAGACAATATGAGGGTTGGTGTCCTCCCTTAAAAGTAATAAAAATAGGAAAGAGAAAACCTATAATAATTCCCATAAAGAAAAATATGTATCTATAAGATTCACTTTCAAATAGAACAATAAACTTTTTTTTCCTTGGTAATAGTTTAGAATCAGTCTTTAGGGCTGTTTTTTTGGGGGGGTTAAGTTTTGTGGTGATTGACTTTTCTTTTGTTTATGTCATCTGACTTTTGAAACACTTCTTAAAGCTTATGACCACAAAATTTGGGAAGAATTTATTAAATATATATATGTTTTAGGTAAAAGGATCAGTGGCCATCTGGTATGGTGCCTGGTGATCCCCAGACCTGAATTCTAACACTTCGGGCACCATGTTACCTTTTCAGGCCTGAAAAAAAGTCAAAATCCCATTTACAGTTCCAAATGTCTCATATAGCTCAAAGATTGGGCAGAATTCCCTTATTCATGTAGTTAGTTTAATCGAATGTCAAACAAGTGGTATTGAAGCAGGATATTTCCCTGACCCCTTCGCAAGTGGGAACTGGAGTGCATGGACACTGACGGGACGAACTCCGTTCACTTGACCCGCTGAGCTCCACCCCTGTGGGAGGGGGAGTTCTGGTGAGTGAGTGCAGGAGCTGGGGTGAGCGCTTTTGGGCACCGGCAAGAAGGAACTTTCTACTAGCCCCGAGGCAGCATCTAGGGGAGGGTGCCTGCAACTGCTGAAGCCCCAGAGGAAGTGTTACAGTGCCATTTTAGCTTTGCCACCTGCAGATGGCTTAAGTGTTAACAGCTTAGTAGAGGGTCAGTGCGACAGCCTTATGCGCCCACACTCATGGCACCCGAGTTCTTGTGTGGCGTCCAGGAGGAATGAGGTCGCATGAACAAATTGAAGATGGTAAATGTGGGGGATTTTATTGCCAATGAAAATGGCTCTTGGTGGGAAGGGGAGCTGAAAAGGGGACAAAGCAATAAATAATCTTCCCCTGAAGTCCAGCCATCACATGGCCAGACTCCTCTCCAAAACTATGCTACCAAGCTGTCCCTTTGAAGACAAGCTGCTTCTCTCTGACATCCAGCTGCTTCTCTCTCTGCCAGCTGAGCCTGGGGTTTTTATGGGCACAGGATTGGGGGCAAGGCAGGTCATGGGCGGTTTTGAAAAAAGCAACATTTGAGCGGGAAAACAGGGATATAAGTTCTCACACGGGGCTCTGGTAACAGGCTTTTTGGCTTGAGGGTAGAGCCTTTGCTGGGGACACACCCACTTCTGCCCAGAATTTCGCTGCCTCCTATCCCTATCAGTATGAAAAAGGCAAGTCTCAGGTTATTTTTCTAAGCTTTGTTCCATTCAACTAGAAGTGTTCGTCAGACGCATACAGATTTCTTCTGAGAAGAGCCAGCATATAGTAGACATTTAATGGATGGCTGCCTGAATGAAAACAGAACTTGTTGCTATTTGGGAATGACTTATTTTGTATATGTTTATTTTAGATTTTTAGAGGATTTTTAGAAGGAAAGGTAACCTTTGCTCCGACATATAAGTATGACTTGTTTTCTGACGACTATGACACCAGTGAAAAGTGCCGCACCCCTGCATGGACAGACCGTGTCCTTTGGAGAAGGAGGAAATGGCCTTTTGATAGATCAGGTTGGGAAATGGACTTCTTTATTTAAATGAACTAATGTAAACTTATGAGGAAGCAGGGAATGACATAATATCAAATGAGAAGAACATTGTTTTTCAAGAAACATTATCTAGAATAGAATAAATAAATTAAATATTAGATTTTAAAAAATATTCTCAAATCTGTTTATAATAACTTATTTAATTTTTCAGCCTATTTTCATATAATTTCATGTCAAGAGAAGCAAGGAAATATTTCTGTGAAATTTTTAATTGATGCTAATTTGGGTTTTTAACTAAACTAACTTTAGTGATTTGCATATGTTTTGGACTGCCACTTGTCTCTTGACTTGTTTATGAAACACTGTTTACTCACAGTCCTTTAAGTAATCTCAGAAGTAAAGCCATATCTTAATTTTTACTAAATAAAGAATAAAAAGATAACTTTACCAAAAGCCTTTCGAATTTAAAGGTATTTAGACTGCCTGCCTATTACCAGGTGTTTCTGGCATTCCAGCCTCAAACCACTGAAGCTCACGAAAGGAAGGAGAATGCCTCTTTGCTCTACACAATCTGTCCTGCTCATACAGCTTCTCTTGTGTTTTCTTTTCTTTTGACTGCAGCTGAAGATCTAGATCTTCTAAATGCTAGTTTTCAAGATGAAAGCAAAATCCTGTACACGTGGACTCCAGGCACTTTGCTGCACTATGGAAGAGCTGAGCTGAAGACTTCTGACCATAGGTTTAAGCAGTCTCAGTTTTTCTAACGGTGTTTGAAATGTGTTTGAAATACACCCTTTTAAAAACATTTCTAATACATCTATCTTCCTTTATGCCTTAAGGCCTGTCGTTGCCCTGATTGATATAGATATATTTGAAGTTGAAGCAGAAGAGAGGCAAAACATTTATAAAGAAGTAATTGCAGTTCAGGGTCCACCAGATGGTACGGTATTGGTCTCAATCAAAAGTTCTTTACCAGAAAATAATTTTTTTGATGATGCCTTGATTGATGAGCTTCTGCAGCAGTTTGCAAGTTTTGGTGAAGTTATACTTATAAGGTAAGATGTTTATTATGCAAAAGTAGCTCGTGATTCATAAACAATCATTTCTATATAGAAATCACCTTATTTGGGGAAGGAGAGAATTTTAAAAAAGAAAGATATCACCTTATTTAGTGTTTAGTATATGAGTATTTTTATTTCCAAACTAAAGAAAAATCATACTGTGGATATTATTCTATAGGTTTTATAACTGAATTCTCTACTTAGAAAGCTTAAATGAATAGCAAAACTTTTTTTTTTTGAGACAAAGTCTGGCTCTGTCACCTAGGTTGAAGTACAATGGCGCGATCTCCGCTCACTGCAAGCTCCGCCTCCCAGGTTCACACCCTTCTCCTGCCTCAGCCTCCCAAGTAGCTGAGACTACAGGCACCCGCCACCACGCCCGGCTAATTTTTTGTATTTTTTAGTAGAGATGGGGTTTCACCATGTCAGCCAGGATGGTCTCGATCTCCTGACCTCGTGATCCACCCACCTCGGCCTCCCAAAGTTCTGGGATTACAGGCGTGAGCCACCTTACCCGGCCATGAAACTTTTTTTTTAAGACAGGGTCTCACCCAGTCGCCCAGGCTGGAATGCAGTCATGTGTTCATGTCTCACTGCAGCCCCAACCACATGGGCTCAAGCAATTCTCCCGCCTCAGCCTCCCAAATAGCTAGATCTACAAGTGCACACCACCATGCCTGGCTAAGTTTTGTAGTTTTTTTTTGTTTGTTTGTTTTTGTTTTTTTTTTTTTGGTAGAGGCAGGGTTTCACCATGATGCCCAAGCTGGTCTCAAACCCCTGGCCATAAGCGATCTGCCCAGCTCAGCCCCACAAAGTGCTGGGACTACAGGCATGAGCCCCCACATCCAGCTAAATAGTGAAACTTTATGTGAACAATTGAAAACAAAAATAGATGCAATTTCAAATATGAACTCTCATGATTCCTACACAATAGAACATGTAACAAAACCTTATAACAAAATGAAGCCGTGTTTGCTATTTTTTGTTTGTTTGTTTTAAGGAGAAGTAACAGTGACTCCCTACCTGCCTCAGTTAAAAAAATTTGAGTAATTTTAAGTATGTTTAATTTCTAACAAACAGAGATGTGATGAATAGTCAGGAGTCATTCCCTTCCAGTCTTGGTTTCCCTTATTGACTTAGCCATCTGCCTTTTGCAGAACCAGATGCCTCTTTTGTTGTTTTAAAAACTTTCTCTTCCAACTATACAGCAGTTTTGAGACTGAATTATGTGCATATGTGCATGTGTTTGAATTTCATAGGGAAAGAGGTACCATTAAATCCCTTTAAATACCATTCATTTGCTTAGTTAGGTATGTTTTATAGATATTTGGTGGGCAGATCTCTATACTAGTTGCTGTAGAAGAGCAGAGGAGAAATTGAAGATACAACTTCTGCTTGTAATCTAGTAGGGAAGGTCAGCATGTGTGTAATGACACCCCCAGATCCTAAAGGGCGTAGTCCACAGAATTAAGATGGTATGGCTTCTAGAGAGTGAAAATCAAAGACTCCTCAAGTCTTTTCAGAGAGTAAATGAACAAATGGAGAAGAAATTGTGTTTAGACTTTGCTCAAATCTTTTGACAAAGATCTATCCCAAAGCTTTCAAATTACAACAAAACATTTAAAAAATCTTAAGGTTCTAGAAAGTACACAGTGAAATCTGTAAGTGTACAGATGACAGTATACTTTGCCAAGTACAGAAATGCCAAACCACCAGAAGCATCATGTAGACTGTGTGAGTGGGCAGCAAAGTAGCAGATAAATGTCTTCCTGAGCAAATGTGAAATACTGCACTGAGCTACAAAGAATCCAAACTGTATAAGGGATGAAAGACTCTGATACAGGAAAGGGACTTGTCTTTATAACCCAACCTCTAAAGATCTTGTTAAATTGAAGCGAGAAGGTTTCCCCCAAATGTTTGTCATCATTAGGAAAAGTATTGGTAAGAAACTAAGGCATTAACCTAACATTATAAAACCATGAGGTGTCTCCAACCTGGAATATTCTGGTTGTTAAACCCCAAGATGACTAAGTTGGAAGAGAAAAAGCAGACACTGAAAGTCAACAAGAGAGGATCTCTATAAGCAGTGAGAAGAAACTGGTTATTACCTTTTAGTCTAGACTAAGCCATTAAGGAGTGAGTAAACTCTGTAAACCCCTTTATTTTTAAATAAGAGGTTCCCTGGAAATGTGTATGGGATAAATTTAAATACATATAGATGCTTACATTAATTGAAGGAAAAGTCTAGAAGCTTTTACCGTAGTGGGTGAAAGCAGGAAGAAAATACAGCTTCCAAAAGAACTTACATAAATCAATAGATATAAGAACCAGAATCCCTTGTTAAAGTTAGAAATGTGTAAGGAGCACATTGCTGATTGAGAATAAGGACAAAGATATTAGCCCTAACCCAGGACCACAAAAGTGTTGGTACCTATCAAAGAATAAATAATGTTTGGGGTTTTAGGGGACTGGTGCAGCATAAATGTATGCTTACCGTGGTGATTATAACCTTTGGAGGAGGGATATTCTCCATTGTCAACAATCTGAAAAAGATACCTTCATGTAGTTAGGTAAGAATGGTCTCCCTGTGTATTTCAAAGAATAGCATCCTGCAATATAGCTTTATGCCAAAGAAATTGAATCAGTTTCCTGGGTCATATTTGCGGGATTGTAGAAATCTGTTCCAGTCCCTCCCGGCCCTTGATTTTAACCAGGGTGAAGTACTTGTGCACACTTTTGTTTTTGGCCTTTTCCTCTTAATATTCATAATTCATACTTTGGAATCCTAGTTTAAGCAGGGGACTAGGGGGAAAGTGATTGTGTGTGTGTGTGTGTGTGTGTGTGTGTACATGTTTTCCCCTCTCTCATTGTGGAAAAATCTGTAAAGATTTCTGAACTTGTGGTTCAACTTGCCAAATTATTTCTGTAATAAGATTGATAACATAATTTGTTCTTTTTTGAATAATAACTTAATTACATACCCGTGACCCTCTTCAGAACTTGTTCTGTCCTTTTTATTTATTTATTTTTCCTCTTGAGAGTTTTATTTCAAAAGTGAAAACTTGGAATCCTATCAAAGACCATTGAAATCCCAAAAGAGTAAATGTTTTTCAGTGATGAAGGACAAGAAGCACAACCTAAGGCTTCTTGGGGCCAGTCTGGTTTTGTTTTCTTTCACTGACAACTCTCATCTTTTTTGGTCATAGGAAATTTTCTTCAGGGAAGTCACTGAGACAGTGAAAATACATAGTACAGGGTTGTGGGGTCAGGAGACTTGGATCCCAGCCCTGTAACTTATTCTCCTTGTAGAGTCACTTTGAACAAGTCACTTAACATCTTTCTCTTTTTGCCTTGTCAGTGAAATAGAGGATTGGATGGGACTGGATTAGCAGTGATCATAAATGGAGGTGCACAGACCCATTTCTCGTGACTTCCATTAACAGTATTTGAAAGAAATTGGAGTGTTTTTAGGGGAAGAGTGCCTACCTGCACTCCCTCTACTTTTTACTTCCTGGCCTCTGCCTGCACTCCCTCTACTTTTTACTTCTACTGCACTCCCTCTACACCACTAGCCCTACCTGCACTCCCTCTACTTTTTACTTCCTGGCCTCTGCGGGCCCTTGTTAATAATCGGTAATCGTGGGAGTCGTCACTGAGCTTGTTATGTCTATGATATTAATTATGGTTTTTTATTGGTTTTCTCTTCCTTAAAGATTTGTAGAAGATAAAATGTGGGTTACATTTTTGGAGGGAAGCTCTGCCTTGAATGTTCTGAGCCTAAATGGTAAAGAGGTAAGGTAGCATTTGTTGATTCTAAACCATTCTGAAATTAAATGCCTGAACATGATACGATATTTTTATAGACATGCAGCAAAATTATTTAAATGGGAGGGGAAAAGACCTTATGGTATGTTCGAGGAGTTATTTAATGTTTTTTATTTAAACTGGATTTCTGACTAGCCTAGGCTTATTTAGGTCTCTCCCCAGAGATATTAACTGTTGGTATAGACTAAGAAGGAAACATGTTTAGCACCTAATTTGATTTATTACATTTTATGATGCAAAAAGTTTTAAAATTTTAATTGGGGGTAGTCTGGCTCATCTGTATAGTAGAAAAAGGTTCTATCAAGTGAAGAAAATGCATTATTTACCAGAAAACAAGGGAGGGAGGTGCTCATTATTCCTAGGAATTTGTTTCATTGGCTTGGCTTACCTAGTTATCTTCTTCAAACATAACTAAATTAATTTCCAGAGATAACAAATCCATCCCATTGAAGTATTTCAGAAATTTTTAACAAATGGAAATATTCCTAACCTGTGATTTGAAAAGTCATTGATGACAGAAACTTACATTGTTGGCCTGGAACAGTTTTACCTCTCTGAAGTGCTGCATCCGTCATTTTATTCTGAACTCTTTTAGACTCAAATCCTAAATTTCTAAGTATATGGTCAGTGCACAGGATGGACTGTACTCTAGGCCTGATTCCTGCAGCACTGACCTACTCCATGAGCACTGTCCTGAGCTTCCTCTTCTGTCACATCAACTTCTTTGGAGAAAAAAAATTCCTTTTTTTTTTTTTTTTGAGACAGAGTTTCTGTCGCCCAGCCTGGACTGCAGTGGCGCAATCTCAGCTCACTACAAGCTCCACCTCCCGGGTTCACGCCATTCTCCTGCCTCAGCCTCCCGAGTAGCTGGGACTACAGGTGCTGCCACCACGCCCGGCTAATTTTTTGTATTTTTAGTAGAGACGGGATTTCACCGTGTTAGCCAGGATGGTCTCCATCTCCTGACCTTGTGATCCTCCCTCCTTGGCCTCCCAAAGTGCTGGGATTACCAGCGTGAGCCACCGCGCCCGGCCGAAGAAAAAAACTTCTTTATGTGTATTAGGCTGGGCGCGGTGGCTCATGCCTGTAATCCCAGCACTTGGGGAGGCCAAGACAGGCGGATCACCTGAGTTCAGGAGTGTGAGACCAGCCTGGCCAACATGGCAAAACCCCGTCTCTTCTAAAAATACAAGAAGTAGCCAGGCGTTGTGGTGGGTGCCTGTAATCCCAGTTGCTTGGGAGACTGAGGCAGGAGAATCACTTGAACCTGGATGGTGGAGGTTGCAGTGAGCTGAGATTGCACCAGTGCACTCCAGCCTGGGCAACAGAACGAGACTCTGTCTCAAAAAAAAAAAAAAAAAAAAAAAAAAAAAAAAAAAAAAATAATTCTTTGTGTGGATTGCTTTCAAAATAGGTTTTGTAGAGTTTCGTTTTCCTAAATGTAATACTAGTATACTCATGTAAAATAATGTATCAGGAAATACGGAAAAGAATTAAAAATAAGACCACTCACATAATCTTACCATTCTGAAGTAATTTTTCTTAATCTTCATGTTAAAATATACATATATAAATACAAATGGGATTTTATACACACAGACACATTAACACAAATGGGATATGCATATATGCAAACGCAAATTGAGACCATATTATAAAGCTGTTTTCTTACTACCTCTTGTGACTGTGTCAGGGACATGTTAAACAAATATGTCATTTTTAATGGTTTCATTAATTTCATTATGTGAATAAATATGTACATTTATTAAACCAAACTCCTATTTATAGACATCTAGATTATTTCCTATTCTTAATTATTAAAAGCAATATTCCAGTGAACCTCTATATATCTTTTTGAGTATTTTTTTTTTGCCTTCTAAATTTCTTCCTTTTCATTTGGCCCTGGTCTCTATCAAGGGGATATTCCTAAGGAATTATATCTTAATTGACCATTATGGTGATAGGTATTTAAGAATGCTTGTTAGTATTTTTTGATGAATATAAAAGAATTTTGTTGACTTTAAAAAGTAATATATGACTTGTAAAGCATGTTAAGTTCTGAAATTGGATTGATTTTAGTATTTATATCTACTTAGCAAGTAAAGGATTATGAATTCTAGGATTTTGACTTTAAAGTTCAGTGTGGATGCTAAATTACTAATAAACACAGCTGTACCACTCAGTTCAGCAACTTTCAACCCCTCCGTTATTATGCCTTCAAGGAATTCCAATATCAGTAACACTTTGAGCCAAGGAAGATCTGTACCCACAAAGGTGCCAACTGTCAGCACAGCATATTGCTCACAGCTACACAGTTCATTTGCAAATACCAAAAATATTCACATCGTGTTCACATTAAGAAACTCTTCAAACAAAGGAAATTGAAACTATGTGGGAGAGAGATTAAATTTAGAAAGCAAGTTTGTTATAAGGATATGGGTTTTAAATGAGAACTCCTTTCTAGTGCACGTTTATCCTTGACCAAAGAGTCTTGCTGTTATCAGCAAGTTTTTTTGAGAGTATTTTTTAAATACATTGACACGATGTGCTATAACTTGATTATAATGTCTTGGTTGTCTTAGATTATACTTTAGTCTAAAAGTCACCCAAATTTATAGAGAAGGCAGAGTGCCAGTTTCACAGGTAGAACTCATTGTGTTTTTAGAATGATTAATTTTTGTTGAAAATTTAAAATGATGTTCAGTTCTCTTAATATTCTTCTGACATTTGAAATGCTAAAAGTATAGGTTAGCATTTAGCAGCTGACAGTATAGCAGCTCTCAGGACCATATGCCAAGTTAGGAAAGACCAAATGAACAGGAACAGGAAATGCATTTTAAAGATTTTCTGCTGTCTGTTTTGTAGTTGTTTCATGTGGGAACAATTGCTTGAATCAAAATAAAGAAAGTGTAAAGTTATGTAGCAAAGTTGTTGGTGAATTTACGTCTGGCCAGGAAAACATAGTGGTTATAGCAAAGGAAACTTGCATCTCTGGGCAGCCTAGAAAAGATCTTTATCACCGCAGGCATTTAAAGGGAGAACCGAGTAAACAAATGTTTACTTTTAAACTAGTTTAAAATTTAGTATATGTGAAAGAACTATGCTGAATTGTCTAACTAAATTAACTGTCTATACCATTGCATAGTTTAACGAAGTCAGCCTCTTTATTCCAAAATAGTTAACTTTCATGTTAATCTTTATTTTATATCTCTTTTACTCCACTAGTTATTGAATCGGACTATAACTATTGCTTTAAAAAGTCCAGACTGGATCAAACATTTGGAAGAAGAAATGAGTTTAGAGAAAATTAGCATTGCGTTGCCATCGTCAACAAGCTCTACCCTGCTTGGTGAAGATGCAGAGGTTGCAGCAGATTTTGATATGGAAGGTTTGTTTCTTAAACACATTTACTTCTTGTAGTTCTAGATATGTTTTCTTCCCATCTGTAAAGTCTTATTTTCTAAGTTTATCTTTCTTCCTCTTCTTGGGACATACATAGCACTATTAATTAGAATTTATTTTGGCCAGGTGCAGCAGCTCATGCCAGCAATCACGGCACTTTGGGAGGCTGAGGAGGGTGGATTGCCTGAGGCCAGGAGTTCAAAACCAGCCTGTCCAACGTGGCAAAACCCCATCTCTACTAAAAATACAAAAATTAGCTGGGTGTGGTGGTGCACGCCTGTAATCCCAGCTACTCGGGAGGCTGGGGCAGGAGAATTGCATGAACCCAGGAGGCAGAGGTTGCAGTGAGCCGAGATTGTGCCACTGCACTCCAGCCTGGGCAACAGAGCGAGACTGTCTCAAAAAAAAAAAAAAAAAAAAAAAACCCAAAAAAACAAAAAACAAAAACAACAAATTTATTTCGCATCATATTGTGTTTATTTGCATATACTTTAAATGTATTTACCATTCTTCCATTCAAATATTAAGACCTTTACAAATATTAATTTATATTCTTATTGGATAAAAACCCAAATTAGTATTGTTGGTGTATGGTTTAGTCCCAATAATTAAGGTAAAAAAGTAGAAGTTCCAAAAGGGTATTCTAAGAACAGAAGTGAGTTTAAGTATTTACTCCAAAAACTTCCTTAAACATGATTTTAAAATGCATTTGTTTGATGGCAACATTATCAAAAGAAAAAAAATTTTAAATGCATTTGTTTTCTAACACAATATGCTATTCTAGCCAGTTTTTCATTAAAATGCATACCTTAGATTATAATATTGTAATGCCCTGTATAGCTAGGTACCACATTTAAGAGTGGAACGTCTTACAAAGTTATCTCATTTTCACATTCTCTGTTCATTTGTTTACTCAGTCCACACGTATTTATGTAGTACCTTTATGCCAGATATAGCTGGGTGCTGGAGATTCGACAGCTGTGGTTCTTTCCTTTCCAGAACTCATAGCTTATTGGGTGTTACATACAAGTAAGCAGGCACTCATAATAAAGTGACATAAATGTGATAATGAATGGTTTTGTGGTAGCTTATGGGAAAGGTACTTAACCTGGATTTAGAAAGTTGGGCAAGGTTTCCCAGAGGAATTGAAATTTAAGTTGAGAATCCAAAGACTCAGGGAGAATGGGATTAACACTATAGAGGAGTGATCCAAGAAGAAAGCATGTGCACAGCCCAAGCCAGGAGAAAGAGGATCCACATGGATTATGCAGGGACGTTTGTGAGGGAGTAAATGAAGAAAATAAATGCAGAGAGAGAAGTAGGTACGGGATGGAAGATGAATTTTGTTTTGGATATGTTGAATTTGAGATGTTCGTGGAGTCAATCAACCATGAGTCTGGTGCTCAGGAGAGAGCTCTGGAGTCAAGGAAGCTCTAATGACCTGCAAAGTGATGGGTATTTATTAATATAACTTTGGCCAATAGGATTATAATGAGACAGAAGAGAATAAATTGAATATGGAGAAATATAGTCCTGGGATTGAGTATGTGGAAATATAGAGTTTAAATATAGACAGAAGAGGGCTGCCCATGAAAAGAAAATGAGAAGAAACAATGTCAATTGTTTAGAAATCTCAAAGAGCCAAGAGAAATTCATGGCTTAAAAATTAAGGAAAGAGGCCGGGCGCGGTGGCTTAAGCCTGTAATCCCAGCACTTTGGGAGGCCGAGACGGGCGGATCACGAGGTCAGGAGATCGAGACCATCCTGGCTAACACGGTGAAACCCCGTCTCTACTAAAAAAAAAAAATACAAAAAACTAGCCGGGCAAGGTGGCGGGCGCCTGTAGTCCCAGCTACTCGGGAGGCTGAGGCAGGAGAATGGCGTAAACCCGGGAGGCAGAGCTTGCAGTGAGCCGAGATTGTGCCACTGCACTCCAGCCTGGGCGACAGAGCGAGACTCCGTCTCTAAAAAAAAAAAAAAAAATTAAGGAAAGAAAATGGAGCATGGAAGGGGAGTAGTCAGTGATGTCTTGTGCCACAGAAAGATTAGAAGAAATGAGGATGGAAACGTGTCCTTCTGATTTAATAACAGGAAGGGAAGCTGTTATTGACATTTCATGAGAATGATCTCAGGAGTGGTGAAGCCAGATGGTGGTAAATTGGTATGGATGGAACATGAAGAAGTGGAGAAAAGGGTCTGTAGACAACTCTTTAAGGAAGTTTGGGGGAAAAGAGAAGAGGGCAATTGCTCTAGGAAGATTGGAGGTCCTAGGGTGGTGTTTCTGGATGGGAGAGGCTTGAGAATGCACAGTGCTAATGGAAGTACAGGAGAAAGGGCTGATGGTTTGGGAGAAGGGCACAGCAGAATAGTAGAGCAGTGTCACTGAGAAAACTAGGCTGGGTAGGGTCCGTTTGTTCCATCCTCAAATACCCAAGTGACAGCCATGTAATGAGACTCCAGCTTGGGGGCAGGCTGTTGAAGCAGGGGTTCCCATCTTAAGACTTCTCTCTTCTCTGTGAAGTGTTGAAGTTATCTGCAGGAGTGGGACAGCCCACAGTTTCAGGAGGGTTGAGGAATTTTTCAGTAAAGCTCCTGAAGAGCAAAGGGTGAGGGGAAGAGCAAACCAGGAAATCATGGAATTGCCAGGCACTTTAGGAGCCCAGAAGAGACTGAAAAGCATAATTTCTTTTTTTTTTTTTTTTTTGAGACGGAGTCTCGCTCTGTCGCCCAGGCTGGAGTGCAGTGGCGTGATCTCGGCTCACTGCAAGCTCCGCCTCCCGGGTTTACGCCATTCTCCTGCCTTAGCCTCCCGAGTAGCTGGGACTATAGGCGCCCGCCATCTCACCCGGCTAATTTTTTGTATTTTTTAGTAGAGACGGGGTTTCACCGTGTTAGCCAGGATGGTCTCGATCTCCTGACCTCGTGATCCACCCATCTCGGCCTCCCAAAGTGCTGGGATTACAGGCTTGAGCCACTGCGCCCGGCCAAGAAAAGCATAATTTCAAATGTGACTGCAGTTGTCAGGACTGGGTGGTTTTCTTTAGCAGAGGCAGTCAGCAGTCCAAGTGCTACCACAGAAAGATTAAACAGGGGAATCAGTGCAGGGATGGGGTTGTGTCAAGCACGTGCAATGGAAGAAGAGCAAAGTAGGGTGATGTTTGAGATGGAAAACCATAGAATCTGAAGTAGGTACAGAAGAAAGCAGAATCAGATGGAGGTAAAAGTTAAAGGGATCAAGCCCTGGCTTCTGAAAAAATCAAAAGAAGAAAGAGTAGCCAAGGGAGAGAACTGAAAAGCTGGGAGGCCAAAGTCAGAATGAAACTTTTGCATTTATTATTTCAGAGGAGTGCAGTTCTGAGGGTTGTGGGTTAGGAGTGGAGGTGAATGTCAGTAAGGATAGGACCAAGGCATTTTGTTATTGAATGAGTTGTCCACATGGACTTTGATGCCACACAGAAAGATGGTGCGGGACTTGACTTACAGTCTTGCTCTCTGCTTAGTCCTCAATGAGTGGGTTCAGGAGATGGAAGAATGGACGTTGGAGATGACTATAGCAAGTGGGGGTAGAGGGTGTTACATAAATTCCTGATGGCATAGCCTCAGAGCAGTAGGACTTTTTGTTCAGGGTTGGAAGACTAATGTTCTGGAATGGCAGGTTGCAAGGGTTACTTTGACCCCACTTTCCTACCCAGAAGTAAATAGAGATGAGGAGACCCTGGGGGAGAACCAGTGTTTACTTAAAGCAAAGAGGGTCTTTGTGGGGTGAGGGTGGCAGGGAGGAGCCTTCTGGGGGAAGGCTGTGTGGCTCCTGAGAGCTTGTTGACTCTAAGGCTGGACCTGGGTTGGGCAAGGGAGTGGGGCAGTTCCACAGAGCACAGTAGACAGGTTTGGAAGGAGAGCAGGAAACTTGAGTTGGCTTGTACTGGGAGAAGCTGCGCTGGGGCATATTGATAGCCCATTGGGTCACCCCAGCTCCAAGTGGTTGGTCACCTGGCATCTTATTGCTCAGAGACAATAGATACCTTTACATCTTCTGAAACAGCATTTCTACTAATTCTGGTTTTATACACGCCTTCACGCTTAATCCATGTGTGTTTGCAATGTCATAATGTTCATATTTGTTTTGTGTATTTTAACTCTTTAAAACCTAAGGTGAAACAAAATCTCTGAGCAAGTTAAAATGGAGTTATCTCTGATCAAGCCTGTTTTTCCTTAGGTGATGTTGATGACTATAGTGCTGAAGTGGAGGAACTTCTTCCTCAGCATCTCCAGCCCTCTTCAAGTTCCGGCCTTGGTACTTCCCCCAGCTCTTCACCCCGAACTAGTCCCTGCCAGTCACCTACGATATCAGAGGGTCCTGTACCTTCCCTTCCCATCAGACCAAGCCGAGCACCGTCAAGAACTCCTGGGCCTCCCAGTGCACAGAGTATGCATTTTATTTGAAAGTTTGGTATGGCTTCCTGTAGCCAATGTGCTTGATGTTGGAGAGTCATCGTTTAAGTTTTATACCTCGGTGCTAAAGTGCACCCTGTTTTCTCCGGTACAGAAGAGGAAAACTTGTAGATGATTAGCTCTCAGTGGAAAGGAAATTTGTTATAACTGTCGCTAGATGAAAATTGTTCTTAATCTTTTTTCTATGTGGTTTGGTTTGTCTGTGTCTTAAACAACTGATGATTTTCTGTGGTATGAACCCATAAGTATTTGGGCTTTTTCTTCTCTCTCCTGGCCAGACTGCAAAATGACTTAACTCAAACAATACTTTGTGCCATATCAGGGCCACTTAGTAAATTAGCTTTCAGCACCTGAGGCCTAGGTAAGAAGTCAGCAGGAGGTAGCATTATTGCTGCCATGGTACCAGAGGGCAGTTTAATGGTAGACTGCTTTTGTTATTCATACTGAAAATACATGCCCTTTTTTTATACCATTGTGCACATTCGATAGAACATTACACATATATATATTACCTTCTGTCAACAGCTACTTGGAACCCGATCTTCTTACCTCCTTTGTGCTTTTTAGGTTCTCCTATTGACGCGCAGCCAGCAATGCCGCTGCCGCAGAAAGACCCCGCCCAACCCTTGGAGCCCAAGCGGCCGCCACCGCCCCGCCCTGTTGCCCCTCCCACACGCCCGGCTCCCCCACAGAGACCTCCTCCGCCTTCAGGTGAAAACCTTTTTTTTCCATTTCTGCTAGATGTAAAATTCTTCACTCTGTTTTGCATGTTTTCCAATCTCTAGCTTCTGGATTTTACTGGGTTTTTTTTTTCTATCATTGTTGCTATTTCTTAGCTTTTCTCTAAAGAACATCGTAGTCGCAACAGACACGGTAGAGTGTTTGCAGAGTAGATTCCTCTAAGGTGTTTTCTTTTCTTTTCTTTTCTTTTTTTTTTTTTTTTTTGAGACGGAGTCTCGCTCTGTCGCCCAGGCTGGAGTGCAGTGGCCGGATCTCAGCTCACTGCAAGCTCCGCCTCCCGGGTTTACACCATTCTCCTGCCTCAGCCTCCGGAGTAGCTGGGACTAGAGGCGCCCGCCACGTCGCCCGGCTAGTTTTTTTTGTTTGTTTGTTTTTTTGAGACGGAGTCTCGCTCTGTCACCCAGGCTGGAGTGCTGTGGCCGGATCTCAGCTCACTGCGGATCTCAGCTCACTGCAAGCTCCATCTCCCGGGTTCACGCCATTCTCCTGCCTCAGCCTCCCGGGTAGCTGGGACTACAGGCGCCGCCACGTCACCCGGCTAGTTTTTTGTAGTTTTTAGTAGAGACGGGGTTCACCGTGTTAGCCAGGATGGTCTCGATCTCCTGACCTCGTGGTCTGCCCGTCTCGGCCTCCCAAAGTGCTGGGATTACAGGCTTGAGCCACCGCGCCCGGCCCCCTCTAAGGTGTTTTCACAGCTGCCTTTAGCTGCCTTCTCACCAGCCAGCCAGAGAAGTTTATTTTGTTTTTGCTAATTTGATCTAGTTACGCATGTAAACTGTTCTTAGGTAAAATTAGGTTTAATTTTTTTCAAAATCCTCATTTCTGGATGACTTATAAGCATGAAATCATTAAAATATGCTAATTTCTGTAAAATGTATAATTAAAACTGGAGAGCATACGTATTAATGTACAATTGTATATATTTGTTTAATGTTCTTTTAAATTAAATATAGTGCTGTTACTTCAATTATAAGCATATGCATTGAATAATAGTTTTTGTAATACCTAGGTAATATGTAATTCCTGCATGATACGTGACATCACGGATACTATAGCAATCTTTGACATTTCACTTCTGTATTTAATGTCATTTCCTTTCTACTGCCTATTTTCTTATGAACTATAAGGGGCCAGGAGTCCTGCACCCGCTAGAAAGGAATTTGGAGGTAAACATTTACATTTGTTAGCATGTGTGAATCGTGGTTCATTAATGTTTTGGAGCTTGATCCCTACAACTGAAAGACATTTTAGGTTTGCTTGATAAAAGTCAAAATGAATGACATTCCAGTCTAAAACTAATCCACAAACAAAACTAATAAAGGCTTTCATTTCCCAGATAGGCTGGGATTGTTCAGGCCTAATAATTTTTTAAAAAATAAATGTGGTCGATTCATTTACAAAGATTTAATACCTAAAAGTTATATTAATTTTAAAAGTCACTCAGGTACAGTAAATACAGAACATTTCCCAAGTATTTGATTAGTGATACATTTATTTTCTAGTGGAAAAGCTTGTGGATTAGCAAAGAACTGTATGATTTTCTTTTCATTTCTTCTTAAGGAAATTTTTATTCACAATGGGTCACTTTTTGTTTGAAGTATAGTTTATTTGGTTTACATGAAAACTCACAGAGCTCAGTTGGAGTTATACATTTGACAAGTTTATTTATTCTAATTCTCAAGAAAAGATGAGGTGAGTTTTCACAATTCCTCAGAAGAATTTTTACAAATCCAATGTTGCTAAGGCTTACTGTGCATGTGTAGCTGGTCTGTTTCTATTGTAGCTTGCCTAGTGACATGACTGAGTGATTCAGGTCTTCCTACAGACCGACTTTGCCTGTGTGTAGATCTTAATGACTGCGTGTGATAAGAATAGCTCAATTATTTCAGCATTACAGCTTCTGCCAAGTACAGCTAAGTGATCATTTTTCCATTGACCTACAGAAAACATTTAATTTTTCCTTTTTCAAGTTCCTGCTTTTATAGAAAACATTTAATTGTTTCCTTTTCAAGCTCCTGCTTTTTTTAAAATTTCCATGATAATTTTTGCTTATATTCTGCTTTAATTAGGAAAACATCCTGTAAAAAAATAAATTTAAAATGAATCTGTCATAAGTTATATTAGCAAACCAGTAGATTACAGTGAAATCTGTCTTAATTTTAAAAATTGCTCCCCTTCATAATTCTTTTGTAAGCAGTGTTTGCAACATGTTTTTTCATCCTGTAACCAATAATTCCTTTACGTAATTATAGTACATTAGAGTTTTTAATATTAATGCATCAAAAACTAACTTCAAAAGACTTACGTAGTCTCAGAAATTTATGATTTCTTTCCTTTTGACTATCAAATATCAGAGTTTTTACTTGCTCTGGATATAAAGAGTAAGATGATTTTTAAATAAAGCAAAGGGCCTCATCAAACATATTTTTAAATTCCCTACTGGTAGTAATTGTATATATAAAAAGAAAACTGTCGTCCTGTTTCTACTCTTCTGTTGGAGTAAAGGGAGGATTCAGGTTTGAGCCAAGCATCTGAAGTCACTTTGGTTTGTATTGATATCTTTGAAGAAATTTAAAGCAATAAAAGAGCCCTTTTGCAAAAGTGAGTTTTTACTATGGAGATTGTCTTGTGTGCCTGCCTTTCATTCTGTGATGTGGGCCCTGAACAATATATAGCTTCTGTTCTTTCTCTAAAAAGGTATTGGAGCCCCTCCCAGTCCTGGGGTAGCTAGGAGAGAGATGGAAGGTAACAAGACTCTTGCATTATAGAAATGGTTCTCTCATTTTATTTCTCAGTGTCAGTGCCCCACCCCCCAGTGTTTACAGGCATACTAAATCTTTTCTTGGTCCAGCTGTAAACTTCTCTTTCCCCTCCTTATGTATATCTTGTATTTTTTCCTCTCTTCATTCTATGTCACCTATAGTTTCTAATGGATATCCATTTAATTTCCCTGAGATCCTTAGTGTTGTTTGTACTCTGTTTCATATATAGTTTATGTATGTCCAGGTTGTGAAATTACTGTTTAAGAATGTCTTCAAAATTCTTTTCAGAATAAGTAAAATATTTAGAAATGTACTTTACTAATCTGAAGTTTTAAAAATTAATGATTATAATTAAACCCTATTAATTCAGATCCAAGAATATAGTATTTTGTAGTTGATTTCAGAACATAGCTGTTTTATAGATTAGCACTGAGCCAGATTTGTTTAAAAGACCTTTAAGACTAGTGGCCATTTGTTATGATTTTAGTTATTAAAAGGCTGATATATTTCTTATAACAATTGTACTTGAATTTCTTTACAAAAAGGAGAGTTTATCTAAGATGCTGCCCTTGATAGTCACTCCTACTCCTTTTGGCCCCAAGAGTAATTTATTTCATTTTTTCCTTAAGCTACCATTCTAATGAGTTTGAACATATTTTTAACACTATCTTCCATAAGGCAGATATTTGGTAATAACATATGCCTGTCTTCTGTCTTAATGATGGGATTTTGTTATAGAAATCCAAAAGATCTCATCATAAGATAGCCTTATCCACAATGACATCCACAGTGTGAAGCCCTAAAGGAGTGCTACTAGGAGCCTCTTGTGTAATTTGACAAATGCAGTCCTGTCTGTTGCTCAGGAGCCACTTGTCTGCCAGACTCGAAGGGGCAGCAGTGCCACATCTTGTGACCATTCACACAGCTGACTGTATGTTTTCAGGGTTCACAAAAGAGAGCTCTATGGGGAGTGCTACCCTAAAAGTGGCCCCATGAGTGAGATATCAAACTAAAGTCACCACTTGTCTCCCATGAAGGTCTCTCTAAATATTGTAATTTTTCTCTCTTTTGGAGTATTTCATTCAGGACTGGTAATCCAAACCCTTCATCATTATCCAAAGCCCCAATTTCTGCTGGTAATGAAGCAGAACAGCAAGCTGATGTTATGCAATATTGCTTAATTGTTAACTTGCAACTAATTGTTTTTTTCCCTTCTTGCTTCAAAGCACCCAAAAGCCCTGGAACAACACGGAAAGATAACATAGGTAAAAACACTTGAATGTAGCTATTCACCCTCAAAACTGGACCATGAAATAGACACTTGGAATATAAGTACATGGTTTCTGTTTTATTGTTTTAAACTTAAATATATGATGTCTTTGTTCCAGGACGCAGTCAGCCTTCACCTCAAGCAGGACTTGCAGGCCCAGGACCTGCTGGATACAGTACAGCCAGACCGGTAGGTAAGACCTTGCCTGGAGCCAAGGGGTCTGGGTTTTAAGTCCTGTTTACTACTAGTCAGTTCTGTTACCTTGGAGAAATCATGTGACCCTTCAAGGCCTCAGTTTCCTCAGCTCTAAAATGAGGGGATCGCACTTGATGATTGCCCAACTCTAACATTATTTTAACGCACTCTTCAAAAATAACCAACGCCACTATTTGGATAAAAGTGATAGACTTAAAACAATTATGGTCACTAAGTAAATATCTGAAGAGTCTCAGTATATGAGGAGATGATGGATTTGGGCAGCTTTTTATCATTTTACCTGAGTAATGAAGATATAAAGTAATCCTTCATTAAAAAAGGATTTTAATTACATTTCAGGAAAAAAATGATAAATACAGTATAGTAAAACTGGTTCTAAAGGTTTTTTTCTCTTTTTGGTTTTTTTCTTGATCAGATTCATCATATTCCGTAAAGATATTAGAAATAGGAGGGTTGATGGTGTTGCAGGATTTTTCTCTACCTGATGAATGTGTCTTTTCTGTATGTTTATATGTTCTCTTATACACATAGGTTTTTTATTATTTGAAAACTTTCTCTGGACTGTAACAGGTAATCAAGAACAGAGAGAGCAAATAAAAACCAGTAAGCAGTAACTTAGGCTAATCCAGTAGAACTTGGGACTACTGAGAGGCCCATATCTGAAGAGTAGGAAACTGAGAGCTGTTACTATACCTAGAAATTAAGATTATTAAGATTGTGAGAACTGAAAAAACTACTTCCTATGAACATAGAAGTTTTTTGTCTTTTCCGTTGTAGCTGTCCGCTTAATAATTTGAAGGTTCTTTTTTATGTGTAATATTCAAATATTTATCCTCCTTTTTTCAAAAAAAGAAATTTGCCATTCACTGATTCCATTACCACACTGGGCACAAGAACTTTCTTTATTCTGTTGAATACCGTAAGTACAGGAAAAGAAAGTCAAGATTTTTGTGAGTTTAAAAGTTCATATTTTGCTTAAAATAAATATTGTTAGCTTAGATCCTTCAGCAAACATATGAAAATAGAAAAAATATTTTTCACTGATGAGTCTTTTCAGTGTATTTATTTTGGAATATTGAGTTAGTCATTCAAAAGTTGTACTTCTGTGTTTAAAAAAAAAATATGTGGCTGGGTGGCAGTGGCATGCACCTGTAGTCCTAGCTACTCAGGAGACTACAGTGGAAAGATTGCTTGAGCCCAGGAGTTCAAGTCTAGCTGGAGCAACATAGCAAGACCCCATCTCTTAAAAAACAAATCTCGGCCTGGTGCAGTGGCTCACACCTGTGGTCCCAGCACTTTGGGAGGCTGAGGCAGGTGGATCACGAGGTCAGGAGATTGAGACCATCCTGGCCAACATGGTGAAACCCCATCTCTACTGAAAATACAAAAAATTAGCCAGGTGTGGTGGTGGGCACCTGCAGTCCCGGCTACTCAGGAGGCTGAGGCAGGAAAATGACCAGAACCTAGGAGGCGGAGGTTGCAGTGAGCAGAGATTGTGTCACTGCACTCCAGCCTGGCCACAGAGTGAGACTCCATCTCAAAAAAAAAAAAAAACAACAACAAATCTCAGGGTTTTTTTTTTTCCCCCAAAGTCTCCTAGTTGCTCAGGTATATATCTCTCTGTCTCCTTGTGTATTTTAAAATCATCCCAGTTTTTTCCATGAAGACAGCATTGCACATGGTTAAGAACCCTAGCCCCACAGCTAGTCAGACCTGAGTTTGGATCCTGGCTCTGCTTTCTGTGTGGCTTTGGGCAAGTTGTATACATTTCTTCATCTTAATTTAAAATAGAGATGATAAAATAATACCTACTTCTGAGGGATATTTTGAAGATGAAATGGAAATGCCTATACAGTGCTTAATTAACGTAATGTCTGGCAGATAGTAAACAGTCAGAAGTAAACAGGAAGATTTTAAAATTCATCACTATATGGATTCAGGTAGAGAACCCTTAAAATGACAAGATAGGGACTAATACCATAGAAGAAAGTAAATGAGATGCAAAAGCAAATGTTTTCACAGAATTTTACCTGTGGAAGGTAAGTAAATGTCTCAAGTGTATGTTTCCCATCTGTAGATGATTCCTCCTCGTGCTGGAGTTATCAGTGCCCCACAGAGCCATGCGCGGGCATCTGCTGGAAGACTGACTCCTGAAAGCCAAAGCAAAACATCAGAAACATCGAAAGGTAGATACTCTTTGGGAGGCTGAGGCAGGAGGACCGCTTGAGCCCAGGAATTTGAGACCTGCCTGGGCAACATAGTGAGACCCCGTCTGTAAAAAACTAAAAAACTCTTAAAATTAGCCAGGTGTGATGGCACATGCCTGTGGTGCCAGCTACTCAGGTGGCTGAGGTGGGAGGATCACTTGAACCCGGGAGGTTGAGCTTGTGGTAAGCCGTGATCATGCCACTGCACTCCAGCCTGGGCAAAAGAACAAGACCCTGTCTCAAAAACCAAAAATCTTTAAAAATTGAGAGAAAAGAAAGGTAGATACTATATTAGAAATACTATAGTGGTTTTGTTGTGTATTTTTCTCTTTTTCCTTCTGTCATCTCCCACCTTCTACAACGTATTCAAATAGATACATGCTTCCTTCATTATACCACAAGAAATGGGGCTACTTATTGGGGGAAGAAATAACTAGAATATTCTCCTAACATTTCACCAAAGAAGGAAAAAAACGTGGTTTTCTAGAATACACCTAACGTCTGACAACCACTGGTTTTTCAGGTTCAACTTTCCTTCCTGAACCACTGAAGCCTCAGGCTGCTTTTCCTCCACAGTCTTCTTTGGCCCCGCCTGCTCAAAGGTTGCAGGAGCCTCTTGTCCCTATGGCAGCACCTATGCCTCAGTCTGGCCCCCAGCCAAATTTGGAAACCCCACCACAACCACCACCTCGAAGCAGGTCATCCCATAGCTTGCCTTCAGAAGCTTCCTCACAACCGCAAGTAAGTCTCATTTGTTACACAAAATATTATCTTTGATGCATATGGTTTAGTCTTTGAACATACCTATTTTAATTATTGTCTATTATAAGAAGTAAAAGACGAGTTTTAATTTTCTTTTTATATTTTGTTATACATATATATATATAAATTTGTTTGTTGTTGTTGTTGTTTCCTTTTTCAGACAAAGTCTCGTTCTGTTGCCTGGGCTGGAGTGAAGTAGCGTGATCTTGGCTCACTGCAACCTCTGCCTCCCGGGTTCAAGCGATTCTCCTGCCTCAGCCTCCTGAGTAGCTGGGATTACAGGTGCTTGCCACCATGCCCGGCTAATTTTTGTATTTTTAGTAGAGACAGGGTTTCACCATATTGGCCAGGCTGGTCTTGAACTCCTGACTTCAGGCAATCTGCCCACTTGGCCTCCCAAAGTGCTGAGATTACAGGTGTGAGCCACTGTGCCCAGCCTACTGTGAATTTTCAAAGTGATCTTTCCTTAAAGTATCTCATTACACTCTTCTGAAAAACCTGTGAGATGAGTGAACCCTAACACTTTGGAAGGCCGAGGTGGGCAGATCCCTTGAGCCTGGGAGTTCAAGACCAGCCTGGGCAACACAGTGAAACCTTGTCTCTACAAATTAAAGAACCATCCAGGTATTGTGCCATGCACCTGTGGTCCTGGCTACTTGGGAGGCTGAGGTGGGAGGATTACTTGAGCCCAGGAGGTCGAGGCTGCAGTGAGCCATGATTGCTCTACTGCATTCCAGCCTGGTGACACAGTGAGACCCTGTACCTCCAAAAATAATAAATAAATAAAAAGTCATCTTTTACACTTTGGAAAGATCTGAAATACAGAAATAATATGCATTGGCCATGTCCCTTAAGCACATTTATAAGTAATAGTTAACATTTATTTTTACAAATATATGGGTATTTCCAGCTAGTTGGTAGAAGTGAACAGTTTCTTAAGTGTCTACAGAGTGAAAACAGATGTTAAAGTAAATATGACTCAATACAATATGAATAATGTTAGCAGTTAGCATTTATTAAGTCACATTTGTAAAAGTTGAAGGATATATAATACAGAAAAATAAATGTTCTTCTAAGCTGGTTAATACCAAAAAGCATGCTACATTTTTTTAGTTTAGAAAATTGAGGATGAAGTCTGGGAGCAGAGGCCCATGCCTGTAATCCCAGCACTTTGGGAGGCCACAGTGGGTGGATTGCCTGAGGTCAGGAATTCAAGACCAGCCTGACCAATATGGTGAAACCCTGTCTCTACTAAAAATACAAAAATTACCCAGGCGTGGTGGTGTGCGCCTGTAGTCCCAGCTGCTCGGGAGGCTGAGACAGGAGAATTGCTTGAACCCAGGAGGTGGAGGTTGCAGTGAGCTGAGATTGCACCACCGCACTCCAGCCTGGGCGACAGAGCAAGACCCCATCTCAAAAAAAAAAAAAGAAAAGAAAAAAAAATTGAGGATGCTGAAAATATATAATAATGGCAGAACTCCTTCAAAGAATGGTTTTTTTTTTCTGCTAATCCATTTTTAGCCAATAGTGATTTTTTTCCTTATTTTCTTGTAATGTATACAATTGTAGTCTTTAAAATGTAATTGAAGGGCAAAAAACTTTTTTAGCTAGCCACTCTGAGCTTTCTAGGACTGCTTTAGGACATCCATCTCATTGTAGATGTGTGCCATAATTACTAAAACTCTGATGGTTTAAGTGTCCTTAAACCAATAAGAAAGCAGATAAAGTACTCTGAAAAACTTCCGGAAGTGCATACTGTCAGCTGAGATTGTAGTTAGCATTATAAAATCATCTTAAGACACGTATCATTTTCACAGAAAACTTTCCATTGTTTTGATTTATGTTTTTCATTGAAGTGAGTATAGCGATTTGGTGGCCGACACACATGCTTTGTGTGTGCGCCCTTAGATTGTGTTCTTGAATCTTGTGGTTGTCAGTTCATCAAAAAGACAAAGATATTTGTTTCAAATCCTGAAGTATCTTTTTGCCTCTGTCATTGATATCAAACTCCTTAATATTAGATACACAGACACACCTTTCGTGGGGGGGGGGGTCTTGTTGACATGCAAAGTGTCATTGTGAGGGATCACAAAGTGGTTATAGTTTCCTCCAGGGAATGCCCAATGCTGGGGGACCAGGAGGGAGGTGAGGAGGAGTGTTTTTATCTTTTTGTACCTTTTGAATTTTGAACCATAAAATAATGCCTATTTTAAAAATAATAAAAAATTTTAAAAATTATTGGAAGTAGCTGTAAGTTGAAAAATATACAAGATTTTCAAACCTGATGGTGAGATTTTTAAATATGACAAATTCGATATTTTGTAATGAGATGGAATAGTTTTAGAATTGAACATTTGTTGATTTTTATAAGTCTTTACTTATCCTGTTCCAAATCTACAAGGTATTTAAAACATAATGTACATGACCCAGTTTTACTTTTTATTATTTATTCTTTGACTTTTTAATTTTGTATAGAAGAGATTCGTTTAATTTGAGTGATTATGTAACATGTCATACATCCTTTACAAAGTATAAAAAATCCTCACTTATCTATCTGACTTCCAGCATCTTAGTCATCTTTATCAGCTAAGAGCCAGAAATAAGGAAATGCAACTGGAAGTAAAGGAACTGAACTCACTGCTGTACTGTTACTATGAGACCTGGTAGAAAAATCGCAGCAATCTAGACCCATTTAATGGAGGATACAGCAACGTTATACCTCTCAGTATAAACCTATTCCTGATCTCCTATCCACTGCCAGAGCTGATACACTAAACTCTTGAGTGTTAAACTAGAGTCTCATGTTTACTAAGCAGGGAATTCTAAAGTACTTAATATATTTCAGGATGATGTCTCTGAATTGTCAAAATTAGTTTTGCTGTTTAGTAGTACGTTTAGATATTGGAGAAGATTTACCTCAAAACTGTTTTTTGAGGATACTAGATTTTTAAAAATAATGGTATATTATAGAGGGATTATGATTTCATTTTTAAACAAAGGTAAATTCCAAATTTCTTGTAAGGTGCAAGTTTCTCGTATGTTCCAACTAATATGTTATGAATTAAATTAATGATATTAAGGGTATCATTTTTCAGAAAATTTAAGTAAGATAAAACAAGCTAGATCCTGACCATTTTGTTAAAATGAATACTAATTTTCAGTGGGATGGTCTTTTTGCAAAATAGTATGTACCAAAAATGGTATCATTTTGTACCATTAAATTGCCATTTTCTCTAATAATGACATCCCTAGGCTATCCTAAGGCTGTGTCTTAGTCTGCTTGGGTTGACATAAGAAATACCATAGACTGGGTGGCTTACACAACAGAAATTTATTTTCTCACAGTTTTGGAGGCTGGAAGTCCGAGATCAGGGTGCCAGCATGGTTGAGTTCTGGTGAGGGCGCTCTTTGTGGCGTGCTGACAGCCACCTTCTCACTGTGTGTTCATGCCGTCTCATTGCATGTGGTGCCTGGAATGAGAGCAGGCACACACACTTGCACAAGCTCTCTGGTGTCTCTTCTCATAAGGACACTAATCCCATCATGGGGTCCCACCTTCATGACCTCATCTAACTCTAATTACCTCCCAATGGCCCCACCTCCAAATACCATCACACTGGGGCTTATGGAACCAACATACGCATTTGGGAGGGGAGAGCACACCAATACTCAGTCCATAACAGGTTGCTTAAAATATTTTAGAACTCTGAAATCATTTGGAGTATTATTTTTGGAATAACAAAACTGAACTGGTTAGTAATCAACCTCAGACAAAACTAAAGTCTGGACCCTAATTCAACAAAATTACAAAAGGAATTGGAATTGTCTTTTGAATTTATGTTACAACCTGCAAATATTGCTACTTTTGGATTCTGTATGTAACTTAGAAAGTATTTTGTTGACTGAATTGTTAGGGTTGCTGGTTGATCTCGGATTGTCCTCCTAACTCTTTCCTTTGATGTCTGTTTCCTTTCTCAAAGCAGGAGCAACCATCAGGGTAACAGGTATCTGACAATTTATCAATCTTACATGTATTTTCATCCGTCTCAACACATTAGATGTATGAATCTCTTCTTCATACATCTAAAGTTTCACCCATTTTTAAAACCACCTGTCTCCATTAATAAATTCTATCATACCATAAAACCTGCTTTTTCTTCTTCTTAGTATTTTGGATTTTAGGAACCATGTTGTTGTTCTTGCTAATGCTTTACCACTTTTTGCTTCATTTTTTAATGAAAATTAACAAAACTAAAAAGTGTAACTTTAAGAAAGTAAGATTTAGGTATATGAAGGCCTTTTTGGCAAAAGCAGATTGGTTCTTGGTTTTAACAATGGCATTTATGTAATTACATAAACACAAAATTCAGTATGTTTTTTAGGAAAAAATATTTTGGGGAAATATTTTTTCAAATAGTTTTAGTAGCAAGATTGTTATTGGTAAGGAAGAATTGATGGTTTAGAAAGATGAAAGTTGGCAGTATAACAGGATTATTTAAAGGGCCTTCCAACACCTTTCTCTGTAAAAATAGCACCAATTTTAATATTGTCATCACAAATCCTGCCTAGATTACATATTAATTCTAATGTGATGAATAGTGATGTGGTTGTCATTGTAATTTCAAGTCTGGGAAAAATGATCCTGATTCTATCAAATTAACATATTTTGAAATAAAAATATTCCTATATATGAAAATAAAGATATTCAAATGCATAGCAGTTATGCAGCAGGTGACTTCTAAGCTGGCAGAGCACAAAATTCTCCTCTCCTCTAATGTCTGTGTTGCGGACGCTTCTATCTGCCATAGGAGAATTTTGTCTCAGACTCAAATATTTCCATTTTATGTTAACTATAAATAGTCCAGAGATTTTTGGTAATACAGAGTTAATTTTATAATAGCTATATAAATTTCCTTTTAAGTACATTTCCACATATAGATCTACTTACCTAAGACATTTAGAATACAGTGTAAAGTCTGTGACGTGTTTTCTCTTTAATTTTGTACAAATTTATCACACTAAGTTTGAAGGAAAGTATACTTTTCCAACCAATTATAAAGCATATTCTAGGATAGCTGAATAAAACAGATACTTGAAAGTTATTCACTTAAGTCATCCACACCATTTCCTTTTACAAGTGAACATCCTTCCTTATTCTTTTTTTTTTTTTTTTTGAGACGGAGTCTCACTCTGTCGCCGAGGCTGGAGTGCAGTGGCCGGATCTCAGCTCACTGCAAGCTCCGCCTCCTGGGTTTACGCCATTCTCCTGCCTCAACCTCCCGAGTAGCTGGGACTACAGGCGCCCACCACCTCGCCTGGCTAGTTTTTTGTATTTTTTAGTAGAGACGGGGTTTCACCGTGTTAGCCAGGATGGTCTCGATCTCCTGACCTCGTGATCCGCCCGTCTCGGCCTCCCAAAGTGCTGGGATTACAGGCTTGAGCCACCGCGCCCGGCCAATCCTTCCTTATTCTTAAGCAGTAACTAGGTGTTTCATAATATGCAGTTACATTTTATTGAGACTGCTGCTGTTTTTTTCCAATATATTTCATGAAAGTATAGTTATTTTGCTTTAACAGCTATCCAAATTCCTGTTGGGCAGTGCTCATTTTTATTACATTGCCAATCTTGAACTGAATTTTTTTTTTTGCCCTGTCCTATCCAACCCTGAAGTTTTCTTAAGTTAGTATAAGTGTCCAAGTCATCTACTCTAGTTTTAAGAATTATATACATTTTTTTCAAAATTAATAATGAATGCCTGATAAGCTAATTTGCCCATGAGGCCAGAATCGTAGTTCTTTTCCTTCATCTAATCAGTTGGCTTTGCGCAGTCCCTTGGCTGTGCTCCACTCCAACCAGCTTCTTTATGGAGTAGGGACCAAGGGATTTAGGGCAAGAGTGAAGGAATTCCAAGCACTCTTCCTACTGATGACAGTTCACAGCCAACTCTGTCACATAGAAGGGACCAGGCTCCACTCTAGGCACATCTTCATTGTGGTTGTAGATTTCATAAACCAAATAGAAAATAGGACTTTTTTCCCTCTGGTTTTAAGCAATGGTTGCATTTGGTTACTAATAGTGTATCTGTTTTGGAACATTTTTACAAGACAAGAGGGTCAATTTTTTTACGGAAAGTTGCCACATTACTCAGTTTTTGATTTTTGTTTTTTGAGACGGACTTTTTGCTCTTGCCCAAGCTGGAGTGCAGTGGCGCCATCTCAGCTAACTGCAACCTCTGCCTCCCAGGTTCAAGCGATTCTCCTGCCTCAGCCTCCTGAGTAGCTGGGATTGTAGGCGTGCATCACCATGCCCAGCTAATTTTTTGTATTTTTAGTAGAGACGGGGTTTCATCATGTTCGCCAGCCTGGTCTGGAATTCCTGACCTCAGGTGATCCACCCGCCGCAGCCTCACAAAATGCAGGGATTACAGGCGTGAGCCACCGCACCCAGCCTCACATTACTCACTTTATTCAGCAAAGGAGAGCTTGCATTAAAAGTCAGCTGTGCCGGGTGTGGTGGCTCACGCCTGTAACCCTAACACTTTGGGAGGCTGAGGCAGGCAGATTGTCTGTGCTCAGGAGTTTGAGACCAGCCTGGGCAACATGGTGAAACCCCATCTCTACTAAAATACAAAAAAAAGCTGGACATGGTGGCACACGGCTGTAGTGCCAGCTACTCAGAGGCTGAGGCACAAGAATAACTTGAACCTGGGAGGTGGAAGTTGCAGTGAGCCAAAATCATGCCATTGCACTCCAGCCTGGGTGACAACACAAGATTCAGTCTCCAAAAAAAAAGCAAAGAACTCTCAAAATTTATTTTTCCAAGTAGAAGAGGGAGAGGGAAAGATGGAGTCTTCATCTTATGAATAAAATGTGCTAATAGAATTTATTTTATCTATAAAATTGAATTTCCAGAGTAACATTAATTTTAAATGAAAACATACTTAAAAGAACAATGAAACCACATCATCATCATAGATGGGTGTTGGAAATTTATTTATATAGATTCACCATAAGTTATCAGTATGGATGTCTTAAGTTCATACTGAAATGTGATAGAACTGGGCATGAACAAATTTGTTAATTCTGTACAATTCTCCTTCTTACCATTTCAAAACTTGCATGAATGAAATAAGCTCTGATTTTGAGAGATTTTAAAAATTGATTTAATTAGAAAGGATTTATTTGGAAAAGTTTTTAAAGATTGTAGCTGTTTCATCTTATTTAAACCACCAGAGTAACAAACTACACAAAGCTACTTTTTAGTTTCTAAATTTACATGCTTGCCCCTAAAAAGGGAAGAATAATTGAAACAGGAAGAATAGGGGGTATTAAAAGTAAATATAAACTGATTTTTCAGTGCTCCCTTTCTTTTGCAGGTAAAAACAAATGGAATTTCTGGTGTCAAACGAGAATCACCATTAAAGATTGACCCATTTGAAGATCTGTCATTTAATCTGCTTGCTGTATCAAAGGCTCAGCTATCTGTTCAAACGTCACCTGTTCCAACCCCAGACCCAAAGAGGTTGATTCAGTTGCCTTCTGTAACGCAAAGTAATGTTAATACTTTGAGTTCTGTAAGTTGCATGCCAACAATGCCTCCAATTCCAGCTCGGAGTCAGTCCCAGGAAAATATGCGAAGTTCTCCAAACCCATTTATTACTGGCTTGACCAAGACAAATCCTTTCAGTGACAGGACTGCTGCTCCTGGAAACCCATTTAAAGCCGAGTCTCAAGAATCAGAGGCAACTTCATGGTTCTCCAAAGAAGAGCCCGTTACTATCAATCCTTTCCCTTCTCTGCAGCCTCTCAGTCATAATGAAAGCAAGGCTTCATCTTCACTTGATGGCTTTAAGGAAAGTTTTGATCTACAGGGCCAGTCTACATTAAAAATTAGCAACCCAAAAGGATGGGTAACCTTTGAGGAAGAAGAGGACTTTGGTGTGAAAGGGAAGTCAAAGTCAGCTTGTTCAGACTTACTGGGTAATCAGCCAAGTTCATTTTCCAGCTCCAACCTGACATTGAATGATGACTGGAATAAAGGTACAAATGTCTCTTTCTGTGTGTTGCCATCAAGAAGACCTCCTCCACCTCCTGTCCCTCTGCTCCTGCCTGGCACCAGCCCTCCAGTAGATCCTTTCACGACCTTGGCCTCTAAGGCTTCGCCCACACTGGACTTTACAGAAAGATAACGCCATGCAACAGAAGACAGTGGGTATTTGCTTTTGGCAGGTAGAGCCAAGAGAATTGGGCATTCGTATTTCATTATGTGCAATAAGTCATGGTAAGTGCACTGATATCTTCACAAAACACCACTATTTGATGTGTACAGAGTTGAAATATGTGTATATTGGAAATAAGGAAAAACACTTCTCATTGTTAACTGGAGTTTTGATGTATTTCTCTTTGGATGAATAGGAGACAGTAGTAGCCATAAAAAGTGCTTAAAACTGCTTTAGAAAACAGTCCTTATTCAGAAACTTTTCAGTCAGGCTTCTGAAGAATCTCAAAAAAGCCCACCCAACTTTCAGCTGACATTTCCACCAGCCCTCTCATACTTGTTAACAATTGGTATCTATGAGTATTTACCAAAGAGCTGCCAAGGTTACAGTGAACAGAGTTTTGAAAGGCATTGCTTTAAAGGGAAAAAGCATAGGTATGTGTACATATATAATACATACAAACACATGTACTTCTGTATACATTTATATATTTTCACAATTCATAGTTTAATTTCTAGGATATAACTCAGACCAAATTATACCTAAAAGTTCCAACAAAGTCCCTTTTTCAATATCACATTACCAAAAAGATGGCTGCAATGTAATTTGGACCTTTCATCAATTTTGTTTTCAAAACTAGAATAATCTCACCACAGAATCAGAATTTTCTACCATTCCACACCCAACACCTTCAAATACACACAACCTTGTTACTTTTTACTCTAGCACCTTCATATGCTTTTCTCCAGGAGGAGGTTCTTGCCGCTGGAAACAGCCTATTTTTGTGGTCACTGTCAAGTGGATGGATATTCTAGTGCTCCCAAAAAAGCACTATGGCCTTATATGCAGGGAAGGCACATACCACCAAGTTCAAGGAGAAATATTAGAGCTAACCGTACTCTCTGCGTACATTTGAATGTACGTTGCCTGTATCCCTCCCATATTTTCTTTTTGCTGCTTTTGCTCTGGAACTTTGCTTTTAGCAGGGAAAGCAGCCGTCCCCTGAGTGCTTTGAATTGGGGATATATCCACTGTGTGTTTCTCCCCCCTCTTACGAGGCTACATAACACATCTATGATGCTGCTTTAAGTTTTTAGAGGCTATACCTCAAATTAGCTGTGGATTTTGTCTCCTGCACTGCCAATATGCAACTGATCCCGCTTTTATTAATTTTATGAAGAAGTACACAGAATTTTTACAGAATGTAGTATTTTGATATCATTAAGTAAACCAGTCAGAAAACTCCTTGAGCAATAGTTGTTTGTCAGTTTCCGTTACAATCATCTTTACCCATTAAGACTTACATTAGCGTTCCTTTTATATAAAGAGTTGTATATGTCCACCTAAATTCCTATGTCCACACTTAACCTTTAAAGATGTACATTGAGGGAATATCAAAAAATAGCGTTCATGGCTACGAACATGTAAAATGATAAAAGCACAGCAAACTGCACTGCACTTACGACATAAAGCAAATCTATTAGAAAAAAAAGCATTTTTCTAAATGCTCAAATGTTATCAAAATACTATATTTATAGAAGTAATCTTCTCTGTTAACAGCCAGGATTTGCTGTTAGAAATAACTCTTGTGAGTTTTATATTGTGCTTTTTGGAGGTTCTAATCATTTCAGCAGTAGTGTCTTTTAAACAGCAGTATTACTATAAGCAGTATGCTTCCAAATGTGAATTAACTTGTTGAAACTGTGGCTTTAACATCCATGTGACTAGTGTATATGGTATTTGCTCTCCATTAGCAAAATAATTCATTGTTAGGTAAACTTCACTAGTGCAAATTGCAGTTCTGTGAGCAATGTTTCCTATTGGATATAAACTACTGTCTAAAATATACATATCAGCAGCCCAGCCTTTATCAGGAAAATTACACTTGGCAAGTTGCTGAAAATGCACAAAGTTATGAAAGTTAAAGGTATGCTGCAAATAACTAGCCATTATTCTGTGTATTATTAAATATTTACTAGTTCTGTTAAAAGCAGAGCAGAAGTTAGACACTAAGATCTCTTTGTGAACTCTGTGTTCTCTATATTAGATTGCTGTTTATATGTAAGAATTTTATTGCTTATGTGGCATACAATATTTATAATGATAAACTTTATAGAAGTACAGTATTAAAGTCAGTGGTACACAGACATTCTGTACATATCCTGTGAAACGTGCTGTCATATGAAATAAATATATCTGTCTTTACCATGTTGACTTCTTTGTTCAAAAGGGAAGAATTTTTCTCAGCCATTTTCCTTGTAGTTTACATACACAAGTTTAGTGACGTTCAAACTAAATAAGTTTAACCCTTATTGCCGAATCAGGTATTTTAATTCAAGACCTTATTTTCATTTCTCCAGATAGTGCTTCCTCTAAAAGTAAGAAGAAAGATTTTCTGAGATTACTAATCATTATTAAAAAGTCCATGCCCAGCCTGGCCAACATGGTGAAACCCTGTCTCTACTAAAAATACAAAAAAAAATTAGCCAGGTGTGGTGGCGCAGGCCTGTAATCCCAGCTACTGGGGAGGCTGAGGCAGGAGAATGGCTACAACCTGGGAGGCAGAGGTTGCAGTGAGCCAAGATCGTGCCATTGCACTCCAGCCTGGGCGACAAGAGCGAAACTCTTTCTGGAAAAAAAAAAAAAAAAAAAAAAAAGTCCATGCACTTACTCCATAAGAGAGGCCCTAACTCAAAATAATGCTGACTTGAAAATAATACATGAAATATGCATTATTTTTCTTACCCAAAGCAGAAGGAACAACTGGGGGGCAAAAAGGAATTGGGACACAACCAGACAGAAAAAGGGACTGTCTAAAAAGACCCAAAGTAAAAGGCCAAGGCCGGGTGTGGTGGCTCATGCCTGTAATCCCAGCACTTTGGGAGGCCAAGATGGGTGGATCATGAGGTCAGGAGTTCGAAACTAGCCTGACCAACATGGTGAAACACTGTCTATGCTAAAAATACAAAAATTAACTGGGTGTGGTGGCAGGGATCTGTAATCCCAGCTACTCAGGAGGCTGAAGCAGGAGAATAGCTTGAATTTGGCAGGCGGGGGTTGCAGTGAGCTGAGACCACGCCACTGCTCTTCATCCTGGGGGACAGAGGGAGACTCTGCCTCAAAAAAACAAAAAGAGGCCAAGGCTAGGCAAGGTGCAATGGCTCATTCCTGTACTCCCAGCATATTGGGAGGCTAAGGCAGGAGGATTGCTTGAGCTCAGGAGTTCGAGACCAGCCTGGACAACATAGACTTTATATCTGGTAAAAATCAAAAAAACTAGCTGGGCATGGTGGTGCATCCTTGTAGTCCCAACTACTTAGAAGGTTGAGGTGGGGCATCACTTGAGCCCAGGAGATCGAGGCTGCAGTGAGTGAGCTATGATCACACAACCACACTCCAGCCTGGGCGTCGGACTAAGACCCTATCTCATAAAAATAAAAAATTAAAAATAAAAAGGCCAAGGCTAGTGTTGCCTTTTTTCAGACCTATCTGGTTGATATTTGAAATTCTTAATTCTTAATGTTCATTAACCTTATATTAAGAAGTTACAGAATTATTGCCTTAAAAAAACCATTTTAAGATACTTGTAGGTTAATATGGAGTTATAAGAAATAATACAGAGACCCCATGTACCCCTTTACCCACTTGCCCCCATGGGTAACATCTTGCAAAACTACAGTACCAGAGCATGACCAAGACATGAATGACAGAGCATTTCCATCACCATAAGGAGCCCTCATGTTGCCCTTTTCCCACTTCTCTTTCATCCCATCTCCTTTTCCCCTGCCCTTAACTTCTGGCAACCACTAATCTGATCTCTGCATGTATAATTTTCTCACTTCAAGAATGTTATGTAAATTTAATCGTGGTATGTAACCTTTTGGGGTTGGCTTTCTTCACTCAGCATAATTCTCTGGAGATTCATCTAGGTTGCATGTACTGTCTGTTCCTTTTTATTGCTGAATAGTATTCCATGGTATGGATGTACCATCGTTTAACCATTCATCCACTGAAGGACACCTGGGTTGTTTCCAGTGTGGTGGCTATTACAAATACAGCTGCTGTGAAGAGAAGTTTCCATGTCTCTGGGATAAATACCCAGGAGTGCAATTGCTTGGTTATATGGTTACGGCATGCTTCCGTTTTTTAAAAACGGAAACTTCCAGAGTGCCTACCCTTTCATATTCCCATCAGCAATGCATGAGTAATCCAGCTTCTCCACATTCTTTTCCTCATTTGGTGTTGTCGTTATTTTTTTATTTTAGCCATTATAGTAGTGGATGTTTCCTTGTGGTTTTAATTTGCATTTCCCTAACAGCTAACGATAAAAATCTTTTGTTTTTGTTTTTTTTTTTGAGATGGAGTCTTGCTCTGTCAACCAGGCTGGAGTGCAGTGGCACAATCTTGGTTCACTGCAACCTCCACCTCCTGGGTTCTGATGATTCTCCTGCCTCAGTCTCCCAAGTAGCGGGGATTATAGGTGCCTGCCACCATGCCCAGCTAATTTTTTGTGTTTTTAGTAGAGATGGGTTTCACCATTTTGGCTAGGCTGGTCTCAAACTCCTGACCTCACGTAATCTGCCCAGTTCGGCCTCCCAAAGTGTTGGGATTACAGATGTGAGCTACTGTGCCCAGCCTGAAGATCTTTTCAAGTGCTTATTTGCCGTCTTATATTCAGTGAAGTGTCTGTGATATTTTGCCCATCTTCTACATGGATTTTGTTTTTACAGTTGAGTTTTGAGGATTATTTACATATTCTAGATTCTACTCATCTTTCATTGGATATGTGGTTTGCAGATACTTCTCCAGTCTGTAGCTTAGTTTTCATTCTTTTTACATGACCCACAGCCAGATTCTGAGCTCTGCAGGGCCAGAAACTATAGCAAGGGTGATAGGCATGTAATAAGCAAACTCACAAGAAACTGATGTATAAATCAAAACACCAATTTATTAATGCTAGAAAAATGTCTGACCATATCAAGGATTACCAATTATACGGAGAGAGGGGAACTCCTACATGGTTGGTGAAAGAGTAAACTGGCACATCAGCTCAAGAAAACAATTTAACAATATTAGGTAAAATTCATGTACCCTATCAACAAGAAATCCGACTTCTAGAGAAACTAGGACCTGTGGAACATGAGAGGCATTGTTTGTAATGGTTAAATCCAGAAATAAATGTCAACTGGGGAGTGGAGTGGAAAATGAGTGAAAAGAACATATGAGAAAACCTCACGGTGTAGCCATAAAGCAAGATACAAAATAGTATGACATCATTTATATAAAATTTACAAGGTCGGCTGCAGTGGCTCACGCCTGTAATCCTAGTACTTTGGGAGGCCAAGGGAGGCGGATCACGAGGTCAGGAGTTTGAGACCAGCCTGGCCAACATAGTGAAACCCCGTTTCTACTAAAAATACAAAAAAATTAGCTGGGCGTGGTGGCAGGCGCCTGTAATTACCCAGCCACTTGGGAGGCTGAGGCAAGGAGAATTGTTTGAATCTGGGAGGCGGAGCTTGCAGTGAGCCGAGATTGCACCACTGCACTCCAGCCTGGGCGACAGTGCAAGACTCCGTCTCAATAAATAAATAAATAAAATTTAAAATACACAAGAGGATATATTTTTAGGGGTACATACACATGTTAATGGTATCAAAAACATGCAATGGAAATGATAAACACCAAATTCAGAATAGCAGTTTACCTCTGGAGAAGGGGAAGAAGAGAATGGGATTAGAGAGAGGCTTTAACTGTATCTGTAGTGTGTTAGGACCTAAAAAAAAAAAAAAAGGCAGTCAATAGAGCAAAATTTGCCCTTTTCCTTTCTGGCTGCCTAATATCCAGCAGCCATCATGAAAGACTCATAAATTATCCAGACCAGGATGTTAATCACTGATGGACTGCTTAACAGATACAAATGGTCATAAGATGCTCTTCAACCTAGAAAGGCAACAGCACCTCAAATACAAAGAGAAAACTAGTGAAAACTCACAAGACCACACCAGGTGTCATCTTGGTCTTCAGATTCAGAACTCACTTGGGTGCCTGAGGGCAAGAAAACAGGCTTTGCATGATTTATGACTGCTGAAACCACACCAAGAAAAAGCTAACCACAGATATTTAAGACGAGCCCTGTATGAGAAGAAAAGGACCTTAAGAAAATGCTGAACAGGGCCAGGTGGTGGCTCACGCCTATAATCCCAGCACTTCGGGAGGCTGAAGCGGGCGGAGACCAGACTGGCCAACATGGTGAAACCCTGTCTCTACTAAAAATACAAAAATTAGCTGGGCCTGGTGGCGGGCGCCTGTCATCCCAGCTACTCAGGAAGTTGAGGCAGGAGAATTGCTTGAACTCAGGAGGCAGAGGTTGCAATGAGCCACTGCACTCCAGCCTGGGCGACAAGAGTGAGACTCCGTCTCAAAAAAAGAAAAGAAAAGAAAAGAAAAGAAAATGCTGAACAGAATGCAGTTATAATAAAATTATGAGGACCACAAATACCAGGGCTGACAAATTTAAAGATACTGCACGGGCTTGATCTGTGGTGATTTTAATAATCACTCGATGATTACTAAGCTACATATTTAAACAAAACTGGATGGTCAAAACATGGGTTCTTATGCAACGATTTTCTACATTTCTCAATATTATTAACAATTATATGCAGACCCCGTAAAATACGTAAGTTTGTGGACATGTAGCTCTCTATCTGGAAGGCTATACTGTAAAATTGTAAGAAGCTGATGAGTACAGAATTGGATTCAAGAGAAAGGGTATGACCTTATGGCCCGCAGTCAGGAGCTAAGAAAACATAGTAGCCCATTTCTCCTTCTGGCGAGATAGGCATTTGCCAATCAGACCAGTACTGCCTGTTCCGGGATTTGGGTGATCCCTGTCTCAACAGTACTAGAAATAATAACACATCTTCCCCTCTCCCAAGGCTCCATCCCCCTTCTATCCACTATCAGTTATCAGCCTTCCTATCAAGCCCAGACTGGCTTTGGGCATTTCCAGGCCTTCAGTCATACGCTTTCTCCCCACACGCCCCCTCCCCAACACACACTCCCCAGTTTCAACCAAGAAGACCAAAGTTCCAAAACTTAAGGAACAGGAAGTAGCGGGCGGTTGTAACAGTCAAATCAATATGTACTCAGCACTGCTCCCCTCCAAAAACCACGAGACAACGGGTAGAGGCCTTGCACTATCTTGCCTAGAGGCCTTGTTACTAAGGACTCTGCAAATGTTAACCATCTCTAAAGGCATTCCTTGACCATCCAACCTAAGAAGTCCATTAACCTGTTTAGTTTTCTTTAGACCTGTATTTGAATTTGCATTGTCTGTTTATTTATTATTTTTGAAACACAGTCTCACTCTGTCGCCGAGGATGGAGTGGCGCGACCTAGGCTCACTGCAACCTCTGCCTCCCGGGTTCAAGCGATTCTCCCACCTCAGGCTCCCTAGTAGCTGGAATTACAGGCACGTGCCACTACGTTTGGCTAATTTTTGTATTTTTAGTAGAGACGGGGTTTCACCATGTTGGCCAGGCTGGTTTCCAACTCCCGACCTCCCGAAGTGTTGGGATTACACGCGTGAGCCACAGCGCCCAGCCTGCCATTTATTTTTGTTTTCTCTTTGTCACACTAAAATATAAGTTCCATGGGAGCAGTGACTGTGCATCTGCGGCGCCCGGAAGAAACAGCAACTGACGCCGATTGACTTTTGCAAGAGTCCGCTGGATATTTCGGGGAGGGTCGCTCTGACAGGAGCCGCTGGAGCTACCCTAGCAACGCCATCCAAATCAGCCTGAAGAAGTGCAGACACTCGCCCTGGCCCCTCCGTCCTGAAAAGCAAACCCGCGCAAACAGCAGCCAACAGAGCGACCCAGTTCTAGGTTGCTGCCGCCAAACTTTCCCAGGCCGGAAGCAGCATGGAGGCGTTGCCGGAAGTGGAGACTGAAAGCGGCGGAAGGGACGCTGGAATGTGGAGCGGTTGTGGGGCGGCAGTTGCGGAACTCGGCGTGTATGTTGCCTGCCGTCCCTCCCATTCCCCATCTAGTAACTCCCACCTCAGCCCACGTATCCTTGAGTGGAATCTCGGGCCCCAGACCAGTCGATTGGGAGGTCCACCCTCCACTTCAGCGGCTTGGTCTGTGTTTGGGAAGTTGCCACGACAACAGTCACTTCCGGGAGGGGGATCTGCGAGTCTTCTTCCGTCGGTCCGGCCAGAATCAGCTGCCCTCTCAGGCTGTGTGGGTGGTTTCCCCGGCTGCAGCTACAGTGGGCGTAGATTGCTGGGCCTCAGTGCACCCCAGCCTCCGTTACTCGGGTTCTGAGCTGGAGCTGGAGGCTCTTTTGACTGTTTCACTGTTGCTGCTAGCAACATCCACTTCTGGGAGCGAGTGCTCCCTCGCTCACTGCGGGCTCGGGAGCGTGGGGTTCGGGCCCCTGAGCGGCTGTTAGTGCGTCGCCGCTGCTGGCGATCCGGCGACCCTCGGCCGGCCAGATCCGAGGGCCACGCAGCCCGGGCCTTCTCACCACCTCAGTGCCTCGGCGGGACCGCCATGGTTCTGCTGCACGTGAAGCGGGGCGACGAGAGCCAATTCCTGCTGCAGGCGCCTGGGAGCATCGAGCTGGAGGAGCTCACGGTGCAGGTGGCCCGGGTCTATAATGGGCGGCTCAAGGTGCAGCGCCTCTGCTCAGGTGCGGCTCGTGGGCGGGCCCAGCCGGGACAGATCGAGAGACAGGCGTGGGATGGAGAAAGAGGGGCAGGGTGGGCCGAGGGGTCAGGTTTGTGAAGATTATTGAAGAGATTTGCAGCAGCCGGGGTTGAAACGGGACACTGGGGTTAACTGGAGATGAATAAGGAACCGGAGAAGGTCCGGCCTGTCTGGCATCCCGGGCTGGGAGGTGGGCCCAGGTGCCTCTCGGAGCCGGGATGCTGCGAATCCTGGGGTGCTGCGAATAAGTGGAAATGGGCGGGGGAGGGAGGAGGGAGCCGAAAGACCGGGCTGAACAGCCGACTTAGTGCAATGAATCACGTGTGAGGGGTGAGATGAGAACTGGGTGGGCGTTTAAAAGCTGAATTTACTATTTTTAGTCGCCCGATGTAAAGCAGCGAGCCGCCTGGCTTTGGGGCGGCCCCTTACAGTTGAGGAAGCCTTGGTATCTTTCCCCGCCCTGGAAACGGCCTGTTGCTCGCTTGGCGGCGCCGTCTCCCTTCCCCGCGCAGGTTCTAGGGCACCGCTGTTCCGCAGAATCTCCCGGCGGTGGAAGGGCCCCCATCTGTGCTGTCCATTGGGCAGCCGCCGGCCACGTGTGGCAGAGCATTTGGAATGTGGCTAGTGCGGCCAGGCAACCGAATTTTACATTTTCATTTTAATTAATTAAATATATATATATTGTGTGTGTGTGTGTGTATGTGTGTGTGTGTGTGTGTCAGGGTCTCTCTGTCGCCCAGGCTGGAGTGCAGTGGCGCGATCTCGGCTCACTGCAACCTTCGCCTCCCGGGTTCAAGGGATTCTCCTGCCTCAGTTTCCCAAATATCTGGAATTACAGGCGCATGCCACCACGCCCAGCTAATATTTGTATCTTTAGTGGAGGCGGGGTTTCATCATGTTGGCCAGGCTGGTCTCGAACTCCTGACCTCAGGTGATCCTCCTGCCTCGGCGTCCCAAAGTGCTGGGATTACAGGTGTGAGCCACTGCGCCCGGCTGATTTTAATTAATTTAAATAAATTTAAATTGCCAAGTGAGTGAGTACCTGCCGCATTAGACAGCATAGCTTTTGAACTTGACGGGATGATACTTTCTGATGTGGTGTAGGATATTACTACGTGTTTATATAACGATCATTATGTATACATAGAAAATATAAACATAACTATTTGCAATAAATAGTATATTCATTTATGTGATTTATTAAATTGCATGAATATGTGATTTATTATTAAATATATTGATTAAATTGCATGAACATGTAATTTTTGCACCGTGGAGAAATTCCTGAGCATCATGGTTCTTTTCATGAAACTTATGTGTAGTGTATTAATTGAGCTTCCAACACAAACACAATATTAAATGTTATTTTTAAGTTAAAGCATTTGAGGAGAAAAGGAATTTGTCTTCTCTTTCTATAACATTATAAATTGGAAATGTGCTGAATGCTGAGAGTCACGTTAGTGAACTTAAAATTCATGTATTTATTCTGCACCAGTGCTCAGCCTTCAGAAGACAAGGATGGGGCCAGGTGCGGTGGTCACATGGGTAATCCTGACACTTTGAGAGGCAGAGGCAAGTGGATCCCTTGAGCCTAGGAGTTCTAGACCAGCCTAGAACATAGTGAAACTCAGTCCCTACTAAAAATACAAAACTGAACTGGGCGTGGTGACACATGCCTGTTGTCCCAGCTACTTGGGAGGCTGAGGCACAAGAATCGCTTGAACCCGGGAGGCAATGCTGCAGTGAGTTGAGATCGCTCCACTGTGCTCCTGCCTGGGTGAGAGAGGGAGACCCTGTCTCAAAGAAAAGAAAGACAAGGATGAATAAGACCAGTACCGTGCCCCTGTGTCAAGGGTCCAGGCCAGGTCTGGCACATAGCAAGTGGCATATAAATGTTCCATAAAATAGCCAGATGGGCAAGGCCCTGACCCCTAGAAGCTAACGTTCCAATGGGGTGTGAGGTGGTATCATGATGACTGTGATAGATGTTATCTAACCTTCCCTTATTTTTAAGAAATAAGTAGCTTAGACTGTGGTGGAGAGGGAGACAGTAAACATCCCATTCAGTTACACCATTTATTCATAATACTGTATTATTTCAGGTCAGGTGATGTCCTCACACAATGTTATGGGAACACTGAGATCCAGGTGCCTCCTTCACAGGAAGGAAGGAGAGAGAAAGGAAGGAAGGCAATTTTGCAAGGTTAAAATGCGGACCGGTTTTGGGGTGAATATATAAGGATTAGGAAACACAGCCATGCATTTGAATAGTGAACATGATACTAGAAAACCAAGTCCCTTGTGCCATCTCTGCTATCTCTGAGGGGTGTAAGCCGCTTTAAATCCTCCCCACTGATTTGTATAAATTATTTATGAAGCATTGACATGAAGTTTTATAGAAAGTCTCAGACCAGGCGTGTTGGCTCATGCCTGTAATCCCAGCACTTTGGGAGGCTGAGGCAGGTGGATCACTTAAGGTCAGGAGTTCGAGACCAGCTTGGTCAACATGGCCAAACCGTGTCTCTATTAAAATACAAAAATTAGCTGGGCATGGTGGCGGACACCTGTAATCCCAACTACTCAGGAGGCTGAGGCAGGAGAATCGCTTGAACCTGGGAGCTGGAGGTTTCAGTGAGCCTGAGATCATGCCACTGCACTCTAGCCGGGGTGACACAGTGAGATTCCGTCTCAAGAAAAAACATTATCAGCTGCAGCTGTGTCATCTGAACGAGCCTGACATGATACAACCATAAATTGAGGGTGGGGGGAATGTACAAGGTTAAATTAAATGAGATAGTCCATGTGAGTGCACTTGGAAAACTGTAAGACCCATGGAATATATATTCAGGTGTTCAATGAATAGTAATTTTGCCCCTCCAGAGTTCTAGGAAGCACAACATAGCACAAATGATTGGCCACTCAATTTACAGGCCAACTGCCTGGGACATGGGGCAAGCTTCTGAGCTCTCTATGCTGTTGGCTGAGGGTGGATCAATGACTCTTTGTCAAGGGTCCAGGCCAGGCCTGGCACTTAGCAAGTGGCATATAAATGTTTGTTCCACAACATAGCCAGTTGGGCAAGCCCCTGGCCCTTTGGAGCTTACGTTCCAATGGGTATGGGGTGTTGTGATTGTGATGCTGTCTTTTGCTTATTTTTAAGAAATGGAAGAATTAGCTGAACATGGCGTATTTCTCCCTCCTAATATGCAAGGACTGACTGATGATCAGATTGAAGAATTGAAATTGAAGGATGAATGGGGTGAAAAATGTGTACCCAGTGGAGGTGCAGTATTTAAAAAGGATGATATTGGACGAAGGAATGGGCAAGGTAAGTGAGGATTTCTCTTGTATGTGCATGCTTATATAGGCATAAGTATGAAAACAGTTCCCTTTTTTTTTTTTTTTTTTTTGAGACGGAGTCTTGCTCTATTGCCCAGTCTGGAGTGCAGTGGCACAATCTCAGCTCACTGCCAACTCCATCTTCCAGGTTCAAGTGATTTGCCTGCCTCAGCCTCCTGAATAGCTGGGACTACAGGCATGCACAACCACGCCTGGCTAGTTTTTGTATTTTTAGTAGAGACAGGGTTTTGCCATGTTGACCAGACTGGTCTCGAACTCCTGACCTTAGGTGATCTGCCCACCTCGGCATCCCAAAGTGCTGGGATTATAGGCATGAGAAAGCAGTTCTTTATGTTCAAAAATTGACCTCATCATTTCTCTACAGACTTAGAAAATACTATACTCTGTAGCTCCTGTGGTAAAACTCTAATCTAGGATGAATTAGGTAGATAAAGGAAGTTTTTGTCTTGCTCTTAATAAGTTGCAGCTTGCTTTTAAATATATTCGATGAACCAGATGAAATGACCCTTTCCCTTCTGTAGGTCAAAAATGGTTGAGTATTGGCAATTTCATGTGGTTCGACCTAATAATTGTTGGCAGATACTCACTGAAATGTATTCAGAGTTGTGTTTTGTTGCTGTTCACAGATGTTGGGGGACCTTTCGAGCTGGACTGTGTGAAAGAGGAAAGGGAAAGCATGTCAGCACATGGACTTCCCTGATCAAGGACATGGCTCTCTCTGGGGCAGAGCGCTTCCGTACATGGCAAAACACTGAAGAAATTCTTTCAGTGTTGGGCTGATCATGTGGAATTGATGATAATCCTCTTTGATAGCTTATTCTTTTTAACCTGCATTAAAAGCTCCATTTAAAGACTGTAATTGATCAGCCCTAAAACACTGTTAGGAGTAAAAGAACAGTATTCCTGCAAGGCCTTACCAGTTCAAAAATACATTTTTTTAAAATATCAGGGATAGTAAGAATTCCTAGTATTATTTCCTTTGAATGTTAACCTGAAAAATGGTTGTCTTCCACATCTTTCTTACCTAAGAAGATGTGGTAAGATGAAGAAAAAAAAAAATGAGAACCACTTAACAGTTCATTATTCATCATTAAACCAATATGTAATATGTTCTTAAATTAACCACTTTTTTTTTTTTTTTTTTTTTTTTGAGACAGAGTCTCTGTCTCCCAGACTGGAGTGCAGTGGCATGATCTTGGCTCACTGCAACTTCTGCCTCCCGGGTTCCAGTGATTCTCCTGTGTCAGCCTCCAGAGTAGCTGGGATTATAGGTGCCTGCTACCACGCCTGGCTAATTTTTGTATTTTTTGTAGAGATAGGGTTTCTGCATGTTGCCCAGGCTGGTCTCGAACTCCTGACCTCAGGTGATCCACCTGCCTCTGCCTCCCAAAGTGCTGGGATTACAGGCGTCAGCTACCATGCCTGACCTAACCACTTCTATTCTAATACAATCTTATATTTCTAATATTTCCAATGTCTAATTAATACTGTTATTTATTAGGAATATATGGTTTCAACTTGCCCCATTTTCCCTAGGTTTGGGCATTCCATCTTCTTTTTTTTTTTTTTTTTTGTTTCTGAGCTTTCAAGTTATTATGTTTTCCTGATCTAGGGGTCACCAAATTATGGGCTACAGGCCAAATGCAGGCAGTTGCCTATTGTAAATAAAGTTGTATGGAGATGCAGCCACCCCATTTATTTTTTTTTATTTATTATTTTTTTTTATTATTTTTTTTTTGAGACGGAGTCTCGCTCTGTCTCTCAGGCTGGAGTGCAGTGGCGCAATCTCCGCTCACTGCAAGCTCCGTCGTATTGTCTGCTCTTGTGCTACGTGGCACAGCTGAGTAATCCCACCCAACAAGACTGTGTAGCCTGCAAAGCCTCAAATATTTACTCTCTGGCCCTTTCCAGAAAAAGTTTGCCGGCCCTGTTTACCCAACAACATGGATTTCTGTTTTTTGTAGCCTTTGCCACTTTGCATAAAGCACACTCCAGGTCTCTGCTGCTGGGAAGAGATCTTCACCTAACTTCCGGCAGCCAGGTTTCTTGCCTCTCTTCTGTAAAGTCCACACTCGCACTCTGTCTCAGTTCACTTACCCCCTGACTCAGACAGAAGGGATTGAGATATTTCAGAAGAGTTTTAAGAGGCTTTGTATTTGACAGCTCTCTCTCCCTCTCTCCTTTTTTTTTTTAATAGCTCCAAATGAGAAAATGAAGCAAGTGTTAAGGAAGACTATAGAAGAAGCCAAAGCAATAATATCTAAGGTTGGCTTTTTAAAATGATGCTCTAAAACCTGTCTTTTTTGGGGGGGGTGAGGGGGAGATGGAATTTCACTTTTGTTTCCCAGGCTGGAGTGCAATCACGCGATCTCGGCTCACTGCAACCTCCACCTCCTAGATTCAAGCAATTCTCCTGCCTCAGCCTCCCGAGTAGCTGGGGTTACAGGCACGTGCCACCACGCCCAGCTAATTTTGTATTTTCAGTAGAGACGGGGTTTCTCCATGTTGGTCAGTCTGGTCTCAAACTCCTGACCCTGTGAGCTGCCAGCCTCGGCCTCCCAAAGTGTTGGGATTACAGGGGTGAGCCATTGCGCCTGGCCTGAAACTTGTCTTTTGAGAAAAAACTCCAACTCTGGCTTCCATAGTTGCCTCTCAGCCAGCCTTCTCTTTCAGCCTTCTGGAGGCAAAGGAAACAAGCATATTTGGGGTAGGCCATAGCTTTCCTTTCATAATCCTGACAGTTGCCCAGAGTCCTCCCCGTTCCTACAGGCAGACACAAATTTTGTTGGCTTGTGTAAATGTAGGTTCACGTATAATACAAATATGTATAATACAAATGTTGATTTCGTTTCTTTTACCTTTTTGAAGAACTTAACAAAGCTAAGTAGGGGAGATTTGAATATTGTGGCCATAGACTAGCTCTCCAGACACTTGATTGACTTAATATGTATTTGATATAAATCGGTTTTTTGTAATTGTCTTTAGCATTTATACAAAGGCTATTTTATAGAGAGAGGAGCATAAATTTATACCATTGATACACAGATAATGTGTATCTGGAAGAAAAGAATTTAAGGCTATTGAAAGAAGTGGTATCTGTATGTGTTGCTTGTATTTGTGTGTTGGTGATATTAGTTGCTACCACCCTCAACTGCAAGTCTCTCGATTGATAACCACTTTTTCTTCTGCTTCTCCTGATTTGCTCAGCAGAACTGTTATTTTTAAACCAATATTTATCAAACTCATCAAGCTTTTGACTAATCTTTGAAGAGCCTCAGCAAAGGCTGCCCTGAAGCTCTGTGCCTGTTAATATAGTAACGGCTTTATGAAGCTCTACAGGAGAGGCCTTGGTTGAGTCCAGTGTTTGCGTGATGATGGCATCCAGGCATGTGAGCACATCTCAGGCCATGACAAGAAAACGGTGGTCTGGCCATTGTCCTGCACCCTTCTCGCCACGCTTTGCTGTGGAACTCCTCTTTCGGTCGCCTCACTTCTCCCCTTTGCCTGTGTCCTTCTGAAAGTACTTTTTATCCTTGGCCTTCTTGCTCCCTTTGCATCTTATCTACTCTGCCAAATGCAAATTCCACCCTCTGTAGATAACTCTGAAGCTTCCGTCCTTTCCCCCTGACATCTTGCTTCACTTGCAACCTGAATTTCCAGCTGGTTGCGAGACCATTCTATCTGAACACCCAGTCAGCACTTTGAAGTCCAGTTTTCTAGAAATGAGCTCTTTGCTTCCTCCTCTCCCTCTGTGTTCTGTCCCTGAGAATCAGCACCTCCTATGAGCTTCTCTGTCTCCAGTAACAGAACCTCAGTGTCTTGGTTTTATAGGCCAAATCCTCAGTGTCATCTTCAACACTTCTCCCTTCTGTCACCTCTAGGTTTGAAGTGGGATCCTGTACCATCTGGTCCCATGATGCCTCTTAAATCCACCTCTTCCTTTCAGTTCTACAGCTCTGGCTTTCTTTAAGGCTCTCCTGTAGGCTTTTGCATTCTGATGCCCACCGGGGGTCCTGCCACTCAATTCCATTTCATTCTGACACTAACTACTCAGAGACAGCACAGACCCCACTGGTCAAAGGCAGATCCTTCAATTCTGACACTAATGCCTGGAGTTAGCATCAGACCCCACAAGTTAAAAGGCAAGATCACCAACAAGACTCCTCTTATTTCAGACACCAGCTGTGCGTGAGGTCCCCAGGCCACCCATACGTGTGTCCAGCTTGACTACAAATTTGGAGCTTCCCACCACGCCCCCATTGATGTGCGTCACCCGGCATGTCAGCGTCTGCACCAATCAGGAAGCTTCACTGAGCCATGATGTCCGGGATTTTTGTGGAGTTTCTGCTCAGTAGGCATGATTGCTTAAACTACTGGCCACGTGTTTGGTCCCAACCTCTAGCCCCCGGAGGTGGAGGAAGGGGGTGAGGCTGAAAGCTCCAACCCTCTAATCATGTCCTTGGTCTCCCTGGCATGGCCAGCCGCTTCCTTGAAACCAAGTGCTGATTACAGGTTACTGTGCTAGCACAAGCTCAGGTGTGGTGAGAAGGGGCTTGTAAATAACAAGACACTCCTGTCCCTCAGGAAATTCCACGAGTTTTGGAGCTCTGTGCCTGGAACTGAGTAGCAAAGACCAGATATATTTGTTATTTCATCACACCTTCCTCTGTACTCTTCAGAGCCTGCTACCTGGTCTCCCTCCAACTAGGTCTGTTCTTTTTTTTTGAGGCAGAGTCTTATTCTATTGCCCAAGCTGGTGTGCAGTGGCACGATTTCAGCCTACTCCAACCTCTGCCTCCCGGGTTCAAGCGATTCCCCTGCCTCAGCTTCCTGAGTAGCTTGAACTACAGGCACCTGCCACCACGCCCAGCTAATTTTTGTGTTTTTTTTTTTTTTTTTTTTTTTTTTTGAGACGGAGTCTCGCTCTGTCGCCCAAGCTGGAGTGCAGTGGCCGGATCTCAGCTCACTGCAAGCTCCGCCTCCTGGGTTCACGCCATTCTCCTGCCTCAGCCTCCCGAGTAGCTGTGAATACAGGCGCCCGCCACCTCGCCCGGCTAGTTTTTTGTATTTTTTAGTAGAGACGGGGTTTCACCGTGTTAGCCAGGATAGTCTCGATCTCCTGACCTTGTGATCCGCCCGCCTCGGCCTCCCAAAGTGCTGGGATTACAGGCTTGAGCCACCACGCCCGGCCAATTTTTGTGTTTTTAATAGAGACAGGGTTTTGCCATGTTGGCCAGGCTGGTCTCGAACTGCTGACCTCAGGTGATTCGCCCACCTTGGCCTCCCAAAATGCTGGGATTATGTAAGGTGTGAACCACCACACCTGGCCAACTGGGTCTGTTCTATACCAGTTACAAGATCAATCTCCCAACATTATCACTCCTTCCCAGAAAAGGCAGTCGCTTCCCGTGGTCTAACGGAGGAAACGTGAACTCTTCAGCCTGGCTTTTGTGGCCATTCGAAAACAAACTCCAGCTGATCCAACTAGAGCTGGCCTCATCTTCTCCTCTCCTTCCTGCCCCGTGCCGGGGAGGCTGGCCCCTGCTTTTCTTTCTTTCAGCTTGTCCTGAAGCACCTGCTGCCATCTCTACCTTTTCAGCCCGTCTGCGTTTCAAGGCCCACCTGTGGTGCCTGCTCCCCCTGCCGTATCTCCCGATCCTTGCCCCCATCTGTGCTGCCAGCACCGGGCTCTTTCTCATTGGAGCATGCTTTGCACTTCACTGTACTCCGTGCTCAGTGCTGCTCACTGTCTGCTTTATAATACAGTCGCGGTGTGCTTGGCTCAGCCCCTGAAATAGATGGTAGTCACTCTGGGAGCAAGAAGAGTTTGATTTCTTTTTGTTGCTCTGGCAGTATCTGGCAAGGGTCTTGTACAAGATCTTGATGGACTTGACTGAATTGGTTAGCCACACTGTAGATCGCGATGCCTTTCTGCTTGCAGAAACAAGTGGAAGCCGGTGTCTGTGTTACGATGGAGATGGTGAAAGATGCCTTGGATCAGCTTCGAGGCGCGGTGATGATTGTTTACCCCATGGGGTTGCCACCGTATGATCCCATCCGCATGGAGTTTGAAAATAAGGAAGATTTGTCGGGAACGCAGGTACGTAGTTCTTGGGTGGGCACTCTGGAGGGTGAGTTCACGGCCCCCCAAAGCCCTTCAGATTTGACGCCCCTCTTCTGGATGTAGTGTTTTGCTCCCTACACAGCTTTCAGGTTTGCTGTGCCCTGCATCAGAGTTCCGAATTCAGGAGCGGCCCCTGAGAGTGGGTACTCACGGGTGAGGGGTTTGGCCCCACACACAGGAGGCAGTGGATGCAGTTTGTGAGGCCACCCGTCAGGAGTAACTGAAAACATTTCCACTGTCTTTGGCCGCTAGGAAGCCAGCTACCTAATTTCTTCCTATTTCTACCCAAATGCATCCGTCCCTTTGCATGGAAATTTGTGTTTCTAGTCTTACCTGTTGCTTCATGTTATTTTCTGACCCTCATGTTCCATTTTCCTTGGGTTTTTCACTTCTTATCCTATTGGACAATATTCTTTGTCTAAGCCATCTTAAATAAATGGAATATGCAGAAGTAAACAGGCAGCCCCATTATACCTCAATTTAAACACCCAGCACGATGCCAGTGCCCTTCCCTGGCAGTGGCCTACAGATCTGTCTAAGATGAACTATATGGATCAAGGTGCAAACGAGAGAGGATCTCACTGTTGTCCAGAGGAGGAAGTTAACTGAGTCAGGGCATGAGTGGAAACTTAACAGGGAAGGTACTAAAGTCAGCAAGGACTTAGAGTGAGGTGGGGGAGTCAGGCCTCCCATGGTGAGCACGGGGAGAAATCCGTTCTCTGCCTTCTCCTGGGAGGGGCTCAGCTGGGCTCTGCCCCCTGGGTGGGAACCCACAGTCAAGCCAGTTCTTATGATTGGCCCCAGGCAGGGCTCAATGTCATTAAAGAATCAGAGGCGCAGCTGTGGTGGGCAGCCAAGGAGCTGAGAAGAACTAAGAAGCTTTCAGACTACGTGGGGAAAAATGAAAAAACCAAAATTATCGCCAAGATTCAGCAGGTAAGTACTTTTTGCTTTAACATGTCACTATTTTTTGTTATTTCCCTTCAAACTGATAAAAATGTACAGTGAATCTGAAAGATTTAAACTACTGGTACAAATATTTTAATCCTATTGGCTTGGGTTTAAACTAAAAATATCCTCTTCCTGCACACCAACAAAAACTGGAAGAAAATATGGATTGTTTAGTGATACCTAGAGTTTGTTTTAATATGTGGGGGAGAGGAAATACACTATGTTAATTTCAACCTTAAAAATAGGGCTGCAAGTAAACAAGTATTTTCCTTGAAATGTAAAATTTCACCCGACACTGATTTCAGGCTTTTGCAAATTGCTGATGCCATGTACAGGAGGAGGAGGAAAGTTTCGAGACCTTTGAAGGACATCGTGTAGCACTGTAACCTGAGGGGCCGCCTTGGTTTTGTGGGTGCTCCTACGCCACTAGGCTGTGATTTCGGGGAAATGGGGCCCTCCACCATACATAGATCCGGAGTCTGTGGCTCTGAGCCTCCTCCCTTTCCCACTGGACCTGCCTACAGTGTCTGCCTTGGGAATGGCCAAGACAGATGGCGTCGTGCAGCCTCTGGTCTCCACACAGTGAGAGTCCAGGGCTCAAGTCTGCTCAAGACCAACGCTTCCCTCGATGCTTCACTTCGGGTGATCAGACATGGGGGACCTGTTTATCTTTAGTAGTTGGCAAAGGCAATTGTAAAACATTTGTTGTAACTTCAGGATTGTCACTCTAAGAACCTTAATTCACAATTTGCTCTGCTATCCTCTTTGCAGAGGGGACAGGGAGCTCCAGCCCGAGAGCCTATTATTAGCAGCGAGGAGCAGAAGCAGCTGATGCTGTACTATCACAGAAGGCAAGAGGAGCTCAAGGTAGGGGGGAACAGATGGGCTTTCTGCAGTGCTGGCGCCCAGCATAGCCTGCGTGCCTTACCTGGGGCTGCTGGGTAGTGGTGAGCTCTGCAGGACGCTGGGGAGGCGTCTTTCTAGAGCTTCTCTCTCTGCAGGGCTGTCGGGTCCTGCCAGGTGTCCCCTGGGGCTAAACATGGAAGGGTCCCGCTCCTAGTGGGCAGGGAGAGGGGAGGTTAGTCATGGACTCTTTCTTCAGTCTCTTTATGTGCAAAATACTTTCCTGAAATGCCTGCCTGAGTAAAACGTATTTATTTCCAGAGATTGGAAGAAAATGATGATGACGCCTGTTTAAACTCACCATGGGCGGATAACACTGCTTTGAAAAGACATTTTCATGGAGTAAAAGACATCAAGTGGAGACCAAGATGAAGTTCACCAGCTGATGACGCTTCCAAAGAGATTAGCTCACCTTTCTCCTAGGCGATTATAATTTTTAAAAGGCCACTTACCACCCTCTGTAAAAGATGTTAACATTTCTAGTTTTCTTAGTTTTCTTTTAGTGTGAATTTTTAAAATAGCAGTTCTTCAAGGTTTTAGAACTTAATAAATACATAATCATAAGAAAATGTGTAAATCGTTTCTGTTTCAGGACTGTTTAGTATGTCACGGTTTTCTTTGATAAAATACTAAACTTTTTTCTTCCTTCCTGATTGTTTTATATTCTCATGACAACTGGTTTATTGGAGGAAAGCTGATGACAGGCAGCGACCACTAGAGGCCGCCAGGCCCTCAGCGTGCTTTTTCTCCTGGCCCTCTTTGTAGATCTGTTGGAAGCCAAACTCCCAGCCTTGCTGGAGAGACTTCTCTAACCCTGCTGCGGGATCTAACTGTAGCCAGGCGTCGCCCGGCCTTGAAGGTGAAGTTTACCTCCTGGTTGATGCCTCTCTAGCCTTGTATTCTGGGAGCGAAAGCTACAACCGTGATGGAAGTTGAGTAGCAAACTCATCTGACTTTGAAACTTAAATTCTCCTGGAGTTTCTCAGCCTCTCAAGTCTCCTTCATCAGAAGGTCACCATCGTCCTAAGTATCTAGGACACCACTGAGTTTAAAGACTCCAACTCATCATCACTGTAAACCATCCAAGTAGCCTGCAAACCCTGGCACTTTAGCATCTGCAAGGCACCTGCCAGACCGCCTGTGGCAACCAGAAATGGCCCAGACATTTCCTCATGCTTGACTTTTGGTGCCTAGGGTCCTCTTCTCCTGGTTACAGGGAACTTGGCGTGCTCGCACTGAGGGAAAGCAAAGGACGCGTGGCATCTTCCTGCCTTGGCCTTCCTGCCTTGGTGCCTGTGCTCCCCACCATCCTGCAAAGAGGAACCCTGGGAGCTAGTGGAGGTAGCAGGGGTTTGGTTCCTGCCTGCTGCCAGGCGGCTTACCCAGGAGATGGGTTCCAGACCTGAGAGCAAAGCTCTGTTCTCTAAAGTGCATTGTAGTTGACTGCATCTTGTGCCTTACTCTTTTGGTTGATTTTCAAATGTTGTAAAAGCAAATTTGCATCTATTTTCTCTTTTGCTTGGTTATAGTTTTAAATGTCTCTATGAAAGGGTTTTGACCTTGGATGATGTAGTGTATGCAATAAGATGCTGTGATTTTATTTCAGGACCATTCTGTCTTTGTATAGTTCGTGTGTGTTAAATCCATGCTCAGACTTGTAAGAAAAAGTTAACCAAGCCATGTAATTATAGTAGCTCTTTTCAGGGAACTACTACTTCAATATTATTAGAAAGTCTTGTTGAACCTGCAGTATGAATACTCTATTGGCCACCATAGTTATCCCCTTGCTTCATGTAATCAGCAGAACTTACTAACCAAAAAGTCACTCACTCACCCATGACACTACACTCCTTAAATACCCAAGTGAGAACTCTCTGAGCTTGGTGTGTTTGGGTGCAGCAGATCTTAGTAAGTACGTGAGTAGTTTATTTGCAAACCATCTGTGAGGGGGGGTGGGGGGGGGGGGTCGCAGGTGGTCCCTGGTGCCAGCTCTGTCACTGTGCTGTGTGTGTTCCCTTTGCTGACTCATCCAAGGTCACAGATAGCTACTGATGGTAGGACCATGGGATCACATCCAGGAACTTTCCCAGGATTTCCCAAGAAATGTATCAACAAAAGTAATCTTGCCAGTGTTAGACCACTGATCAGCTTAAGTCTGTGGTCTGTGGTGTTATTTTTGTCTTATTTTAATCCAGTCCCTCTGGGGTCAATATCAAAAGGAAACCACGTGTCTGTTGTATGCACAGTGCCCATCTGGGTCTGCAGTTTTGTCCTTTGACATACATAACTTGTCTTATGTGATTCTTTCATGGAGACCAGAAATGCTAGTAGTAAAATTTGACACCACCTAAAACCGTTTCGACCATCAAACTGACAGCATCAGGCAGTATTTCTGTCACAAGTTACCTTGTTCTTTGGCAACTGCTCTGCAAAGAATGTGCCATCAAGCTTGAAATGAACTGCCACATGCTTGGAACACAGTAGCCTTGAGGGGGTCTGAGCTCGCTAAATTCCCTTCCAAAGCCTCAGCAACCACCCCCTTGGAGAAGTGGCAAGAGAGCTGCTTGCCCCCACCTCTCGCTGATCCTTGGAGAAGTGACGAGAGAGCTGCTTGCCCCCATCTCTCGCTGATCCTTGCAAGATCAGAGTTGCCACTCTAGATTTCTGAAAACCCACTGACCCTAGACAGGGCTCAAGGAGAGAGGTGGCTGATTTCCAGGAGAAGTAATGCTAGACATAACAGTAATGGCAGCTGGCATTTATGGAGGCTTTACGATTTTCCAGACGGTTGTACTAAGCACTTTACCTACATATTTTTTTTCATTTATACTACAAAACAGCCAAATTAGAAACTATTGTCATCTCACAAGTTAGGAAACCAAAGTCCAGAGGGATTAAATTGCCCAAGGTGAGGCACCTATAATCCCAGCACTTTGGGAGGCCAAGGCGAGTGGATCACCTGAGGCCGGGAGTTCGAGACCAGCCCGGCCAACATGGTACATGGTCTCTACTGAAAATACAAAAATTAGCCATGCATGGTGGCACGTGCCTATAATCTCAGCTACTGGGGAGGCTGAGGCAGGAGAATTGCTTGAACCCAGGAGGCAGAGGTTGTGGTGAGCCAAGATCATGCCACTGCTCTCCTGGGTGACACAGGAAGACTCCATCTCAAAAAAAAAAAAAAAAAAAGACACTACGGATCTATGTACACAGAGGAAAGGGACAGGAAGAAGGCCGCCATCTGCAAGACAAGTATTGGGGCCTCGGGAAAAACCAGCCCTGCCAATGCTGTGATATTAGACCTCCAGCCTCCAGAACTGTAAGAAAATCAATGTCTGTTGTTAAAGCCACCCAGTCCATGGTATTTCGTTACGGCAGCTCTTACAAATTGAGACACGAACTTAAATGGGTATTCTATAGGAACAGATATATATACACAAGGAAGATAGACATTCTTTTATCAAAGTGAACTTCACTTCTTAAATATACTAACATTGTGTACTAACATTGTAAAATGTAATTTTAAATACTTTTTTGCAAAGCGGAAAACATACATTTCCAGTATCGTCTACATAACCTGTTTCTGATTCTTGTCCAACTCCCACAGCCCATGTTAAGGTTGAGAGCCCACTCCCTCCTCAGTTCCCAGGTTTCGGAACATACCTTCTTCTTCATCCCCCATTGAGCTGGTTGTAATCACAGCATTCGATTACAAGTCTATCTCCCTGGATGGATTGTGAGATCTTGGGGGCCAGGGCACTGTTGTTAGATTTTTAATTTTTTAAATTTTATTTATTTATTTTTGAGAGAGGGTCTCACTCTGTTATCCAGGCTGGAGTGCAGTGGCATGATCCTGTCTCACTGCAACCTCCACCTCCCGAGTTCAAGCTGTTCTCCTATCTCAGCCTCCTGAGTAGCTGGAACTGCAGGCGCGCACCACTGTGTCCGACTAATTTTAGTATTTTTAGTGGAGACAGGATTTCACCGTGTTGGCCAGGCTGGTCTCAAACTCCTGATCTCAGGTGATCTGTCTGCCTCGGCTTCCCAAAGTGCTTGGATTACAGGCATGAGCCACTCAACCTCTCACACACCTCAGGACACACACAAGCCCTCACACACTTCAGAAACCTACACAACCCCTCACACACCTCAGGAACCTACACAAACTTTCACACACCTCAGGGACTCACATAAACCGTCACATGCCTCAGGAACCTACACAGACTCTCACAAACCTCAGGAACCAACACAACCTCTCACACCCTTCAGGACATACACACAACATCTCACACACCTCGGATGCACACAACCCCTCACATACCTCAGGAACCTACACAAACTCTCACACACCTCAGGACACACACACAACCTCTCACACGCCTCAGGACAAACACACACCCACTCACACACCTCAGGACCCAAGCACAACCCCTCACACACCTCAGCGTCACACACAACCCCTCACACACCTCAGCGTCTCACACACAACCCCTCACACACCTCAGGCTCATACACATAGGCCCTCACACACCTCAGGAACCCACACACCACCCCTCACACACCTCAGCGTCTCACACACAACCCCGACACACCTCAGGGTCTCATACACAAACCTTCACACACCTCAGGACCCACACAATTCATCACACTTCTCAGGACACACAACCCCTCACACACCTCAGGACCCACGCACAACCCTCTCACACACCTCAGGACTCACACAACCTCTCACACACCTCAGGACCCACACACACTCCCGCAGTTAGAATGACGCACAGGGACAAAAGCGCCTTCTGGTTCCTCTTTGTAGTATTTTCTTCATTTATTCGCGATGTTGGCCTTTACCGCCTATTGCACGTGAGTCGCTTGCAGAACTATCCGAGTGACACACGTCCCACACAGGCTCAGGTGAGCCCCAGGGTGTGTTTCCACACACAGCACCATGGATGAGAAGGATGGCCAGGGTTTAACAGGAACATGGACTCTCGCTTGCTCCTCATTCTCTTCTCTACCACAAAAATCACACGAACAATTCAGATGGAGATGCATTTAGTGAAATGATGAAACTTGGAATCCTGTCTCCTATTTAAACTCACATATATTATTTTTCCCTCATAAAAAATGTTTTTTCCTAGTAAATAATTTGATATCCAAAGAAAATTTGTATTTCTTCAAAAATGTCTGCTCAGAGAAATGAGCTCTTAATACACGTTGGGTGTTGAAGACTTGATATTAAACACATGATTTTTGTCAATTGGGAGGAGCAGTTTGACTCTCTCCAATGTCCTTTGTGGATGGATGGACTCTACTGATGATGAACTTCTGTATTAGAATTGCAGGTTTGGGGATGTTTAATTATTTATTATCTGAGTTGGTACAATGGTGACGCTGAGTGAGACGTTCATGCCCCTTTAAGACAGAAAGTCCGTTGGAACTGTCTGCTGCTCTCTAGTCTCTGGATATGAGGCAGGAGGGCTTGGGGACAGCTGTGGGGACACGGCCCAGATGATCTGGTCCCAGCAGAACTGACTGTCGGGTAACAGGTGAGGTGACGAGGTCTGGTAGTGGGGCTGAGGGAAGGGGTCTTCCCTGGACTGAGGGGGTCATGAGTTTGGGGCTGAGGACACTGCGGTATCCCCTCAGAGGAGTGGGGGAAGAAGGAGCTTTCTCAGGGCTGTGAGGACCGTGACCCCAGCCCACTTCCGCAGACACATTCCCAGTCCCGGCGGGGAAGGAACGGCAGTGGTCCGGTTACTGGTAGGTCTTGTTCTAGACCTTCGATTCGCTTCCATCAGGAGACTCTCTTTTAAACAACGTTTCTCTGATCACTGTGGTTAAACTCTTCCTTCTTACGTTTGTATACAGTTAGAAGTTTATGAAAAAACAGTCAGGGTTTTGCTGGGGGCCACGGGCTTCCTAAAACCGAGAGGGCGAGGCAGCTTTCAGAGATGACCCTGCAGGCTTGCAGCAAAGCTTTGCGTTTTCACTTTTGTTTTTGTTTTCCAATTGCTGTGAGCTTCCTAGAACTGGTGTAAATGCTCTACCTATAAAAAGGTATTTCCTTTCCACGTCTTCACCATGAATTCACAAATGTCGCCCTGACGGTTCAAGACTCATACTCAGCACAGTGGAGGGTCTGCCTGTGCCCCTCCAGGTGGGTGCTGATCCAGTGGTGCTGATTAAAGGGCCGAGAATTCCCTCAGTGTCGCACACGACCATCCACTCACACCCACTCACACCCCGAGACCATCCCGCTCACACCCCAAGACCATCCCGCTCACACCCCGAGACCATACGCTCACACCCCGAGACCATACGCTCACACCCTGAGACCATCCCGCTCACACCCCAAGACCATCCCGCTCACACCCCGAGACCATACGCTCACACCCCGAGACCATACGCTCACACCCGCTCACACCCCAAGACCATCCCGCTCACACCCCGAGACCATACGCTCACACCCCGAGACCATACGCTCACACCCCGAGACCATCCCGCTCACACCCCGAGACCATCCCGCTCACACCCCGAGACCATCCCGCTCACACCCCGAGACCATACGCTCACACCCGCTCACACCCCAAGACCATCCCGCTCACACCCCGAGACAATCCCACTCACATCCACTCACATCCATTCACATTCTGCTCATATCCCACTCACATCCCACTCCCACCCCTCTTTGGATGCCCAGAGTGTGTTAGGTGTCAGGCTGATCTAGGATTTCAAGCCTTTTCCATGGAGGACGGTGGAGAGCCAGGTGTGGGCAGCTCAGTCCCTCCGTCTGTGGTGTCCTTTCACCTGGTCAGCTTCAGGCTTGGTCAGCTTCAGGCCTGGTCAGCTTCAGGCCTGGTCAGCTTCAGGCTTGGTCAGCTTCAGGCCTGGTCAGCTTCAGGCCTGGTCAGCTTCAGGCCTGGTCAGCTTCAGGCCTGGTCAGCTTCAGGCTTGGTCAGCTTCAGGCCTGGTCAGCTTCAGGCTTGGTCAGCTTCAGGCCTGGTCAGCTTCAGGCCTGGCCAGCTTCAGGCCTGGCCAGCTTCAGGCCTGGTCAGCTTCAGGCCTGGCCAGCTTCAGGCCTGGTCAGCTTCAGGCCTGGTCAGCTTCAGGCCTGGCCAGCTTCAGGCCTGGTCAGCTTCAGGCTTGGTCAGCTTCAGGCCTGGTCAGCTTCAGGCTTGGTCAGCTTCAGGCCTGGTCAGCTTCAGGCCTGGTCAGCTTCAGGCTTGGTCAGCTTCAGGCCTGGTCAGCTTCAGGCCTGGTCAGCTTCAGGCCTGGTCAGCTTCAGGCTTGGTCAGCTTCAGGCCTGGTCAGCTTCAGGCCTGGTCAGCTTCAGGCTTGGTCAGCTTCAGGCTTGGTCAGCTTCAGGCCTGGTCAGCTTCAGGCCTGGTCAGCTTCAGGCCTGGTCAGCTTCAGGCTTGGTCAGCTTCAGGCCTGGTCAGCTTCAGGCTTGGTCAGCTTCAGGCCTGGTCAGCTTCAGGCCTGGTCAGCTTCAGGCTTGGTCAGCTTCAGGCTTGGGAATGTGCACACGGCCCAGGGGGAGAAGAGTGGCTCCAGGTCCTGCTTACACTTAGGTTGGGGCTGGGGCCTTCAGCCCACACTGACAGGGTAGGGGGGCTGCATTCAAGCGTCCCATAGCCCTTCCTTCCCAACCAGGATGCTGGCAGGTCAGCTCAAGGCTGGCACCCACCAGGGCACCCACCCAGAGGATGCATGCCCGGGAGCTGGGGCTGTTATGGAGAAGACAGCTGCGGCAGCTGAGGTCCCTACAGAGGACTGCAACGCCGGGGAGACGCCAGTGAGTTGAGCTCTGTGGGGACAGAGTTAGTCCCACCAGGCAGGACCCTGGTTCCTGTCCCTGAGGCCCACAATTGGACTTTCCCTCGCCGGGCCCCTGTAGGAAAGCACCACCTGGGGACACTGATTCTGTACTTCCTCTCCAAGGGCATGTGGCTCTTTCTCCCTCTGCAACCGTATCTCTTGGTGGATGGGAGGCAGGGCAGGGAGTTAAAATATTAACATTCCAGCTTTTCTCCTCTAATCCAGGAGAAGGTACCAGACTTTAAAAACTTCATTAAAGAAAATCAGAAAGTTGACATGCCTCACATCATCCCAGCAAGTTTCCTGATTTTTACCATCTTCCTCACTGGACCCTGTTGGACAGTGCTTGCTGTCATTAAAGTCCCACAGGTCCCTTTGGCCAGGGCCACCCAGTGCAGGGCTATACCTTTATCACGATCCTGCTTATATTCTCAGAGCAAGACTGGAGGCTCTATGATCCAGTGAAAGATCCCAGGGGAAGGCTAACATGTCAGGTTGAAAATGCAGTGACTTCCATAATTTTTAAACTATTGACCATACATCTATACCAGTACAGCGTTTGAGACCAGCCTGGCCAACATAGCAAAACCCTGTCTCTACTGAAAAAAGAAAAATTAGCCAGGTGTGGTGGCATGTGCCTGTAATCCCAACCCCGGATACTGAGGCAGCAGAATTGCTTGAATCTGGGAAGTGGAGGTTGCAGTGAGCTGAGATTGTGCCACTGCACTCCAGCCTGGGTGACAGAGCAAGACACTGTCTCAAAAAAAAAGGAAAAGAAAGCCAGCCTCTTTTTGCTGTAGTAGTGTTTTAACAAAAAAATCATAATTCACTAACCATCTTTATCTGGTTATATTATGTGGACTAACTCATAATAAACACTACTTAGCAAGAATAAAGCTATGGCCAGGCATGGTAGCTTATTCCTGTAGTCCCAGCACTTTGGGAGGCCGAGGCAGGTGGATCACTCGAGCCCAGGAGTTTGAGACCAGTCTGGGCAACATGGTGAAATCCCTATCTCTACTAAAAATACAAAAATTAGTGAGGTGTGGTGGCACATGCCTGCAGTCCCAGCTATTTGGGAGGCTGAGGCAGGAGGATCACTTGAGCTCATCAAGTTGAAGCTTCAAGTGAGCTGAGATCATGCCACCGCACTCCAGCCTGAGAGACTGGGTGAGACCTTGAAGAAGAAGGAAGGAAGGAAGGAAGGAAGGAAGGAAGGAAGGAAGGAAGGAAGGAAGGAAGGAAGGAAGGAAGGAAGGAAGGAAGGAAGGAAGGAAAGAAAGAAAGGAAGAAAGAAGAAAGAAAAAGGCTGTGGTTGTTCTGTTTATCTCATCGGGTGTCTTTTATTCCAGGAATAGTGTTGGTCTTACATCAGAGGGGGCTTGAGTATTGTGCAGATAAATGTGCCCGTTGTGACGTCTGAGAGGTTTTTCTGGTGTTCTCTTCCCACTAACAGCCATTACAGCAGCAGATCATCAGACTCCACCAAGAGCTCGGGAGACAGAAGTCGCTGTGGGCTGATGTTCATGGAAAACTCGGGAGTCCTATAGATGCTTTGAGGAAGCAGAACATGGAGCTCCGAGAAAAGCTGATATCTCTGCAGCTGCAGTGGTGGGAAGCCAGGCAGAAATCTGCAGCGTCCCCACATGCAGGGCAAGAATCACGCGCTCTGGTACCAAAAGTGCATTTGTGTTTTTGTACCATTTGCATTATGTGAAAATAGCGTCCCCATAAAGATGTGGGCTTTATTGCTGAGTGACGTGGTATCGCTCACGCTCCAGGTGGTAGGAGGGGTTGCTAACTTCCAATCAACTTCACTTCCTGTAAGTAATGATTAATAAGAACTGGATACATCAGGCCTGTCACCTGGCACTCCAGCAGACAGAAGCATTGCCGCCCCCAGGCTGTGTGTCTCAAGTCTAGAATTCTAAGACATCTCAGGACAACAGCAGCAAACCCTTACTGTGGACTTTACATGGGCTAGATACAGAGCTGTACGGTCTTACTCTCTATGACGACCCTATGAAATGGATACTAAAACTAACTCCATCATGGCCACGGGCTGGAGAACATGGAGCTGGGATTTGAACCCAGAGTGACTGCAGAGCCAGCTCAGTAGCCTGCCGTCCTTCTGTTCATCCTCGAGGGCAGCTGTGTAGAATGCAATAGAGACCTGTTGAAACGGGGAAAGTTCCCTTGTCCCCCTCACAGGGTGTGCGATGGGGGTGTGGCTCGCTTCTTTGGTTCTCCACTGCTCAAACCTCTAGGGGAACATACAGACCGGCAGGCTGTGGGGCTCTGACCCCACGGCAGTGTCTAGGGGTGAATGTTTCCAGCTGAAGCACCAGTGGGTGTGTGTTACAGGGCGGGAGCTCTTTGATTTAGCCATCTCTAGGCAGTTTGTGTTTATCAGCTCAATTAGACCCTCTGGCTTATCACATGGACAGAGGGCTTTCTGTGTCCTGGGTTCTTGCCTTGGTGTACCTGAAAAATCAGATCACATGTAGGCTTGGAGGATGGGTGCAAGGTTTTTTTATTGAGTGGTGATAGCTCTCAGCAGATGGGGGAGCCAGAAGGGAGATGGAATGGGAAGGCAGTTTTCCCCTTGGAGTTGGGCTGCCCAGCGGCTGGACTCTCTTCCCATCACCCCGAGCAAACTCTGTGTCATTCCACCAGTCAATGCCCTGTTGGTGTCTGCTGTGTCTGCTGTGTCTGCTGTGTCTGCTGTGTCTGCTGGTGTGCTCTTTGGCCATTGTGTTCTTCTCGACAACCAGCCACTTGTGTCTCTGCCTGCTAGGGTCTCGGGGTTTTTATAGGCATAGGATGGGAGTGTGGCAGGCCAGGGTGGTCTTAGGAAATGCAACATTTGGGCCCAAAAGCAGAAATGCCTGGGTCCATGGGCACAGGCCTGGGGGTGGAGCCCTAGCCAGGGACCCGTCCTTCTCTACCCAGGACTTTCCTGCCCCCATCCTGTATCACTACCCTGCTCTATCCCAAATGAAGAACCAGCATTCTCCTGCTGAAGTAGTCGGTGCCTCCCAGCACCAGCCTGCCTTTACAGAACACTGAGCTTTCGCGTTTGATCACATGGCTCAAAGAACCAGCCTAAGAGCGTGTGAATGTGGCCAGTGTTACCACTTCCTTGTCTGGGTTCTGTTTCCCACACATGGGTCTAAGCAACTTGAATCATTAAAATTATACGCACAGGTAATGGCACATGGAACCACGCGAACACCCTCCAAATGTAAGTGGGGATATTTCTTAGTGGATTAAGAAAACTACTAACATTTCCTAGTTGCACTTATTGTGTGAACTTTTAAATCGGTACTTCCAGGACTTAGAATATTTCCGATACAGGACAGTGATTACAACACACACACACACACACACACGCACCCACTGAATATATTCCAGAGGAGCCTGCTCTGTATTCTGTTCTCCAAGCACAGCGAGAACAGCCACAAGTTCCTCTACAAGAAATTATGGGAAATCTTGGAAGTTATTCCCAGTCTTTGGGAGCTCTGCGGGAGCTTTGTTTCCATGGAAATGGCTTCTGTTGCCTCAGAAAGAAAGTGGGTTTAGCGTCTCAGCACAGCAAAGCGCCTGGTCCTTCTGTGGAAGGAAGAGCAGAAGCTGGGCAGGCTGTTCCTCCATCAGAGGAAGAGAGGGGGAAATTGCCACAAATACTGGCCAGGATTGTCCACCTTCTGTGGGGAGAACCCAAGAAGACCCACAGGGATTTTTTCCCTGCATATATTGTATGCCAGTTCCTCAAAAATAGTATCTACTGCCCCATTTGGGTCATTGTGTGTTGGGAGAAATGTAACCATAACAATTACCCCAAGAGTCAGTGGAGTCTTATTCAGTCTTCACATGCCCTACAGTTTTTGATCATTCTCTTATTTCGAGATTAGAGCTTGGTGAATTTCCAAATATTTTTCCATTCTGTGCATTGTACTGGTCACCATGGAGCTGTTTATAAGAACAAGATCTACGCTCACAAGAGCACACCTGATTTGAAGAAAGAGGATGGGATATGTGAATCCCACACTTTAAATATGCATAGGTGTAGCTGTGTGTAGTTGCAGTTTTAGGGACTGAATATCTAAAAGGCTGAAGCGTGAGCACCCACGGAACGCGGGCACGGCTGTATGGGTGAGCCACTCTGGATCTGATATTAAGGGTTCGTTCATAGCAGCTCTCTCCCCTTCTCACCCCCTCCTCCTCCTCAGAGGGGAGAGCGGTGAATAATTTAACATTCCAGACCTCACATACCTCATCCCACCTGAAGGATCACGCTGCTCCAGGTCAGTCTGCTGATAACAGGGAAAGTTGGGAAGTTGCATTTTGAACCTTAGACAAGTTGTAGAGATAACACTAGAAGTAGTATCACATTTTCTTCCTCCGTTAACACCTTCCTGGTTGGAGACACAGGAGCCTAAAGGAAGATACGTTGGGTATTGTTTATTCTGTAGCCTTTGGGATCCAGTGATCATTTTGAAACAAGGAACCCCAATAAGAAACACAAAGCAAACATCGGCTCCACAGTTTCCTTCTCAAACCTTTGGTGAGGGTTTCTGTTCTTATCAACATGTTAGGGGGAAAACCCAGTCCAAGTCCCCCTACCTGGTACTGTAATGTTTTCTAGGACATTCCAATTATTCTTGATTGTATTAAAATTTGGATTTATTTTACCTTCGAAAACGTGAACATTTTCCCTGCATTTTGTCTTTTAGGCATTGGAACCCGCTTTTGGAACAATTTCACCTCCGTCGGCTGATGAAGAGACAATGCCCAACTACGTTGGCTGCAAGAATCAGAGTGCCACTCTCCTGGGACAAAGATCGTCAACTAACAATTCAGCTCCTCCAAAGGTGAACCTTTATGTTTATCATCTGTAAAGAGCAGCAGAAGTTCTGTACCCAAACACACACAGCCCATCAGCTCCTCACCACACAGTTTCTCCTCCCTGGGTGAGCATGATGCTCCCTGGAGTCCTGTGTTCTTCCAAGGACACGGGTGCATGCCTTTCAAACAAGATCCTAACCCTTAGTACTTCTTGCTGCAGAGCAGATTCCAAGTCCTCCTGCTGCTTCCCTCTGAGTGCACTCACAGCAGCAAGTGTCTGCTGGGCCGAATGGACTTGGGGGCTTTCTTTCCATGGGTGCAGCCTGCGGAGGTGATGTGCGTGGCACTGTCTCCACGCTCTGTGGCCATTGTGTCTCGGGGCTCGCAGCCTCCCGTGCTCCCTGCTTCTGCACTGCCATCTTGCACCTGCTGCTTGTCGGCGTGGACTCCTCTGAACAGGGGTGGCACTGTTAGCTTGGGGGCCACAGTACAGGATGCTATTTTGTCTCTTGTTGGGAATAGGCCCCCAAATCTGGCCATAAACTGGCCCCAAAACTGGCCATAAACAAAATCTCTGCAGCACTGTGACATGTTTGTGATGGCCATGATGCCCACACTGAAGGTTGTGGGTTTACCAGAATGAGGGCAAGGAACACCTGGCCCACCCAGGGTGGAAAACTGCTTAAATGCGTTCTTAAACTACAAACAATAGCATGAGTGATCTGTGCCTTAAGGCCTTGCTCCTGCTGCAGATATCTAGCCAGACCCCATCCCTTTGTTTTGGTCCATCCCTTTGTTTCCCATAAGGAAGAATGCTTTTAGGTAATCTATGATCTATAGAAACAATCAAATTATCACTGGCTTACTGTCAATAAATATGTGGGTAAATCTCTGTTCATGGCTCTCAGCTCTGAAGGCTGCGAGTCCCCTGATTTCCCACTCCACATGCTATACTTCTGTGCGTGTGTCTTGAATTCCTCTAGCGCCACTGGTTTAGGGTCTCCCTGTCTGAACTGGTCTCAGCAGTCTCTATCAAATTTTTCTTTGTTAAAATTAGGTCCTCTTTAGAACATTCTGCCAGCCAGTGTGTCTCTTCCTGTCCTAGCTTTGTGTCACCCTCATACTCAGGAGGCAAATATCGTGAGTCCTCAGCCAGCAACTGATACCCCCAACTCCTGAAGATGATTTATCCCTTTGCATTCTTTCCCAAAGCAACTGCTGGTCAGATAACACTTTATTCCCTGAAGGAAGATCAGAAATCTACTCCAAGCATTTGTCACAAGTAGGAAAATAGCTTTTTCAGATCTATGAGTACAAAACATCGTAAGTCCCAGGATGGACTGCACAGGCCCAGCCTCCTGTGAGATGCGGACTTCTCTCATGCTCCCTCATGGACCTGAGTTAATCACAGGCATGCTGGGCAATGTACGAGCAAATAGATAACTGAATGGGTGGCTTATCCACGCCTTGAAACCATCACTTTTTAAATAGCGCAAAAGGTAGACAATTATTTTTATTATGCATTTTTGAATTGAGTTTCAAGCACTTTATTTCACTGCTGCCTTTGTTCTACAATATCAGCCATATATTGGAATCCTGAATTCCACAGGAGCGTGGGCTGTAAAATGGGGAATCAGAGACACCAAATAGTGGATGCCATGTGTGTCCTTCTGTAGGAAGCAGAGGTAGAATCATCTAGATTCTGTGATAGCTGGTGTGATGTGTTGCTTAACATTTTTAAATAATATAATGGCTACTAATGCAAACATTTCCCACATTTATTTTCAGCCAATGAGTTTAAATATAAGAATAATTAACTTGTGGAAAACAACACCACAGGAAAATAGAGATAAAAGTATTTCCGGGAGACGTCAAGGCAGAAGAGCAACACCCACTGGAAGGCCGACGCCCTGTGCAGAGAGACGGAGGGTGTCTGAAGATGGAAAGGTGGCCTCGGACACCTGTGTCACTCTACACTGGCTGAATGGAAAATTCAGATTCAGAGAAAGTTCCATTTAGGTCTAATAAAAGTACTCAATTTGTTATTCAAAATAAACCGAGTAATTTATTAAACTGATTATGTTTCTATAGATAAAACCTTGAATTTCTTCAGAAATGTCTTTAATGCTATAAAAGCAAACAACTTGAATTGGGTTTTAAAAATCAGTTGCTTTCCTGAGCTCTGTAGTTGGTATATTTCTGCAGAGTCTTTAAAAGAATTGACCTACCTTGTAGTGCGGAGTGCAGGGCTATTGGGTGAGCCCTGGGGTCTTGCTGGAAATCGAGGATGGCTGAAGATGGCTTTGTGCTCCCAGCCTTTGGGCTCAAGGTATTGCCCGCTCCAGGGACCTTGTGACAAGGCAGGCCTGTGACTGTCGTTGCTCCAGGCTATGCATCCATCTTCCCGAAGTCTGCAAAACTCGAGGGGCAGAAAATCACCAGTGCAGGCTTCCCAGGCCGCCATGCGGCAGGAGCAGATGGCAGCAGCCAGAGGAGCTGGTGAGCAGGGTCGGGGACTCCTGTTTCCATGCTCCCTGTAAAATGCGGGGCTTTCTTGTGGATACTCGTGAGCAGAACATCTTACTATGGCAAGGACATGTCCTTCATGGAGCTGCCTAATTTGTGGCCACTTTTTGTCTGATTCTCTCATTGGTTTCCTACCTGTGAGACTTGCTGACACCCCCAGCCCTTCACCCCACACACAGCCCATGTGTCGGTCTCCAGGGGCCGTGACTGGAGACCGACATGTGGATTCCGAATCCTAGTGGTCACTTCCCTCTGAGCACACTCCCAGCAGAAGGCGTCTGGCTGGGGCTGGGTGGTCTTGGGTGCTTTGTTCCCCTTTCTCCATTTGCCGGCCCACAGCATTGCTGCCACCCTGATGGAGTGCCCTGTCGTGTGGCACCTACCTGGCCCCTTTCCCAAGCCCCAGTTCTGTCCATGCAGCTGTGGGTGCTTCCTGCACTGGGGGTCCCGCCGGGAGGAGCCAAGAGTGCCCCTGGGGGAGTCAGGAAAGAATTCTCTCTTCACCTCGCTGCCAGAAAATGACCATAGCAGCTTCACGACCCCTGCAGGAACCTATCTCGGTAAAGAAATGGAGCCTATGTGGTGGCCGAGCCTCAGGTGTGGCCGAGCTTCAGGTGTGGCCCTTATGCACAGCACAGCCCAAACCTGCGGGCACCATTCGCCCTGGGCTGCCTGGCACCTGGACTCCTTCCCATCCTTGGCCAAGGCCTGTGTGGCCCTTCAGGGCCGAACTCGACACTGTCTTCCTCCTGAGTCCGCTCCCCCGGCCTCCTGCTCCCAGGCTGCTTCATGGCCTCTGCAGGGATCTTTGTAGAGGTGAGGCTGCTACTATCTGTCTGCTTCAGACCACTGCAGGCTCTGTGTGCCCTCACAGTCCCCTCAGCACTTCTCTATGGGGTGGGGAAGCCCTTCCCATGAGGTCTGCACTAGCCTGGCTGCCTTGTTCCTGCCGCCCCCTCCCCTTCAGGCCCCCAGACAAGGTCTCAGTTTACTTGCTGGTGCCGGGCAGAATGGGGAACCTTGTCTCCCACCCACTTGCTAGCATCTGCGCAACCTGCAGGCATAATCTCGGCTGACAGTGACACCATCCTGGGGAAGCTCCCCTGACCCCCGGCTCTCCTGGAAGCCTGTGGTGCTCCTTCACCCTTCATAGGTCCCATAAGCCAGTGTCACAAGGATCCGGCTTTTCTCTCCTGTGTCTGCCTGCCGCGGGACTGTGAGCAGCTTCAGGGCCAAGAGAGTGCCTTTCCATCCGTGAATCTCCTGATCCGTTAGAATATTCGAAAGAGAGTGATGCCCAAGAAACACCACGGAGTGTATTCAGTAAAGAATTAATGTTCCTTACAGGATCATTTGTTGTTGAACTGACCTGACATGTGTCTAGTAATCTCATGAACAAGAGACAACATGGTCATACGTTCGCTTAAACTGAATTTAGCAATCGCATTAGGATAATGATACTTCCACAATGTATATGCACTATCCTTTTAAATTTAACTTATTTGCTTTTTAGACAGAAGCTCATCAGTCTTAGAGAGTTCTGAAGGTGGATTTCTCAGCCACGTTCAACCTGATCAGTTCACCGGTTCTTCCCCAAACATTGCAGAGCTGCAGTTAGGTGGGCTGAGTGGCTTCTGCAAGGGTGGCCCACCTAGTTCCCCCGAGGGAGACCTGAGAAGGTGACCTTTTCATCTTGGGGAAGTGACATGCAGAGTGAGTGTCAAGAGATGGTTGCATCTTCTTGACAAGAGCAGAAAATTAAGATGATTCCAAATGTCTCTTTATTTCCTGAAGTACAGTCTTTCAAACAGATTTTTTTTTTACAGATTTAAGTTGGTTGCATTTAGCACATAGTCAAACAAGATTAATATTTTTTCATGGCTTAAGAATTTCCCAAGTCAAAGTTTCATTTTTTATCATTTTGATTTACAGTTCTCAATTGACGTTAATAGACTCGAAGGCAAGAATAGCAAACATACTTCTAAGCCCTAGCTAGTGGTCCACTTGTAACATGCTATATTTTATAAAAAATGTCAATAAAATGAAATTATTTTCTCTACAGCAGGAAATTTGGGCTGTGAACTTCCGTGTGATGTAAAAGTAGGCACCTGGTGGGGAAGTCTGGGAACACAGGTCTCGCTTGTTTTCTGTTCTCCCGAGAAAAACCCACATTCTGTTCTGCCCTTTTCAATATCTTCAGTAGGGGGACGAGTGGGAACATTTTTCTTGGGATTTTATTTTGTTTGGGGATCCAGCTAATGGGTTTGCCTGGAAGCCTCAGGGTTAATGATCTGCATTTAGAAAGAGCGCCACAGTCACGGCAGGTGGTGTCTCTGTGCGTTATTTGTATCAGGTGTTGAATGTGGCAGTTGTCACTGTGGCCACCCTGACCCCAGAGCAAACGTACGAGTGGGAGATAAACACTTTAATACAACACAAAACGTGGTCCCAAGTCCTGGTGCTGACTGTCCGGGGCTCAGCTGCGCCCACCGACTTAGAGGCAGAGGCTGCAAAATGCCAGAGCAACGTGTGTTTCTCCCAGGTGAAGGACTGGGAACTCTACCTCGGTCCAGTCCTCTCTCCCACTAGCCTAGTGCCACAGTGTCTTGACTTCTGGGCTTGGGTGACAACCCCTCTCCCCATGGCTCCTTGCTGTGGAGTGTGTCCATGGACAAGATCAGCCCACTCCCACCTGCTGGGACAGTACTTTTACCCACCTGCAGGAAGGACTTTACTAGATTAAATCCAGGTTCAAAATGTTAACACAAACTGCCTCCCAACATAGGTGTTTCTGGTGCTTACAGATTTACTATTATGCAAATGCTCAGACGACACACACGACCTACCCTGATGGTTTGGAAGTTGTGCAGTTTCTTAACAAGCAGACAGGTGAGTGACGTCACCAGGAACCCATGTGGGTAGGTGCCTTTACATGTGAGTGTGTAGAGGTGTGGAGACTTGGAGGTTAGCAGATACTTGAGCCCTGTAGGCAAGTTCCCCACAGCAGCAGCTGTCCAGATAATTTGGGGCTTACCCTGCTTAATGCATGTTTTTCGGGTTCTTATCCAAGAACTGTGAGCCTGTGGCTTCCATGCCAGTGTATAAGTGCACCCAGGTCTGGATGCCTCTGTAAACACCATCAGACCTCAGTCAGGGGCTTGTGTTTTAGCTTTTCTGGGTCGACCTGGCTACATGGCTCGAGCAGCAACCCAGATAAATGGGTGTTACTTATTCGCACAGTATGGTCAGCTCATTGTCCTAAAAGCTACCATATTCTTTCCCGAAGTCTTGCCTGGACTCTAAAATGCCATCCTCTGGGTAACTCCTAGGTCTCTTGGGAACCAGGCTGCACAGCAGGAGGTGAGCAAGCCAGGGGAGCTTTTATCTGTATTTACAGCCACTCCCCATCGCTCCGTTAGGCCTGAGCTCTGCCTCCCTCAGACCAGTGGCAGCATTTGATTCTCATAGGAGTGCAAACCCTCCTGTGAACTGTGCATGCGAGGGATCTAGGTTGTGCACTCCCTGAGAGAATCTAATGCCTGATGATCTCTCACTGTCTCCCTTCACCCCAAGATGACACCCTCTAGTTGCAGGAAAAAAAGCTCAGGGCGCCGAGTGCGGTGGCTCACGCCTGTAATCCCAGCACTTTGGGAGGTCAAGGTGGGCAGATCACAAGGTGAGGAGTTCGAGACCAGCCTGGTCAACATAGGGAAACCCCATCTCTCCTTTTTTTTTTTTTTTTTTGAGACAGAGTCTCGCTCTGTCGCCCAGGCTGGAGTGCAGTGGCCGGATCTCAGCTCACTACAAGCTCCGCCTCCCAGGTTCATGCCATTCTCCTGCCTCAGCCTCTCGAGAAGCTGGGACTACAGGCGCCCACCACCTCGCCCGGCTAGTTTTTTGTATTTTTTAGTAGAGACGGGGTTTCACCGTGTTAGCCAGGATGTTCTCGATCTTCTGACCTCGCGATCCACCCGTCTCGGCCTCCCAAAGTGCTGGGATTACAGGCTTGAGCCACCGCGCCCAGCCCATCTCTTCTTAAAAAAAAAAAAAATAATAAAATAAAATAACAAAAAATTAGCCAGACATGGTGGAAGGCACCTGTAATCTTAGCTACTCAGGAGGCTTAGGCAGGAGAATCGCTTGAGCCTGGGAGGCGGAGGTTGCAGTGAGCCAAGATAGTGCCATTGCACTCCAGCCCAGGTTACAGTGTGAGATTTTGTCAAAAAAAAAAAAAAAAAAAAAAAAAAAAAAAGGCTCAGGGCTCCTATTTGTTCTACATTGTGGTGAATTGTATAATTTATAATTAATTCATTACAATATAATGAATATAATAATAAAGTGCACAGTAAATTTAGTGCACTTGAATCATCCAACCTCCCCCCCACCCCCACACCCATGCCAGTCCGTGGAAAAATTGTGTTCCATGAAACTCGTCCCTAGTGCCAAAAAGGTTGGGGACCACTGCATTAGATAATGACAGACTGTGTTACAAATATCCCAGTTTGGGCCAGGTGTAGTGGCTCATTCCTATAATCTCAGCACTTTGGGAGGCTGAGGTGGGCAGATCACCTGAAGTCAGGAGTTCGAGATCAGCCTGGCCAACATGGTAAAATTCCATCTCTACTAAAAATACAAAAATTAGCTGGATGTGGCAGAGTGCGCCTGTAACCCCAGCTACCCAGGAGTCTGAGGTTGGACAATTGCTTGAACCCAGGAGGCAGAGGTTGCAGTGATCTGAGATCGCTCCACTGCACTCCAGCCTGGGTAACAGAGCAAGACTCCATCTCAAAAAAAAAAAAAATCCTAGTTCGGTTATGATTTTACTAATATTTATTTGTAATTTTTCTCTTTCTTACGAGTTGGTTTCTTTTTAAAAATCCTTAACCAGTGACACCTATTTTATACCTTTAATGCTTTCTGCTTTAAGTCTATTAAATCCAATAGGTATAGCAGCTTTCTTTTAGTTAATATATGCCTAGTATACCTGTTTCTATTCTTTCTTTTGCTATTTCTAAATCTTTATCTTTAAATAGGATCTTATAAGAAACAGACATTAAGAAAAGTATATAATCTGAAAATAACTTTCCTTTTAACCTGAGGTTTTGTTTCATAAACTGAAAATGTATCAGTATCCTTACTGTCCTCCACAACCAACTCAAGAGTCTTTTAGTTCTAATTCTCCTCCCCAATCTCTCATGTCATTGTGTTGGCTTCTGCCAGGATTTTCACTCTAGGTTGTCTTTACCCTCAGTATTAGTTATGATTATTACTGTGGTGTTTATGTAGCCAGTGTTTACTTTAAACTTCTTAAATATATGCAGAATTTGGGGTGCTTCTTTCCTGTTTCTTGGGCTTTTCTTCTAGGCACAATTTCCTTCTACTTGACAAGCATGAAGAGATGGGGGCAATCAACCCTTTCAATTTTGGCTCATCTGAAAATGTCCTTTGTTTTGCCTTGTTCATGAGTGATCATTCATCCTGATGCACCTTCTGACCCCTCATCCTGTAGCTATTCCATGGCCACCATGTGGCAGGTATTGTTTTAGGGCTAGGGAATCAACAGTGAGCAAATTTGTAAATAGTTCTTATCTCATGACATTTTATTGGAGGGAAGCACTTGTATGCACAGTTTATTTCCTTAAATCTCATGAACCAACCTCTGCTACTTTCAAACTTTTCTTCTGTAGCTTTCTCACTCCTCTCAGCCTTTGGGGAACTGAGGAGAGTTGGGGCCTTGCTCTGGAGCAGGCTTTGGCCTGAGGGAATGTTGTGGCTAGTTTGATCTTCTATCTAGACCACTCAAACTTTCTCCAAATCAGCCATAAGGCTGTTTCACTTTCTTGTCATTCATGTGTTCACTGGAGCAGCACTTTTAATTTCCTTTTTTTTTTTTTTTTTTTTTTTGAGGCGGAGTCTCGCTCTGTCGTCCGGACTGGAGTGCAGTGGCCAGATCTCAGCTCACTGCAAGCTCCGCCTCCCAGGTTCACGCCATTCTCCTGCTTCAGCCTCCCGAGTAGCTGGGACTACAGGCGCCCGCCATCTCGCCCGGCTAGTTTTTGTATTTTTAGTAGAGACGGGGTTTCACCGTGTTAGCCAGGATGGTCTTGATCTGCTGACCTCGTGATCCGCCCGTCTCGGCCTCCCAAAGTGCTGGGATTACAGGCTTGAGCCACCGCGCCCGGCCTTAATTTCCTTTAAGAGGTTTTTCTTTGCATTCACAGCTGGGCTAACTCCTGGGTGCAAAAGGCCTTGCTTTCAACCGTTCTGAACTTTAAACAGGCTTTTCCCACTAAGCTTAATTATCTCTAGCTTTTGATTTAAAGTGAGAGATGTGTGTCTCTTCCTTTTACTTGAACACTTACAGGCTGTTGTAGGTTATTAATGGTGTAATTCCACAATTGTGTCTCAGGGAATAGGGAGGCCTGAGGGGAGGGAGAGAGATGGGGGGCAGCTGGTCATTGGAGCACTCGGGACACACGTGACACTTATTACGTTTTCTGTCTTAAGTGGGTGCGGTTGTTGGTTCTCCAAAACAATTACAAAGTAAAATCAAAGATCACTGATTACAGATCACCATGACAGATATAATGATAATGAAAAAATTCGAAATACTACAAGAATTACCAAAATGTGACACAGAGATACGAAGCGAACACAAGCTGTTGGAAAAATGGCACCCACAGAGGTGCCCCAACAGAGTTGCCACAAACTTTCAATTTGTAAAAAAAAAAAAAAAAAAACAAAAAACAAAAAAAAAAAGAAAGAAATGCGGTATCTGCCAGGCACAATAGAGCAAGGCGCAATAAACGAGGTCCGCCTGTGCGCGCAACACCCTCGCAGGGAGGGAGGCTGTAAACACAACGCAGGAACATCATGAAAAGGCCCGTTCTGAGCTCTGGACTACAGAGGGCGCTGTTCGGTGAACAGGTCATTTCGCCGCTCAAAGCTGCTCACAGTGCATCTCTGAAGTAACGCGCCCAGATTTTAACTTTTCAACATGTGCCGTGCCACAAACTGGGTCACTGAAAACCCGGGACCAGGTGGGCTGCGCCCTCAGGGAGCTGAGCGGTCCCCGTGAGGCCCCTTCGCTGCCTGCACAGTTCAGCTGTGCCGTCCCCAGCGCCGCGGTGCCTGGACCTGGTGGTGTGCAGAGGAATCGTGGTAAGAAATGTGCACACATCGTCCACACAGGCGGTCCCGTGAGTCTGTCCAACAGAAAAGAGGAAGGCCAGGCGGAGTCCTGAAGGCGAGGCTTGCAGAGGTGGGAGAACCAGGCAGAAGGCCACGGGCCTGCGGGGCTCCCAACAGCGACCAGGGCGGCGCCTTCCACACGCCGGCGGCCCGGGGAGGCAGAGTCTGTCCGCGCTGCCTGCGGTGTGTGGCAGCTGCGCGCTCCTTACCTGTGGGGCAGAGCTGGCTGGAGCCACTGCCTGAAGAAACTCGGCTCTGTCCTCCGCTCCGGGGAGCAGAATGTGGCCAGTGGATGCTGAGTTCCTTCTGTGGCCTTCCGCAGCCTACAGGTAAGTGACTCTGAAGAGCATCTCGCAGGCCCGCGCTTCTGCTTCTCGTTGCCTTCTAGGCGGTTCTGACTTTGACACCCCTTTCCTCCTCTGCTTGTGCCCTCGAATCCTACGTTAGGGAAATGGGGATCCTGTTTTGAAACCAAATAAGAATCATAACCTTCAACTTCAGAACACTTCTAAGTCAGTAGAACCTGTAAGGAAATACAACCACATTCTGACTATCTCCTATAGGTTGACAGTATTAAAAGATGCTGTAAAATAATGTAATTGTATAAAAAGAAAAGAAAAAAAACAATGGCAATAAGAAAAACGTTCTCAATTTTACTATTAAAAATTTAGTAATAGAAAACTTTACTCACAGAAATTCTTATAGAAAACCAACTGTGGGCTGGGCGCGGTGGCTCACGCCTGTAATCCCAGCACTTTGGGAGGCCGAGGTGGGCGGATCACGAGGTCATGAAATCCAGACCATCCTGGCTAACACAGTGAAACCCCGTCTCTACTAAAAATACATAAAATTAGCCGGGCGTGGTGGCGGCGCCTGTAGTCCCAGCTACTCCGGAGGCTGAGGCAGGAGAATGGCGGGAACCCGGGAGGCGGAGCTTGCAGTGAGCCGAGATAGCGCCACTGCACTCCGGCCTCTGTGACAGAGCAAGACATTGTCTCAAAAAAAAAAAAAAAAAAAAAAAAAAAAAAAAAAAAAAGCTGTGAATAATAAAGTTCAGCTGTGTTTGTCAACTGTCAAAACCCACCACCTCCCGGGTGGACCCTGAGGACACGGTGGGTGATAAAATCTAATCTTCATCAAGGATGTTGGACAATCAATAAACAACAGCTGTATGTTAATAAAGCTGTATTGCCTGTCCTTTACAATTGCACTTTAATTAGATATTTACATTTTGCCTTTGAAAATGTAGGCAAATGTTTTTTCCTATATTTTCCTTGATGAAAAATGTTTAGATATTCATTTGACTTCTTTCTTTCCTGTTATTCCCTTTATTTCATTTAAGATGTATGCTCATCTTGTATTGAGCTCAGATCTCTGAACTCTTCCTCTTAATAAACCTTCCACTTCTTTTAGTTCATTAAATCTATTTTAATCTTTCTTTGACAGTGATTTTTATAAACAATGGTTGGTTTTTTTTTTTTTTTTTTTTTTTTTTTTTTTTGAGATGGAGTCTTGCTCATCACCCAGGCTGGAGTGCAGTGGCGCGATCTCGGCTCACTGCAAGCTCCGCCTCCCGGGTTCACGCCATTCTCCTGTCTCAGCCTCCCGAGTAGCGGGGACTACAGGCGCCTGCCAACGCGCCCGGCTAATTTTTTGTATTTTTATCAGAGACGGGGTTTCACCGTCTTAGCCAGGATGATCTCGATCTCCTGACCTTGTGATCCGCCCGCCTCGGCCTCCCAAAGTGCTGGGATTACAGGCGTGAGCCACCGCGCCCGGCCCAACAATGGTTGTTTATTGGAGAAAATAATATCTGGACTAGAAGAAGTGTCAATGAGATTAGTTTTACAAACTATCAAGTCAGTTATCTAACTTGTTAAGTGCTGCCCAAATATTAGTAATTTAATAATACTATGGAAATATCATGTTGTCCACCTTCAGAAAAAATCATTCCAAATAATTATGTCATTTGTTTTAATTTGAAGAATACATAGTTCAGACAGTTAAGTTAATGGTTCAACTCATGGAAGCTGACAATTCAGAATGAGCAGTGTGATAATGTAAGATTAATTTTTCAAATATTTTAAAGTTTCTATTAAATATTTAAAAATTGTATACCAACTGGGTCTTAAGATGGCCAACCCAATGCTGCTGGGAAGTGCTGCTCATAGAGAGAGGCCAAGATTTTGACTAAATCAACATAATTTGAATAGATCTTTGTAAAGAAGATGCTGAATGTGGATGTAGAAAAGATGCAGACCCTGAGGCTGAAGAGGGAGGATGCTGGAAACTCCATGCAGGGTAACTGAATGCTAAGGCTCCTTCCTGGCCTTAAGCAGTGTCTGAAGAAGGGGTAAATGAAGGGACTTGGAGACTGGAGACCTCACACCTGCCATGGACATTTGAGCTGGTAGGTAGATGTCATCAGAGATGAGACAGAGACAGAGCTGCCACAAGCATGGTGCCAGGAACCTTTGTACTACGGAGAGCTTTGGCGGAGCCTAACTCACCAAGGGCTGCCTATCTCCCTTTGACAGGCTCTGGCCCTATCTAACCACTGGGGACAAAGCAGGGCCACCTTCCCTGTGGGACTGGGGCACATCTGTCCCACAGGCTACCTGCCTGCCAGCCCCTCCCAGGGCTCCTGCCTGGCCACCCTGCAGAAGCCTGTACATGGCATAGCTCCACTGCCCAGCCTGGGTGCTTTGCACCACCTAAGTGCATTCTGGAAGCCTGGGAGCCCTTCAGATCCTGTAGTGCACCTGGGACCCAGTCCCAAGGGTCTGGAGGAGGGAGCTGCAAGCAGGTCCTGATACCCCAGGGCCATGGCCCATGGCTCAGGATCTGTGCCTTGCACTCAAGTCGGGGAGGACCCCATACTCTCAGAAAACTGAGAAGGGTGAATTGCACTGGTTCACAGGTTGGCCTAGAACCTAGACATGCCTCCCTCCACAGAGCAGGTCCAGTAAGGATGTGGCCTATTTCCCTGCTGGACCTCTGTCCAAGGGAGCCCTGAGGCTGAAATATAAAATAAATAAATAAATAAATGGAATTGCTGGCAAAGTGCCGGTGATCAGAGGTGGCTCCCCCAATCTCCAGGAATGGATCTGGTAAGGGGGTCACCTCTCTCCCCCTTGCACTGCAGAGCATAGCTACAAATCCAAGGATACACAAAGGAGCCATGCTGCCCATCTTCCATCCATTGTTCTCAAGCACTGTCTACTGGATCACAGCCCAAACTGCAACAAGAACAAAAAGTCACTCTGCAAATTCTCCCTGTTGATAAACCAAGGGCAAGAATTCAACAACAAAGATCCTGTACAGAGCCTCAGCCCTCTGAAAACTTCCAGAAACAAAGCCAAATGACTGTATGAGATTTCCATCACAGTTAAAGGAACACCAGCCTTCTCAGATGGGAAAAAATCAGCATAAGAACTCTGGCAATTCAAAAAGCCAGACTGTTCCCTTACCTCCAGATAGGCCCACTAGGTCCCCAGCAATGGTTAATGAGTCTGAAATGTCTGAAATGACAGACATAGAATTCAGAATCTGAGTGGCTAGGAAGCTTATCAAGACCAGGAGAAAGTTGAAGCTCAATTCAAGAATGCAAAGCAATTCTGTAAAATGATTCAAGAGTTCAAAGACTAAGAAGCCATTTTAAGAAAGACCCAAATTGAACTTCTTGAGCTGAAAAATTCACTATGAGAATTTCAAAATACAATCAGAAGTAGTAACAGCAGAAAAGACCAAGCAGAGGGAAGAATCTCAGGGCTTGAAGACAGGTAATTGAGTCAACTCAGGCAAAAATAAAGAGAAAAGAATAAAGAAAAATGAACTAAACTTCTGAGAAATATGCAATTATGCAAACAGACCAAATCTGTGACTCATTGACATTCTTGAGAGAGAACAAGAAATAATAAGCAACTTGGAAAATATATTTGGGGATGTAGTCCATGAAAATTTCCCTAATCTCACTAGAGAGGTTGACCTTCAAATCCAAGAAATATAGAGGACCCTAGCCAGATACTGTAAGAGACAACCATCCCCAAGGCACGTGGTCATCAGATTCACTAAAGTCAACACAAAAGAAAAAATCTTAAAGGCAACAAGAAAGATGGGGCATGTAACTTACAAAGGGAACCCATCAGGCTAACAGCAGACCTTTCGGCAGAAACCTTTTAAGCCAGAAGAGATTGGGGGCCTATTTTTAGAATCTTAAAGAAAAAAAAATTCTAACCAAGAATTTCACATGCTGCCAAACTAAACTTCTTAAGTAAAGAGGAAATAAAATCCTTCTCAGAAAAGCAAATTCTGAGGGAATATATTTAAACTACACCAGACTTACAAGAGATCCCCAGAAGTGGACCTGGTGAGGGGGTCCTCAGATCCTCAGGTCCCTGATGAGGGAGACCTGGTGAGGGAGTGCTAAACATAGAATTGAAAGAGCCTGCTACTCCAAAACACACTTCAGCATGTAGCCCACAAGCACTATAAAGCAACTGCATAATTAAGTCTACATAACAGCCAGCTAACACAATGACAAAATTAAAATCACTCATATCAATAGTAACCTTGAATATAAATAGGCTTAATGCCTATTTAAAAGTCACAGAGTGGAAAGCCTGATAAAAAGACAAGCTCCAAATGTCAGTTTTCTTCAAGAAATCCGTCTCACATATAGTAACACCCACAGGCTCAAAGTAAAAGAATGGAGAAAATTCTACCATGCAAACTGAAAGGAAAAAAGAGCAGGAGTCACTATACTTATATCAGGTAAAACAGACATTAAATCAAAAATCAAGAAGGACAATAAAAGGCATTATATAATGATAAAGGGTACAATCCAACAAGAAGCCTTAACTATTCTAAATATATATGCACCCAACATTGGAGCACCCAGATTCATAAAACAAGTTCTTCTTGGCCAACGAAAAATCTTAGACAAGCACAAAATACTAGTGGGAGGCTTGAACATCCTACTGACAGTGTTAGATCATCAGGGCAGAAAGTTAACAAAGAAACTCTGGATTTAAACTCGACACTTGGCCAACTGGACCTCAGACAGCTACAGAACACTACACCCAACAACCAAAAAGTATACATTTTTCTCATCTGCACACAGAATATATTCTAAGATCAACCACATGCTTGATTATAAAAAAGTCTCAATAAATTCAAAATGATTGAAGTCATACCAAGCACATTCTTGAATCACAGTGAAATAATAGTAGAAATCAATATCAAGATCTCCTCACACTATACAAATACATGAAATTAAATAACTTACTCCTGCGTAACTCCTGGGTCAACATCAAAATTAAGGCAGAAATCAAAAAAATTATTTGAAATTAATGAAAATAGGGACACAACTTACCAAAATCTCTGGATGCAGCCAAGGCAGTGTTAAGAGGAAAGTTTATAGCCCTAAACGTCTTCATCAAGAAGTTAAAAAAAACTCAAATTAACAATCTGTCTCTGGAAAGGAAGAAACTAGGTCAACTAAGGGAAAGGAACTAGGGTGGAGAAAATCCCAAAGCTAGCAGAAGAAAAATAAACCACTGAAATTAGAGAAGAACTTAATGAAATTGACATGTAAAAATCCATACAAAAAATCAATAAAACCAAGACTTGGTTTTTCAAAAAAAAATAAATAAAATCGATAGGCCACTAGCTAGTTTAACAAAGAAAAAGGAAGAGAAGATCCAAGAAAGCACAATCAGAAATGAAAAAGATTTTTTTAATATCATAACTGATCCCACAGAAATACGAAAGACCTTCAGAAACTATTATGAATAACTCTAAGCACACAAATTAGAAAATTGGAAGAAATGGATACTTTCCTATAAGCACACAGTTTTCCAAGATTGAATCAGGAAAAGACTGTTACCCTGAATAGACCAATATCAACTTATGAAATGTAATCAGCAATGAAAAACCTACCAACCAAAAAAGCCCTGAACCAGTTGGTTTCCCAGCTAAATTCTACCAGACTGAAAGCAATCCAACACAAAACTATTCCAAAAAATCAAGGAGGAAGGTTGTTTCCCTAACTCATTCCATGAAGCCAGTATGAGCCAGATATGCAAATCCGGATTTGAAAAAATAAACCTTCAGGCCAATATTCCTGATGAACATAGACAGAAAAATCTTCAATAAAATATTAGCAAACCAAATCCAGCAGCATATAAAAAAGTTAATACATCACAATTAGGAAAGTTTTATTCCTGGAATGCAAGGCTGTTTCAACATATGCAAATCAATAAATGTGCTTCACCACATAAACAGAATTAAAAGCAAAAACCATATAATCATCTCAATAGATACAAAGAAAGCCTTTGATAAATCCAACATCCCTTCATGGTAAAAACCCTAAACAGACTTGGCATCAGAGGAACATACCACAAAATAATAAGATCCATCTGTGACAAACCCATGGCCAGTATCTTACTCAACTGGCAAAAGCTCGAACAATTTTCCTTGAGAACTGGAGTAAGACAAGGATGCCCACTGTCAGCACTCCTGCTCAGCCTAGTCCTGGAAGTCCTAGATTGAGCATTCAAGAAAGAGAAAGAAATAAAGGGCATCCAAATAGGAAAAGAAGAAGTTAAACTATCTCCCTTTGCTGATGATATGATTCTATACCTAGAAAATCCTGAAGACTCTGCCAAACACTACCTAGATAAATGACTTTAGTAAAATTTCAGGATACAAAATCAATGTACAAAATTTAGTAGAATTTCTGTATACCAATAATGTTTAGACTGGGCATCAAATCGAGAACATAGTTCCATTTGCAATAGTCAAAAGGAAAATGAAATACCTAGGAATACAACTAACCAAGGAGGTGAAAGATCTCTATGAGAAGAACTACAAAACACTGCTGAAATAAATGAGAGACAATACAAATCAATAGAAAAGCATTCCATTCTCAAGGATTGGAAAAATCACTATTGTTAAAGCGGCCATATTGCCCAAAACAATTTACAGATTCAACACTATTCCTATCAAACTACCAATGTTATTCTTCAGATAATTAGAAATACTATTATAAAATGCATATGGAACAAAAAAGAGCCCAAAATAGCTAAAGGAATCCTAAGCAAAAAGAACAAAGCTGGAGGCATCACACTACCTGACTTCAAATTACACTATAAGGGTACAGTAACCAAAATAGCATGGCACTGTACAAAAGCAGATGCATAAACCAATGGAGCTGAATGGAGAACCCAGAAATAAAGCCACACACCCACAACCTTTGACAAGGCTGATAGAAACAAGCAATGAGGAAAGGACTCTCTATTCAATAAATGGTGCTAGAATAACTGGCTAGCCAAATGTCAAAGAGTAAAATTGGACCCCTACTTTTCACCATATACAAAAATTAACTCAAAATGAATCAACTATTTAAATGTAAGACTTCCCACTATAAAAATCCTAGATGATAACCTGAGAAATACTCTTCTCAACATTGGACTTAGTAGAGAATTTATGGCTAAGTCCTGAAAAGCAATTGTAACAAAACCAAAAATAGACACATGAGACTTAAACTAAAGAGCTTCTGCATAGCAAAAGAAATGTTTTTGATACGTACAGCAATAATTTGTTCTTACAGGAATTGACAGCTATTTCACGTATGGAATAGTTTCCAAGCCTGCAACTTTTGGGGTAGTCCACACTATTCAGGGGCTCATAGGGGATCTGATTTATGAATATAAAATCCTGTAGAATAATGCCTAAACCTGAAGGACCAACTTTATGGTAAAAAGAAGTGCAACAATGAACATATGGCAGTGGGATCCATCCATTGACCATATCAATCAAAACCTTTCTGCCTATAAGAGTCATATTGGATTGGTTTCTTTTCTTTAAAAAAAAAAAAAAAAGCTATGGTGTTGACCTGGTGATGACACCTTCCAACGTTTTGGCTCTGTCCTCAAAGGTGCATTTTCATACTTTGAGTGAATGGCCATCACATGGTCCCCACTAACTAGAATACATGGATGATAAACTGGATCTATGAATGCACAATGGCCAGACTGTATATAAAAACAGGACATTGACCCATAGTCTGCAGCAGCCAGTCCAGGAAACCAAATAAGCTCTGTTAACAATCAGCCCAAAACAGGACTTAATTAAGAACTTCCAGCTTCCTTAATTTTTGCCACCTTTATAACTTTGGACAACTAGAGAAAGCCAAATATGCTCCCCAAACCAATCACCCAGGACCCTAGTTAGCCCACCTCCAGCTACCTTGGGCCAACAACCTCTTATCAGAGGATACCTGAAATCTTCCCTTTTTGTTGACTGTAAAACTTTCCCATTCCCCTGCCTGCCATTGAGTCTTTGCCAACTTGAGGGATTCTAGTGATGTTGGCGGCCTCCCCTGCTATATAAATCTGTGAATAACAAGCCTCTGCTTGATCTCGCTTGTGTGATCTTTGTTTATTTTCACGTGGACCAGAAACCAAAGAATAGAATGAGGGGTGGGAGATCTGTCAGAGTGGTGGAAGAAGCTCAGGGGAGGGCAAGGAATAGGTACAAGAGAGTGTAAGGGAATTTATCTTAAATAGGCTTGTTTACTTATGTTGTTCAGAAACTGACTTTTGATCATCCATGCATGTGACTGCTCCCTAAAAGGGGGAACAGTAATGTTAATTACCTGCAAATTGTGTTTGCTCCAGGCTTTCAGCATTATATCTATACTGAATAAAAGCAAGCAGCTCTGGCTGTTCGAGACTGCTCACTCTTTGGCCACTAGTGAGTCCTCTAGCTGCTCTTACACTGCCTACCTGTGTCTGAGTACTCCTTTCATCCATCACTCGGCCAGGGTCTGCAAGACAGACCTGGCAAGAAGGGATGGTCCCTTTCATTATAACTTCTAGTAATCCATTCAGGAAATCGTTTCCAATCCCAAAACCTGTGGGCCTGCAGAATTAGTGGTTGCCTGTGTCTTGCAAGGTGGGTGGGCACTTATACCAGGTAGTAACTAAGTTGTTACTTGGTTACTTTGGACCACTCATCCTGATACACCAGCAGACAAAGAAAAGAGTTAATATAAAAGCAGAGGTAATTCATTCTTATTATCATGAGTTCAGAGGCACAATTATATAGAGAAGGAATGTGGAGTTTGTCTGGAACTCTGGTTATTTACCGAATATCTCAGTGTTTCTGACTGGTGACAACCAGAATGAGCATGGAAGAAGTCATGATGTGACAAAGGCATGGTCACCAGGAAGTCAGACTCATCATGGGTGCAGGTCACAGCTTGCAAGCAAGCAAGCTCCACTAGCAGTACGGAACTGCTGGGTGTGGCTGAGGGGAATCTAGAACACAGGCAGAGGAGGGAGAGTATACATATCAACTACAGCTCAGGAATGCAGAAGTGCAAAAGTGGAGAATGCTGCTTGGTCTACTAACCTCTTGCTGTAAGTTTTGGTAGTTGCAAGAAGACACCACTTGACAAACCAGTTATCAGGATATCCTGAACTTAACATGGGGCACTAGTGTCTCTGAGCAGTGCCAGGGGGCTCAAGTCAGCCCTGGCATGACCTCACCCATCCTTTGCATTCTCATGCTGCTTACTATAAAGACTTGCACTTCTCAGCCTGCGTGCTTTCTTGTGCTGTAGGAGTAGGTGTATTAGTTTGCTAGGGCTGCCCAGACTGAATGGCTTAAGAAACAGATTTTTCTCACAGTTCTGAAGGCAGAAAGTCCAAGATCAAGGTATAAAGCAGAGTTGGTTTCTTCCGAGTTGGTCTCTTCAGCTTGCAGATGGATCCTTGTCTCTGTGTCGTCCTGTGACCTTTTCTCCATGCATGTGCGTCCCTAGGGTCTCTTTCTCTTCTTCTAAGGACATGAGTCATATTGGACTAGGATCCCACCTATATGACCTCATTTATTCTTACTTACCTCTTTAGAGGCTTTGTCTCCAAATACAATCACAGTGAGGGTTAAGGTTTCAACACATGAATTTGGAGAGGGTGGAGAAAACACAATTCATCCATAACAGGGTGTTTGGGGTGAGCATGCATAGGCACAGGCTAAAAGGACCAATGGCTTGATGTCTCTACAAGAAGAGTTTATGCAATGACACAGCTTTCTTGCCTGTATATCTCAGAGAGGTATTCCACACACTGTCCTAGAAGTCACCACAGGGAGTAGAGTAGTAACCTGATTAACGCCCACTAAATTGTCTTTTTTTCCATCCATAGTCTCATCCCCCACTACCCTATCACCTGCACCCTGCAATAACCTCCCATATAAACTATTTGCATTCAAGTTCTTTTTTGGGGGTCCGCTTCACAGATAACTCAACGTAAGACAAACTTCAACAAGATATTTGTGTTTATTATAATAGTTATAGCTACTGTAATTGGTAGTCTTCCATACTTCAGTAACTAAACAAAGAAAAGTTTAATTCTTGCTTATGTAAGACTAACTGGCATGAGGGGGTGGGTGTTAACCCTAACAATTCAAGAACCCAGATTGATGGAGGCTTGAACAATATTCAGTGTGTGACTTTCAAAGGTGTCCTCAGCACCAACATCCGATAAGCAGGTGAACAAAAGAGCCGAAAATCATGCAAGTTATTTTTATTGTCCAGACATGGCATTGTGATGGATGGCTAAACAATCCAAAATCCATAAAGCTGTCAGTAAGAAAGGAAGATCATGAGGATGAACTCCATGCATATAGGAAGTTGTCGGTCACAAGTGGAATTTCTTCTGTGCTCTTTCTCTCTCACTTTCACTCCCTCTCTCCTACCTAAGCCCAGTTTTTAAGGCCTCCTAATTGATTCACTCAGCAGACTCACCAAAAGTTTCCAGAATAATCTCCCTTACTTATATCTGCACATTGGCAAACTACCCTCACAATGATACTTAGGTTCATGTTTGAAAAACTAAAAACTGTTGGTGGGTCAAATTGATGCGTCAAAAATTCCATCTTAAAGAAACAAAGTAATAAAATGAATTTCATTAAAATTAAATTTTTGCTTATGCGAAATTACCATTTAGGAAATGAAAAGTTAATCCACAGACTGAGAGAATACAATCATAATACTTAAATCTTACTAAGGACTTGTATCAAGACTATACAAAGAATTCCTACAAATATGAAACACAAGTAATTGAATAATAATAGAAACAAGTTTTGAAAGGTAGTTCTTAAGATAACATATATAAATGCCCAATAAGTACATGAAAAGGTGTTCAACATCTTTCATCAGCAAAGAAGTACAAATGAAAGCAAAAACGAAGTATTTTTGCCACCCACTGGAATAGCAAAAATTACAAAGACTGAGACAGGGATAAATCAGGGTGGTCACAGGAGAGTAGATGATCCAGGCAGCAGTTTCAGATGACTAGCAAAAGGAAACTGTTGAAATATTTGCAGAGGCTAAGGGCTAATAAGACCTAAAACACAGGGCGTGGGCCAAGCTGGCTAAGACCAACTGAACCCAACATGGCGCTGGATTTGACCTCGGTTTCACTAGGACCTTATTATATGCTCATTACACACCCGCTAGTGCCATGGCAGTTCTGAGAATATTTGGTTAAAAATGGGTGGCAATCACAGACCTGAGAAATCTCCACCTTTGCCAGGAATTTTCATGAATATGCAACCCCTTGGTTGAAGGGGCCCAGAAAGGTAAAACCTGCTTGTACATGTCTCTCTCTTGAGTACAACTGCACTCTCTTTTCTGAAATGTCTACTTTTCCCTTTACAGTAAATCTCTGTACTTTCACTATTTCCTGACTTTCACTATTGCCCTTGAATCCATCCTCATGACAGTGTCAAGAGCCTGGACGGCCCTGGGGTCAAGGTCCCACTGGCATTCAGGAACCTCCCCCAGGCTGCCAGTATCATAACAACAGCAAGTGGGGAGAAATGTTGCTGAAGGGAGTGAAAAAATGCTATATAAAAAGATGTTATATAAAAAGTAAAATCACAGGCCAATGAAAAATACATGCAAAATTCTAAATAACATTTTAGCAAACAAAATCTAGTGATTATTAAAAGCATGACACAAGAAAAAGATTTTTCCCAAGAATGTAATAGTAGTCAAATATTTTATCAAGACATTAAAAAATAAGCATAAAAATAGATGTCTGAGTGCTATTTATAAAATTCAAGATCTATTCCTCCCATCCAAGTACTAATCAGGCCCGACCTTGCTTAGCTTCCAAGATGAGACAAGAGCGGGCGTGTTCAGAGTGGTGTGGCTGTACTCAAAAAGAACTAAAAAGTGTAATAAAATAAGAATACAAGGCTATCACTGAAAAGAAGTTCACAATCTTATGCACACACATAAAAAAGTTATAGGCCAAAAGCAATGTAGACATGAGAGTCTAGGGGAGGTTAACAGCATCCAGTCTGGAGCCCGAGTACTTGAGGGTTATTCGGAGTTTCTCATCTCTCTGTGATCTTGAACAAGTTATTAAATTCTCTTTGCCTCAAGTCTTTATATTGTTAAATCAAGTTTAGACTAACGCTGCCTTTTAACATATTTTAAGTTCAGCCTAAAGGTTTCTCTGTACATAGTGAACTATAACCTAAGTGAAGATGTAAACAGACTGAAGCCTACTTTTGTGCCAATCACCAAGTTTTGGCCAATCGAGGGCTAACTGTTCAAACGATGTTCAAATAAGACAAACTCCCACCGATCTGCAACCAATTTGGTTGTTTCTGTGCCTCACATCTGTTTTCTGCACGTCACTTTCCTTTTTCTGTCTATAAGTTTTCTACCACGTGGCTGCGCTGGAGTCTCTGAGCCTACTCCGGCTCAGGAGGCTGCCTGAATCACAAATCATTCTTTGCTAAATTAAACTCTTAAATTTAATTCAGCTGAAGTTTTTTCATTTAATAGATGACATCAGAAGTGGGATCCAAATAGATCCTCTGATGATCCCCGTGAGTGCTGAGTGACTAAGCAAGCTACCCACCGGACCCACTGAGGACTAAGCTCTGGTATTTTTTATCTTGCTCAAATTCCTATCGAAGGGGTCTGGGGAGTCATGCCCTACAAACCCTAAATTCTTATCAGATGGGGTTTATTTAATTCTGTATATCGTGACTGACTTTCCAATCTGACTCTGGCATAACAAGGAAGAAAATCAAAATATTTTACTCCAAAACACGTTTCTTTGTCATATCTTGAAATGGTCCTGAAAAGCTGTCCCTTGTGGAAAAAATCCACATTCTGCAGAGAATCCCTTCCCCCCACCCCCCCTTTTTTTTTTCCTTCCTTCTTTTCCAGTTCCAGGGAATAATCAACTAAGAGCCAGGCATCCTTTTAGGTTGGATAAGAAACATTTTACAGCCTGCTGTCTCTGAAGTCGGCTATCCAACAGTTCCCTCTGCACAATAAAACTTGGTTTCCGCAATCCTTTACCCTTTTTTTTTTTTTTTTTGGAGACAGAGTTTCACTCTTGTTGCCCAGGCTGAAGTGCAATGGCACGATTTCAGCTCACTGCAACCTCCGCCTCTCAGGTTCAAGCAATTCTCCTGCCTCAGCTTCCCAAGTAGCTGGGATTACAGGCATGTGCCACCAGGCCCAGCTAATTTTGTATTTTTAGTAGAGATGGGGTTTCACCATGTTGGTCAGGCTGGTCTCGAACTCCTGACCTCAGGTGATCCACCTGCCTCAGCTTCCCAAAGTGCTGGAATTACAGGTGTGAGCCACTGCACCCGGTCACACAATCCTTTATCCTAGCCTAAACATTTTCTTTCTATTGATCTCCAGTCTTCAAATAAACTCAATCAACTATCGACCAGAAAATGTTTAAATTTACCTATAGTCTGGAAGCTCCCCGCTTTGAGTTGCCCCGCCTTTCTGAACCAAACTAATGTATTTCTTAAATGTATTTAATTGCTGTCTCATGCCTCCCTAAAGTATATAAAACCAAGTTGCACCCCGACCACCTTGGCCACATGTTCTCAGGACCTCCTGAGGGCTGTGTCACGGGCCACGGACACTCATATTTGGCTCAGAATAAATCTCTGAGAATATTTTACAGAGTTTTACTCTTTTTGCCCACACCATTGTGTCCATTTCCCTCTCATAGCAACTGGGGATCGTGGCAAGTTCTCTCCTAGATTCTGAAGCTCCACAGATTTGTGTTTTGGGGTCTCCAATGTCTTTGAGCAAATTTCTGACCCAAACTGGGTTTGGAAGTCACCACAGAAACTAGACTAGGCCCAGGATCAGATTGGATCTGATAATTAACTGGCCTGGATCCAGTTATAGGCCTCTTATATCTGACTGGGTCAGAAAGAAACCAGTAGTAAATGGCAATATTGCAGGGGGTGTAAAATTTGGCTTTTGGAAATTCATGGGGATTTTTCTATTCTCCTCTTTCATTTTTCTTGCAGGCTTAGATAGGAAAAAAAAAAAAAAAAAAAAATCATTAGCCAAGTTGATTAAGGGAACCTGATCTCCAAAGCCAATATTTCACATAAAGATGGAACCCTTAGTTTTGGAAGAACTGAGTACCTTCTGGCTTATACATGCTGTGAACCCCAAATATTTGAGACAGGCCTCCATTAATATAGAAAGTTTATTTTGCCAAGGTTGAGGATGTACACCTGTGACACAGCCTGAGGCAGTCCTGATGACAAGTGCCCAAGGTAGTCAGAGCACAGTTTGGTTTTATACATTTTAGGGAGACAGGAGACATCAATCAGCATATGTGAGATGACCATTGGTTCGGTCTGGAAAGCCAGCAGGGGGTTTCCAGGTCATAGGTAGATAAGAAACAAATGGTTGCATTCTTTTGAGTTTCTGATGAGCCTCTCCAAAGGAGGCAATCAGATATGCATTTATCTCAGTGAGCTTAGGAGTAACTTTGAATAGAATGGGAGGCAGATTGGCCCTAAGCAGTTCCCAGCTTGACGCTTCCCTTTAGCTTAGTGATTTGGGGGCCCCAAGATTTATTTTCCTTTCACAATGCGTAAGAATTAGGCCTCAGAAGCAGCAAGTCTTACAGAAATGGTGAAATCTTACTAAAGATAATTTACCGTGGGAGGTTCCAAATAAACACCACTGCACTGAAGAAATGCATTTGAAAATGAGGGCTCCTGAATTAGTCTCATCTAGGGATGTCTGTTGCTGTGCGGAAGCTTCTAAAAAGATTTCAATATTTTTATTTAAAGATTTTAGGAAAGGCAAATAAAACGCTTAAGAAACTAATTGATAAGAAAAATTAAATCTGCTTATCTCTGCTTAGTTACTATTCCACCGTAAAGGTGGAAAGAAAGTTATCCTAGATAAGGTATTTATACAAGTTAGGCCCTCAGGTAAAATAGGCTTGCTTCTTGTTCAGACCTATCCATGTGGGAGGTCAGGCATAGAGGATGCTTTCTTGGCTCTGTTCCCTAATGGGTTCCACCCTGAACTCAGTACTTTTAACTAAGAAACAGTGGCTACATTAAAAAGGACACCCTATTGAAATAAAATGCATTTTTCTGGAATTTAATTGGCTGCCTTGAAACTCTTTTGTAAAAGAAATTTACATCTATAAAAGAAATCTCAATTTTTAAGGATGTCTGCCTATGTACAATAGAAACTCTAACCATTCTTTGAAATTTAAATAATAAGTAATGCCTTTATTTAAGGTGCTTTTCTGTCTGTCTTAAGTGAACTTTTACTTGAGCAGTCTTTTTCCCCTTGATTTGAGCAAATGGTGAATCAATACTTAGGCCAAGAATCTTAGCTCTGTGCTTATGAAATATACATGTTTTTTGTTTCACCTAAGGGATTGTGTCCATTTTCCTCTCATAGCAACTGGGGATCGTGGCAAGTCCTCTCTTCATAAATGCAAATTTGATGCCTAGTTAACAATTGCTTTAGGGAAATGAAATAGGTAATAGAAAGGTTGATACACCAAATGGAGGAAAGAAAAACTATTTAAAAACTGGCAAAAGCTATAGGATCCGCTTCTGTTTGTTTGTATGTCTATATGTGTTATGTGTATGTGATATCTGGTAAATAAAGCTAGTTTTTAATTTGTTGGTAAAATAGAAATGGCTTCAAAACTATCAGTAAAATATAATTAGATTCTCGCTTGATTTGATTGTGAGCTTATATCTTTGGTTTAGAGTCTCTGGATTCAGGGATCTGGATAGGTGGCCAAGATGACATCTGGAGACGCATTCTTAGTGCCTAGACCACCAGCTGCAAGCCCAATATGGCCCCTTCTTCCTCTGCTTTCCCTGTTTTGCCTCCTGGCTATTGTGGGAGGGGCTGGATCCTCCAAGTATAGTCTTCACAACTCTGGCTTCTGTCCTGATGGACTCAGACAGGCCCTGACCTTCATAGTCCTCATGGGTGGCATATGCTTCTTGGGACTTAGAATGACTGAGAGGAGACATTAGGGAGGCTGCCTGTGTCATAGTCTGAAAGTTCTTTTCAGTGATTTAAAATCCTAGACTCATGTTATGTTAAATTAAGTAATAAAAACATCAGAAGATAAGTCATGTTCAAGTTAAGATACTGAAGTATTCATTATTAAACATGCATTTAAGTCTATATACCTTGACATATTATTTCTATATAAAGTAAATATATTTAGATCTGATAATAAAAATAATTTGAAGAACTATCTAAAAAATTATAAAATGGTTTTTGTCTACAAATGACTGATATGAAACAGTTCAAAATTACTTTCTAGAGTTTTCACTAGAAATAAGGGTTACTAAGAGTTAAAAACTACTGTCAGAGGTGTTTGAACCTGAGCAACTCCATCTTGAATAAGGGCTTGGTAAAATGAGGCTAAGACGTACCAGGCTGCATTCCCAGCAAGTTAAGGCATTCTCAGTCACAGGATGAAAGAGGAGGCTGGCAGAAGATACAGGTCTTAAAGACCTTGCTGATAAAACAGTTTGCAGTAAAGAAGCTGGCTAAGACCCACCAAAACCACGATGGTGATGAGAGTGACCTCTGGTCGTCCTCACTGCTGCACTCCCTTTAGCACCATGACAGTTTACAAATGCCATGGCAATGTCAAGAAGTTACCCTATATGGTCTAAAAAGGGGAGACAAGAATAATCTACCCCTTGTTAGCACATCATCAATAAACAACCGTAAAAATGGGCAACCAGCAGCCCTCAGGACTGCTCTGTCTGTGGAGAAGCCATTCTTTATTCCTTTACTTTGCTAATAAACTTGCTTTCACTGTACTCCACAGACTCGTCCTGAATTCTTTCTTGCACGAGATCCAAGAACCCTCTCTTGGGGTCTGGATTGGAACTCCTCTCCTGTAGCATCTTTCTGGTGACCACTGTTGGGACTGCAGTCCAGAAAACCCCCACCCAAAGGCTAACTTTCGGTAAGTGGTGGGGGCCAGTAACATCTTTCTGGTGAACCCTGAGGGGACAATGCTGAAGAAACCTCCTGACCCAAAGGAAATAGACCACAGCACTGATTGGCCAACTCTGGGTAAGTGGTGGGGAACCCAGGTAAAGATGGAATTGGGTTAGAGGCCCAACTTAGGGGAGTTAGAGGCTCTCCTAAGACAGAGTGGGTTAGAGGCCACCCTTCATAAAAAGCATGGACACTTGACCTACCTTGGGTTAAAGGCCCAACTTAGAAGGGTTAGAGTCCCTTTTAAGATTTAAGGGGTTAGAAGCCCCTTTCAGTAAAGTTCCTTTTGGCTAAGAATGGGTTTGGTATTATGAGATGTTAACTGCTATTCTCTTTAGATTAATCTGCCTTGAACTCTTTACTAAGGGCTGTGGGTGACAGGATTAGGCACATATAGGATTGTGGGACATGGGGAGCTTTTTTCTCCCTAAAAGGGGAAACTCGAGAGCTGATGAGACTGCTGGAAAATATCTCTTTTCTACTGACAAGCAGCCGCCCGAACTTTTCAGTGTCACTGCAATGGGTGGGTCTTTCTCTGGCCTCCCTGTGCACCTTGCCTTCCTCACCCTGCCTCAAGCAATGCTTCCTCTCTCTCTCTCTGTCTGCCTCTGTCTCTCTCTCTCTGTCTCTGTGTGTGTGCAAACTGGTTGAATGAATTGTAAAAATCATTGTTTATCTCCTCTGTAAAGTTTAGATTAATGGAGAAAAGGATTTGTGAGGCTAGTCCTAAGCTATAGTGAATCTGGTGTGCTTTGTGTGTCTTTCTGTATTGTTCTGCCATTAAGAGGGATATCATAGGATGGAATATGGTCTTGACACCTGTAAGCCCACTGTCCAAGATGGCCCAGCAAACTGGTCAGTTATAAATTTTGCTGAAGGTCCCTAAAAACAAAACTGGATGAGATTTCCCTTTTGTCTTGTATGTCTTGGGGAGCCTGACCTTGCAACCATGTAGTGATGCTTTCTCTTTTCACAGTGGCAGCCCAGGCTCAGGGTTCAATTCCTGCCTTAGGGAATGAGTCCTTTATCTTATTTTGTCTGGGTCCTAGGCTCCATACCTGGTACATAATTAAAATCACTTACTAACCAGGTTTTTCACCAAAAATAAAAGTTGCTAAGAGCTAATGTTGTATGCACTCCAGCCTGGAGACAGAACAAGACTCCATCTCAAAACAAACAAACAAAAAAGAGTTAACACTGTAACATGTAATTGTGACTACTGAAGAAACAATTTTACCTTCAAGGTGTGTAAGGGAAGTAGAATGTACGTTTGGTAAAAGATTATAAAAAGGCATGGGAATATGGATTTCTTGTCTAAGTTTAAAGAGTTAAAGGAATGTTTTAGGATAAAGTTGAAGGTTTAAGTAAGTTGCTAAAGGTCTGTGAAATATTAATCTCATAGAAGAAATTATCTATGTGAAAATATTGACTAAAATTACAGGGATATTATTTCAGTTTTTCAATAAATTGAACATTGGAATGAAAGTACAACAGGCTTTTCTTATAATTCTTAGTAACATACACTAAGTCATATCAGAATTATAGGAGTTTCTCATTATTTCGGATCACATCCCAATAATATATTTATGCAAATATAGCCCAAAGAAAGCCAAATACCATTTCATATTTGGCAGTACTCCCTGTATGATTTTTATACCGAATAAGCCAAATTTCACCTTCACATTAACGTACTATTTATGTTAAACCCAAATCTTAATAAAACCTTATAGACAAATGTGTTTAATCTTAATCAGCTTGACCATAAGGTAAGATTTTAATAAACCTTTTATAACCCTTAAAAATTATGTTAAATAGCAGATTATAAGCAGGTTTTTGCTCTAAGAATTACATAATCGATTTCTGGGACACTGTGCCACACAAATTTTATAGGTTTCTTTTATTTTGTGCCTCAAAAGGTAAGTGTGCGTTCCTTCATTTTGCTCAGTAAGAGGATTTCAAGCCTTGCTCCTGGCTGGTCCAGATTAAGCGCAGGTATTTTATGAGGCTCTACACCCTTTTTCTCAGTTATTTTACACATCAAGGATGTGATTTTCCATTGGCTTCTAGGAGTTGGTAACTAACTAAAACGTGGGCCTCAGAATGTTGTCTTACCAACTATATGGTGCACAAAGAATGTTTTTCCCAGCCTAAAGTCAGGAATGAATATTTCTGAATTGTTTCAGTATGTTTGCAGTGTTTTTTTCCTTTCAGCTTTATGATGATTACAAATGTAGCATCTGCTACATATCTTTAGAGTATATTTGGTTAATGCAGGCATTCTCTTTGAAAGAATCAGTTATTTCTAATCTCGACAAAGCCCATGGTCAGGGAACAATGACCCAGGATCCAAGTATCTTTTTGTGCGCTGGTTATGGGAGAGGGTAAAAAGAGGTTAACAAGGTACCTTCCTATGTCCAAGAGAGACAGACAAGCTGGCCCAGGCTGAAAATGATGAGGAAAGTGAACACCAAGGGTCATCATAAGCCAGGCTCAAGGGTCTCATAAGCCATGCCTGGTAGCATGTGTGGTCCATCCAGGAAGGTGGGCCCATCAGAGGCAGAACGAGCAGTGTTCACAGCAGGAGGTCTTTGTACAAACACCTTCTCAAAACGATAGGAAAGAAAGCAATGTGACTTCTTCTTGTAGTTTGCATAAGAAGTCAGATGAGGGCCAGGCGCGACGGCTCACATCTGTAATCCCAGCACTTTGGGAGGCCAAGGTGGGTGGATCACCTGAGGTCAGGAGTTCGAGACCAGCCTGACCAACATGGTGAGACCCCATCTCTATTAAAAATGCAAAATTAGCGGGGCATAGTGGCACACACCTGTAATCCCAGCTACTTGGGAGGCTGAGGTAGGAGGGTCGCTTGAACCCGGGAGGCAGAGGTTGCAGTGAGCCGAGATCGCACCATTGCACTCCAGCCTGGACAACAAGAGCGAAACTCTGACTCAAAAAAAAAAAAAAAAAAAAAAAGGAGTCAGATGAAATCTGTTTCTGACTATTATGGAAAACTGTTGCAGGCCATGTGGTGGGGACCACCCAGACGAGACCCTCTAAGACCTTGTTGTCTAGGGTGATTTATTCCCTTTATTTAGAGACCCAGGTAATTAATTCATTTATTTATGTGATAATAGGCTTTTGGCTGTTAGACCAGACCAGATGCTGTGGTACTCTATGAAATGAATAATAGTGGAGGACTATATAACTTACTTATTTTACTCTTTATCTTGGCTTCCAGGAAACGTAGAGCACAATTTGATTCTCAATTTCAATGATTACACATAGCCTAGGTTTTTGGTACATCCACCTTTCTCTCATAGATACCTAAATAATTTGACATATGCAATAAACAGAGAGTTGTTTTCTGCCCACAGTAGGCTTCTTATTGTGCAATTAAATGACCTTTTTGTCCTTAAAAGACCGAGTTCTGCTAGCTCATATAACATGCTTTTTCATCGACGATTTCCAGAAGAGAGAAAATACCAAGGACCTCTTGGACAAGTTTTGTTGAATTACATCTTTCATTCTGTTGCATCATTTGTAAAATTTAAGACACATTTAAATTAAATCAAGTGATCTGTATATAGTGGGAATTCCAGCCTGAGTCTATCTTGGGCTTCAGATCTCTTCAAACCTGCCCCATGGATGATCACCTGAGCCCAGAGAGGTCCAGGCTGCAGTGAGCTGTAATTGCGCCACTGCACTCCAGCTTGGGTGACAGAGTGACACCTGTCTCAAAAAACAAAACAAAACAAAACAAACCTCCATGGGTTGGTGGGGGTGCTGCTAGATGCTGATTTCCTGGAGGAATTGTAGTTTGGCAGAGAATACCCGGGGTCAAGTGGAAATGGGAAGATGTCTGTGTCTAAAACTGGTTCTTATTGTAGCCCAGTGGGTTTGTTTTCAGGACTGGAGTTTAAGGGGCTGTTTCAATGGGGAACTTTATGATACACAAAGAGGCAAATAGTGTTGGTGTTTATGGATGAGTGATACCGGAGGTTGAAGGAGAGGCACTTCCCAAGAATGGATCTCAGTGTAGTCTTGGTTCCTTGAAGACCAAGGACCTTCATTCAGACACTGTGGACTCAGACAGAAAGGCATAAGAAAGAAATCTTTTCAGGGGAAGCAGATGCTGACAGAGAAGGTCTGAGCAGCTACGGTCATGATTGAGGAAAACACTCAAATGATGTCTGGGGTGTTGAGTACAGATAGGGGTGGTTGAGAGACCACGGGACTCCAGAAAACCCACGTGAGGACTTGGAGAGGGGTGGGAGGCTCTGTAGTAGACAGGTGCATATGTATGGCTCCTATGTCAAGTTAGTTACTTTTTTATTCATTCTTCTTATTTTATTATTATTATTTTTTTGAGACGAAGTCTCACTCTTGTCCCCCAGACTAGAGTGCAATGGCGTGATCTCAGCTCACTGCAACCTCTGCCTCCTGGGTTCAAGTGATTCTCCTGCCTCAGCCTCTCGAGTAGCTGGGATTATAGGTGTCTGCCACCATGCCTGGCTAATTTTTGTATTTTTAGTAGAGACGGGGTTTCACCATGTTGGCCAGGCTGGTCTCAAACTCTTGACTTCAGGTGATCCGCCTGCCTCGGCCTCCCAGTGTGCTAGGATTACAGGCGTGAGCCACCGCGCCCAGCCTATTCATTCTTATTTTTATTAATAATGTGACCTTATTAACATCCACTGGCTGCTAAGGCTTAGGAAAACCAGGATGACACCCGTGTTGTACCAAACCATGGAGAGACTAGTGCCTGCTGGGACAGGATCTCGGCTTGTCTCTCTCTGTGTGTGCCCTCTAGAGCTTGCATGGCTCTCCTGACATGAGCACAGATGAGTCGCTGGACCAGTTGCCTCACCTGTAAAGTGAGAGATCTGGATGACATGGACTCTGAGAACACTTCCATTTCTAAAATTCTAAGATTCCATTATTTGGTACAAACGAGGATGCCAGAAATACATGAAGATGAAACAAAGGGAGTGTATGAATCAGTTTGGCCTGCTATAGCAGAATATCACGGACTGGCTCAAACAACAAACATTTCTTTTTTTTTTCTTTTTTCTTTTTTGAGACACAGTCTCACTCTGTCGCCCAGCCTAGAGTGGAGTGGCGAGATCTCAGCTCAATGCAACCCCGGCCTCCCGGATTCAAGCAATTCTCCTGCCTCAGCCTGCCGAGTAGCTGGGGTTACAGGCGTGTGCCACTACGCCTGGCTAATTTTTGTATTTTTAGTGGAAATGGGATTTCACTGTATTGGCCAGGCTGGTCTCAAACTCCTGATCTCAAGTAATCCACCTGCCTCGGCCTCTCAAAGTGCTGGTATTACAGGTGTGAGCCACTGCGCCCAGTCACAAACATTTATTTCTTATACTTCTGGAGGCTAGGAGGTCCAAGGTCAAGGCAGCAGCAGATTTGGTGTCTGGTGAGGGCCCCCTTTCCGGTTTGTAGATGGACGTCTTGTCCTGTGCTCACATGGCTGAAGAGAAACAATCATCTCTGTTGTGTCTCTTCTAACAAAAACTCTAATCCCACCATGGGGGCTTCACCCTAATCACCCCCAAAGGCCTCACCTCCCGATACTCTCACCTCGGGGATTAGGGTTTTAACATGTGCATTTTGGGAGAGAGACACAACATTCAGTCTGTAACAGGGAATAACCAAACGAGTTGGCAATTGAGGCTACTGGTGTGTAGGGGCAGAGAACAGACTGAGTTTTGAGTCCTCAATTCACCACGGGGACCCTTTAACCTAGAATGGGTTATTTAACACTCCACTCAGCTTCTCCAGCTTACATCCTGAATGCCAATTCTTGCCTCAAACACTTATTGTGAGGATTACGTAAGTGTGTGAACGTGTCCAAACCTCCAGGTGTGAGCTGGCCATGGTGTACGTATGCAGCGAGGGGTGTGTGTGCTTTTGACTGATGACCACGACACCAGCTTTCCAGACCATATAGGCCTCTGGGATCCGGGAATGCAGGAGCTTCTTCATTGTTAGAAACAGAATGGAAAGGCACAGTCCTTCTTTGAGTCAGAAGACATGAGTTTGAGAATTGCCTCTGTAGTTTACCACAGGAGTTATAGAATAGTTCAGTCTTCATCTGTAAAGTAAAGCCCTTGGATTCTCTATATAATCTTCAACTTTTTTTTCTAAGTTGTGTGATTCTAGGATCTGTAAGCTACTAACCCCTTGGATGGCAGGAGTTTTTCTTTCTAATCTTTCTACTTCCCACTGCCTCTTGCACATAGTAGGTGTGGTAAATACTAAATGAATGACCGATGAGATGGCTCTGGTAACTTAATTCTGCTGTCCTCAAAAGAGGAAGAAAACGTCACTTAGAACCGAGGGATGCAAAACCTTAATTCTCTGAATGATGAACTATCTGAGTCATGCTGTTTCAAAGATTCAGGCTTGTGGCCTAAACTGATAACAAATTCTTTCCACTAAGAAGTTGTTCTCTCTGGCCAGGCATGGTGGCTCATGCCTGTAATCCCAGCACTCTGGGAGGCCGAGGCAGGCGGATCACAAGGTCGGGAGTTCAAGACCAGCCTGACCAACAAGGTGAAACCCCATTTCTACTAAAAATACAAAAATTAAACAGGTGTGGTGGTGTGCACCTGTAATCCCAGCTACTCAGGAGGCTGAGGCAGGAGAACTGCTTGAACCCTGGAGGCAGAGGTTGTAGTGAGCCAAGATTACGCCACTGCACTCCAGCCTAGGTGACAGAGCGATACTCCGTCTCAAAGAAACAAACAAACAAATAGAAATTGCTCTCTCTGGTGAGCCTGACTTTTGAAGCAGACAATGCAGACACTGGCAGAGCGATCGGGTCGGCTCATTCAATGATTGCAGCCAGGTTGAGCCATTCAAACAAAAGCCCAGCACACCCCAGTGATACCAATAAAACATAGCTAAGACCTGCAGCCCGCTGAGAGACTGGAGAAGAACATAGCTAGACGTTTCCTTGGTACATGCCTAAGTCTCTCTAATTCAAGGTTTGGAAACCAAATTTGCTACATGACGATGTTTGAGTAACTATTTACCTGTAAGCACCTAGCTGAAGCACGAGGGTGCCCACATGAGGGGAATCTCGCTGTTGAGAACATTCTCTATGTCCAAATGGTGAATCATAATCCGACAGATACACAAAATGTCGCTCTCTATCTCCCTGGCACATAAGAATGAGTTGGATGTGACAGAGCCTGAGACCCATGCTTTTTTCAAATCTGCTTTTGGGAAATGTGTCAGTCAGGCTCCAGTGGGAGAGTAGAATCTGGAGAGAGTTAAGTGGGGATGGTTTAGAGGAAGAGGCGACTATGGGAAAGGTGGAAAGAGAGGAGGGAGAAAAGGCACCTTTGTGGCATCCTCTCCTGGCCTTCTTTCTCGATGACATTCTTCCTGTCTTTTCTCCTGTAGAGTGATTTTTCAAGGCTGCTTGTATCTGGCTGTCCGGGTTTTTTCTTCTCTTTTGGAATAGGAGGGAGGAAAGAGGCTTTTCTCTTCTCCTTCTAGAGCCTAGTGACTCCTTTTCTTTTTCTTTTCTTTTTTTTTTTCTTTTTTTTTTTTTTTTTGAGACGGAGTCTCGCTCTGTCACCCAGGCTGGAGTGCCGTGGCATGATCTCGGCTCACTGCAAGCTCCGCCTCCCGGGTTTACTCTATTCTCCTGCCTCAGCCTCCCGAGTAGTAGGGACCACAAGTGTCCGCCACCACACCTGGCTAATTTTTTGTATTTTTAGTAGAGACGGGGTTTCACCGTGTTAGCCAGGATAGTCTCGAACTCCTGACCTCGTGACCCGCCCGCCTCAGCCTCCCTAGTGACTCCTTTTCTCCTGGTGCAGTGGCAGGGCTCTCAGCTCATCATGGAGCTTGGGCTTTACCAGGAAACCTTCGGGATTTAGTAAGTTTCTATCATGTGAATGTACAGATGCCACAGAACCAGAAGAGTTACGGGTCTCTGGTTGGTTGTTTTTATTTTCTTGTTTTTCATCTCACTGGGGAAAAGTGCACCTTCAAGGTTTCATCTAAAGCCAAGAATTGTTGCTATTGACTTTTATCCACTTCCTAAGCACTGCATTTCTTTCAGGCTTCATCACAGTCATAATCCTTCATTCAGAATCTTTTCCATCAGCTTTAAATAGTCCTCTCACCTTTGTTGAAGTTTTCTGCCTTTAGAGAGACGAGGTCAAATCTATTCCAACAGTGGAAATAAAATGGGGGAGGAGAACGAGCTGTAACCTTTGTGCTTAAAACTTGAAGATGGTATGCAATTTTTTTTTCAAAAAGAGAGCTACTGTTTGACTATTCTGATCTCTTAAGATGCATCTGAAAAAATGCTATATTTTAAACAAAATGTTAATTAAAAGTCCGTGCTAACATATATATTTCAACAAAGTTTTTAGAGAGAAAAAAATGATCTCCAAATTGTTTGAGAGAATCAGCCTGCTTCTGTGATATCTGTGTAGCACCAGGGTATAACAAAACTAAAGATTTAAGGCAATTTTGATACCTTAAAGCAGAACGGCACAGGCTTTTAAACCCAAGGAAGATTCAGCCTGCTCATTTATTACTTTCCACATCTTCAAAAGGACAATGTCTCTTTTTTAATCTTTTAGCTTTGCTGTGAAACCATGGGAAATTATTGACTTTACAGGTGCTTTAAGTACACAATCAGGCAGAAAAAGCACATTGGTGCACTCGGGGGCTGCGAGTTCAAATTCTCGTCTCTTTGTGGCATTCTCCTCCCCGCTCAGACAGAATTGAAAAGGGCAGAACAAACAGGGAGGGGCTGCCATGGGTTTTGATGGGGGCCCTTGCATTGAGTCACAGGTACCTGAAGCCATTTGGCTAAAGACAGGCTCCTTTCTCGTTTCTGTTATTATTTTTTAATCTGACAGCTCCCAGGGTTCCCTTGGATGGTGTGCTCAGAAATGCCATACTTCCTTGTAGCCCCTGCAAGCTAAAATAATGAACAAGCAATTAAATCTCATGCTTGAGGGCCTGTGCTGATTGCCTGCAGGAGAGGGGCACAGCCCAGTCTTGTTTATTGCATACAGGGCACAGGGCCTGGCTGCTTCCCTTGCAGGAGAAGCACCTGCTGCCAGGCTGTGTCGGGGCGGGCTGCAGGGGCACTTGAGTGCTAGAGAAAAGGGACATGATGGGAAACAAAGGTTCACCGAGTCACCTGTATCGAAAATGGGTGCTGGCTCATGTTGTCCTCCTGAGGTCTTGTCATGATTGTTATTTATTAGCAGAGCACAATTGGCTGTGACTCTACTTTTTCTTCTTCTTCTTTTTTTTTTTTTTTTTGAGACAGAGTCTCTCTCTGTCACCCAGGCTGGAGTGCAGTGGCCAGATCTCAGCTCACTGCAAGCTCTGCCTCCCGGGTTTACACCATTCTCCTGCCTCAGCCTCCCGAGTAGCTGGGACTACAGGCGCCCGCCACCTCGCCCGGCTAGTTTTTTGTATTTTTTAGTAGAGACGGGGTTTCACCATGTGACGGTGATCGAGCAGTTTGGTCTCGATCTCCTGACCTCGTGATCCGCCCGTCTCGGCCTCCCAAAGTGCTGGGATTACAGGCTTGAGCCACCACGCCCGGCCTTTTCTTCTTGATTATCCTTTGATGAATGAATGTGTACTAGGAGCATGGCTTGTTCTTTTTATTATTAAATAGGTATTCTTGGTTTTGGCTAAAAAGTGGGTTTTGTGGCTGGGCGCGGTGGCTCACACCTGTAATCCCGTTACTTTGAGAGGCTGAGGCGGGCGGATCATGAGGTCAGGAGATCGAGACCATCCTGGCGAACACGGTGAAACTTGTCTCCATTAAAAAAATACAAAAAATTTAGCCGGGTGTGGTGGCAAGTACCTGTAGTCCCAGCTACTCAGAAGGCTGAGGCAGGAGAATGGTGTGAACCTAGGAGGGGGAGCTTGCAGTGAGCCGAGATCGTGCCACAGGACTCCAGCCTGGGCAACAGAGTGAGAGACTCCGTCTCAAAATAAATAAATAAATAAATACATAATTGGGTGACAGAGTGAGGCTCTGTCTCAAAATAAATAAATAAATAAATGGCGACAGAGTGAGGCTCCATCTCAAAATAAATAAATAAATAAATAAAATAAAAATAAAAAAGTAGTATTGGTTTAGCTAGTTGCTGGGAGGCTAACTTTTGTCTTCTTGAGTTTCTTATGCAAGCTACTCAATTTTGGAGAGGAAGTGTCAGCGATAACAATAAGATAACTTCCCCAAAGTCACAAAACCAGTATGTGGTAGAGCCAGAAATGGATCTGAGTAGTTTGACTGGGGAATGAGGGGTCTTAACCACGTTGCTGGTGCACCTCAATATTAATTTAAAAAGTAATTAATAAATCACTTTTTAATAACTCAATATATATGTATTGAAATTCTACTGGGGCTTTGCCACTGGGAATTTATGGATAAGCAATATATAGCTATGTCCTGCCGTACTGAATTTTACATTCTAGCACGGGAGACTGCCACTGATGAAAAAGCCCACATTGTCAAACAACAGCAAATGTGCTAAATGCCCTGAAAGAAAATCGGGCAGTGAGGTGGGAATGCCTAAAAGATGGTCTCAGCTGGTATAAGGAGTCGTAGATTACCATCCTGAAGATGTGAACTTGAACTGAGGCCCGAAGGATGGCTAAAGGGGAAGGAAGCAAGGTAATACAGGGGCAGGAAAGCCATGGGAGGTGGGGCTGACTGGGAGCCAGGGTCAGGTCCTGTGGGGTCGTGTACATTTCCTTAAGGATTTTAAAACAAAAACAGGCTCACGCCTATAATCTCAGCACTTTGGGAGGCTGAGGCAGGTGGATCACCTGAGGTCAGGAGTTCGAGACCAGCCTGGCCAACATGGTGAAACCTCGTCGTTACTAAAAATACAAAAAAATTAGCTGGACATGGTGATGAGCACCTGTAATCCCAGCGACTCAGGAGGCTGAGGCAGGAGAATCTCTTGAACCCAGGAGGAAGAGGGTGAAGTGAGCCAAGCTCATGCCATTGCACTCCAGTCTGGGCAACAAGAGCAGAACTCCATCCCCCTCACCGAAAAAAAAAAAAAAGAAAGGAAATCTGTTCACTGGTGGAGAAGAAAAGTCAAACCTGGAGGACCAATTTCTTGACAACAGTCTTACTTGTTTGTTTATAACAATAGCCCTTTCCTAATTGATTCATCGGAGTCAAGGATATGGCTTGCACAGGGCATTTTTAAAGGTGTCATTCCCTTTGTGACCTCACAGACGACAGGATCCCTGAAGCTGGGCCTCGAACTGTCCCAAAGTTCAGAAACAGCTGAAGGATCGTTACTTTTTCCCTTCCTCTGTGGGCCAGGAAGCTCGCTGGTTAAGAAAGCTTTGCCCACCAGGGACATTAGCTAATTAACTAATCAGTCAATCAATTAACTAATTAATTAGATTAAAGAGGCATCATTGTCACTTACTGCATTTCATATAAATTAGATTGTTGAACGAGTTGCTTTTTTTTTTGATTCCTCAATAGTATTTGCCACTCCATGGTATAACATGACGGGTTAAAAATCAGTCAAATAGGGAGTGATGAAGATCAAAATAAGAGTCATGGAGTTTAGGCATATGCACATCGAAGTACTGAAAATATGTGCTCTTATCTGAATTTCTTGCTATGAGGCTTTGGGAGTGTTTCTATAGATGATACTTTAATGGATTTTTGATTCCAAGTTTTTTGATTCCAAGTTTGATTCAAGATTACAAAAGGATGACTTTTAGATTTTTCTTCAGTGCAGGGGAAGAAATGAAAGGCAAGACTTCGTTCTCTGAACTAATTGAGAAGCGAAGGGCTAGAGAAAAAGCCAGGCAGCATCCATGAAACATTTGGAGTAAGACAGCTGCTTGTACACTGACCTCTGACAAATGTCTTAATCTAAGCCTATAAAATGAGTATATCTCAAAGAAGCCTTGTGATGAGGAAATGAGATAATGTATGTATTGTGTCTGATGCCATTACCCATACTAGTGCATAGAAGTGCTTAATAAATGTTGGCTGTTATTTTTCTTTTTTCACATTATTGAAATTTGTTATTAGAATATAATGTAACTTCCTTTCCTTATCCCTGTGACTCAGAAGTTTACAACAAAATATTTTCATCCTTCCCTTTATGTATGATTTGTCATCTAGTTTTGCTGACATTAGTTGAATGCATGGATAGATGTGATAAAGGTTTCTCAGACACTGCATATTCTGGGGGGAAAAAAAGGGTACTACACCTTTGGATATCCTAGAGTTTACTGGAGATTAAATATATTAGAAACTCTTGAAAGACAGACATGCTCTTAAGGAATTCATCCTCTGGTAATTTTCTTATTCAAGATATACTTTAAGGCTCCAACTATGCCTGTAATTTGCATTTATCTTTAAAGAGACATTTTTTTAAATTTCCTTGAATGAATTTTTAAAGAGCTCCTCAGGAATGCATCATCCAAAATGTCCTATCTTGTTGAAGTTATGGTTTATGCAAGAGTTTCTGGGCTACTCAAATTTCTTTATCCTGTGTTGCTAATGGATTTGCTGTTGATCCCCTGCACATTATGTGACAGCGGCTTGAGGAATGGACCTTCATGACAGAAAGGATTGACAATAATTTGGGACATAGTTTGGGAGGATGCTTTCGTTTGTCCCTGGTACACATCAAATTTGTCCAAGTAGATGCTCAAGGTTTGGGAATTGTTTTTAACTTTCAATGGTCTCCAGTCTAAGCTCCACGATCAGGTTCCTGAGGAGGCTGTATATACCTGTTTTATCACTCTACGGTTCCGCTATTTGTTTTTTCACCAATATTCAAACTGGCTTTTAAGATTTCAGAGAAAAAGAGTGAGTGAACCACTCTTGGGAGGTGGAAAATTCCAACTTTCTGGGTTACTATTTGTGGTTTATTTGCTCTCTTTATGCAGGTCTTTGTTGCCCAGTGATTAAAACTTAGTATAAATGTTGCTACTTATCCACCTGTCAAGGATGGTGTGAGAATAAGTAATAATATCTGAGCCGTATTTTTGCTCCTTGGTAGAAAGGTGCTATATAAATACAAAATGCTATTTCATTAAAACTACTTGTATGATAACAACATGTGTTAAATTCAATTTTCTTGACCAATTAGATAAATAGATTTTGGTGTTACAATATGGTTGTTTTTATGGTGAGTACGTGTGTATCCCACACTCTGTGTTCTATTTTCTGCCTGGGTGGTGTAACATATCAAATGTTTAAGAAAAATAAAGACACCATTCTAAAGAGATCTTGAAGCTACTGCTAAATGTTATTTTGGGGGGGGGATTTCAAATAGATGTTAGCGAGATACCTACTGAATTACTGAGGATATGAACTGTACAACCATATAATAGGACATTATAAATATGTAGGCTGTTATATACCTGTTTTGAGTAAACAGTATATTTTTCTTATCAATCTTAGTTTTATGTTGGTGGTTTGCAGCCCAGGACACAGAAGTATTTTATGGTTAACCCTAGGATCCTGGGCTTCAGTGGCCAGAGATGATGCCCATTAGCGTCATATAGTGGGACACTGGAATCCATGTTCAGCCCGGGGAAAGGACATCCCTTCTTGTCTGAGGCCTTCCATCGGGAAACTTCTCCTTTTGCTGAAGAGGAGGATTTGAATCCCTCCCATCACTACAGCAAGCCCAGAGAATGCAGACGTGGCAGATACATGGAGACATGGCACTATTATAACACAGTGTGGTCATTTTTGGATAATTTTTTCTAATGCAGTATAGACCTTCAGGCAAGTCATAACAAAGGCCCTCGGCAGCCACTTTCTCCCACCCACATTTTTCTCAGCAACTTACTTGACTTATTGCCTCACAGATAAGAGATACCTCCATGTGTACCTCTCACCAAATTATTTGCAACTCTACCTATTCTAAAACACTTTTCAGTTTGAAATCATTTTAGAATAAAGAGTTATTAAGACAGTACAGAGTATTCCCATACACCCTTCACCCAACTTCCCTGAATGTTAACATCTTACATAGCATGTTTACCAAAACTAAGACATTGATGTGGTGCAATATTAGTAAGTGAACTACCAACTTTATTTGGACTTCTTAACTTTCTTTCTTTTTTTTTTTTTGAGACGGAGTCTCGCTCTGTCGCCCAGGCTAGAGTGCCAGCGTGATCTTGGCTCAATGCAAGCTCTGCCTCCTGGGTTCATGCCATTCTCTTGCCTCAGCCTCCTGAGTAGCTGGGATTACAGGTGCCCGCCACCACTCCCAGCTAATTTTTTTGTATTTTTAGTAGAGACAGGGTTTCACCATGTTCACCAGGATGGTTTCAATCTCCTGACCTCATGATCCACCCGCCTTGGCCTCCCAAAGTGCTGGGATTACAGGCGTGAGCCACTGCGCCCAGCCTGGACTTCTTAACTTTTTCTATTAATGTACTTTTTCTGTTCCAGGACCCCATTTGGGATATCATGATACCTTTATTCATCATTTCCCCCTAGTTTCCATCAATCTGTGATAGCTTCTCTGTATTTTCTTGTCTTTCATGACTTTAGATGTTTTGCAGAGTAGTGGTCAGGTGTTTTGTGAAATGTCCTTAATTTGGGTTTCTCTGATGGTTTCTTATAAACATTCTGAGGCTGTGGATTTTGGAGAAGAACACCACAGAGGTGATAAACCTTTGTCATTGTATCATGTCAGTGGGCGTGTAATGTCAGCATGACTGCAGGTAACATTAACTTTGATCACTGGCTCATGTGGTATCTGTTAGGGTTCCCCACTGTCAAGTTACAGTTTTCCTCTTTCTGTCATCTATTCATAAAAGCAGGTCACTAAAACCAGCCTATACTTGAGGAAAGGGCCATTAAACTCTACCTCCTGGAGGGAGGTAGAGCATCAAAATCATGTTTTAAAACCATAAGAGTGATTAGTAAATTTAGGAAGGGATACAAATATGATGCACATATCTTGTTACTCCTTAAGGTTCAACCACTAATTTTAGCAACTATCAATTACTCTTGCCTGCAGCAATGATAACTGTGGTGTTCCAATGGCGATTCCCTATTTCTCCAATTCCCTCTACATTTATTAATTGGATTTCTTATTTAAGATTGGTCCTTCTTCTTTTGATTATTGATTTATTTATATCCGTATGTGCTCATGGATATTTATTTTATTCCTTAGGTGATAATTAAATACAATTGAAATTTATTATGGTGCTCAAATTATATTAGCTCTGGCCACTGGGAGCTTTACCAGATTGATTCTTGGGTCCTTTTGATGTGTCCTCATCTTAAAAACACATTCTTGGGGGATACCTTCTTACTTCTGATACTATGATATATTCCAGGATCACTGCGGTGAGCAAAGTAAGTTCCTATTACTTGGTTTATTGAAGATGTAACTTTAGCCTACTTGGAAAAAGAAACAGACAATTTATAAAAACAGATACAATACAAAACAAAGCTTTAAATATGAGCACAACACCCTAGTTTGCTTTGTCTGGGAGCTGAGAATGAGTTGTTAAGCCAGACCTTTTTTGTTGCTACACATGTGAACGGGAGGGCTTCTCAGAGGTGATGCCGTCCTGACAACCAGGTGTGATTCCCTTACAATGTACAAGCACTTGGCATTTCAGAGGTGACTTTGTGCTGACAACCAGGTGTGCTGTCCTTACGATGTACAGGTAGGCACTGGGCATCTCAGGGGTGACCTTGTGTTTCCAACCAGGTGTGCTGCCCTCACCGTGCACAGGTAGGCAGAGAACATCTCAGGGTGGACCCTGTCCTGATCATCAGGTGTGCTGTCCTCACTATGCACAGGCTGGGGCTGGACACAGCAGGGACCCAGGTGTGTGCAAGGTGCAGCGTTTGTTCCATTGGGAGGACCTGCAGGTCCATCCAGCTCCCCATTCCTGTCCTCAGAAATTCACTGGGGCACAATGCCTGGTAGGGCAGAAAGCTGCTTGTGTGCTGTGATGTGAACCTCAGGGTGACTCCAAACCTGATCGTGCTTCACGTTCTGTTAGGCTGCTGTCAATAAATACAATAAATGTTTGAACAATTCCTCGTAGATGTCTTTGGATATTTTTATATCTGTGCCTCCTCTTTTGGCAATGAGTTCCATAAGTTTACTCTTCATTATATAAATTACTTTCTTTAATTTGTCCTCAGTGTAAGTCAGACATGTTTAAACATGACTCCGAGGTTTTCTCTTTTGTTTTCTCTCAAAATGAATGCATGTACTCTTTTATTTTTAATTGTGATAAGACATATGTAACATAAAACTTACCATTTTAACCGTTGTAAGAGTACAGCTCTGCGGCATTAGGTAAATTCACAATTTTGTACAACCATCATCACCACCATCCAATTCCAGAACTTTTCATCCTGACCTGTTAAACACTAGCTCATCATTTCTCTCTTCCCCAAGACACATACACAGGCATGCACACAGTCATGCACAAGCACACACACATCGGCATGCACATGCACGCACACACACACATAGACATGCACACACATGCACGAGCACATACACAGACATGCACACAGTCATGCACAAGCACACACAGACATACATAGGCATGCACGCACACATGCACAAACACACACAAGCAGACACACACATAGGCATGCACGCATGCATGCACAAGCACACACAGACACACATAGTTGTGCACACACATGCACGAGCACACACAGACATATGAATGCATGTACACATGCACACAGACACATAGACATGCACACACAGACACATGCATGCACACACACATGCACAAGCACACACACACACACACACATGCAGGCACATGTGTTTTGTTTGTCCTGCAAACAGCCATCGATTCTGATGGAAGGAACAAGTGAGCAAATGCAAAGGTGAAAGCCCTGTTCATGCAGCTTTGGTGCAGGATCGTCTTTGTGAGCACGAGAATGTGGCGCCCTATCTTGGCTGCAGTGAGGGCTGGAATTTGAAGGTGCTGATGGATCCTTCCACCCCAGCCCCCGTGAATGCATCCTGTGTGAGATCTAGACACCTCGTGCTGGATTCAGGATGGGGAGACAAAGCTGGAACAAATGACAGCTGTGCTTGAGAAGGAGACACCCCCTCACCTGCCCCTCGGGAATGAAGGTGTGGGAATCTGTGGTTCCTGTGAACTGCGAGCAGGAAGAATCACCTGGGATATGGTGGGAGCCCATGGACTGGACCCTTCCAGAACCCAGCCAAGTTGGCTGACCAGCCCGGCCACCTCCACAAGTGTCACATTCCGCTTTGTTTCTTCTGGAGTCACATTGCTGGAAGCACTGAATATGTCAACCCGGCATTTCATAGTTCAGCCATCCAAGCACGGAAAAGGGCATGATCCCAAGCTGAAAAGATGTATATTGTATTCACACACTTGACTTTCAAGACCCTGAATGAATTTTGCTGAAATAAATATTCACCTTTGGGTTTCATCCAACTGTGATAAGTTTTAGTCCCAAGAAGTCTTTTCTTTTCCTTTCTCTCTTTTTAAAAGAATATTAAAAGTGACTGAAAAGAAGGATTTAGAGATGAATGGCTGTTTTTCAACATGTCTTATACAATGAAAAGGAGTAAATGTATAATGTTTCTTAGAGAAATGGATTTAAGCAAAATGAGATTTAGAACCCGGTGGCTGTTTATTGCAATGTGAGACAAACATCCTTGCAGACCTCAGTATAATGTCCTTGCAGACCTCAGTATTCCAACTTGAGCTGTCAGAAGGGAGGTAAGAATTAGGATGGCTGCCCATCCCGTATTGCCTGAGACTACTACCCTCTTTTTAGCACTAACCCCTTCATCCCTCGCAAACCAGAATGATTGGTGTCCCTGGTTGAAATTACTATAGCTATAAGAAGTACTCACAGGAACCCACATAACCCAGTCCAGGTGACCACTTCCTTCCTTCCTTCCTCCCTCCCTCCCTTCCCTCCCTCCCTCCCCTCCCTCCCTCCCTCCCCTCCCTCCCTCCCTTCCCTCCCTCCCTTCCCTCCCTTCCCTCCCTCCCTTCCCTCCCTTCCCTCCCTCCCCTCCCTCCCTCCCTCCCTTTCCTCCCTTTCCTCCCTTTCCTCCCTTTCCTCCCTTTCCTCCCTTTCCTTCCTTCCTTCCTTCCTTCCTTCCTTCCTTCCTTCCTTCCTTCCTTCCTTCCTTCCTTCCTTTCCTTCCTTTCTTCCCTTCCTTTCCTTCCTCCCCTTCCTCCCTCCCTCCCTCCCTGTCTCACTCTCTCCCTGTCTCACTCTGTCACCCAGGCTGGAATGCAGTGGTTCAACCTTGTATCACTGCAACCTTCACCTCCCGGGCTGAAGCAATCCTCCCACCTCAGTCTTCCGAGTAGTTGGGACCACAAGTGCGTGATAGCGCTCAGCTAATTTTTTTGTATTTTGGGTAGAGATAGGGTTTTACCATGTTGCCCAGGCTGGTCTCAAACTCCTGAGCTCAACTGATATATTTCCTCGGCCTGCCAAAGTGCTGGAATTACAGGCATGAGCTGACATGCCCAGCCTACCAATTTTCACCTCACTTCGTGTTGCATCTACATCATGAATTGTGCGCAATGCCAACTGCAGTTATTTGTCAGGGCTCTAGAAATCACACCCTGTTTCCCATCCTAGCTCTAAAGTGACTAGGAACCACCTCTCACATTCAGGAAGGAGAGAACTGACAATGGAGACTAAGGCTGAGATATGTGGCAATGAAAGGCTTCCTTAGATCAGCTGCAGAATGAGGTGCAGGCAGCTGTGGCCAATCACAGGCCTCACCAACTGATGGAAGGTCCTGGGCTTGGCCTTTGTCGTGTGAATATTCCTAGTGCCTGGCCTGGTCCCTAACACAAAGCACTCCTTAAAAAGTAGCTGTTGTACTGAAGGAAACTTCTGGCAAAAATGCAAAAAGGAGTTGTATTAGTCCGTTTTCACACTGCTGATAAAGACACAGCTGAGACTGGGCAATTTACAAAAGAAGAAGGTTTATTGGACTTACATTTTCACATGACTGGGGAAGCCTCACAAGCATGGTGGAAGACAAGGAGGATCAAGTCCCATCTTACGTGGATGGTGGCAGGCAAAGAGAGAGCTTGTGCAGAGAAACTCCCCTGTATAAAACGATCAGATCTTGTGAGACTTATTCACTATCATGAGAACACAGGAAAGACCTGCCCCCATGACTCAATTACCTCCCACATCCCAATTACCTCCCGCATCATGTGGGAATTCAAGATGAGATTTGGGTGGGGACGCAGCCAAACCGTAACAGAAGTGTGTTTGTGCATGTATGTGTGTCTGCATGTTCTGCGCATGTGTGTGTATCTGCATGTTCTGTGCATGTGTGTCTGCATGTTCTGTGCATGTGTTTGTGTGTGTGTGTGTGCATTGTATGTGCACCAGTGCCCACCTGCTCCTGGCTTTTTTGGTGCCATCTCTGCATCAACAGGTCTCCTAAGAGCTCACAGTTGGAAGCTGATGTGGCTGGGCATGGTCAGTGTTCTTCAGCTGACGCTGTGCCCCGGACCAGCTGAGAGCTGATGCAGAGGCCGCTCTGCAGGCCACCCTTCCTCTGGGGCAGTTTTGTGGGCCTCAGAGGTGGAGGTGCTCCAGGCACATCTACCCAAAAGCATCCTATTGGAGCCAGATTGCTGCATTCCAGGCCCCACCAAGCTGAGGTTATGTTTGCCATCGGCCTTCTTCACTGCTGTACTTCTTGTAGCCAGCGCTGGCTCATGGCAGCTGATGGTTAAACATTCAGGAATTTCTGCAAATTGGTTGTTAAACACAGCCACCGTAAAAAATTAAATTACAGAAGCTTACAATTAAATAGATTATATTAGACGCAAGGTCAGTCAATTCTCAGAACTCAATATTTCATAATTATTTCACTTATTTTACTATTATCGTGAGGTCATTGACATTGTACCTGTAGGGTAGAAACGTTATATGAAGGACGTTGTGTTGCACTCGCATTGGCCAAGAAGGGAGTATTTATACCACAGAAATTGGCAGATGCTGCAAATCAGCATTTCCCCGCCCACCCCTGGGGTTGCTGGTTGTTACAGCTTTTCCAGCAACCCCTGGCCTCTGCCCAGCGTGGTGTCTGGCACAGAGCAGGGTGCTCATGCTTTGCACGTGCAGTTCCTTGAGTCATCCCAGTGTGAATGTGTCCCCTGCTTCTGGCTGGGGATCTGTGACTAGTCCATGCCTCGCCTTGTGCCACTTCCACTCCTGGGAGCAGCTCTGGAAACTTTCTGGATTAGTTTCTGTGGCTGCCAAAACTAATGACCACAAATGGTGTGGCTTAAAACAACAGAAATTTATTCTCTCCCAGTTCTGGGGGCCAGGGGTCTGAAATAAAGGTGTTGGCAGGGCTGTGCACCCTCTGAAGACCAAGAAGGGGGTCCTGCCTCGCCTCTTCTGGCACCTGGTGGCCCCTGGCAATCCTTTGCACTTTTTGGTTTGTGGCTGCGTCACTCCAGTCTCTGCCTCTGTAGTCACATGGCATTCTTCTCCGTGTGTCTGTCTGTCTTCCCCCTTCTTAGAAGGCTGCCAGTCATTGGAGTTAGAGCCCATCAGTGCCACCTAATCTTAACTAATTACATCTGCGAAGACCCTGTCTCCAAATAAAGTCTCCTGAGGTTCCAGGAAGACGTGTATTTGGGGGAGCAGTGTTCAACCTACTATGGAATCTGTGCCATAGAAACTGCAGGTAATACGCTGTCCCTCTAAGGTCATGAGGAAAGTCCCAAGGGTTGCCTGGCACCAGTCATGACCAATGAGCAAAAGGGCCCTCCCGGACAATGTTTGACACTTTGCTTTCACAGTGACTTTGCGGACAGCAAGAGAGCGGCTCTGCAGTCGTCCTCATGCCATGGGGTCAGCGACCCTGGCGTCTCCCCCTCCGCTTTCTCCCACATGCACCCAAGTAAGTATGCTATATTTGCAGTGCCTGCATAATTTCTTTTTAAAAATTTTTAAGTTCTTTTTTTTTTTTTTTTTGAGACACAGTCTCTGTCACCCAGGCTGGAGTGCAGTGGCACAATCTCGGCCTGCATCATTTTCTTTTTAAAATTTTTTAAGTTTTTTTTTTTTTGAGACACAGTCCCCGTCACCCAGGCTGGAGTGCAGTGGCACAATCTCGGCTCACTGCAACCTCCACCTCCTGGGTTCAGCTTTTATTTATTGGTTTTTCTCTTTCTTCTTTTTAATTTCAACAGTTTTTGGGGTACAGGTTTTTTTTTGTTACATGGATAAGTTCTTCAGTGTTGATTTCTGAGATTTTAGTGAATCTGTCACCCAAGCAGTGTACATCTACTCAATTTGTAGACTTTTATCCCCTACCCACCTCCCAACCTTTCCCACCAAGCCCCCGAAGTCCATTATATCACTCATGCTTTTGCATCCTCATAGCTCCCACTTTTTTTTTTTTTTTTTTTTTTTTTTGAGACAGGGTCTTGCTCTGTCACCCAGGCTGGAGTGCAGTGGTGTGATCTCAGCTCACCGCAACCTCTGCCTCCTGGGCTCAAGTGATCCTCCCACTTCAGCCCCCAAACTAGCTGGATTACAGGCTTGTGCCACTATGCCTGGCTAATTTTTGTATTTTTTAGTAGAGACGGGATTTCACCATATTGCCCAGGCTGGTCTGGAACTCCTGACCTCAAGTGATCTGCCCGCCTCGGCCTCCCAAAGTGCTGGGATTACAGATGTGAGCCACCGCACCCAGCCTAATTTTTAATTTTTGTGGATACATGGGAGGTGCATATATTTATGGGGTACAAGAGATGTTTCAATACAGGCCTGCAATGTGAAATGAGCATATCATGGAGAATTTCCATCCCCTCAAGCATTTCTCCTTTGAGTTACAAACAATCCAATCACACTCCTTAAATTATTTTAAAATGTACAGTTACGTTATTAATGACTATAGTAACCCCATCATGCTACCAAATAGTAGATCTTATTCATTCTTCCTATTTTTTTTTTGTACCCATTAACCATCATCACCTTCCCCACCCTCCTGCACTACCCTTCCAAGCCTCTGGTAACCATCCTTCTACTCTTTATGTTCATGAATTCACTTGTTATGATCTTTAGATCCCACAGATAAATGAGAGTATGCTATGTTTGTCTTTCTGTGCCTGGCTTATTTCATGGAACATAATGATCTCCAGTTCCATCCATGTTGTTGCAAATGACTGGATCTCATTCTTTTTTTATGGCTGAATGGTACTCTATTGTGTGTATGTATCACATTTTCTTTATCCATTCAACTGTTGATGGACCCTTAGGTTGCTTCCAAATCTTAGCTATTGTAAACAGTGCTGCAACAAACAGAGGAGTACACACATCTCTTTGATTTACTGATTTCCTTTCTTTTAGGTATATACCCAGCAATGAGATAAGTGGATCATATAGTAGCTTAACTTTTAGTTTTTGAGGAACTTCCAAACTGTTCTCTATAGCGGTTGTACTAATTTAAATTCCCACCAACAGAGTACGAGGATTCCCTTTTCTTCACGTCTTCTCCAGCATTTGTTATTGCCTGTCTTTTGAATAAAAGCCATTTTAACTGAGGTGAGATTCTTACTGTGGTTTTGATCTGCATTTCTCTGATGATCACAGATGTTGAGCACCTTTTCATAGGCCTGTTTGCTCTTTGTATGTCTTCTTTTGAGAAATGCCTATTCAAATCTTTTGCCCATTTTTTGATTGGACTATTAGATTTTTTTCCTATAGAGTTATTTGATCACCTTGTATGTTCTGGTTATTAATCCTGCCTGCATCATTTTCTTTCTTTTCTTTTCTTTTTCTTTGAGATGGAGTCTCCCTCTGTCGCCCAGGTTGGAGAGTAGTAGCTCGATCTTGGTTCACTGCAACCTCCACCTTCTGGGCTCAAGCGATTCCCCTGCCTCAGTTGCCTGAGTAGCTGGGATTACAGGCCTGCACTATGATGCCCAGCTAATTTTTGTATTTTTAGTAGAGACAGGGTTTCACCATGTTGGCCAGGCTGGTCTCGAACTCCTGACCTCAAGTGATCTGCCTGCCTCGGCCTCCCAAAGTGCTGGGATTACAAGTGTGAGGTACCAAACCTGGCCCCGCCTGCATCATTTTCTAGGAAGACTCACACCTCCGTGGATGGCCTCTGTGGTGTCACCTTCTGGAGGTTGGGGTTAAGCCTCTCATTCTAACAACCTGTCAAGCTGTTGTCTGCTGCCTGTGAGCATGCTGGCCCAATCTGGTGGCCAACTTCAACAGAAGCTTTGTGAACACTTGACACAGAGAGACGTGCATTAACCTCTTTTGATCTTGCTGTGATGATAATAATACCTTATATTTTTGGGGCAGTTAGTGGTTGTCAAAGCTGACGTCATTTGTATTATCTCTTTGGATCCTCGTTGCAATCTCATGAAAAAGACAGAAAGATACACATTCTCAAATATACAAACTTTTGCTTAAAACTTCAGAGAGCTCATGGAGCTCTAGAAAAGATCAGTGGTCCCCTTAAAAGTCCAGGAACCACGGCCGGGCGCAGTGGCTCGCACCTGTAATCCCAACACTTTGGGAGGTGGGCAGATTATAAGGTCAAGAGATCGAGACCACCCTGGCCAACATGGTGAAACCCCGTCTCTACTGAAAATACAAAACTTAGCTGGGTGTGGTGGTGCACACCTGCAGTCCCAGCTACTCTGGAGGCTGAGGCAGGAGAACTGCTTGAATCCGGGAGGTGGAGGTTGCAGTGAGCCGAGATTATGCCGCTGCATTCCAGCCTGGCGACAGAGCAAGACTCTGTCTCAATAAAAAAAAAAAAAAAAAAAAAAAAAAGAGTTCGGGGAACCCCAGGATAAGAAGTCAGGAAAGGAAAGTATCTTCAAAGCTGATGGCATGACTGTCTCCTGCCAGGCCCCCACTGTCTGAACCCAGCAGAAAGGCAGCGGGGATGCTGATGGGGATCTGGAGGCACAGGACAGTAGAGCAGGCTGGGGGCCACGGAGAGCAGATCTGCAGGAGCAAACAGAGGGTTTCTGTACAGGATAGGCAGAAGGCCCAGCTGCAGGAGTTGGGCTGCAAGAGACTAGCAGCAGGGTGGGGTGCTGGGTTCCAGGGACCCAGGTAGAGGCAGGCCCAGCTCTCAGCTGTCTGCCCATCAGGACCCCTGGGGGGAGTTTGGGGGGAAAATGCAGATTCCTGAGCCCAGAGCCCCAAGGTCTGGCCTCAGGGACTCTTGGGTGGGGTTTGGGAATCTATCGTTTTAGCTGTATTGAACCAGTGTTAGTGAGCCCAGGGCAGGGGCTGCAGATGGTCCCTGCTGAGGACCAGGGCTGGTCACTGGGTGCTGGACGCCTTGGCCTGGGAAAGTCAGAGGGGAGGAATTCAAGCTCAACTTCAAGTCTCCAGAAATCCCAAACCCTCCTTTCATCAGCCAGTTGTGGAAACTTGCGCTTCTCTTCTTGAGGGCAAGCTGACCCTAAGAGGTGGGCCTTAGGCGTCTGTGCACAGGGCTGGCAAGAAGCTGGGGTGGGGGTGGATGGAAAATGCAGAGACAAGAGCTCAGAGGGCAGCAAGGGCCAACCCGAGGAGCCACTTCTGAGCAGCCGTGAGCAGATATGTCTAGGGCCTGCCAGGCCCCAGACCTGAGCTGGGCTCACCTGGCCCCATCTCAGCCTCCTTTCCACTGCCCACGGCTGGCCAGGCAGGTGCATGACAGCCTTCCTCAGCCCTCCCTCCTGGCTCTGCTTTGGCCAGCCCTGCCCACAGGGTCAGAGGCCCACTGCGTTTGCTTCTGGGGGACTCTGAATAGCCAGTTCCCAGCCCTCTTTCAGCCTACCTCAGGGACCCTGGTACACAAAAGGAAGTCATGGAGGGGACATGCAGGTGGGGGACAGGGTCAGGATTTGTCCAAACCACCAATATTTTAGTTTCTTTTTTTTCTTTTGAGACAGAGTCTCACTCTGTTGCCCAGGCTGGGGTGCAGTGGCATGATCTTGGCTCACTGAAACCTCTGCCTCCCGGGTTCAAGCAATTTTCCTGCCTCAGCCTCCTGAGTAGCTGGGACCACAGGCACGTGCCACCATGCCCAGCTAACTTTTGTATTTTTGGTAGAGATGAGGTTTCACTGTATTGGCCAGGCTGGTCTTGAACTCTGGATCCCATGATCCACCCACCTTGGCCTCCCAAAGTGCTGGGATTACAGGTGTGAGCCACCGCACCCAGCACAGTTTTGAGTCTTTTAAAAAACGTAGTATCATAATCTATGTATTATTTAATAATGAATTTAAGGATTTTTCATGTCAATACATAGAGATCCAGCTCTTCTAAAAACATGATACAGTGCATTTTTATTTTTTCAGAGCAGCTTGACTTCTTCCCAAGACATCTTCAGTAAGAAGTATTGATGTGTATGAACTGAGTGATACAGGCTCATTTACCAGAAACCTGGGCGGAGCAGAGCTGGGCTTGGCTTGTCCATGTGATTCCCCCTTACTGACCAGCATAGGCCCCTCTCTCCCAGGGCCCAGGGTTTTACAATCAGAGGTCAAGTTCTAAGGAAGGAAGTTTGGGAGCTCAGAGCTGGGAGGTGACTCACTGGGTTTGCAAATTCTTCACAGATTAGCAACACTTTTTCTTGCTAGTTCATTGTTAGTGAGTTGGGAATGTTTTCCTTTTTCTGTTTTAGTGAGGTAATGTCATTATTTTACACATGCCTCTAATTGGAGCTCCCTCCCTTCCTCAAAAACTAATCGAGCCTTTTCCAGGTCAGGTTGGTGCTTAGTCATCTAGAACACAAGTCCCGTCCTCTGCTCTTAATCTTTCCCAGGCTGGATTTCGTCTTTGAAACAATAGGAAATGACAGGCTCTATTTTCTTTTCTTAAAAGGACTCAATCCATGGAGTCATGAGTTTGGAACAGGGAAAGTGTGGGGAATTAATACGTCCTCCCAATCAGAAGTGACCAGCTTTCCTCTCTTTGTTCGACTGAGCCTCTGCAGCCTGAGCTCATGATATCACAGGCAGTTCGCTTAAAAGCAGGAAGGCAGCATTTTCACCCAAAGACAAATTTCCAATTGGATTTTCTGTTAGACCCAATGGAAAAAAATGCAATTAGGCAGTGAACAGTCTTGGGGCAAAGACTGGAAACTTTTCAAAGTTTCTGCCAGAAATAATTTGTTAGGCCCTTGAGGTCTTTTTGCATTGGTGATATTAACTGCATCTTAAATTGTCCATGTGAGTCAGTCACCAGAATACTCAGGATAATCACTCTTAGGATAAGAGTAATGATTTTAATTTCTTCAATGGAATTCAACTGTAATTTGGTCATTTCCAAGATGTCAAGATTAACTGGATGGTGTTCAGTGGCCTTAAAATCAGGAGCAATTACTATTCTAAGAGTCAGAAGGTCAAGGTTTGAGGCCAGGCCCAGCCTGCTCCTGGCTGTGGGTTCCTTATCTGTTCACAATCCCAAGACAAAAGACAATATTAGGAGCAGATAATGGACCCACAGCCAGGAGCAGGCTAAATGATGCCGCCCAAAGTGGATAATGTTCTTAGAGCCAGGACACAGGCATGCGCCAAAGCCCAAAATATCAATATCCTCCAGGCGTCCTTTACCCTTTTAGCCTTATTTTCCCTCACTCTGGCTGTTCCCTGTTCTCAAATGTGCTGTTCCTGTTCCCACCTCCTGGCTGTTCCTTTCCCTACCTTCCTTCACCTTTGGAAATTCTGCCTGTTCTTCAAGGACCACATTGAGCGCGATCTCTGATAAGCTTCCCCTAGTTCATTTGGTGGAATCATTTTCTCTGAGTTCCCAGGGCCGCTTGGTTTGGCCATTTACTGTCATTCTTTGATGTCTATTTATTTATTTATTTATGATTTTTTTGAGACAGAGTTTGGCGCTTGTCGTCCAGGCTGGAGTGCATTGGCGCAATCTTGACTCACTGCAACCTCCGCCTCCCGGGTTCAAGCAATTCTCCTCCCTCAACCTCCTGAGTAGCTGGGATTACAGGCATGTGCCACCATGCCCGTCTAATTTTTATATTTTTAGTAGAGACGGGGTGTCACCATGTTGGCCAGGCTGGTCTCGAACTCCTGACCTCAGGTGATCCACCTGTCTTGGCCTCCCAAAGTGCTGGAATTACAGGCGTGAGCCACCGCAACTGGCCCTTGATGTCGATTGTTTTTTTAGAGTCAGAGTCTCACTCTGTGGCCCAGGCTGGAGTGCAGTGGCACAATCTCGGCTCACTGCAACCTCAGCCTCCCAGGTTCAACAGACTCTCAAGCCTCAGCCTCCTGAGTAGCTGGGATTACAGGCGCCTGCCACCATGCCCGTCTTTTATATTTTTAGTAGAGACGGGGGTTTCACCATGTTGGCCAGGCTGGTCTCGAACTCCTGACCTCAAGTGATCCACCCGCCTCAGCCTCCCAAAGTGCTGGGATTACAGGTGTGAGCTACGGTGCCTGGCCTACTGTCATTCTTACATTCTGTCTTATGCAGCTAAATCCCTGAAGGATAAAGAAAGGACCTCTGCTGAATCTGCTCATGGGCTCAGCAAAGAGACGAAGGGATCAAAGGGAGAGAGAAAGAGGTGGGCAGGAGGTACAGTTCCTTCCTGGGTGGACCCAGGGGCTCCTCCTGGAGCCGGGCGCAGGCAGCGCCCGGGTGAGAGAAAAAGGTCTGACCTGAGGTTTCTCTCAAATGTTTCTGGGGTGCGAATGGCTGCGGGGTCAGGAAAAAGGAGCCCTTTAGGCTCTCCAAGGTGGTCACATCCTTTTCAGGGCACAAAGGAAGGGGAATTAACAGCAGCAGCAGTGCCCAAAGAGGTGACAGTAACAGCAGCTGCCACAGGACCATGGCCAGGTTGTGTGTTAGGAGCAAAAAGGAGCAGAGGGCTGAGTATGGCCAGGGGAGGGAAGGGGCACAACTCCTGCGGTCGTGGCACTGTGGGGGTCAGAGCCCACAAAGGTGAGGCTGCAGTCCCAGGGGGACAGGGGCCTGTGCACTGAGTCTTCGGGGTTTGGAGACAAGAGACATGCAGGGGTATCCCCAGGAAGGTGGGCAGAGGTCGGGTAAGGTGGAGCCGGGTTCCCACATTTCTGTGCCTGGGATTTTGATATCTGATTATGTTCTCTGTTGGTGAGGGCAGGGAAATATCTGTCCCATTTTATCAGTGAATTGAGCAGGCTTCTCCATGCCTGACTTCACACACTAGCTCAGCACTGTCCAATAGAACTGTCTGCACTGTCCAAGACAGTAGCCACTGGCCATGTGGCTATTGAGCACTTGAAATGTGACTAGTGCAACTGAGCAGGTGGCTTTTACATTTTATTAATTGATTTAAATTTAAATGTAAATAACCACATGCGGCTGGTGGCTCAATCCTGGACAGCACAGCCCGGAACTGACAGCATCTGCAATTAGCTACTCTCATTCATTCTCCTGGGAGCCTGGCACTGTGCCACACCCAGAGGAGGCGACTGTTAATTTGAAATTCCTAAAAATGACGTAGTAGTCCCGGATCCTTAGTTGGCTTCCTGAATCCTCCCTTATGGGCTGATGGTTATCATGGCTCTTTCCTGCCTTCTCTTTAGCTGTGGACCAGTGAGGCTTCCAGTTCACAGAGCATTTGTTGGAGTATTTAGGATTTAATCTCCAAGGCTACCATCCAGTCTTGGAGTGGAGTTTGGCCAACTCCACACTGGCGCTCAGGCTTACAATGGGTTTTTAAAACCAAATGACCATAGTTCCGGGTTACAACTACCCTGCCAAAACTGAGCACAGTGTAAGTCCATGTGCTGGAGGCTTGACAATGAACTTGGCTGCAGAATCCAAGGAAGTTCAGGCCTTGACACTTTTCCTCTGAGTTCTGCAGATGCAATTATTTCTCCTCCACGAACTCAGCTCTATAGCAGGGCTGAAGGAGACTGGCTTGTTCTCTCCCTCAGTGACTCGTTCTTACAATGCATTTGAGTTTTGTGAAATGCCCTTAGTGTGGTCTAAATGGTGCAACCTTGGCCACACGGGATGCTGGATGCTGCCTCTCACGGGGAAGAAATCATTGATGATGAAAGCTGAAATGTATTGTTGTCACTATGTGTAAAGCACCATGACTCTCAACACCACCAGGAAGTAGATACCATTATTATGCCCATTTTACAGATGAGGAAACTGAGGCACAGCTAAGTCACCCCAAGACTGAGCTAGGACCAAGTCAGAGCAGAAGCTGGGAGACAAGAGTGACACAGTGAACGAGGAAACCATGAGTTCAGGGCTGAAGCAGTCATGTCTAGTCTGGTTGATGTCAGTGTTCCAGGGGTCCAGGGTGACAGGCAGGAAGTGGGGTGGAAGCTTCAGAGCAGTGGTGCTTCTCAGGAGGTCCCGCTGGACGTGTGGGGGATGCGTGGAGCGGTGCCGAGACCCAGGGAGATGGAAGAGAGGCCGGCTTGGTTCCCCTGACTGCCTGACACTGGGCTTTGGTTCCTGGAGCAGGAGCTGGTTTCCAGGGACTCATGGAGAAGGCTGAGGGGAGACTGGAAGGGGGATCTTGTGGGCACTTCTTTCCAAGACTCCCCAGATGCCAGGTGTGAAAGTGGCTGACTTTTCCCGACAGCATGAGCTAGTGCGGAGGGTCTCTGATGTTCCTTTGGGCATGGCTCCCACTCACTGAGGTTGCACGTGACACTGCCCAGCATTGTGGCTCAGCAGGGCCTGGCACATGCTGCGGTCCACAGAACTCTCACATTGGATGCTGGAAGTCAGTTTCCTGAGATGGAGATTTGTGCACGAGAGATTTATTGAAGGAGTGTTCTCCAGGGAAACACCTGTAAGAAAGGGGGGAGGAGTAATTCTCTGCGGAAGAGGACAGGTGAGGGCCATTCACAACGACTCCTCTCAGCAGCTGGGGGCTGGGTGCCTGGGAACGGGGCACCAACATCACACACAGGCCCGTTTGTGGGGTCAACAGTGGGACTGCTTCCAGGCTCCCCAGAGTCCACTTGGTCCCTGGGCTTCTCCCTGAAGCAGTAGCAAATGTCATGCTGCTACAGGTCCCAGCAGCCCCTCGGACAAGCCTGGGTGTATCCAGAAGAGTAGAATTTCACAGCAGGCAGCTCATGGATGGGAAGTCAGCATTAGCAGCAAGTAGCTGAGGTAGGCACGTGCAAACCTCCCAGAGGGAACTGTCTTCTTTTCATAGGACTCCTGGGACCCCACAGCTTGGAAACTGTGGGGGCTCTGCTGCCCAGAAAGCACAAAAGCTAGAAGTGGCAGCCCACATGAGCACGTGGTCCCTGGGAGGACTTCCACCCGGGAGCTTCCTCCCAGTCACCACGGTGCATCAGCAGTCCCTCATCCAAATCTGCTCTGGTCATTTTCCCCCTGGACTTTGTGCCAAGCCAAACACAATCTCAGCAGGACCCTTTGGCCTCCTTCCACAACAAGAACATGGCATTCTTCTTTGGGGCTCTGAAAATGCAAAGAAATATCTCACTGTATCTGCACAGGCCAAAGACTGACACTTGAGTTGGCAAGCCTGTTGGCCAGCTGCCTCTGTAGGGATCCTGGGAGGTTGTGTGTGTGTGTGTGTGTAAGTAAGCACACATGCTGGGGGTTGAGGGGGGAAATTCAGATAGGAGAAAACCCGTTGTGGAATTCAAGAAAAGCATGTGACTGAGGCCAATATGGGCACAGCTCTTTCTTCAATTGGTAAAGTGAACGTCTGCAGCCCCAAGAAGACAGTCATCAGCCATCAGCTGGACAGCATTTGCGTTCACAGACACAAGGAAGATGCTGCCTTCAAACTGGAAATAGAGACAGACAGCTGCTCTGGGAGCTGGGACATTATCAAAATGCTCCTTGCTGAACTCAGGGACAGGAAAGGACAAAGATTCTCTCTGATTAGAACAAAATCGTTATGAAACAGTTGGACAATGGAATTCACTTCATTCTCTGATATGATCTGGAATAGATTTCTCTCCAGGCCAGGCACAGTGGCTCATGCCTGTAATCCCAGCACTTTGGGAGGCTGAGGCGGGAGGATCATCAGAGGTCAGGAGTTCGAGACCAGCCTGGCTAACATGGTGAAACCCCATCTCTACTAAAAACACAAAAATTAGCCAGGCGTGGTGGGGCACACCTCTAATCCCAGCTACTCAGGAGGCTGAGGCAGGGAGAATCGCTTGAACCTGGGAGATGGAGGTTGCAATGAGCTGAGATCATGCCACTGCACTTCCAGCCTGGGCGATAGAGCAAGACTCTCTCAAATAAATAAATAAATAAATAAATAAATAAATAAATAAATAAATATATTTCTAACCCTTCTCCCATTTGCCCTGAGAATACTCACAAGTGGCACTTGAGGCTGTAGCATTTACTCAGAGATAATTTTCCAGGAAATCTCTATTTTATTATGATTTCTGCATTGCTCTTGTATATTGACTTTGGAAACAGAATACATTATTCTGTTTATAGCATTCTGCTTTTAGTAATGGTATCTCCATTTACAGAGTACAGCAATCCTCGATTGCTGAAAATGTCAAATCCTAGAAAATGTAGCATTCCCATGCCTGATGTTAACTTCATTCTCCAACAGTTGTTGGCTGAAGATTCATTTGGTGGATTCGGTTTTTCTGAAATAGATGATTCTGATGTCAGTTCTGTTTAGAAATAACTCCAAGAACATTTTTTATATTTTATGTTCACATTGAAAATCAGTCAGATTTGCTTCAGCCTCAAGGTGTGTTTATGTAAAATTAAATGAGTGCTGACAGCGAGTCGCATTTTTTTTTTCTAAACAGGAAAAGGAAAAGGGTTAAAACATATCATTCCCAACCCCTTCAACTTCTCCCCATGGGAGAAATTCTGGTGCCTGGAAGTCCGGAGGAATTTCAGTCTCCACCCAAACCACCCCCAGCCCATCTGTGTGACACCTCTCTTGGCCAATCCCTGCTCTCCCACCTGCAGGGGGTCTGCGTAAGGGAAGCTTGCTTTGAAATTGGCAGGTGCAGAAGGTAAAAGAGGGGGTGTCATTCTGACCCATCTTGACTTTCCCCTTCCTTCCACTGAGTGGACACACAGGATTTCCCACCAGCTCTGTCTGTAGGTGCTGCTTTGTGCTGGTGAAAAACGCCACACATGAAATGTTCACAGCAGCGTTATTCACAGTGGCCAAAGGAAACAGCCAAATGTCACCAGCTGATGGCGGGATAAACTGTGGGCTAGCCATACAATGGAATATTATTCAGCCATGAAAAGGAATGAACACATGCTACGCTTGCTACAACATGGATGGACCTTGAGGACGTTTTGTTAAGTGAAATGAGGCAGTCACAAGAGACTACATATTGTGTGACCCCATCTACATGAACTATCCAGAACAGGCTAATCCATATAGTGACAGAAAGCAGATTGGTGTTTTCCAGGGGCTGGAGGGAGGGAGGAATGGGGAGTGACTGCTTAATGGGTAGAGAGTTTTCTTTTGGGGTGACGAAACATTTTGGAACTAGATAGAGGTGAAATTTGCACAACATTGCGAATGGACTAAATGCCATTGAGAGAGTTAGTTTTACATTATGTGGGTTTCAACTCACTAAAAACGAATGCCACAGACCCTCTCCCCAGTCTGGGCAGCTGAGCCTCCTCACTCCACACCCACCCTCCTCTGCATCTTGCAGATAAGCCCTTCACCCTAATGGTCTGCAGGACTGAGAGAGACATGCCTTTTCTATACCTGTCATTGTAGGAGTTCCTGCGGGAACAGCTATGTTTCCTGAGCACTCAGGATGAGTCAGTCTAAGCGCTTCCCAGCTGTGTGACGTGGGCCGGATGATACTTACCCTGGCAGCCTTCAGCTTCCTCATCTACGTATGTTTACAGGGTTAGTGATGATGAAGTAAGATAATGCAGAGAGAGCTCTTTGGTAGTAGGCATATGAAAATTGCAATCATTTTTATATTCTAAGCCCCGGGGATTACTAGGACAAAAAAGAAAAAAAAAAAAAAACATGTTTTCTTATTTGATGCCACAGCTATAAGCCTCCTGTCTACCAGGGGGAGCCGTCTGCAGGAACCAATCATTAGTTCTCCCACTGGGGTCTGTTTTCTGAACTCTTTCTTCTGCTCCTCCACCCAGCTGTCCCCCAGTGGGGTTTTTGGAGAGATGTGGGAGCCAGCTCCACTTGATCCTGGCCCACAGCACTGTTAGGTACCCTGCTTGATGCTGTTTTAAACTCTAAACCAGGAGTCAGCAACCTTTTTTCTATAGAAGGCAAGAAAGTAAATATTTTATGCTTTGCAAACCATACTTTATTTACAAAAACAGGTTACAGGCCAGATCCATCCTGCTGTCTGTTTTTGTACAACCTTTGAGTTAAGAATGGTTTTTTACATTTTTATTTACTTTTATTGAAAAATTTTTTTAATTCAATAGAGGTAGGGTCTTACTATGTTGCCCAGGCTAGTCTCAAACTCCTGGTCTCAGGCTTTTATATTTTTTAATGGTTGGTTTGAAAAAAAAAAAAAAAGAATGTGGAACATGTGAAAATAAAATGAAATTTAAATTTCAGTGTCCAAAAAGAACGTTTTATTGGAATACAGCCAAGTTCATTCATTATGTATTATCTGTGGCTGCTTTTGAGCTGCAATGGAGAGTTGAGTAATTGTGGCAGAGAGGATTTCACCCACAATGCCTAAAATATTTATCATCTTGCTTTTTTTTTTTTTTTTCTTTTTTTGACAGAGTCTCTCACTCTGTCGTCCAGGTTGCTGTGCAGTGGCATGATCTCAGCTCACTGCAACCTCTGCCTCCTGGGTTCAAATGATTCTCCTGCCTCAGTCTCCCAAGTAGCTTGGATTATAGGCGCGTGCCACTACACCCTGCTAATTTTTTATTTTTTTGGTAGAGACAGGGTTTCACCATGTTGGCCAGGCTGGTCTCAAACTCCCGACCTCAAGTGATCCACCTGCCTTGGCCTCCCAAAGTGCTGGGATTACAGGTGTACTGTGCCTAGCCTATCATCATGCCTTTTAAGAAAAAATTTGCTAACCCTTGGTCTAAACAAGTCAGTGGTTAAAATCACTCATGAGCTCATGTTTGCTGAGTATCTGTATAGCTATTTTATGTGTATATATAGGAATCTTTTGTTTGCTCATCTGTAAAATGGGGATAAGAGTACCATCTCATGACATTGTGAGGACTGAATGACTCAGAACATGAAAAGCAGCTAGAAGAGTGCCTGGCATTATAAGCGCTCAAAAAATGTAAATTCTAATTATGCATAGACTTATTAATGTATAGACACAAATTCAAATAAATACAGAAAACAAAGACTCTTCCCTCCTCATTTATTTTGGAATGTGCTGGAAACAGCTTGAAACATCCCTTTAATAGCTTCCTGGCCTCACGAGTGTTGGATGACATGACAAATTCTCCTTCATAGAAGGTACAGGTGAACCAGAACTGGAGGGGCATTTGGGAACCTTCCTTCTTCAGAAAGTGTGACTGCATTAAGATGCATGTGGTTTTCAGTAGAACTGGCCCATGTTTCTTGGGAGTGAGGTGTCCAAACCACTATTCATCCATATTTCTTGAATGATTTGCTCCCTGCGCTCAATCCTTTCTGCAAGCTCTGCAGCTTCTATGGAACTGTAGACAGGATATGAAGTCCTACAGAACCCCGACAGTTCCCCTGGGAAATCAGACTCCGAGGAGTCCTCCTCTTCTTCACCCTCGCTGTCCTCCTCGGTCTTGTCACTTCCTGGCACCAGCTGCTCCCTCCCCAGCTGCAACTTGCGGAAGTCCTTGGCACAGGACTCTCTGATGACCAGGGCACACAATGTGAGGGCCAGGCCGATGCCGACACTGGACACGAACAGCAGGGCAGCTCTCTCCGGGTGGGCTGCAGGAGGAAGAGAACAGGTCAGGAGCTGGGAGGAGCTGGCAGACTCCACCAATGCCAAGTCCCACAGAAACAGATGTCTGCCCAAGCAGGGGGCTAATGAAGAATGCCAGTCCAGCGTCTTTGAGACTGTCTACACAAAAATAATAATATATCCCCACTGACATTTTTTTTAAAAAAGGTTTTGAGTCTATGGAGTCAATATATGTATGTGTAGGAGAAAAACACACAGCAGGGGGGTCAGGAGCCAGACTCCTCTGAGTTCAAACTCAGGTCTGCCACTCACTAGCTGTGTGATTTGGGGCAAGTTTCATAACCTTTCTGTGCCTTAGTTTCTTCATCTGTAAAATGGGGCATATAGTATCTTCTACCACAGAGTTGTTACAGTGAAATGAGTTAATTCCTATAAAGCTCTTAGAATATTTACTGACACATAGTAAATGCTCAATAAAGTGTTGCTATTATTAGTAGTAGTAGAGGTAGCTCATGAAGAATTAATTTATGTATGAAGTATGTATGTGAACCTAAGTAATAATATAATAGATGTTAGCAAAACTTAATTCTATTCTTTTTCAGATTAAAAAGTAAATATAAATATACAGTCATCCGTTGGTATGTGTGGGGGACTGGTTCCAGAACCCCACCCCCACACTCCCAGGCTACCAAAATTCACAGACGTTTGGGTCACTTATATGAAATAGCACAGAATTTGCATAAAACCTAAGCACATTCTCCCCTATTCTTTAAATCACTTCTAGATTACTTGTAATAGCTAATGCAATGGAAATGCTAGGTAAGTAGTTGTTATCATGTGTTGTTTTGGGAATAATGACAGGGAAAAAAATCTGTACATTTTTGGTATAGATGCAACTATCTATTTTAAAAAGATATTTTCAATCTGAGGTTGGTTGAACCCACAGATGTGGAACCCATGGATACAGAAGGCCAACTGTAATATAAAAGACAAAAATATGCTGGGTGTCGTGGCTCACATCGGTAATCCCAACACTTGGGGAGGCCAAGGTGGGTGGATCGCTTGAGCTCAAGGGTTCAAGACCAGCTTGGGCAACATGGTGAAACCCCATGTCTATTTAAAAAAATACCAAAATATAGCTGGGCATGGTGGTGTGTGCTTGTAGTCCCAGCTACTAGGGAAGCTGAGGTGGGAGGATCGCTTGAGCCTGGGAGGTCAAGATTGCATCACTGTACTCCAGCCCAGGTAATAGTGTGAGACCCTGCCTCAAAGAAAAAAAAAAAGAAAGAAAGAAAAAAATCAAAATAAAACAATTAATATAAGTATGTATATCATTTATAAATATTAATAATATAGTAAGTATCATAATACTATATTGTTGTAAGGAATATACAGATAGAAGCCTGTATATTGTAAGTAATATGCAGATCGAAGCCTCATCTCTCCTGACTTCATTTTCATCTTCCTCCCCTTTGAATTCCCCTCCTTTCCTCCCCGTCCTGCAGCCCTCCTCTCCCCCGAAATCTTTGAGCCACTGTCCTCTCCAAACCCTCTCCTTCTGTGGTGCTGTTAGGGCTTTCAAGGTGGGCCGCAACTCAATTTCTCTGTCTTGGAAACATAAACTTTGAGCCCCACTGGCAGTGATGCTGCCGACCTCAAGGAGTGCTGAGTGTGAGGAAACGGAATCCCATCCATTTATAGTCTTTTCCAGCCACCCATGGTCAGGCCAGGGACAGATCTGGACAGAAACAATTCCATCCAGCTCAAGCCTCTGAGGTACAATGGTCATCCATGGCCCCCTCCCCTCCTCTCCCAGTGGTGGTGTCGTGGGAGGGGCCGGGTACCCAGGGCAGACAGAGTAGGGTGCAAGAAGTGGCTCTGCCACAGCAGAGCAATCAATTCCAGCAGTCGATTCCACCAGTGACTTGAGCAGCAAGTGAAGGAAGTCCAATGGGGACGTTTCAGGTTCCAAGAAGGGAACAAGTTGCCACAGCGGGTAACTATAGACTTGCTACTGTACCTCTTTTTTCATATTTTGAGGATGCTGTGTGGACTGAATTAAATTACCCATAATCCTTAGAACATGAGACATTCTCTTCATTGGTCAATACATAGCCCTACTTTATGTCTATGTAATGAATTACTTTTTAATACTGTAATTAGCACCAGTGCTATGAACGAGCACCTGTATAGCAATGAGGCCTTGACCACACCTGTGTCTAACCTGTGCTTTCCCCGTCCCCCAGCCTCCCCCTTAAGGTGACTACCACCTGAATTCCATGCTCCTTACTCCCCTGTTTCCTTTTTTATCTAGTTTTATTTTCCATCTCTATGTATTCCTAAAATTTTATTTAAAGGGTATATATTATAGTCAGTGTTGGAAACTTGGTGTGTTTTTTTTTAACTTAATATCATATCGCTGTATAATATTTCATTGTCTTGACTATAATGTAGTTTATTCATCCACTCTCCTGCTGGTGGGTTAGGAACTGTTTATTCACCTGCTCTCTTGCTGTTGCCAGGTTTCTGCTTTTGTGGATGATCATGAGCATTCTTGTAAATGTCCCTGGTCAACACCTGTAAGTGTTTCTCTTGGGTACTACCCTAGGAGGTAATTGATGGGCTTAGGGCATGTGAGTTTCAGTTTTCAGAACTACTGCCAACATGGTGTTCAAAGTGGCTGCAATGTGTAAGAAATCTTGTCAGTCCTCATCTTCTCCAGCACTTGGCTCACATAGACTTTTACATTTTTTTCCAATCACATGGGTATAGAATTGTAACTTATGATGGTCCCCAGATCTGTACCTATCTTCACATGCTTATTTATTTCCTCTTCTCCAAATGCTGGTTCACGTCACATACCCATTTTTTTCTGAGTTGCCTGTGCTTTTCCTCTTACATATAAGAGATGTATAGGTCTTAGTATGTTTAGGTGTCCGATGCCTTGTAGTTAAGTACTAAGGGTCAGGTAAGTAATTAACTTAATTCTAGGACACTCCCTACAATACAAACGATCATTATTCTTCTCTTCTTATTTCTTTCTTTCTTCTTTCTTTTCTTTCTTTATTTCTTTCTCTCTCTCTTCTATATCTATCTCTATCTCTCTCTCTCTCTCTCTCTCTCTCTATCTCTCTCTCTCTCTCTCTCTCTCTCTCTCTCTCCCTTCACTTCCTTCCTCTCCTTCCTTCCTTTTCTCCTTCCTTCCTTCCTTCCTTCCTTCCTTCCTTCCTTCCTTCCTTCCTTCCTTCCTTCCTTCTTTCCTCTCTCTCTCTCTCTTTCTTTCTTTCTTTCTTTCGAGTTTTGCTCTGTTGCCCAGGCCAGAGTGTAACTGGCATGATCTTGGATCACTGCAACCTCCGGCCCCCACCCCAGGTTCAAGTGATTCTCCTGCCTCGGCTTCCCAAGTGGCTGGGATTGCAGGTTTGTGCCACCACACCAGCTAATTTTTGTATTTTTAGTAGAGACAGGGTTTGCTATGTTGGCCAGGCTGGCCTCGAACTCCTGACCTCAGGTGATCTGCTCAGCTTCCCAAATTGCTGGGATTATAGGCGTGAGCCACCGTGTCCAGCCCAAGGATGTGTATATTTTCTATAGACTCTTGATGATAATCCTTTGACAGCAAATACATTGTGAATATATATATATATATATAGAGAGAGAGAGAGAGAGAGAGAGAGACAGACAGACAGAGAGAGAGAGAGAGAGACAGAGAGAGAGAGAGTCTCCCTTTGACACCCAGGCTGGAGTGCAGTGGCACAATCATAGCCTGCTGCAGCCTTGAATTCCTGGGCTCAAACAATCCTCTCACCTCAGCCTCCTTAGAAGTTTAGGTGAGGGAAGAGGCCATCTGTAAGTACAGATGTACTACCATGCCAAGCTAACTTTTTATTATATTTTTTTGTAAAGGTGAGGTCTGACTTTGTTGCCCAGGCTAGTCTTAAACTCCTGGCTGAAAGTGATCCTCCTGCCTTGGCCTCCCCAAGTGCTGGGATTACAGGTGTGAGCCATGGCATCTGGTGTGACTATCTCCTGGTAGGTGCCTTATACTTTCACTTTCATTAAGATGTCTTTCGACCTTGTGACATTATCTGAAAAACAGGGATGAAACGCTGTTCTGCTCCATCTTTCCTGCAGGCACTTGGTCCCCATCCTCCTTTCTTGCCCCCCTTTTCTAGTGAATGGCCAGATAGGAACTATTGCAGGTTTTATGGGCCATATGGTCTCTGTTGCAAATATAACAACTCTGCTGTTGTAGTGCAGAAACAACCACAGACCATATATAAACTATCTTTCCTGCAACCCCTCTTGTTGTAGCCAAGTCACTTGTGCAAACTTGGCTGGGACCCCAGGTTCAGGCCAGGGCTCTCTCTATGGCCCCAGGCTTTACACTAAGGGCATGTCAACTGTTCGCTAGAATCGCTTGGACGACTTTATACTTTTGTGACTCCTTTCCCTATTCTGTATTCTGGAAAAACAAAGTTCTCCTTGTGATTGAACAGAATCTTCACACTGTGTTATTGCTGGCATTGTTCTAAATTTAGCCTTGGTTCATACCTGGCTGGAGTGAATGACTTTAATTTGATCAGCTGCTGTACACCCTTGGGAGCCTCCGAAGGAGGACCTATGGCCTTTAAGGCTCCTTTCCACCCTTAGATCCTGACTTGGGGCCAACACACGCTCCAGCTTGTTCGTGTCCAGATAAGACACCCAGAGGCCATGGCTAGGGTTCCCCCTGTCGGGGCCCTATTGCCATTGAGAGGATCAAGGCAGCAGTCAGGGCCTTAGGGCTGTCCAGAAGAAAGCACAAAGTGTACCAGGTGCTAGTCTGACAGCACTTAGGGATGTGACAGAAACCTTCTGTCATAAAATCAGATGTTGGAGACCGTGGGAACACATCCGAATCCACATCTCCGTGACTAGGTGGTGCTGATTTCCAGTGGTCCTCCCTGGTGGGGGATCACGTAGCTCTGACTCTGCAGTGTGTTGTTGTGTTTCTCTTTCAGTGTGAGCTTGTCTGAGGCCCTAGAGTTCCTCCTTATGAAACAATGATGCCTCCCAACACAGGACATCCCAGGCTGCAAGACTGTCCCTTCTGCCTAGTTTCTGCACTCCTGTGCCCCAAAAGCCCACAGCAGGGCCTGCCAGAGGCTGACAACACATCTGTCGCTGTCCCAAGGGGGTAGGGACAGCGATGGAAATATTAGGCCACAAAAGGCATGCCTGCAGGCACATAGGACGTAAACACCCAAAGCCAGATGTCAATGAAACAGTAATTGGGTGGAATGGGAGAGGTCATATTCTCATGCAAGACTGTCTAAATAAGTAAGTCCCTGGGCACAATCTGCCAGGGAACAATGGCTCACGCTGAGCCAGTTAGTAAACTGCCTCGCTAAGAACTTCCAACATACTTACACATACAGATACACACACACATGCATGCACACACCTGCATGCACACACACACCCACACACACGCAGGCACACAGATATACACATACAGATACAGCAAACACACATGCATGCACACACACAAAGGCACACACACGCATGCACACACACATGCACTTGCATACAGACATACACATACAACACACATATACACACATGCACACCACACACATACACACATGCAAACACACGTGCACATGCACACAGACGTGCACATACACATGCACACACATACAGACACATACACAGATGCACACACACCCACACAGACACATGCATACACACATGCACACACACAGGCACCTACACACACACATGCACATGCACACATGCACACATACACATCATTTCTCCTTTTCCATTTCTCTAATTTCCCATCTTTTTCTATGAGCTTCCTCAGACTCATGATCTTGATTCTAGAATGAATTCAGGGAGTAAGTCTGCATTATTGAAATGACAGTAAATTCAAACATTCCTACAAAGCTTTTTCAGTGTTGAGAAAACCATCTTACAGATCATTCAAATGGCCCCAGGAGACACTGTTCACAAGGAACTCTTAGACATCCTCCTGTCTCTTCCATCAACCTCTGTGCTTCAATATCAGGGGACAAACCTCTTGATTTTGGTTTCTCATCTCCTTGTCCCCATGAACACTGGACTACACTACTGTGTCAAAGCCACTTGCAGCCTGACCTGGGAAATGTACTTTTGGATTCACTCCATTTGCCACCTATTTGGGTGGTTTGGGCTGGAAACTGCCCTGCTTACACTCTTGGCTCCCCGCTGCTCCTGCTTTGGGGGTGCCTAGAGACCTCAGCTCAGCCCATGGGTCACATCCCCCCAGTGGGGCCAGGGATGTGACTGAGAGTTGTCTGGGCACCTCTCTCCAGCAGCAGTGAGGATGGAGCTCTGTGCTGTGTGACACTGGCACACCAAGAAAACCCACAGGCAAGTCCAGAGGTGCCCGTTCCACTAGGACCTTGTGAGCCTCCATGATTTGAGTCACGAGCTTCTTGTGGTGATTTCATTTAGCTAACATCCAACACAGTGCATTTAGAGACTCTTTCTCTTGGACATTATATGGAGGCGTGGTCATGGCTTGCTGAGATCCATGTCCCAAAACATCCCCCAGTAAAACCAAATAACAGCTCATCAAGTCCTTACATTTTTAAAAATTTGACATCTTATAAATAGCATATATTGGATGACAGTAAGGCACAGGAAAAGGCTCATAAGCCCATAATCCGCATGTCATGGGAGGGACGTGGTGGGAGGTAATTGAATCCTGGGGGAGGCTCTTTCCCCTGCTGTTCTCGTGATAGTGAAAAAGTCTCACAAGATCTGATGGTTTTATAAAGGGAAGTTCCCCTGCACAAGCTCTCTTGCCTGCCACCATGTAAGACGTGACTTTGCTCCTCATTCACCTTCCACCAAAATTGTGTGGCCTCCCTAGCCGTGTGGAACTGTGAGTCCATTACACTTGTTTCCTTTATAAATTACCCAGCCTCAGGTATGTCTTTATTAGCAGCATGAGAACAGACAAATACATTCCCTAAGCCTCTATTTTCCTCTGAGACAGGCTTACCCCAAATAGCCCCATCTTTGCAGGCCTCAAATAGTAATACTGTTATGTGTTACATTAACATGTATTTTACTGAAGGTCTCTGGTTTTTGTCTCTCTGAACGTAGGCAGGCATTGCTGAAACTTGCAGATGACATTCCAAAATGCATTCTATCTTAAGATAAGCAGAGAGCGTGGTGAGGAAAAATTGTACACACCTTCCGCTCAATGAAGACGTCCCCACAGTGTGGTCGGTCTTGGTATAAGCCTTTTGGCTCTGTTAATTCATGGGGGCTGAGTCTGACTGATCCTCATGGAGAAGATTAACAAGGGAATCCTTGGCAACCATTAGGAGTAACACTCATGACCCAGAAAGTGGCTCTGTCTTCATGGGGCATGATCTGTCTTGTTTACTAAGTGACCTTCTGGCTCATTTTTCTTCCAGCCAGGGTTGGAATTCAATAATCCTAGTTCCTTCCCAAATTTTAGAGCTGGGAAATGCATTCCTCGGGTTTCTACTTTTCAAAGGCAAAAAACATCTGTGGAGCTCAACTCCTCAACAGTATGACTTCGTCTGTTTCTGTGGTTCTCTTGCTGGCTGCCTGGTTGTGACTGTGCCTGAACTCAGGCCTCTCTGTTTCTGAATCTTAGAAGTGGTGGTTGGCATGTCAAACTTGAAGTCATCGTCCTTTAGTTATCTGAGTGTTATAATTGAACACCACATTTATTAACAAGACTTGAGTAAATCCATCAGCATTCTAGGAAGCTTTGATTCTTGACTTACCTCTAATGTAAGCAAAGGCTGCCAGAGAGTTGCTAACAAGAATTCCATCTTTCCTCAGAATCTTCGATTCGCTTGGGTCGAAGTTTATACCTGTTTCGTGAAAAATGCAAAACCAATTAATCACAGCTGTTCATAGTTCACCTATTCTAAGAGACCCCTGCTGTTCCTACCCCAGGGACTGCCAGAATAATTAAAAGTCGTGGAAATCAAATAAATAGGCCTCTGGCTAAATTATGGAAGATTAACCCAGGAAGAGCATGTATTAAATAGTAAGCAGTCCCTGAAAATATTAAAGTACAAAAAGGATTAGAAATTGTTTTAAGTGTTGGTTGCAACTTCAGGTGCTGGTTTTCCACTCCACTGTAGAAGGGAGCAAATGGACTTTCCCATCCTAAAGACAGTGACATTCATCATGCCCCTCAGAGCCTTAATAACATATCGCTTTATTTTATTTATTTATTTATTTATTTATTTATTTTTGAGATGGAGTTTCACTCTTTTTGCCCAGGCTGGAGTGCAATGGCACGATCTCATCTCACTGCAACCTCTACCTCCTGGGTTCAAGTGATTCTCCTGCCTCAGCCTCCTGAGTAGCTGGGATTACAGGCACATGCCACCACACCCAGCAAATTTTTGTATTTTTATTAGAGATGGGGCTTCACCATGTTGGCCAGGTTGTTCTCAAACTCCTGACCTCAGGTGATCTGCCCACCTCGGCCTCCCAAAGTGCTGGGATAACAGGCATAAGCCACCACACCTGGCCAATAATATATCACTTTAAGCATGGAGTTGCTGTCCGCTGTGTGGCCACAGATAAAACAAGCCTCCATTACAGAGGGAGGTTGTACTGGGCTACTCTTTTTTGGAAACAACAGCAAAATGTGGGGCAAATCCTCTTTTAGATCCTGGTTGCACTGCTGGATGGAGCTTAGCAAGCCTGTGATGGGGTAGCCTGGTGGCTTGGGGGACTCCTAGCCATGTCAGACAGGACAGATGGCTTGGAGAAGAGATGGCACAGCGCTGGCTTTCAGGCCTCCACTGCAGGAGGACCAGGCGGTTTATGGATCGGGTGGGAACCCTGTCAGAAAAATAAGGGGAGGCTGGGTGCAGTAGCTTACGCCTGTCATCCTAGCGCCTTGGGAGGATGAGGTGGGTGGATCGCTTGAGCCTAAGAGTTCGAGACCAGCCAGGGCAACATGGCAAAGCCCTGTCTTTACAATAATAATAATAATAATAGTTAATTAATGATTTATTCTTTTTAAAAAAGAAAGAGAAGTGGAGCTGAGGAACACAGAGCCTGCCAGAAAGTCAAGGTGACCAGCTAGAAGGACACAGAATAACATTACCAATGGTTCTCTCTGAGCTTTTGGACTGGGGTACTTTGGTGTGTTTTTCATATCAAGCATACTTTACTTTTATACTTAGGGTGGAAAGATCTAATACATATAATAAAGGTAACACAAGACAAAACTCTCACCAAAGCCTAACATTTTAGATGCTCTACTGGATCTCTGCAGTTTCTATTAGGGACCCCATGGGTTTGGATTCCATTCTAGATTTGATAAGAAAATCCAAATGCTCAACCTCCTCAACTCCCCACCCCTCCACCCCGTTTACAAAAGCCAAGTGAAAGCTAAGGAGGGGCCGGGTGCAGTGGCTCACACCTGTAATCCCAGCACTTTGGGAGGCCAAGGCGAGGGGAACACCTGAGGTCAGGAGTTTGAGACCAGCCTGACTAACATGGTAAAACCCCGTCTCTACTAAAAACACAAAAATTAGCAGGGGTATGGTGGTGGACACCTGTAATCCCAGCTACTTGGCAGGCTGAGGCAGGAGGGGAAGGGAAGGGAAGGGGAAGGGGAAGGGGAAGGGAAAAGGGAGAGAGGGAAAGAGAGAGAGGAAGGGAGGGAGGAAGGGAGGGAGGAAGGAAGGAAGGAAGGAAGGAAGGAAGGAAGGAAGGAAGGAAGGAAGGAAGGAAGGAAGGAAGGAAGGAAGGAAAGAAACTAAGGAGAAAGGTGGCGTGTACAGAGGTAGAGAGGTCCTCAGGTCCCAGATGGCCCTGGCGCCTATGCAGGTTCCAATGGACTCAGCTTTGCAAAAAGCTCATTGTGTAACCCAGGAAGCCCAAATTTATTTCTGAGCAGATGTCTTTTCAAAGTGATTTTCCTTTTAGCAAGTGAGAGGAGAATGAAGGGGGGGTTTATCCTACTTCTGATTTTTAAAAAGTCAAAACAAAATAAAGTGGTGTTCACCATTTGCGACTATTGGCCAAGGCACTATCATCGCCAGGACCAGTACCTGAAACACACCTCCTGACAGCCCCTTCCATTCTAACCAAGGTGTGCCCAGCTGTGGTCACGCAGGGGCTGTTTACCTTTACTTAAAGAGAAATGCTGGTAGTAAGCCATAAAAATTACCATATTCACCATCTTTCTTCTTCAAAGAAGGTTTTAGATTAGCAATGGCTGGATCAATCGCTGTGAGTATGTTCTTGGGAACTAAAAGCCAAAAAGAAATATTTTAAATACGTGCTATATTTTTAAAATGTGGACTCTTAATATATTTTTAAATACAATGTAGATAAGATTTTAAAATCACTTTCCAAATCAGAGCAAGAATCACTCACTCTTCCTGCTAGATACACAGACATACACACAACCCAACGGTATCCACGTGATCATCAAATGCCCCAGAAAGGTGGTTTCCGGTCCATTTTGCAATATTAAAAAAATGGAGAATAAAAACAAGATATGATATATCCATCCAGCAGAATACACCTCCATAATAAAAAGGAATGAAGACCCGGCATGGTGGCAAGCACTTTGGGAGGTCGAGGTGGACAGATTACTTGAAGTCAGGAGTTCAAGACCAGCCTGGGCAACATGATGAAACCCTGTCTGTACTAAAAATACAAAATTAGCTGGGCGTGGTGGCACATGCCTGTAATCTCAGCTACTTGGGAGGCTGAGGCAGGGAGAATTGCTTGAACCCGGGAGGCAGAGGTTGCAGTGAGCGAAGATCACACCACTGCATTCCAGCCTGGGTGACAGAGTGAGACTTCATCTCCAAAAAAAAAAGTGAAGTACTGATATGATATATGCTACAACACAGATGAACCTTTGAAACATGATATTCAGTTAAAGAAGCCAGCCATGCACACACACACGCACAACCATCCATTGCATAATTCCATTTGTATGAAATATTCAGAAAAGGCAAATCTAGAGACAGAAAGTAGATGTGTGGCTACCTGGGACCGGGGGGTGGGGGATGGGAATGAGGCAATGATGGCAAATGGGCACAAGGGAGCTTGGGGGGATTGTGAAAATGTTTTAAAACTGGAGGGTAGTCATGGTTGCACAACTCTAAATTTACTAAAAATCATTGAATTGTGTTCACGTGTAATAGAATTTTAAGGAAAATAAACAACACCTCAATACAGTGGTTAACTCTGGGCCAGGCACAGTGGCTCATGCCTGTAATCCTAGCACTTTGGGAGGCTGGGGCAGGTGGATCACTTGAGTCAGGAGTTCAAGACCAGCCTGGCCAACATGGTGAAACCCCGTCTCTACTAAAAAATACAAAAATTAGCCGGACATGCTCACTTGAACCCAGGAGGCGGAGGTTGCAGTGAGCTGAGATTGTGCCACTGCACTCCAGTCTGGGTGACAGAGCGAGACTCTGTCAAAAAAAAAAAAAAAAAAAAAAAAAAAATAGGGTGGTTAACTCTGAAGATGAGCTTGCCTGTACTTAATAAAGCAAAATGACTGTGACCAACTCAAAATCCACCATCAAACTCTCCCAGCACCTACTCTTCTGCTTTCTACCCCAAGCTCTTTGCCTCTGTGTTTCCATCATAAGTCTGGAAAGAATTCGAAGACTCTGTGCTAAAGTGATTTGCTAAATATTATCAGAAAGGACTACAGAAAGATGCAGAGAGGATGGCAGCGTGACCGACTCCTTTGAAGGTGGTTTAAAACTCTGCTGAACTGACCTAAGAATAAGCCCTGGGATGTCAGAATCCCCATGCAAAGCAGTCGGCAGATGACAGCACCCAGCTGAAACAGAGGGCAGAGCAAGAATTCTGCAGGCCAAGCACACTGCTGCAGGCTGGGAGAAGGGAATGGAAACCGAATATTCCTGCTGCAGAAAATTGCTTATTTTTGTTTGTTCCTCAACCCAGCTGAGATCTCGGAGAGGTAGCAACAGGAAATGGAAAGAAAGCCAAAACAAACTGCCAATTCAACTGTACTGCTTTTTTAAAAAGAACAAGTGAGACATCTTCAGCAGCAAGAAAACCTCGTTTCCTTTCTCGGAGGGCTTAACTAAATTCTTCTGGGGATGTCCCAGGATCAACAACCACAGGACATTCCTAGATTGTGAGTTTTCCACGTACAGGAGGCCCTGGCGCCTTCGTGCCCGTCAGCAGCAAGGGACACTTTCCAGGGAGGCCTGGTGAAGTTGCTGGAGGTGGCTCATGATTTCCATGGCCTCGAGGAATGTCCCTTGGCTGTCCTCGGGGCACACCACTGATCCTGGGACCATGGCACCTCAGGAGAGCTGAGCTGAGCTGCAAAATGCTTTCTGCTTTAATTAACTCTCATTCATTTCTGGGCCCTGAGAAGGATGCAGCAGTAGCCTAGGAAGTGTCATCTCTCCCTGCCAGGAGTGGCACTTCTTTCTTGTGTCTGCTTCTTGGTTTGTTCTCAAACTATGGCTTCAGGAGGGCCTTGGCTCTTGGCAAATGCCAGAGGCTTTACAGTTTGAGAAAGCATCAGAATTTTGTAGAGGAGCTCAGAGAGGAAGGGCATTCCAGGATGCACTTTGCAGAATAACCAGGCAGCGGAAAGATTAAATTGGCTGTGTATGACACAGGCCACTGCAGGGAACGTGCTCCTCTACTAGGTGAAAATGGCTCCGATATCCGGAGCATCTTTTAGGACCTTTAAAGTCACCGTTGTCAACACACTTGTCAGATTTTTGCATCTCCTTGTTTCAAACTAGCTCAGAATGAGGTCGGGGACTGGGGTGTGATTGATCACCGTCCCGCTCCACTTCAGATATGTTGGTGAAAACACTAGGAACCACTCTTCATGGAGCTCCTACTGTGTGCAGGACCCTGTTCTCAGCAGTTGAAACCAGGGCCATCTTCCTCCTCCTCAATGCCTTTCCTCTCCCACTCAGCAATCTCAGTGTCTCGGCCCCTAGTGTGCAACTAGCTTGCTTCCCCTAGTGTTCACCCTACAGGATGGTTCTCTTTGGAAGACTTAAACTACCACCCCAAGCTAAATTAGGCCCCCTCCGCTGTTACAGTCTTCTGCCCTTTTCTAAAATAGCATTTGTCACAATAATCATGATGATGTGTCTGGCACTTCGGTTAATGCTTGCCTTTCTCCCTCAACTGTTCACCCCATGAAAACAGGACCGTGTCTCTTTTCTTTTTGAGACAGAGTTTCACCCTTGTCACCCAAGTTGGAGTACAGTGGCGAGATCTCAGCTCACTGCCAACTCCGCCTCCCGGGTTCAAGTGATTCTCCTTGCCACAGCGTCCCAAGTAGCTGGGATTACAGGCATGCGCCACCATGCCCAGATAATTTTGTATTTTTAGTAGAGATGGGGTTTCTCCATGTTTTCCAGACTGGTCTCGAGCTCCTGACCTCAGATGATGCGCCTGCCTCGGCCTCCCAAAGTGCTGGGATTACAGGCGTGAGCCACCGTGCCCAGCCGAGTCTCTTTGTTTATTACAAAATCCCTGGCACCCAGCACAGCTCCTGACACAAAGAACAATGTGCTGAATGAGTGACAGAAGGAAGAAAAGCTTGAACTGGGACATGTGACCCCCACGCCCTGAAAGCTCATCTTCATCTCAGCATTAGTGATGTGGTTTGGCTCCATGTCCCCGCCCGAATCTCATAATTCCCATGTGTTGTGGGAAGGACCTGGTGGGAGGACCCTGTGGGAGATGATTGAATCTTGGGGTGGGGGTCTTTCCTGGGCTGTTCTCTTGATAGTGAAAGGGTCTCAAGAGATCTGATGGTTTAAAAAATGGGAGTTTCTCTGCACAAGCTCTCTCTTTGCCTGCCTCCATCCATGTAAGATGGGACTTGTTCCTCCTTGCCTTCCACCATGATTGTGAGGCCTTCTAGCCATGTGGAACTGTAAGTCCAATTAAACCCCTTTTTTGTAAATTGCCTAGTCTCAGGTATGTCTTTATCAGCAGCATGAAAACGGACTAATACAATTAGCTAAGAAGAACCTCAACTGTAGTAACTGTTCTTGCCTCATCCTTGAAAGCACACTAGAAACTACACCTTTAAAAAAATGTTTTAGCAAATGTTATTGTACAGAATAAAAAAATACATCATGATTCTGTAATGATTTTCTCTCCCACAAGAGTATGGGTGAAAACCAGTAACTTACTTATAAAAATATTTTAATTAGACTCTAATAAGATAATATGTACCTTCATACCTCATCTTCTGAGTATCTAAATGGGGAGAGGTTCACCTGAAAAAAGTTTTCCCCAGGAAACCCATGGTTTCTTGGCTCAACGGACCCATTAAAAAAGTCCACCTACATCAACTTTCTGCCAGTCTGGAGAAGATTTGTTTTCTTTGATCACATGTCATGTATTCACAAGCTTCTAAAAGATTTGCCAAAATTAAAGTCTGCTGGATGATTTTTCCCCTAACCCATGTTCTTCCATCCATTCCAAATACTATTTGCAGTGGATAGAGTTTTCCCACTTCCTGTTTGACTTCACAATCTGGAGCTAACAGCTTTCTAATGAAGCCCAGCCACCTTAAAAAGCAGACCCTCCTGTCCAACACATTCATTCCATTGCCCCATCCATAGCTATCAATACAGACCATCTCTGGTTCCATGTCTTTATTAGCAACCACAAATTGGCCATAGATGAGATCTCCAACCTGCACATTTGGTCTGTTTCTTTTAGTTGCACCTTCAAATGCCAAGTAAGACAAAGAAACTGGCTCATTCCCTCCAATATCAACTCTGAATACATCTCCAGATTTAGCTGTCACTATGCCAATCACCTGGTCTCCTTTCACTAGAATATACTCCCTTCCCCGGGCTACAGCGGCCCCAGCCCAGCAGTGTCTCAGCTTTCCCGGTCCCCAGCCAAAACTACACCTTATTTGGAGGCTAAAGTTCTGTTTCTTATTCAACACTCAGATGAAGAGGTCTGAAGTTACTGGAACCTCAGAGTGACCCATGTCCAGTCTACCGTCCTCCACTCTACCAGACGAGCTATCCAAGGATGTACTTAGAGTGACCAATGTCCAGTTTACCATCCTCCACTCTACCAGACGAGCTATCCAAGGATGTACTCAGAGTGACCTTTTTGGCCTCTGGGGGAACCTCAGCCAAAATGGGCCCCATGCTACTTAGAGCTGCTTAGACATGACAGTAGGAATAAAGACAGAGCAGGTAAAGCCATCCCTCCTGTGATGTAAGAGTAGGTGCCATTATTTTGGTAATACATTTATGTAGTCACTTCATCATATCTATTGTAGCATTGATATTGCAGAGAACAACATTTTTAGTTCAGGATATAAAAGTCTGAAGATGCAATGGAATATTATTATGCCACAAAAAGGAATAAAGTACGGAGACATGCTACAACATGTACGAACCTTGAAAACAGATGCTAAGTAAAGAAGCCAGACAAAAAGCACCACACATCGTATGATTCCATTTCTAGGAAATGTTTAGAAGAGGCAAATCCATAAAGACAGAAAGTAGATGGGGGTTTGCCTGGGGCTGGGGCAGGTGTAATGGGTGGATTTGGGGGCCTGACTGCTAAGGGATACAGGGTGTCTTTTGGAGAGATGAGAATGTTCTTAAATTGATTGTGGTGATGGTAGCACAATTCTGTGCATATACTAAAAACCACTGATTTGTATGCTTTAACAGGTTAATTGTATGGTCTGTGGATTATATCTCAAAAAAGCTGTTCCAAACATAAAATGGCTAGGAATGTTTGGCAGGGGAAAAAGAGATTTCCAAGAGAATAGGTATCAGATTCTTCAGTTATAATGCTCTTTGCTTTTCATTTGCTTTTATGCTCATTTCGGGGGAAAAAAAAAAAAACAGTCAACATATTAGGATTACAAACTGGAAATCCCAGTATCCTCAGAAAATAATAAACTGCTGACTTGCTTTTAACTGGCTTATGAAATTAGAATCTAAACAAAGAAGGCATTTCATTTTATCATTTAAAGACATTAGGAAAACAAAGTAATGCTGTCAAGTAACAATTTTTATTGTTTTAGGGTAAGCATTTGATCTGTTGACTCAACACTGTGGGCATGTAGATAAAATAGCTGTTGGCAGTACAGCGAGTTAGTCATTTAGGGCCTAAAAGCAGAACTGGAAGGTTAAATAGGAGACACACAATACGACTGTGAACTCACATGACATCCCAATAAATTTACCCAGATGAAAATCACTGTCCTCAGTGACATCAGTTTACCCCTATTTGGTTGTTCTTTCTCCACCCTCCCATTGGCTGCCAATCTGATTGCTAAAGGCGCTTTTACACAAATTTTGACCAAAGAAAATTCTATTGCTTATCTGACATGAATATCATAAACAAGAATAAGAAAGAAAAAAGGGCTCTTGGATATCTGGGACGAGCAAACAGCTTCAGGAGGAGCAGTGTTTGGCTTGTTCTGGGCACACTCCTGCCGTTCACATGATCACCACCCTCCCCCAAAAGAGGCAGGGTCTTCAGGCAGCTGGTCGGGGAGGGGGGTGTTCTTACCACATGCGTAGGTCACAGTGAGGTATTTTTTCACACCTGGCAAACAGGGGCTTCCAAAATGGTGATTGTTGACGATGACTTTGCATCTCTGCTTCCCATAGCACCTTCGGGACAGGACTTGCGAAGCTGAGTAAGACAAGCAATCTGAAAGGCAGGAAACACCCAGAACTTCACGTTGCATCCCAGACAGGGCCACCACATGGCCTCCAGCATTCTGTGTAAATAGATATGCGGAGCTGGATTCAAATCAAATGGAGAGTTTCTCTGTTTATTTTCTGTCTCATTAAAGCACCCAAGATGGGCAGAGCCAGCATCATGATCCTGTCCTAGAAGTCCCAGAGCTGGGTTTAATGCTCTGCTGGCACCATCTTGAAATTCTTTTTCTTTCTTTCTTTTTTTTTTGAGACTGACTCTCATTCTGTCCCCCAGGCTGGAGTGCAGTGGCTTGATCTCAGTCACTGCAACCTCTGCCTCATGGGTTCAAGCAATTCTCCTGCTTCAGCCTCCCAAGTAGCTGGGACTCCAGGCACACACCACTATGCCCAGCTAATTTTTGTATTTTTAGTAGAGACGGAGTTTCACCATGTTGGCCAGGCTGGTCTCAAACTCCTGACCTCAAGCATTCCGCCTGCCTTGGACTACCAAAGTGTTGGGATTACAGGCGTAAGCCACCGTGCCTGGTCGAAATTCTGATATATTTTTGAACAAGGGGCTTTGCATTTTCATTTTGCACTGGTTAAAATATGAAGAGCATTGAATGAAGATTCTTGGTTCTTTTATGACCTTTACCACACTTTGAAATATTTTATTTGTTTGTTTATTTTGAGAATCAATCTCCTCTACATGAATATAAGCTCCAGGAGAGACTATTTCTGTTTTGTTCATCATCTAATTCCCACACCTCGCCCACTGTAGAGCCAAGTAAATATCTGATGAATGAATGAATGAAATAAACTAATTGACATGAAGATTTGTTTTTCGGCACCCTGGCACAACATCATTAAAATCAGTAAATATCAATTGAACATCTATGGCAGATAAGGCACTGTGCTAAGTATCATCAGAAAAATCAGTAAAAAGAGGACCAGGCACGGTGGCTCACGCCTGTAATCCCAGCACTTTGGGAGGCGGAGGCGGGAAGATCACCTGAGGTCAGGAATTCGAGACCAGCCTGGCCAACATGGCGAAACCCCATCGCTACTAAAAACACAAAAATTAGCCGAGCATGGTGGCGTGTGCCTGTAGTTCCAGCTACATGGGAGGCTGAGGCACGAGAATTGCTTCAACCTGGGAGGCAGAAGTTGCAGTGAGCCGAGATCGTGCCAATGCACTCTAGCCTGGGTGACAGAGCAAGCCTCCGTCTCTAAAAAATAAATAAATAAAAGCCTACGTTGCTTTCACAGGATTGGCAATAGAGCTATAGACTCAAAACGCACATGTGAGAGAACTGGTGTCTGGTAGTGGAAACAGTGAATCAATGTCAGCAAGACATGGTGCAGACAAGAGGTGCTAGGTCAGAGGCGGAGAGATCACTGTGGGTGGGAGCAGAGGGGCTGGATCATGAAAGAAAGAGCAGGAATTGGGTAGAGGCAGGCAAGAGAGAAAGCATGAACACTAAGGCAGTGGGCTAGGAGCCCCTGCAGGGGCTGGCCACAGGCTGGAAGGGCGGGAGTAGGCGGGGGCGACCACGGCAAATGAGTGGGAAACGTAAACTGGAACAAGACGGAGACGCTTTCAAAGGCTTAGCTATCAGCTTAAGGAGATTTTGGGCTGAGACAATGGGGTTTTCTAAATATACAATCATGTCATCTGCAAACAGGGACAATTTGACTTCTTCTTTTCCTAACGGAATACCCTTGATTTCTTTCTCTTGCCTGATTGCCCTAGCCAGAACTTCCAACACTATGTTGAATAGGAGTGGTGAGAGAGGGCATCCCTGTCTTGTGCCAGTTTTCAAAGGGAATTTTTCCAGTTTTTGCCCATTCAGTATGATATTAGCTGTGGGTTTGCCATAAATAGCTCTTATTATTTTGAGGTACGTTCCATCAATACTGAATTTATTGAGCATAAGTCTCAGGATACAAAATTAATGTGCAAAAATCACAAGCATTCTTATACACCAGTAACAGACAAACAGAGAGCCAAATCATGAATGAACTTCCATTCACAATTGCTTCAAAGAGAATAAAATACCTAGGAATCCAACTTACAAGGGATGTAAAGGACCTCTTCAAAGAGAACTACAAACCACTGCTCAGTGAAATAAAAGAGGACACAAACAAATGGAAGAACATACCATGCTCATGGATAGGAAGAATCAATATCGTGAAAATGGCCATACTGCCCAAGGTTATTTATAGATTCAATGCCATCCCCATCAAGCTACCAATGAGTTTCTTCACAGAATTGGAAAAAACTGCTTTAAAGTTCATATGGAACCAAAAAAGAGCCCGCATTGCCAAGACAATCCTAAGTCAAAAGGACAAAGCTGGAGGCGTCACGCTACCTGACTTCAAACTATACTACAAGGCTACAGTAACCAAAATAGCATGGTACTGGTACCAAAACAGAGATATAGACCAATGGAACAGAACAGAGTCCTCAGAAATAATACCACACATCTACAGCCATCTGATCTTTGACAAACCTGAGAGAAACAAGAAATGGGGAAAGGATTCCCTATTTAATAAATGGTGCTTGGAAAATTGGCTAGCCATAAGTAGAAAGCTGAAACTGGATCCTTTCCTTACTCCTTATACGAAGATTAATTCAAGATGGATTAGAGACTTAAATGTTAGACCTAATGCCATAAAAACCCTAGAAGAAAACCTAGGTAATACCATTCAGGACATAGGCATGGGCAAGGACTTCATGTCTAAAACACCAAAAGCAACGGCAGCAAAAGCCAAAATTGACAAATGGGATCTAATTAAACTAAAGAGCTTCTGCACAGCAAAAGAAACTACCATCAGAGTGAACAGGCAACCTACAGAATGGGAGAAAATTTTTGCAATGTACTCATCTGACAAAGGGCTAATATCCAGCATCTACAAAGAACTCAAACAAATATACAAGAAAAAAACAAACAACCCCATCAAAAAGTGGGCAAAGGATATGAACAGACATTTCTCAAAAGAAGACATTCATACAGCCAACAGACACATGAAAAAATGCTCACCATCACTGGCCATCAGAGAAATGCAAATCAAAACCACAATGAGATACCATCTCACACCAGTTAGAATGGCAATCATTAAAAAGTCAGGAAACAACAGGTGTTGGAGAGGATGTGGAGAAATAGGAACACTTTTACACTGTTGGTGGGATTGTAAACTAGTTCAACCATTATGGAAAACAGTATGGCAATTCCTCAAGGATCTAGAACTAGATGTACCATATGACCCAGCCATCCCACTACTGGGTATATACCCAAAGGATTATAAATCATGCTGCTATAAAGACACATGCACACGTATGTTTATTGCGGCACTATTCACAATAGCAAAGACTTGGAATCAACCCAAATGTCCATCTGTGACAGACTGGTTTAAGAAAATGTAGCACATACACACCATGGAATACTATGCAGCCATAAAAAAGGATGAGTTTGCATCCTTTGTAGGGACATGGATGCAGCTGGAAACCATCATTCTTAGCAAACTGTCACAAGAACAGAAAACCAAACACCGCATGTTCTCACTCATAGGTGGGAACTGAACAATGAGATCACTTGGACTCGGGAAGCGGAACATCACACACCAGGGCCTATTATGGGGAGGGGGGAGGGATTGCATTGGGAGTTATACCTGATATAAATGATGAATTGATGGGTGCTGATGAGTTGATGGGTGCAGCACACCAACATGGCACAAGTATACATATGTAACAAACCTGCACGTTATGCACATGTACCCTAGAACTTAATGTATAATTTTAAAAAAAAATTTAAAAAAAAAGGCTTAGCTAAAGAATTTGGACTTTACTCTGCAAGCAACAGGGAGCTCAAAGAAATGGCCTGACACCCGTCTTTAGGGGACAGTGTAGAGGATTTCCTGGGAGAGAAACGGGAACCAAGGGCAAGGAGAGCAGTTTGGAAGCAATTTTAAGAATGTACATTGGGGGGAGTTACAGCCTTAAAAAGCAAGGAATGGAAGAGGAGAAAATTTTAGAGACTTTGCAAAGTTCCATTCACTTATAATATAACGGGTAGAATGATGTGAGCCACTGTTCTCAGCACTTGTATAGTGAGAGACTATTTTTGTTTTGTTCATCATGTAATTCCCACACCTGGCCCACTCACTGTAGGAGCCCAATAACTACAGATATTTATTTATCAGGCTCCTACAGTGGGCCAGGTGTGGGAACTACCCTATGAGACAGGCTGTTTGTAACACACACACACACACTTGTGCACACACACACACTTACACATCGATTTTGTGGCTGAGAAAGCAGACACAGGGGGGTTTAGTAACCTCACGCAGCTAGAGAAAAGCGGGGCCTGCAGGTTGATCTCTGAGCCCCACTACCCCGGTCTCCATGAAACGGTGGCTGAGGGACTCAAGGACGGTTTCAGATCTCAGGCTGCAGGGCTGGGGAAACAGTGGTGCTATTGAGAGATGAGGGAAGTTTTTAAGAGTAGGCAGTTTGAAGGACAAGATCATAAATTCATTTTAAAAAAAAAGAAGAAGAAAAAGAAAAACTGTCCTGCATTTGAAGTGGGCCGAGATTTTGAAGAAAAGGCTCAAATCTGGAGATGCCTGTGGGGGGTTCATGCCCAGAGAGGTCAAGGGCCGGTGCTGTGAAGAAGGGTGGGTCAGGGAGAGTATGAAGGCACAGGGGCAGGGACCCCAGCCACTCAAAGTCCTGTGCATGTCTGTTCACATCTTATAGATGACAAACTCCTCTACCCTCTAATAACAAAAACTGCTCTCCCCATTTCCCAGGACCTCTCTCCAGCCTTACGCTTCTCCTTCAGTCAGGCTTCTAGAAAGGATCTCTATGCCTTCCCTGCATCTCCCCTCCCACCCTGTCCCCTCCCTCCTCAATGTGCCCCTGTCCCACGCACACCCTGAAACTGATCCCTTTGAGAAGATCACAGCGATCTGTCACCACCCCATCCAAGAGATGAGGGCTGATCCTAATCCTTCCCTGTCTCTGGAACTTCTGGTGCCTAAATGCCCCTGTTGGGGGATTTCTCACTGACCTCAGCTCCCTGGTGCTCGTCACCCTGGTGGTCTCTGATTCCTCTGCAGGCCTGCCCACCCAGAGTAAGCTCATTCCTGTGCCTGGCAGAAATTTCGATATGTTTTTGAACAAGGGGCTTTGCATTTTCATTTTGTACAGGGCCCTGCAAAATGCACTGGGTCTGGGCTCTCTTCTCCTTTCTACACAGTCTATTCAGTCCCAAGTCCATCCCTGCCACTACCAAACCACAGAGAGCTGAGGCCAGGATCGCTGCCTTCAGCGCTGGCCACTCCGGTCACTCCTCCATGTGCAATGATCGCCTTTACTCTTTCCAACCACCTCTGGCTCCACACATCCAGTCTGCACCCATTGTTTCCTCCTACTCTCCTGCCACAGCCTCAGTTCCAGCCCTGTCAGTTTTGCTGCAGTTCTAGTAACTGGACTCCCTCCCTCCATTTTCTTCCCTTCATATGGTTCTCTCTTTGCCCTCCACTGTGCCCCCCTTTTTTTTTTGAGACAGAGTCTCGCTCTGTCACTCAGTCTGCAGTGCAGTGGTGCAATCCTGGCTCACTGCAACCTCTGCCTCCCAGGTTCGAGCAATTCTCCTGCCCTAGCTGACCAAGTAGTTACAGGTGCCCGCCACCATGCCCGGCTAATATTTGTAGTTTTAGTAGAGACAGGGTTTTGGCATGTTGGCCAGGCTGGTCTCGAACTCCTGACTGCCGGTGATCCACCTGCCTCAGCCTCCCAAAATGCTGGGATTACAGGCATGAGCCACCACACCCAGCCCACTGTGCTCCTTTTAATCTCATCCCTCCCTGCCTGCTTAAGATCCCCCATCACTCATCTGACCAAATCCGACTCCTCAGAACTGTGCACAAGGCCCCACATGACTTGCCTTTTCTACCTTCCTAGCCCCTTCACAGTCGCTATTCTCCCACCCCAGCCTGTGTCACAGCCTGTAGGTCTCACAGAAGCCCCCGAAAGCCAGGCTGCGACTCTTGACATCTCTTTATCTTTGCACATGCTACCCTGCCTGCTAGGAAATACCCGCCTTCTCCCCTGTCTTCTCAGTTGTGCCATCTCCCCCGGGCGGCAGTCACTTGTTTCCTTCTCTCTGCCTCTCCTGTTCTGTGTATTGCTCTCACCACATGGCTCTACTTACTTGCTCATTTGTCTCTCTCCAGACTAGACAGGGAGCTCTGGACCCCAGCACTTACACTGGTCCTGATGCTCAGTGAATGCTCAAAAATTACAGGACGAATGAACAAAGGGAAGGTTGTAACCTCCATCCCTTCTGAAGCTCCTCCTTGGCTCTTGGAGCCTTCTCCTGGTGCCTTCACCACCAGGCATTGGAGCTAGCTGCTCAGGGGAAGAAAGTCTTAAAGTGGATTATCCAGGAGGAAAGGAGAAGGATTCATTAGCAGTGGGTACATGACTGCATGAGAGCCCACGGCTGTGAGATACAAGGAGACTAAAATGGAACCAGAAGCAAGAGAAAAAAACACCATGGCTTCACATCCATGTTCATAGCGGCATATTCACAATAGCCAAGAGGTGGAAGAGACTCAAGTGTCCTTTGATGGATGAATGGATAAATAAAATATGGTATATACATAGGATGGAGTATCATTCAGCCTTAAAAACAACTCACTGGACTCCTTCCTTCCATATTCTCCCCTTCAAATGGTTCTCTCCCCTTTGCCCTCCACTGTGGTCTTTCTTTTCTTTCTTTCTTTCTTTTTATTATTATTATACTTTAAGTTCTAGGGTACATGTGCATAACATGCAGGTTTGTTACATATGTATACATGTGCCATGTTGGTGTGCTTCACCCATTAACTCGTCATTTACATTAGGTATATCTCTTAATGCTATCCCTCCCCCTCCCCCTCCCCACAATAGGCCCCGGTGTGTGATGTTCCCCTTCCTGTGTCCAAGTTATCTCATTGTTCAATTCCCACTTATGAGTGAGAACATGCGGTATTTGGTTTTCCGTTCTTGCCATAGTTTGCTGAGAATGATGGTTTCTAGCTGCATCCATGTCCCTACAAAGGACACGAACTCATCCTTTTTTATGGCTGCGTCGTATTCTATGGTGTATATGTGCCACATTTTCTTAATCCAGTCTGTCACTGATGGACATTTGGGTTGATTCCAAGTCTTTGCTATTGTGAATAGTGCCGCGATAAACATACGTGTGCATGTGTCTTTATAGCAGCATGATTTATAATCCTTTGGGTATATACCCAGTAATGAGATGGCTGGGTCAAATGGTATTTCTAGTTCTAGATCCTTGAGGAATTGCCACACAGTTTTCCACAATGGTTGAACTAGTTTACAATCCCACCAACAGTGTAAAAGTGTTCCTATTTCTCCACATCCTCTCCAACACCTGTTGTTTCCTGATTTTTTTAATGATTGCCATTCTAACTGGTGTGAGATGGTATCTCATTGTGGTTTTGATTTGCATTTCTCTGATGGCCAGTGATGATGAGCATTTTTTCATGTGTCGGCTGTATGAATGTCTTCTTTTGAGAAGTGTCTGTTCATATCCTTTGCCCACTTTCTGATGGCACTGTGGTCTTTCTCATCTCATCACTCCCTGCCTGCTTAAGATCCCCCACCACCCATCTGACGAAGTCCAGCTCCTCAGAACTGACACATGCTCTAGCGTGGATGAACCTTGAAGACATGCTAAGTGAAATAAGCCAGTCACAAAAAGACAAATACTGTGTGATTCCACTTATACGAGGGACCTAGAGTAGTGAAATCCATAGAGACAGAAAGTGGAATGGTGGGTGCCAGGAGCTAAGGGAGGGAGCAATGGGGAGTTGTTTTATGGGTTTTGAGTTGCGGTTTTCAAGATGAAAAAATTCTGGAGATTGGTTGCACAACAATATGAATATACCTAACACGACCAAACTGTACACTTAGAAATGGTCAAGATGGTAGGCCGGGCGTGGTGGCTCATGTCTGTAATCCCAGCACTTTGGAAGGCCAAGTCAGGTGAATTGCCTGAGGTTAGGAGTTCAAGACCAGCCTGGCTAATGTGGTGAAACCCCATCTCTACTAAAAAAAAACAAGAATTAGCCAGGCGTGGTGGCACATGCCTGTAATCCCAGCGACTCAGGAGGCTGAGGTAGAAGAATCACTTGAACCCAGGAGGCAGAGGTTGCAGTGAGCAGGGATCGAGCCACTGCACTCCAGCCTGGACGACAAGAGAGAAACGCTGTCTCAAAAAATAGTAATAATAATAAATAAAATAAATGGTTAAGATGATAAATTGTATGTTATGTGTTTTTTGCCATAATTTGTAAAATGCTAAGGCTTAATTGTAAAGATAAAATTCATCAATTTTCTCTCAACAAATTAGGTATAGAAGGAATGTAGCTCAACATAATAGAGGCCATATATGATAACTGTCCAGCTAATAACATACTCTACAGTGAAAAGCTGAAAGCTTTTTCTCTAAGATCAAGGGTGCCCATTCTCACCACTTCTCTTCAACATAGTATTGGAAGTCCTAGCCAGAGAGGATTTAGGCAAGAAAAAGAAATAAAAGGCATCTAAATCAGAAAGAATGAAGTTAAACTGTCACTGTTTATAGATAACATGCTTTTTTATACATGGAAAATCTTCAAGATTCCACCAAAAACTATTAGAACTAACAAGTTCAGCAAAGTTGCAGGATACAAAATCATACAAAAATCAGTACTTTCTATACACTAACAACAAACTATTTGAAAAAGAAAGCAAGAAAACGATCCCATTTACAGTAGCATAAAAAATTACAAGGCATAGGTTTAACCAAAGAGGTGAAAAGATCTGCACACAGAAATCTATACACACATTGATGAAATAAATTGAGCAAGACACAAATAAATGAAAAGATACCCCATGCTTATGGACTGGAAGAATTTATATTGTTATAGTGTTCATACTGCCCGAAGTGACCTACAGGCTCAATGCAATCCCTATAAAATTCCAATGACATTTTCCACAGAAATAGAAAAACAATCGTGAAATTAATATAGAACTGCAAAAGACCATGAATAGCCAAAGCAATCTTGAGCAAAAATAACAAAACTGGAAGCATCACACTACTTACTCACAAAATCTACTACAAAGCTGTAGTAATCAAAACAGTCTGATACTGGCATAAAGACAGACACATAGACTAATGGAACAGAATAGAAAACCTAGAAATAAACCCAAGGATATACCATCAACTAACTTTTCAACAAGGGGGCCAAGAAGACACTAAGGGGAAAGGATAGTCTTTTCAATAAATGGTGTTGGGGTTTTGGAAAAATGAAATATCCACATGAAAAAGAATGAAATTGATCCCTATCTTCCACCATACACAAAAATCAACACGAAATGGATTAAAGACCAAATATAAGACCGGAAACCATAAAACTCCTAGAAGAAACCCCACGGGGAAAATTCCTTGACCTTGGTCTTGGCAATGATTTATTAGCTAGGATACCAAAAGCAAAAATAAACACGTGGGACCACATCAACCTAAAAACCTTCTGTACAATAAAGGAAACAATCAACACAATGAAAAGGCAGCCTACATATTGTGAGAAAATATTCTCAAACCTTATATCTGATAAGGGGCTAATAGTCAAATATATAAGGAACTTATACAACTCAACCGCAAAAAGCAAATAACTCAGTTAAAAAAAAAGGACAAAGGACCTGAATAGACATTTCTCCAAGAAAGACATAAAAATGGCCAACAGGCCTGGCGTGGTGGCTTACGCCTACAATCCCACACTTCGGGAGGCTGACGCAGGCGGATCGCCTGAGGTCAGGAGTTCAAGACCAGCCTGGCCAACATGGTGAAACTCCGTCTCTAATAAAAACACAAATATTAGCCAGGTGTGGTGGCATGTGCCTGTAATCCCAGCTGCTAGGGAGGCTGAGGCAGGAGAATTGCTTGAACTAGGGAGGCAGAGGTTGCAGTGAGCTGAGATTGCACCACTGCACTCCAGCCTGGGCAACAGAGCAAGACTCTGTCTCAAGATAAAAAAAAAAAAAAAAAAAAAATGGCCAACAGGTATATGGAAATGTGCCCAACATCACTAATTGTCAGGGAAAGACAAATCAAAGCCACAACAAGATATCATCTCACACCTGTTAGGGTGGATTCTAATACAAAGACAAGAAATAACAAGTGTTTGAAGAGGGTGTGGAGAAAAGGAAACCCAGCTACACTGTTGGTGGGAATGTAGATTGGTGCAGGCATTACGGAAAAGAGCATGGAAGTCCCTAAAGAAATTAAAAATAGAGCTACTGTATGACCCTGCAATCCCTCTTCTGGGTATAGACCTAAAGGAAATAATTCTCCAGCTCCTGAAAATACCAACTGTGTGTCCTACAATTTATCTAAATTCTGATGCTAACTACCTGGAGTTAGTACAGATACCACAGGCTAAGGGCCCAGTCCCACAAGACTACCCCCCAGCCCATCATGAGATGCCAATTGCAAGCCTGGACCTCTGACTGACCAGCTATAAATCAGTGGTTTCTGCAATGTTATTCTTGGGTTCCAGAATTTGCAAGACTGGCTCACAGAACTCAGGAAAACAGTTTACTTACAAGATTGTTAGTTATTATCAAAGGACACAAGTCAGGAGCAGCCGAATGTTAGAGATGCACATGGCAAGGTTTGGGGATGGGGCACGGAGCTCCCATGCCCTTGCTGGGGGTTCTACCCTCTTTTTTTTTTTTTGAAATGGAGTCTCTGTCCCCCAGGCTGGAGTGCAATGGTGAGATTTTGGCTGATTGCAACCTCTGCCTCCTGGGTTTGAGCAATTCTCTTGCCTCAGCCTCCTGAGTAGCTGGGATTACAGGCATCCACCACCATGCCCAGCTAATTTTTTGTATTTTTAGTAGATACGGGGTGTCACCATGTTGGCTGGGCTGGTCTCGAACTCCTGACTTCAGGTGATCCACACCCCGTTGGCCTCCCAGAGTGCTAGGATTACAGGCATGAGTCACTCTGTGTGGCCTAAAGGTTCTACCCACTGAGCATCTCCATGGAGTTCTTGAGCTGAAAGGTCTCTGAGCCCCATTGTTGAGGGCTTTTATGGAGGTCTCATGATATAGGCATGGTTGATTAAGTCATTGGTCATTAGTGATGGACCCAACAACCTCCAGCCTCTTTCTCCTGCTTGGGGAGATAGGGGATGGGTGTGAGGTTTAAGTTCCAGCGCTCTAATCACATAATCCATTCCCTTGACAACCAGTCCCCCATCATTAGGGGCTTTCCAAAAGTCATTCATCAACAAACTCAGGTGTGGTTAAAAGGAGCTAATTTTAATGAATAACAAAAGACGTTCCTTTCATCTTCATCATTCTGGAGCTATTTCAGGAGCCCAGGACAAAATCTAAATATTGTAACAAAAGATGTTCTGATTGCACTTATAACTGAGGAAATTACAAAGGTTTTAGGATCTCTGACTAGGAGATGAATGAAGACCAAAATATGTATTTCTTACTATATTACAATACCTCAACACCATTTTTATTAGCAAAAAAAAAAAAAAAAAAAAAAACTAAATAATACTAAACAGTTATTTAAAAGTATATGTATAACATATTTGTATAAATACAAATCTCTACATAGTATTTACCACTGAAAGGGACAGGACTAGGACGGGGGAGAAAAACATAAGTAGATTCAAGTTATTTGTAGGATTCTAGTTCCGTGGAGTGTAATGCACTGTAGTATTCTTCTTTTACAGCTTACATAAGTGTTACACATATTATTTTGAGTATGTCAAATATATTAAATAATTTAAAGGTAAAAATGGGCTATTAAGGCCTTTTTTCCAAGAGAGTGTTTCTTCCAGAAATTTTAGGATTAAATGAGACCAGAGATGTTGGCAGCAAGGAGTCAGGTAATAATAATATTAGAGGAAATTTAAAAATATAGATTCGTGGGTGTTTAGAGTCAGAAATATCTCACAGGAGTATAGAGGAAGCAGTAATACCTGGTAAAAACTTGAACACAGGGAGAGGGAGAAGTTAGTCAAGAACAACAGTAAGGGCCGGGTACAGTGGTTCACGCCTGTAATCCCAGCACTTTGGGAGGCTGAGGCGGGCGGATCACCTGAGGTCAGGAGTTCAAGACCAGCCTGGCCAACATGCTGAAACCCCCGTCTGTACTAAGAATACAAAAATTAGCCGGGTGTGGTGGCACACACCAGTAGTCCCAGCTACTTGGGTGGCTGAGGCAGGAGAATCGCTTGAACCCAGGAAGCAGTCAGCCAATATCGTGCCACTGCACTCCAGCCTGGACAAAAAGAGTGAAACTCCTTCTCAAAAAAAAAAAAAAGAAGAAGAAGAAGAAAAACAACAACAGTAAGATCAACAGCTCCTCATCCACTCTTTCTTCCTTTGTCTGCTCATGATGATTGGTTCAAACAATGCTGCCAGAGCCAACTTCTAAAAGTACATCTCTGATGATGTCCTTTGACTGTTTATGCTGAAACCTTACAAGGTGGAGAAGGCCTGGATCCCTGGGTCGTTGGAAGCGAGCTGCGTAGGAGAACCACCTAAGCCTTGCTGGACTGTGAACTGACCAAGAAATAAACCTTTACTGGGTTAAGCCACTGAGTGACTGTAACAGTTACATTAATTGCCCTGACAAATGCAGAAGGCTTGGCAAGGCTATGTAACTTCACTTAGGTCTCAATGTTTGGTGGTAGTGTGTGCCCTAGAACCTCAATCCGGTTGACATTAAAGACTGTGCCCTTAAATATAATGTCTCCACTTAGACAAGAATGGGAAAAGGTATTGCAAGAATCAGGGGCTCAAACAATTTGGCAAGAGAGAGAAGACAAGTCTGCACCATGGTGAACAAGAAATTAAGGAATCTGGATTCTGAGTCTACTTGAGGAGCCGGCCCATGAGGAGCCAGGACAGGGGGATTAGAGAGAGAAAGTTCTTAAGGAGAGAAGAGACCTATGGGCTCCATGAAAGAAGAAAAAATGAAAAAAATAAAAAGGGAGTGGCCAGGCACAGTGGCTCACGCCTGTAATCCAAGCACTTTGGAAGGCCAAGGCAGGTGGATCACCTGAGGTTAGGAGTTCGAGACCAGCCTGGCCAACATGGCAAAACCTCATCTCTACTAAAAATACAAAAAATTAGCCAGGCATGGTGGTGCACACCTGTAATCCCAGTCACTCTGGAGAGTCACTTGAACCAGGAAGGCGGAGGCTGCAGTGAGGGGAGATTGCGCCACTGTACTCCAGCCTGTGGGACAGAGTGAGATTGTCTCAAAAAAAAAAAAAGGGAGTGATCAACATCAGGTGAGTTTCAGGTGTGCAAGACCAGTTGCAGCATCTGAAAGACATGGCCCACTTGGAGGAAAACAAGAGGGTGGACAGTCAGGGGAGGAGAATGTCAACTACAGAGGAGGAAGCATGCGTCTAATGTGTTTGATGCTTCTAGAATAGGCCAAGGGAGAGTGTAGGTTGGGCTCTGGAAGGATTTGTAGGGGGGAACACATTACCGATGCTTGTGAAGTAAAAAAATAGCCAAACAACGAAAGTTTCTGTGGTCTGGCACAGGCTAGCTCCTCCCTGTGGGTGAGTGGGGACGTAATGGCTCTGGAGATGGCAGAGGCCAGAACTTTCTCCAGCAGCGTGGCTGCTCGGCGGACAGATGGAAGCACACACAGTGGGTGGAGGTCAGTCGGGGGAGCTCACTGGGTCTTAGGGAGGCCAAAGGTGCCTGTCCAGAAGACAGATTAGGGTAGAAATCACAGACTAACACATGTGCTGAGAAAAAGGGGCCAGAGAAAGAAGCAAGAGTCTCTAAGTAGGGGAGGAATTCACAGCCCAGGAAACTTAAAAGGTTGACAGAGGCCAGGGTGACACATGTGAGTTGCGTGAGTTAGCACAGTGTCCACCCCAATAATTTTTTTTTTTTTGAGATGGAGTCTCTCTTTGTCACCCAGGCTGGAGTGCAGTGGCATGATCTCGACTCACTGCAACCTCCACCTCCTGGGTTCAAGCAATTCTCCTGCCTTAGCCTCCCAAGTAGCTGGGATTACAGGCATGTGCCACTGCACCCAGCTAATTTTTGTAATTTTAGTAGAGATGGGGTTTCACTATCTTGGCCAGGCTGGTCTCGAACCCTTGTCCCTAAGGTGACCCACCCACCTCGGCCTCTCAAAGTGCTGGGATTACAGGTGTCAGCCACTGCGCCTGGTCCACCCCAATAAATATTAAATGGTAGTTCCTTCTGCAAGAGCATCAACATCAAACTATGTTCCAGGAAGACCCGGGGTTTGGCAGAGGTACCCTGGAGACTGGGCAGGTAGAGGAATGTAGGAAGCTCATGTCTTAGGGAAACTCTTCTACTCATTGGAGAGCTGTGAAGGGGTCCAGTTGAAAGGAATGACCTATGGCTAACCACTAAAAAATTGGAAAGTCAATGCCCTTGAGGGAAGGACAATTTAAATATATGTAAATACACATACACACACACACACACATACATAAACAAACAGTGAGGAACATTATCATAAAAGCACTTGATCTGAATATATTCATGAAGGACATCTACAGCCATACCACCCTGAACGTACCTGATCTCGTCTTACATCCATGAAGGTTCTGACCTATTTTGCTAAGGTACCATTCCACAAGCCTGACAAAAAGGATCAGGTGCTGGGCACACAGTAGGCACTCAACAACGAAGTGCTTAATGTATGAATTCATGGTCTGAAATGGACAGCCTGGCACATGACATAATGCAAACATCCCATATCTCTGGCTTTAGAATGTGTTATTTTGTAGGGGTGCCTGATCTGTGAGATAGAATCTAGGCTGAGAAAGGCTGCTCCAGGGGCGTTAGGAAGCAGTGAAGCTGTCATCCTTCTGTCTGGTTCCTGGCTCAGCTCTTCCCAGTCACTCACTAGGGACTTGGAATAAATCCATCTTTCCCCTGCCTGCCTGGGAGTGCAGTACTCCAGTCTAAAGGAGGGGCTTGCTGGAGCTACTCTGGCGGGTCCTCATGAATGAAGAGTAAACACAGCAAGTCAAGAAGTCTATTGAGCTTTAAGAGAATGGTTTAAGTGCCTGTCTCTACCAAGTGCCAGAAACGTCAAGTCTGTCTTTGTGAAGGACAAGTTTAGCTTGACCAGTCTAGCAGGAATTGTCACGGCCGCACATCCAGGCGCCAGGCAGACCACCCACGGCTCAAATCAGGGCTTAATAAATAGACTATTTGCAAAGGTGGGAATGGGATGAGGACGTGGCACACCCAAAGGATGGTGCCGAACCCAGGGCTAGGAATGGCAGGGAGGGCCAGGCATGGTGGCTCATCCCTGTAATCCCAACACTTTGGGAGGCTGAGGCAAGAGGATTGCTTGAACTCAGGAGTTTGAGATCAGCCTGGGCAACAAAACCGGACTTCGCGTCTACTAAAAACAAAATAAAAAGTAGCTGGGCATGATGGTGTGCACCTGTAGTCCCAGCTACTTGGGTGACTGAGACAGAAGGATTGCTTGAGTTGGAAGATCAAGGCTGCAGTGAGGTATGATCGTGCCATTGCACTCCAGCCTGGGCAACAACAAGACTCTGTCTCAAAAAAAAAAAAAAAAAAAAAAAAAAGGAGTAACATCAGGTCGTGACCACCTCCAAACCTGAAGGGGCCAGGGCAGTGGTTCCAGAACACAGAGGGGGAAGTTCCGTGGACAGGGCTGCTGAATGGAGCAGGGCCCTTCACAGGAGAGTGGCAATGCTTCTGCTGTGCTGTGTTCATTGTTTGTGCCTGGATCTCCCATTGGGCTGATAGCCGCTGGGGTTCGAGACCAGCCTGGCCAATATGGTGAAACCCTGTCTCACAGAGCCCAGGGTGACCCATGTGGGTCACATGGGTTCACACAGTGTCTGACTCAATAAATAGTAAATGGTAGTTCCTTCTGCAAGAGCACCAACATCAAATTATGTTCCAGGGAGCCCTGGGTTTCCAAGAAGGTGCCCCAGGGACTGGGCAGGTAGGGGAAGGCAGGAAGCTCATGTCTCAGGGGAACTCTGCTCATGTCTCAGGGGAACTCTTCTACTCATTGGAGAGCCGTGAAGGGGTTCAGTTCTTCTGTGAAGAGGGTGAGCTCACTACTGTTTGCCCAGCACTTGGTATCTGATGAACTCACGGAGACTCAGTTTCCCTCCTGTGTAGCATGAGGAATATCTTTTTTCACTGGATGTCTATGAGGTTGGTACGAGGCAACGGCGGACGGTAAGCCCACAAAAACATTAGCTGTTCTCCTCAGCTGTCTCTAAGCTTGCATGAAAAAATCTGTGTTTAAGGTCCCGGAAGATCATCTGTGGCAGCTGTGGGCAGCAGAACAGAGCAGCGGCAAAGAGTGTGACCTTGCTAAGCCTCAGTTTCCTCACTCGGACAAAGAAAGTCCTGGGAGCTGACTACTGGGGTGGTATGATTGTTAAAGGCAGCGCCGTGGGCAGCGGGGACAATTCCAGCGTCCTCGCATGTGAATAAGCCTTATCATCATCAGGGCACCTAATGTCAGGTAGGAAATGGTACTTTAGGAAAAGGCCTTTGGGACTTAGTCAATTTAGAGTCTAAATTTAGAGCCGTCTTTGCTCCCTTGAAGTGAAAACAAGCATATATGGTATGGCGTGATATGAACTAAATATTCAGACCCCAAATCTGCATATAGGAAATAAAAAGAGATTGGAAGGAGAATCACCAAGATGATATTTTTGGCTGGTTGGAAAAAGGTGTTTTATTCTCCCTTATCGATTTTAAGTTACGTTTCAAGCTTCTGTGACTTAACAATGCTTTGAAATGAAAGTATCGAATGATCTTTCTTTAAAAGGAAAATGAAATTTATGTCTAAATGAAGACAGTTTTTGAACAGTGAGAGTCTCAGAGGCAATTTTTTCAGAATATTTTAATAAACTCTTCTTTTTATATAACTTAATTTGCCCCAGAAGTCATGAAAAGTTTAGGAGTAAAGACATATCCTTTAACTTTTCTTCTAGTTTTTTTGTTTTTTTCTTGTGGCTGCACAGGGTTGACTGAGGATATTTTTGTTGTCTTTAAGAGCCTTGTTTTATTTGGGGTTTTGAGCTGAGCACATTTACCAGTCGGAAAAAAAAAAAAGGTTCTGTTTCTTCTCAACTAAACCACAATCCTTATATGTAAGTGGCCTAAAACTAGCCCCTTCTCCACTGAATTCCTCTCCCTAAGTAGAAAAAACCTTAAGTCTCAAAAGAACATAGAATGGAATATATGATTTCTGTATACGTGACCCGTGTCGGGAACAAATGGTCTGAATTGAGAAATTTATCTTAGAAGTCTGATGTTTCCAAAATAAGTAGTATTTTTTTTTTCCTGTTACAAAGTAAATATATGTTCACATTTTAGAGTAGAGAGAGGCCCAAACTGAGGAAAAAAGCCCTAGTAAATCCCATCATCAAGAAATAAAGCTATTAACCTTTAAAGAATATCTTCCTAGTCACTTTTCTGTGTGTAAATGTTCTTCTCTCTCAATGGAATCATATAGAATTTTATTTTATATTTAATTAATTAATTAATTAATTAATTAATTATTTTGAGGAGGCACTTGCTCTGTTGCCCAGGCCGGAGTGCAGTGGCGCGATCTCAGCTCACTGCAACCTCTGCCTCCCGGGTTCAAGTGATTCTCCTGCCTCAGCCTCCTGAGTAGCTGGGATTACAGGCGTCCGCCACCATGACCAGCTAATTTTTGTATTTTTAGTAGAGACGGGGTTTCACCACGTTAGCCAGGCTGGTCTCAAACTCCTGACCTCGGGTGATTCACCCATCTCGGCCTCCCAAAGTGCTGGGATTACAGGTGTGAGCCACCGTGTCCAGCAAAAAAAAATATTTTTGAGACAAGGTCTTGCTCTATTGCCCAGGCTAGAGTGCAGTGGCACAGACATGGCTCACTGCAGCCGTGACTCCCTGGCCTTGAGCAATCCTCCCACCTTAGCCTCCCAAGTAACTGGGACTATGCTCCCCACGGCTCTGTCACCCAGCCTGGGACATGCCACCACATGCTGCTCATTTTTGTATTGTTTGTAGAGGTGGGGTTTTGCTATGTTGCTCAGGCTGGAATCACATACATACTACTTTGTATGCTTTACTTTCCCATTTACTAATATATCTGTGAACATTTTTAATAAGCAGTATTTTAAAGAGCTGTATTGTCTTTCGTTTTATGAATGTAGCAACTCAGTATCTTTTTACTTTTTTCTTTTTCTTTTTTTTTTTTTTAAAGAGACAGGGCCTTGTTCTGCGAACCAGGCTGAAATGTAGTGGCACGGTTATTGCTTACCACAGCCTCCAGCTCCTGGGCTCAAGTGATCCTCTCACCTTAGACTCCTGTGTAGGAATCCAACCCTATTTACAATATGCTGTTGTTGGACATTCAGATGATTTCTATTGTTTAATATTATAAGCAATGCTATGTGGAGCAATCTTAGAGCTGAACATTTGCAAATGAGTATGGTATTTCCATAGGAATTATTGGAAGTAGATTGCTTTGTCAAAGGATATTCCAAACATTAAAGCTTTTAATACACACCGCCAAACTTATCCAGAAAAAGTATACCAAGGCACGCAGCTACAAATATTCTGAGAGCACCCTGGGAAACCTATATTTTCTTAGTTTTAAGAATATATGCCTGACCATATTCTTTAAGGCTAACAGAAGGGAAAAAAAAAAAAAAAAGAGAGCGTATCTGGGACTACAGGTATGTGCCACCATGCCTGGCTAAATTTTTAATTTTTTTTGTAGAGATAGGGGTCTCACTATGTTACCCAGACTGGTCTTGAACTCCTGGCCTCAAGTGATCCTCCCACCTTGGCCTCCCAAAGTGCTGGGATCACAGGAAGGAACCACTGCACTGGGTTGCTTTTACACTTTTAAGTTACTCTGGGAGTGCAAGAATTTATCTTAGCGTGAAAGAACCCACAGGAAGAGGCCCAGGATAACTCAGGTCTGATTCAGGTCTGACTGTATCTTTGTTACACTGAGCTCTGAACGGTTCGCAGAAATTTGTTGTTGTTAGCGGTTATTTCCCTCTGAGGCTGATTTTATTTGCACCTTCTGCTTCTCTTTTTTAGGGGCGGGGTGGGGCGGGGACAGAGTCTCGCTCTGTTGCCTAGGCTGGAGTGCAGTGTTACAATCTCAGCTCACTGCAATCTCCGCCTCCCAGCTTCAAACGATTCTTTTGCCTCAGCCTCCTGAGTAGCTGGGACTACAGGCATGCGCCACCATGCACAGCTAATTTTTTTGTATTTTTAGTAGAGATGGGATTTCCCCATGTTGACCAAGCTGGTCTCGAACTCCTGACCTCAAGCAATTCACCCCCCTCAGCTTCCCAAAGTGCTGGGATTACAGGCGTGAGCCACAGGTCCCAGACTGCACCTCCTGTTTCTGGCAAACTGCCCTCCACCCCCAATACATGTGATAACAAGATATTCAACCATTTAAATTTTTACTTTTTGGCTATTACTTAACAGTGAAACTGAAGTTAATTGCTCCTTCCAACATGTGTTTATTTATATAATAAGGCTGGCTGCTTAAGTGCCGCTGTCTTGGCAGTGGGAACCTCTGGCACCTCGATCTTTGGCTGAAAAGTCCAGGCCTGCCCACACTTGGCCTTGGGGTGGCCTTAGCCCAGCCTTTGAGGCCTATTGTGTGGTTTTTCTCATCCTCTTTTTAAGGAAATAGCAGAATCCCTGGAGCTCACCCGGAAAATGTAAACCACAGTGGGAAATTACGCACCACAGTGGACGCCCAGACAGGGGCATGTTCCGAAGCCTGGCGTCCTCAGGCCCAGCCCTTCGGGAAAGGCTCACTCCTGTCTCATGTAAAAATGCTGTTTTGTTGGTGTTCATTGGTCACCAGCGATGGCCACTTTAATGTCCTCCTTTCAGATTTTCTTCTACCGGATGAAGCGTAAATTCTGTTGGAGCCCACTTGCTGTAAGATCTTTCAGAAATGACTTTGGGTCAGTCTCCTTCAAGATAAGACATCAGGCCAGGCGCGGTGGCTCATGCCTGTAATCCCAGCACTTTGGGAGGCCAAGGCAGGCGGATCACCTGAGGTCAGGAGTTCGAGACCAGCCTGGCCAACATGGTGAAACCCCGTCTCTACTAAAAATACAAAAATATTAGCTGTACTTGGTGGTGCGTGCCTGTAATCCCAACTACTTGGGAGGCTGAGGCAGGAGAATTGCTTGAACCTGGGAGGGGGAGGTTGCAGTGAACTGAGATCATGCCACTATACTCCAGTGTGGGCGACAGAGTGAGACTCGGTCTCAAAATAAATAAATAAATAAATAAATAAATAAATAAATAAATAAATAACTTAATTATCTCTTTAAAGACCTTATCCCCAGATAAGGTCACGTTCTGAGGTACCCCGGAGGTTAGGACTTCAGTATACGAATTTGGGGAGGACATAAGTAGCTCATAACAGCCTTCAAGAGGGTCTCCTGTGAGGCTAACCTCTTGGAATTCATGTGCTTGTGCAGCCTCCTCCCACCGTGAACCAGAGCTTGTGTGGGGGACTGATAGCGTATGGTGGAGGTGAGAGCGTATGGGGGAGGTGACAGCGTATGGCGGAGGTTAGAGCATATGGGGGAAGTGAGAGCATATGGGCGGAGGGGAGAGCGTATGGAGTAGGTGAGAGCGTATGGCGGAGGTGAAAGCGTATGGGGGAGGTGAGAGCGTATGGCAGAGATGAGAGTGTATGGCATAGGTGAGAGCGTATGGCGGAGGTGAGAACGTATAGGGGAGGTGAGAGCGTATGGCGGAGGTGAGAGCGTATGGAGTAGGTGAGAGCATATGGCGGAGGTGAGAGCGTATGGGGGAGGTGAGAGCGTATGGGGGAGGTGAGAGCGTATGGCGGAGGTGAGAGCGTATGGCAGAGGTGAGGGCCTATGGCGGAGGTGAGAGCGTATGGCGGAGGTGAGAGCGTATGGCAGAGCTGACAGCCTATGGCGGAGGTGAGAGCCTATGGCTCCACCAGTTCTTCTGCATCACTTTCTCTGGGGGAAGCCAGCTACCATGTTGTAAGGACACATAAGAAACCCATGTGGGGAGAAACCGACGTCTCATAGCAACAATCAGCACCAAACCACCCACCCATGAGTCAGTCCCCTTACAAATCCAGCCCTCAGGGGACTGCAGCCCCAGCCACCATCAGGGCTACAACTTCCTGAAACCCCATGAGACCCTGAGCAAGAACTGCCAGACTACACTATCCCTGAATTCCTGTCCCACAGTAATGAATATTTTGTTTTAGGCTATCAAACTTGGAGGTATTTTACTAGAAAACGAAGTCACATTTTGATACTTGAAGTGGGTTGCCGGGGTAACGAAATCCTCAAACTATGGCAGTGGCTTTGGGATCAGGCAGTAGACATGAGTTGGGGGGGCCTTGAGGGGTATGTTAGAGAAAATGTAAGGGCCTTCAAGAGAAGCCTGCTATCTGTCATCTTGATGTGCTGAAACCAAATGCGTCTTCAGGGCAGAGCTTCCCAGCTTACCTGTGAATGCACAGACTCCTGGGATGTGTCCCCTCAGGCCCCGCCTGTCCTTAGGCCACTGATGCCGTTGTTCAGTGGCATCTGTCTTTACCCCCTTTCCATATGGATGTAACTGTGTGCTTGCTGATGAGGCGGTTGGGAAGCTCTGTTCAATAGCAGGGTGGGGGGTGTGGCCAACACTGACCTCCTCAGTGCCTGCCCTGATGCAGTTCAGTTGGGAGCGGCTTAGGGCTTCATGTACAGAACACTGCAGCACTGCTCTCCCTCCTCTGCACCCAGAGCTCGGAGGCTTTCTTGAGGCAGTGGGGGGACCCTCAAGTCCTTGGGAATGCTTGGGAATGTGTGTCCCACGGCGGTGCAGGGTACGAGAGTACTGACAGTCAGGCCTCGGGCAGCCCTGGGGGTGCCTATGGGGCAGGATGGAGTCACACTGGTAACTTGGGAGGATCACACACATGCTCCTACTTCTCAGCCCCCTTCCTCTTGAACTTCTTCTTCTTCTTCTTTTTCTTATTTTGAGATGGAGTTTCACTCTTGTTGTCCAGGCTGGAGGGCAATGGCACGATCTCGGCTCACTGCAACCTCTGCCTCTCGGGTTCAAGCGATTCTCCTGCCTCAGCCTCCCGAGTGGCTGGGATTACAGGCATGCGCCATCACATCCGGTTAATTTTGTATTTTTAGTAGAGACATGGTTTCGCCACATTAGCCAGGCTGGTCTCAAACTCCCGACCTCAGGTGATCCTCCCGCTTCGGCCTCCCAAACTGCTGGAATTCCAGGCGTGAGACACCACGCCCGGCCCCTCTTGAACTTATCCTACATATGACATACAAAAAATCAAAAAGGCAACCAGCCCTACGTAACAAACCCAAACTGCCAAAAAAAAAAAAAAAAAAACCCACCAAAAAACAAGAACAAAAAAAAAAACCCAAAAAAACCCAAAACAACAAATAAACAAACAAACAAAAAAAACCGGAGGACAAGGGGACAGTTACAGCAGAAAAAGCATGTCAAGGGTTACTATCCCTACTCTGCCAAGAACTCATAAAATAAATCAATAAAACAAATCAAAGATCTCAACAGGGGAAAAAAAAAAAGACAAAAGCTAGAGAGACAAGGTGTGCAAGCGCAAATACAATAACCACAAAAATATGAGGAAATGGCCAAGGTCAGTCATAGTCAAAGAAACGCAAAATAAAAACCACATTGAAGGACCATTTTATACCTCTTAAATTGGAAGCATGCAGAAAAACCATATATAAAGCTGCCAACATTGCAGGGAAACCACAGTTATACATTCATGTTGAGAGAGAGAGAGAGAGAGAGATAGAAAGATAGACAGACAGACAGATAGATAGATGGAATAAGTTTTTGGAAAGAACTCTGAGAAGAACTGTACACATACTGATGCTGTCTTTTGGTATAAAACTTCTGGGAATTTATCCCTAGGAAGTAAGCCAGAAGAAAGGGAAAGCTATAAGCACAAGCTCATTATACATTATTTACAATACTTGAAAGTCAGAAAAAATGAAAAATATCCAGCCACCAGGGAACAGTTACGTAAATTATTTGACGTGTCTCTTTAACAAGATATTAGGAAGTGCTCGGCATTATTGGGACTTTTTTTGGCCACACAGAAAAACACACATGATATAAGGTAAAGGAAAATAAGGCGGTCTGCAAATGAATCTGCTTAGAACTGTCATTACGTAAAACAGTTCTCAGCTCATACTCGACTTGGAGAGAAATCAAAAAAAAAAAAAAAAAAAAAAAGACCCTTTTTATCTGATGAGTAACATTTGTGACTGAATCTTTTTCTCATTTCTGTTAAATATTATTATGGTGTTTGTGCAAAACAATAAAAACAATGATGATGATGATATTTTAGAAAGAACTGGAAATGCTTTTTTACAGCATCTCAGCACTAAAAGCCACACTGAGCTGCTATAAAATCCAAAGTGGTCCCTGACCATGGAGAGACACTGTGGACACTGGGTTTCACCACCTGTGTTCCAAGGGGGTGTCCAGTCTAAAGCAAATGGGGTTTTGCCAGACTTTAACTTATAGGCAGGAAGAAAAATACACAAATCATCCTCTCAAACCAGATGTTCCAGGACTCACCACAAGCTCCCTTACAGAGGTCCGCAGTGAAACCAACCCCTCGCCCTCACATAATCATCCCACCAAACTCCCGCCAGCTTCTAGGGTTGAGGATAAAGACCCTTTTCCCCTTGAAAGCAGCGAGGCTGAGCTGCAGTCGTAAATGGGAGCACAGAGCAGAGATCACACACGCGCTGGCAGCCTGTGGCCCAGGTGTGCCCTGGAGGCATGTTTTGTTTGGCTCACACAGTGTTTTAAAAGTTGGAACATTTCACTTAGAAAAAAGAAAATCCAGATTTCCAGCATCCCATGAGGTGGGAAGCTGTGACACCAGGCCTACGTTCCCAGTCTGTAACCAGACGATTATCCATCCTTGGGAGCCGAGTGTGGGCGCCTCATTGCAAAGGGGCTTTGATTCATTCCTATGCCTCAGGATTCACGTGAGCACCCACTCTATGCCTGGCACTGCTCGAGTTGCTGGGAATTCCACAGACCAGTTCCTGCAGAGCTGCTCAGCTCCTGGAGAGATGAACCACACACACATACCACGGTCTATCTCCATGCTATGGAGAAAGTCCAACAAAGGGGTCGCCGGAGAGGGACTGCAGGGACGAGGTGCCATGCTGGCCAGTGCCTGGAGAAACCTCTCTGAGATGACATCTGGGTTGATTCCTGAATCCTGAGGCAGAGCCAGCCACACAAGATATGGGGTGAGCACAGTCCAGGTCAAAGGGACAGCTTGTGCAAAGGCCCAGGAGTATGAATAAAGGTGGAGTGCTCCAGAGGTAGCGAGGGAAGAGGCGTGTGCAGCAGGACCACAGCTGAAGACTGATGTATTCTAATTACAATGGGCAGAGTGCAGGGCTTTAAGCGGAGGTGTGATGTCCTCTGGTTTAATTTAAATAAAATCCTGGCTGGGCTCAGTGGCTCATGCCTGTAATCCCAGCATTTTAGGAGGCTGAGGCAGGAGGATCACTTGAGGCCAGGAGTTCAAGACCAGCCTGGGCAAAATAGCAAGACTTCATCTCCACCATACCAGGCATGGTGGCATGCTCCTGTAGTCCCAGCTACTCAGGAGGTTGAGGTGAGAGAATTGCTTGAGCCCATGAGTTAGAGGCTGCAGTGAGCTATGAGGAAGGCTTCACTGCATTCACGGCCACAGCCAAAATGCCAGAGCCCTTCTCGCCCTGTGCTCTGCAGCACAAAAAGCCTCAAAGACAAAAATCAAAGGGTCCTGAGGATGCCCTGTTCATTGGCCCTCAGCCTCACATGGAAGGCTCAGCTCTGACCTCACCATTCAGGTCAGTGCTAAGGGCATTTTCTCCTGGACTCAGGTAGACCATACATGAAGGCTTTAAACTGCCCTTGGTGCATCACTGCATTCCAGCCTGGGTGACAGAGCAAGATCCTGTCTCCAACAATTTTTTTTGAAATAAATAAATATAATCCCTCTGGCTGCTAAGTGAAGAGGGGAGGCAGCCTTGATGTCCAGGGGAGGGATGCCCAGAGGGCGCTGGGAGCAAAGTGGACAGATTAGAGACGCACCACCATGGGACTGCCCTGGGACTGTCTGCAAATTCTCTGCAGACAGCAAATGCTCTGCCCATGGGACTGGTGAAGGGAGCGGACAGGCAGCGGGTAGGAGACGGGCGGTCAAAAAGTGTGCTTTTTCAGGTGGATGATATTAAAGCATGTTTAGACACGAGGGGTATACTGATGATTCTCTGGGGAGAACAGGCCGAGTGCGGTTTAAAGCCTTCATATACGGCTACAGTGGCCCGGCAATGGTCCCTTTCCCTAAGGCAGTAGCAGGGAGGAGGGAGGAGAAGGTGGAGACATTTAAGAGAGAGAAGAGCACAGCATCCAACTGAACACACAAGGGTGTTGTGAGAACACACGCAGGTGTTATTGACTCCTGGGCCAAGAAGCAAATGATTTCACAGCATTCAATTAGATGGAGAAAATGCACCAGCTCAGAGAGTCAAAGGTTTGTATTTCCGCATGCATGCGTGGTTCTGCCCTTAGCACTGACCTGAACGGTGAAGTCAGAGCTGAGCCTTCCATGTGAGGCTGAGGACCTGATCAACAGGGCACCCTCAGGACCCTTTGCTTTTTGTCTTCGAGCTTCTCTGTGCTACAGAGCACAGGGCAAGAGGGGCTCTGGCATTTTGGCTCTGGCCACAAATGCAGAGAAGAGTCTGGTCCTCACCCTTGCAAGTACACCAAGGCCAATGGACAGAAGTGCTTGATTGTGAGGGAGAAGGGCGAGCAGGCTTTTACTCTGTGAGCTGAAGCTTTTTACCTCGAACAGCCAAGCAAGGGGCACAGAGCAGAGTCACAGACTTTTCTTCACAGTCCTTTCTACATCAGGAAGGGTTTCTGAGGGCGTTAACACTGCTGGCTGACCTCAGAATTCCTCCACTCTCCATGGAAACCTGTCTTTTAGGCCATGGGATCTCCTAACACTTTCTTTAATTACTTTTCCTTTTTTTTTTTTCTTTTAAGAGACAGGGTCTTTTTCTGTGGCCCAGGCTGGAGTGTGGAGGTGCGATCATAGCTCACTACAACCTCAAACTCTAGGCCTCAAGTGATCTTCCCATCTCAACCTCCAGAGTAGCTGGGATTACACAGGCATAAAACACTATGTCTGGTATACTCTTCCCTTTTAAATCCAACTCTCGGCTGGGCACAGTGGCTCATACCTGCAATCCCAGCACTTTGGGAGGCCAAGGCAGGTGGATCACTTGAGGTCAAGAGTTCAAGACCAGCCTGGTCAACATGGCAAAACCCCATCTCTACTAAAACTACAAAAATTAGCTGGGTGTAGTGGCAAGCGCCTGTAGTCCCAGCTACTCGGGAGGTTGAGGCAGAAGAATCACTTGAACCTGGGAGGTGGAGGTTACAGTAAATGGAGATCGTGCCATTGCACTCCAGCATGGGTGACAGAGCAAGACTCTGTCTCAAAAATAAACATATAAATAAATAAATTTATTAATGAAATCCAACTCTCATCCACCATTCCTAGGAATGAAAGGCAGTGACCAACTGAACACAAACCATTCAGTGTACAGATTTACCTGCTTGGTCAACTGAATTCTTCTCAAAAGAACAGCTGACACGGATGTTAACTTACTGCTGTTTCTTAAAATACAGGCAGCTAAGTTAGACTAGTAAGCCTGGGAAATGAGGTACTTTTCTGCAATATTAAGAAATGGAGGCCGGGCGCGGTGGTTCCTGCCTGTAATCCCAGCACTTTGGGAGGCCGAGGCAGGCGGATCATGAGGTCAGGGGATTGAGACCATCCTGGCTAACACAGTGAAACCCATCTTTACTAAAAATACAAAACAATTGCCATGCTTGGTGGTTGGCACCTGTAGTCCCAGCTACTCAGGAGGCTGAGGCAGGAGAATGGCGTGAACCCGGGAGGCGAAGCTTGCAGTGAACCAAGATTGTGCCACTGCACTCCAGCCTGGGGGACAGAGCGAGACTCTGTTTAAAAAAAAAAAAAGAAAAAGAAAAGAAAAAGAAATGGACACCGGGTGCAGTGCCTCACTCCTGTAATCCTAGCACTTTGGGAGGCCGAGGTGGGTGGATCACCTGAGGTCAGAAGTTCGAGACCAGCCTGACCAACATGGTGAAACCCTGTCTCTACTAAACTATAAAAATTAGCCGGGCATAGTGGCAGGCACCTGTAATCCCAGTTACTTGGGAGGCTGAGGCAGGAGAATTGCTTGAACCTGGAAGTGGAGGTTGCAGTGAGCCGAGATCACGCCACCGTGCTCCAGCCTGGGTGACAGAGGGAGACTCCATCTCAAAAAAAAAAAAAAAAAAAAAAAAAAAAAAAAAAAAAAAAGGAGTCGGCATAGGGGAACACAGAGCCCATAAAGAAGACATAGATCCACAATGCCTTGCACAATCCCTGTTCTGGAAAGGCATTCCTGAATATTATAAAGGTTAAGAATTACAGAAAAAAAAAGTGATGAAGCCTCTTTTTGCAGGAAGGAGTTAAAACACCAAGGGTCCCTCATCCAGCTAAGGAACCATATAATACAGGGAGCCCCTGCAGGGTGTTAGGAAGGGTAGTGACAGATTTGCCTTTAAGAAAGATACCTGGGCCCGGCGCAGTGGCTCATGCCTGTACTCCTAGCACTTTGGGAGGCCGAGGCAAGCGGATCACCTGAGGTCAGGTGTTTAAGACCAGCCTGGCCAACACGGTGCAACCCTGTCTCTACTAAAAATACAAAAATTAGCTAGGTATGGTGGCAGGCGCCTGTAATCCTAGCTACTCCTGAGGCTGAGGCAGGAGAATCACTTGAACCTAAGAGACGGGGGTTGCAGTGAGCCGAGATCGTACCATTGCACTCCAGCCTGGGCAACAGAGGGAGACTCCATTTCAAAGAAAAAAGGAAGGGAGGAAGGGAGGAAGGGAGGAAGGGAGGAAGGGAGGAAGGGAGGAAGGGAGGAAGGGAGGAAGGGAGGAAGGAAGGAAGGAAGGAAGGAAGGAAGGAAGGAAGGAAGGAAGGAAGGAAGGAAGGACCTACCTGAGGCCACTGTGGGGAGAAAGGCAAGCCTGGGAGTAGGGAGATGGCTACAGTGGCTTGGCAATTGTCCCTTTCCCTAAGGCAGTAGCAGGGAGAAAGGAGGAGGGGGTGGAGACATTTAACAGAGAGAACTGAACAGATGCAGGTGTTATCAGACAGGGAAGATGGGGTTCAAGAGCTCACAAGTCAACGTACTGGACCAGGACAGTGGGTAGTGTCATTAATGGACAATGGGGACCCACCCTCACATGTGCCTCTCTGCCCCCTTTGACTGCTGAGCCTGTCAGGACAGGAACACTCAAGCCCAGATCGAGTTAAGGGCACTGCCCACTGGCATGGCTTCCTTACTTGGGGAGCCAGGGTCTTAATCCGCTCAGACTGCACCCTAAATATAACCCTACTGTGATGGTTAATACTGATTGTCAACTTGATTGGATTGAAGGATACAAAGTATTTCCTGGGTGTGTCTGTGAGGGTGCTGCCAAAAGAGATTAATGTTTGAGTCAGTGGGCTGGGAAAGGCAGACCCACCCTTAATCTGGTGGGCACCATTGAATCAGCTGCCAGCAAATATAAAGCAGGCAGAAAAAAGTGAAAAGGAGAGACTGCCTAGCCTCCAGGTCTACATCTTTCTCTTGTGCTGGATGCTTCCTGCTCTCGAACATCAGACTCCAAGTTCTTCAGTTTTGAGGCTCAAACTGGCTCTCCCTGCTCCTCAGCTTGTAGTCAGCCTATTGTGGCACCTGTGACCGTGTAAATTAATAGTAATAAACTCCCCTTTATTTACGTACATATAAAGGGGAGGTGGGTACTATTCTTTATATGTATGTAAAGGGGAGGTGGGTACTATTCTTAGTGTTTATGTCTTCAGTTCTTTTTTTTTTTTTTTTTTGAAACAGAGTCTTGCTCTTGTTGCCCAGGCTGGAGTGCAATGGCACGATCTTGGCTTACTGCAACCTCCACCTCCCGGGTTCAAGCAATTCTGCTGCCTCAGCCTCCCGAGTAGCTGGGATTACAGGTGCCTGCCACCATGCCTGACTAATTTTTGTAGTTTTAGTAGAGATGAGGTTTCACCATATTGGCCAGGCTGGTCTCGAACTCCTGACCTTGTGATCTGCCCGCCTCGGCCTCCCAAAGTGCTGGGATTATAGGTGTGAGCCACCACACCCGGCCAATTCTTGTTCTTTTACTTATTTATTTTTGGCAGATTACTGTTTACAAGCATTTATATATATATATATATACACACACACATATACATACACACACACACACACACTTACATATGGGAGTTTATTAAATATTAATTACACAATCACAAGATCGTGATTGTGTTAAGTATTAACTTCCACGATCATATAGGATATATATATGTATATATATCCTATTAGTTCTGCCCTCTAGAGATCCCTGACTAATACACATACAAAAGCACATACCGAAAGGGGGAAGCCGCTCTGCCTCGGAGGAGCAGATGTCCCTTTCCTGGGTCCTCCTGCCGTAGGTCGCAGAGTAGATGTTGAGGAACTTGGATTCATGGCAGTGCAGTTTCAGCTCCTGGTCTTCACACACGGTTTTGTTTTTTAATTCATCTGAAGCAGAAACAAAAATTGAAGGCACCATCAGCTTCCCCCAGAAGGAATCGGTGAGCTCTGTCCAAGTCCCCCTGCTCATTTCCCCGGGGCTGCACCCTGAGAAGGGGGCGGTGGGGATGGCCCTCTGGGCTCATGCTGTCTGTGACCCTAGAAAACAAAGCCCTCTGCAGGAAGCGGGTGGGAAGGAACCTGTTGACAAGCGCAAAGACCCTGGGAATTATACTAAGGGGTAAATGGAGGAGAGGTGCCAGAGTTAAGGAGGCAGATGCATGGAGTTAGGTCCCAGGAAGGGCCTGGCTAGAAAGGAAGTTTCTCTTGCTCACCACTTAAGGTCACACATTCCTTCACTGAAGGGAGCCTTTTCTCAAATGTTGGCATGGGATCCACATAGGTAAAGACAGACCAGAAGTTACTTGAAAGAAGCATTAAGCTTCTTTCTCTCTCTGGAGACAGCCCAGTTAAACCTCACCTCCAGCCCCTCAACTGGCATCCCCATGCGTGTACGAATTATTTATTAGTTTAGTTTAGTTTAGTTTTTTAGAGACAGGGTTTCACTCTGTCACCCAGGCTAGAGTGCAGTGGTACAATCATAGCTCACTGCAGCCTTGAACTCTTGGGCTCAAACCTAGGCTCAAAGGATCCTCTCACCACAGCTTCTCAAGTACCTGGGAATATGAGTGCACACCATGCCCGGCTTACATTTATTTGTTTACAAGACAAGAAAGAGACCAGGCACAGTGGCTCACACCCGTAATCCCAGCATCTTGGGAGAGAGGCTGAGGCAGGAGGATCACTTAAGCCCAGAAGTCAGAGACCAGCCTGGGAGACATAGCAAGGCCTCGTTTCTAATTAAAAAAAAAAAAAAAGCAAGAAAGATGATATGATACCAAATCAAATCATTTCCTTTACTAGGAAAGGGGTAAAAACAAGGCATGGTGTCAGTTAAGAATCCCTCTTTAGAGAAGTGTGAAAAGTCTGCCCCAAATCTGGTAAATCCAGGAACAACTGACTGTCAAGCTGATGGTGCATTCTAGGTTAGGATGATCTGGACCAGGTTGTACTTTGTTCTCAAAGAATTCAGGAAAAAGTTTGTTTGTTTAATCTGCTTATTGTAGTAAAATCTTTCTTTGCAATGTCATACAAAGTTGGCATTATGCATGCACTGTTGAAGAAAACATAGTTTATTTTTTTTAAAGAAAGTACTCCAAAACCATTTAATTAGTGAAAATGTTTAATAATGATTTGATTTTTTTCAAGCAGTAAGAGCTAACACTGCAGACACAAAAGACTGAATATGGTGTGATTCCTTTTATATGAAGGATTCAGAAGAGGCAAACCTTTAGGGGCAGAATGTAGATGAGTGGGCGCCTGAGGCTGAAAGTGAGGTCACAGAGTGACAGAAAATGGACACAGGGAAGCCTTCTGAGATGGTGGGAATGTCCCATGCTGGACTGTGGTCATGGTTGCACAACTCAGTAAATTCACTGAAAATCACTGGATTGTACACTTGAAAAATGTGAATTTTATGCTATGTAAATGATATCTCAGTAAAGATATCTTTAAATAATAATAGCTAACACAGCTGGGTGCGGTGGCTCACACCTGCAATCCCAGCACCTTGAGAGGCTGAGGTGGGCGGATCACCTGAGGTCAGGAGTTCGAGACCAGCCTGGCCAACATGGCAAAACCCCGTCTCTACTAAAACTACAAATATTAGCCAGGCATGGTGTTGGGTGCCTGTAATCCCAGCTACTCAGGAGGCTGAGGCAGAAGAATCACAATCCCAGGAGGGGAAGTTTGCAGTGAGCTGAGATTGTGCCACTGCACTGCAGCCTAAGCAACAGAGCAAGCCTTCGTCTCAAAAATAATAATAAATAATAATAATCATAATAGCTAATACTTGCTGAAGACTTCCTCCCAACTAGGCCCTGTTCTAACAGCTTTAAATGTATTAATAAATTGATATTCAAAGCAGTCCTTCTGTGAACAACCTCTTCAAATCCTTTGCATAGTGTATGATGGATTTTTAAAATTTGCAGGAGTGATTCATGTATTCCAGATGCTAACTTTTGTCTCTTAGGTGTTAGAAAATCTCTCCTAGATTGTCACTTATCTTAAACTTTGCAAAATCAAAGCAAAGCAAAATATAAAGGGGACCACGGTCATTTATTTGCATATGTGGTTCTTATCTTTGCCAACATTCTGTAAAGAAAATTCTTTAAAAAATGCTAGCTCTACTCTATCACCCTTGTTCTGGAGTTTTCTACTTTGAAATGGCAACCACACAGCAGACAGGTGCACTTTTTGGCCAAACAAGCATTGGCGTTAACTGCAAACAGGAGTTAAATGGCAAGAACTGCTAGGGCTGTAATGGGCTGGCCCGGAGTGGGCGGGAAGACTGTCCAGAGGGAACCTCTTCCACCCCAGCCTCTCACTCTTCTCACGTGCTCATGTTCTCCTTCCACTTTTCTTTCCTGGATTGGAAGTGCAGGCTGATTTCAGGTCCCACAGACACCTCAAGCCAAAGTTTTCCAAATTGTGATTTGAGGTTCATTCATGAGTCTTGAAATCATTAGTGAGTTGTAACCAGCAATTTTTTAAAATAAAGAATACAGTAGTTTAGAAAACAACAAAGGGCATCACATGAAGAAAGTATAAACACTGGTTTGTCATTTAAACATTTATTTTTCAGTGGTGTGTATGTGAGTATGTGTTCCACTGGGCCAAAATGTGAGAATCTTTTCCTACTATGGGCTGCAATCACAATTTGAAAACGCCCACCTTAATCCCTACAGAAAGGCATGAGCTGTACACATTAGGGCCACAGCAGCTGGCTGGATCTTCGTATCCTGGCATCAGTGATGCTAAGCTCCAAACTTAAAAAAGTGAAAGACAATAATTTTCAAATACAAATGCTACCTTCCTTCTCTCTCTCTCTCTTTCTCTCTTTCTCTCTTTCTTTCCTTCCTTCCTTCCTTCCTTCCTTCCTTCCTTCCTTCCTTCCTTCCTTCCTTCCTTCCTTCCTTCTCTCTCTCTCTTCTCTCTCTCTCTCTCTCTCCCCCCTCCCCCTCCCTCCCTCCTTCTTTCTTTTTCTGACAGGGTCTCACTCTGTCACCCAGGCTGGAGTACAGGGGACGCAATCTCAGCTCACCGCAACTTCCACCTCTCAGGTTCAAGCCATTCTCCTGCCTCAGCCTCCCGAGGAGCTGGGATTACAGGCATGTGCCACCAGGCCTGGCTAATTTTTGTATTTTTAGTAGAGACAGAGTTTCACCATGTTGGCTAGGCTGGTCTTGAACTCCTGACCTCAAATGATCCACCCACCTAGACCTCCCCAAATGCTGGGATTACAGGCGTGAGCCACTGTGCCTGGACTAAACAGCATCTTTCTGTACCTTGTAAATTTCCATGACTTTCTACCAAAAGCAGAGAAGCAACAGCGAGGCCAAATTTTGGACCACAGGAAGGAAAACTGCACACAATCTCAAGAGGACCACCAGCTCTGCTGCTGGCAAACTTCGCTGCTATCCTTTCATCCATGAGGATGCGAACATTCAAGATGAACGAAAGGCTCGGAGCAGAAGCCAGCCTACAGATGCTCACAGAATCCCCATCCTGCCCTGGTAGTTTAATAAGCAGGAAGAACCTCCACGAGGAAGAAAAATGAAAATGGTGACTAAGCAAATGTCTCGAAGGCCCTTTACCCACTCACTGGAATCTTAATTCAACAGCTTAAACTTAGAGCCAAGGCAAGTTTTGTTTTCATTCTCTAAAGAAAAGACTGCTAAGTCTGACCCCAACGTCAGAAGGTTTGATTCCTTTTGGTGAGTCATATCCGCACTGGCATTTATATGCAGTTTATGAGTAGATGCTAAATCCCACCAACAACAACATTTTGCCTGACTTCAAAGGCCCAGAGTGAACGATGGCCTTTGATGCAGAAAAGAGGGCTTGGACAGAAACACCAAAAGAGCCAAAGCCCCCTTCCAACCATAAGAACTCAGAAAAATGTTAAGAATGTTTTCCGGTGGCAGAGCTGGCACAGAAAGAGGATGGGAGAAGGCAGGACAAAACCAAGCCTTATCTCTGCAAATTGGAAACTTTTTAAAAGGAAATCTTTTCTTCTTCTTCTTCTTTTTTTTTAAATCAAAATTTTTAAAAGTTAGAAGAGGTTTTTTTGTTTTGTTTTGTTTTGTTTAAAGCATGTCATGAAATGCATTTATTAGCCACATCTCTTTGATTTATTAAAGCCCATTCAGTAAAGGTAGCCTCGATGCCAACAAAACCCTCCCAGAGTAACGCAACACCCACATGCCAGGCCTCCAGCGATTTCGTCCCCAGATTATGGGCAAATCATCTCCTGGAACGGAGGGGCCTGTGCGTGTCATATTACATCCTTGGGGTGACTGCTGTGTTACTTGGTTCCTTGGGAATGTGCTAATTCACTGTCACATAAGAGTGACATTTCTGGATTATAAAAAATTAAGAAACTACTAATATCATTGCTACTTTTCGTAGAAGACTAGAACTTGTTTTAGAGCTGCGTTAGAGTTCTCAGTTGGTCTCAGATTAGAGAAGGTGTGGGCAGCCTTCCAGAAGTGGGTTGCCAACTCTCCTGGGAGTTTAGATGGGGAGGATGGCAGGGGCCTGGGAAGTTAGAACCATGACTCTGCTTAAATGACAAGAGCGATGAAATTCCCCTTCCTCATTTTATTAAATTGGTGCAAAAGTAACTGTGATTTTTGCCCTTAAAAGCAATAGGCAAAAACCACGATTATTTTTGCACCAACCTACTAATGAGCGGGCTATGTGGGTCATTCTGCTTCTCTTCGATACAACAGTCACAAAAGCACATCACTGCCGAGACCAGCTTGGTTGGGAAGACCCTAACCCAGTGGTGCTGGAGGAATTAAAGACACACACACAGAAATATAGAGATGTGGAGTGGGAAATCAGGGGTCTCACAGCCTCCAGAGCTGAAAGCCTGGAACAGAGATTTACCCACATATTTATTGACAGCAAGCCAGTGACAAGCAGTGTTTCTATAGATTATAGATTAACTAAAAGTGTTCCTTATGAGAAATAAAGGGATGGGCCGAAATAGAGGGATGGGCTCTGGCTAGTTATCTGCAGCAGGAGCACGTCCTTAAGGCACAGATCGCTCATGCTATTGTTTGTGGTTTAAGAACTCCTTTAAGCGGTTTTCCGCCCTGGGTGGGCCAGGCGTTCCTTACCCTCATTCTGGTAAACCCACAACCTTCCATCATGGGTGTCATGGCCATCACGAACATGTCACAGTGCTGCAGAGATTTTGTTTATGGCCTGTTTGGGGGCCAGTTCATGGCCAGATTTTGGGGGACCTGTTCCCAACACATCACCAGCCACCTTTCAAAGGTGGGCAGAGGAAGGATCTGCCGTGGTGAGAGTATTTTATTACTGACATTGCATACAATTGCCAGTGCATAGTGATGTTGAAATGTAGACAGTCACTTTTATTTATTGTTATTCTTTCTTTCTTTCTTTCTTTAGTAAATAGATCTCACCCTGTCATCTAGATTGGAGTGCAGTGGTGAGATCATAGTTCATTGTAACCTCAGATTCCTGGGCTCAAGCAAACCTTCCACTGCAGCCTCCCAAATAGCTAGGACTGCAGGTGCCTGCCACTGTGCTCTGCTAATTTTTTTTTTCTTTTTTTCTTTTTTTCTTTCTTTTTTTTTTTTTTTTTTAAAGAGAGATAGGGGTCTCACTATGTTACCCAGGCTAGTCTCTGATTACTGGCCTCAAACAATTCTCCTGCCTTGGCTTCCCAATATGCCGGGATGACAGGCATGCCTGTATCATTTAGTCATTTATATCTTTAGCAGAGAGACTTGAATCAGCTTATTGAAATAATAGCTACCAACTGCTGAGCTCAACTCCATGGTCCTGTGCTAAGCGTGTTACATACAACACTGTGTTTTCACAGTCTTATAACAGCCCTGTGCAGAAGAGACAAAATCCCATGTTACAACCGAGTCCTAGAAAGTGTCCCTACACTGCCCAACACACAGCAGATACACAGCAGAAAGGAATATGAACCCAGAACTACCTAAATCCAAGCCTCACTGAAACCTACGTTTCCTGAAAGGATGCAATTTGGGAGGCGAGGTTTTGAGGAAGGAAGCATAATGCACATTAAGGAAAAGAAGTTTCCAGTGAGGCTTGCTGGTAAAATAGCTTTCCGTAAAGACAAGCAAATAAACCCGATCAGTGGCATTTGCCAATTTCCCTGGTGTAAATATTCCCACCGTGGCAGATTCCACAGAACACAGGCAGAGCTGGTAACACATGCGTAACTGGCTCGCATGATAAGCACTGGCTCCACACACCACAGGGTACAGCAGTGCAGCCTTTGGACATTCACAGTGTCCTGTCCAGATTAGAACTGGGAAGTGAGGAGAAGAGCCTCAGGAGGTGTGAGAGATGCAGGAAAAGAGGCAGGAAGGTGTGCAGACAATCTCACTTCCGCCTCCTAAACGGCAGTGCTCAGGTTGCCGGCGTCCAGGTTACACAGGGACTCTGCCTCTCATCTGCTCTCTATGGGGCAGCCAGTGGGGCCTTATGACTTCATCTTAGCACCCTCCCTGCTTAAATGCTGCCCTACAGATAGAGCCCCAACTCCTTCCTTGGCTCCGAGGGCTCGGGATCCCTACTCCGGCTCCCCAGCTGGTGCTCTCTCCTGCTGTCTTGCTTCTGTGCTCCTACCCCGTGACTGGCTGCGCCAATGCACCTGCAACCCCCAGCCACAGGCTTCTGTATGGAGCACTCTTTCTGTGCCCTGCATCCCTGCAGTTCTCAGCTCCATTACCACTTGCTCCAAAAAGACTCCACTGAACCCCTAGTCGAGGTCAATTCCTCCTATGAGGCTGGGCACAGTGGTTCATGCCTGTGATCCTGGCACTTTGGGAGGCCAAGGGGGACAGATCACTTGAGGTCAGGAGTTCAAGACCAGCCTGGCCAACATGGAGAAACCAGGTCTCTACTAAAAATACAAAAATTATCCAGGTGTGGTGGTGCATGCCTGTAATCCCAGTTACTCAGGAGGCTGAGGCGGGAGAATTGCTTGAACCCATGAGGCAGAGGTTGCAGTGAGGCAAGATCAAGCCACTATACTCCAGCCTGGGTGATGGAGTGAGACCCTATCTCAAGAAAAAAAAAAAAATTCTTCTGCGAGCTGCTTGCATAGTACCAAGTGCCTCTCCATGAAGCCCTGACCCTACCTGGAATCTTGCACATATTTGTGTGAAACTCACATTGAATATCAGGCCCCACGGGACTGGACAATCTGGTTACCAAGGATGTGCTCACCTGTGTCTCCCCAGAGCTGAGCACAGGACCTGGCCCCTGCTGGGTTAACATTTGCTCCGTGAATACACATTAAGCACCTACTGCTCTGGGGTGACAATGCTGAACCACACAGAGTTCCTGCTTTCATGATGCTCACAATCTGATGCAGTGTGTGTGCAAATAATACACAGGCCACAAATAAGGTAAATCCAAATGATGATGCTGCTATGAAGAAAATAACATAGGATGCTGTGATAGTAGGGTTTTTTTTTTTTTTTTTTTTTTTTTTGGTTGTTGTTGCTGTTTTTTGGACAGAGAAGGTCTCTCTTGAAAGGTGCTGTTTGGGGTGGAGATTACACAAGAAAAAGGAACCAGCTGTGTGAAGATCTTAGGAATGGTTGCTGGGTGAAGGAAGGTTGAGAAATACCCTGGAGGGGGTGTGGACACCACCCACGATAGAACCACCATTCAGGGAATGTCTGCGGGATGTGAGTTCTCTTCATCCTCCACTCCTGTGCACAGCGGGGGTTTCATAAGTGTTTGCTGAAATGATATGAATAAACCAGAGGAAGCCTCATACCACAGTTGTGGGGCTGGGGCTCTGCACTGACTTATCTGAGGATCTGAGGCTCGGGCAATTTTACAAAGGTCATTTGACTTCTCTTAGAGACTGGCTTTTCTCAACTTATGAAACATTTCAAACATATAGAAAATGTGAAAGAATATCACAATCAACAGCCACATTCCCACCACCTCAGTTTTCCAACTGTTAACATCCTGAACAAGGGCTTTTTTTTTTTCCGAGACAGAGTCTCGCTCTGTCACCCAGGCAGGAGTGCAATGGCGTGATCTCGGCTCACTGCAACCTCTGCCTCCCGGGTTCAAGCGATTCTCCCGCCTCAGCCTCCCTAGTAGCTGGGATTACAGGCGTCCGCCACGATGCCCAGCTAATTATGTATTTTTAGTAGAGACGGGGTTTCTCCATGTTGGTCAGGCTGGTCTCAAGCACCCGACCTCAGGTGATCTGCCTGCCTCGGCCTCCCAAAGTGCTGGGATTACAGGCATGAGCCACCGCCCCCAGGCAAGAGCCACTTTTTAAAGGGCAATCTTTTACACCAGGGAAGGAGGGAAGTGGAGAACAGAAAAAAAAAAGAAGGCGAAGCTAATGGCAGTCAAGGGTGTCTTTAAGGCCATGACACAGTCATCTGTGAGGTTCAGCGGTGGGAGGGAAGTGAGGAAGAATATTGAGATCTTGGTGTGATTTCCTGAGTCTGTTGACTGAGGCAGGAGGTGATCCCAATGTCTGGTGCTGGAGGGAGGGTAGAGAGGGGTCACAAAGGGAGTTCAGGCGGTTCTGAATGGCTGGGCCTGCTTGTAGGTATTTGCGATTGTCTGTACATGTGAGCGTGTGTGAGCATGTATGATAGTGTGAGTGAGTGTGACAGCTTGTATGCATTGAGTGTGTCTAATGGGGTATAAGGTTGTGCTAGTGTGTGCCTGTGTGTGATGATGTCTATTATGTGTGATGAGTATCTATTATATGCTGTGAGAGCATGAGTGCCTTTGCATGTGCTGTGTTTGAAAAGCACAGGGCAGTTTCGACGTATGTGGGCCCTGGCGGGGAAGGGGTTTGACAGAAGCCTGCATATCTGCTGAAGGGTTTGGGGGGTTTCTCCCCAGATGTGTACCTGAGACTACAGTACGAGTGTGGCCTGACCTCTCCCCACATAAGTCTGGAACCTAGGCCACCAGGATATCAAGGAACTCTGGGCTCCAGGATGGGAGCTAACAGACAACAAAATGCAAAAAGTGAAAACAGTTGTGTTGGGTGGCAGGGAGGAGGCTTAAAAATGCTTAACTTGACCAGGCGCAGTGGCTCATGCCTGTAATCCCAGCACTTTGGGAGGCCAAGACGGGTGGATCACCTGAGGTCAGGAGTTCAAGACCAGCCTGACCAACATGGCGAAACCCTCTCTCTATTAAAAATACAAAATTAGCCAGGCATGGTGGCACATGCCTGTAGTCCGGCTACTCAGGAAGCTGAGGCAGGAGAATTGCTTGAACCCGGGAGGCAAAGGTTGTGGTGAGCAGAGATTGCCCATTGCACTCCAGCCTGGGCAACAAGAGTGAAACTCTGTCTCAAAAAAAAAATGCTTAACTTCTCATTTTTTGGTTAAATACACTGCTATCGTTTCTTTGCAACAAGGTGTGCAGGAACCTCTAATGCCACAGTGACCTATGATTTATCTCAGGCAGGCTCTTGGCGCCTGGAAGTGTGACCTACCCACGGAAGATGGATTATTTTTGGCCATCACAAAGCTGATGGATGTTAGAAACGGCAAAAGTCAATGGAGAAAAGAACAAGAACCAGATAAAAGAGATTGCTCCAGCCATGCCCCTTCTCATTCTCCTGGGGAACAAGGAGCCCCTGCCGTGGGTGAGGGCGGGAGGAGCTGGATCAAAGCTCTGAAGCAGTGGGTGCAGGTGGCAAGTGGGCCACTGAGCCTCAAGGAAAAACAGGGAGCCCCTCAATCTCAGCACAAGGCACCTCTGAAAAGCAGGACCAGCTCCTCACTTTGAGGAACAGCAATAGCAGTCTCTCACCACCCCTGGGAGTTGTAGCATCAGTACAACTGAGTTTTACAGATTGGATTTTTAAAATTCAGGCATTTGTAAGAAAATGAAGGCATGTGCAGACTCACGCACACAAAATCCCTCTCTTTCTCTCTCTCTGTCTTTCTCTCTCTCTAAATAACTGGGTAGGATGGAGCCCAATGTTTCTATTAATGAGTTTCAAAGTTGGACAAATGCCAACAGGAAGAGAATTTTGACCAGGAGTGTGAAAGAAGCAAGAACCACACCCCAAACACACTGTCCCCCTCCGAAGTTACTTACTAGGTTGGCATTTAAAGGAGACCAGGAGGTATTTACTGCTTCCTGGACAAAGGTCAGGTCCAAAAACACGGCTATTGACCAGGAGGTGGCAGGCCCGCTGGTTCTGGCATTCGTCCAGCACCTTCTAGAAGGAGAGGGTAGAAAAGGGACAGGCTTGAAAACTGCTCACAGGGACTGCCAGACCCGAACCTGGGCTGCTCTGGGCTCTGCAAAGGGAAGGACGCCTCCCCACCTGGCCAAGCTGTGTCTAAGGCCAAAGAGCATACATGTGGGTGAGTGGATTGGCTCCTGTCTCCCTGCTCTTTCTTCTGAAAAGAAGCCTGATCCAATAGTGCCAGGTTCCTGGGACAACTAACCTCTGATCCACCACCACTGGTGCGGCTGCTGATACTTTCAGCAAAGGCACTGACTACCGAGGCTCCAGGAAGTGTAAGCGAGGTCAGAGTACTTTCCGGTATTGGGGTGCAGGGGACTTCAAGGTCCCCTTCGAGCGGGGTCCCCTAGCTTTAAGCTGAAAGAGCTGTGACCATCAGCAATCACAGTCCTGGCCCTTCATCCTTAAACAGCCCTACACAGGCCACAGGAGAGCTGTGCATTGGGGAGCCCTTGACCCAAACCCTTTCCAGCTTACGAACTGTCCCCAGGTCAAAAAATAAAAATTACAAAGCTGATTCCCACCCTCATCAAACTCAAGAGAATGGGACCCACTTCTCCCTCGGGGAGCAGTTTTCTTAGTGGAATACTCAGACTTTCTGTTGAGCATTGGGAGTAAAGGCTTTCCTTCAAATCTCAATCTCTGTCTCTCTCCTGATTTTTTCCAGGCAGCTCCTTCGTTTTTAAGACATCTGCTCTGTGGAAGCTCACAGAACGCCCTCCTCCAGGTCCTGATAAGGCTCAGCATTTTGCTGCTGTTCTCTAGGTCCTCATTCCCAAATGGAACAAGTCCTGCCTGTGATAAACACAGAGGTCCTGAACTTGGGTCTGGTTAAAACAGAAACAAAAAGGACACAAAGTACAGTTAAAAAAAAAAAAAAAAAAAAAAAAAACAACCAAGAATCTGGTTATTACTTTAGGTCTGAATTTAGTGCAAACACATGAGCCTCTCTGAGTCACCATGTTCTCATAGTAGCTCATGGAGTATCTCGGCGAAGAATGCTGGCCCTGCCAGCTATACCCCGTTCTCTCAGGGGCCCAGCAGATGTGTCTCAATCAGAAAAAAACACCCGAGAAACCCCTCAGACCCCAGAGGGTGCAGCTTTCAGATGACTGCATGTGGCATGGCCAAACGTCATGGTGAAACGACTCAGCCCACAGACGTCACTGGAGGGCTCCGCGGTTACAACCGCAGAGCAGACCCCAGGGCAGGGCTGTTTCCAAACTATGTCATGAGCTGGAAAATGCAGAAAGGGGGACTTCCTGTTGACAGTCAAGGGATGGATCAGTTGTGGTCTCCCGTGTGGACATCTCCCCACGTTAAGCAACCTCCCTCTGAGGAAGCACCTTGCCTGGGCTCTGAGTGCAGCTTAAAAGATACAAAAGGCTGGGCGCAGTGGCTCATGCCTGTAATCCCAGCATTTTGGGAGGCTGAGGCGGGCAGATCACCTGAGGTCAGGAGTTCAAGACCAACCTGACTAACTTAGTGAAACCCTGTCTCTACAAAAAAATACAAAAATTAGCCGGGCGTGGTGGTAGGCGCCTGTGATCCTAGCTACTCAGGAGGCTGAGGCAGGAGAATTGCTTGAACCTGGGAGGTGGAGGTTGCGGTGAGCCAAGATTGTCCCATTGCACTCCAGCCTGGGCAATAAGAGTGAAACTCTGTCTCAAACAAAAAAGACACAAAAGTAAAGGACTTCTTGACCTCTGGTTGAAAGAGTAGTGCATGGGGATGTTTCTGGCAAACAAACCCTCCCAACAACATCAGAACTGTGTTCACAGATGCTAACCTGTTGGCCTGGTTATAGAACATCCTCTTACCTCAGGGGTATCTGGCAGAGGCAGATACCCGTGGAATGGTGGGGGTGGTGCCCATGCTCTAGTGTGTGCCAGGAGTTCATATTTTTACAAAGTAGCCACTTTAGAAAAAATGTTGGTACTGGCCAATTTCATGCACCCAGGAGGGCAGCAGGTAGCCTGGGATCCAAAGATGGATGGCCAGGGTAGGTGACTGAGAAATGGGGGTGGGTCAAGAGGGGTGTAGCTCCTGGGGTGGTGCCCAACGGAGAGAATTAGGGGTAGGGTGGGTGCTATGGCTGGAATGTTTATCCCCCCCAAAACTCACATCGAAATGTAATTGCCATTGTAACAGTATTAACAGGTGGAGTCTTTAAGGGGTGATTAGACAATCAGGCCTCCATTCTCATGAATGGATTAATACTGGGTTTTTTTGTTTTGTTTTGTTTTGTTCTCAGGAGTAGGTTGTTAGAGTGGCACTAGGCACTAGGCTTGTTATAAAAGGCAAGTTTGGCCCCCTCTCCTCTTGCCCCTTCCGTTCTTCTGCCACGTTGAGTACCAGCGTTCCCCAACTCCCTAGAGGATGTAGTGTTCAAGGAGCCATCCTGGAAGTAGAGACACCAAACCTGTGGCGCCTTGCTCTTGGACTTCCTGACCGTCAGAACAGTGAGAAATCAATGTCAGTTCCTTACGAATTACCCAGGCTCAGGTACGCTGTTATAGCAGCACAAAAAGGACTAAGAGAGTGGAGCACACAGGGAAAGCAACTTCTTGTCTCCTGAAGAAACATTGTTTCTCCTCAAGGTATAGAAACCATGTCACGGGCAGTCATTCAAACACATTCATTTTGGCTACTCAACTGGTGTGCTTCACCAATCACCTGAATACCCAGATACTACTATGCTTGGAGTGGAAGCAAGGGATGGTGTGAGAAACAGAAAACTTCTTACATCATCACATTAGTTTTGTGTCTCCTATTTGGGCCTTAGGGAGAACTACACAGCATTAAAGCTACCCCTATTTCTCCTTGGTTCTCCTAGCAAATTTATCTTTATCCATATTTCCTACGGTCAACAAAATCAAACAGACTTCCAACTTGCCAGCTGCTTTAAACCCCCTGCTTTAAATGTATTCATATGGAACTTGGGAGGCATTAAAAAAAAATCCAAGGCCGAGTGACTCAGTAATCCTGGTCAACTAGTTGTATATGTTAGGGGCCAGGGATGGTGAAGTAGAAGCTGCTCAGAGGATTGAAAGCCATGCACAGTCTAAAACCATCACTGAAATATTAGTTTGACCTTCTCCTATACCAAATATTTCCCTAAATATGCCAACCACAAAAAGAATGACTTAAGCCACACCTCTCCCAATTCCTGGTACTATCTGGTAGAAGGAAGGAGTCAGTAAAGGCTGCCTAAAATAGCTCCAAGCAAGAATGACATGATTATCTACAACTGGAGAAGCAAACCATTAAAAAGCACAAGGCGGTTACCGACATTTCCTTCATTGAGTACATTTTCTTTTTTCTTTTATTTATTTATTTTTTTGAGATGGAGTCTCACTCTATTGCCCAGGCTAGAGTGCAGTGGCATGATCTCAGCTCACTGCAACCTCCGCCTCCTGGGTTCAAGCAATTCTTCTGCCTCAGCCTCCCAAGTAGCTAGGACTACAGGTGCGTGCCATCATGCTTGGCTAATTTTTGTATTATTAGTAGAGATGGGGTTTTGCCATATTGGCCAGGCTGGTCTTGAACTCCTGGTGATCCGCCCACCTCGCCTCCCGAAGTGCTGGGATTACAGGCATGAGCCACCGCGCCCGGCCCTGTGAGTACATTTTCTAAGAAGTTGGTCATGACTTCAGATGTCTGCCTCAAAGAGATACTTGTGGTGTCCATTAAAGAACCCACCTTCCCTTTCTACAGGAGTATTTATGGGAGATGTAGGCCTGGAGGTTGGAATCCATCCTGGTTGTACTTTGCTATACTGAAGTAAGGAGTAAACCTACAAATAAATTCATATTGAAGTGCACAAAGGGGGATCTCCAATAGGTAGGAATTCTATTTAGTTTTGTTGGGTAACAAATCCTTTGAGAAGCAAATAATGGCTCACCTACAAAACTGGTGATCTGTATAAATTGGGATTTTTCATGGATCAGTTGTGCTTGGATTGAACTATATAATCACAAATATATTTACACCCAGAGAGAGAGAGAAAGAGCGTGTGTTGAAACTGTATCATCTTAACATGTCTACAAAAGGCAATACCTGGAAGGTGGTGGGTGCCATACAGGTTAAGCTGTCTTCCCTCTGGGAGGCGGGCTTCTGGGAACTACACATTTGGTAATCTTGCCCATAAAATGCCGATTGGACACTTATCGTAGAATGCCGAGGGCACTGTAGATTCAAATAGTCCCCATCACAGGCATAGGTGGTGTGGTTTTGCAGGAGTTTGGTTAGGTAACCTGGAAAATATTCAGTCGGGTTACAAGAGGCCCAGGAACCCACCACTCCTCCATGGGTTTGGGGACAGGAGGAGTTTGGTTCCCCTGGGGAAGGGCTGTTCAGTCAACAACATGTGGGGTGGCACCTCCCTAGCAGCTCTGGTGCAAAAGTCACCAAACCAGGCCCAGAGGTGGGGCGCAGGAGCAAATGTCAGCTTTCACATTGATACAGAAGCGGGGCAGGGGAGTGCTGGGTAGAGAAGGATGGGGTCCCTGGTGAGGGCTCCACCCTTGGGTTTGTGCCCATGGACCTTAGTGAGAACAGGCACTCCTGTTTCCATGTCCAAATGTTGCATTTTCCAAGACTACTCTGGCCTGCCATGACCCCCATCCTGTGCCCATAAAAAACCCAAGACCCTAGTGGGCACAGACACAAGTGGCTGGACGTCAAGAGGAGCAGAAGAGCACACCGACAGATACCAGCAGATGCCGGCAGGCTTTTGACAGCGGGGCAACATGGAATTCAGTCGGGGCAGTCGGAGGAGAGTCTAGCTGCTGGGCGGCCCAACTCTAGGCGAAGACCACCTTCCCACTCCATCCCCCTTCTGGCTCCCCATCCATCTGAGAGCCACCTCCTCCACTCAATAAAACCTTGCATTCATTCTCTAAGTCCACGTGCGATCTGATTTTTTGAGTACACTAGGGCAAGAACCCGGGATACAGAAAGCCCTCTGTCTTTGTAATAAGGCAGAGGGTCTAATTGAGCTGATTAACACAAGCTGCCTGCAGATGGCAAACCTGAAGGAGACCGCTGTAACACATGCCCACTGGGTCTTCGGGAGCTGTAAACACTCAATGCTACATGCTGCTGTGGGGTCAGAGCCCAGGAACGCTCCCCACTACCTGGCCGTCTGCATGCTCCGTCTAGGGGTTTGAGCAGCAGGGTACTGAAGAAGCAAGCCATGTCCCTGTCACATGCCCTGGGTCAGAAACCTTGGTCTGGGATGGCCCACTGAATGGTTTGGAGGGCTCTTTCCCCTTCAGGAAGCACTAAAGTATTGACCAGGAGCCAAAGAGTCCTGAAGCACCTTTATAAACCAGGAAAAAAATCGGGGTGAGTGTCCCCTGGACGTGTGGACGCCTGTCCTGAGGAAGGCTTTCATTTGCTTGTCTCCCACTAGTGAGGCCATGCCTTACTGGGATGAGAGGATGCAGTTTCATTTCAAGAAATCACTCTTAGCTCTGTCTTGGTGCTGGAGAGGAATGATAGGCAGGGTGCCCTGTGCAGAGAAGGGGGCTGCTCCAAGGGTGTGGTGAGGGGAGGTGATGGTGGGGCTCTGCTGTGGGTTGAATAGTGTCCCCTCAAATTGACATTCATCAGGAACCTCAGAATGTGACATTTGAAAATACGGGGGTTGCAGATGTAATGAATTAAGTTGGCGATATACTGGAGTAAGGTGGGCCCTTAACACCATGACTGGTGTCCTTATAAGAAGAAAAGAAGAGACACAGAGGGAAGACAGCCACGTGCAGCTGGAATGATGCATCTGAAGCCAAGGAATGCCGAGTGCTGCCGGCCACCACCCAAAGCTGGAAAAGGCCAGGAAGGAGCTTTCCCTAGAACCTTCAAAGGCAGCACAGCCCTGCCAACACCTGGATTCAGACTCTGGCCTCCAGAACTGTGAGAAGACGAATTTCTGTTGTTTTCAGCCACCCAAGCTTAGGAAATGGGTTGCAGCAGACACTGGAAATAAGTCAGGCAGCCAGTCAGCCTCCTTGGAATTCCCGGGCAGCTTGCAGGAGCCACACTGGGCCCTGGGCTCTGAGAAGCTCTAAGGCCCAGCAGGCGCAGGGGCCTAAACTATTTCTCGGCAAGGAGGAAGGAAGGTTCATCCAGAATGTAGATCCCCTTCCTCCTTCTCACACCTCACGAGGTCACGGCGAGGCGGCTGGGAGGAGAGCCAGGGACTTTTCACTGAGGTGTGTGGGAGACAGCTTGGCAGCCCTTGGCCTCTGAAGGGAGGAGGTGGCGTGAAGGAGGGCAGCTTCGGAACTTCCCAATTCCTGCTCGATGACCTGTGTGTAAAGTATTCCTGTTTAGGTTTCAAAATCCTCTCAGAAACATAATTCTCGGAAAATCCAGGCGCCCAATCCAGCTCCCTGGGCTTCCCTGAAATCTGAAGTCAAAGGGGCTGAGCCAGCCTGCCCGGGGGTCCTCAGGCCCACCAGTCCAGAGTGCTCTCTAGAGGAAGGCTACAGACACTTTCTGGCACGCTCATCCAGACGTTAGCTGTCTTGCTGAAACTCCTTTTTTCACCCTTAAAAACCACTGGAAGAGTGGCCAAGAACCCAGCCATCCTGAGTAAGTTCACTAGAGAAGCAAAATCTAACATGAGTGGCAAAACGGACACTGGCACCAGGAGTGTGGGTCAGAGTCCTGCCCCTTGGAACCACATCATCACTTGCACAGTGTACCCCCAGGCACCAAGAGACCAGGCTGAGACCCCTCAGTGGCCCTGGGCCTCTGGTCAGTGTCTTCCTGCCTGGCACACAGGCAGGCCCTCATAAAACAATGAGTACTGAAAGTTCTAGCCTTCTTGGTGGGTTCTCAACACCCCGTCATGAGCCACACCCTGCCCCAGGGAACTCAGGGTCATCCTGATGCTACCCCTAGACCAGTGCCCCTTCTGAAGTGCCCCAGGCTGGCACCCCCATACTTAGATCTCTTCAGCCTCCTCATGAAAACCTTCTTGTCCACCACCCCAGCATTCCCTGGACTGTGCTAAATAAGCAGCTGACCACATGTCAAATCAATTTTCAGAGTGCGCCTTTGGTTTAATATTCACGGCTTATCCAAAAGACCGTGTCACTATAGCTAGATGAAAAAAAATGACAAGGCTCCGGAGAAGCAGAGCCACAAGATGGAAGATACCTGGGTCCCAGGTTCATGAAGAGAGGAGCTGCCTGCTCCACAGACTGTCACATGAGTGGGAATGAAACTTTTGCTGCGGTTAGACCATTACCTTTCTTCACTGTCACATCTTCTATCCCCGCTAAATAGAACTTGACCTCTGCCAGACCATTTACATCAAGACCTGTATGTGCAGTGTAGTGGCCTGAGCCTTCAATCCATGCCCCACCTATCCAACCAGCCTTATCATATTCTTATTCTGAGAGTGGTATTCTGGGGGCAGAAGCTCGGTGCATAGAACTGACTAATGCAAGATCCTTCAGGTGCTTTGCACTTTGAAGTCTATCAGTCCTAGCACAATCCAAGTACAAAGAAGACACTTCAGCAGTACAGCCTGCCCTACACTCAGTTCAATTCCTTCTTCAAAAACCTAGACCTGGCCAGGCGTGGTGGCTCACACCTGTAATCCCAACACTTTGGGAGGCCGAGGCAGGCAGATCACCTTAGGTCAGGAGCTTGAGACCAGCCCGGTCAACATGGTGAAATTCCGTCTCTACAAAAAAAGGCAAAAAATTAGCTGGGTGTGGTGGCACACCCCTGTAATCCCAGCTACTCTGGAGGCTGAGGTGGGGGAATTGATTGAACCCTGGAGGTGGAGGCTGCAGTGAGCTGAGATCATGCCACTGCACTCCAGCTGGGGAGACAGAGCAAAACCCCATCTCAAAATAAATAAATAAATAAATAAATAAATAAATAAATAAATACATACATACATACATACATACATAAATACATAAATAAATAAATAAAAATAAAAAAAGGAAACCTAGGCCCACATCCAGACAATGGAATGTTATTTAGCACTAAAATGAAATGAGCTATCAAACCACAAAAAGACATGGAGAAACCTTAAATGCATATTCCTAAGTGAAAGAAACCAATCCAAAAAGGCCGTGTACTGTATGATTCCAACTATATGACATTCTGGGAAAAGCAAAACTATGGAGACAGCGAAAATATCCATGGTTGCCAGAGGTCAGGAGAAAGGAGGAATGAATTGGTGGAACACAGAGGATTTTCAGGGCAGCGAAACTACTCTGTGCGATACTACCATGGTGGACCCATGTCATTGTCCGTAAGTCCAAACCCATGCAACGTACACCAAGAGTCAGCGCTAATGTAAACTATGGACTCTGGGTGATAGTGTGTGTCAGTGTAGGTTTATTGATTATGACAAATGTCCCACTCAGGTTTGATACTGCTAGTGGGGGAAGCTGTGCATGTGTGAGTGGTGAGGGGGAGTAGAGGTTGATGAAAACTCTGCACTTTCTGCTCCATTTTTTTTTCTTTTATTTTTTTTTCTGTCGTTGTTGTCTTGCTCTGTCACCCAAGCAATCCCAGCCTCCCAAAGTGCTGGGATTATAGGACGTGAGCCACTGCGCTCAGCCTCTGCTCCATTTTTCTATGAACCTAGAACTTCTCTAAAAAATTAAGTTTATTTAGGGCGGGGCACAGTGGCTCATGCCTGTAATCCCAGCACTTTGGGAGGCCCAGGCAGCGGATCACAAGGTCAGGAGATCGACACCATCCTGGCTAACACAGTGAAACCCTGTCTCTACTAAAAATAAAAAAAAAATTGGCCAGGCGTGGTGGTGGTTGGCGCCTGTAGTCCCAGCTACTCAGGAGGCTGAGGCAGGAGAATGGCGTGAACCTGGGAAGCGGAGCTTGCAGTGAGCTGAGATCGCGCCACTGCACTCCAGCCTGGGCAACAACAGCAAAACTCCGTCACAAAAAAAAGAAAAAAGAAAAAAGAAAAGTGAGTGGAAGTTAAGAAAGTCAAAGATGGCTCATGTGGTAGGCAGAATAACGGCCCCCAAAGATGTCCACAGGCCTTAATCCCCAGGGCCGGTGATTACGTTACCAGACATTCATGGTAAAAGGAACTTGGCAGATGTGATTAAGTTCAGGATTTTGAGTTGGGGAGATTATCCTGGATTATCTGGAAGGGGTTTATATAATCACAAGAGTTCTTAAAAGGAGGAAGGTAGCTGGGTGCAGTGGCTCACACCTGTAATCCCAGCACTTTGGGAGGCTGAGGTGGGTGGATCATCTGAGGTCAGGAGTTCGAGACCAGCCTGGCCAACATGGTGAAACCTCGTCTCTACTAAAAATATGAAAATTAGCTGGGTGTGGTGGTGCATGCCTGTGATCCCTCCCTACTTAGAAGGCTGAGGCAGGAGAATCTCTTGAACCCAGGAGGTGGAGGTTGCAGTGAGCTGAGATAGCGCCATTGCACTCCAGCCTGGGCAACAAGAGAGAAACTCCATCTCAAAGAAAAAAGGAGGAAGGTAAGAGAGTCAGAGTCAGAGAAAGGAGTTGTGACAATGGAAGCAGTAGTTGGAATGATGCAGCCATGAGCCCAGGAATGTAGGCAGTCTTTAGAAACGGGAAAAGGCAAGGAAATAGATTTTGCCCTGAAACCTCCAGAAGGAATGCAGCCATGCAGAAATCTTCATTGCAAACATCTGACTGCCAGAACAGTAAGAGAATAAATGTGTGCTGTTTTAAGTCACTGAGTTTGTGGCAACTTGTTACAGAAGCAATAGGAATACTAACACAGTTTGTATAGATGACTGTTGCAACAGTGTGGTGAAGATGAGAGAAACAGAGCTGTAACTGTAAGAACTGATATTCAGGGAGAGATTTTTAAATAATTGTCATTGATTTAAAGTTGAAAGAGGCTTGTGCATATATGTATGTGTATAGATAAACACATATGCAGAGGACCCTTAGATCATATGTATTAGATTTCTTTCTCTACCCCCGCTGCCCCAAGATGGAGTCTCCCTTTGTCGCCCAGGCTGGAGTGCAGTGGCGCGATCTCAGTTCACTGCAACCTCCACCTCCTGGATTCAAGCAGTTCTCCTGCCTCAGCCTCTGGAGTAGCTGGGATTACAGGTGCCCACCACCATGCCTGGCTAATTTTTGTTTTTGGCCAGGCTGGTCTGGAACTCCTGACCTCAAGTGATCCACCCACCTCAGCCTCCCAAAGTGCTGGGATTACCGGCGTGAGCCACTGCGCCCAGCTCATATGTATTAGATTTCTTACTGTGGGTTATGGTCCGGCAAGCTTGAAGGGGGATATTGTCAAGAGACTGCTCAAAATGATGAACCATGGGCTCCAAGCTAAATATAAGAAAGGAAATGAGCACAGAAGAGGGGAGGGGCCCAAGGGACCAGAGATCCTGCTGAGGACCAGCAAGGTCAGAGTGAGGGAATCACACAGCAGCCTGGAAAGGCAGGAGGCTGTGCTCACGAGTTGTTTGAGGAGTGATTTCAACGTGGATTTGCAGGTTATGGAAATGTCCAGGAGTGGCCACGGAAGGAGGTAGAAGAGGTTGATGGAGAGGGTTGCTGGAAACAAGGATGCCAGGACTGAGACTGAAGATGCCCTGTGGACCAGGTGTCTCCCAGGATGAAGGCAGGAAGTAGGGTGGAGCATGAGCCAGCTGCCAAGGTTGTCCTTAAACAAAAGGCAGATGACAGATGAACTGCTCCTAATCTAACGCCCTTTCCGGCATGCTCCTTTCCCAGTCGGCAAGCTCATGCATTCCAGTGTGCTGGGCAGAGTCATGCCACTGAGCTTTCCACACCTTGGTTTCTTGGCTGGTTCAAGAGAGGTCCTTTTTAAAGAACAACTACTAATGCAGCTGTTTATTAACGATTCCCTCCGGGTAAAATTAGCCATCATGTTGGATCAGTCAAAACTGCTTTATTTCTTAATAGTTTCAGCCAGAGCTTTTACAATCTAACTCTATTTGTGGGCAAGTATTAACTATCCTGAAAGATGGCAGATGGGCACACTCTGTTAATAAATCAGTCCTGGAATCCAATAGAGCCTGGAGATGCTCTGTTGATCCTTGTTAAACTGGTGAGGAGAGGAAATGGGAGGATGTAGACTCTTTTTCTTTTTTTTTTTTTTCTGAGACGGAGTCTCACTCTGTCACCCAGGCTGGAGTGCAGTGGCACAATCTCGGCTCACTGCAATCTCCGCCTCCCAGGTTCAAGCGATTATCCTGCCTCAGCCTCCCAAGTAGCTGGGACTACAGGCACGTGCCACTATGCCTGGCTAATTTTTTATTTTTAGTAGAGATGGGGGTTTCACCATGTTGGCCAGGCTGGTCTCGAACTCCTGACCTCAAGTGATCTGCCCGCCTCGGCCTCCTAAAGTGCTAGGATTACAGGCATGAGCCACCGCGCCCAGCCAGATGTAGACTCTTTTTTTTATCAGCTTCACATCGTTCAGGGATCTTGGTACAGCTCATGTGCAACTCCAAGATACTCTTCCCTGGTGAATCCTCCTACTGTGTATCAGCAGAAACTCTTACGACTACTGCCATGGCTAAAACCTTCCTCAAAGGAGTATCTGGAAAGGCCTGGGTTGAGCAAATCTTAGAACAGCTTAAACCAAAGTTCTAACGTTTTCATTTTTTGAATCAGATCAAGAGTTCATGACATGAACCCCTGAGAGTGGTGGGAGCTCTCTTCTGTCTTCTGAAAGACACAGGGAAGTCCTTCTTTGGAGCGTCATCTTTATCACATTTACAATGAAAATCCATTAATATTCAAATAATCCAGTGACTATAGAAAGACCAGTGTGATAGGAAAATAAATCTTGGAGTCCCCATACTTACTAAGCCAAAGGGAAAAGTCAAGCTGGGAACTGGGTCACACAAACCTGCCTCCTACTTCGTTTCTAACTAAGACGGCTACAAAGATAAAAAGCTACATACATCCCTTACCTTTTACCCACAGGGAGATTCCTTACAGGCCCCAAGATCTTTGCTTGAAAACAGTTCTGTTGAATTTCACCCTGGCAATGTAAATTGATAGCTTATCCACAGATGCGGGACCGGACAGAACTCAAAGTCATCCTTCTACTCGCCTGAGACAAATGCATATCTGGTTGCTTCCCCTGCCCTATTGTTTACATTATCTTGTGTAAAATTGCAGATTCACTTACCCAGATGAAGTGACAGCATGAATGAATTTCCTCTATTCACCCTCATATGAAAATTGGATATTCCCCCAATATCCATCCTTTCCCCTTTAAATATTGAAGCCCTTAAAATTATCTTTGGAGAAAGGCATAGACCCACCTGGGAGTGTCCTTAACTTTGGCAAATAAACTCCCTAAAATGATTACAACTTGCCTCGGTCATTTTCATTGATTTATACTAGAATGATGTAAATAACTGATTTTCAAAGAATCATGGTACGTGTCCCAAAGTGTTCTGCAGGAGTGTGATATTGTGAAATATATATTTGATCTTTCATGTGTTTCCTTCCATACAACTCCTAAAACCCTTAGAATCTCCAAAGTCATGTGTTTTTGTATGCTAATAAGTTGACTGATGGCTGGCAGGCCCTAGCTAGCTTCAGGATGGGGGCTGGTCCCTGGAAAGACCAAGACAAGATTAGAGAGTTGGGACTTTGAGCCCACCCCCCAATTTCCAGGGAGAGGACAGGAACTGAAGGTTATATTGGTCACTCATGGCCAGTGATGTAATCAATTGTGCCTATGTAATGATGCTTCTATAAAAATCCAAAAGAACTGGGTTTGGAGAGCTTCTGGATAGCAGAACACGTACAGGTTTCTGGGGAGCAGGGCACCCAGGCTGGGCATAGAAGCTCCTCACTCCTTCCCTCATCCCTTTCTCTATGCGTCTCGTCATCTGTATCCTTTGTAATAGCCCTTACGGTAAACTGATAAACATAAGTAAACTTCCCTAAAGTTTTTCTGTGAACCACTCCATACTGATGGAACCCAAGGAGGGGGTCACGGGAACCTCAGCTTGAAGCTGGTTGTTCAGAAGTTCTGGAGGCCCGGACTGTGACTGCTGGGAAGAGGGGCAATAGTCTTGGGGACTGAGCCCTCAATCTGTGGGATATGATGCTATCTCCAGGTAGATGGTGTCAGAATTGTATTGGAGTATACCCAGCTGGTATTTGCTGCAGAATTGATTGTTTGCTTGTTGGTGGGGAGGAATCGCCAAACATTTGGTCACAAAAATATTCTGTGTTGATTGTTGTTGAGTGAAAGAATAGAGAAAGTACTTTGAGTTTTAGTGCACACGTGCGTGTGTGTGTGTGTGTGTGTGTTTTCACACAATTGGTGTCAGAAGTGGGATTTGCTGGCCATGGCCCTGGCTCATAGAAACATGTGCTTTGGGAAGAGAAAAAATAAGAGGAAGGAGGATAAGGGACCTTTGATTCCTGGATGGTCGCATGGTCACCCATGGTATGAAGTCACAGCTGTACTGCACTCAGTTACTAAAGGTGAAAGTTACCACTGGAATTTGGAGATAGATCCAACTCTTGGGAAGTTGGTTCACTGGATGTGCAAGGAAATACAAACTAATAATAAAGCCAAGTGAAATATTCAATCTTTTGGTTATCGTTATCTGTAATAGCTAAAATAAAAATAAAAGAGAGTGCTACGTCAAACCTCAATGCTACACCAAGCTTAGATGTCAGTGAGTCTGAGCTTTGGTCACTAGCTTTGGAGCCATTCCTAAGGGCAAAATTATGCAGAAACAACAGAAAATGCCTCTGAGACGTGTGGTTACCAAGAAGGTAGTCAATGTGGGGGAAGGGCAAAATCAAGAAACTACTGAAACCAAGGGGTAGAGTGTGAAGGAACTGTTTTATTTTGTGGTTCAGTATCATCAACTCCCTGAGGGACCTTTACTAAAATGGACTGTGAGAGTAACTAATTTAGGGGCAGTATCTTTGGTTTTACATGCTGCAGAGGGGAAGAGCATGTTTGGGTTGATGCAGGATCCACAGCTCACTATGGAACAACCTCAGATGGCTATATATGATCTGGACATACAGCAGGTTATTCCTGAGGCAACAGCCAGCCTAGTAGACTGGATAAAAGTCACCATAAAGTTTGTTTACCCTGAGAAGGGGGACTGTCCAACTCCGCCTATAAATGCCAAGTGGAGTGCCCAGGATGAAGCAGCTAATATGCTTTGTATGCAAGCCACGTGGGACTGGCTGTATGACGACTGGGATATCCACCCACTAAATATGCCTGTTACCCAGGACATGGGAAATGCTGTGATTAAGGGGGCCCCATTTGCATGGACACCTCATGCAATCTCACTGCTGCAAAATCAAGCTATGGTCGGAGAAGCCTTATTGAATTTGCTATCTCAGCTTCCCCTCGTGGGTCTTATAGATATTAATAAAAACATTAGGGCTATTAATAAAAGAATGTGGAAAAGCAGAGGACAGAGTCAAAGGACTCATCCCAGGAAGGTGGATGTATTTAAGCAGTTATTAAGAAGTAAAGAGATTAAAGAAAACATTAATAAAGCTAAAACGAAGAGGAAAAAGGGAAGCTCCATGGGACTCATCCCATCAGGCTGAAAATCTTCAGTGATGCTTAAGAAATGAGAAGAATAGAATGAAAATTGATGAGGTGAAAACAAAGGTCTTAATACAACACTATTGAAGGTTGGGTGGACCAAAAAGAGCCCTTGCTGGCTGCTAGCATTAAGGAGTTCCAAATGGGTTTGCTGTATTCACCCTAGTTTGGAGAAATTTTAAAAGTCATTAAGCAGAGATTACAATGAGAAAGCTGACCAGCAATTGCCTGGGCCAATGTTGAGGCAGGTTCATCAAGATAAAGATGGACAAAAGGGCCAAGGTTCCTTGGCTCAACCCTCTGCTGGCGACTGAAAGCCTTTTGCACTGGCCGGTGGAGAAGAGAAGCTCCTGGGTCTAGAACTTAAAAATGTAAGGGTTTGTAGAATTATGCAAGTTGGTGTATTTGAACATGCTTCATATGAAATGGTTACATCTCTTTTACCTGATTATATTAGGGAATGGACTTTGTATCTGACTTGCCCTTCAAGCCATATTAATGGGACGTGAGATGAGAGCCAGTAAGATTGCCCCAGCCCACACAGTACAGAGTGGAAGCTGCTGAGCTGGGAGGGACATGTTCTCCATTCAATAACCCCTCTATGAAGCCTCTAATGCTGCATATGGCAAAAGCCTTTCACTGTCTCCCAGCGACGACTCCCAGCCCATAAAATGACCTTGACACCTGAAATACCCAATGCTGTCTCAGGTGGTATCATAGAAACACTCTAATGAGGCCAGATGTGGTGGCTCACACCTGTAATCCCAGCACTTTAGGAGGCCGAGGCGGGTGGATCACTGAGATCAGGAGTTGGAGACCAGCCTGGCCAACGTGGTGAAACTCCATCTCTACTAAAAACACAAAAATTAGCAGGGTATGATAGCAGAAGCTTGTAATCCCAGCTACTCGGGAGGCTGAGGCAGGAGAATCGCTTGAACCCAGGAGGCAGAGGTTGCACTGAGCCGAGATGATGCCGCTGCACTCCAGCCTGGGCGACAGAGTAAGACTCTGTCTCAGAAAAAACAAACAAACAAACAAAAACAAAACAAGACCCAAGATTGCCAGGTGTGGTGGCTGGCACACACAGACCTCTTGAGCCCAGGAACTTGAAGTTGCAGTGAGCTAAGATCACACCACTGCACTCCAGCCTGGATGACAGAGCAAGACTCCATCTCTAACATGAGTAAATTAATAAAAATCCCAAGACTATGGCTCCACCTGGGATTAGGGTGTGTGGCTGTGACAGCCACCTCTCGGAATTGGTGGCTTCATGTTTTGCTGTGAGGATTAAATGATATAATGGGCATAAGCATCTTTTTTTTTTTCTTTACCATAAACCACTACACATCTCTAAGGTATTACAATTATAGTGTAAGGGTTTTTTTTGTTTGTTTGTTTTTTGAGACAGAGTTTCACTCTTCTTGCCCAGGTTGGAGTGCAATTGTGCAATCTTGGCTCACTGCAACTTCCACCTCCTGGGTTCAAGAGATTCTTCTGCCTCAGCTTCACAAGTAGCTGGGAGTTACAGTGCTTGCCACAATGCCTGGCTAATTTTTTTGTATTTTTAGTAGAGACTGGGTTTCACCATGTTGGTCAGGCTGATCTCCAACTCCTGACCTCAGGTGATCCACCTGCCTAGGCCTCCCAAAGTGCTGGGATTGCAGGCATGAGCCACCGTACCCTGCCATGTACTGTAAATCTTGAAGAACACTAATTAACATAGAGCTTCCATTGGTACAATGCTGAACAACCCAGCTCTAATCAAATTACATTCGCAGCCAGCCCTCTCAGCTCTGAGCACCTTGATGTAAGGTAGACAGCTCAGAGGCCAGCACATAGCCCCGTGGCTGCCCTCAGTCCAGACATGTCACTGCTGAGCCTGGAGGAAAAGGGAACCCTCCCTCCCCACCCTTCCTCCTTCCCTCCCTCCCTTCTTCCCTCCCTCCCTCCCTTCCTTCCCTCCTTCCTTCCCAATAATTAAGATCTAAAAAGTTACTAGTATTTAGAAGAGGCCAAAAGAGCTGTACATTCTTCCTCTCTTTCTTTTCTGAAGCCAGAGGCTTCCAATGAAGTCTGAGTTTCCTGAGGGCTGACGTTGCCTGAGTCACTCTGAGCGCAGGATATAAGAACATCAGTCACTGGCCCCACATTGGTGTGCTAAAGTCCCCTAATCACCGGGGGCCAATTTCACAATCTTACTTCTGGGAAGAGAAAGGAATTCAATTGCTACGTCCTTGCCTTCCCTTTTTTTTTTTTTTTAAATAACGTGCCACTGTCCACTTGGTAATGCTTTAGATAAAAGACCACACCCTTGTATTCCCAAATACTGAAAGGTGTTTTTACCTGTTTAAAAGTCCTTTTCTAGAAAAAGATGTTCTTTTCTTTTGTGTTTGTGAATGCATTTAGAGAACTGGCAATGGCATGGGGTTGGGGGGTGGGGAGCCATGAGTCAGGGGTCCTGAGGGTACAGGAAAGAGCCCATGAACAAGAGCTCAGGACTGGCACTACACACCCAGGGGCATCGAGATCAAAAGGTGAAGTTAGGTCTGAGTTTAAGTCCTTCCTCTAGTCCCAGGTGTGAGAATAAGAAGGTGAACCTGGAGGTTCATTGTGAAGAGAACTAGAGCCACCAGCTTGTTTTTTAGATATTTGGAGGGTTCCCAGGTTAGGGATGACCAAGGATAGCTATGACCACTCTTAAGTGATGAGCTCAGATCCTAGTCCTGAAACAAACCACAAAGGAGAGAAGGTGAACTGAGAGTCCAGACAAAGCAGAGACAATATGTTTTCTTCCTGAGCACACAGGAGTAGTATATTTCCCAGCCCGCCCCACCCCAGTCTCTCCTTGCAGTACAGTGGGCCAGTGGAAAATTCTGGGCAATGGAAAGAAGGCAGAAATGATGCTTGCCACTTGAAGGTCTGGCCCTTGAGACCCCTTGTGATCTCCACTCCCTCTCTCTCCCCTGTCTGCTGTCACAAGTGGATGACAGAGGGGACAAGGCCCCAGAAGACAGGGGAGGCACAGGATGGAAGAAATCTCACTCTGGGCTACACCTGGACTTTGAATTCTTGTAGTTAACATTGGTTTCTGATAGTCACCCAATTATCTCCCATCTTATCACTTTTTCTCACTTCTTTTCCCTTGCTGTACACCAACCCTCTGATTCATCAAGCCCCATAATTTTCCCCCATACATTCACACGTATTTTAAGTGGATTTTCCTATGTAGTTGCCCATATGTATATGTATGGATTTCAGATTTTTGTGGCTGTCTTGGCATTTGTCTACACGTCAATCCATTGCATGGATTTCCGACTCCAAACAAAAATCTAAAGTCCCATGCCACTGGGGCCCCTTCTGCTTCATCCAACCTCATCCAACCTTATCTCCTGCCATTCTCCTGTTTGACTTCAGCCACAGTGTCTTCTTGTTTCTCAAAAATGCTAAGCATACTCTGACCTCAGGACCTTTGCTTTGACTGTCTCTCAGCCTGAAGCATTCTTCCTCCAAACATCTGCTTTCTCCCTTCCTCCCTTCATTCAGCCTCTTGTACCAACGTGGCCTCATCAGTCAGACCTTTCTGGGTTGCTCTGCAAGACAGCACACCTCCTGCCTCACACCCCTGACTCTGCTATATTTTGCTGCATAGAGACCTGTTGCCTGTTTCTCCCCTCTGGGATGTAAGCAAGGACTTTGCTTTATTTATTGCTATATCTTGAATAGCTAGAAAGAGTTTGTCATATAGTAGAATGGCAGAATGTCATCATATAGGAAAATGAAGAGTTCTTTTTCTTTTTTTTTTTTTTTTTGAGAGGGAGTTTCACTCTTGTTGCCCAGGCTGGAGTGCAATGGCACGATCTTGGCTCGCTGCAACCTCTACCTCCTGGGTTCAAGCGATTCTCCTGCCTCAGCCTCCTGAGTAGCTGAGATTACAGGTATGTGCCACCACACCTGGCTAATTTTTTGTATTTTTAACAGAGACAGGGTTTCTCCATGTTGGTCAGGCTGGTCTCAAACTTCCGACCTCAGGTGATCTGCCCGCTTCAGCCTCCGAAAGTGCTGGGATTACAGGTGTGAACCACTGCGCCTGGCCCATTGAACAGTTCTTGAATCAATAACACAGTGAAGAAGACTACCAGAGCAAGAGCAGATCAAAAGTGAATAATTGAGTAGTAAGTTCTAATTAATCCTCATCAGCAACCAACATAACCCAGGGCTTATAGATTTCTCTATGTAATATGCTACACGCACATCTACAGAAAGAGAGAGAGAGAGAAGCACATCAGTCAACCAATTTAAAAAACTTACTCTAAATGTGCTGTGTTGGTCTTGAATTACAATCTTTAGATTACACTACTATTTTATTTCAAACAGGACTGGTAGAAACTTCTTCATGCCTTTTCAACCAAAAGCCTTCAATCCTATAAAAATGAACACCTTGTTCTTTGACCAAGTACCAACCTTAGCAAGTTATGCAGTGAACACCATCTGAATTAGATTAATTTAAAAGCAACTGGATCAATCCCCCTTTACCCCAAGCATCTACACGGAACAATTTTCTTTTCTTTTCTTCGGGACGCAGCGTAATCCCCAAACTGCAGAGCCACTTGGCGATGAAGCCAGGATCGCAGTGCATTTGATAACTTAATGCAACTTTTTACTAGCACTTAAAACTCAGATATGAAATCTACACTTGATCTTTTCTGCTTGGAATTGGCCAGATTAGTGGTTTTGCCCCCATGTATAACAAAAGGCTTTCAGAAACACTCAGGGTCGCTAACCAATCAGAAGGACCAACAGAGCTCGACAAACAGACAGGAGGGTGGAAGGGCACCGCTTCACACCCCACCCACTTAGCCTTTCAACTCTGCCCACTTTGAGGATATGTAGGATGATCAAGGTAGGCATGATACACCTACCTTAACTTCAAGGTAGAAATTAAGGCTTGAGGGCACTTATTTGGTGCCTTATTCAGTTAATTGGAAGATTATATGGTAATTTCACTGCTCATAATAATTAAATCTTTTTTTTTTTCCCACTTTAGGGATGATAATGACATTTGGAGAGTAGTACTATAAACCTCAAAAATCTATTTTGAAGATGATCGGATTTAGGAGAAGGACAGGTTTGCTGTACACTTGACCGAACGTGCTTTGTTCCCTCAAAGCAGCAAAAAAGCCAGAACCTGGAAGTTTCTAAAACTTGAAGCAGATGTAAATGGCAGATCCAAAAAGCCGTGCCTGGAGAACAGGTCGGGCGACTGGCTGTATCTATTCCAGCTTCCCCATTGGCTCGGTGGAGGATTTCGGACAAGTCTCTCTGTTTCCCCTTCTTTGGTTTCACCTTAGAATGAGGGGAAGTCACAGCATTTCTTCCTTTGCATTTCACAGAAACACAGGAGGCTGGATTGACAGTCAGCAAATGTAAAAAAATACGGGCGCCCACACGGTAATTATGCTGGCCTGGCCTCAAGCTTCATATTCATCCTTAATTGATTCCCTGGCACACTCGCCAGTGACCTGGCTCAGCTTCACCGAGTGGCCCCAAGGGCCCATACTTTCTTAATTCTCCTGTGAACCCTTTATTCACTCCCCCTCATCCTTCCTTTGCTGACTGTGGTCGCTTCTGACTGCCCCAATCTTTTTTTTTTTTTTTTTTTTGAGATGGAGTCTCACTCTGTTGCCCAGGCTGGAGTGCTGTGGCGAGATCTCGGCTCACTGTAACCTCCGCCTCCCCAGTTCAAGTGATTCTCTTGCCTTGGCCTCCCAAGTGGCTGGGATTACAGGCGTGCGCCACCACGCCTGGCTAATTTTTTTGGTATTTTTAGTAGAGACGGAGTTTCACCATGTTGGTCAGGCTGGTCTCTAACTCCCAACCTCAAGTGATCCGCCCGCCTTGGCCTCCCAAAGTGCTGGGATCACAGGCATGAGCCACCAAGCCTGGCCTCAATCTTATGCTTACTATTCTTAATCTGTTGCCTCATTTTATACCCACAGCTCAGGTGACAGCTGAGGGATGACATTCATCTGTCTCTGAGCCTGTAAGACTTCTATTTTCTTCCCCACCCTCCAGGAATCCTTTTTTCTAGCTCTGGGTTGCCGGCCATCTCCTGGATGGTTGAGTTGAAAATCTGACCTCCAGTTCATTGGTGCATCTACAATCTATCTTCATTACCTACAGATTCTGTAGCTGCAAATTCACCAACTTGATAATGTTTATTTATAACCCCTACATCAATACCAGTGGGGCTTTCCTGGATGTGCACCAGGTGGTGAAGAGGTTCAATGGCTGATATGCACAGTCCCAGCAGAGCTCCATCGAGGAACCTCTGCCTTTTGGTTTCAGCTCTTATACCATAAATGAACACCCTTTTCATGGTCGTTTTGTTTTTTTTTTGTTTGTTTTGTTTTTTTTTTTTTTGAGACAGAGTCTCACTCTGTCACCCAAGCTGGAGTGCAGTGGTGTGATTGCAACCTCCACCTCTCAGGTTCAAGTGATTCTCCTGCCTCAGCCTCCCGAGTAGCTGGGACTACAGGCATGTGCCACCACAGCCAGCTACTTTTGGTTTTTTAGTAGAAATGGGGTTTCGCCATATTGGCCAGGCTGGTCTCAAACTCCTGACCTCAGGTGATCCACCTGCCTTGGCCACCCAAAGTGCTACGATTACAGGTGTGAGCCACCACGCCCAGCCAGGGTTCTCTTAAAGGTAATGGAAAGAGGAGAATTGGAATGGCAGAGAGAGAGAGAGAGAACTAGGACCCTGCATGAATGAATCAAGTTGAGTTGGAGAGAAACTGTATTTATAGGGAAGTTAAGGCTCTGAGTTTGGAGGCCAAGCAGGGTGAGGGTTAGCAGAGCCGTGGGAAGGAAAGCAGGGCTTCAAAAAACAGCTGCTCCTTCTTGATAGACGCAGAGAGGAAACAGGAAAGACCGGAGGCCATGCAGTGTTATTTGTAGCACTTGAATAGCTTGGCTCTTAGAGTCGCAAGGCCTCCAGCTAGTGATCCACAGATGCCATTAGAGGGCAAAAGCGCTTGCTGCTCCCTCATTCGTCACCAAGAAGACCTGGTATGGCCCTGGCCTTAAGGACAAGTTAGTCAATTACTTATTGTACATCATGAAATGAATGCTGGGAGAGAGGAAATGCAGGGTGTGTAGGGAGAGGGCAAAATGGTTACATTTGATCCCAGAGATGAGGAAGGCTTTTGGGTGGGAGGTGATGCCAGGAGGTAACCAGGTAGAAATGACCCTCAAGTAGCAGGGACAGGTGTGCAAAGGCTCACAGGGAGCTTCTCCAGGATCAGCAGGGCTTGATTGCAGGGTGTTAGGCTGTCACAGAGGCTGGGGAAATAAGCAGTGCCTTGCTAAGAATTCTGAATTTTAACCTGAAGGGACATGGGAGCTACTGCAGGCTGGTAACCAGGAGGGTGATGCTGATTGGATTGCAATGCAGAGAAACCTTGGGTTGGCCTGCATCCGATGGACTGGAGAGACCCTTGAAGAAATCAGGGTACAGGCAGTCCTCCAGGGGAGAAATGAGGAAGGTGCCAACTGAGACCACAGCAGTGGGGAAGGGTGTGAGAGGGACGGAAATTGAGATGAATTTAAGGGTGTTTGGCCTGTGCAGTCACACAGGGCCCATGCTGAGAGGGGCCCCGAGCTTGGCTTAATACTCTGATGTTACTGTCTTAAAATTCTTCCTCATTTTATGTTTGAATCTATGTTTTGTTTTGAGAAAGAATCTCGCTCTGTCACCCAGGCTGGAGTGCAGTGGCGCCATCTTGGCTCACTGTGACCTCTACTTCCCAGGCTCAAGTGATTCTCCTGCCTCAGCCTCCCAAGTAGCTGGGACTACAGCCACCCACCACCACACCTGGCTAATTTTTGTATTTTTGGTAGAGAGTGGGTTTCACCATATTGGCCAGGCTGGTCTTGAACTCCTGACCTCAAGTGATCTGCCCGCCTCGGCCTCCCAAAGTGCTGGGATTACAGGCGTGAGCCACTGCACCCTGTCTGAATCTATGTTTTATCAGTGAAATCCAACAGGACAATAGAATATGTGCATGGGCAGATGAGACGCCAATAATATGAGTTACCACTGTCCCTTGCCACCGCACTCCCCATGGCATGTCTGCCGTGCAATAAGCATAGAATCTTGGTGGGTCTGCAGTGCATGGGAGCCCAGCGAGGCTCCAAGTGAGCATAAGGAAAGCCTACTATGTCCACAACGGAGTCTGCAAGAGATGCTGACAGCACCAAGAGGTCACACTTTCTCTTATAGAATCAGAATTGAAAACCAAGTCAATGGCATTCTAAGAAACATGAACAAACAAGGAACCCTCTCCCAGCCTTTTCCACTCATCTGATTCCTTGTAGTAGCCAACCACTTCCACTGGAAATGATGACATAGGAGATGCAAAGATAGCAGAGTCATAGTTATTTTTCCTTTCAATTCTTCCTTACACATCAGTAAGCCAAAGGTAGAGAGTGGCAGTAGATAGCATAGGTGTGAAAAAGTGAAATAAAAACAGCTGAGTGGATGGGTGCGGTGGCTCATGTCTGTAATCCCAGCATTTTGAGAGGCCGAGGCGGGTGGATCACAAGGTCAGGAGTTCGAGAACAGCCTGGACAACATGGCAAAACCCCGTCTCTATTAAAAATACAAAAATCAGGCAGGCGTGGTGGCGGGCTCCTGTAATCCCAGCTGCTCAGGAGGCTAAAGCAGGAGAATGGCTTGAACCCGGGAGGCAGAGGTGCAGTCAGCTGAGATCTCACCACTGCCCTTCAGCCTGGGCAAGAGAGCAAGACTCCATCTCGGGGAAAAAACAAAAACAAACAAACAAACAAAAAACCCAGCTGAATTAGTTTCCTGCAATGTCTCACTGTTTCTGTGAGGCAAAAAAACCCCACGTGCAAAATCCAAAGTATGTCATTTCTGTGATTCCACATTTGGGCCAAATGTTCCTATTTCCATCTGGCATTACACAATGTAAAGAGGAATAGTATAATCCACCCTAGTAATTTAAAATGTTAATTTTTCTTTACTTAGAAGGACATTAAATAACAAATGAAAGCATCATGATAAACTGAGACACAGAGACTGCAGAAGAAAGAAAATGCTTTATATGTTAGTCCTGCAGCAGTGCTTTTCTTCTGATTTTTGAATAAGGAAGCCCATGTTTTCATCTTGCAGTGGGCCTTGCAAATTCTGCAGCTGATCCTGACTATAAAGACAGGGATTTAGCCACAAAATCAGCAGGGGTTGGTCGGTCGTGGGGACGTGGGTATGGGAAGAGAGAGGATTTAGGCATGGCTGCAGGGTTTTAAGCTGGTGGTACCGTTGACTGGGAAATCTAGGAAATCCAGCGTCGAAGGACAGGCTTTGTGAATCTGTTGTGGATGGGCTGAGCCTGCAGTGGCCATGGGGCATCCTGCCTGGGAGGAGGACAAGCAGCAATTCATCAGCACAGGTGGTGGCTGAGGCTCATGAGGGGCTACTGAGGCAGGAACTGTGGGCAGGGATGCTGGGGAAGGCATTTAGGAGATGAGACAACAGCTGGGTATGGTGGCTCACACCTGTAATCCTAGCTATTCAGGAGGCTGAGACAGGAGGACAGCTCGAGGCCAGGAGTTCAAGATCAGCCTGCACAACACAGCAAGACCTCATTTCCCCCCCCCAAAAAAAAATTAATAAAAAGTAAAAATGCAAAAAAAGAGACAGGACAACAAAGAAGGCCTCATAAAGGAGATGGAAAGGAAGGGGACAGGAGGAAAGAGGACAGCTAAGGTGACAGCCAAAGCAGGCATAAGAGGTTCCCTAGAGTCGGGGTTTATTATCTCAAGTGACCGTGAGCAAATTATTGAACCTCTCTGTGCTGCACATATCATGGATAAAACGAAGATAAAATGAAGACAGTAATAACAGCACTTATGGGCGGGGCGGCTGTGGTGAAGATTAAATGAAGAGTTTATATGGGAAGGGCTCAGAATGCTGCTGTACTAAATGCCTCAGGCTGCTATAACAAGGTACCACAAGCTGGGTAGCTTAGAACTACAGAAATGCATCGCCTCACACCTGCAGGCCAGAAGGCTGACAGGAAGGCATTCTCAGGGCCACGCTCCCTCTGAAGATGCTAGGGAAGGATCTCCTCCCAGCTTCTGCCAGCTCCTTAGCTCGTGGCAGCCCAAGTCCAATCTTCATGTGGCCTTCTCCCTGTGTGCATCTGTGTCCAAAATTTCCTGTATATATAATTACATTTATTTATTTACTTAAGACAGAGTCTCGCTCTGTCGCCCAGGCTGGAGTGCAGTGGCGCGATCTCAGCTCACTGCAAGCTCCACCTCCCAGGTTCACACCATTCTCCTGCCTCAGCCTCCCGAGTAGCTGGGATTACAGGTGCCCGCCACCATGCCCAGCTAATTTTTTTGTATTTTTAGTAGAGACAGTTTTTACCATGTTGGCCAGGCTAGTCTTGAACTCCTGACCTCAAGTGATCCACCCGCCTCGGCCTCCCAAACTGCTAAGATTACAGGCATGAGCCACTGCACCCGGCTATTTTATTATTTTTTAATAGAGATGGGGGTCTTGCTATGTTGGCCAGGTTGGTCTTGAACCTTTGCCTCAAGTGATCCTGCCGCCTCAGCCTCCCAAAGTGCTGGGATTACAGACATGAGCCACTGCATCTGGCCAATTTTCCCTTTCCATAAGGACACGCATTATACTGGATAAAGCCCGCTCTATCAACCTCATTTTAACTTGAGTACCTTTGTAATGAGTATCTCCAAATACAGTCACATTTTGAGGTACTGGGGGGTCAGGACTCCAAGAAGTCTTTTGTGGGAAGGGGGATGCAACTCAACCCACAACAGTGCCCTGCTCTGTGAAATGTTCACCTTTATGAGTATAACGACCTCCACAAGTTGTTTTCTTCAAAGGTATGAGGAAGAGACCAGCCAGGGACAACCTGAGGGTGGGGAACTTAATTTTATTATGGCCACAATCTCCACAACAACCCGATGTTTCTCCCGCAGCACTTAGCAGCCCAGGTGAAGGTAAATATAAGAAGGAGGGGGAACAAAGACAAGGGAGTGACACATCTTGATAACGCGCCAAAGACAACCACAGGCAGAAACACTGACGGCAGCGAGGCAGGTGGGGAACATGCTCACTGTTCTGCCTGCCTCACTTTTGTTCAGGGGCCACCAGGTGGCCTGAGGTCCCAGGTGGACAGAAATCACCACCACCCCCTCTTGGCCCCACCCAACATATGCACAGGAGGCAAAGCAAGTTTTGATCATTTATTAAAACAAATAAGAGGTTTAATCTGTGGGTAAAAAGGCCTTGTTTGCCAGCAGCCCAGGGGATGCCTTCAAGCTGGCAAGCACAAGTGTGCTTTGAAGTGGGAAGCATCACATGGGTTCTGGAGGTAAGCAAGAGGTAAACAACCGGAGTTACCAGAAGTGTTAAGCCAGGTATCCCCTTAACAGAAATTATTCCTGGAGCTAATGCGGAAGTCATCGATCCCAAGAGAAAAGACAGGGCTGGGCATGGTGGCTCATGCCTGTAATCTCAACACTTTGGGAGGCTGAGGCGGGAGGATCGTTTGAAGCCAAGAGTTCAAGATCAGCCTGGGAAACAAAGTGAGACCTTGTCTCTACAAAAAACTAAAACAAATAAAATAAATTAGCCGGGTGCAGTGGTACACACCTGTAGTCCCAGCTACTCAGGAGGCTAAGGCAGGAGGATCGCTTGAGCCCAGGAGGTCAAGGCTGCAGTGGCCAATGATCATATCACTGCACTCCAGCCTGGGCAACAGAGCAAGACCCTGTCTCCAAAAGTAAGAGAAGAGAAGACAGATGAAGCACCTGCAAAGTGGGCCAAAACTTAGAAAAAGGGAATTGCTCTGTTTCAGACGAAGGATTGCGAAACAAAATTTTCAAGAGCAGCAATGAAAGACCTGCCTGCCACAGTGTAGCCCTCAGCAAAACCACAAGTGGGCAGCTCTGACTCCCCTGTGCCCCTCTCACTAACCACAAACCCCTTCTAGACAGAATGCTCTCCTTCCTCTTCATCCTGACACCAGGAGCAACTTTGGTGGTGCCTTCCCCTGACCTGTCCCCTGGCCAAAGCTCCAGGTTCCAGAGCCTTCCTTTCTTTCTTCTCTTCTGCTTTAAGGCTTGCTCATCCTGAGTTCAAGACCCTTACAGCTTTGTTAGATAAATGGCTACGTAAGATGATCAGTTAATCAGAGCAAGTATGGCTGATGATGGCTTCTGCAATATAATGCAATGAACCTGCGCCCACCTTCACTGAACGATCAACATTCACTTTGGTGTAATGGGGTAAACCATCAGCATGTCCCTCCTGATGCGATGCACAGAGAAGAACACGACACTATTGCTGTGACAGTCCCACCCCAAATGCATAAGAATACGCCACCAAGAAACACCAGCCAAATCCAAACTAAGGGACATTCTATCAAATAACCATCTTGTGTTCTTCAAGAATGCCAATACCATGAAAGATAAAGAAAAACTGAGGAGCTGTTCCAGGCTAAAAGGGACCTACAGAGACACAACTAAAATAATGCATGATCTGGGATTATCTTGTGCTCCAATGTACATTATTGGGTTAACTGGCGAAATCTGAATGAGGTCCATACATTAGAAAACCGTATTGTAGCAGGGTTAGTTTCCTGATTTTGATCATTGCCTTGGTTATATAAGAGAAAGTCCTTGTTATTAAGGAATACACAGGAATATTTAGGGGTAAAGGATAACTTATCTGCCACTTAGAAAATAATAAAGCACATGGGGTAAAATGGTAGCACTGGGGAATCCCAGTGAAGGGTATAAAGGATGTCTGTACTATTCTTGCAACACTTCTGTGTCTGGAAAACTAATAATAAATATTACATATTTAATAACTAAAGGAATGAAAAAGTGTGCAATGTTTCCGCAGGTGTCAGCCTTGGCGATGCATTAGGATCACCTCAGAAGCTCTGTGTAAATATCAGTGCTCAGGCCCCAACCCAGAGATTCATATTCAGTTAGCTGGGAGTGAGACTCCAGACATCAGCATGTGCGAAACACACCCCAAGGTCATTCTAGTGTGAATCCAGAATAATAAGCGGCCAGCTTAGCCCTTAGTGTTGTTGGGTGACAGGAGAGTTCTAGGCTGGGGACTTTCTGAGCCCCCCACGTCTGCTTGTTTTGAGATCTGATCTTGGGGGCAGCATGGTGACTCAAAACAGGAGCACAGTTGTGGGTTCAGTCTTGGTCCTTCCACTAATAAGGTCTTCCACCCAATAAGAGACATTGGGTCAGATCCCTTGCTTGTGCCAAGCCTGGGTTTTCTCAGCTGTGGAATGAGGTTAACCAGGAAGCGCCTCAGAGGTCAATGTGCATTCAAGGAAGAAGATGCCCAGCTCAGTAACTGATATGGTCTGGCTGTGTCCCCACCCAAATCTCCAAGTGTAGTTCCCATAATCACCACATGCTGTAGGATTGGGGGAGGGACCCAGTAGGAGGTAACTGAATCATGGGGGTGGGTCTTTCCCCTGCTGTTCTCATGACATTGAATAAATCTCACAAGATCTAATTTTTTTTTTTTTTTTTTGAGACCGAGTCTCACTGTTGCCCAGGCTGGAGTGCAGTGGTGTGATCTCAGCTCACTGCAACCTCCACCTCCTGGGTTTAAGCAATTTTCGTGCCTCAGCCTCCCGAGTATCTGGGACTACAGGCATGAGCCACCACGCCTGGCTAATTTTTGTATTTTTAGTAGAGATGGGGTATCACCATATTGGCCAGGCTGGTCTCAAACTCCCGATCTCAGGTGATCCACCCACCTTGGCTTCCCAAAGTGCTGCAATTAGAGGAATGAGCCACTGTGCCCTGCCTGATCTGGTTTTATAAAGGGGAGCTCTCCTGCACAAGCTCTCTTGCCTGCTGCCATGTAAGATGTGACTTTGCTCCTCCTCCACCTGCCATAATCATGAGGCTTCCCCAGTCATGTGGATCTATGAGTCCATCAAACTTCTTTTTCTTTATAAGTTACCCAGTCTCAGGTATGGCTTTATTAGCAGAGTGAGAATGGACTAATATAGTAACACTTACATCCCCGGAACCCAAAATGGAGTTGCCACAGGGCGACAGTCTGAAAGCCTTGTGACGTCCAGCTGGCAGAAAGGAATTTGGATGAGTAGGGTTGGCCAACTTCTGGTATTGCTGGTGGGTCCTGTCATTGTGTGGGTGACTCCTTGCACCCCTGGCCCTTCACAGGACTAAATTCTGGGAGGGTTCTTGGGAAAGGGGCTAGAGAAGGCGAGAGGACCCCAACCTTCTTCCAGGCAGCAGGAAGGCAAGCTGGAGAGGCCAAGCTCCCAAGTAAACTGAGGCACCTCCCCTGGCCCCTTTGTGAGGCATGCTTGACCTGGGTTTTATGGAAAGAAAGTGCCCTCACCAAAGGGTGCTAAACAAGGCCTGAGGCTCCACACCTGATCCCAGGTGCCCCCCTCTGCCCTGCCCTAGACTTACCCAAAGTTGTACTGCCCAGAGTCGTGGCCTCAGGCCATACATGGCTACTTGGCACTTGAGATGTGGCCATCTCAATTGCGATATGCTGTTAGTGTAAAATATGCACTAGATTTCCAAGCCTTCATAAGCAAAAAAAAAAAAAAAAAAAAAAAAAAAAAAACCATAAAATATCTCATTAAGAATTTTTAAGTATTCATTAATGTTGAAATAATACTATTTTGAATATATTGGTTAAATAAAGTTTACTAGGAGAATTCATTTCACCCCTTTTACTTTTTCTAATATGGCGACTAAATTATTTAATATTACATATGTGGATTACCTTATATTTCTATTGGACAGCTCTGTTCTAACATCTGCACATTGTCCTTTTGTGGCTTATTTCCCTGATACGTTTATTAAAATTAAATTGAGGGGCCAGGTGCAGTGGCTCACGCCTGTAATCTCAGCATTTTGGAAGGCCGAGGCAGGTGGATCACCTGAGGTCAGGAGTTCGAGACCAGCCTGGCCAACATGGTGAAACCCTGTCTCTACTAAAAATACAAAAATTAGCTGGGTGTAGGGGTGTGTGCCTATAATCCCAGCTACTCAGGAGGCTGAGGCAGGAGAATCGCTTGAACCCGGGTGGCAGAAGTTGCAGCGAGCCGAGATCACGCCACTGCACTCCAGCCTGTGGGACAAGAGTGAAAATCCATCTCAAAATAAATAAATAAATAAATAAATAAATAAATTGAGTGCCAGGCACAGTGGCTCATGCCTATAATCCCAGCACTTTGGGAGGCCGAGGCAGGAGGATTACCGGAGATCAGGAGTTTGAGACCAGCCCAGCCAACATGGTGAAACCCCGTCCCTACTAAAAATACAAAAATTAGCCAGGCTTGGTGGTGGGTGCCTGAAATCCCAGCTACTCGGGAGGCTGAGGCAGGAGAATCACTTGAACCCGGGAGGCAGAGGTTGCAGTGAGCCGAGATTGTACCACGGCACTCCAGCCTAGGCGACAGAGCGAGACCCCATCTCAAAAAATAAATAAATAAAAATAAATTGAGTAAGGACTGAGCATGCAAAATAGAATCAGCCTTGGACCCTGAATGCCCTGCAGTGAGAATTCCTCTGTGGTTCTCAGGCTTCTGTAATTCCAGCAAATACACTCTTCCCTCAGGTCCACTAAAATGCAGATATTGTGAGATAATGCTCATTTCTCACAGCTTGCTTGAATAATAATAATGATCATTATAGTAATTTACAACTTAATAGTCAACACTGCCATTTTAACCCAGTCTGTGAGACTGAATCATAAAAGTGACATTCTTTAAGCTCTCGATTAATATACCAGACTGCATAAACTCTAATAACTTACCTTTCCACGGAAAGAGAATATGTGGGTAATGAAGACAAATGATGGAGAGTAGACACTCATCAAAGACCCTCTGGCAGTAATGAGTTGCATTCCAGAAGGTTCCAGAAGGTTCTGTGGAAGCCTGCAGTTTGAGATCGGTTCTCAGGTGTTTGACTGCTTTCTATGGATGAAGGCTCCTAGTTCATGTCTTAGCTACACCCATAGGAGCAACAGACTAAGATATTCCTCCTACACAATAACAGACCCAGGCAGTGCAGAGCCATGTGGGTCTTATCTGTTCTGTTGTCCACAGTCTGGTTTTATCTTAGACCCGGCCTGGTGCAATCCATGTTGTGTACTGGCACTCCACTTAAGTTTCCTGTTGGTAAAAAGCCCCTTTCATTCGGTGATTCCTCGGGGCTTTAGGGGAACTTTCTGGAAACCAGGAAGAAGGAAATAAAGGTTGTTTTGCTGAGGATGGGTGACACTGGGCACGGGACCCAAATGAGTGGTTTGAGCAGAAAGTTGCCTCCACACTGGACTAATGCTTGGCAGCATTATGAGAAAATTTCTGAGCCCAGAAGTTTATCATCTATTCACAGTTCAGAGGGATCCAGGGGTCAGATATGATGCTTCAGTTCTTTTTTAAAAAAATGTAGTACATAATCTTTATCAACAAGAGAAGATAGGAACATAGAGGACAAATTGTACACTCTACATAAAGTATACATGTGATGAGAAAAGTCACTGTCCACCGTTTAAGGTCCAGGGAAGAAAACAATTAGGAAAAGAGCAACTTCAAAAACAAGTTTTTCCTGCTTTTTTTTTTTTTTTTTTTTTTTTTTTTTTTAATAGAGATGGAGTCCTGCTATGTTGCAGGCTTGTCTCAAGCTCCTGCCTTCAAGCCTTCCTCCCACCTTGGCCTCCCACAGTGCTGAGATTATAGATACGAGCCACTGTGCCTGGCCTCTGCCTGTTTTTGTTTTTTTTTTCCCCTGAGATAGAGCCTCGCTCTGTCGCCAGGCTGGAGTGCAGTGGCGCGATATCAGCTCACTGTAACCTCCGCCTCCCAGGCTCAAGCAATTCTCCTGCCTCAGCCTCCCGAGTAGCTGGGACTACAGGCATGTGCCACCACGCCCAGCTAATTTTTGTATCTTTAGTAGAGATGGGGTTTTACCATGTTGGCCAGGATGGTCTCAATCTCTTGACCTTGTGATCTGCCCTCCTTAGCCTCCCAAAGTGCTGGGATTACAAACATGAGCCACCACGCCCGGCCTCTGCCTATTTTTTACACCGTCTATACCCAGCAGTAAATACTCCATTCAAGAGGCATTTGAGAAGATCAATCATGTCTTTAGGCCTGCATTTCCAAACTGTATAGAAACAAAGAATAGTAAAGTCTTGCAAGAAGATGCTCTGAAAAAAATATTTATTATATACATTGTCAAATGTTTTTACTTTTATTGCAGGAAGCCATATTCATTTAAGAGCCACAGTAATCTTTGCTTAAGAACATGGTGCCTTTTTATTAAAAGGGTGTCAAGGGAAAAGATGCTTCAGTTTTTTAATCTGAGCTGATTCTGAAAATTGAAGTTCCATGGTACCAAAGTGAGCAGGAATGAGAAAATGCCCTCCCGTTGGACAGCATTCGTACATCACCCACTTGAAAATTAAATCTGAAACAGAGTTCTGACAGGCCTGCTATTTTCTTCAGTGCCAAGAGCCACACAATAGACCTTTTTTTGGGACAAAGCTCTTAAAATGCTTGGAAATTCAGATGGACTGAGTCACAAAACTGTACAAATACTGCACACCCATTCCTGCTGGTGCCCCTGCTCGCTCTCTTGGAAACAATATTATATTTTCTCTGTGTTTGGCAGAAGGAAAAAAACATTTTAAGTAGAGTTGTGACTTGTCTGAAGGGGTGACGGAGGGAGGCACCCTCAAAAGTGGAAGCTGCTCTGCAGTCTTGAGGCCTCTGGGCAGGGATGGTAGTTACCATTTCAGAGGAGTCCAATGACTCCTCCTTCTCGATGTGGGCCGTAAAACGGTGCTCAGCCCCATGACCACATAAACTCCAGCGTATCCTGATAACTGTATAACAGCAGCACAGACGGCTGAATGCACTGTTCACAAAGTAACGCCCAAGCTGTCTGTATGTGAGTGCATGGAGACTGGTGGGGTGGCCGGGGATGGAGAGAGAGAGGTAGGGGGAATGAGAGCAGGAACACAGGGAAGGAGGAAAGTCAGGGAGGCAGTGGAAGATGCCAAAAACGAACAAACAAAAAAACTCTGCATTATCTTCATGACTTTCTCTCTTCCTTTTTCATGTTCAAATCAAATTATCCACCCCCCATCAAGCAACTGTTTCACTGAGATTTTGAAATAATTGAGATGTGTTGCAAACACATCCTTGCACGTCAAGTGAGCAAGTGATTTCAAGTTTGAACACCTCTCCAGAGCGATATTTCACTTTGATGTTAATGATGGCCAAGAGTCTAGCTCGAGATGAAGGCAAAAGGGCCAAACACATAGACAAGGTCCTTGGAGGAAAGGAAGGGGGAAAAATTCTGACTAAAACCCCACTGGGCTAGAGAGTGTGGAGAAGCATAGCGGCCTGTGGATTTTCATTTCTTTGGCTTTATGGAAATGAAGACCTCCTTCAGGCTACAGAAGACAAGCTAGATTTGGAGAAGAGAGTCTTTCAGAGCTGTCTAGGGACTCCAGACTCAACTCTGATTAAAAAAAAAAAGTTTTCACTTTTTTCGGGTTCTAAAAGTGTCGACAATAAAATAAGGGCAAGTCTGCTGGTCTAGCCCAGGGTTCCTCAACCTTGGCACGAGGACTGCATGATTCTTTGCTGTGGGGGTGCAGTCCTGGGCATTGTAAGATGTTTAGCGGTGTCCCTGGCTTCCACCCACTAAAAGGCTGTGACAAAGAAAATTGCCTCCAGATATTGCCAGATATTCCCGAGGGACAAAATCACTCTTGGATTGAGAATCACTGATTTCAACTAAACATTCGGAAAAGCAAAATTTTCACCGGATAAAGACAGCCATCCCCGGGAAAGACCATATAGCACTTTTGGCAAATGTTGACAAACCCAAATAACCTGCCTTGACTTGAATAGCCAGGGAGAAACACAGAAGTCTGAGACAAGAAAAGACCTTTTGCCTCAAAGCCTTAGTTCATGGTTTTTGAGAGCTATAACACTAACAAAAAATAATCCTGGGCCAGGCACAGTGGCTCCTATCTGCAATCCCAGCACTTTGAGAGGCTGAGACAGGAGAATCGCTTGAGGCTAGGAGTTTGAGACCAGCCTGGGCAACATAGCAAGACCCTGTCTCTACAAAATACTTTTTTTTTGAGATGGAGTCTCACTCTGTCTCCCAGGCTGGAGTGCAGTGGCATGATCTCGGCTCACTATAACCTCCGCCTCCCGGGTTCAAGTGATTCTCTTACCTCAGCCTCCCAAGTAGCTGGGATTTACAGGCACATGCCACGATACCCAGTTAATTTTTGTATTTTTTTTTTCAGTCGAGACGGAATTTTGCCATGTTGGCCGGGTTGGTCTCGAACTCCTGACTTCAGGTGTCCCACAGTGCTGGGATTACAGTTGTGAGCCACTGCACCCACCCTACAAAATACTTTTAAAAATTAGCGGGGTGTGTAGTCCCAGCTACCTGGGAGGCTGAGGCAGGAGGATCTGTTGAGCCCAGGAGGTTGAGGCTGCAGTAAGTCACAATCATGCCAGTGCACTCCAGCCTGGGTAACAGAATGAGTCTCTGTCAGAAATCATCATCAATCATCATCATCATCATCCTGGGGCATTCTAACTTAAAAGAAGAAAAAATAGGGAAAGCAGGTGAGAGGCACTTGTGCACTTGAAAGCAGAACAAACAAGACCACAAGATCTGCTCTGTGTGGTTCTCCATAGCCTGCTGTGACCAGTACCACAGAGTGGGACCGCAGCACTGGAGTTCTCCAGACCTCTTTTCATTCTGAATCTTTGTGTCCAGAGTGGCCTGTCCACAAAGCATTTTGCATCGTTAGCTTTGGAACGAGCGTCCTGGCATTCAGGTCTCAGAGAATAGAACGAAGTGTTTAAAATGACTATCCCTTAATTTTACAAGGAAATTGACAAAGGGAAGCATGTAAGCCTGAACTTGGGTTCAGTGTACATTTTTTTTAATGAAAAAGAGACTATAAAATTGTGTGCATTTCTTCAAGTATATCCCTCCAAAGCTGTACAAATTGGCCTTCTAGATAAGATCATACATTCCCATTTCCACCTGTCGTCTCCTGTTGAGCAGGCAGGGAGGGAAAAGGACCTGGTGACCTGGGTCTCTCTTGTTCCTCAGTACAGTACGATGATTTATTATTTCTAAGCCTGAGAATTTCGGAAGCCACTGAACATGAAAAGAGTGAAAAATCTTCTAAGTCAAGAGAAAGAAAGGAGATGACGTGGTGGCACAGTATGCTCTTCTCAGCCTCTGAAACACTACTCTGAAAGCTGTCACGAGTATGCATCGCATGGGCCTTTGCAGACAAAAAGGGTTATTTTATCCAGATTATTCCCCCACATTGCAGGGGAAAAGGGACTCATTTGTAATCATCAAAGGAATGCTGACAGACTTGAAATGGGATTACACTCCATTATACTCATCCGAATTAGAGATTTGTGTTGGAGATCATTCTTGAGTTTCCTCCTCTCTGCTCCTCCAGCCCCAAATGAGGCGATTTGTATTCACAGGGCATCAGAGGCAGACATGAAATCAGACTGTTCGCAAACATACATTTCAGACTCCGTGGCCCGAGTTTTGAATTTTAATGTTGCCTGGTTTTCTGCGTGTGGAAAACTTGGTGCTCAGATTGAAATGAACCCCAAGTGTCACTTCATCCCAGTATCGTTTCCTTCTCTAACTTGTTAGTGCAGGAGAAATTCATTTCCAGAGGCTTGAGTGAGCAAACGATACAGGTGTCGGAGAGAACATAAGAGTGAGAAATTCATGTAAGGAAATGTAAAATCTACGCATAGACAGAGTCATCTAGTAGGTCTGTGAACATACTTCCAAACACTCAGTTCCAAACTCTGTGGTTTGCTTACTATTTTTTGGAGAATGAGACCTGCCAAATCTATGGCTCATCCCTCAAACTCCTCTGTAATGTGTGTGTCCACGAACCCACTAAAAAGCAAGCTTCCCCAGGAAAGGAATGATTTTTTGGAGTAGGCCGTATCATGTCTAGCACAGCATCTGGGACCTGAGAGGCTTTAGACTGTTTCCCATTCTTCCCTACAGAACTTCCAGTGTGTGGTCGCCATGAAACTGAGGCTCACCTGTGGAGGAGCCTTAAGTATCTCAGGGTGGAAGTTATAGTCCTTGGAAGAGCTCAAGTGGGTCAAGAAAGTGTCTCATGACTTTTGCCATCAAAAGAGTGAAATATATTAGAGAACATCCCTCTCAACACAAAAAGATGATACTCCCTCAGCAGGAAGACAGAGCAAGGAATGTGGATAAAGGGCATTTGAAGTTGTACCATTTCTTTGCCCACCATTTTTTTTTTTTGAGACAGAATCTCACTCTGTTGCCCAGGCTGGAGTGCAGTGGCACTATCTTGGCTCACTGCAACCTCCGCCTCCCATGTTCAAGTGATTCTCCTGCCTCAGCCTCATGAGTAGCGGGATTACAGGCACCCACCACCACGCCCAGCTAATTTTTGTATTTTTAGTACAGACACGGGTTTCACCAAATTGGCCAGGGTGGTCTCGAACTCCTGACCTCAAGTGATCTGCCTTGGCCTCCCAAAGTGCTGGGATGACAGGTGTGAGCCATTGTGCCTGACCCCTTTAGTAGCTGTTTTAAAGATTCAATAGTGGTAAATTTGTCTTTATTTCACACACTCTTGAAAAGTAATTTAGCTGGGTATATAATTCAGGGCTGATGGTTGTTTTTTGTTTGTTTGTTTCTCAGAACCTGGAAAATATTATTTCACTGTCTTATGGCTCCCACTGTTTTTGTTGCAAAGTCTTTATAGATAACATTTCCTTTACTATCTGATTGCTTTTAAGACTGTCACTTTGTCTTTAGTATTTTACAGTTTCAGTATGACACATTCAGGTATAAATTTATTTTATTTATTTTCCTTGCAATGCTTAAATCTGAATCTTTCATTAATTCCTAAAAATTAATCCTAGGACAGGGCCAGGTGTGGTGGCTCACGCCTGTAATCCCAGCACTTTGGGAGGCTGAGGCGGGTGGATCATGAGGTCAGCAGTTCGAGACTGGCCTGACCAACATGGTGAAACCCCATCTGTACTAAAAATACAAAAAAATTAGCTGGGCATGATGGCGGGTGCCTGTAATCCCAGCGACTTGGGAGGCTGAGGCAGGAGAATTGCTTGAAAACTGGAAGATGGAGGTTGCAGTGAGCTGAGATTGCACCACTGCACTCTAGCCTGGGCAATAAGAGCAAAACTCCATCTCAAAAAAAAAAAAAAAAATTAATCCTAGAACATCATCACTTTGAGTGTCGCCTCTCTCTCCTTTTCCCTACTTTCTTTTTCTGGAATACTGATCAAATGTATATTCAACCATCATTCCATCCTCCATGTCTTATGACTTTTCTTCCATGTTTTCCATATGTTTACCTGTTTTGTTTCATTCTGGATAATTTCTCCAGCTTTTTTTTTTCACCTCACTGTTTCTCTCTTCAGCTATATCTAATCTGCTCTTCAACCTACCCATCAGGCTGTTCATGTCAATGAATATATTTTTCGTGTGAGTAAATATATTTGATTCTTTTACAAATACACCTGTTTTTTCTTGATAGCCTTTTGTTCCTTTCTCATGTTTTAGATTCCTTCTTAAATTTCTTTTTAGATTCCCTCTTTTTTTTTTTTTTTTTTTTGAGGTAGGGTCTTGCTCTGTTGCCCAGGCTGGAGTGCAGGGGCACAATCTCAGCTCACTGCAACCTCTGCATCCCAGGTTCAAGCGATTCTCATGTCTCAGCCTCCCAAGTAGCTGGGATTACAGGTGCCCACCACCACGCCCAGCTAATTTTTGTATTTTTAGTAGAGACAGGGCTTCGCCATGTTGGCCAGGCTGGTCTTAAACTCCTGATCTCAGGTGACCCACCTACCTTGGCCTCCCAAAGTGCTGGGATTACAGGCATGAGCCACCATGGCCAGCCCTAGATTCTCTCTTTTATTACCTAAGAACCATGTCATTGCTGCTGACTACTGCTCATATAATGTAATTTTGAATTGTGTGATCATAATCAGCAGCATTTCATCTATAGGAATCTATTGATGGGCCTATATTGATGATGTTCCCATGCAAGCAGTATCTGTGTGTTTGCTTTTGCCAGGTATCATGGGACAACTTTCTTAGTTTCTCAGTTTGGGTTTCCCAGTAAAGGTAATATGAATTCAAAACCCAGACTCCCCAAAAGGCAGAATTTTGGTTACACTGTCTCAAGAGATATTTTTTTCTCCAATCCTGAACCAAGGCTATGACAAGTTTCTTTGTCATCTTTCTTTACAAGAAGGCTGATCTGTTTTGCATCCATCTTTTAATGAAGGTTTAGGCTTTCAAGGTCCTGGCTTTATATAGAGGTCTTTATTCTAATCCCTCACTTTACAGTGGTCTAATGCCTTATCACCTGCGCTCAGGCACCTGTTAAATCTTCATTGTCAAGACCATCAAGCAACTCCAACATAGCCATAGGGTTTGCACCAGCTATCATCCCTAGTTCTCTGTTCTCTCTTCATTTTTGTTTCCTGGATATTTCTTATATTTAACCACTCACTTACGCATTAAAAGATGTTTCTTATATTTTATTCAGCGTTTCTAGGTGTTCTGCTGGGGAAATAGTTTCAGAACACCAATTTCCAGAAACAAATTACAGACCTAATTCTATAATCAGTTCTTTGGGGCTAGATGGTATTATCTTTAAACAGGACAAGGAATGGACATTACTTATATAAGTCCTGGGAAAGATTCGGCTCTGGTAAATGAAGAGATAAACATGACAGAAGTGCCTCTGCTTTAAACTACATGTAACTTATTTTGTTTTCTTCCCTTAGTATTAGAAAGGCTACCTGGATTCAAATCCCCAAAAGTGACGCTCTTTGCCTCAGTTTCTTGAACTTTTTATACAAGCATCTCCTTTATAGCTACAATTGGGAGGATTGAATGAGTTAACATGAAGTTCTTTGAACAGTGTCTGACATAGAGTGTTTTATGTGCTTAATAAATTATTTTTAGGGCCAGGCGCAGTGGCTCACTCCTGTAATCCCAGCACTTTGGGAGGCCGGGGCGGGTGGCTCTCTTGAGTCCAGGAGTTCGAGACCAGCCTGGGCAACATAGTGAGACCCTGTCTCTACAAAAAAAATGCCAAAAAAATTAGCTAGGCCTGGTGGCATGTGACTATAGTCCCAACTACTAGGGGGTGCTGAGATGGGAGGATAGCTTGAGCCCCAGAGGTTGAGGCTGCAGTGAGTCATGATTGCACTACTGTATACCAGCCTGGGTGACAGAGCGAGACCCTATCTCAAAAGTAAAAACTAATTTTTTTCTTTTGTCTTGAGAGAGAGTCTCACTCTGTTGCCCAGACTGGAGTGCAGTGGCGTGATCTTGGCACACTGCAACCTCCACCTCCCAGGCTCAAACAATTCTCCTGCCTCAGCCTCCTGAATAGCTGGGATTACAGGTGCCTACCACCATGCTTGGCTAAATTTTGTATTTTAAGTAGAGACAGGGTTTCACCATATAGGCTAGGCTGTAAAAATTTTTTAAAACCCTAAAAGTATTTTTAACTCACCAACTTTTTTACTCATGCCGAGGGAAACCAAGAAGTTACTGCCTCGGCTGAGCCGGTGGTGCACACGTGGGAATCAACTAAAGGGGTGGCAGAACGAGGTACCCCAAGGGGCAAGGGGAAACTCAGAAGACACCAGAATCACTTGGTCAGCTGCCTTTCCAATCCAAGATTCTCTTTCCAGTACTAAAATCTTCATGCCTCTACAATTTAGGATTTATGTTATTATGAGAAACCATTTCCTTACAGAAGGATACAAATATACCAGCCTCATTAAAATAGTGACAAAGTATCATAAAACTTCAGACCCCCCCTCCCCAGCTCCCACCCTTGCTCCCACCTTCTTGGTCCATTGCTCAGCTTCAGTGACAGTATGGATTTTTTTTTTTTTTTTTACAGGATCTCGCTCTGTTGCCCAGGCTGAAGTGCAGTGGCATGATCTTGGCTCACTGCAAACTTCACCTCCTGGGTTCAAGCGATTCTCCTGCCTCAGTCTCCTGAGTAGCTGGGACTACAGGAGCACGCCACTATGCCCAGCTAATTTTTGTATTTTTAGTAGAGATGGGGTTTCACCATTTTGGCCAGGCTGGTCTCGAACTCCTGAACTCAAATGATCCACCCGCCTCGGCCTCCCGAAGTGTTGGGATTACAGGCATGAGCCACAGTGCCCAGCCATCAGTAGGGATATTTAAAACCTGATAGGTACTGGGTTCAAATCCTGCGTCTAAATTTGATTAGCAGTTGTGGAGCTGGGGAGAGCAGTAATCAAGTCAGGCAATAGGGGTGGGTAACAAGGGAGCAATTGTTCTCTCACTGTACGCTACCCTCAGAGTGGTGCCTCACGAAGAATTTTAAAGATATTAAGCCAACAGGATGGCTGTGAAGATCAGTGACCTCCAAATTTTTTAACTCATGAACTCATCTATGTAACCAACCTTCCCATTTACCCCCAAACCTAAAATAAAAGTTTTCAAAAATAATTATTATTACTGGCAGAAAAGCATTATAAAAAAATCATGAACAGAAACATTTTGATAACACATCTCCAACATATGCACACTTATTTATAAATCACATGTTCTGTCAATTTATATGTTAATTATAAGCAAAACTTAACTCCTTTTTTTGTTAAGATGGAAAAGCCAACAGGCAGGAACAGAAGTTCTGACATTTTTCTCCTACCCCACTGGACCACTTTGTGAGTGCACCCGCTTGGGAAGGACGGTGATGAAATGATGCTGAGGGAAGGGTAGGAAAAGGTCAGTCTATTCGGAAGCACCTGAACTGGCAGCGATCACCCCATGAACGATCAAGAAAGGTTAGGCAAATTGTGGCACCTTTTTTTCTGCTCTTGCTCCTCCCTACCGCCAACACCCTTGCAGGCGAAGTCCCCAGCCTGGCCCCATCCCTGTGCTCTGGCCAGCCCTGGTGCTGGAGCCTGCCTCAGCGCTGCTCCCTAGCTGGGTGGTCTTGGGTAAGTTTGTTACCCTCTCTGAGGCTGAGTTCTCATCTGCAAACGAGACCGGTCCTGATCTCATACAGTTGCTATGAGGATGAAATCAGATAAAAACTGAGCTCAACTTTTACCCTCTTCCTTTCTGTTTCTTCTCTGAAACTGCTGCTAGGCTCCCCTTTCCCATAAAGCACCTGGGAGACCAAAGCCATCAATAACAGGGACCACTTGTGGGCCGAGACTCTTCTCTGCCATAAAAAGAGCCAGCAGAAAACTTTTCAGATGTAGTCACTTTCCATGGAAACAGATGAGCAGATTCAGACACTGGCTATTCATCTCTCTTCTTCTGTGGCCTCTAGACAACTCCTTTGCATATTTGGTTTGTTTTTCTTTAGTTACGAGCTGGCTTTTCACTCCATACATTTTTTAAGGTAAAAATAAATCTTGAATAAAAAGGATGATGTGACTGAGGCATAATACAAGGCAGAGGGAAGGGTGTGTGCATGCGTGTGTTTGCATGGCTGTGCATGCACAGGTGTCTGTATTGGGAGGTGCTGATATGCTGGGGAAATACAGTCCTGGTCTCCCTGGTGATGAGCCCTAGGGTAGGGGGTGAAGGGGACACCCAGCCACACTGTGTACCCTTGGATGAACTGATGCATGGGCAGGAGGTCACCCTCCCCTCTGAACTCCAAAAGTGTGGTCCTCAACTCTAGCTGCATATTAGAATTGCCTGGGGAGCTTTCAAAAAGAGATCAGTGACTGGCTCTCCCAGGGCCAATTACATCAGAAGTCTTGGGGTGCAGCCTGAATGTCTATATATATTTTTTTAGTCTCCCCAGGAGATGTTATTGTGCTGCCAGGGCTGAGACCCAATGTTGATCTGAAAGCAAATAACGAGGTTCAACCTCTCCAAAATGAACAACTGTGTCCATCAATACCGAGTTCCCACCTCGAGGTCCCAGGTTCAATTGAATTACCGTATTTCTATACCCTGGAATTCCTGGCCAATGAAATAAAGAGCTACCAGTCAGGTTTATTTATTGGGCTGCAAATGACCTAACTTTTGGCTGAACTGCATCCCACTAAAATTCATATGTTGGAGTCCTAATCCCTAACACTTCAGACTATGATAGTATTTGGAGATAGGGCCTTTAAACGGGTGACTAGCTTAAAATGAGATCATTTGAAGGAGTCTAGTCCAATATGACTGATGTCCTTGTAAGAAGAGAAGGTTAGGACACAGACACACGTGGAGGGAAGACCGTGTGAAGATACAGCAGGAAGATGCCATTTACAAGCCAAGGAGACAGGCCTCAGAAGAAACCAACTCTGCCAAGACCTTGATCTTGAACTTCTAGCCTCCAGAACTGTGATAAAATAAATGTTCCTTGTGTAAGCCACCCAGTCTGTAGTATATTGTTATGCCAGCCCTAGCAAACTAATACAATCTGGTACCAAGTACCACTTAATGCTCACTTGGGCTACCAATGGCAGGGACTGGAACACTGGCCCAGGCCAGGTAGGTGGTGCACACCTGTAATCCCAGCTACTCAGGAGGCTGAGGCAGGAGGAGATCGGTTAAGGCCAGGAGTTTGAGGCTACAGTGCACTACAACTGCACCTGTGAATAGCCACTGCACTCTGGCCTGGGCAGCAGAGCATGACTCTATTAAAAAAAAACAACAACACTTCTATTATAGAGTGACCTTTATTTGAGGTCTGGGGACATTTGGGTACAAGGAAGGCCTTAAAGGCTGCCCCACTCCCCTTGTTTCCCATCCCCTGTCCCTCCTACTTCTCACATGCACCACTATGTGCCCTAGGGCAAAATCAAATGTAGAAACACATGGTTATGTCTACTTTGTCCAAGGCCAGGAGTTCTTGAGGAATTCAAGTGAAACCTAGAACAACTTTCTACCCTTTCCTTCCCTTCCTTCCTCCCCACCTCTACCTATAAGCCCATCAATCACTTTGAATTTCTTGGAGAAAAAAAAGAAATGAAAGAAAAAGAAAAGAAGAGACTAGGTGCGGTGGCTCACGCCTATAATCCCAGCACATTGGGAGGCCAAGGTGGGTGGATCACCTGAGGTCAGGAGTTCAAGACCAGCCTGGCCAAAATGGTGAAACCCTGTCTCTACTAAAAATACAAAAATGAGCTGGGTGTGGTGGTGGGTGCCCGTAATCCCAACTACTTGGGAGGCTGAGGCAGGAGAATTGCTTGAACCTGGGAGACAGAGGTTGCAGTGAGTGAGCCAAGATTGCACCAATGCACTCCAGCCTGGGCAACAGAGTGAGACTGCGTCTCAAAAAGAAAAAAAAAAGAAAAAGAAAAGGAGACAAAGGAAAGAAGTAGGGAAGAAAGAGAAGACCCAGCTTGCCTTCAGCAGAGAAACAACACAAATTAAAAGCAGACACACACACACAAAACAGTAAGTACTGAAGGACCATCACAAACTAAATACAAGAGACACACTGAAACACCACTCTTTACGGCAAAAATGTAGAGGATCCCTTGCTCTTTATGGCTGGTACTCAAGAGGGTACCCCTCCCTCCTCTCAGCACTCATCCTCAAGCTCCAGCTCCCTGTCTTGTTCTCTGAACAAAGACGATGGGCATAGCATTATACTTCTGGGGTTTGTTTTGTTTTTCAAGTCAATGATGAATTTAGACGTCTCAAGCCAAATCCTCAATTTGAGAATGCAGTCAAATGAACAGAACTCTATCCCAAAGAGGAAAGTGGACGAAAGCCAAGCACATTTGAGTATGAGATTAAGGATCAGAGGCACTAATTTTGCATGAACTTCTCTTGCCTTCGCTGGGATTCATTTTTAATGCAATGATGATAGCCTTCCAGTGGCCGCTGGCGGCATCTCAAAATCTTTGGGGATGAGAGAGGAGGCGGTGTTTGGGGAGCCCGTTTACCAGCAGGCTTGGAGGTGATTAGAACGTCACGAGCATGGATGGGGAGAAGGAGGGGGCCACGATGCTGCCTCTGGCTTATTAAGAGTGAGATCGATGCTGGAATCCCCGAGGGCAAAAAAAATCAATGACCCAGGAAAACTACACCAGCTGACAGCCCCAGGAAAAGGCTCAAGGAAGAGCCGCAAAGAAGAGAAAGGCTTAAGGAACTTTCCAAAACTCTGCACTGTTAATCTCCTTGGGGGAGAGGGGGGCCTATATGGTACAGACAATGGCTGGGACCCCTGACATTCTGGCACTTTCTTTCACATAGATACACCATCCTCCCTCCTTCACAGGGCAGAGGGGTCCCAAGTTTCCTCTATCCTCTGCTAGTTTTTGATGTTCCCCTTATTTAGAAAACCAGGCAAGTATCTGCATTGTCAAACACTGCTGTCTAGCCCTGTTTATTGTGATCAGGCTCTGCGGGGGAGAGTCCACTGTCTCTTTCCAGGCCTCAGCTTTGGTTTCTATGCACTCCTTCAAGTTCATAAAAAGGAACAGGACCGACTGTCCCAAGAACACAAGCGGTAAGCTTTCAGGCCACAGGGGGTTCGCGTCAGCTGAAACACTGAACCGGACAATAAGATGGTCATCTTTGGAGCTTAGGAATTTGCAGAGGGAGGGCGGCTAAAACCCAAGTCAAATGAGCCAACTCTGGAAGATGATCTTTCTTTCTCCCTGAGATTTTTCTAATATTTCTCTGACCTCACATGATATGGAATTAAGGTTTAAACTTAAGGGCCTCAGTGGTTTGGGAGGACATTATATTTCTTTTCTTCTCCCCAAAAGGCTTCTGACATGTTCTCCCTAATCTTCAGATCTCTGGAGAGCATCACTGATGAGAGGAAAAATGGGGACTGGCTGTGGGTAGCAATATCACCACCTACTGCTGGCTCAGGGAGTTTGAAACCCTGGAATTCAGGATCGCATGGAAAGCAGAAGGAAATGCCTTTTATCGTTTATACTATTTAGAATAACATATATCAAATCATTCATTTTACTATGGATATAGCCTCCCTGTTTGATAGCTCAACTCCACTGTATATAACAGTTGCTAGATACAGACAATTCCAAACTTGGGTGGTAATCTATAGACTGTTACAAGTATTGCAACTGCTTGGGTGGTAATCTATAGACTGTTACAAGTGTTGCAACTGCTTCGCTAAAGCAACAAAACTCTAAGTGTCTATAATCTGTGAAAACAATCTAATGATTGCACTGCAATTTGCCTAAAGCAATATTTGTTCAGTTGCAGTGATGTCACACACACAAAAAGGCTTGTCAGTTTTCAGTTGTTTCCCTAGAATTCAGAGCTAGATGGTGGCTGAACTCAGAACTGCTTTCCATAGCTCAAATCAGCTAATACAGAGCTTTTCTAGCAGCCAAGAAAGTTCTAGTACCAAAAAAAAAAAAAAAAAAAAAAAAAAAAGTTAATAGCACTTGAAAAGCCTGATGCATTTCCCCAGAATGCTTACCACAGAGTTCTGATCCTGGGATACTTGATTTTAAAGGGCCATGGGTGGCTTGCCAAATAGGCATATCTTGGCTTCCTTTGCTAGGTAGGAATACTGCCTTGATATTACATATTCAAAGCAAAGAACCTCTGACCTAAGGGCTCTCCACTAACAATGACATTCTCTGTAAGTAAACTAGAATCCCAACTCAACTTCTGTTTTGCCCTTGTTCAATTTGCTATGTACTAGCCTACTGCACAAACAGGACTGAGGAGGACTCCCTTTACCATCATTATGTTGCAAAAGACTCTGCGCTGCAGGACCCGATAGGGACTGACTGTGCAAAGTCTGAACTTGGCAGAAGATCCCTGGAGAAGGAGGAGTGTGGGGCTCAGAGTTGCTCCCTAAGCTGGCTGAAGGCCTCCAGCCTTGCCAGAGGGAGATCCAGGTCTGTTTCGTCTGCAAGGACATGTGTTACGGTAAGCAACTGCAGTGCTAACATAAGCATGTGCTCCTAAGTCTATCGTCAACCTAGAAATCCCTTTCACTTTTCACTTTGGGGAGTCACACCTGTAAGCTCAGAACTAGCTGAGATCCGCTGCGAGAACCTGGATCACGATTCCCAAAAAGAAAAGCCTCCTAGTTTATTTGAGAGTAGGAAGTCATTATTTTCTGTGAAGGAAACTGGAATTGGAGAGGGAGGACCCTGGTATACTTTGGCAGAGAGGCTCCTCTCTGTTATTTAAGTATCTCCTCATCCCTCACTGCCTTTCCAGCAGACCTTCAGTCCCCGCGGGCTTCCCTTCCTACCTGCCAATGTGGACTCGAGGTCAGGTGTCCCCTGGGCTAGTCTCCTTACATGGGCAAACGGGCTACGCGGGTGGCAAACCCGGTGCAACGCCTCCGACCACAACACGTGTATTTTACAGCGCTGGGCGCAGCACAGGGCTCAGTTTAAGGAGCCTCCAGAGAACCAGCGTGGGTCAGGACCAGGTCCCTAATGCTAGGAAATTGACGAGGTCAACAGCAGGGCGAGAAACTCTAAATACATTACACACCCTTCCTTCTTGGGAGTGGCAGTCCCCTGTCGCCACTTCACTCGCAGCCACCTATATGCCAAGGGTTCACACCAGACAAGACAAGTGTCTGTGAGCACGCCTCAACTTTAATCCTACCCGGCCGTATCCGCTGGTGCGGCTGCCCCCATTCGAGGGCTCACCTGGGCGCTCCGCGGTGCCGCGGGGCGCACAGCCAGGGAGGGCATTCTTACCAGAGAAGTCGCTGAGCGCTGAGATCTCTTTGGCGCAGACGAGGACAGTGCAGTAGAAGAGGCGCAGGAGCTGCCCCGGCGGCTCTACCTGCCGGCGGAGGCCGGGATGCTGCGCGGGCTGGGGCGCCGGCGGCTGGCGTGCAGGTCCCGGCAGGAGCATGGTGCTCGGCGCGGCGGGGCGGGCGCGCAGGCCCGGGACGCGCGGGGGGTCGCAGGGCTAAGGACGGCGTCACATGGCGGGGCGAATCGATGGCCAGCGACTCCGCGGCCCCCCGCCACCTCCCCGCCCAGGCTGCCAGAGCCTCCTCCCCTGAGCGGGCCAGTGCAGGCGCCCCAGCAAAGGGGAGGGGGCGGAGAACTGGGGCGGGGCGAGGATCCCCGAAAAGGATCCGCGTAGTTTCCAAGAGAGGAAATCTCCGCTGCCGCCGTATGGGAGGAAGCGAGGAGGGCCGTAGGGAAAGCGCAGCCTTCGCGCGCCCGGCGGCTGCCCAGGCCGGTCCCTGGCGCGCTGCCCGCCGCGGAGGGCGCCCCCAGTAGCGCGTCCCGGGCCGCGCACCTTGAGCGCCTTCCACACCCGGGAGACAGCCGGGCACCCGTGGCCCTGCCCGCGCTGGCCGGGTGCCAGCCTCGCCCTGGCGGCAGAAGGAGCGCGGACGGTGCCCGTGACGCACTTTGGAGCCAGCGCCGCGCGTGCAGCTGGGGCGCCCCCGGGGCGGGGCCGATTGGGGGCCGCGGGAAGGTGGGGTTCTGGAGGCGTGGGATCGCACCGCTGCCATCCCCGCCACCCGCCGCGCGCCACGTGCTGTCACCCGGCACATACAGTTATCGCCATTTCACAGTAGAGGAGACTGAGCCCCGGCGCCGTGCCCAGGCTCTTGCAGCCAGGACGGCGACGAGCTGGAGGTCTCAAAACCGGTCAGATGGCTCCGGAGCCGCGATCTTTAGCTCCAGCTCGCCTGCCTTTGGGTACTGGTTGTCCGCAGCGCTGGGGGATCTGACACCGGACCGGCGCAAACAGCCGCCTAGCGCTAATAATTGGGCTTTGTTTTAAAGTGGGCCACAGCATCTTTCTGAACCTCTAGACTGTGCGCGGGGTGATCCATGTTTGGACGCCCAGCCAGTGGCCGAGGAGTGGCCTGCGTGGCCCCAACTCAAGGGTATCGAGGACAAGTACGCGAGGGTCTCCGTGGCTGCTTGCCGGGTGCGGGTACCTGGGGCCCAGCGACCCAAACCCTACGGACCGCGCGGGGCCGGCGGGAGGGAGGAGGGCGGGCACTAAGCACACAGTGTTCCCGAATCCCGCGGGAGGGCCTGCCAAGTTCTCAGCGGGCGTGACGCGGAAACGTAGATAATGAGGCCCAGGGCGGGGCCGGACGCACTGTCCGGCGGGCTTCAGAGCTGCGAACGCCCCAGAGTGTGCCGGGAGGCATGGTGAAAGAAAATGCGGCTGAGGGTCCCGGTGGGACCCACTCAGAGGTGGGCCGTAAAGATTCCAGAAGGGTGGATGGCATTAGATACCACCCAGTACTCCAGCAGGGGCTGGGTTACCGGATTGGGATCTCGGCCCCTTCTTCCAGTCTAGGGAAAGGTGTATTAAATGCTAAACATCAGTGTTTACCAAGTGAGGCCCAGTCTGTCTGGCATAATGATTTTAAAAATCTACATTAAAATGTTAAATAAAAATGCAACCTCCCCAATAACCTTTGAACATATAAATATTAGTGTGCGCTCTCTAGGTTAGGGAAACTGAGGCTGGGAGTGTGGGTAAGGATGCCCAGCACTTAGGAGCCACAGTGTAAGTAATGTTTGTCCAAAACTCGAGTCCCTCCTGTACTTTCCATTCTGTCTGTTCATTCAGCCAGTTTAGATATGAATTGGTACCAGCGTATGCCAGGTTCTGAGCTAGTTAGTGACTGACGGTGTTGGCACAGGGAGGCAGCCATGCTCCTGAGCCCTGGTAGTGGGCTGCACTGGCCTCCAAATGTCTAAGTGAGCACTGTTACTAACTGTGACAACATCCCCAGGCTTTCTTATCTGGTAAAGCAGAGACTCAAACATACTTGCACACCAGTATTCACTGCAGCATTATTGATGATGGCCAAAAGATGGAAACGACTCCAGTGGATGAATGCATACAGTTATTATTATAGCAGAGAAGACAGACATTGGACAATAATGCCCCGTGAACAGACAGTCACGAAAGACAGGAACCATGGGAGCAGAAGCGAGTAATGAAGGAGCTGAGCTGGAGGGAGGAAGGGAGATGTTCAGGAGCATTTTAAGGCAGGATGGGTGAGAAAGATAGAGGATGAATTGGCCAAGCAAAAACTAGCAAAATCCGGGTGCTGCGGGAGGATGAATATTTTAGAAAAGGGACCAGCATGTTGAAATCCAAAAGGAGCATGGCTCTCTTGAAGGATGGAGAAAAATCTAGACAGCCGGAGCAGAGCAAAGGGAAGAGCCAGGTGACTTAGAGGTCGGCAGGCCAGAGCTCAGGGCCCTGGAGACTTTGGTGAGCATTTACATCTTTTATCTTAAGCCAGCAAAGAATTGTAAGTACGAAAGTGATGTGATTGGATGTGTGTTGGTAAAAAGTCGTTTTCAGCTGCTGAGTGCAAATGGACTGGAGGAGTCAAAAGCAGGCCCTGGAAGTACATATGCCAAATAACTGAAAGCAGAGACTCAAACAGATACTTATGCACCAATATTCCTTGCAGCATTATTTAGAAGAGCCAACAGATGGAAAAACCTCAGTGGATGAATGGGTAAACAAAATATGGAATGTGGCCGGACACAGTGGCTCACGCCTGTAATCCCAGCACTTTGGGAGGCCGAGGCAGGTGGATCACTTGAGGTTAGGAGTTTGAGACCAGCCTGCCCAACATGGCAAAACCCCGTCTCTACAAATAATACAAAAATTAGCCAGGCGCTGTTGCCTGCGCCTACAGTGTTAGCTACCCGTGAGGCTGAGGCAGGAGAATCGCTTGAACCCAGGAGGCGGAGGTTGCAGTGAGCCAAGATTTCGCCACTGCGTTCCAGCCTGGGTGACAGAGTGAGACCTTGTCTCAGAAAAAAAAAAATTAAAATTTAAATGTAAAAAAAATGGAATGTTAGTCAACCATAAAGTGGAATGAAGTTCTGATACATGCTAAAACATGATGAACCTTGAAGACGTCATGCTAAATGACATAAACGGGACACAAAAGGACAAATATCCTATGATTTCACTTAAATGAAGTATCTAGAATAGACAAATTCATAGAGAGAGAAAGAAAGTAGAATTGAGGTTACCAGGAGCTGGTGGGGGAGAGGGATGGAGAGTTATTGCTTAATGGGTACTGACTTTTTATTTGGAATGGTGAAAAAGTTCTGGAAATAATGATGATGGCTGTACAACATTTTGAATGCAATTAATGCCACCGAATTATACCCTTAACATGGTTAAAATGGCAAATTTTATTTTATATATATTTAACATGACTTTAAAAAATTAATAATGTCATTTATCAGAAATCTTTGAGTGGCATACTTTAAATGGGTGAATAGAATGGTATGTGAATTATATCTCAATAAAGCCGTTTTAAAAACTCAAACAACAATAACAACAAAAGTGGGTCTGTGCTGACTGGGCATGGTGGCTCACATCTGTAATCCCAGCACTTTGGGAGGCCGAGGTGGGTGGATCAACTGAGGTCAAGAGTTCAAGACCAGCCTGGCCCACATGGTGAAATCCCATCTCTACTAAAAATACAAAATTAGCTGGGTGTGGCGACTCATGCTTGTAGTCCCAGCTATCCCGGAGGCTGAGGCAGGAGTTTTGCTTGAACCTGGGAGGTGGAGGCTGCAGTGAGCCGAGGTCGCACCACTGCACTCCAGCCTGGGCGAGACAGAGTAAGACTCCGTCTCAAAAAGGAAAAGTGGGTCTGGGGAGATGGCCGTGGCGAGGGAGGGAGTGCAGTCAGGGGTACATGGCTGTGCTTGGGCTGATGTGCTTGCTGTACACCCAGAGAGAAGAGGAGAAGTGGCCGCAATGTTTAGGAGGCAGATGAATAGCACAATGTGGCTGGGTGGTCATGGGCTATGAGAAGAATCTGAAAGACATCTCCCTGGCTTCCCTCTGCTTTGTGCCTTAGCCCCTCTCTGTTAAATCAAAAGATTTTGGTCTTAATCTAATCTCTTTAAGAATTTTGGAATCTTGCAAGAAAATGGAATTGCTCAGTTATCTTTCTCTCTGGAATCCACACTTTTCTAAGAGCGTTGTAGGTCAAATACCTAAACTCTGAGGCACTGTAACAAGTCATAGGATGGAAAAATGGGAAAAGGAATATATGTTTCAAAGAGGGATGAACCTTGTAAAATCGATCTGGGGTCTGGAGAGAAATCATCTTTTTCACCGAGGCATGCTTTCTACTATGATAGAATTTGAATAATAAAAACAGTCATAGCCACTTGGTAATTCAACACAGTTATGGGAGCTGGAATTAAAGTGAATGATGAATGGTGTGCCAAATAATAAAGTGTTTCCAAATTATTGATACTCACAACAACCCTTTGAGATAGGTACTAACCAGGCTAACTACGTCATTTACTAGCCCAGTGCAAAATGAAAATGTGGGGCCCCTTGTTCAAAGATTATTAAGAATTCCAGGATGATAATAGCGTAGCATTACACCAAGCATGGTTTAATGCTTTGAACACAGGGCCCTGAGTGATTGCTCAGGTCGTATGAAGCTGGCCCAGGTACAACAGGAATCTTCATTTCTCAGGTAGGGAGACTGAGGGCACAAAGTCACACTGACCATCCCAACCAAGACTTGAAGCCCTCTTACACTGCAGAGGCACAGCAATTAGGTGGAGGTAAAATAAAGGGTTCTTTTCTAAGCGATGGCACCATTGGGCAAGCTTGTTCCTTCTTGTACTAGTTTGAAAAGTACCTCTATAGTCACAGCATTCAGTCCATGTGTGCAAGAGTCAACCTTTATAGGACATTGTAAATTACAGGTCTTACTTCCTGCCTCTTTGTTTTCTTTTAAAGCAATTCCTGCACCTTCTTTTCAGCTCCACGTTACATCTCTGTTTTCCTTCTTCCTTGAGATCCTAGCTACTTGTCTCCCACCCTCTGCGACATCCAAGCCTATTTATTTTTTCTTTAGGTGGAGTCTTGCTCCGTTGCCCCGGCTGGAGTGCAGTGGCACGATCTTGGCTCACTGCAATCTCTGCCTCCCGAGTTCAAGTGATTCTCCTGCCTTAGCCTCCCAAGTAGCTGGGATCACAGGTGTGCACCACCATGCCCAGTTAATTGTGTGTGTGTGTGTGTGTGTGTGTGTGGTGTGTATTTTTAGTAGAGACAGGGCTTCACTATGTTGACCAGGCTGGTCTTGAACTCCTGACCTCAGGTGATCCACCCACCTCGGCCTCCCAGAGTGCTGGGATTACAGGCCCGAGCCGCCGGGCTCAGCCTCCAAGCCTATTATGAGAGATGTTTATGTGCTTTGCACTCAGACTGCAACCCTGAGCTGTGTCCTCTCACCTGGGCCATCGAGGTAAGGTTTTTGCCTTCCAACAAATGGACTGTGGTCATTTTGAGAAGACATAAGCTACCATTTGGAAACCTCAAAGAAACCAACCTTTCAGCTCAGGAGAGAGAGGCCGAATGTCATCTGGAGCTTAAAAGGCTTTTTTAAGAAAGCAACAAATGGTGGTTTGTTTCTAGAGCTGGCATCACAGAGCTGCATCAATAGCAAGGAGCCTGCTTGGTGAGGACTGCAAAAGCCACAATGCACTAGAAAAGTTGTGTAGGAAGTTGTGGCCCCAAAGCTTGCAGAAGGAGGTTTTGTTTTGTTTTGTTTTTTGAGACGGAGTCTCTCTGTGTCACCCAGGCTGGAGAACAGTGGTGCGATCTCGGCTCACTGCAACCTCCGCCTCCTGGGTTCAAGTGATTCTCCTGCCTCAGCCTCCTGAGTAGCTGGGATTACAGGCACGCACCACCAAGCCCAGCTAATTTTTATATTTTTAGTAGAGATAGGGCTTCACCATGTTGGTCAGGCTGGTCTCGAACTCCTGACCTGGTGATCTGCCTGCCTCGGCCTCCCAAAGTGCTGGGATTACAGGTATGAGCCACTGTGCCCAGCCAGACGGAGGTCTTTAAGGGTATGTGCACAGCAGTCAACTGATGTCTGTACTGACAGCCCATCCAAGGTCAAAGGCATCTCATCCAATAGTGTCAATTTATATTCAAATAGCCACTCAGGAGACCTCAGGTCAAGTCCCAGCTCTGCCACTGAGACAGAGGAACCCACAGAGGCACTTGACCCGCCTGCTTCTCACTTTTTCACATCTGCAAAATGAAAAGATTGAATGCTGAAATCCATTTTGGCTCTAAAAACCCATAACCTATTTAAAATAGATGGAGGATTTCAAAAAATCAGGCTAAGTCTAAACTGATTTTTTTTCATTCCTGAATGTTTTCTTAAATGTATATTTTCACTTACCTTTTGCATATGCTAACAGTTTATTCGTGCATCATTGTCTTTGTAAGAGAAGAATGCAGCACATGTAAATTCTTGGAGGTTTTTGAAGCATTGTGAATGACTGAATTCAAATTCATGGAAAATTTTCAAGGCTGAGTGCAGTGGCTCAGGCCTGTAATCCCAGCACTTTTAGGCCAAGGCGGGAGGATCACTTGAGGTCAGGAGTTCGAGACCAGCCTGGCTGACATTGGGAAACCCCATCTCTACAAAAAAAAAAAAAATTAGCCAGGCGTAGTTGCATGCGCCTGTGGTCCCAGCTACTTGGGAGGCTGAGGAAGGAGAATTGCTTGAACCTGGGAGGTGGAGATTGCAGTGAGCCGAGATCGTGCCATCGCACTCCAGCCTGCATGACAGAGCAAGACTCTTGTCTCCGAAAAAAAAAAAAAAAAAAAAGGAATTTTTAGTGTGGGAATTACCAGGTGTTCTAAATGGTACACTCAGTTTCTGGGGGATACCATGGCTTCCATCCTGGAGGAAGCAGGTGCCTTTTCCCCCCATGGAGGGAGGTAGGAAGGTGCTGATTTCAACAGAAGCCCTGAGGTACCAGTCACCTGCTGCCTTCAGCAAATGCTACAGGAAGCCAGGCCAGCCTGGGCTCTACCTGGGAACAAAGGGCAGAAACCCCTACTCCCTCTCTCCACCCTCCTTACTGCTCTTCCCTTCCATTTGAAGACAGGCACTCTTCCAACCCAGTGCTCTGCCATCGTTAAGGAAAGTGTGCTAAAGGAAGGAAACTCCCTAGAATGTTGGAAAGCAGTAGCTCTGGTTCTACTAAACCAAGCTTGCCTGGTCATGCTTTAGGGCAGTTGTTATTGGTGTGGGCTCTGTGGTCAGAGCTCAAAGATGCAAATCCAGCTCTGCCATGACTGGTACTTGTGTTGTGGGTTGTGGTGGAGTTTAGAGCTTAAAGAGCCAGTCAGGGCCAGGTGCAGTGGCTCACGCCTGTAATCCCAGCACTTTGGGAGGTCGAGGCGGGTGGAGTTTGAGACCAGCCTGGCTAACATGGTGAAACCCCGTCTCTAATAAGAACATAAAAATCAGCTGGGCATGGTGGTGTGCGCCTGTAGTCCCAGCTACTCGGGAGGCTGAGGCAGGAGAATTGCTTGAACCTACGAGGCGGAAGTTGCAGTGAGCTGAGACGAGACAGTCAGAGTAGAAGCTTCATACACGGGTAGCCATGACAATAAATGTAATCATTTTATGGACTTTGCATATTATTTTTTATTGGGTAAAAGATAGTGTTTGGTTTTAATTTATTTTTAAAATTTTGTTTTTTGTTTTTTTTGTTTTTGAGACAGTCTCACTCACTCTGTTGCCCAGGCTCGAGTACAGTGGCACAGTCACAGCTCACTGCTGTCTCAACCTTCCGGGCTCAAGCGATCCTCCTGCCTCAGCCTCCTGAGTGGCTGGGACCACAGGCGTACACCACCACGCCTTGCTAATTTTTTTAAAAAAATGTTAGTAGAGATGAGGTCTCGCTATGTTGACCAGGCTGATGTCAAACTCCTGAGCTCAAGTGATCCACCTGCCTTGGCCTCCCAAAGTGCTGGGATTGCAGGTGTGAGCCACCATGTTTGGTTTTAATTTGAACTCTTAGGTGCAAACAGCTTCCAACTTGTTCCTCTGAGTGACAGCAGCCCTGATCTTCTAGTGCAGACGGGTCTCCAACCCTGGGTCACGGACTACACTGGTGAGAGAAGTGAGAGAAGCTTCATCTGTATTTACAGCCGCTCCCCATGGCTCACATTACTGCCTGGCCTCTGCCTTCTGTCAGATCAGTGGCAGCATTAGATTCTCATAGGAGTGTGAACCCTATTGTAAACTGCACATGTGAGGGATCTAGGTTGCACACTCCTTACAAGAATCTAACGACTGATGATCTGTCATTGTCTCCCATCACCCCCAGATGGAACCGTCTAGTTGCAGGAAAACAAGCTCAGGGCTCTCACTGATTCTACATTATAGTGAGTTGTGTAATTATTTTATTACATGTTACAATGTAATAATAACAGAAATAAAGTGCACAATAAATGTAACACTCTCAAATCATCCCCAAACCGTCCCCCCAACCCCCATCTTTGGAAAAATTGTCTTACACAAAACTGGTCCCCATGTTGGGCATGGTGGCTCATGCCTGTAATCCCAGCACTTTGGGAGGCCGAGGCACGTGAATCACCAGAGACCAGGAGTTCAAGACTAGCCTAGGCAACATTGTGAAAACTAAAAATACAAAATTAGCTGTGTGAGGTGCAGACACCTGCAGTCCTGGATAGTTGGGCTGATGAAGGAGAATCGCTTGGACCCAGGAGGCAGAGGTTGCAGTGAGCCAAGATCACGCCACTGCACTCCAGCCTGGATGACAGAACAAAACTCCATCTCCAAAATAAGAAAGAAAGGAAGAAGGAAGGAAAGGAAAGAAGACAGAAGGAAGGAGGGAAGGAAGGGGGAAGGAAGGAGAGAAGGAAGGAACAAGGAAGGAGAGGAAGGAAAAGGAAGGAAGGAAGGAAGGAAAGGAAGAAGAAGTATGAAGTAAGTAAGTGAAGAAGGAGGGGAGGAGGGAAGGAGCAAGGGAGGGGAGGGGGGAGGATGCCGGAGGTCAGTGGCGCGGGGGCAAGGCGACTTCTTCATCCCTCCAGCCAGCCCTATACCCTCCCGACCCTCCTAGAAAAGAAAGAAAGAAAGAAAGAAAGAAAGAAAGAAAAGAAAGAAAAGAAAGAAAGAAAGAGAGAAAGAAGCTGGTCCCTGCTGCCAAAAAGGGTGGGGACCACTGCTCTAGTGGGACACTGGAATGGGCTTTTCCACCAGAATTTTGTTTTCTTCTTCCTGTGAACTGGTTGGGACACTCTTCTCAACCCTGGTTTCTGAATACCCCCTTCCCTCCCCACCTCTGGCCCACTCTGTTGGCCTCCTTAGGCCAGGCTCACTCCCTCATCCTCTTCCTCTGCTCGAGCAGCAGCATCCCTGTCCTTGAGCTCTCTGTGACATACCTGAGTTTTGGGGGCCTGGCTTTCCTTTGAAAATGCCAGCCAAATCTGATTTGAGCTCTTCAAGTCCTCAAGGACCTGATATTACACACACACACCCCCATGTGTGGAGTATATATTGTCTAAAAATTCATTTTTCTTTTAAAAAATATTTTATTGTTGTAAAATATACATATATGTATATATAAATATATACAGTATATACATACATGTACATATATACATATGCATACACACATATACATACATATATACATACATGTATATTTTGCATATATATGTATATGTATATTTTACACACATACATATATACATATGTGTATATATGCTTATATGCATACACACATATACATATATGCATACACATACATATATGTATATACATAAATATGTAGATACATAAAATACATATGTAAAATAAATATGTATATATAAATGTGTATATATAAATATACATATATGTATAAATATTTTTATTGTAAAATATACATAACAAAAAATTTACCATTTTAACTTTTTTTTTTGAGACGGAGTTTCACTCTCTCGCCTAGGCTGGAGTGCAGTGGCGTGATCTGGGCTCACTGCAGGCTCCACCTCCCGGGTTCAAGCGATTCTCCGCCTCAGCTTCCTGAGTAGCTGGGATTACAGGTGCCGCCACCACGCCTCTATTTTTAGTAGAGACCGGGTTTCACCATTTTGGCCAGGCTGGTCATGAACTTCTGACCTCAAGAAATCCGCCTGCCTCAGCCTCCCAAAGTGCTGGGATTACAGGTGTGAGCCACTGCGCCTGGCCCATTTTAACCATTTCTAAGTGTACAGTTCAGTGGTATTAAGTACATTCACATTCTTGTGCAGCCACCACCACCCGGTATCCACAGAACTCTTTATTTTGCTAAACTGAAACTCTGTACCCGTTAAACACCAACTCCCCATCCCCACCTCTCCCCAGCCCTGGCAGCCACCATTCTACTTCTGTCTTTATGGATTTGACTTCTCTGGGTACCTCCTATCAGTGGAATCATACAGGATTAATTGGCTTATTTCACTTAGCATAATGACCTCGGGGTGCATCCCGGTTGTAGCACGTGTCAGAATATCCTTCCTTCCTGAGGTTGAATGGTATCTTGTTGTGTGTAGGCACCACATTAGCTCTTCTAGTGACTGTCTCTCTTGGAAGGAAGAAGAGAGGGGTAGTCACGGATATACCCAGTCTGTTTACCTTTGATCGGCAGCAGTTTAAAAAAACAAGGAAAACAGAAACCTCAGCAAAAGTCTCAGAAGGGTGAGGGAGAGGTGGGGGAGGCTGAGGACTGTTGCACACACAGGTGTCTGGGGAAGGAGAAGGCTGGAGCTTCAGGCGGTTGTGGGTCCTGCACACCCAACCCCCGAATGCGACTAGGAGCTGTCAATGGCGCCCTCTGTAGGTGGGAATCTTAATTTACGTTTTAGCAGTGATGATCGTGGTCCGTGAATTTGAAAAATACATTTTTATTATGGCGAAATATATGTAACATGAAATTTACCATAGTAGCCATCTTACCTGTAAAGTTCAGTAACATTAAGTACGTTCACATTGTTATGTAGCCATCATCAACTTCCATCTCCAGATCGCTTCATCTTCCAAAATTGAATCTCTGCACCCATTTAAACACTAACTCTTCATTCCCTTTTCTCCTAGCCCCTGGCAACCACTATTTCACTTTTTAAAATTTTTAAATTTTTCTTGAGACGGAGTTTCACTCTTGTTGCCCAGGCTGGAGTGCAGTGGCGTGATCTCGGCTCACTGCAAGCACCACCTCCCAGGTTCAAGCCATTCTCCTGCTTCAGCTTCCCGAGTAGCTGAAATTAAATTACAGGCATGCGCCACTGTGCCCAGCTAATTTTGTATTTTTAGTAGAGACGGGGTTTTTCCATGCTGGTCAGGCTGGTCTCAAACTCCCGACCTCAGGTGATCCGCCTGCCTCAGCCTCCCAAAGTGCCGGGATTACAGACATGAGCCACTGTGCCCGGCCTTCACTTTCTGTCTCTGTGAATTTGACTACTGTAGGTACCTCATATAAGTGGAATTATACAGTATTTGTCCTTTTGTGCCTAGCTTATTTCACTTAGCATAATGTTTTCAAGGTTGTGAGAATTTTATCCCTTTTTAAGCCTGAAAAATACTCCATGGTACATATACCACAGTTTGTGTATCCATTCATCCATTGATGGACACGGATGGCTTCCACTTTTGGCTACTGTGAATAATCCTGCTATGAACATGGGTGTATAAAAAATTTACAAGTTTGAAATGCTCATTCTCAAGAGAAAGCTTAAGGCTACCAAAAAGAAAATGAATCAAAGCCCACAAAGGGAATTTAGAATTAATAAAAGTGAGCTCTGATCAAAGGTATAGTCCAGAGGTTCTCAATCTTTCTCAGTTCATGGCACCTTTAGTGGCTCAATAATTTTTCAAGTGCCCCAGGACAAAACCCAAACCTAAACCCAAACCTAAACTGTTAGGTTTATTAAATAGCTATGTCCAAACAACATAAGTATTTGTGTTCTAATAATAAAGAAGCAGTTTACATATATACATAAATACATATAGATGGAAATAAAAATGTTTTCTTTTATTCTTTCTTTTTTCTTTTTGAAACAGAGTCTCCCTCTGTCTCCCAGGCTAGAGTGCAATGGTGTGATCCCTGCAACCTCTGCCTCCCAGATTCAAGCGATTCTCCTGCCTCAGCCTCCCAAGTAGCTGGGACTACAGGCACTTGCCACCACTCCCAGCTAACTTTTGTATTTTTAATAGAGGCGAGGTTTCACCGGGTTGGCCAGGCTGACTCTCCTGATCTCAGATGATCTGCCCGCCTTGGCCTCCCAAAGTGCTGGGTGGGATTAGAGGTGTGAGCCACCATGCCCAGCCCTCCTTTATTCTTAAATAAGCACCAATAATTTTGAATGGGGTGTGTGCTGGTTGGACATGTCATTATTTCTTCAACCTTGAAATCAGATTGGATACCATACTCTCATTTCTTGACCTGTGTTGATTTTAGCTTGGTACTTGACCTTTTTTTTTTTTTTTTTTTTTGAGAGAGAGAGAGAAGGTCCTGCTTTGTTCCCCAGGCCAGAGTGCAGTGTCTTGATCAGCTCACTACAATCTCGAACTCCTGGGCTCAAGCGATCCTCCTGCCTCAGCCTACCAAGTAGCTGGGACTACAGGCAGGCACCACCACACTTGACTGATGCTTTTTATCACGGTAAGCCCTGGAAACCCAGCGTTGCAAAGCTGTGACCTCATCTGAAGGAAAGTAGCACAATATTTTTTTTTTTTTTTTTAGATGGAGTCTCACTGTCACCCTGGCTGGAGTGCAATGGCATGATCTCAGCTCACTGCAACCTCTGCCTCCCAGGTTCAAGCAATTCTCCCTGCCTCAGCCTTCTGAGTAGCTGGGATTACAGGTGCCCGCCACCACGCCTGGCTAATTTTTGTATTTTTTTGGGGTAGAGATGGGGTTTCGTGATGTTGGCCAGGCTGGTCTTGAACTCCTGACCTCAGGTGATCTGCTCGCCTCAGCCTCCCAAAGTGCTGGGATTATAGGCGTGAGCCAGTGCACCCAGCCGGAAACTAGCACAATCTAATGTTTAATCTATAAACTACCTCGAGCTAGTAGTTTGCCTGGTAATGAACAGATGTCAATAAATGATAGATTTCCCTCAACTTTTGAAAACATTCCAAGGCAATGTGGCGCTTTGGGCACTTTGGTGCCCAGTTTGGGAATGGCAAATCTAGACAATTTAAATATTACAGAGACTTTACCTTGTCCAGCCAGGTTCTGCATGAGCTACTCCAACTGGCCTTACTTTTACCATGATTGCCCTCCCTCCATTTCAGACACGCTGGCCTTTTTGCTGTCCCACCTCAGTGCCTTTGCATCAGCTATAGCTTCTGCTTAGAAGGCTCTTATCTTTGGGTTGCCTTGGCTTTTCTCCCTGTGTTAGGCTCTTCTTGCATCGCTCTAAAAGAATACCAGAGGCTGGGTTATTTATAAAAGAAGTTTAATTGGCTCCTGGTTTGTACAGGCTGTACCGGAAGCATAGTGCCAGTATCTGCTTCTAGGGAGTCTGCAGGGAGCTTTTACTCATGGCCAAAGGCAAAGAGGGACAAGACATCTCACCTGGTGGAAGCAGGAGCAAGAGCCGGGGTATGGGAGGTGCTACACACTTTTAAATGACCAGATCTCATGAGCACTCACTCACTATCTCGAAGACTGCACCAAGCCATGAGGGATCTACCCCCATGACCCAAACACCCACCACCAGGCCCCACCTCCAGCACTGGGGATTACAATTCATTATGAGATCCGGGTGGGACACATATTCAAGCTTGATCACTCCCTAACTCATTCAGGGGTCTGCCATTCCCTGCCCATCCCAGTCACTCTTACCCACTTTACTCATCTTCAGAGTGTCCTGGTGACCTGCCTGCCATTCTGTCCATCTTCCTGCACCTTAAGGGGCAATCTGCCTAAAACAAACCTCTCTGAAAATACAATTATGTTTACTATTAGCAGTCCAGGATGACTTCAATAGGAACAAAGGAAAATTACAGTATAGATGTCATTTAAATGTTAACACATTTAAATAGTAATGAACAGTAAAGACCAAAGAATATAAGTAAAATGAGGCTAATGCAGAAAATTTTCACAATTTAAACTAGCAAGCCAGGAGTACTCTGAGAGGAGATGTTAAATGAGAAGATAATAACAGTATCATGACACCAGCACTCAGCTACCCCTGAAGATCTGTGAATCCGAATTGCTCCCCAGCAGGGGAAGAAACATCCAACCTTCCAATGGGAAGAACTTCAAAGTCAAATTGCAAAGGGGCATGAATACCAGGGTGGGAGGAATTTATGACTATATTTTATAATTTACCACACCACCCTCTCCCACTGATTTTGGTGCTGTCTTGATCACATATCAAGTTTCTATAATATTCTCCAGGTTCATCTATGTCAAAAACATCAAGATTTCCTTCTTTTTTAAAGCTGAGTAATATTTCATTGTATACTAAATACTGCCTTTTTTTTTTTTTTTTTTTTGAGACGGAGTCTCGCTCTGTCGCCCAGGCTGGAGTGCAGTGGCCAGATCTCAGCTCACTGCAAGCTCCACCTCCCGGGTTTATGCCATTCTCCCGCCTCAGCCTCCTGAGTAGCTGGGACTACAGGCGCCCGCCACCTCGCCTGGCTAGTTTTTTTGTATTTTTTAGTGGAGACAGGGTTTCACCGTGTTAGCCAGGATGGTCTTGATCTCCTGACCTCGTGATCCGCCCGTCTCGGCCTCCCAAAGTGCTGAGATTACAGGCTTGAGCCACCGCGCCCGGTCAATACCGCATTTTTTTAACCCATTGATTTGTCAATAGGCATTTAGGTTGTTTCTGTAAACTGGCTATTGTGAATAATGCTGCAGTGAACAGGGAGTGCAAATATCCCTTCAATAACCTTATTTCAATTATTTTGGGTGTCTGCTGAGTGAAAGAAGCCAGTTACAGAAGGACATGACTCTACTTATAAGTGGTACCTAAAATAGTCAAACTCACAGAAGTAGAGAATAGAATGGTGGTTACCAGGAGCCAGGAGGTAATTTATCAAATCATATACAGTAAATATGTGCCATTAGATTGTATGTCAGTTATACCTTAATAAAGCTGTTTCAAAATTAAGAATAAAAAGTTCCTATCTATGCATAGGTCTTTGTTTTAACTACACTTTTCTTTCTTTCCTTCTCTCCCCTCCCTCCCTCCCTCCCCCTTCCCTCCCTCCCCCCTCCCTCCCCCCCTCTCTCCCTCTCTCCCTCTCTCCCTCTCTCCCTCTCTCCCTCTCTCCCTCTCTCCCTCTCTCTCTCTTTCTCTCTTTCTCTCTTTCTTTCTTTCTTTCATCTTAGACAGGGTCTTGTTCGGTTGCCCAGGCTGGAGTGCAGTGGCACGATCTTGGCTCACTGCAACCTCCACCTCCTGGGTTAAAGTGATTCCCCTGTCTCAGCCTCCCCAGTAGTTGGGGTTACAGGCGTATGCCACCACGCCCAGCTACCTTTTGTACTTTTAGTTGAGACGGGGTTTCGTCATGTTGGCCAGGCTGGTCTCGAACTCCTGACCTCAAGTGATCTATCCGCCTCGGCCTCCCAAAGTGCTGGGATTACAGGTGTGAGCCACCATGCCCAGCCTTGACTACACTTTTTATTTTGAAATGATTCTAGATTTGCAGAACATTTGAAAAAATTCCATATACTCTCAGCCAGTTTCATCTAATGTTTTACGTTTCTGACAGTTGTAGGGTACATTTGCTAACTAAGCAAGCAGCGTTGGGATGTTACTATTAACTAAACGCCTGACTTTATTTTATTTGCGTTGTACTAATTTTTCTCCTTCTGGCCTTTTTCTGCTTCAGCGTTCAGTCCAGGGTACCAAAGTGCATTTTATCGTTGTGTTTCCCATCACATCTGGTCTGTGGTCGTGTTTCAGTTCTTCATTGCTTTTCATGACCTCGACAGTTCTAAAGGGTACTGCTCATGTACTTTTTAGACTGTCCCTCAATTTGGGTTTGTCTGATGTTTTCCACACAATTGGACTGGGATTATGGGTTTCGGGAAGCATATACAGAGGCAAAGCATCTTCATCACACATCACATCAGGGGTACATAAGAGTAACTTGATTTATGTACATCTAACAGCATATACATGACATTAACTTCTATCCCTTGGATAAGGTAGTGTTTGCCTTGCTTCTCTATTATAGAGTTATCATTTTTCCCTTTTCATATTCCAGTCTTTAGAAGTAAGTCACTAAACCTACACTGGGGAAGTGGGGAGGAGTATTTGAATTAAGCTCCACCTCTTGAAGCGAGAGGTATCTACATATATTATTTGGATTACTTTTGTAAGGAAGATTTATCTCTTCTCCCCCATTTATTTACTTAGCAACCAATTTATTTTTATTTTATTATTATTATTTCTCCTAGAGATGGGGTCTTGCTAAACTGTTGCCCAGGCTGGACCCAAATTCCTGGGTTCCAGTGATCCTCTTGCCTCAACCTCCCAAGGTGCTAGGATTACAGGCATGAGCCACCATGCCTGGTGATCATCATTTTTTATATCAGTATAGACTTACATATGTTTACTTTTTACCCTAGGTTATGATCCAATGCTATATTATTCATTTTGTCACCAAAACTGTTCCAGTGGCAGTTCTTTCAAGTTGGTTCCTATGACTCTTTGACATTGTTCCATTCTTTCTAAATGGTGCTTTGTTTTCTATCACATATTTATTTATTTTTGTTTTACATTTATTTTGTTTTTTGAGACAGGGTCTCCCTCTGTTGCCTTGGCTGGAGTGCAGTGGGGCAATCCAGCTCACTGCAGCCTCAGTGTTCTGGGCTCAAGCAATCCTCACACCTTGGCATCCTGATTAGCTGGGACTACAGATATGCACCACTATACCCAGCTACTTAAATTTTTTTTCTTTTTTTTTGGAGAGACAAGGTCCCACTATGTTGCTCCTGAGCTCAAGTGATCCTCCCACCTCAGTCTCCCCAAGCACGGGGATTACAGGCATGAGCCACCATACCCAGCTTCTCCTACATATATAAATTAGCTATTGCTAATGTAGAGGTAATGCTACCAATTTTGGTAACTGATTTTATGTCTGACAACCTTGCTAAACTCTTAGTTTGCATTTCTGTTGAATTTTCCAATTAGATGACAGTTTCATTTCTTATTTCTTTGTCTTGCCTTATTTCACTAGCCGTGACCTCTCGTAATAGATAGTAGCATGGTGGACATCCCTGTTTTTCCTATTGTTCCCAGTTATAATTCAAGTGCATGTAAAGTTTTCCCATTGTTCATGATGGTTGCTGCAGGGTTTTGGTATATAATCTTTACCAAGTTAAGGAAAGTCCTTCTATTCCTAGTTTTATGTGAATTTTTAAAATCATAAATAGGTATTTTTTCAATTATCTTTTCCCATCTATTGAAATAATGGATTTTTCTCCTTTAATCCATTATTGTGGTGAGTTATATAAGCAAGATATTATTTCCTTGTATTTCTTGTGTTTTTTTTTTCAAGTGCAGCTTTGTATTCAGTTAGCTAATATTCTATTTACACACATTTATATCCATACTTGAAATAAGTTCATCATTTTCATACTTTGTATTATCCTTAGCTTGTTCTGTATTTAAGGTTATATGAGCCTCGTAAAAGATGTTGGGATACTTTATTTTTTATTTTGTGGAACACACTGCACAAGGTGAGAATTATGTTTCTGAAAAGATTGTTAGAACTTAACTGAAAAATCATCTTCACGTTGGGAAAGTGCTATGGTTTGAATGTTTGTGTCCCCCTCAAATTCACTATGTTGAAACCCCATCCCCAATGTGATATTATTTGGTGGTGGGGGGCCTTTTGTGAGGTGATTAGCTCATGAGGGGGGAGCCCTCAGATAGAATTAGTGTCTTTATGAAATAGGCCCAATCAAGAAAGGTCAGGAGACAGAGAGTGAAGTTTGAACAGGAAAAGTCCACATGAAGTGACTATCTGAGCCACTTGAGCTCTGGGCAAAGAGTTTCAAAGAGAGAGAACAAGTACAAAAGGCCTCAGCCTTTTTCCTCAGCTTAGAATGTCCTAGGAGCAGTACCACATAGTCTGCAACTAACCAGAATGCTCCTGGAGGCAAATAATGCAAAGCTTTGATATGGAAAGCCAAGTCACTATCCAGAGGTTGGTGAGCCTCGTAACTGAACAAAGGGTTAACCCAGCATCAATGATTCATGGCATTAACTTAGTCTAAAGCATCAAAATGCACTTCTGAGCCACACTTGCCATCACACACATCTCTGGCTAAGGCTGTAAATGGGCACTGCCAACTTCTGTTTCTTTGTTTTCAATTTGGGACTAGGATACACTGGGTGAGTCCTGGCTCCACCAGTTACTAGCTGGATAATCCTGGGAAGTTCCTTATGCTCTTTAATGTTTGTAAAGCAAACCAGTGCAGAGAGATGGTAATTTGACCAAGGTCACACAGGCAGAAACCAAACTCAGGGCTTTTGACTGTTTCTGAACTCTCTGATAACTCTTTGGTTGGGACCACCATGGCAGAAAACAAAGTTGGTGGTTAGAGATTAACCAGAGGACCAGTGTGGATAATCAGTCAGAATTAAGTCTGTATTCACTAATGAGTGCTGCCTTTTACAGATGACTTTTTGAGCATATCCCCCTCTCAATACTGCTGCATTAGCTCATATCTGCTGGGGGTGACACCCTGTCTCTGACCTGCCTACAGCAGACATCTCCACAAGCACAATAATCTTGTCAGGACAGAGGCTCAGCGTCAACACACGTGCTTTTTCTACTAGAAACTCTGCAACCCCAACAGGCCACAAAAGGCCACATCCTCAGATGTTCAAAACATATCTGCTTACAGAGTATGAAACACTATTTTCTTAGACTAGAGGACAACCTGATCAAGAATTTCAGTGATCACCAAGTTACTTATCTAATGCGCTGGTTCATGATTTATTTGGACACATACCCAAGTATTCATGAAGTCGTATTAAAATATGTACCAGCCTGTTTTTACTTATTCATTTTTACTTTCATTTTATTTCAGAGCATTTAATGCGGTTCACAAGTCAATAACATCTTCCAAAAACACACTGTATTGTTTTCCTCGTTAAAGCAGTTTTTCGTACATTGCATCATTTTCTGTTCATAACAGTCCCAAGGACTGGATAGGGTTGGCTTTGCTGTCTCCATTTTAATGGCAGGACCTTAGATGTGGAGGCCTTATGCTGTCCAGGAAGGGGTTTTACAGACGTTACTTCGTTTGGTCTTCTCCTCCCACCCTGTACGGCACAAAGAGCCCATCAGTTTGGGGAAGTCTGGGGTGGAGGACAGTCTGGAGTGACATCCTACCAGACCAGTCGATCTGGTTCGGGATGTGACATAAGCTAGGGGTCGAAGTCAGGGGCACCCGCAGAGGGGGACCTGCCTGGCACCTAGCCAAGGCGAATCCGCCTTCCCTGCCAGCCACCCGGGTCTCGAATTGGCAAAGTATCGAATCCTGTTGTGTGTGAATCAAGCTCTTCATGCGACACCATCAGGGCGACCTCGGATCAAGAACTACTCATTGTGCTGCTTGTATGCGCCGGGGCCCGTGTCTTCGCGGACCGGCCGGGCCAGGAGTGAAAGATCTGGGAGTTCTTCCTGCCAAGAGCACCCGAGAGAGCCACCAGGATCAGGAGCGCGCCCCAGTGGACCCCAAACCCCGCAGCCGGGGGAGGGGAGTGTCGTGGAGTGTCCGCTCGCCCCATGCCGTGACCGAGCCAACCGGGACAGCAAACTCACAGCGAGACCCACGACTCTGGATTCCCGCCGGCCCGCCCTTCCACAGGCCACGCCCCTTCCGCCGGTCCCGGCCTCCCGCGGGCCTTCGCCTTCCGCCTGCGTTTCCCCGAGCCCCGCCTCTTCCGCTATCCCCGCCCCTTCCTGCCCCATGTGGTCCTGAAGCGCGTGTTGGCTGGCTGTGCTAGTGCTCCTGCCGGGACCCCTCAGGTGTGTCGTTTCCGTCGCGCTTCCGCCGTGTCGGCCATGGGGGTCTCCAAGAGGAAGGCCTCGAGCGGCCAGGACGGCGCGGCTTCCTCCGCGGGCGCAGCCAAGCGGGCCCGCAAAGAAGAGCTCACGGGCGTGCGGTTCAAGGCTCAGTTGAAGGACCCGCAGGGCCCCGGGCCAGGTGAGTCCGGGGCGGCAGGCGCAGGATCAGCAGCACAGGCTGGCGAGGCGGCCTCCGTGTGCCAGGCACAACCTCTCTTTTCTGCAGCTTTCGGGTCACCTAGGCTCAGTGGCAAGCCTGTGGTTTGCAGAAAACTGAGGTTCAGGACTGCTCTGTACTTCTTGCTCTGGACTATCGGCGATAGCGAGGGGGCCCCGACTTGCTTGATTGGGACCCTTTCATGTTACAACACATTTATTTCCCTTGCCCAGGCAGCATCCCTCCGCTAGCTCTAAATTTTATTGCAGTTGTCAGGGAAGTAAATGAAGTGTCCTTCTCTGTTGAGTCCTTACTGAGTCAGCTCAGGACAGTTCATGATACACTTTGCTACTCCTTGGGGCGTCAGCACCGTTTTTTCAAGAGCTTCCATCCCCCAACACTCATACTGACTTGATAACTTGTAACAAGCTGCTGGAAGCCACCACAGCTACTTGTCAGTTTACCAGGAATGGGCCAGTGACTGAGATGGAGTCGACTCTCTAATTACACTTTTTGTAAAGTGTGACCATCCTTCACGACTACTTGTAATCGTTTGGAAAGTAACACGGTTTGGGAAAAACGCGATTGAACATGTTGCCATGTGGAAGCATTGCTCTAACGTAAAACAGTGGCAGTTTTTCTCTCAGGATAAATAAAGTATTAAATTAATGGCCAAAATAGCTTCAACTTCAATTTTTGTCCTGATTTTTTTTTTTTTTAACAGACAGGGTCTTGCTGTGTTGCCCAGGCTGAATGAAGTGCAGTGGCACAATCATGGCTCACTGCAGCCTTAAACTTCTGGGCTTACGCTGTCCTCCCACCTCAGCCCCCCAGGTGGCTGACACTGTAGGTGCACACCACCGTTCCCAGCTATGCTTTTTTTTTTTTTTTTTTTTTTTTTACTTTTTGTAGAGATGGAATCTCACTATGTTGTCCAGGTTGCCCTCGAACTCCCAGTCTCAAGCAATCCTCCCACCTTGTCTTCTCAAAGGGCTGGGAGTATAGGCATGAGCCACCACACCTGGCCTGTTTTTAAACTTTTGATACCTGTACTTGCTAGTCACAGCTAGGAAGATGATACTTACATTAGCATAGAGTTATATATTTCCGAATTCATTATTTTTTATTTATTTATTTTTGAGATGGAGTTTCGCTCTTGTTGCCCAGGCTGGAGTGCAATGGCGCGATCTTGGCGCATCGCAACCTCCGCCTCCCAGGTTCAAGCAATTCTCCTGCCTTAGCCTCCCAAGTAGTTGGGATTATAGGCGTGCACCACCACGCCCAGCTAATTTTGTATTTTTAGTAGAGATGGGGTTTCTCCATGTTGAGGCTGGTCTCGAACTCCTGACCTCAGGTGATCTGCCTGCCTCGGCCTCCCAAAGTAGAGGGATTACAGGCATGAACCACCGCGCCCAGCCTCATTAAGTATTACTAGAGGCTATTATTTGCTAGGGTAGACAGAAAGTGATGAGTAAAAATCTCAAAAAGGCTCTGCCATTGTGGGGCTTTACAAACAGTCCAGTCGAGTGGGGAAGGCAGATATCGGTCAGCAAAATCATATACATAGAGTTTCAAGCATGAGTTTTCCAAAGGAGAGGTACATGGCCCCTGAGGGTGTTTAACAGGCTTTGGATCTAATCTGGGAGCTCAAAGAAGGCTCCCCTGAGGAAGTGGCTTTTCAAAAGGATTCTAGGATGGGACAGGGACAAGAAACTTTCTGGCAGAAGAAAGAGCACGTTTAATTGTTAAAAAGATGTAGTATCTATATTTCATGGTCTTGCACAGAGAGTCTCATGACATTCAGGTGCTACATCATTTGAACACGTGTCAGAAGGAAACCTGGGTTAACAGCCCATGGGTGTAGGTGAGTAGTTGAAAGATGGGGCAAAGCTGAGTCAGTGGGTGAAAGTGTGGTCTCTTGTTTGAGGCTGTGTTGAACTTGTGTTTGAGTCTGGTCTGTGTCTTGAATTCTCTCCTCCTCTCTTCCTCTTGATATGCTCCCATAACCTCCTATGATAGGATTGCTGGAGGATCAGGGAAGTGAAGTTGATGGCTGTTAGGAGACTTTGTTTTCACCAGGCATGTGAGGGAAGGGTTCTGATGATGCTCCCTTCGTGTAATGAAGGAACAAGAGGCGCAGGGTTAGATTGGTAAAGACTGAGGATATTCCAGAGTGGATCAATGTCAGCCTGTGGGAGGATCCCCCATCAAGAAGGGTTTGGCTCCAAGCCAATTCCTTTGAAAATGTTTGCCCATGACTTCACTGGTGATAGAGAAAAGGCCATACTGTAAGAGAGTACACTAATGGTTAAACTCTTGATCCACTTCTCCCCGCATTGCTTCTGGTTTCCCCACTGCATTAAGTGGTAATTCTGATTACCTGGATGTTCCTGCCAGAACCCTCCGTCTGCATCGGTCTATCCCCTGGCCTTGGTGGTTGATTCTCCTCCTGAGAATTTCTGGAATCCGTCTGCTCCCCCTCTTTCCTTCATCATTATTCTAGTCCAGGCATCATGGGTCCCGGCTGGGACCCCGGCTAGAGTTGCCCAGAATTGGTCTCTCTTGCACTTGCTTCCCTACAGCCCGTGCTGTGTGCAGCAGTCAGATGATCCTTTAAAACTCCAAATCTGATTATGTCACTCCTCTCGTGACACCCTTCAGTGGTATCCCACTGCCATTGGGATAAAATCCAAAGTCATTTCCATTGCTTCATCTAGCCCTGCCTGCTTCTTTGACTTCATCTCAGGCTACCCTCCTCACTCACTCAATCACCCCTCCCCACTCGTCTGGCTCCAGTCACTCTCTGTACCCTCCAGCCTTGGGGCCTGGAATGTGGTCTCACTCTCTGCCCCCTCAATACTTATGTTTACTATTACTAATAATAGGTTCAGCATTACTTCTTCAGAGGAAACCTTCCCAACCCTCTAATCTAGATCATGTTCCCTAGTTACAGCCCTCATTACACTCTTGATGTTTGCTTGATAGTACTTCCTACAGGTGCTATATGTGTCTATGTAAGTGATTGCGGTAGGTGCTTAATACATATTCACGTTGGTCTCTGCCATTAGATTGTAAGCACCTTGTGGGTAGAGGCCATTTCTAATTTGCTCACCAGCACATCTTGGGCACTCCCTGTGATGCCTGGAGCACGTGGTATGTGCCCAGTAAATGATGTATGGAAAGATGAACCTGCAAAGAGACGGCAAATGTAACAGGCCAGCGGTTTCCACCCTGTACTACTCTGGAATGCTGGGAGTTACATGCTAGAGTTTGGCGAATAATTCCTTTAAAAAGAGTAAGTAGTTGCACTGCTCTTTCTGCATTAACAGCCCTTGCTATCACTCGCATTCTGTGTTTTCTTGAGGGACAGAGTAGGTATTATGCATGACTCCAGGGTGCCTGTGCCGACTGAATCCTGTGACCCACAGTCACCTTGGCCGGAACACCCATGGCTCTTGCTCATAATCACCACCAGACCATGCTGCAGACAGCAGTGATGGAGTCTGGCCCCGATGCTCAGAGCAGCGCCTGGCATAGCAGATGCACTCCCTTGGTGACTGTTAAAGGAATGACGGTGGTTGCTGCGGAAAATGTTGCAGCATAAAATGGGATCTGAAAACACCTGTGAGGCTGGCAGAGACCGAATGTGACCGAATTTTCACTGCTGCTGCTGAGGACACCTGGGGGGCTTCTTATGTTTTGAGAGTTTACCTTGCCATAAGTGTGATGCTGGATGCTTTGTGTGTAAATTAGCCTTTTTACCCTTCATACAAACCCTGTCAGGTAGGTTCTGTTCTTGTGCCATTATACAGGTCAGGTACCCAAAGCTCAGAGTTCATTGTTACTCAATACCATGCAGCTAGTAAGTGGCCGAGCAGGGATGCATGCCCAGGAGTCTGGCTCCAGTTTATGTTCTTACCTGCTGTGTTTTTGGTGTAAGGTCCTGCTCATGCGTCCCTGGGCAGATGTTGCTTAGCAGCATCTGGACTTGAATCTGAGACATGCAGAATTACTGTCCAAGAGGAACGATGTGTCGGTCCTCTCTGCTCAGCTAGTGGAGCTCACCTGCAGTACCGAGCCCTGTTCTGGGCCTCACTGCTTCAAGGGAACATAGAAAGTGACCTGAACATAGAAGGATCTTGAAACTGTCATTTCTGGAGAGAGGTTAAAGGAAGTGTTTGGTCTTCAGAGGTGCCGACTAGGATGACGGCAGTTGGTGTGGGAAAGAAGGATTAGATCCCTTGCCTCTGGCCCCAAGGCAGAGGAGGAAGGACCCCCTGGGGATGCCTGGGCACTCCCTAAAGCAGACCACCCTGTTCTGATGTGTCTAGGAAGACTGTACTGTGTTTCTCCAAGGTCGTGGCATTTTGCATTTTACTGTATTGATAATTACTAAGTGTGTTTTAGTAGAAATATTTAGTCCCTTTGTCTGTTTTTTTTTTCAAATAAGGTAAGTCTCTACTCCCCCAGAAGAAATGAAGGCCCCAGTAAGATGTGTTACCTTTAGCTTATGCTCTCATGCGGCTTCCAGACACTGCCATGCCCTGCCTTCCTAGTTCTGAGAAGTGCGGCCCAAAGAGTAGAACCAGAGAGAGGCAGGGTTTGGTTTTGTTTTGTTTTGTTTTTGAGACAGAGCCTCACTCTGTTGCCAGACTGGAGTGCAGTGGTGCGATCTCAACTCACTGCAACCTCCACTTCCCAGGTTCAAGCGATTCTCCAAGAGGCAAGTTCAAGTGATTCTCTGAGAGGCAGTTTTATAGAACAGGTTCTGGCAGGAGAATTTCGTGGGCAGCAGCACACAGGTGGCTCCCAGTTGGTTGGGTGGGGTTGTGGCGGGGGTTCAGATTCAGGTGTCAGTGGTGTGGGAGGGGAGGTTGTATTAATTGCAGGAAGGATAGTAGAATCCTCAGGCCGTTGAGACGGGAGATTTTGGAGTGGGGGACTTCTGGGGTCTGACCTTATGGGGAAATACTTGAGTGGGGTTCCCCGCTTTGGGTTTTGAAGAGCACTGATGTTAGCTGATGCTTGGCATGCTGACCGTGGGCCAGGCGCAGCACGGACATTCCATGTGCCACTGCACTCAGAGCAGCGGGTGTCAGCTCCATTGCATGGGCAGAAATTGGCCGGTTTGTGAAGGAAGAACATGGGCTCTGGAGCCAGACTGCCTGGATTGGAGTCCTGGCTCTGCCTCTCCTAAGCTGTGTATCTTTGGACAAGGGCCTCAGTTTTCTCATCTGTGAAATACTAGTACCTAGGGAAAAAAATACTCGTACCTAGGGTGAAGGGTTGTAGTGAGAATTAACTGATGTCATGTAAGTAAAGCTGTTGGTAATGTTTCATTACCATGCTCTATATGGTTTTTCTTGTTATACCCATGCTATAGTTGAGGGAACAAAAGCTATATGGGGATCCAGACGAGTCATTGCCAGAGTCAGTACTCAAACCTGGGACTCACATTGGCACTCAGTTTGTCTCATTCATGTATTGCCTTCTTGGTTTCTAAGTGTGTTCATAATGTCCACGTGGATTAATCTACTAGGGCAGCCATAACAAAATGCCATAGACTGAGTGGCTTAAACAAGAAGAATTTATTTTCTCACGGTTCTGAAGGCCATGTTCACGGGCAAGGCATTAGCAGAGTCACATCCTGGTAAGGGCACATCCTGGCTTGCAGACAACTGTCCTCTTGCTGTGTCCTCACGTGGCCTTTCCTCTGTCCACATGCAGAGAGGGAGCTCTCTGATGTCTCCTCCTTCTCTTATAAGGACGCCAATCCTATTAGATTAGGACCTCACCCTCATGACCTCATTTAACCTGAATTATCTCCTAAAAGGCTGTATCTCCAAATACTGTCTTTTTAGTGCGTAGGGTTTCTTCCCTCCCCTCCCCTCCCCTCCCGTCCCCTCCCCTCCCCTCCCCTCCCCTCCCCTCCTGTCCCCTCCCCTCCTCTCCCCTCCCCTCCCCTCCCGTCCCCTCCCCTCCTCTCCCATCCTCTCCCCTCCCCTCCCCTCCTCTCCTTTTCTTTTCTTTTTCTGAGACAGAGTCTCACTCTGTCACCCAGGCTGGAGTGCAATGGTGCGATCTCGGCTCACTGCAGTCTCTGCCTCCTGGGTTCAAACAATTCTCCTGCCTCAGCCTCCCAAGTAGTTGGGACTACAGGTATGTGCCACCACGCCTGGCTAATTTTTGTATTTTTAGTAGAGACAGGGTTTCACCATGTTGGCCAGGCTGGTCTCGAACTCCCGACCTCAGGTGATCCACCCGCCTTGGCCTCCTAGAGTGCTGGAATTACAGGCGTGAGCCACCACGCCCGGCTGGGCTTGGGGCTTCAACATGAATTTTGGAGAGAAACAGTTCAGTTGATAGCATTCATAGTAGCTTCTGTGCAGTGTAGGTGGATCGGGGAAGGTCACAGAATAGGGAAAGCAGGTTGCAGTGGTGGATGTGATTGTTTCTAAGAAGACTGACCTTGTTAACGTTTGAACATAACTTTTTTTTTCAGGCTTGGAAGCATTTGTGTCTGCTGCCAAGAAGCTACCACGAGAAGATGTGTATGATGTTGTGGAAGGGTATATAAAGATTTCTGTTGAGTGTGCAGAAATTTTCCAGCTCCTAAGTGGAGAAAAACGACCTGAAAGTGAAGTATGTTGTTCCTTACATGGCTTGATGAAGAGAAAAAAAGTTAATGCTGCTGTTAAGTTTGATGAGGAAAAATGTGATAGAAATTTCCATTACCACCTTTCTATAGAAAACGATGCTTTGTCCCTGTGCTGTAGGAATGTATTCATTTTTTGCCTCCATGACCTTTGAAAGCATTTTAGTGGAAAATTCTCACTTATTAACATTTGATGAATGATATCAGAAGGAAGGATAATAGATTCCTAATCAAAATGCACTTGGCTTCAGTATGGTTTAAACAAAAGGGAAACAGATAAACACGTGGTGTCACAGACTCACAACACATAATGAATTGATGATTGTTTTCTTATTCCAAAGAGATTGAACATTGGAATATTTATGTGCCTGTTGAAATCTCAGGTTATTGCTATAAGGATGTAGACCTGATTATCTCTAAAGTCATTAAGAGAATTTTCTTCTCATTCTGGCCTTATCGCCAGCCTGAAGTGAGTCCTAGCACTTCATTTGATTTGATTTTCTCATGTGATTTTCTGTAATTGTAAACAAGCTGTTCTTTATTTTTTTTTATTTTTGAGACGGAGTCTTGCTCTGTCACCCAGGCTGGAGTGCAGTGGCACAATCTCGGCTCACCACAAGCTCCACCTCCCAGGTTCACGCCATTCTCCTGCCTCAGCTGAGTAGCTGGGACTATAGGCGCCCGCCACCATGCCTAGCTAATGTTTTGTATTTTTAGTAGAGACGGGGTTTCACCGTGTTAGCCAGGATGGTCTCGATCTCCTGACCTCATGATCCGCCCGCCTCGGCTTCTCAAAGTGTTGGGATTACAGGCGTGAGCCACTGTGCCCGGCCCTGACAAGTTGTTCTTTATTTTGCTGGGCTGTGGGAGCGGGGCTACATGTAGAGCCTAGGTCTGGCGGGTCAGCCTGCCAAGCTGTCACCTTTGACTCAGGATCTAGGTGGGCCTCATCCTGTATGTTGAAGGCTTTAAGCCTGCAAGTAACTATGGCTAAGACAAAAGGAGCATATATGTACAGGAGGAAAAGAAATGATACAATTTCTAAGCGTTTCAATTCTGTCTTTGCAGACGGTGTTAATATTTCAAGTTTTTGAGGCCATATTATTGCGGACAGCAAGTGATCTTTCACATTTTCATGTTGTGGGAACCAACGTTGTGAAAAAGCTGATGAACAACCACATGAAGCTCATCTGTGAGTCCCTGTATGCCTCGGGTTACAGGTAGGCTGTCTGCCCTTGCGTGACAAAGGACGGGCCTTTGGGTTTGGTCTGCATTCAGCTCTCCGCAGGGGCATTTGGTTATTACCTTTATGGCTAGAGGAGAGGTGAGCTGTTTCCGAGGCCACAGTGACCGAGTCTCTGCCCCCTTCCTTTGTGGACCAGCCCTGGCTGTCCCTGACTCCTCTCACTTATCCCTTGTCCCTCTTGTCCTGCCTGCTACTGTTCTTGCTGCTATATCTGTTGACTGACTCCCTCTACTGGAATCCTAGGTGCATGTGGCAGGGCCTTGCCTGTGTTGTAAATGCCACCTTCCCCTGGATAACAGGGTCTTGCATGTAGCAGGGTCTCAGAAAACCATGGAATCTGGGTAACTGCAGAACGGAAAGACAGCCACGAGCTTGCGTTCGGAGATGCCTTTGTGAAGAAGTCGTCCTCTGTATCCTGCAGTCACAGGGACTGAGATGTGGTCTCTTGATCACATGATGGCTCGCTCCAGAGAGAAATGTCCATCTTCTTCAAATCTCGTGTTTATAATCTTAATCCTACTTAGTTTTAATTTTGAGCCTTATTTTGAATCTTTATGCTTTTTTTTTTTTCCTCCTTAAAAATGGTGTGTCTTTTTCCTTCTTTTTTTCTGTTTTGGGGATAGCAAATAACACAAGCAGCTTGCAGCTGGCTTTGTGGTGAGGCGGCTCTGTGCTTCTGCTGTTCCTGACGTGTCTGATTTCCTCTGGCTCCCTGTACAGATTGGCTCGCGCCTGCCTGAGCCTGATGGCCGCCATGGTGACCCAGGGTCCGGAAGCTGCCAGGGATGTCTGCAGCCATTTTGATTTGAATAAAAAGACCTTGTACACCTTGGTGATCAAGAGGGATTCAAAGGTGAGGGGACCACAGTATCTCGTGCTTTCCATGGATCTCCTTCCCTTGGAGGACTGCAGTGGTTTTTCCTCCATTCTCTGGCCCTGATCCCCACACAGATGGAATGAGAGGTGTCTATGCAGAAGGGTGTGTGTCAGCAGCCACAGGATCTGTCTGTGAGGATAGGACTCACTTCAGGCTGGCGACAGGGCCAGAACCTGGCAGAGCCTGAACAATGGGGACATCTGAGGAAGCTCTTGGGGGCTGAGTGAGATGTGAGGATGACTTAGCTGTGGGCAGCCCCTCTCCTAAGTAAACGAAATACCCTCCATGTGCCCATGGCCCTGAAGCTCGTAGCGTGCCCCAGTCCTCTGTTCCTGCTCTGCCCACCTCGGAGAAAGCCCTTGAAGCTCTAAGCCAGTGACGTCCTCAAAGAGGACTTCTATGGCTTTTTAGTAAGTGACTTTTGCCTCCCAGTTGTAATCTCGTGATGGGTAAGGGTTGGATTGTGCCCAATAAAATGGGATTGTGGATGGTTAGTTTTCAGGAAACCTGTGAAACAAAAATTCCCTGGTGGCTTTTGAAATTTCACTTGGGTTTGGAAAGGTTCTTGGGGAGCAGGCACACTTTGAGGACTCCTGAGCTTGAGCGAGGGCATCCTCCCGTTGCGTGTGCCGGCTGCAGGTTGTCTGTCGAAGGGCATCTTCTGGTTGCCCTGTCAGCTCCCCTGCTGGAATTCAGTGCTGTGAACAGCCCTGGCCAGAGTGTCACCCTCTTCCTGAACGTAAAGAGTAAGGAGACAGATATCAGCCCATCCCATCTGCCGTGGTGGAGAACCACGTTAGAATAATTCACTTCTATAACCCTGTGCTGCCTTGTTTTGTCAATATCCCTGGGAACCAAAAGTTTCTACATTGCTGGAAATTGGACTAAAAGGTTGATAATACCAAGTAGCTTTTATGGCTCTGCGAGATTGGCCTGGTGTTGAGGGTTTTACTGGAATTACAAATAAGGTATTCTCTAAGGAAAAAAATTCCAAGTCTTAATGTCTCTCAGATACTACGCTTTATCCATGTGTCAACAAATTCCATTCAATGAGTAATGGCTCCTGACATTTAAATACGTTTCTAGTAAAAAGAATGTGTGTGCTATTTGCAGACTAGGGCAAATATCACGGTTCTTTGGTCTTACCTGGCAGTAAGCCTGGCAGTAATTATCCATCAGATGCCCTCCCCACCCATCTCTTTTGATGTCAGCCCTCCCAGCTGTCTGAGTGAAATAGACTTCAGGAGCCCAGAGAGCGTGGGAAAGGCCGAGTAGGGCTACCCGTCCTGAACCCTGGCTGCAGGGCCACGCACGAGCTGTTTCATCTCAGGGTCTCGGCACATTATTTTACCTCTCCAGGATCTGTAAAATGGGAGTTACAGTCAAGTCGAAAGTGTTTTTATTCTCATTGTGTAATCTGTAATTATCTTAGATACCTTATATGTTATAGGAAATGGAATTGAGACATTACGTTTAATAAGGAACTGTTAGGAACATTTAAAAATAGAGCAGCGTGAGGAACCCCTGTACCAGCTGTCCAGCTTCAGCCACTGTCCCCATCCTCCACCTTTTTAGTTTCCTCTGGGGCAGTCGATTAGAGCAAATCCCAGACGCGAATCATATTTCACTATAAATATTTCAGCATGTACTCTAACAGAAAAAGACCCTTTAAAGAACAGAAACCACAGTGCCATTATCACGCCTAACACATTAATAATTTCTCACTATCATCTACTACTCAGTTTGGTCTCAGGTTTTTTCCGTTTCAAAAATGTTTTTACACCTTGTAGTTCAGATCAGGATCTGAACAAAGTCTACATTGCATTTGGCTGATATGTTTCTTAAATATCTTTGGTCCCTTTTGAGTCTGAGTTTTTCTCCCTCACGCCATCCCCTGCCTTTTGTTTTGTTTTGTTTTTTTAATGCCATTTAGTTGTTGAAGTGCTGGCAGGGATTTTTTTTTTTTTTTTTTTTTTTTGATGAATATATGTTAACATTTCAGAGGAAATTATTAAAGCCTCATGAAGAAGGAGGATTATAGATAATATTCATCCAGCCAAAGAAAGCATTGTTAAAATCCTGTGCCGAAGAGCAGTTTTACCAAATGTATTTTGGTCTATTTTAGACGGTGTTTTGCAGAATAAGCCCTGAAGAGTTCAGGACGTTTTCTTTGTGGAGTAATAACCCTGTGAGGTCACAGGGTGGGAATGAAGAGCAGGCATGTGGCCCACTTGCAGTAGGAGTGGGACGCCTTTGATGGAGTAGACTGGAGACAGAGGATGGAGGCCCAGGGGGCCACGGCAGTGGCAGAGCCTAGAGCGGGCAGCTGCTGTGTCCTGGGGATCTTACCCAGTTCCTCCATCATGTCAGGACAGAAAATTTGGAGTTGTCTGGGATATAAAAGATGGAAGCCAGGAGGTGATAACTAAAACCTTTTCATTTATAAATTCATTGCTGGAGGGATCCACAGGAGGTCTAGTTCTGCTGTGTACCAGCAGGATAGAAAGATCTAGAATGGCAGAAAACCTGGACCAGCATTCCAGAGTCCTGACTCCCAGTACTGTTACTTCAGTGGACAAAAAATAAAAGCACAGGAACTTTCCACTAGCAGGGAAAAGACAGAACTTAATTTAATTTTGCCAGGCAAGTTTTAGCATTTTACCAGCATTTATCTGGAACACAAGGCATGTGTAGATCAGGAAAATTAACTGCTTGAATTAGATGACATGTTTATTTGAACTGTGAGGCATAGAGATGGCTTGGGAGTAGCTTAAGCTTCCTGAGGACAGGGACAACATCTTGGTTAACTTTGCACCCTCTCCTGGCCTGAGATGATGGCATCTTGAATGCAATGAGTGTTTTATAAAAAGTGAATTGGTGGGTTAAGGCACTGGAGCGTTGCTGACACTATGGAAGTGCTGCACATTCTCAGCACTAGTGATCATTGGACGCAAACTCCTTACTGTGATGAGTCACACAGGTAGGTCCTCAGAACAGAGAGGATAGTTTGAAGCTCTCGGTTTTGGGAGAAACCCGCATTGGTGTAATAAGGTCTTGCTGAGATGCTATGTGGCATGGACGGAGATAGACTCAATAAATGTAATGAGTGTGCAAGGCCTTGATCTACGTATCAGGGAGCATGGGTTGGATAGCCTTCCTTTTCTCCGGAAGGAACATAGACCCAACAAAATAAGATGGAATTAATTAAAGACTTGCACAGAGACCTAACTGGTGCCAAGTATGGTCCTTGCACCCTGAGAAAAAGTGAAATGAAAATGGAAAATGTCAGAGAATCTTGTGGAGAAGGAAGAACTCTGTAGATGAACATAAGTAGTATGTGCAATTACTTCTTATCTCAGTTGTGGTACTTAATTAGCCGTGTGACCTCAGGTGAATTTTTTTTTTTCCTTTTTTTGAGATGGAGTCTCCCTCTGTCGCCCAGGTTGGAGTGCAGTGGCGTGGTCTCTGCTCACTGCAAGCTCTGCCTGCTGGGCTCAAGTGATTCTCCTGTCTCAGCCTCCCGAGTAGCTGGAATTATAGGTGCCTACCGCCATACGCAGCTAATTTTTGTAATTTTAGTAGAGACGGGGTTTCACCATGTTGGCTGGTTTGGTTTCGAACTCCTAACCTCAAATGATCTGCCCTATTTGGCCTCCCAATGTGCTGGGATTATAGGCGTGAGCCACCGTATCCGGCTGAATTTTTGACCCCTCAGTTTTCTCATCTGTAAAATGGGTATGGTGTGGGCATCTCTCCCTCAGGCTGTTATGAGGAGTAAAGGAGGTCACAGATGTGCAGCATTTGGTATAGTGCCTGGCCCATAGTAAGTGCTCTGTAAACATTGTTCTCCTCCTCCTCCTCATCGTCACTGCTACTGCCACCACCTCTCCTGCTACTACTAAGTGGATCAGAACTATCTGGAAGGCAGATTACTGCTTAATTTTCCCAGGCATTTTGGGGCAATGATTTGTTGTGATACTAACTTATTTCTCAGCAGTGAATGAAGGTGTCTTTGGAGTAACTGTGAAGTAGAGAATACTGCTGGGTATAAGCAATGGAGCATCTAGGTACTCCTGCTAGTTCTGGAACAGCTGATAGGAGACTGACATGACCATATGTCTTGAGTTCCTTAGATACAAAACGAGGAGTGATGTGACACAGATTTGTCTTAATGATACTGGGAGGGGAAGTTGACCAGCGACTTCCCCAGAGGCGTCGGCTGCTGTCACAGCATTGGGGCCCTCCCCAAACGTGCCCACTGCCCTAGGTGGTGGCTGATGCCTGTGGGACAGTGCTGGCTGCAACCCTGGGAAGGCCTTCCAGGGTTGGTAACGTGACAGCATCTGTGCTTTGGTTTGTGGTATGAGCTAATAAGTTATTTATAGTATCTAATAAAAACCAGACATCACCACATTGATGTCTTACCAAAAGCAGTACCAGTCATTTCATCATCTCTGGATTTTCAAAAACATAGATGATTTTCATTAGCAAGCGAGAGGAGATGGATCTAGGCAGGCTGAGAGTCTTGTTCTGCACCAAAGTGGCCAAGAAGCTAAAATGTGTGTGTTATAGTCAGGGAAGGGAACGCTGCTATTTTTTACCCATACTTTTGTATTGAGAATAGGGCTTGAAAGAGAAGGAAGAGTAGAGAAGATTACCAGGGGAAGAGAATAGAAAAAATTGTTTGCTTTCCATGAAGAATGAGCGTTGGTTTCAGACTTACATCCCCTGGTGACTGGGGACAAGGCCGGGGGGCTGGTGATGTTGAGACGGTAGAGGTGTGCTTGGCCACTGTGTTGCTGATTCCTTTGGCTCTGTGTGGAGTATGCATGTGACATGTAGGTCTCCTTTGTCCTCCAGGGAGTGTACGACGTTCGGCAGGCCTACATTCAGTTTGCTCTCTCCTTTCTAATTGCGGGTGATGACAGCACTATAGTGCAGGTGTTGGAAGTGAAAGGTAGGTGTACCCCCTTGTCCCTTAGGAAAGCCCATTTGTTTTGAAAACCCTGCTGCAAACCGTTTCTTCCAAGTTAGAAAAAAGTCTGCAGCCTTTGCAGTTGCTCTGTACACCAGATTGAAGGGTATGGGGCAGGGAGATGGGTGAGCGGGTACAAAGCCTTGGTCAGTACCATTTTGATATCACTGGTCAGAGTGAACAGAGGTGTTCCTATTATGCCGTCTGGAATGCTGAGTGATGCCGTAACAGAGGATAAATGCAGACCTCAGAGAGGCAGGGTCGGGCAAACAAAGGAGGCTTTATGGCTCTGGAACATACTCAGACTCATAGCCCTGGCTACCCGGATTCCCTCGGGAGCTGTCGTTTTAAAAAATGAAGTTAGTTCTTTGGTGGCTAAGCCCCGTGTTATAAGAATATCAGTAACAGGGCTTCAGAGAATTCCAGCTTGACCACCTTCTGGTGGCTGTGTCCCTAGAGTGAGACTTGGCACCATTTAATCTGCTAGGGCCCCTTGCATTTTATCAAGAGATTCGGTAAGATGATAAATGGCAGCACTTAGCTCAGCACATGGCAGTTGCTCAGTAAGATTCTCTGGAATCCTGGCCTGTCTGGAGGTGAGGAGCAGTCCCGTGTACTGGCCGGAGCTCTGGGAGCTATTGAGGAGGAGTAACAGGGTACTGTACTCAGGACGTTTAGGTCTCCAGTCCTTCTTCCCCCTCCCAGGTGGGAGATCTGAACTGCCTCTGGAACATGACTGCTGGGACCATTTAGGAGAAGAGTGCGGGTGGTGGTCACCCTGTCTGTGGTCAGCCTGGTCTGTGTGGGGCCCTCCATTGCTGCTGTGGTGGGGCAGCATGAGAGTGGAGATGTGGTCTCTGCATAATGCGGCAGACAGATTTTTTTTTTCCTACTTGTTACTAGGCGCTAGGTTCAGGATGTCTTGCTGCTGCCAGGGCCAGTGGTTTCTTTAAGACTCCCCTGGGTCATTTCAGCCATCTGGCCTTTTATTCAAGGACAGTTGGTACCATTTTCACTGTTGAAGGGGACTGGAACGTACTACAGTTTAATGTTTCTGCTGGGAGTTTGGCTGTACGCATCAAAACTTTTAAGATGCTTACGCATGAGTTTGGATTTATGATGGGCCTGTCCCCTGGGCCTCTCATAGTACCCCATGCCAGAGCAAACTGTAACCCCGAACCATTGCCTGGCCTCTGTGCCCGTAGGCTGCTGGCACTGAAGTGGGTTGCACAATGGATAAAGAAAAAAAGATAGAACAACTTTTAAGATACTTGATCCTGTAACTCCATGTCTAGTCATTTATCCCAGTGAAATAATTATAGATGTGAGTAGAAGTTTTGTTAGGGAATAATAGTTATATTAGCTGGAAATGGGACTTCTAACTATCCACCAGTAAGAGATTGGCTGAGCAAATAGGGGACTGGTCATAAGACGGAATGCAGCGATTAAAAATACTCTAGAGGCTGGCCGTGGTGGCTCACGCCTGTAATACCAGCATTTTGGGAGGTGGAGGCAGGAGGATTGCTTGAGCCCAGGAATTCTTGAGACCATCATGGGCAACAGTGAGATTCTGTCTCTACCAAAAGAAAAAAATACAAAAGTTAACTGGGCGTGTTGACATGTACCTATTGTCTCAGCTACTTGGGAGGCTGAGGTGGGAGAATTGCTTGAGCCTGGAATGTCAAGGCTTCAGTAAGTCGAGATTGCACCACTGCACTCTGGCTTGGAGGACAGAGGGAGGCCCTGTCTCAAAAAGAAAAAAAAATGCTGTACTTAATGATTTCAGAGTTTTTTAGTGATACATGGTCAGGTGTAAACTGAGTTATAAAACTGTAAAGGATGATCTCATTTTACTCAAATAGAACAGCATGAATACATCAGAAGGTTAATAGTTAACTCAGACAATGTTAACAGTGTTAACTTCTCAGTACTGAGGCCTTGACTTATTCTTTTGGTTTGTCTGGTATTTTCTGATTTTTCCTTTTTCACAAATAATGAATTTGCTTTTGTAGAAATTCTGTGTGCCCAGTAAGCCTGTGTGGAGCAAGGAAAATTGTAATTGCTTTGCTGCTTCCGCCCACTGTCACCACTGCATTAATAATGATAGTGTCAAGCGCTGGTGGCTATTTCCTTGGGGATTGAAAAGTAGGAAGAGAAAGCAAAAAGCCAACAAACTAAATCAACCAAAATTCTACTGCCAACTTAAAAAATGATGACCATCTCTTTAAACATATCTCAGCACGTCTAAGCAAGAGAGAAATTTTATTAGTTTGTTATACCATACATTCTCTTTCAGATAGTATTTAGTTAATTTTAATATGAGAAAAGAAAAGCAAAATGGACTAAAGACCTACTGAACTTCTTAAAAAGTTCTAGAGGGACTGCATTGGGAGTTATACCTGATGTAAATGACGAGTTGATGGGTGCTGACGAGTTGATGGGTGTACATATGTATACAAGTATACATATGTAACAAACCTGCACGTTATACACATGTACCCTAGAACTTAAAGTATAATAAAAAATAATAAAAAAAAAAAGTTCTGTCATTGGTTCACCTTTAGGTGCTCTTAATTTCTTTTCTTTCCTCCTTTTTGTTTTTTTTGTTTTGTTTTGTTTTGTTTTTTTGGAGACAGTGTCTTGCTCTGTTGCCTAGGTTGGAGTGCGGTGGTGCAATCATGGCTTACTGCAACCTCAAACTCCTGGGTACTAGTGATCCTGCCACCTCAGCCTCCTAGGTAGCTAAGACTACAGTAAGACTACAGGTGCGCACCACCATACCCAGCTCATTTAAAAATTTTTTTTAGAGACAGGGTCTTGCTATATTGCCCAGGCTGTTCTTGAACTCCTGGCCTCAAGGGATCCTCCTACCTTGGCCTCCCATAATGCTGGGTTTACAGGCATGAGCCACTGTGCCTGGCTTCTTGATTTCTTGTGTCATGGAAGTGGTTATTTCTACTGGAAACTTGTGTAGTTAAAAAAAAAAAAAAAAAAAACTTAAAAAAAAAGAAAAGGTAAAAGGCATTGTTTGCTGTACCACTTAAACAGTAATATTCTCTCATCTATTCTCATTTTCAAAATATTTTTGAATTTAATGCTTTGAAACTTTTACTTTCAGAATTTATTCCTTGCATTTTTAGCTCAGGGATAAAGGAAGATAGGATCTCTACCATCAATATTTTATTATCCACACTGAAAACAAAGGTACGTGCTTGGTGATCAGTGTTTCTGTTGTCTGTTTTCCCTTGAGCGTGGAGATATTCTCCGGTGTTTACAGTACTGTAGAGCTACAACATCTTACGTTATGTAGACTGTTGTATTGGTTGAGTGGGAAATTCGTCCTTAAGCAGAAGCTTGTTCTTGTTGATGAGCATATCCCAAGACTAGAAGGTTAAGGAATAGCTGAAGCAGCCAGTTATGTCCAGACGTGGCTGCTGTTTTATTACAGCAGCAGAAAAGCTGATGGTCAACATTTCACAGCAACCCAAAGTGATCATCGTGGGCTGTCAGTTATAAATAATACTTCATTCACATATCTAGCAAAAGGTTGTTTTGTGTTATGTTCCATATTCTGCCTTTTGCAAGCATCTCATCCATATTTTAAAACTTGCTAAAAGGATCACTGCCTTTAATACAGAAACACCTTAAATCATCAGTAAGAAAAACTCTGTGACCCTCCCAACATGACAAGTTGTCCGAAGTCCACATGAAAGTGGCTAATAAGCATGAAAGGACTTTGTTTTCAAAGTATTTTAAAGTGATTCTCAACTGGGGGCAATTTTGCCTTCTACGGGACATTTGGCAATCTCTGAAGACATTTTGGGTTGTCACAACTTGGGAGGTACAACTGGTGCTTAGTGAGGAGACAGCAGGGATGCTGCCAAACATCCTGCAATGCCAGGACGGCCCCCAAAACAATTACCTGGCTCCAAGTGTCAGTAGAGCTGAGGTTGAGAAACCCTAATTTAAAGTAATGCAAATAATGACATACAGATTTTTTTGCCTACTAAAATAGCATTGACTTTTAAAAACAATGGTGTTCAATGCTAGCCAGGATGCTTTGAATCAGATACTTTCTTGAGAAGGAAGTGTTGTATCCCCTGTGGACGATAACAGTTCTGACAGGATGTGTCAGAGGTCTTAAATATGTTCATGGACCCTGACGTATGGTTGGTCTGAACTGGGGGAGTTTTATCAGAACCACTAGGGGAATGTATTTGAAATATATATACCTGGGTCACACCCCTAGGGATTCTGGGGGTAGGTTTGGGTGGAGCTGAGAATTTGTGCCACAATTCCACTTGCAGGAACCAGAGTCAAGTCCAAAGTCAGATGCAGTGAAAACTTTGTTCAAGGATGCTAATCACGGCTTTATGGAGAATAGCCAGACTTCAGAAACAACTCATTGTAAACACCAGGGGAATGGTTAGATAAGTGGTGGTCCACTCGTAGGATAGAATGGTATTTAGCCCCCAAAATGTTCTACAGGGATTTTTAATGATGTGGAAAAGGATTATGTTTCATAAGTAATCATATATAAATAAAATCTCAGGCAAAAAATAACTAATACATACACATGTATATTGTGTGGGTGTGGGTGGTGACTGAAATGAAATGTATCAAAATAGTAACTAGGTGTCCTAGGATGATTGGGAATATTGGTGAATTTCCCTTTTATGTTTTTCCTTTTTTTAAACCAAAATTTCTGCCACTAGCACGCATTATTTTTATAATGATCGGAAAACAGTAAGCACCATTTAAAAAATAATTGAATTCCATGAACTTCATTTGTTTTTATTATTGTTTTCAGGTAGTTCACAATAAAAATATCACAAAAACCCAGAAGGTGCGTTTCTTTACGGGGCAGTTATTGAACCACATAGCATCGCTGTACAACTGGAATGGGATTACCGACGTGAACCCAGAGAATGTCAAGGTGCAGACACTTTTTAGTTTTCATTGACCTCGTTGTTGGAATTTGATCCTCAGGGTCGTGAGAGGGAGAATTCTCAACGCTGCACCAGACTTGAAGTCCCCTCATTTGATCTGTTTCTTTTGACTGTGGTTATATGGTTGTATTAACCCTCTGCTAATTGCAATAGGATTTTTTCCCCTGATTTCTTAATCATGCTAATATATATGTATATTTTTTTTCTTTTAGAAAACTATGATTTCCTTGAGCTGAGCCATATCTTAGTTTTCCCTGCAGCACTTGCCTGTTAGACCTGCAGGGTCATCCCGGCCCTCTTTTCCTCATCTTGCTTTACCTCTGCCTTACTGTCCTTCCATTCTTTCATGTCCAGTTGTTGGAGTTTCAAGCCTTGTTGCGTGTTTTTTGTTTGTTTGTTTGTTTTTTAACTTCAAGATCCTGAATGTCTAGGAGCCTCATCTACTGACATATGTAATTTGTTTTGTGCTAGTTAACGCATGTGCTAAATTGAAATAGCTGCTCTTACACTGACCCAATGCCAGTATATATTTTAATTTCCCTCAGGGTGTTACTGAACATGGACTTGGCCAGAGTAGTAAAGGCGCGGACTTCCTGTTAATGTTATAATAACTCACCTCTGAAGAGTCTTCTACTTCACCTCCTTTTATCTTGGAGACTTGCCCAAGTCCTCTTGTTTTGAACATGTTTTTGTATGCTCTAGACCAGCAAGCCTCGGAGGCTGCCTAAAAACACTCCCAAATGTGGAATTTTATTCAAATGAACAAGAGAAATTAGATCACTTTTAAAGCTTTTAAAAATACAGGTTTAAGCGTGTCCCTCTTCAGAGTATTCTTTTATCTTGATCTGTGTATCTTTGGTTGTTGTTTTCATTTATTGCTTGGAATGATACCAAATGTTTAAAATGTTTTCTAACTTGTCATCAGGCAGTTGATATTGTCCTTGTTTTTACTCTAGCTCTTACTCAGATGTATGAGCTTGGGATTTGCATTGAATTTTTAAAAATCTTCATAGGTTTCTGCTGAAGAAGCAGGGAAAACCATGGTACGGGAGCTGGTTCATAACTTCCTGATGGATCTTTGCTGTTCACTCAAGCATGGAATTAATTTTTATGATGCATCTTTGGGTACCTTTGGCAGGTAAAGTGTGACACTCTTGTGGACCCCAGGGTGTGTGTGTTCCTTAGAAGTCACCACATACGTGAGCGTCCAGTGGAACTGTAGTAGGTTAGAACTAGAACTGTGGACATTATCTAACTCATTTCAGGGTTGAACAGTTGTAGTCCCAGAGAACTTCTACTCGTTGCGTGTCCTTGGGGCCAGTTCTGAGGGTAGCTCTCTATTAGCACTTAGTTAGGTCATGAAATATTTCACCCAGGGAGATGTTGCAGATGTTTACCTAAAGACAGTGTTCGTCAGCTGGAGCTCAGGAAAGGCGTCTGCCTTCACAGAGAGGGTTGGCCCTGACATGGGCCTCACAGCAGTCCTGAGGCAGGTACCATTGTTATGCCAACTTTGCAGAGGAAGAAGGTAGTTCTAGAGAGGTCCAGACCCTTATCCTGGTTAAATGGCAGAGCTTATGTTGGAATCTAGGAAGTCCAGCTCCAAACTGATACTAAATAGTCCTCCCTCTCCTCGACAGGCTGCCCATGAGTCACGATTTCAAAATTGTTTTTATTTTTTATATTTTGTTTCATATTTCACAATTGTGATAACATTTCATCAGTAAGGAAACATAAAGTTCAAATCTACTGGTTTTGATTATATTCTTTGAGACTTTCTTTTTGTAGTCGTATAATACAGGTCCATGTAATTTTTTTTAGTAACAAAAACGGCTTACTACTGTTCATCCTATCTACTTTTTTCCCATTTGACAATAAAAATATTGGCCACGTTTTCTGGTCATTGTACATGATTTATTTTTTACTCCTTGTTACTCTATCGCATTATATCACAAGGATTTAAGCAGTTTGATTTACTTCTAGTTTCAGCCAGTCAGGAAATCAGGCGATTCCTTCAGAATGGAGTAACGTGGTAGGAATTTTTCTGTCTGCTTATGACTTTGGACATGTTTTGATTCTGAGGTTACTGTGATTTAACTTGTCACATCATTTCTTTCTTCGTTCATCAGTAAGAATGAGCTCATTTTCCTGCCAAAACACAACAGCAGACTTTTATAGTTGAATAGAATATTATACCATGCTTAAAACGCATGCATTGTTCTCCCTTTTTAAAGCATTTTTCCTCCATAACTAGGCCCCTGAAATAGATGATCATTTGATGGACGTATTGAGTCAACTTGTGGGTATGCGTCTGTTTGCGGCAAGCTGTGATTTATGTGAATTTTGAAGCCCTGGGCAAAAGACAGGTGTTTCTGCATAAGGGAAAGGAAGGAGATTTGTTTGTGAATGGTAACAGAAAGCTTTGAGAAAACTGAATTGCATCGTTCCCTGTTCCCCAGTAGACATGTGGCCCACTCCTTCATTTCATTCAGGTTCCTTTGCAGACCTCACCACTTCAGGGAGGCCTTCCCCGGCAGCCCTTTCTGAAATAGTCCGTCCACTGTCACGGTGCTTTTTGCCTGCCTTAGGCTTCTGACTGTTCATTTATTTGTTTGCTGATTTATTTATTTGCTTGTTCGTTATCACATTGGTGAGAAGTGGTGAGAACAGGTGCCGGTCTGTTATGGGCCTCCAGTCCCTAGGACAGTGCCTGGCACATAGTAGGTGTTCACTGAAAACTGGTGTTACAACATAGAGCAAGGATTGGCAAACTTTTTCTACAAAGGGCCAGATTGTATTTTAGGCTTGGCAGCCTACAGTCTGTTGTGACCACTCAATTGTGCCACCAAAGCATCCATAGATGTAAATAAGTAGGTTTACCTGTGTCCCAATAAAATTACAGTGATAGGTGCTGAGCCCTACTTTGCCAGTCCCTGGTGTAGGTTAACAGCAGACAGCTGGGCTTCAATCCTAACTTAGCTCTGAGACCTTCATTGGGTTAGGCATCCTCTCCGCCTCCATTATCTCGTCTATAAAGTGGGAATAAAAGTAGTGCCTGTTGTAGAGAGGTGGTGGTAATGCCTAGAGCAGTGTCTGGCATGTATCACGCACTACATAAATATTAGTGCTCTCCATTTTATTACGTTGTTGATTAAAGTATGTGTAGTATTTTTAGCACTCTTTGTGGATTTAATATCCTTTTCATTTGACAGCACAAACTATATTTGTTCATGACATTTTCATATTAAGAAAGGATATTTTCATATCCTTTTTTTAAAGGATAGCTTTTCTGATCAAAATCATACTTTCTAATTTGATTTTTTAAAAACTTTTTTAAACTGTATGTAAAGCTGTCATATAGCATTGTAGTTTTATTGAATTTATAAGGGGGGTATGAGACACTGGGGACCCTAGAAACCATCACTGTGTCGTGCACGAGGCAGAGTCTGAGGGTTTTCTGGATGTTTTGACTTCCCAGGGTCAAGCAGATAGGAAAGGGCATACTTTCTAAAAAGACTTTGAGGCAGGTGAAGCCTTGTTTCCTGGGGCTTTCGCTGTGTGGATCCTGGGGTTTTACTGCCTTTATGCAAGTTTTAGTCTCTGTGGTCTTTCCTGCGTCTTTTTTTTTGAGATGGAGTCTCGCTCTGTTGCCCAGGATGGAAGGCAGTGGCGCAGTCATAGGTCACTGCGGCCTCGAACTCCTGGGCTCATCTGCTGCTTTTATTATCTTTTCATACCTTTGAAGATTGTCCACTTTGAGACAACTTTTCAATATTTTTCTACAGTAGATTTTTTCCTCATCCTAGCTTCTTTCAGCTGCTAAATGAAGATGAAGGAATTTGAAATAAGCTAGAAACAGGGAAGGCAGAAGGCCCGTGTAAGGACCTTGTGCTGTCCTGTCAGATTTCTTGTCAAGAAATAATTTGATGGCACTCTGGACCATGCAGCAACTCATGAGCAGTTCATATAAAAAAAACTTTATTGCCAGGTGTGGTGGTGCTCACCTCTAGTCCCAGCTACTCAGGAGGCTGAGGCAGGAGGATCACTTGAATCCAGGAGTTCAAGGCTGCAGTGAGCTATGGTCACACCACTGCGTTCTGGATGACAGAGCAAGACCCTGTCTCTAAATAAAGACATAATAAAAAATTTTAAAAATAAAAGAAGTCCCCCTTTCAAGAGAAAAATGTCTTACCTGCATTTTTTTTACATTTACACTCACATATGTATTTACATAGTGCTTTTTTTTTTCAGACAGAGTCTCACTCTGTTAACAGCCCAGGCTGGAGTGCAGTGGTGCAATCTCAGCTCATTGCAGTCTCCACGTCTTAAGTTCAAGCGATTATCCTGCCTCAGCCTCTTGAGTAGCTAGGACTACAGATGGGCACCACCATACCTGGCTAATTTTTTGTGTGTTTTTAGTAGAGACAGGGTTTCACTGTGTTGGCCAAGCTGGTCTTGAACTCCTGACCTCAGGTGATCCTCCCGCCTTGGCCTCCCAAAGTGCTGGGATTACAGTCGTGAGTCACCGCAGCCAGCCCTACATAGTGCTTTTTCATGTGTGGCTGGAGGAGGGATGTCAGTAAAATCTCAAAATGAAGTTTGGGGCTTGGATTCCTCTATGCTGGTTTTGCCCTTTCTTTTCAGTAGCCTTGACTTCTAGCTAGACTGGTAGGTGGCTGAGGTAGAGTGAGAGAGAATGGTTTTCTTTCTTTTCTTTAGAAAGCAAATTGAACTCAAGGAAGGGAAGTAGGAAAGAAGAAAGGGAGCAGGACAATCAGACTTTTTCAGTCACTCAGAAGTAGAGGATGGGAGGGGAGCCCTCTGTGGAGAGCTGGAACCCCCAGGCCACAGAACTCCCACTTTATGTCTTGGGGGAAATTCCCCAGGCTGTTATTGCTGTATCCACTGAGGGCAGTTCTGCAGAGCTGCGTCACCATGAGCTCTCAGGGTGCTTTGACCTCTCCCCATGTCTCTTTCTCTAACAGAGGTGGAAACCTGACACTTTTGCACTTCTTGCTGGGTTTGAAAACTGCAGCCGATGATGAGCTGGTGGCTGACCTTGTGGTGAATATCCTCAAAGTGTGCCCGGACTTACTGAACAAATACTTCAAGGAAGTGACGTTTTCCTTTATCCCACGAGCAAAGTCTACTTGGTTAAATAATATCAAACTACTAAACAAGGTAAAAAAAACATGGTATTTAAAAGTTTGTTAGCTAGGCTGGGCATGGTGGTTCACGCCTATAATACCAGCACTTTGGGAGGCTGAGGCAGGCGGATTACCTGAGGTCAGGAGTTTAAGACCAGCCTGGCCAACATGACGAAACCTGCCTCTTACTAAAAATACAAAAATCAACCGAGTGTGGTGGTGTGCGCCTATAATCCCAGGTACTTGGGAGCCTGAGGCAGGAGAATTGCTTGAACCTAGGAGGCGGAGGTTGCAGTGAGCCAAGATCGCGCTACTCTACTCCAGCCTGGGTGACAGAGCGAGACTCCATCTCAGAAAAAAAAAAAGTCTGTTAGCTAGATAGGGGGGCATAGGGAGTTGGGCGACTGGCAGACGTTCTGATCTGGTAAACTGTACAATATGAAGACCTTTCAGGGATAAAAAGGGATATTTTAGATCATGTAAATTTGGTATCCTTATCTTCTATAGCATTTTGCCTTTCACTGAGCTGAATTTGAAGTTTATTCCTTTAGAATCTTTTGAGCCAATTTATCTTTTTCATCAAGATTTTGCTTAGAGTGAAATCCCAGCACAGTTAGACTGGGATTGATGAGATGCCTGATTATCTTTTCTCCATCTCAGCTCATAAAAAGTAAAATAAAATGCAATGTCTGATTTGTCGGATAGTTTTTAAAGGTTGCTGCTTCAGTTAGAAAAACTTGAAATAAGCTGTGGAATGTTGGTCTGATGGTTTAAGTGGATGTGTGTTACCTTCCTTTTGAGCATGGTGTCAGCATCTGCCCATTTACAAATGGAAGTACCTACTGTTAGTTCTTTGGCAGTAATGCCTGCCTTGTTTGAACTCTCTGTCACTGATTCATGGTTTGCCTAGTGGTAAAATACCTGGGATTGTTTCTTGTGCCTCTGCCTGGGCCTGGCATTATCTGTAAAACCAGCTTTTATTCTGCTTGAGTGCCTATGTGCACAGTCTCCACATTTACCTTGGGATAAGGAGGATGTACTCCACCCCTCATTTTGGTACAGATAGTCCCAGGGCCAGCACCCTACTGGGAGCTGCGTCTGATGCAGGGGAGGGGTGAGTGTGTGATTTTTGCAGGCCCAGTATTGAGTCCTTACTTGGCTGCTTACTAGCTATGTAGCCTTAGGGAAATTACCTAACCTCACTGAGGTCCAATTTTATCACCTGTGAATATATTTTTGTTTTAATGTAAAGTGTCCCTATCCCAAAGGGTTGTCAGGAAGCTTTGAGAAAATGGCTTCCTGATATCCCTTCCTGACATCATTTGTCAGGTGCCTGTCAAGTGCAGCCAGAACTGATAAGTAGTAGCATTCATAGTTCTAGCAGTGATTTATTTGCCATCAGAGGTTTTAAGAGACTCTGCAGACCACAGATCAAGTTCTGCTCTCAAAGTCCTTTGTTAACAGCCAGACTCCTGACCTCATTTGTCTTTGACAAGTAGATTTGGGGGGTTAATCTTCCACTCTGCCTTGTGGGGAGTCTCGGACCTTTACCGCTATAATTATTTGATTGAATGGCTTCACCTTTGGGTGCCTACAACTAGTCTCAGGTTTGAAACTTACTTCCAGGACCAACTAAATCTCTTTTTTGCTTTTCCTAGATCTATGAGGCTCAGCCGGAGATTTCCCGGGCATTTCAGACCAGAGAGTTTATACCCTTGCCTCGGCTCCTGGCAATGGTGATGGTGACCACTGTGCCCCTGGTGTGCAATAAGAGCATGTTCACCCAAGCATTAAACGTAAGGCCATGTGATTGCCCCACTTCTGGAACTGCCTCCAGCTAAACTCGCTGGCTACATGATGTGATTATTCTGAGAACCTGCCTGGATGTCGTTTGATTGTGTTTTGTTAGGGAGCCTCTGAGGCTTCCAGGACAGGGGCTGTAGTTTGAGATAACCCATGAGTGACAGGTCCACGCACTTGGGTAAGGACCTTGGAGCAAAGAGACTTTGCTTCTAGGGACACTGGACTTCATGTCCTTGGCCCTGCTCCATCACACAGCGGGGACCCCTGCATCCCTCCAAGCCTTTCTAGTCCTGCCTGAGGATGAAAGAATGTCTAAATCAGAAGAAGGAAAGTTCGTCATTAAAATCTCATTAGTTTAGAATTTCCAGACATGGTAGGAATGAAATTTGCCTAGCACATTCTTTCTTTTATGGGTTAGGTGAATGGTGTTAAGGTGCCTGGTGAACATGTACTTTGAAGGCCAGCTGTTTTCAAGCATTTTTGGAGGACATGTTCATGGAAGAAATTGATACTTAAATTTTACATGATTATTTGTTATAAAGGTCCCCATGTCCCTTCAGAAACCACATTCTGAGGGGTTCACATGTCTTTCACCACAGCATCATGGGCCTGGGTGGATGGCTGTGGGTTGTTGGCACACCTGGGTCCTGGGCCCTGCCAGCCCCTCCTAACCCCAAGTTGCATGAGGTACCTGGGGGAGGCCAGGTATTCGGAGGGGTGTCTTTGTCCTTCTAGGCAGGCTGAGTCGTTGTGTGGCTTCAGGAGGAACAGGTTGGCTGTGGTGGGTTGCACAGGCGTGGGTTGGCCCTGTAGGAATGAGCACAGTCACTGTAAAGTGGGGTGGACTCCTGAGACCATGTGGTGAGATTCACCGTTTTTTGATACCCCTCCAGGGTTTGTGCTGAGCATGGGTGATGGGGTGAGGAGTAGAGAGGAGGCCTGTGTGGGAGTAGGCAGAAAGGTCTTGTGTTGTATTTGTCAAATCATCATATGTAAAATTGGCACCCAGCTAGCTTGCCCAACTGTTTTAATTAACGTGGGAGACATTTGCATTTCTCAAAGGGCTTGCGGGAAAACCAGATTGAAAGGATTAGTTTGGTGAACCTCCTTTATTTTTTATTAATTTTTTTTTCTTTTTTGAGACAGGGTCTCATTTTGTTGCCTAGGCTGGAGTACAGTGGTGTGATCATAGCTCATTGCAGCCTCAAACTCTTGGACTCAAGTGTTCCTCCCACCTCAGCCCCCTGAGTAGCTGGGACTACGGGTGCACACCACTACACCCAGCTGATTTTCTTATTTTTATTTTGTGTATAGACAGGGTTTCACTATGTTGTGCAGGCTGGTTTCAAACTCCTCACGCAGTTTTCCCACCTCGACCTCCCAAAGTGTTGGGATTACAGGTCTGAGCCACCACACCCAGCCAGATGTGCCTCCTCTGTGGGCTGCATTTGCTCTCCCCTCCAAGCTTGCTCCTGGTAGGCTGGGAGAGAAAAGCCTGTCTCCTCCTCCTCCTCAGTGTTGTTTCAGGACAAAGGCTTGTGCCCCTAGAGGGGTGTTCTAGCTCCTGCACGGAGTGGCTCCGAGGAAGGAGTCTCAGAGGACACAGCCTCCCCTCCCCCGTTGGCTGTTGCCATGCCCTGCAGGGCCAGGACCAGGGCCCCTGAGCCCAGCCTTGCCTTCCCTCCACAGGTGCCCTTTCCGAGAGCCAAGACTGTTTTTATGTGAGACCTGGTGATGCGAGTGCATCCAGGGGCTGGAGTTAGATGATGTTTGTTTGTTTGTTTTTTATTTCTTATGGTTTTGTCTAAAAAACTTTTAAAGCATACATTTTAGAATCAGGAAGAGAAGCTTTAGCCTATTTTAGAAACAGGAAGTAAGAAAGCGTTTGGAAGCAGGGCCCCGGGTTGTTGGTTGAGCTTTGTGCTCCCAGCCCCTTGGGTGTGGTGTGCATGCTTGTGTGGGGCCTGCCTTTGAAGCGATTGTGAGGCCGGCCATTCTTGGCTTAGGATAGTTCCTGTAGTCCCGATTTAGTGTGCAGTGTACACAGAGTGAAGCCGCAGCTGACTGGAATGCTGGCGCTCTGGGGTGTCGTGGTTATTGAGCTAAAAGTAAACCAGAAAAGCTCTTTGTTTCTACCTCACCGCCAGTCTGCAGTGTCCCGGCCAGGGCTTCTCAGATCTCAGTGTTGGAGGGCTCTCCTGGGGATCATGTGAAATGCAGATTCTGCTTGAGTTGTCTGGGCCGGGGCCTGGGAGGATGAGGCGGGAGGATTGCCTGAGTCCAGCAGCTTGAGGCTGCAGTGGGCTATGATCGCACCATTGCACTCTAGCCTGGGCGACAGAGTGAGACCCTGACTCAAAAAAAAGAAAACAGTGGCAGAGTGGGTTCTGGTGAGATCTGTTGTTAATGGAGAACATTCACAGTAGCTGAGTAGTTGTCTCAAGGCTTACCAAAGAGCAGATGATAAAAATGAAACTACTGCTGGATGCTACCATTAGTGGTCGTTTCCTGGCAGTTGCTGAGGTCAGACCCAGAGGATATCAGGAGAGTGAGGTACCCAGGTCGCCTGTTCTCACAGTGTAGAGACCAGCTGTTTCATGCAGCTTCCCCTGTGAGTGACCTGAGGAGGGGCAAATGCCAGCCAAGCCCACACTTAGCAAATCTGTGTCCACCAGTGTATCCTAGAGACATTTGTGCATTTAACTCTTTTTCTTCCCAGTTGGACAGCACCTCAGTGAGGCACACGGCCTTAGCCCTTATTTCTGTCGTTTTGAAGAGGGCATTAAAAACTGTTGACCACTGCCTGAATAAAGAGGTGTGGCAGGAATCAGGCGTGTACACAGCTGCGATGATGGAAGAATTCGTGCAGCTCTTCAGAGAAGCCCTGAGCAAGGTAGGCTCTGATCCGGGTTTGGGCTTTCCTTCCAGACCTCACCAGGTGGAAAAGGCCATTCTGGGAGCTCAAGGGTGGAAGCCAAGTGATGTGTCCTTGGAACTGCAGGGTTGGACGGGCCAGCGGGCAGTGTGGTAGCATGAGTGCTGAGGGCCAGCTGAGAAGACCTGCCACTTGGGATTATAGGCAGTGATGTCACAGAGCACGATCCAGAAGTCCTCGTGCAGAGTAAGAATTTAGACGATACACGTGTTCTCTCACAGGAGTTCTGGCTCTGGTGGGCACCTCATGTTCAATCAGGAGCCGTGTGATGTTGTTGTGGGGTAGGTTGTGTCCTTACCCCTCACCCATGGCTGCAGGCACACACGCACCACACTGTGGCCCAGTGAGAAGGCATGCAGTGGCTCAGGAAGTCCCGCTTGCTTCCTATGGCTAAAGGCCAGGCTTCTGTAAATTGGCCGGCTGCTCTGAGAGCCCCAGTCGCACAGGGCAGCTTTCTGTGAGCTGCTCCTGCGAAAGTCTTTCTTTGTTCCCAGTGCCTTTTGCTCAGGTGAATGAGGCTTAGGGGGTTTGTTTTAAAGATCAGCACTTGCCTGTTCACCAAATCCTTGCTGTGTATAGTTCTAGAAATCATACTGCAGAACATGGTCGGGCGCGGTGGCTCACACCTGTAATCGCAGCACTTTGGGAGGCCGAGATGGGTGGATCACCTGAGGTCAGGAGTTCGAGGACCGGCCTGGCCAACATGGTGAAACCCCGCTTCTACTAAAAATACAAAAAATTAGCTGGACGTGATGGCGGGTGCCTGTAGTTCCAGCTACTCAGGTGGCTGAGGCACGAGGATCACTTGAACCTGGGAGGTGGAGGTTGCAGTGAGCTGAGGTCACCCCACTGAACTCCAGCCAGGGCGACAGAGTGAGACTCCACCTCAAAAAAAAAAAGAAAGAAAGAAAGAAAAAGAAAATTATACTGCAGAGCAGAGCTTACAGTGGATATGGGCCTGTTTTCTCACCACTCTTCCGTCTCCTTCTTACACACAGTCCTGTAGACTCGCACCCGACTTCCTGATTTTTGCATCTTGTTGGTATGTTCAGTTCATTTGTCTCCCTTCGTGGTTGAATACAACTAATATTTTGCTTCTTTTTCCCTTTTAGATTTTGCCAGACCTGAACACTATCGTGTGGGTCTGGCAGTCACTTAAAAAGCAAGAGACCAAACCAGATGACAAGAAAGGGAAGAAAGGGAGCGATGGGCCCCCAGCTGCCTGTGAGGCTCGCCCGTGCGGTAAGGGCTCAGGGGTGAGGGGGCCCCTCTGCCTTTTGCATGGGACGGAGCTGACACTGGCAGCCTAGGATAGCTCCTATCCAGAGAGTTCTGGAGCAGTTCTTGTTTCAAGGCACCTCTGGCTGTGAATGTGTCTATATCTTTTTTTGCTTAGGGAGAAGAATTGGAGAGGAATCATAGACTGAATTTCAGTATCTGTTAGAAATGTGCCCATCTTTATACAAGTACTGTGGCTCTCTGAAGACTTGAGTGTGGGGTGCCATGTGCTCTGGCCTTTCCAGGGACGGCAATACCGGGGTGCTGTCTCTCGCTCTGCAGATAGAACCCAGAGCCTTGTTGTTGGTCAGGCATTGAGCTTTGTGTCTTAGGTCTGTGTCGTATTTCATCCTTACGGCAGCCCTGCAGGGGTAGGCTCTGCTGTGTGTCCCTGTTGCTCAGATGAAGACATGAAAGCGCAGGGAGACAGTGACCAGAACCTGTCCAAGGTCACAGCAGTGAAATGAGGTTTTAACCCAGACCCTCTGAACAGTTGTAACGTTTTTACCATGTTGACTTCTTAGATCCAGGTACTGAGCAATCTGTCTGCAGCCTCAATGTACAGCATGCAGTTGGCTGCAATGTGGTGCCACACCTGGTTCAGCTGCTCAAGGACAAAGAACCAATATGTTTCCTAATTCAAACTGTTTCTTTCTTTCTTTTTCTTTTTCTTTGTGTGTGTGTGTGTGTGTGTGTGTGTGTGTGTGTGTGTGCAGATGATGCGGAAACCATTCTTTTGAAAGCTGTTCTGCTCCAGGTCATATGCCTCTACCAGAAGGTGGTCCCCCACGTGGTCATGCAGTACAACTTTGACTTCAGCAAGCTCCTGAAAGGTGGGTTTCAAGGGCTTGCAGACAAGCCACCACTGTTCCTGCCAGTGCAGATGGAGGAAGTGCCAATAAACCAGAGCAGAGCCCTGGAGCCAAGAATTGGGAAGGCTGGTGGACAGTTGACTGCATGCTCCTCCGTCAGCCTGAGAAATTGTACTTGCATCAGTATTTTTTAAATAGCTGGTCTTCCTTAAGTAAATATCAGATGAACACTTGGTAGCAGTGAGAACAATGGAAGAAGCCAGCCAGCTTCCGAGTGCTGAGCAACCGGCATGAATGGCCCACAAATCCAATCATGTGACATTAACTCTAAAGTCACTTTTCAAGGAAGCGGGGGTGCAGAGGGTATAGCAGAAACAAGCGTCCTGCAAAAGGGACGTCCTGTTCATGCAGAGACACTTTTGACATAGTTACCTCATCTTTTACCCCACTGAGTCAGGTTCAAACTTTCAAAAGTAACATAATGCTTGTCTGGTCATGTTTCCTGAATGGTAAAGTTTATCTGATCCACTTTATAATTGGGCCTGTGGGAGAAGACTTGCAAAAATACCATTCTTGGGATTTATATAAGCTATGGAAATACTCCTTTTCAAAAGCTGCAATTCACTTTTTAATCATTTGAAGGTGAATGGTTCTCTTTGCTGTGGAATATGAAATTTACTAGAATGTGGCCATTTAGTATTTAGTAGCAAAGGAGAAACCCGGAGAGCCGGCTAGAGGATGAGGACCCAGTCTCAGGCACAGGTGGCTGCAGTCTCTGTCCACAAAATGCTTGCTGTCTGGGGAGCCAGGGAGAACGTTAGCGAGAGCCCACCCTTGGAGAGTACATGGTGGGTGCAGTGATTCCAGCTGTTCGGAGTCAGTGTGGGCTGTGTGGCTTCTTCAGGCAAGTGGGATTTGGACTTTTTGTTGAAAGATTTGTACAGACCAGGGCGTGGGGGGACATCAGGCGAGATGTGCTGTGTGAGGGTGAGCACAGGACAGAGAAACGGAACCTTGCATCCACCCTTTTTCTTTCTCCATGGTGAGTTCCTTGACCAGGGCAGCAATTGCCGGGCACCCACGTCCACATGACTTTTTTCAGCCTGCCTCTTTTTCACCCGTAGGCATCATCTCCGAGCAGGGCCTTCAAGAGGAGGTGCCTCCCATTCTGCAGCACCACATGCTGAAGGTGGCCCTGGAGCTGCCGGCCAGCAAGTTTCTGTGGTTAAAGGCACAGGTAGGAAGCAGAGCTCCCAGTCTTCTGCCCTAAGCTAACCTGCTGGGCCAGGTGTCTTCTTGGCCTGATGAATTACTAACTGGCTCAGAACCTGATGGGGCAAGACGGAAGAGGTTAAGTGTTCTCATTTTAGAGAGACCCACAGCAGAGGTCCTGATGCATGAACCAGGAGGCCTGGGAACCAGCTTGCTTTTGTAAAATAGGGCGCTTAACATGTCCTTGCTGCAAATACATTGTTGCTGGGTCCAGGGAGTTTCTTGTTTATCTCAACTGTTTTACATTTTTCTCATTTTAAAATAATAAACAAAACAAAATATATTCCTTTTCCTTTACCCTCATCCTGGAAGAATTAAAGACGAGGTGAGAATAGATACCAAGTCAGAAGAGGATTGAGGCTGGTGGAAGAATCAGTAGACATTGCCAGCATTTTTTTCTAGGTCATTAATAGAATATCTTCCAGAACTTTCTGGAGAACATAAATCATAAAGGGAAACTCAGGATGCAACAGAATTTTACCCTGGGCTTAAGCCCAGGATGCTGCATCATTTCTATGCAAAGAGGAGAAGGGAACATGATCGAGCAAAATTAAGCATTGTCTAAGTGTTTCTCATAATCTGAGCTGATTTATTTTTTAGTGACTTAGATTTTACATGGAACCAATAGTATGGAAATGTATGTTGGCATTTTTACATGCGACATATCCAGGAAGACTTAAGAATGCTGTGCCTCTGGGACTGTGTGTCTCTCCCTTGAGTCCCTGTACTGAGGCTTCCCGGCGTCGTAGCTGAGGATCATTCTTCCTGAGAACTTACTTGCGTGCTGGGCAGGATACGGGTGCTTCATGTGGCTGCTCGGTTCACGCTACTTAAAGTCAAGGCAGCTGGGCACAGTGTCAGAACCTTCTTCAGGGTCCTGTCCATGAGTGGTGGGTCCAGGATGGGACACAGGCGGTGCTGCCCAGAGCCCTGCTTGCCACCATTCCACTGAGATGAAGACATGAACACATGACTTCAACAAGTACATGGAGGTGAGGTCATTGCTGCCAATCCTAGGGAGGTGACAGGCTCGGGCATCACGGATTGCCACCATTCCACTGAGGTGTGAGGTCATTGCCGCCAATCCTAGGGAGGTGACAGGCTCGGGCATCGCTGATTGCCACCATTCCACTGAGATGTGAGGTCATTGCCACCAATCCTAGGGAGGTGACAGGCTCGGCCATCGCTGGTTGCCACCATTCCACTGAGATGTGAGGTCATTGTCACCAATACTAGGGAGGTGACAGGCTTGGGCATCGCTGGTTGGTTTTTACTCCAGCTCAGCTGGGCTCATGGGATCTTGATAATTTAGTTGGAAAGTGACAGAGGCCTCGTTATTTGAAAGAACCGGTATGAATTTATATCCTGTGCCCCACCTTATGCTTATAAGATACATCTGCTGGCTTTGCCTAAGCTAACCAGCACTTCACCATGTTCAGGGTTGTCCTCATTGCCAAGGGCTGCAGTGAGACACACGGGCTCAACAGAGTTTGGATTGGGGATCTGGAGCTCCATGTACTTGTTGAAGACATGTGTTCAAAGCCCAAAAGCCTTTTGAGGAAGATAAATTATGCATAAGCAATCCATTCTGCCAGCACTGGCATCCTGATGAAAGTAACAAGGACATGTTTTGACGGACTCAGACAGCCCTGGGGTCCCTCCTGCTCAGCATCCACCAGACAGCACAGCATCTGCCTTGGTTTCCAGTAAACAGCCAGGTGCCTTCTCAGTGCCTCAGTTTCCACATGTAAAATAGGGTAGCAGCTGTACCCACCTCACAGGGGTGTTGGGAGAATTCAGTGAGTCAGTGTAAGCTGGGCCCCTTGGATGACTCCAGCACAGGAACACGGCTACCTGTGCTTACTCTTGCTACTCTTCCTGCCAAATTGTGATTAAAATGAGATGAGGTAAGGACCTAGCAGCATACTGTGTGTTCAGCAAGTGATGGCTCCTGTTATGTTATGTTTTGTTTTTTTGTTTTTGGAGATGAAGTCTTACTCTGTTGCCCAGGCTGGAGTGCAGTGGCGTCATTTGGACTCATTGCAACCTCTGCCTCCTGGGTTCAAGTGATTCTTCTGCCTCAGCCTCCCAAGTAGCTGGAACTACAGGCATGCGCCACCATGTCTGGCTAATTTTTATATTTTTAGTAGAGACAGGGTTTCGCCATGTTGGCCAGGCTGGGCTCAAACTCCTGACCTCAGGTGATCTGCCCGCTTTGGCCTTCCAGAGTGCTGAGATTACAGATGTGAGCCACCACGCCTGGCCCCATGGTATGTGTCTAATATATAACTATATATTAAAATTACATATGTAATTATATATATTAAAAATACATAATATTGTTTAAATTCCAGGAAGGCCCAGATGCAGAAATTATTGGAGGTGAACGATCAGTGTTTTACTTACTAATGAAAATGTTTGTGACCAGTAGTCATTTACAACTGAAGTCATCGACCAAACTTCTGATCATGAAGGTGAGCATTTCTACCAGTTTCTAACTCTGAAAAGCATTTTGTATAGATCTTCCTGATGGTAAGTGTTTAGTTAACAGTTGTTGAATTCAGGAGGTATTGGGATTGTTTTTAGTTGTAAAATAAAAGGTTTTATGGCAGTTAAATTTATTGTGTCTTATGCTTAGCTACATTTCTGAGAGGCAGCCTGGTACGTTGGAGAAACTTTTTTTCTTTTTCTTTTTTTTTTTTTTTTTAGGTAGGTCATTTCTAGCTTGTTGTAGGCTCACTAAATACTACATTTTGGCTTCTTGGTGTTGATTAGGCAGTGCCTCTTTCCTCTTTCTCGGGCTCCAGCCTTCTCCAGGGCTTTCAGCCTTTTTGCCCGAATCCATCACCCACAGCACATGGGTCATCAAAGGCAGTGGAAAATAATAGGAATTTATTTCCTTCTCTTTTTTTGTCCTTGATACTCATGTTTCCAGAGCTGTGTCAGGTCTTATGATAGCAGTAGGACATCTAGTCCTCATTTCTGCTCTGCAGCAAACAGCTTGGGGGATGCACTATGTTTAGGGTACAGAGGTTTGACCTTCCACTTTTATTTGAAGTGCTGATAACCTTGCTGCACTTACAGCCTTCTCTCTTGAGCCGCTTAAAGAATGTGGCAGGCTAAGTTTTGACCTCCATAGGTTGCCATTTCCTTCCAGGTAGTGCAGCAGTGAACCTGACCCCAGCTAGATTTCGTGATCACTGATCACTGACAGTCAGGCTTTCCTTCGGTGCATGCTGTTGCAGGGCTGTGTGCCATGAGTCCTCTTAGACTCTGAGTTTCCACTGTCAGACCATGTGGGGAAATCATTTCATCACTTCTGCACATTCAAGTCCTGCCTCATACCAGCTTCTCTTCTGTTGGAAATAGTGAGTCTTGAGGTCTGAGTCTTGAGATCCACGTTAAAGTGATACGATGTGACTGGCTCGTGACCTTGGAGAATTTCATACAGGCTGAGGGTTGAGTAGCTGTGAGGGGTCAAGTTTTACACATTTACCTGGGTCTTTGTGAAAATCCAGAGGTGTTTGGCTCCTAAGTAGCAGCCAAATTTTTTCCCTTCTTTTTATTTAGGAAATGAGGATAAAGGATAAGCAGCCATGAGAGAGGGGATCCTATTGTCTTTTTTGTTTGTTTGAGACAGGCTCTCGCTCTGTCACCCAGGCTGCAGTGCGCTGGTACAATCACGGTGCACTGCCATCTTGAGCTTCTGGGCTCAGGTGATCCTCCCACCTCAGCCTTCTGAGTAACTAGGGCCACATGTGCGCACCACCACTAACCCAGCTCGTTTTTTAATTACTATTTTCTGTAGAGACAGTCTCAACTATGTTGCCTGTGCTTATTTCAAGCTCCTGGGCTTAAGCAATTCTCACACCTTAACCTCCTGAAGTGCTGAGATGACTTGCATGAGCCACTAGGCCTGGCCAGATTATATTGTCTTTGAGAGAGCGTAGAATGATTTCTTTGTTTCCCTCAACGATGGGGATATTATTTTGAAAGACTAACTTTCAGAGAAAAATGGGATGAAACTTTCACCCCCTGCATGCTCCTTGGGCGTGTGGTGCTGGAGCACAATGAAACTGCTTGACCTCCCACAGAAACTGGGTCCTGTAGGCTGGGTGTGGTGGCTCATGCCTATAATCCCAACACTTTGGGAGGCCAAGGTAGGCAGATCACTTGAAGCTAGGAGTTTGATACCAACCTGGCCAACTTGGTGCAACTTTGTCTCTGCTAAAAAGTTACAAAAATTAGCTGGATGTGTTGGCGCATGCCTGAAATCCCAGCTACTTGGGAGGCTGAGCAGGAGAGTCGCTTGAACCCGGGAAGCGGAGGTTGCAGTGAGCTGAGATCGTGCCACTGCACTCCAGCCTGGGCGACAGAGCGAGACTCCGTCTCAAAAAAATAAATAAATAAATAAAAGAAAGTGGGTTCTGACTTTTTCACTGGTGCCGCTTCCTGGCAGATTCTGCAGGACACGGGGGTGTTTGAGCACACCTGGAAGGAGCTGGAGCTTTGGCTGGAGCATTTGGAGAACACCGTGGAAGAGAACAAAGAGACTGTGATTCAGTTTCTGGAACGCGTAAGCACATATTTCCCACATAAAGGAACGTTAACTTCCTAGCGTAATCGAGGCATTTTTGGTGCACCAGCACCAAAGGGCTTCTCGGCCTGACTGACTTCCTTATTCTTGCTGAGACTTCAGAATCTTAGCTTTAGAATCTGTAAAATAGGTATATGTTACAGCATGCTGTTTCATTTCCTTTTGGAAATTTGTTTTTGCATAGGGGAATAGGGGCACACCAAAAGTGATATTAAAAGCAGTGCTATACTAAAAGGAGATTTTTTTTTTTAATTCCACAACAAAAAGTTTAGACCCAACTTCATAGTAAAATTATTCTAATTAAGGATTGAACATACTATGTCACTCCCCTTGATTTTGACCAGTGACATTTTTCGGCTTTTTCATTTACCTGTGACCATCTGAATGCTTTCTACTTGGCTCTTTAATGCCCAGATTTTATTGACATTGGTGGCGAATCCCTATTCATACACAGACAAAGCATCTGACTTTGTCCAAGAAGCAAGCACGCTGCAGGCCACTATGATGAAGCAAGAAGCCGACGACATGAGCATTCCCATCTCCCACATTGACGGTATGTTCCACTCTATCCCTGACATAGACGGTGTGTTGCACTCTATCCCCTACGTTGACTGTATGTTCCGCTCTATCCCCCACGTTGACGGTATGTTCCATTCTGTTCTGTGCTGCTCAAAGGTCTGAAGACCAAGCCACAGTGACATGTTAAGGATTGAGAACAAGAACTGCACTGATGCCCTAGGCCAAGTGCACACAGTCCCTTTGCAGCAGAGACCAGCCTGTTCTGGAAATGAAGTCTCCTTATGTGCTCATGTAATAGGAAACACTTGCTGTTTTATTTGTGTAGTATTTACTGTGTGCCAGATAGAGTTTTAAGCTCTTTATAAGTCCTAACTCATGAAAATCTCATAAGCAACCCCAAGAGAAAAGGATATTATTATTCTCCTCATTTTATATAGAGATAAGACAGCTGGGGCACAGAGAGGTTTAGTATAATAACTTGCTCAAGCTCATACAGCTGCTACATAGCAAAGTCAGGATTTGAACCCAGGCACTCTGGCTCTGGCCTGTGCTTTAACCCTCACACTATTTTGCCTCTCAGATTTTGGCTTGTTTGCCTGAATATCTGGGTTAAAGTTCCTGGGCTTCTTGTGTCACTTGAGGAAACTTCAACCTTTTATCACCTCAGCTGAATATCCTGCATTTTATCAGCCAAAGATATGAAAGATTTCATAGGCAATGTCTTGCCTGTTCAGGGTCAAACTGTATTAAATGCTCCCCCAAGAGGAATGTGGCTTTTTTCTTTTTGCATGGATTCTACTCCTGCCTCCCTGTGGGTATTTGCAGTGAAACCCTTCAGTGGCTGTCACATCATCTGGATTCTCCTCTTTCTGTCTCAGATGTTCTCGACATGGTAGATGTCCTGGTGGAGGGCAGTGAAGGCTTGGATGAGGAAATAGGGTTCACGTTAAATGAAGACATGATCCTGCTCACGTTCCCATTCAGTGCTGTGGTCCCTGCGGCCCTGGAAGCGAGGAATAAGTTGCTACTTGGGACAGGTGGTGAAGCAGGTACCTGTGTATAGTCAGGATGTTCTGGCTGCATCTGGCCGGCTGGTCTGTGCGGGGTGGGAGGTGGGATTCCAGGGGCTGTGGGATCAGTTGCTGAGAATCCAGGGCAACAAGAGGTCAGAATATCCAGGGTGATAGCTACCCAGCCAGCAGAGCTAGGAGCACAGGGGTGGGGATCTTGGGGCTGGCTAGGCTTTTAGGAAATTGGTCATTTGAGCATGAGTCTGAAATAATGTGTTTGCCTGGCTGCCCAGACAGCCTCTGTAACAGTGGTGTTTTTTTGTCAACATTTATTCTTGATACGTTGATGCAAAGGATGAATCCTTCATACTTGTTGGATTTTCCAGGCAACTTAGACCCAAGGAAGTGCTCACAGATTATAGTAGTGTGATTGGTCGGGAGAACTCAGGCTTTGCTGCAGTAACAAATAAGCCGTGACTTGTCAGTAGTTTTAGTAAATAAGAGTCTGTTTCTAGACCTTGCTATGGTCTAGTACAGGCCAGGTGGCTCTTCTGGTTGGCTGTCCTCCAGGAAGTTGGACAGGGATTCAGGCTGCTGTCATTTTGTAGCTATGCCATCTCAATTTGTGGCTTCCAAGATCACCATGGAAAGGGAAGTGAGGGTGGATAGTCAAGCAAGGGGTATTATGGCCTGGAAGTGACTCACCAGGCATGTGGTCCCAGCCTACACACAAGAGAGGCTTGTGTGCCGAGGCAGAGTAAACGGATTGCTGAGCACCTAGCAAGTCCTGGTCCCAGGTGGCTTTTGCCTGGCCTCTTACATGCCTGGGTCTTCACTCCTGGGCCTCCTTCCCAATGAGTGAAGACCCAGGCATGTAAGAGACCAGGCAAAAGGGAGCAAATGTCTGACTTTGCTCTATATGTTTAAAAAACCAGAGCCTAGTACAGTCTCCAGTAGTAGCACCTCCTTCCCTGTGGTTGTGTGTCCCCTCGTGGAGTTGCATGAATATCTCAGGGTCTTGCATGTGTGTGGAAGAAGGTGGTGTTGGTAGGTCACAGAAGGGTGGGCCCAGCCAGCCTCTTCCCACATGCATCTTGTTCCTTTGCAGTGGAAAACATTGTGACGTATCTGATGGCGGTGCTGACTGACCTCCTCCACACCCAGAGGGACCCCCTGGCTCTGTGTCTCCTGCTCCAGGCGTATGACAAGCTTCAGCCTCCATGCCCGGTGCCTTGCTGCCACCAGCTCTCCCGGTTTAACAGATACTACAGCCTCTGGATCCCAGAGCAAGCCCGAGAGGCCTGGGTGAGCTGCAGCCACAGCTGTGGTCACTGCTTCTGTGCAGGGCTCTTCCCAGGGTCACGGCTGGCTGGGCCACAGCTGTGCAGTTGGATAGCCAGACAGCCTGCAGGGTGAAATTTCTTACCCTAAAGTCCCCTGCATAAGAGAGGAAGCTAAGTAGTATCCCTGGTGCTCAGCTAACATAACTGAACACACAAGACTCAGTGATGCAGCCAAATTAAATTTCCCACTGGCTCCCTGATAATGATAATAGGTTAATTCCTCGTTCAGCCTGGGGCAGGAGCGTTGCCTTTTCCTTTTTTTCCTTACCTTGTTATCTGTGCGTGCTTGTCTCCTGGCTCTCCTCTGTGGACCTTAGCATGGCCCTAGACAGACTGTACTCAGCTGTCACATGTGGCCCCTCAAGGCCTCCAGCAGGGTCTCTTCTGCTGAAGCTGGGGAAGGAAAGGAAAAAGTGTATTTTCTTTTGCTGGGGACTACATTCTCGTGATGGGATTCTGACTCCAATGCAGAGTATTTACAGTGCTGTGCAGGGCACGAAATCTGTGGTATGCATTTTTGTGCATTCATTTCGTTTTCGCTGTGTTCGAAAAAGCAGACAGCTTAGACCCTCCTTGTCTTGTGATGTTGGTAGCAATAGCCAACAACGATTGCATGTTTTCTGGGTGTTTTTTGGAGGCATACCCGGCCCTGTACTAAGTGTACTACATGTATTTCTGGCCGTTTAATCCTCACTGCAACTCTGAGAAGTAGGCCGGGACTCTCGCCATCCTTTATGCACATAGGGAAACTGAGGCACAGAGCGGTTCCAACACCAGTCAGTGGCGGAGTCAGGATTCGGCCCAAGTAGTCTGGCTCCAGAGCCCTCGCCCACAACATTGTTGCCACCTTCCCCCACATGTAGGCCACAGTGATAGCCAGACAGCAGCTTATGTGGAGGTATTAGAGGTTCTGTCCTGCCCCTCATGGATGCTCGGAGTGGGTGTCCACCTTCTGTGGAATAAGACTCAGCAGTGGTTCTCACCCTGCAGGGTGTGTCGGAATTCCCCAGAGGGCCTATTCAAACTTGACTGCTGGACTCCAGCTGCACAGTGACCTGGCAGGTCTGGGTGGAGCCTGAGAATTTGCATTTCTCATGTATTCTCCTGATGCTGCTGCAGGCCTGGGGAACACTGGCAACCACCGAGTTTCAGGGCATGTTACAGCCTTGGGTTGTATTAGCCTAAGGAAGTCAAATGGAGTTATACAACATAAGCCACATGGAGTAAATAAAGGAGGCAGCTTGGTAGTTACGTTAGAAGAAATGAATAATTTCAGTTTGAGGCAGAAGTGCTCCAGAAATTTCTGTGTTCTGCCCATCTTCTGTCCTTCAAACAACATATTCAACCCGCGGCTTCTGGGGAGGGTCTTCCAAAGGCCACTTGCAGAGCGGACTCCTCTGTAGGCTGATTTCCCCCTTTCTAGTGATTCTTGTGATTCACATCTGGCCTCTGTCACATGTGGCTCCTGCCTGTGGGACAGGCTCCTGCCTTATTCTCCAAGGGGTGTAGATCCAGCATGACCTGGGCCTTCACATGTGGTCAGCGGAAATGCTCTAGGAAAGTATGCATGACATGGTACCAGAACTTACTCTACTGAAGGAAAACGCTATGCAATCCTGTATTTGTTGGTCCTATCCCAGCACGTGCTTCTTTGTGAAACGTCCGTTTGTTGTATGTTAGCCATGCCTATGACTGTTTTCATCCGTGGTGATGTGTCTTTCTCTTCCCCGGCCTTTTGCTGTCTCCCTCAGCTGCCGCAGGCACAGGGTAGCCCCTCGCCCCCTGCCCTTCCCTCGGCCTCCTCCTTCACAGCCCTGCTGCAGGCAGCCTACGAGAGCCAGGCGCTTCAGAACAAGCACATCCAGGCACAGCTGCAGGCCAGCATGCCACGCCTCCCCATGCAGCAGGTCCTGCGCGCGGCCAAGCAGGTGCTGCTCTACCTGCGGAGCACCGTGGAGAACTTCGGCCAGGTCAGCGTTGCCCCATCCTCCACATGCTCCAGAGCTCTGCCACCAGAGAGCTCAGCCTTCTCTGAGTCGGGCCTACCGCTCAGCGCACTCTTGCTCTCTGGAACTCACTGCAGAGGCAGTTTAAGTGCTGTTCTGTCCAGACCTCAGCTGCAAACTTCATGTCCCTCAAACTCTGCATGTCCCTGCAGATGGGAGTCAGGTCAGCCTGACTTTGTTTTCAGGGCAGCTCTGGTCAAGACAGAGCCCTTCCTATGGTAGACTGCATTGGTGGCCCTGCCGGGCCTTTGTTTTTTGTCACCAAGCCTGGAGTACAGTGTTGTGTCATAGCTCACTACAGCCTCGACCTCTCAGCCTTTCAAGTAGCTGGGACTATAGGCATACACCACCATTCCCAGCTAATTTTTGTGTTTTCTGAAGAGATGTGTTCTCGCCATGTTGGTCAGACTAGTCTCACACTCCTGGGTTCAAAGTGATCTGCCTGCCTCACCCTCCCACAGTGCTGGGATTGCAGGCATGAGCCACCGTACCCAGCCCTCCCTCTTTCTTTCTTTTTTTTTTTTCCTGAGACGGAGTTTCGCTCTTATTGCCCAGGATGGCATGCAATGGCAGGATCTTGGCTCACTGCAACCTCTGCCTCCCAGGTTCAAGCTATTCTCCTCCCTAGTAGCTGGGATAACAGGCACGCACCACCACGCCCGGCTAAATTTTGTATTGTTAGTAGAGACGGGGTTTTGCCATGTTGGCGAGGCTGGTCCTGAACTCCTGACCTCAGGTGATCTGCCTGCCTCAGCCTCCCGAAGTGCTGGGATTACAGGTGTGAGCCACTGTGCCTGACCCAGCCCTCCCTCTGAAGTTTATTTGTTTAGTAGCTGGCTGATGAATTTCTGTTCCTGATGTGGTTCAAGGGATTTTTAAGTTTTGAGGCGGGCCTGTCCCTTTCAGTTTAGGGACACCTTTGTGTTTCACCAGGGCGTAGGAAGACACATCTCTTATTTGAGAAATAGCATTGCGTTGATGGGTGTCTCACACACTCTGGGAGGAGTTGCCATCTCAGCCTGCCTCCCGAGTCTCCTGTTGTGAAAACACAGGCCCTGGAAGTCACTGCCTGGTGGCTGTGAGCCCTTCTTTTCCCTGCTGAGGCTCGTGCTCTTGTTCTCACAGCTGGGCAGAAGTGTGGGCCCGCCCCTCCTGCAGCTCTTCCTGGATCTCCTCAGGCGCCTGGTTGTCCACTGTGAGCAGCTGGATGCCCAGAACCAGCAGAGATGTGAGGCCGCCCGGGCCGAAGCCGACCTCTTCCTCGACATGGAGTCTGTGGCCTCACTGGAGTTGGCCAATGATCAGGTACTCCCACAGGTCGCTTGTTAGCCTGTTCTCAGAGTCATGGGTAATGGCTTTCTCTTCACTTCTGATTAAAAACAAACATGGGTCCATTGTGGGAAAATCGGGAAATGCAGAAACTACAGCAGAGATCATAAAAACTTCCTAGCACCCGCCCAGTGTGCGATTTAATTTGGGCGTTTCTGTTTCCAGTTGCTTTTCTGTGCACCGTCACCCTCCCTGCAGACAGCTTTCTCTCACACTATGTGAGGTGAGCCTGCTGAGAAACAGTGTGAATAACTGCAGCTTGTGTTGAGTGAAAGGTGGGCAGCAGGTACTGCTCTTCACAGGAAATAGACCGCTCCGAGAAGCAGCAGCCTTTCTGTCCTGTTGGGAGTTTTGGGGAGCAGACTGTTTAATTGGGGCCAGGATGACTATTTCTCTCACAGTTTGCCATGTAACCTGTTTTACCAGGTTCAGGAGGCAGATATGTTCCTTGTTTCACGATCTAATTGAAATATACACTTTTTTCCTTTGACTTCCGAGTTGTCTTTCTGGGAGGTATTTGCTTGTGAGGGACCACCTGTTAGCCAGTCAGCGTGAGGCAAAGCATTCTCAATATGTAATCTTGCTTTGCTATTTTTAACTTGTAAAGCTTGAGTGGAGACTGTGATAGGCTCCTCTTTCCTTCCCTGAGAATAAATAAGGGAAGAAAATTTCTTTCTGTCTCTGGGAACTGGTGGAGTGTCATTGGTGAGGAATCGGTTCAGTAGGGCTGTGTGGAACAATTGAATGAAATTGTTCTCTAATCCAGCAAGGGTGCTCACCTGCATTCTGCTCAATGTTTACTCAGTTGGCCAGGTCAGAACTAGTTTGGGGGTTTTGTGGGGTCACTCGAGGGCCAGTCTCCTCCTGACAGTGGAGACAGGATTACTTTCAATTCAGGATCGTAGACACAAGGTGGTTTAATCCCAACCCACTTTTCCCAGACACATGGTCTCATCTAAACTGACGTCACCCCAGCTGTAAGTAGACACTCCTGTCCCTCAACCAGATTTATTTAGGAGGGCAAGGCCACTGAGGAGAAGCCAGCAGCTGATTGCTCTTACTCACATGGTGGAGTTTCTGCACAGCCCCCCCCCCCACCCCACTGAGTGACCATAGAAAGCCCTTTTCCCATGCTGGAAATTCACCCAGGCTGGGTTCTTCAGACACATGCTCACAAATGTGGGTGGGGCACCAGCCAGGTCACAGTCCAGTCCTTCCGGGGCAGGTGGAGTGCCTCAGCGATTGTGGTACAACTGGATGACAGCACTGGCTGGGCTTGGCTAGGATGCCGTGGGCACCCCGAGGGGGCATGGAAATGCGGGCTTGAGGATGGAATGGGTTAGGAAAGGGGCCTCTGCTCTCTGTCCCGCTAACAACAGTGAATACTTGTGTGGCAGCTGCTGTCCCCTCTTAGCCCTGGGCCTTGTGTGACGTCTGTGCCTCGTCACTGCCTTTCAGACGCTGGAGGAGGTGCTCGTGGCCGTCCTCAGGCACCCCACCCTGGAGGGCTGGTTCCTGGCCCTGGAGCAGCAGGCCCTCCCACCGCACTCGCTCAGCCCTGTCCTTGTTAAGCTCCTGGCCACCCACTTTAGTGCAGGGGTCCTCCAGCTGCTGGCAGTGAGTGCCCCGATCCTCCGGAACATTGGGCAGCTGGGCCTTCTGGCCAGGTACTTAGAGGCCATCACCCAGAGTGTGCTGAAGGAACTTCAGAGCAGAAGGGAGGGCCCGGCCACATCACCACCAAAGACACCACCGCAGTTGGAGGCCCTGCAGGAGCTGCATCCATACATGGAGGGTGCCCAGCTCCGTGAGGTCACCCTGGCCCTGCTGAGCCTGCCTGAGACCCACCTGGTGACCCAGCAACCCACGAAATGCCCCGGGAAAGAAAGACACCTGAATGCTCTTGGGAAGACCCTGGTGCAGCTGCTGACCTGCAGCCCCCAGAATCAGCTGCAGAGTGGTGAGCTCCTGTGGTCCTCCGAGTCTGTGAGAGGCCTGGGGGCTCTGCTGCCCGCGCTGGCAGTGGACGAGCTGGACACAGTGCTCCTCCACACTCTGCAGAGAGACCCTGTGCTGGCCCCCGCAGTCAGGGCTGATCTGCTTGACTACTGCCTAGCCCGGCGCACGCAGGCGGCCCTCGGCATCGCTGCCCTGCTCCTGCAGGAGAGCTGCACCCACCTGCTGTGGTTCGAGCAGTGGTGCCTGCAGGCTGGTCCAGGGCTCGGCCTCCAGGGGGACCTGGACGACTTCCTCCCCCTCATCCATGTGTACCTCCAGTGCAGGATGCGGAGCCACTTCACACGCCCAGCAGGAGGTAAGGGAAAGGCTAGCTTTGGGCAGCTGGGAGTCTTAAGTTGCTCGGGCTAAGAAGGTGAACTGCATGGCCATTTTTAAACCCTAGAAATTCAGTTTCTGGGATGTGGGTTAGTTTCCAGTGTCCGACACAACTCTGAAGATGGAGAAAGATGGAGTAATTCTCCCCAGTACCCTGTCTCCCTTCAGTCTCCGTACTTCGTGGCCTGAGGCACAGCCCCTTGTGCTCCATCAGGTCTCAGTTCCCCCACATGAAGCTGGCGGAGTTGGGTGCGGTAGCTGGGGCTATTTAGGACTGTCCTGTTACATTGAAGGAGTTCTTAGGCGCCAATCCATCCCATGTCCCAGGGTTCCCCGCCCTCTGGGGAGATGTTGGTGAGTTGATGTTGAGTCGAGGCAGCCTGGGTTCAGCTCTCTCTTCTGTCTCCACTCACTGGGTTTCAGAGCTGAGGCACTTTTTGATTACCCCAAATTTAATATAATTCCCTTTTGTTGAATGTATGGATGATTTTTGCTCACCACTTTGCCTCTGTTTCGCGTAACTCCATATCATTGATGGCAGAGATTTTAAAAAGTAAGACAGCACCCTGCAACTAGGATTCTTCTAGTCAGTGGTGCTTGACATACCTGTCCTTGGGCACTTAGTTCATTTGACATTGATATAACGGAATACCTGAGGCTGAGTAATTCATAAAGAAAAGAGGGTTATTTGGCCCATGCTTCTGCAGGCTGTCCAGGAAGCATGGAGCTAGCATCTGCGTCTTGTGAGGGCCTCAGGCTGCTTCCACTCATGGTGGAAGAAAAAGCAGAGCCAGCTCTGCAGAGATCACATGGCCAGAGGGGAAGCAAGAGGCACAGGAGGTGGCAGGCTCTTTTTAACACCTGGCACTCCAGGAACTAATAGGGTGAGCCAGAACTCATTCACTCTACCACAAGGACTGCACCAAGCCATTCATGAGGGACCTGCCTCCATGACCCAAACACCTCCCATTAGACCCCACCTCCAACACTGGGGATCACGTTTCATCATGAGATTTGGAGGGGACAGACATCCAAACCATAACAGCTACCCTCCCTGTTACCTGGCTTTGAAGAATGAATCCCATGTGAACTGAGAACCTTGGCACTCATGGTCTTATCATGAACTTAGAAATAGCAGCCATAGCCAGGGACCCCCTGGGTTGAAGAGTATCCAGCAAGAGTGTTGACTGATGAGATAGGAGAGGACCCTTGAAGGATACAGGTGTGCCTGTTTCCATGGTGTCAGTACTCCTGCCGTGGTCAATTTCAGGCCATCGCCAGGGTCACAGGATACCTAAAATACAGCAGCCGGTTCCTATGAGCTGGTCCAAGCTGGCTCCAGCCCACCATTGGGTGTGATGACTTCTCCTTGGTATCTCTTCCCTAGTGTCCTCCGCTGTCATTTCTGTCTTGAGGAAAACCCTGTGGAGGCAGCTACGGAACAGGCTTCTTAGCACTGACAGTCCCCCAGCGCCTGGGCCATACCAGGAGATCCTGGCACAGCTGGTCCCATTTGCACGAGCCAAGGACCTCAGTGTCCTCATGGACTGCCTGCCCAGCTTGCTTCACACCCCAAGCAGTCACAAGAGGTATGAAGGCTCAGGTTGGTCACAGGATGTTCTCCTCTCGGCTTCACTTTTCTCTTTTTTAAATTCATGGAATAAGTCATTGAAAAACTGCTGCATTATTGTTGTGCTGATCAGGCAGTTCCTATGAGAACTTTACTTTCAGGCATCCTGCCTGGAGCTTGTACATCTCCACAAGTGGATGGCTGGGTTGGGTTCCCTGAGAGCCGTGGATCTCAGCTGGGGGTGATCTTTTTCCCAGGGGACAATTGACAATGTCTGACATCTTTTATTGTCACAACTAGGATGAGGGGGTGTTGCTTCTGGCTTCTAAAGGGTAGAGTTATCTGTCCCATAATGTCAGTAGCACTGAGGTTGAGAAACACTGATTTAGACAAAGTCTGGATATATGTATCCTTTTCCTAGTGTACTAATAGTATTTCCCTTGCTTGTAAAAATTCTGGTATATCTTTGGCATTTGAGTAAGAGTCTAGGGAAGCTTGTGATTCCTGTGAGTGGGTAGTGTGGGAAGCAGGACTCAGCATCTATCCCATATGGCTCTTTGTGATGCTGGATTATACGTAAAGTCAGAAGGATTTAAGCCTGCTCTCTGTCTCTGACTCTCATCTCCTGCTGCAGGTGGATCGTGGCTGACTCCATTTCAGCAGCTCTGGAAGGGTCAGCGGAAGAGCTGTGTGCCTGGAGAAGGACCCTTTTGGAGTCCTGTGTGAAGTGGCTGATCGTGTCTTTCAATGGTGGCCAGCAAGATGATGACGATACTCAGGATCAGGAAAAGCAAATGCTGCTTAGATTAAACTCGTTGTTGGTAAGTGTCTTTTCTTAGAGATCCAGATTAAATTTCTGTGGGAAAGGGTATGCTAGACAAACCAAGCTATAGATGCATTTCAAGCCAGGTGGCATGAATATGGCCCTGTAGGAAATGAGAGGGGCTGTGTCTGCGGCAGAGTGGCAGATACCGGATAACCCCAGAATTGATGAACCATCTTTTATCAGGAATGGATGTTGGATTTTGTCAAATCCTTTTTTCCATTTAGAGATGTTATATAATGTCTTGTTTTTTGATTAGTCTACTAATAAGATGAATTACATTAACAAATTTTTGAATGTTAAACCAACCTTGCATTCCTGGGATAAGCCTGCTTGATTTTGATGTTTTATTTTTATATATTGTTTGATTTGCTAATATTTTGTTAAGAATTTTTGCATCTGTGTGCATGAGGGATGTTTGTAATTTTATTTTCCTGCAGTGTCTTTGGTTTTAAGGATTAGGTAATGCTGGCCTCATAAAACAAGTTGGGAAGTTTCACTGGGTGTACAATTCTAGGTTAATAGTTTTTTCCTTATTTAAGTATTTCAAACTTGTTGCTTTTCTGTCTTCTGGCCTGCTTTGCTTCCAATAAGAAATCTGCCTTTCTTGCCTTTGTTTCTCTGTGTGTTGTGTCTTTTTTCTCTGACTGATTTTAGGATTTTTTATTTTTATTTTTATTTTTATTTTTTGGCACAGTTTAAAGCAGTTTGATAATGATATACTTCAGGGTAGTTTTATTCAAGTTTCTTGTACTTTGGGTTCAGTGAGCTTTATGTTCTGTAGGTTTATAGTTTTCACAGAATTTAGAGATATTTGGCCATTATTCCTCTCCACCCCGTGGGTGGCTTGATGATGGAATGACAGACTAGGCTTTTTTAGGGCATTGCCTCCCTCCTTGCCTGCCTTTTCTTTTAATTGAGGTAAGTTTACATATTTTGAAGTATCCAGAAATATGTGTACTTCATATATCTGTGTACCCTACATTCCTATCCAAGAAGATTTTCATCTCCCAGAAAGTTTCTTGTGCATCTTCTCAAAATCCCCTTCCCTCCAAAGCAACCACTCTTTTGATTTCTGTCACCCTGAGGTTGTTTTGCCTGTTTGAGACCTTTGTAGACTTGGAACTATGCAGTATAATCATACAGTGTGTCAGCTGTGGTGCATTTCACTTCTTTCAGTTCAGTGATGCTTTCCAGATTCATCCATGTAGTGGGAATGAATAGTTTCTTACTTTTTGTTGCTGAGTAGAATTCCACTGTATGATATCCACCCTCCTCTACCACACATGCAGTTTGGAATTACTGGTTTTTGTGATCATAAGGCTAAAAGACATACTCATTGCAAGTATTAACACTGCAAAAAATACAGAAGAAAAAAAAAAAAAAACTCAACACTACCCAGAGTCCATCTCATTATAAGTTTGGTGAACTTCCCTCTAGAGACCTTGTTATATATCTGCATGTATGTGATAAAATTATGTATAATTTTATATATTATTGGGATATTATGCATGCTGTGTGTAGCCTGGTCTTTTGTTTGTTTTTAACATAATACCATATTTAGAGATTTTTTTTCCCCACCTGGTGACTGTGGACCTGCCGTGACTTTGTTGGTCAGTGGTAAATGGGTAGATGTACCATCATGTATCATGCAGCTGTATGATACTGGACCTGTGGGTGGTTTTCCGGTTTTTTTATTATGATAAAAAATGCTGTGATAAACATCTTTGCGTGGTCCATTTTTGCACACTTGGCCAATTATGTCCAGCTGTAGGAAATGCTGGGGGAAAGAGAACATGTATTTAAAAATGTGATGAGACAGGCATGGTGGCGTGCGCCTGTAGTTCCAGCTGCTCTGGAGGCTGAGGCAGGATGATCGCTTGAGCCCATAGGTTCTGGGCTATACCTATCGGGTTTCCACACTAAGTTTGGCATTAGTATCGTGACCTTCTGGAGCAGGAGACCACCAGGTTGCCTAAGGAGAAGTGAACTGGCTTAGGTTGGAAACAGAACAGGTCAAAACTCCTGTGCTGATCAGTAGTGGGATTGCGCCTATGAATAGCTGTTGCACCATTGCACGCCAGCCTTGGCAACCTAGCAAGACCCAATCTCTTTTGAAAAAAAAAAAAAAAGGTAACGAGTGTGAGATAGGCCTCAGCTGATGAGTCCAGGATCTCCTTGGATCTCCTTGTGATTTCTGGAACTGTGGCCTCCACTACACAGCCAGCCTGGTGGGAGGCAGCAGCCTGCACACACATGGCCTTTAGCTGGTCTCTCTGGAGCCACATTGATCCTCCAGTTCCACAGACCTCTTCATGTCATCCAACCCTGTGTCCTGGAGGCTGGGTGGAGATGTCACACTAGTGGTTTTCATTGGCTATTTAATAAAAGGCTAATTACAAATCTATTAATGCTATTTGAAATGACAGACAAAGGAAAAAAATAGGACTACTCAGGAAATTTCCTTTGACTATTTAATAAACACAGTTATGCTGATAAAATGTCAGAGCTACTACCAGAAATAACCAAACAATTTTTTTAAGTTAAAAAAAAAAAACCCAAAACCTGCATGCTCTTGTGGATTGTTTGGATGACTGTGTTTCGTGTTTACTGAATGGCTCTAAGTGTAATTTCATATTCTGCATTTTAGTTTTTGTTTTAAGATTAATCTTGGTTCTGCTCTCTGCCCCTGTAAGTTTGAGCTATCACATGCTTATCAAGAACTGTGCAAACAAGAGTAACTGCTCAGTGATTTTTCCCACACACATTAATAAATTTGTATGCCTATTCTAAAAAAAAAAAAAAAGGGTGTTGCACAAAGAGTCCGGAACAGAGGAGCTGCTGGGCCGAATCACAAGGGTTGGAGCAGTAGGGGACACCGGCGTTCCTCTTTTCAACCCTTTGATCATGGGTTTTACAGAGGAGGAATCAGGCCATGGAGGCAGATGCCTTTCTGAAGGCTCTGCAGCTGGGACCTTTTAGTATTTTGTAGATTGAGATGTTTCATGTGTATTTCTTTCTTATTTTATTCATAGCATGCACTTAATGAAGTTGATCCTGGTGATTGGCAGAAATTCGTGAAGACAGGACTCAAGTAAGTTGATTTTATTTTCTTGGAGCCCTTCAGTAAAGGTGTGAATGTCATTCATCATGCAAAGCCTCTTTTATAGCTTGTCATTAGCATAATCCAGGTGGTGGAGCAGATGTCACCTCGTTTTTTAGAGATAGAAGCTGGAGAAGTTAAATGATTTGCCTCTTGACAGGGTGCTTCTGATGATGAGAGAAGCGGTCTTTTAAAAAGAAGTATTTAAAGAAATACAGAAATGTGCAGAGAATAATAGTAGTCCCCACATTTAATAAACACTGACAGTCTTCTGTGTTTGTCCTGCTTCTTCCTCATCCCTCTCTAACCAAAGGTCAATACTCTTCTGAGGTTCTGCTTTGTCTTGTCAATATCTTATTTTGTATTTTCATACACTGAGTGTTAGTATGTTGTTAAACAATATTATTTAGCGTGTTTAACATTTTACGCTAATGTATCATTCTTTATACATCCTTTTGTTCACTGACATGTTTTTAATTTACCCATGTTGATAACTTGTAGATCTAAGTCGTTCATTTTTATTGCGGTAGCATATGCGGTGGAATATTCGGTCTTCTGACTATATTCCAGTTTACTTAGCCAGTCCTCTACTGACAAACGTCTAGGCTGTTCTCGCTATTCTCCCCTTTACATCACATCTCTCGCTCCCTCCCTCTCTTTTTCTCTTCGTCTGTCTCATTGTCTCATTCTCTCCCATTATAGTCTTGTAGTCTCTATTATGTCTCTTGGTGCAGAGGCAACAGTTTCTTGGAGTGGATTGGGGACTTACTGGCTTTTAGTGTGGGTGCATCTTCAGTTCTAGATGTTCAAACTGCTCTCCAAAGTTGTTGAGCAAATTTTTTGTTTTCGTTTTTGAGACAGAGTTTTACTCTTGTTGCCCAGGCTGGAGTACAGTGGTGCGATCTCGGCTTACTGCAATCTCCATCTCCCAGGTTCAAGCGATTCTCCTGCCTCAGCCTCCCAAATGGCTGGATCCACAGGCACGCACCACCAATCCTGCTAATTTTTTGTATTTTTAATAGAGACGGGGTTTCACCATGTTGGGCAGGCTGGCCTCGAACTCCTGACCTCAGATAATCCGCCTGCCTCGGCCTCCCAAAGTGCTGGGATTACAGGCGTGAACCACCACACCTGGCCAGTGAATTTGCACTCCCAACAGAGTGTGTGTTAGGGTTCATTTTTCCCTCACATCCTTCCTGACCCTTGATACATTCCAACTCTTCAGTTTGGGGCAATCAGATAGTCATGCATTATTTTCATTTCCCTGACCATCCTATGAACTTGAAACAGAGAAAAGTATTTCACACAAGAGGAGAGAGAGAAGTGAGGGTGGGTGCCAGGTTAATGACGACTATAGGTTACCATCACAGAATGATGATATTTCTTTCTGTCTTAGGTTAAAGTTATTTGTGTAGGACTGAAAAACACTTTTTTTTAGAGCATGTTGCTTTCCTTCCCTTAGTGGGTTTTGAAGGGATTTAGGACATAGAAGGCTTCTGAACCATTTGATGGAAGTTCTGAGTAGAGGAGAGTGAGGAAGGAGGGAGGCTGGGCAAGGTGACCTGGGAGGCACTAAGTTGCCTCTTTCTCAGGTACAGCTATTATCATGCCTCCTGGCATTTCCACTAAGCAGGAAGTTCGTTTGGTGTTTGAGTCATAAAAATAAATGCACTGCATCCGTCCCTTGTTTTCAGAAGCGCTCCCTGTGTCAGTGGACAGACAGGACGTGATAGAGCCATGCAGTGCCATGTCAGTGGTAGAGCCTAGATGGTGGGTAGAGGATATTCACTGCAAAATTCTCAACTTGGTGTTGTTTGAACATTTTCTTAATAAAATACTGAGAAAATGGCTGGGCGCGGTGGCTCACACCTGTAATCCCTGCACTTTGGGAGGCCAAGGTGGGCGGATCACCCAAGGTCAGGAATTCAAGCCCAACCTGGCCATCATGGTGAAATCCCGTCTCTACTAAAAATACAAAAATTCACCAGGCGTGGTGGTGCATGCCTTTAATCCCAGCTACTCTGGAGGCTAAGGCAGGAGAATCACTTGCACCTGGGAGGCAAAGGCTGCAGTGAGCTGAGATTGCACCACTATATTCCAGCCTGGGCAACAGAATGAATTAGACTCCATCTAAAAAATAAATAAATAAATAAAATACTGAGAAAAATAATTGTTATTGTTTTCTATAAAATAAATTTTCCCTTTAGCAAAGCTCTTTTCCCTTTGACTCTCGCCACCTAGATTTCGGTACCAGGACCGCACATTTTTAAAGACGCTCCTCACCGCCATACAGCTCCTGTATGGCCCAGAAAGCTCTGTGCGCACGAAGCTCATCCAGCTCCCGGTGGTCCACATGATGCTCATGCAGCACTCGCTGTTTCTGCCGACTCTACTGAAGTCTGACGGAGAGGAGAGCCCAGACAGCCAAGTAAAAGGTGACCCCTCACCCCAACCCTTCCATTCCAGATCTAGATTTTATCTCCTGATTTCCTTACACCAGCTGCACTGAGTGAAGCTCATCTCCCTCAGGCTCTCGGAGCTAAAGAAGCGTTGCAAAGACAGTCTTGGAATGTTTTATTTCTGTCAAATCCAGGGTCAAGAAATGTCTCCTGACTTGTCGTCAAACAGCAAACACAGACCTGTTTTCAAGGCCGTAACTGGCGTACAGAAGTTGTATTTGAGATCTTAACGCCATATCATGGGCTCATGTTAAAATCTGGGATTGAGGGGAAGTCAAGTGTGGAAAACTGTGGATGTCTAACCTGAGAGAAATTGATTAGTTGCATGAAATTTCTGCTCAGGAAGATTAAAACTTTTATCAAGGGAAAATGGGTAGAACTTGCGACATTGACAGTTCGGTGGTAAAGAACTTCAAAAGTCTAAGTGTAGCCTCCATCCCTAATTCAGTCAGTGTTCACTTTAGTGCTCACAGGTCAGATGTCAGAGAAGATAATCCGACGGTTCCTGCCCGCTTGAAACCACGCTCTTTTAGACATAAAATTCACACCCGGAAGTATTAGCAGTCACCACAGGGCCGGACTGTAATAAACTGTTATTGATAAGTCGAAGACAGCCATTAGCCACATCACTGGTATGGGTAGTAGAAAAACTAAAAAAGGCTCCCCCGTTCAATTCAGGCAAGAGTAGACAGACTAGAGGCTTTGGTAGCACAGTCATGGGGAGAACATGTGTGGACTGAAAATCCGTATTGGCTTAACATTTGGGAGGGGGAGTGTGCAGGGACTGAATTCAGCCTTGTCAAAGGCCTAGGAAGAAAGGTGATTGTGGAGATGTCTTAACTGAAAAATAAGTGGGGGTCTGGGCGCAGTGGCTCATGCCTCTAATCCCAGCACTTTGAGACGCCAAGGAGGATCGCTTGAGCTAAGGAGTTCAAGACCAGCCTGGGCAACATGGCACGACCCCATCTCAAAAAGAGAAAACAATAATAACAGAAATAAGTGGGGAAGGGATTATATGGCAGTCCAAACACCAGTATTATTCAGAGGAGGAGATTTCCAGCATTTCAGTGTTCCCTGGAAGGCTCTCTTCGCTGCTGGGATTCAGTGTGTCTGCTCCACCATGCTGTGTGTTTCAGGGTTGTTTTCTTGCAGAAGTGCTGGTGGACCTGATGTTGACAGTGGTGGAGATGTGCCCCTCTGTCTGTGAGAGCAGCCATTTTGCAGTGCTTCTCGGGGCCTATGGCGCCACTCTCAGCGTCCTAGGTGAGGGTGTGAGGGCTGGGTGGTGTGAGCAGGGGGAGGGTGTGAGGGCCGGGGTGGGGCTGTAAACAGGGGGAGAGAGTGAGGGCCAGGGTGGGCGTGTAAACGGGGAGGGAGTAAGGGCTGGGATGGGGGTGGTGTGAGGAGGGTAGGGAGTGAGGACGGGGGTGTGAGCAGAGATAGGAAATGAGGGCCGGGGGGATGTGAGCAGGAGGAGGGAGTGAGAGCAGGCGGTGCGAGCAGGGTGAAGATGGGAGGACCGGGCCATTTGAGCAGGGGAGGGTATGAGGGCAGGTGATGTGAGCAGCAGGAGGGTGTCAGGGGTTCATCTTTCTAAATCGATCCTGCTTTGACTTGTAGATCAGAAGATTTTACTTCTGCTTCGAGCATATGAGCGGAACAAGCTCAGCCTCATCAACTTCAGGTGAGTATTGGGCTAGAGGTGGACTAGGCCTTGAGGTCTCAGCCCCTTCTCCACACAGTGAGCTCCAGACTGGAGATTTTCTCTCATTCCGTTTTGGTTCTCAGGGAAAGAGTGAGGCAGGCAGCACTCCCCTGACTCATACCGGCTTCTGCGTAGGCTGCTCTGGGGAAGCTTGGCCTCATGCCATAAGGCGTCTGGGCAGGGCCACTCCAGCTGACTGATGGGTGTCTGTCCATCTGGAAATGCCCCAGGCTCACTGGCGGCTGGGCTGAGGTGTCTCATTTGGTTGATTTTTCTGAAAACTTTTCTCCTCATGCCTTTAGGTAAATTGACTTATGCCGTAGGGATTTCAGGGGAAGTGTCAGGGGGCCTAACTGTACATAAAATCTACTCTGTTTTTGTTTGTGTGTGCACGCGTGCTTGTGTCTGTTTGTGTGTGTGCGTGCATGTGTGTGGGTAGGTGTGTGTGTGCACGTCTGCCTCTCCTGGGCTCCCAGCTTCTTGGTCAGTTGGGCTTTGGTCCTGCAGGGCTGAGTGTAACACCTTTGCCTGTGGGCCCTGCCTCACCTTTACAAGTGCCGCACCTAAGCGGGAGCTTGATCGAAGGTGCCATTGATAGAATGCACTTTTGGATCCCCTTTGCTGCCTTAGAGTCTTCTTTTCTCCTTGCCATTTGGGACTAGCACCGGAACATCCGCTCAATATGTACGTGTGTGTGTGTCTGTGTGTGTGTGTGTGTTCAGCCAGGAGGCGGGCTGACTGAGCCAAGGAAGATCCTTCAGGAGAGCTCAGAGGGAGGAGAAAATGATTTCCACTTCGAAGTACTTTGTTTAAAGATAAGAATTGTATCAGCTCAGAAGCTATCTCTGAACCCTCCCCCACCACAAAAAAAAGAAAGAAAAAGGAAATGAAAACATTTTTTCTGTCTCTTAAGAATGCCCAGGGCTTGCATAGAAATTCTTTTCCTTTCTCCTGCGCCAGCCTTGCTCTTTTGACATCGGACCTGGTGCTATGTCAGTTATGCCCTTTCTGGAGTAGAACAGTCCTTCTTATGTGAGGAAGAGGGGAGAGCAAATTGGAGGCGGGTTTTATCACACTGCAGCATTGGTCAAGCTCCCCATTTCTGCAGAACACCCTCTAACACGGAGAGCAGAGAAAGCCAAGCAAGGCTGTCCAGGGAGTCACAGGATGGGGCTGGTTGTGAAGGGAGTCTAGTTTCAGCTCCTGGGGAAGAGTGAATCAAGGATTTGTCACTCACTGGCTCTGTGGCTCTAAGGGGCACAGAGCATTTCCACAAACAAACATCCCGTCCTTAGATGAGGGAGCAGGTCTGAGCTTGGGGAGCTGCGCTGGGGACCCTGGACGCTCCATGGTGGCTCTCCTGCCGGTCAGTGGCGGGCAGTCTGCCAGTGTGCCTGGCGCATGGGCTGCCTGCCTGCCAGAAACTGGGTGAACAGCGAGCATCCCTGAAAGGATGATTCTTTTTCTAACGTTAGTGACTGTTGTTTACTCGCACAGAACTGAACCTGTATTTAGAAGAATTTTGTTCAGAAGTATTTAGCTCTATAGATGTTACTTGAGTGCCTGGAGGCATTGGGCTTGGTGCTCTCAGGAAAACCTACAGGAATGAGATACAGTCTTCCTGTCTGCTGAGGGTATCAGACTGTGAGAAATTTAGACATTTTTAAAGTGGCAGCTGACTCACGCCCCAAGATGTAAACCAGCTCTTACAGGAGCACCAAGAGCCAGGCTCTGTGTGCTCAGGACCAATTCGTGCCAGGGTTGGCATTTGGCAAGTCAGAGGGATTTAATTGAGGTGAAGTGGGCAGAGGGTCCTGGGGCAGCAGCAGGAGGAAACAGCATGCAGGAGGTGGAAATCAGGACATCTGGGGAAAGGTTGAGTGGCCCAGCTTATCGGGGTCATCGGATGTGTTCAGGGAAGCAGGCAATGGGAAGGCCAATGGCAGTGGAGGGTAGAAGTACCAGACAGAAGCATTTCCATTCCAACCAGGAGACAGCGGAGAAGCAGTCCTCATCACAGCTGGGCTCTGGGGAGCGGCCTGGCAGCAGCGGGGCAGTGGATGGGCGAGGGAGGAGAAGAGTTGGCGGAAGCGCTAGGCTAGAGTCATTTTCTAGGAAGAAGGCAAGGTGGCCTCTCACAGCTGCAGTGGAGGTTGTGGTGTGAAGGGTTGTCCACAGCGTACACATGGTGGGCTTAGCCGAAAGGCTTGTGTAGGCAGACCTAGTTCAGTCGTGGCCACATGTGAGCAGTGAGAGATCAGGATTCTGCTGCTTGGTCTAGCATGGACTCAGGAGCCAGACTTCCTGAGTTTGAATCCCAGCCCTGCAATGTACCATCTGGGCAGGTGAGCAGCTGAGCAGCTTGCTTAATCCTCTCCGCACCTCTTTGCCCCATTTGCACGTGGGAGATAATAATAGTGCCCACCTGATGGAGCCATTGGGCAGGTTGAGTGAATTGATCTATGTGAAGGACTTAGAATAGGCCTGCACATCATAAGCTCTGAGTAGACACCAGCTTCTGTCATCACCGACACTCACCCACCCTCAGCATCACCATCACCGCCACCCTTTTCGTAAGCTGTGATGGGATTGGGTGATGTAACACGTCACATGCTCAGAACAGCACCTGGTAACTGGCGGCCTGACAACTGCTACCTGTTGTTGTTGTTACCAGGATGAATTCTGTTCCCGGGGGCCCTGTGACCAGTCTCTTTTCCCTTTTCTGGCTCTAGGGTGCTGCTGTGGGGCCCAGCGGCTGTGGAGCATCATAAGACATGTCGGAGCCTGGGCAGGTCATTGTGGCAGCAGCCGAGCGTCAGGGACATCCTTTGCCTGCTGGACCGGGATCGGATGATGCAGACCATCCTGCACTTCCCCCAGAACCGGAGGCTGCTGCCCTCCGAGGTGCGGCTGCTGCTGTTCTTTCCCTACCCACCCCGTTGCCCCAGCTGCAGGGGCTCCATCTGCACCCTCAGCTTTGTTTTTCTTGTTATTTGCCTTTTTATTAAGTAAGAATCTTATCATATTTAAAGGTACGGAAACCAGACCCTCATAAGCCCACCACCCAGCTGTGACAATGATCTGCACTGGCCACGTTTGTTCTGTTTATACCACTCTGATCCCCTGCCCCCAAGGAGTTTATTTTGCAGCAAATCCCAAGGATCCTAGCATTTCATGTACAAGCACTGCTTTTAAAGAAGTACTTTGTTTTATGCCCTTAAATGTTCAAAATAATTTGAACTCTGGCAATAGTGGGTAAACAGTTATGCCATACAGGTTGAGAATCTCTAATCTGAAAATGCCAAATCTGAAATGCTCCAAAATTTGAAGCTTTTTGAGCACTAACATGAGATAGAGACGCCTTTGCTTTCCTGAGGCTTAGTGTACAGAGACTTTGTTTCATGCACAAAATTATCTTAAATTCCTGTATAAAGTTACCTGCAGACTATATATATTATGTGCATATGAAACCTAAATGATTTGTGTGTTGGTAGACCTACCTCCCATCTCCAAGCTATCTCATTATGTATGCAAATATTCCAAAATCTGAAACACTTCTGATCCCAAGTGTTTCAGATAAGGGATACTCAACCTGTATTACCTTCATGAGGTTGAATCACACATTGTTGTTGGTTTTGGCTCTTTCAGGACACACAGGAGCTGATATTCAAAGACAAGAGCAGGGTGGATCTTGATGGCCTCTACGACCCCTGCTTTCTCCTTCAGCTTTTCAGTGAGCTGACCAGGCCGGGTAACTGCAGCCTTCTCTGGGGTCAGGGCTTGCTATGCATTTGCTATGCATGACTTCTTAGAGGTCAGGTTGATTATGGTAATTATTGCCACAATTACCGGATGAGGACCTGAATCTTGGAAATAATTCTTAAGGGTTCTTCAGCCACCCTCTCATCTGTTCATTCCAGTGATTTTCAGCAAAGTCACAGTTAGTATTTTGAACATACAGTGATGTAAAAAAAAGTTGTAATTTTAAAATCTGGGAATGTCCGATTATCTTTGATGTTTCCCTAATTCCTAATGATGAGCATTTTCTGCATTTTTATTAGTTACTGGTCAAATACCAACAGAAATGAGAGATTTTATTCCTGAAAATGAGTCAGCCTGCTGAGGTTGCCTTTTTCTTGGCTTAAATACATTTTGGAAATTATGTTTTGTGTCTAGTAGCCTCAGAGCAGGAGTTCTTGTGGGTGAACGGGTTGTGGAGAGAGAAAGAAACACGTCCATGTAACACACATTGAGAAACACTGAGATTGATCTTCCCAGGCTGGTCAGGTCTGTTGGTTGGGAGCATTCTGACAGCGTGCAGGATAGCTCATTGTGGCTTAAATTTGCATTTTTCTAATGGCTAATGATGTTGAACATCCTGTGGCTTATTTGCTATCTGCATATCCTCTTTGGTGAAATGTCTGTTCATGCCTTTTGCCCATTTTCTAATGGGATGTTTTGTTTTTTGTTTTTTTAACTATTGTGTTTGGGGATTTTTTTTTTTTTTTTTTTTTTTTGTCTTTCTTTTTTTGACTATTGAGCTTTGAGTGTTGTTTATATATTCTAGATACTAGTACTTGAAAGGATTTGTGGTTTGCAAATATCTAACAATCCATAGCTTATCTTTTAATCCTCTTAACAAGCTCTTTCACAGAGCAAAAGCTTTTAATTTTGATGAAGTCCAGTTGGTCAGTTTTTCCTTTTATGGATCATGTTCTTGGCATCTAAGACCTCTGTCTACCCCTAGATCCTGAGAAATTTTTCTTGTGTTTCTATCTAAACGTTTCTAGTTTTACTCTTTACATTTAAGCCCGTGATCTGTTTTGAGCTCATTTTTCTGTGAGGTGTGAGATCTGGGTCCCGATTCATACTACTTCACCTGTTGTTGTCAGTTGTTACAGCCTCCGTGTGTTGAAAAGTCCATCTGTCCTGCTTGTGACTGCTGGCCCAGATGGGGGTCCCAGCTGCTCACTGGGCCTCCGCAGGTCTTTCCTGGTGGGGACAAGTAGAAGTGGGGGCCACCGAGTCACTACTGGGCATGCTGAATGTCCTTGCTCTCTGCTAGGCTTCCTCTGACACCCCAGTAGGGTCAGGAGGAGTGTACTGTCACTGCCCAGGAGAAGAAGAACATCCTGCCTCCCTACTTGGCCTTCTCTGATGCCACCCCAACAGGGGATCTGGGGTTCCTCCTTCCAGCCTGGCAGGGGTGGGAGTCTAGGCTCCACCTTTGCTGATGTGACTGGGAGTGGGGCACAGTGAAGTGTTTGGCTGAAGTATCGCCATTATTGTCTCAAAGTTTTCTGCTTTGTTAGGCAGCCTTTTTTCTTTTTCTTTTCTTTTCTTTCTTTTTTTTTTTTTTTTTTGTTACAACAGACTTTTGTTCTGGCCTTTGTGTGTAAGAGAGCCTGTCGACATTTCCAGGTTGTTGACTTGAGCTCTAAGTCTAGGACAGATGAGGCAAGAAGACAACCCAGGAATGCACTACCTTGTTCTTTGGGTCTCAAGGTCTCTGCCTGGTCTGCTTTCTTCTACCTTCCAGAATCATCTTATATTTGTTCTACAAATGATGCTCAGTATTTTTCGTTCTACTTGATAGGAAGAATAAGAAAAAGCATGTCTACTCTATCTTGCCAGAATTGGGAAGTCTAAGTTCATTAATTTTTAACATTAGGTAATAGATTCACAGTTTGAAATTCAGCAGGTGCTGAAGGGTATACAGGGAAAATCCACTTCCTGCCCTACCTCTGGCCATAGTTTCCTCATTCTAGAGGGAGAACTGTTGCAGTTCCTCATGTTTTCCTAGGTCCAGCTTGAGATTCCAGTGGGGTGTGCTGGGGGTGTCAAGGCACGCATTTTGCTTCTGTGCTGGTTCGCACGATCCCTGAATGGACTCCCAGACTTCATAACTAGGGAGATTTAGTGCACTGGGGAGACCGTGTTCCACTATTCATCCTGTTTTCCTCCTTTTTAAACTTGAAATTTTCTTTTCTCTACAAATGCTCCTACCTCTGAATAGATTTGCCAGTCCTCTATCGGTGCCCTTTGTATCCCTTTTAAAAAGATCAAAGAGGCTGGGATTTCATAGAGATCTTCCCACAATAGGCCTTTGTGTTGGCTCTAGCTCCCCTTGGTGAGCACTGTGCTCTGTTGCTGAAGCTAGATTTTGTTTGCAAGAGAGCAGAAGGCATTTCATACAAATGTCAGATTACGGTAATAGCAAACGGATATCTTAATTGCCCTGATGGCGATTTTAAGCAGCAGGATAACTGCAGCAGATCTCCTATTCTGTGGCCAGAAAGCTCTTCTGATTTCTCCTGTGCCTCAGTGGCACTAAGTCTGTTACTCATCAAACATGGAAATAAAGTTTCCATACTCTAAAAAAATGCAAGACTACTGAACATTTTAACTTTAGTGAATTATGACAAATCATTTAGTCTGTCCTCTCTCTCACAATAGAGCTTTCAGGAGAAAAAGGCTTGGAAAATGTTTAATAGCAAAATCAGGATGTTAGTTTTCATGAAATCTTGAGTAGTGTACTTCCCCCCCACCCCCACCCCTTGTTCTGGGAGGACTTTTTTGAAGAGCTGTCACTAGTAAATGGTCTTTCAAATTAGGAAAATGTACCAGGTGCCAGTTTCCTTATGTTAAATTTCCAAATACATCTATTTTAAGTTTTACTGGTTTAATACAGGTAGAAAAATTTGCAGAACTTGTCTTTCCCAATCTTGGAAAGGAATTGCAATAGCCAAAAATTTACACAAAAATTTCTTATCAAAGTAGAACGTTTCAAAAGGCATAGAGGTGGAGAGGGAAATGGATATACCAAAAACAAAAACAAAAAACCACTCCCCGAAAAGTACGTTTATTAGATGTTGCTCTGGGCATCTTGTCATCCTGAACAAAAAATGGAGGCCTGGTTTTTAAACAGATTTCATTGATTGCTGAAGGGAAGCATACCCATTCGTTGGAAGAGGCAGATTCCTGGCACTAAAATAGTTGAAGTGTGACATATAGAAAAGTCAGTAGTAGTGACCCCACCAGCCAGATCAGGGCATAGAACAGTAAGCAGCTCCTCAAGCCCCTCCCTCCCTCGAAGGGGCCAGCATCCTATATTTGAACTTAATGTAAATGACGATACACATGATGCAATCTTTTCTGCCAAGCTGCATTTATCCCATGTTATGTTTGTGAGATTCAGCTACACAGAGTGTAGCAGAAGTTCTGAACAGTATGTTTTTACTTCCTGCGGTGGCGCCTGGGTCCAGGTATTGCTAAACTAACTGTAATCCTAAATTGATCATACAATTAATTTTTATATGTGGCTGCCAGTCTTGAGAGTAATTACAGTCTCACTGCTCCGTTTTCAGGCTTTTGCTGAAAATGGGAACCTATTTTCTTAACCTTATTGCTTTCCTTCTCTGAGTCCTTGGCCAAGAAACAGGGCCAGCCAAGGCTGTTAGCAATGGCAGTGACAAATGCTTTTTCCACAGTGAACTCTTGTCCTCAACAGAACTGGGCTGAAATCTACAGCTCATAATTCACACATGCCACAAGGCAGCCAGAACAGGAAGCCCCATTTGCAATTATCTGAGCCTCATCACCAGACGACCAGAGCATGCAGGTTCCTCTGACTCTTCTCACTGTGATGAGTCTAGCCCAGTGGGGTGCCTCTGAGGGATATTATCTCTGATGCTCCAACAGCACAGTTACATTGCTACTGAAGCCCACTAAAACTGGGGCACATTTTTTTTAAGAGTCGGGGTGTCACTCTGTCACCTAGGTTGGAGTGCAGTGGCATGATCATGGCTCACTGTATACCCAAATTCCTTTCCAGCCGTCCTCCTGCCTCAGCCTCCTGAGTAGCTAGGACTGCAAATGTGCACCACAATGCCTAGCTTTTTTTTTTTTTTTTTTTTTTTTTTTTGGTAGAGACTGTATCTCTCTGTGTTGCCAGGGGAACTCCTGGCCCCAAGTAATCCTCCCACCTCAGCCTCCCAAGTTGCTGGGGGATTACAGCAACTTCAGAGGCTAGGTGAGCCATTACACCAAGTTTTGGGGCAGTTTTAATTTTAATCCTTGATAACTTGTCCTCATTAAGCCATTTTGATCTGAAGGTCTGTTAAGGCCAAGTTGCTATTCATGAGGTTCTTGAAACAAAGAGAATGGCATTTATAAATATTTTTAAATAGCCTATTATGTTTTCAACATTCTGAAGGCAGCTCTTTTCCACAAGTGTTACAAAGCCAAGATTTTCATAGACTAGCAGAGATGAGCACAAAACAGGAAACTGACTTTTCCTCATGGACACGTGGAAAATCCATTTGTCTCAGAATGTCAGTGATTACTAAAAATATCCCAACCAGCTGAGTATTAGCTGCTTTTAGTGAGTATAAACTAAATGTTTAGACTGTTCTCTTTCCCAAATGTAGTCCATTTACCTATATTTGTTAAGTACTTATGTAGGTGTCTCTTAAACACATTTCTCCCATCTTTTGTAAAACAATATAATTTTATCTAGTTTGGTGCTTTTAAAGCTTTTGGATTTCTTTTCCCCTCTTACCAGAAACAGTCACTTGTGAGAAATAAGAAAATTAGACTGGGCATGGTGACTCATGCCTGTACTCCCAGCACTTTGGGAGGCCAAGGCAGGCTGATAACTTGAGGCCAGGAGTTTGAGACCAGCCTGGCCAACATGGTGAAACCCCGTCTCTACTAAAAATATGAATTAGCTGGGCATGGTGGCACATGCCTGTAGTCCTAGCTATGCAGGAGGCTGAGACACAAGAATCGCTTGCACCTGTAAGGCAGAGGTTGCAGTGAGCCAAGATTGTGCCAGTGCACTCCAGCCTGGGCGAGAAAGGAGACTCTTCTCTTTAAAAAAGTAGAAATAAGAGAATTAGAAAGTCTTAGTATTGCAAATGGGTTTCTTGAAGGCAGCATATACCTAGATTCTGCTTTTTATCTAATCTGACCATCTCTGCCTTTTAATTGGAGTGTATACATCATTTATATTTAATGTGATTGTTGATCTGACTCTAAATCTCTTTTGTTGACTTTTAGCTGCAACTTTTGTATGTGTATGAGTGCATGCATGCATATTTTTACTGGTTGCTTTAGGGTTTATAGTACACATCTTCAATCTATGACAGTTTATCTTCAAGTGAGATGATAACACTGCATGTATAGTGTAAGAACCTTGTAACAGTATAGATCCGTTTCCTCCCATCTGGCTTTTCTGCTATTCTTATCATGCATTACACTTCAGTATGCTATAAACCGTGCAATATATTGTTTTCGCTTCAAATTGTCATTATTTTTAGAGGAAATGTAAATATTGGATATTTGCCATATTGCTACCATTCCTTTGTGTAGATCTAGATTTCTATCTGGTATCGTTTTTCTTCTTCCTAAAATACTGCCTTTAAGAATTCTTTTTTTTTTTTTTTTTTTTTTTTTTTTTTTTTGAGACGGAGTCTCGCTCTGTCACCCAGACTGGAGCGCAGTGGCCAGATCTCAGCTCACTGCAAGCTCCGCCTCCCGGGTTCACGCCATTCTCCTGCCTCAGCCTCCCGAGTAGCTGGGACTACAGGCGCCGCCACCTCGCCCGGCTAGTTTTTTGTATTTTTAGTAGAGACGGGGTTTCACCGTGTTAGCCAGGATGGTTTCGATCTCCTGACCTCGTGATCCGCCCGTCTCGGCCTCCCAAAGTGCTGGGATTACAGGCTTGAGCCACCGCGCCCGGCCTAAGAATTCTTATAGTTCAAGTCTACTGGTGACCAATTATTTTAGCTTTTTTTTGTCTGAAAAAGTCTTAACTTTTGAAAGATTTTGATGGGGTATAAAATTCAAGGTTGACAGTTTTTTCTTATAGTACTTTAAAGAAGTTGCTCCTCTGGTTTCTGAATTGGTTTTTTGTTTTTTTTTGTTTTTGTTTTTTTTTTTTTTTGAGACGGAGTCTTGCTCTGTCGCCCAGGCTGGAGTGAAGTGACGCAATCTGGGCTCACTGCAAGCTCCGCCTCCCGGGTTCACACCATTCTCTTGCCTTAGCCTCCCAAGTAGCTGGGACTACAGGCGCCCACCACCATGCCCGGCTAATTTTTTGTATTTTTCAGTAGAGATGGGGCTTCACCATGTTAGCCAGGATGGTCTCGATCTCCTGACCTCGTGATCCACCCACCTCGGCCTCCCAAAGTGCTGGGATCAGAGACGTGAGCCACTGTGCCCGGCCCCTGAATTGGGTTATTTCTGACAAGAAATCTGCCATTCTTATTTTCATTCTTCTGTATGTCATGTGGCTGCTCTTAAGATTTTTTTAAAATCACTGGTGTCAAACAATTTGATCATGATGTGCTTCGGTGTGATTTTCTTTTTGTAATAATGCTTGCATGATATTCTTAATGTTTTATGTTATTGAGTTTCTTGGCTTTCTAGGTTTATAGTTTTTTGGGGTTTTTTTTGGTCAGATTTAGAAAAGTTTTGGCCATTATTTCTTCAGATTTTTTTCAGGGACCCCAATTACACATACGCACAGGACACTGATGTTCTGTTCATATTTTTTCTCTCTGTGTGTCAACTTGGATAGTTTCTATTGCTGTCTTCAGTTCACTAATCCTTTTTGGTCTAGTGTCTAATCACTGATAATCCCATCTGTATTGGTCCATTCTTGCACAGGTATAAAGAACCTGAGACGGACAATTGATTAAAAAAAAAAAGAATAGGTTTAATTGGCTCATGGTTTCATAGTCTATACAGGAAGCATGGCTGGGGAGGCCTCAGGAAACTTAATTATTGTGGAAGGCAAAGGGAAAGCAGCACATCTTACATGCCAGAGCAGGAGGAAGTGGGGCCGTGCCACACACTTCTAAACAACCGGCTCTTGTGAGAACTCCCTCGCTATGTTGAGAACAGCGAGGGAAAATCTGCCCCGAGATCTAATCACCTCCCACCGGGGTCCCTGCCTCCAACACAGGGGTTTATAATTCGACATGAGATTTGGGTAGGGGCACAAATCCAAACCGTATCACCATCCAATGTGTTTTTCAGCTCAGATATTTTCGTTTTCATCTCTAGAAGCTTGGTTTTGGGTTTTTGTATCTTCTGTGTCCCTGCTTAACATGCTTAATCTTTCTGTAACTTTAAAAAATGTCATCAGTGGACTGTCTCTTATTGATAGTATATTCCATGATTACTCATTTGGAGTAGTCATTTCAGTTGGCTTGTGTTTGATTCCCAATTAGGCCACTGGTCACTCTATCTTGAGAACATCATTGTGGGTAATGATCAAGATCAGTTTAATCATTAATCATTAATCCCTATTCTAAGGTTCTTCTTGATAGTATTTATCTTGTAAAATAGCCTGGGCTTTTATTAAGGAGTGGTGAGGTGTCCTCAGTTTTATTAGTGGAGAGCCCTCTAGGTTGTGGTAAGGCACATCCCCTCATGTGTCTGACCTTCTCCCTCTCTCTTTGAGTCTACTCCACTCTCGTAGTGATTGTCAGCTTCTCTAGGCCTCACAAATGGCAAATGGATACCAGCCAACAGGCTCTCTGGACCGTAACTTTTGATTAAGCTTGGTGAGCCACTTTTCTGTGAGATTTGTGTTGTTTGTTTGAAGGAAGAGCTAGGGTTGCAGAGTGAGTATGAGTGAGTCCTTTGTCAGGCTGGTTGGCATCAGCTGCCTTTTCCTGCTTTCACTGCCATATGTGCTTTCCTCGGTGATGCTTATAGACAGGCGCCCGCAGTGGAGCAAGGTGGAAGCTGGGGACTGATTTTCTCTGCTGATTCCCAGTTGTGTTCCCCAGGCTGCTGGCATGCTGGGGTCTCTGCAGTGGGTCCCAGTGTCACCTCCAATATCCTGACTCACTGGGTGTTCATGAGAAGTAATGAAATTATCCTGGTTGGGATGTATGAGCATTTTAAAAACTGAAGGTATGGTCATTATTGCCACATAAGGAAGAGTTTGTTTTTGTCTAACTTCAGCCGAAGTTAGGAAGAGTTGGAGACAGACTTGCATTCCTTGTGCTTGGCACATGTAGCTATTGGTAAGACGCAAGAGGAAATTTCATTCTCCAGGTTAACAATAATAATGAAATCATATTGTGTGTGTTTCATGCTGTATCTTATTTCCTGTAGAGTTTGTGGTGGATTGTCGAAAATTTTTGGATTCAAATGCTCTGGGCCTAACTGTCACAGCCCTCAGCAGCTATGACCCCCAGATGCGAGCCATAGCCTACCATGTCCTGGCGGCCTACTACTCGCACTTGGAGGGGGCACGGTTCCATGAGCAGTCCCAGGTAAGTAGGAAGAGTGTACATCCTACTGTGGGGGTGGGGGGCTTCAGAGAGCGGGCTGTCCACCCAGTTTGGTAGAAGGATTTACTAAGGAACCTGGAGGTGGTGTATTGCCGGGAGGTCTCTGCTGAAGAACAGAAGTCTGTTCCCTTAGGAGGTGATGCCGGAGGTTGCCTTTGATCCACAACCTCCTGTGGAGGCTGAGAAAAGTTTCTCCATACAGACTTTCTTGTATTGTGTGTAGACAAAATGATGTGACTTCTACTGAGTGTTTCTTTGGTCTAAACGCAGTGGTTGAGGTAGCTATTATCCACGCCACACTGAACCTCAGAAACCTGTACCCCGTGGTGCTGGAGGAACGAGCAGATTAGCTTTTCAGGGCGTGGTGCCAGACTTCTCTCTGCTGTTGTGCACATGACTGACTCCTAAAATAAAAATGAAACGCGTTCCGGAGATGCTGGCGAGTACTGTGTCTGCTCCTGTGAGCTTCGTCTTTGGTGGCCCCTGGGATATGAGGAGCAGGCACACCCTGCCGAGCCCCGGTTCGGTTGCACCAGAGAAGACTGACCGTAGTTCTGAACACGCTCATCTTACGTTTTCCTTTTCTGTTCTGTTTTCAAGCTACTTTACCTGTTGGATGTAGTCCGGAATGGGATTCGAACTCAGGACATGAGACTCACTTTTACCTTGGCTCTCTTCATTGCCAAAGCAGCCCTGCAGATTTTGAAACCAGGTACCACTGGCATAATTAGGTTGAGGGGAAATTGGAAAGCTGAGGCTGAGCAAGTCCATTTCTAGAGATTAGTCCCACAGGTGTAGTGGGTCACACATCTGTGTTCAAGGCCACTCCGTGCTCATGGTCGTGGAAGATGAGGAGTCCCCGAAGTCCCCATCAGCTCTGGACAGTAAATAGATGATGGCTGTGAGGAAGCTCGTCATGGACCCCTATGGGGTGAAATCCAGAAAAAATGAGATGACGAAGCAAAGTGCAGAACAGCATTTATAACGGAGGGAAAGAGTACATGTTCCTATTTGCTTGTAGTTATAGAAAACTATGGTGAGAGCAAGTAAAACTGAAGTTAAAATGTGGGCCGATCACATCATAGGGATTGGAACCCGGGGCTAAAAGCGTGGACACAGCCAGACCGTCCCAGACTTCCCCATGCCCGTTTCTTCCTCTAAGATGGGGTGATGATAGGACCCACTGCCTCTGGCATTGCTGTGAGGGTGATGAGGATCACGCACTTCTTTTGTTTTTTGGTGCTTTTTTTGGAGACACGGTCTGGCTGTGTCACCCAGGCCGGAGTACAGTGGCATGATCTCGGCTCACTGCAGCCTCGACCTCCCAGGCTCAGGTAATCTCTCACCTCCGCCTCCCGAGTAGCTGGGACAACAGCGAATGCCACCACGCCTGGCTGATTTTTTTGTAGAAACAGTTTCGTTATGTTGCCCAGGCTGGTCTCAACTCCTGGGCTCAAGCGATCCTCCTGCTTCAGCCTCCCAAAGTGCTGGGATTACAGGTGTGAGCCACCACACCTGGCCTAGATCACACACACTCACACACATGTAAGTGCCTGGCACAGTAAAAACCCATCGGTGATAGCTGCCGTCACCATCACCGTCATTATTAATCATCAATTCATGCTTAGGCTCACGGGTCCTTGGCTACAAAGCTTTTGGTGTGTGAGTACTGTGCAGGTGTAACCCACATTGTTAGAACAAGGCTCCTTTTTGTTACAGGAATGGGCTACCACTGCTGAGATACTGTGACTAGAAGTGAGCTCATTCTAAGACTGCTTTTGGTTATGGAGAGAAGAATCGTAGAAAGTTGGTACCATCAGGGACCACAGGGTGCTTTTCGTATAACATGGTTCTGTTTCAGATGAGGGAACAGTCCACTCACCATTTCCACCCCGTCCCCCACACTCATAACTGAGGCTCCCGAGGGTAGCTAGCTTGTCAAGGCCCCACAGTTCGTTCACAGTCAAGTTGCTATTAGAATTCAGATCTGATTTTCATCTGCTCCCATTCCATTTTATTCCGTGGGTTTACTTGCCTTGGAGATTTGGAAGGGGAAGAAAATAATTGGCAAAGACCATGACGGTTTTGGTCCTGGGTGTGGCTCTGTCCCACACCGGTGCTCATGTCGGGGTGGGGCGTGTGCAGGGCAGCTTGGTCATGGGGTAGACTCATTGGTGATCCAAGGATAGGAGATGGCAGGAGCTAGGGTGTCTGTTGCCTCTGCCTTGTTGCATTCCAGAGGCACTCAGCAGTGTCTGAGCCTCCCCTGCTGTGATGGTTCCTTTCAGTGAGAAGCTAGAGGCAGGTGCAGCGGGTCGGTGTGGTGTCAGCCCAGATCTGTGGGATGCGTGACCAAGTCCCACCCTTCCCACCTGCTGGTTTGAGCCTGTGCTGTCGGACGGAAGCTGGGGAGGGGAGGTGGCGAGGTCCCTGAAGGACTCAACGTCCAGCAGTGGTTTCTGAGCCAGGAGAGCAAGCCTGTGTGCAGTATGGAGCTGAGGTGTCGAATTGTGTTCTCATTCTCGAGAGCCAGTCCTCTGGGTCAGGATACAGAAGTTCCTGGGAGGGGATTTATGTCCGATACCCAGAACGCCGGCCTCTTAGTGCTGCCAGACCAGGGGGCGTCCTGCTGGGGCCTGCTGTGACTGACTGTCTGCCTGTGTTCTCAGAGGAGCACATGTATCTGAAGGTCAGCAACTTCCTGCTGTCTCACGAGTACTTGAACATGGACAAAGTCCCAGGCTTCTACCAGTTCTTCTACAGCTCCGACTTTGAGGTATGCTTCCACAGTCCTCATGGCCTTCCACAGGCCCCTGAATTGCTTATGCAGCCGCCGTTGTCTACTGCCATTTTCCCCATGGATACTGTGTGCTGCACAGCCCACACGATTGTGCAGGCAGTGACCACGCAGGCCTGCACTTCGTAATGTCTCTGTGCTGTGGACTCACTTCTACATGGTGCCTCACACCTTCAAAACTCTGCTTCAGAGTCCTGAGCTTTACGACACTCTCGTATTTTCTTGGTGAATCACTGGGGTAAATAATTAAATTCTGTTTTTAGATATTCATATTAAATATTGTTTTATAGAATACCTATCTGACTTCAGTTCAGTATTTAAACTTGACGCGATCCTCCATTTCTGACCTGAAGAAATAGAATCAAAGATGAGATCAGGGATTTTTCATAATCAGACATGGAGGTCAGGGCTGCTGTGTTACAACCTTTGCCGCCACTTAAAAATAGTAGTGTTTGAACAGTTGTCAGATGAAAGGACTTTCACTTACTTAACGGTTTTCTGTGTGCCTGGGTCATAGCAAAAAACGGAGCAGGAGTGGGTGTTTGGCCTTCTGCGGCAGGGGATCCGTGACAAGCAGTGCTATGAGCTGTGTGCCCGGCGTGGCATCTTCCACATCATCCTGTCCTTCTTCTACAGCCCACTGTGTGACGAGGCGGCGCAGGTACATGGGTTCCGCAAGCTTATTTGAGAGCGAGAGGTCTGTGCCGCTTCTTAAGGTTTTATTTGGAAGTCAAGCCTCATGAATTCGGTTCCCAGCCTGGACACGACCGACCTAAACCTGGCTCTCAGTTAGGGGAAGTGAGACCTTGATAGCGCCTGTCCTGCTCCCTGCATGCAGAGCGGGTGGATTCACTTGAGGCTGCAGTGTTGTGACCCCCAGTGTCGTGTGTCCTCTGAATATTCTTTACTGCGGCCCTCCTACTGTGTATATGGCCCTTGGCATATATGAAGGCCATCAGTGGGGTGTACTGATCACTAATCATGAGCCTTCGGAGTGACCAAAAAGTCTAGAAACCCCCTGTCAGTGACTGAGGTGCTCTGAGGCACTTTGGAATCACCAGGATTTCACCTACTACAGAAGTTGGGGGTCATTAGAACTCATTTAGAAAGCAAGAGTCAGGTTGAAACAGACAGCCTCACCTAACCAGTCAGGAACCAAGAGCTGGTGTGTGTGCCTTCTAGATATTACAGGTAGGTGGTAGAAGGAAATAGGAAAAGCCTTTAGTATTTTGATTTAATTTCTAGTGTAGTCAGCTTTTGTTTCTCATATGTAAAATGTGGGTAAATAGAGTAAGTCAAGATGAAGAAGCCCATTTGATTAAACTGAATTTGAGTATGGTAACTTTTTGTTTTTTGTGGCATGTGAGAATTCTGAAGCACCCCATGAACACGTCAGGGGACAGTCCCATTTTTATGTCCTCCCTTCCAGGTGGTAAACACGGGGTTGCGTGGCTCGTGGCTGGCGGCCAGTGGCTGGCCTGGAGGCGGGCCTCACGCAGTCCCTGTGCCGGCGGCTGCACGTCTGGGCCCTTGGCTTCTGTGGTGCAGCTTTGCTTGTTGGGTGGGCTCCAGATGATGGATTAATGGAAGTGGGGATCCCCCGGGCCCAGAGTTTGCTGTGGAAGTCTGTGTCCTCTGGCTGTCACTTGTGGGGAAGGGCACATTCATACACAGCCACCGCTCTGACAGACTTAGCACAGCAGGCTTCATTTGCAGCCACCACCTGTAATGGCACCATACCATTACATTTTTAAAACAGTTTCTTTAATCAAGTAAATTGGGTTTTCTCGCTGAAGAGTAACTTCTTGTTTGGGGTTTTCAGAATTGGATTCTGGAAATTCTACAGAATGCTGCCCAGGTTGCCAGATCTGCCTATGAAATCATACGAGACTATAGCCTTTTAACATGGATTTTACACATCCTTGAAAGCAAGTAAGTACCTTTTGCATGCGAGGTGCGCGTCAGGTGGGAAGGAAAGGAACAGAAACAATGATGTCTGCTGCCAGCTCTATTGGTTGGAAATGTCCAGTAAAATCCATGCTCTCTGAAATGCAGTGTCCTCCAATGCTACCATATGCCTGGCAGTCCTCCTCCTGGCAGTGCCAGAGTGCCTTTCCTCCATTCACAGCCTTTCCTTGAGTGTCTCTTGTCTGCCATGGGACAGCAGACACCAGCTGCTGTTCACATCTGGCAGAGTCTGTGCCAGCCTGTCTGGCTCTGTTCTGCTCAGGTCAGGCTCCTCCTCTGGTGTCCCAGCAGCCTTCTGTGCTCTGAAGTAGTGTCCTGTTCTCTAAGGCTTTAGCAGCTGCAACTGTCTGTTGCAGGAAGGCCGGTCTAACAGGTTACAGGGCTCTGCTGTCAGTGCGGGGTCTGTCCTCAGTGACGAGCCCACGTTGGAGGAACAGCACCAAGGGTCTGAACTTGATGATTTATTGTGATTCCTAATTCTCCTGCTGTTTGAGACTGTCTGAAAAGATGAAGACTCTGTCACAGCAGACAGCACTTGGCGGGAGGGCTCTGTCTTACAAAGAACTAACTACTATAATAAGCCTGGGAGAATGCAGGCCCTTTTGTGCATTTTTTAAAAGTATTTCCTGAAATTTCTCTAAAAGAAAGTAATATATCCAAGTATATCTGCAAACAACAACAAAAAGGGGGTGGGGGGAAAGAAATTAATATCCAAAATTAGAATGTGTATTTGGACATCAACTTCAAGAGTGTTTCAGGTTTATAAAAGGCATAATTAGCTAATGTTCCTGGCTAATAATGGCTTGTTTTAGAAATTGAGTTGTTATCATGAACCGGACAGTTTTTATTAGTATGCCCCAGTGGCCCCTGAATTTTTGGAGGGACTTAGGGCAGTCTTCTGTTAGGAAGGTGCACCTTGTCCTGCGTGGAAGCTGCGTTTGTATAGCAAGCACCCTGTTTTTACTTGGAGACTATGCTTATCTAGGGGGATGAGCAGATAGGATTATGGAGGGGGATAGTCTGATCCTGCTGAAAGGACAAGATGTGGCAGATTGAAGGCTGCTGTGCTTGGTTTTAGGTTTCTGGAGACTCCGCTGCTGTCTAATGTGATCTCCTTGCTACACACACTGTGGGTGACCAACCTGGGGGATAAGGCCATGGAGTGGGAGAGCCAGCACCCTTGCCAGCCTAGTTCCCGGGAGCCCGCCAAGCGGCTTGCCTTGCACCTGGTCAATGAGTTCCTTTATGTTCTTGTCGTGCTCATGAAGCACCTGAGGTGAGTCCTGCCCCACCAGGGGGGCCTTCCTGGCCTCTTGGATGCTGTGTTGGTCTGCCACCTGTGGACACCATGTCTCGGTCACGACTCTGGCTGTACCAGGGGAACGCTGGGCCGTGACCTGCTGTGGATTGGGGCAGAGTACCAGTGTCAGGTGTAGGTAGTGTCAGAACATCTATTTCATTAGCTCTTTCTTTCCGCTTCAACTTTATAAGGCTTCTTGTCAAGGCCTCGAGAACTTAACATACTTTTCAAACCTGAATATGCATCGTTTGAGGTCATTTTTAGCCGGCGAGCCATCTACCTTGATACTGTGATTCAAACACTAGAATCAAGTGATGTTTCATAGAAAGAAAGTATTTTCTGTGACTCTAACATAAGACAGGGTGTTCCGAAAGTTGCCTCTGCCTTCATTAGCCTGTGAAGACTCATTGTCCATGAATTCTCTTGAATATTTCAGTATTTTCACCCGATCCCTTGGAGTCATGCTTTTGGTTTCCTTGGAAGAGCTAAATTTCCCTCCGAATCTACCATGTTACAGAAAATACACAGTGTGCACTCATTATTTCTGATTTGGGAGCCAAGTGATGCTAACCGGAACCAGAAGGTTGATAGCAAGAGGATTGTAATCTCAGAAGGAAAAATGTCTTGATAAAGAACAAGGCCTTTTGTTTTGTATTGTTTAAAACTAAATTGTTAAGTCCATGCTGGATAGTCAACCTTTCCTATGTAGGGATTGCCGGAAGACATGTTGGTGTCTAAGAACCAATTGCTATTTAAAATACTGGTTTTACGTTTACAATTGTGTGGAACCGATGTTACAGGATTTAACTCTCTTGGAATTCAGGGAGATCTTTTTCCTCCTGGTGGCCATCAGTCAGGTTTTGGCCGTGGGTGATGACACTGTCCCAGGGCCTCCCTGAGTTTTTCTCACTTCAGACTGGTGGTCAGTGAGGCAAGGGAAATAGGCAGGCCCAGAGTGGAGCCCTCGCAGGCTCTTGGCACCCTGGCTGTTAGAGGTGGCCAAACTCAAGCTGTGTGTTTGGCCACCCTGTTTAGCCAGGGTTTCCGGAAGTTTCTGTGCCTCTAGGGTGCAGATCAGACTCCAGGTCCCCTTTGTGCCTTGCTGGAGTGGCTCACTTTTTTCTTTTCTGCGTCCTGGGGGCACATGTTAGATGTCTGCTGTGCAGGAAAACCTGGTTCCTGGAGGAACTGTGTGTACCTCTGGGTGTGTGATGTCGTCAGGCTGCCGCCGTGCTGACTGCCAGGCTGGGGAGGCAGGCTTTGCTCAGTCTGTAACATTGGCTCCCCAACAGGCCCACCTTGGCCCCCATCCAGCTGACCAACTTCTTCGGGACACTTGACTCTGTGCTGCGGTACCGGGCCACCGTCATACAGGCCTTCAAGGACATGAACAGATTCACTGTAAATGAGATAGTGCTTTCCACCAAGGACGTCCTTGTCCTCTTGCACAAGTGGAGCCTCATTGAAAGAGACCTCAAGCTCCAGGAAGACCTAAGAGCAGTCATTGAGAAGGGCCAAGCCCGGGAGCTCATGAGTAAGTGTCAGGACCAGGACTGGCCCAGAGTAGCCAACACCTCTCTCTCCCTCTCCCTCCCTCTCCCTCCCTCTCTCTCCCTCTCTCTCTCTCTCCCTCTCCCTCCCTCTCCCTCCCTCTCTCTCTGCCTCTCAGCCATATTTCCAAAGCTAATGCGGCTCAGAGATGGGACACATCCATCTTGGAGCCCTGGAGGGGGAGCTGGGCAGCCTTTGAGTTTCAGCCCAGCTGCTTACTAGCTCTGTCTTTGGAGAAGTCACTTCACCTACCTTAGTATCAGGGTGCCCTCCTGTAAAGAGGCTGGGGGTGGCTATGAGCTACTTGCTGCCACCTCATCCTGTAGTGCAGGGTTAAGGAGAAGACTGGAAGCAGGCCTCCTGGACTGAAGCTCTGATGCTGCCCTGATTCCCTGTGTGTAAAGAGGACAGTAATGGCGCCTGCCTCATGGTGTGAGGATTAATGAGTTGGTTATAATAACAGTGATGACAGGCATAGTGAAACATCGAGCACTCACCAGGCTCCTGACGTGGGAGCAGGGCCAGGTGCTCAGGACATGCAAGCCGCCCTGCGTGTCCCCCATTGACACCTCCCCACATCTGGATCTGTGTGGGCAGGAGGGACCCCCATCTCACTACCTTCTCTTTGTGCATTTAACAGAAATGCTCAAGGATAAAAACAAGCCTGTCATGCCAGCCCGAGCCAAAGGCCCACGGGGCCGAAAGAGGAGGCTTGAGGAGGCAGAGGAGATGGCCAACCCTGAGCTGATGGCATCTACCTTGGAGACATGCAAGGGCCTCCTGAGGTCCATCTTGACCTACTGGGGACCAGTGATCCCTGTTTCTGACCCCACTCAGGAGCCTGTGGACTCAGCCAGCCCCGAGAGCAATGCACCAGGCCCTGTGTATGCCACCGCTTCCCTAGGCAGTCAGTTGGGTGCTGCGGTCGGTGGCCGAGCACCCGCTCAGCAGGGCAGAGGCTGCAGGACTGGTTGGCTGGCTTCAGAGCCACGTTTTGCCACACCGTGTGGTCGTGGCTGACCTCCTTAAGGACGGCGCCGTGAGGAGCAGCGTATTCAAGCTGTATAGCCGGCTCTGTGGGGCCGAGGGGCTGGTGGGGCCTGCGCAGGAGGTGGCCTGCCTGTTCAATCTGGTCATGCTGCAGCTGGTGGCCGCCCAGGGCCAGGCAGGGAGTCCCTTCCACCCGGCCATGGAAGCTCTTTGCCTATCTTCTCTGAGTGAGAAGGACGAAGCCACACGAGGTAAGGCTGGTTTTTTCGTTGGAGGCTGAAGAAATGGATGCAGAAGCGGGTCCGGGGCAGGAGTGACTTCTGTGCTTGGAACGCTTCGTTTCTGCCGACTTCCTCAGCTGGCTATTGTGCCTGTTTAGATGGCCTCTTCCGGTTCTGGGGTTGTAGAGAACTTGCCGCTGGGCAGTGAATGTGAAGGGAAGGAAGTGTTTGTCTTCGCTTGCAGGGGAAACCTTTGGTGCTGGTTATGTGGACGGTGCAGAGAGGGCACCTCAGAACCTTGGCATCTCTCCACCCCGCGGGGCAGTCGGTTTCCGACCATTAGCCACATGATGAGTTCTGTTTCACATGTGGCCAGCTGCGTGTGTGCGTGTGTGTGCACATATAGCTTCACATGCCTACAGATGTGCCCATGTGCAGTCTGTGCACTTGGCAGTCACTAGGTAGGAGCCTAGCAGTGTGAATGAGTGAGTAGCACAGGCTCCAGGGGGCCGTTAGAGCTCCAGGGAGGTGAGTGTGGTAACCCAGAGGGCTGTCCTTTCACGGAGGAGTGTGGGGGCGCAGGGGAGGGAGGGGCCAGCAGCCTAGCGGGTGGGCTCACCTGGTAGCAGGGGCGACCTCGCCCTCTGGTCTGGCCGCAGTTGGGGAGTTGAGCCTTTTTGCCTGCAAAGCTTTTTCTTCCTCCTTACCCGTGCCACTGAGGAAATGGTAGGAAATGATTCTGGGAAGTTCTTCTCAAACTTCAGTCTCATTCTTGGCATGGACGGTCAGAACCAGGAAGAGACTTGTCTTGTAACAGCTTTTTGAGGGGATCCACACATATTCATCAGAAGAAAGATAGATTTTCGCCAGGCACAATGGCTCACACCTATAATCCCAGCACTTTGGGAGGCTGAGGTGGGGAGACTGCTTGAGACCAGCCTGGCCAACATAGAGAAACCCTGTCTCTACAAAAATTAGCTGGGCGTGGTGGCACATGCCTGTAGTCCCAGCTACTCTGGGGGCTGAGATGGGAGGATCACCTGAGCCCAGGCAGCCGAGGTTGCAGTGAGCTGAGATCACGCCACTGCACTCCAGTCTGGGTGTCAGAGTGGGACCCTGTCTTTTTTAAAAAAAAAAAAAAGAAAAAAATTTTTTATTAAAAAAGATTTAACACAAAAGTTAAGCAAAGGCAGAATGAGTTGTTGCATCGGTCTGCTCACCTTGGGTTGCAGAGGCCTGTCGCATGATTTATTTGGGCACTTGGCAAAGCCATTGCATTGTGGGCAGGATGATCTGTTTTCGAGCTGAGCAGGTATGCATCCTAATGGCCTATTCCCCTGCTCTTGTTCAGCCTCCGCAGCATTCCTGGTGTCTCTCTACATAAAGGACATCTGGCTGGGGGCCCAGCGGCCTGACACCCTCTTAACCCACATCCGGATGGTGTGTGAGGCCGCAGATGATGCTCCGAGCAGTGAAGAGGAGGTCATTGTGGTGCTCTGCAAGGATGTCGCCAGTGCAGCCTCAGATGCTTGACTCCTGCCGGCCAGCGCCTTGTGCCCTGATGACCAGAGCCTCAAGCACAGCACCGGCTTCTAGAAGTTTGCTTGAGTCAAGGGTTTCCGGAGAAGGCATGGGAAACAACAGGTTCAGTACATTGACTCAGTTCTCTCACAAGAAAAGTCGAGAGGACTTTATTGAACAGTCCAGGAAATGATAAACTCGGGCCTGTGTGTGCCCCGCATCAGAGTTGCAGGGAATGTGGGGACTTCCAGGCCATGAGGCCCATCCATTGCCTCGTCAGGCCAGGCCAGCCCCTTCCTCTCTAGGGGCTTGGAGCTCGTCACAGGAAATAGCTCAAGTTTGAGGCACTTCTGAATGCAGAAGAAATTCATGTGTGTTAAAGCTGAAATGTCAAAAGGTATCAGGTTTTTTTTAATAAAAGCGAAGAGATATGTTTAAATTTTATTTTTCAGCTGGGTGAGGTGGCTCATGCCTCTAGTCCCAGCACTTTGGGAGACCAAGGCGGGTGGATAACCTGAGGTCAGGAGTTCAAGACCACCCTTCCCAACATGGTGAAACCCCATCTCTACTAAAAATACAAAAATTAGCTGGACGTGGTGGTGCACGCCTGAAATTCCAGCTACTCGGGAGGCTGAGGCAGGGGAATCGCTTGAACCTGGGAGGTGGAGGCTGCAGTGAGCCGAGATTGTGCCACTGCACTCCAACCTAGGCGACAGAGCAAGACTCCATCTCAAAAAAATAAATGAAATAAAGTTTATTTTTCTATAAAAAGTCATAACAAAGTTTAGTATGACTTTTTCAATAACTTAATTTCTGCCAATGTTTGTTAATTATTTTATTAAATAAAAGATGTTACACTGAATCCTTAAAGTGTAGAAGTGATTTGACCTCTGCTTTGAGAAGACAGCCTGTAATTTTTAAAGTTACACATCAAAGAGGGGATTTTGAATTTTATAAATGCTTGTTAATAAATGTCTATTTTTGTAAGGTTTTTGTGTTTTCCTTTCATTGTTAAAGAGACTATTTTTGTTCCACGTAGGCCTGCATTTATTTTAAAGGTCAGAATTTTACTATTAATGGTCATATATTAGTTGGTGTTGTAGCTGACAGTCATGAAATTTCGTGGTTTTCGCAGTTAAAATTTCTGTCTGTTCCTTTAAAACTCTCCTGCATACCTGGGGCTCTTGGGGTCTGCTCTGTGGCCTAGGACGTGTCTGTTAACGTACATCATGCTGACAATGCCTTGGTTTTGTGTGAAACATTTACACTTTTATTTTCTACCGGTGTTCTTTAGAATTGTTTGTTTTAGCTGACTTAAAGTTTTAACTAAAGCATGAGTAACACTTGTTGGCATACAGTCCCTTCACCGCAAATAATTGTCTTGCATTGTCTACAAAGCAAGGATCAGTTACCTCACTTGTCCCCCTTCCCTACCCAAATAAACCTTACAACACTGTTATATGAGACTGTCCTGAAGTTGAAATCCCATGTTTAGATCCAAGTTGGACTCAGGCAAGCACTGCTCCAGCAAAACATTCTCTTCCTGGTTCCCCTTAATCTTTATCCCCCTCTCCGAGGCCTATCGATGGGGATTCCTTTGGTTATAAGCACCTCTGCTCGTTCATGCAGAGGGCATTGGCTGGAAGGACACTGGTCTGGGGAATATCCCTGAACCCCATGCCTCTGGGGGCGCAGGGAGGGGCAGTGAGCCGGTGGGATGGATTTCCACAGCTTCATCCCCAGCTCCAGGCCTAGCTGCCTCCCAGGTTCTTAGGGCTCAGCAAGTCAAATACGTGCTACGTCAGGTGGCGACAAGTGCTCCAAAGCCGAGTTCGGCTCAGTCAAGTGAGGACACATTTTCAGCACCTCACCTTCTTTTCTGCACCTCTGGAGCTCATCAGTCCTGCTTGTCTTTGTTCTCCCTTCTCAATCCACTGCCCTGACCTTGCCCATGTATTTTCCAGTCACTTAGCATGGAGGAAGGGAATCTCAGCCCATGGAGAATACATGGTACGTGGTCTTCACCTGACTTAAAATCTAAAATGCTAAATTAGAAATCATTGGGGCGGGGGGCAGTTATTTTAAAAATAAAACCTACCAACTTCCTGCCTGAAAGCTGTAGGGGACACATGGCTCTTCTAGGATTTGCAGTGTGATGCTGTCTCCTCTCCAGGAACAAGGCTGCTGGGCACTAGAGGACTAGATTCTTCAAGGGTCCCGGATCTACTGTCACATAAAGTCACATCCAGAAGGAGACCTTTCCTGCCAGCTTCCAGGGCTCTTTGTGTTCTGTGACAGCATTTGAGCATAGGCCCTGCTTACCGGGCCTGGCTGCTGACAGGCGTTGGCTGCCTGCCCTCCAGGGGAGAGAATTCCTTGGGCTCCGTCTTTGAAAGGCTGTGGGGAGGTTGAAGGTGAGACTCGGGTCCCCTGACTGCAGCGAGCTGACCTGGTAGGGCAGATGCCATCACATCTGGGGGAGCCGGAGGGTGTCAGTGGAGCTTGGATGGGAACTTACCCAGCATCCTAACAAAGGTACAGAAGGACCAGGTGAACTCAGGGCTGATAACACATTACATAGTAATGGTAAAGTGGGATAGTAAGCAAACAGGTTTTCCTCTGGATTTACATATATTTTATTTTCCTACTCTTCCCTAAGCAAACAAGCCATAAGCAAGCGGGCTAAGTGTGCTCAATAAAATCAGCAACACCTGGGATGACCTCTGCCCTCGAGGGACCACTGCAATCTTTGTCAAAGGCATAGGATGCTCCTGCTCTCGTCGCACTTGACTGTAGGTGCCCTTTCCGCGACATGCAAACAGCCTCTAAGAAGAACAAAGAATGGAGGTGTCCAGGTTGGCTTGATTTCACCAGTTCACTCAGCTATGGCCACGATCTGCTGACATCAGCTCTGCAATTGAGGGGTCCTGTCTCCAGGGGGAGGCTCGCTGGGCTTGCTCCTGACGAGGGGACCCCCATTGAGGGTCAGTTCCCAGAGGAGAGTGGGGTGGGTCTGGAAAACCCCAAGGGGCAAGGTGGAGGCGCTCCCCTGTCGTAGCGGCTGGTCAGGGCCAGTTCTGCTCCCTGGCTCCACTGAACTCGCCTGAGCCTGTGAGGTCCCCAGGGGTTCCCTGTGGCACAGCAGGCACTTCTGGATGCAGAGCTGGAGGCTGAGGCTGTGACTCCAGGGGCATGTTTGGTGGTGCTTGGTACTGTTCCTGTGAACAGAGCAGAGTGGGAGGCAGGCGTCAAAGTTGCAGAACAGTCCGTACTGTGGGGCTTGGGGGTTTCCTGCCATACCTGCCCTCTGCCCAGACCCCGTAGGGAAGGCCACACAGGCAAATTCCTGAGACAGGTCAGCCAGCTCACCAAGGTGGCCATTCTAGAGAAATCTCAGAAGAGAGGAAGTGCTTTGTCAGGAACTAGGCCTCAGGTCTTTCTCTGGAGGCCACTTCTTCCTATATTGATTTAGGATGGAGGGGATGGGGGCGTTGGAGGAGCAGGTTGACCTCCCATCCAGCCCTGTATCTGAGTGTACCTTATTTTATATCCATAGCCCAAGCCAGCTTGTGTCTTGGTGATATGGTTTGGCTGTGTCACCACACAAATCTCACCTTGAATTGTAATAATCCCTACGGGTTGTGGGAAGGACCCAGTGGGAGGTAATTGAATCATGGGGGCGAGTCTTCCCATGCTGTTCTCGTGATAGTAAGTCTCACAAGATCTGATGGTTTTGTAAAGGGGAGTTTCCCTGCACATGCCCTTTTGCCTGTGCCATGTAAGATGTGGCTTTGCTCTTCCTTTGCCTTCTGCCATGATTGTGAGGCCTCCCCAGCCATGTGGAACTGTGAGTCCATTAAACCTCTTTCCTTTATAAATTACCCAGTCTCGGATATGTCTTTATTAGCAGCTGAGAACAAACTAATACACTTGGCTAGAAATGCGTCCTCCAAACAAATGGTGGCTCACACCTGTAATCCTAGCACTTGGGGAGGCAGAGGCAGGCAGATCACGAGGTCAGGAGATTGAGACCATCCTGGCCAACACAGGGAAACCCCATCTCTACTAAAAATACAAAAATTAGCTGGGCCTGGTGGCGTGTGCCTGTAATCCCAGCTACTCGGAAGGCTGAGGCAGGAGAATCACTTGAACCAAGGTGTCAGAGGTTGCAGTGAGCTGAGATTACGCCATTGCACCCCTGCCTGGCAACAGAGTGAGACTCTGTCTCTAAAAAAAGAAAGAAGAGAAGAGGAAAAGAAAAGAAAAGAAAAAAGAAAAGGAAGAAAAGCATCCTCCCTGGGTGGATTCTCCTGCCCAGAAAGTGCTGGGGCAGTGGGCATGGCCATCTGGAGTGAGTTCTGGCCACCACTTCCCAGCTGCCTTTGATGTCATCCATAAAATGGGACAGTATTGGCTCACAGATATCCTCAGGATGAAATGAGGTGATGTATAAAACGACTTTAAATGTGGTTACAATGCTGGCACGAATGAAGAGTACCAAGCAATGAGCCCACTGGGCAGAGGCCGTCCTTTCAGATGGCACTCGCCCAAGAATGCCCTCCCTCCTCCCCTTTGCCATGGGAAGGTCAGCTCCTCATGGAGTGACTCCTAAATCTTGCTAAGGATCCACTTTGCTGCCCTGAGCATTCCAGGAATGTTACCAAGTGCCTTGAGAGCATTTTCTTTAGTAAGCCCTGTAGCTGGTCAGGATGTACAGTGTCATCAGTTTGCCCCTGTGAAATAGCCCAGAAGTCCTGTGCCCCTCAGGGAGCTGGGCATGGTGGAGGCAGCCTCTGGGCTTGCCGGACCAGGCCAGGGAGCTTTGTACCGGGAGGATTACTGACGATCCTTGCACACTCCCTGGCCCAGGGCGGCTGCAGGTCATCTCAGAAGAGTAGAAAAGAAAGGTGACATCACTCGTTTATCCCTCAGATGTGTCTCGGGTGTAAAAATGTACTTAAATTGAATGTGAGTTCTAAAAACTGAAAGAGAAGAACAGATTTCAGGCTGTGCACGGTGGCTCCTGACCTCAGTGGCGCCATCTCGGCTCACTGCAACCTCTGCCTCCCAGGTTCAAGCGATTCTCATGTCTCAGCCTCCCCGTGTAGCTGGGATAATAGGCACCAGCCACGATGCCCAGCTAATTTTTGTATTTTTAATAGAAACGGGGTTTCGCCAAGTTGGCCAGGCCAGTCTCGAACTCCTGACCTCAGGTGATCCACGCACCTCGGCCTCCCAAAGTGCTAGGATTACAGGTCTGGAGTTTGAGACTGGCCTGGCCAACTTGGCAAAACCCCATCTCTACTAAAAATACAAAAATCGACTGGGTGTCGTGGTGGGTGCCTGTAATCCCAGCTACTCAGGAGGCTAAGGCAAGAGAATAGCTTGAACGTGGGAGGCGGAGGTTGCAGTGAGCCAAGATCATGCCACTGCACTCCAGCCTGGGTGACAGAGCCAGACTTTTGTCTCAAAAAAAAAAAAAAAATGAATTTCTTCATTGCTGTAAAGCTACTTTCCATATGTGACCAAGGTGAGCAGAAATGGCTGGCGAGGGTAGCCCTGGTGGGTGAGACACCGCGGGCAGGGCAGGTGGGGCGGGGAGGAGAAGCAGAGGCCCCTTCGAGGTAACGCTGGGCTGTGGCGTGATTTGTCCCCACCAAAACTCATGTGGAGGCCTGGTTCCCAGTGTGGCAACACTGGGAGGTGGGGCCTTGATGGGGTAATGAGTTTTTTTCTCTAGACTGAATTAGATCTTTTCGCAAAACAAGGCCCTCACCAGAAGCTGAGCAGATGTCGATGCCATGCTTCCTCGACTTCTAAGCCTTCAGAACCATGAGCTAAATAAGCCTCTTTTTTTCCATAAATTACTCAACCTCAGGTCTTCTGTTACAGCAACAGAAAATACTAAGATGCTGTGCGAACGTGCAAGTCCACGGCTCCTCACGGGACCTGGTGTGGGATGCTTTGGCTCAGGGGGTCCAAGGCCACTCAGCTCTTCCTCAGCACAGTTCGGCTCATCTCTCTGCTGACCAGCTTCCTACACTGAGGGTTTCCAGTCCCCAAGACTTCCATCTGTAATGGACGTAACAGTCCATAATGGCACCCAGCCCTAGCCCTCCTCCTGGACCAATCAGTGCAGCCTCCGTAGACACCAGGTCCATCCCTCAGATTCTAGATTCCAAATTCCAAAGACAAGAATCTGACTGCTCCCAGCTCTTTTGCCAGGCCACACGTTTCCAAGGGCATGGGCCAGCCACTGGACAGGCCCTCTTTGCATAAGCGATGGCAAAATACAGGGTGCCTCCTAAGACCAGTCATTAGGAGACCAGCAGCTGTGAGGGCTGATTAGCCTAGAAGGGAACATTGGATGTGGCAGCCAATCCTCTAGCACAACAGAATTAACATAAAACATAAAACAAGCTGGGTTCCAATTACTCCTTCAAACTGGATTTCACCTCCAATTTAGTGGCACACAGCAGACATCCAATAACAGATGCTGGCCATAGGTGCCTAAGGTAAGGATCTTTCTTTTTCTTTTTCTTTTTCTTTTTCTTTTTTTTTTTTTTTGGAGACAGAGTTTCGCTCTTCTTGCCCAGGCTGGAGTGCAGTGGCGCGATCTCGGTTCACTGCAACCTCTGCCTCCTGGGTTCACGAGATGGTCCTGCCTCAGCCTCGTGAGTAGCTGGGATTACAGGCAAGCACCACCACACCCAGATATTTTATATATATATATATTTTTTTCAGTAGAGACGGGGTTTCACCATGTTGGCCAGGCTGGTCTCAAACACCTGACCTCAGGCGATCCGCCCACCTTGGCCTCCCAAAGTGCTGGGATTACAGGTGTGAGCCCCCACGCCTGGACAAAGGTAAGGTTCTTATGCTCCTGGTGAGCTGGCCAGCAAGACTTAATGCCCATGGTGTCAAGTTGGCTTCATTTTCTTTAACAGCTTTATTGAGATATATTTTCATTCCATGAGGTTGACTCATTTAAAGAGTACATTTCAGTGATCTTTAGTACATCCACAGAGTTGTGCAACCATCACCACAATCTAATTTTATAACTTTTTGTTTGTTTGTTTGTTTTGTTGAGACAGGGTCTTGTTCTGTCACCCAGGCTAGAGTGCAGTGGCGTGATCACAGCTCACTGCAGCCTTGACCTTCTGGGCTCTAGTGATCCTCCTGCCTCAGCCTCCCGAGTAGCCGGGACTACAGGTGCACACTGCCATGCCCAGCTAATTTTTAAATGTTTTTTGTGGAGACAGGGTCTCCAACTCCTGCACTCAAACGATCCTCCTGCCTTGGCTTCCCAAGGTGCTGGGATTACAGGTGTGAGCCACTGTGCCTGGCTTAATTTTAGGACTTTTTTTTTTTTTGAGATGGAGTCTCACTCTGTTGCCCAGACTGGAGTATAGTGGCACAATCTCGGCTCACTGCAACCTTTCTGCCTCCTGGGTTCCAGCGATTCTCCTGCCTCAGCCTCCTGAGTAGCTGAGATTCCAAGTGCACACCACCACTCCCAGCAAATTTTTGTATTTTTAGTAGAGACAGGATTTCACCAAGTTGGCTAGGCTGGTCTTGAACTCCTGACCTCAAGTGATCCACCAACCTTGGCCTCCCAAAGTGCTGGGATTACAAGGCATGAGCCACCGTGCCCAGCTTAATTTTAGAACATTTTTATCATCCCCAAAAGAAACCCATCAGCAGTCATTCCCCCTTCCCTGCTCTCCCCCCAGCCCTAGGCAGCTGCTAATCTGCTTTCTGTCTCTGGATTTGCCTACTCTGGATGTTTTGTGTGAAAGGAGTCATACGACATGCAGCTCTGTGTCTTGTCTTCTTTCACTTAGCATGATGTTTTTGAGGTTCGTCCATGTTGCAGTATGGACCAGAACTCCGTCCCTTTTTATTGCTGAATACTATTCCATTGTAGGGACGTAAGTTGACCATCCCAAATCTGAAACTCTGAAACACTGCAAAATCTGAAATGTATTGAGCACTGACTTGAGGCTCAAAGGAAATGCTCGCTGGAATATTTCAGATTTCTGGATTTGAGATGCTCAGCTGGTAGGTACAATGCAAATATTTTAAAATCCCAAATCTGAAACACTTCTGGTCTCCAGCATTTTGGATGAGGGATACTCGACCTGCACCATTACTCACTGGAGAGCTTCTGAGTGACCCAGAGACCCACACCCCTTGTTACTCACTTCATCTGCGGGGAGCCCGACCAGGACATGTAGAGCAGGATGAGGAAGAGGAGCACCACGAAGGCAGCCAGGCTCACCCAGAATGCGATCACGATGGAATCTGCGGGAGGAGGAGATGCATCTCAGCGCTGGGTTGATGTTGACATAAAGCAACACTAGGGGGCAGTAAGGAGTCCCGGGGTATTGTGGAATGAGGGCCCCGAGTTTCAGTTGTCCTCTAGCCTCTCAGCTGTTACCATGGGGAAGATCTCCCATTAACAATCACTTTGGGAAAGAACAGAGAAGCCAAGAAGCGTTTGTGTATTGTTTTTGCTTTTTTGTTTTGTTTTGTTTTGTTTTGTTTTGTTTTGTTTTCTCAGGGCAGCTGGCCACGGAGTCTGTTTAGGGTGATTGTCTGTTAAGAGGAAACATTGAATGGAATTGTGTGCTTCCTCCCCCTCTGCCGGCCCCAACCCAGCATCTACTTGCCCAGCTCCTAGTGGTGCTCAGAGGAACAGTTCTGAAGGGTGGGAGGGAGAGGAGAGGGCTGTGGGCAGCTCCGAGTATTAGAAAGGACTCCTGGGCCCCCGGGAGGGATCTAGCGCCTACCAGGGGCTGTTGGTGGAACAGCTTCAGAGACGCCAAGAGTTGATAAGTCTAAGAAGGATGCGCGCTGGGCTGCAGCGCGCTGGTGGGGAGGCCCTTTCCGCTCTACAGGAGTTAGCCTAGGTCTGCTCAAGCCTGGATTGGCGAGGTGGAAATAGCGAGTCCCTCTCTCAGGCAGAAAGTCTCATCTCAGGGGCTGTGGCAGGAAGGAAAAAGCACTTTTGCCACCAGCACCATGGCTGGATTTGTGGCCTGAGGCTGAAGGGGGAAAAGGAAACCAGGAAACACACTTAGCCTCCCTGGGGCCCTGGGCAGAAGAACCTGGCAGACCAGGAGGGGCCTTTCCCCTTCTCCAGACTCCAGTTTGGGAACGTTAGGCCAGTTGCTATGGAACTACTTTCCAGCACGACAGTTTTTCTTGGTAGTTGTCTGTGGCTGTGGGCAGTCCGGCCCGTTGTTCGAGTCTGCCAGTGTCTCATCCCAGACCAACTGCGTAATGCCAGATGCCACAAGATGGGATATTCTAGACACCTATGTGTGTGGCCAAAAAGGGCTACTTGAGGATGATAACCTAACGAGAATTCACTGAGCACCTTTTGTGAGGGACTCTTCAGGATTCAGAGGGGGCTAAACCAGCACATCAGAAACTGCTAACTCCCCCCAACCTCCTCCTCCTCTGAACTTCTGCAGTGCTTCCAGCACTAACGCTGTCAGTAAATGAGTAAGAGAATGCACAGACCACTGAAAGAATGAATACAGTGAGAGTAATATACATAGAGGCGGAGGTGGAGGCTCTGGGGTGAAGATTGGTACTTGAGCAAAGGGTGTCATCTCTGCCATTCACAACCCCTGACAGAAGGAAAAACTGAGGATTCATAAGAGGTGATCTCGGACCCTAAAATTTAACATTAAAAACAGGGTATAATGGGCTGGGCACAGTGACCCGTGCCTATAATCTCAGCACTTTGGGACGCCAAGGTGGGAGGTGGATCACTTGAGTCGAGGAGTTCAAGACCAGCCTGGGCAACATAGCAAGACCCCATGTCTAAAAAAAAAAATTTTTTTTTAATTACCTGGGCATGGTGGTGCATGCCTATAGTCCTACCCCTTCATGAGGCTGGGGCTGGAGGATCACTTGAGGCCAGGAGTTCAAGGCTGAAGTGAGCTATGATCACGCCACTGTGCTCCAGCCTGGGCCACAGAGCGAGACACTGCCTCGAAAAAAAAAAAAAAGAATCCCCCTCAAAACAGGGTATAACGAAAAGGCACAGTACTTGCAAAATAATCATGAGTATCTACTGCCTTGTAATCTTCAGCAACCTGGCATTTATTCCATGGGGGCAGGGACAGCAAAGACCACCAGGCTGGCTCTTACGTCACTCCTCTCTGTCTCTGAGCTGAGGAACTGATGCAGTCCCCTAGAACAGTGAACTTTTTAAGGACACCTCTGGATTCCTGGGGAAAGGGAAATGAGATTGGACTGTGTGTCCTAAGTTTAAAAGGAATTTTTATTTTATTTTACTTTATTTTTTGAGACAGAGTCTTGCTCTGTCACCAGGCTGGAGTGCAGTGGCACCATCTCGGCTCACTGGAACCTCCGCCTCCTGGGTTCAAGTGATTCTCCTGCCTCAGCCTCCTGAGTAGGATTACAGGCGCCCATCACCACACCCAGCTAAGTTATGTATTTTTAGTAGAGATGGGGTTTCACCATGTTGGCCAGGCTGGTCTCGATCTCCTGACCTCGTGATCCGCCCGCCTCAGCCTCCCAAAGTGCTGGGATTACAGGTGTGAGCCACTGCGCCCGGCCAGCTTCAGGACTTTTGAAAGAAGCTTTTGACTCTCTTAGCCTTCCTTGCCCACCCCCGTGCATTGTCCTGCACTCCCCAAGAGTCACAATCTATTTACAACCCTTACAGTGTAAGAGCACATATGCTGTCAGAAAATGTGATTGGAAGTTTTATTCTGTAGGGATAGTTTAGATTTCTGCCGACACTAATGCTCTTTTTCCTTCCTAAAAATAGTGCAGGGTTTCAGGTCTTATAGCACCTAGATAAGTTCTACCAGGGATCTAGAGGAATAGCTTCAAACTCAGCACCTGAGAGCCTCCTTCTCCCAGACTGACACTTGTCTGAGTCCTTGTCGTCATCCCCAGATACTGAGCAAGAAATAAGATGACAGGTTTCACAGAACACAGTGTCTTCAGATAAGTGGAGTTTAAGTTTTGTCAGACCAAAAGGCAATCCTCTGCCACTAGTCATTTTTGGTACTAAAATCTCTTTCATCATGTTCTGTTGAAAAAAAACAGGCAAGAGAATACGATTCTTTTCCCTCTTCTTACTGAAGGTTCACCTGAGTGCTTGGAGAGAACATTTCATTCCAAAAGCAAGAGCTGTGTGACTCTCTAGTGTCACGAATATTTAGACATCCCTAGGCTGGTTTTCCCAACAGGGAGCCCCAGGCTGGGTTGACAATGAAACTGGTCCAGCCATAGAAACTTACCTCCTCTCCTCTCTCCTATCCTCCCTTCTCCCTGGCTGTTCTTTCTCCTTTCCTTCCCTCTCTCCTATCTTCCCTCCTTCTTTTCTTTCCTTCCCCTCTGGGTCCACACTGCTGGAATGAGGGGAATTAGTCATCAGCAGCGGAGTGACAGGAAAGGTCTGGATGGCATGACCAGGCTGCACTTCATCTTGGGAGGATTCTCGAGTTAACAAATTAATCCAATCGAAGAGCTCCTTCTTATAGTAGGCACTTCTGTTTTGTTAAATAGACAGTTTTAGCAATTCCTCCATTCTTCATTCTACTAACGTTTGGGTTCCAGAGTTCTAGTAGAAAATCAAGACGTGGCTGGGCGTGGTGCCTCAGCCGGTAATCCCAGCCCTTTGGGAGGTCAGGAGTTCGAGACCAGCCTGGTCTATGTGGTGAAACCCCGACTCTACTAAAAAAAAAAAAAAAATACAAAAATTAGCTGGGCGTGGTGGTGCATGCCTGTAGTCCCAGCTACTTGGGAGGCTGAGGGAGGAGAATTGCTTGAACCCAGGAGGTGGAGGCTGCAATGAGCCAAGATAGTGCCACTGCACTCTAGCATGAGTGACAGAGTAAGACTTGGTCTTAAAAAAAAAAAAAAAAGATGTTTTCCTTATTAGGGAATAATAATGTGGTTAAGAACCCAGGCTCTGGAGGTGAGTGTTTCCTGGCTAACATCTAAATCTGCTCATTTGTAAACTGAGGATAGTAGTACCTATTAAATAGGTACTACTTATATCGAATTACATAAGCATAAATTAAATGTTAGGAGAATTAAATAAAGTATCTACATAAATGCTCATGGCACCATTTCTTGTTCCGTGTTTATGAAACAATTTATAAATAGAACTAAAATTATTTCTGTTAAGAGGATTTTGTGGCAAGTAATATCATTGTATCCTTCAAGTTCACCCAAATGTCGGATATGAGTACAGGGAATTGTGGGGCATGATGGCTCACACCTGTAATCCCAGCACTTTGGGAGACCAAGGTGGGTGGATCACCTAAGATCAGGAGTTCAAGACCAACCTGGCCAACATGGTGAAACCCTGTCTCTACTAAAAATACAAAATAAAATTAGTCAGGCATGGTGGTGCATACCTGTAATCCCAGCTAGTCGGGAGGCTGAGGCAGGTGAATCGCTTGAACCTGGGAGGTGGAGGTTGCAGTGAGCCGAGATCAAGCCACTGCACTCCAACCTGGGTGACAGAGTGAGACTCCATCTCAAAAAAAAAAAAAAAAAAGAGAGAGAGAATTGTGGCATAGGTTACTAGCTGTCAACCCTAAGGTCGGCCCCTTGTGTGCTTCCATCATAATAGGACCCTTGCTTTTAGCAGGACACATGGCCGCCTGAGTTAAAAACTACATTTCCTTGCGTCCTTTTCAGAGAAACATGTGATAAGGTTCTGGCCAACGTGATATGAGTGGAGCCATCACAGGACAGCTTCTAGAAGCCTCCCTCCAGGGATTGCTAGACTTCTAGCATCGTGTGTCCATTCTTATTCCCTTACTCCTTGTTGCTCCCTAAACATGGATGTGATGGTCAGAGTGTGTCTTGCAACACGAGGATGAGGGCGGCCATGTCCCAGGGATGGTAGTGCAATGAGCTGAAAGGATGTGAGTTCCTAAGGACTCCATGGAGCCACCTCACCAGCCCAGTCCTGTAGACTGAGAGAAAATAACTTCTGGTTCATATGGTACTCTGTTAGTTGTAATCCATTTCTTTACCAAGTCAGCAAAGAAACGGACTTTCTCAATGAATGTACCAGAACTTAAAAATCCAAATGAAAAGTGACCTTCAAAATAATCATCCTCTCTCTACCATGGCGTCATAGAATTCTTACTAAAACACATGTATTGATCAAACACTTATAGATCTCTTCTTTTGGAATTACCTTCAAGGAGTCACACATAGACACAATTTTGCTATGTTGTGAGATAATTCATTTATGACATCCAGATGGTATCAACCAGCTTAATCACCCATTTCATTAATCTGATTTGTTTCTGGGTGAATCTTAACTATTTCCAAAAAGAAACTTCATCCTCAAAAGAGATACACAATTTATCACCACAAATGTTTCCTAGAATGTGTTGTGGCCACCCAGCAACATCAGTTCAAGAAGTTGTTGAGCAATAGAAGAGTCATTCAAGCATTGCACCTGCCCCTAGTGCTACCTTGATGGAAATTCATTCGCAGATACACATTCTGGTAGCTTTTGTTTAAAAATTACTTTCACTACTTATGTCATGCCCGTGGGAATGATCATTTGCTGAAGAATTTGAAGCTGCAATTAAAGTTGAGGCCTGAAATTGATTGCTCTGAATGAGAGAAAAAGAGTTATATGTAGTTGTTTTGTTTAATCTGTACTTTGAATTTTCTACATTGTGTACAGAGAAATTGGTTGGCAGTGTCATTTTGTTCTCTTGCTTCCAATACTCAAAGAAGCAGATGAACAGACTGTCTTATTGAACCAGCGTGACAGCGGAGGTCGATATGGACTGTGACCGGTTCTTCTTAACCCATAAGTAAAGGGAAGGAGGTATATTGACCTGAGAGGTAAATAATAGAGCATTAAGCCAGGCACTACTCAAGGGAAATCAGCCCATCCTACTCTCTGAAAGGGAGCATTAGGCTGGTGTCTGGAGACTCACTATGTTAGAATAATCTGTATTGCTGCTGTAAGATTGGTTTTCTTCCTCAGAAAAGGACACAGATGCAGATCAAACATGTACTTAGTCAATTGAGGCAGGGCCGCAGGAAACAGATTTGCATTTTCCACCTTGATGACAGTTTCAAGGAAAGGTTGTGATTCTTAAGCTTTCCTTGGAACAGTCAGAAGCCCTGTCCGAAAATCACAAGGGCAAAATCCCTGTCAAGTGCCTGCAACAAAATCACACCAGACTTCGAGCAGTCCCTGGGAAAGGGTAGCCCAGAGCCTTCAGTTTGGCACTGATTGCTCCATATAAATAAATATATATATATATATCCCTAAATGTTTCCAAATATCTGCCCAAACATGATGGGATATATTCCAGCATATGTATGTATTAGTCTGTTTCCACATTGCTATAAAGAAATACCTGAGACTGGGTAATTTATTTAAAACATAAATAGATAAAAAAAGAGGTTTCATTTGCTCATGTTCCTCAGGCTGTACAGGAAGTATGGCAGCTTCTGCTTCTGGGGAGACTTCAGGAAACTTACAGTTATGGCGGAAGGCAAAAGGGGAGCCAGCACTTTACATGGCCAGAGCAAGAGGAAGAAAGAGGAGATGCCACACACTTTTAAATAACCAGATTTCAAAATAACTCACTCATTACCATGAGAAAGCACCAAGGGGATGGTGCTAATCCATTCATGAGAACTCTGTCCCCATGACCCAATCACCCACTACCATGCCCCCCCTCCAATACTGGGGATTACGATTCAACATGAGATTTGCTGGGGACACAGATCCAAATCATATCAGAGCATAAACACAAAAATTTTAAAACCCATCCTCCTTGGGCCGAGCGCGGTGGCTGATGCCTGTAATCCCAGCACTTTGGGAGGCTGAAGTGGGTGGATCACAAGGTCAGGAGATCAAGACCATCCTGGCTAACACGGTGAAACCCCGTCTCTACTAAAACTACAAAAAATTAGCCGGGTGTGGTGGCGGCGCCTGTAGTCCCAGCTACTCAGGAGGCTGAGGAAGGCGAATGGTGGCAGGAGGCAGAGATTGCAGTGAGCCGAGATCATGCCATGGCACTCCAGACTGGACAACAGAGCGAGACTCTGTGTCAAAAAAAAAAAAAAAAAAATCCATCCTCCCTGTTAGGTTAATGCATGAACCCTGCATATTCTTTGGATTTTGATTCCTCCTCTACTCTGAACAAGATTTGAACCCAGCCTGGCCTCACACATTTTAGCCATCTGCCCAAATGGCATTCTAGTGAAAACATCTTTTTTTTTTTTTTTTTTTTTTTTAAGATGGAGTCTCATTCTGTTGCCCAGGCTCTCGAGTGCAGTGTAATGACCTTGGCTCACTGTAACCTCCGCCTCACAGGTTCAAGTGATTCTCCTACCTCAGCCTCCTGAGTAGCTGGGATTACAGGCACCTGCCACCACACCCAGCGAATTTTTTGTATTTTTAGTAGAGATGGGGTTTTGCCATGTTGGCCAGGCTGGTCTCGAACACCTGACCTCAAGTGATCCACCCACCTGGGCCTCCCAAAGTGCTAGGATTACAGGCATGAGTCTCCACACATGGCCTAGCGAAAACATCTAAGCCAGAGCTTTGCCTTTTTATTTCCATCTTGAAGCATCCCTGGGCCCTGGGATCCACTCTCAGCTTCTTCCTGTCTTTGATGTGTGTTGCTGCAGAGAAGGTTTGCAGAACTAGGGTGTGATGTTATTCTGATTTGTTTGATTGGGGAGGAGACCCAGGCTCCAAAGAACTGGCCAGCTGAGAGAAAGTTGAATTCATCAGCCAGGAAGTCTACAAAGGCAGCCACCTGCTTTCTGCGGTATAGTCTCTGTCCACCCTCACCTGACTCACGCTCACCTCACCCCACCCATGAAGCCATGGAACAGCATCCCTCAGACTGCCTGACACAGAATTTTGCTTTTGTCTGTTTTAGATTTTTTTTTTCAGTAAACTTATCTGAATTCTAATACTGAAAACAAAAGTACACAGAACAGCTTCACTTAACACACAACAGTGGAAGAAGTTTCACTCTCATCAAGGCCATTATTTACCATAGCAAAATCCTGGAAACGCCCTGTATGTTCAAAGATACGAATTTCTAGAACACCATGCAAAGTTTTTGTGAAAGAATATTTAATGACATGGGAAAACAAAATATGAGGTCAATAGGAACAGAGTACAAAACAATACAGTGAGATCCTATATCTCTATCTATCTATCTATCTATCTATCTATCTATCTATCTATCTAGTATTAATAGTAGACTCTCTCTGGCTGCTTTAGCTGAAACCCAAGACTGAAATCCAATCCAAAGATGGTGTTATTGTCAGAATGTTGTGTCCTCCCAAAATTCATATGTTGAATCCCTAATCCCCACTGTGAAAATATTTGGAGGTGGGTCCTCATCTAATGAAATTTAGATGACATTATAAGAGTGATGCTCCCGTGATGGGATTAGTGTCCTTCTAAGAAGAAGATAAGGCACAGAATGCATTTGCACCACCCCCACTGTGCCCACTGAGGAAAGGCCATGAGAGGACACAGCAAGAAGGTGGCCATCTATTTTCAAGCCAGGAAGGGAGCTCTCACCAGACGCTGAATCTGCTGTCATCTTGATCTTGGACTTCCAGCCTCTATAACTGTATGAAAATAAATTTCTGTTTTTTAAACCACCCAGTCTATGGTATTTTGTTACATTGGCTTGAGCAGACTAAGGCAGGTGCCAACTACTTAAAGTTTGATTTCGTGATGCTTGGCTCTGAATAATTTTTTTTAAGAGATGATAGAACAGTATGTGGAGTCTCCCACAACTCTTACTCTGTTGGAGAGGGCGGGAAGCTGCATTAGTTCATTCTTGCACTGCTATAAAGAAATACCTGAGACTGGGTAATTTATGAAAAAAAGAGGCTTAACTGGCTCACAGTTCTGTAGGCTGTATAGGAAGCATGGCTGAGGAGTCCTCAGGAAAGTTGCAGTCATGGCAGAAGGCAAAGGGGAAGCAGGCACATCTTCACATGGCCAGAGCAGGAGGAAGCGGTGGGGGGCGTCATACACGTTTAAACAACCAAATCTCATAAGCAGCAACTCACTATCACAAGAGCAGCATCAAGGAGGAGATCTGCCCTCATGATCCAATTGCCTCCCACCAGACCCCACCCCCAACATTGGGGTTTGCAATTTGACATGAAATTTGAGTGGGAATACAGTCCTAAACCATATCAGAGGCACTTCCCTGACCTTGAGTTAGGCCAGAGTCTGGCATGTGCTCCAGACAGTCTCCAGAGCAAGAGGCTTAGCAGTTGGTGGCAGCAGAGTAGACAGGGGGCTGCCATCCTGGTGTCAGAGGGAAAGCTGTGTGCAGTGTAAGACACATTAGAGGGCCTCAGGGGAGGGTAGGCTCAGAGCCTGGAGCAGGCTAAAGGAATGGTGGAGCAACTCCAGGTGGGGTTGGTCTGAGAACAGAGAAAGGAGCTGGCAGAGCAAATAAAGGAAAAGCATCCATTTCACCATGCTGGGGAAATAGGAAGCTCTAACTTTGAGTGGAATTCAAGGATTGTTTGTGTTTAAACATTTTAAAAATGTATTTCATGGGACTGGACATTTGCTTTGGTAACTAAAGTGACTGAGATATTTCTTCAAATTTAAGAGTGAGTAGTGAAGCTATGAGGTGGGGAAAGAGCCAGTGCCACTAGCTAGGTTTGCAAGGCAGCCTCGACTTCCTGGGCTCAAGCAATCCTCCCGCCTCAGCTTCCTGCATAGATGGGACCACAGGCACGTGCCACCACACCCAGCTAATTGTTCATTCATTCGTTCATTCATTCATTCATTCATTTGTGGAGAGGGGTTCTTCCTATGTTGCCCTGGCTGAATATCCATCCTGCAATTTTTGCTAATCCCATGGTTGTGAAGTGCTCTCTCATGGCTCTCTCCCCATGCATTTCCCAGGCCACTTGTGAAGCTGGATATTTTTTCTCTCTGTGGGCCATTTGAGTTTTCCCTGTGGCTACTGTCTTTTCATACCCTTGCCTATACTCTTTTGTTCTTTTCCTTATTGACTGATAAATTGCATTAAATGATGAAATAATAAACTTATTTCCATTTTAAAAGAAAAAAGATATTTCCAGAACAGTTTCTAAAAATATAAGAAAAGAGTTGGCTGGGTGTGGTGGCTCATGCTTGTAATCCCAGCACTTTGGGAGGCCAAGGCAGGCAGATCACAATGTCAGGAGTTCAAGACCAGCTTGGCCAATACTGTGAAAACCTGTCTCTACTAAAAATGCAAAACGTAGCTGGTGTGGTGGCAGGCACCTGTAATCCCAGCTACTCAGGAGGCTGAGGCAGGAGAATCGCTCGAACCCAGGAAGTGGAGGTTGCAGTGAGCCGAGATCGCGCCACTGCACTCCAGCCTGGGCAACAGAGATAGACTCCATCTCAACAAAACAAACAAAAAGAAGGAAGGAAGAAAGAAAGGAAGGGAAGGGAAGGGAAGGGAAGGGAAGGGAAGGGAAGGGAAGGGAAGGGAAGGGAAGGAAAGAGAAGGGAAGAAAGAGAGAGTCACTGCAACTTCTTTGTTGTTCCTTGAAAATGCCAGGTGCTCGCCTGCCCTGGAGCCCTTGCCCTGCTGTTCCTGCTGCATGGGAGGCTTCTTCTGAGACCTCCTCCAGGCACCATCGTGATGGCTCGCCTCCTCCCAGGGACCCTGGGGAGGCCTTCACTGGTGCCCTGTTCATAGTGGCAATCTTTCCTTGGGTCCCTGCTCTCCCTAGCTGCCCCCTCTAGTTTTATTTTTTACTTTTTTGAGATAGAGTTTTGCTCTTGTTACCCAGGCTGGAGTGCAATGGTGTGATCTCAGCTCACTGCAGCCTCTGCCTCCCAGGTTCAAGCAATTCTCCTGCCTCAGTTTCCCAAGTAGATGGAATTGCAGGCACCTACCACCATGCCCAGCTAAGTTTTTATATTTTTAGTAGAGACACGGTTTCACCATGTTGGCCAGGCTGGTCTCGAACTCCTGAACTTAGGTGTGATCCACCCACCTCGGTCTCCCAAAATGCTGGGATTACAGGCATGAGCCACCGTGCTCAGCCCAGTTTTATTTTTCTGTATGGAGCACATATTACCATCTGCCACATTTTTCTTGTTTATGGTGAATTAAAGACCACCCCATATTTTCAACAGTTCTCCCATTGAGATGGGGCTCTCATTCTCTCTGCTTGAATCTGGCTAGCCTGGGTAATGGACCTGCCCAGGGGAACACGGCCAGGATGTGGCAGAGCCAAGATGTGAATCCAGCCGACTGGCTCAGCAGTCCACGTGCCTGACCTCTGCCTAGCCCCTGCCTCCTGGTGGGTTCCCTAGAAAAAAACTCAACAACCACCTATTTGGAGTTTAAACATTCTTATGTGTGTTGTGGGGGGTAGGGGGAGTTTTGTCTAGCCCCAAACTTCTCTTCTAGGGAAAATAGAAATTACATTCAAATAAAACATAAAGACTGGGATACTGTGACACAGATAGGAATAAAAAAGACCCCAAGAAGTATCTCTCTCTGTGGGTGTCAAGGACCCCTGACACCCTGAGGAGCTTGGAGGTGAAATGGTGTCTGTTATCTTCTGTCATAAATTTGGAATTCACCTCCTAAGAAATGAAGATACTTTTGAAGCAAAAACATTATTATTATTATTATTATTATTATTATTATTATTATTATTTGAGACGGAGTCTTGCTCTGTTGCCCAGGTTGGAATGCAGTGGTGTGACCTCATCTCCCTGCAACCTCTGCCTCCTGGGTTCAAGTGATTCTTGTGCCTCAGTCTCCCGAGTAGCTGGGATTACAGGCATGTGTCAACACACCCAGCTAATTTTTGTGTTTTTAGTAGAGATAGGGTTTCACCATGTTGGCCAGGCTGGTCTCAAACTCCTGATCTCAAGTGATCCACCCGCCTCGGCCTCCCAAAGTGCTGGGATTACCAGCATGAGCCACCGTGCCTGACCTGTGTTTACTTTTTCTGTGTGTGTGTGTGTGTGTGTGTGGAGATGGGGGGGGGGGGGTCTCACTGTGTTGCCCGGGCTGGCCTTGAACTCCTGGCCTCAAGTCATCCTCCCTAGTTGGTGGGATTACAGGTATGAGCAACGGCACCCAGCCCTGCATTTACTGTTTGACAGACAGTATGTGATTATAGTGAGTGAAAACCCAAGGAAGCCAAGACTTCCTATGGGATAGGTAATGCATGGGTTTCCAGGGCTGAGGTCCAGTCTTCCCAGGCTTTGTTTTTGTTTTGTTTCTCATGCTCACTTCCTCATCTAACCTGTCATTGTGATCGAGTAGCTGGACTCCTCAGAGAAGATTGTCCACACATGCCATGTTAGCCAAGAGATGAGGAACCCGAGGGCAGATGAGCAAAAAGAAGCAAAGTCATGCTGGTTTGTCCTTGCTGAGACCATGATGATTAAATGTATGTTGGCATTTTGGTAACAATTATTAAATCCTGCATCTTAGGGATGGAGAGAATAACTGTCCCAAATCTAAATACAGACAATGGAAAAGGCAAATCTTTAATTTGAGGAAACTCGCTCAGCTTATTGGAGCCCCAAACAAATTAAACAAGAAATCTGTCTTTAAAAGAATATTTTGGCCAGGTGCGGTGACTCACACCTGTAATCCCTAGCACTTTGGGAAGCCGAGATGGGGGGATCACTTGAGGCCAGGAGTTCCAGACCAGCCTGGGTAACATAACATGTCTCTATAAAAAATACACAAAATTAACCAGGTGTTGTGGCATGTGCCTGTAGACTCAGTTACTTGGGAGGCTGAGGTAGGAGGATTACTTGACCCAGGGCGGTCAAGGCTGCAGTGAGCTATGGTCACGCCACTGCACTCCAGCCTAAGCAACAGAGCTAGACCCTATCTCCAAAATAAAATAAAATAAAATAAAATAAAAATAAAAATTCTGCTTCCAAAGTGTCTTCGTGACTTAGTAGGTTACTTCCAAGCTTATTACAGAAGTTAACAGATACAATTTCTCTTCCGGCACCATTCATTTATATCTACAAGTGAACTAGCCACATTGCTGCTTTCCCGTGATGTCTACTGGAGTTAATAAGTGAATGCAGAGAAAGCCGGGAGTGGCCAGTCATTTGGGCTGGCCCCCAGCCTCTGTCGGGCCAGCTTCCCTAGTTTAGACTTACGTTTGTGGGCTTTCAGCTTCTTCTCGTCTACGGGAATGAGGTCCAGATAGTCCAGGTAGTATTCATAGCTGTAGTATGGGGCAGAGGCATTGGTCCCGTTGGCCATATCTGTGGCACTGGGCAGTCAGCGTCTGGGCCAGCAGCCTTGCCTCTGGAGCCAGGTGCCGAGCCCCTGGGAGGAGACTGCCTCACTGATTTCTGCAGGAATCGTCCAAGTGTGTCTGTGGGTCTCTAGGCTCAAGGTCTGCCCACTTATCAGAGCTATTTGGCTGGAAGAAAGGTCAGGGGGCTGTGCCTCACATCGCCAGCATCCAGCAGAGCCTCCCATCCTGCCGCTCTTGATAAAACTCCAAAGCAAACAGAGCAGAGAGGCGGGAGAGCGGCTTTCCAGGGCAGCCCTAGGATGCCCCTCTGTGTAAGGACAGGGAGCTGGGCAGGAAATAGACACCTAGGGCCCCTTAGAAAATGCCCAGTAGGAATGGAAAGACAATCACTTTTTGCCCTAAATACTTGAAAAGTTAAAAGAATCAAAATGTAAGCCTGACTGTGCCCTTGACTTATATTTAAGCAATTCTTGATGCTGTTGAGCAACCACCGAACTGCTGGCTTAGATTCAAAATCTGAGGGCAGAAATTGAGTGATGTCAGCCATGAACTTGTAAAAACCTCTGTCATGCACTCATAGCCAGTTAATTAAAACCCAAAGAGAGCCCCCCTGCCCCGACAGAGTGCACCTCTCCGCTTATATCTAAGCCCCCAAGAACCAACCAGCTGGCTGCATTTGTTCAAACTCAAAAGGCTGTTTATCTGGGCCACGACCCCATGTGGTTCGAGCTCTTGGGAAACAGAGTCCACTCAGCTCTTGGCTGATACCACACGTGACGCAGATTCTGCTGGGTTTCTGTAGGGCTTGACTCCAAATTCTACACCCTCTTCTAAGATCCTCAGACACTAACAAGAGGAACATTCTGAACATCTGGAATGAGCAGGACCACAGGTGACAGGAACCCTAGAATTTAGCCTTTGAGAATTAGGAGGCCAAAACATACAGCTTATGGGGCCTTTCCCTCCAATACGCCCAGCTTTCTTGTGTTCTTGATTCAGGTCCACACTGTCAGAATAAAGCTGGGTATTGACAGTGTAGACAGTCCACCCAGATAACTTGAGCCCCTCTGCTGGTTTTGCTGAGGCTTGCCATGCCTGAGGCATTCCTTGGGGAGCACTTTGAGGGTAGTTCAGTTGACCGGAAGGGGAGGAATGAGGCTCTTGTGGTTCCAAAGGCAGGGGCAAAAGATCCACTTGAACAGTAAAACAAAATCCCTGGTCCCGCTACGCCCTACACTTCTGACACCAGACGTGTAGGGCTTTTCCATACCAAGCAATTTTCTATTCTTGGCAGACACTGGCTGGGTGTCCTACAATGTAACTCAATCCTGACACTATGTCATTTGCTAGAATGGCTCATACACAGAACTCAGGACAAACAGTTCACTTACTAAATGACTGGTTTGTCATAAAAGAATACAGCTCAGGAACAGCCACGTGGAAGAGACACATGGGGCAGGATATGGGAAGGGGCACGGATTTTTCCACGCTTGATCCAGGTGCACACCCTCCCAGCACCTCAACGTGTTCAGCAACTTGGAAGTTCTCTGAACCCCCTTGAGGACGGTTTTTGTAGAGTTTTATCATGTGCTATGCCATCTAGATTATTATTATATTCCATTATTTGGGCAGCATTGATGAAATCACTGGCTATCAGTGAATGAACTCAATCCCCAGCCTCTCTCCCCTTTCCAGGGTGGGAGGGAACGTTGCAACCCTCTAATATATGGTAGGTTCCTCTGACAACCAGCCCCCACCTCATTAGCATAAACTCAGGTAGAGTTGAAAGTGGCTTATGCTGAATAACAGAAGACACTCCTCTTACTCCGTTACTCAGATATTGCAAGTTTTACGAGTTCTGTGCTACCAGGGACAAAGATCAAATACAGTCAAATGCTGACTAATAATGCTTCCATCAATGACCAACTCCATATAGAACAGTGGTCACATGAGATTATCATAGAGCTGAAAAATTCCTATCACTTAGTGACGCTGTAGCCAACATAACATCATTGCACATTTACTTTATTTTATAAATAAATTTAGTATACGCTAAGTGTGGTGTTTGTAAAGTCTACAGTAGGTGTCCAGCAATGTCTTAAGCCTTTGCATTCACTCACCACTCCCTGCCTCATGCTGGGCAACTTCCAGGCCTACAGGAGTCATTCAGGTAAGGACCCTATACAGATGTACTATTTTTTTCTTAATCTTTTATACTTTTTTTTTTTTTACTGTATCTTTTGTATGTTTAGATATGTTTATATCTAACACTAATAATATCATAATACTATCATAAATCCTTACCATTGTGTTATAATTGCCTAAAGTATTCAGCATAGTAACAATAGGTTTGTAGCCTGGGGACAATAGGCTAGGCCGTACAGCCAAGGTGTGTGGTAGGCTGTGCCCTCTAGATTTGTGTAAGTTACACTCTCTGGTGTTCACACAATAACGAAATCACTGAGCGATGCAGTTCTCACAATGTATCCCCGTCGTGAAGTGACACATGACTCTACATGTTTCTTATATCAAAATATCACAAAGACATCCCCCACACCATGCACCCACCTGTGTACTTCCAGATGTTTCTGTGTACACTGCTGTACACGTGCCTCCCAGGTGTGTACAACACTGTGCAAATAACACCACTATTCTGGGCTGAATTGTGCTCCCCCAAATTCCTAAGTTGAAGCCTTTACCCCCAGTATCTCAGAATGTGACTGTATTTGGAGATAGGATCTTCAGAAACATAATTAGGTTAAAAAGCCATGACAACGGGTTTTAATTCAAGATGACTGGTATCTTCATAAGAAGAGGAGGTTGGGATAGGACCAAAAGAAGAGGATGTGAAGACATAGGGAGGAGATGGCCATTGACTATTGCAAGGAACCTCAGAATGAAACCAGGCCACTTACACCTTGATCTTGGACTTCTAGCCTCCAGAACTGTGAGGAAATACATTTCTGGTTTTTTCTTCTTTTCTTTTCTTTTCTTTTCTTTTTTTTTTTGAGACAGAGTCTTGCTCTGTTGTCCAGGCTGGAATGCAGTGACTTGATCTTGGCTTATTCCCACCTCTGCCTCCTGGGTTCAAGTAATTCTCCTGCCTCAGCCTCCCAAGTAGTTGAGATTACAGGCATGCACCACCATGCCTGGCTAATTTTGTATTTTTAGTAGAGACGGGGGTTTCATCATGTTGGCCACGCTGGTCTCGAACTCCTGACCTCAGGAGATATGCCTGCCTTGGCCTCCCAAAGTGCTGAGATTACAGGCGTGAGCCACCATGCCTGGCCATATTTCTGTTAAGACACCTATTCTATGGGACTTTGGGCTAGTTGGGCAGAGCGAGCAGACTAATACTGTTACAATGGGTAGCTAGTCAGGTATGAGTAAGGCAGGAGAGGGCTCTGCCGACACATACACGGGGAGTGTCGGGCCACCATCAAGTGATGGTTAGGCTGTTGTTAACTATCTCTCTAAAGTCATAATTGGTCACAGGTGGCACCAGGGAAAGGCAGGCTCCCAATAGATAGAAAACACCTAAAACCGGTCAGCAGCTTCCTGATAGGATCTCAGGAGTTGGGCACGTGGGCTCAAGCATGGCATGTGGACAGCCCACCCCCAGGGAGGAATCAGGGGAGAAGGAATGCAAGACCCCGGAAACAGGCCCACGTATGAAGCCCCGAGTCAAACGGTCCAGCCGTGCACTTCATCTCCCCAGGTGCCCGCTTGGCCCCCTTCCATGTGTACTTTATTTTCTTTCGTTCCTGCTCTAAAGCTTTCTAATAAGCTCCCACTCCTGCTCTAAAACTTGCTTCCGTCTCTTTTCCTGCCTTGCGCCCCTTAGTTGAATTCTTCCTTCGGAGGAGGCAAGGATTGAGGTTGCTGCAGACCCCTATGAATTTGCTGCCAGTAGCGATACGACTATCTGTCATCTGGATCTAGTTGCCTTGGATAGAATTACTATATTCAGCAGTTGCAGAATACACATTATTTTTAAGTGTAATTTATGCTTTTTTGATACTATGATAAATGTTTTCTGTTAGTATCAAAAATTATAATATATATAGGAATAAAATTAACAAAATATGTGCTAGAGTAAAACCTGCAAAATGTTACTGAGATGAAATAAGACTTAAAATATGGAGAGAGATACCAGCTTATGGTTTGAAAAATTCAGTATTATTAAGATGTTGAATGGCCCCAAATTGATCATGTTTGCTGCAATCCCAATCATCATCCCAGCAGCTTTACAAACTGTAGAAATGGATATATTGATAAATTACATTTGGCTGAAATTTAAAACTTTTGTTTATTGAAAGAGATTACTAAGAAAATAAATAGGCAAGCCACAAACTGGAAAGAAATAAAGCTAAAAGTTATATATCTACTAAGGAATTTATACCAAGAATATATACATCAATAATAAAAAGACAACCTAATTAAAAAATTGGCCATAGACTTGAACAGATATTTTAAAAAGAAAGGTAGGTGAATAACCAATATACACATGAAAAAGTGCTCCAAGTCATTAGTCATCAGGGAGATGCAAATCAAACCAGGAGATACCTGGCCGGGCGCGGTGGCTCACGCCTGTAATCCCAGCACTTTGGGAGGCCAAGGCAGGTGGATCACGAGGTCAGGAGATCGAGACCATCCTGGCTAACATGGTGAAACCCTGTCTCTACTAAAAATACAAAAATATTAGCCGGGCGTGGTGACGGGCACCTGTAGTCCCAGCTACTCAGGAGGCTGAGGGAGGAGAATGGTGTGAACCCAGAAGGCAGAGCTTGCAGTGAGCCAAGATTGCACCACTGCACTCCAGCCTGGGCGACAGAGCGAGACTCTGTCTCAAAAAACAAACAAACAGGAGATACCTCTACAGAATGGATAAAATTAAAAAGACCTTCCTACGTTTTCCAGTTGAGCGTCATTTTATTACTTTGGAATTTTCACTTCTGTCTGACAGAATACTGATTATTAAGTTGAATTTATTTGTCTGATAATAATCTAGATTTTAAAATATCCATGATGGACAAGCAGAGGCTGACTAGAAAAGAAAGATCCATGCAAGCACCCTAGTAGAAAAACAGGTTTTAAAAAATGTTGCCCCTTTGACATTAGTAAGAAGTGATACTGTCATCAAGGTTAACTCTAAGATAATAATGACATACTTACATTAACAAATACCTCAAAGACCTTGACTGTTAGCATTGTTTTTCTTCTCTCTTTAATTTGTAACCCAAAGCTTGAAGGCGAAGTTGTTTTTTCGAGGATGTTTTCTATTACATTGCAACTACAGATTGAGTATGGAGAGAAAGGTAGAAGGGAGAAATCTAGACAGCAAGACGGCACAAACGTTTATTGAACGATGACCTGGACAAGGTGCTTTAGGCAATTCTCACAATACTAAGGTCTCAGGTGGTGGGAACCTCATTTTCCAGGCCAAGAGCTGGATACAGCCAGATACAGTAGTCTCCAGTACCCCTGAGATCTGCAAACTGGGTGCATTAATGTGCGATGGCTGCTACAACACATTACTATAAACTTGGTGGCTTCAAACAACACAGGTTTGATGTCTTACCTTATGTCAATTTCTATTTATTTTTTTGCCTTACAGCTCTGGAGGCCAGTAGCCCGAAATGAGTCTTATAGGGCTCAAACAAGGTGTTGCCAGGACTGGTTCCTTCTGGAGGCCCCAGGAGAGAATCTGTTTCCTTGCCCTTTCCAGCTTTGGGAGGCTGTCCTCATGCCTTGGTTCATGGCCCCCACCACGCTGTCGTTCTCCCCTACTTCCATTATCACATCACCTTTTCCCTCTTCCGTAGTCAACTCTCCCTTCTTCCAAAGCTCCTCTTCTTATAAGGACAGTTGTGATTATACTGGGCCCGTGCAGGTAATCAAGGATAAACTTTCCATCTCAAAATCCTTAATGACATCTGCAAAGTCCCTTTTGCCACATAAAGTAAAATTCACAGGCTTAGGGGATTAGAATGTAGATATTTTTGGGGGCCATGAATCAGCCTCTGCACTGAGCAAACAATGTCACTTCCTGGGAATATAAATCCTCAAAATAAACACACTTCTTTCTGGAGTGCCCATGTTTTTATTAAAGATTTTTGCTATAAAAGTTACATTTTAATGGCTGGGCATGGGGGCTCACACCTGTAATTCCAACACTTTGGGAGGCCAAGGCAGGTGACTTACCTGAGGTCAGGAGTTCGAGACCAGTCTGGCCAACATGGTGAAACCCCATCTCTACTAAAAATACAAAAATCAGTCAGGTGTGGCAGTGCACACCTGTAATCCCAGCTACTCAGGAGGCTGAGGCAAGAGAATGGCTTGAGCTCAAGAGGCAAAGCTTGCAGTGAGCCAAGATCACACCACTGCACTCCAGCCTGGAGGACAGAGCGAGACTCCAACTCAAAGAAAAAAAAGTTACATTTTAATATTGAAACAAACATACGTATATATCAGAGTACTTGCAAAATTTGCATAACTTTGTTAAAAAGTCAATTTTTGTCATAGATAATTTCAACACTTGCAAAGGCAGTGAGAAAGCATAATTAATTCCTATGTAACCATCATCAACTTGAACAGTTTTTATCAAATCATGGCCAAGGCCAATTCAGTTTCATCTGTAACCCTACGCACGTCTCCAACCCTGGATTACTGTGAAGCAAATTCAAAATATATCATTTCATCTGCAAATATTTCAGTATGTATCTCTGCAGAAGGGTTTTTTTTTAAACAAAACCATATTATCCCACCTGAATATTATTTAATTGAATCAAATATCTACTCAATGTTCACATTTTCTTTATTTGTCTCATAATTTTTTTTTATAGTTAATTTGCTCAAATTGGGAGCAAGTAAGGGCCATGTTTTGCAATTGCTTGATGGGAGACGTGTCTCTGAAGTCTTGTTAAATTTACAGGTGTCTTCTCCTTCCTATTCTTACTCTCTCTCTTTGTAATAAACCTTTTTTTTTTTTTTTAAAAGAGCGGTTTTATGTTCATAGCAAAATTGAGATAAAGGGACAGATTTTCTATATACCTCCAGTCCACACACCTGCATAGCCTCCCAATTATCCACATGCTGCCTCAGAGTGGTACATTTGTTACAACTGATGAACCAACAATGACACATCACTATCACCCAGAGTCCATAGTTTACATTAGGGTTCACTGTTGTTGTATATTCTATGGGTTTGGGAAAATGTATAATAACATGTATCCACCATAATTGTACCATACAAAGTAGTTTCACTGCCCTGACCCTGAAAGTCTTTTATGCTACACCTATTTATCCCTGTGTAGTGTCTTCCAACAGTAAATAATAAGAAGATTAAAAAAATTATTATACATTTCTGGGGCTGGGCGTGGTGGCTCATGCGTCTAATGCCAGCACTTTGGGAGAACAAGGCGGAAGGATCACTTGAGGTCAGAAGTTTGAGACCAGCCTGGCCAACAGGGTGAAACCCCGTCTCTACTAAAATAATGCAAACATTAGTCGAGCATGGTTGCACACACCTGTAGTCAGTCCCAGCTACTCAGGAGGCTGAGGCAGGAGAGTTGCTTGAACCCAAGAGGTGAAGGTTGCTGTGAGCCAAGATTGTGCCACTGCACTCCAGACTGGGTAATGGAGTGAGACTCTGTCTCAAAAAAAAAAGGTATATATATATAAATGCATTTTTGAACTTAAATCTATGTACATTTTGTACGTTTCTTGTCCTAGAACAAGCTTGTCATGGGCCACATGTTTAAAGTTTCTTAAAACATTATGAGATTCTTTTGCATTTTTTAAAAGCTCATCAGCTATTGTTACTATTTGTGTATTTTATGTGTAGCCCAAGACAATTATTCTTCTTCCAGTGTGGCCCAGGAAAGCCAAAAGATTGAATACCCCTGCGAACCTTGAATTCAGTCATTTCTCGAAGGAATCCCAGTTCTTAGTAGAAAATGGTATTTAGCTATCACAGTCTAGATGATAGGGGTGCTTGTTGCTACTGGGTTGGTTATAATGTTTAGACCTATTCAATGTAGAGAGCTAGGAAATATTTATTTTTTGAGATAAAAAATAGCATGAGTTCATACTGATGCTTCCACTGCAAAATCACAAGCATGGAGTTTTTACTTAACCTTATTTTTCTTAGCTATATCTCTTTCTCCAAAACGTAAAATTATATTCCCAACAAGACTAACATAATTACTCAATATACAATGTACACAAACAACCTCAGAATAGCAATATCAATTCTTTTTTGTCTTTGGAATAATTTATTATTTTTGTTCTTTTTTTCAAAACCTTTTTATTTCCATAGGCTTTTGGGGAACAGGTGGTATTTGCTTACATGAGTAAGTTCTTTAGTGGTGGTTTGTGAGATTTTGGTGCACCTATCACTTGAGCAGTATACAGTGAACCCAATTTGTGGTCTTTTGTTCCTCACCCCCTTCCCACCCTTTCCCCCGAGTCCCCAAAATCCACTGTATCATTTTTATGCCTTTGTATCCTCATAGCTTAGCTGCCACTTATGAGTGAGAACATACGATGTTTGGTTTTCCATTCCTGAGTTACTTCACTTAGAATAATAGTCTCCAATCCAATCCAGGTTGCTGCAAATGCCTTTTTGTGGCTGAGTAGTATTCCATGGTATGTATGTGTATATATATATATACCATAGTTTCTTTATCCACTCATTGATTGATGGGCATTTGGGCTGGTTTCACACTTTTGCAATTGCTATTGTGCTGTTTTTTTTTTTTTTTTTTTTTTTGAGGCAGAGTCTCGCTCTGTCGCCCAGACTGGAGTGCAGTGGCTCAATCTCGGCTCACTGCAAGCTCCGCCTCCCGGGTTCACGCCATTCTCCTGCCTCAGCCTCCTGAGTAGCTGGGACTATAGGCGCCGCCACCTCGCCCGGCTAGTTTTTTTGTATTTTTAGTAGAGACGGGGTTTCACCATGTTAGCCAGGATGGTCTTGATCTCCTGACCTCGTGATCCGCCCGCCTTGGCCTCCCAAAGTGCTGGGATTACAGGCTTGAGCCACCGCGCCCGGCCTATTGTGCTGTTATAAACATGCATGTGCAACTATCTTTTTCATATAATGACTTATTTTCCTCTGGATAGATACCCAGTAGTGGGATTGCTGGATCAAATGGTTTTAGTTCTTTAAGGAATCTCCACACTGTTTTCCATAGTGGTTGTACTAGTTTACATTCCCACCAGCAGTGGAGAAGTGTTCCCTGTTCACCGCATCCACGCCAGCATCTCCTGTTTTTTGATTTTTTGGTTATGGCCATTCTTCTGGGGATAAGGTGGCATCGCATTGTGGTTTTGATTTACATTTCCCTGATCATTAGTGATGTTGAGCATTTTTCATATGTTTGTTGGCTATTTGTATATCTTCTTTTAAGAATTGTCTATTTATGTCCTTGCCCACTTTTTGATGGGATTGTTTTTTGCTTGCTGATTTGAGTTCTTTGTAGGTTCTGGATATTAGTCCTGCGTCAGATGTATAGGTTATGAAGATTTTCTCCCACTCTGTGGATTGTCTGTTTATTCTGCTGACTGTTCCTTTAGTCACGCAAAAGCTCTTTAGTTTAATTAAGTCCCACCTATTTATCGTTGTATTTGTTACATTTGCTTTTGGGTTCTTGGATATGAAATCTTTGCTTAGGCCAATGTCTAGAAGGGTTTTTCCGATGTTATCTTCTAGAATTTTCAAAGTTTCAGGTCTTAGATGTAAGTCCTTAATCCATCTTGAGTTGATTTTAGTATAAGGTGGGAGATGAGAATCCAGTTTAATTCTTCTACATGTGGCTTGCCAGTTATCCCAGCATCATTTGTTGAATAGGGTGTCCTTTCCCCACTTTATGTTTTTGTTTGCTTTGTCAAAGATCAGTTGACTCTAAGTATTTGGGTTTATTTCTGGGTTCCCTATTCTGTTCCATTGGTCTATGTGCCTATTTTTATACCAGTACCATGCTGTTTTGGTGATTATAGCCTTATAATATAGTTTGAAATCAGGCAATTTGATGCCTCCAGATTTGTTCTTTTTACTTAGTCTTGCTTTGGCTATGTGGGCTCTTTTTTGGTTCTATATGAATTTTAGGATTGTTTTTTCTAGTTCTGTGAAGAATGATGGTGGTATTTTGATGGGAATTGCATTGAATTTGTAGATTGCTTTTGGCAGTATGGTCATTTTGACAATATTGATTCTACCCATCCATGAGCATGGGATGTGTTTTCATTTGTTTGTGTCAGCTATGATTTCTTTCAGCAGTGTTCTGTAGTTTTCCTTGTAGAGGTCTTTCACCTTTTTGGTTAGGTATATTTGTCAGTATTTTATTACATTTTTTGCATCTAACAATATCAATTCTAACAACAACAACATGCTTACTAAAAATGTTTTAAATCTTTTTGGGAAAGAGATGGCAGAAACTTATTTATTTATTTATTTTGGTACTTAGGGCATATCTCATGAGATATGTATAGTCAAGTTTGTGTTTTAAAATTACTCAAAATAGTTCTTCTCCATGCAGCTATGCCATCCACTTAGATATATTCAATATCTAGATATTTAGAGACTGCTTTTTTAAAAAAGATTTTGTTTTATAATTATGTCAAATAGTTACATGATTCCAAAGTCAAATATACCAGACAAGGTACACTTGTGGATCCACAGTTCCTATTTCTCCTCTGTGTTTCTGTTACTCTCAGCTAAGTAGGCACTTTTTACAAAAGTTTTTGGTATATCCTTCAATTTTTAAAAATATAAGTAAATATGTATGTATATTAATGTCTTCCCCCTACCTTTTTTTAGATGTTCATTAGCAAATTACAGTTTAAAAAAACATCGTTTTATTTTTTTGAGACCGGGTCTTGCTCTGTTGTGTAGGCTGGAGTGCAGTGGCGCAATCTTGGCTCCCTGTAACCTCTGCCTCCTAAGCTCAAGTAATCCTCCCACCTCAGCCTCCTGAGTAGCTGAGACTATAGGCATGTGCCACCATGCCCAGCTAACTTTTTTTGTATTTTTAGTAGAGACAGGGTCTTGCCATGTCACCCAGGCTGGTGTCGAACTACTGGACCCAAGTAATCGCCCCCACCTTGGCCTCCCAAAGTGCTAAGATTACCGGCGTAAGCCACTGCACCCAGCCTGCCTTTTTTCACTTAACTGTTTATTCTGGTGTCCCCTCCATGGCATGTAGAGATAAGCCTCTCTCTTTTTCACAGGTATGTAATGCTCCCATTGTGTGGCTGTACTATCACTACTACACTATTTCAAGTAGTGCTGCAATGTCTTGTGTTCATGTTTTACAATATTTTTGCGAGTGTATTTTTGGAATCAATTCCTAGATCTGAGGTGTGTGTGTGTGTGTGCGTGTGTGTGAGAGAGAGAGAGAGAGAGAGGATACATATGTATGCAATGGTGTTAGATATTGCCAAATTCCTTTCCATAGAGGTTATAATACCTTGCATTTCTATCAACAATGTATGAAAGTGCCTGTTTTCTTGGACAATAGTATGGACAACAGATCATGTTGTCAAACTTCTGGATTTTATCAGAGTGACAGGTGAGCTATTGGTTTTTAGTGTAGTTTAAAAATGAGCATGGCAGAGAATCTTTTCATGTATTAAATATTTGCTTTTCTTTTATAACGACCTATCTTTCTACATTTCTTGTTGTAGCATATGTTCAAATAAAAAGCTACGTGGCCAGGTGTGGTGGCTCACACCTGTAATCCCAACACTTCGGGAGGCCGAGGCAGGTGGATCGCCTGAGGTCAGGAGTTCAAAATCAGCCTGGCCGACCTGGTGAAACCCCGTCTCTACTAAAAATACAAAAATAAGCTAGGTGTAGTGGCAGACACCTGTAATCCCAGCTACTCAGGAGGCTGAGGCAGGAGAATCACTTGAACCCAGGAGGCGGAGGTGGCAGGGAGCTGAGATCGCGCCACTGCACTCCAGCCTGGGTGACAGAGCGAGACTCTTGTCAAAAAACACACAAAAAAAGCTATGTAAAAGATAAAAATTTTCAAGTTCCGTTACATCTGAAAATGTCAATTATACCTGGATCATGATTGGAATAGGTATGTAACTCTAGTCTGAAAATCATCTGTCCACTGAACTTTGAGCTTTCTGGCTTCTGAAGTCAGGTTGCTAATGAGAAGTCTAATGTGATCTGATTCTTTCACCTTTTCCCTCTTCTCTGAAACTTTTAGAAATTTCTCTTAAGGTTGGGGTTCTGATAACTTACAATGTTAAGCCTCGGTGTGAGATTATTTCATTTCTTGTGCCATGAAATTAGTATGCTCTTCCAATGTGAAGATTCATCTTTTAGCTCTGGGCAATTGCATTCCCTCCTTTCCTTCCTTTCCCTCCCTCCCTCCCTCCCTCCCATCTTCCCTCCCTCCCTCCCTTCCTTCCTCCCTCTCCCTTTCTTTTGTTTTCTTTTCTTTTCTTTCTTTCTTGACAGGGCCTCACTCTCTCACCCAGGCTGGAGTGCAGTGACAATTGCTGGTTTTTTTTTTTTTTTTTGACAGGACCTCACTCTGTTGTCCGGGCTGGAGTGCAGTGGCATGATCCCAGCTCACTGCCTGCAGCCTCTGCCTCCCAGGCTCAAGCGATTCTCCTGCCTCAGTCTCCGGAGTAGCTGAGATTATAGGCATGCGTCACTACTGCCCAGCTAATTTTTGTATTTTTAGTAGAGACTGGGTTTCACTGTGTTGGCCAGGCTGGTCTTGAACTTTTGACCTCAAATGATCCACCCACCTCAGCCTCCCAAAGTGCTGGGATTACAGGCATGAGTCACTGTGCCCAGTCAATTGTATTATTTCTTTAATGATTTATTCTCTTTATTTTGTGTTCCCGGTATTTGAACCACCTATTAGTCAGATGTTGGGCCTCCTGGACCTATGCCTCTTGTCTTTTCTTTGGTCATTTACATTCCTTACTTATTTTATTTTCTGTGAATTCCTTTATCTTCCAATCCTTCAGTTATGGATATGACATTTCTTTTCTTTTCTTTTTTTTTTTTTTTTTTGAGACGGAGTCTCACTCTGTCGCCCAGGCTGGAGTGCAGTGGCCGGATCTCAGCTCACTGCAAGCTCCGCCTCCCGGGTTTATGCTATTCTCCTGCCTCAGCCTCTGGAGTAGCTGGGACTACAGGCGCCCGCCACCTCGCCCAGCTAGTTTTTTGTATTTTTTAGTAGAGACGGGGTTTCACCGTGTTAGCCAGGATGGTCTCGATCTCCTGACCTTGTGATCCACCCATCTCGGCTTCCCAAAGTGCTGGGATTACAGGCTTGAGCCACCGCGCCCGGCCCGACATTTCTTGAATCTCTCCAAGAATACTTAATTTGTAATCTTAAGCATCTCTGGTATTATTCCAGATTCAGAAGTCACAAAATTCATGTTCTGATTAGTCTGTGCTGGGTTTAGAAAATACCCTTTTAGTTAAAAGGGAGATTTATGTGTTTGGCATAAATGCTAAAACCTATTATTCCCTAACGGCTCTACCATAGCCCTGGTGATCAGTCTTAGCCATCTTCCTCCAGTTGTATCAAAAAAAAAAAAAAAAAAAAAAAAAAAAAAAAAAAAAAAAAAAGGGACAGAACTACAGGGAAACAAAGGAGTGCTTAGAAAGAGAGTGAGGGGCTGATAGAAGAATTTTACATTGAGAGGCCGGGCGCAGTGGCTCACGCCTGTAATCCCAGCACTTTGGGAGAGGGAGGCAGGTGGTTTGCCTGAGGTCAGGAGTTTGAGACTAGTCTGGCCAACATGGTGAAACACTGTATCTACTAAAAATACAAAAAAATTAGCCGGGCGTGGTTGCATGCACCTATAATCCTAGTTACTTGGGAGGCTGAGGCAGGGGCATAGCTAGAACCAGGGAGGTGGAGATTACGGTGAGCCAAGATCATGCCATTGCATTCCAGCCTGACAAAGCGACAGAGTGAGACTCTGTCTCAAAAAAAAAAAAAAAAAATAGAATTTTACGTTGGAAACATATTCTTCTCCCACATGATATTGATGATATTGGAATTTCTCAGAGTTAGCCCCCTTAAAAGACGTATTTTGAAAACTACATGGGCCTATAGATATATGGTGTTACATTTCAACAGTTTGGTGTGACCACTGTACTTGGGTCCAGAGACCTAGGTTCTGAACTGGAATCTGCATTCAGTCAGGATTCTTTTGGTAGTGACAGAAACCCAATTTTAAGTGGCTTAAACACCAGTGGGGTTTAATGGGACCATGCTGTGAGGTGGGGGCCGTGGAGCTGGATGGGGAGCAGTGGGGTGTGGGTGCTGCTAGGACTCCCAGGCTCCGCCTTGCATCTTGTCTCTTTCTGAGGGTCATGGTCACGCCAGGCTGTTCCACATGACTAGGGACATGGCTGATGACAGCTCTGGAGTTGTGATTCAAGAGGAAAGGATGAGCAGAGGACTCTCCTTTCAAGCTTTGGCATGAAAAATCCCAGGATGGACACAGACTGGCTCTAGTTTGGGCACCTGCTCACCTTGAGCCAGTTGCTGTGGCCAGGAAGGTGGCTGGTGGCTAAGACTGATCACCAGGGCTAGAGTGTAGCCACCTCTGGGATAGGGTAGGAGTGAGTTAAGACCTTCAGGGTGGGAGCCCACCACAGTCATACTGTTGGAGTGGGGAGAGGAGGCGCAGTATTCCCGAGAGAGGAAGGGTACCTGACATCTCTCAGCCCATATGTCCATAAGTCTCTGCCACTAACTAGATCCATGACTCCTGAACCACTCCAGACCTGAGCTTTTCCACTTGTAGACTGAGACATGTGGATTATGATGTGTGGATTCTTTCCCAGCTGAAATATATTATGACTTGGCTGAAAATCACGTTCTTTTCCTTATTCTTTTTTAACTTGCATAAGAACCAAACATCTCTGTTAAAGACTAGCAATTGTGATTCCACACACTAAATAGGAGAGGGAAACAGAACTATTTAAAGAACATCTTGCCTCTGAGGATTTTTAAGAAGGTGAAGTATATTCCTGTAGGTATTGTTTCACTCCCAGAACAGAGCTAGAAATATCTATCCACACTTTTCCCACAATACATTTTATCTCCCTAAGGAGGGCTTGGATGGTGGCAGAAGGTCCCTTGGGGCTGAATGTTCAGCATGGCATTCTCTTGGGAAGGCAGCTTTGGGTGCCATTTGGCCCCTAGACATATTTCTACCAATAATTGGATCAGGCCAGGTGTGGTGGCTCATGCCTGTAATCCCGGCACTATGGAAGTCTGAGGTGGGGGGCATCGCTTGAGTTGCAGACCAGCCTGGGCAACATAGCCAGACCCTGTCTCTACAAACAATACAAAAAATTAGCCAGGTATGGTGACATGCGCCTGTAATCCCAGCTATTCAGGAAGCTGAGGCACGAGAATCATTGGAACCTGGGAGGCAGCAGTTGCACTGAGCTGAGATCACACCACTGCTCTCCAGCCTGAGATCACCACTGTACTCCAGCCTGGGTGAGAGACTAAGACTGTCTCAAAAAAAAAAAAAAAAAAAGGAAGTGGATCAACTGGTCCTCAGATGCAGCTGCAGCTGACTCTTTACACACTAAAGGAGCCAGCTGACTGATTCCAGCGACCTGTCATCCCATCATATTAGTGTAAGGAAGGGAATGAAATTAAAATATGGACTGTGATTGCATTCTGTAGCCCTTCCTTCCTTCCTTCCTTCCTTCCTTCCTTCCTTCCTTCCTTCCTTCCTTCCTTCCTTCCTTCCTTCCTTCCTTCCTTCCTTCCTTCCTTTCTTTTTTTTTGTTTTTGACAGAGTTTCACTCTTTCACCCAGGCTGGAGTGCAGTGGTACAATCTTGGCTCACTGCAACCTCTGCCCTCCAGGTTCAAATGATTCTCCTGCCTCAGCCTCCTGAGTAGCTGGGACTACAGGCGGCCGTCACCACAGCCGGCTAATTTTTGTGTTTTTAGTAGAGACGGAGTTTCGCCATGTTGGCCAGGGTGGTCTCTAACTCCTGACCTCAGGTAATCACCCTTGGCCTCCTAAAGTGCCGGGATTATAGGCATAAGCCACCATGCCTGGCCTGTAGCCATTAATTTCTGATTTTCCTCAATTGCCAGAGCACTCTTAAAAGGCCATAATTCTCCCAAATTATCAAGATCTCATTTGTTTCTTCTCTTTTTCCTTCTCTCCCCCAGTTATATTTTCTTGCTCTCTCTCTCTCCCCTCTAGTGCTAGCCATTGATATAAATTGGATGAGCATTTGTTTGTTATTTACACTAAAGCTTTTGAATCAAGCCAAAAATTAGGGTTGAATCAGGTAGTTCAAGTAACCCATATGTTGTGCAAGAAAAGACTGCAGGTTACAATAAAAATGGAACTCTCTTTCACATTTTGCCTTCCACTACGCCCTTAGACCTTCTTCGGTGACGACCACTTTCCCTGTGGCCCTGGATGAGCATAAGGGCAGTCTGTGTGTGGGATCCCTTCCCATTCACGCTCCACCCTGCTCTCAACCATGGTGAACTTGTATGGATTACATCAATATCCTCTGTGCCCTGTGGATTCTGGCTGGATGTGGGCAGTGGCGAGTTCCAGCAGGAAACAGAGGGACAGAAGAGAGTGAGGTCAGAGAATTTAATCTCCTGCCTGCCTCCCTATGAGGTCACTCAGCTGGTGGCTGTGACCCTGGATGGAAGGTGATGGTCTCAAGGTGGTCTGCTCTTCGCAACCCTCCTTCCTTCTGGTAACCTCGCCCAGCATCCCTGTAGGTCGAGGGAGAAGTGGTGTTGGCTTCAGAGCTGCTAACCTGGATTCCTGTACCATCCCTCATGGTTCTCTCCTACAAACCTTTGCAAAGAAACCCATACTAGCAGAATTTTAGTGCATGCCCTCTGTGTTCTTCTAAGGCCCTCTTAGGGAATAGACAATTCTGCAGGCACTTTCGTTGCAAACAGAATCTCAGTGAAGAAATGGTAGCATCAGTCCAAGATATTAATCAACACAGCAATCTTCACTACAGGATGAGAACTGTTTTCCTTTTGCCCCAGGGAGGACATAGGCTGCCTCAGCCTTCCCTGCCTCAGGTGGGAAAGGGGCTGTGGCTGGCCCTGCTCTTTCCCACCTCACCTGTTCCCTGCGGTTTTCATTTCTGCCTAGCTTGAGATGGGGAAGGTGGGGGATAGGACAGTTTTCACTTTGATATGGTTTGGCTCTGTGTCCCCACCCAAATCTCAGCTTGAATCGCAATCTCCATGTGTTGAGGAAGGGGCCTGGTGGGAGGAATTGGATCATGGGGGCAGTTCCCCCAGGCTGTTCTCATGACAATGAGTTCTCATGAGATCTGACAGTTTTAAAGTGTGGCACTTCCTCTTGGCTTGCTCTCTCTCTCTTGCTGCCACGTAAGATGTGCTTTGCTTCCCCTTCGCTTTCCGCTATGATTGTAAGTTTCCTGAGGCCTCCCCAGCCATGCAGAACTGTGAGTCAATCAAACCTCTTTCCTTTATAAATTACCCTGTCTTGAGTAGTTCTTTATAGCAGCATGAGAACAGACTAATACACACTTGATCTTGTTCTAACTTTGTTTTGCACTCTTAGGTCAGGTCTAGTTAGAACTGACCCTCTCTCCTAGCCCCCTTGGGGACTCCCTGCACCTCCCAAATCCCAGGTGCATGCCCATGACCCACTGGGCAAGGCCTCATCTCAGGCCGGCTCTCCCTCTGCCCTGGTTCTCCAGGAGTGCTGTTCACACTTGACTCTCCACGGGGAGTCTTCGTGCTTTCAGGTTAGCTCCTTAGGCAGAAATTAAGACTCCAGGTGACATCCTGCCAGCAAAGTTCAGATCTGGCTGACAACCTACCTTGTTTGCCTTTGTTGTGCTATCAAAACACACGCAGCTTGACACTCCTGCAGGTCACCCTGTCCCCAAGTGCCTGGGAACCAACAGGTATGTAAGTGTCTCCTCAAAGTCTCTTGTCAGCCAACTTGATGCACGAAGGCAGACACCCTCATCTTCTCTACTGGGGAGGGGATCTCCAAAGAGATCCTTCCAGTGACATCATCTTGGTCACCATTTGCTTCCTTCCTTTATATTCCCAAAGTGTGTGAGAGAGGTGTAAGAGGAGGAGGAAAACAGCTAGGCATGGGGGCCCATGCCTGTAATCCCAGCACTCTGGGAGGCCGAGGTGGGTTGATTACCTGAGGTCAGGAGTTCAAGACCAGCCTGGTCAACATGGTAAAACCCTGTCTCTACTAAAAATACAAAAATCAGCTGGGTGTGGTGGTGGGTGCCTGTAATCCCAGCTACTCGGGAGGCTGAAGTGGGAGAATCGCTTGAACCCGTGAGGTGGAGGTTGCAGTGAGCCGAGATCATGTCGCTGCACTCTAGTGTGGATGACAGAGTGAGACTGAAAAAAAAAAAAAAAAAAAAAAAAAACTAAGAGGAAATCATCTCTCCTAAATCTATGCTGAAGATTCCTCCAGGAAGGAGGGCAATCTGTCTCACACACACTTTGGTATCTCATTTTTACCTCATCTTGGAGTCTTAGTGGAAACCTCAATTGTTATATACATTTTTGGTTGCTAGTAAAAACAAAACAATTGAAACTGGCTTCCACAATAACTGGAACTGGTTGGCTCACACAACTGGAAGGATCTAGAGATTGGGTGCTGTTTCTCTGTGATTCCCTTACTCAGATTGGGAAAAACTGAACTTGACAAGGTCAAGTTTTTATTCTGAGCCAATCCCTATTGCCAGGGGAGCAGCATGGGTAGCCAGGGGTAGGTGCCATCCCCGCCCCAATCACTATGGAAGAGTCATGGTCATCCCTATTGATCGGGTTAAACCTATAGGGACTCATTCCTGGAACTGGTGGTGAGAGTGGTGGAGATGGACTCAACCATATCCAAATCTCCTAGTTATATAACTAGGAGGTGTGGTGAGAATGTAGCTTAGGAAGCAACTACAACCACGAAATATGAGGTCATCTTATTCAAGCATCTCATTTTGTCCGCCCTCCATAAATATGATGATTTTGTGGTTAGCTGAGGTTTTTGTTTTTTTTATTTTTTTGAGACAGGATCTCATTCTGTCACCCAGGCTGGAGTGCAATGGCATGATCACAGCTTACTGCAGCCTCAACCTCCCAAGCCCAACCCATCCTTCTGCCTCAGCCTCACAAGCAGCTGGGACTACAGGGGCACACCACCATGCCTGGCTAATTTTTAAATCTTTGTAGAGACAGGGTCTCTCTGTGTTGCCCAGGTTGGTCTCAAACCCCCAGGGCTCAAGTGACTCTCTCGCCTCAGACTCCCAAAGTGCCGGGGTTACAGGCATGAGCCACCAAGGCTAGTCTTGTTTTTATATTCATAATATTAATACAAACACACTTGTGCCTATAGAGGAATTCCTTTTGCATCAGCCAACTTCTCCATGAGGTGCAGGAGTCATCATGCTTACAAACCATATGTTGAAGGATCATGAAAATGTTTCCATTTTTTTAATCAGGAGAAATAAATGAACTTATAGGTCTAAAAATGTTTTATGATATCATTTTAATATAATCATCTTCATAGCAATGTGACTATATTATAATGAAATTTTTGTTAACTGTTTTATGGAGGGAAAGGCTTACCGAGGCAAAAATAGGGTCCCTGAAAGTCACCATGCAGCTCAGCCTTGTATTCCTTCTTTCCTAGGGCACCCTATCATAGAATTTAAGTATTGACAATAGGAACCCAAAGCCTGAGACAGGATGATCCTTTGAATCCGAAAGTAACTAGCCACTTACTTAAAGAACTCATGTGGATTGTATCAATGTTGCACCAGATACATTATGCTTGAAAACAACAGTCCAGGAAGGTCAGGCTTGGCTCCACAACAGCAGAAGGGGCAAAGTATGGTGACGCATGCCTGTAGTTCCAGCTACTTGGGAGGCTGAGGCAGGAGGATCACTTGAGGCCAAGAGTTCGAGACCAGCCTGGGCAACATACTGAAACATCATCTCTGAAAACACAAAGGAAAAAAAGCAGAAGGAAGGAAGGGAACTCTATGGGTGAAAAAAAAAAAAAAAAGCCTAAATTTTCTAAAGCATTTTCTTCCAGTAAGAAGCTGATTAACATGAGCATGGTGTGCTAGGGTTTACAAAGTATCTTCATGAATATTAGAAAACTTGATCCTTATGAACAACTTGGTGTAGTACTGAAGAAACAGACTCCATTTACTCCATGAAGAATCAGACTCAGGGAAGGCAAACAGCCTTTTCCACAATTCCCTACACTGTTACTACCTTGTGGAGGGAGGGGTAAGGTAACCAGGACCACTGACTCCAAAGCTTTTGCTTTTTGCTAGTGGCTGTAAGTATAAAATTGGAAGTACATTTACGTAAATAGTTTATGCAACCAAGCAAAGTAGGCAGTGACTTGGGGGACACCCAGAGCGTAGTGGGAACAGAGGTAGGTCCTTGCAGGTAGCTTTCTTCCCAGGTATGCCACCAGGCTGTCTCTGGTGCAGCTGGCTGGTTCCCTGTCAGCTTTCCCTCCTGACCTATGGTGTTTTAGGCAGAGGCTGGCTTTCTGGGGCAGCTTAGGAAATCTGTCCTTATCATCAAGAAGGGATGCTCCTTCCTTGCAAGGACGAATTATTCCTTGATTCAAGCAGCAGGGACACTTCCAAGCTTTCCAGGGGCATTGCTGCTTCCTCAACTTTTTCATTGCAGTGACAGCCTGAGTGATCCGGGGCCCTTCCCAGGGTCTCATTCCAGGAATAGCAATGCGCAAAAGGACTCTGTGACGAGGGACTCCCCTATCCCCTTCCTTCTCCACTTCATAGAACGGAGGCCCCCAGGAGCAGACAAAATAGAGCAGTGTTCATCAAAAGTGGAGTTGCTTATATGCAACTATAATTAGTCCATTTACAAAAAAGAAGAAAAAGGGTGGTGGTCTGGCACAGTGGCTCACGCTTGTGATCCTGGCGTTTTGGGAGGTCGAGGCGGGAAGATCGCTTAAGGCTAGGAGTTCGAGACTGGCAACATAGAAAGACTCCTCCCCACCCCCCAAAAAAGGATGGGCTGCCAATACTGACAGCGTGGGCAAGCCTAGGAGCTTGTTAGAAATGCAGATTCTCGGGCTAACCTGCTACCTGCTGAACCAGAGTATGTGACGATGGAGCCTGGCGATCTGTTTAAGAAGCTCGCCAGGTGGTTCTTAGATACTCAGGCTTGCAGCCGTAACTTTCTCAGTGATGCTGCCTCTCCCACGGAAAGGGGTGAATAATCCTTAGGAAGACAAGCAAACTGGTCTGCAGCGTCAATTTCTTCAGGCTGCAAAACCTGACGCAGGCGCAGTGACCAACACGCCAGGACCAGGGCGCACGGCGCGCATGCGCACTAGAGGCCGCCCGCCGTCCGGCCCCTTCAAGCGTTTGCCCCTTCTCGGCCTCCGCCAACGCGCCCCGCCCCGCGCATGTGCAGCGGCGGTTTTTTCCCTTGGCGCTCTGGGGCGCGGGCGATTTGTAGGTAATGGCGGGCGTTAGGGCGCTGAGGTGTAGCGGAGGATGCGCTGGCGGCTGTGAGTGCGGCGACAAGGGCAAATGCAGCGACTCCTCGCTGTTGGGCAAGAGACTCTCCGAAGACTCCAGCCGCCACCAGCTGCTGCAGAAGTGGGCGAGCATGTGGAGCTCCATGAGCGAAGACGCGTCGGTGGCCGACACGGAGAAGGCGCGGCTCGAGGAGGCGGGGGCTGCGGAGGAGAGGCCGCTGGTGTTCCTGTGCTGCGGCTGTCGGCGGCCGCTGGGCGACTCGCTGAGCTGGGTGGCCAGCCAGGAGGACACCAACTGCATCCTGTTGCGCTGTCAGTTGGGTCGAGCCGGGCATGGGGGCGTGGGGTCGCCTTCTTCCAGGTGTGCCGCGCCGGGGCGGCCCCGGAGGAGGCAGGGGCTCCTTGGCGCTGTCCAGGGACTTAAGAGCAAAAAGTCTGAGAGTGTGAGCTGTCGCAGGAAAAGGGGAGGAGGGTCACCCCTCCACTTTGGTTCTCGGGCGACTGGTTCTGTTCTGGGGTCCTCGATCCCAGAAGAGCAGCGGTTGAGTCAGCATCATCCTGAGCATTACTCAGAAACAAGGGGCAACAGAAAATAACACTTTTAAAGACCCTAAAAATAGAGAAACAAATGGTCAACTAGACTGTAAGCTCTTGAGGTGCAGCCAGTACTATTACTCCCCACAGAAATTAGCGGGCTGTATCAGCGGATACTCAACAGTCTCCACTGACAGAGCCGCAGAGCTGACGGAACACAGTGCTGTGGGGAAGAAAGGGAAGGAAATTTGCCGTAAAAGCACCACCAACCTCATCAAAATTGGCGAGGAAGGAGGACCTAGCAAAAGAGTTCAGAAGAAGGCAGGAATTAGTTTCTCATCCTGGTCCTAGCAGTTACCCCGGTTTTCCACTGTTCCCTCATTTTGCTATTTTTACAGTATTTAGGGATAAAGTGGTTCACATATTTTTTCTGAATTGGTGTAAAAATGGCTGTTGTTTTGGATTGTGGTTTTTCAAGATGAGGTTTTTCCTCTCTTTGAATACTGTAAATGTTTCGATGGCAGAAATTCATCACCGGCTTATCGACGTTTCTGGAACGTTTTCCTTGGTGTAATACTGGGAATAAAGGAGCACACCAGTGTCCCCTAGTTAACTGAAAGTTGAGATAAACTCTTTGCACCTCTTAAAGTCAAACTAGGCCAAGCGCGGTGGCTCACACCTGTAATTCCAGCACTTTGGGAGGCTGAAATGGGTGGATCACGAGGTCAGGAGATCGAGACCATCCTGGCCAACATGTGAAACCCCATCTCTACTGAAAATACAACAATTCCAGACCACCCTCGCCAAAGCCAAAAATTAGCCGGGCATGGTGGTGTGCGCTCGTAATCCCAGCTACTGGGGAGGCTGAGGCAGGAGAATCGCTTGAATCGGGGAGGAGGAGGTTGCAGTGGGCCGAGATTGCGCCACTGCACTCCAGCCTGGCAACATAGCTAGACTCCATCTCAAAAAAAAAAAAAACCAGGCAAATTTTTGATCCAGTAGGAAAAGCTCTTTGTTTGAATGAGTTTACCTTGTTTACATCTTTTTAAGAAATAACATGTTTGATGTTACCTCTTTCATTTTATTTGTGCTTTGTTTCGATAGTATCTTTTACCATGTGGGCTCTTTGCTTTGTTTTGCTTTACTTATAGAAAGGCTATTATTTTTGTTAATTTTTATATTAATAGTTTTTAAATTTAAAACAGTTTTAAAATAGTAAACATAGTTTAAAGAACTATACATTTTTTGATTTATCAGATTTAGATAATAGGATTTAACATCTCCCCGCTCCCCCACGCGGTAAAGACAAACATGAATTCGGATTCATTTCCATTCCTTCCTTACCCAATTTGAATTAGTTTAATTATTTTCATTTTGTTAAGGTTTATACATTTACATTCTGTACATTTACATTCTGTTGTAGCCATAACACAGCCTTACTATGAGTTTTTAAAATAGGATTAATTATTTAATAGGTTATTTTTTTAATAGGGTTATAGTGGGTTAACAGCCCTCTGTTGCCCAGGCTAGAGTACAGTGGCACAACCATAGCTCACTGTAACCTTGAACGCATGCTCAAACTATCCTCCCAGCTCAGCTTCCCAAGTAGCTGGGACAACAGACACACGAACACCTGGCTAATTTTTAAATTTTTTGTAGAGACAGAGTCTTGCTGTGTTGCTCAGGCTGATCTCAAACTCCTGGCCCCAAGCAATCCCCTGCTTCGGCCTCTTAAAGTGCTGGGATTACAGATGTTAGTTACAGCACCCGATCCTGTAATGTTTATATAATTTTTTTTCCCAACTCCAGTACTCATTAACATAAGAAAGCTTCTTAATAGCTTTTTCATTCCTAAGTTGTTTGATTAATCTTTAGTGCTCCCCATGTCCACATCTCCAAGAAAATTTCAAGTTTATGTGCTTGAAAATATTTTCCTGTTTTTATACATGAATGCTAGCTTGGCTGCAGGTACAGTTCTTGGTCATGCTCTTTGCTTTTGATAGGTGCTGAGCAGCTGGTGCAAAATCCTTGAGACTAGAGTATGGTCAAAGAGAATAAAGATAAGATTTAGGGAGGAAGGAAGAGACCAGAAACTGCAAGGCGTTGTAGTCTGTTCTAAAGAGTAGTAATCTGTTCTAGTAAGTACATTATTACGCTAGCTTAGGCAGGGGAGTAATATGACCCTGCATTTTCTTTGGAGAAAGCATTGAAGGAGGAGCAAGTATGGAAGTGGGGAGGTCAATGAAGAGCCAGGGCAGTAGTCCAGGCAAGAGGTAGTGCTGGTCGTTTGGGGGCTAGAGTGAGGTTTGTGAGGTAGGATTGATGGATCAGTGGAGTAGATATGGGGGAGCAAGATGAGGAGATGAAGAATCAAGGATGACACCCTAGTTTCTGATTTCAGCAAACAGGTGGATGGAGTTTACAGAGTTAAGGTAGACTGTAGGAGGCCATGAAATCAAGAGTCTGTTTTGGCCATTTTTTTTAGGTCTGATGTTCCCTTCTTCATTTCTCTTCACTCTCTACCCTGTCCTTTAGTGTGTCCTAGACCTGGATTCTTTGGGAATGTTTGCTGCTGCCTCTGGAGTCCAGCAGTGACCTCTGTCCAAGTCATTGTTCAAGTAAAAGATGTGTGGCTGGGATCCTGAGAACCTTCTCAGTTACTTTTTAGAGAAATGGGCCCTGTGTTTGAAATCTGGAGATATATATGTTGGCTGTTTGCATCTTCCTAGTTTTGGAACCCAGTTTCACTAACTGGCAGATAGTTCTTTGCAGTCTGTGAGTTGAGATTCTAATGGTTCCAAGTTTACTGTGGAATGAATTTTTCCCTCTAATTTTAGCCATTCTATTAATGTTAGTGGTTTTCAGGGAAAGGGAGGAAATAACCTTTTAAAATTTTTCTTAAATTTTAAACATTTTTTTGAAGATGGAGTCTCGTTATGTTGTCCAGGCTGACCTCGAACTCCTGGCCCCAAGTGATCCTCTCACCTTGGCCTCCCAAAGTGTTGGGATGACAGGTGTGAGCCACTGCACCTGGTTGGAAATAACTCTTATTCTGCCATCTTTTCCCAGAAGACCCCAGTACATTTCGTTTCGAACCACTGTTGTGTGTGTTTGACTTTGGGCTTATTTTTTGTCCTTCAAGTTCTAAAAAGTTGGACTAGAAATTGTCTGCATATATGTTATTATGAACCACATTAATAAATTATTGTTACTTTCTCTGTTTCTAGGTGTTTCTTGTAATGTTTCTGTGGATAAGGAACAGAAGTTATCCAAACGTGAAAAGGAAAATGGTTGGTGAGTAAAACTGTATATGAATATGTTAGAGAATTTTTTTTAATAAAAATCTTTAAAAGGTCATTACTAGTAGTAAGATTATTTGGGATAAAACTTTCCATGATAGTAAAAAATTAGTCATTTGCATATATCAGTTCTCTTTTTGCTTTTTCTATATCCTGTTTTAGAAAGTATATCAGTTCTTGAGTGGTTGTGGTCACCTTTAAATATTGAAAAGTTGGAGTTTCCAGATTTCTAAAAGCATATTCTGACACTCCCTTTTTGGATCTTTGGGCTTGGTGCTGAAGAAAATAAAAAATAAAAATAGAAAAAGAAGGTTGGGCGCTGTGGCCTGTAATCCCAGCACTTTGGGAGGCCAAGGTGGGCAGATCTCTGGGAGTCAGGAGTTTGAGACCAGCCTGGCCAACATGGCAAAACCCCATCTCTACTAAAAATACAAAAATTAGCTGGGTATGGTGGCACATGCCTGTAATCCCAGCTACTCAGGATGCCGAGACAGGAGAATCACTTGAACCAGGGAGGCAGAGGTTGCAGTGAGCCAAGATCACCACTGCACTCTAGCCTGGGCAACAGATCAAGACTCAGTCTTGAAAAAAAAAAAAGAGAAAACAGCTGTATTATAAAATCTCAATGTTAAAGAGTGCCTTAGGCTAATGCTGCCCACCTTTCTCATGTTATGGCACACATAAAATGCTGCTGTCACATACACAGCCTATTGGGGTAAACAGATAAGGCTGTCTGTGGCAAGAACAAACAACACAGGAGCCCCGGCAATCTGAGGCCCTGTGTGGCCGCTTTAAGGGTTGAGGGGATAAATGTCTTGCCATACCTGCCACCCATGTACCATAGTGACACCTGAGCAAACTGAGTGGGAAGCGCTGTCCTATGTAATTGTTGCTCCAAATGTAAACTGTATTTTATACTTGCATATGAAATAACTTTAGGTGGTACACAGTTAAACAAAAATTAATTATATATATATTTTATGTATATTAAAAATCCTGGCTTTTCATTTTTAGTGATGTTAGAGTATCCTATCAAATAAAGTATATTTCAATTAAAAAAGAAGTTAACTGTGTGCACTTACGACCAAATACCTCCTGATGACCCCACCTCCTAATACCATCACATTAGGAGCTACCATTTCAACTGATACATTTGGTGGGGGACAGAAACATTCAATACTTAGTTGCTCCTAAAACCCTTTTAATTTCTTGAGCGAGGGGGTGATAAGGGTATCTTTTGTTACCATGTTTGGTCTTAGTCACCAGTTCTGACAGAAGAGCTTCTGAGATGCTTGGAATCTCTGGAGTGATGATAATGTCGTTTTGAATCCTAATGAGATTACTGTGGCTGGGGGGCTTCTAGGTAGCTTAAGGATTGGGGGCCAGAAGGACCAAGCATGATTAGAGGGTTGGAAGTTTCAGCCCTTCCCCAACCTCTTCTCCCACCTCTGTGGAGGGGAGAGGGGCTAGAGATTATCAACAATGATTTAATTGATCATGCCTGTGTTACAAGACCTCCAAAAACCCCACAGGTTTTAGAGAACTTCCAGGTTGGTGAATATGAGATGCCGGGTGTACCTAGAAAGGTGTTGGAAGCTCTGTGTCCTCCTTCTGTAACCTTTGCTCTATGTATCTCTTCCATAAAAAGTAAAAAAAAAAAAAAAATTCTCCATTTAAGATAAATTAGTAACAGTACAGATAGTTTGTGAATGTGACAAAAGTTGTGGTGCTGGCATGCAGGCCATAAAAATTTGGAAGACCCAGGCTTAGATCATTTCTCATTTTGTAGTTGAAGAAAGTTAGGCCCAGGGAGGCTAGAACTTTGCTAAGGTCACAGGACGAATTAGCAGTAAGACCTAGGACTATGCTTGTTACCCTTCCTTACTGCCTTCGAAGTGCTTTTTCTTCCCCACTTCCTAGCTCTAGCCATTTTGATGTCACCATCATTTTTGTTCTATTTGTGTACTACCTACCAACTGTGCTATTACATACTAAATTTTTTAAATGAAATCAACTCAAAATTTTTATTTAAATTTATCTTAAAAGGATTCTTTTTACTATCATAAATATATACTTGCCATAACTAGAAAGTAACTCTGGAGATAATTACAGTGAAAACAATTGTTATTAGTTCTAGCTGAGATATTGTTGCTGGCTGGTTCTCTGCCTGAGGTCTGTTCTCTTACTATTAAAAGATTTGCAACTATGAGACAAGTGTCAAAGATAGTCTAGCACCACACAGAGACTTTCTTTCTTTTTCTAATCAGGATTGATAGAGAATTCACACTCTTTGATCCAGAGTTATTAATACTGTTTGTTTGTATCACCTAAACCCATCGATTAGACTGCCTTCAGTTGTCTTGGACTTCACTAGGGTTGTGTGCTCCACACTCCCATATTGCTTTGGGATGCTTGTGAATTTTTTGATAGGCCCATCCTGTGAAATACCTGCCTGAGCCATTCTGCTGATGGTCAGCAAGAGCACTGAGGGCTTTAGAAATACGTTGTGAAGGTAGCAGTGCTGTTTTCTCTCTTAAGTCTGACTTTGTCCTTTGTTGAGGATCTTGCAATCGGATTATTCCTTGTCTAACATTACCTTACGATTGTTGGCACTGCCTTCTCAATGTCAGTGTTCAATGACAAGGGTGAATTCTGGCCAAATTCTTGCCAACTGTGAAAGCAGAAAGATGCTACCTTAATAGTAGCTACCATCTCTTTATTGTTCCATAAGATGATTCTAGAAGTGTGAATGGATTTTTTCCTATTTTTGGTGGTGTTTAGGTTGATTTTGATAACTCGGGATAAAACAGTCTTATTCATGGCTCAGTGTATTTAGGGAATTCAAGCCTCTGGTTTCTCTGAGTGTCCTTTCTTGGCTGATGACATTAGATATTAGCTTGCAATCTTGGTAATGGTGTGAGGCGGTCTCATAATGGTAATGAGGTTTGATATATAGCATGGAGGTTTGCCTGTTCACTGTGAGTAATTTAAGTGGGATTTAGTAACATACTTTTATATTTCTTATATAAAAACTTATACAAGCTGGCTGGGTATGGTGGCTCCTGCCAGTAATCTCAGCACTTTGGGAGGCCAAGGTGGAAGATTGCTTGAGGCTAGGAGTTCAAGACCAGCCTGGGCAACATAGTGAGACTATTTCTACTATAAAACTAAAGTATAGAAACTTATAAAAGCCTGTAGACACTTAATATGTAATCGGTGGCATATTATCCAGCTAATCACATCATCAGTGAGAATTCATGACTTAATCAGGTGGACATCCATTTTGTTCTTTGATTCATATCTTGCTGTAATAATTAACAGTGTCTCAGTATCTGTAAGTAAACAATGATGTAGTCTATAATCTGTGAGTCTTGGGTAGCTCCCTTTTGCTTGATAGCAGGAATGGGTATTTCGTGTTTACAAGTGTTTCATATACTGAGTAGGAGATAATACTTTTGCAATAATAATTGATTGTGGTGTATGTTTTACTACTGTGATCACTACTGGATTGAAATCTCCAGTCATTACTTTGCTGTGTGTTGTTGGAGTGGCAATTTTAGTGTATTTATAGAATGGTAAATTTGGATGGGTCAGTTCAACAAGGCGTTTGGGAGACACTGGATTCTAAGCCAGGTTTTAAGGAAACATGAATAGGCTTTAGGGGAGGGTATATTCAAGTGTGTGGAACCTGAGTTGAGAGGTAACTAGAATGAAGGAACAATTGCATGGGTTGTCATCTAACTTTAGAGAGTCTTTTTTTTTTTTTTTTTTTTTTAATTAAGCCAAACAGTATTACCTTCCCCTAGAGCAGAGTTTGGTAAACTATGGCCCATGGGGCGGGCACTCATTTGTGAATATGAGTTTATTGGAACACAGATTATTCAGTTAGTATTGTCTATAGGTGCTTTGTTTTACGATGACAGAGGTGAGTAGTGACAGACACCATACAGCTGGCAAACCTAAAATATTTATTCTCCACTTTGTTACATTAGTACCAGATTGAGGAATTTATATTCTAGAAAAACACTACCTCAATATCCTCTCTTGACACTTTTTTGTATGTCCCTTGTTATTTGATACTTAAGGCATTGTGACTTGGAGATGACTGTCTTTACATTTTTATTGTAAATATATTACTATCATTTTTTCCTATCCTTTATGTATGACCTAGTGTGGTCAGAATAGCATACTTTAGAAACTGAAGTGTTTATGGATTTTAACAATGAGATTTTTATTATAATGAATTGCTACTTCGTTTCCTAAAGCAAGATGTTTCTTTATTGCAGCATCCTTGAGACTTTGTACTGTGCGGGGTGCTCACTCAATCTTGGCTACGTGTACAGATGCACGCCCAAGAATCTTGATTACAAGAGAGACTTGTTTTGCCTCAGTGTTGAAGCCATTGAAAGGTAAGTTTGATACATAAATGTTTACCTCACAACTGGTGTTTCAGAAGTTAAGTTTGCAGAGAAATTGGCACGGAAGTGTCAGAACTAAATCAATACTGTTTGGTTAAATATATTTTCTTTTTTTTTTTTTTTTTTTATTATACTTTAAGTTCTAGGGTACATGTGCATAACGTGCAGGTTTGTTACATATGTATACTTATGTCATGTTGCTGTGCTGCACCCATCAACTCGTCAGCACCCATCAATTCATCATTTATATCATGTATAACTCCCCAATGCAATCCCTCCCTCCTCCCCCCTCCCCCCTCCCCATGATAGGCCCCAGTGCGTGATGTTCCCCTTCCCGAGTCCAAGTGATCTCATTGTTCAGTTCCCACCTATGAGTGAGAACAGGCGGTGTTTGGTTTTCTGTTCTTGTGATAGTTTGCTAAGAATGATGGTTTCCAGCTGCATCCATGTCCCTACAAAGGACGCAAACTCATCCCAGCCATCCCACTACTGGGTATATACCCAAAGGATTATAAATTATTCTACTACAAAGACACATGCACACGTATGTTTATTGCGGCACTATTCACAATAGCAAAGACTTGGAATCAACCCAAATGTCCATCTGTGACAGACTGGATTAAGAAAATGTGGCACATATACACCATGGAATACTATGCAGCCATAAAAAAAAAAAAGGTTAAATATATTTTCAAGTAATGATTTCTAACAAGCCAGTCATTTTTTTTTTTTTTTTTTTTTTTTTTTTTTTTTGCTTTGACCTGCTTCTTTATTTGGTATTGGAAAAGTCAGACACTCTAAACTGTAGGAGAAAACACTGTGAGAAATTTTTTTTGGAATAAAAGTATATTCAGTTGTTTTTAAAAATTGAATGTAATTTAGTAGGATTTTGCCCCCTGCCCCCAGCTTTTTATTTTTATTTCTTTTAAAACTTATTTTTTTAAGATATGGGGTCTCACTCTGTCACCCAGGCTGGAGTGCAGTGCTGTGGTCATAGCTTTCTGCATCCTTGAACTCCTGGGCTCCAACAATCCTCCTGCCTCAGCCTCCCAGGTAGCTAAGACAGCAGGCATATTGCTCGGGGTCTTGTGTTGCCCAGGCTGGTTTCAAACTCCTAGCCTCAGATGATCCTTCTGTCTCAGCCTCCTGAATAGCTGGGAACAAGTGCATGCCACCACACCATGCTTGTATTTTAACCTTGTACCGTACGTCAGTTATGTTTTAGGGTCCTCTGAAAAGCAAATTGTGTCAGAAGATAAAGAGCTTTTTAATCTTGAAAGCAGAGTTGAAATAGAAAAGTCTCTAACACAGGTAATTTTATTCTGTACATTTTATATTTCTGTATGAACAGTTTGTCAGTGAAGAAGTGCTCCTCCACAAACGATAATTCTCATAACGTCATCTGTCTTGATCGCAGGAAGAGTGTGCCTGTTTCATTTCAGATGTTAGTAAAGTTGATTTTTGGGGAACTCAAATGAAGCTAAAGCTTAATCAACAAAATAATAAGGAAGACATTTCATGACAAAATCAAAACTATATATTCTAATTTTGCTAAGCTAGAAATCTTTGATTCAAATCAGTATTTTGTTTGCTTCAATTCTTGTGGTATAAATAGCCTTGTTGTTGGATGTTAACATTTTGTCATGGCCAGATAGGTGAGATGGTGATGACTGTATAAAAGAGATGTAGATTGTAGGTTGAGAACTACTGTTGATAGAATTATGCTTTATTTAAAACAATTTATGCCTGCAAATAGTTTTGGTAAACACTGAATATCTACCATGTAATGTATGACATATCCAAAATTGCATTAAGTGTATATCTTAATTATTTTTAACCATGTATAATTTTAAATGATATGTGTGTTTAATTTTTTATTTTTTCAATTCAATAGATGGAAGATGTCTTGAAAGCATTACAAATGAAGCTGTGGGAGGCCGAATCAAAATTGTCCTTTGCCACTTGTAAAAGCTGAACTCTAGTCTGTGTCCTCCATTCTGCCCCCGCCCTTCCTCCCCTTATTTGTTAAATGAAGCAACATAGTGAGATGTTGTCTCTACAAAAAAAAAAAAAAAAAAAACTTAGCCAGGCATGCGAAACACTGAGGTGGGAGGATCACTTGAGCTTGGGAGGTCGAGGCTGCAGTGAGCCTTGATCATGCCACTACTGCATTCCAGCCTGGGCGACAGACTGAGACCTTGTCCCTCCACCCAAAAAAGACCCCAAAATTGTAGAATTACTTTTAGAGCTATATTTTATGGTAAAGAAGTGATTGTTTCTCAAAATCCCATTTTAAAGCCATTTTATGGTACTTGTTGGAATTGGGACTTAGGAGTTTTGATTTTGATGAGAAACTGGGATAATTTTCTGAACTTTTTTTCCTCTGTATCACATTTATTTACTATTTTTAAAAACTTTATTTGACTTTTAACACTTGGGACAATATTTACTATAAATGATAAGAAAAATCTTAGAGGTTTTTCTACCCACAGTGTCATGGAATTTTTTCTGAAAACTAATGCATAAAGTTCCCTAGAGAAATTGGTCAGAATGATCTGTCAGAACCATTTGAAAACTTGCTCAAGAGCAGTCACATATACAGTAGGATTTTACATTTTCCTGCTATGTACTACTATATGCTTAAAAAACCTGGAGGAATACTTACCAAAGAGGAGTAGCCATCTCTGAGGGTGGGATACTGGGGGAGTTTTTGGTTTTTCTGTTTTCTATCATGTAAAACTTCTGTAGTATGTATTTTTATAATTGAAGAGAATAAAGATTAAAACAAAGTGCTTTAAGATTGATTTTTACAAACTGAATTATATGTAATTGAGATCAGAAATCCTGTTGGTATGAAAGCCACACATTAGCGTGGCAGTGTGGAAGGCTTTCTCAGGAATATAAAGGTAACCCCACATTTCCCCAGACCCCTTTGTTTCTGGGTGCAGGTGAGGTCACAAAACCGTACCCAGTGGTATGAGTAACTCACTCAGCTTGTGCTCAGAAGTTCCCTGATTATTTGTGAGAATACTAAAGTTCTCAGAGCAAAAGGTCCTAAGTCACACTGACTGGATCCTGCAGGATTCTTGTGTTCTTTTTGAGATTGTTGACAACCTCAGTTAAAGTTGAGTAAGTCCTCTAGGTGTTCTCTCTCGCGGACTCCTCTCCCACTAACAGACTATGGTGCTGTGGAAGCAAATGTCAACACCCGCTGGCAACAGGGCAACGTCCGGCCGCAGTAAGCTTGATGTAGTCCCAGGTGTCTGGCCTCTTAGGTGCTTTGGTGGCATCTTGTGTGAAAATTCATTCCAAACAGATGAGAGAGTATTTTAGCCACAAGACTCAGCTAACTGGTTGTGCAGGTTACAGAGTACTCCAGCAAGCATTTTCAGATTCCATTCCAAAGCCATAGGCAGTTTGGCTCCCCGATTCCTTATACCCTGTTCATACTAGGGAAGGAAGGGGCTATACAATCTGTAGCCAATTCACTCATCTTGAAAGCTCATTTCACCAATGAAAAGTACTTTCTAATGTCCTGGTGCTAATTAAGATTCTGTTACGGATCAGGAGATAAATGTAGCTCATGCCTTAGTGGCTGCCTCTAGAGTGGGCCTTTGATTACCTTTCCATCCCTGCACGTGTATTCCTGTTAGGGTTCTTCACATGAAGTTAACAAAGCTCCCCTGGGCTGCAGATGGAAGCCAGAACACATTTGTATCACATGGCCTCCACTGAAGCATCTAAAAGCTAATCCAGGAAACGCTTTCATAAGACAATCTTCATCTTTGGCCTCAACCTGTGGCATCCCTGAAGGAATGGCCTTGCCATCGCAGTGAGAGAGGGACTTCCAAGGCTGGGGTCCAGGTGGGAGTGCTGCCTCCTGTCTGTGCTACACGGTGACACTTGCAGGAGAGGGGCCTTCCCCTGTTCTGGGCCACCCCCTCCTGGGCCACCTGTTTCTCTGAATCTGGTGGCGTGGCTTTTCTGGCTTTCTGTGAGGCCTCATCAGAACGGGTGTGTGTGTGTATGTGTGTGGTCCCATATATCCACCTGCTAAAACCTACTACTTGAGGCAACAAGTTTTTGTTTCTTACAATTGGAAAACCCAGCATGTGGTCGTTTCTGGTAAATGAGCCCTGGGAAAGCACTGCCTGTGAGCGAGAGTAAGAGTCCAGAAGCAGGAGACCGATGTCCCAGCCCAAACCACACGGGACCCAGTGGAGGCTTCAGACACATCTCCCCAGAAGTTATTCCTTCAGCCATTCCTATAAAGGGCGCTCCCTAGTTCTTGAGGGAGAAGATACGGAAACTGATACCAGAACCTGGTGTGCAGCCTTTAAAGATTGTTATAACTGGGTGTGTGTAGAACATTGTGCATAGTTTTCATCCCAGAGTGTGGGTGCTGTCCTCGGCAAGTTCTCCAGTCATGCTCATACATTTCCAAGCGAAAGAGTCCACTGGAGGCATCGTTCTGTGTAGCATCGATGCCTGAATGGCATGTGTCCTACCCGGATGATTCTAGTCAAGCACAGGACATTTAAAACGCTCAAGACCAGGAGAGTGACCCCTTGCAGAATCAGATCTAGGTTTTTAGTAGGAACTTCTTGAACCAAGGAGCCATGAGCAAAGCTTCCCCCAGCTTGTTTTTGAAGGAGGGTCTTGGGGATAGCAACCAGAAATCCAGGGTCAAAGTCCCAGTTTAACTGCGTTATTAGCCATGTGATCAGGGGCAAATCATGTAATCATCTGTTTTTGCATCTGTATAGTGAAATAACCTGTCTTCCCTGCGTCAAGGATGATCAAATTAGATAATGCATATGACAGTACTTTGAAAGCAGTAAAGCATCATAAAAATAAAGGATAAAGATTTAGCCTTATTTAAATAGAGTCAATCTGATCCAGTCTTCTAGCCAGTCTATTTGTAAGATTCTAATGACATAATCTGAAATGCTATATATTTTTTTGTAAACTATGTAACATTTATTGGCTTTTTTTTTTTTTTCCAGTTGTAAACATTGCACAAAATTTGAAAAATAGAAAAAAGCATGGCCGGGCGTGGTAGCTCACGCCTGTAATCCCAGCACTTTGGGAGGCCGAGGTGGGTGAATCATGAGGTCAGGAGATTGAGACCATCCTGGCTAACACGGTGAAACCCCATCTCTACTAAAAATACAAAAAATTAGCCGAGCGTGGTGGCAGGCGCCTGTAGTCCCAGCTACTTGGGAGGCTGAGAGAGGAGAATGGCATGAACCCAGGAGGTGGAGCTTGCAGTGAGCTGAGATCATGCCACTGCACTCCAGCCTGGGCGACAGAGTGAGACTCCATCTCAAAAAAAAAAAAAAAAAGCACAAAGAAGAAAATAAAGCACATAATCTTAAAATTAATAATCACATTTTGGGGTATATCCTTCTAGTCATTTTTATATGCAAATTTGGGGTCATACTAGTCACACTATTTTCACTTAAAATATTTCCTAAAAATATTTCTATATAATTGAATATTATTTTATAACCTGAGTTTTAATGATCACTTAGGATGAGAACCATATTTAAAATCTTGTTTAAATGTGATTATATGGTATGAAATTCACACTTTTTAGTGGTCTACTTAACAACTGAGTTTACTAACCAAATAAGACAGGGTGTGAAAGAAATCTTAGACCAGTCGCCTCTTTGTCTAGCTCCAGTGGTGTGCAGGGGAGAACCAATTATTAATTTTTCAGGAATTTTTCAGCTGGTCATAAAACTGTTGGTAGCTTGAAATTGGCCATGGTGGGAATATTTACACGTGAGAAATCAGCAAGTGCTAAAAAATGAAGGCTTCCCCCACCCCAGCTGGGTTTCCAGCATATTGCTGTGTATTCCTTCTATACTGTTTGACTTAAAGTTGAAAAGAGAAAATGACTTCTCAACACCCAAAAGAACAAGTTCTAACATCTTTTCATTTAGTATGTCTGAAATGAAACTTATTTTTTTAAAGTTAGCCATGTCTGGAAATATGATTTTATTTATTTTGAGATAAAATCCCACTCCGTTACCTAGGATGGAGTGCAGCGGTGCGATCTCGGCTCACGGCAACCTCCGCCTCCTGGGTTCAAGTGGTTCTTGTGCCTCAGCCTCCCAAGTAGCTGGGACTACGGGCGTGAGCCACCACGCCTGGCTAATTCTTGTATTTTTATAATAGTAGAGACAGGGTTTCACCATGTTGGCCAGGCTGGTCTCAAACTCCTGGCCTCAAGTGATCTTACCTGCCTTGGGATTACAGGCGTGAGCCACTGTGCCCAGTCTCATTCTAAGACTTTAGGGATTACAGCCACATTCTCCACCTCTCCTGGAGAAAGCCCAAAATACGTGAAACAAATGACTTAAAATTTTATATAAGTAGTTGATATTATGTACATCTATTTTGTTCTCCCCAGATAGGATAAATAACTGGGCAGTTGCTTGAGTGAACACGCAGAGACAGTTTGTTGGCAATCACTTTTGAACTGAGGGAGAATAACTTATTTTTTGATCTAATCTGACATATTTTGGGTATTGATCATTAATTTTTTTAGTGAGAGCTGAGTTCTATCTGTGGGCTAATTCATTATTTAGGCAGCTGATCACGAGGGCATGAGTGCAGTCAAGGCCAGTCTATAACTTTCTTGGGGATAGTCACACCTGTTTAAATCCCAGTAATAAGCTCGAAGGTAGAGCACGGTGGGATGAGGAATGGATGTGCTGGGACCCAGAGTTTTATTAGCCTAAATGTGATTTCAAATAGAACTGGCCTCATTTCATTCAAGTTGGCTCTGTCAACCTCTGCTAATTAGCTTAACAAAATTAAATGAACTCTATAACTCTTTTTTTTCCCTGAACAATTACCACCATGGTTTTTAGTTATTCCTTATATAATTTTAAGGCAGAGATGGACAAGGTGACCCTTCAAGGGCTCTTCAGCCTTCTAATTCATGTAACTCTGAAAGGAAATGAGAAAAGTTCAAAGCGGGGAAGTGAGACTCCATGAACCTACTGTGTGGATTTGAGGAAGTGCAATAATTTAGGTTTCTCCAGGATGTCGTCACTTTCACATTTCTCTCCGTTAACCGTTGTCCACCCTTACCAGGAGCTGCGGGGCTTGCAATTTTGGGGGCTTCTTGAGAACAGTAGAGATTTTGAGAAAGTAAAGTGTGTGTTTGATTGCATAACATTTTCCAGACCAAAAAGAAGAGCACGTAGCCATTTTGAGGAGAAATCTTAGGAAGCCTTCCAAGGGTTTTTCCCAAACCGGAACAGCTGCTTTTTGACCGTCACAACTGCTTCCCTTTTTTTTTTTCTAAGATAGTATTTAACGATCATTTAGGAGGTGCCAGGCACTGTGTTTGGGCTCCATGTGTGTTACCACCTCATTCTCACAGAAAGCCCTTCCATAGGAAGCATCATATCCATTTTACACATGCAGAAACTAAGACTCAGAGACTTGACATTGCCTGAAGTCCCACTTGGCTAATAAACAGACCCAGTGCTTCCTTCCGTGCATGGCTGCCTTCTTGCCTCGCTCTGAGCTTGTTTTTTCACAGTAAAACAAATAAAGGGACATTGCGTCAGTTAATATAGTATTAGCAATCTTAGCGTCTAGAAGGGTTTAGAAGTCCTGAGCTTCTCTCTTCTTTTTCTTCTATAAAACACAGTGAACTCAGCGTGAGTTCCCTCCCCTGCCGTTGTCCCTCCCTTGAGATTCTCTGGCTACCAGATCCCCCAGCCCCTCTTCTGCCCAGAGGTCCTGTCTGGCCTCTCTTTCAAGCTCTCACCTCTTCATGTGTCTTCTTGGCTCTGTCGTGTGCCACCTCCTTTGAGTCATTTATTTTACTTTATTGCGGTTATCATTGCTGGGCATTGTATTTTACATTTGTTTGTTAGTTTAATGTCTGTCCCGCCACTGGAGTGTTAGCTCCACGAGGGCAGGGATTTTATCCGTCTCATGGCCTGGGCCAAAAAGAATGCAGCCCGGTAATACGTGCTCATTTCATCTTCAATGGAACGAACGAATGTTGCTGCATCGAGTATCTGTTTACTCACATCTTCATTCTCTGACTACTTTATTGATTCTTTATCTTGACCCGCAAGCATACTTACGTCTCATCTTGGTGACAAAGAGCCCTCTCGCGGCCCAGGCATCTCGCTGAACTGCTCTCTTATTTTTTTTTTTGTTTGAGACAGAGTCTCGCTCTGTCGCCCAGGCTGGAGTGCAGTGGCCGGATCTCAGCTCACTGCAAGCTCCGCCTCCCGGGTTTACGCCATTCTCCTGCCTCAGCCTCCCAAGTAGCTGGGACTACAGGCGCCTGCCTCGTCGCCCGGCTAGTTTTTTGTATTTTTAAGTAGAGACGGGGTTTCACCGTATTAGCCAGGATGGTCTCGATCTCCTGACCTCATGATCCGCCCGTCTCGGCCTCCCAAAGTGCTGGGATTACAGGCTTGAGCCACCGCGCCCGGCCCCTCTCTTTTTTTTTTTTTTTTTTTTTTTTTGAGATGGAGTCTCGCTCTGTCACCCAGGCTGGAGTGCAGTGGCCGGATCTCAGCTCACTGCAAGCTCCGCCTCCCGGGTTTACGCCATTCTCCTGCCTCAGCCTCCCAAGTAGCTGGGACTACAAGCGCCCGCCACCTCGCCCGGCTAGTTTTTTATATTTTTTTTTTTTTTTTTTTTTTTGAGGCGGAGTCTTGCTCTGTCGCCCAGGCTGGAGTGCAGTGGCCGGATCTCAGCTCACTGCAAGCTCCGCCTACCAGGTTTACGCCATTCTCCTGCCTCAGCCTCCCGAGTAGCTGGGACTACAGGCGCCCGCCACCTCGCCCGGCTAGTTTTTGTATTTTTTAGTAGAGACGGGGTTTCACCGTGTTAGCCAGGATGGTCTCGATCTCCTGACCTCGTGATCCGCCCGTCTCGGCCTCCCAAAGTGCTGGGATTACAGGCTTGAGCCACCGCGCCCGGCCGTTTTTTATATTTTTTAGTAGAGACGGGGTTTCACCGTGTTAGCCAGGATGGTCTCGATCTCCTGACGTTGTGATCCGCCCGTCTCGGCCTCCCAAAGTGCTGGGATTACAGGCTTGAGCCACCGCGCCCGGCCCCCTCTCTTATTTTTAACTGCGCTGACTTTGCCCACTAGGGACTTCAACTCTGGGCCTTTGGTCGTCACTCCAGGCATCTTGCTGAAACTACTCTCTTGAAGGCTGCCGGTGAGTTCCTACACAATGTTACTGTCTGTCTGAAATCCCTAAAATTTCCAATAATTTTAAATTGTTCTCTCCTTTAACATTTTCTTCTTGACTGGCCACATTTCTGAGCGAGGCATAATGACGTATGCAGGGGCTGTATGCCATGGGGCCTGGGGTTTGTGGTCAAATGTCGGTAAAGTAACCACACAGCAAAAGGGATAGTATGGCCCTCATCTTAATCTCTGCTGATTATTTATGAATGGGCATGGGTAGGGGTTCATTATATCTGCACTTTTGAGTGCATGTGGTTTATTTTAGATCGTCTCACTCTGTCTCCCAGGCTGGAGTGCAGTGGTGCCATCTTGGCTCACTGCAACCTTTGTCTCTGGGTTCAAGTGATTCTCCTGCCTCAGCCTCCCAAGTAGTTGAGATTACAAGCATGTGCCACCACACCCGGCTAATTTTTGTATTTTTAGTAGGGATGGGGTTTTCCCATGTCAGCCAGGCTGGTCTCGAACTTACGACCTCAGGTGATCCTCCCCACTTGGCCTCCCAAAGTGCTGGCATGAGCCACAGCACCTGGCCTGTGTATTGTTTGAAAATTTTTATGAAACAAAAAACAAGTGTGCTGTCATCCTCGGGCATTGATGGTGTCTGTCTTTCCCAGTGGCCTCCTGCCTCCTTGCTGCTGCTTTGCTGGAGTTCATCTTCCTCCTGCTTCTTCCGGGCTCTGCCTTTGCCCTCATTTCTCTCTCTGCAGTCTCTCTTGGATACTTCTGCCCTGCTAGGATGTCAGTGATTATTCCTTTGTCTCTAATTCCCACAGCCCTCAGTTGTCTCCCCGGGTCCTTGGTCCTGACTTTCTAATGATCTGCAGATATCCCCTGAATATGCCCTGTGTACTCTCTGTGTCTCACACCTGATCCTTTTCTATACATACAGTTCTTATTTGTCCTTCAAGATCTTGCTTGAGTGCCACTTCCTCTAAGAAGCCCTTGCTGATTTCTCAGCCAGATGTCCTTTCTCCCACTTCATTATTCTTAAATGACTTCAGCATGGTCTGACCTTATTAGATTTTGTATTCTAGTTTTGTGGGAACTGTTCCTGGAATACTAGGGTTGTGTTTTCCTGAGATCCAACATGTTGTAGGACTCTGTACACTGGAGGCAATTCATACTTTGTAGACCAGTTATGATGGTAAATGGAAAAAGCTGAAAAAAAAAGCTGACAAAAATGGTTCCACCAAAGTATTCAAAATTGCTTTTCATATTTCGGAATTGACATATAAGAGTAAAAAGAAAGTACGCCAAAATTCAGTGGTGCTGTGGGGCTAGCATAAAATGTTAACCAGGTAAATAGGAACTCAAGGGAAATTAACCAAATTGAGCTCATTTACATGTGTAATTACCCATCTGTGATCATTCTACTGTTGTATTTATTCTGTCTTTCTCCTCCCACACCAGGTTAAAAATACTTTGTATTAAAGATTTTCTTCCTAACCAAATACAATGAATTCTTGGGACTGGGAGTGGGGTGGGGTGTGAATGCCACTGGAAACAAGATGCCGGAGTGGGCCTCAGTGCACGCTGTCTGGGTGCGAGGGAGAAGCCCGGCAGACACACATTAACGCCACCTTCAGACATGCACATCCCAAGAGGAGACGTGGAGGCAATGGTTTTCAATGCCACTGCTGCTTTCAGTGCTCAAGAAAGAAACCTGTGGCTTTCATGAATGCAGAATCCATAAGACACAGTCAGATGCCAGCCTGGAATGGTTGCTTCCTGCAGTAGGAAGGTCCAGAGCAGGCTAGGAAGGTGTCAGGGAGTGGGCTGTCTCCTCACAGGACACTCTTTCTTACGGGGAAATGATGACCTCGAGCTGAGGTAAGGAGACCCTGGAGCTGGAAGATGCAAAAGAAAAGTGGCTCCCCAGGCTTCTCAGTGCTTGGGTGTAGGAAAGAACTGTAACCCCTGGGAGGCCAAAGCAAGGCAGAGAATGCCCTCCAGAGGCCTGTGGTCCTGGAGTGAGGAGGCCCTGGTAGAGGAGACCTGGCCAACCCTTCTCTTAAGCCACTGGCCACTCTCAGGGTGGGCATTGCTGAGGCTTATCAGAAATGCAGACCCTGGCTGGGCACAGTGGCTCCCACCTGAAATCCTGGCACTTTGGGAGGCCGAGGCAGGAGGATCACTTGAGTCTAGGAGTTTGAGACTGGCCTGGGCGACATAGCAAGACCCTGTCTCTATGGAAAAATAAAAGATTAGCAGGTATGGTAGCGTGCACTTGCAGTCCCAGCTACCCTGGAGGCTGAAGTGAGAGGACTGCTTGAGCCTGGGAGGTCAAGGCTGCAGTGAGCCGTCATCTCGCCACTGCACTCCGTCCTGGGCAACAGACCTATCTCAAAGTAAGTAAGAAAGTAAATAAATAAAATACAGACCCTCACGCCTCGTCCAGGCCTGCTGAACCAAACCTGTGCTGCTGCAACAACATGCCAGGTGGTCCCCAGGCACGTTCAAATGTGACACGAGTTGGCTTAGGGGACAGTTCTTCCAGGCTTTCTTGAATAAAATGGTTCTTTTATATGTTGCTGCGTTTTGGTGTGATTACTAACTTTGCTGAGTACCGTAGTCATGTTTTCGGTGTCACTGTTTGACACGCTGTAAAGTAGGTTAGTACTACTCTGAGGCTGTGAGTCGGACTTTTTTGTTATGTTTTCCAAACCAGGCCACAAGGGGCCGCATTTCACCACGTAAACATTCATCGTGTCCAGCCTGTGCACAAACACAATGGGAAACTCAGTAACTGCAGGAGGCCCTGTCCAACAGGAAGGTTGCCTCATTGCAGCCTGACTTTATCCCTTCACTCTTGTAACCAAGATTCTTAATTAAAATGAAATAATAGTCAAGGCCACCCCCCGTCCCCAGTGTAGCCCCCATCAGACTGCTAACAGCTTTTTCAGTATTGTCCCTAAGGCACTAGCATTCTACACTGGAAGTTAATTATGTTTTCTCTTTCCGTCGTTTCCTGTTTTCATGACTCAGATTTATTACTAAATCCCCTCCCCCAATGCTTTCTGAGTCCTTAATGCTGTGTTTGCCAGCTCACTTTGGAGTTGCCAGCTGAGAGATGGCAGTCTTCCAGAATAAGTACATTTCTGATCACCTTGCTAATGTGTCTGACTCACACGAGACTTTGCAGGAATGCTCTATCTGTGTTAATGCTATAGATTCCTTTGGAAAGATTAGGGAACAGTGCTATCTTGTTATGGGTCAAGATCTCCAAAGCACATTATTCAGATGACAACATTGTCCAAATAAAGCTGCTTTAAAGTGAATTCAGGCAACTACATTTTATGCCAGACTTCCATTTGCTGAAACAGATAAAAAAAAAATACTTCATGCGTTAAGTGATTATACTCCACAGAATGTAGCAGAGGCAAAGTGGTAGTTCTGTGAGGTTGCAGCACACTGGGAGTCCTAGAGCCTTGGAGTCTGTCCTACTGAGCCTCTAACAACTGGAGCAATTCACATCCCTGGCGTCCATCTCCCAAGCTAGGTTTCCTCATCTGAAGAAAGAGGGGGTTGCGTTAGGATGCTCTGTAGGTTTCCTTTTAAAAGTAATCTAAAAAAGCAATCAGAAATGTGTTATTTTTAATTACGTATTGATTTGAAATGGAAACCTCGATTGATAGCTGATAGAGACTCATCTAAAGCATCTGTAATCTGATGGATATTGACATTATTCTGCCCATTAGAGAACCAAGACCACAAAAGCAGCTTAGAATAGAAGAACCGCCCACATTTGCTGCTGCTGTGTAATGAACAGTTGTAGGTGGCACCAGGTGCATGTCTTGAAGATATTCTTGAATCAGCTCATGGAATTCTGAACTGGATTAAAACACGGGCATCTCTGGCTGCCAACATTTCATCAAGACTCTTAATTATTAAAGTGCACTGGTTATTTCTTTTGCCATCATTTGAGTTACTCTGTGAAAAAGACAGATGTCTTGCTATAGTCATTTCACTTGCTCAAGTTCCCCTGTCCTCTCTCCTCAATCGCTATGTCCCTCTTAGCGAAGCCATAACCAATCAAAACTTAAGTGAGTCAGCTTTGGATGTCAGCCACAGAGCAGGCGAGCCAAGTCCCGTGATGCCAGCCCCTGGACAGAGTTTCCAAGGCAACGACTGCTGTGTTTCTCTCCACTCTGAAGGAAAACCTGGGAGAATCCAGTCCTGATGTGGCTCTTAAGAGAGCCAGGGTGGGGGAAAGCAATCTGTGAATGAGCAGACTTTGGTTCCAGCCTGTTTTTTTTTTTTTTTTTTTTCTCTGCAAGAATGAGTCTTACTCACATGCATTTTTGTGTAGCTCTGAAATGAGGATTTGAATTGAACTGTTTGAGACGGGTGGTTAAAAGAAAACACACACAGATCATCAGTCTGAGAAGCACTAGATGACCATCCAGATTAAGAAGTAATAACGTCAGAATTCTCACAGGAACAAGAGATCATTTTTGTCACTGAGTACAAGAAAGATTAGCATGAGCCAAGACACAGAGGCCGACAAAGGGGCAAGGGACCGTCCCCACTGAGAACAGCTTCCATCTTCAGTGTTTTTCTTATCATTAGTAGGACTATAAAAATTATTGTCCAAATCGGCACATTCGCGAGTGGAAGAGGGAACGTCTAATAATTAAGTCAGGATGACAGATGTCAACTGTCCCGGGAAAACCAGCACACATGTCACCTTACTTTGTGTGCCTCCTGGTAGAGAGCCATTTGAACAAAGGCGGCCTCAGCTACCAGAGTGTGAAAGCCACGAGGCTCAAGTGAGAGAGAAAGATGCCAAGTCCTCCGATGAAACAGAGTCGGGTGGGAATGGAGTAGAGCAATGAAAGAAATGTGGACACGTTTAAACAGCAACTCAGGGAAATCTGATGATAGATCAAACAGAAATAGATAAAAAAGACCTCGAGGCAATGGTCATCTCTGAGGGAACACAATTTGGGGTGGGCCAGTCAGTGGTTTTGTGATTTTGTCCAGTAAAGAGTACAGTAATTCTCTTTAGGTTTGAGCAGCAATACACAGTTTCTGGGGAGAACAATCCCAACATAACAGACATGAAAAAAATGTTTAGTAATGAATCTTCTGTTTCCTAAATAAATTCACTAAAAGTAGACATCAATAAGCTTGTGAAACATGTTTATGGTTATCCTCAAAGAAGTCACCTGAGTTTACCATCCATAGCCAGTTAGGGATGAGATAAAATAGATGGAAGTGACTGAACTTTTACACTATTAAATGTGCTTACCCCAGGCATAAACACATGTTTTTGTTTGTTTGTTTATTTATTTTTTTTGAGACGAAGTCTCGCTTTGTTGCCCAGGCTGGAGTGCAGTGGCGCGATCTTGGCTCACTGCAAGCTCTACCTCCTGGGTTCACGCCATTCTCCTGCCTTAGCCTCCCGAGTAGCTGGGATTACAGGTGCACACCACCATGTCCAGCTAATTTTTTTTTTGTATTTTTAGTAGAGACGGGGTTTCACCGTGTTAGCCAGGATGGTCTCGATCTCCTGACCTCGTGATCCGCCCTCCTCAGCCTCCCAAAGTGCTGGGATTACAGGTGTGAGCCGCTGTGCCTGGCCAAACACACATTTGTTCTTTAACCAGATGGGTCTTCCTGCTGAAATAACCTTGAAACTTTAAAAAGTACCCAAGAATGCCGGTCATGGTGGCTCATGCCTGTAATCCTAGCACTTTGGGAGGCCAAGGTAGGCAAATCACTTGAGGTCAGGAGTTCGTGACCAGCCTGGCCAACATGGTGATAACCCTGTCTCTACTAAAAAAATACAAAAATTAGCCAGGCATTGTGGCATGCACTTGTAATCCCTGCTACTCAGGAGGCTAAGGCAGGAGAATTGCTTAAACCCAAGAGGCGGAGGTTGCAGTGAGCCAAGATTGCACCACTGCACTCCAGTCTGAGTGACAGAGCAAGACTCCATCTCAAAAAAAAACAAACAAAAAAAGTACCCAAGAAATGTACTTTTACTGTAGAAAAATTAGAAGATTCTACAGAAAACTGAATTGAAGACAGTAAAATCACCTATAATCCAAGTATCCATAAACAACCGCTATTAATATCTTAGGGTATATCCTTTCACATGATTTCCTATGCATTTTATTTATACATATAGTTATACAAAGGACAGCTTGCTGTGCATATTCTACATTATTATATTATGAATAGTTTGCTATATCGCCAAATATACTTTTGCAACTTTGTTTTGATGACTGTGTAATATTTCACAATATTGAATAGTTCACTTACCCAAACTCTCAGCATTATGTACGAAGCTATTTCTAGACTTTTTGTACTGCAATGTAGTTCTGAACATCTAGTGAAATCTTTGTGCCATATAATGAATGAATCTAGATTGTGTGAATTCGGTGGGAGAACTGAGGCTGTTAAATCTGGGCCCGGATTAAGATGTGATTGTGGAATGAACACGCGATAAGAATAAAAGAGGAGATGGGTTCTAGGTCCGGCCCAGCATAGAACCCTGAGCATGTTACTTAACCTCCCTCTGGTTAGTTTTCTTTTAGTTTTTTTTTTTTTTTTTTTGAGACGGAGTCTTGCTCTGCCACCCAGGCTGGAGTGCAGTGTGGCCGGATCTCAGCTCACTGCAAGCTCCACCTCCCGGGTTTACGCCATTCTCCTGCCTCAGCCTCCCGAGTAGCTGGGACTACAGGCGCCCGCCTCGTCGCCCGGCTAGTTTTTTGTATTTTTAAGTAGAGACAGGGTTTCACCGTATTAGCCAGGATGGTCTCGATCTCCTGACCTCGTGATCCGCCCATCTCGGCCTCCCAAAGTGCTGGGATTACAGGCTTGAGCCACCGCGCCCGGCCTAGTTTTCTTATTTATAATAACATGACAAAAATTAGACATAATTAATGAAACCTTGAACTGGTTTACTGAAAGGATTAGACATGGTAAAGGTGTGAAAACTTATTTAAAGTTATAAAGCAGTTTACTTTTTCTTCCTTTTTTTTTTCTGAGATGGAGTTTTGCTCTTGTTGTCCAGGCTGCAGTGCAATGACACGATCTCGGCTCACTGCAACCTCCACCTCCCGGGTTCAAGTGATTCTCCTGCCTCAGCCTCCTAAGTAGCTGGGATTACAGGCACCTGCCACCACACCTGGCTAATTTCTTTTTGTATTTTTAGAGACAGGGTTGGCCAGGCTAGTCTCGAACTCCTGACCTCAGGTGATCCACCTGCCTCTACCTCCCAAAGTGCTGGGATTACAGGCGTGAGTCACTGCCTGGCCAGCAGTTTACTTCTATAGGGATTTATGATTTTTTTTTTTCAAAATGTGGTTTAAAAAAATTCTATTATATCAACTAAAACTATTTTCAATTTTTTGACTTTCTCCAGGAATATGAATTTTTATGAACTAATTGAATGTTGAGTAATTTGGAAGCTGTAGTGCCTGAATGGGTGCTTCTTGGGAGAAGCTTCCAGGAGCATTTTGGGCTAATCAGACAGCAGCCTGCCTTCTGAATTAGGACAACCGAAAGGCAGAGGGAGCAAATGCTTTGCAAAGGGTCCCACTTGGTGGAGGGGAAAGTAACCCTTGCCGTGTGATTGCAGTGGGGGCAGGTCGCTCACTCCCCCGCTCCCCTCCCTGGGGCTCCCATCAGCCAGGAGTCTGCTAAAGCCTGCTCTGAAAATGGAGTGATCTGGGCATGATGCTGTCCAGCCCCAGAGACAGAGGCCAGCTTGCGGTCAGAGATAAAAATGGCTGTTGGAAGTGGAGTCAGAAGAAAAATATGTTAATAAAGAATTCTGGGAATTTCAGCCTCCCTTGGGAGCAGGCCTAATAGGGGGTGGGGGGGAGGGCAAGTAGGTAACATGAATGGAAACCTTGCAGCCCAAATTAGCTCCAAAGTGACAATCCTCAGCTGGAAACTGCACATGCCTGCTGTGTACCTGTCACTCACCAACACGATGCAGAAGCATTGGGAGAAATGCCTCTGACCACACGCAAAGCGGCATAGAGCCTTCCTTTCTCCCACGCTCATCCGCAGGCCATCAGTGCACAACTCTGATGCTGGAGGTCATGGTGGGGGCACCATCTGCACGGTGTTCTATGGAGTGACCCCTCCTAAAGCACATCCCACCCTTCCGTCCTCGTCCAGCAGGAGAGGTCCTGAGGACAGCTCCCCTAAAGCACATCCCATCCCTCCATCCTTTCCTAGCTGGAGAGGTCCCGACGACAGCTCCCCTTCCTTAGTTCTCTAAGCCTAGGAGGCATCTGGGCATAGAGTAGATGCTCATTGTGCGCTCACGAAATGGACAAGTGAGTAGCACCAGACCCAGAGGTGGGAGATTTCTGCACCACTTGTCTGCCAACCGGGCAGGAATTTCACAGTCATTCTTTGGGATCCCTAAGCAAAATAATTTGTATTCTCACCCATGAAGGAAGACATCTTGGGTTAGAAAAAAAGAGATACATCTAAATTTATAAAGACAACACTTGAGTTTTCCGAAAGGCACATTGTAAGCTGACATATTTTTCTTTCCTGGTTAGGCCCCCAAACTTGAACTCAGTGAGGTAGGAGGTCAACTTAGTTAAGGGAGGGAGAAACGAGGGGGTACTCCTGACAGCGGGTATGCTGGACTCTAGGGGATGAGACTACACTCATTCTTCAGGAGCAGAGATGAATAAATGCTACATTAAAAACATATATTTTTTGCTTTGCTGTAGATAGCTCCCTTGCAGTTATCCAATGCTGACCAAGTAAATATACTAATACATTCTTTTCTTCTTGTTTTTCCTCCTTCTCCTCTTCCTCCTCCTCCTCCTTCTTCTTTTTTCTTCTGCTTTCCTTCTCCTTATTCTGTCTTCCTCTTTCCCTCCCTCCCTTCCTTCCTTCTTCTTCCTTTTTCCTCCTCCTCTTCATTCTCCCTTCTTTCTTCCTCTTCCTCCGCTTCTCCTTCTCCTCCTCCTCCTCCTCCTCCTCCTCCTCCTCCTCCTCCTTCTCCTTCTCCTTCTTCTTTTGAGACAGGATCTCACTTTGTTGCCCAGGCTGGAGTGCAGTCATGTAATCTTAGTTCACTGCAGTGTCAAACTCCTGGGGTCAAGTGATCCTTTTGCTTCACGCTTCTGAGTAGCTGGGACTACAGGCACATGCCACTATGCCCAGCTAATTTTTAATTTTCTTTTGGTAGAGACAGGGTCTTGCTATGTTGCCTAGGCTGGTAATTTTCTAAAACTATACTGACAAAAATCTGGAAGAAGAGGAGTGCTTCTTGTAAGATGGACTTTTAGTTGCTGTTAAAGTCCAAAGAAAGGACTGTAGCATCTGATAAATATGAGAGACAGGAGTATATTATGGACCATAAACACAGACACATAAATGTTTCTGAGAGACATTACCCTGTGCCCATAGACAGTCTCCCACCTGTCTCCCACCTTCGGTAATTAAATGAATTCTCTCTCCATGATACTGAGTTTTTGGCTCTATTAGTTCACGGAAGAGCTGGTTGTTTAAAAGAGTTGCCTCTCCCCCTTCCTCCCCTTTCCCCATGTGTGGAAGCTTCCTGAGGTTCTGACCGGAAGCAGATGCTGGTGCCATGTCTCTTTTCTTTGTGTATTACTCAGCCTCGAGTAGTCCTTTATAGCAACACAAAATGGACTAACACAGCCCCATAAAAATTACTTTGTAAATTGCCATGTAAACGTCAGCGGCTCTAATTCTGGAATATAATTTTGGTGTGTTTTTTCCCCTGCTGAGGCTGGACTATCCATGGCTCCTCCCAGATGTCTTCATGATTAATTACGGCTACATATAATAGAAACACAAACAGTGTGGATGAGTGCCTGCGCGGCATGCCGGCTGCACCTGTGCTGTCTTTCCCCACCCGGCCATCCTGTGTTAGAGGGTGGAAGACGAGGAAGCACAGGCTGCATCTCTCTACTGAGGGCTCTGCATGGAGGGATTCATGGTGGGGAGAGGCACCCCCACACTCACTCCTCTAGTCTGTAAAATGTCAGAGAATAACGCGTTGCTCTCTCATTGCTCTGGGATGTTGCGCTAAGAGGTCAGGGCCCCCTCCCAAGCTTGAAGCATCCACGTTGAAATACAAGATGGCAGGGCCAGATCAACCATCTTTCTCTGCCAGGGAGCCTCAGAGTCTCGATCAGCCTGGGAAGTTTAATGACAGCTATGCAAGTGCTCTTAGGTTTATTTTGGGGCCTTTCCAAAGCAACAGGGGAAAAGTAATTTTATTTTTATAAAGAAGAGAAAAATACCCTGAAAGCCCTCACCAGTGGAGCCTTTTCTTCATTTTTCTCCCCAGCTACTTACTGCCTACAAAGCTCTAAACCTTGAAAAAAGGCACATTTACTGTTCCTAACAAAGGGTGGTTTATATCCTTTTGCTACAAGACAAATGGGGGAGGGGAGGAAGTTCAGATCTTTCTTTCTGGAGACTATGAAGTTCCGCTGGGGAAGTAGCTGCCCTGGTCTGCAGGTTAAATAAACATGGAACAGATGGGAAGAGTTAGAGGGAATTTGTGAATTCAGTGAGACCAGACTATCTTGGTGTTACTGAGTGAAGCAAAGGGTTCCACGGAAAGCCTGGGTTAAGCTCTCTGGCCTCATTAGGTCTGAATAGAGAAGGGTAACGAGATGAATGAATTCCTAACACCGGTTTTATTTACCTGTGGCTCCAACTGTGTGAACAGGCAGCATATTTATCTATGCTTTAGTCTAAAGATGGAACATATGCCTGTGAGCTCCATTCCATTTAACAAGCTTTTATTGAGCACCTACCATATGCCTGACTCCTAGCTGAGTGCTGCAGGGGGACAAGGAAGAAGTGTAGCATCCAGGACAGCATGGAGAGAGGAAGAAGCTTGAGTGCAGATCCCTATAGTTCCACCATTTCGTGACTTGGACCGGCTGCTTAATATCCTTGAATCTCAGTTCATTGGTCTGTAAGATGGGGCAGTAATACCTCAGAGAGAAATTACACTGCGTGAGGTGCCATATGTCAATGTCATGGCTAAAGTCCCTTCGGTTGCAACTAACAAAGCCCACTTCAAACATAACCAAGAAAGGGAATTTCTTGGAAGGGTGTTGGGTTCTCTCCTGGATTTTACCAGGAAGACTAACCTGGGAGCCACAGGGAGGACAGAGAAGACCAGAGCTGTTCTGGGGCTCTCAGCAACTAGGAGGGGGTATCTTTACCCTGAAGTCTCCACTAACAAGGCTCTTCCCTGCAGCGATCTCTATGCCACTCTCAGTTCCAGCTCTTCACACAGAGTCTGTTTGGTTCAGTTGACTCTGGCCTGAGGGGTAGGCTCCCAGCCTGGAAGCCTGAGTAGGATGGGGACTGGGTGCCTACATGAGTCTCTGGGCTGCCCCGACAAGATCCCACAGACTGAGGGGCTGAAACAACTGGGCTTTGTTTAGACACAGTTGTGTAGCTTGGAAGTCCAAGATCGAGGTGTGGGCAGGGTTGGTTTCTTCTGAGGCCTCTCTCCTCAGCTTGCGGATGGCCACCTTCTCCCTGTGTCTTCACACATTTTTCCTCCACGTATGGGTCTGTGTCCTAATCTCCTCTTTTTATAAGGACTGCAGTCAGATTAGGGCCTACCCTCACGGCCTCATTTTAACTTAATTACCTCTTTCAAAACCCTACATCCAAATATGGTTACCTTAGGAGATCCAGGGGTTAGGACTTTAACATATGAACTTTTTGTGGCCCACAATTCAGCCCAAAACAATGTCCTCCAACAGAGAGGCTTGTTAGGAAGACATTCCCAAAGGTGTCCACTCTAGCTGTGTCCCTAGCCCAGCAACAGGAACATAGCAGGCTCTCTTCACATTTTGGTACTCTTTCCTTCTCTCTGCAAAGCACTAGTTCTCTGCCATCAAGGAACTCTTTTCCCCAAGGGAGATGATGCCTGAAGCTGTGAAACAAATTCCGAGCCACAGGATGAGTGTAGACTTGAGACTGCAGAGTCTGGGATCCTGGTCCGGATCATGCCACTGCTTACCAAGTGGGTAAGAGATGTCATCTTGCCGGGCGCGGTGGCTCAAGCCTGTAATCCCAGCACTTTGGGAGGCCGAGATGGGCGGATCACGAGGTCAGGAGATCGAGACCATCCTGGCTAACACGGTGAAACCCCGTCTCTACTAAAAAATACAAAAAACTAGCCGGGCGAGGTGGCGGGCACCTGTAGTCCCAGCTACTCGGGAGGCTGAGGCAGGAGAATGGCGTAAACCCGGGAGGCAGAGCTTGCAGTGAGCTGAGATCCGGCCACTGCACTCCTAGCCCGGGCGACAGAGCGAGACTCCGTCTCAAAAAAAAAAAAAAAAAAAAAGATGTCATCTTTTGGGTCAGTTTCTCATGGATGAAATGGGGTGGATAGGTAGAGGCAAGTGGGCCCAGTGATCCCATGATTCAGTGATTCTAAGCCTCGCCTTGGTTAAGGGCAGAGCGCCAAAGTGAAGGGTAAATAATTGGTGTTGATGAGAGTTGCTGGGAAAGTCTTTGTGCTTGCTCAAAATGGAGTGTTTCCCATAATCTGTGTTTGGGTTGGAGCCAGTCACCATCTATGACTGACTGCATTTTTTTGGTCAGAAGCAACTTGTCTCTTTTTCTTCTGACAATAAAATAAAATAAAGTTCTGCCCTTCAGAGCCAAAGCAGCACATATTTTGAAGGGAAGTCTCAGAGAAAAGCACTTTCTGCTCATTTCCCTCCATCATCAGCCTGTCTGCCCCAGCTCCCGCTCTGGCAGACACTGCTGGGGGCTTGGCAGAACTAGGATTGCTGCTCTTGAGATTCTGAAGGCCAGTGACTGAAAGAGAAGGCGCTGGAAAGGGTCTGTCAGGACTCTGGTGACAAATGAAGGATTTAGGACAAGAGTCAGATAAGACAAAGAGAAGGAAGATGCCCTCAACTCTGAGTTCTGGAATGAAAGTTTCTCAAGGAGTTCCCACAAGGACACTGTCCTCGGTTTCCTGTGTGCTTGGATGAATCTTGGGGCTTTTCCTTTACACATGGAACCTCTTCTTGAGATTTGAGGGGCTCCATAAATCATACCCTCTCTCCCCTGCCAGACTCCTAAGCCAAGACAAAAGGAAAGGAGAATGTGCCTCGGGGGCACAGTAGTGGGTTTCCTAACAGAAACCAGAGACTCAGAGGCCAGCAGAACTGATGGGAAGGAGGGATGCGCTGAATGGCATGCGCAGTCCCAGGTCTACACCTGACTGATTCTGAAAGACAAGCAGGAGCTGCAGCTGAGCTCTGCTGGCCCAGCTTCTCTTTCCAGCAAATGAGGGGTGGTCATAGAGTCTGTATACATGTCTCCACCCAAATCTCTGGTTGAAATGTAATCCCCAGTGTTGCAGGTAGAGCCTGGTGGGAGGCGACTGGATGATGGGGGCGGATTTCTCATGAATAGTTTAGCACCATCCCCTTGATACTGTCCTCACCATAGTGAGTCAGTTTGTGAGATCTGATTGTTTAAAAGGGTGTAGCACCTCCCCCTCCATCTCTTGCTCCTGCTCTGGCCCTGTGCCTGCTTCCCCTTTACCTTCTACCATGATTATAAGCTTCCTGAGGACACTCCAGAAGCCAAGCAGATGCCAGCATCATGTTTCCTGTAAAGCCTGCAGAACCATGAGCCAATTAAACCTCTTTTCTTTACAAATTACTCAGTCTCAGGTATTTCTTTTTAGCAATGCAGGAATGGCCTAATACAGGTAGCCACGGGCAGAGAGAGGCTGGGTGTAAGGTGAATAGATGTCATGACTCATAGAAGGAAAGATCAGGAATAGGAAGAAAAGCTTCCCCACAACACTGCCACTTACCCCAGAACAACTCACCCAGCATAGTCAGGTGTGAGGTCTTTACTGAAGGTTTGGAAGGACAGAGGGCAGGCCCACACTGCTTGACACTGATGGCTTAACCTTGAGTATTAGCCGTTGGCCTCCTTGTCTCAGAAGTCCTTTGGCCCTGCCACCAAGAACTGTTCCCTGGCCACCTGCTTCCCAGCTGCAGCTTCCTCTGGTATTGCCAGAGCCTTCCCTCCTGGAAGGTGCTTCTCCTGAATTCCTCTTATGATGCAGAGGGAATTTTGACTCTTCGTCCCTCTGTTGGACATCTAAGGAACACTAAAGGGCTCAGCTTCACACACGATCATCTGTCTACTTCGGCATCTTGGAAGAGTTAGCAGGGATGTTGACATTTCAGGGTTTCCATCCTCTCTCCTTTATCTGTGTAGGTGGAAGGGAGCACTTCAGATCCCTATCTTCCCAGTGCAATGAATGATGCCCACTAGAAGGCAGAAGTGAAACCATCAGTTTGGGTGTTTGGGAGCATTCTTTTCATTTATTGTAGGGACCTGCCTACCATAATGCAGGAAGTGGTCTTCCAGACATTAAATAGGATCATGAAATCAATGGCATGAGTCTTCACAAGTAGGTCAGTTATCAATTAATCAATTAAGATTTTACTGTTGAGAACGATGTGCACTATGGAACAATTCTTTTTCCAAATGAAATCCAGATTTCAATTCTATTTATTGAATTATGAACAGTCTATTTTTTCCTGCAAATTTAAATTGCGGACTAAACTATTTACTGAATATGCACATTGCTCTGTTTTTGGACTTTATTTTACATCAACAGATCCATTTGTCTATTGCTGTACCAGTAGCATACTTTTAAAATTATGGTCACTTTATAGTTACCATATTTTGATATCTTCTATATAAAATCCTTCCATCATTGTGCCTTTTCCAAAAATCTCTTGGCTTCATGTGTGGATTTTTACTTCCTATTGATTGGTTGGTTGGTTGGTTGGTTGGTTTCTGAGACAGGGTCTCTGTTGCCCAGACTGGAGTGCAGTGGTTCAATCATAGCTCATTGCAGCCTCAACCTCCCAGGCTCAAGCAGTCCTCCCACCTCAGCCTCCCAAGTAGCTGGGATTACAGGCAAGCACCACCACACCTGGCTACTTTTTTGATTTTTTGTAAAGATGAGGTTTCACTATGATGCACAGGCTGATCTCAAATTCCTGGACTCAAGCGATCCTCCCACCTCGGCCTCCCAAAATGTTGTGATTATAAGCATGAGCCACCATGCCTGGCTCCCACTGATTTTGTAAAAGTCAGCTTTTTGTGGCATATTTTACATAGGATCAAATTAGTGAAAAATGAAATGTACAATTTGATGAGTTTGACACATATATACCCTCACATAACCACCTCACAATTACAATGTAGCATATTTATATCACCTTAAAAAAAATTCCCTCATGCCCTTTTAGAGTCAATTTCCTCCCCAGCCCTGGCCCCGTGCAACCCACTGTGCTTTCTTCTGTCGCTATGCGTTTTCCTTTTCTAGGATATTATATGAAGGAAATCATACTGTATGTAGTCTTTTGTGTCTGACTTTCCTTCACTTAGCAGAATGCTTTTGAGATCATCCATGTTATTGCAGGAATCACTAGGTTGTACCTTTTTATTGCTGCTGGTGATCCATTGTATGGATATACTACAATTTGTTAACCCACTGATGATGGACATCTGGGTGGTTTCTAGTTTTATACTGTTATGACTTCTTTTTTATTTTTATTTTTTTGAGTCAGGGTCTGGCTGTGTCGCCCAGGCTAGAGTGCAGTGGCACGATCTTGGCTCACTGCGGCTCATTGCGGCTCACTGGCTAATTTTTGTATTTTTAGTAGAGATGGGGTTTCACCATGTTAACCAGGCTACTCTTGAACTTCTGACCTCAGGTGATCTGGGAAGCCTGCCTTCGCCTCCCAAAGTGCTGGGATTACAGGTGTGAGCCACTGCACCTGGCCTTGTCACGAATAAAACTTCTAATGAATATCTGCATACAAATTTTTGAGTGGACACAGGCTCACATTTCTCTTGGGTAAACACCTATGAGTCGAATTGCTGGGTCATATGGTAAGTCTATGTTTAACTTTATAAGAAATGTTTACATGTTCCAGTTTCTCTGCATCCTCACCAGCACTTGTTACTGTCAGATTTTAAAATTTATTCTAATAGGTGTGCAGTGGTGCCTCATGATTATTTTCATTTGCATCTGCCTAATAACTATGATAAATATCTTTTTCGTATGCTTGTCACATATATATACCATTTGGTAACACACCTATTCAAGTGTTTTGACCATTTTTTAAAAACTGGGTTGTCAGTTTTCTTACTGCTGCACTCTGGTGGTTCTTTTTATATTCTAGATCTTTTGTTAGGTATTTAAAAAATATTTTCTCCCAGTCTGTAGCTTGACTTTTTACTCTCTTAACTTTTCACCGAGCAAAAGTTTTTGATTTTGAAGAAGTTCAATTTAGCAACTTTATCTTTTTTGGTGTCATATCTATGAACTCTTTGCCTAACCCCAGATTACAAAGATTTTCTCCTATGTTTGCTTCTAAAAAGTTTAACGTTTTCATTTATGTTTGTGATCTATTTTGAATTTTTTTAATAAGGTGTGAGGTTTATGCTGAAGTTTATTTATTTTGCCTCTGGATGTCCAATAGGTCCACACCGTTTGTTGGAAAGCTATCCTTCTTCTAGTGAATTACTTTTCACCTTTGTCCAGAATCAATTGGCTCTATCTGTGTGGGTCTGTTTCCAGGCGCTCTCTTTTGTTCTGCCAATACCACACTGTCTTGGGGAGGTAGATAAATAGTTCACTCATTTGTTAGGACTCTGGCTACACTTTTACTGAAAGAAGTGTTTTAAAACATTGCCAGTTCGATCTGGCCCCACCATGTCTGGGTCTTCGCTACCCCTGTCCATCCATCAGAGTCCCACAGCACTAGGAGCTTCTGGAGGGCAGGGATAGTGACATTCTTTTTGATAAGCCCAGCACAGGACCTGCGACACAGCAGGTGCCCAATCATATTTGTGGGAAAAATGACTAATGGTTCACTGGCTAAACACTGTCTACATTCAAGAATACAGACAAGAAGTCACATTTAGAAGGAGGCTTTTAATCACAGAGTGATCATTTTACAAACAGGGAGCAGAGACATTTTTGCTGTGCTGCAGCACTCAGAAACTTTTTTTTTTTTTCTTTAAGTATAGTCTAATTCAGATGAAGAAAATATACTTATGGGCTTTTTCCCCAATCAAAATGAAATAATTATATTAAATGCCATGGAAAAAAATGACAGATATTTATACCTAAGATTATCTATTTTACTCAATAAAAGAATATGATGAGGAAACAGGCACTGCCTTTTACCTTCCAAGATGGCCATATCCAGGCATCTTTGGAAAGTGAAAGCCATGGAGCCTTATCATCCTTCATCCTGAAGTGGATTCAGGTTTGTATTGGAAAATTCAGTCGCTCTCAGGCTGCTTCTTGCTGCTGTAAAAATCCTTTCTGGTATGAAATTGTCGAGAGAGCAACACAGAATAATTTCTTTGAGTCTTCTGTGGGACAAGAAAATAGCTCGATAAGGCAGTTTTCCATAATGGTGTTCTTTATAGTGCAATGTTACCTGCTTTGCCTCTGAGCTGTTAAGGGTTGACATGTGTGTCTTTTATTACACCTGTCAGGGGAGGAAAGAATGTCAGAAACCCAGTCTGAGAAGCCCTACTTCCTTTTCTGATGTTTAATTTCTCACATCTCCGCTAGAGACAGTCTGGTCTAGCAGACAGGCAACAAGGCCGAGGAAGCTGGCTCCAGGTCTTCCTAAATTCTCAGGAACTCCGTGTTCCTTCCTTCTAAGGAAAGGGAAATAGGATGTGGCCCATCACCCTGCCACACTATCTTCACTGAGACAGAATCGTAAGAATGATGATGCTTAAGTTGCCATTTGGTGTCACATCCTTGACAGTTGGCTGTCTTGCTTTCTTGAAAATTTTTTTTTTTTTTCTTGTCAGCTAGACATTTTTCTTCTTCAAATAAAGCAGTACTCCACTGGAATGTTGCTTCGATTTTAATTGTGTTTTCTTTGGATGGAGAAGAATTTGAAGTTCTACTTTTATAATAACCACACCAAATGACTTACTTAAATTGAAAGCAAACAGTCAGTTACATGTTTGGTGTTCAGTCATGATGTTGTATATGAAAGTTATGCAAAGGTAAGTGCCATCTATGTTGACTTTGAAAAAATATACATATAAAAATCACCACGGCCTTTCTAGAAACACCGAAAGCCAAATACAGTCTTAACATTGAAACGTGAGTTTGAGGAATAGGGCCACGTTTTAACAGCTTGACAGGCCTCGGTTTCAGCTGCTTTCTTTAAAGAGAAATTTCTAAATATTTAAGCAGCATCTGTCAAGTCTCCCAGACGTGAACCATGAATGAGACTTCCTGTATTATGGGGATTGTAGTGACTGCTAGAAAAATAAACTGCAAATAAATGAATCCAAGGGAAAGGGATACAAATATGCTCTGCAGTACGAGTTCACTGAGAAGGGATTGCTGGACGAATTTCCTTGAGTAGGTACTTTAAAAACAGAACCAAAACCACATCTTTTGGGCATCAGTGTTTGTGGCAGTTTATTGCAGACACAGATGTTTGTGTACAAAGATGAGGGCATTCATGTATAGATCCGAGTAAGTGTAGCAACATATATTGTATATCCAAGTCTTATTTAATCCCGACAACATTGTTGTGGGCTATTATTATCACCATCCTATAGATGGAGAAGAAACCAAGTCTGGCTGTATCCCTTGATTTTGCCCAGGGTCACTGTCTTAGTTTGTTTTGGCTGCTATAAGAAAATACCACCAACTGTGTGGCTTATAAACTATAACTGTGAGAAATTTAGTTCTCACAGTTCTGGAGGCTGGGAAGTCCAAGAACAAGGCCCCATAGATTTGGTGTCTGGTGGCAGCTGCTCTTGGTTGCTAGATGACATCTTCTTGCTGGGTACTCATGAGGCAGAAGGGACAACTCTCCTCTCTTTAGCTCCTTATAAGGACACTAGTCCTATTCATGAGGGCTTCACCTTCATGACCTAATCACCTGTCCAAAGACATCCCAGTGCCACCATGTTGGGGATTAGGTTTTAATGTATGAATTTAAGGGGCACAAAGGTTCAGTCCATACAGTCACATAATTGGTTGATGTTGGTTCTGCTTTCTCCAGAACCAACATCACAGCAATGCGATGCAAGATTCGCAGCACCGTGACCTTGACATCACCGTGTCCCCCACAGACCTGGGCTGCGTATTTGTACATAATTCCCAACAACTCAAATGCAATTCTGCTTTAAGTATGCTTACTTATTTAGGTATAACTTTTTTTGTTTCAGTAGTACCCAAAAGAAACAGATGTCTGTGGTTCAGGAAAGGTGATCAGGAATAACCCAGCAGCTCCTTTCAGTCAACAGGAGTGTATTTTTCTTTGAAACCACCAAAGATTTTCTCCTTAGGAAAATGCCCTTGGCATGTAATTAATGTGCCAATCCTGGAGCACTTTTCCTCCTCAGAGGGCTAAATAGAGTTTGAGCTTGCTTTGTTTAAAAGCAGCAACAGAAAATACCAAACCTAAGGGTGGAACTCAAGCTGAGCCCTTTTCCCGTTCTGCTTTCTTTCTCGTGGCTCTTCTGTGGCCAGAATATTATAAAAGCCTCCTGTGGCTCACAGTCAGTCAAAGAATCCGTTTTTCTTCCGAGGCAGCTTGCACATACCTGGTTGCGATGGCCCCTTCATAGGGAATCTTTCATGGTGAGAATCTTATAAATAACAAAGAGCAGCACAAGAAAGCTTTTGGTGATAGAAATTCTTTTCCCACTTCAGTTTTCTGCTCAACATTTCTGGGTGAAAATGATTGGGATTATATTTTCTGTCAAACCTTATCAGTATCAGCTCCGAAGAATGTTTAGTTCAGTTGGAAGATAGTTCCTGGGAATGAAAAATTGCATAAATGCTTTCCACTTTAAGTTCAAGTAAAACATCTTTCCCCTTGTCCCTGGCTCCTGCCTCCCCACCAGAAAACTAACCTCTAATAATAATAATACTTGGTATTTGTGCTGGGAATTAACTTCTCAAGGTCAGACGGAAAGCAAGTGTAGAGAAGTGATACTTTGGGGTTGAAAAAGCTTGACTTCTTTAAAATACTTCTTCCCTCACTCCATTATTGAAGGATTACATTTGTATGTTAAGAAGAAAATAAGTTACTCATAATCCCATTGCACAGGTATAAATGCTGTTAATATTTTGCTAAGATGTTTTCCCAGTGCACATATATAATTTTTTTCTTACACAATTAAAATTATAAAGACAATGTTACGTTAGTTGGAATCCGTATCTCTTATGTAAAACTAAAATAGGTATTTTCTTTCCCCCAAGAAACAAATCCTCACACTGTGAGGTTGGGATGATTATTTAGACACTTTGACAAACATCGAATTGTACATCGGAACAGGAATTTCTGATGTCCTTTTTCCTCTATTCATGGTTCCCAAAAATCACCCCTCCCTCTTCTTGACAGCAGCAACAGGCAGAGGAAAGAATGCTTTTGACTTACAGAAGTCACTAGAGTGGTACAGTCACAAAGATGCAAGAAGGACTTGGGACCCACGGAGCTCTGAGGAAGGGAGGAGTGACGTGGACCACACAAACTAGGGCATAGAGGTGATAGTATTGGAGGTTGATTGAGGAAGGGGCCAAGGGGTAACAGAGAGGGAATGGTGATAATGGGGAAAAGCCAACATGGCAGAGACAGAATTTCATCTGTCCCTGTGCATTGTCTAGCACTTACAGCAGGCTGGGGTCATGGAGCAAGTTGTGATTAAAGTGGGTAGAAGAAACATTAATTATTTCCAGACTGAAGTAAAGAAAAGCTTGTGTATGACCCTCTGGCACTCTCATCCCCTGCTGTAGGAAACAGGGAGGCCTCACATTAAAAATGGTATATCCTGGATCCCAGAGAGACTTCGTGGACTTGTAGTATGAATGTGTGGAACAAACCTAAGTTGTATAAAGCCATTGAGATTTGGGAGATTGTAGTCACTGCAGCACAACCTATCCTATCCTAACTAATTTAGCCATGTGGATTCTTACAAGTACAAGAAATTTGCCTTCTTTGTCTTGCTTGTGGCTAGGCATGGACAAAGAGTTCATGTGACATAGGGGTTGGGTGAAATCTATTATGGGGCTTTAGAAAATGGCTTTTCTGCCTTAGAAGAAGAGATGAGTATGGAGACACTGCCATTCTCCCCTCTCCTTTTGCCAAATGGTGTCATATTATATAGATATGGTACTTGGGACTATGGCAGCCTCCTCCTTGTGACCATAAGGGGAGGCATTACTGACATAAGGATTACAGGGCAGAAAGATGGAGAGCATCTGGGTCCTTAATGACACCATAGAACCACTGAACCAAGCTTGGAGCTTCCCTGCCTCTGTACTTCTGACTGGGTCTGTTAAGACCATCCTTAGCCTTTTAGCTGGTTCTGGTTGGTTCTTCCCCTACTCACAGTCAGAGTATCCTAGCTGTCCATCTAATAGTATGTTAATGATAAAATAATTAAAATGATCATTTTTCCTAATTATCAGGAATATAATTTTACAGTTTTGCAATTTGTAAAATGTTAAACTCATAAAGTATATTTAGGGGCAGGGCTTCTTCCCCAAAGACTCTTATTTTATAAAAGGACTCATTAGAGTTGTTTCAAATACGAGTTACCCATGTGCATTTCAGTGATCAATTATGAAATGAAAGCATTAGGAACTATCTGTAATTTGATTATCAACTCCAAGTGAAGCTTAAATGGTTTCTTTAATGTTACTTAAATTATTAAGGCTTAGTCCATTGTAAGTGTTCAGTGAAAGGCAGCCATTAGTACTATTGAGCTACGGCAATTGGTTGTACTTTTTGGACGTTGACTCCACTCTGGATACACTGGCAGGCAGACGTGACACTGTATCTGTCAGGCCAGGCTGAGTTATGCTGTGCTAACACATCAGCAACCTGGCAACCTCAGGGGCTTGCAGCAGCATCAAAGTTTGTTTCTCTTTCATGCTGCATGACCCTCTCAGGTCGGCTTGGTTCTGCCCACATCATCTGCAGTTCCAAGGCTGATGGAACAGCCTGTCTGGAACATTGCTGGTTTTGTGGCAAAGAGAAGAAAGAGACCATGAATCATGGGCTGGCCTTTATAGCTTTCTCCTGAAAGCAACACATGCCACTTCTGCCCACATCTCATTGGCTGAAGCAAGTTGATTTTTGCAGGGGGTGGGTGAAGGTGTTGCATCATGAGAGGAAAGTAGAATTTGGGGGAACAGTAATACCATCCACCAGAGGCAATGACTTGGGGCGTCTGAGACCCTCAAGTCAGCCCAGTTTCCCTAAGAAGGTATCATTGCTCTCAAACCTTTGCTTGCATTCCTGATATCTCATTGCCCTGCCAACTGCACCCCCATATCCATTCTCTTTTCGCTCATAGCAATGGAACAGTCAGTTTGTAGCTGGACTCATGGCTCCCAAGTTAAACCCTCCATCCACCAGCCTCCCTTGCAGGTAGGTGTGGCTGTGTATTTAACTTTTTGGTGAATTAAAATATAGCCTTAAGATGATGTGTGATGCCCTTAAAAGGAAGGGGCATATCCACCCCTTTACCTGTTCCCACTTGCTGCTGGCAGAAGTCCAGATGCAATGAGGAACCATGCTGGACTCACCAGACAAGAGTGATGCTCTGGAGATGGCAAAGCAACATGGGGAGGAATCTGTGCCCTCTCAAGAGCTGGGCCATTGAGCTGCCATACTAGCCTGGACTTCTACATAAGACAGAAATAGATAAATAGATTTTGATTTTTTTTTTTTTTGACCAATGTTATTTTGGGTTTCTGTTTCATCAGTCTTACATACACATTTCCTGCCCAAGTACACTCTTTTTTTATTTTAAATAAAACACAGCTGGCATTAAACAATAGCAGGGGAAAAAAAAGACCAGGTTATATTTAGTAATAAAAATGCCCAAATGCATGAGAGTTCCCTGATGCCACTTGCAGGGGGGCTCTTGAGACAGTGCGCCTGCTTCTTCACCAGGACACTCTTCAAAGGGAATGAGAAATGCTTTCTGCGATCAGACAGGACAGCTCCTGGAAGTAACAGCTGTCCCTCTTTACCTTCCCCTTTTCCCGTTTTATCCTGCAGATGTCCTTCCCATAGAAAATCTTGTTCTCCATGGTGGACTGAGGACAGGCAGTCCAGTGATGGATGATGGTGGGCAGGTCTCAAACCATGCCTGAACGCGGTGTCTCCACAGAGAATGTGCAGGCTGTACACTCTCCTTGGCCTTTGCAGGGGCCAGTGGTTAAATAGGCTTCTAGCTTCTTTGTTGATGTTTCCTTTTTTGTTGGCACAGTTTCTCCCATTTGTTCATATTTTTCCTAGTAGAAATGTCAAATAGGTTTCACCTCATGTGTCAACACTTATGTATTGGTAGTGGCTGCGTGAGTCACTGTGTTGGGTTCTCTGAAGCAGAACCTCAGGCAAGGATTCAGATGCACTGGGTTTATTGAAAGGGGCTCTTTGGAGAAGGGAGTGAGGGAAGCCAGATAGGGCAGGGGAGGGAGCTACATAGGGATGTGGTCTCAGCTGTAGCCCAATTTCAGTTTAATCCCATGCAGGCCTCTAGAGCATAAATCACACCTCAGAGTTGTATGCACTTCGAGGCAAGAGGGCTGGACTTTATCAGTCAGTTATTGGTTGCTGGCTGCCTCAGGTGAAGATCCTCCAATTCTGCTGAAGACAATTCTCTGGAGGTGGGGGCAGCTGTGACTATCCAGTATTGGCATTCATAGCAGCCAGGAAATGGGTGCCCTTGCTGATAAAAGGAACCTGGGAGCAATACCAACAGCATCTACTTCTCTGCATTCATGCTCAGGGAGTAAGTGTTGTGATCAATTAGCTATGTCTGCCATGGTCATGGACACTATCTCTGTGGAGACCCATGCTGGGAGGAGAGGAGAGGAAAGAATGAAATAGGTGCTCCTCTGTCTCAATAGCTCTGGTAAAATGTTCACTGAGGTAAAGTATGAAAATTATAGAATAAGATTTGCATTACAGCTTACTGTTAGTCTATTCTTGTGTTGCTATAAAGGAATACCCAAGGCTGGGTAATTTATAAAGAAAAGAGGTTTTACCTTGGCTCAGGGTTCTGTAGGCTGTACAGGAAGTGTGGTGCCAGCATCTGCTGGGCTTCTGGTGAGGCCTCAGGGAGCTTCCAATCATGGTGGAGCCTGCATGTCATATGATGAGAGAGGGAGCCAGAGAGCCAAGGGGGAGGTCTCAGACTCCTTTAAACAAGCAGCTCTCACATGAACTGGGTGAGAACACACTCATCACCAAGGATGCCGCTAAGCCAGTCGTGAGGGGACCCACCTCCAACATTGGGGATTACATTTCAACAGGAGATTTGGAGGGGACAAACATCCACACAATATCATGGCCCAACCATTGCCTTATAAATTGAGAGCTGGCACTACCTTTTTCCTAAGGACTCAGAAGCAGAGCTTCTGGTAAGAACCTTTGGTTGCAAGCAACAGATTTCGTCCTGGGTAACTTCAGCATGTTCGGCATTAGGACTATGGGAAGCACATTGAGGGAGCTCATGGGATCAAAGAAAGTCCATAAGGCTGAGCAGGAATTGGGGCCACTCCAGCATCCTCAGCATCAGGACTGCTTTCTAGGGTGGGGCAAGAACCCTCCACTCCAACCACCTCTGGTCTCTAAATTCCTTCTTTTTGATCAACTTATAATTTTAGAATAGTTTCAGTTTACTGAAAAGTGGCAAGAATATGAGAAAGAGTCCCTGTACTATTTCCCCAGTTGTTAACACTGCTATGGTACATTTGTCACAAATAATGAATGGATGTTGACACATTGTTATTATCTCAATTCCACAGTTTACTCAGATTTCCTTAGTTTTTATTTAATATCATTTATCTGCCTCAGGAGCCCATCCAGGGCACAGCATTACATTTAGTAGTCGTATCTCCTGAGGCTTCTCTAGACAGAATTTCTCAGACTTTCCTTGTTTTTGATGACTGGACGGTTTTGAGGAGTATTGGTGAGGTGTTTGTAGAATATCTTTTACTTTGTGTTCCCCTTTAATTTTGGCTCAGTTTGAGTCTACCATCTTCCTCCTTGGATCAATTTGCCATGGCCAGGGGCAGAGTGGGAGCAGAGCAAGTCCATGGTTGGGATAGGGGTCATTGTGAACCCTATCCATCCTGTTTTGTGCCTACAATCCTGGTAATGAAATCAGGGTCCCCTGTCTGCATGATAAGATGGCACGAGTTAGCTCCCAGGAGGATGATTCCTGCCCACCATGGTAGCTTAAGAAGTGGCACAAAATTTGGTGGCCAAGGTTAAGCAATTGTAGAGAAGAAACCTGAGTCATTCTGACCAGAATCAAAGCCGTGGCTGCTACATACTTTATTCTCTCTGCTTCAGCTTAAAACAGGACAGTATGCCTGAAATTCCTTTTCCATTGCTTGTCATTTTGATTACGGTATCACTGCACATAGCAATTTTTTTTTCTTTCAACAAAATGGCAAACTCTCAAACTGTGGTTTCTTACGATTACAGGATACAATTAATTTGCTATTTCTTTTGTTTCTCTCCCCATCCCAACCCTGAAGATTACAGAACAATTGATGTGCAAGGCCCTTGGTTAAAAACAACTGCTGCTGAGAAAAATTCAGAAATGCAATTCATTTCTAAATAGGTCATTTACATAGCAAAGAGCTGTGGTGCTCACTGAACTGAGCTGAACTCATTGAACTCATTGACTCATGCCTTTATTCAGAAAACAAATAATTCATCCAGGAAAGCAATTAAACACTGGCCTATTTAAAGAAACCTGTTGTTGTTTTGTAAATTGTACAATTATTTGTTTGCCTAGTATATAAAGGTTAAGTGAATTTAGACTACTGCCTTTCCTGTTTTCAAACAGAAACAATTTCACTGTGTATGTCAAAGCTGAACCAGATAAAATGATCATTTTCAGGTTCCCAGTGATGCTCCATCTCTGCTCACTCTAATACCCTGTAGAGAGCACCTAAAATCTACTCTCTTACCAAGCTTCCAGTATACCACATAATATTATAACTATAGTCCCCATGTTGTACGTTAGGTGTCTAGATTTTATTCATCCTGCCTATCTGCAACTTTGTCTCCTTTGACCTGTATCTCTTCATTTCTTCCCTCTCCATCCACCCCAGTAACCACAGTTTTAATTCTTTGTTTCTATGCACTTGACTCTTTAAAAGTTTCCTCACATAAGTGAGATCATGCAGGATTTTTCTTTCTGTGCCTGGTTAATTTCATGTAGCATGATGTCCTTCAAGTTCATGTATGTTGTCACAATGATGAATAATATTCATCTTTTTTAAAGGCTGAATAATATTCCATTTTGTATATATATATATACACACAATGGATACTATTCTATATACAATGGATGTTATTCAGTATACAATGATATTATTCAGCCTTAAAAATGACGGATACTATAAAGATATATATATTACATATATAACGATATTATATATAATATATAAAGATATATGTATATCTATATATCTATAGATATATACGTATATGTCTTTATATATTACATATATATCTTTTTATATAATATATCTTATATATGTAGTATAAAAATATATATCTTTACATATGTAATATAAAGATATAAAGATTTATATATATAATATAAGGATATATAATATGTATCTATGCATACCACATAGATATATATATTGTGGTATGCACATATATTTATATAGCTCTATCTATGGATGTATCTTTATATCTATGAATGGGTAAAGAAATTGTGTGCACATGTATCTGTATATCTAGATATATCTACAGATCTATATATCTGGATATGTAGATCTTCGTGGTATATTTGTTCAGATCCTAGATATATCTAGATATATAGCTATAGTTATAGATATATAGAGATAGAGATAGAGATCTACATACATGTGCATACCGCAGTTTTTTTATCCATTCTTCTGTTGACAGATGCTTAGTATCTTGGTTATTGTGAATAATGCAGCAGTGAACATGGGAGTGCAGATATAGCTACAATGTGCTGATTTCATTTCCTTTGGGAATATACCCAGCAGAAAGATTGCTGGGTCGTATGAACTTTTTAAATTTTTTTATTTTTTGGTTTCCAGACAGGGTCTGGCTCTGTCGCCAGGCTGAGTGCAGTAGCGTGATCTCGGCTCACTGCAAGCTCCTCCTACCGGGTTCACACCATTCTCCTGCCTCAGCTTCCCGAATAGCTGGGACTACAGGTGCCTGCCACCACGCCCGGCTAATTTTTTGTATTTTTAGTAGAGACGGGGTTTCACCGTGTTAGTCAGGATGGTCTCGATCTCCTGACCTCATGATCTGCCCGCCTCGGCCTCCCAAAGTGCTGGGAGTAACTCTCATGTTTAACACTTTGAGGCTTTGCTAGACTGTTTTTCAAGGTAGCTGTACGAGTTTACATTCCCACCAGCAGCATATGAGCGTTCAAATTTCTCTACATCCTTGTCAACGCTTATTATCTGTCTTTTAGAGTCTAGCCATCATAGTGGGTGTGACGTGATATTGCACTGCGGTTTTGACTGGCATTTCCCTGATGGCTAGTAATGTGGGGTATCTTTTCATGTGTTTATTGACCATTTGCATTATCTTCATGGTATATTTGTTCAGATCCTTTGCCCAGTTTGTAAGAGATTATTTGTCTCTTTATTATTGAGTTTGAAGAATTCTTTATATCCTAGGTACAAGTCTTTATCAGATATGTGATTTGCAAATAACTTTCCCCATTTTGTGGGTTGTCTTTTTTTTTTTTTTTTCTTTTTTTGAGACAGGGTCTCGCTGTGTTGCCTAGGCTGGAGTGCAGTGGCGCGATCTCAGCTCACTGCAACCTCTGCTGCCCAGGTTCAAGTGATTCTCTGCCTCAGCCTCCCAAGTAGCTGGGACTACAGGTGTGCACCACCATGCCTGGCTAATTTTTGTATTTTTTGTTAGAGACAGGGTTTCACGGTGTTGGCCAGGCTGGTCTCGAACTCCTGACCTCAAGTGATCTGCCCACCTTGGCTTCCCAAAGTGCTAGGATTACAGGCATGAACCACTGTGCCCAGCCTGTGTGGATTGTCTTTTCACTCTCTTGATGAAGTCCTTTAAAGCACAAAATATTTTAATTTTGATGCAGTCATATACGTGTATTTTTGCTTTTGTTATTTGTGCTTTTGAGGTAATATCTAAGAAACCATTGCTAATTCAGACTCACAAAGACGTATCCTTGTGTTTTCTTGTAAGAGTTTTGGTTCTTCCATGTAGGTCTTTGATCCATTTTGAGTTCATTTTTGTATATGGTGTGAAATAGGAGTCCAACTTCATTCTTTTGCATGATGATACCCCGTTGTTCCAGCATAATTTGTTGGAAAGAATATTCTTTCTCCATTGAATTAATTTGGCTCCCTTGTTGAAAATCAGTTGAGGGTAAATGTGAGGGCTGGTATGAACACAACTGACCATTCAGTCAGATGACTCCCTTCCATTCAGTTACTACCCTTTATTTAGTCTACGTGTTGGCAGTGATACCAACACTGTTTACAGAGACAGTCCCTCATTTGGGCTTTGAGTCCCTTATTTGTCCTGGGAGCCAGGCTCTGTGTAAAATACATTATTCAGGTTATTGCACAATTTCCAAAAATGCTCTATTGTTAATCCGTTTTACAGATGAGGATACTAAGACCCAGAGATATTAAGTGACTTGCCTGAATTAGGTGGTGAAGGAATGGCAGATTCTCCTGATATGAGTCAGGAGTATAGTATATTTTGATATACTTGAAAGTATGAAAATGTAGGGAGAAACCACTTACACTGTAATATACAGAATAATTAGCCATCCAAAGAAGAAAATTCAGTTCTTTAAAAGAGAGAAAGGAAGAATCTGAGTCCTCTACCCTTTGGCAGACCTACCTGGAACTTTGGAAGTACTCGATAGCATCCATCAGGAAATGGTCAGACGACTTGAGTTTTGTATGCATTTGTTGATGAGGTCAGATAGACGGGAGGGTCAATGGGAAATTTCAGAGCATTCTTTTGTTTTGCATTATTGGCTAGTTGTAAGCTCTGCACTTGGTTGAAAGACGCAATAGAACCAAGTGATGAACAAGAAGGGATAACTTAATAAAGGAATGAAAGCAGACCTTTAAGAAACTGCTGATGTTTAGGAAATGAAAAGGGGATGATAATAGCAATGAATGATTGTGAAATCTGGGCCTCTTACTGTGAGTGTTAAAATCAGTTCTTTTTTTTTTTTTTTTTTGAGACGGAGTCTCGCTCTGCCGCCCAGGCTGGAGTGCAGTGGCTGGATCTCAGCTCACTGCAAGCTCCACCTCCTGGGTTTACTCCATTCTCCTGCCTCAGCCTCCCGAGTAGCTGGGACTACAGGCGCCCGCCACGTCGCCCGGCTAGTTTTTTTGTATTTTTTAGTAGAGACGGGGTTTCACCGTGTTAGCCAGGATGGTCTCGATCTCCTGACCTCGTGATCCGCCCATCTCGGCCTCCCAAAGTGCTGGGATTACAGGCTTGAGCCACCGCGCCCGGCCTTAAAATCAGTTCTAAAACAGAAGAGTAAGTACATATTGATCTGCTGTTGGGCAAAGGTAAAGTTCAAAAGCAAATAATTGACCAGTATGTATTATGTAAATTAAGCTCTTTTCTGTGATGTGAATAAACACAAGCTGATAACTAGTGTCAGTGAGATGCTGAATTGATTCTGTATTTGCCAAAGATGCAGGACCATGTCTGTCTGCGGTCACCTTCAGAAAGGCTGTCTTGCTGCCAAGAGATGCCATGAAACACTTAAAGTTCTTGCTGCAACTGGTCCTCTTACTTTACTAATGCAGCTGGTGTAATTGCAACAGGCTTTGAAGTGCAAAGCCTTCTTTCGGTTATGCACTTATTAAAAACCACCATGTTCTTGCAAAAATCCAAGTACCCTGATGGGAAGGATTTTACACTAAGACAGCCGCAAAACCCCAGATTGCCCTAGATCCTTGCCCGCTTGCTTGTTTGCCTGGCACCTGCCGCAGATGCAGACCATCTAATTGAACTTTAGACATAGCACTTGGTTAAAGTGACTATGTCCTTGAAGAACTTTCCCACTGACTTACCCTTAGGTGAATATTTCCATTCTCTTATTTATCTCATTTGTTTTTTTGACATATGGCTGGTTAACACAGGTTTTGTAAGAATCCCAAGGGACTAAAACATCGTAATTAAGAAATGCTTTGGGAATTTAGAGGGCAGTATTTCAAATCAGTAAGGAAAAGACACATTTAATGCATAACATTAGAATTAGTGGCAGCCATTTGGAAAAAAACTAGATTGCTTGTGCTGAAATAAAATAAAATAAAAGAATTAAATACTTAAAAATGAAAACTAGAAACATACCCAGGTGATTTGTTTTTCATAATATTGGCATAGAGGAGTATTGCCAGCTTAACATTGTTAAGTCTTCCAATCTATGAACACGTTGTCTCTTTTCATCTATTTAGCCTTCCTTAATTTCTCTCAACAGTATTTTATAATTTTCACTGTACAAGTCTTGCACTTTTTTTGTTAAAATTACTGCTAAGCATTTTATTCTTTTTGATTATAAATGGAATTGCTTTTTAATTTCATTCTCAGATAATTCATTGTAGTGTATAAAAGTATAATTGAGTTTTGTTTATTAATCTTGTATCCTGCAAACTTGCTGAACTCGTTTATTAGCTCTAATAGGTTGGAGTGTGTATGTGCATGTGTGTATTCCTTAGGATTTTCTATATACAAAATCGTGCCATCTGTCAATAGAGGCAGTTTTACTTCTTCCTTTTCAATCTGCATGTCTTTTGTTTCTCTTTCTTGCCTGTTGCCCTGGCTAGAATCTCCCACTAAATGTTGAATAGAAGTACAGAGAGTGGACATCCTTTCCTTATTCCTGATCATAGGGAGAAAGCACTGCCTTTCACCATTAAAGACGATATTAAAGGCTGGGCGCAGTGGCTCACGCCTGTAATCCCAGCACTTTGGGAGGCCGAGGTGGGCAGATCACTAGGTCAAGAGTTTGAGACCAGCCCGACCAACATGGTGAAACGCTGTCTCAACTAAAAATACAAAAATTAGCCAGGTGTGGTGGCACGTGCCTGTAATCCCAGCTACTCAGGAGGCAGAGCCAGGAGAATCGCTTGAACCTGCAAGGCCACAGTTGCAGTGAGCTGAGATCACACCACTGCACTCCAGCCTGGGTGACAGAGAGAGACTCCATCTCAAAAACAAACAAACAAACAAACAAAAAAAGACTATGTTAATTTTTTTTGTAGATACCCTTTATGAGGTTGAGGAAATTCCCTTCTATTACTAGTTTATTGAGTGTTTTTATCAGGAAAGGATATTGATTTTATCAAATACTTTCTGTGTCTACTGAGATGACCATGTGGTTTTGTCCTTTATTAATATGACATATTGCATTGCTTGATTTTTGCATGTTGAATCCACATTGCATTTGTGGGATAAATCTCATTTGGTCACAGTGTACACATCTTTTCATACGTTGTTGGATTTGGTTTACTAATAGTATGTTGAGAAGTTTGCATATATTCACAAGAAGTATTAGTATGTAATTTTCTTCTCTTGTGATGTCTTTGATTTGGGTATGAGAGTAATACTGGCTTCATAGAATGAGTCGCGAAACGTTCTCCCTCTTCTATTTTTTGGAAGAGTTTGTGAAGGATTGATGTCAAGTATTCTTTAAACTTTTGGTAGAATTCACCAGTGAAGCTATCTGGGCCTGACCTTTTCTTTGCTATGTTTTTGTCGACTAATTCAATCTCTGTATTTTTTATAATTCCATTCGGACTTCTGCTTCTTTTTGAGTCAGTTTGGGTTGTTTTATCTTTCTAAGAATATGTCTGTTTCATCTAGGTTATCTAATTTTTTGGTATACAATTGGCCACTGTTTTTTGTTATAATCCTATTTTTTTTTTTCTGTAAGGTCAGTAGTAATGTTCCCAATATCATTTCCAATTTTAGTTATTTGAATCCTTTCTTTATTTCTTGTTCAGTTTTGGACAACATTTGTCAATTTTGTTGATCATATCAAATTCTACTTTTTGGTTTTATTAATTTATTTTTATTATTTTCTATTCTCTATTTCATTTATTTTGTCTCTAATATTTATTGTTTCATTCCTTTTTCTGCTTTGGGTTTAGTTCTTTCTCTAGTTTCTTAAGGTAGCCAGTGGTTGTTGGTTTGAGATCATTCTACTTTGTAAATATAGACATTTACACTATAAATTTCCCTATGAGCACTGCTTTATTTGCATCCCATAGATATGTTGTGTTTTGTTTTCATTCTGTTCAATTTCCAATTTCTCTTGTGATTTTATTTTTGAGCCATTGATTTTTTTAGAATTGCGTTGTTTTCCTGTTTGTGAATTTTCTAAATTTTCTTCTGTGATTGATTTCTAATTTCATTTCATTGTGGTTGGAGAACATATTTTGTGTATTTTTAATCAATTTAAACTTATTGAAACTTGTCTTATGGCAATATAGTTTATCCTAGAAAATATTCCATATGTGCTTGAGAAAAATATGTATTCTGAAGTGTTCTTTAGCTGTCTATTAGGTCTAGTTGGTTCATAGTACTGTTCAAGTGTTCTACTTTCTTGTTGATCTTCTGTCTAGTTTTTCTCTATATTATTGAAAGTGTGGTTGAAAGACTCCAACTGTTATTGCTGACTTGTCTATTTATTCTTTCATATCTGCTCATTTTGTCAGTTTTTGCTTTATGTATTTTGGAGCCCTGTTTTTAGGTCATTCCATGTTTATAATTGTTGTTTCTTTTTGATAGATTGACACTTTTATCATTACAAAATGTCCTTCTTTGTCTCTAGTTACGATTTTTGTATAAAGTCCATTTTGTCTGATATTGGTATAGCCACTCTGGCTCTCTTTTGTTTGAATGGTATAGGCTTTCCCATCCTTTTATTTTCAGCCTATTTATGTCATTAAGTTTAAAATGCGTCTTTTGTGGACAGCATATAGTTGAATAATGCATTTTTTAATGAAAAACTTTTTTATTGTACTTTAAGTTCTGGGATACATGTGCAGAATGTGCAGGTTTGTTACATAGGTATACATGTGCCATGGTGGTTTGCTGCACCCATCAACCCATCATCTACATTAGGTATTTCTCAAGATGCTATCCCTCCCCTTACCCCCCACCCTGCAACAGGCCCTGGTGTGTGATGTTCCTCTCCCTGTGCCCATATGTTCTCATTGTTCAACTCCCACTTATGAGTGAGAACATACAGTGTTTGGTTTTCTGTTCCTGTGTTAGTTTGCTAAGAATGATGGTTTCCAGCTTCATCCATGTCCCTGCAAAGGACATGAACTCATTCTTTTTAATGGCTGCATAGTATTCCATGGTGTATATGTGCCACATTTTCTTTATCCAGTCTATCATTGATGGGCATTTGAGTTGATTCCAAGTATTTGCTATTGTGAATAGTGCTGTAATAAACATACATGTGCATGTGTCTTGCTAGTAGAATGACTTATATTCCTTTGGGTATATACCCAGTAATGGGATAGCTGGGTCAAATGATATTTCTAGTTCTAGATCCTTGAGGATTTGCCACACTGTCTTCCACAATGGTTGAACTAATTTATACTCCCACCAACAGTGTAAAAGCGTTCCTATTTCTCCACATCCTCTCCAGCATCTGTTGTTTCCTGACTTTTTAATGATTGCCATTCTAACTGACGTGAGATAGTATCTCATTGTGGTTTTGATTTGCATTTCTCTGATGACCAGTGAGGATGAGCTTTTCTTCATATGTTTGCCACATAAATGTCTTCTTTTGAGAAGTGTCTGTTCACATCCTTTGCCCACTTTTTGATGGGGTTGTCTGTTTTTTTTCTTGTAAATTTGTTTAAGTTCCTTGTAGTTTCTGGATATTAGCCCTTTGTCAGATGGAGAGATTGCAAAATTTTTCTCCCATTCTGTAGGTTGCCTATTAACTCTAATGATATTTATTTTCCTGTGCAGAAGCTTTTTAGTTTAATTAGATCCCATTTGTCAATTTTGGCTTTTATTGCAAGTGCTTTTGGTGTTTTAGTTATGAAGTCTTTGCCCATGCCTATGTCCTGAATGGTATTGCCTAGGTTTTCTTTTAGGTTTTAGGTCTTATGTTCAAGTCTTTAATCCATCTTGAGCTAATTTTTGTATAAGGTGTAAGGAAAGGGTTCAGTTTCAGTTTGTTGCATATGGCTAGCCAGTTTTCCCAACACCATTTATTAAATAGGGAATCCTTTCTCCATTGCTTGTTTTTGTCAGGTTTCTCATAGATCAGATGGTTGTGGATGTCTGGTGTTATTTCTGAGGCCTCTGTTCTGTTCCATTGATCTATATATCTGTTTTAGTGCCAGTACCATGCTGTTTTGGTTACTGTAGCCTTGTAGTATAGTTTGAAGTCAGGTAGCAGGATGCCTCCAGCTTTAGTTCTTTTTGCTTAAGATTGTCTTGGCTATACAGGCTCTTTTTTGGTTCCATATGAAATTTAAAGTGGCTTTTTCTAATTCTGTGAAGAAAGCCAATGGCAGCTTGATGGGAATAGCATTCAATCTATAAATTACTTTGGGCAGTATGGCCATTTTCATGATATTGATTCTTCCTATCCATGAGCATGGAATGTTTTTGCTCTCTTATTTTCTTATATCCTCTCTGTTTGTGTCCTCTCTTATTTCCGTGAGCAGTGGTTTGTAGTTCTCTTTGAAGAGGTCCTTCATGTCCCTTATAAGTTGTATTTCTAAGTATTTTATTCTCTTTGTAGCAATTGTGAAAGGGAATTCACTCATGATTTGGCTCTCTATTTATCTATTATTGGTGTATAGGAATACTTGTGATTTTTGCACATTGATTTTGTGTCCTGAGACTTTGCTGAAGTTACTTATCAGCTTAAGGAGTTTTTGGGCTGAGATGATGGGGTTTTCTAAATATACAATTATGTCATCTGAAAACAGAGACAGTTACTTCCTCTCTTCCTATTTGAATACGTTTACTTCTTTCTCTTGCCTGATTGCCCTGGCCAGAACTTACAATACTATGTTGAATAGGAGTGGAGAGAGAGGGCATCCTTGTCTTGTGATGGTTTTCCAAGGGAATGCTTCCAGCTTTTGCCCATTCAGTATGATATTGGCTTTGGATTGTCATAAATAGCTCTTATTATTTTTAGATATGTTCCATCAATACCTAGTTTATTGAGTGTTTTTAGCATGAAGGGTGTTGAATTTTATCGAAGGGCTTTTCTGCATCTATTGAGATAATCATCTGGTTTTTGTCATTAGTTCTGTTTATGTCATGGATTATGTTTATTGATTTGTGTATGTTGAACCAGCCTTGCATCCGAGGGATGAAGCCAACTTGATTGTGGTGGATGAGCTTTTTAATATACTACTGGATTCGGTTTGCCAGCATTTTATTGAGGATTTTTGCATTGATGTTCATCAGGGATATTGGCCTGAAATTTTCTTTTTTTGTTGTGTCTCTGCCAGGTTTTGGTAGCAGGATGATGCTGTCCTCATAAAATGAGTCAGGGAGGAGTTCCTCTTTTTCTATTGTTTGAATAGTTTCAGAAGGAATGGTACCAGCTCCTCTTTTACCTCTGGTAGAATTGGGCTGTGAATCCGTCTGGTCCTGGGCTTTTTTTGGTTGGTAGGCTATTAATTACTGCCTCAATTTCAGAGCCTGCTATTGGTCTATTCAGGGATTCAACTTCTTCCTTGTTTAGTCTTGGGAGGGTGTATGTGTCCAGGAATTTATCCATTTCTTATAAATTTTCTAGTTTATTTACGTAGATTTGTTTATAGTATACTCTGATGGTAGTTTGTATTTCTGTGGGATTGGTGGTGATGTCCTCTTAATCATTTTTTATTGTGTCTAATTGATTCTTCTCTGTTTTCTTCTTTATTATTTGGGCTGGCGGTCCATCTATTTTGTTAATCTTTTCAAAAAAACAACTCCTGGGTTCTCTGATATTTTTAAAGGGTTTTTCATGTCTCTATCTCCTTCAGTTCTGCTCTGATCTTAGTTATTGCTTGTCTTCTGCTAGCTTTTGAATCTGTTTGCTCTTACTTCTCTAGTTCTTTTAATCATGATGTTAGGGTGTCAATTCTGGATCTTTCCCACGTTCTCATGTGGGCATTTAGTGCTATAAATTTTTCTCTAAACACTGCTTTAACTGTGTCCTAGAGATTCTGGTATGTTGTGTCTTTGTTCTCATTGATTTCAAAGAACTTCTTTATATCTGCATTAATTTTGTTATTTACCCAGGAGTCATTCAGGAGCAGGTTGCTCAGTTCCCATGTAGTTGTGAGGTTTTAAGTGAGTTTCTTTTTCCTTCCTTCCTTCCTTCCTTCCTTTTCTTTTCTTTCTTTCTTTCTTTTTTTTTTCTTTTTCTTTTTTGGGACGGAGTCTTGTTCTGTCACCCAGGCTGGAGTGCAGTGGCGCAATCTGGGCTTACTGCGAGCTCTGCCTCCTGGGTTCACACCATTCTCCTGCCTCAGCCTCCCAAGTAGATGGGACTACAGGTGCCCACCACCATACCTGGCAATTTTTTTTTGTATTATTAGTAGAGACGGGGTTTCACCGTGTTAGCCAGGATGATCTCAATCTCCTGACTGTGATCTGCCCGCCTCAGCCTCCCAAAGTGCTGGGATTACAGGCGTGAGCCACCAGGCCTGGCTGGTTTTGAGTGAGTTTCTTTTTTTTTTTTTTTTGAGTGCAGTGGCCGGATCTCAGCTCACTGCAAGCTCCGCCTCCCGGGTTCATGCCATTCTCCTGCCTCAGCCTCCGGAGTAGCTGGGACTACAGGTGCCTGCCACCTCACCCAGCTAGTTTTTTTTTGTATTTTGTAGTAGAGACGGGGTTTCACCATGTTAGCCAGGATGGTCTCGATCTCCTGACCTCATGATCCACCCATCTTGGCCTTCCAAAGTGCTGGACTTGAGCCACTGCGCCCGGCGCCTTGAGTGAGTTTCTTAATCCTGATTTCTAATTTGATTGCACTGTGGTCTGAGAGACTGTTATGATTCCTGTTCTTTTGCATTTGCTGAGGAGTGTTTTACTTCCAATTATGTGGTTAATTTTAGAGTAAGTGCTAAGTGGTGCTGAGATCAATGTATATTCTGTTGATTTGGGGTGGAGAGTTCTGTAGATTTCTATTAGGTCCTTTTGGTCCAGAGCTGAATTCAAGTCCTGAATATCCTTGTTAATTTTCTGTCTCATTGATCTGTCTAATATCGTTAGTGGAGTGTTAAAGTCTCCCACTATTATTGTTTAGGAGTCTAAGTCTCTTTGTAGGTCTCTAAAAGCTTGCTTTATGAATCTGGGTGCTCCTGTATTGGGTGCATATATATTTAGATCATTAGCTTTTCTTGTTGCATTGATCCCTTTACCATTATGTAATGCCCATCTTTGTCTTTTTTGATCTTTGTTAGTTTAAAGTCTGTTTTATCAGAGACTAGGATTGCAACCCCTCCTTTTTTTTTTCTTTCCATTTGCTTGGTAAATATTCCTCCATCTCTTTATTTTGAGCCTATGTGTGTTTTGTCTTTGCATGTGAGATGTGTCTCCTGAATACAGCACACCAGTAGGTCTTGACTCTATCCAATTTGCCAGTCTGTGTCTTTTAATTGGGACATTTAGCCCATTTACATTTAAGGTTAATATTGTTATGTGTGAATTTGATTCCGTCATTATGATGCTAGCTTTTTTTTTTTCTTTTTCGGAGTCTTGCTCTGTTGTCCAGGCTGGAGTGCAGAGGCATGATCTTGGCTCACTGTAACCTCCACCTCCTCGGTTCAAGCAGTTCTTTGCCTCAGCCTCCTGAGTAGCTGGGATTACAGGCACCCTCCACCACACCTGGCTAATTTTTTTTTTTTTTTTGTATTATTTGTAGAGATGGGGTTTTGCCATCTTGGCCAGGTTGGTCTTGAACTCCTGACCTTGTGATCCACCTGCCTCAACCTTCAAAAGTGCTAGGATTACAGGTGTCAGCCACCACACCTGGACAACTAGCTGGTTATTTTGCCCATTAGTTGATGGAGTTTCTTCATAGTGTTGATGGTCTTTACATTTTGGTATGTTTTTGCAGTGACTGGTACCGGTTTTTCCTTTCGATATTTAGTGCTTCCTTCAGGAGATCTTGTAAGGCAGGCCTGGTGGTGACAAAATCCCTCAGCATTTGCTTGTCTGTAAAGGATTTTATTTCTCCTTTACTTATGAAGCTTAGTTTGGCTGGATACGAAATTCTGGTTTGAAAATTCTTTTCTTTAAGAATGTTGCATATTGGCCCCCACTCTCTTCTGGCTTGTAGGGTTTCTGCAGAGAGATTTCCTGTTGGTCTGACAGGCTTCCCTTTGCGGGTAACTCGACCTTTCTTTCTGGCTGCCCTTAACATTTTTCCCTTCATTTCAACCTTGGTGAATCTGATGATTATGTGTCTTCAGGTTGCTCTTCACGAGGAGTATCTTTCTGGTTTTCTCTGTATTTCCTGAATTTGAATATTGGCCTATCTTGCTAGGTTGGAGAAGTTCTCCTGGATAATTTCCTGAAGTATGTTTTCCAACTTTGTTCCATTCTCTCCATCATTTTCAGGTACACAAATCAAATGTAGGTTTGGTCTTTTCACATAGTCCCATATTTCTTGGAGGCTTTGTTTGTTCCTTTTCATTGTTTTTTCTCTAATCTTGTCTTCACACTTTATTTCATTAAATTGATCTTCAATCTCTGATATACTTTCTTCTGCTTGATCGATTCAGCTATTGATACTTGTGTATGCTTCACAAAGTTCTTGTGCTGTGTTTTTCAGCTTTATCAGGTCATTTATGTTCTTCTCTAGACTGGTTATTCTAGTTAGCAGGTCCTGTAACCTTTTATCAAGGTACTTAGCTTCCTTGGATTGGGTTAGAACATGCTCTTTTACCTCAGAGGAGTTTGTTATCACCCACTTTCTGAAGCCTACTTCTGTCAATTTGTCAAACTCATTCTCCATCTAGTTTTGTTTGCTTGCTGGTGAGTTGTGATCTTTTGGAGAAGAGGTATTCTGGTTTTTGGAATTTTCAGCCTTTTGCATTGCATTGGTTTTTCCTCATCTTCGTGGATTTATCTACCTTTGGTCTTTGATGTTGGTGACCTTTGGATGGGGTTTTTGTGTGGGCATCCTTTTTGTTGATGTTGATGCTATTGCTTTCTGTTTGTTAGTTTTCCTTCTAACAGTCAGGACCCTCTTCTGCAGGTCTGCTGAAGTTTGCAGGAGGTCCACTCCAGATCTTGTTTGCCTGGGTATCACCAGTGGAGGCTGCAGAACAGCTGCCTGCTCCTTCTCTGGAAGCTTCGTCCCAGAGGGGAGCCCGCCAGATGCCAGCTGGAGCTCTCCTGTATGAGTTGTCTGTTGAACCCTGCTGGGAGGTGTCTCACACTCAGGAGGCAGAGGAGTCAGGGACCCACTTGAGGAGGCAGCCTGTCCCTTAGCAGAGCTCAAGTGCTGTGTTGGGAGATCCGCTGCTCTCTTCAGAGTCAGCAGGCAGGAATGTTTATGTCTGCTGACGCTGCACCCACAGCTGCCCCTTCCCCCAGGTGCTCTGTCCCAGGGAGATGAGAGTTTCATCTGTAAGCACATGACTGGGGCTGCTGCCTTTCTTTCAGAGATGCCCTGCCCAGAGAGGAAGAATCTAGAGAAGCAGTCTGGCTATAGTGGCTTTGCTGTGCTGTGGTGGGCTCTGCCCAGTTCGAACTTCCCTGCAGCTTTGTTTACACTGTGAGGGGAAAACGACCTACTCAAGCCTCAGAAATGGTAGATGCCACTCCCCTCACCAAAATCAAGCATCCCAAGTTGACTTCAGACTGCTGTGCTGGCAGAGAGAATTTCACACCAGTGGATCTTAGCTTGTTGGGCTCTGTGGGGGTGGGATCCTCTGAGAAAGACCGCTTAGCTCCCTGGCTTCAGCCCCCTTTCCAGGGAGTGAACCGTTCTGTCTTGCTGGTATTCCAGGTGCCACTGGGGTATGAAAAAAGACTCCTGCAGCTAGCTCGGTGTCTGCCCAAATGACTGCCCAGTTTTGTTCTTGAAACCCAGGGCCCTGGTGGTGTAGGCACCCAAGGGAATCTTCTGGTCTGCAGGTTGCGAAGACCATGGGAAAAGCGTAGTATCTGGGTGGGATGGCACCATCTCTCACAGCACAGTCCTTCATGGCTTCTCTTGGCAAGGGGAGGGAGTTCCTCAATCCCTTGCACTTCCCGGGTGAGGCGACGCCCCACCCTGCTTTTGCTCACCCTCTGTGGGCTGCACCCACTGTATAACCATCCCAAGGAGATGAACTAGGTATCTCAGTTGGAAATTCAGAAATCACCTGCCTTCTGCATTGGTCTCACTGGATGCTGCAGACTGGAACTGTTCCTATTCGGCCATCTTGCCAACCCCCAAAGAATGCATTTTTAAGAATTAGTTCTGCCAATCTGTGTCTTTTGGTTGGAATGTTAATCCATTTATGTTTAATGTAATTGCTGATAAGATTTGTTTTTTTTTTTTTTTGAGACAGAGTCTCACTCTGTCACCCAGACTAGAGTGCAATGGCATGATTTCAGCTCACTGCAACCTCTGCCTCCCGGGTTCAAGCAATTTTCTTACCTCAGCCTCCCTAGAAGCTGGGATTACAGGTGTGCACTACCACACCCAGCTAATTTTTTTTGTATTTTTAGTAGAGATGGGGTTTTCACCATGTTGGCCAGGCTGGGCTTGAACTCCTGACCTCAGGTGATCCACTGGCCTCAGCTTCCCAAAGTGGCTAAGATTTCTTTCTTCCATTTTGATATTAGTTTTCTGTATGTCTTATATCTTCTTTTATGCCTCCACTACTCCCTTCTTTTATGTTAAACAGCCATGTTCTAGTGTACCAACTTAGTTCCTTTGTTCCTTCTTTTACTATATGTTTTTTAGTTTTTTCTTTGTTGTTGCCCTAGGAATTACATTTAACATCTTGATTTGTGATAAGCTAGGATTTGTAACAACCTAACTTTAAAAAGGATACAAAACTCTTTTTATTATAGCTCTATTTCCTTTCTGCTCCTTTGTGCTTTTATTATACAAATTGCATATTTATATCATATTCACTTGTTAACACAGGCTTATAATTATTGCTTCATGCAGTTGTCTTTTAAATCTGGAGAAAAAAGAGTAAAACACAAAAAGGAATACATTTATCCATTTATCCTGTATTTCATACTATGTAGTTATCTTCACCAGAGCTTTTTATTTCTTCATGTGGTTACTTCTTCATGAGTTACTGTTTTGTGTCTTATCACTTTAGCTGGAAGGATTCTCTTTAGTATTTCTTGTAGTTTAGGTGCAAGTGACAGATCATTTCATTATTTGTTTATCTTGATGTCTTAATTTCACCTTCATGTTTAAGGATAGTTTTGCTAAATGTAAAATTATTGATTGATAGTCTTTTAAATTTTCCTTCAGAATTTTGAATATGTCACCCTTTGCCTTTACGATTCCATGGATTCCAGTGAGAAAGTTAACCTTCTTGAGTATCCCTTATACATGAGAGATCCCTGCTGTCTTGCTGCTCTCAAGATTCTCTCTTTATCTTTTGACAGTTGGATCATGATGAGTCTATGTGTGAGTCTTTTTGAGTTTCTCCTACTTGAAGGTTGTTGAGCTATTTGTATGTGTGGGTAAATGTATTTTATCCAATTTGGAAAGTTTTCAGCCATTACTTCTTCAACTATTCTTTCTGACCCTTTCTCTCTCTTCACTAGTTTTGGAATTCCAATTATGTGTTTGTTGGTCTTTTATGCTCTGTTAATTTTTCTTCCTTCTTTTTTCTTTCTGAAAGTCAGACTGAATAATCGCAATTAACTTACTTTCAAGTATGTTGTTTCTTTCTTTTGCCAGCTCAAGTCTGCTGTTGAGTGAAATTTTTTTCATTTCAGTTTTTGTACTTTTCAACTCTAGAATTTCTATTTGGGTCATTTTTATTCGTTTTATCTCTTTATTGGTATTCTCTGTATAGTGAAACATCATTTTCATACTTTAGTTCTTTACATGTGTCTTTAGTTCTTCAAACATATTTAAAATAGGTGGTTTAAAGTCCTTGTCTAGTATGTCTAATATCTAGTTTCCCTTTGGAACAGTTTCTTGACTGCTGCTTTCAGCCTGTATGGGTCATAGTTTTGGTTTCTTTGTATGTCTCAGAACTTTTTATTGTTATTAAAAACTGGAATTTTTACATAATATAATATGACAACTCTGGAAATCAGATCTTCACCCCTCTCCAGGGTTTGTTCTTGCTGTTTGTTTTGTAAATGTTTCTTTAGTGACATTTATCATTCTTTGCCCCTGAAGGCTCTGCTCATTTGGCTTAGTGGTACACTAACAATTAGTCAAATGTTTCTTAAGTACGTGCAACCAATAAGTCTCCCAATTTTTGCTGAGAGGTTCTGTATGTGTGTTGGGGGCCTACCTTTAACATTCAGTCAAGTAGTTAAAAACTCTGCCTTAGCTTTTACTTCCTGCTACCACAGAGCTTCAAAGTCAGCCAACCCTTCTCAGGTCTTTCTTGGGCATGATATAGCTCTGGGCATGCCCACTTTCCTAGGCTTTCTAGATTAACAGGAGTATGTCAGAGTTTTCAAAAGCTCTCTATGAACAAGTCGTTCTCCAGCTTTTCCTTTTAAGCTCTTTGGTTGGCCTATTGTTTGCCCCAACTGCTATCTACTGCCTCAGGCAGTCAAGATGCTTTGTTTTAGACAAATATCCTCTGAAGAAAAGGCTTTTTGCACTGGAAGAGCTCTGAGTCACATCACATAAAGACAGCATTGTTGGTGGGGTCTTCCAGGAAAATAGACAGGTGGAATGATGACAGTTCTCTGGAAATGGAACTTTGAGGGGGTTCCAGAACTGTTCTTCTCCTTCCAGTGGCTGTCAGACTAGGTTTTTGAGATTTTTCAATGTGATTGTGGGCTGTTGGTTTTCCAGAGTGCTGCAAATCTGGGGGTAGGGGTAAGGGATGGGAATAGGCCAATTAAAATACCACAAAGCTTTCTATTTCTTACCAAGATTCAGCCATTGTTACTGAATAAATGCACCTCAGATTGTTGCAAGCCTTTGGTTAATTTCTAAATTTCTGAAAAATTTGATTCTGACTTTTTTTTAGTTAGTGTTTTTGTTGCTTTTATGGAGGAAAGGAGTTTTAGAGGTCTTTAGTCCTCCACGTCCACTAACATCCCCACAATATCTTCTTATGGTGATGGCACCGCAGAGCCTTAGAAATTCATCTTAGAATTTTAGAACTTTTTGTTGTGATCTAAATTTTTGTATTCTAGCCTGCAAACTTTTTGTTTTCATAGAACAACAAATAGTGGGAAAAACCTCCCACCAAAACAATTTTTACTAAAATGTGCCTCTCAGTTTTTGGTTCAGGTACTCTAGGTCACTCTAATCATAGAACCAGATTATCCCATACCAGAGAAACAAGGGACTAAGGACTAATTGGAATAATCCAGAGAGGCTCCTCCTGATCCTCTCCAGGACAAAATTATGAGTTAGAGGGCAAGAAAGAAAGGCAGCAGCTATCTTTATGTTTCAACAAAAAGAAGAGATCTATGTTCAGCCTGCCTCTGCTTGTCCTCTAGAGCTCCCTCTGAGATGAACACCAGCTTGTCATCTGTTTTCAGCTGGGGTGACATATCCTGACTGTCCCTGGCTTCCCTAGTGGACATCCTAGTAGGACCTCACATTCCTACGCCTTGGCCTACCAGGGCCTGTTGTCTGGCAAATCAGCCTTGCTGGGAAGCCACTGTCTTTTATGTTTAGCAGCAGCCAGTGGAGATGCTTTTAACAGTGGGTCACAGCCGGAGATCTCTCCCAAATGTTTCCCCACAGTGCTACCCCTGTGAATTTTGGTGGGAAAACAATTTGGCTCAGACAAGGTGAGTGCAGGGGGAACGGAGGGGTGAGAGGGAGAGAGGGCAAGCTTGGGCTGGCTGCTGACTGGCCCTTGCTGTGACCCTGATTTGCAGTGTGTCTTTTGGAGGCTTTTAAATCACATTAGTCTCTGTCTGTCCCTGGCTTGATGAGCAGTGTCAGAATAGCCAAGCGCTCTCCTGCTTAGCCTTACCAGGTGGCCTGAGCCCACAAGATGTCCACATTCACGGCCCTGGGGCCTGTGAATGCTTATGTCCCCATCCCATTGCCCTCCCTCTCGCAGAGTCCCAAGTTTGTCCCCTTGGCTCCAGGAGACTCAGCCTAGAGAGTTCTCTGGGGCAGCTAGACCCTGTCCAACCAGTGGTCTTGACTCACACTGGACTTACCTGGGGGAATCCCATCCTGGGCCAGTTAAACCAGAGGCTCCGGGGCTGGGGGTTGTGATCACTGGGCAGGTGAGTGGTTTCTTAGCTTGGCATAGTGAGTGAGTAACAGGGCAAGGGCCAGGCTGCAGGTATCCTGACCCTTAGCTCAGAGCTCCTTGTGCTGTAAGTAATATTGCTGTTGTTATTGCCGTTATTTCTGTATCCTTATTTCCCAGTCTGGACTTTGGAGACTGTCAAGGGTTTATTTCTAAATATGGTAATAGGAGTTGTGTGCTTCTTTTCAAGATTTTAAAAAGTTTAATGGAAATTATGCCTTAATCTGTGATTAGAACATACAGGCTACTACTTACTAAATGTAGATGGTTAAGAAGACAAAAAGCTTTTAAAACCCAAGCTCTCATGGAAGAAAAATAATAACAAGATCACTAGTCAACCATATATATGTATAAAAGTTTGGGAAGTGCAGCACCAAACCTCCCTGACTGGGACCCTTGCAACCCGTCTGAATCCCAGCTCTCGCCTCTCCAAGGTTCTTGCCAAAGGAAGTGACTTTGTCAGAATTTTCTGGGTCCAATGCACTCTCTAGATGAGACCCCACCAACTACCGAGATGTAGAGCTCTGAGTCAACCTCCTGAGGAATGTGGTGGAGCCTCTCATGTCCCATCTCAGAATGGGGGTTTATGGCCTCCAAGGTGGACCTGATAGCTATGTTCCTCAGAGAAGAGAGGTGGGGTGTGGGGTCAAGGGCGTGGGCACCATGGGAGCGAGGGACCACAGCCTTTAACACAGCAATCCCTCCACTGGGGAGCCCTGGCTGGTGGATGTCAGAGTGTCTACTCCGGTTTCCTAGGGGACAGAGGAAATGGAATGAAGAGAGAACAGGAGTATTTCCTCCCATACCCTCTGTGGTAGACTGAATAACGGACCCCCAGAGATATTCAGTCCTAGAATTCCTAGAATCTGTTAATTATCCTGGTTTACCCAAGATCCCAATGTAACCACAAGGATCTTGATAAGAGGGAGTCAGGAGGGTCAGAGTCAGAGAGGAAGAGATGTGAGCACAGAAGCAGAGGTCAGGGTCATGTGGCCACAAGCCAAGGAATGCAGGGAGCCTCTTGTCCCCTAGAGATTCCAGAAGGAGCAAGACTGGCTGACACCTTGACATTAACCTCATGAAACTGATTTTCTTGATAAGAGGGAGTCAGGAGGGTCAGAGTCAGAGAGGAAGAGATGTGAGCACAGAAGCAGAGGTCAGGGTCATGTGGCCACAAGCCAAGGAATGCAGGGAGCCTCTTGTCCCCTAGAGATTCCAGAAGGAGCAAGACTGGCTGACACCTTGACATTAACCTCATGAAACTGATTTTGGACTTCTGACCCTGAGAACGTTAGAACAGTTCCTGGTAATAGTCTTTATAATGCTGTTTATAGCTAATTTCTTTTTCAGTCAAAAAATTAATACTTGAATATGATCCACACATTGAAAGGTAGAAAAGTATACACAATGCAGAAAGACTGTCTTCTCCCATCTCCCAGCCACTGGTTTCTCCTCCCTAGAAGGAACTGTAGTTAGTCAGTTTCTTGTGGATATTTCCAGAGATATTCTGTGCATAAAAAAGCATATAGTGTACATAAAGTGTACATAAAGTACACTTTGTCCAAAGAGTAGCATATTATACACAGTATTTTGCACTTTCTTTTTTTACTTTATATTATCATGGAGTGAATTCTGTATCAGAATGTACAGTGCTGATTCTTCTTTTTAATAGCAGTGTTAATTTCCTTTTGTCTGTCTATGTGTTGTTATTCATACAATCAGCCATTTAGTGATGGACATTTGGGTTGTTTCCAATCTCTTTCCAAACAATATTTCAGTGAATATCTTAGTAATGTTACATTTTGTACATGTATAACCCTGTCTACAGGATTAAACCCCAGAAGGGGGATGGTGAAAGGGCATGTGCATTTTTTTAAAATTTGGATAGATATGGCTGAGTTGCCCACCTTAAAGGTTGTACCAATTCACACTCCCAGCAGCAACGTTTGAAAGTAGCTGTTCCCCAGCCCCAGTTATCTGATTTGATCTTTTCTATAAGCTTGATAGGTGTATTAGCCTGTTCTCATGCTACTAATAAAGACATATCCGAGACTGGGTAATTTACAAAGGAAAGAGGTTTAATGGACTCACAGTTCCACATGGCTGGGGAGGCCTCACAATCGTGGAGGAAGACAAAGGAAGAGCAAAGGGACTTTTTTTTTGAGACGGAGTCTCGCTCTGTCGCCCAGGCTGGAGTGCAGTGGCCGGATCTTGGCTTACTGCAAGCTCCGTCTCCTGGGTTAACGCCATTCTCCTGCCTCAGCCTCCCCAGTAGCTGGGACTACAGGCGCCCGCCACCTTGCCCGGCTAGTTTTTTTGTATTTTTTAGTAGAGACGGGGTTTCACCAGGTTAGCCAGGATGGTCTCGATCTCCTGACCTTGTGATCCGCCCGTCTCGGGCTCCCAAAGTGCTGGGATTACAGGCTTGAGCCACCGCGCCCGGCCGCAAAGGGACTTTTTATGTGGTGATGAGCAAGAGAGCTTGTGCAGGGGAGCTCCAATTTATCAAACCATCGGCTCTCATTAGATTTTTTCACTACCACGAGAACAGTAAGGGGGAAACTGCCCCCACGATTCAGTTATCTTCACCTGGCCCTCCACCTTGACATGTGGGGATTATTACAATTCAGGGTGAGATTTGGGTGGGGACACAGCCAAATCATATCAATAGGAGAAAGCTTGGGGACCTGATGAACTCTTGAAACAAGCTGGAGAAGGATCACCAGCATCCAAGCCCAGAAGGGCCCCTTCCTGGGTCCTCAGTCACTGCACACCTGAGCAGCACCCCTACCTTTCCCTTCACCTTCAGCCTTCCTGGAGGTACAGGTGGGAGAGTCTGATTTCTCCAGCTCCTTCTTTGACAACATTCTTCACGGCTGGATAAAATGTAGACCCTTGCAGCTGAGGGTGCAAAGTCTGGGGCATTCAGGGACGGGATGGAGGCATTGAGCTGCTACAGGTTCCTGCCAACCCCAAGAAGTGGGAGGACAGAGGCATGACTGCGTTTTCAGGACACATTAAAGTCAGGCCTTCTGATTGTGCTGCATTTGACACTCATCAAATTCTCCTGGTAATCTGTGTAACAACTTTACATAAGAGAAAGCCATCCAGTTATTCAAATAAAAAGCATACTGGGTTGTCTTGATGTAAGGCTCTCCTCTCTGACTTAACTCACCTCTGTCCTGCCTCTCTCCACCAGGTTTGTTTCACAAATAGCATCATAAGCCCATACTCACTGCTGGTAAAAAGGCGTTATTAATTTTAGACTTTCTGTCAGACCAAAAACTTTTTATTTATCATATAGTCCCTCATATGCATTCATTGCATCAAAATCAGAGTGCCAGGGGAGAGATAGGGTATGGGCCTGGGGAGAGGCCTGAGAGAGGAGAAAACAGAGTCTTGGGTTTTAGACATTTAGTCTCTGAAAAATGCAAAGTGATTCTCTCAATGCAGATGGGAACAAAATCATATAATTTGGGATGTGCCCTTTGTGTGCACCATTCTGGTCATTTTCTTTTCCTTCTATTTTTGCTATTGCAGCTTGCATGATTATGAAGTCCATCATGGAAATGTCTGGCCTAATGCTCAGTGAGAGAAACCAGAAACTACCAATGAGAAGTTTCTAATCTCTAGTTCAAAACAGAGCCTCTCCTAAGACTTCCATCATGAGTTGTGTGCCTAGGATGTCTCTCGTATTGTAACTCAGTGGTGGCAGGGAGGACACTGAGCTAATCTGTCTTTTGGGATCTTGCAAACAGAATCATAGGGAGGTGACAGCCATCTCCCGAAACAGCCTCTCATTAGGAGATGGTGTCTGAGGTGGCAGTTAGGTATGGCAGGGGATGCGTGTCATTTCCCGACTGAAATTCAGAAAGAGAAAGAAGAGAGGCATGATTTCATGGAATAGTTGCTTGTTTCCCCTTTCCTCCTGTCTCCAATTAATAATCCTGCCCAGCCAGGGATGGTGGCTCACGCCTGTAATCCCAGAACTTTGGGAGGTCAAGGTGGGTGGATCATCTGAGGTCAGGTGTTCGAGACCAGCCTGACCAACATGGTGAAACCCCATCTCTAGTAAAAATACAAAAATTAGCCAGGCATGATGGTGCATGCCTGTAATCTCAGCTACTCGGGAGGCTGAGACAGGAGAATGCTTGAACCCGGGAGGCAAATGTTGCAGTGAGCTCATATCACACCACTGCCCTCCAGCCTGGACAAGAGAGAGACTCCACCTCAAGAAAAAAAAGAAAAAGTCCTGCCCATTGGTTGGCTTGTGTGGACTGGTGACTGACTTGGCACAGGGCTATCAAGATGACCTGAGAGTTATTTGGGAGGCAGACTCAGGAAAGTTTTTTTTTTTTCCCCCAGAATTTATTTTACTAATGGAAGTGAAGAAAATGGACTGAGTAGGAGATGAGAATAAATCCCACACTCACGGTTTGGTCAGAAGGGGGCAAGAATGGTGATGTGATAAAAAGGCAGTAGATTGCATGTGGATTTGAAAGTCACCTTTACAGGAATAGAAGTCCTTCCACCTTTTAATGCCTCTATTAACAATGAGTGGGTCACACTGTTTGTGTTCTCCCTTACAGTTATGAAACTGTTAACGCCCTGAGTTGTCAGCATAAACATTCCTGCTCCCCCAACACTGTTCCAAGTGAACAATGAATTTAATTTTCAAGGGACCTTTGTGCTCATGACATCATAAAGTCAATGTTCAATATGCAGATGGGGGGTGATGGGGAGGGGGCACATTAAAATACACTGATCCCATCCGATGCACACCGTCAGCCTGAAGCCCTTCTCGACTGTCAAAAATGCATGAGGACATGTGAAGCAACTCACAAAATAAGCACAAATGGCTACTAGCGATGAAGAATTTAGCCTCTCTAGGTATCCAAGTGTGCAAATCAAATAATTTACAATACTGATGAGCTATAAGGATAATAATAGTATTATTAATAATGACAACACCATGGTGCCTACTATAAGCTAGGGCCTTTTAAAATACAGTTGTACAAATAACAACTCGTTCAATCCTCACAATCATTCTTTGAGATGGAGATTATTATTATTCCCATTGTAAGCATGAAGAAACAGGCAAGAAAAGGTTAAGTGACTTGCCTAAGATCACACAGCTAAGAAGTGAGTGCCAGCACCTCCCTATGATGCCACTCAGCAGAGACTTTGCGGAGGAGCTATTTGGGGAAAGCATCACTGTCTCTGGTAGTGAAAGGAGCACTTGATTCAGAGTCCAACAACTCTGTTCAACCTGCTCCATTCTTGGCTTGGAGCATGTTATACAACTTCTCTGAGTTTTGATTTCTGTATTAGTCCATTCTCCTGTTGCTATAAGGACATACCCAAGACTAGGTAATTTGTAAAGGAAAGAGGTTTAATTGACTCACAGTTCCACAGGGTTGGGGAGGCCTCAGGAAACTTACAATCATGGTGGAAGGGGAAGCAGACATGTCCTTCTGCATGTAGCAGCAGGAAGGAGAAGAATGAGCAAAAGTGGGGAAAGTCCCTTAAAAAACCATCAGATTTCATGAGAACTCACTCACTATGATGAGAACAGCAGCATTGGGGTAAGCGCCCCCACGATTCAATTACCTCTTAATGGGCCCCTCCCACCACACATGGGAATTATGGGAGCTACAATTCAAGATGAGATTTGGGTGGGAACACAGCAAAACCATATCAATGTCTTTACCTGAGCAATGGGGATAGTGTTATTATTAGCTTGATGCACAAGTTATTGCGGTTTTTGCCAGTTTTAATGGCAAAACCTGCAGTGACTTTTGCACCAACCTAATGCTTCACAGATAATTGAAAAGATTAAACATAATAATTTGGGTTTGTGGAAACCCTTTGCTAACTCTAGAATCTTAGGTAAGAGGGTAGAGCCAAAGTTCAGGCCCCTGCTTTTCTGGGACTGTTCATTAAGCAAGTGAGCCTGTGTGCTTGAGGAAGAAAGATCTCAAAGGGTCCATTTAACCTGTCAAAATCACTAGACTAAATAAACTTTGGCAAACTGTTTCTAAAACGCTTTAACATGTGCTAAGCTTTTTGCAAGAGCAGTTTCCATCTATTTCTAGGAATGTATCCAGTTTTAACATGCCATGATTCTGATTTTTTTTCAGAATATATTATTATCTGGGGGATTCCATTAAAAGTAAGTAACTCTTAGAGCCACACCATAATGAATGAATTTTCTTTTAGGTGACTTCCCTACATAAATAAAATGCCTCCTTCTAGATAGAGAGCTACTGCGAGAACTTTGCTTTCAAGCACCTGCTTTTTGATCTCAGAAGAGAGTTAGACTAGTAACTATGCCATTTCTAGCCATTTTAAACAAAGGAGGTTTGCCCACTGTTTGGTGCAGTCTTCTCCATTGGGAGGGACACCTGGTGATGAGAAATACAAGGATGAGGTTCAGCCTTCTCAGTGAACACTCTGTGTAGTTATAATTTATGTGCCACCTGCTATCAACAAGGCTTGGAGAAGACATAGGATGACATCCACATTTATGCTGAGTGGTTAAAGAGAAACTAGAAGGCCAAAGCTCCTGTAATTGGTGGTTCTCAAATTTTGGAGGCCGCAGCACTTTTGAGAACCCGATAAAGGCTAAGGGGATGCTCTTTCCTGAAAAATACACTGTATTAGTCCATTCTCATATTGCTATAAAGAAATAGCTCAGACTGAGCAATTTATAAAGAAAAGAGGTTTAATGGGCTCATGGTTCTGTAGGCTGTATAGGAAGCATGGTGTTGGCATCTGCTCAGCTTCTGGGAAAGCCTCAGGAAACTTACAATCATGGTGGAAGGTGAAGGGGGAGCAGACACCTCATATGGCCAAAGCAGAAGCAAGGGCAAGAGAGAGGGGAGGTCTCACATACTTTTAAGCAACCAGATCTCACGAGAACTCACTCACTATCCTGAGATCAGAGCCAAGGGGACAGTACTAAACCATTAATGAGAAATCCACCCCCATGGTCCAGTCACCTCCCACCAGGCCCCACCTCCAATACTGGGGATTAGAATTCGACATGAGATTTGGTAGGGACACAGATCCAAACCATGTCATTCACATTGACATGTCCACAGAAATGTTTGTCTGCAGTTTGTGGAGTCCTCAAGTTAAGAGTCTCAGAGAGAGAGAGAGAGAGGCAGAGAGAGAGAGAGAGAGAGAGAGAGAGAGAGAGAGAGAGAGAGAGAGAGAGAGAGGAAAGACAGATGAGGAGGCAGGAGAAAAGAAATACACTAAACCTTGACTAATGGGACCTGTGTGTTTATGCCTAAATTTGGTGCTGGACTTTGAGGTCCATGCAGGACTGGCTACATATTTTGTAGGACCCAGTGCCAAATGAAAATGCAGGGTCTCTGGTTCAAACATCATGAAGGATTTCCAGACAGCAATACTAAGCATTAAACATTAAACCAAGCTTGAGCATAGGCCCCTATGCCATTGCACGGATCCCTTGCTCATGAAGTAGACCCTGGGCCCAGGAGGCCAAGAGGTACACTGGGCTTTCTGGTCTGTTTTTGAAAGCACAGCCTCGTAAAATGTAATATCCTACATTAATAAACGTTTGGTGAACTTGGTATTATAATTTTTAAAGTTTCAACACGATGTTTATATTTATGGTGGATAAGCCAAAAAATGAAAAAGAAAAGAAGAAACCAAAAAATTCCAGCAAACCAATCTGTTTCCCTATTTATGCCAGTGTTGAACTGTTAGCAAGAGAGACAGCAGCCCCTCCACCGCAGACAGCTGCAGGCAGATTAGCAGAAAATGCATGATTTGGCAACATGCCAGATATTCTGGCAAGCGGCTGTACCAGGCCAGCTGGACTGCAGCACCTGAGGTGCATCACCTTTAAAATCTGATGCTTATGAAATGTGACCCCTTTTTCAATTTTATATTTATCGGGGTATCACATGCACATGGTACAAAAAAATTTAACATTTCCCAACGACTTACGTAAAAAACATCTGCCCTCGATCCACCACCTTCTCCCCTCATCCTTCTTTCCAGGACTTTCAACCCTGAGCTGTTTCTTTTGGTATCTACCATTTTCTTTCTAGATGAGATGCTTATCTGCAATTTTTGCATTTATCCATTTTCCTCATTATCTGTTGACTTCCTGAATCAGACGTTTGTTACTTGTAGAAGCTCGACATTTTTTGAACATGCCTCGTATTCTGGTAATTTCCTGAGTTCCCAAGATAGAAGTCACAAAAACATGCGTCATTACATTACAGCTGGGGCACAGGCATGGAATCGAGACTTCATCAATCAGATGCCCCTTATTAAGATTTTGATCCCAAAGTAAGCCCAGGAGGAAAGGGGCGTGCAGGGGAAGGAATCTTCTGGCAGCCGTGGTGGCGCACGGTTTGGCGTTTGTGAAACAGAACGGGCAGAGCCTCTGGTACATGGTCCCAGGCATCAGTGACGTGATGTGTCAGGGGTAGTGTGGGTGCTGGGCACCAGAGACGGCGGGGCATTCACAGAGCAGCCCGCAGTGTGGCTGGGCATTGCTCCTTGAGGTGCTGGAGAATGACCTGATCTCCTTTAATAACCTGATTTCCTGCTTTCACCAGCCAGGGAAAGTCTGCCGTTTGCAGCTCAGAGCCTTGACTTTCACACTTGGCAGATGAAACTGCAGCTCTCTCACCCTCCTGCCCATCTCCCGTTATGGTGCCATCATCATTTTTTCGTTAAATCAGTCTTCAGTGTTTACATTCTTTTGACCACGTAAATGTTGTTTAGTGCTGAACCAAGTTGTGTATCATATGTAACAGATGTTACAAAAGGATGCTTTTTCCCTCAATTTAAGCTAAAACTCCAAGACAAAAGATGCTGATGAATCCCACATTTCAAAGTGAGGAATGAGGCCACCAAGCAGGACTTGCAATGGAGAATCCAATAATGAGATTCTGCCCTTAACTGACCACCCAGCTCCAGTCTATACAAAGAGACTGTAGAAGTCTAGGGAGTTGGAGATTAGATGAGTCCTTTTGGAAAGAGCTGTCAGAGTGCTGAGAATCTTAACACTAATCCCTCCTCACCCAATATACACCCTAACACACATAGAAGGGATGGAAAATACTTTTCCTTCACCCCCAGCCTAGGGAACAGGGTTTCCAGGGGTCCCTGATGCAAGTCTCCACGAGCCTGTGGAGACCTGTTAGGTGGTGCCTGAATCACACTTAAAAAATCTAAAAGTGAGACTGAGTCAGATGGGACCACACAAGAGGGGTCATCTGAATTCTAAGAGTTTGGCCTGGAGGACCTGGTGACTACAGTGGGTCAGGAAACCACTGGATTCCCAGGAGCTGAAGGGAAAACAAGGAGTGGCCAGCCAGGGAAAGGCATTGGCCAGTATCAAGAGAATTGCTGGTGAGTAAACCCCAAGAATGATTGGAATGAGGGGGTCTCCCAAACCCCCCTATCCAGCCCAGAAGCAGCTTGGTTGGCCATCTTATGGCAAATCTGATCTTTCTTGTTTCCTTGAACCTTACCTCTCCTTTCTCCCACCCTGAAAAGGCCAGAACCCTTGCTTAACAAGCTGAGAGTAGAGAGCAGAAAACACAAGGCTGAGCTGCCAGCTTCCTCAGGCAGCCAACCAGCCCAGAATGGGACAGAGAAGGTGGAGCTCTAAATGTAAGTAAAATACATTACCACTAGACAGATCTGGAGATTGTAACACTGAAACAAGTCATTTTTTCTTATTGTAGATGGCCAAGAAGCTTTTAAATTACTTAATAAAAACCCTCCCCACCCCCAACACAGACACATAGATCATTGGATTTGTCTTAGATTTTATTCAAATGGTGAGGCTGTGCAGGGTGGATTTAAGTAGGGGTGGGGGAGAAATGAAAATGGGGTTTGTTTTCATTGCAGGTTCTCTATCTGCAATGTGATTCCAGAAACTAGGAGTGAGGGAGCAGGGAGAATGAGACAGCTAAGAAGGACAAGTTCTTATAAGGGCATAATTAGTAAAGTCACTGAGGTAGGCAAAGGTGGCTCAGTCTTGCCAGGACTTTGGCAGAGAATGGAGAATACTTCCTAGAACTGACCATCCAGTTAATGGGAGGCTGTGCCATTTATCCTTTAACTCTACTTTTTCATTGTTGAAGTTATAGTCTAGGGTTGTTGTTGTTTTAAGTTATATGTTTGTTTGTTTGTTTGAGCAGGAGTCTTCCTCTGTTGCCCAGGCTAGAGTGCAGTGGCGTGATCTTGGCTCACTGCAACCTCTGCCTTCTGAGCCCAAGCAATTCTCCTGCCTCAATCTCCTGAGTAACTGGGACAACAGGCACCTGCCACCACGCCTGGCTAATTTTTGTATTTTTAGTAGAGACAGGGTTTCGCCATGTTGGCTAGGCTGGTCTCAAACTCCTGACCTCAGGTGATCCACCCACCTTGGCCTCCCAAAGTGCTGGGATTACAGGCATGAACCACTGTGCCTGGCCTAAATTACATGTCAAGTTGCAACTTTCAGTGTAGCAATTGCATGTTGCTATTTCCTTTCTTGTACCATTGGATTTTTTCCCCCAAAGTTAATAAATGCTTCCTTTTTTTCTTTTTTCTTTTCCTTTTTTTTTTTTTTTTTTTTGAGACGGAATCTCACTCTCTCACCCAGGCTGGAGGGCAGTGGCGGGATCTCGGCTCACTGCAACCTCTGCTGCCCAGGTTCAAGTGATTCTCCTGCCTCAGCCTTCTGAGTAGCTGGGATTACAGGCGCCTGCCACCGCGTCTGGCTGATTTTTGTAGTTTTAGCAGAGACAGGGTTTCACCATCTTGACCAGGCTGGTCTTGAACTCCTGACCTCATGATCCACCTGCCTCGGCCTCCCAAAGTGCTGGGATTACAGGCGTGAGCCACCGCACCTGGCCTTCCTTTTTTTCATTTGCTTCATTTTCTATGAACCCCTCTAATTGCTCCATCAGCCGTTTGTTATTTTACAAATGTGCAATATGTCCTTTAATTCATTTGATTCATATCCTCTTCTGGCTGACCTCTCTTCTAAGGCTTCTCTACACCTTCAGCTGGACTAGTTCTTCTCGTCCTGCCCTTTACTTCCTTCCTGAGACATTCTTGTGCTCCTCTCTCTTACAGGTTTGAATCCATGAGTCCAGTGATTGGGCCTATGTCTTCCATTTATTAGCTCACCCGTTCTTCAAAAAATTTGCTGGGCTGGACACAGTGGCTCACATCTGTAATCCTAGTACTTTGGGAGGCTGAGGTTGGCAGATTACTTGAGCCCAGGAGTCCAAGACCAGCCTGGGCAACATAGTGAAACCTTGTCTCCACAAAAAAATTTGCTGGGCATGGTGGCATGTTCCTGTAGTCCCAGCTACTCAGGAGGCTGAGGTGGAGGATCACTTGAGCCCAGAAATTAGAAGCAGTAAGCTGTGATCACACCACTGCACTCCAGCCTGGGTGATAGAGTGAGACCCTATCTCAACAACAACAACAACAACAACAAAAGCATTAAAAAAATGTTTTTATTCCATTGTCACACTTGATTGATAGTTTAGCTAGGTATAGATTGCTAGGTGGAAATGCATTTTTATGCAGAATTTTAAAGGTAACACTACCTTTTTTTAAGCTTCCAAGGTTGATATTGAGAAGTAAGGTACCATTCTAAGTTTCACCCCTTAGCATGTAAACTGATTCCCCCATCACTCTCTAAAAACTGTAATATCTTTTCTTTATCTCTGAGATTTCATCATGACTTGTGCTAAGCTCTTAATGACCCTTTCATTTTAGAAACTAATTTTCTTAAGTTTTAGGGTAAATGTCTGCATGTTTTTAGACAATAATTTTTTCTTCTTTATTTTTTCTATTCATTCTTTCTGGAGTTCCTCTTAGTAGTATACTTGACCTTATGGAGCAATCCTCATTTTTTTTCTCTTTTCTGTTTTATATTTCTAGTCTCTTTGTTCTACTTTCTGGAAGAGTTTCTTAGTGTTTTCTTTCATCTTTATTTGGGGGATACTTTTAAAGCTTTCTATTACATTAAAATTTTTAAGGAAACAGTATGGTGATTTCTCAAAAATTTAAAATAGAATTACCATATTTCCCAGCAGTTCAGCTTCTGGGCATATATCTAAAATAATTGAAAGCAAGGTCTTAAAGAAATATTTTTACAGTCGAGTTCATAGCAGCATTATTCACGATAGCCGAAAGGTAGAAACAACCAAAGGGCCCATCGATGGATGAATGGATAAGCAAGCTGTGGCATATACATATGATGGAATATTAATTCAGCCTTAAAAGGAAGAAAATTCTGACGCATGCTACAACCTGGGTGAACCTTGAAGACATTGAACTAAGTGATATAAGTGTGTCATAAAAAGACAAATTCTGTCTGATTTCACTTATGCGACATCTCCAGAGTAGTTAAATTTATAGACATAGAAAGTTGAATGGTTTTTGCCAAGGGGGGTTGTGGAATGGGGAATTATTGTTTAATCAGTACAAAGTTTCAACTTTGCAAGATGAAAAGTGTTCTGGAGATGGAAGGTGGTGGTGATGGTTGCACAACAATATGAATGTACTTGATACCCTTGTACACTTAGAAAGGGTTTAGATGGTACATTTTATGTTATGTGTATTTTGATTACAAAAATTTCCAATAGCTCTTGGCTATTTTCTAATTGTTTTACATAGCATCTTGTGCTTGTTTTATGAATTCAAACTCATCTTTCACAGTATTGATTTGTTTCCTTTGAAGTTTAAAACAAATTTCTAGAACTCAGGGTTTCTTTTTTTCTTTTTCTTTTTTTTTTTTTTTTTTGAGGCAAGGTCACACTCTGTCACCCAGGTTGGAGTTCAGTGGCATGGTTACGGCTCACTGCAGCCTCAACCTCTCAGGCTCAAGTGATCCTCCCACTTCAGCCTCCCAAGTATTTGGGACTACAGGCATGCATCACCATGTCCAGCTAATTTTTTAATTTTTTGTAGAGACAGGGTCTCGCCATGTTCCCCAGGTTGGTCTTGAACTCCTAGGCTCAAGTGATCCACCTTCCTTGGTGTCCCAAAGTGCTGAGATTACAGGCATGAGCCACTGCACCTGGCCTCAGGGTTTCTTTATCCCTGGTTTGTATGTTTGGGTATTTGCCTTTAATTTTGATGGCCTTCCTTGAATATCAGGTAATACTCAGCTTTCTATTTACGTTTAAGAAAGGTAACGCAAAGTTGAAAGGGCATTTCCTGTGTTGCAAGGATTTTTTAAAAAATTTTTTTTAATTAAAAATTTATTTATTTATTTAGAGACTGGGTCTCACTCTGTCACCCAGGCTGGAGTGCAATGGCACGATCATAGCTCCACTGCAACCTTGAATTCCCAGGTTCAAGTGATTCTTCCACCTCAACCTCCCAAGTAGCCGGAACTATAGGTGCATGCCTGGGTAATTTTTAAATTTTATGTAGAAACAGGGGCTCACTATGTTGCTGAGGCTGGTCTCAAACTCCTGGCTTCAGGTGGTCTTCCCACCTTGGCCTTCCAAAGTGTTGGGATTGTAGGCGTGAGCTACTGTGCCCGGCCCGCAAGGAACTTTTTAATGGGTAGATGTCTTTGTAGCATTGAGGAACAACTGGGGATCAAAAATGTCAATACTGGAGGTCTTTATTTTGGGGCTTTAAAAATCTCAAGAGAAAAGTTTATTAAATTGCCTTCCAAGGTTCTGAGGGTAAGTGGGGGATGAGTATAAGGATTCCACCAGTCTATAAACAGACTTTCAATGTATTCTGTTTTTTTTTTTCCATCTGGCTTCTCTATTTATCCTCTGTCTCAGGGTCAGCTCCGATGTTGGAGCCTGGTGGGGAGAGTTTGGGTCATAGGGGCGGATCCCGTGAGTGGTTAGTGCACTCCCAGCAGCAGTGAGTTCATGTGAGCTCTGCTTATTACAAAGAATCTGATACCTGTCTCCTCTCTTTCTCCCTCTCTCACCATGTCTGCTCCTCCTCACCTGCCACCACAATTGTAAACTTCCTGAGGCCTCACCAGGAGCAGATGCTGGCGCCATGTCTCCTGCGCAACCCACAGAACTATAAGCCAAAATATACCTCTTTTCTTTATTAATTACCCAGCCTCAGATACTCCTTTATAGCAAGGCAAAGGGCACTAATAGGCACAGGTAGGCTGACTTATTCATCCTCTGGTTCTCCTGCCTTCTGAGGGTTATCATAAGATAATTAGGAGAGTTTTAAGTAGTAGATAATTAGGAGCGCTCTAAGTGTGCAGTAACCTGAGTTTTGAACATTTTTCAGAATAAGGAGCATGGTTGAGGAATAGAACTACATCACATGTCCTTAATTTTTTAAGAAAACGCCTTGATATAAAGTATTCTGCTCCATTAACAGAGCACCTTGAGTCTTGGGACCAGGTACAACCAAACCCACAATTGATCTAGGATGTTTCGCGCTTTATGAAGACATACTTGTTCTCTCAGGCCAGGTGTCAGCAAACTACTCCCCGTGAGCCCAACTGGACCCAGCCCCTGTTTTTGCAAATAAAGTTTTATTGGAATACGGCCACGCCTACTCGTTTACATGATGTCTGCGGCTGCTTTTGTGCTACGGTGATACAGTTGACTAGTTGTGACGGAAGCTGTATGGCCTGCAAAGTCTAAGTGTTTATTGTCTGGACCTTTACAGGAAAAGTTTGCTGACTTTTGCCTCAGGCAACTGCCAAGTATCCCACTCAAATCTGCCTCTCCAGGAAACGCCTACTTTAGCCCAGCCCCATGCCCGCCTTGCTGCAAAGCCCAATCCAATCCATTCAAATTCCTGAAACACAATTTTGTAACTTTGATGTGCATATGAATCGACTAGTAATCAGTGCTGAGAAATACAGGTTCTGACTCAGTACCTCTGGGATGGTGCCTAAGACTGTATGTCTTTTTTTTTTTTTTTGAGACAGAGTCTCACTCTGTTGCCCAGGCCCATGCCATACCATGGGGTCAACTGGTTAAAACTCCTTATCATCTCAGCCTAATAACATATGGACTAAAGCCACCTTTCAATTCCCGGTAATTTTTTCTGTAACAAGCATCACTGCTCCAAGAATCTTTCAACTACATTCAAAGCTAGGTCTTTGGCCTCTTGGCCCTCTGGGGCCTCCAGAGCCTTTGGGAGACGGTACCACTGGGGGAACTCTGCAGTCAGGGCCTCCACAGGGACAGCCCCTCTCTCTTCCACTGTGAGTGTCCCTGCTGGGCTCCTCTGGAGCAGAAGCCATGGGCAGAACTGGGCAGACTGCCCAGTGCTTCGGGCCCGGGGCAGCAGCATCCGAGGGGAGGCGGTGGCAGCGTGGACCCTGCCTTCTCTGCACTAACAGGTCCCAGCTCTCTGCTGGCCAGAGTGCCCAGGTCTCTGCCAAAGGAGTCGCTGGTAAATCCTTATTCTCATTTTTGATACACACCCAGGAAGGAACACACTTTGAGGAACAAGGTTCTAGAAGACTTTTTCAGGAAAAGCAATTTCTTTTTTAAAATTTCTTTTTAATTATTTTATTTTTCTTCTCATTCAATACCTTTGAAAGAAAAGCAACTTCTCCTCAGTGTATCTCATTGTTTGGCACTGCTGGCAAAACTGCCCCCTCCCAGGCCCTCTTCCTTCCCTTCCCATATGTGCACATGCACGTGCACACCCTCCTACATACAGAAATCACAGCCTCCCTTTGTTGATGAATTCTGGTCTTTGATCTGAGAAGCAACTTCAAGAGTTAAAGAGCTGTGAAGCCCAGAGCAGGAGAGATGCCAGAACTCTAATTAGGCTCCCTTTTTATATTTAGTTTGCTATTAGATAATGCTCGACACCTGTTCACTAGACAGATCTGTTTTTAATCTCTTATATTTCACTTTCTTGGATGTGTGGTTGCAGACATGTTGCACTGTATGAATAATAGAATGAAAGCCAAATAAAATAGCCGTTTCTTTGGAATTAGATGCACAAGGCACTAAAAACAACTGCAAACTGTTTGGGCCCAACCACGAGGTGCTGGTGGAGAAAACAGCTCTGTGTCTGGAATTAGCCCTCCTAGAATTCAGGTGTGGATTGTTTTATCTTTCCTTGATTTAAAGCTCCAGTGGGTCTTTGAAACGTGCTTCCCACCCTCAAAATGAAAAGGGAGGAAGTTACAAGGAAACTTTTTCTCTGCTGTGCTTTGATCAGAGAGCAGGCAGACGGTCTCTGCAGAAATGATCTAAATAGTTCTAATTTTGATTTGATTATTTCATTAGTGCATAGTTGCTCAAAATATTCAGTTTCAGCCTTAGGGTTCTTGAGACCTTTTCCCAGATGCTACAAGTGAACCAGAAATATTGAATCCATTAAAAAGCTTTCTTCTTGGATCCTTGGGTTCATTATCTGCTTGGTGTGGCTGGAACTGATGGTCAGATGCGGAGATTGAAATCCATGTATCATGCAAGACCTATAGATGGGCAGTGAATGTCTAAATGTCAGCCTCACATGGGTGGGTAGAAAATAGGTACTAAAACCTCAGACAGCTACAGCTCTTGGGATAGTAAATGTGATAGCACAGCATAATGAGCTACCAAAGGGTAATGTGTTTTTGACCTAATAAGGACAGACATTATGAAGAAGGTGCTTGACTTCAAAATTGCCTTCTTTCCAGAAGCTATCCTGAGGGATTGGAACTTAACTTCAGAACTACTTGGCAGGTTATACTCAGTTTATGGGACTATGTATTTACCATGTAATAAACCTGTATCAGTTCATTTTGTACAATAGGTTCTGTTATTCTCAATAAGTCTTTAAAAAAAAAATCCTGCTGTCCTGAAGTTAAGATATTAATGACAGGCTTGTACATTGGAAAAACTGTAAACTTTCTGTGTGTGTGTACTACATCTTACACAAACATGTGTGTACCACGGACTTTAGACTTAGTTTGCGTGTTAGGGCTTCCCAGAGAAACAGAACCAATAGACTGTCTATCTTTCTATCAATCTACCTAACTACCTGTCAATCAATTACCTATCTATCTGACCTATCTCTCTATTAATCATTGATCTATCGCTAAAGAAATTTATTAAAAGACATTAGCTTGGCCAGGCGCAGTGGCTCATGCCTGTAATCCCAGCACTTTGAGAGGCTGAGGCAGGCGGATCATTTGAGGTCAGGAAATCAAGACCAGCCTGGCCAACATGGCAAAACCCCATCTCTACAAAAATACAAAAATTAGCTGGGCGCAGTGGCGTGCACCTGTAGTCCCAGCTACTTGGGATGCTGAGGCAGGAGAATCGCTTGAACCTGGGAGGTTGCAGTGAGCCGAGATTGTGCCACTGCACTCCAGCCTGGGCAACAGAGAGAGACTCCGTCTGAAAAAAAAAAAAAGACATTAGCTCACTCAATAATGGAAGTTGAGAAGCTCCAAGATCTGCAGGCAGCAAGCTGGGAACCCAGGAGAGCTGAGACCTAAGTCCTAAAACCTAAGAAGCGGTAGAGCTGATGGTGTGAGTTGCGGTGTGAGTTCCAGTCTGAAGACTGGAGAGGACCAAATGAACCAGCTTGAAGACAGGCAGGGAGAGAGAGCAAATTCTCCTTTATTCAGCCTTTTTTTTCCATTCAGTCCTTCAACAGATTGGATGAGGCCCACCCACATGGAGGTGGCAACCTGCTTTACTCAGTCTATCAGTTCAAACGGTAATCCCCTCCAAAACACTCTCACAGACATGCCCAGATAGTGTTTTACCAAATATCTGGACACCCCCATGGCCCAGTCAAGCTGACATGTAAAAGTAACCATCACAGATAGACAAGAATTTTTTTTTTTTTTTTTTTTTTTTTTTTTTGAGACGGAGTCTCACTCTGTTACCCAGGCTGGAGTGCGGTGGAATGATCTTGGCTCACTGCAGCCTCCTCCAACCAGGTTCAAGCGATCCTCCCACCTCAGCCTCCTGAGTAGCTGGGACTACATATGCGTGTCACCATGCCCAGCTAATTTTTGTATTTTTAGTAGAGACGGGGCTTCACCTTGTTGGCCAGGCTGGTCTCAAACTCCTGACCTCAAGTGATCCACCTGCCTCTGCCTCCCAAAGGGTTGGGATTACAGGTGTGAGCCACTGTGCCTGGCCCAAACAGACTAGAATTTTGAGGCACCTGCTTCCCACCTCCATTCCTCCAAGCTGCTCTGGAGCACGGAGCTCATAATTAAAAATAAACAAACACACTCACTATATCCCCTGTGCAAAGAGAGGATCTACCTTGACAAATTTGTCAGAAAGTTCCAGAAAGGGCCCTGATTGGTCTGGTTCAGGTCAAGTGCCTATCCCTGAAAAACTTACTAGGTCTTCAGGGAGGGGCTTCCAACTGGCTAGCATGGGGAACCAGTCAGCCCCTGTGGTGAGGGAAGCAGAGCTCCTGCCTTGGCACATGGAAGCCACTGGAATTTAAGGGCCTCAGAATTCAGGAGGTGTGCAAACTTAGTCTGAGAACTTGCATTTTAATTTCAACTATCCTCTCTAACTGAAATTGAGGATTTTCTTGAATGGTGAACATAGGCCATACAGTTCAGTAGTATGAATAGTGCCTGTGACTTTGAAACCAAGAGACACCAAACACATATTTTGTATCACATTACAGTTAAGACAGGCATCTCACAATATTTCTTGAGCTCATCACCATGTTAAAAGTACAGTCATTATGAGGCCTGCCATATGGCAGATTCAAATCTTTTTGATAACTGTCTTTCCATAGAATTGGTGCATTTTATAACCCTCTGCGTTTTATTTTATGAATTTTATTATTTTATTTTATTTAAATTTTTTAAATGGGTTTAGGGTTACAAGTGCAATTGTGTTATGTGGATATGTTGTGGACTGGAGAAGCCTAGGCTTTTAGTGCAGGATCACCCGAACAGGGTACATTGTAGCTAACAGATGGTATTTCATCCCTCATCCCTTTCCCACCCTCCCACCTTTGGAGTTTCCAATGTGTGTTATTCTACTCTCTATGTCTGTGTGTACCCATTGTTTAAGTCCCACTTGTAAGTGAGAAGTTGTGGTTTTTGACTTTCTGTTTCTAAGTCGTTGCACTAGGAATAATGGCCTCCTGTTCCGTCCATGTTGCTGCAAGACGTGATTTCATTCTTTTTTATGTCTGACTAGTATTCCATGGCGTCTATATCTATATCTATATCTATATCTATTTTTTTTTTTTGAGACAGAGTTTCGCTCTTGTTGCCCAGGCTGGAGTGCAGTGGCATGATCTCGGCTCACTGCAACATCTGCCTCCCAGGTTCAAGAAATCCTCCTGCCTCAGCCTCCCGAGTAGCTGGGATAACAGGCATGCACCACCATGCCCGGCTAATTTTGTATTTTCAGTAGAGACAGGGTTTCTTCATGTTGGCCAGGCTAGTCTTGAACTCCCAGCCTCAGGTGAGCCACCTCCCTCAGCTTCCCAAAGTACTGGGATTATAGGCATGAGCCACCATGCCTGGCCTATATCTATATCTATCTACACACAGTATTTTTTATCCAATTATTGATGAATTCTTAGATTGGTTCTGTGACTTTGCCACTGTGAATAGTGCTGTGATAAACAAAAGTACAGAAGGGCTTACTCATGAAGACAATGGTTGTTTTCCCATTTCCACACAGGTCCAGGGACGTGCATGGAAAGGCACAGGTGTGGGTCCTCCAACTTCCAGGGAATCTACAAATATTGGTGCCCAAATTTCAGTTTGGGTGACTGAGATTCCCCATTCCACAGCCTCATCACTTCAGAACTGGGGCTGTCAGCTGAGGGCCTCCCACTTGACAATGTCTGGAGATTTTTTGGTTATCAACTGGCAAGGGGTTACCACTGGCCTCTAGTGGGTACAGGTGAGGGATGTTCTAAACATCCCGCAATCACAGGACAGCCCCCTACCCTACAACAAAAAATGAGCAGACTCCAAATACCAGTAGAGCCAATGCTGAGAAGCCATTTCAGAGTTTTGTGCCAAAATTGTCACCAAATCTTTCTTAGTTTGTTTATTGGTCATTTGCAGAAGTACGTGTTAAAACATCAGAAAAGGAAAACCAAAGCAGTGACAAATCTGCTGCACACACACACAGAAAGAAATAGTTTAACAGGTTATAGTTGACAGTAGTGGACCTCTTACATAAAACACGTTTCTTAGAGAAATAGAATGGCTACTGATTGAGGGCAAAAATGAAACAGAAACCATTAGTTTCTACAGATTTATTTTCTTAAAATTATTTATGCAATTCCAGAGCTCAGTATGGTTTTAGCTCGATTAGACCTATCTATCTATCTATCTATCTATCTATCTATCTATCTATCTATCTATCATCTATCATCTATATTATTTATCATCTATCATCTAATCTATTATATCAAGCACAAATTGCTTGAACTTTGGTAAAACAGAATGAGGTCCTTTCTCTTTGGGCTGAAACGTGTGAGTTTCTGTTTCCACTGCTGGCCCACCATCTAGCTGTGCATTTCTAATTGTAATCTGCCACGTGGGAAGAACCCCACGAACACAGTCCTTTGTCCATCAACTCTTCAGAATGTGGGAGGCCTTTTCTCCTTGCAGTTAAGGACAGGACTGTCCCTGGGACACAGCACCAGGAGCCCCGGGCCTGGCCTCCTCATGCCCTCGCCTCTTGATGCACTGCATGTCCCTGGTGGTGGCTCAGGGGACAGAGCACAAGGGAATTGCTTCAGCTCATGTTAAAATAAAACAAAACAAGATGAAAATGTGAGGCAGATTCTGGGCATGGAACCTTTGCTGTCTTCCCTCATTTTTCATGATCAAGAAACGAAAGCGTTGACCCTCTGTTTTCTCATGTGCCCACAGGCAGCCTTTGATGTTGATTTTAATCTGATTTAATCAGGCAAACAAGAGATGGGGATAACGGTCAGCCTCAAGCTGAGGACGCAGTTATCTGTTTAATGACATCTCATAGCTCCTAGAAGCAGGCCTCGCAAAGACCGCCAGAGCTTCTTAGGTGGGCCACATGGGTGACTGCTCCCACCTTGCAAGCGGTTTCTCCTACGAGAGAGTTATTCAGCCGAGCTTGGGTGTTTGGACTAAAAGAGGAAGGAGGAGTTTGGAGGCACCTGAGATGTGGAGGGGGAAGTGGGGAGAAGTGAAGCGTTGATATTCCCGCCATGATTCCCCCTGCTCCCTGCTAATGGGCACAGGGATGCCTCTTGGAGGGCAGGGTCAGGGCAAGAGGCTGACAGAGGTGAATCCACGAGAGACCACGTGAGACTGTAGCATAACCAGGTGATGGAGTTGGAAAGAGGGCTAGTCTGTGACCACCCCCACCTACAACTTCAGTGTGGCTTGGTGGCCTGGGGGTCCTGGGCTCCCCGCAGAATTTGCCAAGCTCCTGGAGTATGGGGGGTGGGGGACAGATAGAAAGGAGTACCCATGTGGAGGCCAGGAGGAAGACCTCAGTGACATTGTTCCTGAGCAGAGGGGAGATGCAGCCACTGGAGGAGACCCCAGGGCAGGGTTGGGGTGGGGCTGCAGTTCTGCGGTCGGGCTGGAGGGCCTGGTGTGAGGCTCCCTATGACGGCATTTGCAAAAGACATCCACAAGGCCAATGCCGGACTGCTCATCCTGTCCTGGGGCTGTCTATGGGAACAGAGGAGACTCCACTGGAAGAGTGAGTAGGTGCATCTGGGTACAGGAGTCTACTGAGTCCAGAAAGAGGATACAAGCTCAATTCAATCAGCACCATGATTGATGGCATCAGGATTTGGTAAGGTATCTTCCCTTCCTTCCAATGGGTTTTATTCTACTCTGTCTGCAAACATTTGTGTCACCTTAGATTGAAGGAGAAAGAGCATGGGTAAAAGGGGGTAAGGGGAGATTCTTTCTTTCTTTCTTTCTTTCTTTCTTTCTTTCTTTCTTTCTTTCTTTCTTTCTTTCTTTCTTCTTTCTTTCTTTTTTTCTTTCTTTCTTTTCTTTCCTTCTTTCTTTCTTTCCTTCTTTCTCTCTCTCTCTTTCTTTCTTTCTTTCTCTTTCTTTCTTTTTCCTTCCTTCCTTCCTTCCTTCCTTCCTTCCTTCCTTCCTTCCTTCCTTCCTTCCTTCCTTCCTTCCTTCTTTTCTTTTTGATGAAATTTCACTCTTGTTGCCCAGGCTGGACTGCAATGGCATGATCTCGGCTCTCTGCAACCTCCAGCTCCCGGGTTCAAGCGATTCTGCTGCCTCAGCCTCCCGAGTAGTTGGAAATACAGGCATCTGCCACAACGCTTGGCTAATTTTTTTGTATTTTTATTAGAGACGGGGTTTCACCGTGTTGGCTAGGCTGGTCTTGAACTCCTGACCTTAGGTGATCCACCCACCTCGGCTTCCCAAAGTGCTGGGATTACAGCCATGAGCCACCATGCCCGGTCAATTGTTTTTTTCTTTTTTAAGGGAAAGGGTCTTGCTCTGTCACCCAGGGCTGGAATGGGTCATAACTCACCGTAGCCTTGAACTTCTGGGCTCAAATGATCCTTCCACCTCAGCCTCTTTAGTAGCTAGGACTACAGGCTTGCACCACAATGCCTGGCTAATTTTTTAAGCTTTTTGTAGAAATGGGGTGTTGCTGTGTTTCTCAGGCTGGTCTTGAACTCTTGGGCTCAAGCGATCCTCCCACCTCAGCCTCCCAAGTGGTTGGGATTACAGGTGTGAGCCACCATGCCCAGCCAAGGGCAAGACTTTTATGCTGAAAATTTAAGGTGGATTTCAGGCTGTGGGATACAGTAAATTTCTGTACTTTCATGGAGAAAAGATATTGTGGGAGCACTGGGAATTTATGGTATGCTTTACGTTGTCCATTCATGCATCTATTCCATGGACATGTATTTGTTGAGTACTTATTATATGCCAGGTGCTGACTGGAAGTGCAGCCATGAACAAGAGATGGCTACTGCTCTCCAAGAACGGATAGCCTGGTGGGCCGAACTCAGGTTACACATCCTAAATATCATCCGCCTGGTTCCTTCTTTCGGCACATCTTTTGTTTCACTTTCAGGGAAAGTGATGTGCCTCACAGGATGTGGGCACAGGTGGGGGAATGTATGTATGACACATCTGACTCCATTTTGCATATTCAGTACAACTGGCAGTGGCAGACAGACATCGACGTGTCTAGAAGCAGGAGGAGGTAGAATTAATGAATACGGACTTTCCAGGTTGGGCTGAACTTTCATCGGTCTAAAGATTATTGAAAACTATTCTCATAGCTTCTCTGCCTATTTATCACCCACATGCAGTGAGGCCACAGCAAACAGTCACATGCCATCTGCTCCTCAGTCCCTGTTGTTAGATCCCACGGTTGGCTCACTTGACAGGAGCTGCAGGACCTGGCCCTCTTGTGAGACAGTGTGCTTCATCACTACAGAAGCTTAGGATCTAGAAAAATTAAACATATGTGGGTTTAATAGGTGGGTGTCTTGTTTAGTGTTTTTTAAAAATGCGTTCTTATAGCTGGAGACCACGGGCTTGTATGAACTCCCAGCAATTGTCTATGAAATTTTGTGGGTAGATGGGCGTATGCATTTTGAGGGAACTGTGCACTTCATAAGATTCTCCGGGGTGTCTATCAGGAACGCTCACTACCAATTCTCAAAACACAAACAAAGGTTTGGAACTGTCTAATCATCGAGCATCTTCCATTTCTCATTTTTCTCTGTAGAACAGAGGTGGGTGGCACCTTTAGCTACCAGAGGGGTTGTGCAATACCATTGCATGCAACTGGTATAATAATGCCACGAGAAGGGAAGCAGGAAAAAGAGGAAAAGAGAGAGAGAGACAGTGAGATGCTGCTGCAGTTGCTGTTTGCATTTCAGGAGAGGAGGAAGGTGAAAATAAAGCAGTGGAAAAAATCAATTTCACTATCTCACGGCCCTTGGGGGCTAATATGAAAATAACAGAGTTTTCTGTGGCGCATGGTTACCTTCTTCTGTAATTTTCACATTTGCTGGTGGATCCTTAGACATTTGTAGACCAAGACTCATGATGTCAAGGGCAGGGTAGAGGAGAAAGTGGGGGTTGTTCCTTGTGTGAGTATTTGTTGGGTAACTGCTCAGGGCTGGGTCCTGTGCTGGGAGCACAAAGAGGAAAAGATGGGCCGGGCGCGGTGGCTCAAGCCTGTAATCCCAGCACTTTGGGAGGCCGAGACGGGCGGATCACGAGGTCAGGAGATCGAGACCATCCTGGCTAACACGGTGAAACCCCGTCTCTACTAAAAAACACAAAAAAATTAGCCGGGCGAGGTGGCGGGCGCCTGTAGTCCCAGCTACTCGGGAGGCTGAGGCAGGAGAATGGCGTGAACCCGGGAGGCGGAGCTTGCAGTGAGCTGAGATCTGGCCACAGCACTCCAGCCTGGGCGGCAGAGCGAGACTCCGTCTCAAAAAAAAAAAAAAGAGGAAAAGGTGTTGCTCCAGGTATCCCAGAGTTGGTGCAGAGAGAAATACACACAGATAACTAAGAATGGTTTGGAAGGGGATGCAGAGGAAGACAGGAAGCAAAGGAAAGGCATCTCCTGCAGCCTGAGGTGATCTAGGAGGACTACCTGCAGGTGACAGTATTGGAGCTAAGTCCTAAAGGACACAGGTGAGTCAAGGGAACTGAGTTTTGGGGTGGGAAAGACAGAGAGCACTGCATGATAAAAGGTAAAGGGATGGGAGAAGCAGCAAGGTGCGGAATCAAGATCATAACAAAGTATAAAGCATGAGGCATGGCCAGGAGTAGTGGCTCATGCCTGTAATTCCAGCACTTTGGTAGACCAAGGCAGGCAGATTACTTGAACCCATGAATTTCAGACCAGCCTGGGCAACATGGCAAAACCCCTTCTTGACAAAAATTATAAAAATTAACCAGGTGTGGTGGTGCATACCTATGGTCCCAGCTACTCTGGAGGCTGAGGTGGGAGGATCACCTGAGGCCAGGAGGTCAAGGCTGCAGTGAGCCATGGTCATGCCACTGCACTCCAGCCTGAGTGACAGAGTGAGCCTCTGTTTCAAAAATTAAATAAATAAAATAAAACGAAGTATGAGGCAAGGAGTTCCCAGACACAAGGCAGGAGAGTTGGGCAAGGACCACATCATGAAGGGCCTTGAATACCTCTTCCTGTCTCCCTTCTGATGCACCTGCACATGGAGTCATGGTGGCGCTCCACACACCGCCTGTTTCCCATGGCCGCTTCCTCTCTTCCATGAGATGACAGCTGAGGGGGTTTGTCCAGAAGTACCACTGTGGGTTGTATTTTAAGGGGGTCCTATAGACAGCCCAACCACAGAGAAACACAACCTTGAGAAAATTTCTGCTTTCTTCTTTGAACACATCTTGGCCTTTATAAAAATCCTTTGACTGGGAACTGACATCCATTGATTTGGTGGCCTCTGCAGGGAGACAATTCTCCATGGGTCTCTTGTGTTTTTGCACATCTGTGAGCAGAAGCACTCACTGCCTTGTTCTACATTCTCTTTTCATGGGTGTTTGTCCAGTGGACACCCCATCTCTGATCATCTTAGGCTACCCGGGATGCCTTTCTTTTGCTTCCTGTCATCCTCTTTGCCCAGCCTGTCACTGCCTTCCACACCGTTCTTAGTTATCTGCATGTATTTCTCTCCACACCAGTCTCTGGATACCTGGAGGAATGTCTTTTCCTCTTTCTGCTCCTAGCAAAGGACCCAGCCCTGAGCACTTACCCAACAAATATTCACTAAGGGAACAACCCTCACTTTCTCTTCCACCCAGCGCTTGATGTCATGGCTCTGAATTTACAAGGGGCTAAAGACAGAGTTAGTGTCTTTCTCCAGTGCAAAAATGGGGCATGTTTACTGCCCACTATGAAAGATTTGGGTTCCCTAGCTCCAGGGTTCCTCTCTTGCAATGTAACTTGCCATGTGTGCGGGTGCCATCCTGGCCTTCTTTGTGTCACTCTGTGGGAACTGAGCTTGGAGAATCCATACAAAAGCTGATATGCTGGCTACTGCCAATGCTGTGAGTAATAAAGTCCTTTGTCTCTGACCCTGGTGTCTTGTGTCTTCTGCCAACATGCATGAAACTGTGGCTAGCTGTCTTCGTCAGCTTGGGCTGCCAACACAGAATACCACAGATTGGGTGGCTTAAACAATAGACATTTATTTGTCTCAGCTCTGGAGGCTGGAAGTCCAAGATCAAGTCCCAGAATGGTTGGTTCCTGTTGAGGGCCCTTTTCTTGGCTTGCAGATGGCCACCTTCTTGCTGTGTCTTCGTATGATGGAGAGAGAGAGAGAGAGAGAGAGAGAGAGAGAGAGAGAGAGAGAAAGAGAGAGAGAGAGAGAAAGAGAGAGAGAGAGAGAGAGAGAGAGAGAGAGAGAGAGAGAGAGAGAGAGAGAGAAAGGGACAGAGAGAGAGAGACAGAAAGGGAGCTCTTTGGTCTCTCTTGTTGTGAAGACCCTGATCTCAACATGGAGCCCAACCCTCATGGCCTCATCTAAACCTAAGCACCTCCCAAAGGCCCCATGTCCAAATACTATCACACTTGGGGTTGGGACTTGCACATACGAATTTTGGGGCATTCAGTATATAATGCCAGCTAACCTGTTAGCACGCAAATAGGGTAAAACCTCAGATCCTTTATAATTCTGGATAACTTCCTCAAATCCTCTGAGGAAGAAGGGATTTCCTTGTCATCTCCCACCCCGTAGCACTTTATGCTTCTTCCTTTTAGAGTTCAGATCCTATTATGTAGATTTATTATGCGAGGGTCTCACCTTGTGGTCTGTCAGCTTTGGCCTTAAAGGGATGGACTAACATCCCAAAACACATCTTTTTATGGTCCACAGAGTGGATGCTCAGTAAATGTGTGTCAGATCCATTGAGGCAGAACCATGCATATTGTTTCTAGAAAGAGGTGGTAATCAAAAGGTGGATTTCCCCCATCCCTCTGGACCCAAGATGACTAAATGGCTTCATGCAGCTGAACCCCAAACCCAAGGTCACCTGCTAAAAACTCCATTCACTCCACTTTCTGCAGACCTTGGTGCGGAATCATCCACAATCAGTCTGCCACCCTCCTGGCCCCTGAATCGACTTCAAAATATGACACTGGCAGGAGGCAAATGTCCCAAGTTCAAGCTCCAGGAAAATAAAAATAAGTAAATAAGAATTCAACACCAGATGGCCTGAAAGGACAGAGCTGGAGTGGAGGATTAACTGGCTGGTAATAAAAGCTGTCATTACAGAGTGTCATCGTTGGCGGGTTATTTATTAGCCCTTCCCTTTAGATACCAAATGTCAAATGTGTTAATGTGCAGAAACCAAGCCTTCCCCTCCCAGCTGCACCGGTGTCAGGCTGCCAGCTCCATTGTCCCCTTCGCAGGACCTGCCAGGAGTTCAGCATTCATATGTCATGTTATGCAGACCATATTGCACTTAAAAAAGGCCAGATGAGGCCAACTCAGCCTAATAATAATCTGCCTGTCAATCATTCAGCTGCGTTGTGCAGGAAACTGCTTTTCCCCGAACCTTTGTTCTCGGTTAGAATGGGCTCTCTCTGGGCTCCTTGCACCAGCCAGGAGCATGTGGTTTACTTTGCCAACCATTGCCTTGAATCAAAGAGGTATGTCTACCCATTCGGTGCTCATGGAGGCTTCAAGGAGGGCAAAATAACTGTAATGAGAACTATTTTGCTCATGTAAATGGTACTTTGTTTAAAGACTGGCCTTATTGCTCTTAATTTCTTTCTCTCTCTCACTCTTGAGCTCGCTCTTTCACACACCTGCCCCCACTAAGCTAGTTGTAGATGTATCACCCTCTTCTTTATTTTATTTGCAACTAAAGCATAAAGTTTAACCTCAAGTAACAAAATATCATATTACTTAATGAAAAGCAAAGGTGACCCTGATGTCAGGGTTTGGAGATCGTTCCCACGGTTAAATAAGTTGAACTAACAAGTGTTTCCTGAGCCCCTACCTTGCACACAGCACCCATGCTGCTAGGGAGAAGAAGAGAACACAAGGCCTAGCCTTCAGGAGCCTGCAGGCTCATGGACGATACAAAGCTAGCATGCCTGTGCTCTGTGTTTGCTGTCTTCTTCTATTTTACTCACTGTTCAAGGTAAAGTTATTTGGTACAGGATAGACACGTTCTCAGAGAATAGAGTCTCTGAAAATCTCTCAAGTCGTTGTGATCATTTCTCCATTTGTCAGGTAGAGTTACTGTCCAAGGCCACAATCAAAGTGTCAGGAGTTAAAAAGGACCATGCCAATGTTGCCTTGATGCCATAATTTGGACCTTCACATTGTCTAGGGCTGAGAAGAGAAGGTGGGAAGCTGTCTGTGCATTGTCAGCAGCAAAATTAAACAGTCACCCAGAGCTTACCTTGAGCAAGACCCTGGGCAGGTGCTGTGGAGGGTAAGCATGATAATGAGGCTGAAGGGAATGCACCTGTCCTCGGGCGTGACTTACCAGGAAGGCAAAACGTAAACAGGTGAGACCCCTGCACCAGAATGCAGGATGAAGGATGAAGTTACCAGAAATATGATGTGGCGGTGCACAGTTGCCAAGTGATGAGTCTAGCCAGGAACTGTGAGTTCAGAGGGAGGGGGAGGTGGCAGGGGCCCAGGGAGGATTCAGGTGATATCGGACTTTAGGAGGGTCTTGAAGGTGGGTAAGAACTAGACAGAGCGAGAGGGGAAGCGAGAGGAAAAGGTTCTCCCGGGAAGGAGGAATGAGAGGCGGAAGACCCAGAGGTAGCAAAGTTCCAGGGTTGTTGGTGTGTAAAAGGGCCCCATCAAGAGCTCTTCTCTTCCCTGGGGTTCTACAGTAATTGAGAATGAATCAAAAGGAATATGGCACCTGGGAGTCCAAAACAACGATCACTTTTATTACTGAGAAATCTGATATAGGAGGATGCACGCCACATTGACAGGGAAGGGGGCTCCTGACAGCATCACAGGTAGCCTAGGAGCACCACAGACCTCCCCATGGGAGCACTGCAGGCCTCCCTGTGAGAGCACCACGTCTGGAAGCATGGCCTAGAGGAGCCCAATGGGCTGCTCAGCTCCCAAGGTAAAGAGGGAAGAGAAAAATGCTGGGCTGGGAGTGCTCCGTTTCTTCTCCCAAACTAACCAATCAGATAAGTCCCTCCGGGGGAGGCGTGAGTGAGGGGGAGGAGGACCAGGGTGTTTATAGAAACTGCCCCAGGTGGAAACCAGCTGTGGGGGAGGTGGGATCTCCTTTAGTAAGCCTTTGCAGGGAGCAGCGGAGAGGCCCGTCTGAAGGGGTAAGGTTAAACAGGGACTATGTGAAGAGTCCCTTGATTGACAGAGAGGGGCTGGGGTACTTACATCATAGGCAATGGGAGCCATGGAAAATTTTGGGAAATTCCTTAAGCAGCCTTTGAGGAATATGAATCTATGACAGACATGTGAAGTGGATATCCCCGGAAAAGGGACAGTAAGAGAAAGGCTAGTGGGAGCCGGCCCTGAGCTAAGGCTGTAAGTGCTCTAGCTAGGGGGTTGGCTGTGGTGGCCGGGAGCCACAGGGGAGGCAGAATCACCAGGACCTTGTGGCTGATTGTGAGGGACAAGGAGAGAGTGGCAATGAGCAGTCGAGGTTTTGTGCCCAGAGGACTCAGAGCATGATGCTACGGGGACAGCAACTAAGGTATCAAAGGAGGGAGCCCCAACCTGTGGTGGGCAGGGATGAGGGCGCATTTGTGCATCTCAAATCAAGCATGAAGTACAAGTGGGACATCTGTTGGTCGTATGGGACTGCGACACAGGAGGGGGTTGCGCAACTGAAAAGGGACGCAGGAACCAAAAGGAGGTGGGTAGGTTTCACACGTCACGGACATCTGGTCAGATGAGCGCAGATTGGAAACCATTAAGGGTGATAATTGGGATGTCTCAGATGACCTTTCCACAGCCCGTGTAAGAACAGAGATTGTTAAAAAATGTTAAATGTCCTATTTCCTAAAGAGTAGCCCATGTAACCTGGGTCTGACATTTTCGATTCAGTTTGGTGGCAGAATTATAAGTGAGTCAGAAGGTGGCATTTGGACATTTAATTTGTCTCTTCCTCTTTTATCTTCTCAGCATGGAAGCGAGATCCCGGTTTGTTGCTTCTCCTGATGATGTCTTTGAAAATGCCCTGCTTTGCAGCCTCACCCTGTAAGTAGGCGGCTAAACAAGCAAATCGCGCCTGGAGGGCAGTAGCAGAATCTGCAGAATTTCTTGATCCGGGATGATAGGCAGATGATAGCCCAGTCATGCCCAGGTGGCAGTTGTGATGCTGGGGGCTTTCTGAAGTGGCTATTTTGACGTAGCCACTTTAACAGGAATCAGGGAGAGGGTGAGGCTGAATGGGTGTAGACAGAGTGGGAGTGTAGAAATTGACTCGGAAATCCCTGAAACTCATATATGACTTGGTATTTTGAAAAACCCAAATGAATGTCCTTCCCTTAAATACAACCCCTTTAAGGATGGTATCATCAGAACCTGTGTGTGCTGTCCATGTCTAAAACATGTTTGATATTGTCCGTGAGGAACTGCATTCAGATGTGGTGCACTTTCTCCAGTAACCTTAGTGATGACCACTTTCCTCCATAAAGGGTAGATTTGGGTTCTGGACGACAGCAAAAAGCCATTCAGAGGCAAATTATAAACGGTTTTTGAGACTTGAAGTGAACTGTGTCATTGGGATGGATCTGGAAATATTGTTTTGGATCTGAAACAAGGTGTGTCAGCAGCTGGGATCCAATTTCCTTCTGAGACCCCTTCGCTGGCTCTGAAAAGCAGTTTCTAAGGAGAAGGGCCAAAAATGACCACACCATGTCAGTGAGAACATCACTCCCAAGGAGGGGGTTGTTTGGAAAGGGACACGTCTCACTCAGATGAGAGGACCTGGATGGTTCTGAAAAGTCATTCATATGAGTTTATGCTAATAAATCATTACATATTATATTTACTGTATATGAGAAAAGACAGGTGCAAAATCCATTATGGTTTTGGGAAATTATCATGATGTTTTCAGTATATACCTGTTGGCAAAAGCAATTGCAAATTTGCGTGATGACGTATTACCAAAACAGACCACACAGCTGTGGTTGTCTAGGTACTTTGTGTATGTGTGTATTCAATAGATGCTTGCCTCATGGTTAGAAATTTAACCGTTGTAGTGTTAATAGCAGAAGTCCATGATAGGCACTAATTTATAACTTTGCTGAAATATGACGTTGGTTCAATGGACTAAGAAGTTCATGTGTGTGAGTACAGGTGTGTGGGGCAGGATGGGCGGGCGGATAGATTCTAAGACAGGACCAGCTCCTGCCCTAGAATCCATTTTTCTAATTCTCGCTTTTCTGTAATATCATCTTTCATACTGATAAACCCTTAGATCATTGTGAAAAACTAGTCCCCAGAAGAAATGGGGCTGGAGTTGCTATTTCGCCATTTGGGAATCTAGGAAAATTTTGGAGCTTCCTCTTTAAGAAAGTCAAGGGTCTACTAAAGTGTACATCTTTGCACATTTCTCTCTCCTTCAAACATACAGTAACTACAGGGAGATGCACTCCCTTTGCTAGAACAGAATAACAAAGTTGGATGGGATCTTGGCGATCACTGACCTTTATTTCGGTGACAGGAAGCTAGGCCTCTGTGAAGTCACTTGCTGCACCCAGTTTCACAGTGTGGGTTTCTGCTGAAGCTGGAATCCAGGCCTGTGGATTCCCAGGCATTTTTTATTTTATTTTATTTTTTAGTGTTGTTATGTGAATCTCTTGGCGCCTTAGGGCTGTCTGCTTTAGTAGCTCCAGCTGTGGAAAGCTATGTGTGGCCCGCACTTACGAGGATCCCACCTGAGGCTCACCTGCCGCTGCAGGTGGGATGCAGCTGAGCAGCCAGGAATGATCAAATAGATGCTGTCTACAGAGCAGAAAAGGAGGGAGAACCTGCTTTCAGTACAGTTTTTAAAAAAGCCATGTGCAGTTGGCCTCGTTTAAAAACCAGTCCTTTTGTGTGTTGGGGAGTGGGGGGTGGTGTTCATAAGTACTCTCTTAGAAACTTAAAATGGGAACATTCCTGAATCAATATTTCCTGCCAGATAAATTGTGAAATGTAGATCATGCGAGTCAAGTGCATGGTGCCTCTGCTACTGCTCCCCATCTGGAGCCATGGCAGACATTGCCAGTGGATCACAATCCACTGTTCTTTTCGGATGAGCACAAGGGTGACCATGGAATCCTCAGCAGACAACCACTATCAATCAGAATTGATGGATAAGATACCAATCCTGATTTGCGGTTTGCTCCGAGGAAGCTGGTCATAGGCTATGATTTGAAATAGCAATAATGATGGTGATAAGAATAACAACTAACATTTACTGAGTCCTCACTATGCACCAGACCCTTGCTAAGTATTTTACTGGTCTTATCTCGTTTATTTTCATGGCAACTTTATAAACACGTATGAATATTCTCATTTTACAAACAAGGAACCAGAGGCAGGGAGAGGATAAGTGGTCAGTGTAAGATCATGGACTCGTAGGTAGAAGACCCTGGCTTAGCTACCTTCTGAGGTCATGTTTAATCACTCTGCCCCCTTTGCTGCCTCTTGACACTGACAAGTGGAATGATGGACAAACACATGTCTCAGACCCAGATGTGCACAGAGATTTCCCAGGCCGTTCACTGCCCTCATTCTTGTTCCTTTGTCCCTTCTTTGCCTGGCCTCCTCTGGCCTGCCGTCTATCATTGAGGCCAAATATCCCTCTACCCTTTGGCTCCAGGACCTGGTGTTCCCATTATCTGGGCACTATGTCCCAGCAGCGGCAGGCTGGCTAGTTCCCCTGGCTCAAGAGTCAGTGCCACTTCTGACCTTACCTCCAACAGCCATGCTGGTAAGCAGTGTGGGTGATAGAAGCCTCATTCTCCTTCTCCTTCCCACTGGCACGTGCTCTCACTCAAAGTAAGATAGAGTCATTATTCCCAGTGTATTAGTGAGGGTTCCCCAGAGAAACAGAACCAACAAAGCATATTAATGTCTATATCTGTATCTACAAAGAGATTTATTCTAAGTTATTGGCTCATGCAATTATGGGGGCTGGAGAGTCCTATGATCTACTGCCTGCAAGCTGGAGACCTAGGAAAGCCAGGGATACAGTACAAAAGTCTTAGAAGTGGAGAGCTGTGGTGTAGGTTCCAGTCTGACTCTGAAGGCCTGAGAACAAGGAGTGCTGAGGGCAGGAAAAGATTGATGTTCCAGCTCAGGCAATCAGGCAGAATTAGTTCAACCTTTCTCTGCCTTTTTGTTCTACTCAGGCCTTCAGTGATTTGAATGATGCCTTGCCAGTTCAAATGTTACTATTTCCTGGAAACACTCTTCCAGACACATCCAGAAATAATGTCTAACCAGCTATCTGGGCATCCCATGGCCCAATCAAGTTGACCCATAAAATTAACCATCACATTCCCTTCTCCCAGTCAGCTGCTGGGAGGAATGGACGGATCTCAGCTCACTCTTCAGAAAGTGCTATAGACCCCTGCTCTAAGATCCAATGTTTGGAAGAGCCTGAACTAGTGCAAATGTGTTATTCACTACCCATCAGCAGGTCAGAAGGGAGTAGTTCACTGGACAGACTTGTAGGGAGAAGCTCCTTAAGAAATAAAGTCTGGGCCGGGCGCGGTGGCTCAAGCCTGTAATCCCAGCACTTTGGGAGGCCGAGACAGGCGGATCACAAGGTCAGGAGATCGAGACCATCCTGGCTAACACGGTGAAACCCAGTCTCTACTAAAAAATACAAAAAAATTAGCGGGGCATGGTGGCGGGCGCCTGTAGTCCCAGCTGCTCGGGAGGCTGAGGCAGGAGAATGGCATGAACCTGCAGTGAGCGGAGGTGGAGCTTGCAGTGAGCCGAGATCTGGCCACTGTACTCCAGCCTAAGCGACAGAGCAAGACTCCATCTCAAAAAAAAAAAAGAAAAGAAAAGAAATAAAGTCTGATAACACCATGTGTTGGCAAGGATATGGAGGACCAGGATTCCACCATATGCTGTGCATGGTAGTGCAGCTGGTAAACCACTTTGGTGAGGTCCTTGATGATATCTAGGAAAGTGAACAATGTGCACACTCTATGATCAACCAATTTCACTCATTGGCATTTTTCCTGGAGAAATTGATGCATGTGCCCAAGAACATGTATTGCAGCTGTGATAGTGAAAATTACAAACAACCGTGCATTCACAAGATCATGGAGAAGAGGGCTGTGAGAGAGAGGGACTGTGGAGGTTTGCAGGGGAAGGGGAAAGGATGGTCAGCTATAGACGGAAGGCAGGGTGGGTAGCAGAGGGAAGCCTTGGGAAATGAAGCTGGCATGATGGGGTCTGGCAGCGGAGACCTTAGGGGCTGGGTCTCTTCAAAGATGAAGAGAGCTTTGGCTTCAGTAGAAGCAGAGTTCCAGCTTGGGTGACTTCTGAAATTGATCCACAGAAGACAATGCTCTATTTTCAGTGTAGGTTCACCTGTCTGAAAGCCAAGAACTGGCCTAGGTGAGTCTGTACATTAAGTTCCTTGAGGAGGGAACATGTCTCATTAATTCCCCCAAATATATTTTGCTTACTTTGCTGAATTTAGAGCTTTCTGAAATCTTTACCTTGATAAGCCAGTTCTGGGTTTCTTTGAAACACACCGCTGTTCGATAGGCATTGGCTGTGTCCGCTTTATTGTGGACTGTCATGTACAGTATTCTACCTGTGTTCCTGAAGAAAGAGCTGTCAGAAAGCCTAGGCAAAGGACTAACCTTGGAAATCAGGAGGTGTAGATTTCATTCCTAACTCCGTTACTGGAACATTGTATACACAGTTTCGTGAGAACATCCCAACCTTCACCCCATTCACACTCCTCTTTGTTGTTGTCGTCGTTTTTATCCCACATTCCTTATTAAGTGACATTGCCTGAACTCGAGAAAGTCATTTGACCCAACAATGGGCTACTCCTCATTTATCTAATAGAAACCCTTAAGCTTGTATTTCCTTTTCAATAAAATTGGTGATATTGATGTCTGGAGAGAAACTCTCAGTACATAGCAGCTAAAACACTGATAAAATAGAAGAAAAATGAATGCATGGGTGATCTGGCGGTACAGCAAGGGAAATCCTTCAAGATCAGGTGTGAATCTAGAACGGCACATCAGTGCTGCAGCTGACAGTTACCCTGGGGTCATCTGCAGGCTCCTGGAGGACTAGAGTGTAGATGTGTGCAAATGTGCATTTGTGTGCATGTGTGCATGAAGGAGGACATAGGAGGTGATCTTGGCCCACACAAAGTGTGCAGTTGAATCAGAGACCGCTCACCTCCACTAAACCTGGGACTTCTCCCAAAGACAGCCAAGAATCCCAGGAAGGAAGCTTGTCTCACAGAAGTAAAAAGTGAAGATTCTTGGTGATCTTGGCCTTCGCTTTGAGTACAAGGGAAAAGAGAAGGTCTGGAGAGTTCCTAATTTCAAGTTCTTGTGTGGGTTGGGAACTGAAATCCAGTAACACCACACTGAGACACATTTTCCAGATACTGGAATCAGCAAAGAGAAATATAAGATATATATTTTTATATATTTTAAAAAATAACAGAGTATTGAAAAGAAAACTAAGGGACAAAACACTATTTTTTCTTTTTTCTTTTTTTTTTTTTTGAGACGGAGTCTCGCTCTGTCGCCCAGGCTGGAGTGCAGTGGCCGGATCTCAGCTCACTGCAAGCTCCGCCTCCCGGGTTTACACCATTGTCTTGCCTCAGCCTCCAGAGTAGCTGGGACTACAGGCGCCCGCCACTTCGCCCGGCTAGTTTTTTGTATTTTTTTTTTTTTTTAGTAGAGACAGGGTTTCACCGTGTTAGCCAGGATGGTCTCGATCTCCTGACCTCGTGATCCGCCCGTCTTGGCCTCCCAAAGTGCTGGGATTACAGGCTTGAGCCACCGCGCCCGGCCGGGACAAGACACTATTATAAAGAACTGGGAAGATGAATAAAATTGTAAATACAAACAATGTAATAATCCGGATTAGGAACTCAAATGGTTGGGTTAAACAGCAGATGAAGCAGCTGAAGATAGATGCTGAGAAATTACTGGAAGTGCAGCAGAGAGAAATAAAGGAGAAAAAAAGAAACATAAGAGACACAGAGGGCAGATCAAAAAGGTTTTACATGAGTTTAATCAAAAGGAGAGACTAGACAGAATGATGGAGAGGCAATATTAGAAGAGATAATGGCTTAGGATTTTCCCTAAATGATGAAAGATACGAATTAACAGACTCAACAAGTTCAATGTATTCCAAATAGGATAAGGAAAGAGTACCTTGTACTTAGTCAAAGACCAAGACAAAGAAGATTTTAAAAGAGAAAAGATAGATGACCTATGAAGGGATGACAGTAAGATTGATAGCTGACTTCTCAAAATCATCAAGACAGCATTAAAATACTCTGTCTTCAAAATGCTAAAGAAATGATTGTAAACCTAGAATTGGAGAGCTAGCTTGAGATAGTTTAGTAAGTGACATTTATTAGTAACTTTAAAAAATACAATTCAGGAAGAAAAGAAATGAATTCAGAAGAAAGTCTGAAATGTAGGAAAAAATAGAGAAAAACAAAAATGTAAATATGTGAATAAACCTAAGAAAACAATGACTGTATAAAAACGACAACAACAGCAATAACATCTAATTTCTTCTATGAAAATGTCTTGGCTTTTTTTGGTCTCTCTGCATTTCCATGTAAATTTTGGAATAGCTTTTTTAATTTCCAGGAATAAAAAAAAGTTGCTGGAAATGAGGTGCTGTGGCTTATGCCTCTAACCCCAGCACTTTGAGAGGTGGAGATGTGAGGATTGCTTGAGCCCGGGAGTTTGAGACCAGCCTGGGCAACATAGTGAGACCCTGTCTCTACAAAAAATCAACAAAATTAGCCTAGTATAGCAGCGTGCATGTGTGATCTTAGCTAGCTACTCAGGCTGCTGAGGAGGGAAGCTCTCTTGAGCCCTGGAGGTCAAGGCTGTAGTGAGCCGTGACCATGCCACTCTACTCCAGCCTGGGTATCCGAACAAGATCCTGTCTCCAAAAAAAAAAAAAAGAAAGAAAAGAAAAAGCCAGGATTTTTATTGGGATTATATTGAATCTGTAGATCAATCCGGAGATAATTGATATCTTCATAATATTGAGTCTTTCCACTCATGAACATCATCTCTCTCTTTACTTACTAATAATTACTAATTAATAATATAATGGTAGAAATATTAGGTTTGTAGTTTCTGTATAGAAAAATTTTCTTTGGGTTTATTCCCACGATTCTGATTTTCCATGCTATTGTAAATGCTGTTTTTAAAATTTCATTTTCTAATTGTTCATTCCTTGTATATAAAATACAATTGATTTTTAAATTGACCTTATATCCAATGACCTTGCTAAAATTACTCAACTGTCTGCAAGTTCTTTGGAGTTTTATACATACAATTATGTTGTGGTTATGTTGTGTGGGAATAATGACGTTTCATTTCTTACTTTCCAATACTTGCATTTTTTCCTGCCTTTTTTCAATGGCTGGGACTTCTAGTACAATATAGTGAAAGCAGGGAATCTTGTTTTATTCTTGAACTCAGATGGAAAGTTTTCAGTAATTCATCATCAGTATCATAGTTGATGTAGGTTTTTTTTAAAGATACTATTATTAGATTGAGAAAGTTATTTTCTATTCCTAGTTTGCTAAAGGTTTTACCATGAATACAGGTGAAATTTTATTGAATGCTTTTCTGCATTTATTAAGATGGTCATATAATTTAACTTATTTATTATGTTAATATGGTAAACTCATTAACTGAGTTTTAATTTTTACACTGGCATCTGCTATCTGGAATAAACCCATTTGATCATGAAGGATTCTCCTTTTTATTTATCATTGGATCTGACTTGCTAATATTTTATTTAGGATTTTTGCATCTGCTTTCATGAGAGAGATTTTCCTGAAAATTTTTCTCTCTCTCTTTCTCTCTCGTATTACCCGCAGCTCATCCTATAGAATGTACTTTTCTCTTCTTGTAATGTCTTCATCACACTTTGGTATCCATATTATTTCATCCTCATAAAATGGTTTTGTATGAATACTGTCTTTTTCTATTCTCTGGGATAGTTTTGTGTGATATCTGTGCTGTTTCTTCTTTCACTTTTACTGGTATTTTTGAAGAATCAAGTTTTGCCTTGTTGATATTCAGTTGTCATACGTGTGTCTTCTATGTTGATAATTTTTGCTTTTGTCTTTATTATTACCATCCTTCCACTTTCTTTTCTTTTTCCTGCTGTTTTCTAACTTCTTGAGATGGATCTTTAGACAACCGATTTTTCAGCCTTTCTTATTTTCTAATATATACACTTTTAAGCTATAAATTTCTCCTCTGAGTACAGCCTTAGCTGTAACTCACAAGTTTTGATAGGTCATGTTTACATTATCATTCATTTAAAAATGGAATTTTCAAAATTAAACAATACAGTTTACAAATATTTGAATATTTCCTAGGGATTTTTTGCTATAGCTGTGTACCACGTAATAACATTTTGGTCAATGACAGTTTGCATGTACAGTGGTGGTTCCATAAGATTACAATGGAGCTGAAAAAAATCCTATCACCTAGTGATGTCATATCCATTGTAACATCCTAGCTCAATGAACTACGTGCTGCTGTAAACAAACCTATTATGCTGCCAGTTGTATAAAAGTATAGCACACACAATTACATATAGTACATAATACTTGATAATGATAATAAACAACTATGTTATTAGTTTATGTATTTACTATATTATACTTTTTAGTTATTTTAGAGTGCACTCATTCTACTTATAAAAAAAGTTAACTGTAAAACAGCCTCAGGCAGGTTCTTCAGGAGGTATTCTAGAAGACAGCATTGTTATCATAGACAGCTCCATGCCTGTTATTGTGTGGAGACCTGCCAGTGGGGTGAAATGTGGAGGGGGAAGACAGTGGGATTAAGGATCCTACTCTGTGTAGGCCTAGGCTCATGTATGTGTTTGTGTCTTAGTTTTTAACAAAAAAGTTTAAAAACAAAAAATTTAAAATAGAAAGGAATATGGAATAAGAATATAAGGGAAAAAAATTTTGTGCAGCTGTACAATGTGGGTTTTTGTTTGTTTGTTTTTGTTTTTTTGAGATGGAGTCTCTCACTGTCACCTGGGCTGGAATGCAATGGTGCCATCTCAGCTCACTCCCAGGTTCAAGCGATTCTCCTGCCTCAGCCTCCCAAGTAGCTGGGATTACAGGCACCCGAGACTACCCCCAGCTAACTTTTTTTTTTGTATTTTTAGTAGAGACGGGATTTCACCATGTTGGCCAGGCTGGTCTCAAACTCCTGACTTCCTGATCCACCCGCCTCAACTTCCCAAAGTGTTGGCATTACAGGCATGAGCCACTCTGCCCGGGTAATGTGTTTGTGTTTTAAGCTAAGTGTTATTACAAAAGTGCCAACATTAAAAATAATTGAAGTTTATAAAGTAAAAAAGTTACAGTAAGCTGAGGTCAATAATTTATTCTTGAAAAAATAAAATATATTTTTATAAATGCGTGTGGCCTAAGTGTACAATGTTTGTAAAGTCTACAGTAGCATACAAGAATGTCTGAGACCTTCACATTCACTCCCCACTCATACAGATTCACCCAGTGCAACTTCTACTTCTGCAAGCTCTGTTCATGCATGGTAAGTGGTGTATATGGGTGTACCATTTTGATATCTTTAATATCATTTTTTACTGTACCTTTCTATGTTTGGGTATGTTTAAATACACAAATACTTACCATTGTGTTACAATTGCCTACAATATTCAGTCCGGTAACATGTTATACAGGTTTGTAGCCTGGGAGCAATAGGGTATACCATATAGCCTGTGTGTGTAGTAGGTTATACCATCTGTATGTGTAAGTACACTCTATGTATGAGGCTTGCCCAATAACAAACTTGTCCAACTACATACTTATCACAATGTATACCTGTTGCTAAGCAATGCATGACTGTATTTATTTCTAGCTTAATTCCATAGGGTTTAGAAAATTTACTCTTAGTGACTTCAGTTCTCTTATATTTGAGACTTGTGTTATGACCAGGATATCGTCTACTTTAATAAATATCTTATGTGTCCTTGAGAAGGGAATATATATTCTATGTCATTGAATGTTCTCAGTATGTCACTTGTGAAGCTGGTTAATCATGTTCAAGTTTTCATCATCCTTACTGTCGTTTTCCTGCTTGTTTTGTTAGTTACTGAGGATGGTGTGTTAATGACTCTTACTATGGTTGTGGATTTATTTGCTATATCTTTTAGCTCTTTCAATTTTTGTTGTCTATATTTTGAAGCTGTGTTATTAACACATGCAAGTTTTGGTGTGTCTTCCTGGGAAATTGACCTCTTTTCATTCATTGAGAAATGTTCATCGTTTTAAGTTCCAGGGTACATGTACAGGATGTGCAGGTTTGTTACATAGGTAAACATGTACCATGGGTAGTGTTCATCTATAGCTCTAGCAATGCTTCTTGTCTTAAAGTCTACCTTGTTTGAGAGCTATGTCAGCATTCTTTTGATTCGTGCTTGCATAGTATATATTTTTCATTTTTTTTTTACTTTCAACTTCCTTATATATAGGGCATCTCAAAGCAGCATGCATGTTTTAAAAATGCAGTCTGGCAATTTTTGGTATTAAAAATTATTTTAAAAGGCCGGGTGTGGTGGCTTATGCCTGTGATCCCAACACTTTGGGAGGCTGAGGCGGGCAGATCACGAGGTCAGGAGATCAAGACCATCCTGACCAACATGGTGAAACTCCGTCTCTACTAAAAATACAAAAATTAGCTGGGCGTGGTGGCGTGCACCTGTAGTCCCAGCTACTCAGGAGGCTGAGGCAGGAGAATTGCTTGAACCTGGGAGGCGGAGGTTGCAGTGAGTCAAGATCCTGCCTCCGCACCCCAGCCTGGTAACAGAGTGAGACTCCGTCTCAAAAAAAAAAAAAGAAAAAATAATTACTTAAAAAGTAATATTTTATTGACATGTAATGCACATACAGTAAAATTTACCACTTCACAGTATAAAATTCAGTGGTTTTAATATATCCACAGAGTTTTGCAACAATCACAACTATCTAATTTTAGGTCATTTTCATTACTACTCCCAAAAGAAACCCATATCCGTTAGCAGTCATTCTTCATCACCCCCACCCCTCACCCCTAGTAAACACTGATGTGTTTTTCTGTTACTATGGATTTGCTTATTCTGGATATTTCATTTAAAAGGAATCATGCAATATGTGGCCTTTGTGACTGGCTTCTTCCACTTAATGTTTTTAAGGTTCATCATTAGTACTTCATTTTACTGCCAAATCATATTCCAGAGTGTGTATATACCACCTTTTGTTTATTCAGCCATTGATGCACATCTGGGTTATTTCCACTTTTTGGCTATTATGAAAAGCGTTGCTAGGAACATTCAAATACAAGTTTTTGTGTGAAAATATATTTTCATTTCTCTTGGGTATATTTGTAGGAGCGAAACTGCTGGATCATACAATACCTCTATGCTTAACGTTTTGAGGAACTGCCAAACAGTTTTCCAAAGTTACTGCACCATTTTATAATCCTACCAGCATTGCATGAGGATTCCAAATTCTCCACATTCTTGCCCCCATTTGTTATGGTCGATCTTGATTCTAGCTATTCTAATAAGTGGTATCTTACTGTGGTTTTGATTTGTGCTTCCTTAATGACTGGTGCTATTGAGCATTCATTCGTATGATGGTTGCTTCCATTCTATTAGTTGCCTTTTCATTTTCTTGACTGTCTTCTTTGAAGCACCAAAGACTTTAATTTTGATGAGTATGATTTATCTTTTTTTTGCTACGCTTTTTGTATCATATCCAAGAAAGTACTGCCTGGCCTAAGGTCACAAAAATTTACCACAACAGTTTTCTCCTAACAGTTTTATAGTTTTAGCTCCCACATTTAGGTTGATGATCCATTCTGAGTTAATTTTGGCTATGGTGTGAGGTTGGAATCTAACTTCTTTTGTCTTTTTATGGATATCCAGTTGTCCCAACACCATTTGTTGAAAAGACAATTTCCCTATTCGATTGTCTGGGACTCTTATCAAAAATAAATTTGCCATAAATATGAAGGTTTATTTTTGAACTCCCAATTCTATTCCATTGATATTTTGGTCTATCCTTATGCCAGTACCATGCTGTTTTATTGTTAAGTTTCGAGGCTAGGATTTGTAAGTGCTCCAACTTTGTTCTTTTTAAAGATTGTTTTGATTATTCTGGGTCCTTTGCATTTCCCAAATGAATTTTAGGATCATCTTGTTAGTTTCTGTTAAAAAAAAAAAAAAAAGGAAAGGAAAAAGAAAAGGAAAAAAAAGGCAGCTGGGATTTTGATAGCAATTCTTTTGAATCTATACACTAATTTGGTTTTTAAAAATTGTGTATACTTCGGGTGTGCAACATGACGTTTTGATATACATAGTGAAGTGTTACTATAGTCAAATGGAATATTATTCACAGTTTCTTTATCCATTTATCTGTTGACAGATACTTAGGAAGTTACCACATCTTTGCTATTGTGAATAATGCTGCAATGAACATGGAAGCATGGATATCTCTATGAAGTGCTGATTTCATTTCCTTTGGGTATATGCCCAGAAGAAGGATTGTTGGGTCCTATGATAAATCTATTTTTTATTTTTAGAAGAATCTACATACTGTTTTCCATAAAGGTTGCAGCAATTTATATTCCTATTAACAGAGGACAAGGGTTTCATTTTCTCTACACCCTCACCAACACTTGTTATCGTGTGTCTTTTTGATAATAGCCATCCTAAACGGTGTGAGGCGATATCTCCTTGTGACTTTAATTTGCATTTCTCTGTGGATTAGTGAACTTGAGTGCCTTTTCATATACCTCTTGGCCATTTTTATGTCTTCTTCAGAGAAATGGCTATTCAAGTCCTTTGCCCATTTTAAAATAAGCTTGTTTTCTTGCTATTAAGTTCCATAGACCAGTATGGGGGAGTCTTGTCTTTCTAGCAGTATGAAGTTTTCTGATTCATGAACATGGGGTGATATCTTTGCATATTTTTAGGTCTTCTCTTGTTTCAACAATGTTTTCTAGTTCTCATTGTGCAAATCTTGTACAATCATATGCCTTATAACAATGTTTCAGTCAATTGTGGACTGGATGTATGACAGTGATCCCATAAGATTATAATACTGTATATTTACTGTAACTTTTCTATGTTTAGAGTGTTAGATACACAAGTACTTATAATTGTGTTAAAATTGCCTACAGGATTCAGTCAAGTAACATGCTATATAGTTTTGTAGCCTAGGAGCTACAGGCTATACCGTATAGCCTAGTTGTGTAGCAGGCTATACCATCTAGGTTTGTGTAAGTACACACTCTATGATGTTCATACAATGATGAAATTGTCTTAAAGACATTTCTCAGAATGTATCCCTGTCATTAACTGCACTTCTTTCATTAAATTTGTTTCTAAGTATTTTATTCTTTTTGGTGCTATTATAGATAGAATTGTTCATAAAATATTTTTAAAACTGTTTATTGTTAGTATATAGAACTACAGTTGAATTTTGTATATTGATCTTGTAGCCTATCTTGCTGAATTCAACCTTGATGAATTCATTTGTTAGTTCCGATAGTTTTTTTGCAGATTCATTAGGATCTTTTTATACAGAAGATCATGCCATCTGCTAATGGTGATATTTGATTCTTCCTTTTCAATCTGGATGTATTTTATTTCATTTTCTTGCCTAATGGCACTACGTAAATCCTCCAGTATAATGTTGGATAGAAGAGGCAAGAATGGACATCCTCGTCTTCTTCCTGATCTTAAAGGAAAGCATTCAGTCTTTTGTCATGAAGTATAATGATAACTGTAGGTTTTTTCCTAGATGCCCTTTATCAGGTTGAAGACGTTTCTTTCTATTCTTAGTTTGTAGGGTGTTTTATTATAAAAAGATGTTGGATTTTGTCAAATGCTTTTTCTATATCTATTGAGATGATCGTATGTTTCCCCCCTCAGCTTTATTCTATGAATATTGTGTGTTACATTGATTGATTTTTGGATATTAAACTAACCTTACATTCCTGGGATGAATCCCACTTGGTCTTGATGTATAATCCTTTTACATGCTGCTTTATTTAGTTCACTAGTATTTTACTGAGGATGTTTGCGTCTATATTCCTTTTGGGACTCGCATTATGTGTATATTGGTAGGCTGGATGTTGTCCTACAAGTCTATGAGGCTATGTTAGTTTTTCTTAATTTTTTCTCCTTTCCGTTCCTTATGTCCTTCCAATGGACGTATCTTCAGTCTTTCTATTTTTTTTCTTCTGCCATCTCAAATCTTCTATTCTGCCCCTCTACTGAAATTTTCATTTTAGTTATTCTACTTTTCTACTCCAGAATTTCCATTTTTTTAAAAAATTTATTTTTATTATACTTCAAGTTCTAGGGTACATGTGCATAACGTGCAGGTTTGTTACATACGTATACTTGTGCCGTGTTGGTGTGCTGCACCCATCAACTCGTCAGCACCCATCAATTCATCATTTATATCATGTATAACTCCCCAATGCAATCCCTCCCCCCTCCCCCCTCCCCATAATAGGCCCCAGTGTGTGATGTTCCCCTTCCCGAGTCCAAGTGATCTCATTGTTCAGTTCCCACCTATGAGTGAGAACATGCGGTGTTTGGTTTTCTCTTCTTGTGATAGTTTGCTAAGAATGATGGTTTCCAGCTGCATCCATGTCCCTACAAAGAACGCAAACTCATCCTTTTTTATGGCTGCATAGTATTCCATGGTGTATATGTGCCACATTTTCTTAATCCAGTCTGTCACAGATGGACATTTGGGTTGATTCCAAGTCTTTGCTATTGTGAATAGTGCCGCAATAAACATACGTGTGCATGTGTCTTTGTAGTAGAATAATTTATAATCCTTTGGGTATATACCCAGTAGTGGGATGGCTGGGTCATATGGTACATCTAGTTCTAGATCCTTGAGGAATTGCCATACTGTTTTCCATAATGGTTGAACTAGTTTACAATCCCACCAACAGTGTAAAAGTGCTCCTATTTCTCCACATCCTCTCCAACACCTGTTGTTTCCTGACTTCTTAATGATTGCCATTCTAACTGGTGTGAGATGGTATCTCATTGTGGTTTTGATTTGCATTTCTCTGATGGCGAGTGATGATGAGCGTTTTTTCATGTGTCTGTTGGCTGTATGAATGTCTTCTTTTGAGAAATGTCTGTTCATATCCTTTCCCCACTTTTTGATGGGGTTGTTTGTTTTTTTCTTGTATTTTTGTTTGAGTTCTTTGTAGATTCTGGATATTAGCCCTTTGTCAGATGAGTAGATTGCAAAAATTTTCTCCCATTCTGTAGGTTGCCTGTTCACTCTGATGGTAGTTTCTTTTGCTGTGCAGAAGCTCTTTAGTTTAATTAGATCCCATTTGTCAATTTTGGCTTTTGTTGCCGTTGCTTTTGGTGTTTTAGACATGAAGTCCTTGCCCATGCCTATGTCCTGAATGGTACTACCTAGATTTTCTTCTAGGGTTTTTATGGTATTAGGTCTAACATTTAAGTCTCTAATCCATCTTGAATTAATCTTCGTATAAGGGGTAAGGAAAGGATCCAGTTTCAGCTTTCTACTTATGGCTAGCCAATTTTCCCAGCACCATTTATTAAATAGGGAATCCTTTCCCCATTTCTTGTTTCTCTCAGGTTTGTCAAAGATCAGATGGCTGTAGATGTGTGGTATTATTTCTGAGGACTCTGTTCTGTTCCATTGGTCTATATCTCTGTTTTGGTACCAGTACCATGCTGTTTTGGTTACTGTAGCCTTGTAGTATAGTTTGAAGTCAGGTAGCGTGACGCCTCCAGCTTTGTCCTTTTGACTTAGGATTGTCTTGGCAATGCGGGCTCTTTTTTGGTTCCATATGAACTTTAAAGCAGTTTTTTCCAATTCTGTGAAGAAACTCATTGGTAGCTTGATGGGGATGGCATTAAATCTATAAATAACCTTGGGCAGTATGGCCATTTTCACGATATTGATTCTTCCTATCCATGAGCATGGTATGTTCTTCCATTTGTTCGTGTCCTCTTTGATTTCATGGAGCAGTGGTTTGTAGTTCTCCTTGAAGAGGTCCTTTACATCCCTTGTAAGTTGGATTCCTAGGTATTTTATTCTCTTTGAAGCAATTGTGAATGGAAGTTCATTCCTGATTTGGCTCTCTGTTTGTCTGTTACTGGTGTATAAGAATGCTTGTGATTTTTGCACATTAATTTTGTATCCTGAGACTTTGCTGAAGTTGCTTATCAGCTTAAGGAGATTCTGGGCTGAGACAATGGGGTTTTCTAAATATACAATCATGTCATCTGCAAACAGGGACAATTTGACTTCTTCTTTTCCTAACTGAATACCCTTGATTTCTTTCTCTTGCCTGATTACCCTAGCCAGAACTTCCAACACTATGTTGAATAGGAGTGGTGAGAGAGGGCATCCCTGTCTTGTGCCAATTTTCAAAGGGAATTTTTCCAGTTTTTGCCCATTCAGTATGATATTAGCTGTGGGTTTGTCATAAATAGCTCTTATTATTTTGAGGTACGTTCTATCAATACCGAATTTATTGAGCATTTTTAGCATGAAGGGCTGTTGAATTTTGTCAAAAGCCTTTTCTGCATCTATTGAGATAATCATGTGGTTCTTGTCTTTGGTTCTGTTTATATGCTGGATTATGTTTATTGATTTGTGAATGTTGAACCAGCCTTGCATCCCAGGGATGAAGCCCACTTGATCATGGTGGATAAGCTTTTTGATGTGCTGCCGAATCCGGTTTGCCAGTATTTTATTGAGGATTTTTGCATCGATGTTCATCAGGGACATTGGTCTAAAATTCTCTTTTTTTGTTGTGTCTCTGCCAGGCTTTGGTATCAGGATGATGTTGGCCTCATAAAATGAGTTAGGGAGGATTCCCTCTTTTTCTATTGATTGGAATAGTTTGAGAAGGAATGGTACCAGCTCCTCCTTGTACCTCTGGTAGAATTCAGCTGTGAATCCATCTGGTCCTGGACTTTTTTTGGTGGGTAGGCTATTGATTGTTGCCTCAATTTCAGAGCCTGCTATTGGTCTATTCAGGGATTCAACTTCTTCCTGGTTTAGTCTTGGGAGAGTGTAAGTGTCCAGGAAATTATCCATTTCTTCTAGATTTTCTAGTTGATTTGCGTAGAGGTGTTTATAGTATTCTCTGATGGTAGTTTGTATTTCTGCGGGGTTGGTGGTGATATCCCCTTTATCATTTTTTATTGCGTCTATTTGATTCCTCTCTCTTTTCTTCTTTATTAGCCTTGCTAGCGGTCTGTCAATTTTGTTGATCTTTTCAAAAAACCAACTCCTGGATTCATTGATTTTTTGGAGGGTTTTTTGTGTCTCTATCTCCTTCAGTTCTGCTCTGATCTTAGTTATTTCTTGCCTTCTGCTAGCTTTTGAATGTGTTTCCTCTTGCCTCTCTAGTTCTTTTAATTGTGATGTTAGAGTGTCAATTTTAGATCTTTCCTGCTTTCTCTTGTGGGCATTTAGTGCTATAAATTTCCCTCTACACACTGCTTTAAATGTGTCCCAGAGATTCTGGTATGTTGTATCTTTGTTCTCATTGATTTCAAAGAACATCTTTATTTCTGCTTTCATTTCGTTATGTACCCAGTAGTCATTCAGGAGCAGGTTGTTCAGTTTCCATGTAGTTGAGCGGTTTTGATTGAGTTTCTTAGTCCTGAGTTCTAGTTTGATTGCACTGTGGTCTGAGAGACAGTTTGTTATAATTTCTGTTCTTGTACATTTGCTGAGGAGTGCTTTACTTCCAATTATGTGGTCAATTTTGGAATAAGTGCGATGTGGTGCTGAGAAGAATGTATATTCTGTTGATTTGGGGTGGAGAGTTCTATAGATGTCTATTAGGTCCGCTCGGTGCAGAGATGAGTTCAATTCCTGGATATCCTTGTTAACTTTCTGTCTCGTTGATCTGTCTAATGTTGACAGTGGAGTGTTGAAGTCTCCCATTATTATTGTATGGGAGTCTAAGTCTCTTTGTAAGTCTCTAAGGACTTGCTTTATGAATCTGGGTGCTCCTGTATTGGGTGCATATATATTTAGGAGAGTTAGCTCTCCCTGTTGAATTGATTCCTTTACCATTATGTAATGGCCTTCTTTGTCTCTTTTGATCTTTGAGGGTTTAAAGTCTGTTTTATCAGAGACTAGGATTGCAACCCCTGCTTTTTTTTGTTCTCCATTTGCTTGGTAGATCTTCCTCCATCCCTTTATTTTGAGCCTATGTATGTCTCTGCATGTGAGATGGGTCTCCTGAATACAGCAGACTGATGGGTCTTGACTCTTTATCCAGTTTGCCAGTCTGTGTCTTTTAATTGGAGCATTTAGTCCATTAACATTTAAGGTTAATATTGTTATGTGTGAACTTGATCCTGTCATTATGATATTAACTGGTTATTTTGCTCGTTAGTTGATGCAATTTCTTCCTAGCCTCGATGGTCTTTACATTTTGGCATGTTTTTGCAATGGCTGGTACCGGTTGTTCCTTTCCATGTTTAGGGCTTCCTTCAGGGTCTCTTGTAAGGCAGGCCTGGTGGTGACAAAATCTCTAGGCATTTGCTTATCTGTAAAGGATTTTATTTCTCCTTCACTTATGAAACTTAGTTTGGCTGAATATGAAATTCTGGGTTGAAAATTCTTTTCTTTAAGAACGTTGAATATTAGCCCCCACTCTCTTCTGGCTTGTAGAGTTTCTGCCGAGAGATCTGCTGTTAGTCTGATGGGCTTCCCTTTGTGGGTAACCCGACCTTTCTCTCTGGCTGCCCTTAAGATTTTTTCCTTCATTTCAACTTTGGTGAATCTGGCAATTATGTGTCTTGGAGTTGCTCTTCTGGAGAAGTATCTTTGTGGCGTTCTCTGTATTTCCTGAATTTGAATGTTGGCCTGCCCTACTAGGTTGGGGAAGTTCTCCTGGATGATATCCTGAAGAGTGTTTTCCAAGTTGGTTCCATTTTCCCCCTCACTTTCAGGCACCCCAATCAGACGTAGATTTGGTCTTTTTACATAATCCCATACTTCTTGCAGGCTTTGTTCATTTCTGTTTCTTCTTTTTTCTTTTGGTTTCTCTTCTCACTTCATTTCATTCCTTTGATCCTCAATCGCTGATACTCTTTCTTCCAGTTGATCGAGTCGGTTACTGAAGCTTGTGCATTTGTCACGTATTTCTCATGTCATGGTTTTCATCTCTGTCATTTCATTTATGACCTTCTCTGCATTACTTAGTCTAGCTGTCAATTCTTCCATTCTTTTTTCAAGATTTTTAGTTTCTTTGCACTGGGTATGTAATTCCTCCTTTAGCTCTGAGAAGTTTGATGGACTGAAGCCTTCTTCTCTCATCTCGTCAAAGTCATTCTCTGACCAGCTTTGATCCGTTGCTGGCGATGGGCTGCACTCCTTTGCAGGGGGCGATGCGCTCTTATTTTTTGATTTTCCAGCTTTTCTACCCTGCTTTTTCCCCATCTTTGTGGTTTTATCTGTCTCTGGTCTTTGATGATGGTGACGTACTGATGGGGTTTTGGTATAGGTGTCCTTCCTGTTTGATAGTTTTCCTTCTGCCAGTCAGGACCCTCAGCTATAGGTCTGTTGGAGATTGCTTGAGGTCCACTCCAGACCCTGTTTGCCTGGGTATCAGCAGCAGAGGTTGCAGAAGATAGAATATTGCTGAACAGCGAGTGTACCTGTCTGATTCTTACTTTGGAAGCTTCCTCTCAGGGGTGTACTCCACCCTGTGGGGTGTGGGGTGTCAGACTGCCCCTAGTGGGGGATGTCTCCCAGTTAGGCTACTCAGGGGTCAGGGACCCACTTGAGCAGGCAGTCTGTCCGTTCTCAGATCTCAACCTCCGTGTTGGGAGATCCACTGCTCTCTTCAAAGCTGTCAGACAGAGTCGTTTGCGTCTGTACAGGCCTCTGCTGCTTCCCCTGTTGTTTTTTAGCTGTGCCCTGTCCCCAGAGGTGGAGTCTACAGAGACAGGCAGGTTTCCTTGAGCTGCTGTGAGCTCCACCCAGTTTGAGCTTCCCAGCGGCTTTGTTTACCTACTTAAGCCTCAGCAATGGCGGGCGCCCCTCCCCCAGCCTCGCTGCTGCCTTGCGGTTAGATCCCCGCAGACTGCTGTGTTAGCAATGAGGGAGGCCCCGTGGGCGTGGGACCCTCCCGGCCAGGTGTGGGATATATTCTCCTGGTGTGCCATTTTGTTTAAAGTGCAGTATTGGGGTGGTAGTTACCCGATTTTCCAGGTGTTGTGTGTCTCAGTTCCCCTGGCTAGGAAAAGGGATTCCCTTCCCCCTTGTGCTTCCCAGGTGAGGCAATGCCTCACCCTGCTTCAGCTCTCGCTGGTCAGGCTGCAGCAGCTGACCAGCACCAATTGTCCGGCACTCCCCAGTGAGATGACCCCAGTACCTCAGTTGAAAATGCAGAAATCACCAGTCTTCTGTGTCGCTCACGCTGGGAGTTGGAGACTGGAGCTGTTCCTATTTGGCCATCTTGCTCCGCCCCCAGAATTTCCATTTCTTTATATTTTCTGTATAAATATAACATCACAAGCAGCCGTGATGTTAATTAATTGGCACTGATGGTGTTTTACAAATGCCCACTGAGTGGGCTCTCAGTCTGGTCAAATAAAGAGGGGCCTTATGAATGGGAATTTTCTGTAGAATTCCAATGTACCACATTTTCTTTATCTAATCCATCAGTGATGAGCACCTAGGTTGATTTCTTGTGTTTTCTATTTGAATAGTGCTGTGATAAAAATATGAGTGTAGGTGTCTTCTTGGTAGAATGGTTTATTTTGTTTGGGTATATACCCAGTAATTTTCTTTTTGGTGAGATGTTGTTGTCATAATTTTCTCTAAGTCTTTGGATACAGTTTCTTTTAGTTCTTTGAACATATTTATAATAGCTTGTTTAACGTAGTTGTCTAGCAAGTTCAATATCTGGGCTTATTCAGAGATAGTTTCTGTAGACTGTTTTTCCTATATGTAGGCTATACTCTCCTATTTATTTTCACATTTTATACTTTTTTTGTGAATACTGGACATTAAAAATAATAGAATGCAGCCACTCTGGAAGTCAGATTCTTCCTTGCTCTTCAAGTTTTGTTGTTTATTTTTATAGTTGTTGTTGTTTGTTTCCCTAGTGACTTTCCTGGACTTATTCTGTAAAGTTTTATTCTTTGTTGTGTGTGGCGACTGAAGCTTCTACCTTACTAACTTAATGTTCATATAATTATTAGACAGAGGTTTCCTCAAATGCCTTGAACCAGTGTATCTCTCATTTTAAGTTGAGGGGCTCTTTGTGTGTGTCGGGGTGTATCTCCAGGTTTCCAGTGGCTTACAATTCTGCCTTTGCCTTCATTTCCTGCTTTGAAAAGAGCCTCAAGGTTAGACACAGGTAAGAGATTAGGGTTTTCTCAGGTATTTCCCTGGCATGTATGAAATCCTAGCCATGCTCATGGCCTTTTAGATTTTTCAAAGTTCCCTATGGACATCTCGTTTTCCATATTTTCCTTTTGAGTTTTCTGCCAGCCTGTCATTTGGCCCAACTAGTTTCGCCACTTGAGGCAGCTGTGATGTTAATTAATTGGCACTGATGATTTTGACAAATGCCCACTGAGTAAGCTCTGAGTCAGGTCAAATAAAGAGGGGCTTTATGAATGGGGCTTTTCCAGGGAGTTGCTAGAAGGGTCATATAGTGACAGCTCTCTGGGAATTAGTTTTCTGAGGGAGTTTCAAATCTCTTATGCCCCTTCCAGTGGCTGCTACACTGCTGTTCTTCACAGCTACTGTGCTTGTGAGGCTGCTGGTTTTTAAGCTGAAAGGTAGGGGTGGGGGTGAGACCAAGGCAAGTTAAAAAACCGTTAAGATTGTTATCCTTACTAAGATTTAGCTCTTTTTCTTAAATAAATGCACCTCATATTGATTAGCCTTTGGTTAATTTCCAGAGTTCTGAAATAGGTGATTTTGACCAATTCTGCTTCTGTTGTTCTCTGCGCGTTTATGGAGGAGTGGAATTTTGGAGGGCCCCATCAATCCAGAAGTGCCTTACCAATCTTTAAGTATTTCCTATGTTTTCTTCTATAATTTTTATTAAGTATTACATTTAAGTCTTTAATCCATCTCGAGTTAATTTTTGTATATGGTGAGGGACAGGGGTTCAGCTTCATTTTTCTGCATAGGATTAGCCAGTTTTCCCAGCACCATTTATTGAATAGGGTGTCCTTTCCCCACTGGTTATTTTTGTCAGCTTTGTTGATCATTTGGTTGTAGGTGTGCAGCTTTATTTCTGGGTTCTATATTTTGTTCCATTTGTCTATATGTCTATTTTTTGCATCCGTATCATGCTGTTTGGTTACTATAGCCTTGTAGTATAGTTTGAAGTTGGGTAATGTGGTGCCTCCAGCTTTGTTCTTTTTGCTGAGGATTGCTTTGGCTATTTAGGCTCTTTTTTGGTCCCATAGAATTTTAGAACTTTTTTTTGGTAATTTTGTGAAAAATGTCATTGCTATTTTGATAGGAATTGCATTGAATCTGTAGATTGCTTTGGGCAGTATGGACATTCTAATGATATTGATGCTTCCACTCCATGATCATGGAATGTTTCCTTTTGTTCGTGTCATCTGTGATTTCTTTCTGCAATGTTTTGTAGCTCTCCTTGTACAGATCTTTCGCTTCCTTAGTTACATGTGTTCCTAAATATTTTATATTTTTTGTGGCTATTGTAAAATGGGATTGCATTCTTGATTTGATTCTCGGCTTGAATGTTATTGGTGCATAGACGTGCTACTGATTTGTGTACATTGATTTTGTATCCTGAAACTTTACTGAAGTAGTTTATCAGGGCTAGGAATCTTTTGTTGGAATTGTTAGGGCTTTTTAGGTATAGAATCATATCATCAGTGAAGAGAGAAAACTTGTCTTTCTCTTTTCCTATTTGGATGCTTTTTATTTCTTTGTCTTGCCTGATTGCTCTGGCTAGGACTTCCAGTACTATGTTGAATAGGGGTAGTGAAAGTGGACATCCTTGTCTCATTCCAGTTCTTAGGGGGAATGTTTTCATCTTTAACCCATTCAGTATGATGTTGGTTATGGGAGAACCAGGAAGTTTCTTAGGGTTCTTTCTCCTTGATGAGTCCTGAACTTTAATTTTAATTTCTCAGCACTGTGAAACCACTGAAAGCTTGACTCTATTTTCAACTGTTTCCACTTGGTTTCTTAGCATCTTTCCTACTAAGAAGAAAATGCACTTTGATAGAAAAACTGATGCTGAATATCAGGCTTAGCCATTTGTGCTTTTCTTCTCTCCACAATCCTGGCTTCTCAAGACATGGGTGCCCTGGTATCTATACAGTCCAATTTTTTTCTCTCTCGCCAGGTGAGATTTTTATGAAGACCTGCTGACTTTTCAGCCTCATATAAAGATTGGTAAATGCTCCAAAGGGGAAAAGCTTCATGTAAAAAGCTTGGCTTCTCCAGTGCACTTCCCCTTTCTCTGGAATCTGCTGTCTGAAGTTCAATAGCCTTGAAGCTCTTTAATGTTTTCAAATAGGTTACTTTCTTTTCTTTTAATCTAGCTCTTCTAGTTGTTATTCTGTGTAAGCATGGACCTACTGTATTAGTTTGTTCTCACACTGCTAATAAAGACATGCCTAAGACTGGGTAATTTCGAAAGGAAATAGGTTTAAACAACTCACAGTTCCACATGGCTGGCTAGGCCTCACGATCATGGTGGAAGACAAAGGAAGCAAAGGGATGTCTTACACAGTGGCAGGCAAGAGAGCACTTGTGTAGGGGAAATCACATTTATAAAACCATCAAATCTTGTGAGACTTATTCACTACCACTAGAACAGTATGGGGGAAACCACCCCCATGATTCAATTATCTCCATCTGGCCACATCCTTGACATGTGGGGATTATTACAATTCAAGATGAGATTTTGGTGAGGACACAGCCAAGCCATATCATTCCACCCCTTGCCCCTCCCAAATCTCATTCCTTCACATTTCAAAGCCAGTCATGCCCTTCCAACAGTCCCCCAAAGTCTTAAGTCATTTCAGCATTAATTCAAAAGTCCCCAGTCCAAAGTCTCATCTGAGACAAGGCAAGTCCCTTCTACCTATGAGCCTATAAAATCAAAAGCAAGTTAGTTACTTCCTAGATACAATAGGGGTATGGGCATTGGGTAAACACACCCCTTCCAAATGGGAGAAATTGGCCAAAATGAAGGGGCTATAGGTCCCATGCAACTCTGAAATCCAATGAAGCAGTCAAATCTTAAAGCTCTGAAATGATCTCCTTTGACTCCGTGTCTCACATCTAGATCACAGTGATGCAAGAGGTAGGCTCCCATGTCCTTGGGCAGCTCCATCCCTATGGCTTTGCAGGGTACAGCCCTACTCCCAGCTGCTTTCATGGGCTGGCATTGAGTGTCTGTGGCTTTTCCAGGTGCATGGTACAAGCTGTCAGCGGATCTACCATTCTGGTATCTGGAGGATTGTGGCCTTCTTTTCACAGCTCCACTAGGCAGTGCCCCAGTGGAGACTCTGTGTAAGGACTCCAACCCCACATTTCCCTTCAGCACTGCCCTAGCAGAGGTTCTCCATGAAGGCCCTGCTCCCACAGCAAACTTCTGCCTGGAAATCCAGGAGTTTCCATACATCTTTTGAAATCTGGGTGGAAGTTCCCAAACCTCAATTCCTGACTCCTGTGTACCTGCAAGACCAATGCCACATGGAAGCTGCCAAGACTTGGGGCTTGCACCCTCTGAAGCAACAGTCTGAGCTGTACCTTGGCTTTTTTCCACCATGGCTGGAGCTGAAGCAGCTGGGACACAGGGCACCGTGTCCTGAGGCTGCATAGAGCACGGGGTCCCTGGGCTTGGCCTACAAAACCATTTTGTCCCCCTAAGCCTCCAGGCCTGTGATAAGAGGGGCTGTTGTGAAGGTATCTGATATGCCCTAGAGACATTTTCCCCATTATCTTGGTAATTAACATTTGGTTCCTCTTTACTTGTGCAAATTTCTGCAGCCAGCTTGAATTTCTCCCCAGAAAATGGGTTTTCCTTTTCTACAGCATTGTCAGGCTGCAAATTTTTCTAACTTTTATGCCATGCTTCCTTTTCAATGCTTTGCTGCTTAGAAATTTTTTTCCCCAGATACCCTACATTATTTCTCTCAAGTTCAAAGTTCCACAGATCTCTAGGGCAGGGGCAAAATGCTGCCAGTCTCTTTGCATAACAAGAGTAACCTTTGCTCCAGTTCCCAATAAGCTCCTCATCTCCATCTGAGACCACCTTGGTCTGGACCTTATTGTCCATATCACTATAAGCATTTTGGTCAAAGCCATTCAACAAGTCTCTAGGAAGTTCCAAACTTTCCCACATCTTCCTGTCTTCTGAGCTCTTCAAGTCTTTAGGAAGTTCCATACTTTCCCACATTTTTCTGTCTTCTTCTGAGCCCTCCAAATTGTTCCAACCTCTGTCTGTTACCTAGCTTCAAAGTTGCTTCCACATTTTCAGGCATCTTTACAGCAGCACCCCAGTCTACCAGTACCAATTTACTGTAGTAGTCTGTTCTCACACTGCTAATAAAGACATACCCAAGACTAGGTAATTTAGAAAGGAAAGAGGTTTAACTGACTCATAGCTCCACATGGCTGGGGAGGCTTCATGATAATGGCAGAAGATGAAGGAAGAGCCAAGGAGTGTCTTACATGGTGGCAGGCGAGAGAGAGTTTGTGCAGGGGAGCTCCCATTTATAAAACCATCAGATCTCGTGAGACTTATTCACTATCACAAGAACAGTATAAGGGAACTGCCCCCCATGATTCAATTATCTCCACCTGGCCCTGCCTTCGACACGTGGGAGACTTACAATTACAATTCAAGGTGAGATGTGGTAGGGACACAGCCAAACCATATGACCTACCAAAAAGTAATTCAGTCACAGTTGGGGTAAATCTGCATGCATTTATTTTTAATAGACTTTAATTTTTCAAGAAGTTTTAGGTGAATAGCAAAATTGAGCAGAAAGCACAGAGAGTTTCCATACAGCCTTTGCCTGATACATGCAGATCCCCCTCCACTATCAGCATCCCCCACTGCAATTGCATTTGCTACAATCTGTGAACCTTCATGAACACATCATTATCAACTTGGTGTTGTACATTCTATGGGTTTTTGACAAACTGCATTTATTTAGGAAGAAGGAATGAGATCTAGTGTTTGCTTGCACAATAGGGTGACTATAGTTAATAACTTATTATATATTTCAAAATAAATAAGAGTGGAATGCTCCTAATACAAAGAAATGCTTCAGGTGCTGGATATCCCAGTTACCCTGATTTGATCATTATGCCTTGCATGCTTGTATCAAAATATCACATGTACCCCATAAATCTGTACCACTATTATGTATCCATAGTAATTAAAAATAAAAAATTTTTTAAAACTTCATTTGGAAAAAATTTAGATTGATATAAAGTTTGCAAAGAGAGCACAGTGAATTTCTGTCTGTCCTTCACCCAGCCTCCCCTAATGTTGACATCTTATATTACCAGTGTGCATTTTAAAAACTAAAAGATATGACATTGGCATGTTACTATTAAATAAACTCCTGACTTATTAGGATTTCACTAATCGTTCATTAATGTTCTTTATCTGTTTCAGGATCCAATCCAGGATTCCACATTACATTTAGTTGTCACGTCTCCTTTGGGTTCCCTGATCTGGGACAGTTTCTCAGGCTTTCCTTTATTTAATGACATTGAGTTTTGAGGATTTTTGATTATTTTGTGGAATGTCTCTCAATTTGGGCTTCTGATGTTTTTCATGTGTTGATACTGGGGCTATATATTTGTTTAGAAAAAAATGCCACAAAGGTAAAATGTCTTTTGAATTGCATCATGTTAAGGGTACATACTGTCAACATCTCTTACTAGTGCTGATGTTAACCTTGATCACTCAGTCAAGGTAGTAATTGGAAGTTTTCTTTACTGTAAAGCTACCCATCCCCCCTTCCATATTCTCTTCTTTGGAAGCAAGTCATAAATATCCACCCAGATTCAAGCACAGGGAGGTAGAACTAGACTCTCATCTCTTGAAGGGGAGTATCTACATAATTATTTGGAATTCTTTTTTAAGAAAGATTTATCTTTTCTCCCTTATTTACATATTTATTTAATTATATGAATACATTTATATCAGTATGGACTCGTATAATTATTTTATGCTTTGGATTGCAATTTAGTATCGTGTTATTTAGTTAATTAATTAATTAATTTAGTACTCAAATTGTTCCAGCTTTGGCCACTGGGAACTCTTTCAGTTTGGTTGTTGTGTCCTTTTGACCTGCCTCCATCCTTCTGTTTTTTGAGCACTTCCTTTCCTGATACTACACGATACTCCAGGCTCATTTTGCGTTTTCCCTGTCCCAGCCCTAGAATCAAGCAGTTCTCCAGTGCTCTGGTTTCTTTTGTTAGAGAATGGTATTTAGAAGCCAATATCTGGTGTTGGTGTGCTTGCTGCTAATTGGATTATGTGATACATTTGTAATACAATTTATCACAGTCTGCATTCCCCCCTGAGATTCCATGACCTCCTAGTTGATTTTTAACATTTTTGCCTACATTTTACTTCATTCTTTGTGAGATACATTTCAATGGCATTTGAAAATGCATAGAATCATGTATCCATCACCATAGTGCCATGTAGAACACTACATTCACCTAAAAATTGTCCTGTGCATCTCTTTTGTGGTTGTCCACCCTGCCCCTCACCCCCTGGCAACTCTGATCTGCTTTCGGCATTTAGTTCCAGTCCCAGTATCCCTGCCTGGTTTGTAGACCTTGGAGTGGTCAGGGATGACCAAGATGGGGTTTTAATATCAGCTTTGCAGGAGTGAGAAGGTGATAATGCCTGTTCACTAGATTATAAGTTATTTGTCCTGTTTATCATTGTGTCTGTAGAATAGCAGTTAGCATGAAGTAGGTAAACACTAAAACGATATTTTTTAATGCATAAAATCCCAACAAGGGTTCCAATGTAATGTAGACATGTGACCATTAAAAGTGCTTATTCACTACTTAGCATCTCCTTTCTTCCATGGAGCTCTCGTCATGTAAGTTAGGTTGAGTCTTCCTAGCCCCTACTCAGTCATCTTTGTATGAATCCCATGGTTTTGGGTTTTTGTCTTTTCTTTTTTTTTCCTTTCCTTTTTCTTTCTTTCTTTTTTTTAAAGAAACCAGTTTTTAGCTGGTGTTCATGAAGAACAGTGAGTACCTAGAACTGTGCCACTAATTAAAGGAAATCCTAAGCAGGTGAATTTCTTTACAGAGCTGTGTCATGCCATCCTTTGGGCCCTCTGCTGGAAAAGTAGAATCAAGTCTCAAATAATGTCTTTTTTTTTTTTTTTTTTTTTTAAATGGTGTTTTGCTCTTGTTGCCCAGGCTGGAGTACGATGGCACGATCTCTGCTCACTGCAACCACCACTTCCTGGGTTCAAGCAATTCTCCTGCCTTAGCCTCCCGAGTAGCTGGGATTACAGGCATGTGCCACCACACCTGACTAATTTTCTATTTTTAGTAGAGACAGGGTTTTTCCATGTTGGTTAGGCTGGTCTCGAAGTCCCAACCTCAGGTGATCTGCCTGCCTTGGCGTCCCAAAGTACTGGGATTACAGGCATGAGCCACCATGCCCGGCCAAATAATGCCTTTTCAATTGTACCCTCTAGCATTATAGGTATAGGACAGTACTGTATTATACCTCTGTGATTGTAAAATATCTTGTACCTGCTTTATGATATGTAGTAGTGACCGTGCTTTATCAGAGCTGTTTTTAAGGATGTTATTCTAGAATGTTTTCTTTCCAGATGATGATTCAAAAGCTAATTTAAAAAATGGTGCCAGGTACCACAACAGTAACAGAACTTTGCAATATTCTGGGGATTTGTTTTTTACCTTCCCCCACCCTGACTTTTTAAAATGGAGTGTGCTGGATGTCTCTGTAATTTTGTTCAGATGACTGCAGAACCTAGAAAAGCTGTTGCTGTTATTGATGCATAACATACTGCTATTATTGGTCCTTTAATATAAATATATATATACGTATATATATAATTTGAATTTTTGGAAACATTAGCGGTGTTGTTACCTTTGGAAAAGATATCCCAGTTTACTGTATTAAGTTGGCATTGTACAGAAGTTAACAGCCATATTGGTCTAGAAATGTTAAATGTAATAGTTTTCCACTTGTACAGGGGTAACACACTGTATTAAATATGTAAGATCTTATCTACATGGGTTTGATTACAGAAACTGATAAAGTATTCTCTAAATAATAAAAAAAAAAAGTGTGCTTCTTGAAAGGTTCGAGAATTCCTGAGTGCTCTAAACGCCAGTAATTGAATGTAGCTACAGGGTGGACTGACTATGCTAATACTAGCTCTGCAACTCTCTCTATCCCCCATCTTCCAGCTTCCCAGCACCTGACTAAAATTTGTGCAGGATGCTTTATATTCCTTATCTTGTTGACCATTGCTATGGTTTGGATATGGTTTATTTGGCCTCACCAAGTCTCATGTTAAAATTTGACCCCAATGTTGGAGGTGGGGTCTAGTGGGAGGTGTTTGGATCATGGGGGTGGATCCCTCAAGAATGGCTTGGTGCAGTCCTTACATGGTAATAAATGAGTTCTTACTCATAGTTCTCACAAGTATTGCTTGTTGAAAAGAGCCTGGCACCTCGTCTCTCTCTTGCCTCTTCTCTCATCATGTGATGACTGTTCCTGTTCACCTTCGTGAGTGGAAGCTTCCTGAGGCCTCACCAGAAACGAATGCTGACCCCATGTTTCTTGCACACATCTTTTCCTTATTACCCAACCTCAAGTATCCCTTTATAGCAACACAAACAAATGAAGACAACCACCATGTTACTTCCATTACAAAAAACTGCCTCCTTTAGACCTCTAGATTTTAATCCAGAAAACTTTTTTTGATCTAGAAATGTCCTGCCACTCAACTTTCCATCCATGCAATAGTGGCCAAAAAGAGCCTCAGGGAAGCAACAGACATAGCTTCTCCCAGTCATGCAAATAGCGAGATGAAACAATCTAGAGAGGAAGGGTGTCAATTCCTCAAGTCACATCCAGTATGTGACCTGTAGGAGAGGATCTCCCACTTTTCTTGGCTCCTGTGTCAAAGGGCAGGCAGAGCAGTCACTTTGTGGATGCTGATGTAGAAAGGAAAGGCAAGGTCATAACCTTGGCCTGGGTTGACCTGCCAAACGAGGCCACCAGTCTTCTTCTAAGAACTGGGTGTGAGGGTTAGTTTCCCAGTGCTGTGAGCATGACTCTTTCTCTAGTTGTTTTCTAGAGTGATGGAAAAGAACCAGAAAGGGTAGATGTGAGATTCATGATACAGGAGGATTCAGCAGGAAAATTGGGCAATTTGCTCGTAAATGTATCTGTAGCCTCGGGGATGTATCTACCCAGCAAAAAATGAAGCAGAAATTTGGCAAACATGGTCATTAATTATCTAATTTGGCTGTTTATTCCAATCAAGCTGATTGGTTAACTGCCAGGTTTCCACTCCACTTTGAATTGCTCAGGGACAGCAAAAGGGAAAGGGGATTAAGCCAGCATCTGATTCTTCTATACAGAGCTGATGAGAATGTCTTTGTGGAATAGATGTTTGGCCTTTAAGGTAGTTTATGATGGAACTTTTCCTGTGTTTTCTTTGCGAAATGACAGAAGAGGCTCTGCTGGATTTCTGGCTCATTAACTCACTTAGATACTGAGATTAAGCCAATTCTTCACTCTGAGGTCCTTGGTGTTATTCGTCCATGGATCCAACAAGATGCATTTAATAGCAAGATGGAAAACTCCTGGAGAGACTGGCCATGTGACCCTGGCTTTAGAGGAGAAGGGAGTCTGGAGGCAGCATTCAGTTCACTTTTGGGAGCTGTACGTTCCTGCGTGGAAGATTGTTATATACTCTTCCATATTTACTCATGTATTTGTCATTCATTCATTAATTATTGAACACTAGTGATGTGCCAGGCACTCTACTAGGTTATGGTGGGTATGAAGATGAATAGGAAAGTATCCTTGCCCAGAAAAGTTCCATGTCTGGTTAGAGAGTAAGAGCTATATTTGAACAATGTCACTATGGTATGAACAGTACAATAATAGTGGCATGTACTATGAACTAAGGTGCACAGCGCTGGGAGGATGAAATCCACTTGGATGGATCAGAGGTTTGTTTCATAGAGTTAGGAGTTGAAACAGGTGGGTGAAATATAAATAAGATTCCCTGTCTCCCACAGAGGGGTAAGAGATGGGAGAGGAAAGGTGTTCTAAGCATGACAACAGCACTTACAAAGATCCACGAAGCATTGTGCCCATTAGGGGAGTGGCCAGGGGCTTCCTATGCCTGGAGTAGGAAGTGCGGTTGGGAAAGTGGGAACTGAGGGTGTGTAGGGCAGGCAGAGTTTCACTGGCAGTGTCAGGGAGGCGTTGGAGAGTTTTGAGGCGGGAAGAATCACTTAGTCATCTTTGAGAACTCTCTGCAATGGTAATGGTATGGGCAAAAACTCTAGAGGCAGCCACAGTTGGTTCAAAAGCCAGGCCACTTTTTCACTGTGTGGCCTTGGAGAAGATGCTCCAGATATCCCTGAGCTTCAGGAAAATAGGATAATAATGCATTCCTTGAAATGTTGTTGAGAGAATTAGAAACAATATATACTATATTAACTAGGACAGTGTCTAGAAGCTGTTGCTGTAATTATTTTGAGGTTAATATAATCTACTGGAAAGTAGAGTTTCTGAGTCAGAGTCCTGGGTTCTGATCCTAGTTTTGCCTCTGATAAGCAAGGTATCTTTCGTCATATTTCTTAAACTTTCTGAATTTATTTTCTTGCTGGTAAATATTCATGTACTCAAAAAACGTTTATTTAAAAAATTCCGGCCAGGTACAGTGGCTCATGCCTGTAATCTCAGCACTTTGGGAGGCCAAGGTGGGCGGATCACCTGAGATCAGGCATTCGAGACCAGCCTGGGTAACATGGCAAAATCCCATCTCTACTAAAAATACAAAAGTTAGCCGGGCGTGGTAGTGGGTACCTGCAATCCCAGCTACTTCGGAGGCTGAGGCAGGAGAATCTCTTGAACCCGGGAGGCGGAGTTTGCAGTGAGCTGAGATCATGCCACTGTAACTGCACTCCAGCCTGGGTGACAGAGTGAGCCTCCATCTCAAAAACAACAAACAAAAAACAAGCTTCCAAATGCAGCCCTGTGTTGCCTAAGTAAACAGTCACCTCCAAAACCCATAACACTAGTCTGGTTTGAGAAAAACATCAGTCAAATCTCAAATGAGGGACATTTTATAAAATACCCAACCAGTACTCCAGAACTGTCAAGGTCACCAAAAACAAAGGACAGTCTGAGAATCTGAGAAATGGTCACAGCCAAAGAGAGACAAAGGAGACACAACAATGCAATGTAATTTGTATCCTGGATGGGATTCTTGAAGAAGAATATTAGATAAAAACCAAGGAAATCAACCTAAAGTATGAACTTTAATAATAATGTATCAATATTGATTCATTAATTATAATGAATGTACTGTGAAAGGAAAATAAATCTTGGGGTCCCCAAGTCACTAAGCTAAAGGGAGAAGTCATGCAGGGAACTGGTTAAGGCAAACCTGCGTCCTATTCTATTTAAAATCACCCCTCTGCTCACTGAGGTAAATGCGTGTCTGATTGCCTCTTTTGGAGAGGCTAGACAGACACTCAAAAGAATGCAACCGACCGGGCCCAGTGTCTCACGCCTGTAATCCCAGCACTTTGGGAGGCTGAGGTGGGAGGATCACCTGAGGTTGGAAGTTTGAGACCAGCCTGACCAACATGGAGAAACCCTATTGCTACTAAAAATACAAAATTAGCTGGACATGGTGGCACATTCCTGTAATCCCAGCTACTCGGGAGGCTGAGGCAGGAGAATCTCTTGAACCCGGGAAGCAGAGGTTGTGGTGAGCCGAGATCACGCCATTGCACTCCAGCGAAACTCCATCTCAAAAAAAAAAAAAAGAATGCAACCATTTGTCTCTCATCTACCTGAAATGGAAGCTCGCTTCCTGCTTAGAGTTGTCCCACCTTTCCAGACCAAACCAAGGTTTATCTTACATATGTTGATTGATGTCTCATGCCTCCCTAAAATGTATAAAACCAAACTGTGCTCTGACCACCGTGGACACGTGTTGTCAGGACCTCCTGAGGCTGTGTCACAGGCGCCCATTCTCAATCTTGGCAAAATAAACTTTGTATATTAAACTGTGACCTGTTTCCGATATTTGGGGTTCACATACTGTACTAATGTAAGATATCAATAATAGAGGAAATGGGGTGTGTGGTGTGTGTGTGTGTGTGTGTGTGTGTGTGTTGTGGAGGTGTTTACTGAGGACTAAGCTCTGTTGAGGACTAAGCTCTGATTTTTTATCTTATCCAAATTCCTTTCTAAGCAGTCTGGGGAGTCATGGCCTACAAACCATAAATTCTCATCAGATGGGTTTTATTTAACCCTGTATATCATGACTTACTTTCCAATCTGACTCTGGCATAACAAGGAAGAAAATCAAAATGTTTTACCCCAAAATATATTTCCTTGCCATACCTTGAAATTGCCTTGCAAAGTCTCTGGTGGGAAAAATCCACATTCTATAGAGAAAACCTTTTCCCCTTGGTTTTCCTTCCTTTCCAGATCCAGGAGATAATCAACTAAGAGCCAGGCGCCCTTTTAAGTCTGATATAAAACAATTTACCTCCTGCTCTCTCTAAAGTCAGCTACCTAAGAGCTTCCTCTGCACAATAAAACTTGGTCTCCACAATCTTTTTTCTTTCACCTGAGCATTCCTTTCTGTTGACTAGGTCTTCAGAGAACCTCAACCAATTGTCAACCAGAAAATGTTTAAATTTCCCTACAGCCTGGAAGCCCCCGCTTTGAGTTGTCCCAGTTTTCTAAACCAAATCAATGTATTTCTAAAATGTATTTGATTGATGTCTCACGCCTTCCTAAAATACATAAAACCAAGCTGTACCCCAACCACATCGGGTACATGTTCTCAGGACCTCCTGAGGACTGTGTCATGGGTCATGGTCATTCATATTTGACTCACAATAAATCTCTTCAAATATTTTACAGAGTTTGACTCTTGAATACTATAAGGTTTGCCATAAGGGTTATAAACTATAAAACCCAGACCAAGACAGAATGATTTTTGCTTGTATATGCTTATGAAATATTGTTGGTTTAAATGAAAACAGCTAAATACTGAGTTATTGGTATAAATGCTTTTAAAACTAACCATAAGTTTTATTACTAAAGTAAATACCTGAAATTCACAGCTATAAAAATGGTTAATAGAAAAATAACTTTAAATATTGGCTCTCACAGTTTTTGTAAATAATCTAGGTAAGGTACAAAATTAATCAGGTAAATGTAATGGAATAAATGCTTGTAAACAAAGTTGTCATAATTTAGGACCTAATGTTACTGTTTCATATTAAGTATCTGGGTAATTTCCAATTAAAGAATTGTAGGAAAACATTTTTTTTTTTAACGGTCTTGTTAGAGGTACAATATCTTTGTCCAGTTCAAACCTTATTTAAGGGTTATGTATAAAACAAGGTAAAGATATCAGGAAATAAGAGATGAAAAAAGTTAAAGATATCAAGAGGTGTTCTTGGTAAAGAAAGCAAAAAGGAAAGTAATTTTATATAAGAAAGAATCTTGTGTGGTGAATTTTTGCCCTAAAATAAAATAACTGGGTCGTTCAAGGAAGAGCGATATTTAGGATAGAACAGAAAGTCTAACAATTGTGAAAGATCTAGGTAAGTTGTAATAAGGTTAGTAAGATGAATTTTTCAGGGTGTTGTATAATTCAGCTGGTGTTGGCTATAATTAAAAAGAAATCAGGCTGGGTGCGGTGGCTCACGCCTGTAATCCTAACCCCTTGAGAGGCCAAGGAGGGTGGATCACCTGAGGTCGGGAGTTTGAGAACAGCCTGACCAACCTGGAGAAACCCTGTCTCTACTAAAAATACAAAAATTAACTGGGCATGGTGGTGCATGCCTGTAATCCCAGCTACTCGGGAGGTGGAGGCAGGAGAATCACTTGAACTCGGGAGGCGGAGCTTGTGAGCCGAGATTGCATCATTGCATGCCAGCCTGGGCAACAGGAGCAAAACTCTGTCTCAAAAAGAAAAAAAAATCATAATAATCTTTTTAGAGATGGGTCTTTAATACAGATGCACTAATACAAAACTAAACAATTGGTTAAAACAAGATTTTATTACAAATATTGACCTTTTTCAATGCAAAAAGCTTTAAAATTTTTAAATTCTATAATCTGTTTCTTTAACATTCTTCAGCTTGATATCTTTACAGTGCCACTCTTTCTCTTTTAAAAAGGCCTTGAATGATGGCTCTCTTCTTCACCTTTTGTTGCCTCCTGTAACTTTTACGAATTATCTAAGTAAGGGAGACAAATTATTTTTGAAAACAGGCAAATAAAGACCTGCCTTTTAATTCTGCATGCCCGTTATATCTCTATTTCTGTATGTGTCGTGTAGAAGTGATATTTCACTACCAAACCACATGAAAAAGCTCTGATCAAGTAACTTAACAAATTGTAAATGCTTATCAAATTGGTAAACACTAGCTCAGATGCCTTTTAATTCACATGACCTTGGTAATCTTTGGTAAAAAATTAATTTCGTAAATTTAATCTCAAAATTCTCCAGTAATTTAAAATTCTCAAAGTTATGTTAAACCCTTAGGTTTTTCCTTTTCTCCGACTGGAAATTTGGGTTACTAAACAGTTAAATAGAAGCATAAAATATGCTTTCCTTAAAATTTTATAAACATAAGGATGTCAATTCTCAAAAAAAAATGTAAGTTTCTTTTGGTTAAGAAACTAAGAGTTGCTTTCTAATAAAGGAAATTATACAAATAAAACTAAAAAAAAAAAAAAAAAAAAAAAAACCAATCTAGGGCCATAAAACTCTGAGCCCTATGGTTACCAAGAAAATAGTTGATACGGGGGAAGGGCAAAACCAAGTAACTATTTAAAACCAAAGGGTGTAAAGTAAAGGAATTGTTCCACTTTGTAGATTGGTATCATTTAGCTTCTTTAAAAACAACAACAACAAACTTTAGTAAATTGTAAAAATAACCACTTAACTGCTTTAAGGACAAAATTCTTAATTTTAAATGCTACAAAATGTAAGAGCTTGCAGGACCCAGAGCTCACTACTGAACAATCACTAATGCACAAGGAGTTATCCTGAAAAAACAGCCGGGCGCGATGGCTCACGCCTGTAATCCCAGAACTTTGGGAGGCTGAGGAGGGTGGATCATGAGGTCAGGAGTTCAAGACCAGCCTGGCCAAGATGATGAAACCCCGTCTCTACTAAAACTACAAAAAAGAAAAAAAATTAGCTGGGCACGGTGGCAGGTGCCTGGTAATCCCAGCTACTTGGGAGGCTGAGGCAGGAAAATCGTTTGAACCCGGGCGGCAGAGGTTGCAGTGAGCCAGGATGGTGCCACTGTACAACAGAATAAGACTACTCCATCTCAAAAGAATGAAAGAAAAGAAAAGACCAATCAGCTTAGTGGGCCATATAAGGTCCGTTTGCCCTGAGAAGGGGACTGCACAAGTCTCCCTATAAAATACCAAGTGAAGTACCTAGATGAAGCAGTTAATATGTTTCATATGCAAGCCATGTTGGACTAGCTTTATAACTGGATATCCTCCCACCTAATAAGTCTATTACCTGGATCATGGTAAATGTAGGGGTTGAGGGGCCTCTTTTACATGGGTGCCCCTCCTATAGAATCATAGGTCTACTTAGGAAGCCTTATCAAATCTGATATCCCTCATAGATCTTACAGATGCAGTCCCCCGCTGGAAACCCAAACCCTTTTCACCAGAAAAGGTAAAATGGTCTGGGGGTAAAAACGCTTCCTGGGACCAGAACATAAAAATATATTGGTTCATAGAATTATAAAACATAAAATATTTAAACAAGCTTTCTGTAAGGTAGTTGTAACCCCTTTTACCTAAATGCCTTATAAAAATGGGTACTATATCTAAGTCACTGGGGGGTGTTCTCCCCTTTCTAGTACTATAAGACTGAAGACATGTAAACCTGCTTATGTAAATCGTCCACTGCATAGCCTTTCGTGTGGAGCATTTATCAGGGCTGATGGCAAAAACTGTGAGTACTTTTCTTTTTTTCTTTTCTTTTCTTTCTTTTTTTTTTTGAAACGGAGTCTCGCTCTGTCGCCCAGACTGGAGTAGCAGTGGCCGGATCTCAGCTCACTGCAAGCTCCGCCTCCTGGGTTCCCGCTATTCTCCTTGCCTCAGCCTCCCGAGTAGCTGGGACTACAGGCGCCCGCCACCTCGTCCGGCTAGTTTTTTGTATTTTTTAGTAGAGACGGGGTTTCAGCCGTGTTAGCCAGGATGGTCTCGATCTCCTGACCTCGTGATCCGCCCGCCTCGGCCTCCTGAAGTGCTGGGATTACAGGCGTGAGCCACCGCGCCCGGCCCGTGAGTACTTTTCAATAACAACAGCTGAGGTATTTTGATGGAGCATTTACTGGCTTGCTATGGAATATTAACTAAAGTTACCCCTATATTAATGGAAATAATGTTTCCCAAAAAGTTCTGTAATAAACTAAAAATGGTTTACATAAAATCTTGCTGCCTAATAAGCAGAGAGGCTCTTTTCTAGAACTAAGTGTAAGACGTTGCTAAATTCCACAGTGCCTAATAGCTCTCCTGAGTTGTATGATTTGTAAGTGGCGTTTCGAAGGTAAACAAACATCTTGTTTTAAAAGCTGCTGCTCTGGTTAAAAAAGGGTCAAGAAAATCTTTTTCTTTTAAATTATTTGGGTAAAGTATGTTTTTGTAAGCAAATTTCTCTTTCTGAGTCCTCCAAAATTCAGATTGTAATTTTATGGCAATACAGTTGTCTGTGTAAGTTCAATAATAGTTTTTTTTTTTTTTTCCTAACAATTGGTGACACTGGTTATTTTACCAAGACTGAAACTGGTATAGCTTATTTTTAGGTAAAGTTTCAGCAAAACCAACTTTAAAAGGAGTCTATATGGCCAGTCAATTTCTTGCTGCATTTTATGCAAATAATCAGGCAAGCATAATAAGCCTAAAACTAGCATTGCACACAAATTGGCCTGGTTATAATATTCTCTTTAATAAAAAAGGCAGTACAAAAATTGTTTCAAGGACAAAGTGTAACACTTAATACTAGATTTCAACTGTAACTTTTTACGTACAGATTAAATCATTATTTCTTGGCTACAATAATCCTCTAAAAAGCACCATATTATAATTTTTCTTCATGTTTTTAGTTGGTTCCCTAATGGAATAGGTTCCTTTTTCTGTTCTAACATACAAATGACTGTTATAACTGTCAAACTATAAATGTTATTTATCTCTTTTTGTTTTACATCCATGGAAACCAAAATCATGGTATTCTGAAGACCAGAGATACGAATCTCCCTCATTTGACATCCACTGGGTGTGGATCTGTTTCACTGCTAATGCTTTGCTGCCAGAACTATACAAACTGCTTGCCTCTAGGCTCAGGGAGTATCGTGGAAGAGGTGGGCATGTACAATTGTAAGGGCCAGTTTTGAGGGATAAAATTAGGACAAGATGAAACCCTCCAAATCAAGAAGGAGGTCCAAAAAAGAGCCTAAACAGCTGGTAAAACAAGTTTGGTTGTCTTCTAACCTATTATGAGTCACTTTTGCAGCCATCCAAACCATAAAATTTTACTATAAAAGTAAAGAAAAATATTTACTAACAGGATAAAATACCTTACCACAAAGTTTCCTGGGTATAACACTTCCCCATGATGAGTGGTAAAAATAAACCTATCTATCCATATATATTTTTAATTTTTCAGAACAGCACTTATGTTTTGTATAGCTAATTGCTGTAAGTCTGTATAAAACAAAAAACCAAGCTCACAGCAGCTCAACACATAGAAGTTAAAAATAAGTCAGTCTTGCAACTTTGCCTGTTCGTTTTTCTGTTGGCCTTTTTACTTAAAATAATAATTTTTAAAAGTAACAAATGGCTCTCCACAACCCTTCCTATCTGGCCTAGAGCAACTAATTGGCTATAAGTCTTTTAACTCTTATGGTCCTCAGCCATAGGAAGTCCTGCCAAGGAAAAAATAACACTGTAGAATTATATAACTTCATCTATGACAAGACCTTTTCTCTCCAAATACCAGTATATGGTGCAATACAAAAGTGGGGGTGGGGGAGGAATAGCTTTGTCTACTGTTAACAAGTCTATAACAATTTAAACGCTGAGGATCAGGTGTTTCTGGCATTTAATTTATGTTATATGCATAGGTTACTATAGCTATGGAAATACATTGGCTGGAAAACAGATTAAATTTATTAAATTCTAATTTAATGTGGGTCCTACAATTCTCAAGTAAGATTTATCACAAGGTTCAAATAACCCTTAATAAGGAGCGTAAACACATTGTGAGTCTGATCAAAAGTATGATGATGCGTGCGGGGTTTTCTGGCTGTTTGGGTTGGTTACTACCCTCTGATTCTAACTTAACCCTGGATGCCCAAACTTTCACTCTCTTTATAATATTTGTTACTATATTAACATTAGACATGTTCTTTTACATGTTATGCCACATACAGCAAAAGGAAAGACACAATTAAAAACCCGGATCATAGTAACTCGGAAAATAGATCTGATCCAGGATGGTTTTTTTAGACTAAACCCTAAGACTGACTCCATCTCACTCGGTGAGCAATTGGCTATTGCATCAAGTCAGACCATGTCCTTCCCCCATTATCCAAATCGATAATATTTAGAACTACTACCATCAACCAGACTACACTAGGAATGCGCCTTCCTAGCACTGTGGGACCTCACCAAATGACCAGATCAGACAACTCTAGAAATAAGCGTTGCTAGAGCCATGGAATCTGCTGCTGTTGGCCTGCATATGTTTTCTGCGAATGCTTTTTGGCCAAGAGGGAGGACTGAGGACTAAGCTCTGATTTTTTACCCTACCCAAATTCCTTTCTAAAGGGTCTGGGGAGTCATGCCCTACAAACCATAAATTCTAATCAAATGGTTTTTATTTAATCCTGTATTCATGACTTTCCAAACTGACTCTGGCATAACAAGGAAGAAAATCAAAATGTTTTACCCCAAAATGTATTTCCTTGCCATACCTTGAAATTGCCCTGCAGAGTCTCTTGTGGGAAAAATCCACATTCTATAGAGAATCCCCTTTCCCCTTGGTTTCCTTCCTTCCTTCCTTCCTTCCTTCCTTCCTTCCCAGATCCAGGAGATAATCAACTAAGAGCCAGGCACCCTTTTAAGTCTGATATAAAACAATTTACCGCGTGCTCTCTCTAAAGTCTGCTATCTAAGAGTTTCATCTGCATAATAAAACTTGTGCAGATGAAAAAGAATCTCCACAATTCTTTATCTTTAATCTGAACATTCTTTCTGTCAATCCCAGATCTTCAGAGAACCTCAACCAATTTTCAACCAGAAAATGTTTAAATTTACGGATAGCCGAGAAGCCCCTGCTTTGAGTTGTCTGCCTTTCTAAACCAAACCAGTGTATTTCTTAAATGCATTGATTGATGTCTCATGCCTTCCTAAAACACATAAAACCAAGCTGTACCCCAACCACCTTGGGCACACGTTCTCAGGACCTCCTGAGGGCTGTGTCGCAGGCCATGGTCACTCATATGTGGCTCAGAATAAATCTCTTCAAATATTTTACAGAGTTTGACTCTTTTCATCAACATTATGTAAACTCTCCAGACTATCTTCTCAATGTTTTTCCTGGAAATCTAAAACTGCTCTAAAAAATACAGTCCATTAAAAAAAAAAGCATGGTTCCTCATTTCATGGAGTTTGTAAAATGAGAAGGAAATTGATTTGATAGGAGTTTTTGAGGTCTAATGAAAAGCTTGTATGTGATTTTATACAAGGTTAGTGCATGAGACTTGATGAATGAAAGTTTGTTTTCCTCTTTGTTGATTTCTACTGACCTTCATAAATATTTAAAATCTCACATCTGTACATTCATCCAAATATCCAAATATCTATTGGTCATTTACTCATTTCCTATGCAGGTGGTCACCTTCGCATGTCCACAAATATTCTGGTTCAAGTTCCTTTTAGGCTCAATAGGATCGCATTTCCCTGCCATTTTTGAAGTTAGGTGTGGCCATCGGATCTGCTTTGGCTAATGAGGCTCAAGCAGAAATGATGTACCTCTTCACTGACAGAAACTTTCAGCCCAAGTGTGCAATTCACTACTTGTCATGGTAAATTTTACTTCACTACTTGTCATGGTTAATTTTACTTGTCCACTTGCCTGGCTAAGGGTGGCCAAGATATCTGGTAAAATACTATTTCTGGGTGTGTCTAGAAGAGTATTTCTGAAAGAGATTTGCATTTGAATCAGTGGATGGAGTCAAGAAGACCCACCCTCCCCATTGTGGGTAGGCATCATCTAATCCATTGAAGGCCTGAAATAGAACAAAAACGGGGAGGAAGGACACAGTCTCATTCTCCTTGCACTGGGACATCCATCTTTTCCTACCCTCAGACTTCTGTGCTCCTGCTTCTCCAGCCATTGGAACCTGGAACTTACCCTACAGGTCTCCCCTGCCCCCACTGCAGTTCTCAGGCCTTTGACCTCAGACTGGAAGGCCATGTTTCACAGGGCTGTGGACTCTGAATTACATCACTGGTTTTCTCGGTTCCCCACCTTGCAACAGTAGGTCATGGGACTTCCTGGTCTCCATAATTGCATGAGCTAATTCCCATAAGAAATCATCTATATATATAATGTATATATATAATATAAATATAGTATTGTTCCCATTTCTCTAGAAAACCCTAATATACCCCCAACCTCCCCTTCTCCATTCCACCTGGTGTGGAAGCCAAAATACATCCAGGGAAGTGGAACCACTATGAATATTATTAGATATTAAGTTGGTGCAAAAGTAATTGTGATTTTCACCATTACTTTCAAAAGTAACGGCATTGAAAGTAATGGCAAAAACCGCAATTACTTTTGCAGCAACCTAATCAGATATTTAGTTCAGGAATTAGACCTTACATAATGATGAGAGGAATTGGGGAGGTGAAGGTAGTTTAGGAGAGGTAGAAGGCTAGAGACAAAGTCATTAACCAGTCTTCCTGAAGCACTGGTGTAGATGGACAAGTTGGAGCTTTCAAGAGAAATCTGAGAGACCAGGTACATCCAGCCACCAAGTGGGACCATGAAGTGGGGGACATGTTGATGGGAGGCTGCTGCCTGAGCACAACCACCACTCTGTGGGTCTGCCACCAAAAGTCTGATGGTGGCCCCAGGGCCACTGTTGGTCAGTGGATCTACAGTTAGGAGGATGTGCTGGGCGTGGAGCAGAGGGGAGCAAGGCCAAGCCAGGATCTGTGGCACCTCTGTGCTGCTGTTTCTGCATGTGACCATGACGACCTGCAAAAATGATGTCACTTCACTTCTGCCTCCCAGATCTTTTTCAAGTTCCCCTCTTGGCCAATTTTAACCTAGAACTATACAGAAAAGAGGATTCTGGGAGTGAAATTTCCAACTCAACTAAGTTGTCAATAGGACAGTCTGACACAGTCTACACCAAGCTTGCCCAAACTGTGACCTGAGGTCTGCATGCAGCCCAGCACAGTTTTGAATATGACCCAACACAAATTTGTAAACTTTCTTAAAATATTATGAGATTATTTTTTCAATTTTTTAAAAACTCATCAGCTATCATTAGTGTTAATGTATCATATGTGTGGCCCACGACAATACTTCTTCCAATGTGGCCCAGAGAAGCTAAAAGTTTGGACACCCCTGGATTCTATATCAACTTGGTATCCACACACACCTCTTTGAACCATGACCTCCAAATAAGGAGAGTAGAAAAGTAATGCCTCCACCTAACATGATGCACAACTATCCTTGAAAACCCGAAACATGTCATCCTCTCCCTGAAAGAGGATAGACAAAGCTTCCTCTTATCCATCTTGGTGTGATGCTCATTTCTCTTCTAACTGAGTCCCTTTTTGAAATTATGAATCATGATGGCAGTCTTGGTTTTCTTCAACTGGCCACATGGTCATGGATGACATTCATCACTTACTTCTTCTCCCACCCAGTCTATATTCTCTTTGTCTTAGCAAGCACCTCAGCAGTCATGCTTTTCATCGTTCCTGAAAGCTCTGTGCCACTGGCAGTCCTGTCTGAACTGGCTTGTTGTCATTTCCTGCTAACATTTGTCACAGGACATGAGAGTGCTAAGAGGTGCCCAAGAGGATCTCCTATGGTTCAGACACATGCTCATCTGCCCTCATGTGAGGTCACCACCATTTCCACTTGAGAGTCAGGATAGAGCACCCCAGTCAGTGCAGTAAGCTCTTTCTCCTCCTGTTGGTTCATGGCATGAGAAACACAAAGGAGCCAGGTGGTAGTCTCAGCTTCCAGTTTAATAGAACCACTGTCATGTCCTCTGTCACAATCAAACACCTCTAGACAAGCAGAACCCAAAATCATGGGGACAAAAAGCAAAAACTTTGCTTGTGAATTATTAAGGGAGTAGTAAGAGAAATCGCTCCCTTTTTCACCCCTTGATTCCCAGACATCTTAACTCAGACTTTGAGAGAAACATCAGCCTATATGGAGTTACAGCAAGTATCACATTCTGGAGGCCCATAAATGTTGCCACCCAGCTGACACTACAACTGAGTCTTCAAAAGGCTATGCCATCATTCTACCAGGCCAGCTGCTTTAGGATGATTGTGAGACTTGGGCATTCTGTGAGTCCATTGTGGCACTTTATGTGCTATAAAATGAGCCCTCTCATCAGCAGCGATGCTACATGGAATATTATGGCACTAAATAAAGCATTCTGTGAGCCTAGAGATGATGGTTTTAGCAGAAGGTTTGCAGGCAAGAAAGACAAATCCATATACAGAGTAAGTGTCTATTTTGGTGAGACCAAAGTGCTATCCCTGCCATATGGAAGGGATAGAGAATGTAAAAAATATGCTACCATATGCCTGGCTGATTCCCTTGGGAATGATAACTTATCAAGAACTCATTGTTGATCTCTGCAGTTGGCTGGTTGGGCACCCAGCAGTGGCTGTAGGTGGATAGCTTTGGTAAGTGAAACCCCATGCATAGTCTCTAGCCCTGCTACCATGTTCACTTTGTTCATGAGTCCATTGGGCAAAGACAGGGAAAGGTGGTCACGAGACTGACATCTACAGAATGGGCCATCTTGTCTATTAACATCTTCCCAGGTAAGTTTGCTCTTTTGCAAGCATTCGTGTGGCACACAAATATCTTTGTCCTCTGTGTCCATTCAAGAGGCCTATCCACATATCCATATATCTCTTCCCCAGATCCTCTTGTCACTAATTTCCCAATTGTATTTCAAGTCCCTGACCATCTGGCCAAACCATTTGCCTTTGCCCATAAGCCAGTATACATAGTATCTCTAACCGCTTCTCCTTCTAGGCAAAATGAACAACAGGTACATTGCTTGAATTCCTGCCAACAGAGAGAATTTCTGTTTACCCCTGTCCTTCAGTGGCAATGTCATGTTGCAGCTCTCCTTTTGTATACCAGTATATTGTGTAGAACCATCTGTAAACCAAGCCCAAATTGTTTCTTCTTCAGTCACTACATCTGACTCCAAGCCTTCAGGGGGTAATGGTTACTGCTTCATTTCCATGTCCGAGATATCATGGAATTCCTTTTGTGTTCAACTTTAAACAGAACTCATATAGGGAAGGAGGGATATAGTTCCCAGTTATGGGGTTGATCATATTTAGACAGATGTTTGTCATTGCTGACAGTCTTTATTCCTTCTTAAGGACCTGATTTTCCAGCTTTTCTTATTTCTCTTCAACTTAAATTTTTTCTTTTATTTCGGGTAGTGTCATTCTGTTAGCACATTCTGTTTTCTTTTTATCTGAAAATATCTTTATTTCACCTTGTTTTCGAAGAATATTTTCACTGAATGGTTGCCAAGTGAATTTTCTTTCAGCACTTTAAAAATGTTCTTCTACTATCTTCTGGCCTCCAGAGTTTTTAATAAGAAGTCAAAAATCATTCAAATCTTTGTCTCCTGTATGTATTATATCATTTTTCTTTGGTTGCTCTTAAGGTTTTTCCCCTTTATTTTTATTTTCAGCATTTAGCTGTGATGTCCCCTAGGCATGGTTTTCTTCATATTTATTCATATTTACCTTGCTTGGGGTTTCCTGAGTTTCTTTAATCTGCAAATTTTTGTCTTTCACAAAATTTGGGAATTTCATCCATTATTTATTATAATTGTTTCTGTCCCAATCTTTCTTATCTCCTTTTGAGGCTCCAAATGTATATATGTTAAACTTCTTCAATTGGTTCCTGAGACTATTATTTTTTAAACTTTTTTTCTCTCCCTTTTTTTAAGATTAAATAATTTCTATGGATCTATCTTAAAGTTTACGGACTTTTTCCTGTATCATTCCCATTCTGCTCTCAAGCACATCCAGTACATTTTAAATTTCAGAGGTTGTGCTTTTCAGTTCCAGAATTTCTTTTCTTTATTTTTTTTAGACGGAGTCCCGCTCTGTCACCCAGGCTAGAGTGCAGTGACGTAATCTCGGCTCACTGCAACTTCTGCCTCCTGAGTTCAAGCAATTCTCCTGTCTCAGCCTCCCAGGTAGCTGCGACTATAGGCACACACCACCATGCCTGGCTATTTTGTGTGTGTGTTTGTGTGTTTTTTAGTAGAGACTGGGTTTCACCATGTTGCCCAAGCTGGTTGTGAACTCCTGAGCTCAGGCAATCTTCCTGCCTCAGCCTCCCAAAGTGCTGGGATTACAGGCATGAGCCACTGTGCCCAGCCCAGTTCTAGAATTTCTGTTTGGGTCTTTTTATGGATTATATTTCTCCACTGAGATTTCCTATTTTTGCATTCATTGCAAGCATATTTTCCTTTAAGTCAATGAATGTGGCTTAAAGGTGCTTTAAAACCCAAATCTGCAAATTTCACCATCTGGTTTTGAGCTCCATTGATTGTCTTTTCTCTCAAGAATAGGTAACATTTTCTTGGCTTTTCATATGTTGAATAGTTTTTCATTGTACCCTGCATCTTACAAAGTTTATGTTGTAGAATTCTGGATTCTGTTATATTCTTTCATAGGAGTTTATTTGTTTTTGCTTTCTTTGGTGTAGCAGTAATTAACTCGATTGAACTCAAACTGCAAACTCAGCTTGAATGCTTCCAAGCCCAGGAAACGGCATTCCTGGTATAGCTTTTTGATTATGTGGCAGTAATAGGTTTAAGTGTGGATCTTGCTCTCAAAGCTTCTCAAAGGCAGTGACTGGGTCTTGTTTATGTGTCCTCCACATCTTGCTTATTCTCAGCAGGCAATGGACCTGCCATAGTGCTGAATGCATGAACAAGTTAATGAACCATGTAATTCAATAAACATCCACCAAACCAGAACACTTTTACTAAGATTCAGGTATCAGGAGGGAAAAGGTGGAAGTCTAGTGTATATATCAGCTTCCTATACTTTGGTAAAATTTTATATTATAAACTATAATGGGCCGGACGCGGTGGCTCAAGCCTGTAATCCCAGCACTTTGGGAGGCCGAGACGGGCGGATCACGAGGTCAGGAGATCGAGACCATCCTGGCTAACATGGTGAAACCCCGTCTCTACTAAAAATATACAAAAAACTAGCCGGGCGAGGTGGCGGGCGCCTGTAGTCCCAGCTACTCAGGAGGCTGAGGCAGGAGAATGGCGGGAACCCAGGAGGCGGAGCTTACAGTGAGCTGAGATCCGGCCACTGTACTCCGGCCTGGGCGACAGAGCGAGACTCCATCTCAAAAAAAAAAATAAATAAATAAACTATAATGTATAGCTTATATATAAAATATAATTTATATTTAAAGTACATATAAAATATAATTTATATATACTTCCTGTATGACCTTCCTATACTTTGGTATAATTTTCACTTGTTAATCCACTAACAAGAATCTGAGTCTCAGCCACATTTAATCTTTAATATTTGTGCCATCATATATTATTTCCACAGAGTACACATTATAGCAAAATCTCGCTAAAATAAAATAACTAAAATAGCAGATGATGATTGTTCAACTGTTACTTTAGCTGCATTTCCACAATGTGAAAGTAATTCAAAAGGTATAAAGTTGAAGCAAATGGAAGTCTACAAGACAATCCTACTTTACTTATTCATTCAATAAACATTTAAGCGCCTATTGCTGTCATAGGTACCAGATTCCAAAAATATGAAAATTAATACAGTAATAAGCAGATGGACAAATCTCTGCCCTTAAGGAACTCAGAATTTATCCAGAAAACATTAACTCTAGGAGAGTTTTTCCTATATTGCAGTCATCTCAAGTATGGCTTTCCTTTTTTTTTTTTTTTTTGCCTTGGCCTATGCAATATGTACCACTAATTCATATTTTACATGTCTCACTCTTTAAAAGCTTAAATGGATTTAATTTAAAAGGAAAGATTATATCACAGGTTGGATATGCTACTTATGCTCTTCAATCACATTAAAATAAATGCATAATTATTAAAGCGCAAAATGACTAAATGCAAACTATCAAGTATTACTTGTCCCACACTCTGACAAACACTGCTTTAAGCACGTTAAATGTTATACAAGAGGTGTTTATAAAGTGCAAATAGTGTAATGGGAATATAAAAGAAGTTTCTTAATCCTGCTTGTGTTTTTAAGGAAGGCTTTGCAAAAATGTCTCTTTAAGGGGAATGACAGTATTCCCTTTATCATTGGGTCCTCTGTGGTAGACAGAATAATGCATCCCTACAAGATGTCCAGTCCTTGTCCTAATCACAGGAATGTTTTACATTACATGGCAAAGGGAAATTAAGATTGCAGATGGAATGGAAGTTGCTAATCATCTGGCTTTAAAAAGATTATACTAAATGATCTAGGTGGACCAAATGTTTTTAGACAAGGGTTTGGACAAGAGTTTTTAGAAATAGAAGAGGGAGGCAGTGAGAGAGTGATGTGGTATGTGAAGGCCCCTATTGCTGTTACTGGCTTTGAAGATGGAGGATGGGGCCAGGAGCAAAGGAAAGTATGGCCTCTAGAAGCTGGAAAAGGAAAGGAAACCAGTTCTCCCCTAGAGCCTCCAGGAAGTTATGCACTCCTGCTGACATCTTGATTTTAGCATAGACTCATGCTGGACAACAGAATGGTAAGCTAATAAATTTGTGGTTGTTTTGAGCCATTAAGTTTGTTATAGCATCTGTAGGAAACCAAAACACCCCTACAGTGCCAGATACCTCGTAGTCACTGGCTAAAAATAAACCAAACTGAATGAGCACTCCCCTTTAGGTTCTCTGAGTCCAAGTACCCTGTCTTTTTCTCTCCTGTAGCTCTAGTGTCTACTGCAGCCGAGAAAAGATAATATCGGCCAGGCGCAGTGGCTCACACCTGTAATCCCAGCCCTTTGGGAGGCCGAGGCAGGGCAGATTACCTGAGATCAGGAGTTCGAGGCCATGACCAACATGGAGAAACCCCGTCTCTACTAATAATACAAAAATTAACTGGGTTAGGTGGCACATGCCTATAAACCCAGCTACTTGGGAGGCTGAGGCATGAGAATTGCTTAAGCCTGGAAGGTGGAGGTTGCGGTGAGCTGAGATTATGCCATTGCACTCCAGCCTGGGCAACAAGAGTGAAACTGTCTAAAAAAAAAAAGAAAGGTAATATCTTTTCCTCACCCATCAAGAGGGTCCTTGGCTAACACCCTCATAACAAAAGACAAATTAACAAGATAAAAGCATAGCAGATTTCTTTAACCAAGCTTTCCCATGACATGAGAGCCCACAGAAATGAACAGTTAGGCCAGATGTGGTGGCTCAAGCCTATAATCCCAACACTCTGGCAAGATTGTTTGAGGCCAGGAGTTTGAGACCAGCCAGGGCAAAACATCAAGATCCCATCTCTAGAAAAAAAAAAAAAAAAAACCATCTTTTTAAATTAGCTGAGTGAGACATCACGCACCTGTGGTCTCAGCTACTTGGGAGGTCGAGGCAGGAGGATCACTTGAGTCCAGGAGTTGAGGCTACAGTGAGCTATGATCACAACACTGCACTCCAGCCTGGGTGACAGAGTAAAACCCTGTCTCCTAAAGGTCTTTTTTTTTTTTTTAAATGAACAAGACCCAGGGAAAACTATATTTTTATGCTTATGTTTCATGAAGAATGGGCAGTTATGTAAAAATATGATCAGACAAGAGAGGTATGAGTTAATAATAATAAATTGAAGGGAATTAGCATGACCTGTTTGTTCAGATCCCTCTTGGCTTCTCTGTGTAGCATTCCTCTCCTCTGGGTACAGGGTAGGACACCTGTCACATAGGGTCTTGTGACCTACTTTCAGAAGAGGCAGTGAGATAATTCCTTTATGGCCAGCTCTTACACAGGAAGGTGGAAAAAAGTCAAGAGAATGGCCTTTTTGCTTCTGCTGTTTTCTTAATTTCCAAGATGCCATGTTTGGGGATATTGTATTTCTGAGCCCCAACTCCACCACCACACTGAGCATGGAGTTAGAGGTCAATAACTATTTAGAGTGCATTTCGAATGAAGGCACTATTTATGAACTGTATTATCAGGCATGGGCAGAGGCATAGAAATGGGTCAAGGAAGAGCTTTGAAGATTGGGGAGCTGTTTGGCAAGGACAAGGCTGTTCACGGTTTGTTTAGAGAAATAAATTATCATCTGGGAGAGGACAGTGTGCTCAGAGAGCACGATGATAACAATTCCAGGGCAGCAACAGGGAGCAGACCAGGAGGGGCCTTGTGTGGCATGCCAAGGAGTTCGGGTTTGGGTCCCAAGGCCCCCAGGAGTCATGTGTCAATCTTCTTCTGTGTGGCATGAAAGGGGACACCACCTTGCCTTTTTTGCAAGTTGAGTTCTTCCTGTCATCCACTGGAGTCTTGGATTCCTGGAACCAGGATCCTTGCCATTCACGCAGATGTTTCAGGAGAAGGCCTGACCTTGTTGGGCTTGGATTCTTGGACTGGGGTCAAGGGTTGCACATTAGGAATGGCCAGACAGAGGGAGCCAGTGTCCTGAGCAGCCAGGTGACTTGCAGACTCCCTTGAGCTTTCTCCTTGCAGGAGCTGGTGACCTGTGAGCTGGCAAGCTGTCAAGGTTTCCGTCATAAACCCCACGCTCCATGTGTTTGCAATATGGGCACAGAGATGCACAGGGGAGTGGGGTCTGGGGTGTGAGGGCTTAGTTCTGGAGTCATTGCTTCCTCTCTTTTCCTGTGCATTTGTGAGAGTGCTTATTTTGCTTTCTTAAAGTTATGGCGTGGAATAAAGGGACAGTAATGAGTTCCAGATGCTTTTATTTTTCTCCTTCTATAATTGGAAACAAAAATATAGCATGGTTTTTAAATTGAAAGTGCCAGAAAGGGGTGATGCTTTTAGCTCTGGGGTTTTCGCCATGATTTAGAGCCCAGCAAGAGGCTGTGGCCGTCACCACCACATGCTAACTGGCTCACACTGTTCCCTGCAGACCCAGCTCAAGGCTTTATGTTGGAGCCCGAAGGAGGTTCAAAAGTGAGTCCTACACTAAGAAACTCTTAATACGTGAAACCCAAACTTATAAAGCTGACAGATTGGGGCAGGGTGAGCAGCCACGTATTCAAAGGATGATTGTTTTGCAGAAGGTCTCTGAGCAGGCCTCTTTTAATTAACATTCCCCTGGTGCATCTAAAAGTTTCCCCACACATCATTAATTTCTGAGGGAAGGAACAAAGAACCTTCCAGCTGATGTGTTCTAAGTATGAAGTGCCAAATGAAGATCAATTAAAAAGTCAAGAGACCAGAATCTTGAAGTATAAAGCATCTAAGGGAGAAAGATTGCTTGAGTTACCGTGGACTTTTCAGGAGCCTTAAAAGCAGTGATGTGACGACCTCAGACCTGGAATTGGATTAGCCTCCTTGTGAGTTACACAAAGAGATCATCCTAAACCGGCAGGAGGAAACACCTATTCAATTTAGACTCAAAGCTTTAAGCCTGTCTTGGAATCCTTCATTCTCTTCCCCTTGGCCAATGGCTGTTACTAAATAGAATGGTGGGGAAACAGAATTCAGATTTAGACTGTGGGAAAGCAGTTGGCCTCCACCTACAAGACATACTAATAGCAGATTACATTCCCTCCAGGGAGATAATCTTTAACACAAAGCAGACCCCAGCCCTCCAATCTAACAGCAGGCCAGGAAGAGAAGATAAAGCTAAATGGCCACTCAATCCTTAAACCATTTGCACAGCACATTGGTACAAATAGGAAGTCTGGATCCCAGGGCCGACATTTAGGACTACCTCTTTACCTTTTGTTTGCTGCAAAACAAATAGTTCCAGTTCTCTTTTGATGCCATTTTGATGCCAAGACTCTTAGGTCAGATTTGACAAGCAAGAGTGACCGTGCTGTATTCTCCCACCACCTGTTCTTCCATTCTCTTTTATAGTTCCTCTTGCAGCCATGCAAGTAATTAATTCTTATCATGTTAAGTTGCCATTCGAGTACCTACTGTGTGGAAGCCACTTTATAGAGGTACATACTATTATTTATTTTTATTCCCACTATCCAGGCCCTCAGATCAATCAGTCAATTCCAAAGCCCACTGTCTTTCCTTTACACCATTCCCTGCCATCTAAAGCAATCACTCTGTGGTTTCAAAGCCTTTTAAAGTCTTACCAACATTGAGGCTTCTCCCTGGATCTATTAAGTCAGAACCTCTGGGGTCTAAGCACCTGTGCCTTAAATTCGGTCACTGTGACCCGGATGCATGGTGGGGCTGAGAACCTCTGTAGAAGCATCTTAGGTGATGCAGAGTTTTGGAGTTGGTGTGGAGATCCAGCCCGTTTTTAGGGAGCCCTTCCCTCTGCGGTGGCTGCTGCAGCCCACCTGCCACATCTCCTTGAGTCTGAAAGAAAAACAAGGAAGATAGAAGCCAAAGACATGTTCCTTACTCCTGGCAGGACTTCTGCCCTGAGTCTAGCTCTTTCCTCACCTGCTGACTTGGGCTGGATGGTCCAGAAGGAAGTCCTAGGGTTCACTGCCTTCCTCCATGAAGCCCGGAGCCAGGTCCTTGCCCCTCTCCTAGACCCCTGCTTCAGTGAGTTCTGAATAACTGAGGGGCCTCCTGATGAGCCATTTCTGGCCCCTAAGGTAACCTTACCAAGCTCTGACGACACAGTTTAAAATATGGCAAAAAGAGGGAGAAAACTGCAGACTCCCCACTTCTCACAGTGCAGACAGAGGGAATATTTGGGGTATTCTCACCTCATTTTCTAAATGGCTGGGACTCACCTTGTCTCTTGATCTTTGCATTTCTCTGGTCTCCCCATTGCAACTGACAAAGCCCATCTTCCCCGGAGAGATGGAAGCAGAGATTCCACACTATTGTACTCTCCTGGTGGGTTAGAGATTCTTCTAGAGTGAGGCTGTAACTCCATAACCCACAACGACAGTTGTCGAGAGATTGCTGGAACCAACATGTAAGCACAGTCAAGCCTGCTCTTCCTCTATAGGAAACTTAAACTTACTTCAAGTCAAGGCCCCCTAAGAAGGATGAGGTCTTCTACAATCATGCTTGTCTTCTTGGAATTCAGCTTAAGAAAATAATTCAAAAAGTGCTCCCAGAACTAGCTATAAGAATGCACACTGTAGCATTGTTTTTACTGGGAAAACTTGGAAACAAGCTACATGGCCAATCACAGAGGAACGAGTAAATGAATCGTGTAATAAAAATCACGGTGTATGTTCTTCTCTGGAACAGGGAAGGATATTTATTATATTTTAAATGCCAAAAGTAGACCACAAAACAACATGGATAGTATGATCTCATTTTTGCATCTGGAAAAATACATGCCAAATCGTTATTAATAAGTATCTCTGGGTGGAGATTAAAGGTGGTTTTTATTTTCTCCTTTGTTTGTCTGTATTTTGTAATAATAATAATAAAGGATGTATAGTCCTTGGGTGATTGCTGCAAACCTAATAATGTTTTTGAGTGAGGGTGGGCATCTGAAAGCGAGACAGACGCGAGAGGGAACTTAGCCCCCACCCCTACCTGGTAGGATCTCCAAGGCCTTCAAGGTCATGTCCCCTTTTGTGTCTCACCCCAACTCCACCTCTCGACCACTGTTTTACATGTATTACTTAGCAACCAGGCTGTCATGTGTTTTCATTTAGCAGAAGAGAATAGGTGCTACCAGACTCTACAGTGACTACACTATTTCAGAAGTTGCCTGAAAGAGTGGCAAGTCATCAACAAAAAGATCCAACCCAAAATACAGTGGAACTGAGAAATAGACACTTCCTTTACTGTTGGAATTGGTCAGGGCAGTGGCCAATGTACCTAGTCCTCCCCGTCCCAGTTTGGAGCAAAAATGTCATGCAGATGGAGTCACAATATCACTTCCATTTCTGACAAAACTAGGAGAGCAGACCATAGTTAGTGCTCTTAGCCAAGTGGGACTACTAATAACTCACCCCAGAATAAGGCTGGATCATAGACGTGTTTCTGTCAGCACTGAACAGCTTTAGGGCCCTCCTACAAGTCCCACCCGCTATGACTTCCAGCATTGTGGAGCTCTCTGCACTCAGACAGAGCTCCCCAAAGAGGAGGTGGCCTAAGCTCTCCAGTAGAGCCCGTCAGTGCCAATGCCCTGCTCCCCTTCCCACCTCCACTGGGGAGGAATAAGAAAGGGAGAGGCCCGGAGTGTTATTCTAAACTGAGCTCTGCCAGCTACTTACTGTGGGCAAAATGTAGCTCATACCTGCTTTTGTGAATGAAGTGTTTTTGGAACATAGCCACACTGGTTGATTTACACAGTGTCTAAATCTGCTCCAATGGCATAGTTGGGTATTAGAAACTGTATTAGTCCGTTTTCACGCTGCTGATAAAGACATACCCAAGATGGGGTAATTTACCAAAGAAAACGGTTTAATTGGACTTACAGGTCCATGTGGCTGGGGAAGCCTCACAATCATGGCGGAAGGCAAGGAGAAGCAAGTCCTGTGTTACGTATGTGGCAGCAGGCAAAGAGATAAGGAAAATGCAAAAGCGGAACCCCCTGATAAAATCATCAGACCTCATGAGACTTATTTACTATCATGACAACAGTATGGGGGAAACCACCCCCATGATTCAATTATCTCCCACCAGGTCCCTCCCACAACACTTGGGAATTATGGGAGTATAATTCAAACTGAGATTTGGGTGGGGACGCAGAGCTAATGGCAACCCCTGAGAAAACCATCAGATCTCGTGAGACTTATTCACTATCACGAGAACAGTATGGGAGAAACAGCCCCCATGATTCAATTATCTCTCACTGGGTCCCTCCTACAACATGTGGGAATTATGGAAGTACAATTCAAGATGAGATTTGGGTGCGGAAACAGAGCCAAACCATATCAGTGACCAATACCATTTGACCTGGGAAGCCAAATAATGTTCATTTGGCCTTTTACAGAAAAAGTTTGCCAGCCCCTGATCTAAAGGAAAACTAGAAGACAGGTCATGCACCTCCCGTAACATTTCTGGCCTCCTCACTCTTGGACCCCGCCTGCTCGGCAACTTTGCCTGTCCTCAGATATTCAAGTTCAGGAAGCTTCACTTCTGCGCTCCTCCTCTTCTCCTTCTAGATTCTCAAAATCTTCTCTCAGATGTCTCCAAGGCCTTTCAAATCACACAAGTCTTTGCCTAGAGTGACTGTTTAATGTGTTGGTCCAAACCAGGGCATTTTTGAGAATAACAAATTCTAAACTAAACCAGACAAGACTTTGGGATGATAGGCTTACCTTGGATTGTTCCTGGAAAACTGAGATCCATGGTCATTCCAAATGAAAATACTAGATGTTTTCTTTGCGCAAATCTGAGTTTTTCTTGAATGTTCCCAATGGCTCTGGCACTTCTATCCTGGCTGTGGTACCCGATTTGTATCCTTTCCACTACCCACCTCCAACCCATCACTAACTCCTTTGGAATCCACCCACTTCTCCCCATCTCAGCAGTTCCTATCCTAGTACAAACTGAAACGGGAGGAATTCCCTATCCCCCTCACAGGGCGTGTGACAGGGGTGTGGCTCGCTTTGTCTGAGACCTGCTACTCAAACTCCTAGGGGAAGCATGCAGACAGGCAGGTCGTGGGGAGTGTTTTTGGGCTCCGACCCCATGGCAGGGTCTAGGGGTGAATGTTTACAGCTCCCGAAGCCCCAGTGGGCATGTGTTACAATGAGTTCTTTCAGTTTAGCCATCCATAGGCAGCTTGTGTTAATCAGCTCAATTAGACCCTCTGCCTTATCGCAGGGACAGAGGCCTTTCTGTATTCCAGGTTCTTGTCCTAGTGTGCTGGAAAAATCAGATCACACGTGGGCTTGGAGGATTAGTGCAAGGTTTTATTGAGTGGAGGAAGTAACTCTCAGCAGATGGATGGGGAGCCAGAAGGAGAATGGGGTGGGAAGGTGGTCTTCCCCTGGAGTGGGCCGCTCAGCAGCCCGACTCTCCTCTGACTGCCCCTGACTGAATTCCATGTTGTCCTGCTGTTGATGGCCTGCCAGTGTCTGCTGGTGTCTGTTGGTGTGCTCTTCTGCTCCTCTTGATGTCCAGCTGCTTGTGTCTGTGCCCGCTAGTGTCTCAGGTTTTTATGGGCACAGGATCAGGGGTGCGGTGGTTCGGAGTAGTCTTGTACAGTGCAACATTTGGGCATGGAAACAGGAGTGCCAGTTCTCATTTAGGTCCATGGGCACAAGACTGAGGGTGGAACACTCGCCAGGGGCCCTGCCCTTCTCTACTCAGCACTTCCCTGCCCCCCTCCCATATCAAAACCACCACCACCTCTTGCCTGGGCTTCTCAAGAGTCTCCTCACTGGTCTTGGCCCACTCCTATCTCCTCCACAGCTGGACTGAGCTGCTGGAAACTTTCATCTCATTGGGCCACCCCTCTGCATAAAACACTTGGCTTCCCCATGTCCTAAGAACAGAGGTTAAAATTCCCCTCATTGCTTTCTGCCTGTAGTCCATCCTTGAAAGTTTCCACCTCCTTCCTGCTTTGGGGGTCTCCCTATGGGCTGTTTTCTCTAACTGGAAAGCCCCTTTTCCTATTAGACTTCAGGTCTCAGTCTCAAGCTCACTCTCTTCCTCTTCACATTAGGCCATTAACTGCCATCACCTGTCACAGCACCTGCACTCTACCTTCTCAGCCTTTATTACAGATTATAATGCAGTTGGCATTGGTATTTGCTTCCTGAACTATTTCCCCTGCTGTAAGCTGCATGAAGACAGGGTTTGTGTCTATTTGCCCATCATTATCCCAGCACCTAGCTCATTGTTACTGCCTAGTAAGCACTCCTAAGTATCTGTTGAGAGAATGACAAAACAGGAAAGCAAGCCTCCATTGAATCAGATTTAGGGAGCTGCAGTTTAGTCCTTAGGCAAATCTAACAGAATTTTAGACAGGATGTAGTCTATATTAGTTTCCTGTGGCTCCGGTGACAAATTACCTCATGCTGGGTGGCTTAAACAAGAGATATTTATTCTCTGATGGTTCTGGAGGCCAGAAATCTGAGTTCGAGGTGTTGTCAGGGCCACACTCCCTACTGGGTCTTTAGGAGAGAAACTGTTCCCTGCTTCTCCCAGCTCCTCAGGGGCTGCTGGCTTCCCTTCGGTTGTGGCCGCATCACTCCAATCTCTACCTCCATCTTCAAATCACCTTTTCCTCGTATTTTGTGTCAAATTTCCCTCCTTGTGTAAGTGCCTTGTAAGGACTTTGTATTACATTTAGGACCAACCCAGATAACCCAGGATGATTTCCTCATTAAAATATTTAACATAATTACATCTGCAAAGACGTTTTATCCAAATAAGGTCATATGCACAAGTTCTAGGGATTAGGATGTGGACATATATCTGCGGAGGCCATTTTTCCCCACCATGGGATTGTAAGACTAGACTAAGTCCAGTCTACTCTTTGTTTGGGAAAATTCAGGATGAGAACCTCTGCAAAAAAGGAGAGAACGGATTGCAGTTAGGCTGTGAGTAATCACGGAGGAGAAACATCCCAGTGATGCTTCCCACCAGGGTCAAAGCAGACACCATCGTTGTCCCCTTCCTACTCTTGCCTTCTCTGCCCACAAACAAAGATCACTTCCACTGGCACAGGGTTTGAATGAGAGCCAGATCTCACCCAGCTGTTGAGATTCATGGCTAACAAATCAACAGAAAAGAGCCAGAACCGAGGTTCGCATCTACTGCACAATGCTGGGAAAAACACTTCACCTCAGCTAGACTCAGTTTCCCCAATTATAAATCAAGAGAGGGCGATGCATCATAGTTACTTCTTCCCAAAGGAGCCACTGGAATGGTTTTGTTGTCATTTTTCCTGTGTCCTGGGACAATTGTGTTGACATAAAGCATCATTATATTTACCAAGTAAGTTCCTTGAAAGAACTTGTTCTCGCTCTTCTTACAGCTGTGGAGTCTCCAGTTGCCTTTCAAAGTATAACAAAAATCCTTCCCAAGACCTCTCGACCACCACGCACCTGTGTCTCTGCACTCTCAGGCGCTGTCCTCCTCCAATTTTCCCTTTCACTGCACCGGAGGCCACAGGCTATTTTCAACCACACTTAGAAACTGGTCCTTTGTGGCAAGTGCTGTAGAGAGTGTCTTTAAAAAGGCATAGGTTTCTATAAAAATAAAATAAAATAAAAAGTACACAAACACGGAGGCTGGGCCAGAAATAAAAGCTACTGTATTTTTAGAAGCTGAATTCTTTCATTCTTAGATAATGAGTCTAATTCAGTTTCTGTAAACCACAGTCGTGCTTCCGTGGTCTCAGTTCCACTGAGCATCTTGTACCTCGAAGCAGCTTTCTGAAATGGCAAGGCTATTTATGAGGGAGCATCAGTGCGAGTTTCTGTTTTTGGCAAAGGGTAAAAATAAGGAATGTTCTTCTGAGTGGGCTGCTCTGAGAATTCAGCTTGGCCGCTTGGTCGGTGCTGGGCACATGTGCACGACATATGTCAGTCTTGTCTCTGAATAGAGGGTATGAATCACTCTGCCTGGCTCTACCCAGTGGGGATTTTTAGATCGTGCTGCTTCTCCAACATGCAAAGCAGCGTTTGATTTTCTGAGAGGGAAGTGATGAATATTTTTCTCAGTAAAATATGAACAGTGAATGTAGTCAGTACCCGCTGTGAGGGCTTAGAGAAAACAAACTAAAAGATGACCATCAGACAACCTCCCCTCTGCAGGGAGCTTCCAGATTCCTTTTCTGGGGGCTGCGGGAGGGTGACAGCCTCTTGAGAGGGTGAGGTTGTTTCTTCAATCAACAAACGTTTTGGGAGGCCCCCTGTGTGCCAGGTACTACTGCAGGCACTGGGGAAACGCTGGGGTCATGTAGAAACTGGAGCAAGCTGGGGTACACAGTGTGTGTTTGCTTCTAATGAAGTGAGTCACTCCTAGCTCCTTGAAAATCAGAATCCTAGCAGCAAACTGGTTGATGATGATCAAGTTCAAGTCCAGCAGCAGCGTTCGGGCCATTACATGCACCTCAGTCCCTCACGCCCTCTCCAGAGGACCAGGTTACACTTTGGGAACCCCAAGTCTTTTCTAGGGGGATGAAAGGATTCCAGGGAAATTAGACTGAACTGAATCCAGTACCTACTGGAACCCCATTTCTCCAGAAATCTTCCAAGTTTGAGCTCGAAGCTACTTAATCCTCTGGGGGTGACTGTGGGGTGTTTGAGGTCTCAGTGGACACCTGAGGTGCCAAAGCTTCAACTTGCTGTGGAAATCTGAGAGTGATTTTGAGAGGTGAGAACCTTGGGCACGGGGGAAAAGAAAAAATGGGTTGGTCTGAACAGTCCCCAAAACAAAAGGCATCAGACAGATGTTCCATGGCCTATTCCCTCCCTCTGGGGCCTGAAATGTGTGAGGCTTTTGGGGTTGTGCCTGCAGGGACTGGGGAGTGAGATGTGGCCAACAGCCCACACAGACAATGCCAGAGGGAGATCGGATGCTGGAGAGGAGGTGGGGAGAGGAGAAGAGGCCCAGAGACTCTTCCTCTGTTTATGTGATAATTTCACTCCATTACATTGAGATCATAAAAGAGGAATAATGTGTGTAGACAGGGACTGGACAGATGGAAGAAATGCCTGCTCAGGGAGGGGATGCGGAGGGAAGGAAGAGGCTTGGAGGACAGGAGGGAGCTAAGTGAGGAGGAGCCCTGGGAGGATTTGTGGCTGCTGCCCACTGTCCCCAGGGACCCTGCATGTCCTGGGGGCCATGGTGGCAGGTGGAAAGGGAGATTCCAGGGAGTTGCTAAGAGAGACACTGGCCCACAAACCAGCATCTCCTGTTGCGCAGCAAGGTCCCCTCACAGAATGTTTTGTTTATTTGTTTGTTTTGTTTGTTTGTTTGTTTGTTTTTGCTTGTTTGTTTGTCTGTTTCCAGACGGAGTCTTGCTGTGTCCCCCAGGCTGGAATGCAGTGGTGTGATCTCGGCTCACTGCAACCTCTGCCTCCTGGGTTCATGCTGTTGTCCTGCCTCAGCCTCCTGAGTAGCTGGCATTACAGGTGCGCACCGCCATGCCCGGCTAATTTTTGTATTTTTAGTAGAGACAGGGTTTTACCATGTTGGTCAGACCGGTCTTGAACTTCTGATCTCAGGTGATCCACCTGCCTCAGCCTCCCAAAGTGCTGGGATTACAGGCGTGAACCACTGTGCCCGGACACTCACAGATATTTTTAACACAGCCCTGCCACCTTCTCCCTAGTGCTTGTTCTTCTCCATCCTTGTCTCGACTGCGAGCCTCACTACAACCCAAGCCCACTAAGACAATAAAAAATCAAACATATATATAAACTGATATATGTTTATATCAGTTATAAACATAACTGATAAGGTAATCAGTTATGTTTTTCCATCTTTGGAATGGGTCACGAGCAGAGGCCCAGCCTGAGAGTGGGAAGCCCAAGCTCTCTTCCCAGGGAGGGTGGCTCTGCACCCCTCTGTCCCCACAAGATCTCTGCCAGGATCCCTCATCTCTGCCGTCACATTCTGCTTTTCAACTCCCTCCCAGAATGGCTTATCCTTCAGGGTCCTGTGGAATTTTCTAGAACATAACAGGCAGATGGCCAAAACCTAAGTGGGCGTTTCTCTAAGCACAGACTGGAAAGACCCCATGCCAGCGTCTCTTCTTTCTCTACTCAGGCATTTGTTAGGTCTGATTAGGGTCCGAGCTGCCTTCCCAAGGGCACCTTCCAGAGTGGTGGTTTTCCTGCTAAATTCCTCGCTCCCTCTTCTCCTTCTAGAACCCACCGATGCTGCCTCAAGGAAGGCACTGATAGGCTCAGGATCCAGGGGAAATGCTCTCACTGCCTGCGGGCTGGACCGACTGAGTAGGGATTTCTGGACTGGTCCCTTCCTTCTGTCCCAGGCATCAGGGAAGTCGGTGCCGTTTATCTGTCTGTTTGTTTGTTTTTGAGAGTCTTGCTCTGTTGTCTAGGCTAGGAGTGCAGTGGTGCAATCTTGGCTCACTGCAACCTCCGCCTCCTGGGTTCAAGTGATTCTCGTGCCTCAGCCTCCTGAGTAGCTGGGATTACAGGCACCCACCAACACGTCCCACTAATTTTTGTATTTTTAGTAGAGACAGTATTTCACCATGTTGGCCAGGCTGGTCTTGAACTCCTGGCATCAAGTGATCTGCCCACCGTGGCCTCCCAAAGTGCTGGGATTAGAGACATGAGCAGTGCTGTTTTTAGACTAGGCTGTCCAGCTGGGAATTTAGGGGTGACAGGAGAATCAAACTGTGAAGGCTCTCCCAGTGAAACCCTACCTGTGTTTACACACAGCTTCCCATAAATATGTCCACATTTGTTTAAGACAGGAAGTAGTTACTTCTCTTTACTAGCAAGAAATTAAACATCAAAATAGAAAGAAAAGAAATATAAGCAGCAGGCACACACTGCCATTTCTGACTTCACTTGCATTATTAGGGGTGCAGCATACAGTGTATTCTTAACTTAAGCCTATTCGTAAATGCCTACTGTTAATTTCATGTTAAATTTGCTTTATGAAGAATGTCTGGGTACCTGGGTCTGCCTCTTCCATGGCAGCCAGTCTCCTCTTTCTGGAAGAGTCTGGAATAATCTTTCTCATGAAGCAAATACTTCAGAGGCAACACAGTGCATTCAAGGAAAGAGCCCCGTTTGAGGAGACAGAAAGATTTAGCCATGACTCTTAGTTCAGTTCTGCGTTCTTTGGCAAGTTATTTAATCTCTCCGAGCCTCAATTTTCTCCTCTGTACAATGGCCCAACCTAACTCCATTGGCTATTAGCTGTGTGACTTTGGGATAGTTATTTAACCTCTCTGGGACTTAGTTTTCTTTTATTTGTGAGATGGGAGACACAATGACACCCATCTCGGAGTTGTTGCTGATATTAACCAAGTCACTTGCATAAAGTGATTAGCACAGCCCTGGCACATAGCATAGTGTGAGGATTTCCAATGAGGATGGTGACAGGTTGTGTGAGGCCTTGGTGACATGCACCTGGTACATCGTAGGTACTTGCCCAACCCTCACCCCTCCGTACTCCACCCAGCAGCCTCAATTCTCTTTGTGGTTCTCACCTGTGAAAGGTTCTCAGGTGCCTCTTCAGAGCAGTCCTTACACCTCCGGTCTTTCTCTTTGTCTACCTGTCCTGTGATTTTTGCACTGCCCTAAAACCATGTGTCTGCACTGACCTCAGTATCTCCTGTCAGCTTGGAGTGATGTCTTTGGGCTGGAGCTGAGTGGATGACTCAGCATTGCTCTTAAAGAGGTCCGTCCCACTCTTCAGTGTAAGTAATAGTCAATAACAACAATTCACTTTGAATACGGGCATGGAAGATTCAACATGGCCCTAGGTGCTTGACAGCTCAAGAAGTACAGTCTATTTTCTCCCTCTTGGAAACATGCGACGTTCTTTAATGGAATGAACGTGATAAAAGTGACATTGTCTGACTTCCAAAGCTGGAACATTGTCTTGTGGATGTCACATAAGGAAGCTGGCCTGACCTACTGGAAGATGAGAGGCCACACAGGGATGAACGGAGGTGCCACAGGGGAAGCTAGTACCAGCAGCCAGACTGTGAAACCTCTGCCAAATCCTCAGCACTCACAGGGTCCGTGTCCCTGACTAAACCACACTAGTACCATAGAATGTGCAAGTTAAATAGGTATCTTCAGAGAGATTCTTTTTGGAAAAGTATTCAATTCAGCGTACATGCCTTGAGGTGATCTCAAGGGAGTGTTGGGTGACAGGGATTGGCAGATGCAGGCCTTGGTATTGGGAGGATTCACCCAGGGTTGCAAAGCCCTTTGAGGCTTCAGTCGTGACAAGAACACCCTGAATGCAAAATGTTCCTACTTTAATTGCAGAAGGGATTGGTGGTGGAGAGGCACACACACATTTCATTATTAGGTGAATGAAATGCCCTCTGGGAATAGCTCCACCTCTCTGACTTCATTGACTCAGTTCCGCACATGCTTTGAAGGCGTTGGAGCACTGAGAGTGGAGATCAGAGCAAGATTGCGTCTGGAGGTTCAGTCAGTGTCAGAGGCTCCTTGTTTTTGGACAGGAACTCTGTCAACTTCGAGTCCAGAGCTCAGAGTAGAAAGGAAAAGCCACCAACGTGGGAGAGTGATTTTACAGAATCTGAACGGGAAATGCAAGTCTTTCCTCAGACCTGGGGGAAGTGTGTAGATAAAATAAGTAAACAGGAATATGGTGGTGGGGAATAGGAGAGCGGTTACAAACGTGGCCCTTGGTGTCAAACAGATCTAAATTCAAGTTCTGCTTTTGCCATTTATTAGCTAGGTGTAGCAGTTACATACTTTTGTGTAACAAACCACCCCAATGTTTAGTGGCTTGAATTAACCACCATGTATTTGTTCAAAAATTCTGCAGTTTGGATGGGACTCGGTTGGAAGGTTCCTCTGCCAGTCTTTGTAGGGGTTACTTGTGTGGCTGTAGCCAGGGCTGGTGGGTCCCGGCGGGAATGTCTAGAATGATTGGGACAGGTGGGCCTCTTTCTCCATGTGGTCTTTTCTCATCCTGGTCTCTCATGTCAGAAACATGAGAAGACAAGGTTTCTTCCCATGGCAGAGGAAGGGACCGTTTCAAAAAGGGAAGCCCCTTTATAAGTGCACATGCATTTACAAAGCCTTTGTTTGCATTATATTTGCTGATGTCCTTTTGGCCAAAGCAAGTCACATGGTCAAGTTCTGAGTTAATATGGGAGGGAGGGTAAATTATAGAAGGATATAGATACTGAGAGGTGGAATTCATTGGAGATCATTAGTACAATAATATACTATACTGGCAGCCCAGGCCAAGCTTTTAATCTCTCTAAGTGTTGGTTTTCTGATCTGTAAAATGAGAATAATCTTTGATGTATCACTTGGAAATAGACTGCATTCATGTAATAAAAAATGCCAACAAAGTATGATGTGAATAATTGAGGATTTTTTTCCCCCTCATGTGACATGATATCTGAGTTTGGCATTTGGTAGTGTTTAGTTCAGAGGCATTATAAATAATATCATGGTGTAAGTCTCTGCAATTCCCTTGGCTTTTCCCTCATGGTAATAAGATGGCTGCAATAACTCCAGCCCTTTCAATTCCTTCCTTCCTTCCTTCCTTCCTTCCTTCCTTCCTTCCTTCCTTCCTTCCTTCCTTCCTTCCTTCCTTCCTTCCTTCCTTCCTTTTGTCCTTCTTTTCTCTCCTCTCTCTCTCTTTTTTTTTTTTTTTTTAACAGAGTCTTGCTCTGTCACCCAGGCTAGAGTGCAGTGTACAATCTCAGCTTACTGCAGCCTTCACCTCCTGGGTTCCAGCAATTCTCCTGCTTCAGCCTCCCAGGTAGCTGGGATTATAGGCACGCACCACCACGCCTGGCTAACTTTTTGTATTTTTAGTACAGATGGGGTTTCACCATGTTGGCCAGGCTGGTCTGGAACTCCTGACCTCAGGTGATCCACCCACTTTGGCTTCCCAAAGTGCTGGGATTACAGTTGTGAGGCACCATGCCTGGCCTCAGTGTCTTTCTAAGAGCCAGAAATGGGTAGAGCAAATAGCATAAGGTATGCTTCAGTGGGGACAGCCTTCCTCTGAAAGAGCTTTCCCAGAAGCCCTATCCACTCACATCTCATTGGCCAAAACTGTGTCACATGGCCACCTTTAACTGCAAGGGAGTTTAGGAAATGTTATTTTTTAATACAGGTACATTGTTTTCTTTCTTTCCCAAATAAGATTCTGTTAGTAAAAAAGGAAGAATGAAGTGGAGAATATGTATTGGGTAGCCGCCTAGCTGCTGCCCCCATGCCCACCTCACAGAGTTGCCATCTGCATAGTAGGTGCTCATTAAAGAGTAACTGTTTTGTTTTTGTTTTTGTTTTCTTTTTTTAAAATTCATTTAGTAGCCTCTACTAGCTAGCTGGTCCATCTTTTTCCCTGCCGTATGTCTTCCCCAAAGAGCGAGAAGACGGGGAGCTCTGAGTTGCCCTGCAACTCTTGTCTTCCTGGTATTCTACATAGTTCCCATATCAGTTAATGATACCTACATAACAAACCACCCAGAATCCCAGTGGGATAAAATAACAAGCATTGTTATTGCTTGCAAGTCTACAGGTAAGCTGGATGGTCCCTCTAGTTTTGCCTGGGCTCATCCATCCATCTGGGGTTGGCTGAGGGTCAGGGAGGTGGCTTTGCTGATCTTGGCTGGGCTCTCTCACATGTTTGGGGATCAGAACTGCAAAGAAACGTTGAAAGCACTAGATACAGGTGAAGAATAGCAGACATTTTCATAATCAATCTATCCCAGCTTCTATCCCATGTTGAGGGAGACCACAGTGCCCTGGCATCATGGAAGGACCCAAGAGATTCTGTTCTGTCAACCTTGGCCCACAGCAACCATGTGGAAAATGTGTTTCCTTATGAATTGTACCTCGTTGGTTGTCTTAGTCAGCTTGGGCTGCTGTAATAGGATACCGTAAACTGAGTGACTTATAGATAACAGAAATTATTTCTGATAGCTCTAGAGGCTGGGAAGTCCAAGATCAAGGCACCAGCAAACTCAGGGTCTGGTGAGGGCCCACTTCCTGGTTCAGTGATGGCTGTCTCACTGTGTCCTCACATGGTGGAAGAGGCAAGAAATCTCTAGAGTCTCTTTTAAAGGGAACAAATGAAGGATCTGCCCTCATAGCCTAGTCACCTCCCAAAGGCCCCATCTCCTAACCCCATCACACTGGGCATTAGGTTTCAATAAATGAATTTTGGGAAGGTGCATTCATTCAGCCCATGGCATTGGTTCTGTTATTTCTCCAATCGGGGCTTCCTTGGGTCCTTTTACTCTCAGTTTTCTGCAGAAATTCTCACTAACTAGGTTTTATTTTCACTTAATCAGTCTTCTTGCTCTTCTCTCCTGGGTCCGGAGAGCACCAGGACCTTGGACAATCAGCGCTCACCCAAGAGCACCAGACACAGCCATTTGTCCTTTGGTTCATAGCCATTTGTGCCTGGGCACTCTCTCCCATCAACTGGCTCTTCCCTTACCCAGCTCAACAACTTAGAGGACAAGGGTAGCCCTCCTCCTACACAACTGAGGAAACTGAGGTGAGGCCTTGCTCCCAATCTAAAGGTTCCAGGTAGCTCTCATCCTACAAGCTCTTATTCTCTCCTGAAGACCTCTTCTCCTTTAGACCTTTCTTAACAACTCCAAACTGGCTGAATGTACCCAACCAAGTCAGTTCCCTAAGGCTATATGCCTTAGGCCTTTGCCTCTGAGGACTTCAGGCCTTCATGTGAAGTGCTTATGAGCACAGACTCTGGAGCCAGGTGGCTTGGGTCCTAAACATGCCCTCTGTCACTTGCAGACTGTGTGATTTTGGGCCATTTATTTACTTCTCTATAAAATGGGAATAGTGGTAACCTGCTTCATGGGTTATTATGAGAATTAATTGAGCTGTTACCCATGCCTCTCCTACAACCATGCTGGCACATAGCAAACACTCTGTAAGAGTTAGCCATTCTTGTTATTCTTCAGGCTTTGCAGTGTTTGTCACTGTTAATGGGCCCTTCTTTTTGGTCCTCTTCACTCTAAGCTTTCGGTATGCATCGATTATCTTGGATGCTGCTTTATTTATTTGTTTTAAATTCTTGAGTCGTTTCTTTCTTTCTTTATTCAAACATTTCCTTCATGCCTTCTATATATTAGTTACTGTGTTGGATAAAGGGGATTAAAAAAATTAACTAGCTATGGTCTTTGTCCTCATGAAGACAGACCATTTAACAAACACTTTGAAAATGCCAACAATAAAGTACAATAAAAATGTGATAAATTACCCATTAGTAAGGGCAGTAGGGTACTTACTATAGGAGCCCAGGGTGAAAGCAACTACTATACATTTTTTGGTATTCAAAGATGCTGTTACAACACATTATGCTGGGATAACTAGGCCATTACCTGGGGCTTACAAATATTTTGGTTACACATCACTTGGATTTTGATGGTAACCAGATTTGACTTGTATTTAGTGGCTGCATTTTCTCAGGGTTGAAAAAGAGTTCACATCTTTCAGAAATGGGACTTGACAGCGAGTAGCATTTCTCCTCTGTGAACCACTTGCTATAGCAGGGAGGACCATCTCACGCCACTGGGTATAACTTGGTTTGTTGTAGCTTGGTTGATGGGCCAAGTTGTTACAGTAACGGGGTTTAAAAAATTAATCTACATTTCTATCAAAGGTATTTATGGACCTAGTTTAAAAAGCCAAACAGTATTAAAACGTTGATACTGAAACAGCAGTCTTCTGACCCACTTCTCCTCCAGCTAATTCCTCCTCCACTGAGGCAAACACTGCCAAGTCTTTTTTGTTTTGTTTGTTTGTTTTGAGATAGAGTCTTGCCTGTGGCCCCAGGCTGGAATGCAGTGGTGCGATCACAGCCCACTGCAGTCTCAACCTCCTGGGCTCGGATGATCCTCCAACCTCAGCCTCCCAAGTAGCTGGTACTTCAGGCATGCACAGCCTGGCTAATTTTCCGTATGTTTTGTAGAGACAGGGTTTCACCATGTTGGCCAGCCTGGTCTTGAACTCCTGAGCCCAAACAGTCCTCCTGCTTTGGCCTCCCAAAGTACTGGGATTACAGGCATAAGCCATCATGCCTGGCCCCAAGTCTTTTTAAATGCTTCTTATGGTCTTTACCTCTGGGTTTCTCAATAACATGTGTATATTGCCATTTCTTGATTTCTTGACTCTGGATACTTTTATACCAGACTCACTCCCCCAGTACTCACCCACACTTCCTCTGCCTTCTGATATAGCTATATAACAATGTTTGATCAAATCAGTAATCAGGCTATAAGAAATAGAAAGAATGAATAAGACCTGCTATTTGATAGCACAGCAGGGTGACTACAGTCAATAATAACTTACTTGTACATTTTAAAATAACTAGAAGAGTATAATTAGATGTTTGTAATGCAAAGGATAATGCTTGAGAGGATGGATACCCCATTCTCCTTGATGGGATCATTATGCATTCCAGGCCTGTATCAAAACATTTCATGTACCCCATCAACCTATACACCTACTATGTACCCACAAAAATTAAAAATTAAAAAAAGTCAGTATCCAGATGTTGTACTACTTTGACCACGTAAATACATTTAAACCATGTAGTTGACCATGGTTCCTTTGCTTTCTCATGCAGAGCTTTTGTTTTCCCAGAATTAATAATGGCCTCATTTTTCTATTTGCTTAATTTTCTTTGTATTAAATTAATTCATGGCCTCTACCAGATCTTAAAATTCCTTTGAATACCAGCATGTCAAGTTCCATTTTTATCTGAGCTACGTCTCTCCTGGACCATTTTTGGATGTGCCTCCAGAAAGACTCCAGATTGCAATTCTGTCTCTCCCCTTTACTCATCTTAGGATTCCCCTTTATTACCCTAACCACTCTAGGGATTCCTTTTAACTCTTTCTCATGTTAAATACCTTTTTTTTTTTTTTTTTTTTTTTTGATATGGAGTCTCATTCTGTTGCCCAGGCTGGAGTGCAGTGGTACAATCTCAGCTCACTGCAACCTCCACCTCCTGGGTTCAAGCAATTCTCATGCCTCAGCCTCCTGAGTAGCTGGGACTACAGGCATGCACCACCATGCCTGACTAATTTTTGTATTTTTAGTAGAGATGGGGTTTCACCACGTTGGCCAGGCTGGTCTCAAACTCCTGACCTCAGGTGATCCATCTGCCTCAGCATCCTAAAGTGCTGGGATTACAGGTGTAAGCCACCGTGCCCAGCCCCATGTTGAATCCTTTATTTACTTGACTTCATATCATCTTGTTTTAAAAATATGCTTCCTTATTTTGGTGGAACATATTAATAAATGGAGTTCATAAATGTCTGAAAATAACTTTATTCTACCATCATGACAGATTGCTAGATTGGCTGGTGTAAATTTTAGTTTAGATATTATTTTCACTCAAAGTTTCAAAAGCATTGTTCCATTGTTTTCCAGATTCCATTATTACTACTGAGAAGTTTGAAGTCATTCTGATTTCAAATCCTCAATACGTGGCCTATGTTTTTTTCCTCCAGGAAATTTTAAGGTATTTTCCTGTGCCAGCTCTTCTAAAATCTCACAGAGAGTCTTGGTGTGAATCTCTTTTTTCATTCTTTGTGCTGGAAACTCAGGCAGCCCTTTCAATGTGGAGACGAATGTCTTCAGTTTAGGAAGCTTTTCCTGTATTTGTTCTTTAATAGCATCTTTCTATGTTCTCTGTTCTTTCTTTCTAGAACTCCTGTTATTCAGTGTTGACATTTTTAGACTGACTCATGGATTCGAATTGTCTTTTCTTTCCTGTTTACATTATTTGCCTACTTTCTGGGTGATCTTTTCAACTTCTAACTCTTCAATTTTTTAAAGAATATTTTCTGTAAGATATTTAAATTTCCATGTTCATACTTTGAATTTCTAAGAGCTCTTTCTCATTCTGTACATTTTACAAATATATCCCCCAACTCTTTTGAAGCATCAGTTTTTCATTTCAAATATGCAATGGCTTCTCATCTTTCTGAGGAGAATTTTCAGAAGTTTTGCTTTTTAATTTTTCTTCTGCTCTTCTCACTCTCTGTTTCCTTTGCATTCCTCCTGTCTGCTGTCTTTTTCTGTTTTTCATTCATATCAGAAGGTTTTCCTGCAATGTTTGGTGACTCCCGGTTGCCCACAGTGGAAGGTGAAGCATAGGGGTTTCCTGCTAGAGTGGTGAAATGTTTTGGACCTAGATAGAGGTGGTGGTTGCACAACATTGAGAATGTGCTAAATACCACTGATTGTTCACTTTAAACTGGTTGCTTTTATGTTACTTGAATTTCACCTCAATACAAATAATTTTTTTAAAACAAAGCACAGAACTGCATTAAGAGTAAAATCTCTGTCATGTATTGAATGCCCACCCATTGACTGGCAGACCTGGTCCTGGGAGATTGGCCAGGAACCCTGTCATTTTGCTACGGATAGCTAAGTGTCAGTACCTATAGGCCTTTCCCACTAGACAAGACAGTTTTGTCTTGCTGGCAAAGGGTGTTCTTCTGACTGGGTTGGGGTATAAGTCTGGATCTAGTGTTTGGGAGCTCAAGAATGGACAAAGAGCATGCCAGCCTTCACCTAATTCCCCTGTTCTTAGTACAGCATCTCATGCCTCTCTGAGGTACTCCTTAGGTCTCTGAGGTCAAAGGTACATGGGTTCAACCTCTCCAGGGAGTATAAACTCTGCTGTAGTTTTCTACCAGGTTGGGGAAGAACAATCTCCTGGCTACATAGATCTGGGGAGGTCTAGGTTATAGAGGGATACAGTCCCTTCACTGTATAGATCTGGGAAGATGTAGCTATTTCTTGCACCAATGCTGTTTTTAATCCCACCCACATCCCTGCTCTCCTGGGTCCTTGGACCTCCAAATCCTGAGACTGCAAATTTCCACTTTCTTCCCGATACTCAGTTCCTATTCTTACCCTAGACACTTAGGTTTCATCACTCCACTGACCAGATTGTGTATTGCTTCTTTCAAGCACTAAGATGCCATCTTTTTGACTTAAGATGTTCCTCTGAGAGGTTGCTTGCAAAGCACCACCCCCCGATGGAGGGCAGTGTGATAGGGCGATAGGATGTATAAACACAGGACTGCCGAATTCCCTCCCCAAAGAATCTCAGCTTCTAGTCTTCACCATGGCACAGACAGGGTGTTCAGGCATGAATATGTTACAGAATCTCTCTGTGCTCCTGATTTGTAAATATTTCCTGATCTGTAAAATGATGGGTTGAAGGCGGATACCCTTTCCAGTCCTCAAATCCAGTGCTTGGACAGAAGCCTTTCAAAGATCAGGTGTCGGCCCCTTTGGGAGTGAAGAATTACTGGGAGCCCTTTGAAACCTCATGTGGTCATTTAATCCTGCCCACATCTTTGCAGCAACATTTTCAGCCAAAGGTATAAAGCCCATGAAAAGTAAGTGAATACTTGAAACACAAGATAATCCCTAGGGGATAGGACTATTGAATAGAGCAGGTGACTAGAGCTCAGACTGTTGGCTGAACTTTATATACTTTAAATTTTCATGCATAAAGGATAGCTAAGAGTTCACCCTTATACTCTACTCAATGACCCCTTCCCTTCCTCGGATCAGCTTCTGATCCCTAACATTCCAAATTGTGGTTGAAACTAGAGTATTGGCAGAACTCATTCAACAGCGGCTCATCAGCACTTTAGAAAAGCCAAAACAAACCAATGGAACAAAACAAATGTTAACATTGTAAAAGAATATAAAAGGCAGCCTCTTTTGCAAACGGAAGCTGCTTCTGGGGTAAAGAAGGAGAGAGAGGCAGTTTTGCAGATCCCCTTTGGACCTTAAGGAAATGCGGATACCTTTAAAGCTGTACTCAGAAACTAGGCTACTTCTGAAGCTCTGCTTTTAATTTTAGAAAATAAGAATTGAAGGCAAGTTTGTGTGATTTTGGTTTCAGAGTTCTTGAGAGAAACTTCTCTTTTAACTTGTGATTCTCAAGTTGTTCCTTTCTCTTCCCTCTTCCATCTTTCATTTCTCCCTTGTCTTTGTGTACCTGTCTGTTTCATCTTTCTTTCCTCTCTTCCTTCTCTCCACAACCCTCATCCCATCTCTCTTTCCCTTTCCCTAAGCCTCTGAGCCTATCCTCCACCCTGCTGGCTGACCTGGGGGTAGCAGGAGGTAGGAGACCTCCAGCATCTGACTGCCCTTTCTGTAACTGCCCAAGGAGTTTACCTTGCCTGCTGCCTAGACAGAGCCAATTTATCAAGACAGGGGAATTGCAATAGAGAAAAAGTAATTGATGCAGAGCCAGCTGTTCAGGAGACCAGAGCTTTATTATTACTCAAATCAGTCTTCCTGAGCATTCGGGAAGAAGACTTTTTAAGGACAACTTGGTGAGTGGGAGGAAGCTAGTGAGCTGGAAGTGTGGATTGGTCAGAGATGAAATCATAGGGAGTGGAAACTGTCTTCTTGCACTGAGTTCCTGGGTGGAGGCCACAAGATCAGATGAGTCAGTTTATCCATCTGGATAGTGCCAGCTGATCCATCAAGTGTAGCGTCTGCAAAATATCTCAAGCACTGATCTGAGTGGTTTAGGGAGGGTCAGAATCTTGTAGCCTCCAGCTGCATGACTCCTAAACCATACTTTCTAATCTTCTGGCTAATGTTAGTCCTACAAAGGCAATTCTTGCCTAGATCCCAGGCAAGAAGGAGATCTGCTTTGGGAAAGGGCTGTTTTAAAGGGTTGTTTTAAACATCTTAGTTTTTATAAACTTTAAACTAAGTTTCTTCCAAAGTCAGTTCAGCCTATGCCCAGGAATGAACAAGGACAGCTTGGAGGTTAGAAGCATGATGGAGTTGATTAAGTTAGATCTCTTTCACTGTCTCAGTCTTAATTTTGCAAAAGTGGTTTCATTTCCCTCCAGCCCCTGACCTCGTCTGCTCACTCCAGGCTCCCCAAATCAATCCCTTTGGGTTCCAGTGTTTATCTTCCAGGTTTAAAGTTTTAAATGCAGCCCAGAGTGAGGCTGCGGAAGCTGCTCAGGGGAGGTCTCAGGTGATGACTTCCCCTAGGCCTGCAGGACACCATCCACTGCCCATGGAGGGGGCACTAACTAGGGCTCAGCATCCGGAGGCTGTGCCTCGAGTGATTAACAAGCCCGTTGAGAGCAGAAAGCTTCCTCTGCAGGGGCCACCCTGGTTTGCTCACTTCTTCTCTGAAAAATCTAATTTCCCTTCAGCCCATTTTTGCTTGATTCTATCTTTTTTCTCTTTGGGGCAAAGTCCTAAATCCCACGTCTGTTTTAACTGAGAAAGGCTTGGGGAGAACAGATGATGAGAAAGATGCTCATAAGGTGAAATTGCATCGTTCTGCAGCATTCTAGAAAAACCTTTGTGGTTTTGGTCTGATAGATTTTTTTTTTTTTTTCTCGAGATGGCGTCTCACTCTGTCACCAGGCTGGATTGCAGCGGCACAATCTCAGTCTCACTGCAACCTCTGCCTCCAGGGTTCAAGCGATTCCCCTACCTTAGCCTCCCGACTAGTTGGGCTTACAGGTGCATGCCACCACACCCAGCTAATTTTTTTGTATTTTAGTAGATGATCTTGATCTCCTGACCTCGTGATCCACCCGCCTCGGCCTCCCAAAGTGCTGTGATCGCGTGAGCCACAGTGCCTGGCCAGTCTGATAGATTTTAAGTTGCCTGAATGGTGGGAGGGGAAACTCTGTTTCTTTTGATAAGTTAAATTGAGTCAGCTTTTTTTTTTTTTTTTTTTTTTGCCATCTTTGATAAATGATTAGATTCATGAGCTCACTTTTTAAAAGGAGTACACTTTAAAACATACCTGTGCTCAAAAGGACCCTGGAGTGCCTGTCAAAAATGATACAAAATCCTGAGCCCAGAGACAAACAGAAATCCAACTGGTCTACCAGAAAAGATCACATGACATCCTGAGGCCTTAAGATTCAGGTGGGAAAGCACTGGGGAGGCGGGACGATCCACATACGTTTCCCAGCTGATGTGCTGCGCAATTTTGAGCCATTAGTCCCTGCTCCACTATTTCCTTATGTGTAAAATCTGAAAGCACAAAATAAATCCTGAAGTGAATTTTCATGGCATCTGAGGTCTAAGGAAGAAGTGTTCTGCTATAGACATAGATTACGCGGAGACAAGGTGGAATTGGCTGGGAAGTCACTCTTGTGGCTGGTTCCTCAAGATCCGGGTGCCTCGTTTTCTCCGTTTGCTCATCTTTTTTGATCAAACTTTCCCGACAAGCAAGTTGGAAGACATTTAATGTTTTTATTTTTGATTCAAATTATTCCTTTGCTACATGTAATATCAGCCTGTGACATAGCTGTTATTACAATTGCTGTTTCCCAGCTGAAGAATCTGAAACTCAATTAAGTTGGGTGACTCACCCAACATCATACAGTTGGGGACGGGGAACGTTTTCCCATCATCTGGCTTTTCTGATTCCCAAATTCATGTGCTTGCTTTTCTCCAGACACAAAAATGAGGTGCGTCTCTAGCTTTAAGAATTATTGGAGCAAAAAGTGTTAGTGTCAGGGCTGTGTAAGAAAATAATTTTGATAAATTTTTATTTTTACCCTTAATGAACAGGGAAGATTTTATCTGCTAAAGCAGAATAAAGGTACCAACCCTTATTATGTAATAGTGGCTGCATTTCCCAAGATCACTATCTTAGCAGTATCTCAGTCTTGAAAAGTACACTGGGAATGGTCTGTTGGATATTTTGGGCCAGGTCTATACCTGGGGAAATAATCTGAGTGACTTGGAAGAGTTTTTTTAAGTCTACCAAGCACGGTGATGAGGTCGTGCGTCATCAGAGACGTCATTTGCTTCTCTCAGAGGCTCTCCAAGTCTCCCATTCTCATCAGCAGATCTTGAACTCATTAGCCACAGGGCCAAAACAGGAGCTAAAGAACCATCTGGAAGAACTGAATTCACAAAGAGCCAAGAGCCCCTATCATTAAGCCAACATACTGAAGAAAAAAAAAAAAAAAGACACGAAAGAGAATTTGGAGTGCTCAGGGGAGCTCCTCTTGGATTGCCAGGAAGTTGTCCTTAGAAGTTAATGACAGTGTGTTTGGGATGATTGCTGTTCTTTAAGAAATAATTCAGGGCCAGATGTGGTGGTTCACGCCTATAATCCCAGCACTTTGGGAGGCCAAGGCAGGCAGATACTTGAGGTCAGGAGTTCGAGACCAGCCTGGTCAACATGGTGAAACCCCATCTCTACTAAAAATACAAAAATTAGCTGGTTGTGGTGGTGTGTGCCTGTAATCCCAGCTACTGAGGAGGCTGAGGCAGGAGAATCGGTTGAACCCAGGAGGCAGGGGTTGCAGTGAGCTGAGCGGAGATTACATCATTGCACTCCAGACTGGGCAACAGAGCGAGACTCTGTCTCAAAAAAAGAAAAAAAAAAAAAAAAAAGAAAGAAAGAAATTATTCAGTAAGGATGTGAAAGAGGAAGAAAGTAGGAATTGTAAGACCTGGATCCTATTTCTCGATCAGTTACTATCTACTCCTGTGACCTGGAAGAATTCACCTCTCCTTTCTTGTCCTCACTTGTACAGAGAGGTAGTTGGAGAAGGTGATCCCATTTCTTGAGCATCCTATAACCATCTGATATGTTTAATCCTATTGCTAGTGGTCAGAGAATATCTGTCACCTCCCTATACCTAAACACCCTAGGGAAACAATACTATCACTGCCACACACTATTCACATGCAAATGGGATGAACAGAGACACATTAGTCTGTTGGATATTTTGGGCCAGATCTATACCAGGGGAAATAATCTGAGTGACTATAAACATAACAGCATGTTTATACCCCTCCCAAATTCATATGCTGAAATCCTAACTCCCAAGGTGATGATATTTGGAGGTGAAGTTTTGGGGAAGTGATGAGGTCATTAGGGCAGAGCTCTCATGAATGGGATTAGCGTCCTTATGAAAAAGACCAGAGAGAGCTGCCTTGGCCCTTCCATCATATGAGAACACAGCGAGAAGGCAGCTGTCTGTGAACCAGGAAGTGGACCCTCACCAGGCACTGAATCTGCTCTGCTGGTGCCTTGATTTTGCACTTCCCAACCTCCAGAACTGTAAGAAATGAATTTCTGTTGTTTATAATACAGTCAGTTCATGGTATTCTGTTATGGCAGACCAAATGGATGAAGACATATTATCTTAATGATTAAAATAAGCAACTCAGTTTTCCCCAGGCTACTGGGACACCTGACGTGGATATGAGTATTTGAAAAGGACACATTCCGTGACCAACTGGAAGAAGTGTGGTAAGCCCCCAGAAGCTGGCCACACTTGGGACTAGACAGGCTGCTTCTGGGTATAGACATATCTTGTTACATTATGCTTCACTTTATTGTACTTCACAGATACTGAGCTTTTTACAAATTGAAGATTTGTTGCAACCCTGACTTGAGCAAGTCTACTAGTGCTATTTTTCCAACGGCATATGCTCAGTTTGTTTCTCTGTGTCACATTTTGGTAATTCTCACAATATTTCAAAATTTTCATTGTTATTGTATCTGTTATGGTGGTATGTACTCAGTGATCTTCGATGTTATCATTGTAATTGTTTTAGGGCACCACGAACCATTCTCATATGAGATGACAAACTTAATTGATGAATGTTGTGTCTGTTCTTACTTCTCCACTGAAAAGCCACTCCGTTATCTCTCTCCCTCTCTGCGGTCCTCCCTATTCACTGACACACAACGATAGTGAAATTAAGCCAGTTAATAACCCAACAGTGGGCTCTAAGTGTTGAAATGAAAGGAAGAGTTGTATATCTCTTACTTTGCATCAAAAGCTGGAAATGATTAAAGTTAGGAAAGCATGTCAAAAGCCAACATGGGCTAAAAGCTAGATCTCTTGTGCCAGTTAGATAAATTGTATATGCAAAAGATAAGTTCATTAAGGAAATTAAAAATGTTACTCCAGTGAACACACAAATGATTAAAAAAGAGAGAGAGAGACAACCTTATTGCTGATATGAAGAAAATGTTAATGATCTAGATAGAAGATCAAACTAACCACAACATTCCCTTAAGCCAAAGCCTAATTCAGAGCAAGGCCCTAACTCTCTTAAATTCTGTGAAGTCTAAGAGAGGTGAGGAAGCTGCAGAAGAAAAGTGTGAAGCTAGCAGAAGTTGATTCATTAAGTTTAAGGAAAGAAGCCATCTCTATAACATAGAAGTAGGAGGTGAAGCAGCAAGTGCTGATGGAGAAGCTGCAGCAAGTTACCCAGAAGATCTAGCAAAAATTATTAAGGTGGCAGCTGTAAACAACAAATTTTCCATGTAGATGACACAGCCTTCTATTGGAAGAAGATGCCATCTAGAAATTTCACAGCTACAGAGAAGAAGTCAATGCATGGCTTCAAAGCTTCAAAGGACAGGCTGACTCTTTTGAACCACCTAATGCAGCAGGTGACTTAAGGTGAAGCCAATGCTCGTTTACCGTGCTTAAAATCCTAGGTCCCTAAAGAATTATGCTAAATGTACTTTGCCTGTAGATGGAACAACAAAGCCTGGATGACAGCACACCTTTTTACAGCATACTTTACTGAATATTTTAAGCCCACTGTTGAGACCTGCTCAGAAAAATTCCTTTCAAAACATTACTGCTCATTGACAATGCACCAACTCACCCAAGAGCTCTGATAGAGACATACAAGGAGATTACTGTTATTTTTATGCCTCCTAACACGACATCCATTCTGCAGCCCATCAATTGAGGAGGAATTTTAACTTCATGTCCTACTATTTCAGAAATACATTTTGTAAAGCTATAGCTGCCATAGATAGTGATTCCTCTGATGGAATTGGTTTTCAATAGAAAACTTCTGGAAAGGATTCACCATTCTAGATGCCATTAAGAACATTTGTGATTCATGGAAGGAGGTCAAAATATCAACATTAACAGGAGTTTGGAAGAAGTTGATTCCATCCCTTATAAATGACTTTGAGGGATTTTAGACTTCAGTAGAGGAAGGAACTGCAGGTATGGCAGAAATAGCAAGAGAACTAGAATTAGAAGTGGAGCCTGACGATGTGACTGAATTTCTGCAACCTCATGAGAAAATTTTAACAGATGAGGAGTTGCTTCCTATGGATTAGCAAAAAAGTGGCTTTTCAAGATGGAATCTATTACTCATGAAGATGCTGTGAACATTGTTAAAGTGAGAACAAAAGGATTTAGAATATTACATAAACTTAGTTGACAAAGCAGCAGCAAAATTTGAGAGAATTCACTCTAATTTTGAGAGAAGTTCTACTGTGAGTAAAATGCTACCAAACAATATTGAATGCTACAGAGAAAACTTGTGAAAGGAAAAGTCAATCAATGCAGTGAACTTCACTGTTGTCTTATTTTAAGAAATTGCCACAGCCACCCCAACCTTCAGCAACCACCACCCTGATAAGTCAGCAACCATCAACATCTAGGCAAGACCCTCCACCAGCAAAAAGATTAGGAGTTGCTGAAAGCTCAGATGACTGTTAGCATTTTCTAGCCATGAAGCATTTTTAAATTAAGGTATGCCCATTGTTTTTTAGACATAATGCTGTTGCACACTTAATTGATTACAGTATAGTGTAAACATAACTTGGAAACCAAAAAATTTGTATGACTTACTTTATTGTGATTTTACTTCATTGTGGTGGTCTGGAACCATCCCTGCCATGTCTTCAATGTATGCCTGTGCAGGCTGTTAATTAATCCCTGAGGAGATGATTCTGTTTGTAGTTATGAGTTTTCATCACATCTTCTCTCTCTCTTTCCCTTTACCCATTCATCCATCCATCCACCCACCCATCTACCCATTTATTCATCCACTCACCCAACCAGCTATCCACCCATTCTGTTTGTAGTCATGAGTCTTCATCTCTTCTTCTCTCTCTCCATCCCTTTATGCATTCATCTACCCACCATTCATCCATCCACCCATCCATCCACCCACTCACCCATCTACCCATTCAGTCATCCACTTGTCCAAACAGCTATCCACTCACTCACCCATCAATCCATACACCTGTCCATCCATCCATCCATGGATCCATCTGTCTGTCCATCCATCTATCCAGCTGTTCACCCATTTGTCCATCCATCCATCCATCCATCCATCCATCCATCCATCCATCCATCCTTCCATCTGACTATCCACCCAACTATCCATCCATCCATTCACCCATCCATCCATTCATCCACCCCATCCATCTATTTTCCAAAAGTATTTGTTAAACATATACTTGGTTTGCAGGGATGGCAGCAGGCTCTGTGTGGGATTTCAGGACATGCTGAAGAAGGACCCTTGTCTTAGGGGAACACTTATTTGAGCTGGGAAGACAGACTCATGAGGCAAAGATAACACAGTGAGAATGATCCAAACTGAGGAGTACAGGAGAGTCATGGGGACCTCTTCACCCCTTGCCTCGCTCTCCTTTTCCTCCATTTTCTTGGACACCTGTATAGAAGCCTTTCTCTGTCAAACTTCTTCCTGAGATAAAAATAATTATGTGGTCACATTGACACTTCCTGGGAAAAGGCATTATTGAGCTACTTCACAAAGGCTTCCTGAGTAAATGGTTTTGTTATTGTAGCCAGACCCTCCTACTCACTCAGAGGAATGTCATTGTGGTAAATGGGCCATTACTCAGTTTTGCAGAATGTATTAATACATTAAAAATTAAAATCGAATATGCCCTCTTTTGGACGCAGTCTCACAGTATGATTTCCATTCAGGGTAATTATCATTTTATTAATATTATATAAATTTATAATTAAAAGGATAGTACTCACTATGATATTCTACGTTGCCCACCCAACTTTTACGGTGATTGTGATAAACAGGAGTTTGTCAGGGGAATGTGATCAGTATGATGAGGAAGGTGTGAGCTAGAGATCAGGCCAGAACATCAACAACTGCAGAAAGATAGGGTGGAGAAGAACTTCCATATATTAGAGGGGCTCTCACATGAAGAGGGAGAAAGTTTGTCCTGAATTGACCTAGAAGGTCAAAGCTAAGATAGAATTCTAAAGCAGAGTTTAGTTTAGTAAGAAACTACTTTTGAAACAACCAAAATGTCTATCAAGTGATAAATGGATAAAAGAGTGGCATATCCATTTGATGCAATATTATTCAGCAATAAAAAGGAACTAAAGGCAGTACTGCAATGTATTACAGTACGTGCTGCAACATGGATGAACCTTGAAAATGTTATATTAAGCAAAATAAGCCAATAACAAAAATCCACATGTTGCATGATTCCATTTATGTGAAATATCCAGGATAGGCAAATCCATAGAGACAGAAAAGTAGATTAGTGGTTGCCTAGGGCTAAGGTGTGGAGGGAAATGGGGAGTGACTGTTAACGGTTATGTGGTTTCTTTTAGGTGTAATGAGGACATTCTAAAATTGCTGCAATGGTTGCACAACTCTGTGAATGTATTAAAAACTATTGAATTGAACACTTTACATGAATGAATTGTATAGTATGTAAATTTCTCAATAAAGCTGTTATAAAGGCTGGGTGCGGAGACTTAGGCCTGTAATCCCAGCACTTTGGGCGGCCGAGGCGGGCGAATCACGAGGTCAGAAGTTTGAGAGCAGCCTGGCCAACGGTGAAACCCTGACTGTACTAAAAATACAAAAATTAGCTGGGCATGGTGGTGCGCACCTGTAGTCCCAGCTACTCGGGAGGCTGAGGCAAGAGAATTGCTTGAACCTGGGAGGTGGAGGTTGCAGTGAGCTGAAATTGTGCCACTGCACTCCAGCCTGGGCCACAGAGCAAGACTCTGTCTCAAAACAAACCAAAAAAAAGCTGTTATAAAAAATAATGTCTGTTTTTAACTTAAAAAAAAAACCACTTCTTAACTACTTCTTAAAATCATTGAATTGAACACTTTACCATGAGTAAATTGCATAGTACATAAATATCTCGATAAAGGTATTAGAAAAAAATGATTGGCCGTTTTTAAAAAGAGGAAATACTTCTTGAAAATAAAAGTGAAAAAATAAACTAGCGCAGTGCTTAATCTGTGGAAGGCCCTGGCTACCCCCAGGCTCCCTTTTCCTATCCCCTCTCTTGTCCAGCAATGGGAAGACTTAGTTGAGGCATACAAACTCCTGTCATCCCTGGAGATTCTCGCAAACACTGGTGACCATCTGAAGGGGGGTTGTAGAAAGTTCCCTCAGTGACAGGGAGGCTGGGTCTTGGTTCAGATTTTCTTGAAAGTGGAGCCTGGGGCATAGACTTGGGGCAGCTCATTGACTGGGAGGTGATCCCAGGAACCAGCAGGGAGGAAGCAGGTGCATTACCAAGGTCACTGCAATGAGCATGGAGCTCAGCAATCCAAGTCCTCCTGAGGAGTGTACAGAACACCTCCCCAGATGGGCTGCTAGAAGGGTGGGAGGCTGGGCCACTCTACACCAACTGCTCTCCCCACTGGATGAGGACTGCCCTGTAGAACGTTAACTCTCCCACACTCTCAGGCTATACTTGTGTGGGAGCCATAGGAGCTACCACAAGACCCTGGGGCTCAAAGCAGAACGACGTGTACAGCATGCCTTAGGGGAGACGCTATGAATAAAGTGAATCTGAACTCACATGGGAGTCTACCACCGCTGTGACTGAAATCAAAGGTGGCTCACGGATGGGTTATGAGCACCAGAGGCACCCGCCACAGTGGGCCATTTAGGCTCACACAAGCAATTTAATGACTATGACTAGCATTTTCAAAAAATGAAGTAAAAGAGAGTAACATAGAAATAATCAAATGCATTACATCTGAAAAGTCTTATTTCAGGAATTTTTTGTTTTGTTAACATGCTAAATGTGCCTCTGTATATATGTGTATTTTGGGTTGCAACCTACAGTGTTTTCATTCCTATGAGTCAGGGTGAAAAATGCTGCTCAGCTGGAATTATCTCTTAATTCTTTCAGAAGATGAAGTTCATTTTAAGTTGTATTTTTAGATTATAGCAGGGTAATTGAAGAACTGTGCGTCCTGGTGAAAGAACATGGAATGAGTCCAAGGAGATTTGGACCCTGATCTTGCCTCCGTTTCTTAGGAATAATATGATCTCGGACTATTTTCCTTGAAGAGTTCTGGTATATCAGTCAAGGTTCTCCAGAGAAACAGAAGCAATAGGATTATAGATAGATAGATAGATAGATAGATAGATAGATAGATAGATAGATAGATAATAGGTAGATGATAGATAGATAATAGATGTATAGGTAGATAGAATTATAGATTATAGGTAGGTAGATGATAGATGATCAATAACATACACACATATTATTATATATCATAATATATTATATATAATATATAATAGAGAGAGAGAGGGAGAGAGACAGAGAGAGAGAGAGACTTTATTTTAGGAAATTGGCTCCTGCATGCCATTGTGGTATTGGCAAGTCTGAAATCTCTAGGGCAGGCCAGCAGGCTGGAAACTCAGGTAAAGTTTCTATGTCACAGTCTTGAGGCAGAGTTTCTTCTCTGGAAACCCTGTTTTTCTCTTAAAGTCTTCAACAGATTAGATGAAGCCCACTCATATTATCAAGGGTAGTCTCCATTATTTTAGGTCAACTGATCGTAGATGTTAATCACATCCACAAAACACCTTCGCAGCAACACCTAGGTCGGTGTTGGACAAACTGTTGGATATTACAGCCTGCCAAGGTGACACATAGGAAAGACCATCAGCCTAATATAGGGATTTGAATACAGGAATATCCATGATTCTTTTCAGTTCTGTAGTTTTTTTAATGTGAGCTCATTCTCTGACCGTCTTAAAGCTAAGTGCTTTAAAGCATTTGCAGATTGAGCCTTCTTTTCTGTTATTGCAAATTCTGAAATGTTTGAGCCCAACCCTATGCTTAGTTTGACAGGGGAGAGGACTCAGGTGCAGAGAGGTTAACTGACTCTATAGGGGCCCCCACCATAAGCCTGTGCTCAAACCTTTGCTGGGAGAGAGACACCTTGTCTTCCTTAGAGTGTGATGGGTTCCAAAATGATAGTTTGCTCTGGCCAAGTGGGGAAGGAAGTACTTTGTTTGAACAGAATCTCAACTTCACTGTGAGTGGTTCTCATTCTTCTGAACACAGGGTTTGTCGTGTTTTCATTTGATGGGCAAACATTATTGAGAGCACATTTTCTATAGAGCCTGCTTCCCTTCCTCACGGGAGGCAGAGAAGGATTTCTCGACTGAAAAGGAGGGCAGCAGCTGTTCTGAGAAACTCAACTCATTTGGCTTGGATGGGTTTTCAGTCATTGGAACCAGATGTGCAAATGTGTCTGGGCCCCTCCACTTCTCCACAGGGTGACCAAAACCCAGAAGCGGGCATGTAGCTTCATGAAGGATCTTCCACATGTTGGGTAGGGATGGAGGAGGGGGTCTTCAGCCCGGAATGCATTGGCCACGCTCCCAGCCCACCTTCCTCCTTGCTCTCTGGCCTTCTAATCATTTCAACATGGTAGCAGCTAGGCTCAACTAAAGCTTCCCGTCTGGACACATGTTTAGTTCTTCCTTTAGCAGAGATTAAGCAATGTCTGAATCAGTCAAGGTTCCAATCTCCTCTGTGGCTTCTGAAGAGTTTAGTTTAAGCTCCAATTCTATCTGTGTTATATATTTGAGATCTGTGTAACGTTTCACTTGAGGAAAACAAGTTCCATTGCTTAGAAAAGTCTGAAAGCCATTGCTGAGGGTAATGGGAAACCATCTGAGGTTGTAGTGTTAGATGTGATAGAATGTAATATAATGTTAAAACATAAGGGGAAAATTATGAAATCACATACAATCCTCCAAAATACTTGTTTACAATACCTTTATTTATGTAGTCTCCTCTGTAAGAGAGTCAAAAGTTCCGTGTCCAGTCTAAAATTATTATTATTATTGTTATTATTTTGAGACAGTTTGGCTCTTGTTGCCCAGGCTGGAGCGCAATAGTGCAATCTCAGCTCACTGTAACCTCTGCCTCCCGGGTTCAAGCGATTCTCCTGCCTCAGCCTCCGGAGTAGCTGGGACTACAGGCACGCACCACCACGCCCAGCTAATTTTTTGTATTTAGTAGAGACGGTGTTTCACCATGTTGTTCAGGCTGGTCTGGAACTCCTGACCTCAGGTGATCCACCTGCCTCGGCCTCCTGAAGTGCTGGGATTACAGGCATGAGCCACCGCGCCTGGCCCAGTCTGAAATAATCAACCAGGGAAAGGTATATTGACACAAAGAAAAGCACATCTTCCTTGTAACAAGTTGGGCTAGGACCTAGGAGTCTGGTCTAACATGTATGCATCAGAAGAAAGACTGAGTTAGAGCAGGTGGTGATTTTTGCTGCCCCCAAAACAGCAGAGGAGGTCAACTCCAGTTTCACCTGTTTCCCAGACCGTGAGCAGCAAGTATGCCCATTCCGGTGAGCCGGCAGATACTTCCAAACTTGGAAGCCTGGCTTTTCGTCAAATGGACAATAATTTCCCAAGGTTCTTGTTTCACACTCCGAGAGCATAAATGTCAAGCCAGGAATGCAATCTACATTTTAGATGGGAGAAAGCCCTGTTTCTCACAGAAACCTCAAGTGATCTCTAGTTTCTTTTTTTCCTCCTGTGTATGTCATTAAACAAAATAAAAAGCTACTGCTTGTCCTCAGAGGAAAAATAAACACCTTTGGAAATTAAAAAGTCCTGGTGTGGTGTTGACTTTTAGTTGTGCTTTTGCTCATGGGAAATAGTAACTACATTAGAGCCAAACGTATTCAGAGAAGTCATTTTGATGTTTCAGCCCAACCAGAAGGGCAATGACCATTTAACACTCTGCTCTCTAGTTGGCTTTGTCCATGCTGGTTGGCAAAATGGCAAACAAGTGTGTGCTGTGGCACAGAGGTTCACACCAGGCTGGATATGAGGATCCAGTGAGGTAGAAGGCTGGGAGCGGGTGTGAGAGCTGGTGGCAGCATAGTGTGGCTAAGGAACTCAGCCTGGCCTCTGGGGTTTCCATGAGAATCAGCACTGAGATGGACCTGGGCTTAACGTTTCACAAAACGCTGCCAGTGGGTTTAAATGGATTCCCTGTCTCCTGCATTCTCCCTCTAGGCCACTGCTCTTCCTTCAGCTACATCCATTTCAGATCCAAGACTGGAAGAACATTCTTGAGTTAGTCTTGTTCCAGGTCTTCTCTCTTAGGCATTTGACTTTTGGCAGAGCTGGAGGATAACTATGACCAAATACATGACTCAGATTTCTTCGTTTCCCAACCCTTTTTCAGTTTTCACCTGAAAAACACAGGCATTCTTATTGAGGGTCTCTGATCCTGGTTTTGCTCCCTTTTGCAGGAAGGCAGCAGTATGCTCTCCTAGTTGTCTGACAGGCTACTAAAGAAGTGGGTCTGGGTGAGGTCCAAGATGCTGGAACATGGGTCAATTGTCAGAGATAGGGTCTGGGAGAAGATATGGTTGTCAGTAACTTAGCTGAGATTTTTCTAGTGACTTTTGCTCTCTTACCTGGGATCAACTGAAGAAGAATGAAATCTTTCTTAGCTCTCAAGAGTATTAAGCAGCTAAGGTATAGTTCCCTCCAAGGTGCTCCAGATCATTCTGAGCTCAGATCCACTTCTGGTTGTAGAAGAGATTGCTAGCAGCCATTCAATAAAGAACCTACTATTCTACTGTATCTTCCACCTGTTGAATGCTGGCTCACTGCCAGGGACCTTGTATACATCATCACCTATCTCAACCCTGCTACGTAGGTATTATCATTATCGCCACTTTGCAGAAGAGGAGATGGAAACTTCAAGAGGCTAATCAATTTGTCCAAGGACACACAGGTGGGGAGTGGTAGAGGTAGGATCCAAACCCAGGCAGTTTGACTCCAAAGCAGTCTTTCCTCTTCCATTATTGATGCACACTGTCTTCAATATCATTTTTATATCTTCACATTTCCAAGTTCAATTCAAGCAAAAGCCCTCCCGGTAGATCCTCCTGGCTCTTTTCCCTTTTAGTTTCTTTCTTTTTCTTTTTGCTTGGCTCAGGCAGAGGACATTTATTTATTCAGCAACAAATATTTATTGATTGTGTACTGTGTCCACGCACTGTTCTAGACCCTTAGACTAGAAAAATGAACAAAAAAGAGGAGACCTCTGCCCTCATGGAGCTTATATTCCTATTGAGAGAGGCCAATATGTAAATGTTCTGAAAGAAAATAAAGGAACAAGAGAGAAAACCTCCCAGCATTACTCTGATACCACATCCAGACAAAAATGTTACAAAAAAGAAACTAAAATCCAATATCCTTCATGAACATAAATACAAAAATTATTTTGAGATATTAACAAATTGAATACAATAATATAGAAAAAGAATAATATACTACAACCAAGTGGGTTTATCCTAGGAAGTCAAGCTCATTACCTGGGTGTGAAAATAATCTGTACACCAATTGCCCATGACATGCAATTTACCCATGCAACAAACCTGCGCATGTACCCCCTGAACATAAAATAAAAGATGGAAAGGAAAAAACAAAATTTAAAAAAACTTACTTATACCCAAAGACAGAGCATTAATACAGTAAGAATAGAACTTTAGAATAAATAAGTTTTATATCCCTAGAGAATACAAAGATATTGTATCCACAGCAATATTAAACTAAGGGTCATGACATTGAAATATTTTTTAAAAATCAGTCAAAGTACTCCATCATATGAACAATCTAAAGAAGAAAAACCACATGACAATATCAATTTTTGTAGAAGAACTATTTGATAATATTCAAAATGCATCAATGACTTTTTTAAAAGCTCATCAAACTAGGTAAAGAAGAGTCCTTCTTTTTTTTTTTTTTTTTTTTTTTTGAGATGAAGTCTTGCTCTGTCGCCCAGGCTGGAGTGCAGTGGCACGATCTCGGCTCACTGCAACCTCCGCCTCCCAGGTTCAAGCAATTCTCCTGCCTCAGCCTCCCAAGCAGCTGGGATTACAGGTGCGTGCCCCCACACCTGGCTAATTTTTGTATTTTTAGTAGAGATGGGGTTTCACCATGTTGGCCAGGCTAGTCTGGAACTCCTGATCTCAGGTGATCCACCTGCCTCGGCCTCCAAAAGTGCTGGGATTACAGGCGTGAGCCACTGCACCTGGCCAGAAGAGTCCTTCTTTTACCTGATAAGTGGTATTTACAAAAACCTACAGCTAACATTACACTTAATGAGGAAAGGGGATGCTTTTCCCCTAAGGCTGAGAACAAGGTTGTCCTCTCTTACTACTCCTATTCAACATTATTTTGGGGGCTCTAGACAGTGCAGTGAGTCAAGAAACGAAATAATACACATCCAGATTGGAAAGTAAGAGATAAAACAATCCCTACTAGCAGACAGCATGATTGTCTACATAGAAAACCCCAAGGAATCTGTAAATAAGCTAGAAAAATTAACCAAATTTAGTAAGGTTGTGGGATACAAGGTCAACACACACAAAAATCAATCATATTTCTATATTCTAGCAATGTACAATTGGAAGTTGAAATTTATAAGTCAAGAAAATTTACAATAGCTCCTCCCCCACAAAATAAAATACTATAACAGAAACTTAACAAAAGTTGCACAGAATTTTTATGTTGACTGTTCCCAAAAAAAATCCTGGTAGCAAAAATCAAAGAAGAACCAAATAAATGAAGACAAACTATGTTCATGGATTGAAAGCCTTCGCATAGCAAAGATGTCAATTACCTTCAAATTCATCTATAGAATTGTCACACTTTCCATCCAAATCACAGGAGGATTTTTTGTAATTTGATTCTAAAATTTGTATGGCAAGCAAAAGGAACTTGAATAGCAAAAACAATTTTTAAAAAGAAATATAAATTTGGAGAAATAATGCTGTGGTATTGGTGAAGAGATGAGCATATAGATCAATGGAACAGAATAGAGAGTCCGGAAATAGGTCCATGTAAATGTGACCAAGTGATTTTCTTTTCATAGGCTTTATTTTTTAGAGCAGATTTAGGTTTGCAGCAATATTAAGCAAAAAGTACAGAGATTCCCGCATGCCCCCAACATTCTAACACACATAGCCTTCCCCATTATCAACATCCCCCATCAGAGTAGTACATTTGTTCAATTGATAAACTCACATTGATGCATCATAATCACCCAAAGTCCATAGTTTACCTTAGGGTTCACTATTAGTATTGTGGGTTTATAGTAGCATTCTATGGGTTTGGACAAATGTATGGTGACATGTATCTGCCATTACAGAATCATACAAAGTAGTTTCACTGCCCCCCAAATCCCCTGTGTTTCACCTGTTTATTCCTTCCTCCCCCACAACCCCTGGCAACCACTGATCTTTTTACTATCTCCATAGTTTTACCTTTTCCAGATGTCATGTAGTTGGAATCATAGAATATGCAGTCTTTTCAGATTCGCTTCTTTACTTAGTAATATGCATCTGTGGTTCCTCCATGTCTTTTCATGACTTGACAAATGTGTCTTTTTACTGCTAAACAATATCCCATTGTCTGGATGTACCACAGTTTACTTATCCATTCACCTACTGAAGGACATCTTGGTTGCTTCCAAGTTTTGGCAATTATGAACAAAACTGCTAAAACATTTGTGTGCAGGTTTTTACATGGACATAATTTTCAACATACCTTTTCAAAAGGCAATGTCTTTTGAAGCACTCCTCATACACTTGCTGTACAATTGCTGGATGATAGGGTAAAAGTACGTTTAGTTTTATAAGAAACTGCCAAGTTGTCTTCCAAAGTGGCTGTGCCATTTTGCATTCTCACCAGCAATTAATGAGAGGTCCTTTTGTTCCAGATCCTCGGCAGCATTTGGTATTGTCGCTGTTCTGGACTGTGTAGTAGTATCTCATTGTTGTTTTAATTTGCACTTTCCTGATGACTATGAAGTGGAGCATCTTTTTATATGCTTATTTGTCATCTCTGTATCTCATTAAATCAGGTTTTTTTGTTTTTGTTGAATTTTAGGAGTTCTTTGTTTATTTCAGTTAACAATCCTTTATCAGATATGTCTTTTGCAAATATTTTCTCCCATCCTGTGGCTTATCTTTCCATTTTCTTGACAGTGTCTTTTGCAGAGCAGGAATGATTAATTTTATTAACTTAACTATTAGTTTTTTCATAGATCATGTGTTCTGTTTTGCTTCTAAAAAGTCATCATCAAATCCACGATCATCTAGATTTCCTCCTACGTTATCTTCTAGGAGTTTTATAGTTTTGCATTTACCATTTAGGTCTGTGATCTATTTTGAGTTAACTTTTGGGAAGGCTGTAAGATCTGGGCCTAGATTCAGTTTTTTTGCATGTGAATGTCCAGTTGTTCCAGCACCAGCTGTTGAAAAGGCTGACTTTGCTTCATTGTTTTGCCTTTGCTCCTCTGTCAAAGATCAGTTGATGATATGTGTATGGATCTATTTCTAGGCTCTCTGTTATGTTCCATTGATTTACTTGGTTATTCTTTCACCAGTACCACACTTGATTACTGTAGCTTTACAGGAAGTCTTGAAGGTGGGTAGTATCCGTCATCCAACTTTGTTTTTGTTCTCCACTATTTAGTTGGATATTCTGGATCTTTTGCTTCTATATTAAAACTTTGGAATCAGTTCATCTATATCCACAAAATAACTTGCTGGGATGGCCACTTGATTTGTGTTTTTTTTTTTTTTTTTGAGACAGACTCTCACTCTCTCACCCAGGCTGGAGTGCACTGGCATGATCTTGGCTCACCTCAACCTCTGCCTCCTGGGTTCAATGAATTCTCCCACCGCAGCCTCCTGAGTAGCTGGGACTAAAGCATGCCAGCCAGTTGATTTTTGATAAAGATCCACAGGCAATTCAATGGAGAAAAGAGAAAAAAAATGGCTTTTAAACAACTGGACAGTTATAAGAAAAAAAATGAACATCAACCTAAGCATCACATACAAAAAATTAACTCAAAATGGATCATAGATCTAAGTGTAAAGTGTAATATTTTAGAACTAACTCAAAATGGATCATAGATCTAAGTGTAAAGTGTAATATTTTAGAACTATTTTAATTTAATTTTATTTGTTTTTGAGATGGAGTCTTGCTCTGTCACCTGGGGTGGAATGCAGTAGCATGATCTTGGCTCACGGCAAGCCAAGTGAGAGGGACCCAGGTTCAAGCGATTCTTCTGCCTTAGCCTCCTGAGTAGCTGAGAGTACAGACATGCGCCAGCACACCAGCCTAATTTTTTTGAATTTTTAGTAGAGACGAGTTTCACCACATTGGCCAGGCTGGTCTCAGACTCCTGACCTCAGGTGATCTGCTCGCCTCAGCCTCCCAAAGTGCTAGGATTAGAGGCGTGAGCCACCAAGCCCAGCCTAAAACTTTTAGAAGAGAATGTGGGAAAAGATGTCTGTGACCTGGGCTTAGGTAGAGCTCTTGAACATGACATCAAAAGCTTGATCCATAAAATAAATTATTAATAAATTGGCACTTATTTAAATTAACATAAAATAGCCAGTTAGAATATAGTTTGACAGTTTTTAGAAAAAAACAAACATTTACCCTATGACTTGGCAGTTGCACTCTTGGGCATTTCTCCCAAAGAAATAAAAGCGTATGAGCACAAAAACCTATACATGATTCTTCATAGCAGCTTGGAAACAATCATTATTTGGAAACAAAACCAAAACTGGAAACAAGTAAAATGCCTTTCAATACATGAATAGTTAAACACGCTATGGTATCACCATATAAAAGAATACTACCCAGAACTAAATGGAATGAACCGTGGATACACACAACACAGATGAATCTCGAAAGCATTGTGCTAAGTGAAAGAAGCAATTCACAAAGGCTGCATACCATCTGATTCCTTTTATGTGACATTCAGCAAAAGGTGATCGCAGGGGGCAGAGATCAGAGCTGTGGTTTTTAAGGAGTTAGAAAGGAGGAGGGGATTCTCTGCCAAGGGGTGCAAGGGAACATTTTGGTGGATAGGAAATTCTCCAGCTGGATTGCAGTGGGGGCTGCACAGCTGCCCATCACCAAGAGAGAACTGTACACCTGAAGGGTGAATGTTACTGTAATAAATTATACTTCAGGAAATGTGACTTCAGAAAAGGGTCAGGTAAGGAACCAGAGAACAACCAGAGTTCTTTTTGTAATTATGTGGTTAAGGGAAGGGCTCTCTGAAAAGTTGGCACTTGTGCCATAGCATCCTTTAGTTTAAACCCTCTTAATATTCTGTGTGGCTGTTAAGGGTTAACTATTACTCTAGTAGAACATATTCCTTGTGTTTTCCTAGAAGGCAGGGAGAGTGACTTCTTAGTGATTGCATTAGGCAGAGTAGAGAGAATTTATGCACCAAAGAGCTAGAGGGTTCCCCTCTTTAAATTAGTGACCATTAGTCACCCCGCAGCCTGGATCTTGAGCTCTTTCAGGGAGACCTGCCTGTTGCTGAGAGGAGGAAGGAAGAACCTGGCTGATGTTCAAGAGAACTGATGTAGGAGACAGTGAAAAGAAATGAAATAAAGCTCACTGTCAGAGCTGAACAGGATTCAGGATCCAGACAGCCAAGCCCCTGTGTCTCACATGGTTTATAGTTTCCAAAGTTGTTCTCCTGCTCACTCTGTCCCCAGATGTAGCAAATGTTGTGCTTGAATTTTAATGTGGAAAACATTTCCAATGCAGAAATTGATCACCCATGTGTTGATATTTGGGGGGTAAATAAATTGGTTAAAAAGGGGTGTTTTTCCCCAAATGATGTGAGAATGTTGCAATAGAAGGCAGAACCCTGAGGATGAAGCTTTATTTGGTGTGACCCTGAGGAGGGAATCATAAATGGTAATAGGTGTCATGAAACCACTTGAAGGTGTTGCTTACTGATATGGTTTGGCTGCGTCCCTACCCAAATCTCATCTTGAATTGTAGCTCCTACAATTTCCATTTGTTGTGGGAGGGACCCAGTGGGAGATAATTGAATGATTAGGATGGTTTCCCCCCACTGTTCTCATGGTAGGGAATAAGTCTCACAAGATCTGATGGTTTTGTAAGGGCAAACCCTTTTTGCTTGGCTCTCATTCTGTCTTGCCTGCTGCCATGTAAGACGTACCTTTCACCTTCCACCATGATTGTGAGGCCTCCCAGCCACATGCAACTGTGAGTCCATTAAACCTCTTTTTCTTTATAAATTACCCAATCTCCAGTATGTCTTTATTAGCAGCATGAGAACAGACTAATACACTCGCTGAGCCTAAAAACACTGCATCACCAACAAAAACAACTACACAACACACAAAGTCCTTGAGGAACATTTCAGGAGGCTATCAGCTGCAAAAGTGACCTAGACATGTGGAGTTTATGACCTCACACATTAAGAGTTCTGGAGGCCTGGGTTTGCAGAATTGGTGAATTTAGCAGCTTGTCGATAACAAAGCTCTATGACTACTCACTAAAATTTTCTGGGCTTTTGCCTCATGGTCACAAGATGGCTGCCAGCACTCTATGCACTGTGTCTTCACAGCACAGTGTCCAAAAGCACGAAGTCTGAGTGAGTGTCTCTTTGTGTGTCTAATTTTCTAAAATCATTTTTCCCCAGAAAAGCCCAGCAAAAATTTCCCCTCTCATCTCCTTGGCCCCAACTAGATCCTGTGCCCAATCCTAAACCATCCTTTGCAAATCATGACTCACCCCAATGAAGCTTTGTACACTTTTCCTGAACATATTGCTGCTCAATATCTGAAAAAAGTCCAAAGCCAGGTTTTAAAAATATCTAGCAACATACCCTAACTTGCATTTGCTGAGAAGATGGACAATGGACTACTCTGTGCTTTGCGTGGATTACCTGACATTTACAATACCCTGTGAGCTAGAGATCCCTAATTTGCAAGCTGAGAAAGTTGGGACCTGGAAATGTAAACCAATTTGTCTCCACGGTCTCACAGGAATTAGCAGATGTAGAATTCGAATTTTGGTCTCGCCGACTCTAATGCTTGAGGTATTAACATTACCCTATGGCAAAGTGTGTGTGTGTGTTACAGGTGATGGACTCATCAGGAGTCCATTTGTAAGGGGATTGCGATATCTCCCGGGAGATAACTCATTCTGAGTGAAGAGTGTGGTAGGCATGCCCAGACCAAGCCAGCTAGGAAACTTTGGTTGTCAGAGTGGATAGGGAATCTGGAATATAGCATGGTATGTCCCATCTCCGTCTTTATTATCTGAAGCCTTAGAGCAGCAGTCCCCAACCTTTTTGGCACCAGGGACTGGTTTCATGGAAGACAATTTTTCCATGGACCAGGGGTTGGGGGCGAATGGTTTCAGGATGATTCAAGTGCATTACATTTATTGTGCACTTTATTTCTGATATTAGTACACTGTAATATATAATGAAACAATTACACAACTCACCATAATGTAGAATCAATGGGAGCTTGAGCTTATTTACCTGAAACTAGGGTTTCATCTGGGGGTGACAGGAGACAAGTGACAGATCATCAGGCATTAGATTCTCATAAGGAGTGTGCAACCCAGATCACTCGCATGCATGGTTCACAATGGGGTTCGTGCTCCTGTGAGAATCTAATGCCACTGCTGATCTGACAGGAAGCAGAGCTCAGGTGGTAATGTGAGTGATGGAGAGCAGCTGTAATACAGATGAAGCTTCTTCACTTGCTCGCCCGCCACTGACTTCCTGCTGTGCCGCCCTGGTTCATAACAGGCCACAGACAGGTCTGCCTTAGAAGATATCAGGGCCGGCCGGGCGCGGTGGCTCAAGCCTGTAATCCCAGCACTTTGGGAGGCCGAGACGGACGGATCACGAGGTCAGGAGATCGAGACCATCCTGGCTAACACGGTGAAACCCCGTCTCTACTAAAAATACAAAAAATTAGCCGGGCGAGGTGGCGGGCGCCTGTGGTCCCAGCTACTCAGGAGGCTGAGGCAGGAGAATGGCGTGAACCCGGGAGGCGGAGCTTGCAGTGAGCTGAGATCTGGCCACTGCACTCCAGCCTGGGCGACAGAGCAAGACTCCGTCTCAAAAAAAAAAAAAAAAAAAGATATCAGGGCCAAATAACCCTCCCCTCAGCTGATACAAAAGTGGAATAATGTGTTAGTTTCCTGAGGCTGCTGACAAATTCCCAGAAACTTGGGGGCTTCAACAACAGAAATTTGTTCTCTCAGAGTTCCGGAGGCCTGAAGTCAAGGTGTTGGCAGGGCTGCACTCCCTCAGGAGGCTCGAAGGGAGATAATGTTCTTTGCCCCTGCCAACTTAATGGATGCCAGCGTTCCTAGGCTTGTGGCTGCATAACTCCAGTCTCTGCCTCCATCTTCACCCGGCGGTCTTCTCTGTCTCCTGTGTGTCTCTTATAAGGATACTTGCCATTGGACTTAGGGTCAACTCAGGTAATTCAGGATGATCTCATCTCCAGATGCTTAACTTAATTCCATTTGCAAATACCTTTTTCCAAATAAGGGCACATTCAGAGGTTTTGGGGATTAGGACATAGACGTACATTTTGGGGGCCACCATTCAATCCTTTCAAGTAATATAGGGCTCTATTGGATTTATGTACAGACCACTGCCCAAGTTAAAATAAGCCAAAGGGAAATTTGCAGGTTCATGAAAACGAAAAGCATAGGAGAGGTTCAAGTTTCCAATGGATGGAAGGCTCAAACAATGTTAGCAGGTTTCTTTTCTATCTATCATTGTGTTTCTGAGTTTTGCTTATCTCAATTTGACTTTATTTCTTCTGCAGACCTTTCTGATGGGGCTGTGACGATAGCCCCTAGAAAGCCTCCACACATAACCTTGCAGTTGAAAAAGACAGTCTTCTTTGATAACTGTATAGAAAATTCCTAAGGAAAACTCTGATCGGCCATTTTGAGTCACATGCCCATTTCTGCATGTGGTGGGGGAGGGGCTTTACAGTGATTGACAACCCCACTAGAACTACATGGAAGAGAGGTAGCATAGTTCCTCCAAGGAAGAGCTGCTGGATGGACAAACTAAGTATGTCTACTAAGGACATTCTTCTCCCTCCATTATTAAATGAGGTGCAGCTTTACATTTAGAGGGCTCCAGAGGCCTTGTTTCCATGGGATATAGCAAATACCACACTACACTGAAAATCTGTGCAGGATGTGGTGGGACCAAGGTGGCACTGAGGAGATGAACACATGAGGAGTCATAAGGAAGATACCCATGTTGAGTCTGCAGAATCCTCACTGAGGAAGACCTCAAGGGAAATGAGATCCTGTGCATATATTTACAGACTGGTGAGCCCTGGAAATAATAACAAAAGATATCTAGAAAAGACCTAAATGCTTGGAAATTAAGCAACACACTTCTAAATAATCCATGGGTCTAATAAGAAATCCCAATGGATATAAGAAAATATATTGAACTAAAAATTAATCAAGCTGTGACATATTGGAGCTTGTGGAAGCTGAAGCTGTGCTTAGAGGGACAGTTATACATATATTTGGGGCAGGGGTCAGAAAAATGGCCTGGACACAAATTTCAAAAAGATGGAGGCTTGGCAAAAATGGGGGAATTATTGGCTCCTGCAACTGAAAAATCCAAATGGGAGTTCTATTTTCAGGCACAGTTAGATCAGGTGTCAGATATCACCATGAGGACTTAGTAGCAACCCAGCCAGTTTCTCTGCTAGCTTCTCTATTGACTTCCCTCTCAACCATCTCATGTGATGGTTCTTGACACTTCCAGGCTTATATCCTCCAAGCTTAGCAATTTCAATGGAAAGAAGATTCTTTCCAGATAGTTCCAGTACAAGTTTCTAGATTGACTCTGATTCTTCTGGCTTGAATCATGTCTATCTCTGGCTCAATCAATGGGATAAAATACTCCCACTGGATTTGAGTAGGAAATGGATGGTTTGTGGACGAATGATCACTAGGAATCAGCACGTGTTCTTAAAAAACAAACCAACATCATTTGTTGTTGTTTTTTAAGGGTATTAGTTTTGTTTTTGATTTTTTTTTTTTTTTTTTTTTTTTGGTGGGGGGACGAAGACACTCTGTCACCCAGGCTGGAGTACAATGGTGCGATCTTGGCTCACTGCAACCTCTGCCTCTCAGGTTCAAGCAATTCTCCTGCCTCAGCCTCCTGAGTAGCTGGGACTACAGGCGCACCGCCACAACGCCTGGATAATTTTTGCATTTTTAGTAGAAATGGGGTTTCACCATGTTGGCCAGGATTGTCTCGAACTCCCGACCTGAAGCAATTCGCCCACCTTACCCTCCCAGAGTGCAGGGATTACAGGCATGAGCCACCGCACCCAGCCAAGGGTATTAGTTTTTAAAGTCAGGAGACTTAACCTTGACATGATTTGATTTCCATGAAGCATTTGATAAAGTCTACCATGATATGTTTGTGGGTGAGATGGAATGTTACCCAGAGTATTAATAGCTGGTTGAGTTAACCAGCTGGTTGACGGATGGTGATCACATCATCCATTTTCTAACAAATTTCCAAGCCATCTGCTTAGAATTTGTTTATGATTAGCACGGCAGGCCATCTCTTCAATTGACCTTCTTCTGGAGGATTCTCTTTAGTGGATAACCCAGATGCTCTGGCAGAATTTTTCAGCATTTTTCTTGGACAAATGTGTGAAGGGAAAATTTTTTTTTTTTTAGATTTGAAGATAATATGAAATGGAAAGATAAAATAATGCCGTTGATATGGGAACATGTTGAATTTGACTAGAATTTCCTTTAAAAGGGATTAAGAGGATTTTAAATAGTAATCAATATAAAAGCCTGTATTTAGATCTAAACTCTCTTGTCCAAGTTTAGAATGTGGGAGAAACATAACCAGCAGCAGCTTATGTGAGAAGAGCAGATTGGAGTGAGCCAACAGGGCAACCTGGCTCCTAAGGAAAATAAATGCAGCTCACGCCCAGGGAACCCAGATGACAGTCAGCTCTGACAGTGGGTTCAGTTCCTGGGGCCTCATTTTAAAGGGGATATTGGCAATCTTGAGCGTTCTCCTATCAGGACAGCCCAAATGGTAAGGAATTCTGAACCATCCTGTTGGAAAACAGATGGAAGAACTGGATATATTTAGCCTAGGGAATTGGAGACTGAAAAAAAAAAAAAAAAGAACAGCTGCTTTTAAATATTAAAGGGCTGTCATGTAGAGGAGGAAGCAGTCTTGATCTTGTTACTCCAGAACATGCACGAAAAGAATGGGAGAAAATTTTAAGAGAGTAGATTTGACCCAGGATGTGAGGATGCTTCCTAATAAGTCAATTTGTTAAAAGACGGAGTAAGCCCCCTTCCCTCTTTGCTAGCCTGCTTTAGCAGATGCTAGGGGAATTTCTTCAGGCAGAGATGGTGTTTTTAGGATTCCCCAGATATCTGGTGTGGGCTGGAGAGATGGAACCAGTTGATTAAAGACTTTTCCTAGTCTAAGTCAGTCCAGGCTGCAGACTCTGGATGGTACAAGTCAGGGTGCAGAAGTGGGGCTGTTGGCGGGCCATGGAAGAGGACCCTTCCACAAATGCCCATGAGCGCTGGTGAAGGATAGAGCATTCACTGGGGAAGGCAGCGGGCAATCTCTTACAGCAATGACCATGTTATTTTGCCAAGGGACACACCGAATGCATCTACTGGAATACAGGCCGATGGGAGTTGGATTTTACCGTCCTGTGCAAGCAGGCCCTCCTTGGAAAAATGGTTTGGTTGTGTGGCTTCCGTTTGGCATGCTCTCCGGTGATGCCCTAGGGAAATCTCCCAGGAGGAGGTACAGCGGGCCTCCCTGTGGTGGGTTTGGCACGGGGGCAGGTCTGGCTCTGGTCCAGTAGTTGGCATTGGCCCTCACCACCAGCAGCCTAAACAATGCCTGGCCTCCTCTAACTCTAGCAATTTGCAGAACAAACCCACTGACTTCTGAGGAGGAAGCAGAAGAAGGAGGCTGCAGTCATGGAGGGATGAATACAGAGCAGTGGCTTCCCTTTTAAGAGGCCCGAAGGGGACTTAAGGCCTGAAGCCCCAGGGAAGGGGGCTATGTCTGTACCAGGAAGGCAGCCTATGTACCCACTGAAAAAGCAGGACCCCTGTGAGAGACAATGACGTGTATTGGAAAGAACACCCTTGAGAGGCAGCTGGGGTCAAGCTGCCAAAGTGAATTTGTCACTGCCATGCAAACCTGTGTGAATTTGGGCAAGTGGCTTAACCTCTTTGTGCCTTAGTTTCCTCATCTACACAAGGGGGGCAGTCATGGTACCTACCTCATAGGGTTGTTAAGAGGATGACATCAATTAATGCTTATTTAAAAAGTACTTGAAACAGTGCTAGGAGCATAGAAAGTGCTAGAAAAGTGTTTGCAAAATGAATCAGACTCAGGTTCCTACTCCAATCCTGCTCTTTTCTGGATATGTGAACTTGAGCAAGTGCCTCAACCTCCCCGGGCCTCTTCTTCATTCATGAAATGGAAATAATAATGCTGACCTCACAGGGCCACTGTGAGGATCACGCAAGGCACTGCACATAAGCTCAGCAGGATGGGCAGGCCCTCTGTAAACAACCCTCGTTAATAGCCACATGCCCCGAGGACAAACAAGATTAAATCCTAGACGTCACAAATACTTTTTTTCCCTAAGATTCCAAATAAAAACAGGCTCAGAATGTCAGACATCATTTTGTATGAGTTACAAAGAGGCCCTGGAGGGCCAGGGGACCTGAGACAATAATAGTAACAATAACAACAGCAGGAGCAGGAACAACAGGTCCCAGGCCCTGGGCCAAACACTTTACAAACTTGATCCTGTTGGACCTTAATAAGGCTGTGAGGCAGGGGGCAGGGTGATTGATAATGATGATAACGATGATGATGATGATGATGATGATGATAGTAATGATCATTTTATAGATGAAAAAATTGAGCCTCAGAATAACTTGTTCCACCTCACACTGCTTTTTAGGGTGAAACCTGGAGTGGAATGGACATCTCTCAACTCCACACCCATGCTCTGAAACACATGGCCTCCTGGGACACTAAAGGCAATTTCATCAGAATGCAGGGGACCCAGGAGGAAGACCTCAGGGTCTTCATTGAATACCAAGATTAAAATGAGCCAAAATTGTGACACAGCTAGTAAAGAATTAACTGTGATGATTTCACTCAGTGCTAGGTTCCCCCAAATGACATGCTCCTTGTCACCTGCCCTGCCCAAGGCCTGGCTCTGAATATGTGGATACAGCCACATTTGCTTGGTCTCAGTTGGCTGGAAGTTTTCATTGGCTTGGAAGGCCTTGAACCAGAGTTTCATTCGAGTAGAAATAAGCCTTCAAATGCAAACACTCTAGGTCTAGATTGTGGACCAGACTTAAGCCCACTGATGCTGAGGAGCAAAGGGCCAACATCTTTCCCTCTGCTCAGCCTCTGAGCCACGCTTGGCTGCTTGTCAGGACAGAAGAGGCGAGAAGTTCCCAGCATGGGAGGCTGGGGGCTGTAGGATATAAGTTCTCAAGATGACCTCTTTTCCCCCAGGAGGGAACTTCACAGTAGGTTAGAGGCTATTCTCTGCAAGTAATGTCTCCAAGGTAGGATGGTTAAGAGCTAGAGATATGTGTGCTTGTGGTAGGGGTGGCAGTGTGGCATGTAGGAGGGAAGAGAAAGAGGAGGACACAAAGGCCAGATCCCTTTTGCCATGATTGTGAGACCTCCCCAACCACATGGAACTGTGAGTCCATTAAACCTCTTTTTCCTTATAAATTACCCAGTCTCAGGTATGTCTTTATCAGCAGTGTGAAAACAGACTAATACACAGGCATATATGGAAACGGATAACATTAAGGTCATTCCAGGACCAGAAACGAGAGTGGCGTAGGGGGTGGGGAGTGGTGGGGTTCTTTCTAAGGCCTAGAGCAGAGGTGGACTAATCTATCCACACTATATTCTCAAGATGCAGCAGTCTCCTTGCGTGCCTACCCCAAGCCCAACTCACCAGAGCTTCATAGAAAAAGAGTCTGAGATCATTTCTATGTATGTTCTAAAATAGTCAGGACAGGTTAGATTATGCTACAATAACAACATACCCAACCTGCAATGACTTACAGTCAGAGAGGTATATTTCTTGCTCAAGCTGCCCATCTGTCATGGGTCAAGTATGTCCCTGCTTCATGTTATCTTCTTTGGGATCCAGGCTGATGAAGCAGCCCGTTTTTGAACCATTGTCCATCTTGTGGAAGGCAGAAAAGACACACAGCAAGCCACACACTGGCTCTTAAAGCTTTTGCCTGGAAGTGACACATGTCACATCACTTTTGCTTGCATTTCTTGGCAAGAGCAAGTCACAGTGTCAAATCTGATGTCAGTGGGGGGTGGGGGATAGGGAACTATCCTCTCCTTCAGGAAAGACCAGGAAATATTTTTGAATGATGATACCATCTATGACAGTCTCAACGCATTAAGCCCTTGTGGACCAACAAAAATTCCACCCCTAGCACCATGACCCCCAAAAATGTCCTTGCCCTTGATTAGAATGCATCCTAGAGGGAGGAGGGAAGGAGAGGGAAGCAGGAGCAGAGGGGAGCCCCCTGGAGGCCAGTAGCATAAATTAGAGACAAAGGAAAAGGGGACAGTTTAAGCTGATGACAAGGGCAAGTGCCCTTGGCCCAGGGAGGAGGGCAGGTGCAAAGGAGGTCTGTCCACTCCCAGCAGGAGGAATTTGCTCAGCGGCTTCCTGGGGCTCCAGAAAGCGGGCAGAGAGGAAGAGAACTCTGGCACTGCCTGAAGCTATTGTCTGGTTAGAAAATGGAATAACTATGTCTCTATGACCCAGTTTTAACACTGTGAGTTTGTGAGGAAGCTAGAGGAAACCAACTTTAATCTCTAAAGAAGCTTAACTTCTCCAAAAAGGAAAAAAAAAAAAAAAAAGCTTCTCTACAAATGAGTGCAGTACAGTTCAGTCCTAGAATAGAAAAAGTCCGTCAGAGAGGGGGCCAGAGGGAGCAGCTCGGAGGGAACAGCTCGGAGGGAGCAGCTCAAAGGCAGCGGTCCTCTGTCCCCTGAGTTTAGACCTTCCTGAGTTAGCAGGAGGAAGACCAGAGGAAGACCAGAAGGGATGACAATCAGCTGAGGGGCCTGTAGGGACTGCGACCACATTTCTCCACAAAAACCATAGCAAGCACACTTACAAATATGTTTGTGGGAACTGGGCCAGAATAGTTTAAATTAGAATTGTCCTAAAAATCTGAGATACGAGGACATAGAGCCCACAGGACTTCTTACAACTCTCCAATACAAGGTTCTCTCTGAGGGTCCCTCTCTGAAGGTAAATCACTCTGAATTGACCTTTCTATTAGCTGTTTGGGAATATGATCATTTTTAAAGGGTTCTGGGTTAGCTTCCTGGATCTAAGAAGCCCTTTATGAGAAAGTGGTGTGTGGTGTTGGTTGGCAGGAAAAAGCAGGTAACATGTGAGCAAACTTTTGACAAGATTTAACACTCATGTTTTTTGGAGACCAATATACGTGCATGATAATAAGCAAAGTCACAGCGCAAATTACTTATTGATCCAGTTTGCATATGTTGGTTCAGTTGCTTTAGCAGAGATAAAAATAAGAGTGACTTAAATAAGATGGGGTGTTCATTTTTCTCTCCTTTAAAGTTTGAGCTGAACAGGGCAATTTCGGGAGAGAGGATGGAGGGCAGCTGCTCTGATCTGGCAGATCATACAGGGATCCAACTTCCTTTCATTTCACTGTTCCACTGTTCCCTTTGGTTACAGACTCATTAGGACTGGTTCATTACCCCAAGTTCACCTTCCAGCTTTGGTGAAAGATGTGGAGGGCAAGCAGCTTCCCTGGCAGCTATACAGACATTACTTCCATAGCATCCCATTTGCTAGAATGTAGTCACATGACCATGGCTAGGTGCTGGGGGAGCTGGGAAATGTAGTCTGAGTGGTTCTATAACTACCAGGAAGAAGGAAGCATGAGAGAGAGAGGTTCTCACAGGAGAACCACAGTCAGCAACAGTAAATGATCTATGTTCCTACAAATTGATAAACAAAAATTGTGTCTTATAAAGTCCCTAAACAAGTTGCTATAACTAATAACTGCCTTTGTGAATGTTTTTCAAAGCTAAAAGAGTATGTGCATGGTCTTCAGCCCTGGGGCCTCTCTGTGGTACCTGTGAAGGCTTGCTTCATAACCATTGATTCGTACAGAGCGAGATGGGAGATGCCCTTTGTGAATCTGCCCATAGGCCATGTGCTGACTGGTCCCAAAGTCTTCCACAGAGAGTAGCCAAAGCCTTCAGAGGTCCCAAGCTGCACCATGACCCAGGGAAGAATTGAGGAGAAGAGGGAGTCCGAGATTGGCTCCCTCCACTACTGCATCATCTGAGCCCCTGGGATGGCCAAATCTAAAATGCTTCTTATCAAAACCAAGCCTTCTGCTTCTTCTTGTATCTCTCTCTACATCAAGGAACCAGGTCCCACCCCCTCCTCCGTCTTTCCATCCCTCTTCCTATAGCTATCTCCATGGATAGCAAAAGAGAGTCCCATGCAACTGACAAGATAATCCCTTTAAATGTTCGTTTGTGTTTGTGCTGTTTCTGTCTCCTCTTACCCTCATTTCAGGCAGGTGGCCAGGCTTGGCAATTTCTCACTGGAGAAGCAAGCTGAGGCCCAGAGAGGGTCCCTTGCTGCAGAGTGAGTGACATCCCTTGGGTCACAGATCAGAGAGACCTCACTCAGGTGGTTGACCACCATTCCTAGCCTCTTGACAGCTCTCCCAGAGCCTGCCCAATGGTGGGGTAGAGTCCCCATTAGAGTCCTTACAGGCACTCAGGTTTCCACGGAAACTGCAGCATTGTCCTCAGCTGTCCAGGTAGATGCCTCACAATGTCAAAAAAGCAGGCTGGCTATCAGCGGGTGGTAAGTGTCCGGTGACAGCAGGGAAGGAGTGCCAAGTCATTGCCTGCAGGTCTGGGATGGCAGCTGAGGACCAGGGCAGTGTCCCTGCAAGTTAAGCTGCTGCTAAAAATGGCAGCATAGACAAGGCTCGTAAAGCAGAAGGGCATTCAGATGGAGGAGGTTGGCCTCCTCCCTTCCCTAGGGCCCGTGGAGCCACTTGCAAGCAGCCAGCTGGCTGGTGCCATCCTGGGCAGCCTGATATTCCTCATCTGTTCACCTCACTGGGGGCCTCCTAAGGAGATGGACAGATGGAGGGGAAGAGGACATGGGGGCAGGAGTAATAGAAAGAAGAAAGAGAGGGGACGGGGAAAGGGAGGGAAAGAAAGAAGGGAAAGGATAAGAGGAAGGGTTAAGGGAAGGAAGGAAGGGAGGGAGGGAAGGCAGGAAGAAAGGGAGGGAGGGAGCAGAGGAAGAGAGGGAGGGAAAGCAGGGAGGGAGAGGAGGAAGGGTAGGAGAGAGGGAGGGATTGTCTCTTTAGTCCAGTTTAGGGGGCTCAGGCATTTCCAGTTCATAGTCCTCATCATCCCAAGTGTTCTGGGTTAAATTGTGCCTCCCTCTGACATGGTTTGGCTGTGTCCCCACCCAAATCTTGTCTTGAATTCTCACGTGTTGTGGGAGGGACCTGGTGGGAGGTAATTGAATCATGGGGCAGATCTTTCCCATGCTGTTCTTGTGATAGCGAATAAGTCTCATGAAATCTGATGGCTTTATAAGGGGGTAGTTTCCCTGCACAAGCTCTCTCTCTTTGCCTGCTGCCATCCATGTAAGACATTGCTTGCTCCTCCTTGCCTTCCACCATGATTGTGAGGCTTCCCCAGTCATGTGGAACCATAAGTCCATTAAACCTCTTTCGTTTGTAAATTGCCCAGTCTCAAGTACATCTTTATCAGCAGCTTGAAAACAGACTACTACATCCTCCCTGCCAAAAAATGGTATTTGAAGCCTAACCCTCAATATCTTAGAATGTGACCTTATTTGGAAATTGGGTCACTGCAAATGTAATAAGTTAAGGTGAGATCATCCTGGAGTAGAGTGGGCTCCTCATCCAATATGACTGTTTTTCTTTTTAAAAGACACAGAAGTGCAGGGAGAAAGCCATGTGAGGTGGAGACAGAGATTAGGGTGAGGCTGCCTCAAGCCAAACAATGTCTGGAGCTACCAAAAGCTGGAAGAGGCAGGGAAGGATGCTTCCCCTACAGGTTTCAGAGAGCCCATGGCCCTCCTGACAACTTGATTTTGGCCTTTTAGCCTCCAGAATCAGGAGGCAGTAGACTTCTGTTGGTCTAAGCCCCCCAGGTTGTGGTACCTTTGCCACGGCAGCCCTAGGGCACCCGGATACCAGGTATTCTGACTGTCTTCAATTTTACAGTTTTCTTGGAATGAGAGCTAGGGGCTTTGAAGAAGGTGACCCCATCATGGAGCTGGGAGATCCTGGTCAGGCATCCCCTCCCCTCTTGGGGGTTAGGTAGCCACAAGAAGGGTGCTCAGTGAAGAACCCACTTGCAGGGAGGTGACAGAAGAGTGTGGGCCCAGAGCGAGGACATGGGCAGGTGATGGACCGTTTGCATCCCATGTAGCTGGAGCAGTCAGCTGACCATGCTCCTTGCTGCAGAGTGGCTAGTGGATACTAGGACGGTGCCCTTGCAGCTTTGGAGTGGCCATGTGGTTGGAATCTCTTCAACTCCTTTCCTTCTGGCCTCTTCCACTTCTACCTCACTACACAAAAGCTCTCATCTCCTCTCCTACAGTTGCTTTTGTGGCCAATTCCAGAGTCCTTGGTTGTCTACAAGAATTGGAGAATAAATCAAAGACCACAGGAATTAAAAAAAGAAATAGGGGCTCACATTCCCACAGTCTTCCCTGGAGGGGAGAGAGGGCTCTTCTTCCAAAATGCACTTGTTCCTTGCAAGAGATGGGATGCTTATATTCTTGCCTGGGAAAGAGTTTCCTTCCTGCTCCTCCCACCAAGAGCCAAATGACACCAAAAAGAAAGATCAGTTTGGAAGGAGAGGAGAGGGTGGGGCAGGCAGTCTGCCTCTCTCAAGTCAACCATGAAAATTATGTCTTCCTTCTTCTTGTAGTCAGGAAAATAATCTCAGATTGAAAACATTTAGACGTTCATCTGGATGGAAACTCTGACTTCAAGGCTATTCAGTGGCCTTCACATTACTAAGCCTCTGCTTCTAAAATAGGTTGAAAATCCACCACACAAGTGAAGTGGGGGTGCAGGTGGGGGTGCAGGTGGAGGTGCAGCAGCAGCACTCAAGGAGCAGGAGCTCCGAGCTTTCTAGATGCCAGGGCAAGACATGGGAGTCCCATTCTCTCCATCAGAAATGTTGTTTGAGTGCCAATCACCATAAAAAGTGTTAACCAAGGATCAAGCCCAGGCACTCTATCTAAAATACTCTCTATTAAAACGGGCTTGAGTCCTTCTCTCAAAATACCATTTCCTGAGCACCTCCACAGATCAATCAAGTCTCAATTTCTTGGCCAATAGAGTGCAGGGATCTGAGTTTTCTAAAAGCTTTCCAGGTGACTCTGATCTACTGTGAGCATGAGATTCACTGGTCTAAGGTCTGTATACAGAAAGTTAAAGAGAGGAAGAACTCTTACTTAACAAGATGATTCTTTCTAGAGCAGGAATTCAGAGCAAACACTTCCCAGAAGGAAAAGACATTCACCCATTGGCCTCCTGGAAAACTTTGTTTCCCTTTTTCTTCCTTGTAGCTTATGAGTCAAGAAGTTTCCCCCGATTAGTCAGGGTTGCAGGACTGATGAGGACAGTCCCATCAGTTTGAACCATGGCCCTTATAAGGGTGAAAAGAAGCTGGTATGGAGTCAGTTGCTTCTCGACATGTGCAATAAACCTGACTGAGGAAGCAGCTAAGTCTTGGAAACTGAGGTTACCCTGTAAACTCAACTCCAAACCAGGGCTATTGGTCTCGCAGAACTCCTGAATGTTCAGACGATTACAAACCTAATCGATCTTGTCCAAGATTGCCTATCTTGCTAGCAACAAGACTGCAATTAAAAGGTGAGACTCATAAGAGAGGAGTACAAATCCTACTCTCTTATGGAGATGGCGAAAAGAAGTAAAAGCATTGAGGCCGGGTGCGGTGGCTCACACCTGTAATCCCAGTGCTTTGGGAGGCCAAGGCAGGTGGACCACGAGGTCAAGAGATCGAGACCATCCTGGCCAACATCATAAAACCCCATATTTACTAAAAATACAAAAATAAGCTAGGCATGGTGGCACGCACCTGTAGTCCCAGCTACTCGGGGGGGCTGAGGCAGGAGAATTGCTTGAACCTGGGAGGCGGAGGTTGCAGTGATCGCGCCACTGCGCTCTAGCCTGGTGACAGAGTGAGACTCTATCTGAAAAAAAAAAAAAAAAAAGCAAATATGGTGCGGATTGAGAGAGAAGTGCATTTGTATGCTCAAGTTCCTGGGATGCCCCTCCCTGGTGAGCTATCTGCCCCTGCCAGCTTCACCCAGAGTTATTCATAATGACAATGCCTGCCACTGGGGAGGCCCACCATGTGCCAGGGACTAAGGTGCAGACTTTTACAAATACCATCTCAACTCTTTATAGTAGCACCACCATTTTCCCCATTCTATAGAAGGAAACAAAAACAGCAACAAGAAAAATCTCCCAGGTCCAGAAAGGTAAAATAATATGCTCGAGGCCATTTAGCCAATGGCATGCTGGTGTTCAAATCCCGATCTAACTCCCAGGATAGCTATTCTTGCCACAAAGTCTCCTACCATGTCTTAAACTTAGGGAGCCATCCAGGTCAGAACCTGCATGAGAGATTCCATCTCCTTTACTACTCTGAAGAATTTTGTTGCTACATATTGGACTTCTATAACAAATTTTTTCCATAATACAATGGCTTAAATGAGATAAAGGTTTCTTCCCTTTGAAAAAGTCCTAGCAGGTGGCCCAGGGTCACAGGTGAACTCTGTGTGGACCCAGGCTCTTATCATCTGGTTGCTTTACCATCTGTACAGGCTTCTCCTTGAACAAATGATCAAAGGTGGCTCTCCACCACCTCCACATTCCAACCCAGGAGAGAGGGAAGAGGAAGGAATGGAGCACATGCCCCTTTCCTTTTATAAGAACATCCTAGAAGTTGCACACACAGTTTCTGTTCACATCCCACTAGGCTTGAACCTGGCCATACAGTTAGTCATATTTAGCCTCAAGAGAGGCTGGATAACTTAGTTTTTGACTGGATTGATCAAGATGAAACTTTTATTACTATAGAAGGGAGTGAAAGATATTGTGGGAGGCAATAGCAGTCCCCACCACACAATAAATGGAAAAGATTTCTTTTCTTTTCTTTTCTTTTCTTTTTTTTTTGAGACAGAATCTTACTCTGTCACCCAGGCTGGAGTTCTGTGGCATAGTCTCGGCTCACTGCAACCTCTGTCTCCCAGGTTCAGGTGATTCTCCTGCCTCAGCCTCCTGAGTAGCTGGGACTATAGGTGCATACCACCATGCCAGGCTAATTTTTGTATTTTTAGTAGAGGCAGGGTTTCACCATATTGACCAGGCTGGTCTCGATCTCCTGACCTCATGATCTGCCCGCCTTGGCCTCCCAAAGTGCTGGGATTACAGGCGTGAGCCACCGCGCCCGGCCTTTAAAGATTTCTTAATTAGAGCACATACAGAAAAAATGGAAGCTTGTCCTGGAAGCGGGAATCACCAGCTGACCTGTCTTCCGGCTCGTGCTCATGGTCTCCATAGTAACTGTTCTATTTGGATCCTCAGGCCGAAGGACTACTTCACCTATTTCATCATGGGTTTCCTTAGCCCCTGTCTCTTTCTGATACCATTTTCTGCATCAACAGCATTCTAAGTTGCATTGTAAAATGCAAATCTAATTATGTCACTTCCCTGCTTAAATCCTTTTGATGGCTCTTCACTGCCTGTAGGATCAAATCCAATCCACTTAGCAAAGCATTAGTATCTTGGTCAGTTTTTAACTCTCATCTTCTGCTGCCCCTACATTATTACCCTAAGCTCTGAGCAGACGGAGACATCAGCAATTGTCCAAATGCTATAATCTCATCCTTCTTTGCTTTGGATGCGATGTTTCTTCTCCATGGAAGGCCCTTCCCTGCTTTGTCCTTCTGATAAGTGAATTCAGCTCAGTCCTCCAGGGATGAGGCTCAAGATGTAGCTTAAATATTCTTCCTTTGTGCAGCTAAGCTCCCCTCCAAAGCCCTCAAGCAGGGTCAGTCAAAGACAGTAGTGGAAAGATGCAAAGTGTTACAATCAGTGGGATCTAGACACAGAGCTCATCTCTGCCACTTACTAGTTGAGTGAACCTGGAAAATTTCTTAAACCTCATTTTTCTTATCAATATGACAGAGCTAATCATACCTACAGCATGACTTTATTGTGAAAATTAAGTAAAATATGCATTATGTAATCCCTGATGCATAAAAGATGTTCAGCTCTTCTAACAATTATTAAAATTATGGCTCTGTATACAATTTAAGGTAAAGCTAAGCTGCTGTGACAGAAATATCCTAATGGAACTTCTGGGGAAATTGAATGATTTTGATCTTGATAGTGGTTTGGGTTATATGGGGTTCATATTTGTCAAAGTTCAACAACTACACACTGAAGATTTATGCATTTCATTGTTAGTTTTTTCATCAGAAGAAAAAGTCTAGTTAATAATTTGCATGCCAAAGTATTTAGGTTGAAATGTAGAGATGTCTGCAATATACTTTGAATTTTGTTCAAAAATTAAGAAGGACTGATGAGTGAATAGATGGGTGGAAAAATAGGTGTATAATTTTAAAAAGGAAAGTACAGTAAAATTTTAATGGTATCATTTAAGCTGTGGATATATAAATGTCTATTGTACAATTCTTTTAGCTTTTCTATACGTGTGAACATTTTCATAGTAAAAATGAATAAAAAGACCCCATCATAAAGTGGTTTTAAAATTGTAGCTATTTCTCCTCCCCCTCAAGTAACAGTTCTAAAGTGAGTGGGCCAGGTTCGTGAGCAATTCTATTCCATCTGCCCATTCAAGGGTGCCAGGTTTGTGGGCAGGGACTCAATTTCTTCCAGGTTGTCAAGTCTTTGCTCCATCATCCCCTAGACCCAATGGCATTGTCCTCACCTATGGTCAACGTTGGACTATTCTGCCCCAGTTACAAGGGGAAAACAGGCAGGAGATATGCCCATCTCCTAAGCCTACACCCAGCAGAGGTAGACATGACTTCTCTCAACATGCCATTGGGAGAAATGAGTCATGTGGCCACTTGTGACCTCAGAGGAGGCTGGGAAATATTGAACTCTACACTCAGGAAGAAGGGGAGTGTCCTTCACTCTGTGCTACCAGGAGACTATTTGCCACACGGAATCATTGTCATTTGAAGAGTCCTAGTGGACTGCAAATGTCTTGAGGGCAGAAATAGTGTTTTGCATATCTTTGATCACCAAAACCAAACATGGGGCCTGAAATAAGTCTTAAAGAAATGTTTGCTGAACACATGAATGTGTGAATGAATACATAAATAAATGAAACGAAGTATTAATAGTACTTTCTTGGACCACACATTTGTTAGTATGAATCTACTTTTATCCATGAAAAACAACCCCTCTCTATTTTCTAGATCTACAATATGCCAACTCATTCTAATCAAGTAATTATTTATTAACATAGGTCTTCCTCCCATCCCTCCTCCTCACTCAAATTTGCCTTCATGAGAGATGAGAATTACTATTTATACAAATTTGCTAAACACAATCTCAGATGCCTTGGAAGGAAAATATTTGATCTGATTAAGAATGGGAACTATTTTTCACATTATTAAAGCACTTGAGTAGCACTGATTGGATTAAAATAATGTGAACTGGCACACAAAAACTGTCTACTTATTACAATCGACCCATAAGACTTCTACTTGGTTACCTGTTTTTTAAAAATCTATGTAAATATTTGGAAGTAATTTTATTGTGTTTCTTCCACCATATTCTGCAATTCTAACTTTCATTAACTCATATTGAGTTCTTTACCAATTGATCCAAATTACTGTGTTTTTATTGTACTTCCCCAACATTTAATCTGGGATTTAAAGCAACATGATACTATTGTAGATGGTATTTAGCTCAAGTACTAATTGGATCACTATTGAAAAAGCAGAATAGGAAATCTAATTTTCTCTCTTGTGTTTGATGGATTTGTCTTATGAAAGCTGCAGAACTGTCCTTCCCAATTCTCATGTTATTTCTTTCTGTGGAATTCCAGGGCCTCCTGCTTTTCTGCATTTATATCAAGACTTCTACTTGTCATTCTGTAATAAACAGTGAATTTCCTAGGCTCTTTTAACTGGATCTCCTTGTGTCTGTATATTGGAACTTATTTTCAGCAGACTGATAAGATATAGAAATGCCAGCTCAGAAGATGTGGTGAGCTTTGATAATTCAGGAATTGATTGACAGAAAGAGGACCTCATTTGGGCAGGTATGAGCCTGAGGTATGTGCCTGATAAGAGAAGGTAATGACACAGAAAAGGGAGATATCTCTAGAAGAGGATAAACAGAAAGTGGGAGGGTTTAATCTGGTTTGGGAATGAGGTAGGAAAGGCTCCAAAGGGAAACTAGGAGGTCAGACTGTTCTAAGTGTGCAGTGGCTGAGAAGAGACCGGTTGACCAGAAAAGGAGGAAAAACAGAATGCCCCCATGTTGTAGGATGAAGAGTGCTAATCGCTTTTCATGGGAGTTCTGGCCAAGTGAGTCGGTGCTGGGGTTCTACTTTGAAGGTTGCAAAGTTCAGGTGTCTACAAGATGCTCCTCACTTCCGACACCAACAACAAGTTGAAGGCCCCCAGGACCATCTCAGATTCAATAATTTGCTAACAAGATGCACAGAACTCAGAAAAGTCATAATATTCATGATTACGGTTTATTACCACGAAACGATACAGATTAAAATCCTCCATGGGAAGAGGCATATAGGTCAGATTTTAGAAGTCACTAAACATGATTTGTGCAGAGAGCACCTGTCAAATATAATATTTGACATCATGCACAGAGTATTATTAACCAGGAAAAGCTCACCAGAGTCTTGGTGTGCACAGTGTTTATTGGAGCTTGTTCATGTAGACATGATTGACCATCTGCTTGGCTGACCTTGGTCACCAGCCTTTCCAGAGGTCAGGTTGATACTGTGTGGTTCAAAGCCCCCACCATAAATCACATTGATAACATAGACCCTTTGGCATAGTCCAAGCCCCCCATGTAAATGAAGGCATTTTTTTTTTTTTCTTTTTGAGATGGAGTCTCGCTTTGTCGCCCAGGCTGGAGTGCAGTGGTGCGATCTCAGCTCACTGCAAGATCCACCTCCTGGATTCATGCCATTCTCCTGCCTCAGAAACATTTCAAGGGCTAGAAGTTACCTCCCATGTACTGAGGGCAAAAGTCAAACCTCTTTTGGACAAGGTGAATTCTTTACTGCACAGGGCAGATCAGAGGATCAAATCTGTGGCAGAAGATCAGACCGAAGTGAAACTGTCCTTGTATCCAAGGGGCAATCTCAGGACTGTAACAGCAGATAAAACCTCAAAGTCTGGTCAGGGAAGATGGGCAGTAATGAGAAAGGAGCTGCACCTAGGGCTGAGACACCAGGAGTTTGTTCTGATTTGGGTGTTTATTCTATGATACTTGGATGGGTCTTGCTGCTTAAAATATCCAGGACCGGGATCGTACGCTGGGATGGTATGACTGAAAACACTTTAAAAAATCCAAGCAGACAGATGCTTGAATCACATTGGTTGTGATTGCTAGTCGAGCACCTGAAAATTTCTAAGCTATATATAGCTTGACCTGGTCATAGAGAAGATAGTTATATCCAGAATGACTGACACTCCTAATGTGCTGATGCCCTCCCCAAGTGAGGATGGTCTTGGGACACCTGAACTTTGGACAGTCACAGAGACCTGGGTGTGGGAGTAGGCTATAGGTTCCCAATGGCATCCAAGAGGACAACCTTCTCTTCTCCTTGGGGTGGGGAGAAGGAGTGACCACAGGTGAGCTCAAGGTTCCTCAAGATTTTTCATAAGCTTGTGAATAGCAAAGTCTGCTCTCATGCCTGCCTTCCCAGAAGAGTCCAATCGAGAACCAAGCACTTCCTCCATTCCTCAGGGTAGGCCATATTGGATCAGGATAAGACTACTGAGTATTGAGTGTCTCTAGGACAAAAATAAGGTGGAGAATCCTTCTAGAAAGAGTTCGGGGCTGGGTGTGGTGGCTCAAGCCTGTAATCCCAGCTACTTAGGAGGCTGAAGCAAGAGAATCACTTGAACCTGGGAGGTGGAGGTTGCAGTGGCCAAGACTGCACCACTGTACTTCAGCCTGGGAGACCCTGTGAAAGAAAGAAAGAAAAGAAAGGAAAGAAAGGAAGGAAGGAAGTAAAGAGAGAGAGAGAAAGAGACTTCAGCAGAGACTGTAGCCAGCATAGCCTCTGTAATAAACAGCGAATTAGTAGTTAGGATCCAGTTGTCTCTCCACCTCCTAATCAGAACAGACTCCAACCATGACTTTCGTATCAGGTGTGTTTCCAGCTTTCTCAGCCCTGTTCCTGATCACTTTCTCTTGATCACCAGGGATTCTAGACTTCTCTGAAGCTTTGAAACTTGTTGGGTTCTGATTGGTCAGGTCCATCCCATACAAGCAGTTAAATATTTTGACATCACTTCTAGCTGGGTCCTTTCTTTATCTTCTCCATCAAGGGCCTTCTCTTCTCAAAGAGGAATCCTTGGTCTTTCTGATAGACAAGGATTGCTCCAGAAGCACTTGATGAAATCTTCCACTCCACTCCTTAAATGGTGATCTCCCCCTGCCTCCTCCCCCAGAACTTCACCAACCCTAAGGATTCATTTCTGGACAATGAGCAAATCTTCACTGGCTTCACTTTCCCTCAGCACCTGATGCAGTGTTTGGTTCTGAAAAGGCTCCTTTGTGTGTGAGAAACTGTTCTGAAATCTCCCGACAAGAAACTGAGTCACGTTATATTGCATTGTATGGGAAATCCATACCATTTCTCCCCCTACCAGTAAGGCTGATCACTGCCAATTCATGGGGCTGTTGTGAAAATGAGCCATTTGGGAGGATGCCAAAGTAGGCAAAAAAAAGAGGAAAACAAATTGGCCTGATGGAATTGGTGGCATTAAATAACACAGATGGAAGCATAGCAGCGCACTTAGTAGTATAATGTTTTTAATCCTTGCTCAGAATGTTGATTAAAGAGAGAAGTTACTTCGATTTGTGACATTTGTTAATATGATTATATTACCCTTAAAATTTTTAATTTTTGACTAGATAATATATGCTCATGTTTTAAGACTCAAAATGATAGGAAAATGTTCACATTAAGAAGTCTGGCTCCTAATCTCCTCCTACTACCCACCCCCACAGGTAACTACTTTCATCAGTTCCTTTTATATCGTTTCATGCTTTTTTTTTCTTTTTTTTTGTTTGTAATACAACTACAAACAATAAACTTTCTGCTTTGATTTGAGGGCTGCCACACTAGAAGGCAGAGCTTGTCTTCACTCTATAAGCTCAAATTAACAGATACATTCCCAACCTCCCCCGCAGCTAGGGCGAAGGCATAAGATTTAGGCTCAGCCAATGCAAAACACCCTCCCCAGACTTTGAATTGAAAGGTGGTGATAAACCGAAGCAGACATAGTGAAGATTCTTCTCTAGGGCAGCAGCAGCCATATCTGATTTCCAGAGACAGCAGCGCTAGTGTTTCAAGCTGCAGCGTCTTGGGTTCAGGGTCAAGGGAGCCTGCAGCCTACACTAAGGCATTTGCAGAGCCAGATTAATGGTTAATCTAATGACTTAAATTTGGAGGTGCCTTACTCTAACAAGCCTCTTCCAAGGCCTAGGAGGATGTTCCAGAAATGTGTTCACATGTTTCTATAAAAGCTGCAAAAGCAGGATATTTGAACTATAATTTGTTAAGGCTGATCATTGTCTCCATCCACTCCAACGTACCGTTTTTCACACTTCCTTTCATGCCATGTGGTGTTGGAGTGGCTCTGGCATTTTGGGGGGACAAACTAAGGGGAAGAGGCATTAGGTTACATTTTGTTTGAGTTCAGTGTGGCATCATTTTTATGTGGTTCCTAATTACTTCTGCAGTCTTTGCTGGCCTCCCCGGGGTCAGAATGGCTGCCAGGAAATTTCTACTGTCCACTGTGCCAAATTAACAAACTTCATGATATGAAGGTTCCGGGACAGAAATTGCATTGCAATATAAACATGTCCTGAGTACCAGGCTGTGGAATTACATGGAGAGTGGAGGGGAAACAAGATCCAAAATGCATGGAGCTAGAAGCCAGTCTGTGGGAAACCCTTCTAGACCCTCAGATCGCAGATGAAACTTGATAGAGGTTGTTCCAAATATAACGACAATTCTATAACTTTACATGACAATGCCAATAGTGGGTATGAAGTTGAAAGCAACTTTTCTAAATCATAAATAATGTGAAACAAATTTGGATCTCAGACAGATGATCAAGATCGACATTATCAGTGACAGCATAGGATATGATGGGATGAAAATGGCACTTCGCCTCTGTGGCCTTCCTCCCACAGGCCCATAGCCCCAGTCTAACCATGAGAAAAATATCAAACAAACCCAAACGGAGGGACGTTCTACAAAATACCTGACCAGCCCTCCTCAAAAAGGTCAAGGTCATCAAAAACACAGAAAGTCTGAGAAACTGTCACAGTCTGGAGGAGGCTAAGGAGACAGGATGATTAAATGTAGTATGTTATGTTGAATGAGATCCTGGTACAGAAAAAGAGATGAGAAAACATCTAAGGAAATGTAAATAAAATATGGAATTTAGTTAATAATAATTTATGGATATTGGTTCATTCATTGTAACAAATATACAATAGAGGAAACTGGGTAAGAAATATAAAGGAACTCTTTGTACTATCTTCACAACTTTCTGTAAATATAAAACTATTCTATATTAAAAAAATTACTTGAAAAAGAAGTTTGGATCAACCATGCTAAAAGAAAGACCAAATTGTCTATTCTTTCTACAGAAAATATGAAATCACATTTTACAACCATATTCTTACATAGCCTATTATTGACTGAATGTTTCTCCTCCCAAAATTTATATGTGGAAGCCCTAACCCCCTGTCGTGACTGTATTTGTAAGTGGGCATTCGAGAAGTAACTTGGTGTAGACGAAGTCATGAGGGGCAAAGCTTGACCAAACTGATACCCTAATTTCAACTCTCAGCCTCCAGAATTGGGATAAATAAATGTTTGTTGTTTTATCCACCTGGTCTATGACATTTTGTTATAGCAGCCCAAGCTGACTAAGTAAGACACAGCCAAAAGCGAAATTGAAAAATACATTGAAGGCCAGGCGCGGGGGCTCATGCCTGTAATCCCAGCACTTTGGGAGGCCGAGGCGGGCGGATCACAAGGTCAGAAGATGGAGACCATCCTGGCTAACACGGTGAAACCCCATCTCTACTAAAAATACAAAAAAAATTAGCCAGGTGCGGTGGTGGGTGCCCCTAGTCCCAGCTACTCGGGAGGCCGAGGCAGGAGAATGGCGGGGATCCCGGAAGGCGGAGCTTGCAGTGAGCCCAGATAGTGCTGCTGCACTCCAGCCTGGGTGACAAAGCAAGACTCCATCTCAAAAAAAATAAAAAAGAAAAAGAAAAATACATTGAGGTCTGGACAGTGGCTCACTCCTGTAATCCCAGTACTTTGGGAGGCTGGGGCAGGTGGATCACCTGAGGTCAGGAGTTTGAGACCAGCCTGACCATTACGGTGAAACCCCGTCTCTACTAAAAATACAAAAATTAGCCGGGCGTGGTGGCGGGCGCCGGTAGGCCCAGCTACTCGGGAGGCTGAGGCAGGAGAATCGCTTGAACCCAGGAAGCCGAGGTTGCAGTGACCCGAGATCGCACCACTGCACTCCAGCCTGGGCGACAGAGCAAGACTCCATCTCAAAGAAAAAGAAAAAAGAAAGAAAAAGAAAAATACATTGTACAGTGGTAGTATCAGGCAAAAAATTAAAATATGTAATACTTCTAAATTTCGTGATGCTTATATGGGGCATTTGGGAGGTAATTTGGTTTAGATGAGGTCTAAATATTTAACTTTAATGATATTAAATTGGGATATTTTTCGCATTATGAATATTTACTTTGGTGCCTAATTTTCTGTTTATAATTTTGTATTTTTTCGTTAGAGTGGCTCCTAAAACCTGACTGTGTCTCTGGGTGCGTATGCCCAGCAACAGGCAGTAGTGTCATCACTGTGTCGGTTCTATGGTGTGATGTGCGGAACTGGGACTGGAACGTGGACTTCAAGGCTGGTCCTTCAGATCTCCCAAAGGCCAAAGGTATTTATTTAAATATCATTTAATAGATTATTGCTTAAATCATCCATAATTTGTTTCTGTTGCATATAAATAAGCATTTGGTGAATCAATTGGGCACCATTTAAAGAAGTGTGGCTTAGCCCTGGCCGCACGTCAGAACCAAATTCCAAGGGAGTGGAGGGGGCAGAAGGGTAGAAATGTACTGATGCCCAATTCCAGACAGATTGACGGCATCTCCAAGGGGAGGGCCTAGACATTGGTAGCATTTAAAATTTCCAAAGGCGATTCTAATATTCAGTCAGGGTTGAGAACTGCCGAATGAGTGTGGTTTCCTGGTGGTCCAAATCAGCTATTTATTTTATGGAGTCCTAATTGTGTGACCACTGTTACAAAATCCTCGACAGCCATGATGCATGCTCAGAAGTGTAAAACAGACCATCTGGGAGCTTTCCGTCTGAACATCCTAGAGTGGGGACGGGATATCTGGGTCTTCCTTTAAGGAAAAATCAAAAAGAAGCGAGCGCCAACTGTCGGCACCGGGTAATGAGTGAAGGATGTTCAGGACAGCTGTGTTTTGCTGTCACATCTAGGGGTATTGAGAGATTCTGAGAGGGTGTTCTCCAAATTCCCAGAAACTTCGGACAAATTTGAGTCTACAAAAAACCTTCTATCAGAACTCTTAGTTTTGACATTAATGAGGAAAAAGATGATCTTAAATGGCCTATAGACCTGACCTCATGGCAGAGAAATATAAGAGACTAGCAACATTTGTGTGGCTGTTAAGAAAGTAGAATGAAAAGATTCTGCTCACAAAAATATAAAGTATTGAGGGGTTAAAAAAAAAAAAAGTGTGCAGAATCTAGAACCAGAGATCTACAAACTTTATTGAATAATATTTTTCTTTAAATCCACTTCATAAAGTAGACACAATCGCGTTGGGAAAGTTTAACATTGTAAACATGTTTATTCAACCCAAATTAACTATATATATTCATTACACTTACAGTCTCTATCCCAACAAAACTATTTCTGGAACTTGATAATGATTTTAAAGTTAATTTGGCAGAATGTGTGATACTGGTCCATTTTTTAAAAAGAAAATGAATAAACAGGGGTATTTGTTTTTCCAGATAGTAAAACATATTTTAAAAGAAAATATAAATAGAATGATACTATTTTAAAAACAAATAGATAGGTATAAAAAGCACAGCTACATCCCTGATCGTGTATAAGTAATGAGGACGAGCTAAAGATGCTGTTCCAATTAAGTGAGGAAGAATGAACCATTTGATAAATGGATTTGGAATAACTAGCTATCTGGAAAAAAATAAAGTGAGATTCCCTTTTCATAACATAAGTGGTAATAATTTGCAAATGGTTTACATATTTTTAAAAAATATAAGAGTACTGAGAGGAAAAAGAAGTAAAATTTTATGTAAACTTGTAGTAAGAAAACTTTTAAAGCATAACACCAAAGGAAAAATCAATAAATAACATATTGGGAAATAGGATTATAAAAAATATTTTACCCCAAAAATTTTTAAAAGCATGAATAAAAACACAAAAGGTAAATTACATCTGGGAAAATAGCTGTGACAGATTACAAAGACAGGGTTCAATATCCTTAAAATACAGAAAACTCTGACAGACAATGAGAAAAAGACAGCCCTATAAAAAAATAAATGGGAGGCCGGGCACGGTGGCTCACGCCTGTAATCCCAGCACTTTGGGAGGTTGAGGCGGGCAGATCATTTGAGGTCAAGAGTTAGAGACCAGCCTGGCCAACATGACAAAACCCCATCTCTACTAAAAATAAAAAAATTAGCCAGGCATGATGGTAGGCACCTGTGATCCCAGCTACTCAGGAGGCTGAGGCAGGAGAATCGCTTGAACTTGGGAGGTAGAGGCTGCAGTGAGCCAAGATTGTGCCACTGCACTCCCACCTGGGCAACAGGAGTGAAACTCCATCTCTAAGTAAATAAATAAATAAATAAATGGGACAGAATAAGAACCAACTATTCTTCCAGTAAGTACAAATAGCCAATTAATGGATGAAAAAAAGTATTGAAACTCATTAGTGAATAGAATGCACATGAAATAAAGAGGAGACTTTTTGCCTAATGGGTTGGCAAAGAGAGTATGGAGAAGTCAGTTCACCCCAAATAAATATAAACTGATGGGTGGTTTCTGGAAGACAGTTTGGCACTATATCTCCAAAGTCATATGAATATGTTTGACACTGTATCTCCAAAGTCATACGAATATGCACATCCTTTGACCCAGCAATGTTGTTTTGTTTGTTAAAAGCACAAAGAGATAAGCATATTTAGATATCTGCGAAACAAGAGAATCAATTTTTTAAAAGAATTATATTTTCAACATTTCAAAAACGGATTGGAGTAGGCATCATAGACAAACTAGAATTTTGTTGAACTTTCTTCATGGCTTGCTATTGTTTTTCTTTTTCCCTCTGAATGAGACAAGGGAATGAAGTGACTAAGAAACCACGATATTTTCACTGTTATCTTCAGGTCTGTTGACACTCTGTTTAAGGATGTGCAATCTAATGTTAATACTTTCAGTAGTGAAAAATTAGAAAAACCCAATACATGAAAAACAAATGATTAATGTATGGCATGGTCTTAGAATATAATACTAGGAGCTACGCAAAATTGTAATTGCAAATTTGCACTTATGGTTATATTGATTGATACTGTAAGATATTTGCCACGCAATTAGGTAAAGCATAAAGTTGGAAAACAATAACCAGGTAAGATCCCATGTTTGTTAAGTAAATATCTTAAAGTGTATTGAGGCACAGGAAAGAAGCTCAGAAGAATAAACAGCAGAAGCATCCAATATTTCACTGTGCAGGAGAATTGGGGAGATGATGAGTGGGTTGGTTTTTTAAAAAAATTATCTGTATTTTCTAAGTTTTCTACATTGAAAGTGAATTGCTTTGGTGATGAAGAAAAGATGTTACTGGAAATTTTTGGCTGCCTGGTTTTAATAATTTCTAGAACAAGGCAGAGTCCAAATTATTTAATTAAAAGAAAAATAGAGCAGTTGGCTCCCTCCCCCGATCCTATCTATCTGGGAATAATGAGGTGCTGCAGGCAGTGCCGTGTGTGTGTGTGTGTGTGTGTGTGTGTGTGTGTGTGTGTGTGTGTGTGTTGTGTGTGTTAGAAAGTCATCGATTCTGTGCCTCCTGTCATTCTTTAGCATCTGTCATCTTGGCTTTCCCTCCTGCCCTGAAGGTGCCTAGGGAACACCACACATTGTCAAAGAGAAGAGAGCAGAATCTCAGAGAGGTGGAGCGACTGGCCCAAGGTCACTAGCTCCTGAGTCCATGCTGGTCTCAAATCCGGGCCCTTGGGCTGCTGCTTCCCGCACAGTGCGGGCCTCAGGGCTGCCACAGAAGAGTCAGGTGCCAGCTGGTGCTGTGTGCTCTGCACAGGTGCCTCCTTTGGCCGTGGGGCTCCAGACCTTCCCTCTCCTTCTTTACTGCTTTATCGCCACATGGGGGACAGAGGCGGGGATGCCTTAAACATTCACGGCTGTGGAGCAGGCTCAGGCCCTCAGCATCATGGAGAACGCACCAAAGCCCGCAGGAACCCACCATCCTGTGGCAGGGAGAAAAGACAAACAGGTCATGATGCTGTCTCCAAAGGAGGTCACAGAGGGCCGAATGTGGCCCATTGGGAGGCACCGGGGACCTTGGGGAGCTGAGAGTTTCCCAGACAGGGTGACACTGGAGCGTTGGAAGGGAGCAGCCTACAGACACCAGAGCTGGGGAGCTGGAGACCCAACGGGACCCTCACACCTCCTGTGGACCATGGAGCCCAATGCACCCCTGAGGCCTCACCGGCCTCACAGGGAGGTTTCACAAGGACTGTCCCCGGGTCCCTCTCCTGGTGGCCTGTGATCACAGTGTGAGCAGCCCACGCGTCTGCCCTTCTTTGCCCCCTGCCATCAGCTCCTAGCCCAAAGCTTTCCAGAATGGAAGTGGGCTTAGCTCAAGCAGCCTGGAACATGGAGCCCGTGATGGGAGAGAAGTCACTTCAGGTCCTGGCTGTGATGCGCGCAAGGCTGGATACACAGAGCAAGGTCCAGGGAGTCTGCTGTACCTGAGTTGTTCTTAGAATCTCAGCTTCTAAAGGGAGACATCCTCACGCCCCACACCCCTCCCAAAGTAGGGGCACTAAAGCCTCTGTGCAGAGCTGTTGAACTAAATGAGCAAAGACCTGGAAGGTAGGAGACTCTCAATAAATGGTAGTTGCCGCTGAGACCACAGTCTCTTCTTCAGAAGGGTTGGTGGGACGGCTTTGGTGGTCCCAGCCAGCTTGGCTCTTAGTGAACTAAAAGTGTGACAGCCTCTCTCCCTCCCTTCAGGAAGCTAACCCAGTTTTCAAACGAAGGAATGACTCTTCACATTGTCATTAATTTTCCTGAAATGATTTTCTTATATCCATTAGCTATACTCTATAAATAGATTGGGATCTTTTGTTTTTTCTAGAAAAAAAATCGTTTTAGCCTTGTATTCTGGCACAGTAGATTGTTCTTTTATCCTTGCTTTTTAAAAAACCTTTCAAACGGCTTGCCTCGCATGGAAGAATAAATAGTCTGTCATTTCTGGGGAGAATTTGTAAACTAATATCTTAGTTTAAAACACATTTAGTGTAATAAGATGACTGCAAAGCTAATATTGACTCTTTTGCTGCTTGGCTTATCTCTCAGCTACTTTGACGGCACCTTTTTCTTTTCCCCTCAACTCTGTCTCACTGCAGAGAGCTCAAGTGAGAAACAAAAGTGTGGCCGGGAGGGGTGGCTCACACCTGTAATCCCAGCACTTTGGGAGGCCAAGGTCGGCAGATCACCTGAAATCAGGACCACCCTGGCCAACATGGCGAAACCTTGTCTCTACTAAAAATATAAAAATTAGCTGGGTGTGGTGGCACATGCCTGTAATACAAGCTACTCGGGAGGCTGAGACAGGACAATTGCTTGAACCCGGAAGGTGGAGGTTGCAGTGAGCCGAGATGGCACCACTGCACTCCAGCCTGGGTGTCAGAGCAAAACTCTGTCTCAAAAAAAGGAAAAAAAAAAAGAACAAAAAAAAGAAAAAAGTGTTACATAGAAGGCCATTCTCCATTAAAGAGCTGCCCAAGGAGAAGGGAAGTAGTCAGTTTGCTCTTGCTAGAGATATGCAAACTCCACATGGAGAATCCCCAGCCGGGGGCCAGAGATGCAGCCAGCCAGTGAAGGATGGATCACCTTGACCTTCCAGGCTCCTTTCTGCCCAGAGGCCTAGGAAACGCCTGCTGACTGCCTCTCATGAGCGTAGAGACACAGAACACAGGTGGACTCAATATCGCCCCTCCTCGAGGCAGGGCACAGTGGCTCACGGGTGCAATCTAGCACTTTGGGAGACTGAGGTGGGCGATCACTTGAGGTCAGGAGTTCAAAATCAGCCTCACCAACATGGTGAAACCCCATCTCTACTAAACATACAAAAATTACCCAGGTGTGGTGATGTCCACCTCTAATCCCAGCTACTCGGGAGGCTGAGGCAGGAGAATCGCTTGAACCCAGGAAGCCGAGGTTGCAGTGACCCGAGATCGCACCACTGCACTCCAGCCTGGGCGACAGAGCAAGACTCCATCTCAAAGAAAAAGAAAAAAGAAAAAGAAAAAAGAAAGAAAAAGAAAAATACATTGTACAGTGGTAGTATCAGGCAAAAAATTAAAATATGTAATATTTCTAAATATTATCCTCGTAAAAGGTGAAGATTTGGGCACAGACAGGCCCACAGGAGGAAAATCCATGTGAAGATGTAGCCAGAGGCAATGGTGATGTATTTATAAATCAAGGAAGGCCAAAGGTTGCTGGAAACCCCCGGAGGGTAGGTGAGAGGCCTGGGACAGATTCCCCCTCGCAGCCTCGGGAGGAACGAGCTCTGCCGACACCTTGATCTTAGACTTCCACCCTCCTGAACTTAGATGACCCATTTCTGCCGTGCAAGCCCCCAGCCTGTGGTGTTTTCTCACGGCAGCCCCCGCAGACCTACAGGCCAGCTGAGCGCTCCTTTTCTCAGCGTCAGCGGGACGGCCGCATTTTCTCCCTCTGTGGGTGGATCAACCACTTTGCGGCCTTGTTGTTCCAAGGTGCGCAGGAGTCCGGCAGCCAAAGGGTTGCTGGCTGGAGACAAAACCACTTTCAAAATGTTCCGATGAGGAACAGCCGCCTCCTCAAGCCCACCCTGTGCTAAAGCCGCCCTCCTGGGCCCAGAGCTCTGGCTCTGATGCAGTTCAGAGTAATTACCATGCGGAAGGAGGGCGGCCATTTTCCCCGTCAGGGGTCAGATCCCCTCTACTCAGATAAAAGCAGCCACAGGGACACAAGAACAAGGAGAGAAAATAGAGAAAGGGGTGTTCAGGCAGCCCAGAGAGCTAGGAACGGCCCCTACTCCGTGTGGGCTCCCCCTTTATCCAGACAATGGTTTAATTCAAGCTACTGGGGCCAGGGCACACACCAGGAGTGTGGAGGCTGAACTTGCCTTTAAGAACCAGGACCTGCAGATCTAAGAGTCCTGGTATTGAGGCGGCTCTCAGGGTGGTCTCGAAGGATGAGAGGCCAGAAACTGTGACTTCTGCCATCAGTCTCTTAAACACCACCATCATAATTCCCGTCTCTCCAGCACTTCCTCTGCATTTGGCACCATGATAAGCACTTTCTGTGCATTTTGTCGTTTCATCCTCTAACTGCCTTAGCAGGTGGGTCCCTTCGTTATCTCATCTTACGCATCAGGAAACTGAGGCACAGAGAGGTTAAGGAACTTGCCGAAGGCCACAGAGCTAGTAGGTGACAGAGCCAAGCTCCGTGCTGGCAACCACCGTGGGCTGTGTTCTCCTCTCCGTGGGAAGTCTGTGAGCAGACAGCAGGGCCAAGCAGGAGGATTGCAGGGAAGGGCCTCTGAAGTCCGTCATGCAAGGCTAAGTTGGGGTCTTAGAGCCTGCAGCCGTGCAGAACATAAAATCATGCCTTGCAGAGCCGAACAGGGCTTTGAAATCATACAGTCCCCATTTCTCTCACAAAGAGGCTAAGGTCTAGGGAGGTGAAGTGGCTGGCCCCAAATCCCAGAGCAAATTAGTGGCAGAACCAGGCCAAGAGCATAAATGTCCTGGTTTCCAACCCAGCGATCTTTGTTAAATACCATGCTGCATCTTAACAAGAGATAGTTATTTTCTTCCATAGCTTGAGAGATTTGTAAAGGATGCTGAGAAACCCTTCCTGATCACGAAGGCTGTGACATATTTGATTGGGTTTGCCATGGCAGTTCTTCTATAGGAGTTGGAAGAGTTGGACAGACACCGTGATTCCAACTGGGATGAGCATCCAACCTGCCACAGGCAGACTCCCCTACAGAAGACCAACTGCAAGTCAAAATCTCCTAAGATCATATTTTAGGTGTGAAGTTGAGTGAATTAACCTTTTGCTGGAAGTCCATCAGTCCTCCTATGATAAATGTCAGCTGAAGACAAGGGAATCATTTTAGCACAGTGGAGACATTGAGAGACTGGATATCAACTGTTGATGGTTCTTGAGACATGTCTGCAAAATTCTGCTATCCATTCAACCACTTAACCAACCATCCATCCTTCCATCCATCCATCCACCCATCCTTCCAAAACCCATCTATTCATTCATTATCTTTTCATCCATTCACCCATCCATTCATCTACCCTTCCATTTATTTATGGGATCCTTACTCTGTGTAAAGTATTTTGCTAGACCCTAGGATTTGTGAAAGAACATGGTCTAGCTTCTGACCTTAGAAGAACTTTAATTCAAATGATGGAATCAGGATGGAAAACTATAAATATAACTTTATGCATTCAGTAAAGGAAACAACCAGAGGCCTGGGGAGGCTGGAGAGGCTTCTTAGAGGGAGAGATACTTGATTGGATCTTCAGTAGGAATTTTTTAAGCAGAAAAGGGGGGAGGAATGGAGGGTATTCCAGATATGGAGGCAAAGATGAACTAAAGCAAGATGCAGGTTAGGGAGGTAATTATGATGATCTGGGCATTAGCGTGGAGTTTGAATCACATTTACAAGATGTGTTCATGACCCTTGTTGCAATTAATTCTCCAACAGCCATATAAGTTAGGGAGGGTGATGCCAGGGAAGGACGTGTGGCACTTACAAGATGAAGTCATTACAAGGGACAAAGAGTAAGACCAAATAGCTAACATCTTTTGAGCTCTCATTATGTGTCAGATCTTCACAAACATTCCTTGAGGTATTACCTCTATTTTCCAGATGAAAAACCAAGACTTAGAGAGCTTGGCCTTGGACTCACCCAAGGTCAATGATATGGTTTTGCTGTGTTTCCACCCACATGTCATCTTGAATTGTAGTTCCCATAATTCCCATGTGTCATGGGATGGACCAGTGGGAGGAAATGGAATCATGAGGGTGGGTCTTTCCCAGGCTGTTCTTGTGGTAGTGAATAAGTCTCACAAGATCTGATGGTTTTATAAATGGGAGTTTCCCCTGCACAAACTTCTCTCTTGCCTGCTGCCATGTAAGACATGCCTTTCGCCTTAAACCATGATTGTGAGGCCTCCTCAGTCACGTGGGACTGTGAGTCCATGAGACCTCTTTTCCTTTGTAAGTTACCCAGTCTTGGGTATATGTTTATCAGTAGTGTGAAAACATACTAATACAGTCACACAGCCAGCAGGTACCAGAGACCCGGATCGAGTCTTCAGAGCCCTAGTCCAGATTAGATACAGCCAACTTCTCTTCCATAGATGAGAGAGGACAAGCTCAGATGACAAGGTTAATAGCAACCTCAATCCTGGAGTTCAGCTCTGAGTTTAAACTTCCTCTTCTGCAAAATGCTCAAATAAGCAGCTGTACTGACTGGAGGAGAAGCTGTGAGCAATGGAATCAGCAAAGCCAAACCCTGGGCCCAGAAGAGACACCACATCTGCCAGAAGCCAACCTACCCTTGTAGCAGCCTGAAGTGATTTGTTCCCCCCAACTCTCTTTTTCCTTCTCTCTCCATATGGATTTTATAAACAAGATAAAATCAGAACTCGAAAACTAAACAGGCTCTGCCAGGGCTCTGTTACCAGCCAGGGCAGCCCAGCACTGTTTTTGCAGATGTTTTGCAGGTCCATGTCTAGAAGAGGCCAGAGGCAGAAGGCGAGGGCAGGTCAGCAAGTGCTGAAAGGTAGGGGAGATCAGTTACTGGAAGGCCATGGAAGGTGGATGATCCCCTGAGCAAACACAGCAAGAGGCCTCTGCTTCCTTATCTTTAAGTTTTATGAGCGCTGCCACCCCCGCTCTCCTCCTTGCTCTGCCCCCATAACTTTCATAGTATCCTGATAGCTCTTTTCCTGGTAAAGATCCAATCACATGTTAGGTCGACCCCATTCTTCTTCATTCTCAAACACAGGCAAACAAGGTTCACATCAGGGAATGTACCTTGATGTTGGGCAGGGATGGGCCAGCTTTCTTTGTTGGAGGAGGAACAAAGCTACTCTATGTGTACCCAGAGAAGCTTTTCGGGAGGGAAGGAAAGCCTCAAAGCTGGGGGTTGTTGGAGGACCAGTGCCTGGAGTGTGTCTTGAGTTTCATCCCATCCTACTGACTCGATGAGGTTTGTACTATAAAAGGAGGCTACAGATCAGTATCAAACTGTGAAGCCACCAGGGTATTCAGACCAACACATTCATATTTTGCTGTTTAAACCTGCAATTGTGGGAAGAGGCAAAATCAAATCTGCTATTGGATTGGCAAGTAGAGCAAGTCCACCATATGTCATGTCGGAAGATGATACCACAATTGCAGAAGGAAAGAAATAGTGTGACATGTAGTTATGAGAACAGTCATTAAAAGACCAAGCTGGGATTTGAACACTACACAGTCTGGTTAAAGAGTCCATCAGCTTAGCCACTACACCATGGGAGCTAGAAGTCCTTGCATGTACCTTTCCTGGCATTAAGTGTTTGGATTTCAAGAGGCACAGCCAGGCCAGGGCACTAACCAGGAGGTAAAAACTGGCCCCCTGCTGTTAGCTTGAGGACTTGAGGGACCTAATGGGAAAACCCTGGGCATGGAGAATGGACTTGGGCCTGGTCTGGAGGCTTGGGGGCCGTCCTGTAAGCTATATTTCCCAAAGGGCCGCCTGAAGTAGACTCACTCTGGGGGATTGTTAAGATGCAGACTTCAGGGCCTGGACCTGTAGAGTCAGAACTTTGGTGGACAGAACTCTGAGAGGCTGTATTTTTAACAAACTCTTCCTACCCCATACCTCCCACATCCCCTCCAGTGACACTGACACATAGTCAAGCTGAGAAGTACCAAGTTGACTGCCTGCTCCCAGCTCACCGTTCTGACTTCACATCGCTTCCTTCAGGGGCCAGGAGCAGGGGATGTGAGTAATCAAGTGACATTTGATAACATACAGCTCTTTTATTTATTACAAAGCAATTGTCATCCACATAGATGACTGGGCTCTTTGGGATGCATATTAGTTAAGGCTCTCCAGAGAAACAGAACAAATGGGAGATACATATGTACAGATAGATGTTAGGTAGATATAGATTGATAGGTAGGTAGGTAGGTAGAAATAGATACAGATCTATCCTTCTCTCTGTCTGTCTGTCTATCATCTATCTAAAGATATTTATTTTAAGGACTGGGCTTCTGCAATTATGGAGACCATCAAGTCCAAAATCTGTAGGTTAGGCCAGCAGGCTAGAAACTCAGGCAAGAGTGTGATCTTCTAGTCTCGAGGCAAAATTTCTTGTCTGGGAAATGTCAGTCTTTACTCATGAGGCCTCTTCCAACTGATTGGAAGCTGTCCATTCACAGTCTTGAGAATGAGCTCCTGTACTTAAAGTCTCCTGATTGTAGATGTTAACCACATTTACAAAATACGTTCACAGCAACATCTAGATCCGTGTTTGATGAAATAACTGGGTACTAGAGTCTTACCAGATTGACACATAAAACTGTCACAGGACATTTCTTAATTGGTTAACCTACTTACCCAGAGTAGAACTATAGGGAAAGAACATTTGTTGAATAACACACAGTAAGGTAACTCTACAGTTCATGGTAAAAACTGGCTTCAAAGAAAATGCAAAAACCCATGTCTGCTACCAGAGAAAATCTCCCTTAAGCTACCCAAGGCAGAGGGTCACTGCAGTAATGAGAATCCCAGGTTCAATAACAGTGACCTCTCATAATCCCAAGAGGTTTTCTGTCTTATCCAGTCTCTTGGCAGCCCTGAGCACTGGCCTCATAATGAACACTTTAATTAAGATGGATGTTTATAAGTACCAAAGGGAAGTTGTGCCTTAATTACTTTGACTCCAATCAAATAATTTTCCTACGTGTGCCTTCCTTCTTACTGAGAATTTTAAGAGACAAGGAGATTAGGGGTGGGGGAACCTCAGTTTAGGGAAGATTCATGTATTCATGTAGGTCGGGGTTCTCAACATGGCATCCACAGATTTCCTGTGCATTCTTGCTATTACATATTAAATGTGAGTAGGTGTCTTTTGTTATGTGGGCAGAATCCACACTTTTCATTGGATTGCCAAGGAAGTCACTGACTCCCAAATAGGTTGAAAACCTTATTGAGTTTGGGAACATAATACCCTATCATTTGCAGGGCAGCAAGGTGGCTGACCCACGGCATTAGGAATGTTATAGATTAACAATATTTGCTTTAAGCTGATGACTTCCAAGTGAGCACTAATTAGCCTGGTAGGTTGAAAAGCCATTCCTGAGGGTGGACAGGCTTCTCTGTCTGAGACAGGAGGCTCCCAAGCTGGCCTGGCAGAGGGCTCTGCAGCCACTCAGCCTGGGTTCAGATCCCAGTGCTTATTAGCTATGTGACCAGGGTGCGTTCCCAGCCCTCTCTGCACCAGTTTCTTCATCTGTAAAATGGGAACAATGATAGTAGCACCTACCTTACAGGTGTTAACTCTGAGTTAACACATATAAAGTGAGTTGAGCAGTAGTTGGCACAGAGTGGGAGTTTTGATTAGGTTTGGGGGTACATAGGGGTAGTCCCAGGATTTTGTATTTTAACAACCTCCCCTGGTGATTCCATCTACAGGTGTTATTTCACCACACTGTGTCAAGACCTAACGAAACTGAACTTGCCAATTCACAGTGCAGGGCCCTGCTTTGTAAGTTACCACTTGCCATGCAAAGAAATACCCAGTGAGCTCCTGATCCCTGGTGCTGGTGCCCTCTGGAGAACCAGCTGGGCACGGCCAACTGTGAGCAGGAGAGAGCCATGCCCTGGCCCTGCCTGGCCCTCTTGGCGGAGCTTCTTCAATGGTAGGATGCAATACAAATGTTTCCTGGCAACATAGTGGCAACAGAAGTGATGGGTGGAGCATCCCAGCCAGGATACACAGCCACATGCAGGTGCAGATCCCACCCGCCCTCCTGCTGCAGGAACAGGTGCCTCCAGGTGCCTCCTCTCTCCCTCTGCACCCCAGCTCCCCTCCCTGATCCTGATTTCTCTCCCTTCAGCTTTTTCCTGAGGTTTTCCCCTCTCTGCCTAAATTACAGTGGCTCCAGGGAGCATTTAGATTCCAAACTGTCCCAGAAGCTTGTTGGCCTCTCGGCTCTGGTTTAGCAGCCTGTAGGACGGTAATGCTTCCCAACACCACAAGCTGACCAGAGCCAGGCCCCGACAGAAAGATGATCTGCAGAAGAGCCCAAAGCAGGCAGCCAGGTCCACAGGGAGCAGCACTGGTTCCCGGCGGGCAAGAGTGTGGCCCCACGTCTGGGAAAGGTAGAAGGTTAAGAACTAGGACAAAGGCGGGCCCCAACTGGAAGAACAGAGGCAAGAAGACAGGAAGAAGGAGGAGAGGGTCCTTGTGAGAAGGAATCAGGGTCACAATCCATCTGGAGGGACTTAATTGTCCCCCACCCTCAGCTCAGCATTGCTCGTGAAAATGGGGCTGCCCCTCGGGTGGACATCAAGTGACTGCAACTGCTAGAAGGAGGCAACACAGGGGTCAGGACCCCATTAGGACATAGCCCCGAGACAGCTGGGGTTGTTTTGTGTTTTTCCAGTTTGTTTTGTTTTTTATTTTTTATTTTTATTTTTTGTTTTGTTATATTTTATTTTATTTTATTTTACTTTATTTTATTTTATTTTTTGAGACAGAGTCTTACTTCATCACCCAGGCCGGAGTGCAGGGGCACGATCTTGGCTGACTACAACCTCTGCCTACTGGGTTCAAGCAATTCTCATGCCTCAGCCTCCCAAGTAGCTGGAATTACAGGCACCCACCACCATGCCCAGCTAATTTCTGTATTTTTAGTAGAGACAGGCTTTTGACATGTTGGCCAGGCTGATCTCAAACTCCTGACCTCAGGTGATCCACCCACCTCAGCCTCCCACAGTGCTGGGATTACAGGCGTGAGCCACCACTCCTGGCCAAGGGGAGCTGGTTTACAAACAATTCACAAATTCCAGCAATGGCAACTACCACCGTTAAATTTGGAGGCACTTAGTAGTTGTCAGACATACTGCTAGACCCTCTATACCAACTCCATAAACTAAGCTTCAGTGTCAGAAGCAGAATAGCTCTAACAGTTAGGAGTGAGGACTCTGGAGCCAAAAAGTCTGGTTCAAACCCCAGCTCTGCCACTCGCTAGCTATGTGATTTTAGGCCTGTTTCTTAATTTCTCTGATCCTCAATTGCCCGTCTGTAAAATGGGTATGAAAAAAGGAGCTTCCGCCTCAGCTGTTGTGAAAGTAAAGGAGATAATTTATACAAATCAAGCATAGTGCCCAGCACCTAGGAAGGAAACAGAACAACACTGCTGTCACAGTGTCATTGTTGCTGTTATAATTCCTTTTGCTTGGGTTCTCAAGGTTGAGCTCACATGGCCATGCCAGGGGAGGAAGAAAAGCAGAGAGGCAGGCAAATTGGCACCCTTGAACCCATGGGATCTGGGCCCACAGAAAAGAATCTGCTTTAAAAAATACCTTATGTCTGTTTCCCTCTGCCCACACTTTAGAGATGTCAGGAACACACTGCAAACCACCTTTCATGTTTCACACCTCCAGGCAATAGAAACAGCCAGATTTTCCTTGAGTATTCTTCCAGGAAGTCTGCCAAAGACAAGAGCCTTTCTTTGGGAAATAATAATAATACTTCACTCTGAATGTTAATAATAATTAAGCTGGGGGTGTATAGGGATGAAATAAAAGCAACGTTCCTCAAGGCTTATATTACTTCTAATGTGCAAATCTTTGCACACGTGACCTCTCTGCCCTGGTGTGCTATCAACGTACACCCATCAAGGCTTGAGGTAAAGAACCACCACACCCGATTATATGTGTAATGTGGCTGCACCCTTTTTGGCTGAGGGCACAAAGCATCTTATGCAAATATCATCATTGTGCAAAGGCAAATATAAATGTATAGGGAGAAGGAGCTCTTTGGGGATGGGCAGGCATGCTGGTGGATGTGAGGAAAGAGCAAAATAACTGAAAGGAAAGAGAAGACATCTGAATGAGGTCTTTAGAGTTAGGACAAGCAAAAGCTGACGCCTGGTACGTGGCAATGGATATGTTAGAGGATGGGATGAAAGGGGGAATGATGATGGATCAGATGCACTGAGCCTGGGAGAGCAGATTACTTCAGGGTTGACCTCCAGGGCTGCCATTCCCCAGCGTGATTTTGAGCAGGTGCCTACTTAACTTGGTGATGCCTTAGAAACCTAGCCCAGAAAGATTTTATACACGATTCTGTTTATCTATATACAAAATAAGAACAAGTATATTGGTAATAATATTTATAAATAAACATATGCATAAAGTGTATGCACTCATTTTCCCCCAATCCCTCATGCCCAGGTACATCATAGGTACCTAGGAAATGCTGGTTTAGTCTATATTTAGGTTTAGCAGGTGGGTCCAGGGTTGCAGTCCCAAGGAGACAGCCCCTGCTGTTCATCCGCTAGCATAGGGTATGAGTAAAACGTCTATTAGCCACAAGCAATTTTAGACTGTGAATTCCTGGAGGGAAGGGAGGGGCTGTGTGTCACGGTTGAGAGCTCACATTGTCCACACAGTAAATATTTAAATGAATAACATGGCAGAGTGGAAACCAGCACAGGGAGCTCATAGCCAGCCAGAGCAGTGGCCAAGGCTCTGGTCTCTGGAAGACAGATGATAAGACACGTCTCTGAAAATGTCTGGGTAACAGGATCTGTTTCCACACATAGTGGGGGGAGGTGGCTGAAAGGAGCATCTTCTCCTAGAAGGTCCAGCGCCATTCTTCAACAAAGCACTCTGGAACTTATGTGAGTGCCGGAGAGACCAGGATACTTGCCGCCTCCCTCCAACCTAGGTTGATAATTCAGCTTAAATCTGAGTTGTGTCAGAGGACTTGGAGTTGGGGTCAGAAATGGCCTTGGTCAACTGTTTGTTACTCCACTAGGCATCGAAGTTCTGGGGTCAGCAGCGACCATGAGATTTTTCAGTGCATCATTAGGAATCACATGTAGTGATCACACAGTTAGGGACAAAAGTCTCTGCAGCACCTACAGCTGTGCAACTTTGGTGTGTGGCTGAAGAATCTCTCCCCTTCCTCCTCCTCCTCCTCCTCCTCTCTTTTTCTCCCTCCCCCTCCCCCAGTCCAATACCGCAGAGTGGGAGAAAGTCATGCACATTAGGAGTTTGGAAAGGATTAGTCAATAGAGCCAGATCAGATGGTTAACTTTGGGGGGCTGGGGGATAAAGTTAGATCCTTCACTTCAACCTAGACCAAAATTAATTCCAGATGGCTTCAAGAATTAAATGTAAAACATGAAGCCATTAAAAACGAAACTTCAAAGGTGCTATGGGTTGGGGGATGATCCCACAGATGAACTTCCCAAACATGAAAGCAAGAAAAGGAGTCAAAAAGAAAAAGCTTGCTAGATTTGGGAACATAAAAATACAAAACTTCTCCATGCCAGAAAGCCATCCAAAGCAAAATTAAAAGGCAAATCACAAAATATTTGCAACACTGTTTATACCATATACAGTAGGTACATATGCAATATGGCTGATGTTACTAGTATTTACAGAATTCTTACAAAACAATAAGAAAATGGGGGGAAGCAACAAAATGCAGAAAAGAATCTGAATACATATTTCACAAAAGAAATACAAATAAAACACAGAAGAAAATAGTTTTTTAAAAGCTAGAAATTAAATCAATATTATTTAAACCAACAATAAAACATCATTCAACCTGTCAGAATTAGCAAATATTTTGAAAATGATATTATCCTAAGGATGTGATAATGATCACACTAGTACACTGCTGTAAATTAGGGCAGCCTTTCTGGAAAATCAAAGTAAAGTAGAAATATGTATAACAGATCTCAGGTACACTCCTACTCTGTGAACTGTAAACCCCACTTTTGGAACCAGTTCAAAGGAAATAATAAAAGATATAAAGACATGAACGAAGACTTGCATTTAAAGATATTTCCTGTAGCATTATTTATAACATTGGAAGACTAGTAAAGGCCCAAATGCCCATCAGCTGGGAATTCACTTGAAAAAGCTGCTTCCTTGTGATGGGATATGAATTAGCTAATGACATTCATAACTAATGCTAAGTGAATAAACTTATGCCACACTATATACAAATATGATGTCTGTTTTGGAGTCTCTCTCTTTCTGTCTGTCTCTATCTCTATCTCTCTCTTTCTATCACACAGGCACTTACAAGGAAATTAACCAAAATATTAGTAGAGATTCTGTTAGCAGAGTGAGTGTATTAACACTCTTTGTACTTTTTACAAGTAGGTAGTACTTTTTTAATAAGAAAAAAAAACAATTTTTATAATGTAAAACACACAAAATCTTACATGAGCCCCCATTTCCTAACAGCAAGGTGACAAGCACAGTGTATCTGTGGGTTGGATGCTGCGTAGCTGTGAATCTCTGCATACTCTTCCCGCACACCACCCACCCATATACCCGTGTCATGGCTGGGATATTCTTTAATAGGTCATACAAAATAAAGTTCACCAAATGATGGCAACCTAGGATTCTAGTAAATTTCTCCATAGGGGACTTTTGCGGAAAGATGTACCCTAAGTGTTACCCAACATGGACTCACTAACCCCTGACTTCTAAAAATTATCCAGTGAAATGTCTTAAGCAGGAAGAGCAACTGCTTAGAGCAGCAGTGAGCAAGCTATGACTTGTGGGCAAAGGGACTCACCACCAGTTTTTGTACAGTTCGGAGTTAAGAAGTTATGAGTTAATAAAATAAAGACTTGCGTTTTGGGCATGTTGGGTTTGAAGTAACTGTGTGGCATCTAGGTGTTTTACATTTTTGCATTCTTTTTTTTTTTCTTTTTTTTATTATACTTTTAAGTTCTAGGGTACATGTGCATAACGTGCAGGTTTGTTACATATGTATATTTGTGCCATGTTGGTGTGCTGCACCCATCAACTCGTCAGCACCCATCAATTCATCATTTATATCATGTATAACTCCCCAATGCAATCCCTCCCCCCTCCCCCCTCCCCATGATAGGCCCCAGTGTGTGATGTTCCCCTTCCCAAGTCCAAGTGATCTCATTGTTCAGTTCCCACCTATAAGTGAGAACATGCGGTGTTTGGTTTTCTCTTCTTGTGATAGTTTGCTAAGAATGATGGTTTCCAGCTGCATCCATGTCCCTACAAAGGACGCAAACTCATCCTTTTTTATGGCTGCATAGTATTCCATGGTGTATATGTGCCACATTTTCTTAATCCAGTCTGTCACAGATGGACATTTGGGTTGATTCCAAGTCTTTGCTATTGTGAATAGTGCTGCATAATAAACATACGTGTGCATGTGTCTTTGTAGTAGAATAATTTATAATCCTTTGGGTATATACCCAGTAGTGGGATGGCTGGGTCATATGGTACATCTAGTTCTAGATCCTTGAGGAATTGCCATACTGTTTTCCATAATGGTTGAACTAGTTTACAGTCCCACCAACAGTGTAAAAGTGTTCCTATTTCTCCACATCCTCTCCAACAACTGTTGTTTCCTGACTTTTTAATGATTGCCATTCTAACTGGTGTGAGATGGTATCTCATTGTGGTTTTGATTTGCATTTCTCTGATGGCGAGTGATGATGAGCATTTTTTCATGTGTCTGTTGGCTGTATGAATGTCTTCTTTTGAGAAATGTCTGTTCATATCCTTTGCCCACTTTTTGATGGGGTTGTTTGTTTTTTTCTTGTATATTTGTTTGAGTTCTTTGTAGATTCTGGATATTAGCCCTTTGTCAGATGAGTAGATTGCAAAAATTTTCTCCCATTCTGTAGGTTGCCTGTTCACTCTGATGGTAGTTTCTTTTGCTGTGCAGAAATTCTTATGTAAATACCTACATAATATTCTCAATGGTGCCTCTTGGATCTCAAAACCTAAAATGTTTACTAGATGCACAACCTGCCCCCACAACCACTCTAACTTGGCATTTGGTTATTTGGAGTTGAAACACCTGTACCTTAGCCAAACACTCATAACAGTTGTCAAACAGTAGTGCCTTCTTTGAAAACCAATAAAAAAAAAAAAGTAATATTACCTACATGTAAGACCATGCAATGGGGAGAATGTAATTCTCTTATATTACCAAGGAGGCTGATCACTTTTGAGTAATTTGAAATTTTATATTGAAAAGCCTTCACTATATGCAAATTTATTTACCAAGCAATTCCACTTTTTGGAATTTATTCTAAGGAAATAATTCTGTATGTACATGAAGATGTAGCTACAAGGATGTTCACTGAAGCATTCACTGTGGAGTTGAATTATTGGAACCAGCCTCAATGTCCAGCAGTAAGGAATTTGCTGAACAAATTATGGAACATCTATTTGATGTAATATTATGCATTCATAACACATGCATTATTGATGGACATGCAAAGATGTTCATGATAGGGTGTCAAGTAAAACAAAATAGGTTACAACAATTATACAATATGAGCTTATCTTTTATGATTATTAATATATGGAAAAACCATGAAAAAATATAAACAAAAATGCTAACAGTGGTTACTTCTATGTGACAAGATTGTGGATAATTTTTATTTTTCTCCTTTTCTGCTCATCTGGACTTTTGAATTTTTATGCAATGAACATACATTATTTATGCCCCCACTCCCTTTCCACTGCCAAATCCCCAGAAGTAAACTAAAAGCTGATGAAAATACAGTCTTACTGACATGTCTTACAGCATTTCTCAGAAGTGTTGTACAAATATTGTTTGGAATTAATTTTCATCTAGATTGAAGTGAAAGATCTAACTTTATCCCTCCCCTCCCCACACAAGGCTAACCAACTGATCCAGCTCCATGGACTAATCCTTTCCAAACATTTCATGTACATGACTCTCTCCCATTCTGCATATTTCAAATGTGCCAAATGCTGGGCACAGTGGCTCATAGCTATAGTTTTAGCTACTCAGGAAGCTGAGGCAGGAGGATTGCTTGAGACCAGGAGTTCAAGACCAGCCTGAGCAACATAGTGAGACCCCATCTCCACAAACAAACGAGCAAAATGTGCCAGAAAGCACCATGTTTCCGTTACCTATCGCTGCAAAACAACCTACTCAAACATAATACTCATACCTAATACTCATAATACCCATACTCATACTCAAAAAATATACTCATTGCTACAAAACAGTATACCAATATACTCAAAATTTAGTGGCTTAAGACAGTTATCATTTTATTATTCGCTCCAGATGTTGCAATCTGGGAAGAGTTCAATGGGGAGAGCTTGTCTTGCTCCACAAGGTATCAACTTGGGTAGATTGACCAGCTAGAGCTGGCTGGAATGGCTCAATCTGGGTAATCAGCTGGGGCCTCGGCTGACACTGTTGTCCAGTGGGAAGTGGGTAGTTCCTTGATTCTCCTGCTATGGCATCTTCACATGGTGAGTGTGGGCTTTCCTCCTGGCATGATATCTCAGGGTAGCTGAACTTCTTATATGGCAGCTGGCTTCCCCCAGAGGACAAAAGCAGATGCTGTTGGGCCTTTGAAAGACGTTGGGCTGGGCACAGTGGCTCACATTTATAATCCTTGCACTTTGGAAGGCTGTCAGGGGAGGATCACTTGAGCCCAGGTGTTTAAGACCAGCCTGGGCAACATGGTGAAATCCCATCTCTACAGAAAATACAAAAGTTAGCTGAGTGGGGTGACATGAGCCTATAGTCCCAATTACTCAATGGGCTGAGGTGGGAGGATCACTTGAGCCCAGGCTGGGGAGGCTGCAGTGAGCTCTCATCAGGCCACTGCACTCCAGCCTGAACAACAGCGTAAGATGTTGACTCTAAAAATGAAAAAGCAAAAAAAAAGATGTAGATCTAGAATTGGCCCAGGAACACTTTTGCCACATACTTGACTCATTAAAGCAGACCCAGGCAAGGCCAAATTTAAAGGCAGTGAGTACTGGGAGGTGCAATTCACTGGGACTCACCGGAAGAGCATTCTCCCACACTCAGCATTTACGGGAATATGTTAGATTCTCTGGATATGCAGACTGATGGACTACCAATGTATTTTATATTGGTATAATATATATATAATATAAATCACAGTAATTTATATTCCCTCTATTGGATTTCTCAAATTCAGCAATACCTATAAAAGGACAGTTTGTTATATATTTTACTGCTAATTTGCACCTCTCGTTTGACAGGGTGCATGACTGATCTGTTGAAACATCTTAAAAAGACTACTTTTATATATGCCAGTCAGTGACATAACTGTCATTAAAATATCAACATCTACTCATGATTCCCTTAGAAAGAGCTAATAGCAGCAATAAATTTGAGTTCAAATATTGCTTCAGAGCCAGACTTCTCTGGTGAGATTCAAATTAGTCTATGTATTTTGGATGCAAGTTCAAAAACCATTTCCAGCCAGATCAGTGTCTATCCCAAATTGGCAGGAATGACCAGAGTAACCCACAGACATTCAGCTGAAGTCACTCTGGCTATAGAGGGCAGGGGGGGTATTGCCCAATAGGGAAAGGGAAATGTGGGAATTGGGGTTCAGGGACAGCAGTGAAACCTCTTGACCTCCCCACTCCCCCCACCACAGCACCTACCTGCACCATCTTTCTTAGGACCAAAATTGTGTTCCTCGGTTCTCTCTGCTGTCTTCTCTCTTTTCTGCCTCTCCCTGTCTGCTGGTGATAAGGTTTGGCTGTGTCCCCACCCAAATCTCATCTTGAATTGTAACTCCCACAATTCCCAAGTGTCATGGGAGGAACCTGGTGGGAGATGATTTAATTATGGGGGTGGGTCTTTCCTGCACTGCTTTCATAATAGTGAATGAGCCTCATGAGATGTGACCTTTTAAAAACTGGGAGTTGCCATGCACAAGCTCTCTCTCTTTTTGCCTGCCGCCATCCATGTAAGATGTGACTTGCTCCTCCTTGCCTTCTGCCATGATTGTGAGGCCTCCGCAGCCACGTGGAACTGTGAGTCCAATTAAACCTTTTCTTTTATAAATTGCCCAGTCTCAGGTATGTCTTTATCAGCGGTATGGAAACAGACTAATACAGCTGGTAATTGACAAAATATTATACAACTCAAGTCTTTCTGGGATTAAGACAATTTGAGCTGTGCACTCTAACTGTCCATCCCTAAGTTCTTTGCATGCCTTCCACTACTCCTGCTGGAGTTTTCCTCTTTCCTCATACCCAAACTCCTGAAAGAAGAACCTGCACTCATGTCTCTTCCACCTCACTTCCTACTCAGTTGTTAGCCTACCCTGTCTCCACCTCCCCCTTCCCCAGAGAGGTTCAGGCAAAGCTTACCCATGACCACCACCCTTAAATCCCCAGTAGACTCTCATCAGCCCATGTTGCTTAACTTCCCTGAAGCTAGAACACCATTGATCCTTCCATCCATTCTTGGCACATGCTTTTTTTTGCTTGGTTTTTACAGCACCTCTGTTCTCTTCCTCTCTTTCCATCCAGCCCCTCTCAGTCTCCTACATGGGCTCCATCCCTCTGCCCATGCCTTGCATGTGGGTGTGCCCATCTGCCTGTGCTTGGCCTTCCTTTGACTTATAAATTCATTCTAGGCCAAAAGTTCTTACTCTTGAGTCCAGGACTTCATGAAACCCATGATTTGAGAACCAGAAGCCATATGAAGATTTTTGAGTGTGTTATTGTTCTGAGGAGAAAGCCAAAGCTTTCAAAAGATTCCTCCAGGGGTGCTGTTAACCTACACAAGGACAACCCATTGTCTTAGGCCATGTCACCTGCTGTCCTGGCTTCATCTCAACCCCACAGGCTGAAGATTTGTTAATAGTCATTTCCAATCTGTGCGTCTTTCCTACACCCCAGTCCTCTGTGTGGGTTAGGCCTGTGAATACTTTTCTAAAACTCCTTCTGAGCCACTGAAGTCCTAGGCTGCTGGTGACTCAGAGGTGCTCAAAAACTCTGCTGCGAAAAGCAAGTGTCATAATATTATTCTCTACCCTGGGTTAATTATAGTGATTTTTCTCTATTCAAGGCAGCTAGAAAATCCTCTATGGTATGCAACAATCCAGGTTGCTGGGATCTGGGTGCATCTTGCATTTATTGTCTTCCCACTAGCTTTGGTTTTCCTTTTATAGGTTGGCCTAGTCATCTCACAGTTACTTCAAACCCAACATGTCCAAAACCTAAGTCTTTATTGTATTTTTTGAGACAAGGTCTTGCTCTGCCACCTGGGCAGAAGGACAATGGCATGATCACAACTCACTGCAGCCTCAGCCTCCTGGGCTCAAGTGATCTTCCTGCCTCAGCATCCTGAGTAGCTGGAACTACAAGCACATGCCACCATACCCAGATAAATTTTGTATTTTTTGTAAAGACTGGGTCTCTCCATGTTGCCCAGGCAGGTCTAGAACTCCTGGGCTCAAGCAATCTACCTGCCTCAGCCTCCCAAACTGCTGGGACTACAGGCGTGAGCCACTTCACCTGGCCAACCTGTCTTTAAACCCTAAACCCTTGCTCTTTTTTCCTCTCTTACCGAAGCTCCCAAGCTAGAAGATGATCTCCTTTCCTCACCCCATAATCAATCAATGGCCACGTCCATTAATGCTACTCCTCTTACGTCACTCCTGGGCCTGTATCTTTCTGTCATCTTCACCACTGTTGCCTTGGTTTAAGTCAGGGGCTGACCAACTTTCTGTATAAAGGGCCAAATAGTAAATATTTTAGGCTTTACAGGCCATATGGTCTCTGTTGCAACTACTCAGTTCTATCATTTTAGTGCAAAACAGCTCTAAATAATGTGTAAATAAATAAGAGTGGCTGAGTTCCAATAAAACTATGTATGAATACTGAAAGTTGAATTTTATGTAATTTTTATATAACATGACACATTATTCTTCTTTTGATTTTGTTCAACCCACTAAAATATGTAAAAGGCACTCTTAGTTTGTAGACCTACAGAAACAGATGACAGGCCAGATTTGGACCACAGGTTGCAGTTGGGCAACTCCTACTTTAAAGCATAACAACTCCTGCTTGAAATGATCTTCCTTCTGCCGGGGTTTTCCCCTCTGATCATGCGCTGTGGTGCTGCTACAGTCATCTTCCTAAGAAAAAAGCTGGGAGCGCCACGCCCCAGCTTCAAACCCCCCAGCAGTCCCCATTACCCTGAGAGGAAGTGATATGGTTTGGCTGTGTCCCCACCCAAATCCCACCTTAAATTTTAATAATCCCATGTGTCAAGGGCGGGACCAGGTAAAGATAATTGAATCATGGGGGCGGTTTCCCCCATACTGTTATTGAAGCAGTGAATAAGTTTCACAAGATCTGATGGTTTTATAAATGAGAGTTCCCCTGCACAAGCTTTCCTGCCCACCGCCATGTAAGAAGTCCCTTTGCTGTTCCTTCATCTTCTGCCATGATCGTGAGGCCTCCCCAGCCATGTGGAACTGTGAGTCCATTAAGTCTCTTTTCTTTATAAATTACCCAGTCTCAGGTAGGTCTTTATTAGCAGCATGAGAACAGACTAATACAGTAAAGTTCTCAACCTTGGCACTATTGATATATGGGGCTGAATGATTCTTTGTTGTAGGCGCTGTTCTGTGCGTTTAGAATGCTTAGCAGAATCCCTGACCTGACCTTCACCTATTAGATGCCAGTAGCATCCCCAGCTCCCTGGGAGCGATAGTCAAAGATGCCTTCAAGCACAGCAAAATCATCCCTGGGTGACAGCCTCTGCCTTAAGAGTGGAGTCCAAGCCCCCTCCCCTGGCTCTGCCTCCCTCCCCACATTGCCTGTTGTGCCCCTTGCTCCAGCCGTGCTAAGCGAGACTGCCAGGCTCTTCACAGTTCTGTGTTTTTGCTCATCAGTCCCTTCCAGGAATGCCCTCTGCATCCTGTCACTGGGTAAATGCCCTCTTACCTTTCTTTTTTTTTTTTTTTTTTTTTTTTGAGATGGAGTCTCTTTCTTGTCACCCAGGCTGTAGTGAAGTGGAGTGACCTCAGCTCACTGCAACCTCCACTTTCCAGGTTCAAGCGATTCTTCTGCCTCAAACTCCCAAGTAGCTGGGATTACAGGTGTGCACCACTACACCCAGCTAATTTTTTATATTTTCAGTAGAGACGGGGCTTTCACCATATTGGCCAGACTGGTCTCGAACTCCTGACCTCATGATCCACCTGCCTCAGCCTCCCAAAGTGCTGGGATTACAGGTGTGAGCCACCATGCCCGCCCTCACCTTTCAACATCATTGTACCCATGTCTTGTGTGTCTCCCCAGACAGGGAGAACTGAGTTTTCCCCCACTGTGTTTTCATGGTCACCCCTATGTATTTCTGTCAAAGCACCTAAAATGCCTTTGAACCCTTGCGTGAGTGTTTGTCTCCCGTCCTAAACTGCAAGGCTTTTGAGAGCTTGGGCTGTTCCTGATTCCCCTCTGGAGCCTCAGCATGTGGTTGAATAATTATATGGGTAAACTGAGGCTCAGAAAGTCAATGTCTCTATTGGTGAAGCCTAAGATCAAGAACTTTCATGCTGAGCCCAGGCTAGATGGTAAGTAAGTCTCCTGACCCCAGACTTTCTGCCATGTGTACCCCACAGGCCTTGGCTAATGGTTTACGTGTCTGAAAACTCTGCTCTTACAAATAAAAAGGAACCATTTCCAGGTGAGAAGGACCAGTTGGGGAAGACACTTTGGACAGATGTTGCTGCATCCTATGCTTATGAGTCCCCTATTAAAGCTCTGGAATTTGCTAGCTCTGCCAGTGGGTGAGGTCAGAGTGGCTTACAGTGAGATGGATAAGCGTCTGTACAAACCTAGCCTGAGGTAACCTAAAGGCAGAAAGACAGTGGCCTCTCCCTGGAGGCTGAGAAAACCAAAGCTAGTGGGAATTCCGACAGTAAATGCAAGATCCACCCAGATCCCAGCAACCTAGATCCTTGCATGTCTCAGAGGATTTTCTAGCTGCCTTGAATAGAGAAAAATCACTATAATTAACCCAGGCTAGAGAATAATATTATGACACTTGCTTTTTGTAGCAGAGTGGTTGAGCACTTCCGAGTCACTAGCAGCCTGAGACTTCAGCAGCTCAGAAGGAGTTTTAGAAAAGCTTTCATAGGCCTAAGACGTCATGCATCTGGTTTTTATTTCAGAAACCTTAGTAAGTCATGGAGGTCGCTGAGAGGATTATAAAAACAAAGGCAAGAAGTTGAAAAGCAAGCCAGACCTTCTGAAGGCTGAAAACAGTCCTGCTTTGCTTCTCAGAGGAGGCAATGCTGCAGGCAGCAGACATCTGGACACTTGCTCCATCCAACACCCCAAGCCCTTGGTTTGGACACGGTGGTTGGTACCTGAGTGTTCAGCCATCTGGACCTCATTCAGAAAGCTTCCTCAGCCCTCTTCTCTGGCTTTCATCAAATGAATCAAGACGCTCTGCCTCTTCCCACAGTTCCCTCCCACACACACAAACCACCATCAATCTGTGACCCTGTCAGGGAGCAGAGGAGGTCAGGGCCACCCTCTCCCATCCCCTCGACCCCCATTTAAAACACACAGGAAGAATCATTTGGGAGAAGTAGACCCGAATGCCTGGCAGCCGGAAAGTAGGCTGTGATCATCTCCCCAGCCATCCGCTTTACAGAGGAGGAGCCTGGGGTCAGACACTGAAGCACCTGTCCAGGAAAGGCCACTGGCCTGAATATGGCTGGATGAGCTCTAAGGCTCTGCTCTCTCCCAAATTTCCAGCAATAGAGGATGGGTCCCGTAAAATGTGGTAGTCCACCCCTCACCCCCATGCTATGCTGTGCAGCCTTTGAGAGAATGCAGAACTCTCGAAGGGGTGCTACAGAACAATCTTGGAGGCACACTGCTAAGTGAATAAAAGCAAGGTATGGAACAGTGACCACTTGGGTGAAGAATGGAGCAAATATATATATTTGCTTGGATGCTATTGTGTGTTGAATTGTATCTCTCAAAAAGATACGTCCAAGTCCTAATCCCCAGTACCTGTGAATGTGGCCTTCTTTGGAAATAGTATCTTCGCTGAGGGAAGCAAGTTGTGGATCTCAAAATGAGATCAGCCTGGATGTAGGATGGGCCTAAACCCACTGATGAGTATCCTTATAAGAGAAAGGAGAAGGAGGTTTGAGACACAGGTGCGTAGAAGCAGCCATGTGAAAACAGAAGAAGAGATAGGAGTGAGGCTGCCACAAGCCAAGGAACTCCTGGAGCGACCAGAGGCTGGAAGAGGCAAGGAAGGATGTTCCCCCAGAGCCCTCAGAGGGAGTGTGGCTCTGCCAACACCTGGTTTGGGGGCTTCTGGCCTCTACCACTGTGAGAGAATAAATTCGTGTTGTTTTAAGCCACCAAGTTTGTGATACTTTGTTGTAGCAGCCTAGGAAACAAATCCAGATGCCCAGAATATTTTGGGAAGTAAATTTAGATTTTACTCAATAGCAGACCATTATTTTTAAAAATCAGTAATCAATAGGACTTATACACTAGTGACAAATAATTAGAAAATAAATATTTTAAACTATACCATTGATGACAGGATCAAATATATTAAACACATGGGAATAAATATAACGAAAGATATATAAGACCTCCACATAGAAAAACAAAATATTATTAAGAAGGTCTAAATCAATGAAGGTATATGTTATGTTGTAGACTGGAAGACTCAATCGTGTAAAGATATCCATTCTCCCCCAATGAATTAATTCAATTAAGGTGTAGATTAAATGCAACCCCAAATCAAAATCTAGGTAGGTATTTGTGAAAATTGATAAGCTGATTCTAAAATGTGCACAGAAGTTCAAAAGTTTAAGAATAGTCAAGACAACCTTGAAGAACAAGAATGAAGACTTACCCTGGGGACTCGCCCTACTGTCGATCAAGACTTCTTATTAACCTACAGTAATTAAGGTAGCACGTTACTGGCACAGAGACAAATCGAATGATGGAACATCCAGGAACAGAATCACATATATATAAACACTTGTTTTTTATTTATAAAAAAAGATCCGGCCGGGTGCAGTGGCTCAAGCCTGTAATCCCAACACTTTGGGAGGACAAGGTGGGCAGATCACCTGAGGTCAGGAGTTCAAGACCAGCCCAGTCAACATGGTGAAACCACATCTCTACTAAAAATACAAAAATTAGCTAGGCGTGGTGGCAGGCACTTATAATCCCAGCTACTCGGGAGGCCAAGGCAGAACTGCTTGAACCCGCAAGGCAGAGGTTGCAGTGAGCCGAGACTGTGCCATTGCACTCAAGCCTGGGCAACAAGAGAGAAAATCCATCTTAAAAAAAAAAAAAATCCACACCTCAGAACAGAGGAGAAATGGGAGATTTCCCACGAATGATTCCAAGTCAACTGGTTATTCCTAAGGAAAAATATTTCTCTTGCCAGCTACCTCACATCATACACAGAAATCAATTCCATGTCAATTGTAGACCTAAATGTGAACACCAAAGCAATAACAATCCTAGAAATACAACAGGGAAATGTCTTCCTGAGCTAGGAATAAGCAAAATTTTCTTAAACAAGACACTTAAAACAATAACTACAGTGGAAAATACTGATTTACTGGATTTCACAAAAAGTTATATTCATCAATAAACACTATTAAGAGAGTGGAAAAGAGGCTGAGGTGGGAGGATTGCTTGAGCTCAGGAGTTCAAAACCAGCCTGGGAAACATAGTGAGACCCTGTCTCAACAAAAGAGAGTGGAAAGCCACAGCATGGGATAAGACGTAAGGAAGGACTTGTATAAAGAACCCTTCTAATTAAACAAAAGCAAAAAGACAATCCAAAGGAAAATGATGGGTAAGAAAATGGATCAGGCACTTCATAAAAGAGGCTACCCTAATAAACATAATGGCAAACAAGAAGGTGTTGAGCCTCACTATTCAGCAGACAAATGCAAATTAAAACCATAAGAAAAACCATCCTTACCCATCAGAAAAGCTACATTTCAAAAGACTGACAATATCATTTATTGAAGGTTATGGAGCAACTGGAACTCTCATATGCTACTAGAAGGGAAAAACTATATACCCCTTTGGAAAACTGGTAGCATCTACTAAAATCACACCTGTATATAGGTTTACCAAAAGACATGAGCAAGAATGTTCATAGCTGCATTGTAAGTGAAGGCTCAAAGATGAAACAACCCAAATATCCATTAGCAAGTGAATGAATAAACAAATTGTGATATATTCATATATGGAATACTTAAGTGAATGAATGAATCACTACTCTAAGCCAAAACGTGACATAGGGGGAAGGATGCCAGACTCAAAACAAGACAAATACCTTATGTTCAGACACTAATCTGTGGTGTTAGAAGTCATGGGAGAAGGAAGGGGTAGAGATCACAGAGTGGAGGTGGGGAGGAAGGCTGAAGATAATGATAAGATTCCATTTTTTCACCTGGGTTGTGGTTACATGAGTGTATTGATTTTATGGCAATTCATTAAATTGTACAGTTATGATATGCTTTGTTCTGAATGTTTGTTGCCCCCAAAATTCATATGGTAAAGCCTAAGCCTAATCCCCAGTGTGATGGAATTAACAAGTATAACCTTTGGGAGGTAACTAGGTCATGAGGGTGGGGCCCTCATCAATGGGATTACTGTCCTTATAAAGGACTAAAGAGAACAGAGTTTTCCCCTTCCACCATGTGAGGACACAACTAGAAAGCACCATCTATGAGCAAGGAAGCAGGCCCTCACCAGACACAGAATCTGCTGGTACCTTGATCTTGGACTTTTCAGTCTCCAAAACCATGAGAAATAAATTCTGTTATTTGTAAATGTATTAGTCTATTTTCACACTGCTATAAAGAATACCTGAGACTGGGTAATTTATAAAGAAATGAGGTTTAATTAACTCATAGTTCTGCACAGCTGGGAAGGCCTCAGGAAACTTACAATCATAGTGGAAGGTGAAGGAGAAGCAAGTACCTTCTTCACAAGGCAGCAGGAAAAGAGCAAAGAAGGAACTGCCAAATACTTACAAAACCATCAGATCTTGTGGGAACTCACTCACCATCACAAGAACAGCATGGGAGAAACTGTTCCCATGATCCAATCACCTCCCACCTGGTCCCTCCCTTGACACATGGGGATTATAATTCAAGATGAGATTTGGGTGGGGACACAGAGCCAAACCATATCAATAAGTCACTCCAACCATCTGGGTATTTTGTTATAGCAGCCCAAGCAGGCTGGGACATGATAAATATGTGTATAAAGTGCATAAGAAATGTGTATGTTGCTTCACTATTCCCAACATCTACCTATTTATTGAAATGTGTGCGTTGGGTCACTGTGCCTCTGTATCTACTTGTTTATAGAAATGTGTGTTGGGTCACTATGCCTAACTGAGGGGGAATTGAGGTTAGACATTGAGGAGGGGAAACTCAGTCTGGTTTTCCTCTTCTCTCATACCACAACAACCAACACAGAAGACTTCTTTAATCAAATGTGTGTGGGCTTTCCCCCACACACCAAGGAAGCAATCCATTCTGCAGCAGACACCAGCTGGGTGTCCTCCGGTTCAGTTCCGATGCCATCTACCTAGAGCTAGCATCAGATCCCACAGGGTGAGGGCTCAGTCCCACAAGGCCGCCCACTGCTTCTGGGGCAATCACAAGCCCCAGGTTATTTTGCCTGTGCTTTTTGATCCACCGGCTATAACTTGGAGTTCCATGGCCCCCTCCTTGGGTTTGATTAATTTGCTAGAACTGCTTACAGAACTCAGGGAAACACTTACCTTTCCCAGTGTATTACAAAGGATATTTTAAAATATATAAACAGACAGATGAAGGATACATAAGGCGAGATCTGGAAAGATCCCAAGCACAGCTGCTTCTGTCCCAGCGGAGCTGGGGTGTGCTACCCTCCCAGCACGTGTTCCTGAGGGCTGTCAGCCACTCAGTAAAGTACGAATCCATCAGTTTAGCTTCATCCAAGGCTCAGCTGATAAGAATCCAGGAATAGGGCCTCGTGAGTGGAAGGAGCAGGGGAAAGTACTATTTTTAAATAAGCCCAGGAGGGAGAATTCAGGCTCAGATGGATGATCAATTCAGGCTCAGCTGGCCTCTGGCCAGCTGACAGGTGGCATGGTAGCTCCAGGCACGTGAGGACAATGGAAAAGGAATATCCAAGAGCCTAGAAGATAGGATCAGCCGGTTTCCTGGTATTGCCAAGTGACTGCCCAATCTGGAATGTTTCCGTCTCACTCCTCCTGGGCCCATCTGCGAAGGTCATTAGAGAATTGGCTTTACTGACGATCCCACCTGAGCTGGTGGTGCCTACCTCTACAGGTGACCCGCATGACACCCAGCTCAGCTCAGCCCCAGAGGAGGAGCTTTGAACCTGCAGCTCAGCCCTTCCCCACTCTTGAGCACCAGAGGAAGGGCTAGTCAAGGGGGTCCAGTGGTTCAGAGAATAATAGAAGCCTGGGAACCTGGATCCCAGTCTCCAGTCCACACCAGTTTCCCAGTAGCTGTCATTACCTCCTGGAGACCTGCTGAGCCCACTGAGTGTCCCATCTACCTTCTGCCTGTCATTACACTCTGCTTGGCCTGCCTGTGCCAGCCTGGCTGCGCCTCCTGCATGCCCATCAGCTGGGCTGGATCGCCATGCATCTGCCTTACCTCTTTGATTTCTAGGCATGGCTTACATTTTTTTTTTTTTTTGAGATGGGGTCTCACACTCTGTTGCCCAGGCTGGACTGCTGTGGCACGATCTCAGATCACTGCAACCTCTGCCTCCCAGGTTCAAGCAATTCGCCTGCCTCAGCCTCTTGAGTAGCTGGGATTATAGCCTTGTACCACCATGCCTGGATACATGTTGTATTTTTAGTAGAGATGGGGTTTCACCATGTTGGCCAGGCTGGTCTTGAACTCTTGACCTCAAGTGATTCTCCTGCCTCAGCCTCCCAAAGTGCTGGGATTACAGGCATGAGCCACCATGCCTGGCTCTAGGCATGTCTCTTTACCCCAGAGCTCCATGTGGTCAAGAGGAAAACTGCTGTTAGCAAACGTACCTAGATTCTGCTGTGAGCCAGGCACTATTGTAAGCACGTTACCTGTGTGATCACATGACCCCGCGACAAACGTATACGACATGTACCACATATTAGCATTCCTATTTTACAGATAAGAAACTGAGGCACAGAGAAGGTAAGAAACTTGGTCAAGGGCACACAGCTAGTATGTGTAGTACCAGAATTCACACTCAAAACCCTTGTGCTATGCTGAATCGGGCAATAAGGAGGCTGAGTAGTTCAGCACAGTGAGGCACTTGCAAGACAGGGGAGTGATCACATACAGCAAGAAAGACAGAAGACTTCCTATGGTGAAGAAGGCGTGATGCTCCCATTCTGACCTTTGCTGCCAGCCAGCATGAACACAGCATGAACTCAGCCTCTCTGCATCAGGCTGGGACTCCAGTGATGGCAGGAAAAAGAGAAGCCTCTGTTGAGGAAAGAAGCCTTGTTATCAGAGCCACCTGGCTACATGCTGGGCTTCGAAGCTGCTTCCCAGCAAAGTTCTGTCGTGGGCCAGTCCCTGTGGAGACCATAGCCAAGGTCCCTTATTAGATATACACATGGGAATGAATGAATGCAATAACATGCGCTCTTTCAATTGAATAGAGTCAGGTGAACTGGTCATTCTCTAAATTTGCTTTGCAGCCTTTGTGGGCCTGCTCTGTGCCTAGGAGGCCAATTCCTCTGGCCTGCACTGCTCAGGCCCTGTGGCTGGTGGCTGCCTGTGCACCAGCAGTCAACGGGAAGACAAGAGCAGAGAGGGTGGGGACCAGTTTTACCCATCCCTTAAAAGCTGTTCGCTGGGCTCAGATGACACCCCTTCTTCCCTCCTTCCTTGGGGCCCAGGTCGGGGAGGGCAGTCATCCCCCTATGGCTGGCTGGCGTCTGAGAGCCTCACCATCCCCTGTCAGTTCCTTATCCCCACCCATGGCTCAGGAAACCGCTTTCATCAACGTCTCTTCATCTGCACGGTTTGGGATGAACTACTTCTTGTTCAAATCCTGTTTGATACATTAGCAACCCTCCTTTTGTGTGTTTATGATTTGGATCTCTTTTCTGTATATACAAATTTGGTATATGCTCAATTTTTTCTTTCTTCACTTATTTATTTACTTTAAAAATGTTTTTAAAATAGTGGCTCTTTTTATTTTTACATTTTCTTCAAGTACTGACCTAACAATTGAAAATATCTGATATCTGCATTGTGGGGTGTGTGTGTCTGTGTGTGTCTCTGTGTGTGTGTGTGTGTGTGTGTGTACAGGTGCACATGACATTAAGGAAAAACTTTTTTTTAAATTTTACTTTAAGTTCTGGGATACATGTGTAGAGCGTGCAGGTTTGTTACACAGGTATACATGTGCCATGGTGGTTTGCTGCACCCATCAACCCATCATCTAGGTTTTAAGCCCCACATACAAGAGAAAACTTTTGACTGTATAAAATTTAGAAATGTTTAAACAACAAACAGTATCTTAAACAAAACAACAAAGTCTTTAAAAATTACAAAATAAGAAAAAAAGTGGTTGCAAAATATCGACTCCCCTAAATCAATCTATGAATTGAGGGCTAATCTAATAACAACATTATGATGTTTGAGTGGAGAATTGTTGTTAAGGGGTTTTTCCCCTCAACTTTTTAAAACCCATCAAAATGTATTCTGGTAAATATGAAATTACTTGAACAAATATCTAATAGCAGTTGCCAGCATACAGAAATGGTCTTTGTTGTTCTAAACATCTTTATTCACTGGTAGTTTAAGTAATAGTGGACCTTCCATTTAAATTAAAATACAATATTTTGCTGGGCATGGTGGCTCATGCCGGTAATCCCAGCACTTTGGGTGGCCAACATGGGTGGATTGCTTGAGGTCAGGAGTTTGATACCAGCATGGGCAACATGGCAAATCCCCATCTCTACTAAACATACAAAAATAATCTGGGCATAGTGGTACACACCTGTAGTCCCAGTTACTCAGGAGGTTGGGGCTCGAGAATCTCTGGAACCCAGGAAGTGGAGGCTGCAGTGAGCCGAGATTGTGCCCCTGCCCTCCAACCTAGGCAACAGAGAGAGACTGTCTCAAAAACAAAACAAAACAAAACAAGATATCTATGGACTAATTGTAGAGAGTTCAACAACATGAAAAATAATGTATTCGTAAGTGTTATATGAAATAAACCTTTATTTGAAAAATACTATCTTAAAGGCCAGGCATAGTGGCTCGCGCCTGTAATCCCAGCACTTTGGGAGGCAGAGTTGGGTGGATCACATGAGGTGAGGAGTTCAAGACCAGCCTGACCAACATGGAGAAACCCTGTCTCTACTAAAAATACAAAAAATTAGCGGGGCATGGAGGCACATGCCTGTAATCCCAGCTACTCGGGAGTCTGAGGCAGGAGAATCACTTGAACCCGGGAGGCGGAGGTTGCTGTGAGCCAAGATCATGCCACTGCACTCCAGCCTGAGCAACAGGAGCGAAACTCCGTCAAAAAAAAAAAAAAAAAAAAAAAAACCTGTCTTAAAATTATAATGCTATGTCTACTTGAATAAGAGCAATGGTAGCATCCATTGAATAAGAGCAGCTGAACTAAAAAGAGATACATCAAAATCACTTTAAAGAGACAGCACAGGCGGATGTCCTGCTGTGGTTGTGAGTGTTCAGGGCCCCCCTGCTGTGAGAGCTGAGTGGAATCTGCAGGTGACGCAGATCCCTCAGCCTCATAGCACCGTCCTCCTCCTTCCTGGAGAACCTGATGGTTCAGAGGACCCCCTAGTAGTTCTGGGCCTCTGTGGGTTGTGCTTGAATAGCAGGAACAAAAAGGCCACGTGGGAAAGGTGAGACTTGAACTTGACATTAGCCAGGACTTTCCTGCTGCGATCATTTTTTTTTTTTTTTTCTTAGCAAGTTGAGTTTTCTCTCAGTCAACAGAACTGCCATCCAATTTTCTTGTACTGTTTCCTCATAGAAGAGAATCTCCTTTTGATAGAAGAAAGTGGTTCTTTCTCCTTCTTTGTCCATGTCTTGGGCCATCTTCTTGTAGAGGTTGTGAATTGGATGTGTGTAATTCACATTTCTACACACGCTGGGAAGTTTCTTCTTCATTTCCAAGCAGTGTATTTCCTCCTCAGTCATTTTCTCTGCCGTTGCATTACATGTTCTGGATGTAATTTAGGCAGTATGTGAAGATTCAGCTAAAGCTTCTATATCTCATTTGCAAGCTGTGAATTTTCATACTGCCCAAATGCTTCCGTTTGGGACCCTTTTATTTGTCCTGCAAGCTCTTCATTCATTTTTATTTTCCTCGCGCTATTTTATGTATAGTTCTTGTTCTTTTCCTTGAGGCCTTTCAAAGGACACATTTAAATCAAATCATCAACGTGACTCTTCAGATTAACTTCTGACTCCCAGATGGGTGGTCTTCAGCATGGTTCAGCCAAAGATTCCAACGGGCTCATTTTATCATTCACAGTAGGTTTCATTTGTGTGTTCAAGGGTTTCAGCATTTGTTCCTTTTTATCTCAAATTCGTTGCTTCCATGCTACAGTTTCTTACCCAAGAAGTTCTGGACTTCACTGAAGACCAGTGTCTTCGGAAACAGTGTCTCCAGAAAGAAGTGTTTTCATTCAAACCACCAGGCATCTCCTTCTGAAGTTGTTCTTTATGTATGCAGTGCTGAATTTCTGACATGTATCATTTTCATTCTCTCTTAAGAGGTACAATTCTTGCAAGGCAAGTCTACTTGAAACAAATTTCCTCAGTCTTTGTCTGGGAAAGTCTTTCTTCCTCCTTCACTTTTGAAGGATAATTTTACTGGGTACAGATGCCTAAGTTGGTGATTCTTTTTTCTTTCTTCTTTCAACTCTTTAAATAACTCTCTTCTTGCTTATATGGTTTCTGAAAAGGCGTCTGATGTAATTTTTATCTTTGTTCTTCTGTAGGTAAGGTGCTTCCCTTCCCATCTGGCTTGCTTCAGGATTTTCTCTGTGTCTTTAATTTTCTGTAGTTTAAGCATGAGGTGCCTGGGTGTAGAGCTCTGATCTTCTGCACATGGCTTTATGACTACCAGATTTCTGTGGTTTTAAAGTGGGAATTTTCCCACATACACCAAATCATGTCAGGAAATTCTAAATCAGAAAAATAAGAGGTTCCCTCAGCATCTATAAATATTCTCCTTTATGTGAACAAGTTCTCAGCCTTTTTTTTTTTTTTTTTTTTTTTTTTTTACTGGAAACCTGAGCCAAGGCACTCCACAGCCGTTCTGTCTATCCTTGGGCCCCACAAATAAACGCCTTGAATTATGTGGTGCTTTGGGTTTCAGCAGCAGGTTTCATCCAAACTAAACATGTGTGTGCACACATGCTTCTCAAGTGTCCTTCCTCGGGGAGACTGGTGGCCATGGAGAGAAGGTTGATGGTGCCGCCTGCATCAGGGCAAGGGTCAATGTGGCCGTGGGGATGGCTGTCGGCAGTCTCTGGACACGTGGGGAGGCTACGTGCTCCAGCTGCGCGTCAGGGGGAGCAGGTATCAAGCAAGTTCATGTCTTCATGTCTCACACATCACGGAGCAGGGGCAGGCAGAGCATGCGGCCCAAGCAGGCAAAGCTCAGGGGCCAGGAAGGGAGTAACACCCTGGGCTAGAGCAATGTTTTGATTGACACCACATGTGTGGGGGTCTAGGTCACACCATGAAAGATGGGGAGAGTCTCTGGCCTTGGAGTGACCCCATTAAGTTGGCCGGCGTCCGCCCAGGGTGCATCTGTCAGCACCCCCTGCACAGCGGAGTTCCGCCTTTCTCACTCCTCGGCTCCCCACCGCATGGAAGGGAAACCTTGGGCTGTCTGTGTCCACCCATCATCCTGTGCGGGGCCTGGCAGGCTCCAGGGCCAGGCCAGGGGGTACTTATTTCAAGATCTGGAAGGGCCGACTGTAGTTGAGTCCTGTGAACAGTGGCAGGATGTCCTTTCAGGTGCCCAGTGACAAGGGCCTCCACCCTCCGGAGAGTCCTGCAAGGAATGAAATCAAGACAAGTTTGTTAAGGGGAGGGGATCCAGGCCCCTGCCTGCTCCTACTGCACTGCTCCACGTGCACACACTTATGTGTACATGCTCACACACTCACATGTGTACATTCACACACATACAGTTACACACATGTGCACAGACACACATGCATACACACACATGTACACACTCTCATATGTGCACATGTACACACTCACGTGTACATTCACACGTTCACACTGATGTACACACATGTGTATGTTCACACATACATTCACACTTGTGTGTGCTCTCGCACACCTGTACACTCACACATGTGCACGTTCACACACGTGTACACACATGCATACACTAACACATTCACGTGTATGCTCACACATTTACTCTCACACATGTATGCTCACACTCACATGTGTACATCACACACGTGTACACCTATACACAGTCACATTTGTGTGCTAACACTCACATGTGTACACATACATGTGTACACACATGTACACATGTGTAAGCTCACACACTTACATGTGTACCCTCACATACATGTACACTAACATGCTCACATGTAGTCACACACTCATATTTGTATGCTTACACTCACATGTGTCCATGCTCACACACTCATATGTACACACATGTGTACAGTCAGCACATTTGTGTATACTTACATATGTATGCTCACACACGTGTACACTCATGTGTACACACAAGTGTATACTCACACACTTATGTGCATGCTCACACAAGTATATGCTCACACATGTACACTCAAACACACATGTACACTCATGTACACACACGTGTCTGCTCACACACTTATGTGCATGCTCACACCTGTATATGCTCACACAAGTACACTCATACACGTGTGAATTCACTCAACATGCTTAGAACTTACCCACACTTATACTCTTGCACATTTTCATACATATGTAGATACGCATGTATACTTATACACACATTCATGGACACACAAACACATGCGCACTGTCATGCTCACACACACTTTCACATGCGCATACATGCTCAAACACACACACTGTCACATATGTGCACACTCTCATGCTCACACGCATTTCACTCACACACACACACCTCGCTTCCCCGCTGGAGACACAGCCCCACCTAAAGAGGTCATTGATTGTCTTGAACAAAGCCCTTCAAGTCAAACCTCTCCCTCTGCCCTGGCAGGACATAGAAGCCAGGCCAATCCAGAGTGTAAGTCAGGGGAGACCCCCTCAGCAAGACCACTCTAATTTTCTCGAAGCCACCGAGAGGCCGGCTTTCAGGTGGGCTACAGAATACCATCTGCTGGCTGGACTGGGCTTCAGTACCAGCGCTGCCTAGCCGGGCGCCAAGGGCTGAGGGGACTGCCAGTCTAGTGTAAGCCAGTGTGAAAAGATTTCCCCGGGCAGCCCTCAAACAGTCGCCCCACCCACCCCCTGCTGCCTGCCCTGGTCCTCTTGCAGGTCTCTTGGCCACTGTCACCAAGGCAATCAGCCTTTTTTCCCTCGAAGCCCATGTTCCTGGGATCCCAGACTTCCCAACGCTTTTCCTGCCTGTCCCAGTGTCTCAGCTGTGGCTCGTTGTTGTTTGGGAGATCGCAGAGGACGAATTAAACCATTTGTTGCTCTTTCATTCTTTCTCTCATTCAGTAAATAAACACTCACCCAGCACTCCTAGGAGCCAGCTCTGCTCTGGGAGCTGAGAATACAGCAATGTAATGTACAAAGCAGAGAGGGCTCTGCTCCCATAGAGTCGATGTTTCAGTTGGGTTGAGTGGAGGAGCAAAACATCAATAAAAGAAGCACAGATGCCCATTCAGTATGATACTGGCTATGGGTTTGTCATAAATAGCTCTTATTGAGATATGTTCCATCAATACTTCTTATTGAGAATATTTGGCATGAAGGGATGTTGAATTTTATAGAAGGCTTTTCTGCGTCTCTCGAGATAATCATGTGGTTTCTGTCATTGGTTTTGTTTACGTGGTGGATTACATTTATTGATTTGCATACGTTGAACCAGCCTTGGAGCCCAGGGGTAAAGCCGACTTGATCGTGGTGGATAAGTTTTTTGATGTGCTGCTGGATTCAGTTTGCCAGTATTTTATTGATGATTGTGGCATCGATGTTCATCAGGGATATTGGCCTGAAATTTTCTTTGTTTGTTGTGTCTCTGCCAGGTTTTGATATCAGGATGATGCTGGCCTCATAAAATGAGTTAGGGAGGAGTCCCTCTTTTTCTGGTTGTTTGGAATAGTTCCAGAAGGAATGGTACCAGCTCCTCTTTGTACCTCTGGCAGAATTTGGTGGTGAATCTGTCTGGTCCTGGGCTTTTTTGGTTGGTAGGCTATTAATTACTCCCTCAGTTTCTTCCTGGATTAGTCTTGGGAGGGTGTATGTGTCAGGAATTTATCCATTTCTTCTAGATTTTCTCGTTTATTTGCGTAGAGGTGTTTATAGTATTCTCTGATGTTAGTTTGTATTTCTATGGGATCAGTGGTGATATCCCCTTTATCATTTTTTATTGTGTCTATTTGATTCTTCCCTCTTTTCTTCCTTATTAGTCTAACTAGTGGTCCATCTATTTTGCTAATCTTTTCAAAAAACAGCTCCTGGATTCATTGATTTTTTAAAGCGTTTTTCGTGTCTCTACCTCCTTCTGTTCTTCTCTGATCTTAGTTATTTCTTGTATTCTGCTAGCTTTTGAATTTGTTCGCTCTTGCTTCTCTAGTTCTTTTAATTGTGATGTTAGGGTGTCGATTCTGGATCTTTCCCACTTTCTCATGTGGGCATTTAGTGCTATGAATTTCCCTCTTAACACTGTGTTCCAGAGATTCTAATATGTTGTCTCTTTGTTCTCGTTGATTTCAAAGAACTTCTTTATTTTTTCCCTAATTTCATTATTTACCCAGTAGTCATTCAGGAGCAGGTTGTTTAATTTCCATGCAGTTGTGCAATTTTGAGTGAGTTTCTTAATCCTGAGTTATAATTTGATTGCATTGTGGTCTGAGAGACTGTTACGATTTCCGTTCTTTTGCATTTGCTGAGAAGTGTTTTACTTCCAATTATGTGGTTGATTTTAGAATACATGCTATGTGGCGCTGAGAAGAATGTATATTCTGTTGATTTGGGGTGGAGAATTCTGCAGATGTCTATTAGGTCAGCTTGGTCCCGAGCTAAGTTCAAGTCCAGAATATCCTTGTTAATTTTCTGTCTCATTGATCTGTCTAATATTGACAGTGGGGTGTTAACGTCTCCCACTATTATTGTGTGGGAGTGTAAGTCTTTTTGTATGTCTCTAAGAACTTGTTTTATGAATCTGGGTGCTCCTGTATTGGGTACATATATATTTAAGATAGCTCTTGTTGTTGCATTCGTCCCTTTACCTTTGAAAACTGGCACAAGACAAGGATGCCCTCTCGCCCGAGCCCTGCTATTCATTTTCCCTGGCACACAGCCCCTCATGCTCAGGTGTGGACTGCTACATCTCGGTTCCCAGCCTCCCCGGGAAATCAACCCTTTCTCCTGCTGTTGTCATTGGGCGGGTTCAGGTTCTTGACTTCGCTGCTTAAGAGATTTTGAGCGCGAGTCAAAAGTGAAAGTAAGTAGTTTATTGCAAAGTGAAAAGCACCCTCTGATAGCTGGGTCAGAGTGGGCTGCTCAAGATAACGAGACAGCGCCCACTGACACCAGGGAAGCTCCCTTTACGGGAGTCTTACACGATTATTCATGAAGGGGTGGGAATGGGCATTGTTGTTAAGCATGCTGTGGGAGGTCTCCTGGATGCCCATGCACTATTGCTGTGCACACTAGCACATACATCCCATGTCTCATTAGCATCTTAAATCTCTACCCAGGGGTGTGTGTTTTAGCATTAAAATGAGCATGGTTCCGCTTAAGGACATTGGTCGTGAACTTGTGCACCTGCACGGGCTGGGGGATTTTCCCTTTTGCCCCTGCTCCTCTCTGCTCCAGGATGTCCTAACCATGAGCCCCAGATGCAGTTTGTGCTCTGTCACGTGGTTTGTTCTCTCCATCAATTTGGTAAGTTTCCTGTTTCTTTCCAAAGAAGGCTATGACCACCCTCTCCAACCTACCTCCCGACACTCTGTCTTCCAGCTGCCCTAGTCACTAGGAGAGCAAAGCCTTTCCTCTAAACCCAACTGGATGCATCTCCTATACTCCAGAGTCCTTGCCCTGTGGGCCTACAAACTCCAACCAGACACCAGGGAGGTCTGGTCACTTTCCCACTCCTGTTGCCCAGTGACAGGCCCAGAATTTGTATAGAGGAAAGTCTTGGGGGCAACATCTCATTGGAATCAGGCCTTGAAGCCATTGATTCACTATGATGGAGAAAATGTTGGTGGTTCATATCAAAGAAAGCTGGGGGAAGGGTGAAGACAGGTGCTAAGCCCCTTCCCAAGCTGCCCTTGGTGCTGTTATTGTGTGCTCTGCTACCCACCACCCCTAGACCAGGAGAAACTTAGGGCTGTGATGCCACATCACTTTGGAAACCCCAGCTCCTAACTCAGGCCAGGCTCTCAGTAAGCAAAGACATGAAAGATGAATGGATCTCAGAATTGCATTGGCGTCCAGGCAAATGTGAAGAGAAGGAAATTGTCCTCATATTCACGCACTTCCTTATATTCCAAACTATAGTCCATCTTAAAGCTCTGAGATTCATTGCCATAGACGCCAACTCTAGCCCCTGCGGCCCACTAGGTATCGCTGAATTCTCAGAAGACATTTTATGTCACATAAATCTACTGCATGCGCAAAAGCACTTCAATCACTCCCATTCCAGCTAGACAGGAATTGTTCTCAAGCCACTCATATCTTCTGCCACAGAGAATCTTTTCTGAAGCTTTCTTTATAAAATAAGATTTAAACTCTCCTGTGTCTTTGGGGTGTATGTGTAGGGGGAGAATGGGAAGGCACACGAGAAATGGTCTTGGATAAGATGTGATTTGACCAGGAATAAGTATTCATTCAGTGATGAAGCATCACGTGTCAGAGGGTCAGGGACATTTTGTTGAGTTATTTCAGTATGCATTCAGCCTCTCTGAGCTGAGACTAAATTTGCAGGACAGATCCAGTCAAAAGCCCAGAGTAAAGTGCAGACTCTCAAAATGTGAGCGGGACACATTTAGCTTCTTTATGAAGGCTATTGCTGAAGCTCGATCATGGCAAGCAATCAATTTTGAATTATCCACTTTAATCCAATTAAATAAACTTATGTAGCTTGCAAGATACCCTGTTAGGTACTAGGGAGGGATGCTGAAGTCCCTGCCCTTGAAGGACTCATAACTAGGGTTGAGAGTCAGATGCTCCATAGCAAGCTCTAATGCAAGACAGATTAAGCAAAAAAAGGGCACCCCTCGAAATTACTAGAAGTATACAGATGACCCAGGTGGACTTCATGGAGGTGGTGGCACTTGAGCTGACCTCTGAAAAAAGGTGAGATCATGCTCAGGTGAAGGTGTGATGGAGAACACTGCAGATAGAACCAGCCTGTGAAGTAAGGACCCATGCTGATGGATGTTCCATTGTGAAGGTGCAAGATGCGCGGGTCAATTGTTTGGGGAAGGAGGGTGGAAAAGAAAAGCATCATCAGGTGATGTTAAGGGGACATCTGCAAAAGGGCAGGCATGGGTGGCCGAAAGGGGTCCAGCAATTCTTGTGTGTCATGTGGACCCTGGAGAAGATGAGAGAGAATGCTGGTCCCCCATCCTCCAAGGTGGCTGTAACAGCCTTCAGCATCTTACATCTGTGCTCACTTTCTTTTCTCTATTCCTTAACCTAACAGAGGGCCCCTCCTTTATCTTCCCAAGCCCATTTAGCATCTGATGTGCAGATTGTAATAAGAAAAACCCAGAATCATATAGAAAAACCTTCCCCAAACTAGGAGGGAGCCAAGAGACCACAGAATGACTCAGACACGTCCAGCTTACATGTGAGGCTCTCCTGGATGGCAGCAGAATAGCTTTAGAGATCTGCACTGCCTCTCATCCTTAAGCTAATTTTCTGGATTTTTGCCCACTGTGTGTATAATGGGACTGTTTTCCTTGATGGATTCTGAGATACACTACAGGATGTTTGGGTTATCAGGGACGTCTGCTTGTTGGCTGGGCATCATGGCTTTAGTTCATCACTTGGCCTTCAGGGGTTCAGGCAGTGGACATACACCTTAAGTAACCTGGTGGGGGGATTGCCACACTGCACAGACAGGCATGGGGTAACCTGGCTGTTGGCTTTGCCCAGTACTAGCTTGGTGACATTAGGAACGTACTTTCTCTGTCTGAGTCAACTTCCTCGTGTGTCTGTCAGTGAAGGCAATACCTGCTTCCTGGGACTGTTGTGAGTGTTAAATGAAGTAATGCACATAAGGGGACAAATAGTATAGACACAATAAATGGTGGCTACCATTATATCAGCCTACACACACACCAGCCACAGGCAGAACAACCTAACACACAACCGACCAGACAAGGGACCATCACTCAACAGCTCTATATCAATGCAAGCGTCCACAGTGCTTAATCCAAGCACTTGAAGCATAACCAGTAGTTTCTTTGTGTGGCCTGGCTGTTATTAATAACAGCCAGTTTATTAATAATGCTGATGTTGGCCTCTGGGCTTTGGCAAATGCTTTTGGTCAAAGCATGAATCGACTGGGCAAGCATAATGAACTGCTCACATGCTGAGGCAGAACCCACTCATCCCTTTATCAGTCTGTTCTTGACACAATGTACTTTACTATGACATTATCAAAAGCAGCCTTAACTTGGCTTTCTCATAGAAAGCAACTCCCCACCTCCAAAAAAGGCAATTTCTGTGACTGCAAAGAGCAGAGTATGTTTTATGGGTGGTACGCAATGGATGAAAGAGGGTCAGGAAGACCTAAGCTTGGGACATGGTGTGGCAGACACCATTAGCTGAATCATCAGTGGTCATTCCATTTAATTTCCTGCAAAAATAAAAACTAAAAAATGGACTTTGCGGGTAAGTGGGTGAGCATATGAAAACACTGCACCCTAGAGAATGAGTCATGATTGGCCAAGCCTATCTTGCAATCACTTTCCCTTTAGTTAGTGATTGGTCTGGAAGTGAGCACATGGCACCTTGCTGGCCAATGAGAAATAGGATGAGTCTGCTGGGGACTTTCTGGGAATGATACTTCATTCCCAGTCAAGAGTGAGGCTCAGTAAGGACCCCTTTTAGGCACCTACTTTCTGTCTTCTATCCCATCACTTGTGGGACATTCCCAGTCCCATATTGCAAGCTCACAAAGAACAGGGATAATGTCTTAGTCACACTTTTACCACTCCAGTTCCTGGTTCAGGTAAGATGTTTAAATATTGAATTATCACACAGGTATTTGATACATATTTGTTGTTTGAACAAAATTGCTCTAATAGCAATGGTTCTCAGCCATGGGTGGTTCCCCACCTCCACCACCCCTGGGGACATTTGACAATGTCTGGAGACATTTTTGGTTGTCATGAGTGTTTGGGTGTAGTGGGTGCTACTGGTGTCTAGTAGGTAGAGGCCAGGGATGCAGTTCAACATCTTACAAGGCACACAACAGCTCCACTGCAAAGAATGATCAAATCCAGAATGTCAATATGCCAACGTTGAAAATTCCTGCTCCAGACAACCAAATAGGAATGCATTCTATAGATTCTTTTTGGTAAGGCTGAAATAAATGTTTGAAATTTTTTAAGGGTAGAATTGTAAGACACTAGACCCAGGGTCATCTTAACTGATTAACAAATATACGTGAACTGTTCTCTGTCAGTAGGGAAAACTCTGTGTAGTTAGTCTATGCTTCCTCAACACACCAGCAGCATCTCATGGCAAGAAGCTCCAAGGTGGTTCTTCAATAAAGAAGTGGGTACAGCTGGGTCCTCCTAACCTCAGGTTCATGTTCTATAGCTTACAGGTGCAGTGAGTCATGGTAGCCACACTTCTGGGCCACGTAAGGGGGATGTCTACTTAGAGGGACAGTGGGAACTAAAATCTTTCCCTTCATTACTCAGAAGAATGACCTTCTAACCAACAAAGTGCAGCCTGTGAGGAACACGCCTCGTGTGGCCTTTGAGGCAGGGAGGGCCCAGAAGAACACATTGGGGTGACTGTCTCTGGCACAGGCTATGTGGCAGGGCCTCCCACAGGGTTGGACAGTGACTTGGAGGCTGCTTAAAGAAGATCAGAAGATGGCTAGTCTGGTCATGCTGAACAGGATGGAGGCCCAGCCCCCCACCAGTGGACAGAGTCCTCCCTGGGGCCTGAGGATGACAGGTCTGATCGCCTGCCCCTCCCAGGCTCTCACCCCACTCACCTTGTATGGCAGTTTGTTTTCTTTTCACCCCCAGAAAAGCAACCTTTGCTGTTCCTTCTGCCTGATTTCACAGTCTTGGGTCATTAGTGAGCCTCTACCTGGTCCTTCTGGAAAATGCAACCCTGGCCTGTAACAATACAAGCAGAATTCCTTCTGGTAGCATGGTTTCTGTGCGTTGCCTCTCTCCTCTCCCACCGGTTGGCCAGTGCAAGTCTAGCTCACAAGCAGGGTACTTGCACACATCATGAGCATGGTGGGGCTGTCTCTTCTCACACGTGTTGAATCCTCACTTTTAGTTCCAGGAGCACTTTGGCCAACAAAGATTGTCTCTGGATTGCCATTTTCCTCACTAAGTCTGGGACCTCCCGGGATGAAGATGAGATGAAGGACGAAGTGGGTGCAGGGTTTCTTACCCTGCCCGAGCGGACAGGAAAACTCACACTCCCTCTAGAGAAGGCCCCAGGGGCTCCTGGGCTGTCTGGTGAGTTTCCATTTAGGATTTTAGAAACAGATGCTGGGCTTGGGTAAGAGTCTGGAATAGCCGAGGTCCATCTTAACAGCCTTCACCTCTCCCTGTCTCCTCCCAGGTCTGGGGCCCATTGCTTCCATGCTACAGGCACTGCTCCTGTCTGAGACACAGGGGACCTAATAAATGCCTGCAAACTGAGGCACCAATGACGTCATGCTACCTTTTCAGGGATTTAAAAAGCAGCAAGAGGCCTCTAAAAATGCTATCCTAGACTCTGCCATGATAGTGGAAACAGTTTTGTTCTGGGTCTTGGGAAATGTTCCCTAATTATTCCATTCTCTGGGTTCTCTGTTCATCAAACCCCCAGCTTCCCTTCACCCACCCTAACCTCCCACACACAAAATTGGGAACTCCAACATCTGTAGTGTCAGACAGGCTGAGGCCTTCCTGGTACGTCTGGGGGCGGGGGGGTGGGGGGAGCAAGGAAACAATTGTTAGGAGTATCTTTCCAACAATTCCGCTGCAGCTGCACGTGCTACTGAGCAGTGCTTACCCCTGTGAGAAGGAAAGTGCATGAGGGAGAAACCTCTTCATTCCCTGGGGCCCAGTGGCCACCAGCACCAGCAGCGGCTTTGACCCCATGCTGGAGCCCATCATGTCCAGAAGATCCAGTTAGTGAAACCTCTGTGGCTATCATCCAAGCACTATAGACCAAAGATACACATGCATGAGTGCACACCCCCCAGGTGGCTAGCACTACAGGCAACACAGCAGAATGGGAAGAAAGGGATAATCTGAATGAGTGACTCGGAAGAACCTCGTGCAATTTAGCAGCTTTCTCTCTCCAGATATTACTCTGGATCACCCACAGAAGGGATAAGAAGGGGCAAGTTCTCTGTAGCTACAAGGGGCTTAGTTGTATAGCTGATGGAGGGGAGGGTGTTTGGGCTCATGAAGGCCTGGGCTTTCAAAACCCTTTCCCTGGGAATATGGTCCTCTGGATATGCTATGATAAATGGTCATGCCGGTGATTTCCATCTATCCTCCTGCTTTCGGCACTAAGCCCTGCAAGGTGGACCTGACCCACCTAAGCTGCATCACAACCTCCCTCCGCTCTGGCTTCCAGTGGTAGGCACCAGCACAGTGAGAGGGAGCAGAGGAGGGATAAGGGAGAGAGCTCCAGATATTTATTTTCCCAGCTCCTTTTCTTTGAGTTACTTAAAGTTGGCTGTGTCAAGCCAGCAGATGACACAGCCCTTTTCAGATAGCCCTTGCTGTTCTGCTGCCTTCTTTGATTGGGAGTAACCACTTCCTGTCTTTGCCCCTCCAAGAAAGGGATGTGTACTAGTCCATTCGCCCTGCTACAAAGAAATACCTGAGGCTGGGTCATTTATAAAGAAAAGAGGTTTATTTGGCTCATGGTTCTGCAGGTTGTAGAGGAAACAGTGCTGGCATCTGCTTCTGGCAAGGGGCTCAGGAAGACTGCAATCATGGTGGAAGGTGAAGGGGAGCCAGTCTGTCTCATGGCGAGAGAGGGAGCAAGAGAGAGGGAGAGGAGGTGCCACACTGTTTTAAACAACCAGATATCTTGTGAACTCATAGAGTGAGAACTCACTTTACCACTGTAAAGACAGCGCCAAGTTACTCATGAGGGATCACCCCCATGACCCAAATACCTCCCAGTAGACTCCACCTCCAACATTGGGGATCACATTTCAGGTGAGATTTGGAGGGAACAAACATCCAAACAGTATCAGGGTGGTAACAGCACTCTGCTCTTGCTGGCCCCTGGGCTTCTGCACTGTCTTTTGTGGTTTCTCTAAACCAGTCCACATATTTGTCAACACATTGTTTTTTGTTTGTTTGTTTTTTGTAAACATCCCTCAGTTTGACTATGCCCATGCTGGGACCCAGATAGAGTGGACCTGGATAGAGTGGGCCCAGATAGAGTGGACCTGGATAGAGTGGGCCCAGATAGAGTGGACCTGGATAGAGTGGGCCCAGATAGAGTGGACCTGGATGGAGTGGACCTGGATAGAGTGGACCCAGATAGAGTGGATCTGGGTGAAGTGGACCTGGATGGAGTGGACTCAGATGGAGTGAACCCAGATGGAGTGGATCTGGATAAAGTGGATCTGAATGGAGTTCACCTGGATGGAGTGGACCTGGATACAGTGGATCTGGATGGAGCAGACCTGGATGGAGTGGACCCGGATGGAGTGGACCTGGATACAGTGGATCTGGATGGAGCAGACCTGGATGGAGTGGACCCAGATGGAGTGGACCTGGATGGAGTGGGCCTGGATGGAGTTCACCTGGATGAAGTGGACCTGGATGGAGTGGACTCAGATGGAGTGGACCGGATGGAGTGAATCCAGATGAAGTGAATCTGGATAGAGTGCACCTGGATGGAGCACACTTGGATGGATTGGACCTAAATGGAGTGGATCTGAATTGGGGTGCATCTGGATGGAGTGGACCTGGATGGAGTGGACTGGATGGAGTGAATCCGGATGGAGTGCACCTGGATGGAGTGCACCTGGATGGAGTGCAACTGGATGGAGTGGATCTGGATGGAGTGGACCTGGATGGAGTGGACCTGGATGAGGTGGGCTCAGATGGAGTGGACCAGATGGAGTGAATCCGGATGGAGTGAATCCGGTTAGAGTGCACCTGGATGGAGTGCACCTGGATGGAGTGCACCTGGATGGAGAGGACCTGGATACAGTGGATCTGGATGGAATGGATCTGGATGGAGTGGATCTGGACGGAGTGCACTCGGATGGAGTGGACCCAGATGGAGTGGACCTGGATACAGTGGATGTGGATGAAGTAGATCTGGATGGAGTGGACCTGGATAGAGTGGACCTGGATGGAGTGGATCTGGATGAAGTGGATCTGGAGGGAGTGGACCTGGATGGAGTGGATCTGGATGGAGTGGGCCCGGATAGAGTGGACCAGATGCAGTGAATCTTGATGGAGTGCACCTGGATGGAGTGCACCTGGATGGAGTGGATCTGTATGGAGTGGGCCCAGATGGAGTGGACCTGGATAGAGTGCACCTGGATGGAGTGAACTCAGATTGAGTGGATTTGGATGGAGTGGATCTAGATGGAGCGAACCTGGATGGAGTGGATCTGGATGGAGTGGACCTGTATGGTGTAGACCCAGATGGAGTGGACCGTATGGAGTGGACCTGGATGGAGTAGGCCTGGATGGAGTTCACCTGGATGGAGTGGACCTGGATGGAGTGGACCAGATGGAGTGAATCTGGATGGAGTGCACCTGGATGGAGTGGACCTGGATGGAGTGGGTTTGGATGGAGTGGACCTGGATGGAGTGGACCTGGATGGAGTGGATCTGGATGGAATGGGCCTGGATAGAGTGGATCTGGATGGAGTGGACCCGGATGGAGTGGACCTGGATGGAGTGGACGTGGATAGAGTGGATATGGATGGAGTGGACCTGGATGGAGTGCACGTGGATGGAGTGGACCCGGATGGAGTGGACCCGGATGGAGTGGACCTGGATGGAGTGGATCTGGATGGAGTGGACCTGGATGGAGTGGGTTTGGATGGAGTGGACCCTGGATGGAGTGGATCTGGATGGAATGGGCCTGGATAGAGTGGATCTGGATGGAGTGGACCTGGATGGAGTGCACGTGGATGGAGTGGACCCGGATGGAGTGGACCCGGATGGAGTGGACCTGGATGGAGTGGATCTGGATGGAGTGGACCTGGATGGAGTGGATCTGAATGGAGTGGACCTGGATGGAGTGGACCTGGATGGAGTGGATCTGGATGGAGTGGACCTGGATGGAGTGGATCTGGATGGAGTGGACCTGGATGGAGTGGATCTGGATGGAGTGGATCTGGATGGAGTGGACCTGGATGGAGTGGACCTGGATGGAGTGGACCTGGATGGAGTGGATCTGAATTTAGTGGACCTGGATGGAGTGGACCTGGATGGAGTGGATCTGGATGGAGTGGACCTGGATGGAATAGACCTGGGTGGAATAGACCTGGGTGGAATAGACCTGGATGGAGGAAATGAGCTTCCGGGATTCCAGCTGGGTCTACGGAGCCTGATGTGAACCATCACTGTGAAAAATAGCATGTGATAACTTTCTAGCTCATTTCCTGATACTGAGCTAGCCAACAAGACCTCCTCTCATTCATTCTGGTTTTGCCTCAAGAATTAACAAGCCACACCCATTTCAGAAACTGCCCCAGTGTGTATCATTTTAACAGGCAGAGGTAGAACTCAGACTTCTTCCACGTGAAGCAGGAATCTTCCGCCCCTTATTCTCTAGTTGTAGAGGAAGGGGAAAGATGTTAAAGAGAGAATGGCAAAGTCCATTAAAATATTACATTTCACTCCTTTGAGAGTATCTTCCTAACAATTCTGTGTCCTTGAAGTTACCACTTCCCCAGAAAACATTGTCTTTCTGTCCTCACTGGGGTGGAGGCTCCTAAGGGCAAAGATGTTTGTGTTGTTCATTTCTATGTCTCAAGTGCTTAGTACAGTACCTGGTGCATAGTGGGTGTGGGGTGTGGGGTGTGTGTGTGTGTTTGTGTGTGCTGTGTGGTGTGTATGAGAGAGAGAGAGGGCAGGGGAGAGAGAGAGAGGAGGAGGGGCAGGAGGAGGAGGAGAGAAACAGACGGGTTGATGAATGGATAGATAGATGATATAGTTGGCCCTTGGATAATGCAGAGGTTAGGAATGCTGACCCTCATGTAGTGGAAAACCCCAGTATAGATTTTGACTCCCCCAAAACTTAACTTCTAATAGCCTACTGTTGACCGGAAGCCCTGCTAATAACCAAGCAGTTGATTAACACGTACATAACAGTTGTATGTTTTATGTATTATATCCTGTATTCTTACGATACATAAACTATTGAAAAGAAAATGTTATTAATAGAATCATGAGAAAGAGAAAATATATTTACTATTGATTAAGTGAAAGTGGGACATCATAAAGGTCTTCATCGTAATTGTCTTCAGGTTATGTGGGCTGAGAAGGAGGAGGAAGAGAAGGGGTTGGTGTTGCTGTCTCGGGGGTGGTAGAGGCAGAAGGAAATGCATGCAGAAGTGGACCTGCACAATTCAAATCATGTCATTCAAGGGTCAACTGTGCATGTAATCAGACCTGTCCCTTAGGCTGAGGGGAGGTTTGAGGTATTTCAGAGCTCCAACGTCTCACAAAATGTGAGAGTCAGAGCAAACCTGAGACATGGAAATCCAAAGGGATGGGGCCAGTGCTGCCAGGGAGACCAGGCTGCTCCATGTGGCCCCTGGTCAGTTATGGGGGTGGCCAGCCTGGGCTGAGAGATGTGAGAAAGGGGAGGTCACTGACCCTGTGGCCAGGCAGCCAGGTTGAGTCCCTTGGCTGGTTCTCAAACTCTGGGTGCATAGCAGACACTTTAGGGAGAGGGTCTTATTTAAAATGTTGACTCCCATGATCCACCTGCAAACAGTCTGAACTGGTCTAGGGTGGGCCCAGGACCTGCATTGAAACAAACATCCCTGTGTTGTTTAGAAGCAGGTGGTCCCTGGACCATATCTCGAGAAACGTGGCCCTCGAGGACAGAGAAAACTGTTTTTCCAGGTGGGGACCCCAGAAGAAGTACTCTCCTCCAGGTAGTTGCAAAGAGCTAAGAGGGGTCTGCATGTGAGCCCACCTGGGAAAACCACCCAGCCCTAAGGGCACCTGAAGATGGGCACTGTCACTTGGAGACATAATCCCAGGTACAGCTGTGCAGAGCGATGGGCATGGATGGAAAGTGCAGAGCGATGGGCATGGATGGAAAGGAAACAGAGTGGCTACAAGTTAAGGGAGCGGGGCTCCCTGCTGTCCCAGGATCTCATCAGTGCCTGGCTCGTGGTCAGCCCCTGGCAAGAGTCTGTTAAATGACTGTGGCCCATGAGGAGGGATGACTGATGATTTAGTAACACCCACATATTTTAATGTGTTTTAGAAATTCTCAGCTTTGACTGCCTCTTGAAACCTCCTGGGGAGTGTTAAAATTCTTGTTGCTTGAATTCCAACCCTAGAGATTCCAATTTAATTGGTCTGGGGTATGGCCTGGGCATGGTTTTTGTTTTGTTTTGTTTTGAAAGCTCCCCCGTGTATCTTATGTGTAGTCAAACTGCGAACCACTGCTTTAGCTGTCGGTGAACTTGTATGTATGAAGTTGGACTGTATAAAATTGGCCTACAAAAATGGCAATTTTGTATGGTTGCTCTTGATACTGCCCTTGACGGGTTGGCTTTGCTTCTCTTTAATTCATTTCTGTGTTCGGTTGTTTAAGTAAAAAGCACCTGAAGCCAAACAAAGCCCAGGTGGCTCTGATTTGCAACACTGAACGAGATATATCTGAAGATGAGCTGGTCCCAGCTCAGGCAGGGCAGGGAAACTCTCCCTCCCAGAAGCAATGACCTCTGTCATTAGAGGCTTTGAGATGCCTACTCTTCACTGGGGCCAAACCACAAACCTATTCTGTGCCTGAGAGCAGACAAAAGGTGTCAGTATGAACCTGGTTTCCTAATTCACCTTCTAACGTAGGAAAGCCTTAACTGGATGCACGTGCAAAATGCTCTGAAATCCAAGACAGTAAGTGCTCTGCCAAACATTTTCACTTCTTCATTGACAACTGGAAATCTGGCCCCAGTGGGGACCCATGCAAGACAAATAGGAGGAAGGGAAGGGGATGATGGAGAAGGAGAAGTCCCAAAATTAGTCACAAGGGAAACACTAAGCTTTATTCTTTTTCATCCCCTTCCTGTCTGTCTCTTGCTTGGAAAGATGCAGTGTGTGAGCTATCCATCCACAGGACTCTCACTTCTGACACCAACTGCAAAGTTCAAGGGAAGACAGTACCTATCCTGAGGCTCGATAATTCACTAGAAGATCTCACAGAGTTCACTGAAAGCTGTTATCCTCATGGTTATGATTTATTCCAAGAAAAGGATACAGAGTCAGCCAAGAGAAGAGGAGCATAGGGTGAAACCCAAGAGAGTTCCCAGTGTGGAGCTTCCATTAACCTCTCCCATGGAGCTGACAGTGTCACTCTCCCAGCATGGGCGTGTGACAATATGCACAGACTGTTGCCAACCACGGAGGGTCTCCTGAGCCTTGATGTCTAGAGTCTTGAATAGGACTCCATCACTTAAACTTGGTTGGTTACCCACGTGGCTGATCTCAGTCTCCAGCCCCTCCAGAAATCAACAAATACCACATGGCCCTAACTCCCACCCTGTATCACATTTTTGGTGTTGCTCAAAACTTCCAGGCAAACAAAGACACACCATGACATGAAATCTCAAGGGCTTAGAGATCATCTCCCAGGAGCCAATAGCAAAGGCCAGATCTCTCTTTGAGCAAGGTTCAAAGTTTTATTACACAGAAGGTGAGATTTCTCTCTCCCTTCAGGAAAGTCTCATTCAGTTCTCTTCACTGAGCCTCACTCATCTGGACATACTCAATTCCTCAGCCTATTTGTATTTTTTAGATCAGATCCTACCTCCAAACCCTAATCTAGGTAAGCCCTGGGTCTTTGGCACCCACCAGTGATGTGGGCAGAGACTGATGCGAACTGCAATGTGTGCAGCTCTGTCAAAACCTTCCGTGCAGGTGATGTCTAGGTACCTTAAGTATAAGCCAACTCTAATTCACTTTTTTTTTTTTGTAAATTTGTCACCTTCACTAAAGTTACGACATGAATTTGTCATATTAATTGAGGATATTCAATTCTGCAATAGGAGACAGGAAAACAAATGGGTTGTATAAAACTGAAAAGGTGAAGTACAGAGAATGAGTAAGCAAGTAGCTTGTAAGACGAGCAGAAGCCATAAAAGATGTCAAGTACAGATAATAAGTTAGTGACATGTAAGAGATGTGTGAGTTTTTAAAAAGAATGGAGTAGCAAGAGCAATTCTAGATAGAAAAGGATGGAAAAGGATGGAAAGATCAAGTTATAAGCAAAACAAATTATTATAGGAATTGCTTCTCAGCGTTTTGGCTAAGATCAAGAGTAGTAAGTTATTAGAGGAGAAGACGTACTTATCCTAAGAGACTTGACATGGCCTTCGAGGAAAAATAGGAGTGGGGTGGAGGGAATCTAGCCCTGGGGAAAGAAAAGTGAGAGGGGTAGGGGCAGGACTTGAGAACAGTGCTCCCCACCTAGCTTCATCTCTTCCCCTTCATCCCCTACTATGCACTTCTCCTCTTTCCCTTAATAATTCTCCATAATTCTAAAATGATTCTAGGAGAGAGTTAAGAAAACAGATGTGGGTCGAAGGCTCTGGAAGAATTGCAAATGGCTAAAAAACATAAGGTGTTCAACCTTGCCAGGCACAGTGGCTCACTCCTGTAATCCCAACACTTTGAAAGACCGAGGCCAGTGGGTCACCTAAGGTCAGGAGTTTGAGACCAGCCTGGCCAACATGGTGAAACCCTGTCTCTAGTTAAAATACAAAATTTAGCTGGGTATGGTGGCAGACACCTGTAATCCCAGCTACTTGGGAGGCTGAGGCAGGAAAATTGCTTGAAACTGGAAGGCGGAGGTTGCAGTGAGTCAAGATCGTGTCATTGCACTCCAGCCTAGGGGACAAGAAGTGAGACTTCGTCTCAAAAAAAAAAAAAAGATGTTCAACCTCACAAAGTAACTCCAGAAATAGGAATGAAAAACAATATGATTCCTTGGGAAAAACAATGGAAGGATATGGTTTTCACTCCTACCAAATAAGGTAACTTTAAGCCTGTAACTCATTGGCTATGCCTCAAGATGTAAATGATTCTGATTTGGGGTTTTTTTTTAATGATAGTGAAATAATATTATACCAACAAAAGTTGCAGGTATTTGGGAGTTTAATAAAAGCATGGTAGCTGGAATCTATTGAAATCATAACTCAAGGCAGTTTTGTGAGACGACAGTGCTTTCTCTCATTGGTCATTTGGAGATTTCATTTGGTGAAATCAAAGCTGACAACAGCATTGAATTTTATAGGAGAAAATTATCCAGTCCCTGTGTTGCTCAGACTCTCCCGCACTCTACTGGTCCGTGCAGCCCTGAGCCTGAGTCAGAACAATAGAACTAATAAGCTGTCAAAACCTAGGTACCTTCCTTGTTAGCAGCTCTTCCTCTGTCCCTGTTCACAGAAAATTGGGATTTGGAGGTACAGCGAAGAGGCTGGATATCCTCTGAAATGACAGCTTAGCATTGTCTAAGAACAGGAATATGCAAGATGAAATGTTCACATGTCCCTTTCAGCCTTCATTTGTTGAAGGACAGATTTTATTCTGTATGCTGGAATGAATTTCCTGTTCCCCTTTTTTCTCAACTTCCTCTGATTCCACAAAAAAAGAGGAAGTGGTTAAGAAATGAAGCTTTTGCGTTGCAGAAATGCCATAAGGCATTGTTCGTGTGTTTTGGTCTATCCACATCCTACCTTCCAAAGTGGCAGTTCTATAAAATATCAGGGTTCCAGGATGAGGGAAGGCCAGCACCCTGCCCCCACCGCCAGGGAATCAGGCCGATTGCTTGGAAAGTTTTGCAGTAGTTCTGAATGGTGAAAAGTGGAAGATTACTGCATTGTGATCATTAAGGATTCTCCAACCGTGTTCGGGGCAGAATTAGTGCAGGAAGGTTTGGTAGGATTTCATTGGCCACCAGCATCATGACCATCAGGGCAGTTCACCAAAACATTTAAATCAAAGAGCAAGACGATGTGAAACAGAAATACTGGCAAAACCTCCTACCTTGGTCTTCTTTTATAAACTGGTCTAACTTGTTATAGTGATACATTTGGCCTCAAGCCTTTGAAACTAACAAGCCGCGGTTTGTGGCCAGCAGGGAGGACTGCAAATACAGGCCTTGCCTTAAAATTCCCGGTTGTGTCTGCCCAGGAGCTGTTGGCACCACATGGACAGGGCGGGCCGGGTGCCAAAGCGGCCTGCCTGTTCCCGGATGAAGATTATGATGTCCGTGCAGCTGCCTTTCATTCACAGCTTCCCTGAGCGGTGCCAAAGTGAATTCCTCCCGGAATATCCCCAGCAGTCACAATGAAGGGGGGTAATGCCCAGGATGCCCCCATCATTCTCACTCCTGGCGCAGGCTTGCTGTCATCAGATGCCAAAGGGAGAGGTCAGGCAGCAGAACAGCATGAGAGGCCCTGGAAACCCCCTAAGCTTATCCACAACAGTGCCGGTCTCATCTGTTGCAGCCAAGGCGAGGGTCCCACATCATCTATGTGAGCACAGAGGCATGAACCTGATGCCAAGGGCAGGATGATCACTCAGAAAGGCTCCTTCTAGGCTCCTGTGACTTGATAGTGTGTCTATGACCCACCTTCATGGGGACTTCAGCGCTAAAACTGGGAAAGGCCTGGGCAAACTGGGATGCGGTTATCACCCTGCCTAGGAGACCCCATGCCCTGTATCTCCCTATAAAGCCTCAGGTGGGAACCCTGCAAGCCCATATTTCACTCTGGGAAGACCAGCATGCTGTGCATTGGCTCCAGGGAGCACCACACAGTGCCGGGCACTTCCAACTCTATGTCCCTTGCAGGCGAAGCAGCTCTATTAGCAGGTGTCTGAAGAAGATCGCAGATAAGAGGAGGTAGAAGGAAAGCACACAGAAGCTGGGGGATGCACACACAAAATGTGTAAAAGGGATCCCTGAAGGTCTGGGCAGAGCACCAGGAGTGTCCTGGGATGCTCTTACCCTCCCATTGGACAGATGAGCAAAGTGAGGTACAGGGACATTAAGTAACTTGCCCAACATTAAAGAGCTTTGGTTTGGACACCTTGATTTGGAACTTCTGGCCACCAGAACTGTGGGAGAATAAAATGCGTTGTTCTAGGCCACCCTGCTAATGGTACTTTATTACAGCAGCCACTGAAAACTCAGGCAGGAGGGATCTGTGATGATGGACTTGGAGGCGTGGTTGTAACTGATTGTTTCACTGAACAGACACAGCAGGGGCAGCTGCTGGGGGTCGAGGTCAAACACAGTCACTACTAGAGCAACTCTGCAATCAGCCAAGGTTAGCTGAAACCTCATTCTCTAAGCAAACCCCAAATGACTGTTTTCCCTTTTGAACCTCAAGAACACACGCTAGAAATCAGTGTTCCCTGTCAGCCAGCCTCCTGTGGTGAGATTTCCAGGTCTGGTGGCTTATTGCACCAATAAGCTAATAAGGAGATTGGCAATGCCAAACACACATCAGGGAGCCTCTGTCCTCCCACTGTGCACCTCTGTTCCAGGTCACTAGGCTTGAGAAGTCACCCAGAACACAGGAAACCCAGTGACCTGCCGGACTCGCTCCAGGGAGAGGGAAACTGGGTGTCTTGGAAACTCCTCCCTGCTCCTTCAAGTTCACTCACAGCAGGGAAGCCAGGGCCCCTTGAGTCCCTAGAGTTGTCAAATTCACAGAGACAGAAAGTAGAACGGGAGTCGCTAAGGCCTGTGGGGAGAGGGAATGCAGAGTTGTGTAATTGGCACAGAGTCTCCATTTTGGAAGATAGAAAAAAGGTCTGGAGATGGATGCTGGTGATGGCAGCATAACACTGTGAATGGTTTTTTTGTTGTTGTTTTTATTTTATTTTATTTTATTTTATTTTATTTTATTTTATTTTATTTTATTTTATTTTATTTGAGATGGAGCCTCACTCTATCTCCCAGACTGGGGTGTAGTGACTCAATCTCAGCTCACTACAACCTCTGCCTCCCGGGTTCAAGCTATTCTCTTGCCTCAGTCTCCTAAGTAGCTGGGATTGCAGGCACCTGCCACCACGCCTGGCTAATTTCTGTATTTTCAGTAGAGACGGGGTTTCGCCATGTTGACCAGGTTGGTCTCGAACTCCTGACCTCAGGTGATCCACCTGCCTTAGCCTCCCAAAGTTCTGAGATTGCAGGCATGAGTCACTGCACTTGGCCTGAATGTTCTTAACACCACTGAGCTGTGCATTTCAACATCTTTAAAATGGTCAATTTTGTGTTATTTGTATTTTACCACAGTTTTAAAAATAAAAAAATTTAAAAATGTTATCGCTGTGGAACCTGGGGAAGAGTACAGAGGAATTTTCTGTACTCCTTTTGCCACTTATATATGGATCTAAAATTATTTCAAAATAAATTTTTTAAAAATGAACAAACCATATAAAAGGGTAACACGCATTTCTTTTTTTTTTTTTTTTTTTTTTTTAATTATACTTTAAGTTCTAGGGTACATGTGCATAACGTGCAGGTTTGTTACATATGTATACTTATGCCATGCTGGTGTGCTGCACCCATCAACTCGTCAGCACCCATCAATTCATCATTTATATCATGTATAACTCCCCAATGAAATCCGTCCCTCCTCCCCCCTCCCCATGATAGGCCCCAGTGTGTGATGTTCCCCTTCCCGAGTCCAAGTGATCTCATTGTTCAGTTCCCACCTATGAGTGAGAACATGCGGTGTTTGGTTTTCTCTTCTTGTGATAGTTTGCTAAGAATGATGGTTTCCAGCTGCATCCATGTCCCTACAAAGGACGCAAACTCATCCTTTTTTATGGCTGCATAGTATTCCATGGTGTATATGTGCCACATTTTCTTAATCCAGTCTGTGACAGATGGACATTTGGGTTGATTCCAAGTCTTTGCTATTGTGAATAGTGCCAGCAATAAACATACGTGTGCATGTGTCTTTGTAGTAGAATAATTTATAATCCTTTGGGTATATACCCAGTAGTGGGATGGCTGGGTCATATGGTACATCTAGTTCTAGATCCTTGAGGAATTGCCATACTGTTTTCCATAATGGTTGAACTAGTTTACAATCCCACCAACAGTGTAAAAGTGTTCCTATTTCTCCACATCCTCTCCAACACCTGTTGTTTCCTGTACTTCTTAATGATTGCCATTCTAACTGGTGTGAGATGGTATCTCATTGTGGTTTTGATTTGCATTTCTCTGATGGCGAGTGATGATGAGCATTTTTTCATGTGTCTGTTGGCTGTATGAATGTCTTCTTTTGAGAAATGTCTGTTCATATCCTTTGCCCACTTTTTGATGGGGTTGTTGTTTTTTCTTGTATATTTGTTTGAGTTCTTTGTAGATTCTGGATATTAGCCCTTTGTCAGATGAGTAGATTGCAAAAATTTTCTCCCATTCTGTAGGTTGCCTGTTCACTCTGATGGTAGTTTCTTTTGCTGTGCAAAAGCTCTTTAGTTTAATTAGATCCCATTTGTCAATTTTGGCTTTTGCTGCTGTTGCTTTTGGTATTTTAGACATGAAGTCCTTGCCCATGCCTATGTCCTGAATGGTACTACCTAGATTTTCTTCTAGGGTTTTTATGGTATTAGGTCTAACATTTAAGTCTCTAATCCATCTTGAATTAATCTTCGTATAAGGGGTAAGGAAAGGATCCAGTTTCAGCTTTCTACTTATGGCTAGCCAATTTTCCCAGCACCATTTATTAAATAGGGAATCCTTTCCCCATTTCTTGTTTCTCTCAGGTTTGTCAAAGATCAGATGGCTGTAGATGTGTGGTATTATTTCTGAGGACTCTGTTCTGTTCCATTGGTCTATATCTCTGTTTTGGTACCAGTACCATGCTGTTTTGGTTACTGTAGCCTTGTAGTATAGTTTGAAGTCAGGTAGCGTGACGCCTCCAGCTTTGTCCTTTTGACTTAGGATTGTCTTGGCAATGCGGGCTCTTTTTTGGTTCCATATGAACTTTAAAGCAGTTTTTTCCAATTCGGTGAAGAAACTCATTGGTAGCTTGATGGGGATGGCATTGAATCTATAAATAACCTTGGGCAGTATGGCCATTTTCATGATATTGATTCTTCCTATCCATGAGCATGGTATGTTCTTCCATTTGTTTGTGTCCTCTTTTATTTCACTGAGCAGTGGTTTGTAGTTCTCCTTGAAGAGGTCCTTTACATCCCTTGTAAGCTGGATTCCTAGGTATTTTATTCTCTTTGAAGCAATTGTGAATGGAAGTTCATTCCTGATTTGGCTCTCTGCTTGTCTGTTACTGGTGTATAAGAATGCTTGTGATTTTTGCACATTAATTTTGTATCCTGAGACTTTGCTGAAGTTGCTTATCAGCTTAAGGAGATTTTGGGCTGAGACAATGGGGTTTTCTAAATATACAATCATGTCATCTGCAAACAGGGACAATTTGACTTCTTCTTTTCCTAACTGGATACCCTTGATTTCTTTCTCTTGCCTGATTGCCCTGGCCAGAACTTCCAACACTATGTTGAATAGGAGTGGTGAGAGAGGGCATCCCTGTCTTGTGCCAGTTTTCAAAGGGAATTTTTCCAGTTTTTGCCCATTCAGTATGATATTAGCTGTGGGTTTGTCATAAATAGCTCTTATTATTTTGAGGTACGTTCCATCAATACCGAATTTATTGAGCGTTTTTAGCATGAGGGGCTGTTGAATTTTGTCAAAAGCCTTTTCTGCATCTATTGAGATATTCACGTGGTTCTTGTCTTTGGTTCTGTTTCTGTGCTGGATTACGTTTATTGATTTGCGAATGTTGAACCAGCCTTGCATCCCAGGGATGAAGCCCACTTGATCATGGTGGATGAGCTTTTTGATGTGTTGCTGAATCCGGTTTGCCAGTATTTTATTGAGAATTTTTGCATCGATGTTCATCAGGGATATTGGTCTAAAATTCTCTTTTTTTGTTGTGTCTCTGCCAGGCTTTGGTATCAGGATGATGTTGGCCTCATAAAATGAGTTAGGGAGGATTCCCTCTTTTTCTATTGATTGGAATAGTTTCAGAAGGAATGGTACCAGCTCCTCCTTGTACCTCTGGTAGAATTCAGCTGTGAATCCATCTGGTCCTGGACTTTTTTTGGTGGGTAGGCTATTAATTGTTGCCTCAATTTCAGAGCCTGCTATTGGTCTATTCAGGGATTCAACTTCTTCCTGGTTTAGCCTTGGGAGAGTGTAAGTGTCCAGGAAATTATCCATTTCTTCTAGATTTTCTAGTTGATTTGCGTAGAGGCGTTTATAGTATTCTCTGATGGTTGTTTGTATTTCTGTGGGGTCAGTGGTGATATCCCCTTTATCATTTTTTATTGCGTCTATTTGATTCCTCTCTCTTTTCTTCTTTATTAGCCTTGCTAGCGGTCTGTCAATTTTGTTGATCTTTTCAAAAAACCAACTCCTGGATTCATTGATTTTTTGGAGGGTTTTTTGTGTCTCTATCTCCTTCAGTTCTGCTCTGATCTTAGTTATTTCTTGCCTTCTGCTAGCTTTTGAATGTGTTTGCTCTTGCCTCTCTAGTTCTTTTAATTGTGATGTTAGAGTGTCAATTTTAGATCTTTCCAGCTTTCTCTTGTGGGCATTTAGTGCTATAAATTTCCCTCTACATACTGCTTTAAATGTGTCCCAGAGATTCTGGTATGTTGTATCTTTGTTCTCATTGATTTCAAAGAACATCTTTATTTCCGCTTTCATTTCGTTATGTACCCAGTAGTCATTCAGGAGTAGGTTGTTCAGTTTCCATGTAGTTGAGCGGTTTTGATTGAGTTTCTTAGTCCTGAGTTCTAGTTTGATTGCACTGTGGTCTGAGAGACAGTTTGTTATAATTTCTGTTCTTTTACATTTGCTGAGGAGTGCTTTACTTCCAATTATGTGGTCAATTTTGGAATAAGTACGATGTGGTGCTGAGAAGAATGTATATTCTGTTGATTTGGGGTGGAGAGTTCTATAGATGTCTATTAGGTCCGCTTGGTGCAGAGATGAGTTCAATTCCTGGATATCCTTGTTAACTTTCTGTCTCGTTGATCTGTCTAATGTTGACAGTGGAGTGTTGAAGTCTCCCATTATTATTGTATGGGAGTCTAAGTCTCTTTGTAAGTCTCTAAGGACTTGCTTTATGAATCTGGGTGCTCCTGTATTGGGTGCATATATATTTAGGATAGTTAGCTCTTCCTGTTGAATTGATCCCTTTACCATTATGTAATGGCCTTCTTTGTCTCTTTTGATCTTTGATGGTTTAAAGTCTGTTTTATCAGAGACTGGGATTGCAACCCCTGCTTTTTTTTGTTCTCCATTTGGTTGGTAGATCTTCCTCCATCCCTTTATTTTGAGCCTATGTATGTCTCTGCATGTGAGATGGGTCTCCTGAATACAGCAGACTGATGGGTCTTGACTCTTTATCCAGTTTGCCAGTCTGTGTCTTTTAATTGGAGCATTTAGTCCATTAACATTTAAGGTTAATATTGTTATGTGTGAACTTGATCCTGCCATTATGATATTAACTGGTTATTTTGCTCGTTAGTTGATGCAGTTTCTTCCTAGCCTCAATGGTCTTTACATTTTGGCATGTTTTTGCAATGGTTGGTACCAGGTTGTTCCTTTCCATGTTTAGGGCTTCCTTCAGGGTCTCTTGTAAGGCAGGCCTGGTGGTGACAAAATCTCTAGGCATTTGCTTATCTGTAAAGGATTTTATTTCTCCTTCACTTATGAAACTTAGTTTGGCTGGATATGAAATTCTGGGTTTAAAATTCTTTTCTTTAAGAAAGTTGAATATTGGCCCCCACTCTCTTCTGGCTTGTAGAGTTTCTGCCGAGAGATCTGCTGTTAGTCTGATGGGCTTCCCTTTGTGGGTAACCCGACCTTTCTCTCTGGCTGCCCTTAAGATTTTTTCCTTCATTTCAACTCTGGTGAATCTGGCAATTATGTGTCTTGGAGTTGCTCTTCTGGAGGAGTATCTTTGTGGCGTTCTCTGTATTTCCTGAATTTGAATGCTGGCCTGCCCTACTAGGTTGGGGAAGTTCTCCTGGATGATATTCTGAAGAGTGTTTTCCAACTTGGTTCCATTTTCCCCCTCACTTTCAGGCACCCCAATCAGACGTAGATTTGGTCTTTTTACGTAATCCCATACTTCTTGCAGGCTTTGTTCATTTCTTTTTCTTCTTTTTTCTGTTGGTTTCTCTTCTCGCTTCATTTCATTCATTTGATCTTCAATCGCTGATACTCTTTCTTCCAGTTGATCGAGTCGGTTACTGAAGCTTGTGCATTTGTCACGTATTTCTCGTGTCATGGTTTTCATCTCTGTCATTTCGTTTATGATCTTCTCTGCATTAATTAGTCTAGCTGTCAATTCTTCCACTCTTTTTTCAAGATTTTTAGTTTCTTTGCGCTGGGTACGTAATTCCTCCTTTAGCTCTGAGAAGTTTGATGGACTGAAGCCTTCTTCTCTCATCTTGTCAAAGTCATTCTCTGACCAGCTTTGATCCGTTGCTGGCGATGGGCTGTGCTCCTTTGCAGGGGGAGATGCGCTCTTATTTTTTGAATTTCCAGCTTTTCTGCCCTGCTTCTTCCCCATCTTTGTGGTTTTATCTGTCTCTGGTCTTTGATGATGGTGACGTACTGATGGGGTTTTGGTATAGGTGTCCTTCCTGTTTGATAGTTTTCCTTCTGACAGTCAGAAGGACTGTCTGTTGGTCTGTTGGAGATTGCTTGAGGTCCACTCCAGACCCTGTTTGCCTGGGTATCAGCAGCAGAGGTTGCCGAAGATAGAATATTGCTGAACAGCGAGTGTACCTGTCTGATTCTTCCTTTGGAAGTTTCCTCTCAGGGGTGTACTCCACCCTGTGAGGTGTGGGGTATCAGACTGCCCCTAGTGGGGGATGTCTCCCAGCTAGGCTACTCAGGGGTCAGGGACCCACCTGAGCAGGCAGTCTGTCCGTTCTCAGATCTCAACCTCCGCGTTGGGAGATCCACGGCTCTCCCCAAAGCTGTCAGACAGAGTCGTTCGCGTCTGCACCGGCTCCGGCTGCTTCCCCTGTTGGTCTTCAGCTGTGCGCTGTCCCCAGAGGTGGAGTCTACAGAGACAGGCAGGCTTCCTTGAGCTGCTGTGAGCTCCACCCAGTTTGAGCTTCCCAGCGGCTTTGTTTACCTACTTAAGCCTCAGCAATGGCGGGCGCCCCTCCCCCAGCCTCGCTGCTGCCTTGCGGATAGATCGCTGCAGACTGCTGTGTTAGCAGTGAGGGAGGCTCCGTGGGCGTGGGACCCTCCCGGCCAGGTGTGGGATATATTCTCCTGGTGTGCCTGTTTGCTTAAAGCGCAGTATTGGGGTGGGAGTTACCCGATTTTCCAGGTGTTGTGTGTCTCAGTTCCCCTGGCTAGGAAAACGGATTCCCTTCCCCCTTGCGCTTCCAGGTGAGGCGATGCCTCGCCCTGCTTCAGCTCTCGCTGGTCAGGCTGCAGCAGCTGACCAGCACCGATTGTCCGGCACTCCCTAGTGAGATGACCCCAGTGCCTCAGTTGAAAATGCAGAAATCACCGGTCTTCTGTGTCGCTCGTGCTAGGAGTTGGAGACTGGAGCTGTTCCTATTCGGCCATCTTGCTCTGCCCCAACACACGCATTTCTAAATGTATAGAACAAAAATTATAAGAGGATACACCAAATTTAGGTCATGGGATTTGGTGGTAACTCTTTTTGTTTTTTCCTGCTCTTCTGGGCTTGTTAACTATCACAATTAGGGTGAAAAAAACTTTTAGGAATCTCTTGCTACTCTTCCAGTAACACACAGAAATGTGATTCTCTTTTTGACATTCAAGGACCACAATGAAGTCACAACTTGAGATCTTCACAATGCCCGGCATGTTATGGATGCAAATAAATTTTTGTTGGAGAAATTGTAACCACTATTCCCATTACAGTCATGCTGAGATGAAAACCAGACAGACCAATGGCTAATAAAGGAAACAAAAGGCATCAGTCCCAGCCAATGTTATATCCTGGGCCGGAAAGAATGTCATTGCCATGAACAGACTAGTGGCCTTCGCCACTGGCAGTCAGGAAGCTTTTCTATAAAGTTCATCATAACATTGGGGTTCTGGTATCTTTCATCAGATCCTCGATCCCTTTCCACACTCCCACCCCCAAGCCATCCCACCCCACAAATTGCACAGAAAAATTTTCTCTAGAGTCACTATGGGAAAGTTGGAACAAAATTTCTCACCTCCCAGCTAGCTGGCTGTTTTGGATTGAACTGTTATCTCTCTTAAGTCGATATATTGAGGTGAGAATGAGCCCTTATTGGAAGATGGGGTTCTGTTATAGACCGAATGTTCGTGTCCCCCCAAATTTATATGTTGAAACCCTAGCCCCCAAGGTGACGGTATTAGGAGGTAGAACCTTAGGGCTAAATTTGGTCATGAGAATGGAGGCTCCATGATGAGATTCGTGCCCCTATTAGAAAAGGAAGACATCAGAGCTCTCTCTTTCTCTGCCAAGTGAGGACACAGGGAGAGAGGAGAGAGGAACCTCCCTGGAACTCAGCCATGCCAGCACCCTGACCTTGGACTTTCGCAACCTTCAGAACTGTGAGAAATAGATGTCTGCTGTTTAAGCCACCCAGACTATGGTTTTTTGTTATCATAGCCCAAGCAGAATAAGACAGGGTCTTGAGAGAGATAATCAAGACGAAGTCATCAGTGTGGTCCCTAATTCAATATGACTGGTATTCTTTTTTATTTATTTTTTATTTTTTAATTTTTGAGATGGAGTTTTGCTCTTATTGCCCAGGCTGGAATGCAATGGTACAATCTCGGCTCACCACAGCCTCCACCTCCCAGGTTCAAGCGATTCTCCTGCCTCAGCCTCCCCAGTAGCTGGGATTACAGGCATGCGCCACCACGCCCAGCTACTTTTGTATTTTTGGTAGAGACTGAGTTTCTCCATGTGGGTCAGGCTGGTCTCAAACTCCCGGCCTCAGGTGATCCGCCTGCCTCGGCCTCACAAAGTGCTGGGATTACAGGTGTGAGCCACCGTGCCTGGCCCCCTGGTGTTCTGATAAAAGGAGAAGTTTGGACACAAAGACAGACATGCACAGAGAGAAGACAAAGTGAAGACAGAGAGAGGTCATCTACAAGCCAAGGAACACCTGAGGCTACGAGCAGTGAGGGGAGACGCCTAGAGCAGATTCTCCCTTGTAGCCCTCAGAAGGAACCAACCATGCCACACCTTGATTTTGGACTTCCAGCCTCCAGAGGTGTGCAATGATGAATTTCTGTTATTTAAGCTGCCCAGCTTGGGGGTAATTTGTTGCTGCAATCCTGGCAAGCTCACCTTCATTGCATCTCCCAAGCTGACTACCTTCCTGAAAAATCCCCTTCAGGAGGCTGAAGGGGAGGCTCCATGCCTTTGAATTCGGCCCTTCTTAGTTTAAAGTCTCTTTCTCAAACCCAAATCTGAAATTGTCATTTTTCCATTTGCACCTCAAAGATACAAATGTCTCATCTGTGCTCCTCCAGCCCTTTGTCTTGTTATTTTCAGGTCTGGTGCATTCCTTACCAAAACAAATGGGCTCCTAACACCAACATCTCCATCCCCTAAAGCTACCCCACTATAGCTTACAGTAGGGACCACAGGACCTGATGACCTTCAGGCCCCAAGGGGCCTGCCACACTGGAAGGCTGAAAGGCACAAGGTTCTGTGGCCCTGTGGGGACCTTTCTAAACAGTCATTTCCATGACCTTGCATGGCTCTCAGTCAGGGCATAGGGGTACTAAGTTCCCACCCTGGGAGGCAGGGACAGTGGCCCCAACCCTGCAGTCTGTGGCTTGGCCCAGAATTAAGGAAATCCACAGCCCATACACCACAATAGAGGAAGTGGTTGGTGGGTCCAAGTGGGATCATGAGCTCCAACTCTGTGTAGTTTAGCAACATGAGAAATCTAGGATGCTAACATCTTCAAACGTCAAACTCCCCCTGCATGGCAGAAGAAGGACCCTTAGCCTCCTCTGCCCGGATTCTGCAGGGACGCCCTGCCTGGGCACACCCCTGACCCTGCGGCTTCTCTGGCCTTCCTGGGAGGTGGGTGAGGGCAAACTAACAACCTGCTCTTTCCTCTCTCAACTGACTAGATTCTTTAGCAATCTCAGCACAGGAGTCTGGCCACAGATCAGATCTCAAAACTGAGGCGATCACCATTCATTTCATCATTCCACAAATGCTTGCTGAGCACCTGTTATATTCCAGGCACAGCTAGAACTGAGAATATAAGATGAAAAAGACATTATTCCTATGCTCATAGAGCACATATTTGAGGGTGGAAGGAGCAAGGTGGATGCAGAAATAGATAACACTAACATAACGTAGTAAGAAAAATGATCAGGATGCACACAAATAGTTATGGGAGAATCAGAGACGGGCAGTATAGCTGGCTGAATAATGGTCCCAAAAGATATCCACATCCCAATCCCTGGAACCTGTGAATATTTTGCCTTACATGGCAAAAGGAACTTTGAGAATGTGATTAAATTAAGCATCTTGCCAAGGGCAGATTATCTTGGATTATCCGGGAGGGCCCAATCGAATCACAAAGGTCCTTATAAGAGGGAGGAAAGGAGCAGGACTAGAGTCAGAAAAAAGAGGTGTGATAAGGAATGAGAGATCAGAGTCATGCACTCTGAGGGGGCAACAAGCCAAGGAACAGAGGCAGCTGTGAGAGGCTGGAAAAGTCAAGGAGACAGATTCTCACATAAGACCCTCCTAAGAAACCCACCCTAACAAAACCTCGATTTCAGCCCCATAATGCACATTTCAGACTTCTGGCCTCCAGAAATGTAAGAGAATAAACTTGTGTTGTTTTAATACATTACGTTTGTGGTTACTTGTCACAGCAGCAACAGGAAACTAATACAGGCAATACATCAATCTAGTAAAGAGGAGATTCTAGATGTGGGAACTCCTGAGAGACTCTTACAAAACGGGCAGGAGTAGGCGAGCGGGGCCCTCAGAGAAGACAGCAGATGCACAGGAAGGTGCACCCTAAACATGGCTAAAGCACAAAGTTGCAGGCAAAAAATAGTAAAAGTTGAGCTTGGAGGGTGAGCAGGGGCCACGCTGCACTGGGCCCCATATTCTTGCTAAGGAGTGAGGACATTAGCTGAGAGTTATTCCAGAGGCACCAAAGATGTTAAGCTTTAACGTTTAATGTCAAACGTTAAGGATTGACATGGTCAAAGTTTAATATTGGTTAAGAGCAGTGGCCAGCTGGACAAGGGATAGATTTGAGAAAGCCCATCAGATGGTTGCTGTGATAGGCTTGGCCAGAGGCAACAAAGGCCTGTGTGATGCCTATTGAAGAGGGGGACAAGCTTCAGTGAGGATGGGACAGAGAAAACTCTAGAGGCTGGTTGAATGTGGGAACCAAGGGAGAAGTGAACTTAGCACAGTGGCCAGGATTCTGGCTTGGGGGCCTCTGGGAGATACAGATAGAGGCCATAGGCATGGGAGCAGATTTAGAGTCAAAACAGGTGAAACGGGGCCAGGCACGGTGGCTCACTCCTGTAATCCCAGCACTTTGGGAGGCTGAGGCAGGCGGATCACCTGAGGTCGGGAGTTTGAGACCAGCCTGACCAACACGGAGAAGCCTCATCTCTACTAAAAATATAAAAATTAGCCAGGCGTGGTGGTGCAGGCCTGTAATCCCAGCTACTCGGGAGGTTGAGGCAGGAGAATTGCTTGAACCCGGGAGGCGGAGGTTGTAGTGAGCCAAGATCGCACCACTGCACTCCAGCCTAAGGAATAAGAGTGAAACTCCATCTCAAAAAACAAACAAACAGGTGGAAATGGGTAAGTTCAGCTTTGCACATGTTCACTTTGAGGTTCCTATGAGATACCTGGGAGACTTCCAACCAGAAATTGGACACTCATATCTGAAGTTCCAGGGGATGTAGATGTTCTTGACTCTTTGGCTTGGGAGTAGGAGTTGAAATGCTTGAAAAGCTATGAGTAAGAAGGCTGTGGATGGAAGATGGAGACCGCAACAGTCAGAATACTTGAAAGAGGAAATCTCCAGGAATCGTTGGAAAGGTGGGAGGAGAATCACAGAGCTGGGATAATAGAGTGTTTCTAGAAGGAGCGTGTGTTAGTCTGATCGGGCTGCCATAGCAAATACGAGGCTAGGTGCCTTCCACGAGGCATTGATTTTCTCACAGTTCTGGAGGCTGGAAGTCTGTGATCCAGGAATTGGCAGGTTCGGTTTCTCCCGAGGCCTCTCCTTGGCTTCCAGATGTTCGCCTTCTTGCTGTGTCCTCATGTGGCCTTTCCTCTTTGCACGCATCCCTGGCCTCTCTCTCTCTCTCTCTCTCTCTCTCTCTCTCTCTCTCTCTCTCTCTCTCCCCTCCCACCCCCAGCTCCTTAGAGGGACATCAGTCCTATTGGATTAGAGCCCTGCCTTTATGATCTGATTTAATTTTAATTATCTCCTGAAAGATCCTATCTCCAAATACAGTCACATGGGAGGTCAACGCTTCAACACATGAATTGGGGTGGGTGGCAGGGGATACACAGTTTCGACCATGACAGAGAGAGAGCCCAGTGAAATAGATGAAAAACGTCCATTACATTTTGCCACAAGGGAGCTCCTGGTGAAGCTAGAGAGCAATTTCAATGAGGCAGTGGGAGAAGAATCCAGAATGCGGGGGAGCAAGATGCACTGAACAATGTTTAAATATGGGAGCAGCAATTTCTATTTCAGTCAGTTTTGATTTCAGCATTTTCATTAAATTTGGGTAAGTTGGGATAAGAAGGGAAAGAGAGAAGAGATCCACGCTGGAACTGTGTGGGATTGATCTAGGGCAGTACTGGCGTGCTTTACTGTCACTGATGGGGGCTCTATGGAATAGAGTTTGACGGGGAATTTCTGGGGGTGTCTCCTAGCTGAGTGACATGCAGTCCTTCTAAGGACAGCACAGACATTTGTAGCTCTACACCATGAATATCTGTCCAGCCAATGAAATGGATTTCTGTATATCCAAGGAGGTGTCCCTTGAGGCCGGTGGAACTCAAAGACCAGTCTTAACGGGGACTTGCTACAACCTGCCTTGCAGGCAGATTTATACCAGAGGGTAAGGAAGTGCGCGTGCCTCTGCCTGAGTAAACATGATAGCAGTTTTAGGAACAAAGAGTGTCACATTTTGCATAAAGTAACATAGTGGGGCCAGGGAGACATTTGACATGTTAAAAAGGAACATTTGGAGAAAGAGCCAAGCACAGATGGCAAAGATAAGAGTTAGGGGTTGTCATGGAAGGTTTAAGGAAGGGAGGAGATGGCTCTGCCATGAAGCCTGGTCACTCACAAGGGCTGTGGAAGTGCTGAACCAGGCAGTGTGCTGAACAAGTAATTGTGAGCACGCTGGCCAGAGTGTTACATTCAGAGGGAAGAGAACTGGGATAGCAGGGACATTTCTGTGAAAACTTGCCAACAATTTTGAATGATAAACTTACACTCAAAAGCCTTGGCATTTGCTCTGATCTTTCAAGGGAGGTTTGAAAAAATAAAAAGCACACATGTTTTAGAGAAAAAGAATGACCACTCATAGAACATAGTGTTTCTATTATGATCCAGAAGTAAAGCATCAGCGTTTGCTGCAGAAAGCTCAACATCCCTGAGATGTAGGAAAAATACCTATTTCAAAAGTGAAGAGAATCCTCATTTGCTCCTTTAACATCAGTGACATTGTCCATGCTCAATGCATCCCACAAAAGCAGAAAGCTGATTGGATTGTTTTAGGCATAAATACTGAAGTGACTGGAAAATGTTAAAGCCTTTTTTTTTTTTTCTTAGACGGAGTCTCGCTCTGTCACCCAGGCTGGAGTGCAGTGGTATGATCCTGGCTCACTGCAACCTCTGCCTCCCGGGTGCAAGCGACCCTCCTGCCTCAGCCACCTGACTAGCTGGGGCTACAGGCGCCCGCCACCACGCCCGGCTAATTTTTTTGTATTTTTAGTAGAGATGGGGTTTCACCGTGTTAGGCAGGATAGTCTCGATCTTCTGACCTCGTGATCCACCCACCTCGGCCTCCCAAATGCTGGGAGCAGCCGGCGTGAGCCACCGCGCCCAGCCAAGACTTTTTTAAAAGAAACTCTGGCTGTGTTTGTTTCTCAGCCTTGACAATTCTATGGGCTCAATGCTTACTTCCTGTCACACAGGGTTTTGTTTTTTTCTTTTTTAATTAATTTTTATTTTTATTTCAATAGTTTTTGGGGTACAGGTGGCTTTTGGTTACATGGATAAGTTCTTTAGTGGTGATTTCTTAGATTTTGGTGCACCCGTCCCCCAAGAAGTGTATGCTGTGTCAAATGAGTAGTCGTTGATCCCTCACCTGAGAGAGAAGGTTGGGAAGGCGGAATGAGGGATAAATGAGTCCCTTATATAATTCTTATGTCTTTGCATCCTCATAGCTTAACCCCCACTTGTACCCAAGAAGATACAATATTTGGTTTTCCATTCCTAAGTTACTTCACTTAGTTAGAATAATGGCCTCCAGCTCCATCCAAGTTGCTGCAGAAGATATTATTTCATTCTTTTTTATGGCTGAGTAGTATTCTATGGTGTGCATACACCACATTTTCTTTATCCACTCATTTGTTGGTGGGCACTTAGGTTGGTTCCATATCTCTGCAATTGTGAACTGTGCTGCTATAAATATGTGGATGTATGCCGTCACACAGTTTTTGATGAAAGATGTTATTTAATGCTCTCAGTTAACAATCTATTTCACCAGATATGATTACAATTCACTTTGGGTTGTTAATTCCACCCACAAAGAAATTGAATTTGCCACTATTGGTAACATTCAAAAGAATGTAATGCACGAAGGCTCCTTTGAGAAATGGCTGATTCTAGGGCTGGAGCAAGGGAAATACAACATGAGCTTGGAGCATCTTGTAGTGCCAGGAAGTGAGGAAGTGCCCACAAATCAAAGGGAAGGAAGCATGTCAAAGAGAAATAGGAACCGGCCTGAAAGAGCTCCCAATGGCCAAAGCTGCAACAATTTGAGCAACAAAATAAATAATGCTGTATTGGATTATAACCCAAATTATAAAAGAAATATCCATAAGTCCATACTGATACAAATAAATTATCAAGTAAGTAAAATAACAGGGGAAACGAGACACATCTTCCTTAAAGAAGAATTTGAAATAATACATATTAAATCTTCCCCCCATAGGGGGTGGCACTCAATCCCTCCCACACCTTAAGGGTAGGCTAGACTTAGTGACTTACTTCCACAGACTAGAGAAAGGGAGAAACAGAAGCGTTGCAATAGAGAAACCTGGGAAACTCTACCTTAACCGAGGTCAATACCGTGAGTAATACCATGTGGCTATCATGTACTCCCTAATATGACGTGATGAAAAGGACACTTCACTTCTATGGCATCCTTAACAAAAATCCATAACCCCAGTTTATTCATGATGAAAGCAACAGGCAAACCCAGACTGGGGAACCTTCAATAGGATACTGGGCCAGTTCTCCTCAAGACTCTCAAGGTCATGAAGAACAAGAAAAGACTGACCAATTGCTTCAAACCACAGGAGACTGTAAAAACATAACAACTAAATGCAATTGAGTACCCTGAGTTGGATCCTGGAACAGAAAGAGGACATTAAGGAGAAAAGCTAGTGACACCCAAGTAAAGTCTGGAGTTTAGTTAATAATAATAACCCAATGCCACTTTCTTCATTTTGACAAATGTAATGGATTAGATAAGATGCTAACAATGGGGGAAACTGGATGAGGGGTATTTGGGGACTCTCTATACTGTCTTTGTAACTTTTCTGTGAATCTTCAATTATTGCAAAATAAAAAGTTGATTTTTGTTAAGAAAAAAACAAAATTGCCATGAATTCCATGGGCAAAATAGAATTCCGCAAAAGCATTTTGAAAAATGGTAGTGACACTAGAACATGTGTTCAATCTCTCAAAGGGCTGAAATTAATTCTGATTTTGTTTTGTTTTATTTCTGTTTTTTATTTTCAGTGAGGAATCTGTCCCTTGAGAGGGGGGCAACTTGTCCTAGCTGCTTAATGCACATCAAGGTTGAGAACCAGACCCCTTGACTCTGTCCAATAGCACAACAGTACAGCCAACATGCAATAGCTAATGCTTCTGTAGCACCACTTCCTACAGCCTATCCTAAGTGTCTTGCATATATTAACTCTTTAATCATAACATTGATTCTATGTCTTAGTCCATTTTCTATTGCTGTAACTGGATACCTGAGACTGGGTAATTTATAAAAAAAATTATTTCTTACAGTTCTGGAGGCTGGAAAGTCCAAGGTCAAAGGGCTGCAACTAGTGAGAGTCTTCTGCTGGTGGGGACTTTCTGTAGAGTCCTGAGGTGGCACAGGGCATCACATGGCAAGGGGTTCACGAGAGACAGCCAACCTGCTTTTCTACAACTAACCCATTCCAGCGATAAATCACTAATCCGTTAACCCATTAACTGGGAAATAGATTAATTCATTCACGAGGGCAGAGCCCTCATGACCCAATCACCTCTTAAAGGACCCCCACCCCAATGCTGTCACATTGGAGATTAAGTTTCAGTATGAGTTTCAGAAGGGACAAACATTCAAGCAATACCACCTTATTACCTCAAATCCCTGTTTTGCGGATGGTTCCTGATTTGATGTGTATTTCACTGCACCATGCTAAACATCAAGTGTAGAGAGAGAGTGGGCTTCATCCTCCCCTCTGGAGTTGGTCCTGGTGGCCCTTGATAGCCCTTCATCTTTGGGGCAGTTGACTAAGCAAGAAGCAAACAAGAGGTAGAAGTGGTAAGATTTGTAAATGGACTAGATGCTGGAGATGAGGGGAGAGTGTGGTTCAGGATGATGCTCAGGTTGGGGCTTGGGCAAAGTGGAGTCTGTGATGCCCTTCATCATACAAGAGGGAGCACAGGAAGACCTGGTCTTGAGGAACGAGCTCATTGGCTCTGGACATACTGAATCGAATGTGGATCTTCTCTGGGGTTTGATAAACCTGCCTAATGCTCCAGAGAATATTCTGGTCTAGAGATACGGTTTTGGGGTCAACAACATGTTGACAATCTATGTGACTTTTGAGGAATACCAGGTTATGTCAAGACTCCATAAACCCTTGGCACAGCATTCCCACAATCAAGAGCCCCCACCCCGGCCCCCAAGTCATCCTAGTTGTCTCTCTGATTCCTTTGTGAAAGTCTATGTCGGGAGGTCACCAGATCATCAACTTGGCCCCAGGATCTGCGTTCCTTGGAGTGGGCCTGTCAATCACTCCACATGATTAGATATGGATTCCTTTCCTCCCTTTCGTAAGGGTCCCAAAGTTTCCACCCAAAAGGTCATGTCCTAACATCTTCTACTCTGGATGTCCCAAGACATCACAGAGTTGAATCTCTCATTGTGGCCCCATGTCAGGGTCCTGACTCACGAGGCTTTCAGCCCCAGTGACAGCAGAAGAGGGCCCTTAACTAGTCTACCAGGTTGAATAGTGTCTCCTCCAAAATTCATGTCTGCTGGGACCTCAGAAGGTAAGCTTATTTGAAAATAGGGTTATTGCAAGTGTAATTAGTTAAGGCGAGGTCATACTGGATTGGGGTGGATCCCTAACTAGAACCAGTGACTTGTGTCCTTATAAGGAGGACATGTGAAGACACACACAGGGAATAACACCAGGTAAAGATGGCGGCAGAGGCCGGGCGTGGTGGCTCTAGCCTGTAATCCCAGCACTTTGGGAGGCCGAGGCGGGCGGATCACAAGGTCAGGAGATCGAGACCATCCTGGCTAACACGGTGAAACCCTGTCTCTACTAAAAAATACAAAAAACTAGCCGTGCGAGGTGGCAGGTGCCTGTAGTCCCAGCTACTCGGGAGGCTGAGGCAGGAGAATGGCAGTGAACCCGGGAGGCAGAGTTTGCAGTGAGCTGAGATCTGGCCAGTGCACTCCAGCTTGGGTGACAGAACGAGACTCCGTCTCAAAAAAAAAAAAAGATGGCGGCAGAGAATGGAGGAATGCTCCTATGGCCAAAGAATGCCAAGGATTGCTGGGAGCCACCAGAAACAGGAAGATGCAAGGAAGGGTCCTCCCCTACAGCCTTCAGAGAGAGAGTGGCCTGTGGAACCATAAGCCACTTAAACCTCTTTTCTTTATAAATTACCCAGTCTCAGGTAGTTCTTTATAGCAGTGTGAGAATTTCAGACTTCTTGTCTCTAGAATTGTGGGAGAATATATTTCTGTTATAAGACATCATGTTTGTGATAATTTGTTATAACAGCCCTAGGAAACTAATGCAGCCAGGCAGACATGAGTGAGAAGACATCCCACCACTCCTGTAACATACTGAATACACAAACGGACGATGGCCAGATCACATACGACAATAGAACTCAGGCCCTCAGCTCTGCAGTGAACCAACTCACTAAGCCAAACCTCTGCAGCTGTGGGCCCAGAGTGGTCAGGACTTGGTCAGTGACCGCCAGCTTTCCTACTTTTGCCCTCACTTCCATGTCAGAAAAAAAGTCAAATATTCCCCCAAAACCAAAATCACATAAGATGTCTGATACGGTTTTGGTTTGTGTCCTAGCCTAAATCTCATGTCAAATTAGAAGCTCCAGTGTTAGAAGTAGGGCCCAGTGGCAGGTGACTGGATCGTGGGGGCGGGTTTCCCCTTTGCTGCTGTTCTCATGATAGTGAGTGAATTATCACTAGATATGGCTGTTTAAAAGTGTGTAGCACCTCCCCCAATTACTCTATTCCTCCTACTCCAGTCGTGAAAGACATGCCGGCTTCTTCTTCACCTTCTGCCATGATTGTCAGTTTCCTGAGGCCTCCCCAGGAGCTGAGCAGATGCCAGAATCATGCTTCCTGGACAGCCTGTGGAACCATAAGCCACTCAAACCTCTTTTCTTTATAAATTACCCAGTCTCAGGTAGTTCTTTATAGCAGTGTGAGAATGAACTAATACAATGTCCTACTTCTAGTTAGGCCACCTCCAGTTTCCCTGTGCCAACAACCTCCAGTCAGAGCCTAGCTGAAGCCTTCCCTTTTCCCCCAGTGACACTTTTCCACTCCTCTGCCTGCCTTTGAGTCTCTGCCCAATGCAAGTGATGGTGGCCAACTCCCTTGCTACAGCAAGCTCTGAATAAATAGCCCATTTGTTCTCTGTTAAGGGGCTTCATTATTTCCACACCTGGGCTTGTGGGTCTATCAGTTTACCAGGGTTGCCATAGCAAAACACCACAGACTGAGTGGCTTAAACAACAGAAATTTATTTTCTCACAGTTCTGGGGACTAGCAGTCCAAGATTAAGGTGTTGGCAGGTTCAGTTTCTCCAGAGGCCTCTCTCTTTGGCTGGGAGATGGCTGCCTTCTCACAGTGTCCTCACATAGTCTTTCCTCTGTGTGCCTGAATCCCTGGTGTCTTTTTGTGTGTCCCAATTTCCCCTTCTTATAAGGACACCAGTCATACTGGATTAGGGCCCACCTTAATCACTCAATCACCCCTTTAAAGGCCCTAGCTCCAAATGCAGACACATTCTGAAGTACTGGGGGTCAGGCTTCCACATGAATTTGGGGGGCATAATTCAGCCCATAGCAGTGGGAAAGTGAGCAGGTTAGCTGGGGTGAGACATAGCTGTGTGAACGTCATCTTGATTAGCTACCCATCTCCTGTGAAAATGCCTAATTAACCAACTATGGCTTTGAGATGTTTTTGCACAACACAGCTGGAAGCTTGGGGCTGACGAGGCATGAAAGTGAGGCTAACACAGTACTTCAGTCAGGATTTACTTTGACTTGACAGAGCAGTTTGGGCCTCAGTACACTGGCCTCATAAACAGCTGTGTGGGTGGACAGAGTGGCAGGGTACCTGTTCCGGCTTATTTGATAGTCACCTTATCTCCTTGCCAAATCCCTATAAGGTCACCAAAAGAAAGCCATCAAATAGACACACATACGTTTGATGACAGGGACAATGGCTTCACCGTGCAATTGGGGTTTGTGATTCCTTGCTTTCAGGGTGGTGAGTGGATCCGTGGTAGGAGGAGGCAATGCTGTAAAGCCTGTTTGTACCCAAAGTTAGAGCTCTATTTGTTTTCCAGGCCCTCTATTTTTTTGTTTATTGTGTATTTGAGAGTTTACACTGTGGATTAAGGAAGTATTTTCCTTTCCTTGAACTGCCCTCCCAGAAATCCACTAATCTAATTCATCTAACTCCCCTTAACATTTATTATCAACTGAATTCATCCATCCATCCATCCATTCATTCGCCCACCCATCCATCCATCCATTCACCTACCCATTCATCCATCATCTTCCCATTCATCCCACCAACCATCTATCATCTACTCATCTATCCTTCCATCCATCCATCTAACCATCTATCCATTCACCTACCCATCCATCCATTCATCATCTATCCATTCCACCATTCATCTATTCACCATTTACCCATCCATCTATACATGTATCTATCCATTCACCATCCATCCATCCATCCATCATCTACCCATCTATTCCACCAAAAATCCATCCATCGTCTACTCATTCATCCATGTGGTTGGATCACTGGCTGTAGTTAAAAAGATGAGTAAGACAGTGTCCCAGAACCCTGGGAGAAATAGTAATGTAACAATTATTACAGGTAATCATTGCTGCTAGGAGTACTCAGAGGAGGGCAAGACAAACCAAGTTTAGGAAGGTGAAAAGAGCACTCACATACACCCTCTTCATTCAAACACTCCTCACAAATCAATTTCCTTCTTCCTACTATGACCATCATCATGTCCTCCCTTTCTGTTGTGCAACATTTTGCAAAAGGGACTGAGTAGACCCCAGACATCATGACACCCCAAAGCACCCCCAGATCCTCTTTTAATTCTGGGTTCTCTGTCCAGGTTCCTGGGAGGAGAACTGAGCTTGAAGGCAGAGGCTGAGACTGAGAAGTTGTGAGTTCTTCAATACATCATTTCTCCATTCTGGTCTCAAATGCATCATCTGCTTATTAAAATGATTCCCTGAATGTCCCAAAGCGTAGAGGACAATAAGGATTGTACTCACAAAATTCAACTGATTTTGCATCTGGGATACATAACACGTTAGTTATAGGTAAAAATGTTTTGTTTTGTTTTGTTTTGTAAAAGTAGCAGTGAGGCTTGGTGGGTTGGCTCACACCTGTAATCCCAACACTTTGGGAGGTTGAGGTGGGTAGATCATCTGAGGTCAGGAGTTCGAGACCAGCCTGGCCAGCATGGTGAAACCCCATCTCTACTAAAAATACAAAAATTAGCCGGGCATGGTAGTGCACACCTGTAGTCCCAGCTACTTGAGAGGCTGAGGCACAAGAATCGCTTGAACCTGGGAGGTGGAGGTTGTAGTGAGCCAAGATCGTGCGACTGCACTCCAGCCTGGGTGACAGAAGGAGACTCTGTCCAAAAAAAAAAAAAAGTAGCAGTGAGTTGTAAAAAGGATGCTCCAACAAGCTGCATTGTACTTAGACTGAGAATCTGAAAATCCAAAATTTCTTGGTTCAAACTTCTGTAGATCTAAGCCCAGGGCTGGGTGACCACCACTGTCCTGTGATTCAGACCACTGGCCTAATGGTCTGAACGTGAGAATGGCTCAAATAATTCAAGGGGCTGTGGGTGGTAAGGACTCTGAATGGCTCTTTGAAATTCTCTGACTCAGATGACATGATTCATCTTTCACTGGCGGGGACACCTGTCCATCCCATGGCCCGCACGTCATCCAGTTGTGAGTAATGGTAACGATCTGTCTACAAGCATCATCCAGCTTCACATCTGCTCCAGATTTAGACTTGTTTCCTGAGACTTTGAGTAAGCTCTGTCTTTTTATAAGCAATTAAGAGCCCATTTTTGAGAGGCTATTCACAAAAGAGAAAAGGGAAACAGCTTGAATGGAAAACAGCTTGGGGACTAGGGCCATGTTCCATTCTGCACAGATGAAGGCAGGATTGAATGTAAAGGTGGGGACCAAATGGCAATGACAGACTCGAGACCAGGATGGCTCTCCTGAAGCACTGCCACTCTTGTGGCTGGCAACCAACCCTGGAAATCTACCAAAAGCAATGCAGGAAGGAGTGGCAAAGAAAAGAGCCAGGGTCTCTGCCCACCTCCAAGTTCCCTTAGATTGAATCATTTTGCCAAACTCCTAACAAGTTTGTTACCATCAGCCACAGGCCCTTCTGAGAGTCCACTGGCCCAGATGTTACCAAAGGTGCCCTGTCTGTCTGTCAAGTGGTGAGTTCCTAACATGAACGTTTGTGGTGTATGATTGCAGAAGTCCTGATTGTGTCAACTGGGTGTGGTGGCTCACGCCTGTATTCCCAGCAATTTGGGAGGCTGAGGCAGGAGGGCTGCTTGAGCCCAGGAGTTTGAAACCAACCTGGGCAATATAGTGAGACCCTATCTCTACAAAAAAAAAAAACTTTAAAAATCACCCGAGCATGGTGGCATGTGCCTATAGTCCCAACTACTTGGGAGGCTGAGGTGAGAGGATCACTTGAGCCCAGGAGGTCAAGGTTACAGTGAGCCATGATTGCACCACTGTACTCCAGCATGAGTAACAGAGTGAGACTCTGTCTCAAAAAAACAAACAAAAACTAAAAACAAAAACAACCCACAAAACTATTCTATAAAATAGAGAAAATATGACACTTCACAGAGTTTTTGTGAAGATTAAATCAGGGGTTAGCAAAATAACTACCCGAGGGCCAAAATCTGCTATGGTCTGTTTTTGTAGGTCCACCAGATAAGAATGGTTTTCATATTTTCAAAGGGTTGTAACAAAAACAAAAACTAAATTAAACTTAAAAACAACACAAAGAGTAATATGCAACAGACTAATATGCAACAGTCATCTCCTAAGCCTAAAATATTTATTATCTGGTTCTTAACAGAAAAAGTTTGCAGACCTCTGGATTAAAGGAAGAAACTTGAAAATAATTGGCACACTGAGCTTAACACACAGGAAACACTTAGAAAAGGTGGAATTTCAGGCCGGGCGCAGTGGCTCATGCCTGTAATCCTAGCACTTCAGGAGGCCGAGGCAGGCGGATTGCCTGAGTTCAGGAGTTCAAGACCAGCCTAGGCAACACAGTGAAACCCCGTCTCTACTAAAATACAATAAATTAGCTGGGCGTGGCAGCAGGTGCCTGTAGTTCCAGCTACTCGGGAGACTGAAGCAGGAGAATTGCTTGAACCTGGGAGGCAGAGGTTGCAGTGAGCCGAGATTGCGCCACTGCACTCCAGCCTGGGTGACAGAGGGAGACTCTGTCTCAAAAAAGAAAGAAAAGAAAAGAAGGGGAGGGGAGAGGAGAGGAGAGGGGAGGGGAGGGGAGGAGAGGAGAGGAGAGGAGAGGAGAGGAGAGGATAGGGTGGAATTTCACTCCAAAAAAGAGAAATTTTCTGGGAGTGATTTAGTCAGAAAAGGATAAATGGAAATTTGGCACATGGGGCAAAACATATGAGATTCCTAGAAGACGTAAATTTTACTATCTGATCTCTTCCCCATGTTAGTCGGCTTAGGTTGCTGTAATGAAATACCTGATTGGGATCTAAGCAACAGATATTTGTTTCCTCCCAGTTCTGGAGGGTGGAAGTCTGAGATCGAGGTGTTGGCAGGGCTGGTTCATCTTGAGGTTTCACTCCTGAGGCTGCCTTCTCTCTGTGTCCTTACCTCGTCTTTCCTCCGTCTGGTATCCCATCGTGCTTCCATATCTCACATTTTCATTTTGTTTGTTTATTTTTTTATTTTTATTATTATTTTTTTTTGAGATGGAGACTTGCACTCTCACCCAGGCTGGAGTGCAGTGGCGCAATCTAGGCTCACTTCAACCTCCGCCTCCCTGCTTCAAGAAATTCTCCTTCCTCAGACTCTCAAGTAGCTGGGATTACAGGCGCCCGCCACCACGCCCAGCTAATTTTTTGTATTTTAGTAGAGATGGGGTTCCACTATGTTGGCCAGGCTGGTCTCAAACTCCTGACTTCGTGATCCACCCACCTCGGCCTCTCAAAGTGCTGGGATTACAGGTGTGAGCCACTGTGCCTGGCCCAGGTCTCACATTTTTATAAGGGCACTTGTCAGATTGGATTAGGTTCCTCCCTAAAGGCCTCATTTTAACTTACCTCTTTAAATGCCCTATCTCCAAGTAGTCACATTCTGAGGTACTGGGGTTGAGGGTTTCAACATATGAATTTCTGGAGCAAAGAATTCAGCCCAAAACACTCTCCGTAAACATTAACATTTACCATTGCTAATTCTTTTATTTTAAAAAAGTAACTTTTTACTAAGAGGTGCTATAATTGTGTGACAATGGGAAAAGGCTAGTCCGGTTTTAGGGTACCTTTAAATGGCGAGCATCTCGGCCGGGCGCGGTGGCTCACGCCTATAATCCTGGAATTTTGGGAGGCCAAGGTGGGAGTATCACTTGAGGTCAGGAGTTCGAGACCAGCCTGGCCAACATGGTGAAACCCCGTCTCTACTAAAAATACAAACATTAGCTGGGCATGGTGGTGTGTGCCTGTAGTCTCAGCTACTCAGGAGGCTGAGGCACGAGAATCACTTGAACCCAGGAGGTTTTAGGTTGCAGTGAACTGAGATTGTGCCACTACATTCCAGCCTGGGTGACAGAGGGAGACCCTATCTCAAAACAAAAGCAAAAACAAAAACAAAAACAAAGAACAAATAAATGGCAGGTAGCTGTACCTTCCCTAAGGTGGGAGAAACATTAGCTGCACCCTAAGTAGCCCTATGCTCCCATATTTCCCAACCTCTTGCTCATAGACAAGGCAGTATGACCAGTTCGAGCCAATGGGCTGTGGGAGAAGTGATGAGCCCCCTCACAGAGCATTTAAGGGCCAGTGGAAATCTCTAGAGCTGTGCCTTCCTGTGCCGGCGCAGACAAAGACGTTTCATTTTGAGTGGACAGAGCCACAAGCTGGATGTAGTCTGGATCCGAGTCACCATATGGAAGACAGCCGTTTTGAACTCCGCCCAGCCTCATAAAAATACTGTAAGAAATAGGCCGGTGCGGTGGCTCAAGCCTGTAATCCCAGCACTTTGGGAGGCCGAGACGGGCGGATCACGAGGTCAGGAGATCGAGACCGTCCTGGCTAACACGGTGAAACCCCGTCTCTACTAAAAATACAAAAACTAGCCGGGCGAGGTGGCGGGTGCCTGTAGTCCCAGCTACCCGGGAGGCTGAGGCAGGAGAATGGCGTAAACCCAGGAGGCGGAGCCTGCAGTGAGCTGAGATCCGGCCACTGCACTCCAGTCCGGGCGACAGAGCGAGACTCCGCCTCAAAAAAAAAAAAAAAAAAAAATTGTAAGAACTAAACCTTTATTGGGCAAGTCACAGAGATTTGGAATTTAATTTGTGATCATAGCAAAGCCTAATCTGTCTAGCACACCAGTTGCCAGAGGAGGTGAGCACTGAACACTGATGAAGGAGTCAGGGGAAGGCATTCTCATCTCAGATCTGCCAAGAACTTCACTGCCCTACTTTCGGCAATAAGACTTGTTCCCAATATAGGCTTGCAATTTGCCCTTTCCAGCTGGCTATGGTAACAAGACTAGAAAGAACACATTTAAAAAAAAAACTGTAGAGTTTAAATGTAAACCAAAGCCTTTACTTTCAAAATAGCTAATGGCCCATCTTCCAAGTAGGAAATACGAAGAGTTGAGGCCCTGAAGTCAGACCCGTTTATTTTTTTCACCTGTAAATGATACAGCTTCCTGACATTGTCCTCTCCTTCAACGTGCCATCTTTAAGTTTTAAACCACTCAACTCCAACTGATCCTCGAGTTTGCTCCACATAAAGCTATTCTATTCTTCCAGAATTGGTTGCCCCAAATGCCTCATTATTAGAACACCACCAGCTCAGATGTGGATACCTGTGGAGGGGACTGCAAATTCTGAAATGTTCCTTACCTTCTCTTCCAACGCCTCCTCAGCTTTCTCCCCCAACCCCAGTCCCTTAGTGCCCACAGACATCAACTCCTAGAGATAACTGTGTGTCACAAAATCATGTCCACAGAGAGGAAGTACAAACATATACCCCATTTGTCTTTGCAACCAGATGTCTGGAAAGCTCCCTTGACAGAAAAGCTGCCACAAATAATATACTCATTCACTACTCAGGAAATACACTCCCTTCATTGAAAAGTGATGACATGAAATTGAACCAACTCCCAGTACCTGCTCTGAATTATTCTTACTGTGCCTGTAGCACACAGAAAACCCTACAAAGAAAATAAATACAATAACCATCAGACTTCCAGACTCCCCCTAAAAGACAGCAGTTTTGCATTCTTTCTGAATTTGCTTCAATGTATGCTACGGCTCTATAGGAAATGTTTTATTGATTTAATCTAGTAAAACCCAATAGCCTCTTAATAGCTAAAGTAGATAACAAGGCTATCCAGGGGTTTGCTGCTTACTCGGGAAGTCAACTGAGAAAGACAGAGTTCCCAAAGAAAGCTGTCTTTCTCCAGCTTCAAGAGTGGGTGGGACAAACAGCGTAAGGCTCAGGAAGCCTGCACAGTTTTGAAAAGGACTTAAAAATGCAAGACCTGGTCCCTGCGGGAACTTGAAAAATACCTGTTGCAATGACAGCTTGATCTGTTGTTGACATCCCCCTCTGGCCATGGCAGCCACTCTCTGATTTCTCTATGTTCTTTGAGGGAGAAACTCTGCTCCAGACCAGCTCTAATGCCAGCTCATTTGGGGACTCTGGGGTGTCCTTAAACCATCTGGGGCCCTAGTTTTCCCTTCTTCAGAAAGGCTGGGGCTGAGCCAGAGAATCTCAGGTCCTTTTCTATTCTAAAGTGTTGTGATTCTTATAAGAAAACACTGTCATCAAAACCAGATACTTGTTATTTTCCCCCAGAATCCAATTACTGAGGGCTTCCTGTAGTGAACAGTGAGCTTCTCCACTTTCTAGCTATGTGACCCTCTAAGGCTTCGTCCCCTCACTGTCCAGGGGGAAACAAGGGTTAAAGCAAGGTAGTATATATGAAAAATGTCTTGTGAACAGTTATGAAGGAAGCAGTAACTGGGACAATTTCAAGAGGTCATCTAGATCCCACCTTCCCATTCCATCCCATCATCCCTCTTCCCCTATCCATGACCAAGGCCTCCTACAAGGACAAAATCTAAAAGTCATGTTCAGAACTGTCATTCTTTGTGTGCCATTTTCAGAGTCTCCAAGGAAGCTCCTAATCTCCCCAAATGAAAAAGGTTGATTCTTCTTGAACCGCCACCTGCAGTATGTATGTCAGAAAGACTTGTAGGCACACCTGTTGCAGGTAAAATAAGGCAGCAATACTGGCCCAGAAAATGCCCCCAGTGCAATTCCTGCTTGTTTCCAGTCAGATTCTAGGTCAAGAGCTTTACATAAGGCTGGGTGCAGTGACTCATACCTGTAATCTCAGCACTTTGGGAGGCCAAGGTGGGCAGATCGCTGGAGCCCAGGAGTTTGAGATCAGCCTGAGCAACATGGCGAAACCCCATTTCTACAAAATACAAAAAAAAAAATTAGCTAGGCACTGTGGTGCACAACTGTAGTCCCAGCTGCTTGGGAGGCTGAGATGGGAGGACTGCTTGAATCTGGAGAGGTTGAGGCTGCAGTGAAGTGTGATCATGCCACTGCACTCCAGCCTGGGTGACAGAGCAAGACCCTGTCTCAAAAAAAAAAAAAAAAAAAAAAGGAACTTTACAGAAAAGATGGTACCCGTACTATTATTTGCAATGTACTTAGATGTTTTAAGATTTATCAGCAAATAAAGAAGCAGTCATAGTGAGGGAAAAGTGTATTTCACAGTCATTACAAAAGTACATATATCTAATAATGGTGACATAAATATAGTCCTTACTTACGACCAAATCATACAATTAAAATGGACTTTTCCTCCTGGACTTCACACAATGACAGCCCAGTCAATTTCTGTCAGTAACTACAGGGTGACTGGAATCACAGGCACAGACTGAGGAAGACAGTCACGGTCAAACAGACAACACGTTTCGGACTTACCAAAGGGAGAGTCAAGCTTTTCATATAAATATAATAAAATAATAAAGAATCTAACATTTCTCCTTTCACTCGGTTTCATAGATTTGTCAGGTGCCCATACACGCACAAAAATACAGTTGATCCCCTTTCCTCACTCCCCCTCACTTCTCACTGGGTTTAGAATAAACCTGAGTTCAGAGTCCAGGTCACCAATGGCAACACGGTCAGTCAGCGGCACATCTGTAGCTGTTCTTGAAGCATGCCAGGAAGGAGAAGCATGTTCTCCATGAGCTAATGGCAAGCCGGAAGCGCTCCTGTTCTCAAGGAAAAGGCATCAGGGGCTCCAGAAAGTTCCCAATGCACAGGTGGACACCCCGTGAGCCTGCAAAGTGGAGCCATGGCAGCTGGAAACCATCTTTAGAAAAGGTACACTTCATGTCAAATGGAGAGATGGTCTTAGATGATTCTTTTCTTCTCTCTGCTTAGAAAACTCTATTTTCTTTTTTTTTGGAGACAGGGTCTCACTTTGCCACCCAGGCTGGAGTGCAGTAGCATGATCTTGGCTCACTGCAGCCTTGATCTCCTAGGTTCAAGTGATCCTCCCACCTCAGCCCCCCAAGTAGCTGGGACTACTGGCACCTGCCACCACATCCAGCTATTTTTTTTTTTTTTTTTTGTATTTTTTGGTAGAGAAGGGCTTTCACCATGTTGCCCAGGCTGCTCTCAAACTCCCGAGCTCAAGTGATCCACCCGTCTCGGCCTCCCAAAGTGCTGGGATTATAGGCATGAGCCACCACGCCTGGCCTAAAAGCTCTGTTTTCAATGGTAAGTTCTGGAACCCAGTCTGAAGCTATACAAAAAATACCACCAATCGCCAAGGGGTCTGACCTCATTCTAGAATGCCCTAGAGCTGGGGTGATCCCCTGGGGAGAAAGGAGGCCACTCCAGGTCTCACCAAGGTCGGCCAAATATCCATTCTCTCCTGGTCTGTCAGAGACGTGAGGGACTAAGGGATGTCACCACTAGTGAATGACAGAATGATTCAGAACTACCTCTCTGCCCTCTGGCAAGGCTGCCTGCCAGGAAAATAAAGGCTGGCTTTGCAATTCTAGATTTGCGTTTTGGGATCCATGGACTGAGATGACTATCCGAGGTGGCCACAGAGGCGGTCTCTGGTCACACCTGCACTGGTCAAAATGTGAAGACTCCAGATCATTCTGTAACCAGTCTCCTACACTAACCCCTATCCAACCTGTGCGGATGAGTCTTCTTTTTCTGATTCTTCTCACCCATGAGTGCACCCTGCCAAGTGCCAGCTGGATACAGTCAGACAACACGGGGGTCCACAAAACACACACACGGGGGGCACAGACACAATACTGGAGACACATCTTTGGTTCGATCCTTGGAGAAAGGTGTGAAAACACAATGTGGACTGAACCCTGTTTGAGGAGCTCGGCTTTCCTCGAAGAAGAAACTGGTCCGTATCTGAACAGGTTCTGTGCCAGGCAGGCCTGCTCCCAGCTCCCAGCTAACTCGCTGGGCTCTGAGCTGCATGAGTTCTGTGGGCCCCTTGAAATCCGCATCACACAGAGGTAAAGCTGCCTTCTCGCCATCTGAATTATGCTCTGAATTGTCACAATCATCTTTTCTCTCTTTCTACAGAACCAGCTGTAACCGTGTTCTATGCCTCCCAGACGGATCAGGGCTATGCCTTAAACAACAGGATGAACACAGGACCACCGAGACTTGCCCTGCCTGTGGGCCATAGCACTCCGCACATCACCACAGTCAGCTTTTTTGCTCTCCACACTGAACCCTCCCGTGAAAACACGAGTTTGGTGGAATTGCTTCTCATCTCTCCATCCAAGTTTTAAAAAAGCATGTTATTTCAATTTACCGACATCACGTTTTTTTTTTTTAAATCTCTTTGGAAAAGATAATTAAATCATTAGCACGTTTCAACAACAACAAAAATCTATCAAAATCTTGCTTGGGAAATGAGTGCCTCCTTCAGTCTCTCTCTTCTGTCGCGTTCCCCACCGTTTGCTTTGATCTTGGTCCGAAGCTCCTCTCTGTCTTCCTCTGAGGATCCTGGGCCTGCCCCGGGCTCCTGCTGGTCTTCGGGGAATCCCTGCTATGAAAGGCAGGGCTGCTACACTCCGCAGAGGAAACGTGGCCTGGATGAATGACTGCGATGTTGTTCTCTCCCTGTGACTGTGGCCAACTGCTGTAAGAGGCACACATGTAGCACAGTGTGAAGAAAGATCTGGTAACAGTCCATAATCTGATGGCCCCAGAAGGCTGATGCCCCGTTTTCCCTCCAAGCCTGGGGGAAGTGGGAACTGGAAGGGGTTGGTGAGTGGTTGAGAGGAAGGAAGATCTGAATGATAGAAATTGGCTGCCCCTGGAGCCAACCCTCCTAGCGATTCCAGCATCTCTGGGGGTCCCTAAGTGAGGTTGGGTTGTGCAGGCTTTGGGTCTGTGGATTCAGCTACAGGTGGGATACTGCATGGCAGGAACCAGTGGGGCCACTAAGGATGCTCCAAGCGAGGCCTTGGAATGTTCACACCCTGACAGATGTGTGGAGCTCTGTTTCATTGCTATTTTCTAGAGATACCCCACATCCCACTGGCTCAAGTTAGCACTGGGTCTTGACCCCATCGGCCATGTCAAAGGCAAGGTTCACGGGGGCTAGGGGCTGCAGCGGGGGCAGGCTGGCCTCCAGGGGCCTATCTGCAGATGGCTGCAGACTCTGATGGCGCTTCCTCAGCATCTGTCCGATGCCCATCATGGGGAACCGGCCTCGGCTTTTCACACAGTTCGGGCTCCCCAGAGGCTGCATGGGGCCATTGCTGGGAACCGGAGGTGGGGAACACAGGCCCTCCTCTTTTGGGGGGCTGTTTTTATCTTCATGAGCAAAAGAGACCAGAGTTGGATGCAAAGGAGTATGGAGAGGCGACATGCTTCCAGACGGCAGACCCGGGGACAGTGTCCTCTCGCTGGAATTTCTGCGAGCCAAGCTGACCGGGGAGTTCAGAATCCTGTAGTGATGAGAGGGAGACAGCACTTCTATGTGGTCGTCTCGGTCCACAGACTCGAAGGAGCGCACCATGTCCAGCATCAGGGGGTCTTCCTTGTGGGGGATGCTGGTGCTTCCAGGCCCTGGCTGATGGGGCTCCGGTTTCTTCACAATCCTCGGGGTCCTGGGTGGTGGCACAGGGATGAACTCCATGGAAGAAGAAGCCACACAATTGGAATCAGAGGTTTTGCGGAAAATATTGCGGCAGCCAAAGGAATCTGCACACCAAGAAAGCGTAACAAATCATGAGGACGCCTGGACAGTGTTCACAGCCCTTCTCCTGCCTGCTCTGACCTCCAGCTCGACTGAGACAGTTCCCCGCCAAGGTCAGAAGAAACCAACCAGCAAACAGCCTTGGCTACTTTGCAAAAGTCACCAGCAGTGTGTCACTCTCCCCACAGAGGCCGGGCAGTCTTTCTAGGACAGAGGGACAGAGGGGCTGGCGACAGGAGGTCTCCTGGATTCCAATTTGCCTCATGGCCCCAGCCTAACATTGTGCCTGCTTTTGATTGCTTAAAATTCTGGACCCTAGGCAGCGGTGGCTCACACCTGTAATCCCAGCACTTTGGGAGGCCAAGGTGGGAGGACTGCTTGAGCCCAGGAGTTCAAGACCAGCCTGGGCAATATGGCAAGACCCTGTCTCTAAAAATGTTTTTAAAAATTAGCTGGATGTGGTGGCATGCACCTGTGGTCTTGCAGGTGGTACTTGGGAGGCTAAGGTGGGAGGACCGCCTGAACCTCAGAAGTGGAGGCTGCAGTGAGCCTTGATGACACTACTGCACTGCAGGCTGGGTGACAGAGTGAGATTCTGTCTCACAAAAAAATGGAAAAAAAATCTGGACCTTGCCAAAGGATCTTGGAATAAAAAAGGCACATGTACTCAAAAGCATATCCATAAAACTCCCAGAAGCACACCAAGGTCCCCTGACTGAACTCCTGCCAATCTGGTCCTCGGACAGCCCACACTGGAAGGCGTGCTTCCCTCGTGACTTTTAAAAAATTTATTTACCGTGGTAAAAAACACGTAACAGAAATGTTATCATCTTAACCATTTTTAAGTGTACAGTTCAGCTGTAATAAGTATACTCACACTGTTGTAGAATCAGTCTCCAGAACTGTCTTCCTGTTGCAAATCTAACACCCTATAGACATCCCCACTCTCTGAAACCCCCGGCAACCACCATTTTACTGCCTGTCTCTAAGAATCTAACCACTCTAGGGACCTCATATAAGTGGAATCACACTATCTGCCTTTAGTGACTGGCGTAATTCACTTAGCATAATGCCCTCCAGGTTCATCTGTGTTGGAGCATGTGTCAGGATTTCCTTCCCTTTTAAGGCTCCCTCGTGACTTCTGATCTGGATGGAGCCTCATCCAATTCTGAACGGGGGTAAAACATCATCCATCCATACAGTTAAGGCAACGTGCCAGATCCCCATGCTTTCTATCACTGGTTGGCACAGACTAGAATCCAGGTTTGCAAACTGGGCCAGAAAAGAAAGGGGAAACCCTCTACAGATTTGGAGATGAGGGAAACAAAGCCAAGTTCATGTGGAATAAGCTCTGTCTTAGCTTCTTTCTTCTCCCATAACATTTTATAGGCTCTGTGGAGGCCCAGCTGCAGGAGCAAGCTGCTGCCCACTAGGATCGATTTTGGGAGCAGCTGAGGGCACTGGGAAGCCTCCCTGCCTTGCAGAAATAAACACATAGGCGCTGAAATGAAACTGGCCGGCACAGGCGCCTGAGATGCATCAGCAGAAAGAAGTAAAACTTCATTAATGGCCAAGATCTCCAATGTTCCAGCTGCCACATAGACACTGCTGCCCCTCCCAGATCCACTGCATGCTCTGCCCCAGGGAAAGCAGGTTGCTTTGGGCAATGTGGGGACAGTGGCCTCTCTCTGGGAGCAGCATGGGAGGCAGAAGGACAGGAGATGGGTTCAAGTCCCGCTCAGGGACTAACTGCCCGCTACACTTGAGTGTATCTCAGACAGCCACGGCCCTCTCTGAACCTAGTTCTTCATATTTAAGGAGATTGAACTCCAAGAAGTGTCTCATCCCCCCAGTAACAGGAACCTCTCTTCTACCTCACAGCTCTGCTTCAGAACACCCTCGGCTCCCATGTCCCTTCTCGGCGTTTCTACCATGTGTTAAGCCTGTGCCCAGTAAGGTGTGCTTTTTGCATCTTTTAGCACTCGTCCCAGAGGAGGGAAATCCACATTTGTCAGTTCTCTGTGATGGGCTGGATTCTGACTCAGGTGAGGAAGCCTATATATGCATCTCATCTCATCTGCCAACAGCTCCGACAGGTGAGAGCCCTTACAAATCCAGTGAAGACCCTCAGCAGTAAAGGAACTTGCACCTCTGCAGGCAGCAGAGCTGGAATCTGAACTCAGGGAGATACCCAGTCTCCGCTCTGCACGCCATCTCTACTCCCACAGTTCCCTACAGCCTCAATTCTGCCCCTACAGTACCACATACCCTGATCTCTGCTCTGCACGCCATCTTTACTCCCACAATTCCTTACAGCCTCATCTCTGCCCCTACAGTACCGCATACCCTGACCTCTGCTCTGCACCCCATCTCTACTCCCACAATTCCTTACAGCCTCATCTCTGCCCCTACAGTACTGCATACCCTGACCTCTGCTCTGCACCCCATCTCTACTCCCACAATTCCTTACAGCCTCATCTCTGCCCCTACAGTACCGCATACCCTGATCTCTGCTCTGCAAGCCATCTTTACTCCCACAATTCCTTACAGCCTCATCTCTGCCCCTACAGTACCGCATACCCTGACCTCTGCTCTGCACCCCATCTCTACTCCCACAATTCCTTACAGCCTCATCTCTGCCCCTACAGTACTGCATACCCTGACCTCTGCTCTGCACCCCATCTCTACTCCCACAATTCCTTACAGCCTCATCTCTGCCCCTACAGTACCGCATACCCTGACCTCTGCTCCTGCAATACTGTGCCTCCCAAACTCTGTTCTGACAATATCATCCACCCCAATTTCTGTTTCCATAATACTTTGCACCCCATCTCTGTTTTCTCAAATCCTTCCTGCGCAAGTGGCTAATGCTACACAGCTTGGTCCTGGACTGTGCTCAGGCAACCTCAGGTCCATTAATCCTGCTTTTCTGTGGGCACAGGAATCATCTCTGCTCTAGGACCCATTCGGCCATCCGCTGTGAGGGCTACACAGTGGACACGCAGCCCAACACAAGTGGCCTGAGAGAGTCCCCAGAGCTCACCCACCTTTGTCGGGGAAGCTGGACTTGGAGGCCTTCCGGTCCTTCAGGAGGGCTTTGGTGTTCTGAATCTGTGTCATGAGCGAGCCTGAGGGCTGTTTGTGCGAGGGCAGGTTCTTGTCCAACTTCTTGGAGAATGGTCGATGAAGAAAATCCCCTCTTTTTTCTTGTTCTTTGGGCTTTTTATCCTGCAAATCAGAAGCAAACATATGCACTTAGACACACGCTAGAAGATACAGTGGGATTCCTCTTTGAAAAGTCATCCAAACCGATGAGAGAAACTCCAGCTTTTCAATACTCTATGCTCTCAACTGTGTGTTGAATGAGGGAGGAGCTGTGGCCCAGCCAATGCTCCAGGAAGCCCATCTCCCTCTGCCTGGGCAGCGAGTGGCCTTCAATGGACCCCAGCTCCCTTTCACTGTGCTCTTTCAAGGCCTTCCAGCAAGGGCAAGGCATTCCTAGGAGGTCAATTCTTCCAGAACAAGCCCAACAAACTAAGGCGAAGCAGAGAAGGACTTCTGGAAACCTCCTGTCTGCATTTAAAGTGGAGCCCAAAGATTGTGCCCGCAGCAATGGCTTTGCAAAGGCAACTGGGAACATAACTGCTTCCACCTTCACATCAGGATCTATTTGGGGCAGTCAAGTCAAGAAGGTGCCAACACAACATATACAACAAATCCAGGGAGCCCTGACTGGTCCTGATGGGCTTCCAGCCCTTTCTACCCTAATCATGCGAGAACTTACTTGCATAGGACTCGTGTGTATGAAGCATTTTTTTTTTTTTCTTGAGGCAGGGTCTTGTGCTATCACCCAGGCTGGGGTGCAGTGGTGTCATCATATCTCACTGCAACCTCGAGGTCCTGGGCTCAAGTGATCCTCCCACCTCAGCCTCCTGAGTAGCTGGGACTATAGGTGTGCACCACCATGCCCAGCTATTTTAAAAAGATTTCTTGTAGAGATGGGGTCTCGTTATGCTGTCCAGGCTGGTTTCGAACTCCTGCCTCAAGCAACCCTCCTGTCTCAGCTTCCCAAAATGCTGGGATTACAGATGTGAGCCAAAACGCTTGGCAGTGGCCATTCTTTTGGTTTAAATCTTGCCTTTGTTGTACTAGATGATAATCCATCTGATGGGAATGCATTTGACTTTTATATATCTTCAAGTCCACAGCCTCTGGCATAAAGCCAGATGCTTAGAGAAAGCTTAATAAACAGTTATTGAAATTTTTTTAAAAGGGCTGGTAGAAACTGAACTGAATTAATTTTGATTCAGTTCAAGCTTCTGGGAAAGGTGATGTCACTAAAAAGCAGCAGAAGTTCTTTTTCCGGCCCTAAAGCCTGTGTTTGGTGTTTACTGTTAAAGCAACCCCACCTCTGACCTCACCGTGGGTGAGGAGGGAAAAAAGACTTTTCTTTTTCACATTTTTGCCCTCAACTTTAACCAGCATTTGCAAACCAAGAGAGCTCATCTAGTTTCCATTCACGTTGTTGAGAAGCTTGTCAGGGAAACATCTCTTTGCACTTTTACAGCCCTTTCTAATAAGGATGTTCAAAGTCTTTGCAGATTAGAGTTCATGATGCCCAGTTTGTGAGTGGGAAAGAAGACGGGGGAGATATGGGAAGTGGGGACGCTGAGCCTCGTGGCAAGTGCCACTGTGAGGGGCCACAGCTCCCTGGGAGCCTGGCCTGTAGCTGATGTGGCTGCTCCCCAACAAAGGGGTGACTTGGGAAGACAGGAGAGGCGGAGCTTCCTCAAACTCCCTCCTCAGCACCTTCACAGCTGTCACCAGCCTTTTTTGAGAACACGCAGGGTGCCAGACGCTGCACTGGGGACATGACCCACCAGAAGGCAAATTCTGCTACCTCCTTTACATGTGAAGAAACAGTCTGTAGTGCTTATGTAATCCACCGTGAGCCCGGCGGAAACGTGGATTTTCCCAGCCCTGAAGTCGATGTTGTCAACCCTTGACTTGACACCACACTCTCAGAGCCTGGGGCAGGGTCAGGCAGTTCCAGGGATGCAAAGGTCCAGAGGCAGGACTGTGCCACAGTCCTAGGCTCCTGCAGTGGGATCCGAATGTTCCAGAGAAGGTTATGTGCTCCGGGGCATTATCTGGGATGCCCCGAAGGGGAACTTGCATGGGGAACGTGTGCTCCAGGTCACCTTGGTTGAAGCCAGCAAAGGACAATCACCGCCTTCCACGGCTTTCCTCTCCCTTTGTGTCCATGACACACCAACAGGCCACCTTCTCCAAGGCAAAGGAGAACAAGCTTTTGCACACACGCTTACACACACAGAGACGCACACCCATCCAGCAGCAAAGGCAATGTTACCCGCTATCCTGAAAAATCTGGCAGAATCTCCTTTTAGTTGGTTCCCTTTCTCTACTTTCATGCAAAATCACCAGCTCTACCTGCTAACACCTTCTACAGGAAAAAGTAATCAAATGCGCCTTTGTCTCCATTTCCAAACAATATTTGGTAGAAAAGACAACACTGCAGTTCCTTCCGTTTTAGGATTGCTTTTTAAATCGATCAGCAAACATTTTTTCAGGCTGCTCTGTAATCCACAGCCTTGAGAGCTGCGGGTGGCTGTCTAGGTTTCTTTTCATTCCTTTCTAACCCTCCTTGGGTTCTCAAAAGCTTAGCAATCAAGATGCAAAACTTCTGCAGACCAGTATCACCATCCAGACAGGGTCCATCGGTACCTAGGGGTGTGTAATGCGTGGGAGTTTGCTGTGGAAAGAGACCAGGGTTGGCCTGTAAGACCCAATTTCTCCTGTCGCTGACAAGAGGGCTATTTGGCAATGAGCAGAAAGCTGCTATGGGGGCAGAAAAGAGGAAATATGCACCCCCAGACAGAAAATTCCAGGAAACCCTGCCAAGGCCACCCTTGTAAAACTTCATCCCAAGATCCTGCACCCTGGTATGTCCTCCAAGAACCCCTAGCACATGCTTCTCCAGCTGAAAAGAATCAGTGATTTCACAGTAACCGGTTTCTAAGGAGAAATCAAGAATGCACCCCACCTGCTCCCTGTCGGGGACAGACCTCAGAGTCAGTCCATGCAGACCGGTCAACAGCCTGGAGAAAGCATGTTTATTTACAACCAGCCAATCTCCCTGCCCTCCAAGCACATGTTACCAAATGCAACCAATCACCCCATCAGACTTTTTCATTTGCATGGCCTATTTTCTCCAAAAGAAATTTCTTAGGGAGCAGGATGCTAAATTGCCTTACATAACAGAAACAGATCTTCAGAGGGACGATCACATCCCCCTTCCACAAGCAAGTTCCTCACACAGCAAAGCAACCGCCTGCAGAGACTCCTGGCTTCCCTCCGATACGCTCCAGTACCCACGTGGACTTGAGGGTGGGTGATGGAATTCAAGCTCTCGGTTCGAAGCCCGCCCTCTTGCACCTTGTCAAGCACAGTTCCAAATCCCCCCAGGCAGATCAGAGAAAAGACCGCATGAGGCCCCAGAGGCAAGCCATATACACTGAACAGCTTCTTGTTCTCTATCAACTATTTCCACCCACTGCAGATGTGCATGGACATTTACAAAGAGGGACATTTTGAAAACACGGCCCCATGATCAATCATTTACCCAGGATCCTTCATGTTGTGTATTGTCCCGTGGAGGACACGGAGATGCCTACAGGAGGGGGAAACCCATCCTTGGCCTCTGAAGTCTGAGCTCCAGAGAGCTGGTTCCCTTTGGAGTCTTCCCTGATGGCTGTGCAACTAGGGGTATGATGGCCACTGAAGAATGACCCCAGGCTTCTGTGTTCCAAAGACCCACACTGCCCCCTTATTTCCTGGCGTGGCTGCCGCAGGTGCTGCACCTGAGAATCCCAGCCACGGTCACAGCTCGGCAGTCTGAAGTCTGGAGTCCATTCCTTGCTCTCTCCAGAATGTGTTGGGTGACCTTGGGCAATTCACTTCTTCTCGAGGGAGGTGTTTTCCCGCATGTAACCAAAAGTGTGGTTCCTTCCCAGCTCTGGGAGGATAACAATGAACACACATCACACCTGCTTTATCGCCTGAGCAGCAAATGCATCCATTTAACAGGGATGGACGCTTGCTTTGCACCCTCATCACCCCAGGCTGGAGGACGGATGGCTGCCTGGGAAATCTGCCTCTTTCCGCATCTGGCAGAGGAACGCTGGGAGCGGAGACAAGTTTTCTTTGAGTAACTCTTATCAAGTCCAGCTGGATGTGGGCTTTTCTGGAGCTTTCCTTCCCTCTGATGATTAGTAAGCCTCACCAGGCTGTTTGGTGTGTCAGAACCAAGTGCTGACCGCTGCCCCCTGGGATGGCCCGGGGCCCAGATGTCGGTAGCTGGTTGGTTTTGGTTGCTTGCTGCCCATCACTTAAGGGGAAATCTGATTTTGCTGCAGAAAAACCTACAAGTGAGTTGATAAAAAGAGGGCTTTGAGCCAGGCGTGGTGGCTCACGCTTGTCATCCCAGCACTTTGGGAGGCCGAGGCAGGCAGATCACTTGAGGTCAGGAGTTTGAGACCAGCCTGGCCAAGATGGTGAAACCCCGTCTCTACTAAAAATGCAAAAATTAGCTGGGCGTGGTGGCGAGCGTCTGTAGTTCCAGCTACTCAAGAGGTTGAGGCAGGAGAATCACTTGAGCTCGGAAGGCAGAGGTTACAGTGAGCCCAGATCACAACACTGCACTCCAGCCTGGGCGACACAGCGAGACTCCATCTCAAAAAAAAAAAAAAAAAAAGGTTTCGTTCATAAATTAGGCCATTGAGCCAGGAAGCTCTAGATAGCTGCAAATCCCATTTCTCATACAGGTGGAAACAGAAATGCACAGCCAGGTGTAGAGTTGTAACAAGACACTAAAAAAACAGTCAATTCCACATAGCCAGAACCAATGTGGTCTAAAGGGATTCTGATAAACTCACAACAGGATTCTGCATGTTTTAATTCTGGATAAGGATGGGGCTGGCAGAGCCTGCTGCCCTGGGCAGAGACTGACCAACCCTTAGGATCATAAGTGATGGTTAATTTCATATGTTAACTTGGCTAGGCCATGGTACCCAGTTGTTTGGCCAAACACCAGTCTAGATTGTTCTGTGAAGGTGTTTTTAAAGACGTGATTAACAGGCCGGGAGCAGTGGCTCACCCTATAATCCCAGCACTTTGGGAGGCTGAGGTGGGTGGATCACTTGAGGTCAAGAGTTCAAGAACAGCCTGGCCAACATGATGAAACCCCATCTCTACTAAAAATACAAAAGCTAGCCAGGCGTGACAGTGGGCACCTGTAATCCCAGCTACTAAGGAGGCTGAGGCAGGAGAATTGCTTGAACCCGGCGGTGGAGGTTGCAGTGAGCTGAAATCACACCACTGCACTCCAGCCTGGGCGACAGAGAGAGACCCAAAATAATCATAATCATAATCATAATCATACTAAATAAATAAATAAATAAACAAAGGGGTTAACATTTAAATTAGACTTTAAGTTGATTATCCTCCATAATGTGGGTGGGTCTCATCTGATCAGTCAACGGCCTTAAGGAAAAACAATGAGGTCTTCCGGCAAAAGAAATTCTGCCTCTAGGTGGCCTTCGGACTTGAAGCTGCAACATCAACTCATGCACCCTGCTGGTCTGCCCTGCAGATTTCAGACTTGCCAATCCCCACAGTTGTGTGATCCAACTCCTTAAAATAAATCTCAGTCTCAATCTCTCTCTCTCCATGCTCTGCTGGTTCTGTTTCTCTGGAGAACCCTGACTAATACATAATAATCCCCCAAGTTCTTACCTGCACAGCATGGAATTCAAGATCTCTTGTCCAGGTGTCCAGAGAGGCCTGTCAAAAGGAACATCCTTCAACAATTCAAGAATCTGCACTTGCTATTTATTCCCCAAATGCTCCCCCCATGGCCCTGCAGCTCTGGCTGAGAATTATTCGTTTCCGTTTTCATAGACAAAAAGCAAATCCTGAAATCGCCGTGGAAGTAGGCAGCAGATGTCCTAATTCGTGTGCTGAATAGATTTCCTAGGTAAACTTTTCATTAAAATCTAAGACGCTCTAATGATAAGTCAGCAGCTCAATGTTTTCTCAAACAGCAAAGACACCCACAGAAATGTCACTCGGATCAAGAAACAGAACACACAGCCAGCATCTGGAAGGTCCTCCCTGCCATCCCCATGTCCTCTCCCAGGCATTCTGTCCCCCAAAGTAACCACACTTCTTTTTTTTTTGAGACTGAGTCTTACTCTGTCGCCCAGGCTAGAGTGCAGTAGCATGACCTTGGCTCACTGCAAACTCCACCTCCCAGGTTCAAGCGATTCTCCTGCCTCAGCCTCCCGAGTAGACGGGATTACAGTGTGCACCACTACACCCGGCTAATTTTTGCATTTTTAGTAGAGACAGGGTTTCACCATGTTGGCCAGGCTGGCCTTGAACTCTTGACCTCAAGTTATCCACCCGTCTTGGCCTCCCAAATTGCTGGGATTACAGGCGTGAGCCACTGAGCCCAGTCAAGTAACTACATTTCTGATTTCTAACAGCACAGATCGCAGATCGCTGGATCTGATTCAGAACTATATTTTTAAAACTAGTATAGATTTTGAAGTAAGACACAAAGTGAACATTTTAATATTTGCCTTTAAATATTTCATCCGTGTGTGGGTTGAATTATATTCTCCCAAAATTCATAGGTTAAAGTCTAACCCCAGGACCTCAGAATTTGACCTTATTTGGAGAGAGAGTTTTTACAGAGGTCATCAAGTTTAAATGAGGCTATTAGGGTGAGCCCTAATGCAGTATGACTGGTGTCCTTTAAAAATGTGGAAATTTGGGCTGGGCGTGGTGACTCACATCTGTAATCCCAGCCCCTTGGGAGTCTGAGGTGAGCAGATGCCTTAAGCTCAGGAGTTCAAGACCAGCCAGGCAACAAGGTGAAACCCCTCTCTACAAAAAATTAGCCAGGCCTAATGGTGCATGCCTATAGTTCCAGCTACTAGGGAGGCTGAGGTGGGAGGATCACCTGAGCCGGAGAGGCCAAGGCTGAAATGAAATATGATTGTGTCATGCACTCCAGCTTGGCCTGGAAACAGAGAAAAAGGAAGGAGGGGAGGGGAGAGCAGGGGAAGGAGAAGGGAGAAAAAGAGAGAGAGAGAGAGAAAGGAGGGAGGGCAGGAAGGAAAAAAGGAAGAAAGAAGAGAGGAAGAAAGAAAAAGAAAGACGGGAAGGCAGGAAGGCAGGAAGGAAGGAAGGAAGGAAGGAAGGGGGAAAAAGAAAGAAAAATGAGGGAGGGAGGAGAGAAAAGAACGGGAAAATTGGGACAGATACACACACAGGAGAATGCCGTGTAGATGAAGGCAGAGATTGTGGTGACGCATCTGTAAGCCCTGAACCTGGCCTCCAGAACTGTGAAAAGGTAAATTTCTACCCATTTTGTGGTGCTTGTTAGGGCAGCCAAGCAGACGAATCCAGCCCCCCGCCACCCTCTCCATCAGTTTTCTTCCAAAACTCCAACATTACTTTGTCATTGTAGAGGAGACCTCCTAGCTGGATTTGACATTTTCCTATCAATGAACACTATTTTTCAAAAGACTTTAACAAAACTGGCCCTGGGTTCTCTATGGCTTTAATAAGCCAATTTAAAAATGATAACCTCCCCACCTCGACCCCCAAAGTCCCGGGGGGTTCTCTCTTTTAGAAAAAGGAGTCTGTTGGGCACACACGATAGGTGTCCTCAGATGAGAAATGCACCCCACTTTTATAGATACAGTCTCTGCCTTTGACAGGAAAAAGAGGTAGAGAAAATGATGAAGTTGTAAAAGCACTGCACAGTAACCCCAAGAGGGAAGTTGTCGCAACTTAATTCAGCTCCTTTGTCTCCTAGGAGAAAACGAACTGGAATCAAAAGGAACAAAGAGGCCACTGCATGCACTCAGTGCCGGGGACAGGGCTTGATGACAGCCCTAGGGGACACGCGCCCTGGGCCACACCCCGGTTTGCTCACAATCGGAAACCTCTCCACCACTCCCTCTCCCCATCCAGCTCCACCCCTGCCACGTGGTGCTGAGGACGACTGGAAGGCCCTCAGGCTCCGAGTGGACTTTCCTTGTGAGGTCTGGCCCTTCCCTTTCCCGAAGTAGCCTCACTCCACTTTCTAGGTTCCGCCGGAGACAAGTTGGATTATCTGGTAATAGCTGTCACTTAATTAGAGAAGTATCGCTGCAGTTTAGAGGAAACAAATGGATCATAGAAAATTGAATGCTGTTTGCCCATTAGTGTTCCTATTTAAATCCTAACCGTTAAATATTTCAACAAATGTTTAAACGCTTACCATGTGTCTTCATGTCACAGGAAATAATAGAGAAAAGGAATCAGAATGAAAGGAGGGCCCCTCTCCCACTAGACTTCTGGCCCCTTCTGACACACACTCGCAGTGGGGCGGATGTGAGGTCAGCGTGGACCAGGGCATCAGCAAGGTGGCTTACGGGCCACCTAGGGCACACACTCCATGCACCTAAGTTTGCATTGCTATTTGAGGTCCTCATGAGTGACATGAAAGGCACGAGGGAGGAAGTCTAACAGTGAATTCTGCATCCCCTGGACTCTGGCTGGGGTGACCACCCTCAGTGCAGGTGACCATAAGCGGTCCCTCTCTGACGTGAGGCATGGCCATTTGGTGATGATAACATCACGTATGTGCTAGGCTGCAGGTATCCCCCTGCCTTTAATCCAGCCAGGTGTCCCACCTGGAATGTCCTACCTATTCCAGTTGCTTGTCCCAGTTCTATCCATTTTCTGAGACTCTGATCAGGGCTCACTTGATCTTTTGTTTATTGAGCAAATATTTATTGAGCACCTACTACATGCCAGGCATCGTGTGGCCTCTGGGAATATCGTGAGGAGCAAAAGGGACTCAGAGCCCACTCTTCTGGAACTCACAGTCCAGAGGGAGAGATGTTCATCAAACAGCCCCAGAACAAATAAACAGCTGCAAACAGGACACGCCCCAGGATGTAGAACGTGGTAGGCAGATAGGATAGATAGGATAAGACTGGATGGCAGAGGTCAGGGAATAGCAGGGGCCCATGGGGAGGTGATCTTGCTTTGGGATCTGAAAACACTTAGGTTTAGCAAAGAGGAGCAGGGAAAACATTCTGAAAGAGGGAGCGGCATGTGCACAGCCCCCGCAGGCAGAGAGAGCACAGCAAGCCCTAAGGCTGTGGACTGAGCACAGGGCGGGAGGCAGCGCTGTGTGTGTGGGCCATGGGGCTGGGAGACAAGGTAGGAGAAGCAAGCTGGAGCTGAACCACACAGGGCGACCACGCACGGAGTCTGCCCGGCAAGTGAAAGAAGCCTCTGAAGGTCTCAAGCAGGAAAGTGACATGATGAGGTGTGAGGGTGAAAAGCTCGCTCTGACGGCCAGGCAGGAGAGAGTGGCAGGCCACCATCCCAGAAGCGAGAGGGTCAGTTAGGAGGGCATAGCAGAAGCCCAGGACAGAGGTGATACGGCTGGGAACAGGTGTGGGGACGGAGATGGAGAGAGTGCAGGGGCTGGAGGGGTTTAGCAGTCAAACTGGCAGAACTTGGTGATGGGGTGGTTCTAGGGGTCAGGGGAGAGTCAGAGTCAGGGACTCTTGGGTCTCTTCCCTGGACTGTTGGAGGATGGGGCTGCTACTGTGCTGGGGGGCGGAGGCGGCAGGAGGAGAGTCTGTTTCAGAGCGTGCTAGATTCAAGACCCCTTCGTTCATGCAAGAGAGGGTTAACATTTAGTAATCAACTGGCCAGAGGGGTCTAGAGTTTGGGGGCATCTGGGTCCCCATCACCTGGTTCTCCGGCTTTAAGCCTGAAAGCCACACCTGGGCTTGTGGCTTAGCTCCTGCAGCCACAGCCTACCTTCCAAAGAGCTTGTCTCCATCCTCATCTTCCCCGGGCCCCACAGCCTGTCTTGAGGAAGGGGCATCCAGCCTGGGGTCAAGGCCAAGGCCCACCATTCCTCCCCTGCCCCAAGCATCCTTCTATCAAGGACACGTTCTCTCACTTCACTACAGCATCACTGATGGACAGGTACATGCTCACTGACTTCACTTCCCCCTCCCCACCCCAAATCCACACAACCTCTCTGCTGCCTTTGGCACTTCACGAAGCTGTTCTTTCTAACATCCTCAGGACAACTAGCTGCCCAGTAGACAATGCTGACCATTTCATGTGTGACCTTTCCTCTGTTCCCACAGCCCCTCCGGTCCCTCGCTGGCATCACTGCCTTCTGGCTGCCCCACCCCCTGCCCGGCCACCCCCAGGCCCTCGTCTTTGCCAGTTTCTCCTCTCCCTCTGCCCCAGGGTCTGTCTGAAATGGAGACCCGAGCCATTGCCCACCTCGATGCTGGGGTAGCTCCCTCTCCTGAGCTCCCGTCACATTCACACATGGGGCCCTGCAGCTGGGCACTCCCCGTCATCAGTGTCCCTGGACACCTGCTTCACTGGCTGCCCAGGAGCCCAGTGTGGGCCCCAGTAACCACCATGCTCCACTGCAGTCCTGCGTGCAAGACAAGCCAGGAGAAGAATCCTTCCAGAACGATGGGCACCGCTCACGGGATCAGGATGAAAACTTTACGTCGGAAAAGAAGAGGAGAGGCCAGGCCCAGTGGCCTCACTGGGGCATAGACAAAGGGTCCCTTTTTGATCCCTTCTCAAATGAAGGAACTTCTGGGTGGGTGATATGATTTGTCTGCACCCAAATCTCCCCTTGAATTGTAAAAATCCCCATGTGTTAAGGGCGGGGCCAGGTGGAGATCACTGAATCATGGTGGCGGTTTCTCCCATATTGTTCTCATGGTAGCGAATAAGTCTCACAAGATCTGATGGTTTTATAAAGGGAAGTTCCCCTGCACAAGCTCTCTTGCCTGCCGCCATGTAAGACGTGACTTTGCTCCTCATTCACCTTCTGCCACAATTGTGAGGCCTCCCCAGCCATGTGGAACTGTGAGTCCATTAAACCTCTCTCCTTTATAAATTACCCAGTGTCAGATATGTCTTTATTAGCAGTGTGAGAACAGACTAATAGACCTAGGTGTCCCAGGAGAGAGGTTCCCGTGGCAAGGACACTCAAGGGACATAAAGAGGCTCCAGAGGGGAAAGGGAAGGAGGTTTCAAGGAAAATCACTGAGAGAAAAAAGAGCTCCCTTGGCAAAAAATGAATGAGGGGCCCTGAGGCCACACCCCACCCCTGGCCCCCTCCCTGGATCTGGAATTCACAGGCACAGTCTCCTAATAAACATGGATGTGGGATCCAAATTTGAGACAATTTGCCACAGGAGCCTAGTTTTTATTCTGAAATCAAAGAGCTGTGGTCTTTTTCTCTAGGTACGTCCCAGGTTACATCAGGTCACCAGGGACAGCTGGCCAGGAAAGCCTGCCTGATCCCAAACTTTCCTGGTCCTCATCTCACTTTCTTCTGATGCCACATGTTACACTCAGCTCTATTTTTAAGCATCTCATTTTTTTCTAGAATTTGCATTTTTTTCCTTTTATTTTTAGTTGACGCATAATCATTATACATCTTTTTTATGGGACAGAGTGATATTTCCATCCATGTATTCAATATGTAATGATCAAATCAGGGTGATCGGCATATTTATTACCTCAAATATTTATCACTTCGTTGTGTTAGGAGCATTCAAAATCCTCTTTTAGCTTTTTGAATATATGTAATAAGTTACTGTTAACTATAGTCACCCTACAGGGCCACAGAACACCAGAACTTATTCCTTCTGTCTGGCTGTAATTTCATGTTCGTTAAGCAACCTCTCTCTACCCTCCCTTCCCCCTGCCGTTCTAAGCCTCCAATAACCACAGTTTTACTCTGTACTTCTATGAGATCAATTTTTGCTAGTTTCACTCACATATGAGTGAAACACTGAAACATCTCATTTTCATTGTGGGAGATCCTGACAGTGGTTTTCAACTTTGGCTGCTTACTGGAACATCAAGGGAGCTTTAAAAACTCCCGATACCTGAGTCTCAACTCCCAAGATTTGATGGAACTGGTCTGAGGAGCAGCCTGGGCATCCAGATGCTTAAACACTCCCCGCAACTTTAACATGCAGCCAGAGCTGAGAACCATGGTTTAGACACCGCGAAGCCGGTTCCGCTGTAAACCGTTTCTCCAGGGCTCCGTTATGAGTGTAAGTATGTGTCTTTGGCTACTTCAGTGTCCCACAGTAATTGGTTTCTTTTCCAATTACTGCGAATGGAAATCCACCCTTCCTAAGAGACCCTGAGGTTGGCTTCAGGGATCACTCACCTCATAGGACTCCTTGGGGGCCCTGTACTTTTCTATCTGGTAGAGCCGGGTCTTGTAGCAGAGGCTGTCCTGGATGTCAGATTTCTACCAGAGGAGAAAAGAAAAAGCACAGCTCAACTCTCAGAAATAGAAATGTCCATGAAGCAGTCATTAATTTTTAAACCAGCGCTTGGCTGAGAGAATGCTGGATGTTTGGCAGGCCAGTAAATTGCAACATAAAGTCTCACCCCAGGATGGCCTGCATGCAGGATGCAGCGTGGGGTGAGCCCTGGGTGCAGAGTCGGGTCACCTACTTGTGTTACTATCACTGCCAGCAAAGGGCCAGGTGACCCTGAGTAGAACGCTGCCCCTTGCAGGGCCTCCGTTCTTTCATCTGTGCAGTAAGACTACTCCAAAACATGTATGTAGAAACCAAGAAAATGAGCTGGAATGAATAACTTATTTTATTGGACCACTACATAGAACATGGATCTTGCTTGTTTGCTTTATTTTAAAACAGCACACGGCCGGGCGCGGTGGCTCATGGAATCCCAGCACTTTGGGAGGCCAAGGTGGGTGGATCACCTGAGGTCAGGAGTTTGAGACCAGCCTGGCCAACATGGCGAAACCCTGTCTCTAGTAAAAATACAAAAATAGCCGAATGTGGTGGCACACGCCTGTAATCCCAGCGACTCGGGTGGCTGAGGCAGGAGAATCACTTGAACCCAGGAGGTGGAGGTTGCAGTGAGCCAACATCATGCCACTGCACTCCCAGCCTAGGTGACAGAGTGAGACTCTGTCTCTCAAGAAAATTAAAATAAAAATAAACAAAAAACAAAAAACAGTGCACACACACACACCACACACACACATGCACACACTGCTCCCCACTACCACCACCCAAATGAAAGTCACAACAATTCCTAACATAGCTCAAAGAAGAAGACAAACAACTGCACTGAAGCTGAGGTAGGTGCAATCCTGTCTGGAAATGGGTGAAATAAAAACACGGATTAATTAATTAATCAACCGACAAATAGTTAATAAATGCCCTTCCGGGCTCTCTATCTTAAAATACATGCTTCGTGGTTTTAAAAAGAGGAAACCAAGAGAGAAGGGAAGAAATGGCCATTAAGAGATAACATTTTACTTTTTAGTTCATTCGATTGGGCTTCAAAATTATACAAGGGGTGTAAATAATTGGTTGATAAGATTAATAACCGAGACAGTGCATACAGTACAATTAAATTAGCCATGTGCGGAAATTACTGAGCAGTTGAGTTGTCTGTAGGGATTAATTCACTCTAGTTAAAAACAGTCACTCGCCTAGAGTATGGATTCTCAGACTAGGTATGCCCTATGATTTAAGCATTAAATGTGAAACAGACATCATAAAACTCACAACTGGTCTGAGAATCCACACTCGAGGCAAGCAGGTGTTTCTAACTAGAGTGAATTAATCCCCAGACAACTTGTTCAGGAATAAGACAAAGAAGCCCACTCTCACCGCTTCTATTCAGCATAGTACTGCATGTCCTGGCCAGAGCACTTAGGCAAGAGAAAGAAATTAAAGGCACCCTCAGGAAGAATAGCTAAGGAAAGCGGGGATTAATACCTAGGTGATAGGTTGATCTGTGCAGCAAACCACCATGGCACATGTTTACTTATGTAACAAACGTGCACATCCTAAACATGTATCCTGGAGCTTAAAATAAAAGTAGAAGGAAAAATACAAATAAAAATATTTCGGAAATTGTTAAAATAAATAAATAAGTAAATAAAAGGAATCAAAATTGGAAAGGAAGTTCAATTGTCCCTGTTTGCTGATATACGATCTCATATATAGAAAACCCTAAAGACTCTACCAAAAAACTGTTTGAACTAGTAAATGAATTTAGGAAAGTTGCAGAATGCAAAATCAATACACAAAAATCAATAGTGTTTTCATACACTAACAACAAACTATTCAAAAATGAAATCAAGAAAGCAATGCCACTTAAAATAGCCATAAAAAAATCAAATGCTTAGGAACAAATGTAACCAAGGAAGGGAAAGATCTATACACTGAAAACTATAAGACATTGATGAAAGAAATTGAAGAAGGCCGGGCGCGGTGGCTCAAGCCTGTAATCCCAGCACTTTGGGAGGCTGAGGCGGGCGGATCACGAGGTCAGGAGATCGAGACCCTCCTGGCTAACACGGTGAAACCCCGTCTCTACTAAAAATAGAAAAAACTAGCCGGGCGTGATGGCGGGCGCCTGTAGTCCCAGCTACTCGGAGGCTGAGGCGGGAGAATGGCGGGAACCCGGGAGGCGGAGCTTGCAGTGAGCTGAGATCCGGCCACTGCACTCCAGCCTGGGCGGCACAGCGAGACTCCGTCTCAAAAAAAAAAAAAAAAAAAAAGAAATTGAAGAAGACACAAGTAAATGAAAAGATTGCATAGACTGGAAGAATTAATATGATTAAAATGTCCATAGTATACTAAGCAATCTATGGATTCAATGGAATCCATGTCAAAATTCCAATGATGTTTTTCACAGAAACAGAAAAAAAAAAAAAAAAAAAAAAAAAATCCTAACATTTGTATGGAACCACAAAATACCCTGAATAGCCAAAGTCATTTTGAACAATAAGATCAAAGCTGAGGCATCACACCACCTGACTTCAAAACATATCACAAAGCTATAGAAACCAAAACAGCATGATACTGGCATAAAAACAGAGACACATAGACCAATGGAATAGAAAAGAGAGTCCAAAAATGAATCCATGCAGTTATGGTCAATTACTTTTTGACAAAGCTGCCAAGAACACAGAATGGGGAAAGGAGATCCTCTTAAATAAATGGTGTTGGAAAACTGGACATCCACAGAGAATAAAAGCAGACCCCATCTCACACCATCTGCAAAAGTCAACTCCAAATGAGTTAAAGACTTAGGCCTGGGCCACAGTGGCTCATGCCTATAATCCCAGCACTTTGGGAGGCCGAGGCAGGCAGATCACCTGAGGTAGGGAGTTCAAGATCAGACTGACCAACATGGAGAAACCCCGTCTCTACTAAAAATACAAAACTAGCTGGGCATGGTGGCGCATGCCTATAATCACAGCTACTTGGGAGGCTAAGGCAGGAGAATTGCTTGAACCTGGGAGGCGGAGGTTGAGGTGAGTGGAGATCTCACCATGGCACTCCAGCCTGGACAACGAAACAAAACTCCATCTCAAAAAAAATAAAAATAAAAAAAATAAGACTTAGGCCCAGGCCAGGCACGGTGGCTCACGTCTGTAATCCCAGCACTTTGGGAGGCAGAGGCGGGTGGATCACGAGGTCAAGAGACCATCCTGGCCAACTTGGTGAAACCCCATCTCTACTAAAAATATAAAAATTAGCTGGGCATGGTGGCAGGCAGGCGGCTGTAATCCCAGCTACTCAGGAGGCTGAGATAGGAGAATCGCTTAAAGCCAGGAGGCAGAGGTTGCAGTGAGCTGAGATCGCGCCACTGCACTCCAGCTTGGTGACAGAGCCAGACTCCATCTCAAAAAAAAAAAAAAGAAGACGACAACTTAGGCCCGGTGTGGTGGCTCATGCCTATAATCCCAGCACTTTGGGAGGCCGAGGCGGGTGGGCCACAAGGTCAGGAGTTCAAGACCAGCCTGGCCAACATAGTGAAACCCTGTCTCTACTTAAAATACAAAAATTTGCCAGGCATGGTGGCGCGCACCTGTAGTCCCAGCTACTCAGGAGACTGAGGCAGGAGAATAGCTTGAACCCGGGAGCTAGAGGTTGCAGTGATCCGAGATCACGCCACTGCACTCCAGCCTGGGGACAGAGTGAGACTCTCTTTCAAAAAAAAGAAATGGCCAATAGGTATTGCTCAGTATCACCAATCATAAGGGAAATGCAAATTAAAGCCACAATGAGATACTGCCTCACACTTGTAAGAATAGCTTTTATCATAACGATGGAAGATACCACATGTTGGAGAGGATGTGGAGAAGAAAGAACCTTTGCACACTGTTGGTGGGAATGTAAATTAGTACAACCATTATAGAAATCAGTATAGTTCCTCAAAAAATTAAAAGTTGAACTACCATATAATCCAGCAATTCCACTTCTGGGTCTATATCCAAAGGAAATGAAATCAATATGTTGAAGACACATATGCACCCCCACCCCATGTTCAATGCAGCATTATTTACAATAGCCAAGAAATGGCTATTGTGTCATCAACAGATGAATGAATGAAGAAAGTGTGTGGTACATATATATAATGGAAAACTATTCAACCTTAAAAAAGACAGAAATTCTGTCATTTTTGACAATATAGATGAACCTAGAGGACATAATGCTAAGTGAAAGAAGCCCGGCACAGAAAGACAAATCGTGCATGATCTCACTTATACATGGAATCTAAAAAGTGTAGGTCATAGAAGTAGAGAGTAGAATGATGGTTACCAGGGGCTGAAGAAGGTTGGGGGAAGTGGGCAGAAGAGATATTGGTCAAAAGATACAAGATTTCAGTTAAACAGGAGGAAAAAAATTCAAGACACTATTAAACAATGTGGTGACTATAGTTAATAACAGTGTATTTATTCTTGTAAATTGCTAAGAGAGTAGATTTTCAATGGTCTCACCACAAATAAATGATAAATTTGTGTGGTTATTATACATATTTATTTAGCTTGATTTAGCCATTCCACAATGTATATATATTTCAAAGCATCATGCTGCACAGGATAAATACATACAATTTTTTTTGTCAATTAAATAAATTTAATTGAAAACTACCCCCAAACCTTTTCCAGTTAGAATGACACCAGCTGAGTTTCCAGAGAATGTTCTCAGAAGACAAAGCCCCACTCTGCTTTGCAACACTCCCAACCCTGATACTGGGCAAAGGAGACAGGCAGAAATGTAGCAGCTGGCAATACATCCAGGCGCATCAGGACACAGCCTAAGAGCTTTAGGCCAGGCACAGTGGCTCATGCCTGTAATCCCAGTGCTTTGGGAGGCCTAGGCGGGCGGACTGCTTGAGCCCAGGAGTTCGAGACCAGCCAGGACAACATGGCGAAACCCCTCTCTACAAAAAATAAAATTAGCCTCGACTTACCAGGCTCAAGCGATCCTCCTGCCTCAGCCTCCTGAGTAGCTGGGACTATAGAAAGGATTGCTTGAGCCCAGGAGGTCGAGGCTCCAGTGATCCATGATTGTGCCACTGCACTCCAGCCTGGGCGATAGAGTGAGACTCTTTTAGTTTTGTTTTGTTTTGTTTTGTTTTTAAAAGACAAAAAAGCTTCTGACAAAATGTCTCTCTTGCTTGGCATGAGCTATGTTGATTGTTTAAGAAGAGCGTGAATGACAAAAGCTTGTATCTCTAAATGTAGAAGTAACTATAGGAAAGGTTTTTAAAACCTAAGACCCTCCATCTTACTTGGTCAGCACCTGAAGAACTAGTTCCACCAAAAGGAGAGTGTTCGGAACTGTTAACTTACTTGAGAAAGTAGCAATGTCATTCTCTAATAAGTGAAATCATGAACTTTATGATATAGTCAGTTTCATGAAAACACATTTGAATAACTAAGTTTTGAACAGTATTCATCACCTGAAAAAGAAAATCAGTGCATTAACCCTCTTTTCTTCCTTTTATCTGAAGACTATTTAAATTCTTAACTTTTCTCCTCTATAGCATGGTGGTGTCCAAATGGTATGACCCTGATCCCTTATGTGTGAGAAACTTGTAAGCAGGCACCTACAATATATGCACATTTATAAATTATAAGCATGTAACATTGTACGACTATATCATGTACACTATAAGATATATAATAAATAGAAATTTTGAAGTATGAGAAAGAAGTTTAGGGAATATGGTCTTTTTACAAAAGAGAAATGAGGCGGGGCACGGTGGCTCACACCTGTATTCCCAGCACTTTGGGAGGCCAAGGTGGGCAGATTGCTTGAACTCAGGAATTCAAGACCAGCCTGGGCAACATGGCAAAACCCCGTCTCTACCAAAAATACAAAAATTAGCTGGTCATGGTGGTGCGTGCCTGTAGTCCCAGCTACTCAGGACGCTGAGGTGGGAGAATCGCTTGAACCCAGGAAGCAGAGGTTGCAGTGAGCCGAGATCATGCCACTGCACTCTAACCTGGGTGACAGAGTGAGACCTCATCTCAAAAGAAAAAAAAAAAAAAGAGGGCCAGGTGCTTTGGCTCACGCCTATAATCCCAGCACTTTGGGAGGCTGAGGTAGGAGGATCACTTGAGGTCAGGAGTTTGAGACCAGCCTGGCCAGTATGGCAAAACTCTATCTCTACTAAAAATACAAAAATTAGCCAAGCCTGGTGGCACGTGCCTGAGGTCCCAGCTACTCAGGAGGCTGAGGCAGGAGAATCACTTGAACCTGCGAGGCAGAGGTTGCAGTGAGCTGAGATCGTCCCACTGCACTCCAGCCTAGGTGACACAGTGGGACTCTGTCTCAAAAAAAAAAAGAAAAAAAAATTAAAAAAAGAGAAATGAGAGAGAAACACCTTCAAGTCCAGCATGTCTTTTATGTTCCTCGTGATGAGAGAACAGAGAACTGCTGTGTGATACAAGAGATTTTCTTAATCTCTCCTCAACATATAATAAAATAAAATAAATAATATACTATATGTTGAAAGTCCTGTCTTTCTGGATTTGACATCTCCTCTCCAGCAGCCTTCTATGATGAAGGCAGCCACCGTGACACCATCTGTGAAATCTAACTCAAAGCGTGACTCTGTCCCCATCAGAGAGGTGCCACCCTATCGTACACAGCACGTTTTTCCCCCCATAAAACATTGTTAAGGCTTTTTACTGTTGAAAGTATTTCTTCTCATGTAGATCTTTCCTTTGGTGGTTCACAAAAAAAAAAAAAAAAAAATGTAGTTCTGTGGATAATTTCGTGCGGAAGCAAAATCTGGCCAATATTCTGAGCTAAATCAGCTTAAAAACATCTGTACCTTCAGCCAAATGTTTAACCAACCTCCCATGGAGCATCTTCGTCTGTTCAGCAATGTTTTCTAGATGGCTCTCAAATCGATTTGCTAACAAAAGACACACACAGACCACCTTGTCCTCTGGTTATTAATTTGGCCATCTCCACCATGCCAGCGAGAATATCATTTCCCCAACTGCTGGTAGATTTTTCATCTTTGGCTCTCATACAGAAACCTCAGAAAGGCTTCTAAGCCTATTTTCTAGTAAAATTTAGTGACATATTGGGTTATCACGTGACTTCAAATAGCACACGTTCTGGAAGGTAAATGTCTCCCTAACAGTGACAACTCCACGTCATCAGATGTCAAGGTGCAACAGGCCCAGGGTGAAGATGGTCCCGTGAACACTCAGTAAAATTTCAGATGGGCTTCCTGGCAATTCTGAATTTCTTCAGCTGACTCCCTGTTAGAGCTGGTCAGCACCCACCATTCTGAGTAAAAGCATGAGCTACTGTATGCAGACTCCATATTGTCTTGGATCCAATTTGCAGAATTCTTTTTAAGCCATTGTCCATTTGGAGAGAGACGATTTAAGGCACATACATTCCCTTACCCAGGCACACTGAAACTGCTTGTGGCAAAAATGATGAAGGGGACAGGGTGTCATGGTCCCACCATCCACTCCACGCTGTGGAAACTCCAAATGTACCTCACAGGTGACACCGGACACTTGGACTTTCTGACACTCTCACTGAGGGAAGGTGTCAGAGTCAGGCCAGGGAACCCTGGCCTGACTTCCTTATTTTCTGGAGAAGTTAAACCTCAATAGTGGCTTTCTCATATATAGTACCATAGTTTAGAGACAAATGCCCGGGAGGCACTGCTACCTAAGTTTTATGACCAGAGAACCCTCCAATGCCCACAGCGTGGGGAACTCGAAGAGCTAAGAGGCAGCAGAACAACAGCAACAAAAAGGCAACAGAGAAGCTGTTGAAGGGAAAAGAGGCTTGAACCCCTCCCAATTCTGCCCAGGGCTTAACTTGGTGGGAGAGTATTTGAAAAACATTGCAGATAAAAGGCACTCCCTGAGAAGCAGGTTTAGCTACGACTTTATCCCACATTCAGAAAACTCAGCCTCACATTAGATTAAATTAGCAGCTTGGATCAAGTGTCAGCAACCGAGAAACACTTTGGGTGTAGGAGCTCTTTTTTCCACAGACAGCAGAGACGATCGCCTCTAGGGTCGCACTTACCCCTGACAAATAGCGCTCCAGTTTCTTGTTTAAGAGGAAGTAGATGGCCAGGATGTGGCAGGCGCGGTTGGAGAGCACGGTGTTGATCACGTCGCTGTTCTTGTAACCCAGCTTCTCGGTCATGTGCAGCACGACGCTCGGGCTCAGGTCTTCCAGAGAAATCCTGCCAGGCGCAGAGAGAGAGAGGACCAGTCACCCCTGCACTTCACGGAGAGTCCCACACAGACCCCCTGGGCAGAATCAGCTTCATTCATTCACTCATTCGTTCATTGACTTGAGTTTTTATTTTGAAAATGTTCATGTATTCAGAAAAGTGGAGAAATAGTGCAATCACTTTACGTATACCATCATCTGGATGTACCAGTGATCACTTTGCCATACTTGCATTTTTTTTTTTTTTTTTTGCTGAAGTATTTTAAATTACAAACATCATGACATTTTACCCCTTAACTCTTCAGTGTGCACCTTCAAAATCCAAAGATGTCCCCTGCAGAACCACAATACCATCAACATACTCAATAAAATTTTAATAATCACTTAATATCAGCTAATACCCCGATTATATTTAAATCTCCCAACTGTCCCCCAGATTTCCTTATGATCACACATTCTTTCCTTAAAATGTATTTGTTGCCATGGACAGAAGCCACCTGGACTCTGGTTTTTGGGATGGAAAAGGAAGGTATTCAGAAACTAGCTAAGTCATGTTTAGAGGAACAGAAAGAGCTCATAAGTTCTTACATGGGGGGTCCAGGGCTCAGCTGCAAAGTGGGGTGCTCTCAGAGGAAGACAGTTAAAGCTACTCCACAGGGGTACTATGACGATAAACTCCTTGGGACACATTGGCAAAGAAATACCAGGCTTCATTCATCTACCCATTCATTTGTTCACCCTCCCAGTGGGGAAGACAGAATGTAAATTCACTTAGTCATCCTGATAGTCCTATGAGTAGGTACTATCACTATCCCAACTTTACAGATAACGAAACCAAAGCCCACAGCAATGCAGTACCTTGTCCAGGGTCACAGAGACAGGAAGTGACAGCCCTAGAATTAAGAACCGGCAGCCAGGTTCAATGTCTAGATGCTCACTGCTTCCCAAATAAACAGATACATCCATCATCATCATCATCATCATCATCATCATCATCACCATCATCCAATGGCTACAGAGACTGAGAAATCAGGGGGAGGGCTCTAAGGGAGTGTGTGTGTTGGCAGTGGGGCTGTGTCAAAAGAACATTCTACATCCCTTAAGAGTGATACAAAGAATGATGGCATTCTGAGCAAACCGTCGCAAGGACAGAAAACCAAACATTGCATTTCTCACTCATAGGTGGGAACTGAACAGTGAGAACACTTGGACACAGGGTGGGGAACATCACACACTGAGGCCTGTCGTGCGGTGGGAGAAAGGGGAGGGATAGCACTAGGAGATATACCCTAATGTAAATGATGAGTTAATGGATGCAGCCCACCAACATGGCACATGTATACATATGTAGCAAACCTGCATGTTGTGCACATGTGCTCTAGAACTTAAAGTATAAATAAATAAATAAATAAATAAATAAATAAATAAATAAATAAAGTAATACAAAGAGGGCAACTGGAGCAGAAAGCAAGCTTATCTGGCTGGAGAGCTGCTAGCCTCCATGTCAAGGGGTCTGAAGACATTTCGGATGGAACCTCAGAGCTATAATGCCCAGAGAAACCCCACAGGGTAGCCGCATAATTGTAAAGAAGAAGAGACTATGCAAGTTCTCCTGTAGGAAGAGAACTTGCCCAGTTCACACGGCCGGCTGGCAGGGGCACCGAGAGCAGAACGAGGTCTCCTGACCATTGCCTGCCACCAATCAGTGTAACCTACATCAGTTCTCCCTCTGCTCCATTTGCCTAAGTGCCGTCCCAAAAAACAAACAAATGAAAACACACCCAACAAACAATGAGGTCAGCCTTCCTCATTCCTGTTTGCCACAAAATTACACATTCCAGATAACAGGTGGGAGAGGGATGGGCATGATTACTGGTTTAAAAAGTATATTAATAACATGTCTGTTTTTTAAAATAACTACTTGAGGTCTACCAAAACAATGCAGAGCGAACAGTGGTTTGGAAATACCTGGGAACCCCAAGAGCAGGGCACCCCCAGAGGGCATGGGGTATTCTGAAGAAAGGTCAGTAGTGTGGAAAGGAGGGGTATGCACAGGGGCAGATACCCCATCTCTGCCTTTTATGTACAGTATCTTCAAAAACGAGCTCTGCCATAATGTAAATGGTCAACTGACTCTGGACTGAGAGGAATAGTTCAAACATTTTCCAATAAACAATGCATAAACCTGGGGCTCTCCAGTATCACTTATCGAATCTGTATATGGCTGCATGTTTGGATAACATAGAGAATGGTACAACGTTCCAGAATACTAGGTATTATCTGAATTGAGCAAATTTACATGCAATCTGTTTTGATACCATGGATCTAATTTGGTCTAATTCTGTCTTGTATTGCCTGTAACCTCCTCCCCTCCCACCAGTTCCAAAGCTAATTGGAGGGGTGGAGAGACTGTCCAGGCCCCTGCAGGGAGACAGAAAGAGGCAGCAAGGTTGGCTCTGTACAAATGTCTGCAACCCAGCACTTTAGGAGACTGAGGCATGGAGATTGCTTGGGACCAGGAGTTTAAAAAGACCAGCCTGGGCAACACAGCAAAACCCCCATCTCTACAACAAAAATAGAAACACTTAGCTGGGGATGGTAGCACATGCCTGTAGTCCCTCTACTATGGAAGTTAAGGTGGGAGGATTGCTCGAGCCCAGGAGTTCTAGGTCACAGTGAGCTGTGACTGCGCCACTGCACTCCAGCCTGGGCTACGAAGGAAGACCTGTCTCAAACAAAAAAAAAAAAAAGAAAAGAAAAAAAAGGTCTGCACCTGAATCAGGAGGGGAGCTGGGGACCTAGCAAACATCTGTTGACTGACTGGCATAAACACTTATTTATAAAAAATTTACTTCCAAAGATATTTCTCTCTTTGCTTTAAGAGATCAACTTGGTGGCTGAAATGACTTCACAGGAGAAGGCTTTACAGAAGAGTGATGTAAAATGTGAGACCTTTATTTTCCTTACTTTCTCAAAAGGAAAATATTGACAACACTTAAAATACATCTGGGGCTAGGTATGTTGGGAAACTACAAAATATACTTTATAAAGAAAATATCCCTTTCTCTGCTTGTATGTTCTCATTCCCTTTAGCTACATGCCAGTAAAACCAGAAAAAAAAAATAAAAAACACATTTTTTTGTCTTAAAGATAAAGGTTTTTCAAAATAAACACTGTAAATATCATGTACCTCCCCCAACAGCTTAGAATTCTGGTTCCAGGCTAGACACGGTGGTGGCTCACGCCTGTAATCCCAGGACTTTGGGAGGATGTAGCAGGTGAATCACTTGAGGCCGGGAGTTTATGACCAGCCTGGGCAACATGGTAAAACACCATCTCTACTAAAAATACAAAAATCAGCCAAGTATGGTGGTGGATGTCTATAATCCCAGCTACTCAGGAGGCTGACGCAGGAGAATCGCTTGATCCCAGGAGGCAGAGGTTGCAGTGAGCCGAAGATTGTGCCACTGCACTCCAGCCTGGGCAATAGATCGAGACTCTGTCTCAAAAAATAAAAATAAAGAAGAATTCGGGTTCCACTACTTAAAAACCAAACACTGATTTGCCTCTAGTGTGAAATGAGCAACAGGCCTCACATAAACAGAAGACACGGAGTGCTGTCTTCCTTAGCACGCGAGATCTCAGCCCGTTTTACAATCCACTGAACCAGCTTCATGTGCGGCCATTATGCTGCTGACCAAGTCCAAATGCAAAAACCATTACACTAATCTGGCAACAACAGGATAGGAGTATGAATTTATGTTTTAATCTATCAAAGTCTGTCTGCAAACTGTGGGAAAGCCACAAACATGAGATGTCGCCTCCTAATTCTTTGTGAATGAAGATGCAGCCAACAAGGAGGGGAAACACCGTCTTTCTAACACCAGCTCCACTTTCTCCAGCAGCTGCCACATTGAGTGGATTGATTATGCTCATTTAGGCGGTGATTACATGAGCTTAATGACTCATGTGGCCACCACCAAGGCCCCTCCTTTAACAGAAAGCGTACCTGTGTGCTGCTCTCCATCATGAGTATAGATAATGAGGCAAGGTCCTTTCAGCTTTGCTCCCTGCCTCGCTTTAGAGTAGTATTTCTGGTGTCTGTTTCAGATCCTGGCCCACATCGAGCTGTTATTGGAAAACAGCAATCTATTTCCAGGTTCCCTTGGTAACCTAAGTCACCTAGACTTTGTTTAAATTACCTCCCATGGGCCAAATGCTAGAATTCTAGATGGCAACAGAGTGAAACCACCTCCTCTCTGAGCACGGTGAGTGTAAATTTGGCACTGAAGTGTGGATGCAGACTCCCACGCCCCTTTAAAGTTTTTCCAGAGCTTCCACCCCAAGCAGAGCCCTGCCTGGCCATCTTCTTTGAAGGACTCAGCACTTCAGCTTTCATAAGGCTTGGCGGGTGTTTCTAGACCTTTCTAGGCATTGAAACCATGACTACACAGGACACCCTTTTCTCTGCCCTTTCAGTCTCCCATCTGCCCCTCTGGGTCAGTGGTTCTCTTGCCTTCATCCAAGCCTGGTCAAATGTACAAGACACTCTAGCTCTAAAGGAAGAAGGAAGGTGGGTCCCAGTCTTGGAAGGTACTGAGCCCATGTGGTCTCCTTATTTGCACGAAAACAGCCAAAATAAGGGCCTTCATTCCCTTGCTCAGGTTAGTTAGAAACAGGACAAATGAGTAGAAAAAAATATAAAAGGAAATGTTTTTGGCCTGGCGCAGTGGCTCAAGCCTATAATCCCAGCACCTTGAGAGGCGGGAGGATCGCTTGAGCGCAGGAGTTTGAGACCAGCCTGGGCAACATGGCAAAACCCTTTCTCTGCAGAAAAATAGAAAAAATGGCCTGACATGGTGACTCACACCTATGGTCGCAGCTACTCAGGAAGCTGAGGTGGGAGAATCACTTGAGCTCAAGAGGTGGAGGCTGTAGCGAGCTATGATTATGCCACTACACTCCAGCCTAGGTGACAGAGTGAGGCTCTGTCTCAAAAAAAAAAAAAAGAAAAGAAAAAAGAAAAATGTTTCTGAATCTGTAGTTAGCGCACCAACATAGAGAAGCATGGGCTGCCACAGGGAACCTGTCAGTGCTCCTGTGCTGTGGGTTCCTGTCTGCAAACTTTGCTTAAAGAACCCTCCTCATGGAAACTGATAAAGTGGAGCCTTCATGGAAAGTCCACAGGGACACCCGGCCTAAAACGAGTGACTCCTATGCCTTCCCTTCCTGCCTCCCACATTTTAAAGCAGGGGTCTTAGGGCTGAAATAAACATCAAGAACAAGGCAGAAGAAGGCATCTAAGGGTGGTTTGGAAAGGGAGGGGTGATCCCATGTGTTTCTGTCTGATGTTGGCAGGTGGACTCGTGAGCTGATCACACACACGCAAACACATTCACACAAAGACCGGCTGGGCACGTTGGCTCACATATGAAATTCTAGCACTTTGGGAGACCGAGGCAGGCGGATGACTTGAGGTCAGGAGTTCAAGACCAGCCTGGGCAACATGGTAAAACCCCATCTCTACTAAAAATACAAAATTAGCCTGGTGTGGTGGCACGTGCCTGTAATCCCAGCTACTCAGGAGACTGGGGAAGAGAATCACTTGAACCCAGGAGGCAGAGGTTGCAGTGAGCTGAGATTACACCACCGCACTCCAGCCTGGGTGACAGAGCCAGACTATGTATCAAAAAACAAAACAAAGACATACACACACACACCCAGACACACAAAAATTTATACACAGAAACACAAACACACAACACATACACACAGACACAACACCCATGCACATGGAGACCCAAGCAGACATAGACATTGTCTCTCTCTCTCTCACACACACACACACACACTCAGGCAACAGCTAGTCTCAAAGGTCCCTTTGTGTGAACTAGAAAGAGGCACCCCCTGGGAAGACGCAGACCCTCAAAGCCTGGATGTCAGCCTCCATTCACCCCTCCTCCAGGTGCCCCTGCAGGGTACAGGGCACAACAGCACATGGTGGCCCTGTCTACGCTTCCTCTTGTGGATGTGTGGGTGTGGGTGTTAGTGGGAAGGGGAGATAGCCAAGAGAACACGGCTTTTCCTTCAGCCGCGGACAGCTTTCTGTCCGGAACTGCTCGGGGCTCACAGGACACGCCCCATCTCTCCCGAGGAGTCCCTCTGGGTGCACGAAATTACCTGTTGGGATAGGTGATGTTACAGGGCACTTTGCCCGTGTAATTCTCATTCAGCCAGCGATTCGCCAGTGCCTGCTGAATATTTGGCCTCTTCACAGGATCTGGTTCCAGGAGAGAGCGCAGGAAACTGATGGCACCTGGGAGACGTTCGGGAAAGAATGCGCGCATGTTACAGGCTGAACGCAGATATCAGTGAAAGCCACCATCACAGGGGACTCGCCACCTCGCCTGCCCATCCCGAGCCACTGCTGGGTGATCTCTGGGTCTCTGGGCAGGGTTCTGATTCAAGGATTCATAGAGCTTGGTTTCAGCCCTACCTCCCTTCAGACAGGAGGGATGTGAAAAATCCCGTTTCTCCCTCTCTCTCTTTAAAAAGGACACACCACATATCCAAAGATTTAAGTTCTCTGTCCAAGGGGAGCAACTGGTGCATGATAAAGCAAGAACCAGTTTGGGTCTCCCCATTCCCTGTGTTTCCCAAGACAACCTGTGGTCTTTTCTTGTTGCTTATAGGTAAGCCAAAGAGATGTTCTACTGACAGGCTTGCAGGAATGAAAGAAAATAAACAGAAAATGCCTGCTCGCAAGGAAGGTTTTTGGGTACTCAGGGAGAAGCCAGAAGTGTACGGGCATCCTAAGTTAGACCTCCCAACTGAGGACCACAGGACACTCAGAGTCTCAAGAGACCAGAGAGGTCCTGCTTTCTGATCCTTTCCTTTAAAGCCATTCTATATGGCCACCCACCTCTTCTCCAAACTCGACGATGCCACACCCAGGCTGCACAGAGCCCACGCCCACCCAGCGCAGTCAATCAGGCTATCAAGACACCAGAGCGCCACACATTTTGGTTAAAGTGTTATGAAACCTCTGCATGAGTGACCCAGACTTTAAAATCCTAGTTTGTGTAAAAAGTTCTAGTGAAAACCACACTGTGAACCCATGTCTGCCTGATGGGTGCCTCCTTTTGCACTGTCTCTTAGGGGACTCTTAGGGACTGCTTAAATGGACAGGATGCTAATATATTTTGTCTTTCTTTTTCAAGCCTCCTGAAGTTCACTGTATCACATTAGTCATGCTGAGCACAGTGTGTAAGGAAAAGATACGAGAAACTGTTGAAAACCTACAAAATCCCTACCACCCCTTTTCCTTCCATCCCAGGGAAAAATAATGTTTTTGTTGTTGTCGTTGTTGTTGTTGGTGTTGTGTTTTTGAGATGGAGTCTCGCTCTGTCACCCAGGCTGCCTCCCGGGTTCAAGCAGTTCTGTGTCAGCCCCCCGAGTAGCTGGGATTACAGGTGCCCGCCACCACGTCGGGCTAATTTTTGTATTTTTAGGAGAGACGGGGTTTCACCATCTTGGCCAGGCTGGCCTTGAACTCCTGACCTCGTGATCCACCCACCTTGGCTCCCAAAGTGCTAGGATTACAGGCGTGAGCCACCGCGCCTGGCCAAAAACAATGTTTTAAATGCCCTGGGTTTCCTCTCATTTCACAAATATTTACAGAGCACTTGTTATGCATTCAAGCACTGGAGATAAGCTAATTCATCTCTAAGCAGAATATTTGCATCCTTTATGATTTAACAATGGAGACAACTGTATGAGAGGTAAAAATGCGTTTATAATGCACATGAAGCCTTTTATTTTGTATTTATTTTATTCATTTTTTTTTATATTTTGGAGACAGTCTCACACTGTCGCCCAGGCTGGAGTGCAGAGGTGCGAACATGGCTTGCTGCAGCCTTGATCTCTCTGGCTCAGATGACCTTCCCACCTCAGCCTTCCAAGTAGGTGAGACTACAGGCATGCACCATCACGCCCGGATAATTTTTTTATTTTTTTGGTAGAGATGGGGTTTTGCCAAGTTGCCCAGGCTGGTCTCAAACCCCTGAGCTCAAGCGATCCTCCTGCCTCAGCCTCCCAAAGTATTGGGATTAAGTATGTGAGCCACCACACCCAGCCCATGAAGGCTCTTCTAAGGCTACAAAATTGTTCAGCAGGAGAATATACATCATACCCCCATATGGGCAAAGAATGTCAGGGATGACTTCAAAATGCAGATGGTTTGTCTTGCTTGACTTGTGGGACTGTGATATTTTCTTATGCTATAGCCCTTATTTTACAAAGTATTGCTAGAATGTTCTTGCAATATAAAGAATTCTTTTATGTAGCTTTGTACTTGATTTCCAACATACCAAATAATAGACCCCAGAAAATAATAATGTGCTTGCTCCCCCAGTTTTTCCATCCTTCTCTTCAAAGTTATTTTTTCAGTGTTCTAAGGTAATCTTCTTTGCAAGAAGTCATAAAATGTCTTACTTTCTCAAAAGTTTTAAATTGTCATTTTAACATTGTTCTTGAGGAAATGCTGAGTCTTTTTTCAACCCATTTTCTGCAGGGTAAAAATTAGACCATCAAAAAAGGGGCCAGTTGTGATGCCAGAATCAACTCAAGAGAAATAATCTTTGCTGGGTCATGCAGCCAGGCCAACTTCATGGTCAACCCACCACCAGGGTGGGTTCCCATACTGTTGAAGAGGTTACCAGGTCATCTCCCTTTCAATAGTGGGTAGTCTCTACTGGGTATCTACCCAAAGGAAAATAGGTCATTACATGAAAAAGACACTTGCACACATGTTGATAGCAGCACAATTCACAACTGCAAAAATATGGAACCAGCCCAAATGTCCATCAACTAACAAGTGGATAAAGAAAATGTGACATATGGCCAGGCACGGTGGCTCATGCCTGTAATCCCAGCACTTTGGGAGGCCGAGGCGGGTGGATCACGAGGTCAGGAGATCAAGACCATCCTGGGTAACACGGTGAAACCCCGTCTCTACTAAAAATACAGAAAATTAGCTGGGCGTGGTGGCAGGCACCTGTAGTCCCAGCTGCTGGGGAGGCTAAGGCAGGAGAACGGCATGAACCCGGGAGGCAGATTGCAGTGAGCTGAGATCGCACCACTGCACTCCAGCCTGGGGGACACAGTGAGACTCTATCTCAAAAAAAAAAAAAAAAAAAGGAAAGAAAATGTGACTATATATATGATATATATATATGTCATATACATGTTATATTTATGTCATATATGTCATATATACACACACACACACACACCAAGGAACGCTACTCAGTCATAAAAAGGAACAAAGTAATGGCATTTGCAGCAACCTGGATGGAGCTGAGATCATTATTCTAAGTGAAGTAACCCAGGAATGGAAAATCAAACATTGTATGTTCTCACTTATAAGTGGGAACTAAGCTATGAAGGTGCAAAGGCATAAGAATGACACAATGGACTTAGGGGACTTGGAGGGAAGGGTAGGAGGCGGTGAGGGATAATAGACTACACATTGGGTACAGTGTACACTCCTCAGGTGATGGATGCACCAAAATCGCAGAAATCACCACTAAGGAACTTATCCATGTAACCAAAAACCACCTGTTCCCCAAAAACATACTGAAATTTTGAAAAAAGGAAATATTGCCAGGAGCGGAGGCTCACGACTATAATCCCAGCACTTTGGGAGGCCGAGGTGAGTCGATCACCTAAGGTCAGGAGTTCAAGACCAGCCTGACCAACATGGAGAAACCCCACCTCTACTAAAAATACAAAAATTAGCCGGGCATGGTGGTGCACACCTGTAATCCCAGCTACTTGGGAGGCTGAGGTGGTAGAATTGCTTGAACCCAGGGGACAGAGGTTGCAGTGAGCTGAGATCATGCCACTGCACTCCAGCCTGGGCAGCACAGAGAGATTCCATCTCAAAATTTAAAAAAAAAAAAAAAATAACAGTGGTGTGGGTAGAAATGCATGCGTGGAGACCATGAGGTACATTTACCACTGTAAGTGATATCGCTCGATACCCAGCTAAAACTCTAAAAAAAAAAAAAAAAAAAAAAATTGTTTTTAACTTTTATTTTAGGTTCGGGGGTACACGTGCAGGTTTGTTATATAGGCAAACTCGTGTCATGGGAGTTTGTTGTACAGGTTATTTCATCACCCAGGTACTAATCCTAGTACCCAATAGTTATTTTTTCTGTTCCTCTCTCTCCTTCCACCCTCCACCCTCAAGTAGACCCCAGTGTCTATTATTCCCCTCTTGGTGTCCATGGTGTCCTCTTGGTTATACTTAGCTCCCACTTATAAGTGAGAATGTGCAGTATTTGGTTTTCTGTTCCTGTGTTAGTTTGCTAAGGATAATGGCCTCCAGCTTCATCCATGTTCTTTAATAACCCAAAAATCAAACAGATCTCTGCTTTGCAGAATGTCTATCTCGCTTACCTTAACATCCCTGCATTGGAAGAGTCACTTAGATCTTAACTGGGGGCATCTATTGGTCAGATAAAGAAGAAGAGGGCTTAATGAATCAGAGTGGGTGGGCTGGTGAGTTAATGTTTTCTGAGACATTGCTGTTGCTTACCCTCAAAGGACTTGGGCAACAACCCAGGGTTGCGTCAAAGGACTTGGGCAACAGTCCAGGCTTTTTCAAAGTATGATGAACCAGAAGTGCTAAGGACAAACTGGATGTGCATTTTTGTTCTATTTTCATAACCGAGCACTCTGCATCCTCAAAAACTGCTGATGAGCACAAGTAATTTTAGTTCAAATCTCCACTGACGAATTTTCTTCCTTTGGACGTCATAGACATTGCGTTACTATCCAAAAAGGACTTTGAGAATATCCTTAGAGCTCTTTGAAGTTTGTTTTAGGGTCCTGAAAACCCCTATGCCTTATAAGCAAGAGAGATTAAAATATTCCTCACCATCCTGGAAAGCCATGCCAGGCATGGCCACAGGCCACACACTGCCCTCCACCTCTCTGAGATAACAGTGAGGTTCTCCACTCAAGCCCGGAAAAATAGTACCACCCTGCTCAACGTAACACACAGCACACCTTCCTCCATCGCAAATCCCACTTTCTTTCACGAGTCATCAGCTTTCCAAAGTCTGGACTGGCTTGTGTGAGCACCTAAACACGGTACCAAATGAAACGGCTGCAGGTGACAGGCAAAGTCATCAGACTTTTCACATTAGCGTAGCCTGATAGATGCAAATAGAGACTCCTCCCCGCTCAAAGCTCCCTCCTCATCACTTCCCAAGCTAAAGAACTGTTTGATAATCTGATCATCATGCCTTCTTGGACATCGTCATTAGCACTGGCCTAACCCTCATGAAAGCTAACGCTTCTCCTCCAGCTTGACTTTGAAGAATTCACGGCACAAAACCATCATAACCTGAACTGACTGCTTGGAATGCATTATAAATGCCAGCGTTGTGGTGTAGTGATGAAAAGGGAAGCAGTCTGAAAAATTGCTCAGCCATAAAAGGCATTTGCTATTCTGTGACATACAAGTGCCAACAAGCAAAAAGAAAGTGTGTACAAGAGAGACTTAGAAAGGCCCTCGAAGCTTAAGTTTGCAAACGGCATGACAGAGATGAATGAAGGGCAGTTCTTTGGAAGCGTGTTCTGTGGATCCACAAGGGCAATAATGCTGTTTTCAACTCAGGTTTGGTAAAAAATCTTCCAACTTAATCTTCAAAAAGAGCAGTGGAATTCATAGATATGATAATTACATGTATGAGTGACAGGGCCAGGTGCAGTAGCTCATGCCTGAGTCACCTCAGACTCCCCAGCAGTCTGGGAGTCTGACGCAGGAGGATTGCTTGAGCCCAGGAGTTCAAGACCAGCCTGAGCAACATAGGGAGACCCTCTCTCTATAAAAAATACCCCCCCACAAAAAAATTAGCTGGGCATGGTGGCATGCGCCTGCAGTCCCAGCTACTTGGGAGGCTGAGGCAGGAAGATTGCTTGGTCTGGGAGGTTGAGGCTGCAGTGAGCCATGATTGTGCCACTGCACTCCAGCCAGGACAACACAGTGAAACCTTGTCTTAGACAAAAACAAAAACAAATATGAATGACAGAGTCATCCAATTAATAAAGATGTGCATTAGTGAGGTACAGTAAAACTGGCATATTTTCTATTTGGATTGACATTACTCAAAACATAAGGACATACAGACAATAGATAATACCTCCAACTTTTTGTAGGGGGGTGCATCTTATACTAACTAAAATGAGAGAAGAGTGAAATAACACTGCATGGTAGGAAAATCTAGGTTTTCAGTCAAGCAGACTTAATCTCTCTGAGACTCAATTTCCTCACTGGTAAACAGGGACTTACCTTGCAGGACTGTATAAAAACAACACCACATGAAAAACACCTACAAAGGATTACTCAATAAATGGCAGCTACTCATGTTACTGGTAAGCTAGTATTTTCGGATATAAGCAGGGCCAGGCTGGTTGGAAGGGAGAGGAGATAAACTTGGTGGGGTGCAAAGGATGGGAAAAATGGGAGGCTGTCAGAAGGGCAGCAGCTGGTACTCAAATCTGAAGACATTCACTCTATAAACCAGATAAGACTCCCTGGGCTGCCTCAGCAGCTGGTGCACTGCTCTGGGCCCTACTGGATCAGGACAATTCCCAATCCTGAGTCATCAAAATAATCTACGGGCCACCTTTCCAGGTCACACAGGCACGTTAACACCAGAGTCAGCAACCTAGATTCCCTGAGCATCTATCATGTGCAAACACTTCACTTGGGACCTGGCTCAAAGGATTTCAATCCTAGTTGAAAAAAGATATTTCTATATCCCAATAGTTATTTTAAAAAGGGGGAGATGGGGAGAGCATCAGATTCCCTAATTAGAAAATCAGATATAGAAATGCAATTCATGCTTGACAAGTCAAGACAACAAAGTCCTGCAGGAATGTGAAGATCTTTAACAAGCACACACAGAGCTTAAGGCCAACGCAAAGCTGTCCGCTCAAAGCAGGAGCTATGTGAGGTTGGACGGCAATTCCAGTGATGCTGAAATTGCTGGAAACATTTTTAATATATCTTCTTTGGGACTACTTTTAGATTATCTTTTAACATCTTCAGAACTGCAACTCTTGCTTCTTTAAGGTTAAATTTAATTTTCACAATAAAAAAAAAAAAAACAAAACAAAACACTTAGAGCTCAGCCTGCTAAGATTGTATAATGTTATTGAAAGTAAAAACAAGGTATGGTTCTGAAGCAATGAGGCTGATTTTCTTGTGTTCTTAACCTACCTGTGCTTGTCTGCTCCTTTTCCCACAGCTGTGTGGGGCTCATGCTAACGCTAATCAACAAATATTTCTGGCTTTTCACTTTCAGCGCACATGGTAGGGTTGCACTGCCCCATTCTCTTTAGTTGGGTGAAGCCATGTGCCATGTTTTAGAAAGCTTCCACTTACATCTGGAAGATTGGTGGAAGATTTAATTGCTGGTGAAAGAGCTTCTCTTTCTCTTTCCCTTTCTCCCTCTGCATGAACCAGAAATGCTGGAAATGGTGGCTGCTCCATCAGCCTTGGGCCCTTGGCTGGGCAGAACCTTTCAACGTTTGATCCAACTCTCAATTGAGATGTAGCATGAGTGAGAAAAAAACCTTTGTGGTCCTGAGCCACTAAGACTTGGGGGTTGATCGTTACTGCAGCATAACCTGGTCTATTCTGACTCATACAATGAAGTGGCAGCAGATCAGCAGTTGTCCAGCTCCTCAGCCTCTCATCAGGCTCAAAGACAGCACTATCTGCCTTTCCCAACTGTGGGGGTACATTCATCCTCCTATTGTCCTTTGTTATGGGTCACTTGAATAAAACAACGGTCCTTCAGTGGGTGAACGGTGAAACAAACAGTGGTATATCCACACCGGGGAATACTACTCACCAATAAAAAGAAACAACTCAGATTATCTCAGGGAAATTATGCTTTGTGGGAAAAAAAGTGATTTACATATAACATTTTTGAAATGACAAAATTACAGATGATACAGGGTGGTGGCTGACAGGGCTTAGGGAGAGCAGGAGGAAGGGAGGTGGCTGTGGCTACAGGGGAGCAGCACAAGGGAAGCTTGTGAGGGAACTGTCTTGCATCTTGACTGTGGTGGCTGTCACACAAATTACTCATGTGATAAAACTCCATAGAACTAATATACACCCACACATATAAGTGTAGGTAAAACTTGTGAAATCTGAACAAGGTCAGTGGATTTTACCAATGTTAATTTTCCAGTGGTGATATTATACCACAGTTATATACCATATTACTATCGAGGGAAACTGGGTGATACGGTTTGGCTGTGTCCTCACCCAAATCTCACCTCGAACTGTAATAATCCCCACATGTCAAGGGCGGGGCCAGGTGGAGATAACTGAATCATGGGGGCAGTTCATGCTGTTCTCATGGTAGTGAATAAGTCTCACGAGATCTGATGGTTTTATAAATAGGATTTCCCCTGCACAAGCTCTCTTGCCTGCCATCATCTGAGACGTCCCTTTGCTCTTCCTTCATCTTCCACCATGATTGTGAGGCCTCCCCAGCCACGTGGAACTGTGAGTCTGTTAAACCCCTTTCCTTTATAAATTACCCAGTCACGGGTATGTCTTTATCCGCAGCATGAGAACGGACTAATACACTGGATGAAGGCTATTTGGATCTCTTTGTATTATTTCTAGCAATTGTGTGTGAATCTACAATTATGTCACAATGAAAAGTTTTAAAAATAATCTTACTTGTTAAAAAAAAAAAAAACCTTTTTACTCTCTATCCCCTTGTCCCAATTTATTTTATTTTCTTTAGAGCACTTAACATTACCAAATACCACACATGTTTATTTATTACCCATTTATTTATTTTTAGCCTCCCCTGCTGATATATAAGCTTTATAAGGGTAGAGACTGGTTTGTTCTCTGTCTTCCTTAATCTAGAACACACCTAGCACATAATTGGTGCACAACACATATTCATGGAATAAGCTAATGAGTATGAAATATGGAATGAATGAATGAATGGGCACACCTCAGAGTGCTCTGCCGCACTTTCGACATTTCTGAAAGCTCTAAAACTTAAATATGACAATAGGTTTGACATTTTGCACATTTTCTAACTCTGAGAGTTATGCCTCTCAGTGCAGAAATATTTCTTCTATAATGACAGAGCTGTAACTCATCTTCCCAAGGACTTAATGCCTCCTTTGCTTTCAAGCCTCCAGAGATTCTCCCCTCCCTTAAGGAGACAGTATGGGCTGAATTAGATCATTGCATACAAGAATGTGTCTCCACTTGGATTCCACTTGGCAAGATAAATTCAGGGTCAGCTTCATGCGTGCTTTTAAACTCAGAAGAAAAATGCATAACAGTAGTAAAATAAAATGCTATATTTTAACTATCATAAATATCATAAGTTGCAGTTAAATAACTGCTTTCTTCTTTGGTCAAAAGCCTTATCTCAGTGAAGCTGAGTTTATTCTAAGGAGCCAATTAAATGCTCATCAAAGCCAAGCCAAGGCCAGGAACTTGAATTGTGAACCAAACAAAAGAACAAATTGTACTGATTTACTGGATCTGAAACCAAACCTTAATACAAACTGTTTACTGAAATGTGAACCAGCTAAAGCTTGAGAGAACTTTTCAAACGCACCTGATGATTCAGTCCAATCAAGTAACTTAACCTCTATATACTTAAAAGCTTTTGAACGGGCTCAAAAACTCAACTCACAAAACAAATCGCAGCCCCAACTTCAATGCGACAAACATTTCTTGACAATCATTGCAGAAAGTAGACATATTGGAAATGTGACCACAAATCCTCTTTTCCAAGTCAACATCATAATATGGTGAGTTTTAAAACAATCAAGCCTGCAATTATTTTTCAAATGGAGAATATCAGATCCTTTGGATCTATGTGTTTTGTGCAGAAGGAGGAAGGAGGAGTTAGGGGTTCAGAATTATAAAGGAACAGGAAAGGATACAGGTGAAAGGCACGAGGCCAGGCATGGTGGCTCACGCCTATAATCCCAGCACTTTGGGAGGCCGAGACGGGCGGATCACGAGGTCAGGAGATCGAGACCATCCTGGCTAACACGGTGAAACCCCGTCTCTACTAAAAATACAAAAAGCTAGCCGGGCGAGGTTGCGGGCGCCTGTAGTCCCAGCTACTTGGTAGGCTGAGGCAGGAGAATGGCGTGAACCCGGGAGGCGGAGCTTGCAGTGAGCCGAGATCGCACCACTGTACTCCAGCCTGGGCAACAGCGAGACTCCGTTTCAATAATAAATAAATAAATAAATAAATAAATAAATAATTAAATAAATAAATAAATAAATAAATAAAAAGAAAGGCACGAGTGCCCGTTAAGAGACGGGAAACCCAACCACCCCTTGACACTTTGATTTAACACTAGAAAGAAATTTACAATCATGGGATAGACATAACACCATTGCTGCAAAACAAATACCGTTTCACAGGTGGACCCGAACTGGTCACAACAGAAGTCCTGAACCATGATCTAGAACAGCAGGTGCATTACCTGTGGAGAGCTGAGTGGGGAGGGGGTTCATTTCTTTGTCCACCATCTTCTGGTACAAAGCCCTCAGGCTGAAAGGCTCCACCGTGAAAGGCAGCGTCCCGGTCAACATGGCATACATGTTCACACCTCTGAAAAGAGAGACATACACATGAAAGTGGAGTGAGGTCCCCTGGGGAGGGGAAGACACTGGAGACATGGGCTTCACCAAAGCATGAGAGCTGCTGCTTCCATGCCAACCTCAACAGGCCCTCTTCAAAGCCATCTTTGTAGAACGCTCAGTGTCACGTTCAAAGAGTTGGGTGAGGCCGGGCGAGGTGGCTCATGCCTGTGATCCCAGCACTCTGGGAAGTGGATCACCTGAGGTCAGGAGTTCGAGACCAGCCTGTGTAGCGCCTCCATCCCCAACCCCTGCCTCATCAGCCTGGACTACTACCTGCTCATCCTCTTGCTGCTGTGCTGCAAACTGTGCATGAAGCCCCTGCACACCCTGGCACCCATCTCTAGTAAAAACACAAAAATTAGCCGGGCGTGGTGGCAGGTGCCTGTAATCCCAGCTACTGGAGGGGCTGAGGCAGGAGAATCACTTGAACATAGGAGGCGGAGGTTGCACTGAGCCGAGATCGCACCATCGCACTCCAGTCTGAGCGTCAAGAGTGAAATTCCACCAAGAAAAGAAAAGAAAAGAAAAGAAAAGAAAAGGAAAGAAGGAAGGAAGGAAGGAAGGAAGGAAGGAAGGAAGGAAGGAAGGAAGGAAGGAAGGAAGGAAGGAAGGAGGGCAAGCAAAAAGGAAATGAAAGGAAAGAAAGGAAAAGGAAAGGGAAAGGAAAGGAAAAAGGAAGGAAAGGAAAGGAAAGGAAAGGAAAGGAAAGGAAGAAGGAAGGAAGAAAGAAAGAAAGGCAGGCTTGGGTGAGAGCACTTGAATGTGAAGACCCAGAAGGCGACCACAGAGAAAAACAGGAGTTTCAAGAGCGTCAGGAACCACCTCCTGAGGAGGGGAACCATGACCCTCTGCTCTCTCCGAATGCTATGGCAGGAAGAAGTCAACAGCAAGGAGGCCCAGACCAAGCAATGTAAGAAACACCTGGGAGACGTCAGGGACCTCAATTAAGAGTAGTATTGCCATTATGTGGTTTTCCAAGGATGGCTTACAAGGTGGTACCTGGAAAAGGTTGACCAAAAAATACAGGAAAAGCCCCCCACACCGGAAGTGCCAGTCACAGCCAAACTGTGAGCCAGGTTACCACTCAGCCCTCAGAAACGAAGCCTCATACCAAAACCCGGCGTTTTGCTCTACTCTTGAATTTTGCCGTGGCTTGTAACTAGAGAAATTTCTGGGGAGGTCCCCTTCCTTCCTGCCCTGATTTTTTTTATTGTTCATTGTGAGATTCTGCCACCTGGCCCCAACCCAACATCTCAGATGTGGTTGAAATACCTTCTGAATAAGCTTAACTGCCCCTATCCAAAGCCAATCTGAGAACAGAAACATCTTCTTAGAGGATTTTTATTTTCCTGATATGCAAATCTAACATCGTTTTGATGAGATTTCCTGATAGAGTTGAAATGTCTGCCTACCAAGAGGTCTCAAGTGTTCAAAAGCGCCCAAGGGAATATATACTTTAAAGACAGGCACTAAGATTTCCAGTCAAAACAAATCCAACGAGACTGATTGAAATTAAGACCCTCGAGGCCCAATTCCAAGGCGACCCCCTCTGAATTATGGCATTTCAGATAATGACAGGTGCTGGAGCCCACAGCTCCCGCTAGAAATCATTTGCTAATTTCAGACATATACTAAGACCTGGTTCCCACTCACAGTGGGGTTAGGGGGACAGATGCGTCAACAGTCATTCCACAAATACTTGCTGGATGGCTCTCTGCCCCAGGCAAGACTATAGGTGCTCTGTACTGGGGACCAGAGAAAGACCCGCCCTCTTGGGGTTTGAGTGAGGAAGAAGACAGGCAAGCAACGTGCGAACAAATAAATGAGCACAGTCCTTCCAGGGCGTGATCAGTGCAAAAGGAATAAGAAATGCTGAATTGCACCACTTTTGACCACAAGAGGAGTTCAATGAAGGGAGAAAGAGAACTTAGAAACAGGTACATGAAGAGGGAACGCTGCGCAGGTAGTGACTGCATGTGTGTGAGCTCATGTATCTTTGGTTGGCTGGTTGTGTGGCTGGAGAGATAAAAACGGCATAAACAAAGAAATGGAAACAAGAATGAACAAGGCACACACAGAGCTATTTGAGCAGCATTTCCCTGTGTGTGTTTAGTGGAACACGTCCCCCGGGGGAGGAATAGCGGTCAGGCAGATACAAGTGGTATGGCCAAATAATTTGGGATCAGTTATGTTATATAAGTGGATTAAAGGGGCTCAAAATGGAAAATAGGAAACTGTGGCAGGAAATCAGCAGGTTGCTGTTAAAATCAGAATGGGAATGATGGCACGCAACAGAAAGGGAAAAGCAAAGACGCAGTGGAGACATTTGAAGGGCACGTGCCAGGTGGCAAACTCAGAATGCAGGACCAATGGTGGTAACAGAATGGTACTGAGGAGGCTGAGGAGGAAAGACAGGTTAGGGGTGCAGAGAAGGAGTATCAGGGGCTAGTGATATGTTTGAGAACATACTATGCAATGCTGCACTTTGAGTATGTCTGAGGTAGAGCTCAACATTCTTGCTTTGAAAAATTATTGGAGATCGTTAAGAGGGAATGCTAAAAGGGTCACAAAATTGTAGAGTTTTGCACACAAAGAGGACTTGGACACACGGCTTTTATGGATAGAAACCTTCTGGCACATTCCACAAAGCTGTTGCTGAGGACCACTGAACAACCTCCAAGACAAGCTGTTCCCAATGCTTCTGAGCCAGCCTGTTCCATCCAGGGCAATTCTACGCAAAAATAAAGCTTTCCAAGGCTAAGCCAACATCTACATCTTCTGTTCATTGGTTGTGGAACAAGACCAGTTTCTCTTCCATGGTCAGCACTTCACATCTTTGAAAACTGGAACCAGGATCTTCCCACCCTTCTCGGTCTTCCCCAGTTCGGGACCTCAGGCCTTTTGCCTGTGCTTTATTTGACATGGTTGGGAGTCTCCTCAACAACCCAGTCCTCTGCCCTGAATACACACCAGCAGGTTCATGCAGTTAATGAGCTTTAATGTTTCCATGCTACAGAGCAAAGACCTTATATTTCAACAGAGTTGGAGTGAACTGAGTTAAGGGGAAGAAAAAACAAAACCAAGATTCTGTCCCTGCTCACCACCTCTGGGTGCCTAATCTCACTCTAATATTCATACCTAAAGCTGAAGAGCCTGCTACCTACACAGTATCATTTTTTTCTGCAGCAAGTGCTTCATAATGCCTAACCCATGCAGTATTTCTCAAACTGAGGTACACAGACACATCCTCAGGGGTGCAGCAGTTCTAATTTTTATTTTCTTCTTGGCAACAGACTAAAACATTTCACAAAGCATAACCAGGGGCAATGGATGGCCACCGTATAACTAAGAACACCGTCCACCGCACACACCCAATTTCAGTGCCTGCTTTGGTATTTCTTTACCAATGAACTATTTTTGCAAAAAAAACAAAAAAAATTCACTTTTATTATCATAGCCTAATGAGAAGGAAGCAGAGCTGGACTTAAAAGTGTCAGTGATGCATCTGTGCTTCCATCAGTGGAAAAGAAAGTCTCCTGGTGACTGGAATAGTGTGTCGTTTGTCCTCAGATCAGTGGCATCAGTACCACCTGAGAACTTGTTGAAAATGCACATTCAGACAGGCGCAATGGCTCAAACTTGTAACTTCCAGCAATTTGGGAGGCTGAGGCGGTCGGCTCTCTTGAGCTCAGGAGTTTGAGATCAGCCTGGGCAACATGGTGAGATCCCATTTCTACAAAAAATACCAAAATTAACCAGGCATGGTGGCACGCACCTGTAAGTCCCAGCTACTTGAGGGGCTGAGGTGGGAGGATCACTTGAGCCCAGGAGGTTGGGGCTGCAGGGAGATGTAAGTGTGCCACTACACTCCAGCTTAGGTGACAGAGCGAGACCCCGACTCTTAAAAAAAAAAAAAAAAAAGCAAAGAAAATGCACATTCCTGGGCGCCACTGCACATCTCTGGAATCAGAAACTCTGCGGTGTTTTTGCAAGCCCTCCAGGTGCTTCTGATGCGTACTCAAAAAACTGGAAAGACCCTGGAAGAATGAAAAGTTTTCGGGGAGTTGAGGCATCACAAGATGGGCCTGACAATCTCGAAGAACCTGTGCCCAGCAGTGAGAACTGCACTCATGCTGTGTACAGCCGTTCCCTTCCCACAAAACATTAGCCATTGCATTAATGTTGCTCATTTGAATATTCTGGGGTTCTTTTACTCTCGGTTATATTTAACCTGTAAATGAGTTTTGGTTTTTCAGTTGTATAGGGCCATAAATAAAAGAAGTTAAATTTGGGGCTCATGTACTTATAAATAACATTTAAAGAAAAATAACTCACGTCAACACACACAGTTATGAAGAATGTTCTTCCTTTAAAAAGACAGTGTATAATACTCAAGTTTGCGGAACACTGCTCTATGACCTTTTCTATTCCCTTTAATCTTTAGGGCGCACCTAGCTTCCTGTCCCAGGTGGGGGTGTCGTATAGTGTAGATGCCTCTAGGAGGTAGGACATCATGATAACGGGAGGGGAACCCCACTAAAGGGGTTTGGAGAGCATATGAGGCCAGAGGTGCAACTGTAAAGCCTTTATGAATGTTTCTTTCTTGAAGGAGACCCTGAGCCACCAAAATGCTTGCCTCCTTGTCACCGACTGGCTTCAACAGATGCCAAAAGTCTCCTCAAGTCACTGCATATTACACTGGTCTTTGCTTCTCTCCGTCATCTGGCTGGGACCACAGATAAGATTAACAGATGCTTGTCTTCAAGATGGTGCCACAGCCATCCAGGTGGCAGGTCTGGCCAGGGTTGAGCAAGTGGTTTTTATAGTAACTTTAATTGATGACTTTACAAACTGATTCCAGAATTCCATTTCTCTTGGAGGAGTTTATCATCGATGGGAAAATAAAAAATAAAAAAAGAAGAAGAAGAAGCTGCCACAAATCCTTAAAGAGGACCCACCTCTCTCATCCTAGGGTCTCTCATCCATAAGACATGGATAATAATGGCACCTACCTTCAGACTGCATGAGGGTCACATCAACATCAACTAAGCCACAGAAAGAATTGAATTCTGTAGTTGGAAGAAATTAAGCTTGATAAATTGTGATCTATTGTTTCATCAAAAAACCTTCCTTAAAATAAGAGGGAAAAAGCTACAATTTTATTTGTACTGTATTGCCAAATAAGAATGGAAACCTGGCCAGGCGCAGTGGCTCATGCCTGTAATCCCAGCACTTTGGGAGGCTGAGGCGGGCGGATCACCGGAGGTCAGGAGTTCAAGACCAGCCTCAACATGGAGAAACCCCATCTCTACTAAAAATATAAAATGAGTTGGGCTTAGTGGCACATGCCTGTAATCCCAGCTACTCAGAAGGCTGAGGCAGGAGAATCTCTTGAACCCAGGAGGCGGAGGTTGCGGTGAGCAGAGATTGCGTCATTGCCTGGGCAACAAAAGCAAAACTCCATCTCAAAAAAAAAAAAAAGAATGGAAACCTACGTGAACAGTCATACAGTCCTAGCTAGGAGATTTCAACAGGGAAACCAGATTGAGCGTCTTAATTCCTTTCCCCCAGAGTTTCCATACATGTTTAATATCTGGATAAAGAGAAACCTAGTCCCTCTGACATTTCAGAAGTATGTGAGGATACCAAGGGAAAAATGTGGAATGCAGTTTATAAACCTCTGTAATCCCATAGAATTAGTAGGAGTTTCAAAACATGTTCAGAATTTCCTGGTGGGTCTTTTGAAATATGGCCCAGGGGCTTTCTGGATTCTCTGTGGCAGACATGGGATTCCCAAGAATCAAAGACAGTCTTAACAAATGAGAGGGATGAGAGACTGGGACAAGAGAGGGCAACAATCAAATATGACCGGGGGGTTTTCCAGCAGAATGAAATAAGGGTGAGCTATCGCAGGCTGGAAGAAAACCCAAAGATACTAGGCAGCGTGGAATACTCTGATCTCACAAGAGGAAGAAGGCAGACAATGTGGGGGCAGCTGAAAGAAGAGGAAAAGGGCCCTTACTGGTGAAATACAAACGGGGATGCTTTGGAATTAAGTCAAAAGCCAAATGGCCATCCTGATATTTAGTCTGATACACAAAAAAATATTCCCTGGAGGAAAAGCTGTGGTATCGCCTGCCATCCCAGAGAGGAAAGACATGGAGTCACTGCTCCCTGGAGAAGTCGCTGGCAATTTTAACAAGATGCAGGGGACAAAGCAATGGACAGAGCCATCCCGGCAGGTGGAGGGAGGGTCTGGTTACTTGTTCTTAAGGGGCATGTGAACAGGAACCTCAGAAACTGCCCAGTTTACACAGAGTGCAGTCAAAAGGACCTTTGGGAGATGCACCTTACTTCTGTGTGGCTTTCTAAGAAAGGAATTGCCTCGGAAAAATTAAAAATAACTTGTCACCTGAAAGCAATATCTTTCCATCTTTCAGTATCAACTTTTACTAATACAACTTCCAATTTAAGGTCTTGTAAGTAGACTAGGAATCAATTCATCCATTTGGAAAATCTCAAATTTCACCACTGTTCCATTAAATGGTCTATGTTCAGCAAGAAATTATTTTCTTGTGGATTTCAAGATGGTTGTTTCTTTTCCTTTCCTTCCCTTCGTTCCTTTCTTCTATGTTAAATATGCACGCTAGCTACAAAGGAAAAAAAATCTCATACTTTATAACTGAATAATCTCAGAAGCTAAGGGAAACCTCTCTTAAAAGTCAAAAGCCCTAAGGTTCCCCAAAGGAGTCATAGCTTTCCTCTTCCTACCACCACCTGCTAGCCTTCATTTTGAGAGAGTCTCAAGGGAGAGAAAACACTAATACCATCCTTCCATATTTGACCCCTGCCAGTAGCTGATGATATCTGGTAGTACTTATAAAACACTGAGTCTGAGGCCTAGAACAAATTCTCTCACTCTCCCTCCTGAACACCCAGTTCTATTTGGAGACAGGAGAGTTATTTGGAGACATGGTGCCTCTTGGCCAAGTTGTCTACCCAAAGGTACAGCACTGGAGACAGGGATTTTTTTTTCCACTAAGTGAAAACAGATTCAATGAGCTAAGAAGGTAGACTGAGTGTGTTGTACGTGACTCTCCAGGAGGCACCAGGCCCTCACACAAGTACTTCACCCATCCATCCCAGCGGCCCCCATGAGAGCAAAGGACAGCTTTGGCCCAAAAACGTTGCGTTCTCAATCTTCTCAGGATAGAACTCTCAATTTCTGTTTTCCTCACCAGTAGGGATTCACTGAAGGTTGCACATGAGAACTGTAATATTCTGAAGATAAAGTTAATCTTGAATTCTTTTCAATTAAAAAGTACATCTGCATTAAAGTTGTTTTAAATTAGCATATATGTCACTCAGAGGAAAAGTCAATTCACAGTAATAAAAGTTCAATGCACCAGAATGAATATTTTTGGTTTTTGTGTCCGAAACCTCAAAGTTCATTGGAGACACACACATCAATATATTATATATATATATATAAAATCCGGGGTAAAGGAAAGAAGTGAATTACTTTACAGCTATTTTTTATGGTCTTGAAAATAACGACCATTGAAAATAATGGAAAACCCCCAAGAAAGTGCACAATTTCCATTTCCATTGTTAATTATGGCTTCACTGGAGGAGGGTCCTGGGGGCCCTATTAGTATGGAAGTGCTTTCTTTCCCAAGGTTTCTTTCAATGACAGGCTAATTTTCTTCCTAAATCAATCTCAGAAGTTGTGGATAAAGTCCCTGCCATCCATCAGGTCCAAAGCCTCCAGGGAGGGGAGTTTGCTTTTATGGAAGTGAACTCTTCATTCTGTTTTTGTTTCAGAGCCATAAAGAGAGAAGCCATTTTACAGCAACAGTGTCTAACCCAGTGAGAAAATCGGTTCCATTTTCACTCTCATTTTATACAGCCTTCTACCTTAAATTCACTTTGGGTTTTCCATCTCCACTTCTGCCAGCAAAGTCATGGGCACCAAACAGAACCCTAACCCGAATCTCAGACACAACACTTCAAAGCAATAGAAAATTATCTCTTAAAAGGTACTGAAGTTTTATGTTTTTGCCAAAATTAAGAGGAAGAGAAACGAGATGTGTCACACCTACCAGCCTTTTGCATATGCTGTTCCCTCTGCCTGGAACGTTTCCCTGCCCGTTCTCCACCTGGCCAACTCCACTCATCTTTCAGGAACAGATCAAACTTGCCTACAGATGCCTTCCTGACTTAACCCAGCTGTGCAGCCATGTGTACTAGGGCTGCCATAACAAAAAAATCTGTTTTATTTCTCACCAGTTTACTTTCTACCTTTCCTGGCCTTCTTCCCTGACACCTTCCTCTTCCCATGGCTGGTTCCTTCTCATCTTTAGGATCTGGCTTTGAAGTCTTCTCCTCAAGAGGCTACTCCATCTTCTTCCCTGAATCCCTCTCACTTCCTCCACAGACGTTACCACACTCAGTTTATAGCGTTTTAAAATAGCGGCTGTTTGTCCCTCTAGCATGTAAACCCCACCAGGGGAAGTACAACATAATAGAAGCAGCAGAGGGTGGTGACTCAGAGGCCTAGAGGCAAACCACGTAGGTCAAATCCTGGCTCTGTCACACGCTGGTGTATCATATGGGCAAGTGGCTGAGGCTCTTCATGCCTCAGTTTCCACACCTTTAAATTGGGAGTAACACAGCACTACCTTGAAGGGTTGTTAGGCGGATAGGATGAGTCAATACATGCTGATCATTACAAAGAGTCTGGCACCTCCCCTCTCTCTTGCTTCCTCTCCCACCATGTGATCTCTGCACACACTGGTCCCCTGCACCTACCACTATGCGTGGAAGTGGCCTGAGGCCTCACCAGAAGCAGATGCTGCCACCACGCTTCTTGTACAGCCTGCAGAACCATGAGCCAAATACAGCTCTTTTCCTTATGAATGACCCAGCCTCAGGTATTCCTTCGCAGCAACAAAAGACAGACTAAGACAGGGGACCTCTTGGTCTTTCAGGCTCCCATAGCCTTTTGTGCGTGTGTGTGTGTGTGTGTGTGTGTGTGTGTGCACAAATTCTTCCTCTCATAGCTTCCCATTTAGCATGAATGAGTTCTCTAGCTGTTAAGAAAGTGGTTATAGACCCACATATTCATATTCATCCACTAAATACATATTTATCAAGGGAAGACTGTGCCAGACACCTGTGAGAGTTCTTAAGGGTTGGAAGAAATCCATAATGCATTTCCTCCCATATACAACTCTGATCCACTGGTATTACCTGCCGGGAGGGGCTGTGTTGAGGGGGATTCAGAGGCCTTCTCAGAAGGGAAGTCTATGACTAGCAATGCCCTAGAAGAGAAGGCATCCTCTGCTGCCCCTTGCTCCACTCCACTAGCTCTACACGACCCCAGCCCACCTGGGCCCGTCATCAGCACACCACACACACCCCATATGCAGCCTGCACACCAGACCACACCTGCGAAGTAACTGGGAGCCCAGGCTTCAGCAACGTGCGGCTCCACTACATTCGGGCTCAGGTGTGCCTCTAGGCAGCACTCACCACTCTCTTCTATCTGTGCAAACTGGGGGCAAGAGATGTGCCTCACAGGACTGTCCTGAGGATCAGGGATGACTAACCAGGGCACCCAGCCTGCTCAGGAGCAGAAGCTGATTCCTGACCTGTTTCACCTCCTCGCTGACAAGCAGGCCCTCTTAGCCAGGGTTCCAGAAGAGTCGGCCCCTTCTGGGAAAGTTCCAGGAATTCCCTCTGTCTCCACATCTTGTGCTGGTCTCTGTTTCTTCTCAATCTCCAACCAGAACATCCTGAGCTCCTCTTGCTTCTAAAGCCTGGAGCTGACCCATATTCCGTTTGCTTTCTCGGCCAGCTTCAGCCCTGACCTGCCAGCTTCTGTTTCCCTGGATGAAACACCTGCTCCTTCCTCCTCGGTCCCTCTTTCCCTTTTCTCTTCCTTCCTCCCTCCCTTCCTCCTTTCCTTCTTTCCTTTCTCCTTCCTCTCTCCTCCTTCCCCCCTTCTTTTTTTCCTCCCTCCCTTCCTCCAGGTTCCACCAGGTGCTGAGGATATTCTGGGAGCAAGCCAAGCGGTCCCTGCCCCTCCGCTACAGCCCAGAGGGTTCCAGCAGGTGGACAAAGACCTCACGGTGAGGCCCAGGAACACAGAGAGCCGGAGGCTGGAGCGGACATGGGAGGGCCTCAAAGCCAGCTGGCTGGAGACACAGAGGGCTGCCCAGAGGAACCGGCACCCAACAACTCAAGAGGGAAAAGAAGAGGGTTCCAGGCCGAAGGCATGGTGCATGTAATGTAGCAAGCGCAGGCTGTGTTCAGGGAACAGGAAACAATGCCGGGTTAGCCAGAGAATGGGTGGGGAGAGAACGGGAGGGGGCATGCCTTCAATGAGGCCACAGAGCAAGCAAGGGCCCCCGCACACACACCACGTTGGAGAGCTGGGGCTGTATCTTGACACCCTGAAAGGACACTGCCTGGTTCAAATTCCACTCCACCACTTAGCAGCTCTATGACCTTGGGCGATTTTATTTATTTCTCTTATGATGGGTTTCTTCTTCCATAAAAGAGGGTAATAGAGAGTAACGATTGCACCGGGTCATTGTGAAACTAAGTGACACAGTGTCAAGCACACATCAAGCACTAAGCAAGCATTAGCTTCTCTGCCAACCTGAACAAGGGGGTTACAGTGAATATGAAGAGAGGCAGAGGAATTCCAGAAATACTCCGGATCAACACACCCTTCATGCAAACGAGCCTTTCTTGTCTGCATCTTCATCAGAACCTCACTCTGTCTAGAGCCCATTTCCCTATGGCAAAGGATTGAATCCTACCCCTAGAACCCAAGACTCTGAACTGACCCTGGACCGTCACTGACAGGGGATGGTGGACGGGTGACTCACTGGGACCGTGGGGGACCCAGGCTCTACCTTTGGTGCAACTGAAGATTCACCTTCAAATACTCATTGTGCTTACCCCTGGTGGTCCTTCCTCTACCAGACCCTGGGAACAAAACGGTGAACCAGACCAACCAATTCCCTCCCCTCGTGCAGAGTCCTTGCTGGCTGGGGAGACAGGAGAGGAATGGATTTAAAACAGGAAAAGGACAGGCTTTGAGAGGTGCCGAGGAGGAAATTAAAAGGGTGAGGAGAGAGTCTGGGGGACTCTCTCCGCAGTGGCGCCATTGGCTTGAGACGGGGATGTGGAACGCACAGGCCATCCAAAGAGCTGGGAAAGGGCATCCCAGGCATCACAAGTGCATGGCCGGGGACGTGGCTCATGCCTGTAATCCCAGCACTTTGGGAGGCTGAGGCAGGTGGATCACCTGAGGTCAGGAGTTCGAGACCAGCCTGGCCAACATGGTGAAACTTCGTCTCCGCTAAAGATACAAAAATTAGCTGGGCATGGTGGCGTATGCCTGTAATCTCAGCTACTTGGGAGCCTGAGGCAGGGGAATCACTTGAACCTGGGAAGGGGAGGTTGCAGTGAGCTGAGATCACACGACTACACTCTAGCCTGGGCGACAGAGCAAGACTTTGTCTCAAAAAAAAACAACAAGCCCAAAGGTGGGAGAGACAAAAGGGAGGCCAATGTGTCTGAAGAACTGTGAGCAGGGCAGGGGGCAGGAGAGATGGGCGAGCAAGTCCCGCAAGGAGCACGGGCCGGGCAGCAGGATGGAGCTTCACACAGAGGGTGATGGGAAACCAAGGGCCAGAGGAAGGGGCATAAATGAGTCGTAAAGCCAGAATGTGAGCTCTGTGAGGGCAGGACGTGGTTTTCTTCCCTCCTCAGCACCGCAGTGAATTTTGGTAAGGGCCATTCTGACAGTTTGTGCAGAACCAAACAGAAGGAACAGAGATGGAAAGCCAGGCCCCAAAGAATCCCTGACAACGTACTCCTGGGCCTGTCACCTGTGCCTGCAATCCAATACTCAAGCATGATTTCATAAGAAAGGCACGGTGGAGACAGCAGAAGGAATATCGACTTTCAGAAGCCTGATAACTCACATGGACCAGACATCGATTTTGGGGCCGTATTTCTTCCTGGCGAGCAATTCAGGTGCGGCGTAGGCAGGGCTGCCACACTGTGTGCTGAACGGATCCGAGTAACCCAGGATCCCTGCGCAGTTGCTCAAACCGAAGTCTGCAAAGAGAGGTGAACAAAACAAGCTCCGAATTAGAAAACTGCGGAAATGAAGAGGGAGAAAAAAAAAGAAAAATAAAAAGGGTAGCAGGAAAGGAAACATTCTCTCAGACTAACACATCATTTAGCGTCCTAAAGAAAATCGTAGCAGCTGCAAACCATAACGTCTGGATATGAGACTCAAGACAAAAGAATGTCAGTGGCAGTTCCCTGGCTTAGCTGAGAGCATTTTACATTTTACATCAGGCCTCGCTGTTAAAGCCAGTTAGAGCAAACAGTATGCTGAACTAAAACCTATTTCCATCCAATCTTGTAAATGAGTCATCCAGGAAAAAAAGAGAGAATTCGCTTTCTAGGATGAAGGCAGGAAGAAAGACCAGGCAGAGGGGATTGGAGTTAGCTTCCAAGCCGCCAAGTGGGGAAAAGATGAAGGAAGACTGATTCTCTCTGGCTGCCTGTGTCACCCTCAGTGACATGCAATCCAGCCACTTACAGTTGACTTTTTCAGCTGAATGTTTTCATTTCATGAAAGTCTTTTAAAAATTTCCCCAAAGATATGCAGCACGTATAGCGACTTGAAGAGGGGGAAAATACACCCACCAGTTTAGACAACCCTGAATGTTGGCTGGAAAAGTAGCACCAGAAAGACGGCAATGTTGGCCGGGCGCGGTGGCTCAAGCCTGTAATCCCAGCACTTTGGGAGGCCGAGACGGGCGGCTCACGAGGTCAGGAGATCAAGACCATCCTGGCTAGCACGGTGAAACCCTGTCTCTACTAAAAATACAAAAAAAATTAGCCGGGTGCGGTGGCGGGCGCCTATAGTCCCAGCTACTCGGGAGGCTGAGGCAGGAGAATGGTGTAAACCCGGGCGGCAGAGCTTGCAGTGAGCTGAGATCCGGCCACTGCACTCCAGCCTGGGCGGCAGAGCGAGACTCTGTCTCAAAAAAAAAAAAAAAGAAAGAAAGATGGCAATGCAAACTAGACTAAGCGACCTCATGGCACTGCTTTGTTCCTCGATAATTAACATACCCAGGAAAAGGGGGGAGAAAGCCCAGTGCATCGAGTGACTTTGGGTCTATTATGCCTTCTGCACCATGTTTACCTTTTGATCTTAAAGACACTGAAACTGACAGGTAATTAGAGAGTTGTTACTCTTATGCCCTCATCTGAATCTTTCCTTAATCTTTGTTGATCTCAGAATTAAGATCACAGCTCATCCTTTGAACTTCAATGTAAATATTATGGTCCATCCCCCCCAAACAGAAGACTCAGGCTGCAGGGCTCAGGCAGAGACAGGCTTCCAGCCTTGAACAACACTCTCGCACTTTCTCAATCGGCAGTATTTATGTCTAGTTTCACGAATGTATTTTCACCTCACTCAAACGTGTCTCCACCTGCAAGGCACATGACCATTAGGAACGTTGTAGGAAATCTCAGGGGAGGAGAAATACAGTCCAGTCTGTGCAGTTAATCGCACACCATGGATCAAGATGTCACAGCCAAAATGTGTTTCAAAAGTCACTGCGTTAAGCTTTTCTAAAGAGGATGCCATCTAAGCAGAGCTCAGAAAACTCTTGAAGGCTCTAAATATCACCCAAACTCTTCAGCCCAAACTACAAGAGGGAATGGCAAACAAACCAACCAGGCATGCTGCATGTTCAAACACTGAACTCTTCTTTTGTTTTTTGATGATTCCATTTTTCTCTCTTAATCCCCCTCCCCTTCGCCTCCTTAACTCCCTTAGTCTTCCCTCCCCAACCCTCCCCCTACACCTTTCCCATCGACCCAGCCAGCATCCATAGGCCCCAAAAACCCCATCCAAGGTAAGTCCTTCAGGAGTCATGGGTGTGGGAGACTAGGAGGAGATATCAGTTAAAAAGAACCTGAGAAACCCTGTTCTCAGACCCCACCCCTCAGGATCACTGAAGCAGGAAGAAAAGGGGGTGAATATTTTTATAAGAAGAAAAATCTGCCGGGGGCAGTGGCCCATGCCTGTAATCCCAGCACTTTGGGAGGCCAAGGTGGGCAGATCACCTGAGGCCATAGTTCGAAACAAGCCTGGGCAACATGGCGAAACCCCATCTCTACTAAAAATACAAAATTAGCCAGGTGTGGAGGCGCACACCTGTTGTCCCAGCTACTCGGGAGGCTGAGGCAGGAGAATTGCTTGAATCCGGGAGGCAAAAGTTGCAGTGAGCCGAGACTGCGCCACTGTGCTCCAGCCTGGGAGACAGAGCGAGACTCCATCTCAAAAAGAAAAGTGGGGGGGAGAAGAAAAATAATATTGTGCTTTAAATTGGAGGGTTGTTTGACTGCTTTCAGTTTGAAAATGAACCTAAAAGAATGTTAATGAACACACAAACGTGTGAGGAGCACCCACTGTAAGAGACAGCACCATCAAATAAAGGCAATAATAGTTGAGGAGGCCCAATTTCATCAGAGTCCTAGAAATTGTTATCTCTAAACTTCTGAGATCAAAGCAAAAGACTCCGTTCCTAATCTCAACAGCGTTCCCTTCACAGCAAAGGGCTGCCTCGTTTTGTTCACCTCCTCACCTCTCCAAGACCTGGGGTCCAGAAAGAAGGACTTGTTCTCAAAAAAGGGCAGAGGGAGAGATAAGAGGTCAGATCACCCTCCACCATCCCAGGCAAGTTTGGGAACAGTCTGGCCTTATCTTGAGCACAGTTTCAAGAAGATAACTTAGCAGGGGATTTGGGAGGTGGAAGAGATAGAATCTGCATGTTAAGCAACTTATGTTGATCTAGCCGAAAGGGTTTGATTTAAAATATATTTGTAGAGAAACAACCAGTTTGCTGGCCGGGCGCGGTGGCTCACGCCTATAATCCCAGCACTTTGGGAGGCCGAGACGGGCGGATCACGAGGTCAGGAGATCAAGACCATCCTGGCTAACCCGGTGAAACCCCGTCTCTACTAAAAATACAAAAAACTACCCGGGCGAGGTGGCGGGCGCCTGTAGTCCCAGCTACTCGGGAGGCTGAGGCAGGAGAATGGCGTAAACCCGGGAGGCGGAGCTTGCAGTGAGCTGAGATCCGGCCACTGCACTTCAGCCTGGGAGACAGAGCGAGACTCCGTCTCAGAAAAAAAATAAAATAAAATAAAATACATTTGTAGAGAAACAACCAGTTTGCTTCACATTCATAATTGTAATTATTAAAACTGTACACATCTGCCTATAATTGGAATTGTGGAACTTGAGAGAAGGCCACCTCCCAGCAATGTCACATGGGTCTGTCTCAATTAGGTTTGGTAAATATATCAGCCAACAACTACTCAATTTTCTGAGAGCTACAGGATGAATCTCACAAAACGCCCAAGTGAACCTGCTTTGGAATACTGAAGTACAAAATTCAGTTCTAAGTTGCCCCTCTTCCCTTTTAAGATTTAACTTACCAAACATCAGACTGCTTTTTTTAAAAGGGAAAAAAAAAACCTGATTAAATCAAATCTTACTCCTGGTAATTCTAGTTAATTTGAAACATGGCTTAAGTAGATTTATTTAAACCGAATTCTTTCAAAGAAAGAGAAACTATTAAGAGGTAATCATAATAGCTATAATCACCTTTGAAAAAAAACAAGTAGGTAATGCCTTTGAAGAAAAGAAGGTTCAAAGAGCTTTCAAGTTACAAAAAAGACAGGAGTTGGAAGACCTTTGATCCAAATTGCCCAACCCAGGGGCAAGAAACCTCACAGACACTGGGCCTTCATCTCCCCCTCCATGCCTTCCGGAAATGTGGAAATGCAGTTCTTTCTTAACAAAATGCAGTTCCCACCAGTCCTCAGGGATGGTCTAAGGTCTCTTGGGGCAGGTGAGAGGTAGGGTTCCTCAGTTTCTACTGCTCAGGAGAGAACTGGCAACTAAATGGGCACCGTTAACAAAGGGAAATCCAATGGTCACTGCTTCCTTTCTAGCAGGTGCGGACATCCTGCTTTCTGAAGGGGCCGATTTTGTTCCAAAGACCTAAAATGTCTTTGTAGTGCCCATCCAGACATTGCCAGCAGAGAGGCGATGACTCTGTGGGATTTGAATAAAACGGTTCCTGGCACCCAAAGAGTGACCAGGACGTGCAGCAAGAGGGGAAGGGGCGGGCTCTCATTTAGGCGTATGATTTCCCCACTTGACTCAGACAGGTCTCCTCTAAGAGGTTCTGTTATTCAACCAACCTGTGAGCCCCTTATAAAAGGATCCACTGATTGCAGCAGTGAAATGACTGGTTTTTCTAGAATCCCCTGAGCAAACGTCCACCCAATAAAAAGGTCTGTGCATTTCACCATCGCTTATTTCAAAAGACAGTTCTGTCAGTGGTCACCTAGGGCTACCACGTAACGAGAAAGCAGAGACACCAAGCACAGAGGAGACAGAGGGGCAAGAGGGAAGGGAAGAAACAGGACGGGCAATGCCCACCTGAGATGTGGAAACTCCGTCTGCACCTTACACGACTCACCAGCCTCAGTCTTTTTGAGACGGAGTCTCGCTCTGTCACATAGGCTGGAGTGCAGTGTCACGATCTTGGCTCATTGCAACCTCTGCCTCCCAGATTCAACTGATTCTCCTGCCTCAGCCTCCTGAATAGCTGGGATTACAGGCGTGCACCACCACGCCTGGCTAATTTTTGCATTTTTAGTAGAGACGGGGGTTTCACATGTTAGTCAGACTGGTCTTGAACTCCTGACCTCATGATCCGCCTGCCTCGGCCTCCCAAAGTGGGATTACAGGTGTGAGCCACTGCGCCTGGCCTATTCTAACTTTTATTGTCATATAATACCGCTGTTACAAAGTCTGTTCTCTTACAGTCTCTGGTGCTGTCAGGACAACTTTATCATTGTCACCTCCACATTTCCCAAAGAACAGTTACAGGGAACCTAAAACAAAAAACTCCTTTCCTCCATTCCTTACCCCACACCAGGAGGCGCCTTTGTTTAACCCTCCAGATCTCGGAAATGAGAACCAGACAGACTTCCTGAAAGCATTTCAACAAGAGTGCCTTGTTTTCCAGCTTTTGCACTTGGCCCTCAAGACAACTAAAATGCAACAGTAAAACAATGTAACAAAAAGCAAATCAGCCAGGCACTGGTGGGTCACACCTGTAATCCCTGCACTTTGGGAGGCCAAGGCGGGCAGATCACCTGAAGTCAGGAGTTTGAGACCAGCCTAGCCAACATGGTGAAACCCCATCTCTACTAAAAATACAAAAATCAGCCAGGTGTGGTGGTGGGCGCCTGTAATCCCAGCTACTCGGGAGGCTGAGACAGGAGAATCCCTTGAACCCGGGAGGCAGAGGCTGCAGTGAGCCGAGATTGCACCACTGCACTCTAGCCTGGGCAACAGAGGGAGACTCCATCTCAGAAAAAAAAAAAGAAAGAAAGAAAGAAAGAAAAGAAAAGAAAAAGAAAAAGAAAATCATTTGAATTATCTAAGAATCGATTCTCCTAAATGCTTTTGGGGAAAAATTGGTTTCCTCTTCACGGTTAACTTTCTAATAATAAGTGTATCCATCAATACCTATCAGTGGTGTTTAATTATCCAGAGTCTGTGCAGTCTCTTGCCTGGTACTGAATTGGGAGCTGACTGTAATCTCAAAATACCGAATAAGTCATTTTAATGATGTGTTTTGGAGAATCTTGTAATGACTTTCAGCAGTTGTCAAACAAAAGTTCCTTCTTGGGCATAAAAGTTAAATTCACAAAGTCCTATTGATCCTCTTATTTTCCCTTCCTATAAAGTCTTTTCAAGTCATTGAGGTGAAAGAAATTACTTGCACTTGCAGTGGGAGAAAAAGAAAAGAGAGAGAGAGGAATAAAAGATGGTACCGTCTAGTATCTGGATATAAAAATGATGCCCTGAATTCTGCCCAGAGCGACCACAGAGGGAGACAATAACAACAATAGAACCACCTGAATTCGTCTAGAAAATGAGTCGTGCAGTGCATTTGCTATGGACCCTGAATTATGAACCAATTATGATGCTCCATCTTGTAGCTTCCTTCTGATTGGTTCAGACTTCTAACTACCCCTTTGTGGGGACTTCTTTGCACAGCTCCCATTGTACCAACGAGCCTGAATAAAGATTATATTAAAAAGGGAAGGTCAATTGCATTCCCCCTTATTTTAGGCATCCCTGCATTCACTGAGAAGTGGAATGAGATATGACAAAGCTATGGGAAGCATTTCTGAGCCAAACTATCTTTCACTATTTTTAAGAAGTTTTCTGCTTAATCCAAATAAAAATAAATTCTACAAAAGGTCAGCTCCATCTGAATTTATGGAGAAGCTATAGTTTGAATAAGACAAGGAAACACATGATCCATTTTCAAAACCATTATTAAATTTTGGAGGTAAAAGAAGATAATCTAGAATATTGTCTGGGTATTAGAAATAGACCATGGATATTTTTCAAAGTTGAGAACTGACAACACGACACTTAAAAGATAATTTTGCTTTTAAAAAAAAAAAGTCATACCAATCAGCTTGATATTATTGTCTTCATCTAGTAGCAAATTCTCTATCTTCAAGTCTCTGAAATAAACAAAACCACACAACATTTCAGATAAGCATTCGAAATAATGGAATTACATTTTGCTTCTGACGGGCAAAGAACTGTTTTTAGAGTCACTTCTAACCAACCCATAAAGCTTTCTGCCAAAACTCAATCAACAAGTAAATATTTTAAAGACATGATATATTAATAATTAATTGCTGTAGACTATAAAAGCTGAAGAATTTCAGAGATGACAGAGAGCAAAGAGGACAGAAGGGATCATGAAAAGCTTCTGGAAAAAGCAAGACCTAAACTGGAACCTGGAAGTTAAGCAGAACCAGGGTGTGGGGAGAGAGGAACACATTACTCAAGATGGCTCAGCCTGAGTGGCCAGGGAAATATTTCATACGAATGTGGCCCTGGGTTGGTGACGCTGGGAGCAACATCAGATTTGGGGAAGCAATTAAAAAAAAAAAAAAAAAACATGTGAAAGCCAACTTAATTGATGAGTCCAATGACCTCCATGTTTGGAGCCCAAGGGTCATGAAAAACTGGCAGATGATGATGAGTTAATCTATTTAGCAGGTAGATATTATCACGGGCACAATAATGGACTCCAAAGATGTTGGTGTCCTAATTCCTGGTGTCATGCCCGAGAATATGTCAACTTTACAGAGCTAAAGGGAACTAAGTTCCAGATGGAATGAAGATTGCTAATCAGATACTGGGTGATGCCATGCATTGACACTGAGATGACGGGAGGAGGTGGAAGGGAGAAATGAGCCCAGGGTCATGTTGAGTGTGAGGTGTCTGGTGTCTGCACCTGCGACTGTAAGCTCCCAGAAGGCAGGAAACGTGTCTGCCCTGCTTCCCATTGTACCCCAGTACCTTTGCACATTCCAGGTGCTCAGTAAATACCAATGAGTCCAGATTACCAATGAGATCATTTGATATTTCAGAAGCAGAAGTATTTATGTGGGCAAAAGGATATATTTGGACATCAAAACCATCTAGGTCATTATCAGCTCTGGCATCTTAAATTGTAGCCTGCCAACTCAGACACACCTTGAATGTTAACTGTGTAAAAATAATCTTACACACACACACACACACACACACACACATTCTCTTCCATTGTCCTTAAACATACCATTCTTGGTCCGGCTTTTATTTTCTCACTTTTGAATAGAGAGATAGGCAAGAGAAATGTTTCTTTTTCCTCTTATCTCTACTGTAGGGAACTGAATGGTGTAATCATGTTAAAACAAAAACAGCAACTGATACACTACGTCAATGTCCAAAACAAAAAGGAGCGGTAGCTAGGACTGGCTGTGGCAAACAGGACAGCAGTGCCCCACTTAATGGGGACAGCTGCTCACGGCTTAGTCCCAGCACTGCCAGCTCACCTCATTCTCCAAAAGAAGCCAGAGGTCTGGATTTGATCTCAATTTTTAAATGTTGGCAACAAACTCATATTTAAAACAACCATAAACCCCACCCTTGCAGGCAAGATATGGCCTGCAGGCTACTGGTTTTCAACCTCAATATGGGTGGATGCTGAAGTCTTGAAAGGATGTGAGACTGTCAAGGTGAGGGCAGAGAACTGGTGCAGGGGAAAGACCAACAGGCTGGTGGCGAACGCTGGCATTCACTGCAAACTGGGAAAGGACAGGTGCGGGGGTGAGCAGGGGTTATGTCAGCCAGGCTGTTGTCACAGGAAGGGCAGGACTACAGGATGGTAAGAATTAAGGAGCCAAACGCAGAAAAAAAAAAAAAAAGGCGAACTCTAAAAAGTGTCCAACAGATTCAAAATTACTGATAGCCTCAGGGCTGGGTGCTGGCTGAGAAGGAAGATCCGTGTTCAAACTGGGGATAAAAACTGACATTGCCCAATCCAATGCGCCCACGAATGGGAAGAAGAATTGTATACTTTCCCTTCACTTCAAATGAAACAGTGCACAGAATACTTCAAAACTGTGCATGCCTTGTAAAGGCATCACGTGTCCAAATACAGGGTGACTCCAAATGTGAGGTGACATCCTTGCTTTTCCAATAGGAAGACTTTGTCCCTCAGTAAAAGGTTTTTGGAAAACGCAAACGTATAATTTTTAGGAATGCAATAGAATTATTAAATGACTATTGATACTACTTATCTTTAAAGCTGCATCATCCTATTTAAGACCATATATTAAAATGTTAACATAGTTCATTTAAGAAATACTGTTTCCACGCTGCCACATTTCACGAAACAATTTTATTCAAACTAGTCACAGGCAGAACCAGGATGACTTTCTGAGTCCTTGTGCAGTGTTTCAGTGTAACATCATCTTTCAGGTGACTGGATATTTGAGATAAAGTATTTTTTAAATTTGCATATGATGCATTTGCTGAAAATCTTATCCCAAATCATACACACCCATTTAAAATCTCCATAAATTAACCACTCAGTGAACTGTTTTGAGACTGGCCTCTCAAACTCTCACAATCAAGAGGCCATATCTCTAGAAGTTATTATTAAAGCCACGTAAATGCTTTTACCTTCCTTCCTACTGGGTTCCTCGAGTGATTTCTAGTGCACCCAAAGTCATCAGTGAGCCAAATAAAGGTTTATGTGTCTTCTCTAACTAGTACTTTGTTATTGAAAATAAAATACTATCATTGAAATTGTGTCCTTATCATATGAGAGATTTGCAAGGACTCTGTAAGGCACTTCCTCTTTTCTGAAGATACTGAAGACATAATATCAGCCTGACTTCTATTCAAGCATATACGGTAATTCCAAAACACACACATGCATACACAAAATAGTATGCCAGCAATATCCCAAAATGTTATTCCGTGAACCCTGATTATAAACAGCAGCACTCTCTACATCTAAAGGAAGGCCACAGTTTGTTTCAAATGAAATAAAGCTTCTTTGCCTGGGAAGAAGGGAAGCCACGCTAAGGCATTAAAGGAGAAATTTGCTTCAGAACGAATAGTGTGGGGAAAAACATCCTAAAGAGGCGAGGTAAAAGATAGCAACTGCCAAGAACAATAAAACTAAGTTGGGTAATTCTGGGGCCACAAAAGCCTAGAGAACAACCACAGTGATTAGAAGAATGATATAAACGAAAGACCAAAAATAAGAGAAAAATGCAAAAGAAAAAAAATACCCGCTTTTAAAATCTAGGAAACGTCCTAAAACTAGGGCAGGATATATTAAAAATAATTATTAGGTAACCTGAGAAAAAAATAAAATCAGTTCAAAGTCACTATCTTCCCACCCACAGCATCCCTTTATAACCAACTCCATCCCCTAAGAAAAACGCACAGAATACATCTGGTTAACCTGGTTTATTTGCCCAGATTTCTAAAAGATTTCAGTGACAACCAATCCAACTGCCTAAAGGTTCCATGGCTAGTTAATGGGAGGGTGAGCTACTTCTGTCTCTGTCCAAGAGATCAGTGTACTTACCCACGCACAAGAACAGAACATTCACGCTGGGCGCGGTGGCTCACACCTGTAATCCCAGCACTTTGGGAGGCCGAGGCGGGCGGATCACCTGAGGTCAGGAGTTCAAGACCAGCCTGACCAACATGGAGAAACCCCATCTCTACTAAAAAAATACAAAATTAGCCTGGCATGGTGATGCATGCCTTTAATCCCAGCTACTAGGGAGGCTGAGGCAGGAGAATCGTTTGAACCTGGGAGGCGGGGGTTGCAGTAAGCCAAGATTGCGCCACTGCACTCCAGCCTGGGTGACAGAGCAAAACTCCGTCTCAAAAAATAATAATAATAAAAATAAAAAAGAAAAGAACATTCAATAGCCTTTGGCTTTATTTACTTCCACTTCCTGCTTTGTCCTTTGTAACTTATCCAGAAGGAAGAGGGAGAATACTTTCCTCCAGACTTTAGGAAAAAAGGAACTAAAATCTCATTTTTAAAAATAGCTTTTACCTAGGTATTTACCCAAATGAGTGGAAAACTTATGGACATAAATGTTTATAGCAGTTTCAATCATTCTTTCCCCAAACTGGAGGCACCCAAGATGTCCTTCAGTAGCAGAATGGATAAACAAACTTTGGTACATACAAATAATGGCACATTCAGCAATAAAAAGAAATAAGGTCAGGCACGGTGACTCACACCTGGAATCCCAGCACTTTGGGAAGCTGAGGCGGGTTGATCACCTGAAGTCAGGAGTTCAAGACCAGCCTGGCCAAAATGGTGAAACCCTGCCTCTACTAAAAATACAAAAATTAGCCAGGCGCAGTGGAGCACACCTATAATCCCAGCTACTCGTTTGAACCCAGGAGGTGGAGGTTGCAGTGAGCCAAGATTGCGCCACTGCACTCCAGCTTAGGGCAACAGAGTGAGACTCCATCTCAAAAAAGAAAAAAGATATAAGATATTAAAGAATATCTTTTTATCTTCAGTGATAAAAACAAGTAAGATATTGAGCCAAAAATGGTGTGATTCACTTGGAAAGACATGGAGGAACGTCAAATGCATGCTTTTAATTGAAAGAAGCTGGTCAGAAAGGGCTACATCCTGTTTGATTCCAACTATATAACATTCTGGGAATCTATGGTGATGGTAAAAAGAGCAGTGGCTGCCAGGGGTTGGCATGTGGGAGGGAAGAAAGGAGAGATGAATAGAGGGGAATATAGAGGGGTTTTAGTGTGTTGAAATTTTTACGATACTGTAGTGGTGTTACATGATACTGTGCATTTATCAAAATCTATAGAACTGGACATCACAGAGTGAACCCTAAGGTAAACTCAGATCTTAGTTAATAAGACTGTATCCATACTGGTTCATCCATTGTAACAAATGTGCCAGGGGAACACAAGATATTCGTAACAGGGAAAATGCAAGTGGGGGGACGGTGTGCGGGAACTCTCTTGTAGTTTCTATGCAAGTCTTCTGTAAATCTAAAACTGCTCTAAAAAGTATTGTCTATAAATTTTTGTAAAAGCAGCTTTTGGATACGTTTCCCTTCCCTAAGCAATCCATACTAAGAATGGTACGACTACAACCAAGTGCCTCACTCAGGCAGTTCACTGTGGGACATCCTTAGCCCCCTGAAGTTATGTCCCTGAGTCCATTCAGAACAGTGAGCAACCCAGACCGTCTGCTCAGCTACTCAACAGTGATCAAAGAGGATACAAAATGATCCAAAGAGGCAGAAAAATTGAGACACCTGGAATAAAAAAGGAAGGGTAACAAAATAAATAATCCTACCCAAAAGATGCTGCAGCACTATTCACAATAGCAAAGACATGGAATCAACCTAGGTGCTTTCAAAGGTGGATTCGATAAAGAAAATGGGGTACATATGTACTATGGAATACTATGCAGCCATAAAAAAGAATGAAATCGGCTGGGTGCTGTGGCTCATGCCTGTAATCCCAACACTTTGAGAGGCTGAGGCAGGCGGATCACGAGGTCCGGAGATCGTGGCTAACACGGTGAAACCCCGTCTCTACTGAAAACACACAAAAAAATTAGCTGGGCACAGTGGCACGAGCCTGTAGTCCCAGCTACTCGGGAGGCTGAGACAGGAGAATGGCGTGAACCCGGTGTTAACTTTTTAACTGTGAACAAAGGTGAAGGAGAAGAGAATGGCCCTGGGATAGATGGGAAGTTGCTTTTTCTTGGCCAATGGGCCTTCAAAGAGGAGCTAGGAGAAGCAACAAAGGGGTGTGGCACAAGGCACAGAAGGTAGCTCAGGGCGGGGCATGGTGGCCCACACCTGTAATCCCACCACTTTGGGAGGCGGAGCTTGCAGTGAGCCCAGATCGCGCCACGGCACTCCAGCCTGGGCGACAGAGCAAGACTCCGTCTCAAAAACGAAACAAAACAAAACAAAAAAAAGAATGAAATCATGCCCTCTGCAGCAACATGGATGCCACTGGAAGTCATTATCCTGAGCAAATTAACACAGAAACAAAAAATCAAATACTGCATGTTCTTCCTTATAAGTGGGAGCCAAACATTGGGTGCATATGGACACAAAGCCAATAACAACAGATACTGAGGACTACCAGAGGAGGGTGGGAAAGAGGAGGACAAGGGTTGAAAAACTACCTGTTGGGTACTATGCACAGTACCTGGGTAATGGAATCTGTACCCCAAACCTCAGCATCACACAATATACCCAAGTAACAAACCTGCACATGTACACCCGGAAGCTAAAATAAAAGCTGAAAGTTTTAAAAGGGGCGAATTTCTTCATAAGGTTTCAGTGTTAGTGTGTTATAATGGACCTTTAAAAAAAATTCGAGCAAGCCTCTATTATCCAGAATACTGGCTCTATCAGAAAACCTCCCTGCGGTCCACGTGAAAAGCCTGAGGTTCACTCTAGCTGCATCCCAAGAGCAAAACACTTGGCTCTGCGAAGTGTGAGGCGTGCCCTATGGGAAGGAAGGTGAAGGGCAGGCTGGTCGGCACATGACGATGGGGTGAGGGAAGGAGAACGCCCACTCCACGTGAATGGTCGGGAAGCAGGAGGATCTTCCTTCAGTCCTGCCATCTGAACAGTTCCCCCTGTGGCATAGAAACTGGAAATTCAGGTTCACTTTTTTATTTTTATTTTTTTTTTGAGAGAGTCTTGCTCTGTTGTCCAGACTGGAGTGCAGTGGCACAATCTCAGCTCACTGCAGCCCCTGCCTCCTGGGTTCAAGCAATTCTCCTGCCTCAGCCTCCTGAGTAGCTGGGATTACAGGTGCGTGCCACCATGCCTAGCTAATTTATGTATTTTTAGTAAAGATGGGGTTTCCCCATGTTGGCCAGGCTGGTATTGAACTCCTGACCTCAGGTGATCCGCCCACCTTGGCTTCCCAAAGTGCTGGGATTACAGAGTGAGCCACCTCGTCCTGCCCAGTGTTAACTTTTAACTGAGAACAAACAAAGGAGAAGAGAATGGCCCTGGGAGAGATGGGAAGTTGCTTTTCCTTGGCCAATGGGCCTTCAAAGAGGAGCTAGGAGAAGCAACAAAGGGGTGTGGCACAAGGCACAGAAGGTAGCGCAGGGCGGGGCATGGTGGCCCACACCTGTAATCCCACCACTTTGGGAGCCTGAGGCAGGTGGATCACCTGAGGTCAGGAGTTAAAGGCCAGCCTGGCCAACATGGTGAAACACCGTCTCTACTAAAAATACAAAAATATGCTGGGTGTGGTGACGGGCGCCTGTAGCCTCAGCGAGAGGCTGAGGCATGAGCATCGCTTGAACCTGGGAGGTGGAGGTTGCAGAGAGCTGAGATGGCACCACTGCACTCCAGCCTAGAGGATAGAGTGAGACTCTGTATCAAAAAAAAGAAGGCAACACAGGAAGATGGGTTGGGAGGACAGTGCTGGGGGTGAGGACGCAGGGGTGCGGGGGATGTCTTGGGAACAACAGGCAGCACCGATATACCAACCAGAAGCCACGGTGACGCAGGAGCAGGGAGCCCAGCAGAGAAGAGGACACTAGAGAGACGCGGTGCGGTCTCAGAAGGCTTCAGGACCCTTCTCTGCTCATTAGGCAGTTCCAGGGAGAAATGCTCAAAGGGGACCCATCGCAGCAGACAGACCAGATGTTGAGATAAGCACAGGGTGTTTTTACAGAGATCCGGAAAGGACCTGCAGGGAGAAGACTCCTCCACACCCTGTAAGTATCACCTAATCATAACCCTTTGTTCAAAGTTCTTTCAAAAGCACAAGCACACAAACAGGCCATGACTAGCCATTCAAGGTTCCCCCACAGGCTACCAAGCAACCCCTTCCCCTCCCCTCCACCCGCCCACCTGGACTCTCCTTGCATCTCTTTCAAGATGGTCAATTAGAAGGTTCTGAGACTGGCCGCCATAAACTGAGTCACTGCCCTCTTGGACAGAGGGTAAAGGGAGGAGAGTCAGGGAGGGTCCTGTTGCCATGACAGACATTACAGGTGGTCCCCCGCCCCTGGGGGCAGAAAGGCAGCTGCTCCAACTCTGTGGAGCAAAGAGGCAGACAGGAGCAGTGCTGGGGAGGTGGAAAGCAGGAGTGTGTGTGTGTGTGTGTGTGTGTGTGTTTACGCCTGTGTGTAAGTGCACATGAGTTTGTGTGTGCACACTGCAAGTGTTGGCACACATTCATGTGACCTTGTGCATGCATGTGCATGCACGTGGGGACAGCAAGAGTGTACATGTGTGGGTGTGTGCATGCATGTGCACACATCCATGGGTGTATGAACGTACACATGTGAGTTTGCACATATGTGTTGCATACACACGTGTGTGAGCTCTCATATGTCAGAGTGCACCCTGTGTATATGGTCATGGGCGCACGTGTGTGTGTGCACGCGCATGCATGCATCACATGCATCCAGAGTTGTGGGATGGGAGAAGGCAAAGAGAAGGCAGTCTCTCCCCTGGGCCTCCACAGGCCATGCCCAACCAGGAGGTCTAGGCTGAGGGGCAGGAACTCAGGAAAGAGCCTGGGGGAGCCACTCAGGGTTGAGTCCAAAGAACTGAATGGTGTAACACTGAGGCATCAGGATAGGAGGTAAGAGGAGGAGAGCATGAGACGTGGCAGAACCAGTGAACACCTCAAGTGGGGAGGCTGAGCAAAGACAGGGAGTTAAGCAAGGGAGCCTGGGGAAGGGAGTAAGGACAGGTGCTGGGGTCTGGTTCTCTCTAATGGACCCGCCAACCAGGCCCGGGCAAGTCATTTAAACTCTCGGAGCTTCTAATTCTGCCCTGGAGCCCAGCCATCATGAGAAGGGTTACCCAGTGGGGCCACTGGCAGCGGGAAATGCCACAGTGGATTCCTGAGGGCTTTGCGGGCCACTCCATTTATGAGGTGAGAGGCTGGAGGTGAGGATAATAAAGCGAAAGATTCCAAGACAAGGTGAAGAGGAAAGACTCCAGAAAATACTTAAAAGAGGTGATCAATTTGGCCATAAGCAAACAGTATTGGGGGGCATGCCCCCCAGCCCAGCGAAAGGTAAGAGAGAAGGGGCCCAGGAAAGGATAGACCCAACTCAGACAGGATTAAGTTTGATGGAAAAAGTTTTGCCTATGGGGATGGTCACAAGATGGATTTTAATAATAAACTAAGAATAAAGCATCCCAAACTCCCCAAGCACATAACTCCCCAAGGCAACAGGCATTTTGCAGGGAACTTGATTTTTTTTTTTTTTTTTTTTTGGTTAGGTCTTATCTTCAAAAGCACTGTATTAAAAGCAAATGATGTGCAAATTCTTGATTTATTTACAATATGGGTATTTTGGTAAAATACAAGAATAATGTGTTATCCATGAACCTGATTTATTTATTTAAAATGAAACCTTTATTGAGTTCCCGTAATGTTCCAGAAACAAATTCTGTTTATAAAACTGAAAGACCCATTCACTAGAAAGATGCCACTCTACAAACTGTGACCTAAAAAATAAACACAGTGACACTAAGTCAATGAAGAAACTCCTTTGAAATTCCAGGGAGAATATGGACTATTCCAGAACATAGGACTGGCTACCAGAAAGCTTCCATCCCAGTGCAAACTCTGACACTAGCTGTATTCATTCAATTTTCCTTCCTTCATTCAACAAAGTCTTACTGTGTGCCCACTGGGCTGAGCACTGGGCTAAGCTGTGGCCTGTGCAGAAGGCAGATAGAGAGAAGTAACCACAGGATACGTGCTCAGAAAGAAAAGTAGAGGGTGCTGTGAGTCTATGGCCAGGGGGCCAAGCCTGGAGGGCTTCCCAGAGAAGGTGAGCCTGGAGCTGGGACCTGAAGGATGAGTAGAATTCAGCCAAAGACAACAAGGGCAGTGCAAGCAGAGAACAGCTATGGGGCCATGAGCACAGAGAACTGTGGGCCTCAGCTTCCTGTGGATAAAATGAATGGGTTGGACTCAGTAGTAATTACAGAGAACATGGACTCAGTCCTTACACAGTGTCTCGGTTTTGAGCACTTCATGCAGACTGACTTATCTAATCCTCACAACAGCCATGTGAAGTGGAGAATCCATTTTCCCTGTTGTGTAGCTGCGGAAAGGGAGGTACAAAAGCTCGAGTGATTTGCCCAGCACCACTCTGGAGTGGTCAAACCAGCACATGGACAAGGGGGTCTGGCTTTTGCGTCAGCGCTGCAGACCACTGTGCATCTCAATCTATGAAGCTGTTGGACTGGAGCTTGGCAAGAGCTCACATTTCCAATGCGATTTTTTTAAAACCCAATTAAACACAAAACTTTTGCTGTCACTGGTGCCTCCAGATATGTGCTCGCTCTCAGCAGAAGGCCCTGGGATTCCACCCAGCTCCTGGATGTGAGCAGGAATCGTTCCCTCTCATCTGCTGTCCCCTTCCTCTCCTCTCCAAGAAACCCGAAAGTTAACAGACTTCTTTTTTTTTTTTTTTTTTGAGATGGAGTCTCGCTCTGTCACCCAGGCTGGAGTGCAGTGGCCGGATCTCAGCTCACTGCAAGCTCTGCCTCCCGGGTTTATGCCATTCTCCTGCCTCAGCCTCCCGTGTAGCTGGGACTACAGGTGCCCGCCACCTCGCCCGGCTAGTTTTTTGTATTTTTTAGTAGAGACGGGGTTTCACCGTGTTGGCCAGGATGGTCTCGATCTCCTGACCTCGTGATCCGCCCGTCTCGGCCTCCCAAAGTGCTGGGATTACAGGCTTGAGCCACCGCGCCCGGCCTTAACAGACTTCTTAACCCCCCAACCAGCACAGGTTGGGCCTGCTTCTTGTCAGGCCAAAAAGAACAAAGAAGGGCCTCCTGTCTTCCACTCCTTCCTCTTAGGCGCAGAGAGCCCTTTTCTCCATATTGATGAACGGATAAGGTCATGGCCCTGGGAGCCATGGTGTTGACACACATCCGAGCTCAGGCTCCGGCTCCCTTTGATCATGTGTCTCTTTCTCCTGGTCCTGCAGCCCCATGGCTTTTCTCTTCCTGCTTAGGGATGGTGGTATTGTATTATCCAGTTGTGTTTTATCTGTATAGTTTGATTGGACTTTGTAATTTTGAATGAACACATGAATCTCAAATTAGCCTCTCAGCAGAATCGGCATTCTAGGTGATTCATGTTAAGAGTTGATGCTCTATATACAATAGGCAAATCATCAGATTTTGGCATCCTGCTGGGTGAGCACGTTTAGGGGAAGGAAAAGCAACCTGTTATATTTTAGAGAAGCTTAGACAATTCTAAAATAGAATAATGAAGAAGTTAGACCACACTCTACCTTTGTAAAAATGAACAACAGCCCTAGACACAGAGGCTGTGGCAAGTCTAGTCTAATAGGAAGTTCTCTGCCAGCAAAGCGAATCTGCTTTATACATGCTTAGCTTCCTTTGAAAAAACAAACAAACAAACAAAAACCTACTTGTCATATTTATTGTTTCTTTTAAATGATGTTTAAATACTTCTGGAAAGATAAATAATTATTTCGATTTAATGCCGCAGGAAATGAGGGCTCTGCTAGCATTAAGTTGATTATGACATAACAACATAATATCAGCCTAATCAGGAACTGCATTTTTAAAGCATCCCCTAACACACACACACACACACACACACACACACACACACCCAAAAGCCCCTAAAATCATAGTACACATATAGCCACAAAAAAATTCATCCTGAATCCTTTTGCATGATCCAATATATTTACTCAGAAATCTTCCCACCAGGGACTCCATGGCCTCTCTGAAATGCAATAGTAGTCTCTTATTCATTTGAAAAATCTAACCTCAAAATAATTTATGAAATTCATTCCACCTTTGCAGCATAAAAGAGAAAATTCTTTATGAGAAAGGGCTCCAGTAAAGAACATACCAGTGGTCAGTTGAAATACGAACACCCAAAATTAGTGGTATAGAGTCTTTGAAAGTCAAGACATTCCGTTAAAGCCACTATGAATATATTCTAAACAAGCATTTTAATGTGAGGTCTCAACCACCTAATCACCTATGTCCATGTGCGGTGACACACATTAACATGATTTTTAGAGGGAAACGTGAAAAAAATCTTCCTAAATCATCCATGCATTTCCAGTCTTCTCTAACTTTAAAAGATCTGAGCCCTTGCCATTATTGGATTATAAATATATTCCTGAGGAGAGAGAGGCAAAAGTAGAAAAAGCTGGAGATCAGAGAAAGAAAAAGTATACCATCTTTGCTATCAAAACATTATTAAATTCATTGCTTTGACATTCTGACAGTAATTGCGCGGAGAGGGATTGGATTTTGTTAAAATTACTTTAAAAGGGCTGTTGAGAATTTCCTGCAGGAGAGGCCAGTGTGCGAGGCGCAGCTTCCACTTGGTTTTCTTTGTTGTTCTCACAATCCTGAGAAGCTCAGTGCTCATCGTATTTTTGACAGCACAAAATCCTTGGAGAAAACACCCTGAGTACCACAAAAAGCTCTGCCGCTCGCAGTCCCTCGTTCTGTTTTCCACTGTGACCTGCGGGGTCGGTAATCCAAGCTGATTCACTTGTGAGATTTCTGCCTTTGTCATCTTAATAAACGAAGACGGAGCCAGGCACACTTACGACTATCATTTTCCTAATAACGGCAGAGCTATGACACCTCAGGCTACCCAAGGGTATTGTTGGGAAGAGCCAAAAATAGCGTGATTCACTTACCATTCCTGAATGTTCTCTTCCTTGCTAATCTAAGCCCAAAGAGTTCTAATGAAGTGTGATCTCATGACAACACGCATGACTAAGAATACGTATGTGAAGAGGTGCTCTCACCTCAGTGAGGAGGAAATGATTGGCCTGAGTGGTGCCTACCCAAGGCTGGCTCTAGAAAAGGCCTGGACAATGGACCTCCCCTGGGTTTAGCCATGAGAGGGCAGAGCATCCCACGGCACCAATCCCATTAGTAAGGTAACAGCTCTCTCCACCTTGGAAGTCTAAGTTCTATTAAGTAAAGGCCTGGAGCTGCTTTTGTCACTGATCAGAAAATAAACGGCTTTCATGGCTGGGCACAGTGGCTCACATCTGTAATCCCAGCACTTGGGGTGTGGTCGAGGAGGGTGGATCATTTGAGGTCAGGAGTTTGAGACCAGCCTGGGCAACATGGCAAAAGCCCATCTCTACTAAAAATACAAAAATAGCTGGGCATGGTGGCATGTGCCTGTAATCCTAGCTACTCGGGAGGCTGAGGCAGGAGAATCTCTTGAACCTGGGAGGCGGAAGTTGCAGTGAGCCGAGATTGCGCCATTGCACTCCAGCCTGGGTGACAGAGCAAGACTCCATCTCGAAAAACCAAAAAAAAACAAAAACAAAAACAAAAAACAGAAAGAAAGAAAATGGCTTTCAAACAGATAAAACTCGATTATCATTATTAAAATTAAAATTAGAGGCCGGGCGCGGTGGCTCAAGCCTGTAATCCCAGCACTTTGGGAGGCCGAGACGGGCGGATCACGAGGTCAGGAGATCGAGACCATCCTGGCTAACACGGTGAAACCCCGTCTCTACTAAAAAAAAATACAAAAAACTAGCCGGGCATGGTGACGGGCGCCTGTAGTCCCAGCTACTCGGGAGGCTGAGGCAGGAGAATAGCGGGAACCCGGGAGGTGGAGCTTGCAGTGAGCTGAGATCCGGCCACAGCACTCCAGCCTGGGCGACAGAGCGAGACTCTGTCTCAAAAAAAAATAATAATAATAATAATAATAATAAAATTAGATTTACCATTAAATGTTGAATTTTTTAAAAATATGTGTTTCCTCAAAAGGATAAAGAAAGTTGACATATGACCCAGCAATTCCACTCCTAAGAGTGGAGTTTTCTGAGAAGTAAAACAGCGCTCATAGCAGTATTACTAGCCAAAGTGTGGGAACAACTCAAACGGATCAGCCAGCTGTGGTATATCCATACACGGAGTATTATGCAGTCATAAAAAGGAAGGAGACACTGACACATGCTATAACTTAGACAAACCTGAAAAACATAACGCTGTATGAAAGAAATCAATCACAAAAGACTATATATTATATAATTCCATTTATATGAAATGGCCAGAATAGGCAAATCCATAGACACAGAAAGTAAATTAGTAGTTGCCAGGGCTGGGGAAGAGGCAAATGGGGAGTGACTGCTAATGGGTACAGGGTTTCTTTTGGGGGGGTAATAAAAATATTCTAAAATTAGAAGGTGGTGATGGTTGCACAACTCTGTGAATACACTAAAAAACACTAGATTATACACTTGTAAATGGTGACTTTAATAGTACATAAATGTATTAATTTAAAAATATTTTAACATACACGTGCACACACGTGTGCATGTTTACATATATACACACATAAATAAGTCATGCTTCAATCTTGCTTTTTAAAGTAAGCACCAATTAAAAATGATTTCTAGGCCAGGTGCGGTGGTTCACGCCTGTAATCCCAGCACTTTGGGAGGCCGAGGAGAGCGGATCACCTGAGGTCAGGAGTTCGAGACCAGCCTGACCAACATGGAGAAACCCCGTCTCTACTAAAAACACAAAATCAGCCGGGCGTAGTGGCTCATGCCTATAATCCCAGCTACTAGGGAGGGTGATGCAGGAGAATCGCTTGAACCTGGGAGGCGGAGGTTGCGGTGAGCCGAGATCGCACCATTGCACTCTGGCCTGGGCAACAACAGTGAAACTCCGTCTCCAAAAAAAAAAAAAAAAAAGAGATTTCTAGGCCAGGCGCGGTGGCTCACACCAATAATCCCAGCACTTTGGAGGGAGGCCAAGGCGGGTGGATCACCTGAGGTCAGGAGTTTGAGACCAGCCTGACCAACATAGCGAAACTCTGTATTCAAAATACAAAAACTGGCCAGGCATGGTGGTGGGCACTTGTAATAATCCCAGCTACTTGGGAGGCTGAGGCAGGAGAATGTCTTGAACCTGGGAAGCGGCAGTTGCAGTGAGCCAAGACTGCGCCATTGCACTCCAGCCTAGGCGACAAAGTGAGACTCAGTCTCAAAAACAAAACCAAAAAAAAAAAAAGATTTCTGGTTGTCCTCAATAACCCAGAGTAATTATTGATCATAATTTCACAAAGGAAAAACCATGCATTTGTTGGTGACGTCAACACTCCCTTGGAGGAAAAGAGGGAGCTTTTATTTCTTTAAATTCATTTGATCTTATTTTCATACCATACTAAAAGCAGGCACCCACCACCACCAACAGCAACACTGCTAAGAATGCTGCTTCCATTCACTTTCTTTGTAGAGCCCCTTCCTAGGAAGCAACAAGCTATTAAAAGCAAGCTTGATTTTCATAATTATTTGCAAGACTGGTTTGGTTTGTGGAAAACACTCCTTGATTTCAAGGGCAAGTTCAAAATTCGAATGGTGATTCAATTTCATTGAATAAAACAGCTATTGAGTGGCTCCCATATGTAAAGCAAAGACAATGAAAGCACCATCATACCTTGCACTAATCTCATGCCATCTTAACACTGGTTCTTTCAGGCACCTAAACAACTGGTCTCAGGACTATGCAAACAAGAAGAAAAGCAGCTAACACCTGATGCCTACTAGGTACCAAACGCTGTCCTAAGCTCTTCCCATGTATTAACTCATTGACCCTTACTCCAACTGAGAGAGAAGTGTTACTATTATTCACATTTTACAGATTAAAAGACTGAGGCTCAGAGAGGTTAGTAACTTGCCCAAGGTCACATAACTATTACAGGGCAGAGCCAGGTTGCAAGCCCAGTCACTCTGGCTTCAGATTCTACTCTTTTAACCCTCACACTGGCATTAACCCAATTCACAAAACAATTCCATGGAATAAAAATACAGAAAAATTCCCAGCCTGGCCAACATGGTGAAACCCTGTCTCTACTAAAACTACAAAAACATTAACCAGGTGTGGTGGCAGGTGCCTGTAATCCCAGGTACTGGAGAGGCTGAGGCAGGAGAATTGCTTGAACCCACAAGGTGGAGGTTGCAGTGAGCCGTGACTGTGCCATTGTACTCCAGCCTGAGCAACAAGAACAAAACTCCGTCTCAAAAACATTAACAAATAAAATAAAATAAAAATATAGAAAAATTGTAAAACAGGCTGCAATTGCTCAGCCTTTCTCAGAGGCTGAGAGGGTGCCGAAGCCCAGTGCCATCTGTGGACCTCACAGTCAGTGATCATCAGCGTGGCCTGGCCCTTACCTGTGGACCACCCCAGCCCGGTGCAGGTGCTCTACAGCGGAGATGAGCTGCCGGATGTATCTGCGGGCTTCGGACTCCTCCAGCCGCTTCTTCTCATAGATCTTGTGCATCAGGTTGCCCCCAGGGCACAGCTCCATGACCAGGTAGTAGCTGTTTTCCGTCTCTAAAATATCAAGGAGCTGAGTGATATTGGGATGGCGGATCATCTGCTGGATCTGACCCTCTCGCCGCAGGTTTTTGGTGACATAGGTGTCCTTTTTGGCTCTCTTCTTATCGATGACTTTTATGGCCACCTAAGGAGAAAACAAGAACATGCCTGTTCTTACAGACATTACAGACAATAGTGATTCCTTGGCTATGCACAGGAACCCAAGAAAAATGTTAGCTATTTCTCTGCAGAGGAGAAACACTTACCTAAACCAGCATCAACAGAAAATATATAATACACATTTATACTTATGCATATACCATATACACACACACACACGTATGTATAACATTAGGAAAAATCAAAAGGTCCAGTGATTAAGGAAGACAATGAAATTTACCTAAGAAAACCTGAATGGCTGTCTGGAAGGCACAGTGCAGGATTAATGTCAAATTTATTTTTCTGCAGGATGGGAAGATGAAACAACAATGTCTCTTCCAGCAAAGGGCTCGTCTCACTCCCCTTCAGGACTCACCATCATCTCCCTCCAGGTCTGAGGACCCCCAATCACTTCAGAAACAGCTAAATCAGCCCCCAATCTTAGTTCTGGGGCATGGTTGGGGGACTCTGCCCAAAGATGCAGCACCCCTAGCCTTGCTCCACCCTCTCTCTGCCCTGCACAGGCCCTCAAGCCTCCTTCCTTTGATGAATTACCTCCCCGGGAAACTCACAGAGAACCCACACTGTCAGGACCCAACCTTTGTAGTTATTCAGGAGCACATTTTTATGACCCCCAGGAAGCTCCTCCTGCGTCACTTCCCCCACAACCAACTTGTCATAAGACGTAGGGTGGGAGGGAGGGAAGAACAGAAGGAAGGATGGAGGGACAGAGGGAAGGGAAGATTGTCTTTTCCACCCAAATCCGCATCTGTCCCCAGTTCTCTTTCCTTTAGGGGAAGTCACCTCTCCATTGTATTCACCCTTTTCCTTCCTTCCTTCCTTCCTTCCTTCCTTCCTTCCTTCCTTCCTTCCTTCCTTCCTTCCTTCCTTCCTTCCTTCCTTCCTTCCTTCCTTCCTTCCTTCCTTCCTTCCTTCCTTTCTTCCTTCCTTCCTCTCTCCCTCCCCTTCCTCCCTCCCTCCCCTTCCTCATTCCTTCCTTCCTTTCTTTCTTATTCTCTCTTTTTCTCTTTCTTTCTTTCTTGACAGAGTCTCTCTGTTGCCCAGACTGGAGTACATGGTGCAATGGTGGCTCACAGAAGCCTCAACCTCCTGGGCTTAAGTGATCCTCCCACCTCAGCCTCCCAGGAGCTGGGACTATAAGCACACACCAACATGGCTGGCTCATTTTTTTCTTTTTGTAGAGACAGATCGCCCCATGTTGCCCAGGCTGGTCTTGAACTCCTGGCCTCCAGTGATTCTCCCCGTCAGCTTCCCAAAGCACTGGTGTCAAAGGTGTGAGTCACCACGCCCGGCTGCCCTGTTCTTTCTTTGGTCTTCACTCCCCTCTCTAATGTGATCAGCCACTGACATCAACACATGATGTCAATGTCTTCTGCCAGCTGCCTCGCCACCTGTCCTTCCTCTCTGTTCCCCTACACCACCCATCTGGTTCATTCCAACCACTGCCCCCAGCGCCCAGACTCCCCTCATGAACTGAGACTCGAGCACCACAGGAACACCTTCGTACACAGCTGTGGAGCCTCCGGGTGCAGGATGAAGACAGTGGACCTTCCATTTCTTGTTATTTCTCTTTTTTGTAATTACATTTTGTACCTGTTTCACAATGCACTCAATATGCATTATATATAATATGCCATACACAGAGGTACAAGTATAGAAATAAATAATAAGTAAATAAATACAGATGAATACATGTTTTCAGTGCGGGGCTCAAATATTATTTTGTGGACATAGTTCACAATAAAGAAGAAAACAAAAGTCTGAGATCTAATGTACAGTGTGGTGACTAGGTTTAACAACAATGTATTGCACACTTGAAAACTGCTAAGGGGCCGGGCGTGGTGGCTCACACCTGTAATCCCAGCACTTCGGGAGGCCAAGGTGGGTGAATCACTTGAGGTCAGGAGTTCGAGACCAGCCTGGCCAACATGTTGAAAACCTGTCTCTACCAAAAATACAAAAATTAGCTGGGCATGGTGAATGATGCCTGTAATCCCAGCTACTCAGGAGGCTGAGGCAGGAGAATCACTTGAACCCAGGAGGTAGAGGTTGTAGTGAGCTGAGATCGCGCCATTACACTCCAGCCTGGACAACAAGAACAAAACTCCATCTCAAAAAAAGAAAGAAAGAAAACTGCTAAGAGAGAAAGTTTTAATGTTCTCAACACACACGCACAAATGATAACCCTGTGGGGCAATGGACGTGTCCATTAGCTTGACCGTGGTAACCATTTCACAACGTGTTTATTCACTGAAGCCCCACCCTGCACACTGGACATACATGCAGTTATCTGTCTTTAACCTCCATAACGCTGAAGAAAACCTTAAAAAACAAAAAGAAAATAAAAAAGGGGAAAAAGTCCAAACTAAAGGCAAACTTTAAATTAAACAAAATAGTGACCGAATCAATAAAAGTCTGGCCGCCCCGAGCGTGGACTAAGGCATGGATGTCACCTCTTCCTGAGGCTCCTCCCGGCCTCTTGAATTCACTCTACACTCTGCCTCCAAATCAGCGGGTCTGGAACTCTTTGATTTCTTGCAGAAGCTCTTGACGTCTCACTGCTGCCTATGGGAGCACCCAAGCATCTTCTCCATCAGCCCCACCACCACCCAGCCCAAACTCCTCCCAGATCTCCCTCCTGGCATGTCTCGCCACTTCCTGGGACCTGCATTCTGTCACTCTCCAGGTACTCCAGCCACCCCCTTTCCCCACTCAAGCCCCCAACCCCAGGTCCTCCAGAGGCTAACCGCCCTTCCAGAGATTCCCCTACACCTTCCTTCCCTATGTCCTTACACATCAGCCTCTGTGGTAAGATCCCCCTCTACCACACACAGCACTTTATAAACAGCAAGTGACTAATAGTGACTAAACAATGGAATCACCAAACAAAGATGGATGTAAACAGCATAATCTATTATCTCCTCTATACAGCAATGTCTTTTTTTTTTTTTTTTGAGATGGAGTCTCGCTCTGTGACCCAGGCTGGAGTGCAGTGGCACAATCTTGGCTCCCTGCAACCTCTGTCTCCCAGGTTCAAGCAATTCTCCTGCCTCAGCCTCCTGAGTAACTGGGATTACAGGCGCCCACCACCACACTCAGCTGATTTTTGTATTTTTAGTAGAGACAGGGTTTGGCCATGTTGGCCAGGCTGGTCTCGAACTCCTGGCCTCAAGTGATCCACCCACCTCAGCATCCCAAAGTACTGGGATTATAAGCGTAAGCCACCATGTCCAGCCCAGAGTCTCATTTTAATAGGGAGGTTCAGGCCCTTAATCCAAATATGTGAGTAACAAAGAGTCAATCAGCCCCCAAGGGGACCAGACAGGCTAGAAGAGCCCCTGCCATCCACACCTCACAGCATGGGGCCTGCACTACCCCAAGTCAACTCAGGCCGATGCTCTCAGTCCACAGGAGGTAAAGGTACACGCTGGCTGTGCCTGGCCCCAGGTAGTTCAAGGGATGCTAAACTAACAGCTTTGTAAACTGTTAGTCTCCAAAAACACATAGACACACACATATTTCATATCCGTCCTCTTGGGGAGGTGGAGAAAAAGGAATGCTGAAAAGTACAATTAGGCATTGTCTTTGCTCAACTCTGTGTTGCAGTATTTTAAAAATTACACCCTCTGGCAATGAAATTCTTAAAAGTACTGTGAACAAACAAGTCTAAAAGCCCAGCAGTAATACAATCTGCCTTTTTAACAGAGTATACGATTATTGTTAAGATACCTTATTAGCTCTTTAATTGCCTGTACCAGGTTGAATAATGGCCTAATCTCTGGATCATGTGACTTTATTTGGAAAAAGGATCTTTGCAGAAGTGATTAAGTGAAGAATTCTGAGATGAGATTAACCTAGATTACCTGAGTAGGCCCTAAATGTCCTCGTAAGTGTCCTCATAAAATAGAGAAAGAAGGAGCTTTCACGCAGATAAGCAGAGGGGGCAGCCACAGGAGGAAGGAGGCAGACACTGGGGTGACGGGGCCACAAGCCAAGGAATGTTGGCTGCCACTGGAAGACGGAAGAGGCAGGGAAGGATCCTCCCCTAGAGGCTCCGGAGATAGCGCGGCTCTGCCAATACTGTTTTAAGATTTCTGGCCTCCAGAACTGTGAGAGAATCAATTTGTTACTTTAAGCCACCAGAGTGGTAATTCATTAAAGCAGCCACAAGAAACGAATAGCTTCCCTGAAAACGTAAGAAAGGAATCTATCTGATGCTGCCCTTTGGGATGCATTTCCAGGCATGGAGAGACCCTCTTGGCAGTGGGGAATGACCCCAGCGTTCACCAGCAGCCTCTCTCTCCTCCTCACTATAGCCCTTCAATGTAGTCCAGGAGCCTCTGACAATTCCTTGTTGACTCCACCGTCCCCTCTGCTCCCCCACGTCCATGAGACCCACAGAGAGCAGAATCTTCACAAACTCACTCTCAGGCTCCACTCCCAGGGCTGAACCAGCCCATATCAGGGTTTTGCACCTCCATGGGCTATGTCAAGGTAGGACCCTATGAAGCTCCGTAACTGGTTAGCAAGTGTCTATGCTGCAGACCCCTCTGAACAGAAAGAACAGCCCAGGTGGCTCTTTCCATGAGTCTGGGCCTCATTATCATAGCCGCACAGCCAGGCTTAGGGGTGCACGCTAGGCTTTTCTTTGGGCAGTTCTTCCCATACCTTCCGACTTCTGCACAAATGCAGTATTTCCAAGCACTTCTCCCCACTCTCTCACTTCTTGCTCCTTCTCTAGCCCACCCTCCTCCCTTTCCTGAAGGTGAAAGGACAAGACAATGAGATGATCTATGGTGCTGGGGAAATACCCCCTGAAAACCCCACCCAGCCCCTTGTCCTCATCACCCTCAGTCCAGCCCCTCGTCCTCGTACCACTCAGCACAGCCCCTCGTCCTCATCCCCCTCAGTCCAGCCCCTCGTCCTCATCACCCTCAGTCCAGCCCCTCGTCCTCGTACCACTCAGTCCAGCCCCTCGTCCTCATACCACTCAGTCCAGCCCCTCGTCCTCATCACCCTCAGTCCAGCCCCTCGTCCTCGTACCACTCAGCACAGCCCCTCGTCCTCATACCACTCAGTCCAGCCCCTCGTCCTCATCACCCTCAGTCCAGCCCCTCGTCCTCGTACCACTCAGCACAGCCCCTCGTCCTCATACCACTCAGTCCAGCCCCTTGTCCTCATCACCCTCAATCCAGCCCCTCGTCCTCGTACCACTCAGCACAGCCCCTCGTCCTCGTACCACTCAGTCCAGCCCCTCGTCCTCATCCCCCTCAGTCCAGCCCCTCGTCCTCATCCCCCTCAGTCCAGCCCCTCGTCCTCATCCCCCTCAGTCCAGCCCCTCGTCCTCGTGCCCCTCAGTCCAGCCCCTTGACCTCATCCCCCTCAGTCCAGCCCCTTGTCCTCGTGCCCCTCAGTCCAGCCCCTCGTCCTCGTGCCCCTCAGTCCAGCCCCTCGTCCTCGTACCACTCAGCACAGCCCCTCGTCCTCATACCACTCAGTCCAGCCCCTCATCCTCGTACCACTCAGCACAGCCCCTCATCCTCGTACCCGTCCACCCAGCCCCTCGTCCTCGGACCACTCCGTCCAGCCCAGGCCATGGGGCGTTGTACCAATACCTTCTGTGAAGCAGGCCCAGTGTGGTAAGTCGAACAATGGCCTCCCAAAGATAGGCCCACATCCTAATCCCTGGAACCTGAAAATGTCATCTTTAGGGGGATGGGACTCTGCATACATGATGAAGAGGATCAGATAGACAGACAAGCAGAGAAGAAAGCAAAGTGAAGATGGAGACAAGAGAATAACGTGGTCACAAGCCCAGGAGATGCCAGCAGCCACCAGTGGCTGGGACAAGCCAAGTCCAAGTCTCCCCTGAAGGAAGCATGGCCTTACTGACACCTTGATCTCCAATGAGACTGATTTTGAACTTCCAGCCTCCAGACTGTGAGGGAATCACTTTCTGTTGTTTTAAGCCACCAAGTTTGTGGTCATTTGTTACAGCAGCAGCAGGAAACTAACATCCCTGGTGTGTGCCCTACCCTCATCTGACACCTTGATTCCCGAGTTCTGCCAGTCAACGGTCCCTCCCTGAAAACCCTGAGCCCTTAAGCTACCTCACCTGGGAGAAGGTTTCCTATTAAGCTTCCTCTCGATTTTCAAATGCCAGCTCATTACCAGCTTGTTTTCATCCACCCCCTGACTTACAAGCTCCGTGTTGATCATACTGAAATGGAATGCCATTCTTGATTACACAAAACCATTTAATCGACTTCATCTATAACAACTGAAATGGGGAAAAAATGAATGGGAAATTAAGGAAAAGTCAATCAGTGATCAGCAAAGGGAGACATCTAATTCAATTTGACAGTAATCAGAGGTTTGCAGGCAAAACAAAGCTAACACTGACTCTAACTGGGTAAAGCCCAACGCAATGATGGATCTCTAGCTGCAAAATAAACTGCTTGAGTCAGGAGAGTTTTACAGAGTGAAATTAAATCTCTGCTATCAAATGGCAGTAAAATAAGCAGGTTTAGCATGTTCCAGGCAACAGGAGTGATAGCACCACACCAATCAATGGCTCTTACCAACGCTGCAGGTTCACCGATTTACTTAAGGATGAGCCCCCCAGCCAATGCCACCGGAGAACTCCCAATTCAGTCCAGGGTGTGTGTGTGCGTGCGTGTGTGCGTGCGTGTGTGCGTGCGTGCGTGCGTGCGTGGTTGCGTGCGTGCGTGCGTGCGTTTGGGAATGGGAGTTTCAGGAGGGTATCTAAGCCTGGATGTCATCACGAGCACAAGAAAAACAACTTTCTGTCAAAGATCACTAAAACCAAGGCTCATCAACAGATCCAAGTTGCAAGGCTTTTCAAAATTTTACAAAGGAATCAGTTTTCCAAAGATTTCTCCCATATTTCCAAGATTAGTAGCAAAGTCCTGCAGTGGTGGAAAATTAGTAGAAAGAAAACAGCACAGTTCCAATATATGACAGTTGAAAGAGATTATTCATCAACTTCTTTTATTAATTAAGAAATAGCAGCTTGTGCAACATGGAGAAACCTCATCTCACAAAAATTAACCAGGCATGGTGGCTCGTGCCTGTAGTCCCAGCTGCTCAGGAGGCTGAGGTGTGTGATCGCTTGAGTCCGGGAGTTCCAGGCTGCAGTGAGCTATGATCTCACCACTGCACTCAAGCCTAGGCGACACAGTGAGACCCTGTCTCAGAAAAAGGAAAAACAGAAAGCATTTCTCACAACATGGTAACTCCACCCTCCTCCTTCCCTGACAAACAAACAACACCAATTGATGATGATGGATAAAATCAGCAAACCACTTTTAAATAAACAGCTAAGCTTGTAAGAAAGCAATGGAAATCCCTCAAGGCCAAAAATTCACTAGCAGCAGCTACAGAGATAAAGAAATACAAGATTCAGGAGAGACAGAAAGAGAGGAAATCCACCCAGGTGTGGTGGCTCACACCCGTCACCCCAGCACTTTGGGAGGCTGAGGCAGGCGGATCACTTGAAGTTAGGAGTTCGAGACCAGCCTGGCCAAACCCCTGGTGAAACCCCATCTCTACTGAAAATACAAAAATTAGCTGGGCCTGGTGATGCACACCTGTAGTCCCAGCTACTTGGGAGGCTGAGGCAGGAGAATCACTTGAACCTGGGAGACACAGCCTGCAGTGAGCCAAGAAAGCTCCACTGCACTCCAGCCTGGGTGACAGAGCGAGACTCCATCTCAAAAAAAAAAAAAAAAAAAAAAAAAGAGAGAGAGAGAGAAATGAAAAGAAAGAGAGAGGAAACCTTAAAGAAGGAGAAGAAGAGGAGGAAGAGTTGGCCCTGCACAAAAGGGGAAGCACTGCTCTCCTCAACACAGGACAGGAGGAAGAGGCCATGTGTGTGGATCCCAGTCCATCAGAAGAGGGGTCCTTTGCTAACCGTCAAGGAATTCATGCTTGACGGCCTCTGTTAGGCATTAGGAGAAAAAAAACCAATGTAGAATTTTACTTAGAATAAGGGATGCACAAAATGACCCAGGCCCAGTAATGTACCCAGTAATGACACACACTTCCATCAACCAATAGGTCTCTAAGATAATGGACATAAAGAAAGCACTTAGTACAGTGTGTGGCACTTACGAAGTGCTCCTTAAATTGACGCTGTTATTATCACTACCAATTTACTTTCAATGAATCAACCCGTAGAGAGGGTAAAAAAACATTCAAGCTCAGTTCAGCTAAGGGAAAAAAAATGTGCATTTCCTTGACCGGTGGTTTCAGCATATTAAAAAAGAAGGCTGAACTGTATCTCAGTGTTTTGAACTCTCTGGAATAGAGTTGCTTTTAAATCCCAACGCAATGACTTCCTATCAGGCGAGTCTCTCATCTTCTTTAAATATTGACTTAGCTGAGACTGTCTACATAGGATCAGAGTTAACAGGATTTTAAATTCATCCCTTCCTCCTGTATCACCCTTCACTGCCTTTAAAATTCATTACTCTGAAACACATCAAGTATTGATGTATCCAATCTCCAAAATGAGAAGTCAGATGTAAAATGGATCTTCTGTACGACTGAGAGGAAGGAAAAAAATACTGATCAAAGAGACCCCGTTTTAATATCGCAGAAATATACACACGTGTTTTACACATTATACAATGTGCTATGTTTTAGAAAGTTCATAGCCTTTCCTTAATCAAAGCACTTTTACACCATGTTTTAAATAATCAAAATGCACAGGGAATGGGAAGCCCTGATCAACTGAGTTTTCTTTTCACATGGAAATTATCCCCCAAAAAGCTTTCTTCCCAGAACACTTTGGTTTCTTAATGAATACTGTATGCTAAACTCAAATGAATCTTTCTTTCTTCAATAAACATTTATTAAGCACCTAAAATATACCTGCCAGTCTTCTAGGTATAAGTGTGTGCAGGTTGAACATCCCTAATCTCTAACCTGAAGACCCAAAATCCAACATGTTCCAGAATCTGAAACTTGTTAAGCATCAACATGACACCTATAGAAAATGCCCACTGGAGTATTTGGAATTAAGGGTGCTCCACTGGGTACAAAGCAAACATAAAAAAAAAATATCCCTAATCTAAAACACATCTGGTCCCAAGCAGAGAAGGGATAATTAACCTGTACTACAAAAGAGTCATGGATCTTTAGGTATATTTGTGGAGGCGGGGAGGATAATTCAGATTCTTTGTAATGGTTCAAGATTGCCATCTGCAATAGACTGAATTGTGTATGTTGAAGCACTAACCCCCAACATGACTGAAGAGAGAGAGACTTTAAAGAGGTTATTAACATTAAATGAGGTCATTAGAGTGGGCTCTAATCCAATAGGACTGATGTCCTTATTAGAAGGGGAAGAGACACCAGAACTCTATCTCTGAGCCTGCACAGAAAGGCCATGTGAGGACAGAGAGAGAAGGCAGTCATCTAGAAGCCAAGGCGAGAGCCTTGGGAGAAACCAACCCCACTGGCACCTTAAACTCGGACTTTCAGACTCCAGGACTGTGAAACATGAATTTCTGTTGTTTTAAGCCACCTAGTCCATGATATTTTGTTATGGCAGCCTGAGCAGACTAATAGACCATCTGAGCATCCTACAGTTCTACAGGATTCCCTGCGGAAGAGTAAAAATGTAAGAACAAAGGGCTAGCGTTCATTTACTGACGACTAGGGCCAGGTCGTTTTGTTTTGTTTTGTTTTGAGACAGAGTTTCACTCTTGTTGCCCAGGCTGGAGTGCAGTGGCAAGATCTCAGCTCACTGCAACCTCCGCCTCCTGGGTTCAAGCGATTCTCCTGCCTCAGCCTCCCGAGTGGCTGGGATTACAGGCATGAGCCACCACACCCGGCTAATTTTGTATTTTTAGTAGAGATGGGGTTTCTCCATGTTGGTCAGGCTGGTCTTGAACTCCCGATCACAGATGATCCGCCTGCCTCAGCCTCCCAAAGTGCTGGGATTACAGGCATGAGCCACCACACCAGGCTAATTTTGTATTTTTAGTAAAGATGGGGTTTCTCCATGTTGGTCAGGCTGGTCTTGAACTCCCGATCGCAGATGATCCGCCTGCCTCAGCCTCCCAAAGTGCTGGGATTACAGGCGTGAGCCACGGCACCCAGCCTAGGGCCAGGTCTTATAGTTCCTCTTCCACCCTCCTCCTGCCTTCCCCAGTCTGGAGATGTCACAGCAACAGCAGCTGGGCACGCAGGCTCTGAAGCTGCAAACCCTGGCTCTAAGAACATCCATCAGAGTCCTCAATAAGTGGTGGTCAGTAGGCTCTGCGTGTTTGGTTCAGAGGAGTGGGTAGACACGGAAGCCAGACAGCCCCTGCCCCGGATTGGCACTCCCACCACTCCCTCTGACTGTCTCACCAGGGTCCCTGGTACCCAGAGGCCACCCTCCCTGCTGACCTCTCATAGTCCCCTTGCCCTCCCAGGTCCCACACCTCCTGCTTCTCCCCCTGTAGCCTCCCTAAGGTTCTGTCCCAGGTCTTCCTCTGCTGGAGAGGCATGCGTCCACCCCTCCACTTCCAGCACGCTCATGACTGTCCATCTGCCCATGAGTGCTAATGCTTGTCCTGCTCACACCTCTTCCTCAGCTCTGACATGCCTCTGGCCATCCGCACCTGGATACTCTGTAAGCCTCCGAGCCTGTCACCTCCCCCTCCCCCAACTCCTCTCTGGGGCTCCCAGCTCAGCCTACAGCACCACCATCCACAGGTGGCCCTACTGTAACATCCTCCTCCAGCCATCCCGCCCCTATTCCCACACCTCATTCATCACCAAGAGTCTGTCACCTCCACCTTGGACAATCTCCCTCCCCTGCTGCAGCCGTCATCCCTCTGGCAGAGTTGGGCCTCCCTGCTAATCTCTCTGCCTCCTGTCTCCCACCCCCACCCAGCCCGGCCTGGAATTCCCTCCCACACACTTTTGGTCAGGTCAACCCCAGTTCCCACCCGCCACTGGCCTCAGGTTACAGTTTGCTTCCCCATCCAGACTGGCTGGGGTCACTCTGGGCCTCCCCAGCTGTCACTCCCAGCACACACACACTTCGCTGCTATGATACCCTCCACCGTACTTTCCACGAAAGCAGGAATGGTGTCTGACCTCCCAGCACCTAGCACAGGGTTGGGCTCACGGGAGCAAGGGAAAGAGGGAATCAATGAATAAATGAATGCACATGTGGAAGATCCCACCAGGACACTACAGGAAGTCAGTATAAGTTCTTGGTCATCTCTACTACTGCCTTGAGAAGTCCCACCATTGAAGCCCTCAGATTTCCCAGTTACAATGTAGGTAGACCAATGCCTTCCCTTCAAACATTAAAATCATTTAAATCAAATGTGGGTGCTATCTGTGAACACAGTTTCAGCTAGTGTGCGATCATGATGCAGAGTTCACAGACCTCTGCGTGAGAAATGTCCCCCAGGCAGATGGCTTGAGCCCAGGAGTTCCAAACCAGCCTGGGCCACACGGTGAAACCCCGTCTTTACCAAACAAATACAAAAACTTAGCCAGGCATGGTGGTGCAGGCCTGTGTTCCCAGCTCCCTGAGAGGCTGACGTGGGAAAACGGCTTGACCCTGGGAGGTTGACGCTGCAGTGAGCCGTGATCACACCACTGCACTCCAGCCTGGGAGACAGAGTGAGGGGCTATCTTGAACAAAAAAAAGAGAAATGTCCCCTTCTCAGAGAGACTTCCCCAACCAGCCTAATTACAACTCTACCCCTCTCCTCCCCCAACCGAGGCATTCACAATCTCCTAACCCTATTTTTCTCCATAACTCACTAGGCTACAGTAGGGTTTCCTTAGTCACCACATGAAATTCTCCCACCTCCAGACCCCTGCTGGGATTAGCCCTTTTGGCTCCTTCTCACATTTTTCAAGGCCAGGCCCATCCTTTTCCTAGAACACTTCCAGAACCCCCTTCCGGGCACCAAACCCTCGGCCATTTCAAAAGTGACTGAACCTGGTGTGTCCAGTGTCCAGCACCACATCAGGAACCTGGAAGGAGCTCCAGCAGCATGCCCTGGACAACAACAGGGGCAGCATGGACCTGGAAAGAAGATGGGGAGGGAGGGACGGCGGGGAAGGACGGATGCATGACCATGGCCAGTCCCGATCCCAGGTGTGCCTTCCAGATTCCACTTTGGGGTGGACAGCAGCTGGACAACTGACGCCGAGTGCCAATGCTAAAAAGTAGGTATGAGGAGACGGAGCCGCTGTGGAAAGTCCCAACAGAGACAGAAATTGAGGATCCATGCTGAGCCCAAGGCAGTAGGCAGTCGTCCCTGCTTGCTGTCCAGCCTTTCCTGCCGCAGAAAATGGTTTCTCGCTTCCTAAAAGTGTGCCTAAGAGTTGAGGACAGGTCATGGGGAGAAGGGGTGCCGGGGAGACCTCAAAGGTGCAGCATTACAGCAGGCAATCCATGACAGAAGGACTCTCATTCTTCACTACCAGCCCCCATGTGCCCCCGTAAAATTCCTGACATGCCAATGTCTAATTCTGGGCTGTCCCCTTGGTGGGCACTCCATCCCTCTCCCAAACTTGTCTGAGCTGTCGCCTTCTCCAAAGCAGCTAATTTAGAGGGACAGGAAGGCTCCCCAAAAGCGAGGACCATGAAAACACACCCAGGCTCCCCGTGGCTCCCAAAGGAAAGAAACCATGTCCTGAGGACACCTGTGCCACTCCCATCAGGCAGCCCTCGGCCTGTGCCACTCCCATCAGGCAGCCCTCGGCCTGTGCCACTCCCATCAGGCAGCCCTCGGCCTGTGCCACTCCCATCAGGCAGCCCTCGGCTTGACCGCCTCCTCGCTGTTCCTCAGCGGCAGAAACAGAGGTGTTCCTTCCCGGGGTGGGGGCCTTGGCCACATAGCACTCCCTCGACCTCTAAGATCCTGCCGAAATGTCAGCTCTCAGAGAAGCTTCCCTGACTCACCCATTTATAACCACATCACCTGGAGCTCACAACCCATGTGCTCCGGGGCTATTTGTCCCATAGCACTTAGCACCTCTGAAGTCCCACAGAACGGAGTGAGCATGGAATCTGCCCGATGCCTGGAATCTGCCCGACGCCTGGAAGCCCCAGAAGGGAGGGTCCCTCACTGACACGCTTACCGCATCCAGAACAGACCCCACACACAGGCGGCGCTCAATGAGTATTTCTTGAATGAATGCATCCAGGTGCCTATTTCAGAACCTGTTATGGGCTAAGTCATGTCCTTCCCCCAGAATTCCAGCTCTAGCCCCAGTGTGACTGTATAGTTGACCCTCCATGGGTTCCAACCTCAGATCAGAAATGTCGGGGAAAAAATAATTCACAAAGTTCCAATAGGCAAAACTTGAATTTGCCGCATGCCAAGTGCTGAGTGGAATCCACGTAAGTGAAGTGATGTGTAGGCACTGCATTAGGTATTCTAAGTAAGGTGGGGATGATTTAAAATATACAAGAGGATAGGTATAGGATATATGCAAATATGACACTATTTGTTATCAGGAACTCGAGCATCCTTGGATTCTGGTATCAGAAGGAGATCCTGCCCAGCACTTTGGGAGGCCGAGGTGGGCGGATCACCTGAGGCTGGGAGTTCGAGACCAGCCTGACCAACATGGCAAAACTCTGTTTCTACTAAAAATACAAAAATTAGGTGTGGTGGCACATGCCTGTAATCCCAGCTACTCGGGAGGCTGAGGCACAAGAATCACTTGAACCCGAAAGGCAGACATTGCAGTGAGCAGAGATCACGCCACTGTACTCCAACCTGAGTGACAGAGTGAGACTCTGTCTCAAAAAAAAAAAAAAGAAGGAGATCCTGAAACCAATCCCTGCAGATACAGAAAGATGGCTGATTTAGAAACAGGGCCTTTATAAAGGGAAATAAGGTTAAATGAGGACATGAGGGTCATGCCCTGATCCAACAGGACTGGTGTCTTGATACAGAGAGAGACACCAGGGATGAGAGCACAGAGGATGTCTGTGTGAAGACACAGTGGGAAGGCAGCCTTCAGTCAGCCAAGGAGAGGAGGCCTCAGGAGAAACCAAACCTACTGATCCCTTGATCTCAGGCTTCCAGCCTGCAGAACTCAGAGAAAATCAATGTCTGTTGTTGAAGGCCCCCCAGGTCTGTGCTATTTACCATACTAGCCCCAGCAAACCAAAGCAGAACCTGTATGAAACCTTTATGATGGTTATTAGTAATAACAAAATGGCTCGCTTTGTAAATCTCATCATAAAAATTCAAACCTGGTTGACAGCACTGGAAGAAATGATTTGGGCAGGGTAGGCAAAGGGAAAGCCCCCAAAGCAATGAAGGAAATGACGAAGGCCTGAGAGCTCCCTGATCCAGCCCAAGCCTGAATTCCGCATAAAAGGGCTGAAAACTGTGGTGATTAGCATGACCCAGTGGGGAGTTTTGAAAATAAATTGGTTTCACACCGTCTTCCAAAGAAATGATGTGTGTAAATGCATCCAAGTGGAACGTGCTCCTGTGTGGATGATACTTATTTAACATAAAGCAGAAAATATCCTTTGCTGGCTTTATAATTAATTTCAGTGTAGCTCCGATTCGCAGAGAAACAATGCTAGACAGCAAACACACATATCCCTGTCTTTTACAGGGGCCCATTAATTGCTGCTATTTATGTAGCAGCACTCAACTGCCTCTGACCCCTGGCTGCCCACTGGCCACCCTCCTGCTGCTGAGCTAAAATTCGCCTTTTTGTAAATGAGGGAAAAAAGTTTCCTTCCCCAGTTTAAACAACAGAGCTCATTAGGACTGATCTTGGCGATGCTAACAGAACCAGGTGCTGGGCCAAGGCAAAAAGCAAGACTCTAAGGAAAAAACAATGTCAGCATCCAACGCAGATCTGGGAAACCCTCCCACGCCCACCCAGGGGCATTCTGAAGCCTCTTTCCTGGGGATCCTCTGCGCCCGGGCTCCAGTTCAGTAAGCAAATCACCCTGGAAACGTATCCTGCTGGTGAGAAACTAGAAACTGGTTCTTGCAAGAGAGGAATGCAAAACGGAGAATTTTGAGATAGCAAGGTAGAATGGCTGGGCTGTACAGACAACTGTGGGGCTTGTGCAATTGCTGGAATTCTTATCAGAAGCCTGTAACTTAGTTAAAATATGTGTTCTTGCTTTGTCCAAGATGCATTTATTATCCACAAGGATAAAATTAACCCTCAGTCCCTCCAGAGTGCTGCCCACTTGCAGTGTACCAAAACTCAGAAATCTTAAGGGGAAATGAGTATTGTTAAAACAGGTAATGCTAGCATCATTTCTCTTTGGTTTGGAAAAGAGTCAAAAGGGCCCAGTTTACAAGTTTTTTGAGATCGTGTGTGATTCATGTTGGTATTCCCCAAAATGTTTGTTTGAGCCCTGAAACACAATTGATAAATATATTGGCAAAAAAAAACCCTGAACACCCAATGGTCTTAAATCCTCAGAAACTCCCATTCCGCAGTAGCCCTGTCTGTTCCCAGTCTCTTTCAACTCTGCCCCATTTTTAATCATCCAGAGTGTAATTCTGCAACAACAGAGAGGAAGCCTCAAATTACATAATCTAAAAGCAAACAGATCCACAGCATCCAAAAAACAATGGGCTGGTTATGCATGACCATCCCTCGCCAGCCATGATGGGGGACTTGCTGAGAATCCCAGCTGGACACCCCGACCGTGGTGGGCAGCCTGCACCCCACTCTCCCTCCCTGCCTCTCTGAAGTCACACATTCACAATCGTTCCTCCTCGCTGAGGCCTGCCTTCTCCCCACCTGTTGCCTGACCGGTTCACCCCCTTCCCCCTTGTCCCTCCCTACAACGGATTGCCAAGTCTCCTCCAGAAGGTTCCTTCCTGGCCACCCCCCTGCTCTGGCCAGCCTCCTGACAGGCCCCCAGCACTCCTCCACCCTCCCGGCTTTCAGCCCCTTCTCGCACGAGGCCCCAGAGTCTTCTTTCTAAGGAGAGTTACGGTCATCGTCTAAATAAAGTCCAGATTCTTCGATGAGAAATTGAAAGTCCTTCGTGATCTGCTGCCAGCACACCCCGACTCCCACCCACACCTCCCTCTCCACTTTTTTTTTTCTTGGAACAAAGTTTATTTTGACTAGCTTACGTTCTATCAATTTTTGTTTAGCCCAATTGCCTATGGTCAAATAAAATTCTTTAAATGCTTTGACACAATAGTCATAGCGAGACACAGACTCCTTAAGTTTTTGTTCATTTAAAAAAAAAATTTTTTTTTATTATTGTGGTAAAAACGCCTACATAAAAGTTACAGTCCTCACCATTTTTTTTTTTTTCTTTTGAGATGGTGATTCGCTCTGTCACCCAGGCTGGAGTGCAATGGCATGATCTCAGCTCACTGCAACCTCCCTCTCCCGGGTTCAAGTGATCCTCCCACCTCAGCCTCCCTAGTAGCTGGGACTACAGGTGCCCGCCACCATGCCTGGCTAATTTTTGTATTTTTAGTAGAGACAAGGTTTCACTGTGTTGGCCAGGCTGGTCTCAAACTCCTGACCTCTAGTAATCCTGCCTCGGCCTCCCAGAGTGCTGGGATTAACAGGTGTGAGCCAGCACGCCCGGCCCGTCCTCACCATTTTTAAGTGCACAGGTCAGAGGTGTGAAATATTCACGTGGTTGTGACTCCTCTCTACTTTTTATATCTTCCAGGTGCCCCGTGCTGCCTCCCTGCTTCTCACATGTCCAACCCATCAATCCCCACCTGGACACTGTCACTCTTGGTTCAGAGGGAACAACTGGTACCTCTCAGCAACCTCAGAATGGCACAAGAGAATCCACAGGAGACATCCTCGCCTCAGCCACATGTCCAGTGCCGTGCAACCAAGATCTGTAAGCCACATAAGTCATTTTATATTTCCTAGTAGCCATAGTAAGTAAAAGGACACAGGCGAAATCAACTAACACTCTATTTGCTATAGCCCTATTTATCTAAAATATTATCATCTCAGCATGTGACCAATATTTTGAAATTCTTAAGGAGATATTTTGCGTTCTTTTTTTCACACTATGACACTGTGAGATCTGGTGTGTGTTTTACAATTGGAGCATATCTCAGTTAGGACAAGGCATATTTCTTTTTTTTTCTTTTTTTTTGAGATGGAATTTCATTCTTGTTGCCCACGCTGTAGTGCAATGGCGAGATCTCAGCTCGCTACAACCTCCACCTCCCGGGTTCAAGAAATTCTCCTGCCTCAGCCTCAGCTGGGATTAGAGGTGCCTGCCACCACGCCTGGCTAATTTTTCTATTTTTCATACGGCCAGAGTTTCACCATGTTGGCCAGGCGGGTCTCGAACTCCTGACCTCAGGTGATCCACCCACATTGGCCTCCCAAAGTGCTGGGATTACAGGCGTGAGCCACCATGCCCGGCCAGACCAGGCACATTTCAAGTGCTCAACAGCTACATGTGGTGAGAGGCAACTATATGGGACAGGGAAGTTCTGGCTGCCTGGCTTTGGGCAAACCACTCACCCTCTGAGCCCAGGGACCAGCTGACTGCCTGCCTGAAACCCAGCACTCAAAACACAAAGTCTGGGCCTGTAATCCCAGCACTTTAGGAGGCTGAGGTAGGCAGATCGCTTGAGCCCAGGAGTTCGAGACCAGCCTGGGCAACATGGTGAAGCCCGATCTCTACAAAAAATACAAACATTAGCCGCGTATGATGGCACCCATCTGTGGTCCCAGCTGCTTGGGAGGCTGAGGCAGGAGCCTGAGCCCGGGAGGCAGAGGTTGCAATGAGCTGAGATCATTCCACTGCCTTCCAGCCTGGGTGACAGAGCAAGATTCTCTCTCAAAAACCATTAAACAAACAACAACAGCAAACACAAAATCTGGAGAATGAAGGAAGGAAGGAAGAAATGCTCTGTTTTCTCATCTGCAAAGTGCATACAAGATTACCAGTCACCCACATTTGTAATGAGAACTAAATCATGCCTTTGGGAACCCAGCTGAGGTCAGAGTCCCAGTACTGAGAAATCCTAGGCAAGAAACTTAACCTCAGTAAGCCTCCGATTATTCATCAGTAAGCCAGGGATAATAATGGTGGCCAAGGTAAATCATACAAAGTGCTTGCACATAGTGACCATCCATTAATTGCAGCTAAAACTGAGCCAACAATAAGGACAACACCGTGGAATTAAGACATAGCTAAGAGATGCAGATGATGCTAAGGGGAATATCAAAACAAGTCAGTGCATGGCAGGGGCAGGGGTGCAAAAACCCAGGGGAGGGAGAGACACAGCAGCTCCAGGAAAAAATAATTATAAATCAAAATAACAGTTGTACACTAAACTGAACACAGGAATCCTTATCACAGCTCCTCCCAGTCTCGGGCCCACTGGTGACCCATTTACAGGAGGTCCTCAGTAAACCTCTGCAGATGGCTTCTCTATGCCACGAGAACACAAGGCTTCCTTCCTCCCCGCCTAAATCACACACTAAACATCGGGGCCAGCCCCCATGCCTGTGTTCATGAGAAAGGGAAAAGTAGGTCTTTCTTCCGCTCTGCCCTGATTTATTCATGTGCGTTTATGGTGTCAGTCTGTACAAAGCAGAATTTGTGTTCCTGCAATGACTCCATAAATCCTCCTGGCCTCCCTGCACTGGCTGGGAATAATGAATGCTCTGCTTCCACTGACAGCAGATAATGGCTCTCAGGAAGGTCCAGGAATCCATAAGCAGATAACAGAGAGCTCAGTGGGAGGTGGGCGTGGGTGTGCTCACACGTGTGCACAGGGTGGGAAGAGCGACATGGAGATCGTAAGATGCGGGCCTTGACTCCTTTTTCTTTTTCAATACATTTTGCTCTTTCAATCATTTTAATTACTATCTCCCACTGTGTTCATTTGCTAGGGCTGTCACAACAAAGTATCACAGACTGTGTGGCTTACTGTCTCACAGTTTTGAAAAGATACAAGTCTGAGATCAAGGTGTAAGCAGGATTGGTTACTTCTGGGGCCTCTCTCCTAGGCTTATAGATGGCTTTAAAAACTAAAAAGAAACAGGTGAAATTAACTAATAATCTATTTCCTATCATCCCATTTATCTTCTCATTGTGTCTTCATACAGTCTTCCCTACGTGTCTGTGTCCAAATTTCCTCTTCTTATAAAGACACCAATCAGATTGGATCAAGGCCCACCCACAGGACCTCACTTTAACTCAACTACCTCTTCTTTCTTTTTTCTTTTCTTTCTTTCTTTTTTTTTTTTTTTTTTTTTGAAACACAGTCTCACTCTGTTGCCCAGGCTGGAGTGCAGTGGTGCAATCTCAGCTCACTGCAACCTCTGCCTCCCAGGTTCAAGCAATTCTCCAGTCTCAGCCTCCTGAGTAGCTGGGATTACAGGCACGCACCACCACGCCGGCTATTTTTAGTAGAGACAGGGTTTCACCATGTTGACCGGGCTGGTCTCAAACTCCTGACCTCAGGTGATCCGCCCACCTTGGCCTCCCAAAGTGCTGAGATTACAGGCGTGAGCCACCACATCCCACTCAACTACCTCTTTAAAGACTAGCTCCAAATCGAATCACATTATATGGTACTAGGAGTTAAGGCTTCAACACGTGAATTTGGGGGTGGGACACAATTTAGCCCATAACACCAGTAAAATTTATCATGAATTCTAGTAGTAAGGAAAAAAACAGATCTAAAACAGCAAAGACCCCGGGAAACTCCAGAGAGGAAGCAACACGACTCGAGGAAACACCAACAATCCCAAGACATCTCCAAGCAAACTGGATGCTTTGAGTGCCTTTTCTCTGTCGCATGTTTTCCCAATTTATGGCTTTCTAAATGCTATTTTAAGCTACTAACTTTTCTGCAAATAAGCCTATCGTTGGCATCTCTGGAGACATCTCTACTTCTTGCTTATCTTTGCAAAAAGAGGGCACCATCTTTTTATTTGCATTAGTCACCTTGGATTTTCATTTTGTCAGCTGCTTTCAGTGGGGCAAAAAGTTTAGGAAACATCAGATAAAGGTAGTTTCTACTCTTTACCATTTGTTCAACCATTTAAAGTTTAGCAAAATGTAAACAGAGACAGAAGGGGCCCAAAGAGTAGACCCAAAAAGATTTCCTGAAGCAAAATCCATGTCAAAATCTCCCGGGATTTCAATATTTGAACATAAAAGACCAATCTTTTATGGTGAATAGCCATGATTTGTATACTAGATGGAGAACCGAGACTAATTGTTTAGCTTACAGGAAAAGGGGAACTCTAAATACCTCCATAAAGAGGTACTTAAACTCTTGCAGTAACTGTAACTATTGGATGAGAAATTCACAGCTACCCCCAAGTGGGTTATTTTAGTTGATTTTGTTTAGTTTTCTTAAACAGCATCACGACTTAAGAGTAACATCATCTAAATCAGCTATCAGAAGACAGAAAGAGGAAACCAATGACTTTTAACCAATACTGTTGATCCCATTAGATACAACCTAAGGATGTTTTAGAAAAACTAACTTAAAACATTCCTCTTACTTTTTCCAAAACCTTCTGGATCCCATCTTGTGAACATGCAGAAATAGCAAAGTCCTTTGGAAACTGTGATCACTGAAGGAACAGTTGGGGGTTTTACTTTTGTTTCCATTAACAGAGGGGTAAATTTTATTTAATAGAGGCTGGGGACTTGCCTAGAGTCACACAGACAATTCCAAGACTGCAACACAAACATTTCTATTCTCTCCAGGACACTAACTTTCAAAATTCTTTTAAAATATAGACTTCTTATTCATCATTTAGTCAACCGCCTGGCTGTAAAGGTAATTTTTTTTTTGGCAAGAGTAAATTAATGTGTGGCCAAGAATGAAAATTATTTTCAACTCCACAGTATTTTTAGTACCTAGCGAACATTTTTTACTATTCCAATGACTAAAAAGTAACTAATGAAACAATATGAAATATACACATGCAGCAACATGAATATTTATATAGTCAAGTTCAATAAAAGAATTATTTCTAGAGAGCAGAATATCATCAACTTCAAAGGGATGTTTTCCACTTACAAGAACGTAATCATTATGAAAATACATTTTAAATTCTGAGCTGTCTTTTTTGATTTGTGGTGGAGGGGTAGCTGTGATTGGAGTTACTATTCTGAGTTTATGATTTCCTACCCCACTGGGCCCCATACTCTGAATTTATCCATTGCTTTCATCAACATTAGTGGAGCTTTGTTATGTCAAAATCATGTTAGAAAGAGTTTAATGTGGCTTTCATGGGAATCAAGATTTACGGGTTGCAAATTCCACCTCTCCCCCGCACTAAGAAAAAAAAATATAAAATTAGACACTTTGATCATGATCATATTTTAAAAATGGATCAGTAATGTTAATCTCATTATATTAAACACAAATTATCATTACATAAAGAAAAGATTAATAGTGTGAGAGCTTATAATTAAGCAGCACACAGGGTGGATCTCCTTGGTCTAGAAAATCAATAAATAAATGTAGGCAACTGTCTGATGAACTTAAGCTTAGTAAATATTCCAAGTGGCTGGGAGATCCATTTAATGGTCTAAATTAACTAGTTTAGCTGTCAATAAGCATGCAATTGATGAGCTATTTGGATAATCGCCATTTCTCTGTCAGTTACACGGTGTGAAAACAAAAGGCACAGGTGTGGACCACAGTCATCAAGCCACATAAACCTCCAACTGGGACTAGTTTCACTGAATCAGCACATGACAAGCAAGACCCTGTAAAACACTGTACATGTTTCAGCGTAACCCACACAAGCCCTACGAGGAAGAAGATGCCATTACTTCCCCTTTTTACAGAGGGAAACTTTTGGTTCACACAGATTAAGAAACCTGCCCACAGCCGGGGACGGTGGCTCACGCCTGTAATCCCAGCACTTTCGGAGGCTGAGGCAGGTGGATCACCTGTGGATGGCAGTTCGAGACCAGCCTGACCAACGTGGAGAAACCCCATCTCTACTAAATACACAAAATTAGCCAGGCGTGGTGGTGCATGCCTGGAATCCCAGCTACTCGGGAGGCTGAGGCAGGAGAATCGCTTGAATCCAGGAGGTGGAGGTTGCGGTGAGCTGAGATCGCGCCACTGCACTCCAGCCTGGGCAACAAGAGCGAAACTCCATCTCAAAAAAAAAAAAAGAAAGAAAGAAACTTGCCCACAGGCTGTCCAGCTGGGACATGGTCAGGCATGGATGTGACTCTCAACTGACAGCTAAGTAGACCCTTGCCATCTAGACGGGTGGTATGACCTGGTTGAGAGGCCTCAGCTGGGCCTCAAATAACCCAGTGGGTTATTTGATCATTGTGAACACCTAAATCAGGTAGTAGTTCAATGTGACCAAAGAAAAACAAAAACATCTTACTCTCTAAATCTGTCACTTTAAAAGCATAATCCCCAAATCTCTACACCATGGCATCCTAACAAGCCAACCTATGCTGTCTTAGCATACAGGAGTAGCCTTACCACACCTGAGCATCAGAGCTTAGTTTGCAGAGGGAGGAACAGTATAGGTGGGAAACAGAACAGGTGAGTTACAAGTTTAAACATTAGCTAAACACAGATGTGACTGACCCTGGGTCCTTCACTTTGAGACTTCAAAGCTCCCTCCGAGGCAGCCTGCCAATCTCTGCAGCCTGCCAAGCAGAGGTGACACAGGCTGCCTGCTCAGCCCGAGCTCATCACTCCCACCACCAGCCTGAGGCCTCCATATCAGAGAACTCCTGGCAATGCATTAAAAGCCAGGTGGACAAACCGAGAGTTGTCTTCCCAGGGCCTAGAGGGGGACAGTACAGGTGGAGATGGTCACCCCCTTCTCCTCACCTCTAAGTGTCTCTCTCTCCCCTCTGCAAACTTCAGTGACCAACCAAGTCGCCCAGCAGACACACCCCAGACGCTACAGAAGAACCCAGGCTGAGAACCTGTTACGTGTTATGTGTCCCCCAACAAATTTCATGTTGAAATCCTAACCCCCCAGCAGCTCAGAAGGTGACCTTGTTTGCAAATTAGGTCATTGCGGATGTAATTAATAAAGATGACATTATTCGTGTGGACCCTAATCCAATATGACTGGCATCCTTATAAAAAGGGGAAATTTGGACATAGAGACACACAGAGAGTGCCATGGGAAGGCTGGAGTCATGCTGCCAGTAGCCATGCAAGTGCCAAAAGCTGGGAGAGGGGCCTGGAAGAGACCCTTCCCCAAAGCCTTCAGAGGGTGCACCTTGATTTTGGACTTCCGGCTCCTTCTGGCTTACTGTGAGACCATCAGTTTCCACTGTTCTAAGGTCTGTGGACACTTTGTCATGGCAGCCTCAGAAAATGAAGTGCTCAAGGGCTACAGGCATCTGATCCATACTGAAACCATCCTGGGAAATTCTTCCCAACCGCTCCGTGTCCAGTCCATTAGCAAGTTAAACAATAAACCACGATCAACCCCAGGCTGACTCTGGAGGAAGGCTTACTTCCAGAGTACTGATTAACTTGGACAGGTATCACTGCGCACACAGGGCTCCCAAGCAGAGTGCTGCTGTTGAGAGCCAGACTCAAAGAGGAGACCTTTGATCCACGACAAAACCTCTGAATTGTAGCCAGAGCTTCCACACGGAGACCTGCATTCTACCGAGTCTGTCAAAGTACCCACTATTTGTGAAAAATCATGACAAGCACAGTAGAGTTTGTGTGTGTGTGTGTGTGTGTGTGTGTGTGTTTCAATAACTAAGACCTGGTTCTAGCCTACATAATCCTGCAACCTGGGAAGCAGCTAACACACGCTTGCTTGTGCTTAAGATGTTGCATGGAGTCAGAGAGATGACATGGAGACAGAACAAAGAGCGGGGAGAAACTACCTCCAGCCGGGCGGAGGAGGGCAGGCTCCACGAAGAACTAACGTGGCATCTCAGTAGGGCTGAAAGGAGATAGGAGGGTGGGCCTAGAGAGGTACCAGCCGGGAAAAAGGCGGCCAGCAGGCCCCACAGAAGACCCTAGGAAGACAGGTCACCTTGTCCAGCAGACACCGACAGTGTTGGGACAGAAACTCAGAACACAGCATGGGGGGCTAATCATAGAGAGCACAGAATGCACGGGACAGAATTTGGAATTCGCTCTGTTATAATAAGACCCATCAAGATGTTTTCAGCAGGTCTGTGGACTCATTCGAGTTCACTTCTAGACAATTAGGGTGGCTTACGCTGCGAGGAACAGGGGATGGGGAGAATGAACGAGGATTAAACTAGACTGTGTCAGAGGGACCCAGTAGGAGATAAAATCAAAAAGCAGCCAGAGGCCGGTCGTGGTGGCTCACGCCTGTAATCCCAGCACTTTGGGAGGCCGAGGAAGGTGGATCACTTGACGTCCAGAGTTCAAGACCAGCCTGGCCAACACAGTGAAACTCCGTCTCTACATAAAAAAAATTAGCCATGCCTGGTGATAGGCACCTGTAATCCCAGCTACGTGGGAGGCTGAGGCAGGAGAATTGCTCAAACCCAGGAAGCAGAGGTTGTAGTGAGCTGAGATCACACCACTGCATTCCAGCCCGGGCAACAAGAGTGAAACTTTGTCTTAAAAAAAAAAAAAAAACACACACACACACACACACACAGCAGCCAGAGGTGTAATTTACAGGAGACAAATAACCCAAAAGGAACTGAAAAGATGGAGGAACCAAGATGGTGCTGAGCAGGAATGAAGAAGAGGCAGAGCAGTCACTGGCAAAGGCAATGAGTTTGATTTAGAACACATTATAGGTTAAACTGTGTCTCCCATAAGGATATGTCCAAGGCCTAATCCCCAGGACCTCAGAATGTGACCTTATTTGAAGACAGGGTCATTGCAGATGTAATTAGTCAAGATAAGATCATAGTGGAGTAGAATAGGTCCCTAATCCCATAGAGCTGGTGTCTTTACAAGAAGAGGAAACACAGACACACACACAGAGCAAAGGTCACGCGAATTTGCAGGCAGACACTGGAGTGATGCATCTCCAAGCCAAAGCAGGCCAAAGACTGCAGGCAACCACCAGAGCTAGGAAGAAAAGAAGATTCTCCTCCCCTACAGCAAACAGGGAGAGCAAGGCTCTGCCAACGCCTTGATTTCATACTTCTGGCCTCCAGAACTGTGAGACAATAAATTTCTATTGTTTGACGCCGCCCAGTTTATGGTACTTTGTTATGGCAGCGCAGGAAACTAACGCGGAACGTAAAAAGGGAAGATCTAAGTAAAATTAGTGCAGCAGGAAGTCGTTGCCCACCTCGACTTTTTAAATCATTTCCTCCATGGCACCAAGTGCAGAATGAGCTTTTCCCCTTTTGTGCTCATAAATCTACCGAGAACAGTGGAACAGGGTGGGAACTTAAGAGCAGCTTATCATCATCATTCAGTCTCCACGATAACGTACATTGTAAGTGTTTGTAACGTTAAACCATAAAAGAGAATAAGCTCACAGACAGTATTCCTTAAGAGGAGCCTAACAAACGATTTAGGCATATCGATCGGATGCTTTGTGGATATTAAAACTTTGCTTTCATATCAGTCTTTCTTCTAGCATCAATAGACACTGCCCTTTCTCTCAAACTTCTCAAATTCGTTCCAAGCAGAGTTTGGCCTGACATTCATCATCCTCTCACCTTACACTGCTAGAAGCTTGGACCCCACTCCTGCCCTGCTCCACCCCACCCCACAACAAAGCTCAACGCAGGGCCTCTCCATAGGGGTAAGAGACGGGAGAGGCCTCCAGAGTCGAGACGAAAAGTGAGCTGCAAAAGGCATACTCAGTCCACCTATTTTTGCCCTAATAAAAAACCCACAGCCAGACGCGGTGGCTCACGCTTGTAATCCCAGCACTTTGGGAGGCTGAGGCGGGCAGATCACTTGACGCCAGGAGTTCGAGACCAGCCTGGCCAACAAGGTGAAACCCTGTCTCTACTAAAAATACAAAAAATTAGCCAGGCATGGTGGCAGGCACCTGTAGTCCCAGCTACTGGGGAGGCTGAGGCAAGAGAATCACTTGAACCTGGGAGGTGGGGCTTGCAGTGAGCTGAGATCATGCCATTGCACTTCAGCCTAGGCAACGAGAGGGAAACTATATCTCAAAAATAAATAAATAAATAAATAAATACCCACAAAGTATAAAGCCTAATAATAACCACAAAACATAAAATGGTTTTGCCAGATGGGGTTTCACTGCAGAGCATATGGATGAAAAAATAAGACTGAGAAATACTGCCCTGTGTGGCTCACCTCTCGGCCTTCTCCTGGAAGCCAGACCAGCTGGGGGTCTTGCACCTCAAGTCTGTTTCCAGAGTCTAAGGTCTTCCTTAACGGAATGTCAGCATAACTGTTGCATCTCTGCAATGCATCCCTACTCCACGTAGCCTCCCTCTTTCTCTCTCCAAGAGAACTGTCAGTGAACCATAAACCCAAGTGCACTTAACAATGATGAGCATCCCAGGGCAGGGGAGGAGGTGAGTATCTCGGAAAGATAGAACATGGTGGAACAGAGGCAATGAAGCTACCTGAAGGTCCAGGCAGCACTCTCCACCCAAAGCCCATGGAACATCAATGCCCGGGGCAGTCCATCTTTTAGCCCTGACCACCCCACCTCCTTCACTGTCCTCTTGGCCTTTGCCTGTCTCTTGCTCTTTGCTTCCAGGGTCCAAAGACCTTTCTGCAGCTAATGAGATGGGATAAGAAAAACAATAACATGGTGTTACGGGTCAATTCTGTCCCCCCAAAAGGTGCTGGAGTCCTAACTCCCAGCATCCGTGAATGTGACCTTATTTGGAAATAGAGTCTTCGCAGATGACCCAGTTAAGATGAGGTCATTACGGTGGGCCCTAATCCAACATGACTGTGTCTTTATTAAATGGAAAATGTGAACAAGAGGCAGACATGCACAGAGGCAAGATGATGTGAAGATGCAGGGGGGATGCCCTTCAAGCCAGGAATGCCTGGGGCTATCAGAGGCTGGAAGAGAGGCCTGGAAAGAACCTTTCCTTGCAGCCCTCGGAGGGAACCAGCTCACCTTGATCTTAGATTTCTGGTATCCAGAATGAGACAATAAATTTTCATTGTTTAAGCCACACAGTTTTTTGTCGTTGTTGCTGTTGTTTTTTTGTTTTGGTTTTTTGAGACAGGGTCTTGCTCTGTCACCCCAGCTACAGTGAGTGGTGCGATCTCAGCTCACCGCAGCCTCCACCTCCTAGGCTCAAGTGATCCTCCCACTTCAGCCTCCCAAAAGTAGCTGGGACTACAGCCCTTCGCCACCACTTCTGGGTAATTTTCGTATTTTTGTAGACACAGGGTCTCCCCATGTTACCCAGGCTTGTCTCAAACCCCTGCCTGCCTTGGCCTCCCAAAGTGCTGGGATTACAGGTGTGAGCCACTGCGCCCGGCCCTAAGCCACACAGTTTGTAGTACTTTGTTACGGCAGCCCCAGGCAACTAATGCATATGACATCACGCTACTAGCAACAGCATTTTTTAGTTGATCACTTTAAGAGTGTTCCTAAAGAGTGAACATTTTAAGAGCTACAGAGAATAATCTTTTGGGTTCACACAAATCATATGCAAAGTAACACAAGTCATGTGTCAATATCCAACAAACAATATAAAGAGCTTTATGGACCATCCTAATAATTTCATACATCTATATGTGTCCATGAAGAAATTCTAATAGGAACTTGGAACACCTTCTTCTTTTGATGGTGTTTTGTAGAAATATGCCAGGGAAACCAAGACAGCACTATAGGGAAAACATTTTCTTGTTTGTTTGTTTGTTTTTCTTGACCCAACATGGAATGAGACAGCACACAACACCATACGAGTCAGGAATCCAATGAGTATTATTGATTTCCTTACTCAAGGAGGACATTGTTTCCAGGTATCGTGGTATCTGGACAGAATGTGATTCATTACAGAACAGAGTTTAGTGAGGCAAGAAGTGAGAGAGAGAAACCCCAGGCTCCTACCCAGAGGAAAAAGTTACTGAAAAGGAGGATCCCATTAGAAAGTGGTCTCGTGAATCAGGTGAAGTTTCCCAGCGTGATTCCTGAAACTGACCTCAGCTTCTGGGCCACTCAGCAAATGGAGGTGTATGAAGAGTGTGTTAGTTGGCCAGGGCTGCCGTAACAAAGGATTATAGACTGGGCGGCTCCAACGACAGAACTGTATTTTCTCACAGGTCTGGATGCCCAGAGTCCGAGATCAAAGTGTCAGCAGGGTCGTTTCTTCCTGAGGCCCTTCTCCTTGGCGTGTAGATGGCCACCTTCTCACTGTGCCTTCGCACAGTCTCTCTCTGTATGTGCGCACGTCTGTGTCCAAATTTCTTCTTCTTCTAGGGACACCAGGTATATTGGATGAAGGCCCATCCAGATAACCTCATTTCACCTTAATCACCCCTTTATGATCTTATCTCCAAATGCAGTCACCTTCTGAGATACTGGGGGTTAGGACTTCAACATATGAATTTGGGGTTGAGGGTCACAATTCAGTCCACAGCAAACACCCTGACAGATATAAGACTTGTCAGGTTCAAGGTAATGCCCTCCTTCACACTGACCCTCTACTAGGGGTGCTCAGGATGACAAGATCTCAGCACCACCGCGAAACACACAGCAGCTCACTGGCCCTTTCGGATGCAGAAGCCACACTGGGCAACTCTATTTAAAAGGTTGCTTCAGCCTGAGCACCAGTGAGGCATGGCCCACCCAGCTGTTTGTGAGAAATCAGAAGTTACTTTCCTAATGCTGAAATTTTCCTCTGTCACACAGAGATGGATGGGCCTCTCCAACTACACACAGAGAAAGCCAAAACCACCACGTACCATTCCCAGAAAACAGAAAAATCTCTGTTCCAAGGCTAGTTTTTCATTCTCTCCACTTGCATGTAATTGTCACAGGCCCGTTATTAAATTGTCACACCATTTCCCCATCCAAGGAAGGAACAGGGCTGATAAGCAATCAGCACTTTGGGGGGAATTTTCTCTTCGAATTTGCAGACCGGAGTCTCCGGGACTCGAGTTTAACAGCTGCTTCGGCTCTTAACACACAGGAAGTCTGAGAGCCCTGGGCCCCTGCGGCAGGTTGAATGATGACTCAGGAGACACAAAGTTCACAGGTCTCGTGAAGGGCATTTCCCCAAGACCCTAATTGTTACATATGCCAGAGCATGTCGTGTGTCTCCTGGGCCTTGAGTGACATAAACACACTGAATGTATTTATCATCCAAATTCTTCATCTTGCTGCTCTTTCTCTTACAGAACAAGCAACGAAGCAGACTTTGCCAAAGAAAGAGACCAGGACTGATTCTGCCGATTTTTACCTGAGATTCGCTAAAATCCTGGGACACTTAATCAGTCACTGTTGGAAGAAACATGGACTTTTCCACTGTAATAGTGGAAAAGTGATTCACAGCTTAGCTCCAGCTCCAGGAGGCAGGCTCCACTGGGGCAGATTTGATTCTTGAGCCTGTTCGCAGTGCACTTGGTGCCTCAGACAAAAGCACCCAATGGAGGGGACCTTTTGGGGGGAAAAATCCAGACCCCACTTGGCTTGCCAACTCTGTGCCCTAGAGCAAAGGATATATTTTCCTCCCGAAATGCTGTCTGTTTGCTAAACCATGCACCTTGCAGCTGCAACCATTCAAACAGGAAGCCTTTGTCCAACTGGGCTGCCCAGAGGGGACGCCTTTTCTAATTGGCCCACTTGAGGATGTGCTTTTTTTTAATTGGTTGACCCAGAGGGGAGGTCTTTTTCTAATTGGTCTGGCAAGGCACAGCGTTTCCAATGTGTACAAAAGCCCACACAGGTTATCAGCAGCTCTGCATAAAAAGGGCCATCATTAAGTGTTTTAATGAAAAAACAAACGATCATCTCCAAGTAAAGGTATCATTTGTGTTATTTTTTAAGCTAGTTACAACGGGGCAATTTCCCCAGCAGTGAGTATTCTGACATCACAGTACACCTGGCAAATGGCTTGAGATGCAGAATTTTGAGCCTAAAAATGGATTTTACGAAAATGGAAAGAGCGTTCCGTGAGTGTAGAGGGAATGATCTGGAAAAAGGAGAAGTCATCAGCTATTTTCTCCTTTCTCTTTTCTTTCTTCCTTTCCCTTCCCCTAGGCCCTGGGATGACCTTCCCTTCCACAACAAAGAGGTCTTAGACATGCTTTCTTTCAAATTTGACATTTAATACTTTAAACTCCAGAATTAGCTCTAATTCAAGAAGCATTCCTGTCCCACAGGCAACAGGAAGCAATCAATATTCTATTCTCACACCAGAGGACAACTGGCAGCCAAAAGCAGTTGAAAAGGTACCAAAAAAACGCAGCCTTGGGGAAGAAGGGAGAAACCACAGGAATTGGAAACCCAGAAATTTTGGCAATAAGAATCCAAGACAAAATTCTCAACGCAGTCCCGGAATCTAAAGGGGCCTTAGATCACATTGGAAATGACAGAACTTCTAGCAAAGAGTCAGTGAAAAAATGCAGCAAGTTATCCCCAAAAACACAAACATGGGAGAAAGTGTAACCCTTAAAGGCAGTAACATGTTTTCCTGAGTGTTGAGGCAAGAGTTGCCTACCCGATCAAAAACGTGACAATTAAACTGTCCCACAAACTTTCTCAAACCATACTAATCTAGTAACTCGTGGAGGATCATCTATCAATAGTATTCTTTCTTCCACTGTCAAAATGATTCTCTGCTGTTACAGGACACTCAGTGGCAAAAAGGTGACAAGGAGGTAAGGTCAGTAAGGATTCCAGTATCACACTTCTACAACGATGTCATCAATCCCAGAAATATAAGGAGATCCAATAATACCCATGTTGGGGCTCAGGACACACCAACCACCCCGAAACATGACTATAGGAGACCAGAACATGACACTCCAATTATAATTTTTTTTTTTTTTTTTTTTTTTTTTTTTTTTTTTTTTTGAGAGGGAGTCTGGCTGTCGCCCAGGCTGGAGTGCAGTGGCCGGATCTCAGCTCACTGCAAGCTCCGCCTCCCGGGTTTACGCCATTCTCCTGCCTCAGCCTCCCAAGTAGCTGGGACTACAGGCGCCAGCCACCTCGCCCGGCTAGCTTTTTTTTTTTTGTATTTTTTAGTAGAGACGGGGTTTCACCGTGTTAGCCAGGATGGTCTCGAACTCCTGACCTCGTGATCCGCCCGTCTCGGCCTCCCAAAGTGCTGGGATTACAGGCTTGAGCCACCGCGCCCGGCCTCCAATTATAATTATTTGGCATAGTTTGAGCTGGTTATCCTGAGAAACTGCAAACATAGAAGTAGCTCCGAAAAGCTGTTCTTTTGCAAATAATAATAATAATATCTATAAAGAAAATTTATGTATCAGGAAGAGAGTTGCTCCAGGTAACTTTTGTTACCTGGAAGACTTTTATCTGCAAAACAAGACAATCTTTATTCACCACCATACATTCCTTCCCCTCATCCTCCCATAACGCATCGCCACTACCCCCAAAGCCTCAAGCCTCTATTCTTTTCTGTAGCTCAGGATGCTGTAGAAGCTTCCATGACCTGGCCCTTCTTGGAGTCTCATATTCTGTGGGACTCCCATGCATACCATGGCCTTAAATGTGGTTTTCCTCCTTCTACTCTGTCTTATGTCAGTTTAATCTGTAGCCCAACCAAAGAAGTAGAAAGGTGGAGGGAAGACATTTTTCCCTCCTCTACATCCAGAAAGAGCAAAAAGTGAAACACAGGAGGAGGCAGAGAAGCCAGGAATAGTGAGAAGCCTTGAGGCAGGGGGCAGGGTGAATGGCAGGATGCTCCCTAGGAAGCACAGAAGCTGTCAAGAAAAGGAGGTCCAAGGCAGAGGTGGGCAAGAGGGAAGTGGAATCCCAGGAATGCAGACCTCCGGAGAGGCATTCCGGTCCTCAGGGAGGTGTTGACGGAAGAGGCGCCCCCATCATCTTTTGCCTCACCTCACTTTATCCTTAAAACAAAACGCTGTTATCTATGATAAACTGAGTGGGTATCTGTTTCTTACCACCTAAAAGACCCTAAATAATACATACTTTTAAGGCGTAAATACAACTATGAAAGTCTAAATGAAGAGAACAACCAACCACCATTTCTTTTTTTTTTTTCTTTCCTTTTTTTTTTTTTTCAGAGAGAGTCTGCCTCAGTCACCCAGGCTAACGCACAGTGGTGTGATCTCAGCTCACTGCAACCTCCGCCTCCCGGGTTCTCCTGCCTCAGCCTCCCAAGTAGCTGGGACTACAGGCATGCGCCACCATGCCTGGCTAATTTTTTGGAATCTTTTTAGTAGAGACAAGGGTCTCACCATGTTGGACAGGCTGGTCTCAAACTCCTGATCTCAGGTGACCCGCCCACCTTGGCCTCCCAAAGTGCTGGGATTACAGGCATGAGCCACCACGTCCGGCCACTGTTTTTTGACTAACACAATAATGACTGTATTTTCAGGCTATGTGCTTTACACACACACACACACACACACTATATATATATATATATATATATACACACACACACACACACATACACACATATACACATATATATACACATATATATACACACATATATATACACATATATATGTATTTTTTAAAAACCAACTTCTCATTGAATACCATGAGGTATGGTTATCACCATTTTGCAGATACAGAAGCTGAAGTTTAGAGTTTTTGAACACTGTGCCCAAGATCACACAGATACCAAGTAGCAGAAAGCAGATGGGGCCCCCAAGCTGTCAGTCCCCACAGCCTGTGCTTTAGTGCATAACACCAACAGGTTAAATCATTATGTAACAGGTTAGAATCTATAGTCAAATACCCCTACCCAATGCAAAGATTTTTCTGCAGACAACTATGAAACACTGGACCCACTGATCATGTATAAGACAAAACCAACAACAAACCCTCTAGGTTACTTATGCATCAAAGCAATGAGAGAAAACTAAAGATAAAAGGCTATTGGATTGATTCCACAAAACACAACATTTCTATGTGCCTCTGCCCCCTTCCTAAAATAAAAGCACCATAAGGTGAATCAAAAGGCAAATGACCACCTGGGAGAAAATATTTGCAACATAAAAAAATGTTAAATAAAGTTTAAAGTTGCTTTCTTACATATTTTAAGTTCAGCCTAATGGTTTATCTGTACATAGTGAACTGTAACCTAAGTTGCATGTGTAAACAGGATCCTAACAGAATGTGTAAACAGATGTGTAATAATACATTTAATAGTATTATTAAATGTAACCTACTCTTGTACCAATCACAGAGTCTGGGCCAATCACAGGTGTGTTCACAGGTTCAAATAAAACAAATGCCAAGCTGTAAGCAATCCAGCTGTTTCTTTCTTTTCTTTTCTTTTCTTTTCTTTTCTTTTCTTTTCTTTTTGGTTTGTTTGTTTGAGACAAAGTCTCACTCTGTTCCCAGGCTGGAGGGCAGTGGCGCAATCTCCTCTCACTGCAACCTCCACCTCCTGGGTTCAAGCTACTCTCACGCCTCAGCCACCCGAGTAACTGGGATTGCAGGGGTGGGTCACCATGCCCAGCTAATTTTTGTATTTTTAGTAGAGACAGGGTTTTGCCACATTGGCCAGGCTGGTCTCAAACTCCTGACCTCAAGTGATCCACCCACCTCGCCCTCCCAAAGTCCTGGGATTACAGGCATGGGCCACCACATCCAGCCTGTTTCTGTACCTCATTTCCATTTTGTCTGGTTGGGGGTCAGGGCCGGGGGGTGCTCTGTTCTCAAATCATTCTTGGCTCAATTAAATCGTCAAATTTAATTTGTCTAACGTTTTTCTTTGTAAACAAAAGCTAATATCTGTAATACGAAAAGAGTTTCTATAAACCAGTAAGATAAACAGGAGAAAGATGGGGGAAAATTATTAACAGTTCATAAAAGAAGAAACACATTTTCAATCAAGTACACAAATTATGATTAGCCTTACTAATTATCAAAATGCTCAGTTAAAAAGTCACTTTCATATCTGTTGTGTCACTTGGTATAACCTTTCTAAAGTGCAATGTGGCAATGTGTCAAAAGCCTTCCAACTATTTATCTTAAGGAATGACTCAGAGATGAACATACAAGGATAATAACAGCAGTTATCACGTTTCCAGGGAAAATTTTGAAACAACCTCAATGTCCAACAATTGGGAACTGGATTTAAAAATCACAGCAACTCCAAATAATGGAATGCTATGCATCACCAGAAATCAAACTTTTAAAGAATATTTATCGGCTGGGCGTGGTGGCTCACGCCTGTAATCCCAGCACTTTGGGAGGCAGAGGCAGATGGATTACCTGAGGTCAGGAGTTCAAGACCATCCGAAGCAACAAGGTGAAATCTTGTCTCTACTAAAAACACAAAAATTAGCTGGTCGTGGTGGCGGGTGCCTGTAATACCAGCTACTTGGAAGGCTGACGCAGGAAAATCACTTGAACCCAGGAGACGGAGGTTGCAGTGAGCTGAGACTGCGCCATTGCATATCAGCCTGAGCAATAGAGCAAGACTCTGTCTCAAAAAAAAAAAGGTATCTAAAACAGAAAGAGTGGATAATGCAATGTGATTAGTATAGTAACAAGTGGCAAAATTGACAATAAAAAAGTATGTATAAGTGGCCGTGATTTAGATGGCAACTATCAAATATGAGCCCAAGATTTCTTTTGATCTGTTAAAAATCTCAAATATTCTGGAATATACCTGTGATAGTTAAGTCACAGTATAATAAATCAGTTAAGATTTAAAGAATTTTAAAATTCTTAATGCTCGATCAAAAATACTTAAAAATATATTATTTAAAAAATATTTATAGTTGATCATAGAAAAAACACTGATTTATATTAGACTTTTTAAAAATAAATGCGCTGTTGGGTAATATGTTCCTTTGAAATCTGGAGGACATAATTCTAAGTCTGAACCCTGGAAAGAAACTATCTGTTACCCCACACATTCTCAGGTACTTTCTCAGCTGCTTTAATGGCCTTTATGATAAAAAGCCCACTCTTGATCTTGGAAAAAGCATCTCAGAGTAATAAATTAGGTGAGAGTACAATAGCCATCCAGCACCTTCCCTCCAGAGAGAAATTCAAGTTTTATTATGTCAAATTGGCCTTGAAATTGCAACTACTTCTCACAAATGTTAGCTTTTAATAGAATAAAATGTCACCCTATGGGAATGACACTATGCAAACCTGGAGACGTGCTTTCAAAACAAGTTTTCGTTATTAGTATTATTAAATGTAAATGTTCAACTGAGAACTGAGTCATCGACTAGTTTTTCTAATTAAATTTTTAACCTGGAATCAAGAATGCACGGAGAAAGCTACATCAGAGCAGCAGTAATTCCAACTAAAAACCAGATTATATAAGTGATAACACTTATCTTTATCCATTTGGTTTCACTAAGGTAGGGCTCAGATAAAATGTTAAAATATTCTGATCTCAGACTCCACAGCTAACTTTCCCTAAGCCTGCTTTTCACCTGGGGCACTTCCTCATTCCGTTTGCCTCTGATGTCCTTTCTCAGCCCAAGTGAGGACTAAGCAATGGCTTGGGAAAGCTGGTCTGGCTCCAAATCGTCGGCAAAATAAGGCAAAAGTGCTGGGTATTTTGTTTTGTTTTTAATAGGTAATCTGTGTTCATTCTCGTAGGAGGATGGTTTAATGAGGAGACTGGAAGGGACTGTTCACTGCGCGACATAGGAATGCACTTCCAGCTTCACGATGTGATTCAAAACCTCTCTCCCCTCTGGCAGATTTTTCAACCCCCAGCGCAAAAGAGAAGTGCTAGAGATAGACTGAAGCTAACCAGAGCTACCCAGAGAGCTACCAGTCCCCACTGCTTCCTTCATTGAGGAAGTCTGCTAACAAAAAGGTATATGTGTGTGTTTATATTTAGCATAGTATTATATAATTTATATTTAATGTTATATATAATACACAAATACATCTGTGTATATGCATGCATTTATATATATACACACACATACATTTGTGTGTGCATATACAACACCCATTTTTTGTGTGTTTGTCTGTTTGTTTTTTGAGGTGAGCTTCACTCTTGTTGCCCAGGCTGGAGTGCAATGGCCTGCAATCTCGGCTCACCGTAACCTCCGCCTCCTGGGTTCAAGCGATTCTCCTGCCTCAGCCTCCTGAGTGGCTAGGATTACAGGCATGCGCCACCACACCCAGCTAATTTTGTATTTTTAGTAGAGACAGGGTCTCACCATGTTGGACAGGCTGGTCTCAAACTCCCGATCTCAAGTGATCCACCTGCCTCGGCCTCCCAAAGTGCTGGGATTACAGGCGTGAGCCACTGCATCTGGCCTAACACACATATTATTAATAGCTCAAGCTCCTCATCTCACAGTGAATGCATAAAGATGGTAGACCAGTACTACATGTGTGAGAAAAGCACCCCTCACTCCCTGGTGGCACACATGGATGTTATTGTTACTCACAAAAGCATCCCAGTAATGCCCAGGGCTTTGCGCTTTACTTCTTCACTGATTCATGACCTGATTGGCTACTTATTAATACTATTATTTGGAAACCTGCAGTTTGGACTCCAAACACTCTGATGAAATGTTTTCCTGGGTGAATGTGGTTTTGGCATTATCTGAGGGGCTTCCTCAAATCCAAGACTTCCTACATTAAACTTGAGAGAGTCCTAGGCAAACCAAGATCCTGGTCATCTCTGCAAAATCAGGACAACAGTACCTACCACAAAAGGCCACTATGAAGAGTAAGTTGTCTTATGTAACAAAGCATCCAAGACATGGCCCAGCAGATGGTACGAGATCCACAAATGTTCATTATTTTCGTGATCAGTATGACCTCCTCAGGGTCAAAGCAAAATCCATGTACCCATTTCTTTCCTGCAGGTTTTTATTGATTTGGAAGGTTATGCAATCCGTGTTCTGCTGCAGATAGACAGGGGAATCACTAAGAATCCAAACTTCATTCTATCATCCCTAAACCGAGCTGGCAAGGCTCCCTGAAGGTGGTTGCAACATCCACTGTTCCTTTGTCTCTTAGCACCACGCTCTGTGCTCACGGGGCACCCACTACTGCTGCACACTTTAAAGCTGCCACACACAGAGCTCCGGCAAAGAGCCAATGGTGACAAAGAGAAGAGCTTCACGTACAAAAGCGTCTGAAGAAAGGCAGAAAGACGGCCTGACAACTTACCAAAAAGCCTTGGGGTCGAACGTAAGACAACAAGAACTCAAATAGAGGATGAAAACAGCATTGGTGATGCAGGGAGGGAGCCCAGAATGAAATCAAATGGCTCAGAAAATGGGCAAGAGAAGCAAGCAGGATTGCAAAATGTTTTGGCAGGAATGTGGTTTAGGAGACTAATAAACTTATTAAAAAAAAAATCACAAAGACACAGACTCCAAAACTACATATATCTCCATGGGAAACATCCAAAATAAAATGTATGTTTGCAAATAGCAACTTCTCCCATCTGTTGCAGTGTTGCTACATTTTCTCAGGAAAGAGCAAGGGTCCGTTAACAGTCCCCTGACACTGCAAAATATTGTCTGGTTCTGGTTGGTTACCTGTCACTCAGATACCTAGGTGCCTACCTAAATTCCTGCAGAAAACACAGCTGTTCAGGGGCCAGGAGTTTTCTACAGAGCACCAGCCAGACAACCCGTTCAACATAGTCATCACCCAGACAGGCATACCCACAGCAGCAAGGAATGAGAGAAACATACAGCGCTTGCAGAACCAGAGCCTACCAGCTTGGACAGTACCCCCTAGAAGGCTGTCACATGTCTTAGGAAGATTAAACCATGCTTAGATCCATTCATAAAATATTTTCTGGCCAGGCGCAGTGGTTCATGCCTGTAATCCCAGCACTTTGGGAGGCCGAGGCAGGTGGATCACCTGAGGTCAGGAGTTCGAGACCAGCCTGACCAGCCTGACTCCATCTCTACTAAAACTACAAAAATTAGCTGGGCATGGTGGTGTGCACCTGTGATCTCAGCTACTTGAGAGGCTGAAACAGGAGAATCGCTTGAACCTGGGAGGCAGAGGTTGCAGTGAGCCAAGATCCAGCCTGGGCAACAAGAGTGGAACTGTCTCAAAAAAAAAAAAAAAAAAAAAAAAAAAAAAAAAAAAGGATTTTCTGAGCATATTCTCTGTACCAGAAACTATTCTTGGCACTGGGGATAGAGCAGTGGTCTCTCCTCATGGGGCTTACACTCTAGTGGGGAGACAAACACATCAACTCTAAATATATGCCATGGGATCAGGTAATGTTAAAGGTTTAATTATGTCCCCCTGCCCAAAATTCATCTGTTGCAGTCCTAACTCCAGTACCTCAGTACTTTATTTGAATACAAGGTCTTTTTTTTTTTTTTTTTTTTTTTGAGAGTCTCATTCTGTCTCCCAATTTGGGGTGCAATGGCACAATCTCGGCTCACTGCAACTTCTGCCTCCCAATCAGGTTCATGTGATTCTCATGCCTCAGCTTCCCGAGTAGATGGGTTTACAGGTGCGCACCACCACGCCCAGATAACTTTTGTATTTTTCATAGAGACAGGGTTTCACCTTGTTGGCCAGACTGGTCTCAAACTCCTGACCTCAGGTGATCTGCCTTCCTGGGCTTCCCAAAGAGCTAAGATTATAGGCATGAGCCTCTGCGCCCAGCCCCCTGAATATGAGGTCTTTAGAGAAGTAATCAAGTTAAAGTGAGGTCATTAAGGTGGGCCCTGATCCAATTTGAACTGGTGTCCTTATCAAAAGGGAACATAGGCCAGGTGTGGTGGCTCACGTCTGTAATCCCAGCATTTTGGGAGGCTGAGGCGGGCGGGTCACGAGGTCAGGAGTTCAAGACCAGCCTGACCAACATGGTGAAATGGTCTCTACTAAAAATACAAAAATTAGCCGGGTGTGGTGGCGCGCACCTGTAATCCCAGCTACTCAGGAGGCTGAGGCAGGAAAATCACTTGAACCTGGGAGGCAGAGGTTGCAGTGAGCCAATATTGTGCCGCTACACAACAGCCTGGGCAACAGAGCAAGTCTCTATCTCAAAAAAAAAAAAAAAAAAAAAAAAAGAAAACGAAAGGGAACATTTGTACAGAGAGAGACAGACACCCGTGGAGGACAGACAATGTAAAGAGACACAGGAAGAAGACAGCCATGGATAAGCTGAGGAGCGGGACATGGAACAGATCCTTCCTGCACAGCCTCAGAAGGACCCACCCTGCCAACACCTTGATTTTGGACTTCCAGCCTCCAGAATGAGAAACAGTAAGGCCTTGCTGTTCCAGCCCCCAGGTCTGTGGTGCTCTCTTATGGCAGCCCTAGCAAACCAGTCCAAGTGGGGAGGAGGGACAAAGCAGAGAGTGACAGGGGACAAAGCATTCAGAGATGGTCATCAGGCCGAGGCCACAGGAATTCCAACAGCAGGGCCCGCCTGTCGGCCCCACCAGGGCTACTCCTCAGAGGGCTTCTCAAGTAGACAAAGCCCCTCAAAGAGTCCCAATGTACACTGCCACGCACATGCCTTACTGTATTAATACTCGGCTTAGTATATTTTAAGTCCAAGTTACGTAGTGGCTCTTGCTCCCTGAAAGGTTTTCATTTCCCTCGATACTCCCCCTTTCTCTTTCTTCTCAACCACTGTCTTAGTCAGCTTGGGCTGGTGTAACATAATACCATAGACTGGATGCCTTATAAAGAACAGACAGTTTGGCCAGGCATGGAGATTCGTGCCTGTAATCCCAGCACTTTGGAGACCGAGGCGGGTGGATCACCTTAGGTCAGGAGTTTGAGACCAGCCTGATCAACATGGCGAAACCCCATTTCTACTAAAAATAAAAAAATTAGCAGGGCATGGTGGCACGCACCTGTAGTCCCAGTTACTCGGGAGGCTGAGACAGAAGAATCACTTGAACCCAGAAGGTAGAGGCTGCATTGAGCCAAGATGGTGCCGTTGTACTCCAGCCTAGCCAACAAAGAGTGACACTCATCAAAAAAAAAAAAAAAAAAAAGAGCAGACTTACCTTTCTCACAATTCTGGAGGCTGGGAAGTCTAAGCCTAACACACCAGCAGATCCAGTGTCTGATGAGGGCCTGTTTTCTGGCTCATAGAAATGGCACCTTTTCTCTGAGTCCTCATATGGTAGAAGGGCAAACAAGCTCCTTTAGGCACCCTTTATTTACTTTTTTTTTTTTTTTTGAGACAGAGTTTTGCTCTTGTCACCCAGGCTAGAGTGCAATGTCGTGACCTTGGCTCACTGCAACCTCTGCCTCCCAGGTTCAAGCAATTCTCCCGCCTCAGCCTCCCGAGTAGCTGGGATTACAGGTGCCCACCACCACGCCTGGATAATTTTTGTCTTTTTAGTAGAAATGGGGTTTCACCATGTTGGTCAGGCTGGTCTCAAGCTCTGGGCCTCAAGTGATCCACCCACCTCGGCCTCCCAAAGTCTGGGATTACAGGTGTGAGCCACCAGGCCTGGCTTTTTTTTTTTTTTTTTTTTTTTCCTCACTACAACCTCAGTGAGGCACCTACTATAAGGGCACTAATCCCATTTATGAGGGTAAATCTCATCACCTCCCAAAGGCCCCATCTCCAAATACCATCATACTGGAGGTTTGAATTTCAACAAAAGAATTTTGGGGGACACAAACATTCTGATCATAGCAACCATCCACCATAAATGGTACCACCTTTCCCATGAAGAGATGATGAGACATGGATTCACAGTTGTTCTACTTAAACCAGCAAGAGTCAAAGATTTCCAAAGATCATCCCACACAGTATCATGCCTCTCCCTTGCAATCCAGGCATGGTAAGGGTGGGGGCAGAATCAAGGGTGCTTAGTCCAGGGCCATGGTTGCAGAACCTACCTACCTAGCCTGAGTGTGTATAATCTGCAACTTTAGCCCAACTGGCACTGGTGTTAACAAACCAAGGTGATCCAAACCCTCAGCCCAGTAATCTGCAGACCTCCATTTAGTCAGCAGAGCCAACAAGGATGGGCAACAAAGCAGTGGCTCTTACTATTTTAGAGGTAAACAACTCCATTTAGAATATGCTGAAACCCATGGACCCTCTCTTCAGAAATATGTTTACATGCACACAATTGATAGGGCTCTGTAGACCTCTAAAACTTATCAATATCCTTCTCTAGTTCATGAACTCCCAAGAAATAACTTCTGCAAATGGCAAGAACCACAAAGAAAAAGAGAAAGAATAATGGGGAGTGAGGGAAGATGGTAGACACTGCAAAAATACATCACTCAAAGAGGACTAATTTCCTTAATAGATAAAGAGCTCCTACAAATCAATAAGAAAAAGGCCAAACACCCAAAAGAAAAGTGGGGAATGGACATGAACAATGAACAGAAATGAAGTACAAACAGTTGAGAAGGTATGAAAATATACTCAACTCCCATGTCAATAAGAGAAACAATAAATAAAACAAGATACCCTGTTTAATACACTAGATTGGCAAAGATCAAAATGAGTACCCTGTTGGCTGACATGTGGAAAAGCAAACACTCCCATACCAGATGGGTGTGATTATAAGTTGGGAACCCTTATAAATTATAAGGGTTATAAATGTGATTATAAATTGCCAACCTCTATGGCAGGCAGTTTGGCAATACTTATCAACAGTTAAAACAGACATACCTTTTGGCCTAAGACTAGGAATTTACCCCTCAGATACACTGAAGGGTCACATTTATAAAGTGACAAATGGAAATTGATATTTACCGCACTATGGTTTGTAACAAAAAAAAAAAAATATGTACTACCTAAATGTCCATCAACAAGGGATGATTAAGTCAACACGATTCCTCTACACAGTGACTACTATGCAATAATTAATTAACATAAAGAGTGAGGCAATTCTGTAGTAGTCATGGGGAAGGATGCTCAAGACATTGCTAAGTGAAAAAGCAAGATAATGAACAGCATGTACAGTTTAAAAATACATCTGCCCTGGTGGGTGGGAGGGATGGATGAAGAGAAGCTGGTTCATGGTTACAAACATACATAGATAGAAGAACTAAATTCTAATGTTTGTTAGGGTGACTATACTTAGCAGCAATACTTTGTATATTTCAAGGTAACTAGAATAGAGGACTTGAAATGATACCAGCCCATGGAAATAAATACTCAGGTGATGGACACGTCGATTCTCTGGCTAGATCATTACACATTCTATGCATGCAACACTCACATGTACCCCACAAATATGTAAAATATTTTGTATCAATAAAAGAAGAAAAATCTGCCCATACCTACACATTTACAAATATGTATGTGGGTTTCTATGCATATAGGGTATCTCTGGAGGGAAACACAAGGACTAGGAGGAGAGGTGACCTCTCATAAGAAGACCCAGGAACTGAAGAGCCCAGATAAGAAGCAGTTACTTCTCTCTGCAAACCCTCTCAGAACCTTTGAATTTCAGACCATGTGTCTGTATTACCAGTTCCAAAACTTAACCAAACGCATCTTGCAAACACAAAGATGATTAAAAACCAAGAAGAACCCAGTGATTAGAAGTTGCATAGCTAGGGCAGAGTGGCCACCATAAGAGTGCTAAGAGGATGTTAACAGGTGGCTCTACCCTGAATAGTTATTTTCGTCCATGAGAATGTCCCAAACTGTTACTCTACTCATCAAAAATCCAAATTCCCACAACTCCTTCCACAACTTTTCCTACCACTCACAAGTGATGGGGGAGGGAGCGTCTCTTCCCAGGAAAGTGCCACTGTCTCTGAAGTAGGCATGTTGGGCCACAACTTGGCCCAACTCTCAGTTGCCCCAGAGTTCTCAGGAAAAAAACCCATAGAGCATATAAAGGGAGCTTTCAACCTTGTAAGTACCAAGAAACACAGCAGAGCCCTGATGGTTCTAACCTAAGAGAAATGTGAGGCCAGAAAATGTCCCAGCGTGTGGCACATGGAATCTGCTAATGAGATGCCATGCTGGCTGCTCCCTCATTTCAGGGTGAGAGACCACAATTGAGCTGCAAGGTAGGGCAGGATGAAGAGAAGCTGGTTCATGGGTACAAACATACACAGATAGAAGGACTAACTGCTAAAGTTTGCTACGGGGACTATACTTACCAGCAATACTTTGTATATTTCTTTGTTGTTGTTGTTGTTGTTGAGATGGAGTTTTTGCTCTTGTTGCCCAGGCTGGAGCACAGTGGCACAATCTCGGCTCACTGCAACCTCCACCTCCCTGGTTCAAGTGATTCTCCTGCCTCAGCCTCCCAAGTAGCTTGGATTACAAGCACACACCACCATGCCTGGCTAATTTTTTTATATTTTTAGTAGAGACAGGGTTGCACCATGTTGGCCAGGTCTCAAACTCCTGACCTCAGGTGATCCACCCTTGGCCTCCCGAAGTGCTGGGATTACACGCATGAGCCACCACGCCTGGCCATACCTTGTATATTTCAAGGTAACGAGATGAGAGGACTTGATACCAACACATGGAAATGATGACTACGCATATCCAAGTGGGCATGGAAAAGATGCCCACGTTGTCTATGGTCCATAGGGTATGGACTCAGATGAAGAACCCTGGACTCTGGCCCTGTCTGTTTCAGTAAACGGCAAATGCTGGGCTGTACCCCCAGATTCCCCATCAGTGCTGAAGAATTCACTCCCCCAGGAGTGAGCTCTCCCCAGGAACCGCCCTCAGCAACTGTCCTGTCCAAGGCCATACGCCTTGCCTGGGCAGCCCCCATCAAGGACTGGCCCATGCAGAAATATAAATCCCAGTCCTCTCATCCCAAGTTGGCCAGCTCTGAAGGGCCAGCTCAGCTCCAGCACTCACCACAGCATGGGCGGGGGCTTTGGCTGAGAGGGGTATTGGAGCCCAGCTTCTCCCTCTGCCTAGTGCTGCTTTGCCCCTTTCCTTGCAGAGGTCAGTTCTGAGAGTAATCCCTAAAAGCACATTCATCTCCTTCCCAAGATCTGCTTGCCAGGAAATCAGACACAAGCCAATACTGACAGTCTAAAAAGGCGCCGGGGCTTGAACTATGCTCCCCCAAAAGATACCTTCAAGTCCCCTCGGTGCCTGTGGATACGATCTTCTTTGGAAATAGGGACTTTGTCGATGTCATCGAGTTAAAATGAGGCAATTCTGGATGAGGGTGCACCTCCATCCCATGACTGGTGTCCTTATAAAGAGACAGGAAGAGATTAAGAGACAGAAGAGACAGTCAGAGGGAGGAAGACTGTGTGAAGACAGACACAGAGACGGAGTGCCGCAGTCATAAGCCAGAAAATGCCACCACCAGAAGCTAGAAAGAGGGAAGGAAGGATCCTCCCCGTGGCTACAGAAGGAGCACGGCCCTGCTGACACCTTGGTTTTGGATTTCTGGCCTCCAGAACTGTGAGAGAATAAATTTCTGTTGTTGAAGCCACACAGTGTGCGGTAATTTGTTAGAACCATCCTAGCAAACTCATAGAGAATGTCAGCGAGAAGAGCTACTCAGGGCACCCTTCTATGTCATCCATGCAGGCAAGAACACCCACAAGCTTACCCACCCCAGGGCTGCTGCAGGCATCTAACCAGAATGTGCACGGGAGAGGGACCCTGAAGAAAACCATACAACACTGTAGCACTGGGCTGGTGCTGATGATGGAGGAGAGGGAACAGCTCTCTGAAATTCACAGAGGCATCCCTCTGCTCGGGGACTATTCAGGCCCTGTGTTTCTAGCTCTTTCCTGCTGGTCATCTTACCACCCAGCGGTACCTCCTATCAGAAAGTGTGAAATTCAATTCAGGTCAGCACTTAGACCTGGGCTGAGTAGAGAAAGAAGTTTCACCCATCAGCTAAAATAAGGCCTGGGGATTATCTACGGGTCTCAATTAGCCAAGACAACAGGTCTCTCCATTACCATAAATAATCAACAGAGGGAATATATGTTCCAAGGCAAATGATACCCTGTGCCCAAGCCACCTTCCCACAGAGAACACCACAACCTGTCCCTCTCTTCGGGGGCACATGGCTGCCACTCCCCACCCCTTCTGGGCAGATAAACCCTGGGACCGATGATGGCCGCGCTGACCTCCAATAGCTGGCAGCATGCAGAATTCTATAGTCTCGCAGACTTGAGTCGGATTGGTATGCACGGGTAGCTATAGCCGTGACTCAACACCTGCAGAGAAAATGTAGGGTTGTACTCCTCTCCGTAGGCACCGTTTCTGCACTGTTGCGCTGACTCAAAGCACCCTTTGAAGTCCATAGGACCTGTATCAATGAACACTAGGAACCAGGCCCTACGTGCCAATTTCCATCATTCACAAGTACTTCAAAAAGATGAGGCAGAGCAGGAAGTTCAAAAGAATCCGCCCGCAACTGCAGAATGCAATCTCCGAAATTACAGGCAGTGCCTTGTCACACAGGGCACACCAAGCAGGTGCTTTGCAAATGCCTCCTTCTTGCCAAGAAGTCCCTGCCAAGGATTAATAGGAATTTCCAGTTCTCTAAGCATTTCTTGTTCCTCAGAGCGATTACCCCTAAATTTCTAGCACTTCAAAAATACAGGATTTAGCACCTGTTTGTTTCAGAAATACTTGCTAAAAACAGATCTGCCAAAAGGCCACCTCTCAAATTAGTCATATTTCCTGCTCTGAAAAACATAGTAAATCGTATTTTTAGTAACTCCTTCACTCCAGGTATCTGGCACTGTCGTGCTCTAAGCATGATCATTGGCAAGTCAGTAAGCAGGCAACCCTTATTCTTAGCCTAAAAATAGTTCCGATGGAAGTGACAAGCAGGCTTATTATTTTTTAACCAAGGGTTAGAACAAGATACTTCAACATCTTAACCAATCATTTTATATACTCAACTTTGTATCTCAGTGAGACTCAATCACAAAAGAAGGTAACCGTGGCATGGACTGTCTGTTCTTGTTTTGTAGTTTGCCTGCCTACAATATCTGAGATACACCTACTCTTTTCTCGATTCAGCTTTTCCAACTATATTTCTTCAACTTCTATCAATTTTTTACAAAACGTAATAACCTGTCATGTGCCAGAGACCATGCCTATCCTGGTTCATGGTATTATGAACCAACACCAGGGTCCCTGCAATTCTCGTGTGTCAGCCATCCAAGCAGCTGGGACTACAGGTGTGTGTCACCACACCCAGCTAATTTTTGTATTTTCAGTAGAGATTGGGTTTCTCCATGTTGGCCAGGCTGGTCTCAAACTCCTGACCTCAAGTGATCCACCGGCCTCGGCCTCCCAAAGTGCTGGGATAACAGGCATGAGCCACCACGTCCGGCCACTAAATCAAACTTCTAAGGAATTACCTAAATATATTGCTGATGACAAAGGACCATTGTTTTACTGATTCCTTACAAACATTATTTATAATGTCTGTATTAGAAACATTATACGTGGCTTCTAAGTTGCTTCTATTTTAAGTTTAATGTTTATAGAAATTTAAAATCTTAAACTTTTTTTTTTTTTTTGAGATGGAGTCTCATTCTGTCACCCACGCTGGAGTGCAGTGGCACAATCTAGGCTCACTGCAACCTCCACCTCCCAAATTCAAGCAATTCTCCTGCCACAGCCTCCCAAGTAGCTGGGATTACAGGTGTGCACCACCACACCTGGCTATTTTTTGTATTTTTAGTAGAGACAGGGTTTCACCATGTTGGCCAGGCTGATCTAGAACTCCTGACCTCAAGTGATCCACCCACCTTGGCTTCCCAAAGTGTTAGGATTGGCCTTAGTTAGGCAATACCCAAAACTCGAGTGGGGATGGGGACTCATTTTAATTTAGCAATCCTTCTCAGAGTCAAGCATACACACACACACACACACACACACACACACACACACAACCATTTTAATCCCTACAATCTGCTAAAACCCGAATCTATTAGTTAAGCATTAACTGTGCTGGATTTGGGAGATAAATGCTATTAATGACACCATTGTTTCTTTAAAGCCAGCGACTGAGTGAACTAAAATCCAGATTTCTCCCAATGCCTGCAATCCCTGAAGCACCGATTCTCCCCGCGGGGGAGAAGCATCCCAGGAAACCAAGTTTTTCCAACACAGACATCTCTCCCCTGCCTCCTTCTCCACCCGAAGAACCACCATCCTTAACCGCAGTCCATCAGTGGGCCCAGGGGAACAATTTCACATCCAATTAACATCTCCTGTCATTGCAACAATCAAGTGAGATTCATCATTTAAGAAAGATAAAACGGGAGGGAAAGGGGAGTGGGCACCTGCGGGAAGCAGCGAGTGTCTTCATGTGAATCCTATTTGGGCAGGAATTCCCTGCATGTCCGGCTTCCCAATGGGCCCAGCACAGAGCTCCAGAACCTAAGCCCTGGCTGAGCTCTGAATCCACCCCCAGGCAGTTCAGCCCAAGCCAAGAGTTTTATGGTGCAAAAATGCGCTGCTACAGAGCCAGAGGCACAGCACAACACAGCAAAGTGGAGAGAAGCCAGAAGTCTGCAGCAGGGTAGGCGAGAAGAATGTACTTGCAGTGTTTGCCATTACATTGTCAGCATAAAGACTCGCCTCTTTCTGTTATGTTTAGAGAGGAAATATGCACGACCAGACTGAATCCTATATGTTTCCAATGAAAATAAACTTCCATCGCCAGTGCCAACAGGAATTTACACAGGGCCAGAAGTGAGCTCACTCTAATTAGCCGACTGTGTGACCTCACAGCATCCTTGCGCCCTGAACGGACTCGCAATGTGGAAGTTACACAGCTCACTACGAAACGAATCGGATGGAATCGAAGAGTAAAAGTGTGCCTCGCTTCCTGCGGACTAGAACGAGGTTTGGAGGTTTTCCCTTTTTTTTTTTTTTTTTTTTTTTTGAAGAGTTACTGAAGTTCATACTGAACACATGGGAATGCAGGCACTTTTAAAAACTACTCACTTTAACCCCACGTACCCATAATAAAGGGGTGCTCACTCAGAACGGCTGTAGGGAATACAGGGAAAATGACAGGGGTGACAGAGACCTGCACTCACAGGCAAGAGGCTCCAAGACAAAGTGGGGAAATGGGGGGAGGGGAACTAAAGGTGGGGTGAGGCTGGTGACAGGCAAAAAGGGCAGGTTGGCCCTGTGACCAGGGGTTTCACAGGGCAGCCCTAGGCTGGGCAGAGGTCCCCAGGAAGAAGGCAGAGGACTTGGCTCCCACGCCACCTGCTCGGTTGGGAAGTGAACTCCGCCTTCCCTCCTTGCGGCTGATGGCTGATGGCTGACGCCTCCCTGACCCACAGACCACATAAAGGAGCGGGTCCCCCTCCAGGGCTGAGCCACCCCCAGCCTGGGGGCAGCCTTGAGCCCGAGATGACAGGAGCTTGGGGCAGCTCCAGCCTGGATTGGCTCTGAGCTCTGGCAGCTCCAGCCTGGGGTGACCTGGCCTCAAAAGCAAGTCACCAGCTTTTGGGTTTCTTCTCACAGCTCTAAATGACACCTTCCATCTACCTGCCCCTCGCCTGGCAAGGGTTCACAATCACCTAACTTCCAGCAAGGCTGGCGAGGCGCCCCTTTCGGTCTCGGGGAGGTCCCTTTTCCCTTCCCCTCTTCTAGAAAGATAAGAAGGCATCTCCCAATCTCTGGGGAGGTATCTGTAGTTCTGCTCCTGCCAGTAGCAGGGTCTTCACTGCAGTTCCCACCCTGAGGCTGGAGGGCACAGAGAAGCTGGGGGAACCGAGAGAAGGGGATGAGACGGAGAGAAGCGGATGAGAACGGCGGGGATGAGAATGGTGGGTGGTATGGGCGGCAGGGGTGGGAAGGTTGAGTGGATGGAGAGGAGCACAGGTTGAGGGATGGACAGGTGGAGGGCGGAAGCACAAACCCTAGCCTGAGCACGAAAAATTCCCTAGCTGCTCGAGTCCACAGGTGGGGAGGAATGCAGGATCTCAGCCTTCCCCCACCTCCTCCCAGAGCCCAGGACGGGGATCAGACTCTAAGCTCCCCCAGAGGATGGCTGTTAGCTTTACGACTCCCCCCGCTCCCCCCCCCCCGACATAAGAGCCCAACTCCTCTAGCCTTGGTTTCCGCCTCGCCACGGATCCGCAGCCCCTGCCGGCCCGGAGGGCAGACAGGCCCCATCCCGCCCCCCGCGCTGGTGTCCGCCAGGCGGCGCCCTTCCACTTGCAGAACTGCGGCGCGGGACGCTTCCCCCCGCACTGCCGTCCACTCCCCAGCCCCCAGCCCCCGGGCAGCTGACCCCAGGCCGCCCTTCGGGAAAGGCTGCGAGGGGCTGAGTGCGCGTTTGGCTCGACCCCTCTTATAACCCAACAGGAAAGCGGGCGGAGGGGGAAGGCGCTCGGCCCGGGACTGTGCACTGGGACTCCCAGTGCAGTGCTCCCCGCGGGGTCCTGGCCGCCGACTCCCGCCCCTGTCCCCCAGCCCCACGGCGCCCGGGCGACTCACCTTCTCCCCGGTCAGCACGTGCAGCCCCTCGCGCACCTTGGCGAAGGAGCCCTCGCCCAGCTTCCTACTGCCGATGAGGTAGTTGCCCACGCGCTTGTGGTGCTGGAAGTCGCGGAGCCGCTCGCGGGGCACGCCGCTCACCCAGGCCGGCAGGAAACTTCCCTCGCAGGCCGCCGCCGGCCTGGCCGCGTCCTCCGCGCCGCCGCCGCCCCCAGGCGCCGCCGGCTCCCCCAGGAGCCCGTCCCCCGCCGCCGCCGGCATCGCGCTCGCCCGCGGCCCGCGCGGCTCCGGCTGGGCTCCCGCGCTCGCAGCTCCTCCTCCCCAGGCTCCTCGGCTCCCCCGGCTCCTTCGGCTTCTCCCGCCGCCGCCCTGGGCCCAGCCCCGCCCGGGTCTCCGCACCCCGCGCCCGGGGCCGCTGCGATCACGCCCCCCGCGCCGCCAAGCCTGGCGCGCAGACAATAGCGGCCGCCCAGGGGACGCGGAACCGGGGACCCCGCCCCCAAAAGTTCTTCCTCGGAGGGTCGCCCGGGCCCCTTTCAGGACACCAGGATTCCGCCCCGGGTCCCGTCCAGGAGGCTAATGACAGTCGTCCTGCTCGGGCGCGCGGGGTGGGGCCCTGTCCGGCGGCGCCTGGGTCCCAGGGTCCGGGTGCCTGGGTGCCTGGGTCCCGGAGCCCGGGCGCCTCCGCCTCGCCGCCGCCGTCTGGCCCCGCACGGGCTCGGGTCCGGCTCCCGCGATCGCTCCTAGCCGTGCGCTGGGCGGCCGCTCCCGCCGAAGAGAAGCGCGGGGCGGGTTGCAGGCGCCCTCTGGAAGGCAGCAGAAGAAAGCCCCATTCAGTTTGAATTTGCAGAAATTTAATCCGGTCGCGGGCGGCGGGAACAGATGCGAGCTCCACTCCGCAGCCCGTGCACTTTCAAATCCCTAGTAGCCCCTCCTTCCCCGCGCGCCACAGTCAAACTCGACCCTCGCTCGAGAGGGGAGGGCCCGGGGAGGGGAGCGGTGGAGTGGACGCAGGAGCCACCTGAGCGCCAGACTGGGAGATCCTGCGCGGCCTCGGAGGCGCGCGCTCCCGGGCCGCCCAGGTCGGGGCGCCTCCGGCTGCGCCTCTCGCCCGGATTCTGGGCTTGGGTTTTCTGGACCTTTCGGCCGTAAAATCCCCCACTGGCCGCACCCACCCGGGGCGGGGGAAGGGGGAAGGCTCTCGAACTCCGTTGACTGTGGATCGGGTTGTGTGCCCGGCCCTGGGTCCGGCACACAGTAGGGCCCCCTGGACCTGGGGTGGAAGGATAGATGGATGGCTGGAAGAAAGGGTGGGGAGGTGGCCAGGCGTCTGCCCCGGCTCGCACGCAGTCTGGTTGGCTGTGTTGGAGGAGGTGCAACCACAGCAGTAATAGTAGCAGCAACAACGTAGGAACCAGGGCGTTTGCTGCCTCTGCTTGTAGCTTACACCTTCTTTGCCTTCCGTTGAAATGATGCCCGTGATTGCAGGAGGTGGACCGGCGCTCGCCTTTCTTCGATGCTTTTGTTCTGCAAGCGCTATGACTGTGCTTATCGCATAAACAATTGCAACTGCCCTGACGACACTGGTACCTCTCCATGATCCCCAACATCTTCTCAAACCGAAAATGAAGAATCTTGTGAGGGAGAAGCAGGAGGGTAGGTAGGAGGAGGCATTTACAAAATGCTACCTGTTGAGGTGCTCGCATTTGGTGGAACCTTCACCCCGATCATGCAACATCAGAGCTGAAAGGAAGGATTTGGTCCTAACAAAGTTCCTTTCATTGTTTATTCCTGAGTAAACAAGTATGGCATCGACCCATAGCACTGCTTTGAGATTGGGGGTGGGGGGATGTGGGAGGAACAACAGCTGTCATCAATCCAGTGCCTGCGGGGCTCGCTGACCCATCTGAAGAGGGACCCAGAGAAACGCCTGCTTTCAATAGATCTAATTTTAAATACGCTACTATATTCATCTACCTACTTGTTCCAAGTCACCAGCCTCAGTTATTATGACGGAACATGTGTTTTCTGTTGTTCTCATTGTTCCCATTTACCAATATTAAGGATATAGCTTAAAATGTTTTTCTTGCTGTGCTTAAGGGACTTCTTTGCTCCCACCAGCCTTGACTATTTCAGTAAGGTTCATTCAATCCTTTTAATGTCTCTAATTCAGTAATCAAATCTTAAGAGGACAGTTGCATGGGAGGAGAATGGTGACCAGCATGGTGCCAAGAGAATAGATGTCCAGCAGCTGTCTAAAGAATGAGGAATATGGAGCTCACTTTGGAGTCAAAACCACTCTGAGGCCGGGTGCGGTGGCTCACGCCTGTAATCCTAGCACTTTGGGAGGCCGAGGCAGGTGGATCACGAGGTCAGAAGTTCAAGACCAGCCTGGCCAAGATGGTGAAACCCTGTCTCTACTAAAAATACAAAAATTAGCCAGGTTTGGTAGTGGGTGCCTGTAATCCCAGCTACTTGGGAGACTGAGGCAGAGAATTGCTTGAATCCAGGAGGTGGAGGTTGCAGTGAGCCGAAATCTTGCCACTGCACTCCAGCCTGGGCGACAGAGCAAGACTCGGTCTCAAAACAAACGAACAAACAAAAAAAAACACTCTGAATCTTAATCAGAAACAGTTTGGGAGTCCACCCAATGTTATGTTAATAGAGTTTTTTTTTTTTTTTAATGTTAGGACATGCACTGTTTATGAAAATTTAGAGATTTATTTATTAAGGTTTAAGGCAAATTTCAGAGACTTTTCCCCAAAGTATCTTTATGGTCTAAAAAAAAAATTTCATAAAAATGGTGGATGACATTCACAATGAAATAGAGATTTTCTTTCCTTTTAATTATCCTCTCAGGGTAGAGGTCAGGAAAGGGGTGAAGAAGAGAGAAAATCCAGGCCCATTAAATCTTTTTCAAGCCTGCTGCCTGGGTTTGATTCAAGTTCACTGCTAATTCCATAAGCTGGGATGGATGCCAAAGAGAAGTTCAAATCCTACCCGTGCGTCCCCTTTGTAACTGATATTTGAACTACAAGTCCTAGTCTCTGAAATGGCCTGTTTAACAAGATATCACCCCAAAAATGTCTTTATGTAAAACAAATTGGTACACAATATATTGCCCTCATATTCAGTGTGCAGAAAGCATCTGATTATTCAATGCGACAGTAATGCAACATTGAAAATTCTCTGCTAATCAGCCCAAACTAAATTTCTAGCCTTATTCTCCTGCGGAGTTCCTGAGGGGGGGGAAGGGGGGGCGCTATATTTCAGCTGTCTTTGGCTGGGATCAAGCCTCCCTACTGCCACACCTTTGCCTGTGCCTTGCCCGCCCCCAATCTGCTGTCACCAACTCATCTCCACCTAGCACAGATGTTCCCTTTCCCATGAAGCCCTCCCCAACCAATAAGCTACAAGAAGCCCATCTGCCTCTGTTGTCTCTTAGTTCATATAGTCATTTCACATTCCCCTTATGTCCTGTAGTACTTATTATCTATGGCTTTCTTCTCTTTTAGACTCATTGAGGACAGGAGCTGTGTCTAATTTCATTATTATTTACCCTACAGCACCTAGCAGTGTCTGAGACATGGTCATTGTTCAGTATATATTTGTCGAATAAATGAATGAAAGTAATCATTCACTGATTCTGAAGTGGAGTTTTACTGCTCCTGAGAGCAAGACCCCATCTAGTCCTGGGGGAGACAAGTTACCAGTGACTTTCTAAAAGCATTTTTAGTTGCTTTGTTGGTTGCCTTTGGGGATCAACAAATATAATTGTTTGTCTTGTCAAAGATGGGTCATTCTCTAACTTGGATGAGTTAACCCTTTCAGAAACAGGACCAATCCCAGCAGGCTGTGAAGCCTCGAGAAGCTTTCTCAGTTGACTTGTACCAGCTGCTTCCTTCCTTCCCTTTTCCTTCCCCATCTCCTCGCCCCATATGGCTGGGAGACTGCCTCTGTGCTCTCACAGAACACCAGCTAGAAGACCCAGCTGGAAGCAGTCAAAGACAATTAGAAGTAATCAGGCTGGCACAGCCAGGAAATGAGAGTTGGCTAGAAGGGGTTAGGCTGGCAGAAGCCGGCTGGTAACTGGAGAAGGAACGGATGGCAAAGCAAAGACGGCAGACATGGATCAACTTCGCCTGGAAAACATCCTGTGAACTCTATATGTTCATGTTCCCAAAACAAAGCGTCCCGTAGATAACAGACTGGACTTGAACCCGTGTCCCCAGAGTTCATGTCCAGCATTATTCTTTTACAACACCCAGCTGTTGAATGTGCACAATGCAACGGCTGAGGAAGAAAGGGTTCCTCGGGCATAAAGACTCATGTGCAAAGGCAGCCTGGTGTGCTATTGCAGAGTAGGCTGCTGCTGGCATCCCCACAATGAAACGCTTCTCTAAAAACGAGTCGTGACACTTATATTTTGGTGCTTCAGTTTCCTTAAGCTGCAAAAATGGGATATTAAGGAATTGTATGGAGTCAATCAGATTATGCACACAAAGCACTCAGATCAGTGCCTGGCACCTTATAGGTACTAGGTGAATTTTGGCTTTCACACCTTCCATCAGTACGACTATCATCATCATAAACTAAGAGAAGTCACTCAAGAATGCCCCAGAGGTCCACCAACGCAACTGCCCTGGTAACTGATGAATCCAAAAGCATAATCTCCAGGTTGGATCTCTTCCCTGAAACCAGTGGTCAACCCTCTTCAACTCTGCCAGGCTGTCTGATAGGATCTCACTCACACTTAACTTGGGATACACACACACACATACACACACACTCACACACACACACCCCTCTGTACTTCTTTCCTAAAGCTTCACCCAAATTCACCCCAAAATTTAGCAGTCATCCTTTGCTTCCTCTGCTTCTCAATCCTCATATCCAACCCACCAGCAAATCCTATACCCACCTGTGACCCTTTCTCTCACTTCCTAAGTGGCATCCTTATCTTCCACGCCAAAACCAAAACCAGTTCTTCAAAATGGGAATCAGTAATCCCAGCACTTAAAGAGGCCAAGGAGGGAAGATCACCGGAGGTCAGGAGTTCAAGTCCAACCTGGCCAACATGGCGGAACCCCATCTCTACTAAAAATACAAAAACTAGTTGGGCGTGGTGGCGGGCACCGGTAATCCCAGCTACTTGGGAGGCCAAGGCAGGGAAAATTGCTTGAACCCCGGAGGCGGAGGTTGCAGTGAGCCAAGATCATGCCGTTGTACTCTAGCCTGGGTGACAGAGCAAGACTCCATCTCAAAAAAAAAAAAAAAAAAAAAAAAAAAAGGATATCAGATCATATCGCTTCCCTACACTCGAAAGCTGTTCAACAGACCCCTGCAGAAAAGATTTCCCAAGCACTTTATCGTGATATGGCCCTGCCTCCCTCTTTACTGTCACCTCCTGGGAGCCAGACACCAAGCTCTTCTCACTTCAAAGCCTTTCTTTCTGTGTCTTGGTGCGCTCAGACTGCCATAACAAAACACCTAGACTGGGCGGCTTAAACAACAGACATTTCTTTCTCGTAGTTCTGGAGAATCCAAAATTTAGGTTCCAGCAGATATGCATATATAGAGATTTACTCTCAGGAGTTGACTCACATGATGATGGAGACTGAGGAGTCCAGAAGGAAAGTGCTAGCAGATTCAGTTCCTGGTGAAGGCTCTCCTCCCGGCTGACAGACGAATGCTCTCGCCAAGTGCTCTTGTGGCAGAAAGACACACAGCCCTGGTCTCTTCTTCTTTTTATAAGGACACCAGTCAGATCATGAGGGTCCCACTCTCATGCCCTCAATTAAGCCTAAATGCCTTCCAAAGTTCTCATCTTCAAATAGTGTCACATCAGAGGTCACAGCTGCAACGAATGAACTTGGGCTGGGGGGATACAAACATTCAGTTCATGACACTCTGCCAACAACACACGTCTTCAACATCGCTGAAGTTTCTCGCTTCATTCAGGGCTCTGCTCTCTCAATCAGAAAATGAGAAATCAGGCAGACTGTCCCAGGGTCCCTAATCGCCACGTTCAACTTTTCATGTCATTCATGATTAGCTAACAGAAGAATGTACATTCACTTGTTTATGTGTTTATTCTCTCTCTCTCTCTCTTTCTCTCTCTCTCTCTCATTTAATGTCCATGAAGCGGGGGACTTTGTATCCCAACACCCGTGCATGCCTGGTATACTGTACATGTTCAGCAATGGCAATGCGGAGCTTTATCTCAACTCTTGATCTGTCCGTGTGGGAGAGGAAAGAGTTGCTGGACTTTGTGTGGTTGTGGCGCTGCAGCATGATGGTGTACGGATGGTGACATCAGGCCAACCTCCTGCAGCTGCTTCCCAGCAGCCACTGAGCTGATATTCAAGAAGAAAAAGGTGCATTCTTCAAACAAGATGTTGATGGCTTCTCACAGGACTCATCACAGTTGTACCTCCGTTGGTCTCCAAAAATTGAATGTAATGTCTATTTCAGTAAGAAAAATGTACCTGCCACCTCCCAACTAAGATGGGCCCAGGGCTTTAGGACATCTTGGTGTGTGGTCTCTTCCTCTAAATCCCAGATAGAGGCTATTGAGAAGGAATGGAATTTTAAATATTCTATAGGAAGAGGCCATCACACATACTGATCTTGACCATTTCCCCTTGTATGCATGTCTCATTCAAAAGTGGCTTCCCATCTTACATTGACACCAACATCATCCCTATGGCCCTACCAGGCCCAGCACAATCTGCTTCCCACCCTCCAGGGCTCATCTCTCTTCCCTCATCCCATCATGGCTCTGATCTCACCTCCCCCTATTCACTGCCCTCCAGTCCCACTGACCTGCGTGTGGGACCCACTCCCTCAGTGGGCTTTTTTTTTTTTTTTTTGGAATATTGTCCCAAGAAATATCTACAGAGCTGGCTTCCTCATCATCTTCCAGTCTTTGCTCAAATGTCACTTTCTCTGTGGGTCTTTTCTCTGACCTTTTCTCTCTGATGCCAATTTCCCCTGGGCTACGCCCCATCCCCCTGTACCCCACCTCCTTATCCCCTTCCCTGCTTTATTTTCCTTCATAGCACTTATTGCCATCTGACAAATTACATCATTTCCCTCTTTGTTTTGCTTGTTGTCTGGCTACTTCCCTAGAATGTCTGCTCCATGAGGGCTGGGATTTTGGTTAAGTCCACTATGCATGGTGCCTGGCCTGTGGGGAGTGCTCAACACACATTCGTTGTGGTTGACTAAATTTGTAATTCACAGAGTCTCTCGTTGCAGAAGCGGACTACCATAATAAATGAGAAGGCAGAAAGGAGAAACGCAACAAAACCGGGTCCTGCTGGAGAAAGCACACATCATAAAGACATATGGCAAAAGATCAATATTCATGCCTCAAACAGGAGCCTCCACAACAAGCTCCACATTTGTATTAAGGCAGGGAGGGAAAGGCTATTGTTAGCACTGAGGCTTATTTACAGCCTCTGGCTGGGTGCTGACTCCTGTCCATTTCATAGTAGGGACTGAGTAGACCCTGCAGCAGCGAGGGGTCTGGAGGTACTTAGAAGTGAGCGCATACAACAGAGCATGGTCTACGGTGTGGCCAGCAGGTGGAGATGCAATGAGGCGGAGGGCACCCTGGAACTGAGCCCACTCACCAATCACAGGACTGGGCACGCGGGCTGATTGCAGACGCCTGCCTGGCACAGCCAGGTGGACAGATGCAGACAAAAAGAGGCCGGCGCCCCCTGCTGGTCAACTCGGCTCGGCTTTCCCTTCGCAGCCCAGAGGGGCCCAAGAAATTGGGAAGAGAATGCAGGACTGGAGGCCAGAGCCTCCTTCACCGGCTCCCTCCGTGGCCCTGGGCAGGGCATTTATTGTCTCTGAGCATCCGCTTTCTCCATCTGGAAAGGAAGAACTTCTCCCTGTCATTCCTAAGTCCCAGGACTGCTGCCATGGTAAAATGCGGCAAATTATGGGCATATGCTATGAAAATAGAAGCCATTTTGGTTATTGTTCTTAGCACGGCATTCTTAAATCAGAGCAAAAAGTGTCTGGGACATAAATCTGAAAGCAATACATTTAAAATAAAGCAAAGAGTGAATGGGTGAAAAGACCTGTTTGTCCGGGGTTTTTTCATTCCGTGATAGAGGCTTTCTGCTGAGCATTAGCATGCAATACACACATCTGCAGGCTTTGGGCTCACTGTCATACAGAGCATGCCACTATCCTAGGCCTGTTCCTCAACCCTCACCTTCCAGTTTCCCTCCTTCCGGGCCCCTGATCAACTGCCCAAGCCATGTGCTACTGCCAGTGAGTCCATGTGTGTAGAAAGATAGTGATAGATGATGATGATAGATAGATACATAGATAGATAGATAGATAGATAGATAGATAGATAGATAGATAGATAGATTTTTTAGATAGGGTCTTGCTCTGTTGCCCAGGCTAGAGTGCAGTAGTGCCATCATGGCTCACTGCAGCAGCCTCAATCTCCTGGGCTCCAGTGATTCTCCCATCTCAGTCTCCCAAACAGCCGGGACTATAGGCATGCACCATGATGCCTGGCTAATTTTTTTTTTTTTTTTTTTTTTTTTGTATTTTTTTGTAGAGACGGGGTTTCACCATATTGCTCAGTCTGGTCTCAAACTGCTGAGCTCAAGCCATCATCTCTCCTTAGCCTCCCAAAGTGCTGGGATTACAGGCATATGTCACTGTGCCCAATCAATAATAGATAATTGGTAAAGAGATAGATCAATAAATAGATGATAAACAGATGATCGATAGAAATAGATGATAGATTCAATAGAAAGAAGGATGATACATGACAGATACATAATGAATGACCAATGGATGATAATTAATAGATACAGATAAAGAAATAGAGAGATAGATGATACCTAGATAGATAGGTGATTAATAGATCAATAGACACATTCATCAGTAGATGATGAACAAGAAGGAGGAGGAGAAGGGGAGGAAGGAAGGAAGGAAGGAAGGAAGGAAGGAAGGAAGGAAGGAAGGAAGGAAGGAAGGAAGGAAGGAAGGAAGGAAGGAAGGAAGGAAGGAAGGAAGGAAGGAAGGAAAGGCAACAAGGCAGGGAGGGAGGGAGAGAAGGAGGGAGGGAAGGGGGAAGATACGTATTCTCTGTGTAAACCAAGTAGATGACCTGGTGGACCAATGAAGCTCCACCCATCAGGGTTTTTCCTTGATGTTGTCTTTCCAGCCCATCCTGAGTACAGCGGTAGTGCAGTCACTGTCCATTTTTTGTCCACATTCATCATCCAAGATCCAAGCTCACTTTTTCTTCCTACATCAGTGGGTCATAAGGATTTCCCCTTCCAAATGTGGCCGCAGGTGTGAGTGGAGGGAGTACCCTTGGTGCAACAGTGGTGGGGGCTCTGGAAGTCTGAGCTAGCTGACAGTGTAGCTGGCTTGGGCCTTCAGGCCCTGCTGATATATTTGATCATGGATGCAGAACTTCTGTCTTGCCTTGGATACTGCAGGGCCCACCCAGCCTTAGAACCTGATGAGCCCCTGCAGGGCAGCTCTGGAAGTGCATATGGTCACTCGGTGTCCCATGTCCAGGTGCTTCATCTCTACCGTGGTCCAGCAGCAGCACACTAGGAACTATTTAATGAAGAGTGTAAAATTTTCCACTGCAGATGGCATGGCCTTGCTCCGGAGCCCGAGGGGTCCTTCATGATCCCCCCGTGGAGCTTTCTGTAAACTGAACATGGTGGCCTTTCCCCACCTCTGAGATCACTAGGAACCTAAGGCATGCTGGATTGTTCAGCCCAAGCAGAAGGGCTGTTTGCACTGCAGCCTGGATCTGCTCCAGAGCCCTCCTCTGGGCCTTACTTACAGGAGGTAGCCTTCCATGTAATCCAGTCTATGGGTAGGAAGAGTATTCCCAAATATAGAATATGCCACCTCCAGAAACTATGGGATCTACCAGCATTGTGCTTCCTTCTTCATGGTGGGAGGTGTGAGATGCAATAATTTATCCTTTACATTTATCCCCAGTGTGCCTTGGACCACCAGACTTCTACAACTGATGTGATGGGCCTCTGAAACTTGGGGTTTTTCTCTCATGATCTGAAGCCCATATGTCTTTCCAAGGCCTTCAGTACACTTGCTGTGTCTTGCTCATCTATCTGATATCTGATTGACATGAGGCATGATACAGTGGACCAGGGTGCCGTCCTGCAGGATGTCCAGGAGGTCCAGTTCTCTTCAAACTATATATCATATATGACAGAGGGCAGGAGAGTTAGCACCACCTGAGGGAAGACTAAATACATACTATTGTCTGGTCAAGGGAATGCAAACAGTATTTTTTTCCTTTTAAGAGTGATGGAAAAGAACTCATTCACCAGAACAATGGCCACATATCATCCCCTAAAGGCTACATTCATCTGTTTTAGTAAAAAAAAAATACCATACCAGGCCAGGCTGGGGGTGGTGGCTCATGTCTGAAATCCCAGCACTTCAGGAGGCCAAGGTGGGTGGATCACAAGGTCAGAAGTTCAAGACCAGCCTGGCCAAGATGGTGAAATCCTGTCTCTACTAAAAATACAAAAATTAGCCAGGCATGGTGGCGGGTGCCTGTAATCCCAGCTACTCAGGACCCTGAGGCAGAGAATTGCTTGAACTCAGGAGGCAGAGGTTGCAGTGAGCCAAGATCATGCCACTTCACTCCAACTCAGGCGACAGAGCAAGACTGTCTCAAAAAAAAAAGTACCATACCAAGCCCAGCAGCTGCAATCTGGGCTCCTTCTGATGGAGTTTGTAATAGTGCACTGTCATTATCCAGAATCCAGGGGTTTCTGCAGGGGCCAGGCTGGTGAATTAAATAGAGATGGGCTGCGGCCATCACACCTCCGTCCTCTAGGTCCTTAAGGGTGACACTCATCTCTAGCACTCTTGGGATGCACAATTGTCTTTCAGTTTTAGGGCCTTCCACTCAGCCTTCTGTTACAACATCTCTTACCTCACAGGCCAAATAATGCAGCGGTTATGGCAGGCACCAAGCATGTCCATTCCAATTACACACTTGGCAACTGTGGAAACAACCACTACCTAACTCCATGGAGACAGTAGACCCAACTGTGGCTTGGCCCAGGCCTAGGCTGAATTAATCATCTCGCACCTATCGGCCCCTACCCTAAGAGAGAGTCGACAATGAGGCTCTAATTCTCTGGGTATCAATTCAGACCTAAATAGTCATTGAAGTGTCTGGTCCCTACATCAAATATTTATTATGGTGTAACAAATTACACTAAAATTTAGTGGCTTAAAACAGCAATCAACATTTATTATCTCACAGAGTTTCTGTGGGTCTGGAATTTGGGAGTGACTGACCTGTGAGGTGATGGCATAAGGTCTTTCATGAGGTTGCAGTCAAGATGTGGGTTGGAGGCCGGGCGCGGTGGCTCACGCCTATAATCCCAACACTTTGGGAAGCTGAGGCAGGTGGATCACAAGGTCAGGAGATTGAGACCATCCTGGCCAACATGATGAAACCCCGTCTCTATTAAAATACAAAAAAATTAGTTTTTGTGTGTGTCTCTTCCAGGAGTCTTGCCACCACTACAGTCCTAGCTACTTGGGAGGCTGAGGCAGGGGAATTGCTTGAACCCAGGAGGCGGAGGCTGCAGTGAGCCGAGATCGCTCCACCGCACTCCAGTCTGGCAATAGGGCAAGACTCCGCCAAAAAAAAAAAGATGTGGGTTGGAGCTACAGTCAACTGAAAGCTTGATTGGAACTAGAAGATCCAGTTGTATGATACATGGCTGTTGTTCATGGGGGCTGTTTCCAGGAAGCCTTAGTTCCTTGCTACTTGAACCTCTCTGAAGGTTGGTTTGAGTGTCCTCATGAAATGGCATGTTCTCCCAAATTGAGTGTTCTCCCAAATGCAGTGATGCTTAAGAGCAAGGCAGAAGCCGCAGTGTATCTATGCCTTAGCTTCAGAAGTCACACTCCGTCATTTGCACAATGTCCTATTTGTTACAGGTCAGCCCCATTCAGCATGCAAGAGGACCACACAGAGGCATGCAAGAGGACCACACAGAGGACCACACATGGAGGTGAGACTCACCGGACCCCATCTTGGGAGCCAGCTACCATGCCCCTTCCTCCTGCTTGGTTACCCAAGCAAGTGGCCTTAGGTACCTCTAGGGATGGATTGGCCGAATCGTTGCTGTGCATGTTTGCTATAATATAGTAAAGTCCTCTCTCCCAAAGATCCAGACTTCTCTTCAGTCAGTGGGCTCCAGGTTACAAAATTGGCTCAAATTTGAAAACTGAGCAAAGGATCATGATTTGTTTATTGGGCAGCTGCCCTCAGTTTCCTGAGCGTCTATCCTTGATTTCTTCTAGTTGTATAAATTAAATAATATCCTCACTCATTTGCCATCTGTCTTACCCCTAAGGACATCACGCTTTTTAACTATCTTCACCATTCCCTGTGGGTGAATCCTCCTTGACTGCCATCCGTCTTTGATGCTCTTTATCATAACTGCACCTGCCTGGCTTCTGGTGGTTGAGTGCTGCCACCTGGCCTTTGTTATTTCAATATCCTATCATATCAATTTATATCAATAAACCAAATTCTGCAGTGGCATCTCCTACTACAGCCCTGGGAGAGTCACCACTGAGCTTCTCACTGCTTCCAGGACCCCTCTCGCTAGTGCATTTCTTATTGCTTAGGACAATGGAAGGCCCTCTGTGCCTCTTTGTGCAATATAACCAATTGGTGAGGTTTCTAGACTTGTGTGTCTATGAGTTCTAGATGCCTGCTCCTCTGAGGCCTTCATCTCTGTCTGCCATGGCAGTTCTGGCATTTCTGCTTCACTCAGCATAGTTCAGTGCTTTGCCCAGGCCCTAAGAGCCATCCCAGTAGCGTGTCTCTTGCAGGGGTCTTGTCAGCATATTAAATTCTAGATCCCAGCTGGATGCTCCCAAATTGATAAGTTCTCCCTTATCCAACTTTATGTTTCATTCCCCTTGATCCAGTACCTGAGAATCCAGTTTCTTCCATTCTTCTGCCAGCACACATTGGGTAAATCCTCCTGCTTCTTCAACATAGGGTTGCATTGCTCCCTTATTCAGTTCACCAGCTGTGCCACGTTGTGACTTAACTCTGCTCTTTGGCCTCTTGGTCAGGAAGGGAGGTAGGATTAGGGTCTCTGCATCATCTCCAAGGAAAAGGAAGGGGCTGCCCTGAACAGGGAGATGAGACTACAATAGTGCTGTAGTTTGGATGTTCAACCTTTCCAAATCTCAGGTTGAAATTTGATCTACAATGTTAACGGGAGGTGTTTGGGCCGTGGGGCAGATCCCTCACGAATACATTAGTGCCCTTTCTGGCCTGGGAAGAAGTGATTGAGTTCTTGCTCTATTAGTTCCCATGAAAGCTGGTGATTACAAAGAGCCTAGCACCTCCTCCAGCCCTTTTCCTTCCGCCCTCACTATGCGATCTCAGCACACACTGGTCCCCTTCACCTTCCACCTTGAGTGGAAGCAGCCTGAGGCCTCACCAGAAGCAGATGCTGCTGCCATGCTTTTCCTATAGTATTAGTCAATACATAATAAATATTACTGTACAATGAGTAATAAAATGAATTACAATGCCTAAAATGCACACAGTAAAATATACTAAAGATGTAAACATAAATAGATCTATTCCCATTCATTGCAATTAAAATTTATAAAAATTATCCCAGCATGAGCCAAATAGATCTTTTTTCTTTATCAATTACCCGAGGTCAATTACCCAGCCTCGGGTATTCCTTTAGAGCAACACAAATGGAATAAGACAAACAGTGAAGATAAATGAGTGCTCCAGGGTCAACGTAGACATGAAAAGTAAAAGAAGTATGGAAACCAAATGCTCTTTTTAGATCAAAAGCATAATATCCAAAATAGGAACCGATCTCAAAAGAGAATTGACACATTTAAGCTTTATACAAACAGAAATCTAGATGCATAATAGAAAATTCAGGGTCCAGACTTGTCCTCAAAAAATGTAATAAAAGATTTTGATGAGGTCTACCTTAATTAAAAGTAAAAAATCTAGCTTCTTGAACTAAAAGTAGAACTACCATTTGATTCAGCAATCCCACTACTGGGTATCTACCCAGAGGAAAAGAAGTCATTATACAAAAAAGATACTTGCACACACATGATTATAGCAGCACAATTAGCAATTGCAGAAATGTGGAATCAGCCCAAATGCCCATCAGTCAATTAGTGGATAAAGAAACTGTAGTATACACATGTATTAAGGAATACTACTCAGCCATAAAAAGGGATGATTTAATGGCATTCACAGCAACCTGGATGGGATTGGAGACTATTATTCTAAGTGAAGTAACTCAGGAATGGAAAACCAAACATCATATGTTCTCACTCATAAGTGGGAACTAAGCTATGAGGATGCGAAGGCAAGGAATGATACAGTGGACTTTGGGGACTTGGGGGGAAAGGGTGGGAAGGGGGTGAGGAATACAAGACTACAAATTTGGTTCAGTGTACAGTGTTCGGGTGATGGGTGCACCAAAATCTCACAAATGACCACTGAAGAACTTACTCAGGTAACCAAATACCACCTGTTCCTCCCAAAACCTGTGGAAATGAAAAAAAAAAAAATTTAAAAATTCTAGATTTTTAGTAATACAATACACAGCACAAAAGAAAACAGGTGTAAAATTCAAGCTTTGGGCAGGGTGCAGTGGCTCACGCCTGTAATCCCAGCACTTTGGGAGGCTGAGGTGGGCCGATCACTTGAGGTCCAGAGTTCGAGACTAGCCTGGCCAATATGGTGAAAGCCCGTCTCTACTAAAAGTACAAAAATTAGCCAGGCATGGTGGCGAGCACCTATAGTCCCAGCTACTCAGGAGGCTGAAGCAGGAGAATCGCTTGAACCCAGGAAGCAGAGGTTGCAGTGAGCCAAGATCATGCACTCCAGCCTGGGTGACAGAGTGAGACTTTGTCTCAAAAAAAAAAAAAAAAAAAAAAATTAGCCGGGAGTGATAGCACAAGCCTGTAGTCCCAGGTATTCAGGAGGCTACGTGGGGAGAATCACTTGAACCTGGGAGGCAGAGGTTGCAGTAAGCCTGGGTGACATAGCGAGACTGCGTCTCAAAAAAAAAAAAAGAAATCAAGCTTTGGTGACTTGGTGACTGACCAACGGTGTGCATTCACTTCCAAAGAAAGTGCTGAAGACTGACAAGGAAGAAAAAACCCAGGAACGAAAGTAAAAGCAACATGTAATACTTGTTGGAAGTATGATAAAAGGAACCATGTGTGGAAAGGAGATACCATTTGTGAATTGAAATAGTAGAATATTTCTATTTCTATTTATTTATGCAGTAAGCCTCTGGGCTTCCTGAAATTTTAACTCAGAATTCAAATATCCCAGAAATATTTGTTTACAATTTCTGTAAACTCTAAGAATAATCAGACAGTTCTGATGTGACCATAAGCCTTTGTGTAGGGCCTATGGGAACATCTGGAATTCTTCACAGGTGGCAGGAGAAAGACTGAGATGCAGTGTCTCAGATGAGATGAGACGTATGACATCCCGTGGCATCATAAGCTATGAATATAACTCATCATCGACAAGGATCAACTTCCTTCCCAAGGGACTTCTGAACCCTTTAAGAATGACGGGAAACAATACAGACACTTCTAAGTGGCCAGTATTGTCTTTCAGGTCCCAGGACGCTGTTGACCTAACCCAGCCAGGACCACTATGTTGCAAGTGCATAATCCTTGAATAAGTCAAGCTGCCAAAGTCCCAGCTGATATAAAGTACCAGTATATTGGTATCACAGAAATTTCCTTAGTGTAACAACAACAAAAAAAGTCTTGGCCTTAGTCTGGTGCGGTGGCTCACACCTGTAATCCCAGCACTTTGGGAGGCTGAAGCACGCAGATCACCTGAGGTCAGGAGTTCAAGACCAGCCTGGCTAACATGGCAGAAACCCCGTCTCTACTAAAAATGCAAAAATTAGCCGGGCATGGTGGCGGGCACCTGTAGTCCCAGCTACTCAGGAGGCTGAGGCAGGAGAATGGCGGGAACCCGGGAGGCAGAGCTTGCAGTGAGCTGAGATAGCGTCGCTGCACTCCAGCCTGGGCGACAGAGTGAGACTCCATCTCAAAAAAAAAAAAAAAAAAAAAAAACAAAAAAAACTCTTTATGTGGAAATTTTCATATTCTTCCCAGAACCCAGTGAAACAGCTAGCAAAAAATGCCAACATTCGTATGGTGCTGTAGGGGAAAAGAAAGAAGCAAAGTTTGAGCCTATAGTCACATACTCTAGCAGGTGAAATTGTTCCTGGAACATGATTCCAACTATTGCAAGAAATTCCTCATAGCGCCAGTGCTCACTTCGCTGAACAGAAAGAAGACATGGTAAAAGAGCAGGAAGTTGGAAAGACATAGTGGGAAACCTCTGCTGAACAGAGATCTTACAAGGATTCATTAGAGGCTGGTGTCAGTAATAGTGATAATGTCACCACAGGCTGTCAAACTGATGCCGCTATAACACTACCAGAGAAAACAACTATAAATCATTTTATTTTCAGTCTAAGATCTTGGAGCCTTTATTCTTTTATTCCACTATCATTTGCTCTAAAGAAGATATATGTACACACACACACACATATATATTTGCACTGAACATTTTGCAAAGATGTGATATTTTATGTGTATAGAGAGGTATATATTTTAGATATATATTTTTATGTGATATATAGATATATATTTATATGTAAAATATATTTTATATATAAGAGATGTCTATTTTATGTGATATATATATAGAGAGAGAGATTTTTTATTATACTTTAAGTTCTAAGGTACATGTGCACAACGTGCAGGTTTGTTACATATGTATACATGTGCCATGTTGGTGTGCTGCACCCATTAACTCATCATTTACATTAGGTATATCTCCTAATGCTATCCCTCCCCCCTCCCCCCACCCCACAGCAGGCCCCGATGTGTGATGTTCCCCTTCCTGTGTCCAAGTGTAGAAAGAGAGATGTTTTATAAGTCATCTTCCTGATACTGTTGAACTGCTTTGACATCACACTGGCCAGACTCCATATTAGATAGTTGGCCGGGTGTGGTGTCTCATGCCTGTAGTGCCAGCACTTTGGGAGGTCAAGACAGGAGGATCACTTGAGCCCAGGAGTTCAAGATGAGCCTAGGCAACATGGCAAAACTCTGTCTCTACAAAAAATACAAAAACTAGTTGGGCATGGTGGCACGCGCCTGTGGTCCCAGCTACTCAGGAGGCTGAAGTGGGAGAATCACTTGAACCCAGGAGGCTCAATGAGGTTGCAGTGAGCCATGAACGCACCACTGCACTCCAGCTCGGGTTACAGAGCGAGACCCTGTCTCAAAAAATAAAAATAAAATAAAATAAAAACATAAATATTAGATACCGTAAAGCCAACCACAGAATGTATAGTTTTAAAGCAAGTAGAACTTAATACCTGAATTTAGGGAGAGCTTGATTATACAAAGACCATAAATTTTAAACACAGCTATCTTATGGTACAGTACAGTATAGTATAGGATCATGTTTCTTTACTATAAAAATTAGAGACCATAAAAATTAGAGTATGCGTTGGTACAACACTCATCATTAATATAACTAAAGTTGTGAAAAATGAGATAGGATGGTCCCTAGCAAGATTAAAACTCATAGAATACTATCATGTTCTAACAGATGAAGCACTGTGTCAGTATCACACAAGAAAACCCGAGTTTTCTCTTTCTGTATATCTAGGTTCCAGATCTTTGTTCAAGCAAGTTTGCAAGTCATGGGTAATGCGCTATAGTCACGACTCTCAAGGTGCAATTTTCTTTGCTCCTAAGAACTGAGATGAATAGGCTTGCAGTGGAATTCAATTACTAGGGACACATTTCATTTTCAAATCTGAACATTTTGGCAAAGATGTGATATTTTTAGAAAGCCTCCTGATATTTCCTTTCAGAAGCACTACTGATTTGATTGAAATACCAACTGTAACAAAGCAAAAACCATAGAAGTAAATACTTAGAATAAAGGAGAATACCTTTATGTTGTATTGTTTTTATTTTTATTGTTTTTGACCAAAATGTGTGTTTAGATAACTTTAATGTTTGTAAAAGAAAATACATCTCATTTAAAATATGCAAAAAGGATTTTGTTGGATGTTCAGTTTTGGTTCCTCTGAAATGAGAAAATTATATTGTATGAATATACATCAATGATCTTGGAAATGCACATACTTTTTGACCCAGCAAGTTTACTTCAAGGAATTTATCCTTAAAAGAATTCCTAGAGGCTGGTTATGGTGGTTCATGCCTGTAATCCCAGCACTTTGGAAGTCTGAGACAGGAGGATCACTTCAGGTCAGGAATTTGAGACAAGCCTCAGCAACATAGCGAGACCCCATCTCTACAAAAAATTTTAAAAATTAGCTGGTTGTGGTGGTACATTCGTGTAGTCCCAGCTGCTGGAGGCTGAGGCAGGAAGATTGCTTGAGCCCAGGAGTTTGAGGCTGCAGTGAGCTATGCTTGCACAACTGCACTCCAGCATGAGTGACAGAATGAGACCCTCTCTCTAATAAAATAAAAATAAAAAACACAGTAAGTAAATAAAACCCAGCAGATCCAGCTGTTTTTTAGACCCTGTCTCAAAAAAAAGGAATCCCTAGAAAAGTGTGCAAAGATGTTCACATAACTATATTTATTGCTGTATTTACTTAAGATATTTTACAAAACACTGAAAGAAATCCACTTGTCTAATACTAGGGGAATTAAATAGGTAAAATATGATACCTTCAAAAAGCATGCAACTACAAAGCCAACTACACAGCAATTCCACAATTACGATGGTGTGGAAGAGTGTTTATGGGCATGGGAAAGTTATAATACTAAGTAGAACAATACTATAATGTTAATAGTACTTATAGAAATAATCTTTGAGTAAAAAGAATATAAGCATATTAAGTCCAAGCACTGAAAAAATAGGTAGAAGCATATTCTAATATCCCTAGGTGGTAGAATAAGTATAATATTTATTTTGTTTGACTTGGGCTTTTCTGTTTATACAATCAACAGACGTTTGTTGAATACCTTTCATGTGCTAGGAACTACGCTATGTGCTAAGTGTGGAAGATGGTTTTAGAACATGGCCTGAAATTTTGGGACACTCTTTCAATTGAGAGATCCGTGTCCCCCACTGTTGAAACTGGGCTGATGACTGCTTGAACCAATAGAGGGTGACAGAAGTGAAGAAATGTGACTTTTGAAACTAGACCATAAAATGTCAAACCACTTACACCTGGCTTTCTTGGGCTGCTCACTGTCTGAAGTCCCCTTTGGGAAGTTCCCTCTCCAAACCCAGTCACCCTGCTGTGACACACCCAAGTCCCATGGGAGGCCACACACAACGCTCCCTCAACTGTCACAGTTCAGTCCATTTTTCATCCATCCCAGCCCAGGCACCAGAAGTATCCATAAAGAAGCCAGTTTAGGGGTGGTTCCTAGAGCCCCCATTCTCTTAGCCCCCAGACTAAAGTCCTGCCAGCAAAGGCCAAGGCGTCATGGAGTAGAGAATAACCATCCCCATGGTGCCCTTTCTAAATCTACACTCACAGAATGTGTGAACATAATAAAACAACTGCTAACAGCTGTGCCACTAAGCTTGGGATGCATTGTTACACAGCAAAGATAACCAGAACATTAACCGGAACAGCATGTCGCAGTGAATAACACTCCACTCCGGTAGACAGGGCAGAGAGCAAAAAAGTTACCAACCTATAACCATAACTGTAACTATCTGTACACTGGTCAGATAACTGTACCTGTAACTAACAAGCAAGATAGCTACAAGTGGTGCTATGAAGAAAATGAAGATTGTGGGGACTTGTCTGTTGCATTTATCACTAACTGCTGCAGTATGTAATCTATTTTACTGATTTATCTTGTCTATTGTTTTAATTAGAGTTCTCCAGGGAAGCAAAACCAATAGGAGATATATATACACACACACACACACACACACACACACCCCTTATACATATATGTATATATATACCATAATATATAATACAATATAAATATTATGTGTGTGTGTATGTATGTATATATATACACATAATGGGTGTATATACACATACAGGAAGTATATAGATCAAAGTGTTTTATATATATAGGAAGGACATAGATCAAGGTGTTTTATATATATATGAATTGATCTATATACCCCCTGTATATATATCTACATACCCCCTGTATATATGTATACCCCCTGTATATATGTAGGGGATATATATGTATATCTATATACCCCTTGTGTGTGTGTATATATATATGAATTGATCTATACACCCCCTGTGTATATAAATCAAAGGGGGTATATAGATCAAAGTGCAAGCAGATTCAGGATATGGTAAAGGAGCCCCCATCTATGAACTAGAGACCCCCTTGTTCATTCATAGATGGTGCCTTCTCGCTGTGTCTTCACATGGCAGAACAAAAGGTATACTTATGTATATATATATACACACACCTCCCTCCTGTTGGGATATATATATATAAAAGGAAGGAGGTCAGTACGGCCAGAGTGCTGGATACAACGTACGGAGCAATCGATGAGGGATGATGCTGAAGAGATAGCAGCAGCCAGGCTTTTGTAGCACTGCAACCTCCCGTTGGTATATGTATATATATAATACCGCCTATTGGTTTTGTTTCTCTGGAGAACTCTGATTAAACTAATAAAGATAAATAAGTAAAATAGATATAGTTATACACACATATACATGGAGAGACATATACATGCATGTACATCATAAACATATATACACATGTGTGAATGTACATGCATGTGTACACACATTATATTCATGTATACATACATCCATATGCATGTATATGCACACATGTATGTGTACATGCATTATGTATATGCATGCATATGTGCATGCATGTATATGCATGTATGTATACCTAGAGAGATTTATTTTAACATACAGAGCAATCAATGGGGGATGATGGTGAAGACAGCAGTAGCCAGGTCTGTAGAGAGAGCATTGCAGCCAGGACCTCTTTGCACAATTAGAGACAGGCACCCTTTCCTCAGAGCAGAGGTCACCCCATGGCAGGACACAAGACCAGAATTGAGTTGGATGTCAACCCCTTGGCCACCTGGGCCATGCACCCTGGAAAAACACAGGTGGCTCAATTTACCCAGTGACACAAGTCTGACTCATTGGAAAAGGACAGAAGGAGGAAGACCCTAAAAAGGCTCCTGCATGGAGAAGTGATAAAGATTCCTTGGGCAAGGCCCATGGCAGCAGCATGCAGAGGCGGACTAATGGTGCTTGACGACGGACTCAAGGTGAGAGATAAAGAAAAGCAGAGGCAGGAGTGCTTTCGCCTGAGCTGCTATAACAAAAATACCATAGACTGGCGGCTTAAACAACAAATATTTACTTCTCACAGTTCTGGACGCTGCAAAGTCCAAGATCAAAGTGCAAGCAGACTCAGTATCTGGTAAAGGACTCCCCATCTATGACCCGGAGACCCCCTTGCCTGTTGATAGATGGTGGCTTCTCACTGTATCGTCACTTGGCGGAACAAAAGCTCTCTGTGACCTCTGTATTACTCCGTTCTCACGCTGCTAATAAAGACATACCCGAGACTGGGTAATTTATAAGGGAAAGAGGTTTAATGGACTCACAGTTCTACATGGCTGTGGAGGCCTCACAATCATGGTGAAAGGCGAAGGAGGAGCAAAGACATGTCTTACATGCTGGCAGGCAAGAGAAGTGCCAAGCGAAAGAGGGAAAAGCCCCTTACAAAGCCATCGGATCTCATGAAAACTCACTCACTATCACGAGAACAGCAGCATGGGGGTAACTGCCATCATGATTCAATTACCTCCCACCGGGCCCCTCCCACAACACATGGGGATTATGAGAACTACGATTCAAGATGAGATTTGGGTGAGGACACAGTCAGACCATATCAACCTCCTTCATAAGGGCACTAACCACATTCATGACCCAATCATCCTCCAAAGGCCCCACCTCCTAATACCATCACATTAGGGGCTAGGATTTCAACAGGGGAATTTTGAGGAGACAGAAACAGTCCATAGCAGAGAGTAATAGGGAAATCATTGTCAGTAACTCCACGTTGGAGTCTCAGCAGCTGGGCGCGTGACATGCCATGACTGAGATAGGCCAGTCTGAAGGAGGAAGGTGTATCAGATGGAGGGTGACTTGGGGTCATGGAGGTGGAGAAGGATCAGGAGCTCAGTTAGACACCAGGTGGACAGAGTAAATAGGCTTTGGACATACAAACCTGGAACTTAGAAGAGAAGACTGGCTGAAGATACAAATTCGAGAGTCTGTAGCATATTATTATTATTTTTTAGACAGAGTCTCGCTCTGTCACCAGGCTGGAATGCAGTGGCACAATGTCAGCCCACCGCAACCTCCGCCTCCCAGGTTCAAGCAATTCTTCTGCCTCAGCCTCCTGAGTAGCTGGGACTACAGGCGCTGCCACCCCACCCAGCTAATTTTTGTATTTTTAGTAGAAACAGGGTTTCACCGTGTTAGCCAGGATGGTCTTGGTCTCCTGACCTTGTGATCTGCCCGCCTCGGCCTCCCAAAGTGTTGGGATTACAGGTGTGAGCCACTGCGCACAGCCTGCAACATATATTAATAGATGGATTTGAAACTCTGGGCCTAGATGGGACTACCTAGGGATGGGGGATAGAACAGAGAAAAGAAGAACACAGAGGATACAGCCTGCAACTTTTCTGCACTGTGCCTCCAATTCCCAAGTTTCCTTCAATAATCATATTGCTGTGGTTCAGATGTGTGCTCCAAAACTAGATCCCCAGTGTGGAGGTGTCGGGAAGTGGAACTTTAAGAGGTGTTTAGGTCACGAGGGCTCTACCCTCGTGAATGGATTAATGCCATTTTCACAGGAGCAGGTTCCTTATGAAAGGACAGGTTCAGCCCCCTCTATCTGTCTCCATCTCTACCTCTACCTCTAGCCCTCTCTTCACAATTTCTCCTCTGTCATGGGATAACACAGCACAAAGGCCCTCACCAGATATGACCCCCTGATCTTGGACTTCCCAGCCCCCAGAACTGTGAAAAAATACATTTCTGTTCTTTATAAAGTACCCCGTCTCAGGCTTTTTGTTACAGCAGCACAAAATGGACAAAACCACTTATGTTAAGGCTTGACTTAGGAGAAAAATGAAGAAATCTCATATTCTAAAAGATGAGAGGACATCACACTGACGTTCCTTTCCATTGGAAACAGATGGTGCATTTGGAAGGGAAAATGGAAGATGACGGAATGAAGCGAGGATTCTGAATAAGAGCGTGGGCAGAGTTGAGGGAAACAGACAAAGGAGGGGAGGTCCTCTGAGGGTAGCAAAAGCCAGGAACACATCTCGCCCCTGGACTTGGAGAAGCAGAGGAAGGAGGGGTGTCTAAGTCTAGCACATGCTGTGGCCAAAGGCAGAGAACTGCAGCAATTCCACACACAGTGCCCAGCAGGGAGGCAGCCAGGCAGGCAGTGCTCCCACATCTCTCCTTGTTCACTCGCAGCTCTGGCTGGGGCCTTGCAATGGCAAAACCCAAGGAGAACCCAGGGGCAAGGAGAGAGGTGGGAGAGACTCAAGATTCAACAATAACTCTAAGGATAATCCTCCTCTAACTTCAATCTTAATTATTTCATGCACATTATATTATTGATAGGTTAAGAGTCGATCTTTTTTTTTTTTTTTTTTCTGGAGATGGAATCTCACTCTGTCCCCCAGTTGGAGAGGAGTGGTGCAATCTTGGTTCACTGCAACCTCCACCTCATGGGTTCAAGCAATTCTCCTGCCACAGCCTCCTGAGTAGCTGGGATTACAGGCAGGCATCACCACGCCCAGCTAATTTTTTGTATTTTTAGTAGAGATGGGATTTCACCATATTGACCAGGCTAGTCTTGAACTCCTGACCTCAGGTGATCCACCCGCCTTGGCCTCCCAAACTGCTGGGATTACAGGTGTGAGCCACCGCACCCAGCCCAAAAAAACTATCTTGAGACATCCCCTTTTCAATCCTTTAGATGCTTCCACATGGAATGTGAGACATGGTGTCTGCACTCCTGGGGATTCAGTAAAAATAAGATTAAAAACAGCTCCATTATCACTTCTTGTCATGCCTTATATATGGGAATCTAATATTTGACAACAGTGGACGTTTAAATCAGAAGGGAAAAGACCAGCCATTCAGTAAGTGATGATGCGACATGTGGTTATCAACTGGAGGAAAAAAAATAAGTTAACCCCTACTTCGTGCCAATAATACAAATAAATTCCATCAGGATTAAAGCCCCAAAACATTTTTAAAGTATTCGCTAGAAATAGAGGATAACATGTTTATCCTCAGCTTTCTTAAGAGACCAAAAGCAAAAACTATACAAAAAAAAACAATAAATTTGTTCATCTGTAGGAACCGTGAGAACATGCCTAGAAGGTCTCTAACTACAGGGAGCCATGATTGTCCAAGGGCTTGGGTGCTGATTACTAAGCACAGTGGGGATATACTAAGATAGACCATATTTGGTTCCATGGCTGTGAGACCCATGCAGTCACTCAGGGTCCTGAACTCAGAAGGACCCTATGCTCACTTAAGCACTCTGCTATTTTGTCTTGAAATTCTCTGTCTCCCTTTTTTTTTTCTTTTTTTCTTTTTTTTTTTTTTTTTGAGACAAGGTTTTACTCCATCACCCAGGCTACAGTGCAGTGACCTGATCATGGCTCACTGTAGCATTGACTTCCTAGGCTCAGGTGGTCCTCCCACCTCAGCCTCCTGAGTAACTGGGACTACAGGTGCATGTCACCATGTCTGGCTAATTTTTTGTATTTTTTAAAGAGATAGGGTTTCACCATGTTGCTGAGGCTGGTCTCAAATTCCTAGGCTCAAGCAATCCACCCACCTTGGCCCTGCAAAGTGCTGGGATTACAGACAGGAGCCACTGCGCCCAGCCCAAAATTCTTAATACATTTTTAACACAGAGTCCTGCGTATTAATTTTAAACTGGACCATCAAATTATGTGTCTAATCCTGCCTGGAGACAGGACCCTTCTGATGGTCAACGTTGGCTCAAGGACCACATGGCATTCTTGTGGAACCTTCTTTAAACTTCGTATCAGTAGAGGAAACTTCCACTCACCCTTCCCTCCCTTCGTCACTCAAGGTTTGAGGGTGAGGCCAGGCATAGTGGCTCACACCTGTAATCCCAGCACTTTGGGAGGCCGAGGCAAGTGGATCACAAGGTCAGGAGTTCAAGACCAGCCTGGCCAACATAGTGAAAGTCCATCTTTACTAAAAAAAAAAAAAATTACAATAATTAGCCAGGCATGGTGGTGCGCACCTATAGTACCAGTTACTTGGGAGCCTGAGGCAGGAGAATTGCTTGAACCTAGGAGGCAGAGGTTGCAGTGAGCTGAGATCACACCACTGCACTCCAGCCTGGGCAACAGAGCAAGACTCTGTCTCCAAAAAAAAAAAAAAAAGTCTGAGGGTGAAGGGTATCCCCTTCCCATTTTCTCACAGGCATTTGCCCTAATAAAATTCTCACACACCTAATCCAATTTGAATGTCCGTTTCTCGGAGGACCTAGAAGCTTAAGCAGTAACTAGAGGTCAGACAATACAGGTGGAAAGACAAGAATTTCTGGCTTCCTCACTTACTGCCTGGCAGGCCAAGAGCATAAGGTCTGGGTTGGTAGGTGGGGCAAGGATAACCCCTGTTACAAGGTATGGCTCTAATGTGACAGATTTTACCAGCGGTGGCCTGGCCAAATGTCCAGTGGCAGAGAAGCCTGTGGCAGGTGCAATGATGTGGGCTTTGAAAAATCTGAGGGAACAAAGCCTATAAAGACAACAGCGTTGGTTGAGTAATGCTAAGTCACACTGACAACCTGCAGAAAGATGATGAGAGACTGAGGGTTGATTACCAGCAGTAAATGGCCAAGGATGAGAGCCAGAGGACCTGGGTGGCAGCCCACAAAGAGGCCCTATCAGCTGCAAAGGAAGAACTCACACAGGCCAGCAGCTGGCTAAAGACGCAGTTCTGTTGCAGATAGCTCTGGAGATGTTTAAAAGCTCAGCGAAGGCAAGCATGGCAGGCAATGGGCAAGGCCCTGATGAGGGAAACCTGGATAGATGCAACCCTGTCTGTAGAATAGAGCCAAACCAAAGCAAGGCAAAAGACAGAAAGTCCTGGTAATATTGCATAAACTCCTGGATCCAGTCATATCTAAAGGCAAAATCTATCTCTGGATTTTTCAACTTTGAGGATTTCCTTTTGCAAAGGCAACTTTGAGTTTTTTTGTTTGTTTTTTGTTTTTGTTTTTGTTTTTGTTTTGTTTTGTCGCCCAGGCTGGAGTGCAGTAGCACAATCTCAGCTCACTGCAACCTCCGCCTCCTGGGTTCAAGCGATTCTCCTGCCTCAGCATCCCGAGTAGCTGGGACTACAGGCATGTGCCACCACGCCTGGTTAATTTTTTATTTTGGTAGATATGGGGTTTCACCATGTTGGCCAGGCTGGTATTGAACTCCTGACCTCAGGTGATCCACCGGCCTTGGCCTCCCAAAGTGCTGGGATTACAGATGTGAGCCACTGTGCCCAGCCTGAGATTTTTGTCACTTATACTGCAGAGTCCAATTACAGCTTTCTCTTGTATATCTTTTTACACAGAGAAGCATCTTCCCCTTATGAAATCCAGCCACAACAAAAATTCAACATGCTTTCTTTCATGTTTTTGCAGAAAGGGGGAAATTGTGGACTCACACAGAGCATGATTCCATAAGTTGGTCTTGTTTCAATCAAGAAAATCTTCATGGCAGCCTGGAATCCATTTCATTCCTTCATACTCTGCACTCTGCTTTGAGGCTTCCTGTTGGCAGACAATTTGTTTTACATAAGATGGCTCCAGATTCGTTTTTAAGCCCCATCTTATACAATCTGGCTCTGGAACTAAGCTCTTCAACTCCTGGGGGGTTTACAGCCTTGCTTTCTGCTGATGTGAATTTCTTCTTAATCCTTAGACGTTCCAGACCTTTTTCCTTCTAATGTTTTACAATGCATTTTGAAAAGGCAAAAGAGAGTGGGGTTGGGGACTGGATGTTGTGGTTTCCTTACTCAATCGGTAGGGAGTGTTGAAGGCCAGTTGTGACTTAGTTATGACAGTAAAAATCTTGAGATTAATTTCAGCTCACTGCAGCTCTTCCCATAACACAAAAAAGCACAACATCTCAGGGACCTCTACTCAGAAAAGGTTTACAGGGTTGGGAGCTGAGAATGCACTGATACATGGTTGTTGATTATATATAGCTGTTTAATCAGCACATGTTAACTGAGCACTAGAGCACTTTGCATTATTGTTACCAAGTATTTGCTGTCACTCCCTATGGAAAGATTATATTTCCCTGTGCCAATGACGTCCAGTGAAGCCATTTAACTTGTTTAGCCTAGGAGATGTCAATAAGAAAGACCTGTCTAACTCCCAGGCAGAAGCTGTAAGAACAAACTTTAACTTCACTATGTTTTTAATTCACTATGGACAAGTGATGCTCCAGAAAGAGGCTGCTCCGTTAGCTGGAGTCCAAAAGTCAGGTCAGACTCAAACTGGAGACAGAGACAGTGCACAATGAGCGTGTAATATGAGCAAGACATAAACCTTTCCTCTTGTAACTCACTGAGATTTAGAGGACATTTGTTACAGCAGCTTAATATAGACGACCCTGAACCACACGCACACTCACTATGTGCTCCTCATTGTACAGATGCATAAACCTACAACTATTAGGCCACAGCCCCAATATAGCTTTGCTTAATAATAACTTCTATTAAATAAGGGCATTCCCTATGCCACAGAAGGCTTCAAATTTTCTTTAGGCAGCAGAACCTCCTCCCCCACATACACAGATTGTCAACTACAAAGCAGACACCAGCAGAGCTGCTCTGGTTGAAGGAGTAAGGGCCAGAAACTTGGCAGTTCTGTCTCCCCAAAGACCAGGCCCAACCCAGTGTCAGATATCTGGCCAACACTCGGTGAATATTTGCTGAATAAATAAACAGATATACTATTTCCTGCAGAATTCATTAAGGACTCTCTGGAAACCTAGTGTTCCATGGAAGAAAATTTAAAATTCCCTCTAGCAACGGACCCTATAGGTTGTTTCAGATGCAGTTGTCAAATTTATATGTATAGAAGAAGAGAACAAGAGCAGAGACAGTAAGGATTCAGATCTTATTTCAACCAGTGGTTCCATCTTTCAGTCACGGTTCTATAAGAGACGTTAATGATTGTTATTAAATAGTTTTGTTAAGTGTTTCCTATGACATCTTTTTCCATGGTCCAGCCAACTGCAGTCATGCTAATAAATAGAGAAGAGGGACGAAGACAAAGGTCTAATAATTCACACATTGAGTAATTAGTCCTAAAGCAATCATTCAACCTCCTGTGTGGACAGTGTACGTTAGAGAAAATGCTGGGAAAAAAACCTGATAAACTCTAGAGAACTGGCTCAAAATTATACTTCCTATTTTTTGTTTTTTGAGACAGAGTCTGTTGCCAAGGCTAGAGGGCAACGGCATGATCACGGCTCACTGCAGCCTCCATCTCCTGGGCTCAAGTGATCCTCCCACTTCAGGCTCCTGAGTAGTTGGGAGGACAGCCACGTGACACTGCACCTACCTGGTTTTTAAATATTTTGTGGATATGGAGTGTTACTCTGTTGCCCAGGCTGGTCTCAAATTCCTTTGCTCAAGCAATCCTCCCGCCTTGGCCTCCCAAAGGTGTGGGATTACAGGCATGAGCCACTGCACCTGGCCTCAAAATTATACCTTCAATATAAAACGAATTCCTCTTCTTATTAAATCTCTGTTTCTCCTTCTCTCTCTTCCCGTAAGTGTAGCCTGCTATACACAATGAACCCAATGTTCATATTATTCTAGTAACAGTGATCTGTTAGCAAAGGATTCTGTGAAAAGAATAATGGAGGTGGGAGCTCTGCTGGGAAGATGGCAGACTAAGATAATAGATAACAGCAAAAAGCTCCCTCAATAGACTCATTGCTATGCTGCCTAAAACACTAGGATTTTAAAAACCCTTTTAAAATTTATAGTTTAGCTCACAAGGAAGAAGGAAAGAAGAAACTCTAGTGGTCACATGGAGGAGAGAACTGAAAAGTGGTATGTAAGCTGGCACTGTAGATGTGCTGGGGCCTGGTTGTTGTTCTAAATAACCAAGGTATACTTGGGTTTCAGTGTTCATGCGGGAATAGTTGCTGAGGCATTGGGCAAGATGAAGAGGGGGGAACTAAACCCCTGTGTGGATCTGAATTGTCAAAGAGCTGCAACCTCAGAAATGGGTGATATCTCGGCTCAGGCTACCATAACAAATTACCATCAACTGAGAGGTTTATAAGCAACAGAAATGTATTTCTGACAGTTCTGGAGGCTGGAGGTCTGAGATCAAGGGGCCAGTATGGTCGGGTTCTGGTGAGGGCGCTCTTCTGGGTCGCAGACAACCACCTTCTCGTCAGAGCCTCACATGGCAGAAGAGGGTAAGCTACCTCTCTGGGATCCCTTTTAAAAGGGTCCTAGTCCCACTCATGAGGGTTCCACCCATTAATTCCTAAAGGCCCCACTTCCCAGTCCATCACAATGGTGATTATATTTCAACATATGAATTTTAGGGAGATAAAAATCTTTATTCCCTAACTGGTGGGCCAGAAAAAATTCATCTATCAGCTCAGTGAGTATTTAAGAAACGAAGCTCATGCCATCACCTTTTAAAAGGAGATAACTATTTACTTTAACATTTCTTTTGTTGTTACAAATTTAGTATGTCTTTTTCATTCCTAGGTTTGTCTTTACTCGCGCTCTCGTGATAAAGTACTTTAGGTTTTGAGTAGACTGCTCCTAACCCTATTTTTCCCATAAATCCTTGTTTTTAGTGTGTGATTTCCTGAATGCAAGACCCGATTTTTTAATATACCAATTCTGTGCAAAATGTTGTGCTTGGTGTCCTTGGAGAAAAATAGATGACTGGCACAGGCCATACTACTGAAGTCCATGCAACCTAAGAGGGAAATAAAAGCAACAAAATAATTATGATATGACCAAAAATGTGGCAAGGTCCATGTATAAAAGACAAAAAGTTCAAAGGAAATTCAGGTAATTTGGGCTTTTTAGCCAATACTTAAAAAGAAAATCTAAGTACCTACTAGTTATTTGGGAAGAAAAGTTAACATTGCTATTACAAAGTTGCTGATTACTTTTAGCATTTCTTAATTTTATTGGCAACACCTTGGATTTCATGTGGACTTCCTTTTTCATGTCCAGTTTTATTTGTTTAATATTTTAGTCAGTAATTGTTCCCTATAAGTTCATTACTCATCTTTAGAGTATATAAATGGTCTTGGAAAAAAATCAAAGTGACCCTCCAGTGAACCTGTACTTATGCAGAATGTTTATATGAATATCACATGGTAGATACAAATCTTCATCAAACATCTCTACTGTTGAAAGGGATAAGATCATAACCATTCATATTTTAAGAAAGATAAAGTCTCTATACTTAACATCTGTACTCTGTGAGATGAATCCAAAGAACCACAGATTAATAAATAGCACTCAAAATGTAACAATGGTCAAGATGGCCAACATTGACAGAGACTCATCAGATTGACTCTTCTAGTGACGTTGAAATGATGCCTACTAGTTGGATCAGTTTTCAGATTCACGTCACACCTCATATGCTCATGTAAAAATGGCCAGTTTAGTAGTTGTTAATTATGCTAAAGTTTATTTTACCCTAGTGTTTACCAATTGTTTTCTTATTTTATGTAAAAATGAGTCAAAAAAAAAAGGTCTTTCCAAGAACACACAACATAAATGTATACTTCTATTTGAAACTCTCAGAGACTTTCTCTTATTAGAAACTGCAGAGAGACATCATCAGGAATGGTAGAGTAAGGATCTCCAAAAAGCTGCTCCTCCACAAAAACAACAAGAACACTGACAAAAAAAAGAAAGAAAGAAGGAAGGATGGAAGGAAAGAAGGAAGGAAGGAAGGGAGGGAGGGAGGGAGGAAGAAGAGAAGGAAAGAAGGAACAAAGGAGGGAGGGAGGGAAGGAGAGAGGGAAAGAAGAAAGGAAGGAAGGGAGGGAAAGAAGAAAAAAGGAAAGAAGGAAAGAGAAAGGAAGGAAGGAAGGAAGGAAGGAAGGAAGGAAGGAAGGAAGGAAGGAAGAAAGAAAGAAAGAAAGAAAGAAAGAAAGAAAGAAAGAAAGAAAGAAAGAAAGAAAGAAAGAGCAAGCCAGCCTAGCAACAATAGTCAGTATCAACTTTTTCAGAACTCTAGAAATTAGGCAAAGGTTTGGAACAATCCATAAAGAAAACATAACAATTATAAACATATATGCACCTGACAACAGCTACATCAAAATACATGAAGCAAAATCAGACAAAAGGAACAGATATGAAAGGAGAAATAGATAAGTCAACAAAAATAGTTGGAGACTTCAAAATAGGTAGAACAACTATACATAATCCATGAGGAAATAGAAGACTTGAACAACATTATAACACAACTAGATCTAACAGACATCTATAGAACACTGCACCCAGTGAGAGAACAACACACATTCTTCTAAAGTACACATGGAAATTTATTCAGGAAAGACTATACATTAAGCCATAAAATAAGACCTTGATATGCTTAAAAGGGCTGAAATAAGAAATGCCTATTTTCTGACCACAATGCAATGAGATTAAAAATCAGTTACAGAAGGCAATTTGGGAAATTTACATAAATATGAAAATTAATACAACTAAGGAACCAATGAGTCAAAAAAGAAATCACACAAGAAGATACTTTTAGATAAATGAAAATATCTACCAAGAAAAGAGATTAATAAATTTATTGGTTTATTGTAAACTTATAAATGAATTCTCTCTCTTTTTTTTTAAAGTAACTGTAGCTCTTAATTTTTTTTTTTTTTTTTTTTTTTTTTTAAGACAGAGTCTTGCTCTGTCGCCCAGGCTAGAGTGCAGTGGCATGATCTCGGCTCACTGCAACCTCCGTCTCCTGGCTTCAATCAACTTCCCTGCCTCAGCCTCCCAAGTAGCTGGGATTACAGGCATGCACCACCATGTCCAGCTAATTTTTGTATTTTTAGTAGAGACAGGGTTTCACCATGTTAGCCAGTCTGGTCTTGAACTCCTGACATCAGGTGATCCATCCACCTTGGCCTCCCAAAGTGCTGGGATTACAGATGTGAGCCACCACATCCAGCCTTTAAAATTTTTTTTAATCTTTATTGTTTTAGCTCCTAACCTGATTTCTGAATACAAAGCTTTAAAATATTATTTTTGGGGTTTTTTCTTCTAGACAGTTTTCAACTCACATTGACACTGATTTTCAAAGAGCAATAACCAAGCCTGCTGTTCTATGATAGTACTAAACTGGAAAAGGATTTATTAATTTTTAGGGTTACCACATGAAGCTGAAGCATTAGGAGAGGGAAAGAACCAACCTACTGTGCCCAGCAGAGAGGGCAGAAGGTGAACAACATCCCCAATTCACTCTTCTACCTTCTCATCTTCAGCCAGTGCCTTCCATTGGCCAAACCCAAATGGAAGGCAGAGGTTAAGGAAGCCTTCCGATGTAATCCATAAACATGAACCTTGCAGGACACCAAGTAAGGTGGATAGCTGGAGAGCGGAGATAGAGACACAAATGAAGAATGCCCAACACCCATTCTTATGTCACTTTGCATGAGATTTAAAGTCAGAGTAGAAGCCAAGTTGCCTAATTGGGAACCAGTTCACAATTTTTGGGTAGGTAAGGACAGAGCACCTTGATCTGCCATTACATTAAAACAATAAGAAGTACATCAAGGTACTTTTAGAAAAACAAGGGGTCCTGATTGCCAGACAGTGATGTCCATCATGGACATCTTTTAGAGCCCTCTTTTCTCTTGAGACAGTCTCGCTCTGCCATCCAGGCTGTAGCACAGTGGCATGGTCTCGGCTCACCACAACCTTCACTTGCTGAGTTCAAGTGATTCTCGTGCCTCAGCCTCCCAAGTGGCAGGGATTATAGGCATGCACCACCATGCCTGGTTAATTTTTTTATTTTTAGTAGAGATAGGGTTTTGCATGTTGGCCAGGCTGGTCTCAAACTCCTGGCCTCAAGTGATCTGCCCGCCTCTGCCTCCCAAAGTGCTGGGATTACAGGTGTGAGAAGAGCTTTATTTTTAAAGATTTTAGTACTGTTGTAATCCCAAACAACTGGCTACACCACAAAAGTGAAAATGAAATGGATTGTAAAACCATTTGCACCTCATCATTGGGTCTTCCCTATCTATGACTGGTTAAATATGGCGGGCAGATCACGAGGTCAAGAGATCAAGACCATCTTGGCCAACATTGTGAAACCGTGTCTCTACTAAAAATACAAAAATTAGATGGGCATGGAAGCATGTGCCTGTAGTCCCAGCTACTCGGGAGGCTGAGGCAGGAGAACCACTTGAACCCAGGAGGCAGAGGTTGCAATGAGCCCAGATCGTGCCACTGCACTGCAGCCTGGCAACAGAGCAAGACTCCGTCAAAAAAAATAAATAAATAAAATAAAATTTAAAATCCAGTGAAAGGTAAATAAATAAATAAATAAACCTCTAAAAAATTGTAGAGAAATTTTGCTTCTCTCCTTCGCAGAGCTCCATGTGAGTATATATGTGGGTGGGAGAGAGGTAGCTGACAGCTCCAGTCTAGGTCACAGAGTTATATTTTTTTAACTTTAAATGTATTTTACTTTTAGACAATCTATATATGGTATGCTTTTCTTTTTTTTCCTCAAAAAACAATGCTTCCACTCCAAATAAATCATGGTCAAAATAAAGTGCTCAAGGTGACATCAGTTCCATTTGTCTTCAATGGTGTTGTGTGGATGACAAGTGGCAGCCAGTTACAATGACAGGTGATAGATCCAAAGCAATTGCCAAACCTGTTAACATTTTTCCACTTCTAAATGATCCTTAAAGAAAATCTTATTTGGGATCACATCATCTTCATGGTAGTCCAGTAGAGCCAGCATGCCATCTGGATTCATGTCCTCACAAATAATGAACTGGTAGTTTTTGAAATTAGTAAGGATGTGCTTGATTTGTTCTGCAGTCTGTCATAAAAGATTTTACTTTTTATGGTCTCTGTTCCTCCAGTTTGCCTTTGACTCATCTCATGTAATCTTTGATGTACTTCCTGTAGGCTTCTTTTGTGAAGCTGGTTTCTGGCAAGTGATAGTTCATGACGATAACAACAGCATCAATTACTGTGCTTTCTGTACCTTTACCCTTGGGGTCTTCAGTGGAAGCATTCTCACTAATGGGCAAGTCTTCAATGTTACCTTCTGTCCTACTGACCATCTTCCCCTTCACCTCCAGACACAGCCTGTCCCTGATCTCCAGGATCTTTGTAAAAGTCAGAGGATACCTCTTTGTGGCCGATGAGATCTCGGTAGGTAATCATGAAGTCGGTTGGAGGGAGTTGATGGTGGTCTAGCTTAGCAGGAGCCTGGAGCTCGGAGCGAGCTCTGTGCAGCTGGAGCAGAGCTCAGGTGGAAGTGGAGAGCAGGTGGCAAAACCAGAGTTGTATCTCTTCATGCCAGTGCCAGGGATATTGACTTCCAGGTCCTCTCTGTTGAACTGAAGGCATGGGAGATGGAGGAGAGAGTCACGGTTCCCTTCTACAAGTTCTACCAGCAACTATCAAAACAACTCTGAGCACAGCATTGGCTGATGGACCACTTCCCCCAGCCAGTACCACCCTGGCGAGTGTGAGCACTGGCATGGCCTGGAAGGCATTGAAATCTTTCCCTCTGGTGACTCTGTATCATCAAGGGAGTGCAAGTAAGGTCCTGATAGTTAAATTATCTCTGATAGTAATTTCTAGAAATTACAAGTCTGACACAGGGTGCAAGCGAGCTGGATTAGCTGTCATTAGGTCACCTTCCTTCATGCTTTAACACAGACTCGAGGATTCTTAGCACACTAAGGAATCTTAGAGATAACAAACAAAACAGCTAATATCGAGGGGTGCGTATATTCCAGGCACTGTTCTAAGGGTTTTGCATAAAATGATCACCAAACATCCTCATTTTGCTAATAAGAACCTGTAGCACATAGTGGCTAAACTAAGTTATCCAAGATCACTCAGCTGGTAGGTGGTTGATCCAAGATCAAAATTAGAGTCCTTGCTTTCTCCACTGTGCCATACTGCCTAGAAATAATCTAGGCAACATTCAACTCAAATGTCAAATGAGGCAACTACGACTGGAGAGAACAGAATTGTCCAATGTCACACAACTAGTTACTGAGAAAGCTAAAATTAGACCATCTTCTGATTCCCAGACCATGGCGTTTTCCATAATACAATGGAGAAAGGAGAAAATTCCACTATTTGACAGCTGCCCATTCTACCCACTATGAAATGGAAGCAAAAATGATGAATGAGCGAGAAACAGAAGAGAACATCTAACTGAGCTCTGTATTTTATCTCAGTCTAGGACTTGATATAATTCCCCTTTTCTTTCTTTGGGGTTGCTTGAGCAAAGCTGACATAAATAGCTCTTTATGTTCTTCTAATACTGGAGGGCACCACACAGAGCAATAAGAGTATGCACCATCAGAAACAGTATGCAAATTTGAATGTGAAGAAAACTCATTCGATTCTCCATCTGTCTCCCTGTTTAATTACTTAGCCATAAATTAGCACTTTTTACTAGCTACATTCAGCAAATGTGATCAATTCACTGACTTTAATGTCAAAGAAGGAATATTTGTGACGTTCAAGTATTTAGCCTTTTAATTTACATTCACATTTTGAAATACAAATTAACTGTTGAAATCTACCCAAATACAATGTTGGGGATTTTTTTTTTTTTTCTGTCTTCTCATTAATGACATTTCTTTGATTGAATCATTGATGAGACGCTTTTTTGAAACTTGGTTGTTTCCCCTAAAGGGCAAGAAAAGAAAGCACTTTCAACATTTAAAGAAAATAATTAGGAAACATATCAAGAACAGTGTGAACTCGGGGCCTTAAAGACACAGTGCCTGTAAGCCTCCTCATATTTACTTACGGCCTAAGGCCACATCCTACCATCTCTACAACTAACTTCAGTATGCACCAAGCCACCGTCCAGGCCCAAATGGAAAATAGACAGGACGAGACAATTTTTGGTTATTCTATATTCTTAGAATATCAGGGATGAAAACAGGCCCTCAGAGGTAGAAAGTGCTTAAGAAAATAGATAATAAAATAACCACATACGTGTATATGCCTAAGTAGTACACTGATATCTTGCTGCTCCTTATTCCTTGCTGACAAAATTCCAATTTTATTTAGGAAGGTAATGTGCTCAGCTTCAGGCAATGGATCAGGACTGGTTAAAGCCAATCGTGACAATCCTGTTCCCTAAGGTTCCAGTTCCTTTTCACCTACAGAGAGCCATGGGATACAATTCTAATTAACAAAAGATAATGGGAAGTCTTCTAGGGCTTCCTGGAAAGCTTCTATCTTCTCGATATAAGCTCTGGGGTGCTTCTCCCACCATTTCCTGTTGTGAATGTAGATGTGATATTTGGAGTGGTGAAGCCATCTTGAGATCGTGAGAGAAAGACAAAAAGTACTGCAAGGATGCCAGCACTGAGATCTTTGAGTGCCTGAACTAATGCCAAGAGCCACCTACCTTTGGACTTCTTTTGTGTGAAAAAAATAAATCTTCTGTTACATGCAACTGAATGCATTCCTAGCCTATATATATGTGTGTGTGTATATATATATGAGCTGCAAAATATATTTAACTACAAAAGTGATAAAGTACATTCACAAAAGGGGAAAACTTACTGGAAATCTAAGAGCTAGTTCAATGTCTGCTTTCCAATTGAGCCTGTAAACACCCAGCTGGTCCAATTTCAGTTCCTCAATTGGATGCTGATTCATCAACCCACTAAGACAGTGGGTTCTAAAGTGTGGTCTCCAGGCTGGAACAAAGGCAAGAGAGATGTGTTGGTATTTTGAATGATGTGTTCAGCCAGCTCTGGGAGAAGACAGGCAATGAACATTCTGACTGGTTTGCCTGCTCCAACCTTACCATGTATAGAGTGTTGAGAAGTTATTAAGCCTCCTGGCTAAGGAGACTCAAGGTTAGCACCTCTGGAACCAGGTAAGGAACCTTCCCAATAATTCTAATAGGCCAGGAAAAAAAAAAAAAAAAAAACAGAGCTGTACCCAAAGTGATCTACAGATTCCAAGCACTCACTGTCAAAACTGCAACAAACTGTTTTGCAAAAATAGAAAAACTGATCCTCACATTTATATAGAATTGCAAGGGGGCTCTGAATAGCTAAAATAATCTTAAAAAAAAAAAAAAGAACAAAATCAGGGGGCTCAAGTCCCAATTTCAAAACTTACTTATGAAACAAAAGTAATCAAAGCAATGTGGTACTGGCATAAGGATAGACATATAGACCAATGGAACAGAATTAAGAGTCCAAAAATAAATCTATGCATATATGGCCAATTGATTTTTGACAAGGATGCCAAGACCATTCAATAGGAAAATAACAGTCTCTTCAACAGATGGTGCTGGAACAACTGAATTTTCACATGTAAAAGAATGAATTGAAGTTGGACCCTTATCTTACACCATATAAAAAGGCTAACTCAAAATAGATCAATGACCTAAATATAACAGCTAAAACGATAAAACTCCTCAAAGGAAATATAGAGGTAAATTTCTGAGCCCTTGAATTTGGCAATGGCATCTTAGATATGGCACCAAAAACCCAAGCCACAAAAGAAAACATAAATAAACTAGACTTTATCAAAATCTGAAACTTTTGTTCATCAAAGAACATTATCAAGAAAGTGAAAAGACAGCCTACAGATTGGGAGAAAATATTTGCAAATTACTTATCTCACAAGTTCTTTGATAAAGAACCCCTATAAGTCAACAATAAAAAGACAAACAACTCAATTAAAAAATGTGCAAAGGACTTGAGTATACATTTCTCCGAAGAAGTTACATAAACAGTTAATAAGCCCATAAAAGATGCTCAATGTCATTAGTCATTAAGGAAATGTACACTAAAACCACAGTGAGATACCACTTCACACTTAATAGGATGGATGCCATTTTTAAAAACTGAAATGAACAAATATTGTAGAGCATGTAAAGAAACTGAAACTTTCATACGTTGCTGGTAGGGATTTAAAATGGTGCAGGCTTTGTGGAAAACAGTTTAGTGGTTCCTCAAAAAACTAAACATAGAATTACCATATGACACAGCAATCCCATTCCTTACCCAAAAGAAGTGGAAACAGTGACTCAACCAGATACGTGTACACCAGTGGTCATTGCAGCATTATTCATAACAGTCAAAAGGTAGAAGAAACAACCTGCGCCCATCAACAGATGAATGGATGAACATGATATAGTCTATCCATACAATGAAATATTATTGAGCCAAAGAAAGGAATGAAGTTCTGACACATGCTACAACATAATCAAACCTTGAAAACATTATGCTAAGTGAAATAAGCCAGACATAAAAAGACAAATAACATATAACTCCATTTACTTGAGGTCCCTAGAGCAGGCAAATCCGTAAAGACAGAAAGTAGATTAGAGGTTATTGGGATCACAGGAGAGGGAATGGGGAGTTACTGTTTAGTGGATATGGAAGTTCTGTTTAAGGTGATGAAAAAGTTTTAGAACCAGATAGGTAGTGTGACAGTTGCACAACATTGTGAAGGTACTTAATGACACTTTAAAATGGTTAAAATGGATAATTTTATGTTACATATATTTTACTGCAATAAAAATAAATAAATATAAACAAACAAACAAAAGCAAGGTGCCCAAAAGCTGGGACCCAGAGCCCTGGTAAAACGTATCACCTCCAACCTTTCGTTGTGAGTACTGTATTAGTCCATTCTTGCACTGCTATAAAGATACTGTCTGAAACTGGGTAATTTATAAACAAAAGAGGTTTAATTGACTCACAATTCCACATGGCTGGGGAGACCTCAGGAAACTTACAATCATGGCGGAAGGTAAAGGAGAAGCAAGTAACTTCTTCACAAGGTGGCAGGAAAGACAGAAGAGGCCAGGGGAAACTGGCATTTATAAAACCATCAGATCTCGTGAGAACTCCCTCACTATCACGGGAATAGCATCGTGGAAACCACCTCCATGATCCACTCACTTCCCACCAGGTCTCTCAACACCTGGGGATCACAGTTCAAGATGAGATTTGGCTGGGAACACAAAGCCTAACCATATCAGCCACCTCTCTTGACGTTCTGCTCTTGTCTTCATGAGAATCCAAGGATTCCTGATCAAGAGCTCCGAGCTAATGCTTAGCTTCAAGAAGGGAGTGTCTGAAGGTTGCTGCCCTGAGGAAGTTATTGGGGTTTTTCCCTCCCTTTTCATTCATGACCATGATTAGTTATAATTGAGGTATTTTTTTCCTGGGCTTTCTTTCTGACAAGACCTACAGACCAATGTTTGAGAAGCACAAAAAGCACCATGGTTTAACCCCAAAATTGAGTCTAATCATGGAACCCTTCTCAATTTGGGTGACTGAGTAATCCAAGTGTCTGCTAACCAAACAGGCCCTATTCATATAACAGTAAAGGCTGTCCTTCCCCTACTTTCTTTTTCATTAATTAATCAACTAATGTGTGTGTGTGTGTGTGTGTGTGTTTTAACTTTTATTTTAGGTTCAGGGGTACCTGTGCCTAGTAGGTGCAGGTTTGTCATAAAAGTAAATTGCGTATCACTGGGGTTTTGTTGACAGATTATTGCATCACCTGGTAAGACGCATAGTACCAAGTAGGTAGGTTTTTTTATCTTCTCTCTCCTCCCACTTTCCACCCTCAAACAGGCCCCAGTGTCTGTTGTTCCCTTCTTTGTGTCCACGTGTTCTCAATGTTTAGCTCCCACTTATAGGTGAGAACATGCAGTGTTTGGTTTTCTGTGACTGTGTTAGTTCACTTACGATAAGATCAGGCTTTTCAATACACAGTGCGTGTGCGCCATGGCTACTCAACTCAGTTGACTGGGGTACAAAAGTACATTATTAGAACTTTTATACTGATTTCTTATTTTTACCCTCATTTTTACATATTTTTTGTAATGCCAATAATATATTAGTACAGTAGCATGCATCTTATATGTGTTATATAGTTATATGGTTCATCCTTGAATAACATGGAGGTTAGGAGGGCTGACCTCGCCGTGCGGACTAAAATCTGTGTATAACTTTCGCTCCCCAAAAACTTAACTACCAGTAGCCTATGTTGACTGAAAGCCTTACCAATAAAATAAACAGTTGATTAATACTAATTTCGTATGTTCTGTGTATTAAACGCTGTATTCTTACAATAAAGTAAGTTAGAGGAAAGAAAATGTTATGAAAATCTAAGAAAGAAAATACATTTACTATTCATTAAGTGGAAGTGAGTCATCATAAAGATCTTCATCCTCATCATCCTCACATTGAGCAGACTTAATGTAGAATCAATCAGTTCCATAAAATGGACTATAATATCCCTGCCCCAAATTTTTCTTTACTGATAGAGGCACCTGAGCAGAAATGGTAAGACACCACTACTTAGTACCTCTGGCGAGAAAGAGGGTGTGTTGCTCCCCGCTTTGACTGGGGCTTGCTTCAGCCAGCTTCCCTGCCTTCCTGCCTCCCAACTAAGGCTCTCAGTTCCCTCTCTGTGCACTCTTCCCTCAGACCCATCACCTCCGCACCCCCTTCTGGTCCAAGACCAGTTTGTATAACAGATTTACTGGGGATTGGAAGGCCATTGAAGGGCATTATGATTTATAATGGTAAACAACTTAAATATGCAACATCGCAGTTCTGAAAAGTTTCTTGTTTACTCCCACCACTGGGAACTTTGCTCAGCCCATGTTTTCCTCTGGTTCTGGCCTCCTACCAGGTCACCAGGCTCCTCCTCTCTCATGAGAGAGCCTCTTCCACTTTTAAGAAGCTTCTAGGCTGGGCATAATGGCTCATGCCTGTAATCCCAACACTTAGAGAGACCGGGGAGGAGCATCACTTGAGCCCAGGAGTTCAAGGCTGCAGTGAGCTATGATCATGCCACTGCCTCCAGCCTGGGTAGCAGAGCAAGACCTTGTCAAAGAAAGAAGAAGGAGAAGAGGAAGAAGAAGAAAAAGCTTCTAGCAATTCTACATTCTTATTGCTTGATGACCTATAACAATGCAGTACTGTCTTTGGTCACATCTCCTCTTCCAAACTCTCGCCACAGAGGTGGACAACCAAAATCTGCCTACTAAGGTGTTCCCATAAACCAAAACAGCAGGGTTTTTTGTTTTATTTTTCCGCCTAAGTGGATCCTACAGTCTTTCCAGACAGTAATTTCCAAAGTATGGTCCAAGAGCCTCGAGTGCCTAAATCACATCAGTACTTATTTAAAACACAGGTCCTGGGGCCCCAGTCTAGTGCAACTGAATTCAGTGAAAGCTGAGGTTTAACCTAGGAATCTGCTCCTCCAGGTGATTCTGATGCACACTGAGATTTGAGAAGCACTGCACTGCAGGTAGATGACTCAACTTGCAGATAGTTATTGTTCTTTTAGTTACAGTTGATTTGATACTGAATGTGTGTGAGCAAATTAATCTTTTGCCCTGTCTTACCCATTCCTTTACTTGTGTTCTGACTATTTTTCCAAAACACATCTGGAACCGGTGTTTAAATGCAACCCTCCAGGGGAATGGGCCCAACAGGTGCACACTTTGGTGAACTGAGAGTGCTTCTGCAAAGATTAAAAAAAGGGATCCCTTCTGGGGACACAACTCTATACAAGAGCAAGACACAAGCCAAACAGGTGTGGGCTAGGTTCAGCCGGGGACTCTTGTCAACAACTTGCACACCGTTGCCTTTGGAAAAACCAAGTAAAATAATAATTATCTTAGCTCTTCTTTCAGGTTTGTGCTATCCAGAGGAAGATGGGCAGGAGCAATTGCCTAAATTTCCTGGAACTGGGACAGCAAATAGCTGAAACATCTGCATTGAAGCTGCTGCAATGAGTTTATGTTCTTGATTACTACTGAAGAAAAAAATTATTCTGACACTTGTTAAAACTTTATTGGGATTATTGCAATTTGTGTCAAGACTACTGCAATAGAGGAAGGAGATTAGGCTCATCGCCAAACACAGCGAAGACAACTGGGGATTTACAGCCAGTGAGTAGGGGACAAGGTCAGTGGAAGGGAAATTACTGCGAGGAGACACCAAAGGTATGAGGATTCTCTGAACTGACTTAACAGGATGCTTATTGAAGGCAGGCCAGGGTGATCAGATAGCAAAGGTTGGGGGACTCTATCTAAACGGACTTAGCAGGATTCTTGCTACAACTGGGCAAGGCGGGCCTAGCAAGAACAGTGGCCAAGGCCGAAGCCTAGTTGAAAAGAGGGCTTGGAGGAGCCTGACTAAAGTTTGGCCAAACAGAGAGTCTTTGGCATTACTCAGTGGCATCACGGCTTTCCTTCTTGATTACTCAAAGGTGTCTTTGGGTCTGAAACACCATTGTGCCCTCAGTGGCTACCGAGGTATGCAAGGTGGGTTCTTCCTGCACTAAATGGCCCCAGGAGATGCCTTCCCGGGTTGTTAAATCTAGCTGTAATATTTTGGTTGTCACTGTTCTGATTATTCCATTAGATGTTGTCTTTGCTCTTGTCAGCATGCTCGATTTTCCAATTTACTGTTCCAGTCTGCTGTGAACTAGAGAATCAGACTGCTGGGTATGTGTGAAATATGTCGAATTGGTACGGTGGAATGAGAATGCTAGAATTCTGGTTGTTTATTCTGAGAGACGCTGGGCCAAATTCCCTTTTAAAAGCCTAGTGCTACTTCTCACCATTTATAATTCCCCCTTCTCACTCTGGGGGAAAAAAAAGAACAAATTAACACCCAGATAGATGTCGTATTTAAGGAATAAGAACCGCACGTACCTGGTTCAGAGACAGAAATTCCACAGCACTGCAAGAAATTCAACACATAGATGCTTGCAAAGCCTGCGCAAGAAATCTGTCCCAAAGACCAAAAAGGGGCAGGCCTAGTCATGGAGATGTGATTAGATGCTGTAGCTGTCAGTCACATTTGCCCTAAGAGAGACCCTGAAATTTCCAGCTTTCCCCTCCTTCTGAGCAGATCCCAGTGTCAGACTCCCTTACAAGTTGGTGGCTCGTGTGTTGCTTAGACTCATGCGAGCATAAATGATCTCACCAACAGAGCAGAGATCTGTGTGATTACAGCTAAAAGATGTATTTTTTTTGAGGAGGAGTTTCACTCTTGCCGCCCAGACTGGAGTGCAATGTCGTGATCTCAGCTCACTGCAACTTCTGCCTCTTGGGTTCAGGCAATTCTCCTTCCTCAGCCTCCTGAATAGCTGGGATTACAGGCACATGCCACCATGCCCTGCTAATTTTTGTATTTTTGCTAGAAACAGGGTTTCACCATGTTGGCCAGGCTGCTCTCGAACTCCGGACCTCAAGGGATCCGCCCGTCTCGGCCTCCCAAAGTGCTGGGATAACAGGCGTGAGCCACCATGCCCGGCCTAAAAGATATATCATAATTTCTGAACGAAAATAAAGAGAGAGCAAAATGACTCTTTGAGGAATCTATGGCTGCAGGCATCCTACAACATTTATCTCATCCCCAAGAATTCGCTGGAACTAAAGGAAAGACTCCACCCCGGATTTTGGCCAACAAATACAATAGCTTTTCACATGTTTTAAATTTAAAATAATACTTCTTTTTAAACTATTAGGGTCTAAAATAAGAATAAAGAAATCGAATGAGGGCCAGAGGAGTTTTCCTGTGAATAAAGGTGAACTTCAGGGCATGGGTTTGAAGACACTTAGGCTCGCTAACTCGTAAACTTTCTTGCTTTCTTCTAGGCTCTTGGGTGAATTCCAAATGGAACTGGAATTCACTGTGTAATAAGTTGCTCCCTTTAAAAAAATCAGTATGAATAATTTTCATTTATAGATTGTTGCTCTGTTCTAACACACAATTTTTTTTTTTTTTTTTTTTTTTTGGCACCGGTGAAACAGGAAACACTGAATTTCACATACGGGAATAGGAGATTTCCCTCTAAGTCAAGTCTTCTCTTTCTACTGAGGGAGAAACAGGCAGCTCTTGCTTGCCCTGATAGTGAGAGTTTACTTCCTGTCTTCACTGTCCTCACCTGGATGAGTGCAAACCATCTCTCTGGTTGCTCCCTGAGTATGGAAACACTGTGAGCTCATTCTAACCCAGTATTTTTCAGTCATTTTAGGCTATAAATCTTAAGGATGTGTGTGTGTGCATGAGTGTGTGTATGTGTGTATGTAAAATACAAATTTAAATTCCACAAAATAATACTTACCCCTTGTATTAGTTTGCTCAGGCTTCCATAACAAAGCATCACAGACCGGGTGGCTCAAACAACAGAAAGTTATTGTCTCACAGTTCTGGAGGCTGGAAGTCCAAGATCAAGGTGTCAGCAAAGGTGGTTCCTTCTGAAGCCTCTTTCCTTGGATTGTAGACAGTCATCTTCAATCTGTGTTCTCACATGGTCTTCCCTTGATGGGCGTTTGTGTCTTAATCTCCCTTTCTTATAAAGATACCAGTTATATTGGAATAGAGTCCACTGTAATAACCTTATTTGACCTTAATTATCTCTTTAAAAAACTCTATCTCCAAATAACTTCACATTGTGAGCTACTGGGGTTAAGACTCCAACATATGAATTCGTGGGATATGATTCAGTCCATAACACTTCTTATGCATGTATCCAATACAGTCTGGCATTTTCTATTCTATTCTGATTTTCAGAATTACATATTGAGTTGTGCTAATTTGATTTCACAATCTAAAAACTGGGACAGAACCCAACAGTTTGAAAAGCACTGTTATCACTTTGATTGTGCCCTTTGGCCTAGTAATCAGCAAATATAACCTTTTTTGTTTCTTGAGATGGAGTCTCACTCTATCACCCAGCTGGAGTACAGTGGCGTGATCACAGCTCACTGCAACCTCCACCTCCATCTCCCGGGTTCAAGCGATTCTCGTGCCTCAGCCTCCCGAGTAACTGGGATTACAGATGTGCACCACCATACCCGGCTAATTTTGTATTTTTAATGAAGATGTTGCCCAGGCTGGTCTTGAACTCCTGACCTCAGGTGATCCTCCTAAAGTGCTTGGGTTACAGGCGTGAGCCACTGAGCCAGGCCCAAATAAAACCTTAATAAGGAGTCAGAAAAATGGCCCTCAGATCCCAATCCTTGCCTGTCCTCAAGAAAACTTGCTGAAATGCAAAGAACAAAAGCTTTGGGTGAGACACCCCCAGATAGAAATCTTGCTATTATCGCCCGCTGCGTGCTCCTGTTCTGTGAGAAGGCTGAAGGGCTGCGATTAGAGGGGCCACCCAAACATTCGACTTCTTTCGTTTCTGACTTCCTAAGTTCAAAATGGTGAGCCCCTTAGACTCTGATCCCAGAATTAAATGTCGGTCATGCTACGTCCTGTGGTCTCCCCAGAAACAATCAGACAGTGATCACGGATCTGAGCAGTAACTCCTCAAAGGAAACTGTATTCCTTGTTCAAACAAATTCCTCCAGAAATCAGAAACTTTGTTCTCTGAGAGTTTGCTTTACAGCCAGCCCTCTTCACCATGCCTCAGAGAACTGTGTTTCATGTTATATAAAGGAGTTCCTATAATTAGTGTTTCTAATTTGAATTATTTTTAAAAGGATTGTTAACATCCTTGCCTTTTTTTTTTTTTCAATTTAATTCCTAGTGAATTAATTCTGAGTGAATTGCTCTTGTGCATAATTAGAGTTTTTTCTTTTGGAAAAAAAAAGTCTTTAAAGTATAAAAAAAGCAAGCTGGTTATTAGGTATGAATTTAAATTCTTGCCACCTACATCTCCATGTTCAGTGAAGTGTCTTGGGTTGACGACATCAAATTATTCACTCTCCAAAAAAGGAAGAAAGGCGTTGTATACAAAGCTGAAGATGTTGGTATGTTCCCTGTGAGAAATTATGTACACAGAAGAGGAAAGAGTAGACCCAAGATTTGGAAACCCCTAGGTTAAGAAAAAAGGAAAAGTCAAAGGCAAGTACCCAGAAAAAACCATGGACACAAGACAACCTGTATTAGTTTGCATTCACACTGCTGATAAAGGCATACCCAAGGTTGAGTAACTTGTAAGTAAAAAGAGGTTTAATGGACTGACAGTTCCATGTGACTTGGGAGCCCTCACAATCATGGTGGAAGGTGAAAGGCGAAGGGCTCATCTTACATGGCGGCAGACAAGAGAAGATGAGAGCCAAGTGAAAGAGGTTTCCCCTTATAAAACCATCAGATCTCGAGAGACTTACTCACTATCACGAGAACGGCATGGGAATTACCTGCCCCATGATTTAATTACCTCCCACTGGGTCCCTCCCACAACATGTGGGAATTGTGGGCGCTACAAGTCAAGATGAGTTTTGGGTGGGGACACAGCCAAACCATATCACAACCTAAAAGGAAGCCCTTGTTTGGAAAGGAAGAAACATGGGCAGCATGGTGCACCCAGCAGCAGCTGGGGCTGCAGACACTTTGACCAAAACCCACATTGGAGTACTTTCCACTTACTGGCTAAGGAAATGAGGTGAGAAGTGCACTTGAGAAAGAAGTAATGCCAGCATCATTTTTAAGAAGAGAAAGGACACCAGTGGTGGCTGAGAAAAGCATTTCTGTACTATTCTTGAACTACGTGGGCCTTCCTTCCTCTGCATCTTCCTCTCTTTCTCCATCTCGTCCAGGCCTGCATGCAAACTTGCATTATGCCTTTCCCATGCACTTTTTTCCATCTCTACTGTCTCACCCCATTCTCTCATCCCACCACCCCATTTCCAAAGTTCTATTTGCCTTCTCTCATAATAGTGCCTTTTAGAGGCATCGTCCTGAATTTTTTAACACCGCCCCTAAGTCCTCACCCATTCACCCATTCACCTCTACCCCACGGTGTGGAATCTAGGGCATGCTCTTAGCCCAGATTCAAGATTTTGTAGTAAACACACTGCTGTGCTATGCTTTATGAGACACTATCATCTATAATAGAAAAATGTATTGCTGGATTACAAGCAATTCTAAAATCTCAGAGGCTACCACATCAAACCTCAATTTCTTGTTTTGGTTACATGAAGGCGGCAGGTCAGCCATGGCTTTGCGCCAGGGGTCGGAATGTCTTCAGGTTGGCTCTGTATACATTTTCGCCTTGGGCCCCAAGGTGAAGGAACAGCCCCTTCATTCTGTAAACCAAAATTAAAATCCTAAGCCTTCCAACCAACTTAAGGGATCCCTCCCTTGGCCAAGAAACCTTAAAAACAGAGTTCTTAACCATGATGGGATGGGAGGTCAGACATGCCTCATGATGCCCTTTCCCTTTTACAGTTTTGTTGTCGCTGTCCTTGTGGTTTGAAACAGGGTCTCACTCTTCCACCCAAGCTAGACTGCAGTGGCACAATCATAGCTCACTGCAGCCTCTACCTCTTGGGCTCAAGCAATTCTCCTCTCTCAGCCTCCCAAGTAACTGGGCTACAGGTGTGCACCACCATACCCAGCTAATTTTTCAATGTTTTTGCAGAGATGGGATCTTGCTATGTTGCTTAGGCTGGTCTCAAGTTCCTGAGCTCAAGCAATTCTCCTGCCTCAACCTCCCAACGTGCTAGGGGATTATAGGCGTGAGCCACCACACCCAGCCCCTTTTTCAGTTTAGACACAACACTGACAAGCATTAATGTTAAAATGTAAATGGTAAGACATAAGAACAGACTATTTGTGGCAATGGGATGCCAATTTGTAAACAGAACTTAAGGCCATGCCGGGCAAGGTTAAGTTACACAGCTTCCACTTAAAGAATATAGCATGTTCCAACTACCACAAGGTTTTTCTTTGTCTCTAGCAGTTAAATAAGCACTGGCCTCAAGATAAGCAATATTGAAACAATTACAGCTCATCCACCTCCAGATGCTGACTAAATAACCCCCTGTTCCACAAGTCATAACTACAGCTTTGAGTGGACAAGAGACAGATTACAATAACTTTCTCCTGATAAGAAGACCACTGCGTGGCCGGGCACGGTGGCTCACGCCTGTAATCCCAGCACTTTGGGAGGCTGAGGCAGGTGGATCACGAAGTTAGGAGAATGAGACCATCCTGGCTAACACAGTGAAACCTCTTCTCTACCAAAAATACAAAAAATTAGCCGGGCGTGGTGGCGAGCATCTGTAGTCCCACCTACTCAGGAGGCTGAGGCAGGAGAATGATGTCAACCCAGGAGGTGGAGCTTGCAGTGAGCCAAGATTGTGCCACTGCACTCCAGCCTGGGCACTCCGTCTCAAAAAAAAACAGAAGACCGCTGCATATGAACTGGTTCCAGCTGGTTTACAGAGGCTACACACTGAGTGCCCACTTCACCTTTTGACATACAGAGCCTAACAGTCATTCATTGAAATGTTGAGTCTCCACCCCAAAGTGAACATGGGTCACTTGGAACACAAGTGTGCTTGTCATGCATGTGTACAACCACCTTTCATGAATATTCATAGCTCCTCGTGTATCCTGTTGAATATGTATATAAGCCCAACCTATTCAGCTTAAACTCCTGTCTTTCCTCTCCTTTCCTTGAAGTTCCTGCTAATAGTTTCAACAGGAGACTCCTCTCTCCAACCTGTCAGAACAGCCACCTTGCAGGATACGACCTTGATACGAAATAAAGCTCTCATTTTTCTAAACATACAGATTGTGTAATTTTTTTTGTTTTGTTTGTTTGTTTTGAGACAGTCTGACTCTGTTGCCCAGGCTGGAGTGCAGTGGTACAATCTTGGCTCACTGCAACTTCCACTTCCTGGGTTCGAGTGATCCTACTGCCTCAGCCTCCCAAGTAGCTGGGATTACAGGGGTGTGCCACCATGCTCAGCTAATTTTTTGTATCTTTAATAGAGACAGGGGTTTCATCATGTTGGCCAGGCTGGTCTCAAACTCCTCACCTCAGGTGATCTGCCTGCCTCAGCCTCCCAGAGTGCTGGGATTACAGGCATGAGCCACCACGACCACGCCTGGTCAGATTGTGTAATTTTTAAGTTAACAATTCTGAGAAGACATCTTGCCTTTCTCTTGCAGAAGGCAGGAGCACAAGCAGCCAAGCCAAACTGGACAACTGCATCTGAAGCATTTTGCTCCAATGTGGCCTCCATCATGTTTGCTAACATTGTGCTAGCTAAAGCAAGTCACATGACTAAGAATGCCAACATCCTCCACCTACAGAGAGGGAACAAATCACTGTGACCAAAAATGTAACCTACTGCAGACATAGTGAACAAGCGGGAACCCAGCCATACACGGGAGCAAACATCCAGTTAATGGTTTTTGAGTCAATGTTGTCACCAATCTGGGTAATTCTTTGTGTTAAAAAATAAATAAATAAATAAAAAATAAAAATAAAAAAAAAAGTGTTATTTCCTGGGTAAAAATGTTACTTGTGTGATTTTTTTAAAAAAGATTTGGAAAATAGGAGGAGATAAAAGAACAAATAAGAATATAAAAACCACTCAAAATATTACTGCCTATAGACAATTTAGTACATTTCCTTCAAGAATTTTATCTACAAGTGGGTGTAAGGAGGAGAAGATGGTTAAATTGGAATTCCATTTCAAGGTTTTATAACCTGCTTTTCTTCATTAACATGTTGTGTGCCTTCTCCTGTGTCCATAAAAGTTCATCACAAATCTCATAATATCTAAATGTGTAATACTTATTTTTATGATAGAAGAATACTTTATATCCTCTTACTACTGGATGTTTGATCTGCCTCTGATTTTTTTCATGCTAGTATAAATATTTCTGCCATGACCATCCTTACAAATAAATTTTTATGGTGTCTGTGATTATTCCCCAATAATAGAATGGTACTGACACAATGCACTGTATATATTTAAAGTGTGTAATTTGACATGTTGACATATGTAACGGTACATGAAAATAGTGCCAGAAGCAATAACGGATAATGGACATATTCATTACCTCCAAATTTTCCCTGTGCCTCCGTTCCTCTCTCCATCCCGCCCCACTCAATACATTAAACAGCCTTCTATCAGCATAGATTAGCCTTTCTAGAATTTTATAAAAATTAGTAGCATGCAGTATGTACTATTTCAGCTGGCTTTTATCACTTACATCGTTAGAGATTCATCCATGTTGTTGCATGCATCAATTCAATACTCCTTTCCTTTTTTTATTGTGCAGCAATATTCTAACGTACTATACACAATTTGTTTATCCATTTATCCGTTCATGGACATTTCAGTTGTTTACAGTTTAGGGCTATTACAAATACAGCTGACATTAATATTCATATTCAAGTCTTTGTATGGACATATGTTTTCATCTCTTTTGGGTAAGTGTGTAAGGCTGGAATGACTGGTGGTAGAGATACTTTTAACTTTTAAGAAACTACCAAACTGTTTTCCAAAGTAGTTGCACCATTTGACATTTCCACAGCAGTGCGTGTGAGTTTCAGCTGCTTCACAACATTGTCACTTGGCATGACAGGCCTTTTTAATTTTAGCCATTGTAGTAAGTGTGTAATGGCACCTCATGCTAGTTTTAATTTGCATTTCCTTAATGACTAAAGATGTGGAGCATCTTCTCATGTGCTCATCCATAATCCGTATATCTTTTTGGTGAATTGTCGGTTCAAATCTTTTGCCCATTTGAAAATTAGAATTGTGGCTGGCACAGTGGCTCACACCTGTAATCCCAGCACTTTGGGAGGCTGAGGCGGGCAGATCACCTGAGGTCAGAAGTTCAAGACCAGCCTGGCCAACATGGTGAAATTCCATCTCTACAAAAATACAAAAATTAACCAGGCATGATGGCAGGTGCCTGTAATCCCAGCTACTTGGGAGGCTGAGGCAGGAGAATTGCTTTAACTCAGGAGGCGGAGGTTGCAGTGAAAACACGCTACTGCACTCCAGTCTGGGCAACAGAGTGAGATTCTGTCTCAAAAATAAATAAATAAATAAATTGTTGGCCGGGCGCGGTGGCTCAAGCCTGTAATCCCAGCACTTTGGGAGGCCGAGATGGGCGGATCACGAGAATTGAACCTTTCATTCTCGATATCAGTGTCTCTATTTTTTTTTTTTTTTTTTTTTTTTTTGAGACGGAGTCTCGCTCTGTCGCCCAGGCTGGAGTGCAGTGGCCGGATCTCAGCTCACTGCAAGCTCTGCCTCCCGGGTTCATGCCATTCTCCTGCCTCAGCCTCCCGAGTAGCTGGGACTACAGGCACCCGCCACCTCGCCCAGCTAGTTTTTGTATTTTTTTAGTAGAGACGGGGTTTCACCGTGTTAGCCAGGATGGTCTTGATCTCCTGACCTCGTGATCCGCCCGTCTCGGCCTCCCAAAGTGCTGGGATTACAGGCTTGAGCCACCGCACCCGGCCCAGTGTCTCTATTTTTAAAATAAACTTTTAATATTAAAACAGTTTTAGATTTACAGAAAATTCTTATAAATCCCAGGCCCACTTTGCCCTATTATTAACATCTTACATGAGTATGGTAAATTTGTCATAATTAATGAACCAGTATTGATGCATTGTTGTTCATTAAAGTCCGTACTTTATTCAGATTTTCTTTCTTTTTACCTTATGTCCTATTTCTCCTCCAGGATTTCATCTAGGACGCCACATTACAGTTGGCAATCATTTCTCCTTGGGTGCCTCTTGTCACAGTTTCTCAAATTTTCCTTGATAGTTCTGAGGTATACTGGCAAGAAATTTTGTTTAGAACATATTTCGACTTGGGTTGTCTGATGTTTCTCTCATGAATTAGACAGAGTTGTGGGTTTGGGAAAGATCAGACAAGACCAGAGAGATAAAGTGCCGTTCTCATCACACTATGTCAGAGGTACATACTATCGACACGACATCACCGTTGACGTTAATCGTGATCACCGACTGAGGCGTGTTTGTCAGGCTTCTCTACCGTACAGTGACCCTTCTCTCTACCCAGTGTACTTATTAGAAAGAAGCCACTCTGTGTAGTGCACACTTTGGGAGTGCGGGGGTACATTCTATCTCCTTGAGGACAGGGTAGCTATATGAATTATTTGAGATTATTCTGCACAGATTTTTTTATTCTTCATTTATTTATTTAATCATGTATTTACATCAGTATGAACAGATATAACAAGAGTTTATTAATACAGAGGTTAAACAAAGTTAAGGTTCAAGATTATTTTTGCTTTGCTTTTTCACTAGCTTCAGTGTGTTGGCTTATCCTTTTGGGTGGGCTTCTCTCATGGCCCCTAAAAGGCTGCCATAGTTCTAGGCATCACCTCCTCACCTGTGCACACCAGAAGCTGAAAAAGGAGCTTGCCGTCATATTTGAAAAGCAAAGGAAATTTCCCAGAAGACCCCTATGGGAGTCCCTTGTCATCTCATTGGCCAAAATTGTGTCACATGACCATTCATAAACCAGTCCCTGCCTAGGGAAGGATAAGATTCCCTACACCGGGTCTGGGGCCTCTGTAAGGCCCATCCTAATGTGAGTAACATTGCCACACTCTAGAGGATAAAAATGGGATTCTGTTCAAGTAAAAGAAGGGAGATAGCTGTTTGCAGGGTAATTAACAGTGTCTGCCATAGGAAACCATTATAATTAGAGACCTCAAAAATACGTCTTCACTGATAGAAGAGACTGCTGGTGTAAAACCCTGAAATACCAGTGATACAAAAGACTTCTTTTCATCGTCCCTTTCCCATTCTTCCATTGTCTTCGTCATTTTATTTTTATACCTGCCCTCCTCTCCACCCCAAAGGCTTTTATGACATTTCCGCCTTTAGGTATTTTTGTCATCAAAGAACCATCTAGTTTCTAAATTACCAGCTTCCTTTCAAGGCACTAAATAAAACAAGCAAAGTATCTATAATGACCTCATGAGCACTGTGGAAAAGTTTAGGTCTCTGCCTTTGAATATTTTTGATAGCTTCATAGAAGTACAATGAGAATTAAAGAGGAGAAATTTCTTTATTCAAAAAAATGGTTACTGAGCATATGGGCTTAATATGGGTTGGAGGAAAAGAAGAGGTGAGGAGAGTACAAGTGGGAAGGGGAAAACAGAAAAGGAAAGGTTATTCTGTCTTCAAGATGTGCAACACATAAAACAATTAGAAGGCAGGGCGCCAGTGGCTCACCCCTGTAATCTCAACACTTTGGGAGGCTGAGGCGGGCCAATCACCTGAAGTCAGGAGTTCGAGATCAGCCTGGCCAACATGGCGAAACCCCATTTCTACTAAAAATTAAAAAAAAAAAATTAGCCGGGTGTGGTGGCAGGCACCTGTAATCCCAGCTACTAGGGAGGCTGAGGCAGGAGAATCGCTTGAACCTGGGAGGCAGAGGTTGCTGGGAGCCGAGATCACACCACTGCACTCCAGCCTGGACAACACAGCAAGACTCTGTCTCAAAAAAAAAAAAAATTAGAAAACAAAGCAATGTTCCTAACACATCACCCTGTACTCCAAATAGGTTCCCGTTCCTTCCTACCTCATGTCCACTGTGCTTATTATATCAGCTGGTACATGGTCAGCTAGAAGTAATGAAGGCACATGAGCTCCTGGAAATTTACCTTTTTCACACACTAAGAAGTCTGGAAGGAAAACTTGCTGCCATTAGTTCAGCTTCTCAGGCTCATTCGGTGTCTAGAGCTTTCCAGTCTTCCACCTTTCATTTGTTGGGTTTTTGTCTTTGTGATTATTGCTTCACGGTCACAAGATGGCTGCCACAGCGCCAAGAATCATGACTGCATTCAAAGTCAGCATACAGTGAGGCAGCCAGATAACATAGGACCTCCTCTTTTCTGCCTCCTATGGCAGGGATCAAAAATACTTTTCACAAGCCCTCAACAGACTTCCTTTTCGTCTCATTGACTGAAATTTGGTCAAATGGCTCCCATTAGCTACAAGAGGAGAGGGCGCTAAAGTGCATAGCTGGCAAATGGTATTAGCATAACCGTGACTGGCTTAAAACCAATCACAATTCATTCACAGGAGCTGGACACATGACTACCCACCCTCCCAAACCCTCAACCCAACCACCAAGAAAAAGAAAATCAGAGCTCCATTAGCAAGAAAGAACGCAGAGAAACGGCAGATGCCCAGGTTTTCCAACTTCATTCCCAAGTGCCTTTTATCCTCTTCACGTCACCTGTAAGGCACTAAATAATACAAGCAAAGCACCTGTAATGACCTCATGAGCACAGAGGAAAAGTTTAGGTCTCTGCCTTTGAATATTTTTGATAGCTGTAGTAGCCTCACTGACCCCCACTTTTTACCCGAGATCAGTTCATACTTCAGGACCCTGGCTCTCGCTGATCTTGCTGCCTTTAAGATCCCCCCAGGACCTGCACCTCCACCCCAGGGAGGGGGTTTGGCTGAACCATGCCTCAGGCCCAGTGGACAAGCCCTGGAATCTGCTTTCGTGGTTTGAATCTTGGCTGTGCCTTCTTTCTGGTTATAGCCTTTTAGGAATTGATTTGACCCTCTGGGAGTGAGAACTCTTCAGTTTCCTCATCTGTCCAATGAACATAAATATAGTGACTGGCACAAACTGGTCCCTTAATTTTAAAAATTGTCAGATGGATGGACGGAAGGATGACACCTACCCCTGTGGAACCACTGAAAATATTAAATGAGATGATGTATGTGAGTCGGGCGCAGTGGCCCACACCTGTAATCCCAGCACTTTAGGAGGCCAAGGCAGGCGGATCACAAGGCCAAGAGATCGAGACCATCCTGGCCAACATAGTGATACCCTGTCTCTACTAAAACTACAAAAATTAGCCTGGCATGGTGGTGCACACCTGTAGTCCCAGTTATTTGGGAGGCTGAGGCAGGAGAATCGCTTGAACCCAGGAGGCAGAGGTTGCAGTGAACCGAGATTGTGCCACTACACTCCAGCCTGGCGACAGAGCAAGACTCTGTCTAAAAAAAAAAGAAAAGAAACGAAAAAAAGAGAGAGATAATGTATATGAAAGACCAAATGACTCCTGGCACACAGTAAATGCTCATTATATGCAAGCAGAAACCGATTACATCACCACCTGACTTCAAAGCCTTCAATTGCCTCAGTTACACTTAGGGTGAAGGTTCAAGTACAAACTGCTTGAATGACATGGCCTTTTCCTACCTCTTGGGATTCTCCCTTGTTTCTTCAATCATGCTGTCTCTCTCTTGGGCAGCTGTACACCTGCTCCTCCCACCCAGAATGGATGACATCTTCCATTCATCCTTCATGTCCTCTCTAGGAGTCTCTTTCCCCTACAGGCCTTTGCCTCAATTCTTCTCACACAGTAGCCCAGCTAGGTTCCCAGGGAGACAAGAAGTCTGGAGCCAAAGCATTCAGGAAGAAAGTATTCAGGGAGAATTTCTGGAGTTGGGAAACAGGAAAGCATCCTCTCAAGTCTGCACTGCCAGAGCCCCAGGCGGAGCCCCTGAGAAATGTGACAGGATGGCCCTGCACGGTGGCTCATGCCTGTAATTCCAGCACTTTGGGAGGCTGAGGCGGGTGGATCACCGGAGGTCGGGAGTTTGAGACCAGCCTGGTGAAACCCTGTCTCTAGTAAAAATATAAAAACGAACTGGGCGTGGTGGCAGGCTCCTGTAATCCCAGCTATTCAGGAGGCCAAGGCAGGAGAATCACTTGAACCCGGGAGGTGGAGGTTGCAGTGAGCCGAGATCACGCCATTGCATTCCAGCCTGGGCAACAGAGTGAGACTCCGTCTCAAAAAAAAAAGAAAAGAAGAAAGAAAGAAATACGACAGGACTCATCTTGTTCTTCTATCTGGAAAGCTGTGGGAGCCAGGACTGCAGATCAGAGGGGGTATGGAGTTCTCAAGATAGGACTACCAATAAAGAGCATATTTCTCAAGGAACCAAGCACAGAAAGAAGTTATAAAGTTATCCGGGAACCTACAATTATCCGGGAACCTACAATTTGCCAAGAGTTATAGTTACAATCTCCCCACAGTTTCTTATACTTCTTGCATGTTCAAGACTAAACTATTCATCTTCTGTTTATTCCAGCTTCTCCTCCTGAACCCATATCTCTGCCCAAGGTGCCATAATTGATCTTTCATCTTCAACTTTACCCTTCTGCTGGTGGTCCTCAGACTTCCCACAAAGCACTCCCATCCCTGCTCCCCTACGAGATACCCAGATCCTGTCACCAGTCTCCTAGGGCTTCTCCCCACCACTGGTCCCTCCCTGCCCCCATGCATGTTGCATACAGAGCCTGGATCCCTTCCTAGCCTGCTGCTCTCATCCACTCGGCTGCCTGCTCAAGTATCTTCGCTGGCTCCTTGTCTCCTTCGTTAAACACGAATGTCTCGCCTGAAACTCTGAACTCTGCACACCCCCTCCATATATATTTCTGACCATCCTCCCCATTTTTTCTTTCTTTATTTTAAAACCTGTCATACATTCAAAAGAGTGTTCCTAAGAGTTGCACAAATTATTGTTCTAAAGACCACATCTGCAAAACCATCTCTCACAGTAAATCATCAAATATGTCAAGTTTGTTAGCCATTCCCCTCCGCTCCTTCACTTAGCATTTTCCCCTCCTGCCTCCTCGAGCTAACCTACCCCTGACATGTTCATAATCATTGCCTTGATTTTTTTAGAGTCCTACCACGTAGTTCTAAATGACATTTTTGCTCGGCGTTGCCAAATTCTGAATTTTCTATTGACTGTATCATTCCACGTTTATTTTGCTGTGACTAGATTCTCCTTCCCCTGTTTCTCAGCCTATTTGAGATATAATTCACACAGCAATTCACTCTCCAAAAGTCTACAATTCAGTGGCTTTGGCATATTAACTGCAACCATCACCACGATCTGAATTTATAAAAATATTATCACTGCAAAAAGAAGCCCTGTACTTATTGGTGGTTACTTCCCATTTCTCCCTACCCCTCAACCCCAGGCAATCTCATATCTACTTCCTGTCTCCATAGATTTGCCTCTTCTCTTCTATTTAATATAAGAGGAATCATACTCATTCTATACACTATGTGCTCTCATGAAACTGACTACTCTCTTTCCCCAGGTGCAGAACACCAGTCATTCTGTCTAGAATCGCCTCCCTACCCCAGCCATCACTGCCCACCCAGGTCTGACAGCTTCTGTGTGATCCAGCCCCAAGCATTACTCTTCCACTTAGCTTTCCTCTTTTCCCTCTACCCCCCTGTAATTTTTCCCCAGTCAGATTCTCAAAGCACACTGTAACTTTGTCTCAGGAGGCCTAGTGTCTTCTCTACTAAACTGTCGGCTCTGTGAAGGGTCCGTACTTTGCCTGGTTTTATTCCCTGCTGTTCTCCAGAGCCCGGTCAGTACCTGGCACACAGCAGATGTCTGATAGGTATGCATTGAGAGGATGAGGACTATGCACATTATTCTGCCTGAGATTACCATTGCTTGTACATATAACTAGAACTTGAATGTGAGGAATTAACTAGGTGTGTCTTCATCCATTTTGTGCTTCTATAAGGGAATACCTGAGACTGGGTAATTTATAATAAGCAGAGATTTATTTCTCACAGTTCTAGGGGCTTGAAAGTCCAAGATCAAGGTGCTGGCATCTTGTGAGGGCCTTCTTGCTGTGTCATAACATGGCAGAAGGCATCACATGTCAGAAGGGCAAGGAGAGGGTGGAAGACAGAGAGAGAATAACTCAAGCCCGTTTATAATCAGCATTAATCCGTTCATGAGGATGAAACCCTCATGACCTAAACACCTGCCATGAGGCACCATATCTAACACTATTGCATTGAAGATTAAGCTTCCAACACATGGGGACACATTCAAATCATAGCAAGATACAATCAGAAAATGATGTTTTCTTTCCCCTGAAAGGGCCTGTTCCACCTGCTCTGTGAGACTGAGTCCTTCACCATTCTGGGAAGAAATCACAGGTGGTCCCTGTGGCTTACTACTCACTCTCACGAAAAATGCATTCATGACATCTAGCCCACAGAATCACCAAATCTCTATTTTCAAGTCCATGCCCCTCCCTGGGTCAACCTAGGCCTCTTTCTGGCTGGTGCCTTGGGAATCGTGGTTGGCTTCTTGTCTCTTTCCCTCACCTCACTAGCTGCACCTTCTGCCCTCTCCATGGTTAGACAGGGGGAGAGGCAGAGGTAAACACACATCTGATGTTGGTTTTCTGCAGGCTGTGGCTCATGTAGAACACCAACTCTTTCCCTTGGCTCTCCCTCCTGTCCCCCACCACTGGGAATATTTCTCATCTGTCAGGCTTTTGACTCAGGCAGAATCATTCCATCAACATGGCCACTTAAGAGCTCTCCCTTGGTCCCTGGCCATCTAGCAATACCACTAGCTTCCTTCTGCTCTGGGAATTATCTGATAACCCTGGCAGGGCTCTCTCTCACATGACCCACCTCTGGTCCACAGTGAACACGCATCTTTGGTCTGTGGCCAGTGGAAGGGCAGGCACACAGCTCTCTTCTCTGTGACTTCGGCCAGCCTCTCCCCCTTTAGACTGTACCTGTGAAATCAGCCTCCAGTACCCCAAGTTACCCAAGTTTCTGGGGACACCTAATATGCTCTCGAAAAGGTGTCTTTGAACCCATGGTCACAGACGTGAAGGAGGAAGGTAGCATGCAACCTCCTTCCCCGAAGGGATAAAACTTATTACACACTGATGATTTCTATTCCAAGAAATCATTTCTTTAATCTCCAACCCCTCGCCCAGCCTCTCCATGTGGTATATAGGTTGCAGCTGAGCGGTCAACTGGTGGCCCTCAAAGCTGGTTTTCAACCACCTCCAAGTCCCGCATCAGAAACCACACCCTGACTTTGGAACACCATTGTTCTTTCCACCTATTGACTTGAGGCCTCAGCCAAAACTGAGACAAGAGTTTCATTTTAGCCTCCTGTCCTTGTCTTATTCCTTCACAAAACTGTAAACTCCTGAAAGGCAGAAACTCTGCCACGCCCATTTTAATTGCCTTTGCCCCTTACCTAGTGTTTAGTGGTGCCATGCTCAAGATACCAGTAGGCATTTTAGAGGAAAATAACCCTGGTGATGACCCAGCTTCATAAAGGAAGATGGAAGAGGAAAAGGTGGAACACTTTGATTCTGCAGTGATGACTCAAAGGGGAGGCTTTAGAGGATTCATGTTAGAAGTTAATCAGGCTTGGGAGCTGTGAAAGCGGAGCTCTCCCAGGTCCATTTTCCCCTGGCATTGACTCAAGAACAAGTATATAACACAAGTAATGTTATACAGGCTGGCCTTGCAATGCTGAGAATGCACAGATAGGAATAATGAGGTTTAAGAGGGGAAAAGGGTCACTCTGACTGCTTCTAAGTCCTTTCAGTTATTTTCCTACATGTCCCTGTTTCTGAAATCAGATCTATCACCAATGTCTTTTTTAGGATATCAGGAAATATATTGGTCCCTTTATTTTGGCCTGGTTAAAGCATGTGCTGAAGGTCTCAGGCACATAGAGAAGCAAGCATTTATTAGCAGGATGAAGAGTTCTGGGATAAGAAATTACTCTTACAAAAATGTCAAACTTTCGTGTAAGCAACACATGCTGGGTGCTATATAGAGCTGGAGCTCATCACTTTGCAACAGAGTGTCTGTTACATTCTGAACTCATAGGATTTTACCTGTACTCATTTATTTGTCAATAATTCATTGACAGTAGCTAAGAATTCTTAGTTAAGACCTCCAAACTTATTCCCTCTACTAAATTCCTGCCATTCGTTTAAGCTGCCAGCCTCCTCTTAAAAGGTCCACGCTAGAAATGGCCCAAAATCACTATCTCCTCTTCCCCACATTATTGACTTGGAATCCACCTTCCAAATACCTTCCCCATCTGCTGCCTCCTGATTATCTCCACGACCGCTCCCAATCAGGTCTCCACCTTCGCTCAGCAAGTAGACTTGCACAAAAGAGCTTTATCACTGTCTCACCACCTACCAGTCCTTCCTACCCAGTCCACCCCCAACACAGATGCCTGACAAGGCTCAATTTTATCCTCCCAAAATTTATATGTTGAAGTCCTAACCCCCAGCACCTCAGAATGTGACTGTATTTGAGGATAGAGCCTTTAAAGAGGTCATAAGTTAAAATGAAGTATTTCAGGTGGGCCTTAATCCAACATGACAGGTGTCCTTGTAAGAAGAAGATATTTAGACACAAACAGGAACACACATACAGGAAGGAACACACGAGGACTCAGTGAGAAGGTGGCCATCTACAAGCCCGGGACAGAGGCCTCAGAAGGAACCCACCCTGCTGACACCTCAGTCTCATACCTGTAACTTCCAGGACTGAGAAAACAAGTTTCTGTTCAGCCACCCAGTCTGTGGTACTTTTCAATGGTAGCCCCAGCAAACTAATACAATGCCCACTAGCTTCCTACACATAAATCGGCACACTTTCCTAGTTGAAACATTTCCAGAGCCCTCAGACTCTCCATTTCCTTTGGGATCAGGTTCAAATTCTTTAATATGACACATTTAGCCCTTCTTCCCCACCCCAGCCTGCCTCTGTATGTCATCTCCTGCCTACCTATCCTACCCCGTCCATCATTTCTAATCCCACAACCCAGTGTATCAACACTAACCTCAACACACATTGCCTTGACCCTCTCCCTGATTTAGTACATACTGTCTTTTCTGTCTTGGACTCACCCCCTCTGTGTCTCCCTTGTCCTTCCAGACCCCATTCAAATGTCACCTCCCCATAAAGTCTTCTCTGTATCCCCATGCAGTGTTTTCCCCCATCCTCTGTGCACTCCAGAACTTTATTGCTTATTTCTTTGAGTTGTGGTTGTTTGTAATGAGTTTCTAGAGGAAGACAAGGTGTTTTACTCTGATACAACCCTAGCACGTAGTAGGCACTCAATAAATATTAATTGCATTGTTGGTATTGTGGACTGAATGTCTGTTTCCCACCCAAATTCACATGTTGAAGCCCTAACCCCCAATGTGATAGTATTTGGAAATGGCGGGGTCTTTGGGAGGTAATTAGGTTTAGATGAGGTGATGAGGGTGGGAAGAAGAGACCAGAGCTCACCCTCTCTCCCTCTCCACAATTTAAGGACATGGTTAGGAGGCAGCCCTCTGCAAGCCAGGAAGTGGGCCCTCATCAGGAACTGAATCAGCTGGCACCTTGATCTTGGACATCTCAGCCTCCAGAGCTGTTTGAAAATAAATTTTGGTTGTTTAAGCCACCCAGTGTATGCTATTTTGTTATGGTAGCCCAAGCAGATGAACACAGCTGGTTAGGAAAAGAAACAAAGGGGGTTGGGTGCAGTGGTTCACGCCCGTAATTTCAGCACTTAGGGAGGCCAAGGCTGGTGAATCACTTGAGGTCAGGAGTTTTAGATCAGCCTGGCCAACATGGTGAAACCCCATCTCTACTAAAAATACAAAAATTAGCTGGGCATGGTGGTGCACACTTGTTAGCCCAGCTACTTGGGAGGCTGAGGCAGGAGAATTGCTTGAACCTGGGAGGTGGAGGTTGCTGTGAGCGGAGATCGTGCCACTGCACTCCAGCCCAGGTGACAGAGCAAGATTCTGTCTCAATTAAAAAAGAAGAAGAAGAAGAAGCCGAGAGCAGTGGCTCAACGCCTTAATCCCAGCACTTTGGGAGGTCAAGGCGGGTGGATCACGAGGTCAGGAGTTCAACCCCAGCCTGACAATATGGTGAAACCCCATCTCTACTAAAAATACAAAAATTAGCTGGGCATGGTGATGGGTGCCTGTAGTCCCAGCTACTCAGGAGGCTGAGGCAGGAGAATCACTTGAACCCAGGAGGCAGAGGTTGCAGTGAGCCAAGATCGCACCACTGCACTCCAGCCTGGGCAACAGCACGAGACTGTCTCAAATTAAAAAAAAAGAAAGAAAGAAAAATAAATAAAGGGCTACCTCCTACTGTTTTAACCAAGAACTCTTCTCCAAGTCTGGGAATCATTCCCATACATAGTCTCTGTCTGACACCACGCTCAGGTAGGCCTCATCGATCTTGTTTTCTGACACTGATGAGCTCTCTCGGGTTCTTAGATCCTTTCCAGGTGTACACCATTGTCTGCACTATATTTCCAGCCACTTCCTCCTTTCAGGATTTCACCGTTGCCTTTGACTTTTGCTAAAAAGTCTGAGTTTTTTTTTCCACCCTGAAATGCCTTGTCCCTTTGTCCTCTTTGTATAAACAGATGCTTCCTAATCATCTCCCTCATCCTAGGTCTTTGCCAACAATCAATCACCCAATTACAGTGAGATTCCAGCAATGTCTTAGAGAGACATTGCCTTAGTTGGAAGCTTAAATGCAGCCCTGAGCTTCCTTCCTCCACGCAAACCTGGGACTCTTCAAATTCTTCTCCGGTTATGTAACTGTAACTCCCATAGACTTTCTCCCAAAATGTTCATCATATAGTACCTTCAAGCATACATAACTCTAATAACTCACATTCATTTAAACATGCATTACATTGAAATAGAACTATGAGTCACCTGGGACCCAGGCATTTCATTTCAGGGTTTAACCATTGCTTTCCTTTACGCATAAGCAGGTAAACCTGTTGTGTTAAGAAAGAAAACGCTTGGTGAAGAACTGAAATATTCTCACCCATATTACTGACATTTCAGCGAGCTTGTCCCAACCCAATCTCTTACTCACTGTGTGAAGGACTCTGAAGCCGTAGAAGCAGCAGAGCAAAAAGCTGAGTGTTTGCGTGCTTCCTCTCATGCCAAGGGGGCCAAGAGAGGGATGAAGGAGTGTGCCTGGACTGCTCGAGGAAAAAGCAATCTGAATTTGCTGTGATTAGCAGGAGGAGCACCTTGGAGATCCGTACTTGTTCCCTACCTACACGGTTAGCTACTGCAGCCACTAGCCACGTGCGGCTATTTACATTTTAATTGATTAGAATGAAGTAAAATTTAAAATGTGGTTTCTCAATCACACTAGTCATATTTGAAGTGTTCAAGCACTACAGATGTCTGGTGGCTAGTTCAATAGGATGGTGCAGATACAGGACATTCTCATCATTTTGAAAAGTTCTAGTGCATCACTCTGATCTATTATGTAAGTAATGCTTTTAAGAAAGACCAATATGAGAAATCTCTACTTTTTTTGTTTGTTTGTTTTTTGTTTTGAGACCGAGTCTCACTCTGTCACCCAGGCTGGAGTGCAGTGGTGCAATCTCGACTCACTGCAACCTCCGCCTCCCAGGTTCAAGCGATTCTCCTGCTTCAGCCTCTCAAGTACCTGGGACTACAGGCGCCCGCTCCCATGCCTGGCTAAGTTGTGTATTTTTAGTAGACATGGGGCTTCACCCTGTTGGCCAGGCTGGTCTCAAACTCCTTACCTCAAGTGATCCACCTGCCTTGGCCTCCCAAAGTGCTGGGATTACAGGCATGACCCACTGTGCCCGGAGAAATTTCTACTTTTAAAATGAACATTGAGAAAATATAAAGTGAACTTTGCTGACTACAGTAAGAGTAAAACAATTTTTTCAAAAGAATTATTCCTAGGTGGTTTGTCAACACAAGTCAAAGAAAGGAATGAAAGACAGAGAGAAAAAAGGAAGAATAAGCAGATGGTTATCAGCACTAACGGGGCTCACCGAAGACCAAGGGAACCCATCATTTCTAAGGGGGTAAAAAAAAAAAAAAATGACCTGAGGTTGACTTGTCTGAAATCCTGTCGGGAGGCAGCAAGCACTTTGTCATTTGGAAAATGAATGTGTATATGTGAGCCTGCAGGCACAGGGTCACAGGCCATGCTGGCCTTTGGTGAATCCATTTAAAAGACGTAATATGAGAGAGGAGATTGTTCCCTGTAAATAGCCCTTAACCCCTATTTACACATCTTCCCCTTTTCTTAAGACCACACTGGGTCAGTTGTGCAATAATTTATGAGGGCACCACTGTTGGGATGGGGGTTGGGGAGACACCCAGAGGCCAAGGAACTCTTGTCTAAACCTATCAGGAGACAAACCCCAGGAATCTGTGATTTCTAAGAATCTTTGACATTCAGACTCCAGGGCTCAAATGTCTCCATCTGTCTGTGTTTTTAAACCTCTGCTTTGCTTGGTAAGACTCCACCCCTCACTCCACTACCAAATAGTAAATGGCTAGTGTGTATTGTACTGCCATATTGATTTTACAAGGATTTTGTGTGTATAGCAGTCCTGCAAGAGTAGCCTCCATTTCTGGAATTCTACAACATTGTGAAACATGTTTGGTTTTCATCTTCTTTCCTGTCATATAATTCCTAAAATCCTCAGACCCTCCAAAGTGATGTCTTCTGTATGCAAATGATTTGACTGATATCTGGCAGCCCCTAGGTAACTTTGGGATGAGGGCTGGTCACCAGAAAGACCAAGGCAGGATTAGAAGGTTGGGACTTTCGGCCCCCTTCCCAACCTCAGTGGAGGGGAGAGGGGTTGAAGGTTAAGTTGTCCACCAATGCCTAATGATGTCATCAATCATGCCTGCATAATGAAGCCTACATAAAAACCCAAAAGGACTGGGTTCAGAGAGCCAGCAGATAGCCAAACACACGGGGCTTACACATCCATGTGCCTGGACTGTGGCGTACCCCAACTCCACAGGGACAGAAGCTCTGGGCTCAGGACTCCTCCAGACCTTCCCCCGTGTATCTCTTCATTTGAGTGTTTATTTTTGTTGCTGTTGCTTGAGATGGAGTATCACTCTGTCACCCAGGCTGGAGTGCAGTGGCACAATCTTGGCTCACTGCAACGTCTGCCTCCTGGGGTTCAAGCAATTCTCCTGCCTCAGCCTCCCGAGTAGCTGGAATTACAGGCACCCGCCATCACGCCTGGTTAATTTTTGTGTTTTTAGTAGAGACATGGTTTCACCATTTGGCCAGGTTGGTCTCGAACTCCTGACCTCAGGTGATCCGCCACCCTCAGCCTCCCAAAGTGCTGGGATTACAGGTGTGAGCCACCACACCCAGCCTTATTTGTATCTTTTAAAACATCCTTTGTAATAAACTGGTAAATGTAAGATATTTCCTGAGGTCTGTGAGCAGCTCTAGCAAATTAATCGAAGCAAAGGAGGAGATTGTGGGAACCCCAATTTATAGCCGATGGGTCACAAGCACAGGCAAAATAACCAGGGGCTTATGATTGGCATCAGAAGGAGGGGCAACCTTGGGGTACTGAGCCCCTGCCCCTGTGGGATCTGACACTAGCTCCAGGTAGACGGCATTGAACTGGAGTACAGCCAGCTGGTGTCCGCTGCAGACTGATTGCTTGCTTGGAGTGTGGGGGAAACCCACACATATTTGGTCTCAGAAATCTTCTATGTTGATTGTTGTGGAGTGAGAGAATAGAAATAACATTTTGAGCTTGTTTTTACTCATGCTTTATAAAAGCCCTGAGGAAAATCAGCTCTGCTGACTGCTCACTCTATCCTACCTGCGTTGTGGGCTGGCGGAGGGGCAGCCTCACCCGGGGAAGCTCTGGAATTGGCAGGCCCCGCGTGAGCAGGACTGAGGCGGACCTGACTGGGCATGTGCTTTCTTATTCAGGAGACCCCAGCCGAGGGTGGAGCCACAAAGCGTAGGATCCCATCTGATCCGTGTGTCACTGCTCAGCGACAATGGCCGGGAGTTGCTTATAGCAGCTCCGCAGATTGTCAGCAGGTCCAAGACTGATTACTGCTAGCAGCAAAATCAGCCTGTCTCTCCCTCTGCCTCTCACTGTAACTGGGAGAGGGGTGAGGATGGGAGGCTCGCCCAGGCCTGGAAACCGGCCTCCCGCCCTTCCTGTGCTCCATACCTCAGACTCCCAGACTCCCCATTCTCCAGTCCCCCTGCAGGGCTGTCACCTACTCTCTTGCCAGAACAGGGAACCAGGAATGTCTTCTGCACCCACATCTGAGGGCTGACAAACTTCTGCATCTCCTGGGGCTCAGAGCACAACTGTCAACTCTTGGGATCACATGAACACATTATACACATTCCATTCCATTCCCGCACACACACCTATACGCACACACACCTATACGCACACACATACCCTCTCGAAACACATACATACAGCACATATGCCCCCAAACTCATATGCATACATATATACACATATACACCCATTACACACACACACACACACACACATATCCACACTTACATGCTTTTGAGAGTTCAGCCATTACCACAGTCGTTTTGCCTGGCTAAGCTTGAAGCTGCCTGTGAATAGGAAGCAGGCTGCAAGGTGGGGCCCAACTCACCCCCAACTCCTGCGGCAGCAGCTCTGGACAGGGAGGAAGGCACCTGTGCTGAAGCCCTTCCCTCTTCTGCCCCACCCAAGGGACATACAACTCAGCCTGAGCTCAGGCAAGAGCAGGGTTTGTGGTCCAGGGTTTGTGATCATTCGGTGACATTAGCGTATCTCTCATTATCAGATCTATGATGTAATATCATATGGTCTATGATATCATATGTATGGCATATAAAAGGTGTGTGTGTGTGTATGTGTGTGTGTGTGTAGAAACCATGTCTATGAACAGGCCAACAAGAGAAGAGGCAGAGAGGATAAACGCAACCTGTTCTAACAGGAATGCAACAGCATACTGTTTGGAAATTGGCCCCGCAGCGGAGCAATAACACAGCCCAGGCTCAGGGTTGGTTTGTAATCACATTTACGCAGGTGTCGGGCACTGTGTCCACTTCAGTACCAGTGAGAGACTCATGCTGAAATCTGCAGGCATCCAGCTATTTCAGAGAAATTGGGAAGAAACAAGAGCTGAAGGGACTGCAGCAATGTGGCATTTTTTAAGGTGTTGCTAACTGGCTAATAATATCTGGGTTTTGGGCGTGCTGCACACACTCAAAGGCTCTGCCAACACAAGCTAATTAACCTGTACTCAGAGGTGGGTGTGCGTATGAACTGTTACCACTTCTGCTTGCAGAACCACTTAGCTCTGTCACACTTCTTGTAGCAACATGCCAAGGGATCGCTAAAAACACACTGGGTTTTAAATACCTGGATTTAAACGAATAGTGCTGGGAATCTCAGAGGCTGCTCATGCATTCAAATTACAGTTCTCCCTCTCCCCTCCTAGCTCCCGGCTGCTTTACATTCTTCTAGACTTGAACACCCACTCAGATGTCTCCCTCCTCTACAAAGCCTTCCCCAGCTGTGCTTGCACGTAAATCGATCCTTCTCCATGGTGACCAACCATCGTGTTTGCCTGGGACTATCTCAGTTTAATACTGAAAGCCCTGTGTAGCAGTCAACCCTTTAGTCCTGGGCAACCTGGGACCGCAAGACTCTCACCATTCTAAAGGATGCATTGCGTATGATTTTGCTACTAATAATACTGTCTGCTGTCTAGTAATATAACCTAGTAATTTGTAATGAGTTTTTCTCAAGATTATAAACTGCTCAAGAACAAGGTCCTTTCTTCATCTCCTTGGAATATCTACTTTGGGCACAAAGAATTACATGTTGACTTCATTTCTTTTCTTTTCTTTTTTTTTTTAAATAGAGCCTTGCTCTGTCACACAGACTGGAGTACAGTGGCACAATCTCAGCTCACAGCAGCTTCCACCTCCTGGGTTCAATTCATTCTCCTGCCTCAGCCTTCTGAGTAGCTGGGATTACAGATAAGCCCAGCTAATTTTTGTATTTTTAGCAGAGAAGGGGTTTTGCCATGTTGCCCAGGCTGGTCTTGAACTCCTAACCTCGTGATCTGCCCACCTCAGCCTCCCAAAGTGCTGGGATTACAGGAGTGAGCCAAGGCACCCGGCCAACTTCCTTTCTTGTAATACTAGGTTTCTGCTATGACACCAGTCAAAATAAGACCCCCTAAAAGGTTTTTCCGTCTGGAGACAGGATAGGGCCTTCCCACCAAATGGTACCTTGAGCCTTAATCCTCCAGGCTGAAGGTCCAGACCAAGGACTCAGGAAGTTTGCCTTGATAGTCAGAAGAACTCTCGTGAGTTGATCCCTAGAGAGTTTGTTCTGGGCCCACCCTAGAACTTCCAATTCAGGGCTGCAGCTCTCTGGTGATTCCGATTCCAGCAGTCCTTGAAAAATAAGAGTAAGACCAGCCACAGTAGTGCATGCTTGTAATCCCGCACTTCAAGGGGCCAAGGTGAGAATATCCCTTGAGGCCAGGAGTTCGAAACCAACCAAGGCAACATAGTGAGACCCTGTCTTTATAAAAAAAAATTTGTTTTAAATAGCCAGGGCATGGTGGCATGCACCTGTAGTCCCAGCTATTCGGGATGCTGAGGTAGGAGGATCACTTGAGCCCAGGAGGTGGAGGCTATGGTAAACCGTGATCATGCAACTGCACTCCAGCCTGGGCAAAAGAGCAAGACCCTGTCTCAGAAGTAAAACAGAAAAAGAGAAAAGAAAAATAGAGTAGAAACTCTCATCCAGATCTATTGGGACTAGTTGTCGACTGTCAATCAAAAAAGCCACTTACAGTGAAAATTCATTTTTAAAAAGAAAAAAAAAAGATAAATATTTAAACTTAAACATTTCATTTTAATGTAAAACAAGTAAAAAAATTTTTTGATGTAAGTCCAAGGCCTTCCTTTGGATTTGCTCATTGGGTTTCTTTGTTGTTTTTCTTATATAAATCATGCCTGTATATTTCTAGTTATGATTTCTTTAAAATAGAACAAGAATTTAAAGACACTTGTGAAGTATCCTGAGTGTGGAATCCTTCCAGAGCCTTGCAATATTTTTCTCAATCATTTTACAGTTGTCTCAACCGCACCAAATTAAGCAAAAATTTTAAGCAACTTACATGTGTTGGGTCTTACCAAAGCATTCAACTTAATTCTCTATGCAGTAGATTATTATATCTTTTTGCATAGAATATAAGTCACATGAAAAAGGGGATCTCTGTTTTCTTGTTCACTGATTTATTCCAAGCATGAAGAACATTGTCTTGCATATTGTAGATGTTCAGTTTGTTGAATAAAGTGGTTCACCTAATAATTAAATGAATTAGTTACAACAATAAGTACAAATGGCAGAAAGAGGTTTGGGAGCTAATGGAACTAACTCTTGGTAAGCACAGCAGGCAAATTAGCAGGTGGGTGCACAGGTGCACGCGAGAGTCATTGACTAGCTATGAGCATTCAACTTGCTATAAGTGTTAGTGTATGTTCTTGAGAGGATGTGAAAAGTGTTCATTAATTTGGGGAGTCAATTAAATGACTGTTTGTTATGAGATATTCCTCTCTCCTGATCAGATAAGAAGCCCAGGTCAAAGGAGGATTGAGGCAAGAGTCAGTGGAATGAGTCAGAGAGTACTTCTCTCATTCCGGTTCAGGAGGTGCCCTGTTTTGGTTTCTAGAGCCAAAGAAGAAAGAACAGGGCAAGCAGATTCTCTGTAAACCCCAAGTTACCAACCTGTCTTCCTGAATTGCCAAGAAGCTCTTCTCCCAAAGAAATCATTAAAGGTCTTTCAACCTGTTCTAAATAGCTAGGGGCTTCTATGGTTCCCAAAAGGAGTTACACCTCCTGCCATCATTTTATTTATTTATTTATTTATTATTTATTTATTTATTTTTGAGACAGAGTCTAGCTCTGTCACCAGGCTGCAGTGCAGTGGTGTGAGCTTGGCTCACTGCAACCTCACCTCCCAGTTTCAAGCAATTCTCCTGCCTCAGCCTCCCAAGTAGCTGGGACTACAGGTGCGCACCACCATGCCCGGCTAATTTTTGTATTTTTAGTAGAGACACGGTTTCCGTGTCTCTATGTTGGCCAGGACGGTCTCCATCTCTGGACCTCGTGATCCGCCTGCCTTGGCCTCCCAAAGTGCTGGGATTACAGGCATAAGCCACCACCGTGCCTGGCCCCTGCCATCATTTTAAGAGGAAAAAAACCCCACCCATTTCTTGGTACTATTTATTCACGTCCTTCTTTGCCAAAAATGCGCTTGAATAAACTCGTTTGAGACCACACCTAGAATGATGTCAATGAGTCAGACTGTCTAGAATGATGTTGATGAGTCAGACTCTGGGATTACACCAGCAATGTGAAACCTTCTCTATACCTGAGGGATAATACTTCATAGGGTTGTTGTGAAAACTCAATGAGATAACACACGTGAAGCACTTAGAACAATGTCTATCCATGAGTTGATCAACACATCATCATTGTATTTGCCTCTGTGTCCTGCTTCTTCACCAGAACCTCAGGAGTGTCACAAACAAGCCAAGAACAACAAAAAGGTTTTGTTAATTGAATTTCTGCTTCTGCCACAAAAGACTTAAGTGTTCAACGCCCTGATCCATTGTAAATAATTAGCCTTTGCTTTCTCAGACCACTTTGGTTTGGGGGAGAATCAAGATATATGATAACAGGCAAGTAGTGAATGCTGTCACTTTCAGGCAGGTTTGAAAAGCCTGCAGATGGCTGGGCACAGTGGCTCACGCCTGAAATCCCAGCACTTTGGGAGGCCAAGGCGGGTGGATCACTTGAGGCCAGGAGTTTGAGATCAGCCTGGCCAACATGGTGAAACCCCATCTCTACTAAAACAGAAAAATTAGCCAGGCCATAGTTACACATGCCTGTACTCCCAGCTACTCTGGAGGCTGAGGCATGAGAATCACTTGAACCCGGGAGGGGAGGTTGCAGTGAGCCGAGATCACGCCACTGCATTCCAGCCTGTATGACAGACTGAGATAATGTCAAAAAAAAAAAAAAAAGTAAAGCCTGCAGAAGAGGCAAGGAGCGGCAAGGGTCACTTCATTTCCCAACAGTGTCATTCTTGGACTCCAGCTCACTAGAAAAGTAATATTACGTTCACTGGATAAAACCTTACCTAGCCATTAAAACTGATTGCATAAAGGTCATTATGAATAATGAAAAATGATTGCAATACTAGTTGAAGATTTACAAAACAACCGTTCATTAGGCATTCATTTATTAATATGAAGTCAGTGGCAAATAAAACAGATGACATCCCTGACCTCATGAAACATTTGTTCTTATAAGTCAAATATTCATTAGAGGACATGTGGAAGAAATACATCTAAATTTTAATAATTTTTTTTATTTCTGAGTTACTGGATTACATTTTATTTTTCTGTTTTTCTGTAAATTTTTCTGTATTTTTTTCAAAAAGGGCGGAGGAAACATATATTGGAGATATTTTGACTGCCCAGTGTCTAAATCCCCTTCTTGTAATTGGAGAAAATCCCTTTTGATAAAGCTTGTCTACCCACCTGCTACAGAAGCTGAAAACACAAGGTGTTTTCTTTCCCAGCTGCCCTCACAGTCAGGTGGAGGCATGTGATCCTAGGTTGTATCTGCCCATCGGGTGCAGAACTCCAACCAGGTGAGATGCTCGCTGAGTTAAAAAAAAAAAAAAAAAAAAAAAAAAACATGGTACTGGAGGAGTGAAGATATATCTGCCAACATTATTTTCTTGACCAGGTATAGATATAAGCACTATAATTTTCTTCCTCACTAAAACATATATGCTGATACTTTAATTAATTTTTTCTCCTTTTTTTCTCTCTTTCTCTCGCTGTTTTATATGGGATGTGTGGTAGTAGTTACCTTTATAGACTTACCTGTAGATTATAGAACATCAAGGGGGGATCAGGACGGAAAGGAAGATGAAAAGTCATGCCTCAGAGGCCAGGCGCAGTGGCTCACACCTGTAATCTCAGCACTTTGGGAGGCTGAGGAGGGCAGATCACGAGGTCAGGAGTTCAAAACCAGCTGGCCAAGCCAACATGGTGATACCCCGTCTCTACTAAAAATACAAAAAACTTAGCTGGGAGTGGTGGCAGGTGCCTATAATCCCAGCTACTAGGGAGCCTGAGGCAGGAGAATTGCTTGAACCTGGGAGGCAGAGGTTGCAGCGAGCCAAGGTCGCGCCATTGCACTCCAGCCTGGGCGACAGAGCGAGACTCTGTCTCAAAAAAAAAAAAAAAAAAGAACAGTCATGGAGATCCCGAACTCTAAGGTGGACTCAAAGCAAAGAAGACTCTAATTCAACTGTACTCTAAGAGGGAAAAACGTATTAGGGTGGCAGGAATGATAGTTCATAAGACTATGTTAAATGGGAAGTATAACTGTGGGAATAAAGGTATATGTTGACAATGGGCTGCCCACAGGGGCGTGCTAAAGAACCACTCTCATTCCTTCTTATTCCCGAGCCTCCAATTCCCCCCACCACCGATTATGAGTTTCTGAGGGGTGCAAAGGCAGCCATCCATGACAGATGCTGAAAATGGCGAATATTTTCTGCCCCAGCCTCATTCAACCCAGATTCCTTGGATCAGCCATGTACACCCGGACGTGCAAGCGCTGCCATGAAGCCAGAACAGTAGTGAATTCTGTCTGGGTGTGCTGTGATGGCAGGAGGATTGAGATGGAGGCCACGGCTGCCGCAGAACCAGCAGAGACATGTGTGAGTAGAGACACTGAGTTCTTGGGCCAGCATGGGCTACCAAGGCCTCCTGCAGGGCAGGCTGCAGCATCACACTGTCCTCTCTGTGGTGCAGTCTTCGGTGTTTTCCCCATTGCTTTCTAGCCCCAAATTCTTTAGTCCACCAGAGGCTTCTATGAGCTACCTGTTATACTTGTAGCAAACCACTTTTCTGCTTAAGCCAGCCCGTCATTTTATCTTGCATACAACTAAAAACACTGACTCAGCACATGTTAGAATGATAACTAAATGTCCATTCCACAACCTGACCCACACCTCTGTTCTGATATTCATGGCTAGGTTGTCTTGAACTAAATTTCTCTCTCTTCTTTCTGTTTTCACGTTTTAAAAACCTGTCTCCATCTTGATTCTTGCTTCTGATACAGATCATTGCCTCTTCCTTCCGATGGGCCATCCAACTCCAGGACACCGGGCCCCCAGCATCTCTGTCCTGGAAGATCAGGACTTGTTTAGACGTTTACAGCTTGGGTAAAAATTAGAGATATGATTTGGCTTGGAGGAAGCTCGCAAGGTTTTATTACTGTGCTTCTAAGTTTCCGCCAAAGGTCCTCCCTTTCCAGAGAAGCCTCATGTTCTTTCTCATCTGATGTTGCTGTTCTCTTTGTTTTCATTCTTTTTTTTCCATCATCTGATGGCCTGGCTTGATGGCTGGTGTTTTTGCTACTGAAAAGTGACTAGCCGTCCCCCTGCTTCCAGCGCCATTGTGCAAACCGTTCTCTCACTGCTACTGCAGAGCCTTCAACACTGACGCTGTCAGGGCCCTAGAGGTGGCCTCACTGTTTTTGAGTAGGCTAAAGGGGATCTGAGGAAGACCATCTAGTACTGCATCAAACATGTTGGTCACTACACCTGAAAAGAAACCTCAGGACAAGTTATTCTGGGCAACCTCAAGCCATGTTCCCTCACCTTCTGAAACATTTATATGCCCCTTGATGGTAGGTTTCATCACTGTATGAGCAGAGTTGCTCAACTAGGCCAGGCGCAGTGGCTCACACCTATAATCCCAGCACTTTGGAGGCCTAGGTAGGTGGATAACCTGAGGTCAGGAGTTCAAGACCAGCCTGGCCAACGTGGTGAAAGCTCATTTCTACTAAAACTACAAAAGTTAGCCAGGCATGGTGGCAGGCACCTATAATCCCAGCTACTCAGGAGGCTGAGGCTGAGACAGGAGAGTCGCTTGAACCCAGGAGGCGGAGGTTACAGTAAGCGAGATCACGCCATCGCACTCCAGCCTGGACAACAAGAACAAAACTCTGTCCCCCACCAAAAAAAAAGTGAAAAAAAAAAAAGAACTGCTCAACTGGGTGTTCTGAAGCTCACTCATGAGTCCTAGGGATCTCTTTACAGTGTCTCTAAGGAGATCTGGAATTCTCATGCAAACAGAACTTCTAGAAACTTGCTCTTATATCCTAGTGTCCCTGAGGTGGACCTAATCTAGAACCTAGATTATGATCCTCACACACAAGGCAATGATCATTGTGATCACTAGGGTGACCAACTGTCCCGTTTTACCCTGGACTGTCCTGGTTTTAGCACTGACAGCCCTGCATCCCAGGAAAATCCTCAATCCCAGGCAAGCTGGGACAGCGGATCATCCTAGCTGCCAGCCAAAGCAAAAAACAGAATGCCTCCAAGCTGAGGTCGACAGAGTTAAGGTAGACTGATTGGCTGCCCTCCATGTTGGCACAAAGTAGTTTTCTTTCTTTATATCTACACTCAGTGTATTTTCTTAGACCCACCAGAATGCAAAAGTAATTACATCCCCTCTTTGTCCCAGCTTGAAAATATTCATGGAAGTCCTGCAGCCTGCTTTCTTCCAGCCAACCGGTTGCCTAGTGAAGCATTCCCTCCTTGGCTGCTTCACTTTTCCCTCATTTCATCATTTTAGCTGATCTCCTGTAAACCTCTTCCAAGTTATCTGCATCTTTTTGATGCCACGACACTCCAGATTGAATGCCAGGCATATTTACATTGGGTCTCACCTCCTCAACCCATTATGTGCCTCCGGCAGCAAAGGTAACAAAACCATGTAAGCATCTTATCCATAAAAACCACATCTCTCTTGGTTAGAAAAGGCAGGGAAATAAATAATCTTGTAAAATTGACGAATCTAACCATAGGAAGAGCAGTGGATGGACTTTTGAGGATGTTGGTATGGCAGGTGATCTAGCTCTACCCCCACAAGCTGGGAGACCTTGGAGAAGTCATTTCACCAGCTGGGCTCTCCATTTCCTGATGAATAAAAATGAATGGGTTAAATCATCACAAAAGTCCTTTCTGTCATTGCTATTTGTGAAAAGATAAATGCTGTTTCAAGTTAACATTCAAACCAGTGGGTGACAATGAGAGTGAGGCTGAATCAGAATACCCTGGGGTGTGTTTGCAAAATACACCTGCTTCTCCAAGCCTGGGCCTACTGTCCCTCCAACGCCTTTCAACATTTGGAGAAAGGGGAAAGAGGCATTTGTGCTTTATGAAGGCAGATTATGATGGTAACTGCGGTAGGCAGAATAACATCACCCCTCTAATCACCAGAATCTGTGCCTACGTTGGGTTACATGGAAATAAAGGCTGCAGGTGGAATTAAGGTTGCTAATCAGTCGACTTTAAAAGAAAGAGATTATACTGCATTATTCAGGCAGGGCTAATGTAATCACAAGGATCCTTAAAAGCAGAAGAGAGAGGCAGAGGAGCAGGTCAGAGGATTCAAGAGGATAAAGACTGGTTTTGAAGATGGAGAAGGTGCCACAAGGCAAGGTGCAGGTTCTCCTCTAGAGCCTCCAGGAAGAATGCAGTCCTGCTCACACCTTGATTTTAGCCCAGTGAGGCCCATTTCAGCCTCTGACCTCCAGAACTGTAAGATAACAAACGTGTGTTGTTTCAAGCCACTAAATGTGTGGTAATTTTGTCACAGTGGCAATAGGAAATAAATACAGTGACCTCTAGGGACAATGTACCTATACACTGACTCTCACATACAACACACACAAACACACACACATATATATGTGCATTCTCACATTCTACGTAGTCACACTCACATACATGCATATTCCCACCCACCCACATTCTCACACAGTCACACATACTTACACACATAATTACACGCATGCCGAAACAAATCCATTCCACTGCTCTGGATTTTATGGAATAATACCCATGGACTTTTCAGCATCCCCAATGAAAGACTGAATTTCTACTAACTGAACTAGGAAATAAGTTGCAATGAAAGAAGCTATGGAATGTGGAGGGGGCTGTGACACCTCAACTTCTGCCAGGCTCACCTCTACCGCCTCATGCCGGTCTCAGTCCCGTGATGACTCTATGCAGTCCCTTCCCTTAGCTCATACAGACCTGTCCTTTCCCACGAAAGAACCTCTCCTGCCTCCCGCAGCTTAACCATCTCCCTCGGTTGGTATGAGAGGAACTCCTGGCTCTCTGTACCGCTCTACACAGCCAACTGTTAGACCAACTCTTAGCTCATGCTCCCTGATCTTTCCTTTTAATCCATGTTTCTTATTTTCTCCAAAATGCATTTGATATGCTTTTCATGATACCAAGATCTGATTTTGCTGGGCATGGTGGCTCACGCCTGCAATCCCAGCACTTTGGGAGGTCGAGGCAGGCAGATTGCTTGAGGTAAGAAGTTTGAGACCAGCCTGGTCAATATGGTGAAACTCCACCTCTACTAAAAACTTCAAAGTCAGCTGGGCATAGTGACTCATTGCCCAGCTACTCAGGAGGCTGAGGCAGGAGAATCACTTGAACCTGGGAAGCGGAGGTTGCAGTGAGTCGAGATCGTACCACTGCACATTAGCCAGAGTGAAATGGTAAGACTTCTTCTTAAAAAAAAAAAAAAGATCTGATTTTGTTTTCTTTACTTCGACTCCCCCTCAATATTTAGGGCACAAATTTGTATGGCAGATGATGGGGCTCATTAGGGTTGGTGGCAGGGTGACCTGATGGGAAAAGTTCCATAGGGATTCCGGAAGTCTGAGGGCCAGTCCTGGCCATCCCACTACTCTGTAGTCACTTCATTACAAAATATATCATCCTTCACCAAATACGTTAGACAGCTTATCTCTAACTCTCACATGAAATGTTTCCTTATTATTAGTGTATTTGTGTTCAGCAGGAGTGTTCTGTGTCTCCAGGAAGTTAAAAGCTCCTTTAAGGCATGAATTAAGCTTCTATTTATTTTAGTTCACCCCCACACCTAGTAAAATGTGCCATACCCTGTGGGTGTCCAGTAAATGTGGACTGACTGACTGCTGACCTCAAATTAAGAAGGCATGACTCTTCCTCCTGCTGCTGAGATGTGAATACAAAAAGAAAAATAAGAACCATCATTTTTTAAAAAGAAACATGACTTGATTCCAATACTGCAATCCATGAGTCTGCTGGGGAAGGAAGACCGTTCTGTAGGTGTGCATTTGAATCTTCTTCCTATCAACAGAGGCATTTTGAGAATCTATTTCCAAATGTATAAAATAGCTTTTATCAAGCTATAAAACAGGAATGCTCAACCACCGAGCCACAGACCAGTATCAGTCCGTGGCCTGTTAGGAAGTGGGCTGCAGAGTAGGAGGGTGTGGTGGCTCACGCCTGTAATCCCAGCACTTTGAGAGGCCAAGGCGGGTGGATCACCTGAGAACAGGAGTTAGAGACCAGCCTGGCCAATGTGGCAAAACCTCGTTTCTACTAAAAATACAAAAATTAGCGGGTGTCATGGCGCATGCCTATAATCCCAGCTACTTGGGAGGCTGAGGCAGGAGAATCTCTTGAACCCAGGAGGCAGAGGTTGCGGTGAGCTGAGATCATGCCACTGCACTCCAGCCTGGGCAACAGAGCAAGACTCCAACTCATAAATAAATAATTGTAACTAATTCACTTAGTCGGTGCTCTATTGCTCAACAGCTAGATTTTTCTTCCTGTTTCTTTACTGATAATGCAAACTGTTTATCTATCTTTGCACATTTTCCCAATTTTTTTTTCAGAATAAATACCTAGGAGGTTACTGTATCAAAAAAGAATGCTGTTTCCAGATTTTTGATACCTTAAGGGATGACTTGTTTTTTGATACCCTTAAGGGTGCAGTGGTGCAATCATAGTTCACTGTAGCCTTGAACTCCTAGACTCAAGCAATCCCCCTGCCTTAGCCTCCCAAGTTGCTGGGACTACAGGCATGTGCCACCATGTTCAGTGAGTTGTTTTTTTTTTTTTCTTTTAATTTTAGAGATGGGATCTTGCTATGTTTCCCAGGCTGGTCTTGAACTCCCAGCTCCAAGAGGTCCCCCTACCTCAGACTTCCAAAGTGCTGGGATTACAGGCATGAACTACCACACTTGGCCATAAGATGTCATTTCTAAATCTATTCTTAGAGGTCATAAACTTAAAAGTGATTTGAAGACCCAAAATTCTTAGAGCATGATAGAAACGAACAGCCATTGGTTTCTTGGATCCCACATAGATCAGTGAATCTTACATGGCCCATGAACCAGAGCAATGCCTCTTCCAAATGGTGTGTCTCCCCAAAATCTGTGCTTTTGGCATTTTTTGGATCTGGAAAGAGTGGAAGTGGGTCAGCCTAAGTCAGTTACCACTATTAAAAAAAAAAAAAAAAACTTGGGCCGGGCACAGTGACTTACACCTGTAATCCCAGCACTTTGGGAGGCTGAGGCCAACAGATCACTTGAGGTCAAGAATTTGAGACCAGCCTGGCCAACATGGTGAAACCCCCATCTCTACTAAACATCAAAAAAAGCATTAGCCGAGTGTGGTGGCACATGCCTGTAATTCCAGCTACTCAGGAGGCTGAGGCACGAGAATCACTTGAACCTGGGAGGCAGAAGTTGCAGTGAGCTGGGATTGCACCACTGCACTCCAGCCTGGGTAACAGAGAAAGACTCTGTCTCAAGAAACAAACAAACAAAAAAACGAAACAAAACAAAACTAAACTGAACTAAAACACTAAACACACACACTCACTCATACACACCCACCCCAGCTTAGCATTTTACACGAAGACCAGCATATAATGCCTGCACCCCCTTCTTCAACAGAGATAAGAAAAGCAACACTTTGTCTCTATCTAGTGAACTCTCCTTCTTCTTTTTCTTTTTCTTGAGACGGAGTTTCACTCTTGTTGCCCAGGCTGGAGTGTAATGGCATGATCTCGGCTCACTGCAACTTCTGCCTGCCAGGTTCAAGTGATTCTCCTGCCTCTGCCTCCTGAGGAGCTGGGACTACAGGTACCTGCCACCACATCCAGCTATTTTTTTGTATTTTTAGTAGAGATGGGGGTTTCACCATGTTGGCCAAGCTGGTCTCGAACTCCTGACCTCAGGTTATCTACCCACCTCGGCCTCAAAAAGTGCTGGGATTACAGGCGTGAGCCACCACACCTGGCCTAGTGGACTCTCTTTCTAGACCAAATATTAGAACCACCTATTTTATTGTCCTGAAATAGAATCCATAAATAGCATGACCACCACACATCCGTGTCAATGCCCAAGCCTGACTACAATAGAAGGCATCAGTAAGAAGTCAGATGCGTGCCTTGCATGTAAAATCCCTGTGAACAGGACCGCTACACGTGCATGCTGAACCAGTGTGCTGCTTTGGCAACTCAGATCCCATGGGCAGTGCTGTCATTGGTGAGGCAATTTTCAGAAATGGTAGAAGCAACTCTTGGGGAAGTTTCTGCAAAACAGACTGCAAGATTTCAATTTATGTGATGGTTATACAACTGGGAAATTCTGTGTGTATTAAAAGCACAGGAAAACAATGTGTGTTAGATACAAATAGAGTTCAGGTGTAGCATTAGATTATTATCAACAGGTTTTTCACCTATATAAATAACCAACAAAATACTCAAAACTAGTGCAGGCTGGGAGACAAGTTTTCATCATGAGGGAAAACTTCACACCTTGCAGGGTGAGTAAGCAATCCTGGCTCCCACCTACCATGTGCCGGGTGTGTCCCCATTGGCTGTGATTACTGAGAAATGGCCACAGATTTGCAAAACACCCTGGGAGCAGAGCTGCCCTCATTAAGCATCACTGCACAAATACTATTCTGAAAATAGAATGCCCTGATCCAAACACTACGCTTCAAATGGAGAGTGATGGAAGGAGTGTGACGTAGAACATCTCAGAAATGCCAAGTTGGTTTTATCTCAAGTGCCATTGATCGCTAGAAGCTGACTGAAGTGCTGTGTGGAGAAAGTGTCTAGAACTGCCTTTGGACTCAGCGAGGAAGATTGCCACCATCTATCAACCATGCCATCCGTGAGCACGGAGGAGGGAAGGGTGGCCTGCATGCCACCACGTTTGCCGACCCAGAAATGTAAACTCTCTTATTCTAGACACCTTTTGCCTATGTCTGCAGCTGAAAATTGAAATCACTTTTTGGCAGGAAAAAAATATTCTATTGACTCACATCAAGCTTCACTTTCCCACATTTGGCAAAACATTTCAGAAGTTAGAGCAAAGAGGAAAACATCGGGCTCAAATATTCAAAACCATACATATTTCGCGGAACAAGATGAACTCTCTGTGACAGAGAAATTAAAAAATAGAACTGCTTAGCAGATAAATAAAGTATGGTTTCTGTCAGGGAGAGTCTGGAAAATTTCACACACTGGCAGCTCCGAAATTCAAGGACAGAATAAAAGTCTTGCACTGAACTTTTTCCTTCCACAGCCTGCCCCCTGGTGGAGATGTTAACAAGCAGCAGACACACAAGACTGAATTTACCGAAGGAAAGGGGAAAATAAAGCCGCTGCCCCAGGACCTTCTGAAGTAATGAAGAAAAGAAGCTTTGACTGCTGCTCTGGTGATGATGATGGTGGTGGTGGTGGTGATGATGGTGATGATGATGGTGGTGGTAGTCGAGGGTGATGATAGAGCGCTTGGTACAATTTGGCTTTGTGTCCCAACCCAAATCTCATCTTGAATTGTAGTTTCCATCATCCCCATATGTCGTGGGAGGGACCTGGTGGGAGGTAATTGAATCATGGGGGCAGTCACCCCCATGCTGCTGTTCTCGTGATAATGAGTGAGTTCTCACGAGATCTGGTGGTTTTATAAGAGGTTTTTCCCCCTTTGCTCGGCAATTCCTTTTCCTGCCACCATATGAAGAAGGACGTGTTTGCTTCCCCTCCACCAGGACTGTAAGTTTCCTGAGGCCTCCCCAGCCATGCTGAACCATGAGTCAATTAAACCTCTTTCCTTTATAATTGCCCAGTCTCGGGGATGTCTTAATTAGCAGCATAAGAATGGACTAATAAGGTGGTGGTGGTGGTGATGGTGGTGGTAGTTAGGGGGTAATAATGGTGGTGGCGATGATAATGGTGGTGGTTGGGGGTGGTGGTGGTGGTGATGGTAGTGGGGGGGTGATGATGGTGATGGTGGTGATGGTGGTAGTTGATGATGAGGATGATGGTGGTCATGATGATGGTGGTGGTGATGAAGGTAATAGTTGGTAATGATGACGATGGTTGTGGTAGTGGTGTGATGATAGTAATAGTGGTGGGGATGGTGGTAGTTGATGATGATGACAATGGTGGTGGTAGTGGTGGTGATGATAATAGTGGTGGGGATGGTGATAGTTGGTGATGATGGTGGTGGTGGTGATGGTGGTAGTTGGTGATGAGGATGATGGTGGTCATGATAATGGTGCTGGTGATGATGGTAATGGTTGGTAATGATGACAATGGTGGTGGTAGTGGTGGTGATGATAATAGTGGTGGGGATGGTGGTAGTTGGTGATGATGGTGGTGGTGATGGGGATAGTGGTGATGTTGGTGTTTATGGTGGTGGTGGTGGTGATAATGGATGATGGTGGTGATAGCGGTGGTGGTGGTGGTGATGATGATGGTGGTGGTGATAATGGATGATGGTGGTGATGTGGTGGTGGTGATGATGATGGTGGTGGTGATGATGGTGGTGGTGGCTGTGATTATGATGATGATAATGATGGTGATGATGGTGGTGGTGGTGGTGGCTGTGATTATGATGATGATAATGATGGTGATGGTGGTGGTGGTGGTGGTGATGATGGTGGTGGCAGTAATAGCTAATATATATGTAGCATTTCTCTGTGCCCAGTTCTATTCTAAGTACTTTACATACATTAATTAATTTAATCCTGACAGCAACCTTATAAGTTTTACAATCCCCATTTACACATAAGAAAATGAAGCACAGAGGGGTTATGTCACTTGCCCAAGGTAATACAGCTCATAAGCAGAGAGAAATGGAGAGGGTCCCAATACCTTGCTCTAAAATATTTTGCTAATAGCTTTTTCCTAATTAGAGTTTCATTAAAGTTATCTCTCAAAGAAAAAGTGAAACCTGGTGAGCTAAGACTACCAGTCATTCACACATGTGTATAAATGACCTCAATCAAACATTACTGCAAATACTTAGGAGTTTTCACTGAAGATGGAAAGGGAGATGTGGCCCTGGAGGAGAAGCCTCTGAAGGATAGTTTTCCCTTCAGGTGGTGGGGGGGGGGGGGGCGGGTAGCGGAGGGAATTCTGCAGATGGAGGGGCTTACCAGAAGGCAGATACATCTGGGTCAGGAAGAGGATGTCTGAAGGTGAGCGGGTCCCAAACATGTGGGTTATTTGCCTTGCAAATTTTCCAAGAGACTGCCTGCCATTGGCATGTACAGACTTGGTTAATTTTTCCAGGACTACAATGGATTCACTTTTTAAAAGGCGAATATAGCACTTCCCCAAGACCATGTATGAGTTAAAATTGTCACTTCAAATCATTATCATCATTGTTTCAACTGCCTAGTAATTGCTGCTGCCTCCCCAAACAACCAAAACATGCATTTAGGAACAGGTTTAGAACATTCCATGTATTTACAAATTATGTTTTCACACAAGGAAGAGAGGAGCAATGGAGAAGGGAGAGAAGAAGGTGCAGGGGAAGTGGTCCTAGTGGGCTCCTGTTATTTCTCATGATTTCCTCTGCATTTGGCAGAGTAGATGCTCGATAAATATTTGATGATAACTGGAGGGAAGAGCACACAAAATAAGTCAGGGATATTCCTAAAGTAAGAAGTCTGGTTCGACACTGGTGATGTTGTCAGTCTCTTTTAGTTTCCATGCATAACTCATTTGTAGTCATACTTTGCGTGAATTTTTTTCCCCAACATTCTTTTTTGTTTGTTTGTTTGTTTTTTGTTTTTTGAGACAGAGTTTCACTCTTGTTGACCAGGCTAGAGTGCAATGGCGCAATCTCTGCTCACTGCAACCTTCACCTCCCAGGTTCAAGTGATTCTCCTGCCTCAGCCTCCCGAGTAGCTGAGATTACAAGTGCCCGTTGCCATGCCTGGCTAATTTTTTGTATTTTTGGTAGAGACAGGGCTTCACCATGTTGGCCAAGCTGGTCTCAAACTCCTGACCTCGGGTGATCTGCCTGCCTTGGACTCCCAGATTGCTGGAATTACAGACATGAGTCACCCACACCTGGCCTTTTCCCCTAACATTCTAAAGTCACTGATTCTCTGAGTGGAGGGGGAACACTAACAGGTTGTGGCTATCTCTATTACAACACATGTCATTGCTTATTTTTTAAAGCATTTTCTGTATTATTTTCTTGTATTCTGAAATCCCAAAGAGGTATGATACACCATCTCAATGATCTCATTACTGAAATTATGTCACTAGATGAAATATGAATGTAAATGGTTTATTAAGGACATGATGCGGTTGGTGTGTAATACCAACTACTGGGAAATGTTTCATAGAGCATTCAGGTAGGGTGAATGAAGAAAGAGAGAATGGGTCACTGCTTTAGATTGGTGGACGAGGGAGAACCTATCTGAGGAGGTGACATTTAAGCTAAGAATGGGATGCATCAAAGAAATCAGTCATGAAAAGATGAGGAATCCATGCTGCTGCTGCTGTGTCCACAACATGGACAGAGGGGCTGGAGTAGGGTGGAGGACAGAGCATGGTGGGAGATGAGTCTGCAAATGTAGGAAAGGTCTTGACCAGGTGGGACCTTCTTAGCCAAGGAAAGGATGGTGGTTTTAATTTTAAGTGCAATGGAGAAGACCCGGAAGGGTTTTAAGCAAGGGAGTGGCATGATGTGATTTGTTTTGAAAGAACACCCTGCTGCGTTTGAGGAACGGATTGGAGGAGGAAGAGAGAACCATTAGGAGGCTCTTGGCAGGAGTCCAGATGAGCAACTGTGGCGCCTTGTGCTAGCTGGAAGCACAGAGGACGAAGAGAGAGGGCAGAGTTGAGATGTGCCTCAGAATGAGAGTGGGCAAGACCTACCCTGGATTCAGCAAAATGAGAAAAACAGTGGAATTAAAAATTTGATGCGTGTCCTGAGCAGCTGGGTGCCATTGACGGAGACAGGGAAGACCGGGGATGGAGTAATTGATTTTTTTTTTCTTTTTGAGGTAGGGTAGGGAGTGGATCAAGAGTTCAGTTTCAGCTCCATTAATTTTGAGATATCTATTAGACATTAAGAAGGGATTCCAAGCAGAACATTATCGATGCAGCTCTGGAATTTTAGAGAGAGCCCAGGCCCAGAAACAGAGCTGAGAGCCCCTTGCAAGCAGGCAACAAACAACAAGCATTTGTACCAGGTGTGGTGGCGCGTGCCTGTAGTTCCAGCTACTTGGGAGGCTGAAGTGGGAAAATCACTTGAGCCCAGGAGTTTGAGACTGCAGTTAAAAAAGCAGTAAAATAAATAAGCATTTGAGCAGCAGCTTACAGCTTACAGACACCTCTGTGTGCCTTAGCTCATTCATCTTACAGCAATCTTGTGAAGTTGTTATTACTTCCGTAGTTTTACTGATTAATATTTACCATTTGGATCTCGGTTTAAAGTTGCTACAATACTTCCCTACAGGCTGTTTGTCTCATTTTGCTCTTTCTAACAACACTGAGAAATAGAAAGGTATGAGTGATGGTGGCCGTGAGCGGTCATTACACCTGTTGACACTCGTACCTATAGAGGCACACAGATGAGAACATATGATTTGCACACCTGTGCTGATGCTCTTTCAAAGCAGTCAGATTTTTTTGTGTACATAAGAGCCCTCTGCTGTTCAGAGTGGGTTTATCCATTACTCGAGATTTTTCAACTCAACAGTATGAAAGTTATTGAATCAGACTTCTCTTTCACTTTTGTAAAATGCTCTTGGGGTAGATATCTTACATAATGACCAACAATTTAAAAAATAGTTTAACTTGTCATAATTAAAAATAACTCCAGCATGGTGGCTCATGCCTATAATCCCAACACTTGGGGAGGCCAAGGTAGAAGGATTACTTGAGTCCAGGAGTTCGAAACCAGCCAAGGCAACATAGCAAGACCCCCATCTCTACCAAAAATAAAAAATTAGCCGGGCATGGTAGCACATCCTGTAGTCCCAGCTACTCGGGAGGCTGAGGTGGGAGGATCAATTCAGCCTGGGCAGTGGAGACTGCAGTGAGCTCTGATCACAGCACTGCACTTCAGCCTGGGTGACAGGACAAATGAGACTCTGTCTCAAAAAAAAAAAAAAAAAAAAAAAAAAAAAACAGAAAAAAATACCACCTTCATATTAGAAAACTCAATATTTTATTTTTGAAGAAAACAGCATTGAGAGAAAGAAACAAAATGGTTTCATATTTGAGACTTAGTTTTTTCCACCTCTAACTACCCAAATCTAGATATGGTCCTTGCATCAACGTGGATGCCATTTCATGGCTAAAAGAAGGTGGAAGCATCTAAACCTTTATAATGTCTATTCATAGGAACACCACATAAAATCAGTAATTAATACTTTTTAAAAATTTTTGAGGCTGGGCGCAGTGGCTCATGCCTGTAATCCCAGCACTTTGGGAGGCCGAGGAGGGCGGATCACGAGGTCAGGAGATCAAGACCATCCTGGCCAACATGGTGAAACCCTGTGCCTCCCAAAAATACAAAAATTAGCCAGGCATGGTGGCACATGCCTGTAGTCCCAGCTACTTGGGAGGCTGAGGCAGGAGAATTGTTTGAACCTGGGAGGTGGAGGCTGCAGTGAGCTGAGATTATGCCACTGCACTCCAGCCTGGCTGCAGAGTGAGACTCCATCTCAAAAAAAAAAAAAAAAATTTTTTTTGAGAACCCTTATCATATCTATTAGTGTGCTTTACTGGCTCATGGATAGGGTGGCATTTGAATCAGTCCTTAAAGGATGGAGATGCACTAAGGGAAAGATAGGGGTAGGTCGTTGATGATATAGAGGTTGTGGAAGCAAATGGCCAAGGGTGTGCCGGGGGAATGAAGACCTTGAAACCAAAAGAATCATAGATTCTAGAGCTGGTACATAAAGCTGGAAGACCACCCAGCACGACTGGCTGAGGGTCTTCAGTACCAGCCAAGTTTGGCCTTCACTGGGCTGGCAATGGGGACCCCAAAAGACTCATTAACTGGACAATGACACACATGATCAGATCCGAGCTTGAAAGAATGTTCCAGAAGGCAAATGTAGAGCAGCTGATGCAATGAAGGGACAGGATAAAGAATAGTCATTTAGGGGCTTCTTACAACCATCCATGGACACAACAAGGACCCCAGCTAGGGTAGTCACCATGGAAAAGAAAAAATAATAATATTGCTAGTAGGAAGGGGAAAAAAGGAAGATGGTTGACAGAACCGAGGAAGCAGAACATAAATTACTACAAAAAGCCTTGAAAAATAAGTTCCATTGCATCAACACAAAACAACAACAGCGTCTCTCATACTTATGAGGCCTACCTCTATATACACATTTGCTTACTCCTAGGGCTGGCGGGTTATTCCCCAGGCTCACAGCTGCCCCTAGTCCTGGGATCCATTCCAACCTTAGGCTGGTCATATTTCAGTATGACCTGAGAGCATTACCACCCGCTAGGGAGACATTTGAAAATGTCTTAGGGCACTATCCCAAAATGATTGATAAAATGACTTAGGGTGATTACCAGTATTTAGTGGGTGGGAACCAGGGATACCAAACATCCTGCAATATTCAGGAAATAGCCACACAATGCAGAATTGAACCATCTGTAACCCCGCAGACCCACCACTGAGGAACGTTGCCACAATCTCCCCTGGATCCCAGTCTGAAAAATGGGCTGCTGCTGTGTTCTCTGTGCCCAAGTTCGTGTCTCAGCCAAGGGCCTTATAGCAACGTCCCTGTAGGTCTTGGGTGCCGTCTTGGTTTACTCCCTTTTGTCCTAAGGACCAGAGTCCTTCTCCACAGGCTTCTCCATGGCCTGTTGCCTGACTGCCCACCTGCTGGGCACTCAGTGCTCCCAGTGGCCCATCAGATACGCCAATCCCTGTATCATACTCCATGACCCATCTGCTGGCATTGACCACAGACTACTCTGCGCTACCCTTTGGCATTCTGGCCAGCCCCAAATACAGACCCTTCCTTAGCATCCATCAGAGAACTGCCTCCATCCAGACACTTCCGGTCTGCCCCACTCAGTGACAGTTAACTAGGCAAATTTCCTAGTTAACAAGTTAACAATACAAATTTCCAAATACTTTGAATGTACAGACCAACATTTCCCCTGAAAGAACAAACCTTCCATACTTAATGAGGCATCCGCAAACCAAGACAAGAGGAACAGGGCTCCTCCAAAATTCTGCTTTCCAACTGTATTAGTCTGTTCTCACGCTGCTAATAAAGACATACCTGAGACTAGGTAATTTATAAAGGAAAGAGGTTTAATGGACAGTTCCACAGGGCTGGGGAGGCCTCACAATCATAGCAGAAGGCGAAGGGGAAGCAAGACACGTCTTATGTGGCACCAGGCAAGAAGGTGTGTGCAGAGGAATTGCCCTTTTATAAAACCATCAGATCTCATGAGATTTATTCACTATCGCGAGAACAGCATGGGAAATACCCGCCCCCATGATTCAATTACCTCCCACCAGGTCCCTCCCATGACATGTAGGGATTATTACAATTCAGGGGGAGATTTGGGTGGGAACACAGAACCTAAACCATATCACGAACACTCCCCATGGATTTCCTTGGACTTAGGATTTTCAGGGTCTCAGAGTGAGCTTGAGGAACACAGCTGACTCTGCACCAAATTATGTTCCCTGGTCACACAAGGACTTCTGCTCACTCCTCAAAGTCTTCCTGAAAGTTGGGGTAATGTGGTAGACAGACTAATGGATCCCAAAAATACGGATGCCCTAATCCTCAGAGCCTGTGAATAGTTTCCCTTACACTGCAGAAGTGACTTTGCAGACGTGATTAAGGTAAAGGATGTTGAGATGGGGAGATTATCCCAGACTATCCAGGTGGACCCAATCTAATCCCATAAGCTTTTAAAGAAAGATGGCAGCATCAGGAATTGACTGGTCATTGCTGGCTTTGAAACCAGAGAAAGGGGCCAGGAGCCAAGGTCCCCAGGAGGCCTCCAGAGACTAGAAAAAGCAAAGGGGCACAGCCCCTCCTGGAACCTCCTGGAAGGAACACAGACCCGCCGACCCTTTGATTTTAGTTTCTGGAGGCCTGTGTCAGACTTCTGGCCTCTAGAACTGTCAGATAATAAATTGGTATTTTTTTAAGTCACGACATTTGTGGCAATTTGTTACAGTGGCAATAGAAGATGAATATAAGGAATCAGAACAGAGGAATGAATTATATTTTTGCACTGAGCATAAATTTGGTAGACATAGGAAAATCTTAGAGGGTGTAAAGAAATGAAGTTGAAGAAGTGTATTAGGGTTCTCTAGAGGGACAGAACTAACAGGGTAAATGTATCTATAAAGGGGAGTTTATTAAGGAGCATTGACTCACTTGATCACAAGGTGAGGCTCCGGTAGGCTGTCTGCAAGCTAAAGAGCAAAGAAGCCAGTCCTGGTCCCAAAACTGAAGCACCTGGAGTCTGACGTGCGAGGGCAGGAAGCATCCAGCGTGGGAGAAAGATGGAGGCCAGAAGACTCAGCAAGCCTAGTCTCTCCACATTCTTCTGCCTGCTTTTATTCCGGCCGTGCTGGCAGCTGATTAGACGGTGCCCACCCAGATTGAGGGTGGGTCTGCCTTTCCCAGTCCACTGACTCAAATGTTAATCTCCTTTGGCAACACCCGTCACAGACACACCCAGGAATAATACTTTCCATCTTTCAATCCAGTCAAGTTGACACTCAATATTAACCATCATGAGAAGGAAGATTTTTTCCCCTCACATTAGAAATCCAAGGAAGGGGGAGAGCAAATAGAGCACAATATTCAGTATTTCACCAAACCAAAATCTTTTCCTCACATATACTCTCTCTCTCTCTCTCTCTCTCTCTCTGTGTGTGTGTGTGTGTGTGTGTGTGTGTGTGTGTGTGTGTGTTTATTCTGCATGCCATTTTCTTTTCTTTTGTTTGTTTTCTGAAACAGGATCTCTCTCTGTCACCCAGGATGGAGTGCAGTGGTGCAGTCATAGCTTATTGCAGCCTCTAACTCCTGGGCTCAAATGATTCTCCCACCTCAGCCTCCTAAGTAGCTGGGACTACAGGTGTGCATGACCACACCTGGCTAATTTTTTAAATTTTTTTTTGTAGAGAGTGGGGGTCTCGCTATGTTGCCCAGGCTGGTCTAGAACTCCAAGTGATCCTCCTGCCTTGGATTCCTAAAGTGCTGGGATTAGAGGCATGAGCCACTGGGGCCAGCCATGCCATTGTCTCCTGTTGGGAGCAAGCCTCCCAAAAACTGGCCATAAACAAAATCTCTGCAGCACTATAACATGTTCTTAACAGCCCTAACACCCAAGCTGAAAGGTTGTGAGTTGACGGGAATGAGAACAAGGAACAACTGGCCCGCCCAGGTGAGAAAACCGCTTAAAGGCATTCTTAAGCCACAAACAAAAGCCTGAGCGATCTGTGTCTTATGGGCGTGTTCCTGCTGCAATGAATTCGGCCTGTCCCCTGGTTTCCCTTAAGGGATACTTTTATGAATTTAATATCTATAGAAACAATGCTAATGACTGTTAATAAATACGTGGTTAAAATATGTGGGTAATGCTGTTAATAAATATGTGGGTAAATCTCTGTTGGGGCTCTCAGCTCTGAAGGCTGTGAGACCCCTGATTTCCCACTTCACACCTCTATATTTCTGTGTGTGTGTCTTTAATTCCTCTAGCGCCGCTGGGTTAGGGTCTCCCCGACTGAGCTGGTCTCAGCAGTCTCCTGGGCTCGTTAGTGGAGAACATAGTGAGTTCACAGAAGCAGACAAGGCAGTAACAGGTGAGGTCTGTGTATCCACAAGAGGCTAAAGTTAAATACCATCTTCCACTGGGGCAATGCAATGTGTGGAACACGCCATTGGAGGAGGAGGGAGGCGGAGGTGTGACCCTAAAACACCAAAGGTATTTTTGTCTGACCCAGGTAGGTGTTCCGAATCTGTCTCCTTCAAGTGATGGGAAAGCATTTTCTACAAAGTGCTGTGTCTCTTGGATGTGTCCAGACACCCCTTAACACAAGGCTTTGAATGGTCAAGTTCCTTCACTAAACAGGCGATTTTCTGTCTTTGTTACTCAAGTCACTCCCATCTTTTTTCATGCTTTAAGAGTTTACCAGCCAAGTGCAGTAGCTCACGCCTGTAATCCCAACACTTTGTGAGGCTGAGGTGGACAGGGTCACGAGGTCAAGAGATCAAGACCATCCTGGCCAACATGGTGAAACCCCGTCTCTACTGAAAATTCAAAAATTAGCCAGGCGTGGTGGCAGGCACCTGTAATCTCAGAAACTCGGGAGGCTGAGGCAAGAGAATCACTTGAACCCAGGAGGTGGAGGTTGCAGTGAGCCAAGATCGCGCCACTGCACTCCAGCCTGGCAACAGAGCAAGACTCTGTTTCAAAAAACAAAAAAGAGTTTCCCAAGTGCCCAGCACTGTGGTCACGCCTAGTGGCAGAGAGAGGCAGAGAAGGAGCCCAAAATCTAGTCCCTGCCCACAAGGAATTTAATGTTTCATTGAGGAATAAGAGGCTGGTCTACCAGAGAAATCCTGAAACCAAACTGAACACTAGATAGATCAGAGCCAAGTTGCTTTATAATACAAACTAGAAGGGGTGTAGGATTTCAGAGGAGACAGGAATAAAGGAGGACTGGAAAAGAAGAGGGATGACTGGATAAAAGAGAGTGATGAAGACGCTTGCCAATATTTTCCAAAGTGGGTTCCTTGGAGCACTGGTTCAATATCAAATACTGTGGGGGGTGAGGGTGGTGAGGAGGAGTTTTCCATGATCAAACAAGTCTGGAAAATGCTGGGTTAAGCAAAGTTCATCAGGTGTCTTTACTCCAGAACATCTTAGAAGATCTAATCGCTGATGACCGCTGTAATTTTCTGAGAGTGGGTTTTACTTTTCAGTGTTTGCTCCATTTATCTGACTGTGACACTCCCATTTTTTCAAACAGAGGAGATCTCACGGTTGTGATGTTTTGTGGCATATACTTGAGAAAGACCATTCTGATCAAAGAGAACCAGGCCCTTGCAAGTATGGGTGGGAAAGGTGGGAATGTGCATGAAATAGTAAGAAGAAAGGCAAAACCAGAGAGGAGGGGAAAGCTAGAGGGAAATAATCAGCAGTATTCCTACTCTTCCATCAGACCATATAGGTTCCAATACTTTCTCTGCCATGAACTAACCATGTTAACTCGGACTGGTGACTTCACCTCTCTGGGCCTCAGCTTCCTCATGTATAAAATGCGGATAATAATGGCGCCTGTCCTGTAGAGTTGTTAGGATTGAATATGGCAATATGACATAGAGCACATAAGACAGGTCCTGGCACAATATAATACTAGCGTTGGCTGATGTTACAAGGCCGGAGCTGCCAGACTGGGAAGGATCTTCCAGTCAGACAGAGAAACGTAGGTGCTATGGGAAAAGGTAAGATTTCCTAGAGGTGGTTTATTTGTGTATTTTTTCATTACTAACTATGTCATGCAAAGTGAAGAATACTTATGTGTGCAGGTGTGTGTGTGTGTGTGTAGTCAGATGCAAGATTTGCAGGATAATAATAAAATGAATCCTTAGGGACCCATTACCCAGCTTAGGAAACTGAACATCACCAAAGCAGTAACCTCTTGCAGACCCCTCCCTGGTCTCTCTTCCTCCCATAATCTCAAAGGAACCCATCCAGTCTGATCTAGACACTCATCATTCTCTTGTTTATTTTGATTTGTGTATTTATTTTGCATTTGTCTGTTCCCCACAGATACTGTTTAGTTCACCTATTTCCAAACCTTATACAAATAGGATCATACTGTGCATATTTTTCCATGACTTTCCTTATTCATTCAACTTTGTGTTCTAGAGATTCACCCACGGTGAGGTGTTGGTTCAGGTTCATTCATCTCCATTGTTCTCCAGCACCACTAGAGAACATATCTCATACTTTTTCATACTGTTCAAAGTTAATGAAACTTTGGATTGATTTCCAAATTTCTGCTCTAATAAAAATGCTGCCAGGACATTCTTATGTGTGTTGTCTGTTGCGAATGTGCAAGGGCTTCTGGATAGCAGGGCACCTCCAGTTTTCCTAGGTTCTCTGAAATTGTTTTCTGAAATGACTGAATGGACTCACTGTCCCCCTCGTTGTGTACACATGTTCCCTTTATTCATATTTCTTACTCTGGAAACTTCCAAGCAAAGGACTGACCAGATAAAAGCTAGGTTTAAGGAAGGCCGGGCGCGGTGGCTGAAGCCTGTAATCCCAGCACTTTGGGAGGCCGAGATGGGTGGATCACGAGGTCAGGAGATCGAGAACATCCTGGCTAACTCGGTGAAACCCCGTCTCTACTAAAAAAAAATACAAAATAACTAGCCGGGCGATGTGGCGGGCGCCTGTAGTCCCAGTTACTCAGGAGGCTGAGGCAGGAGAATGGCGTAAACCCGGGAGGCGGAGCTTGCAGTGAGCTGAGATTCGGCCACTGCACTCCAGCCTGGGCGACAGAGCGAGACTCCGTCTCAAAAAAAAAAAAAAAAAAAAGCTAGGTTTAAGGAAGATCCATTAGGTGCGGGGGGGTGGGGTGTTGGAGGAGAAGCCCCTTACCAGGTAAGATGGACAAGAGGCCCGAAGACGTCAACAGGTGCATCCCTACAGAGACCCGAGGGCCTAGCAAGACACTGGCTCCTTTTTGGACAGAACTCCTATAGTTTCTCTTTTGTGTATGAGTTGGTATCCACCAATAGAATCTGCAATCTTTGGAATGCACCCAACAGGATGCATGGCTTGCAGAAAAGCAAAGAGTTACACACTTGAAAATTCTAACAGAGTTCCCTGTGTCTGGTAAAAGGATCTGGCCCCAGGAAGAATACTGTGCATCTTCAAATCTAATCCTCTTTGTCTATAAATTGGACATCATTATCTGCCTCCACAGAACTGTTGTCTGGCTTGGCAGATCATTAATGGTAATGGGTCCTTGGTCCCTATAAAACCAGATGTAACTGCTGAGTGCTGCTTGTAAGTAGGGACAGGTTATGCATATGGTAGGGTGGAAGCACGATCCAATGTGACCAGCCTAAATGCTACTTTTCCAAGACAACGCGAATCTCACTAAATTTTATTAAACAGGTTAGTTTTGTATCAACATTTCCCAAGCCATCAGATTCCTTTCCTCCTGCACAACCAAACAGGACTGACGCAGGGGAGGAAGGCAGAAATCATAGGCAAGTTTCCTGAGAGGCCACATCTGCCTGTTCAGGCCTTGCCACCCCACTGCACGAAGGGACATGGTTTCATGTGCATCAGCTGTCATATCTTGGGTTTCCTGGTATTCAGGAAATGCTTTCTTTTCTTTTCTTTTATTTGTTTGTTTGTTTGTTTTTTGATACAGTGTCTCTCTCTGTCACCCAGGCTGGAGTGCAGTGGCGCAGTCTCGGCTCACTGTAGCCTGTACCTTCCAGGATCAAGCCATCCTCCCACCCCAGCCTCCCAAGTAGCTGGGACTACAGACCCATGACACCACACCTGGCTAATTCGTAGAGATGGGGTGTCCCTATATTGCCCAAGCTGGTCTTGAACTCCTGGGCTCAAGTAATCTGCCTACTTCAGCCTCCCAAATTGTTGGGATTAAAGATGTGAGCCACCATGCCTGGTGTAAGAAATGGATCTACCAAAGTCAGGCTATTTTGTAGTAATTTTTAGTTGTGTATGTGTGGTTTTTGTTTTTTGTTTTGTTTTTGTTTTTTGAGTTTGGGTTTTGTTTTTTTTTTTTTTTTTTTGAGTCAGAGTCTTGCTCTGTTGCCCAGGCTGGAGTCCAGTGACACAATCATAGCTCACTGCAACCTCAAACTCCTGGGCTTAAGCAATTCTCCCACCTCAGCCTCCCAAGTAGCTGGGACTACAAGTGTGCACCACCATGTCCAGCTAATTTTAAACTTTTTTTGTAGAAGTTGGGGGTGGGAGTCTCACTGTGTTGCTCAGGTTGGTCTTGAACTTCTGGCCTCAAGTAATCCTCCTGCCTCAGCCTCCCAAAGCCCTGAGATAACAAGCATGAGCCACCACACCTGGCTAATTTTTAGTTGTTTAGACTGTCTGGTCCTGAAGGCAACAATCTATTGCAGCTGATTCATGAGACTCACACCTTTGTAAGTTTTGTGGTAAAAAGTGAGGGCCAGGTTGCAGCCTGAGGCTTCTTGGGTCTGGCTTCCTGTCCTTTCTACAGGTCCTAGGTGCCTCTCCCACCATGCACAAGGCCCTGATCCAGTCCCAGGACAGTTAGCTAAAGAGCCTGTCAGCTAATGCTCAGCCTTTTCCAGCTGTTTACCCATTTTTCTCGTGTGTTGACTAACACTTCCTGCCCCTCGAACCTGTCAGCTCCACGATGTACTCCACAACAGTTCTGTCTCCCATTTGTCCATCTGGGGCCCAGGAGACATAGCAAGAGTCTCAAAGGGCCCATTTGCATCTCACCCACATCAGTAGAGCAAAAAGGGGGCATGGCTGTAATAAAGAAATAATTGAAGGTAGGAAGCACTAAAGCAAAAGGGGAAGGGAAGATTATCCAAATGCAACTACATATAGATTCCACTGTGGGTCATGTTGCTGAGGTGCAGACATTTACAGCAGGTGTTCAGTTTTGCTTAACACAAGACTCTTTGCAATCATGTTTAAGTAGTACACTGAAAGGGCCCTTAGGGAAAGAGAGCTCCTTGTTCTCACTTTGCAGATGCAGAGGCCTGAGAAGCAGGGAGGTGAAGTAGCTCACCCACGGTCCCACAGCTGCTAAGTGCCAGGGCTAGGACTCCCTCCCAGGGCTTGTGACAGCCAATCAGGGCCTCTTTCAATAAACCCGTATTGTCTCTCAGCGAAGATCTATAAAAAGCTGGATAATAATAAAATAAGATTATACAACACTTTTGCCTAATGCAAATTAAGAAATTGATTTCGGGAACTGAAACTTGGGTAGGGTTTGCCCACATACAAACAGCACTGAAGAGAAAGTTGACTACTTAGAAGACACTGGTCTCTCATGGGACTAAGAGCATTATTTCTATTCTGAAAAAGTGAGAGGTTGCCTGTCATAAAGTCATATCCTCAAATTCAGAAACTTTAAAGTTTAATGTGGCCCAACGCATTGGCTCACACCTGTAATCCCAGCACTGGGAGCCCAAGGTGGGAGCTTGAGCCCAGAAGTTCGAGACCAGCCTAGGCAATATGGCAAGACACCGTCTCTACAAAAAAAAAAAAAAGAGAGATTTTAATAGCTGGGCATGGTGGTACATGCCTGTAGTCCAAGCTATTTGAGAGGCTAAGGCAAGAGGATCCCTTGAGCCCAAAAAATCAAGATTGCAGTAAGCCACAATCACGCCACTGCACCCCAGCATTGGTGACAGAGTGAGACCCTATCTCAAAAATTAAAGTTTAAAAATGAAGTTTTTTAAATAAAAATTTAAAAAACTCTGACGAGGAGCGGTGGCTCACACCTGTAATCCTAGCACTTTGTGAGGCCGTGGTGGATGGATCACTTGAGCTTAGGAGTTCAAGATTAGCCTGAGTAACATGGCGAGACCTCATCGCTACAAAAAAAAAAAAAAAAATAGCCAGGCATGGTGGCACACACCTGTAGTCCCAGCTACTCGGGAGGCTGAGTTGGGAGGATCTGACCTCTTGAGTCCAGTCTAGGCTGCAGTGAGCCAAGATTGCACCACTGCAGGTCCAGCCTGGGTGACAAAGCAAGATGCTGTATAAAAAAAAATATATATATATATATATATATATATATATATATAAATTTTTAAAAGTCTAATGTAAGTGTCTCCAGTATACTGTAAGTAAAGTGACTTGTGTTTGCAAAATTTCATCGCTTGCAAAACACATAGTCATCCTCTCATTTGTCTTCACAATAACCCTGTGAGGAGCTGAGAATCAATCGTGCCATCATTATCTCCATTCCACAAATAAGGAGATGGTGGCTCAGAGAAACTAAATGAATTCTCAGTATCATGCAGCTGAACTTTGAACCTCAGGCTGCTGAATTCTTTTTATAAGGTATGGTAGAAGGCAATTCAAGCTAGAAATCAGGAAGACAGATTGGGGTTCTGACTTGGCCACTTACTTGGTCTCTGTTGTTGAACAACTTATTTACTGCACAGAGCCTCAGTTGATGCATATGTAAAACAGGGAGATTCAACCTATGTGGTAGCTGTTACGAGCATTCAATAAGCAATGTGTGAAAAGCATTAAGGTCAGTGCCTGGTAGAAACCAGGTTCTCAGACAAGTGGTCCTTGCTATTGCTGATATATACAGCTTCTGTCTATTATACTATTTAGGAGCTTTTCCAGCTACTCAAGGCACAATACGTGACTTAAAGACAAAAAAGGGAGACTTCTTTTCCTCTGATCTCACTCCCTGATTCACTGGTCTGGCTCCTTATAAAGAAAGGTCTTGGCCTGGTTTAAGCAGAAATTCGTTTACCAAAAGAATTAGTTGATGAAGGCCAGGCACAGTGGCTCATGCCTGTAATCCCAGCACTTTGGGAGGCCAAGGCAGGCGGATCACGAGGTCAGGAGATAAAGACCATCCTGGCTAACATGGTGAAAACCTCGTCTCTACTAAAAATACAAAAAATTAGCCGGGCGTGGTGGCAGGCACCTGTAGTCCCAGCTATTTGGGAGGCTGAGGCAGGAGAATGGCGTGAACCCAGGAGGTGGAGCTTGCAGTGAGCCAAGATCACGCCACTGTACTCCAGCCTGGGTGACAGAGCGAGTCTCCGTCTCAAAAAAAAAAAAAGAATTAGTTGATGAGGTCACCAGAAAGTAAATGTAAAGCATTTCATTTATTCATACAATAAATGTTAATAAAGTGTCTACTATAACCCAAGCTTTAGGGAGACTATGCAGCACTTGGTGGGCACAGTCCCAGGCCTCAGGGAGCTTAAGTGAAGGGGAAGGCAAACATCAAGCAAGTTGGTGGCACCACCAACATGATTCAGACACCTCTGATCACCTGGCATTTTGAGGGCTTAGAATCAATAAACAAATAGAAACTCCTTACTTCCCTCTGCTTTCTCCACTTCTCTGTAAATCATCACCAATTAAATGAGCATTCAATCAAAGCAGAGAAAAAAATTAAGTCCTTAGTGATTCCCATCACTGTTGCCCACATTTCATTGCTGAGAACATGACCATAACTGGGCATGAGGAGGGTTGAGAAAATAGCCTTTGACTGGGTTGTCACTTTCCATGCTAGGAAAGGGAGGATGCATTGTTGGTAGCCAAATGGCATATACTTGGGAAAGACCATTCTGACCTTTCTGCCACAGCCAGAAAGAAGGCCAAACATATGAGCAATCCTAACACCTAATGAAAAGAACACAGGAAAGATGGAAACGACATTGAAAAAGCCATGCTAGGCCAGGCACAGTGGCTCACACCTATAATCCCAGCACTTTGGGAGGCTGAGGTGGGCGGATCACCTGAGGTCAGGAGTTCAAGACCAGCCTGACCAACATGGTGAAACCCCGTCTCTACTAAAAATACAAAAGTTATGTAATCCCAGCTACTCGGGAGACTGAGGCAGGAAAATCGCTTGAACCCGTGAGACGGAGGTTGCATTGAGCTGAGATCGCACCATTGCACTCACTCCAGCCCAGGTAACAGTACAAGACTCCGTCTCAAAAAAAAAAAAAAAAAAAAAAAAAAAAAAAAAAAAAAAAAAAAGGCCGGGCGCGGTGGCTCACGCCTGTAATCCCAGCACTTTGGGAGGCCAAGGCGGGCGGATCACGAGGTCAGGAGATCCAGACCATCCTGGCTAACACAGTGAAACCCCGTCTCTATCGAAAATACAAAAAATTAGCTGGGTGTGGTGGTGGGCGCCTGTAGTCCCAGCTAGTCAGGAGGCTGAGGCAGGAGAATGGCGTGAACCGGAAGGCGGCGCTTGCAGTGAGCTGAGATCGCGCCACTGCACTCCAGCCTGGGAGACAGAGCGAGACTCCATCTCAAAAAATATATATATATATTTAAAAAAAGAAAAAAAAATTAGGCCAGGCGCAGTGGCTCACGCCTGTAATCCCAGCACTTTGGGAGGCAGAGGCGGGCAGATCACCCGAGGTCAGGAGTTTCAGACCAGCCTGACCAACATGGAGAAACCCCGTCGCTACTAAAAATACAAAATTAGCTGGGGGTGGTGGTGCATGCCTGTAATCTCAGCTACTTGGGAGGCTGAGGCAGAAGAATCGCTTGAACCCAGGAGGCAGAGGTTGCAGTGAGCCAAGATCATGCCATCGCACTCCAGCCTGGGCAGCAAGAGCAAAACTCTGTCTCAAAAAGAAAAAAAAAAAAAGCAAAAGTTAGCCAGGCATGCTGGTGCAGTCCTGTAGTCGCAGCTACTCAGGAGGCTGAGGTGGGAGGATCACTTGGGCCTGGGAGGCAGGGAGGTTGCAGTGAACCATGATTGTGACAGTGCACTCCAGCCTGGATGACAGAGTGAGACCCTGTCTCAAAAAAAGAAAAGAAAAGAAAAAGGCATGCCAGGAATATATTAATAGTAGTCATCTCACACAAAATAAAATTCAAAATGAAAAGCATTAAAAGAATGTATCATAATCATAATATTATAATCCACAAAATATAAGTCATAAATCTTTATGTACGTACAACCTTGGCTTCAAAATCTGTAAATAAGGCAAGCCCTGATAGAAATGCAAGGAATCAATCACTGGTAAGTCCCTATCACGGGTGGCTTTAAACACATTTCTCAAAAACAGGCTGATCAACTACTACCCAAATGAATATAGCTCGAGAAGTCCTGGCTGACAAAACTAACATTTATAACCTCATAGGCATATGGAGAAAAACAAGTTTTTATCCAACAGACATTGCACATTTTTTTCCAACTCTCATGAGACATTCTCTGAATGTATTAAACCACAAAGAAAATCACAACAAATCCCCAAAAGTAAAACTGTGACAGCACACATTCATGAACTATAATGTAATAAAATTAGAAAATAATAAAAGATGGATAACCAACAAAGACCTATCCTCTTGCGTATTTTAAAACATTCCACTAAATAAGTCTTAGGTTTGACAGGAAATAAATGCAGAAATTACAAGCCATTTAGAACTGAATCACAGTAAGAGCAGTCTGTGAATATCAAAGCCCATGGGACACGCTAAGACAGCATTCACAGGGAAAATACATAGCCTTATGTGCGTATGGCAGAAAATAAGAAATGTTGAAAATAAATGAATCAACCAAGCTTTCAACTCAAGAAGCTTGGCAGGGGATAGAGAGAGACAAAATAAATCTGAAGAAAGTTGAAGGAATGAATTAAGAAAGATAAGAGTAGAAATTAATAAAAATAGAAAATAAAGAGGAGATAGCATTGGTGACTGGTTTTTCCAGATGCTGGCAAGGATGCAGAGAAAAGGGAATTCTTATACACTGTTGGTGGGAGTGTAAATTAGTTCAACCACTGTGGAAGACAGTGTAGCGATTCCTCAAAGGCCTAAAAACAGAAATACCAATTGACCCAGGAATCCCATTACTGGGTATATACCCAAAGGAATATAAATTGTTCTATTATAAAGACACATGCATGTGTATGTTCATTGCAGCACTACTCATAATAGCAAAGATATGAAATCTTAGCCAAAGGCTGAGAAGCCATACTACACTTAAAGATATGAAATCAACCTAAATGCCCATCAATGATACACTGGAAAAAGAAAATGTGCATAGATATACATATACACCATGAAATACTATGCAGCCATGAAAAAGAATGAGATCATGTTTTTTGCGGGAACATGGATGGCGCTAGAGGCCAATATCCTTAGCAAACTAACACAGAAACAGGAAACCAAAACCGCATGTTTTCATTTTTAAGTGGGAGCTACATGATGAGAACACATGGAAGCTAAATGATGAGAACACACGGACACATAGAGGGGAACAATACACACGGGGTCCTATCAGAGGCTGGAGATGAGGATCAGGAAAAATAACTAATAGGTACTAGGCTTAATACCTGGGTGATGAAATAATCTGTACAGCAAATCCCCATGACACAAGTTTACCTATATAACAAATCTACACATATACCCCTGAACTTAAAATAAAAGTTAAAAAATAAAAATAAACTTGTTTTTTGAGAAAAGTAATAGAAAGGCAAACCTTTGGCATACCTTTCAAGAAAAAAATCACAAGTCAAACACTAAGAATGTTTATCTTCATGGCCAGCATTTTGAAAAATACTGGATAAAGAGACTAATATCCTAGAAAATATTAATTACAAAGATTCATTCAAGGAAAATTAGGAATGTTGAATAGAATCATAACTATCAAGGAACTCAAAGAGATACTCAAAGATCTATCCCTAAAACAGACACTGAGTCCAGAAGGCTTTTCAGGTAGATTCTGACAAAGCTTTAAGGAAGAGATAATTCTATATAAACTATCTCTGAGCCTAGGAAAACATAGGAAGCTTACCTAACCCATTTTCTCATTTTAGAGGTTCAGTATAAAACTGATATCTGGCCAGGCATGGTGGCTCACACCTGTAATCCCAGTGGTTTAGGAGGCCAAAGGAGGAGAATCATTTGAGGCTAGACATTTGAGACCAGCCTGGGCAACAAAGTGAGACCCCTATCGCTACAGAAATTAAAAAACAAATAGCCAGGAATGTGCGGTGCATGCCTGTAGTCCTAGCTACTCAGGAGGCTGAGGTGAGAGGATCATTTGAGCTCAGTAATTCAAGGTTACAGTGAGCTGTGATTGTGCCATCATGCCACTGCACTCCAGCCTTGCTGGTAAGAGTGAGATTCTGTCTCTGAAAAAGAGAAACACTGATACTTTAGTATTAGTCCATTCTTATGCTGCTATAAGGACATACCCACAGGGCTGGGGAGGCCTCAGGAAACTTACAATCAAAGTGGAAGGCAAACACATCCTTCTTCATATGGTGGCAGGAAGAAGAAGTGTTGAGAAAAGGAGTGGGGGGAAGCCCCTTATACAACCATCAGATCTCGTGAGAACTCACTATCACGAGAACAGCACGGAGGTAACCACCCCCATGATGCAATTCTCCCACCGAGTCCCTCTGACCGCATGTGGGAATTATGGGAACTACAGTTCAAGATGAGATTTGAGTGGGGACACACAGCAAAATCATGTAATTCCACCTCTGGCCCCTCCCAAATCTCATGTCCTCACATTTCAAAAACACAATCATTCCCTTCCAACAGTCCCCTAAAGTCTTAAGTCATTCCAGCATTAACTCAAAAGTCCAAGTACAAAGTGTCATCTGAGACAAGGCAAGTCCCTTCTGCCTAAGAGCCTGTAAAATCAAAAACAAGTTAGTTACTTCCTAGATACAATGGGGGTACAGGCATTGGGTAAATACACCCATTCCAAATGGGAGAAATTGGCCAAAACAAAGGAACTACAGGCCCCATGCAAGTCCAAAATCCAATAGGGCAGTCATTAAACCTTAAAGTTCCAAAATGATATCCTTTGACTATATGTCTCACATCCAGGTCACGCTGATGCAAGAGGTGGGTTCCTACACCATTGGGCAGCTCTGTTCTTGTGGCTTTTCAGGGTACACCCCCACTCCAGTCTGCTTTCACAGCTGGCGTTGAGTGCCTTTGGCTTTTCCAGGTGCACCATGCAAGCTGTTGGTGGATGTACCATTCTGGGACCTGGAGGTCGGTGGCTTTCTTCTCACGGCTCCACAAGGCAGTGCCCAAGTGGGGACTCTGTGTGAGGCTCCAACCCCACATTTCCCTGCTGCACTCCCCAAGCAGAGGTTCTCCATGAGGGCCCTGCCTCTGCAGCAAACTTCTGCCTGGACATCCAGGCATTTCCATACATCCTCTGAAATCTAGGTGGAGGTTCCCAAACCTCAATTCTTGACTTATATGCACCCCCAGGCTCAATACCACATGGAAGCTGCCAAGGCCCAAGGCTTGCACCCCCTGAAGCCGTGACCCGAGCTGTACCTTGGCCCCTTTTAGCCACGGTTGGAGTGGCTAGGACACAGGGCACCAAGTCCCTTGGCTGCACACAGCAGGGGGTCCCTGGACCCAGCTCACAAAACCATTTTTTCCTCTCAGGTCTCCAAGCTGCCGTGAAGGTCTCTGACATGTCCCGGAGACATGTTCCCCGTTGTCTTGGTGATTAACATTCAGCTCCTCGTTACTTATGCAAATTTCTGCAGCTGGGTTGAATCTCTCCCCAGAAAATGGGATTTTCTTTTCTATTGCATTGTCAGGCTGCAAATTTTTCAAACTTTTATGCTCTGCTTCTTCTTGAACACTTTGCCCCTTAGAAATGTCTTCTACCAGACACCCTAAATCATCTCTCTCAAGTTCAAAGTTCCACAAATCTCTAAGGCAGGAGCAAAATGCCACCAGTCTCTTTGCATAGAAAGAGTGACGTTTATTCCAGTTCCCAACAAGTGCTTCATATCCATTTGAGACCACCTCAGCCTGGGCTTTATTGTCCATATCACTATCAGCTTTTTGGTCAAAGCCATTCAACAAATCTCTAGGAAGTTCCAAACTTTCCCACATTTTCCTATCTTCTTCTGACCCCTCCAAACTGTTCCAACCTCTGCCTGTTACCCAGTTGCAAAAGTGCTTCCACATTTTCAGGTATCTTTACAGCACTACCCACTACCTGGTACCAACTTATTGTATTAGTCCATTCTCATGCTGCTATAAAGACATACCCAAGACTGGATAATTTATAAAGGAAACAGGTTTAATTGACTCACAGTTCCACAGGTTCTGGGAGGCCTCAGGAAACTTACAATTATGGCAGAAGGGGACACAAACATGTCCTTCTTCACATGGTAGCAGCAAGAAGTCCAGAATGAAGAGATGGAAAGCTCCTTATAAAACTATCAGATCTCATGAGAACTCACTCAGTATCATGAGAACAACATGGAGGTACCTGCCCCACCAGGTCCCTCCCACCACACTTGGGGATTATGGGAACTACAGTTCAAGATAAGATTTGGGTGGGGACACAACCAAACCATATCAACCTTATATCTATCTGTATCTATCAATCAGCACACACACACATACATATATACACACAACATATATGGTGTATATATGCATGTGTACAAATATAGATATTTACGTATCAGTGAAAATAAAGATACTAAATTTCATATCCAGCAGTGTATTAAAGGTACAAAAAGATCATTCTGGGAATGCTAAGATGTTTCCATATTAAGAGTCTATTAAAAAGTTCAAAGTAGTGGCTGGGCATGGTGGCTCACGCCTATAATCCCAGCACTTTGGGAGGCTGAGGCGGGTGGATCACTTGAGGTCAGGAGTTTGAGAGCAGCCTGGCCAACATGGTGAAACCTTGCCTCTACTAATAATACAAAACTTAGCCAGGCCTGGTGGTGCATGCCTGTAGTCCCAGCTACTAGGGAGGCTAAGGCAGGCGAATCTCTTGAACCCGGGAGGCGGAGGTTGCAGTGAGCTGAGATCACACCACTGCCCTGCAGCCTGGGTAACAAGAGCAAAACTCCATCTCAAAAAAAAAAAAAAGTCAAAGTGGAAACACCATGTGGTGGTATTAACAGATCTTTTAGAAGCATTTGCTAAAATAGAACATCCATTCATGATAGCAACCCAGGAAAAGAAATGTCTTAAACCTAATCAAGCATGTTAGTAATCTAAGCAAGCATAATTTTATAAGTCAGATATTACAAATCCCTCCCATAAAAGTCAGGACTAAGACAAGATTTCTATTTGACATTCTATGGCAGGTACTCAATAATACATTAAGACCAAGAAAAGCTAATGCTATTCATTGACAAGTGTTTGGGTGAATGAAAACAGTCCTATATATCTATTTGCACTTTACAGTTTACAAAAGATTTCCATAAGCAGTATTCTCCTGTGACCTTCAAGAGGACCAAGGGGGATGAGGATAATTATTATCATCACAACTTTAAGAATGAGGAAACTGAGGGCCATAGGCATTTTAGATTTTCCTAAAGCTGGTAAGCAGTGATGGAGGAATAGACGTAGGATTTCTTTATATATATATATGTATATATATTTTAAGTTCTAGGGTACATGTGTACAACGTGCAGGTTTGTTATATATGTATACATGTGCCATGTTGGTTTGCTGCACCCATCAACTCATCATTTGCATTAGGTATATCTCCAAATGCTATCCCTCCCACATCCCCCCACCCCACAACAGGCCCCGATGTGTGACGTTCCCCGCCCTGTGTCCAGGTGTTCTCATTGTCCAATTCCCACCTATGAGTGAGAACATGCAGTGTTTGGTTTTCTGTCCTTGCGATAGTTTGCTCAGAATGATGGTTTCCAGCTTCATCCACGTCCCTACAAAGGACATGAACTCATCCTTTTTTATGGCTGCAGACCTAGGATTTCTTCTTATTTCCTCTTTGCCAGGCATCAACACATAACACATCTCATTACTACCAAGGACTGATACTGCCCAGGCCACTTCTCCTCTGAACAAATTAAGTGTGAGCCCCAGGAGCTAACTGGGGTGAGGATAGGGGGGTACGCACTGAACGGTGATTAAGAGAGTGGGGAAAAGAAGGAAGAGGGAGAGTACTGAAGATCGGTGCTCTTGCTGCTCTGAGCATGTGTCCCTAGATGCTGTTTGAGAGATGAGACTGGCCAAACTCAAGCTGTACTAGCATGTGCCAGGTACTCTTACAAGCACCTGTATATGTTCAATTCGTTCAATCCTCACAAAAAGCTTATGAAGTTGGTACTGTTATTAATACCCCCATTTTACAGATGAGAAAGCTGAGACGTAGCCATGTTGAGTAACTCATCCCAGTGAATAGTTAAGTAGTAGTGCCAGGATTCAAATCCAGGCGGCTTGGCTCCAGGGACTCTCCTCACAGCCACTGCATTAGAGAGAGGTTAAGCAAATAACTCAGTTCTGGGTGTGAGAGAGGAGAAGCCAACCTGCCACAGGTGCACGCTGGAGATAAAAATAATATCACTGCCAGCCTGGGCGACGTGGCAAAACCCCGTTTCTACTAAAAATACAAAAAAATTAGCCAGGTGTGGTGGTGCACACCTGTAGTCCCAGCTATTTGGGAGGCTGAGATGGGAGGATCACTTGAACCCAGGAAGTTGAGGCTGCAGTGAGCCGAGATCACACCATTGCACTCCAGCCTGGGTGACAAAGTGAGACCCTATCTCAAATAATAATAATCACTACAAGAAGAAAGTGTCAATTTGCTCACTTACTTTTTTTGACATTGCATGAGGCCAGGATGGGGTAGGAAAAGCTTTAAAGGACACACACACACACACACACACACAAATCTACTTAGAAACATCCATTTTTTATTATTTGTTGCACTGCTTCCTAAAATTAGACATAACCCACAGAAACAGAGGAAGCAGTGTTCTCCTTGGCTTGTTTCTTTCTGTCTGCAGACCTGTACACTAAATAAGGATCTTACCCAATAGAGCCATAGACGAAAATTAGAGAAAATTCTGATGGCCCTGTTAGAAACCTTGATGGGAGGCCGGGCGCCGTGGCTCACACCTGTAATCCCAGCATTTTGGGAGGCTGAGGCAGGTGGATCACCTGAGGTCAGGAGTTCTAGACCAGCCTGGCCAACACGGTGAAACCTCATGTCTACTAAAAATACAAAAAAAAAAAATTAGCCAGGCATGGTGGTACATGCCTGTAATCCTAGCTACTCAGGAGGCTGAGGCAGGAGAATTGCTTGAACCTGGGAGATGGAGGTTGCAGAGAGTCAAGATGGTACTACTACGCTTCAGCCTGGGTGACAGAGCAAGATTCCATCTCAAATAAATAAAATAAGATAAAATAAAATAAAATAAAATAAAATAAAATAAAATAAAATAAAATAAAATAAAATAAACCAAACCTAAATGGGAACCATACAGATAGTGCCAAACTACTTTTATCTGCAGCTGTGTTCATTGCTTACATCAGAGGTTTTTTTTTTTTCTTAATCTCTTCTAGTCCTTCTAACCTGCTTCTAGACCCATTGCATTGTCCAGACAAAGCCTGTTAACACTGGCTTAGTTCAGCTTTTCCCAAGCACCTACAGTTATGAGTATAGAGGTAGACCATCTCGACTGTGTCCTCGTGTGAACCTGCTGGAGCTTCCCCAAACAAAATTACCTTACTTTGTACAACCTGTTCCTTCCTCCTGGAATATCTTTCCCAAGCCAGTGACATCTGATGCTTCCTTTAAGACCTAGTTTACCTCTTCCAGGAAGCCCTCCCAGATGATGCCATCATATTTGCTCCAGTAAAGTATGGAGCAAGGGGACCCACCCAGAACCCGCCCAGAGCAGTACCTCCCTTAGCATTTCCCACATTGCGATACTTTTTAAAGTGTGTCGGACTCTCACCTGAAATTGCAAACCTCATGAGGGCAGGAACCCTGCATCATTCTGATGTACATCCCACTGCCTTTGAATTAAGACACAAATTAATATTTCAAGTTTAATAATTTGTCATCAAAATTGAAGATGCTTTCAAGGCTGTTAAAAATCGTCTCTTTTAAAATAGAGTTTAAGATTTTAAATTTCCATAAACATTAAACTTTAAATAGAAGCAACTTAGAAACCACTTATAATGTTTCTAATAGAGACATTATAAATAATATTTGTAAGGAATTTGTCAAACAATGGTCCTTTGTCTTCAGCAATATATTTGGATAATACCTTAGAAGTTTGGTTTAGTGGCCAGGCGTGGTGGCTCATGCCTGTAACCCCAGCACTTTGGGAGGCCGAGGCAGATGGATCACTTGATGTCAGGAGTTTGAGACCTGCCTGGCCAACATGGTGGAAACCCATCTCTACTAAAAACACAAAAATTAGCCAGGCATGGTGGTGCACACCTGTAGTCCCAACTGCTGGGGAGACTGAGGCAGGAGAATCACTTGAACCCGGGAGGCAGAGGTTGCAGTGAGCTGAGATTGTACCGCTGCACTCCAGCCTTGGTGACAGAGAGAGACTCATCTCAAAAGGAAAGAGGAGAGAGAGAGAGAGAGAGAAGGAAGGAAGGAAGGAAGGAAGGAGGAAGGAAGGAAGGAAGGAAGGAAGGAAGGAAGGAAGGAAGGAAGGAAGGAAGGAAGGAAGGAAGGAAGGAAGGAAGGAAGGAAGGAAGGAAGGAAGAAGAAGGAAGAAGAAAGAAAGAAAGAAAGAAAGAAAGAAAGAAAGAAAGAAAGAAAGAAAGAAAGAAAGAAAGAAAGAGGGAAAGAAAGAGAAGGGAGGGAGGGAGGAAGGGAGAGAGAGAGAAAGGGAGAGAGAGAGAGAAAGAGAGGAGAGAGAGGGAGAGAGGGAGGGAGGGAGGGAGGGAGGGAGGAAGGAAGGAAGGAAGGAAGGTAGGAAGAAAGGAAGGAAGAAAGGAAGGTAGGAAGGAAGGAAGGAAAAATATGGAAGGAAGGCCGGGCGCGGTGGCTCAAGCCTGTAATCCCAGCACTTTGGGAGGCCGAGACGGGCGGATCACGAGGTCAGGAGATCGAGACCATCCTGGCTAATATGGTGAAACCCCGTCTCTACTAAAAATACAAAAAACTAGCCGGGCGAGGTGGCGGGCGCCTGTAGTCCCAGCTACTCGGGAGGCTGAGGCAGGAGAATGGTGTAAACCCGGGAGGCGGAGCTTGCAGTGAGCTGAGATCCGGCCACTGCACTCCAGCCCGGGTGACAGAGCGAGACTCCGTCTCAATAAAAAAAAAAAAAAAAAAAAAAAAAAATATGGAAGGAAAACTAAGAATGATCATCTTTTCAGGGTATTCTCTGACTTGGACTGTGATATTTGTTATTTATGAAAGAGACATTTAAATACCCTTTCTGCAGTTGGAAGGTTTTCTTTATACACTATTCCCACCATGGGGAATGAAAACAAAAATGTTAAAATCACAAGCAATTGACCAATCTAAGCAGACTTTGCCTTTTTTCAAGAGTGGAGCATGAATAACAGAAGGATCCAGGATTCAGTCACTTAAATGAAGTCTTTTGGTCAGAAATTACCTTTTCAACACAAGCCTATTGAATGCTGTTTATATATTTATATATGAATATATATCTATTGAGTGAAACCTTGTAAGCTCTTTAATTAGAGTATTCTTGTATAGTGGCAAAGATGTATATTTCTGCATCAAAAGGTGTAATGATGTACTTATTCATGCTCAACTTTTTATAATAGTTTAGTTGTAGGCCGGGCGTGGTGGCTCACACCTGTAATCCCAGCACTTTGGGAGGCCGAGGTGGGCAGATCAGGAGGTCAGGAGATCGAGACCATCCTGGCTTACACGGTGAAACCCCGTCTCTACTAAAAATATAAAAAATTAGCCAGGCATGGTGGCGGGTGCCTGTAGTCCCAGCTACTTGGGAGGCTGAGGCGGGAGAATGGTGTGAACCTAGGAGGTGGAAATTGTGGTGAGCCGAGATCGCGCCACTGCACTCCAGCCTGGGCGACAGAGCGAGACTCCGTCTCAATAAATAAATAAATAAAAATGTAGTTGTAAACTTGGCCCTTCTATACAAAATCAATCAAGTGTATTTATTGAATGGTGATTGCCTGCTTTCTTTCAAAGGACCAGTGCTTTGTTTTTTTGTTGCTTTTTTTTTTAACTTTTATTTTATTTATTTGTTTGTTTGTTTTTGAGATGGAGTTTTTCTCTGTCACTCAGGCTGGAGTGCAGTGGCGCCATCTGGGCTCACTGCAGCCTCCGCCTCCCAGGTTCTAGCAATATTTGCTGCCTCAGCCTTCGGAGTAGCTGGGATTACAGGTGTGCACCACCATACCTCGCTAATTTTTTCTGTATTTTTAGTAGAGACAGGCTTTCACCATGTTGACCAGGTTGGTCACGAACTCCCGACCTCAAGTGATCCTGCCTGCCTCGGCCTCCCAAAGTGTTGGGATTACAGGTGTGAGCCACCTCGCCCGGCCTTAACTTTTATTTTAGGTTTGGAATACATGTGAAGGTTAGTTACATAAGTAAACACATGTCAAGGGGATTTTTTGTACATATTATTTCATCACCCAATTGTACAAATATTTGTACATATTGTACAAATATGTACAAGAAAAAATGGTACATATTTAATTTTTATTATGCTATGTTATAACTGAACCCAAATAAATACAAGTAGGCTGTGTAAGATTATAATAAAACATGTCTGAAGTAAAAAAAGAAAGAAAGAAAAAAAGGAAAGGAAGAAAGGAAGGAAGGAAGGGAGGGAGGGAGAGAGAGAGAGGGGAGGGGAGGGGAGGGGAAAGGAGGGAAGGGGAAGGGAGGGGAGGGGAGGGGAAGGGAGGGGAGTGGAGGGGAGGGGAGGGGAAGGGAGGGGAGGGGAGGGGAGGGGAAGGGAGGAGAGAAAAAAGAAAAGAAATAAATTTGGTTTTAAAAGCCTATAAACTGGCCAGGCACGGTGGTTCACACCTGTAATCCCAGCACTTTGGGAGGCCGAGATGGGCAGATCACCTGAGGTGGGGGTTTGAGACCAGCCTGACCAACATAGAGAAACCCCGTCTCTACTAAACATTCAAAATTAGCCAGGGATGGTGGCGCACGCCTGTAGTCCCAGCTATGCGGGAGGCTGAGGCAGGAGAATTGCTTGAACCTGGGAGACAGAGGTTACAGTGAGCCAAGATCGCGCCATTGCACTCCAGCCTGGGCAACAAGAGTGAAACTCCATCTGAAAAAAATAAATCTTCATAAATCAGGATGCAGACAGGGACTGGGAAAGTGGCTGCCCTTTAGGTAGTAATATCTCTTTAACAAAGTGATTACTAGAGAAAAATATCTAAGGAAATAGGTTTGAAAGAAAAATCTTTGAATTCATGCTCTGAGGCGGGAGGGAAAAAAGAAGGAGTTCTGAATGACTCTGATAAATGGATGGAGGAAGAATCAGGTATTAAATCTTTCCCAGACTGGGATGGCAATAATGTCACTTCGCAAAAGAAGTCAATGAAAATGTCATACATAATAAGTATACAATCTGTCAATCTGAATAGTAACATACATTAAGGATTTATTAAGCAATATCATTGCATTATAAAATGATAGGGATTATGTCTAGAGGAGACAGATTCTTAAAGCAGTGAGAATTGCAGGAGAATATTAGGATCATTTCAAGAAGCTTTAAAGACAAATTGCTCAAAGTGATCTGTATAGGCAGAGGCCCTGAGAAAAAGCAATTCCACTGCAAGAACTAGATGGGAGAGAACCGAGGCAGCCACTGTGTAAAACATCAGTTGTGTAAAAGAGCAGTTTAAAATATAAAACATCAGAACAGTAAAAATATACAATGATACAGTCCCATGCCAGGCATTTGATCTGGTCTTGTTTATGCAGCGGGTGCTTGTCATGTGCCCTGAAATGTTTTCCCAGGGAAGAAACATAATGGATTTGGTCTGATCCATCCCAATTCTTCTCCTGGAATTTCTCATCAGCTTAGGAGACAAATATTCAAGATTAAGGGGGTGACCAGCAGTCATGGCAATGTAGAAAGCTGCCTGGTGTAACCCAGGATCAAACTTAGAAGAAACTGCCCTCCTCCAGGAAGTATCTGTGAGGTGATGGGGGTTGGTCGGAGGACGACAGCACAAGACCTAGCGCTCCCAAGCTGGCTTTGATCTGATCTCAGGGGGAAATAAATCACTGCTTTGATCGCAAGGGACAGTCTGTAGTTGTAAATCATGTTTGAGGAGGGAAATGAGCCTCTTTAAAAGAGGCGAATCCACAAGCTTCTTGGCAGGCATGGGACTGGGCAAGAGCAATTTGCAATTGTTATAATGGTAACAGATTAATAATGATAATAGTAATTGCCCCTTGTCTGTGATGTAGGTAAGGTAAGTGGATGGTTTTGCAGGAATTATCTACATTTGTCCTTTGTTATTCAGTAGGAACCAGAAAGGAAATATTAATTGTCTTTGAATTTTTTTAAGTGTACAATTTCCTTTCTCTTGAAGAACTTAAAACTCCAAGTATTTCTCTAAAAAATAAGTATTTTAGGGCCAAGCACGGTGGCTCACATCCATAATCCCAGCACTCTGGAAGGCTGAGGCAGGCGGATCACTTGAGGTCAGGAGTTGGAGACCAGCCTGGCCAACATGGTGAAGCCCTGTTTCTGCTAAAAATACAAAAATTAGCCAGGCATGATGGTGCACGCCTGTAGTACCAGCTACTCAGGAGGCTGAGGCAGGAGGATCACTTGAACCTGGGAGGCAGAGGTTGCAGCAAGCCAGGATTGTGCCACTGCACTCTAGTCTGCGTGATGGAGTGAGACTCTGTCTAAAATATATATATGTATTTTTCTTGGGGGGGGGGGTGGGCTGGGCACAGTGACTCACGCCTGTAATCTCAGCACTTTGGGAGGCCGAGGCAGGCAGATCACAAAGTCAGGAGTTCGAGACTAGCCTGGTGAGTATGGTGAAACCCCATTTCTACTAAAAATACAAAAAATTAGTTGGGCATGGTGGTGTGTGCCTGTAGTTCCAGCTACTCAAGAGGCTGAGGCAAGAGAATTCCTTGAACCCAGGAGGCAGAGGTTGCAGGGAGCCAAGACTGTGCCACTGCACTCCAGCCTGGGCAACAAGAGCAAAACTCCATTTCAAAAAAAAAAAAGATAAGAAAAGATATATATCTCTTAAATAAGGGTTGGCAAACTGTGTTAACAGCTAGATAATATTTTAGGCTTTGAGGGCCATACGTTCTTTGCTGTAATTACACAACCCTGCCAATCGTAGCATATGAAAATATGTAAATGATGGCAGTGGCTGGGTTCCAATAAAACTTTATTTATAAAAGCAGATGGTGGGCTGGATTTGGCCATAATTCTGCCAACCCTGATCTAAATCCCCGTGTGAAAAGTAACAACACACTATAATGTAAAACATTATTTAATGCATAGTAGGCAAAAACCAACTAGATCAAGATAACACAAGTATTTGAGGAGAAATACTTGAAGGTGGGAATTAACCATGGTGATGATGTAGTAGCAGGGGATAAAAACAAATATTTATATATTATTTAAAAACACTTTCATGGTGCTTACTAAGTGCAAAGTTCTAGTCCAAACACTTTGCTCACTTAATTCTCATAACAACCCTATGCTATTATTATCCCCATTTTACAGATAAGAAAACCAAGGCATGAAGAGGTTACGTAACTTGTCCAAGGTCACAAAGCTAGTAGTCAGGGAAAAACATAAATGTGAAATTAGACTCTCATAGAAATATTACCAGAAGATAGGATTAAAATTTTACTTCTACCACTAACTAGCTATACAAATTGAGACACAAAGTTGTGATCATAACACTGTCCTCTTTCCCGACTGCAGAGTTCCTGCATATCTCAAATGCGATTATGTATTTGAAAGTGCTCTGTTACTTCTGCCCACTCTCATAAATCGTTATTTATTAATACTCAATTGTCTATCAAATATATGTGGAATACTAATTATGATGCCATGGGAAATGAAGATATACACCAACTGATTTGTTTTTTGTTGTTCTTGTTTTGTTTTTTGAGATATAGTCTTGCTCTGTTGCCAGGCTGGAATGCAGTGGGGTGATCTCAGCTCACTACAACCTCCACCTCCCAGCTCCAAGCAATTCTCCCGCCTCAGCCTCCTAAGTAGCTAGGATTACAGGCACCCGCCATGATGCCCAGCTCATTTTTGTATTTTTAGTAGAGATGGGGTTTCACCATGTTGGCCAGGCTGGTCTCGAACTCCTGACCTCAAGTGATCTGCCCGCCTTGGTCTCCCAAAGTGCTGGGATTATAAGTGTGAGCCACGGTGCCCAGCCTTGTTATTTTTTTCAAATACAAAAATCAGCAACCAAAATAGGAAACAAAGTATGTACACGAGAACTAAAATTGATTCATGATCAATGTGACCATCTCATTCCTCTTCTCTGCACTGTCCTCTTCTCTGCACTGGCCTTTATGATGATTTTTCACACATATGAACTAATCTGACACTAACAGAAATTGTTTTGCAGACTAGAAGCCTAAGATTGAGAAAAGCAGATTCACCTGCCTAAGGACATATTACAAACCAGCTCCCCTGACTTGCAATGCCTCAGAATAATGAAGCAGCTCAATGGGAGGGGAAGGGTGAAGAGAGATGAAAATAGGTTTATAATTTTACTTGTATAAGTATTTTCTAAACACTTAATGGTGCCTCATTTATTTGTATTATGTGGAATTGAATGGTCCGTATGTTTAAAAAGTTGGGGTCTGGGTGCAGTTGTTCATGCCTGTAATCCCAGTACTTTGGGAGGCCGAGGTAGGCAGATCACCTGAGGTCAGGAGTTCGAGACCAGCCTGGCCAACATGGTGAAACCCCATCTCTACTAAAAATACAAAAAGTAGCTGGGCGTCGTGGCGGGTGCCTGTAATCCCAGCTATGCGGGAGGCTAAGGCAGGAGAATCTCTTGAACCCAGGAGGCGGAGGTTGTAGTGAGCCGAGATTGAGCCACTGCACTCCAGCCTGGGTGACAGAGTGAGAGTCCATCTCAAAAAAAGAAAAATTTGGGTAACTAAAACTTATTTCTTTTATTATAAAAACTATACATTTTAATCATTTTCATTTAATTGATATGTATTTCCTTTCATATCAATATTTACATTTGTTATACTGCCATTTTAGTCCAGATTCCAGCCACTCCGATCTATCAGGACAGTAGTGATTATTATAAAGGAATACTAGTTCTGGAAGATGCCACTAGGAGCTATCAACACAGACAATTTTATATGAATCAAATTAGGATGCTTTCAATCACAAATACCAGAAAACCCAACTCAACTTGGCTTAAACAATGAGGAAATGTGTAGAAGTAAATCTAGCAATTCTTGAAGGAAATCAGGCTTCAGGGTTGGCTTAAACCAGAAGATCCAGTCTGGGCAGGGTGGCTTATGCCTGTAAATCCCCTCACTTTGGGAAGCCAAGGAAGGAGGATAGCTTGAGGCCAGGAGTTTGAGACCAGCCCGGGCAGTAAAGCAAGACCTTACTTCTACAAAAAATTTAAAAATAAAAAAGTTAGCAGAGTGTGATGGCATACGCCATTACTCTCATCTCCTCCGGAGGCTGAGGCGGGAGGGACTGAGGCCAGAGGGCCGCTTGAGCCCACGAGTTCGAGGCTGCAGTGAGCTATGATTGCTCCACTACACTCCAGCCTGGGCAGAGTGAGACCCTGTCTCTAAAAAAATAAATTAAAATAATACATAAATAAACCCCAGCAGATCCAGCTCAGTTCCTCTAGGATTCTCTCAGCTCTGCCCGCTGTCCTGCAGGAGCTCCATGCTGCTATCAAGATGCCTGAAGGGATCAAGTACAGAAGATACTATGGTCTTTCTCTGGCTCTCTGGAACGTGAGAAACTTTTTCCCAGAATCTCCCAGAACATGTCTTCTGGCGTCTCATTAGACCACAGTGTGTCAGATGCCTATTCCTGAACCCCTGAACCAACCCCCGAAGTCGGAGGCATGCCATGTGCCTAACTAGCTTAGGTCTGATTTTCTGAACAAATCACTGGCAAAGAGAATTGCATTATTCAACTTGGTTTGAATAAAACATGAGCTACCTTTGAAGCTGAGATTAATCTTCTAAACCTTACAGTTGTTAAATGACAGAAGAAGGTGAGATGAATTGTGGAAACGCATTTGTCATCATTTTTGGCTGAGCAACCTCTGAACCTTCTTCCTATGTTTAGAATGAAAATCTGAATTTATTTCCCCAGACTATAAATTCTGCTGAAAGGCAGACTATTTCCCGCAGTTGAAACTGAAAATCCCAGTTTCACAACTTCCCAGGATCTTCTGTTGCAAGGGTGTGGATAAGTGACCTACACTTGGCTAACTAGAAACCACCACCATCCCCAAACCACCCCCAGATAGCAAATACAAATCTGTATTTATTTCCGCAGCCCATCCTGAAACCACTCCCTAGTGCACAAGAAAGTAGGGCCAGAATAGAATCCAACTGGTCTGCCTAGCAGGGGTCTTTCACCATGATAACTGACCAAGGAATTTCTAGGACCAAGAGCATTAAGGAGCTCTCTCAGGCCTGATTAGCAAGAGGCATGGACTGAGCTTCTGGGGTAGACATTCTCAATTCCAAGACCTGAATTGTATCATAGACCCAGAGCCTCTTGAATGAAAAGAGACCAGGTGTTCTTGATGAAGAACCTTACAGTAAGATCACAGATATATACTCTAAATCAAGCCTGTGCAATCTGCGACCAGTGGGCCACATGTGGCCCAGGATGGCTTTGAATGCCACCCAACACAATTCTTAAAGTTTCTTAAAACATTATGAGATTTTAATTATTTTTTTTTAGCTCATCAGCTATTGTTAATGTTAAGTGTATTTTACGTATGGCCCAAGACAATTCTTCTTCTTCCAATGTGGCCCAAGGAAGTCAAAAGATTGGACACTCCTGCTGTACATCTTCATCCTCATCTGCCCCCCAAATCACTGCCACCATTAATCAAGGCAAATGTGTACTAGAGAAATGGAAAACCTAGATCTTTGAAGGATTATTGAAAACTGCATCCATTACTAATGCTAATTCCTATGGACCCAGATACCACTGTTGACCACCAGTCAGAGGAGGGATTTATGGTGAGTTAGGTAAGAAACTAAGTTTTAAGTTTGTCACTAGGCCCAAAGAGTCCCCAAATCTGTCTTTATTTCCCCAGCTCATAAGGGTGTAAGTGGAACATATACATGTAACAATAGCAAATCCCCACATTGATTCAAATGGCCAAGTGTAAACTCAAAGAGCTCTTCATGTACAAAATGGCACATCACAAGCGATACCACATGCCTCAGAGAATTTCAGAGATTAATAGACACGAAAGATCCAGAGGTGATGATTGCTATCACATTCCCTTTTAACTCTCTAGTTTGACTAGTGAAGAAAACCAGATGGGGCTGGGAGAATGACAGTGCATTATCATAAACTTAATCAGTTACATCTGCTGTTCCAGGTGGCTTCATTTGACCAAAACAGATACACAGAGACTCTGGCACTTGGTAAGAATCCGTGGATTTGCCAAATGTTTCTCTATTATGACACACGAAGAACACTAGAAGCAGGTGAGTTGTTCATTCATTTGTTCGTTCATTTGTTTGCTGTACCTGGCAAGGACAGTAGTACATCTTTTCCTTACTTGCCTCAGTATTGTTACCTCTCTGGTGCTTCTGTGGGAACCTGAACCGTCTCACGGGACATCAAGTTGATAAAATCTAGGGAGCTGAAGTAGCAGACACCAAGGATGCCTGGGTAAGAACATTCACACCAATGGGTAGAAGAGAAATCTCCCAAAGCTACAGAAGATGTGGGACAGTGGATTTGGAGCAGAGGTCAGGGAAGGTGTTCAGTGATCTGGGGGACTAGGGCTCTTTCTCCAAAATGAAAAGCAAGTTGCTGTGCCTGCTGTGCTCTATCACTAGGACTCAGGTGCAATGTTTGTGGGCCTACACAGGATTTTAGACTTGTGCCATACATTTGAGTATGCCACCTGACTCAGTGGGTGACACAATTGACTCTTCGCTTTGACCATGAGAAGTTCCAGAGCTGGTCCAGGCTGCACTGCAAGCAACTTAGCGCTTGTGACTCAGCTGATTCAATGGGGTCTCAAGGGTCTCTGGCCAACTCAGATACGATAAGGAGTCTGTGGCAGGCTCTGATGGGAGAAGCAAAGTCAGCAACCCTGGGATTCTAGGGGAAGTCAAGACCTCTCAGCCGATAACAAGCCTTTAGAGAACCAAGTCTTGGGTGGCTGTGCTTCCAGTCAGCATGACATAGCGATTAAGAACTCAGGCTGGTCTTGGGTTGCCTGGGTTCGAATCTCATCTCCACCACTTAATAATGAGGCTCTAGACCAGGGTTGTCCAATCTTTTGGTTCCCCTGGGCTACATTAGAAGAGGAATTGTCTTGGGTCACATATAAAATACACTAATACTAACAAGAGTTAATGAGCTAAAACAACAACAACAACAACAACAACAAAACACACACAAAGAAAACTCGTAATGTTTGAAGAAAGTTTGCAAATTTGTGTTGGGCTGCATTCAAAGCTGTCCTGGGCCACAGGCAGCCTACAGGCTGTGTGTTGGACAAGTTTCCTCTAGACCATAGCCTATCTTTGCTTTGCTTCGGTTCCTCTTCTGTGAAATTGGCTTAATAGTAGAGGCTGGCTGGGAGGTTTCATGTGTAATGCATGTAAAGGACTTAGCATGATGTCTAGCATGTGCTTAATAATACAAGTTGAATATCTCTTATGTGAAATACTTGGGACCAGAAACGTTTCAGTTTCAGATGTTTTTCACTTTTTGGAATATTTGCACATATATACCTTGGAGTTGAAACTCAAGTCTACACACAAAATTCATTTATGGTTTTTTGTTTATTTGTTTGTTTGCTTTTTTTTTTTTTTTTTTTTTTGAGACAGAGTCTCACTCTATTGCCCAGTCTGGAGTGCAGTGGTGCAATCTCGGCTCACTATAACCTCCATCTCCTGGGTTCAAGTGATTCTTGTGCCTCAGTCTCTCAAGTAGCTGGGATTACAGACATGTGCCACCATGCCTGGCTAATTTTTGTATTTTTGGTAGAGACGGGGTTTTGCCATGTTGGCCAGGCTGGTCTCAAACTCCTGACCTCAGGTGACCCAACCGCTTCGGCCTCCTAAAGTGCTGGGATTATAGACGTGAGCCACCACACCTGGTCATTTATGTTTCATATACACCTTATGCACATAGCCTGAAGGAAATTTTATACAATATTTTAAACAGTTTTGTGCATGAAACAAAGTTCTGACTATGTTTTGCCTGCCACCCCTCACATGAGGTCAAATGAGAAATTTTGCACTTGTGATGTTGCAGCAGTTCTCAAAAAGTAGTAGATTTTGCAGCATTTCATATTTTGGATTTGGGGATTAGGGATGCTCATTCTGTATCAGTTATTGGATCCAGCATGGTGAACAAGCATGAGTCATGCCAGAAACCAAACCTTAGTTCAGTGTGTTCCTCTCATCCCCCTAAGCTCTCCTTAGTGGAGGTGTCCTTCTCATGAGCAGGGAAACTCTGGCAAGTCCCAAACCTTTTCCACTCATTCCTTGGAACAGATGAGTCATATTAGGTCACCAACAGTTTCAATTTAGTAGTTACAATGTCAGAATGGGTTGGGTGTGGTGGTTCATGCCCATAATCCCATCACATTGGGAGACTGAGGCTGGAGGATTTATTGAGGCCAGGAGTTTAAGACCAGCCTGGACAACACAGGAAGACCCTGTCTCTACAAAAAAAAGAAAAAAATTGGCCAGGCACGGTGGCTCACGCCTGTAATCCTGGCACTTTGGGAGGCCAAGGCGGGCAGATCACAAAGGCAGGAGTTCAAGACCAGCCTGACCAATATGGGGAAACCCCGTCTCTACTAAAAATACAAAAATTAGCCAGCCTTGGTGGCGTGCACCTGTAGTCCCAGCTACTTGGGAGGATGAGAAAGGAGAATCACTTGAACCTGGGAGGCGGAGGTTGCAGTGAGCCAAGATCATGCCACTGCACTCCAGCGTGGGTGATGGAGTGAGACCGTCTCAAAAAAAGAAAAGGAAAGAAAACATTAGCTGGTTGTGGTGGTGCATGCCTGCAGTCCTAGCTTCTTGGGAGGCTGAGGAGGGAACATCGCTTGAGCCCAGGAGATTGAGGCTGCAGTGAGCTGCTAGTATCATGCCACTGCACTACAGCCTGGGCAACAGAGTAAGACCCTCTCTCTCTCTCAAAAAGAAAAGAATGTCAGAATGCCAAACATGATGATGTTAAATCTCCCTCACTGTTTGGCTGGAAGCCTGAAGCTGGCAAGGTACCATGGCCTTCTGGTCTTCCTCTTCCCTTACTCATGTGTCCCCCAACTTGCCAGTTGTTGGTACAGTCCCACCAGGTGCAGCAGGAGCACTGGATAGGGAGAGGGAAGGGTCTAGTCCAGCACCAACTTGGCAGCTGGTTTCATGCTGTCTCAGGGCTACCAGATGGTTAGAGGAGGTTGTCTCTCACTTTAGCAAGCTCTTTAGAAATTTCTTTTTTCTTTTCTTTTCTTTTCTTTTTTTTTTTTTTTTTTTTGAGACACAGTTTCACTCTGTTGCCCAGGCTGGAGTGCAGTGGTGCAATCTTGGCTCACTGCAACCTCTGCCTCCCGGGTTTGAGCGATTCTCCTGCCTCAGCCTCCCAAGTAGCCAGGATTACAGGCACGTGCCACCACGCCCAACTAATTTTTGTATTTTTGGTAGAGACCAGGTTTCACTATGTTGGCCAGGCTGGTCTCGAACTCCTGACCTCAGGTGATCCACCTGCCTCGGCCTCCCAAAGTGCTGGGATTACAGGCGTGAGCCACCGAGCCCTGCAACCTTTTCTCCCCCACTTCCTTTGACTGCAAAGAATGCACCTCTTTTGGGTGGTCTCTTGCGATGTCTTTAAGTCCACTCCAGCCTCTATCTGCTGAGGTCTCCAGGTGGCTACTCTCTCTCCCACTCAATCCTGAGTGTGGTCCTTGGGAAACACTCGGCGTCACACTATCCCAGAGTCCCAGCACGGGGCATGCCACCAAAGCAGGTCTTCACCCTTCCCTCTCCGTTGGGAGAGTCAGAGCCTAGCCCGTGGCCGCCTTAGATACAGTCTAGGTACTCGTCCTCTCTGTTGCCCACCTAGCAGGGACATATTTTAATACTCTCCTGGGGACCCCTGTGGTCTTCCTCATGAGGCATAAGGTTCAGGGATGGCAGACTTTTTCTGGAAAGAGCCAAGCAGCAAATATTTTAGGCTTTATGGGCTTTAGCCTGTCACAACCTTCCCACTGATACTTGAAAACAGCCAGAGGCCGGGCACGGTGGCTCACGGCTATAATCCCAGCACTTTAGGAGGACGAGGAGGGTGAATCACTTGAGGCCAGGGGTTCGGGATCAGCCTGGCTAACATGGCGAAACCCCATCTCTACTAAAACTACAAAAATTAGCCGAGCGTGGTGGCACATGCCTGTTATCCCAGCTATTCCAGAGGCTAAGGCACGAGAATCACTTGAGCTTGGGAGGTGGAGGTTCAGTGAGCTGAGATCAAGCCACTGCACTCCAACCTGGGTGACAGAGCAAGACTCTGTCTCAAAAAAAAAAAAAAAAGAAATGAAATGAAATGAAAAGAAAATAGCCAGAGACAATACTCAAACAAATTATGGTGGCAGCGTGCCAATTAAACTTTATTTGTGCAAATAGGCTGTGACCAGATTTGGCTCATAGGACAAAAGCTTGCTGGCCTCTTACTCCAAATAGAGGGGAGTTGGAAGCCTGAAACAGTCAACTCCTTTTCCCCAAAACTCTCACTACCAATTTCCTTGTCCCAAATTCTCTCTCTCTGCACCCTGATCAGGTTTATTATCTCCAAGTAGGGAAGGGTGAGGAAGAGCTGAGAAACACTTTCTCAGACATTTCCCTTGAAAATCTCAACACACGGATTTGCCTATCGCTTTGGTAGCCAATGACAACTTGGCACCTAAATTGGAAATGAGGCAGGAAGAGTTTAAAACGTGCTGAGCTTGAGAAGGCTGTGGAGTCCAGATGTGGCATCCAGCTGAGAGCTGAAAGTTGTGTCTTGAAAGTCACAAGGATGAACTGGGCATAGCCCTCACCCTCTGTTCTATCACACACCGCCTTGTCTTCTTAAACAGAGAATGTGGCGCATACTCTCCCATTCCTCGTTCACTGGGGCCTGATGTGTATATAGCCTTGTTGTGATTTGCTGTAAAACCAGTGCCACCGGGGGTTATGGAGGTGCCTGGAACGAGTTCCTCCTAAACAGAATGGGCTGACAGTGTTGTCTTTGTGTGTTCTTGCGTCTGCTTCCTATAGATTGCTGTCTATACATTGTGTGTGTTCTTGTGTATGTTCTTTGTGTGTTCTTGCGTCTGCTTCCTATAGATTGCTGTCTATACATTGTGTGTGTTCTTGTGTATGTTCTTTGTGTGTTCTTGTGTCTGCTTCCTATAGATTGCTGTCTATACATTGTGTGTGTTCTTGTATATGTTCTTTGTGTGTTCTTGTGTCTGCTTCCTATAGATGGCTGTCTTCTCCTTCACTGTCAACCTGTCAGCTGTTATCTCTAGTTGCTTGCATTTTCCCTACCTCCAGCAGCCTCCTTAACTGTTTTTCTACTTTTCGTGTGCTAGGACTTTAAAACAAAAAGAAGAAGATTCAAGATGTTAGAATTTCACTAGATAACTACACTAGGGAGTGAGTGCAGAGTGGCTGTCCCTCTAGCTGGTGGCATGCACGATTTTAATGCATGGACAATGGGATATCTATTGTGGCTGCTATGGACTTATTCATTTATTCATGTACTCATCATTCATTGATTTAGTTTTTTTTGCTTGAATGCAGGGGCTCAGCCAGGGTGCTGATGTAATGCAAAAAACTACCTGTATTTAGGATGGGATCAGGGTTATTTTAAACATTTTTCAAATTTATTTAGATATTCACATAAGTACATAATTGGACATAAATGCATAAACGTGATCACCATACTTTTAGGCCACTTTTTCTTTTCAGTTTTGCGTGCTTCCCCTCCTGCCTTCACCTGTATCCATGCCCCTTTTCCCACTGTGATGTGGCATGTGCTAACAACCGAGTAAACATCCTTCCACACTTCCTGCATGCTTACACAATCACACAGCCCACACTCACACTCACAATGTCCTGTCTGTGTGGCCGTTAGTCTTTGTTCTCGCTCATTAGCCATATGTTAGCTCCCTTCTTCCCTGTTCTTCCTTGCTAATAGAACTTACTTGTTCAGATAGAAGGCAAAGATCCCTTGTTCTAAAGGAAAGTTGCTCATATTCTAGTCCTAGCAGATGAATTCTGACTGGTGTTCATCCAATTCCTTTCTTCTTTCCATTGGTTTAGAAATGAGCACATGGCTCATTTCTGGTCAATAAAGAGGTAAGGAGACCTGTGGGGAGACATTTCCGGAATAGCCTCCTTTCTGATTTTTAAATTTTTGTTATTTTAGTTTAGTTTTTTTGAGGCAGAGTCTTGCTCTGTTGCCCAGGCTGGAATGCAATGGCATGATCTTGGTGGAATAACCTCCTTTCTTTATGTAAGTAAGGAGCAGACCCAGCAGATACCACCCTCTCTCCTGATTCACACTTTGAAATAGGTGTGATGGGCTGGGCACGGTGGCTCACACCTGTAATCCCAGCACTTTGGGAAGCCAAGGTGGGTGAACCACCTGAGGGGTTGGGAATTTGAGACCAGCCTGACCAACATGGAGAAACACCATCTCTACTAAAAGAAAAAAAAAAAAAAAATACAAAAAATTAGCCAGGCATGGTGGCACATGGCTGTAATCCCAGAGACTCGGGGGACTGAAGCAGGAGAATCATTTGAATCCAGGAGATGGAGGTTGTGGTAAGCTGAGATCATGCCCTTGTACTCCAGCCTGGGCAACAAGAGCAAAACTCTATCTCAAAAAAAAAAAAAAAGAGAGAGAGAGAAAGAAAAAGAAAAGAAAGAAATAGATGCGATGGCTGGAACTATAGCAATCATCTGGTAACCACAAAATAACAAAGAAGTCAAAAAGCCAACATGTTAAGAAAAGTCAAGCAGAATGAAAGAAAGAGTCTTAGTCCTCGGCTGCAGCATCGGAACCAATGCCAGAAACCACCTACTCAAGACTTTTTATGTAATGAGAAAAGTAAACCCCTTTTTAAGCTATTGATCAGGTTTTCTTTACTTGCAGCCATAAGCATTCCTACTTGAGGCAGAATTTTATGTTTTGAAGTGGTTTGCTATGAGGAATAGACTCTAAAATATTAATTGGCTGAGCAGAAGAGGTAGGATAGAAGGCAGTAAGATTAAATTGTTCGGCCGGGCGCGGTGGCTCAAGCCTGTAATCCCAGCACTTTGGGAGGCCGAGACGGGCGGATCACGAGGTCAGGAGATCGAGACCATCCTGGCTAACACGGTGAAACCCCGTCTCTACTAAAAATACAAAAAAATAGCCGGGCGAGGTGGCGGGCGCCTGTAGTCCCAGCTACTCCGGAGGCTGAGGCAGGAGAATGGCATAAACCCGGGAGGCGGAGCTTGCAGTGAGCTGAGATCCGGCCACTGCACTCCAGCCCGGGCGACAGAGCAAGACTCCGTCTCAAAAAAAAAAAAAAAAAAAAAAAAAAGATTAAATTGTTCCAGGTCAGTAATTTGGTGATGGCAAAAGATTTAGGTACAATGTGGCCAACTCTACATGCTATGCTATTGGAAGGAATGGTATGAAATTTCAGAACGTTGATTTTTTTTATTCATTGTTATAGCTCTGTATTAGTCTGTTCTCATACTGCTGATAAAGACATACCCAAGACTGGGTGATTTACAAGAGAAAGAGATTTAATGGACTCATAGTTCCACATGGCTGAGGAGGCCTCACAATCATGGCAGAAGGTGAAAGGCACATCTCACATGGTGGCAGACAAGAGAAGAGAGCTTGTGCAGGGAAACTCCCCTTTATAAAACCATCAAATCTTGTGAGACTTATTCACTATCACAAGAATAGCATGGAAAAGACCTGCCCGCATGATTCAATTATCTCCCACCAGGTCCCTTCCACAGCATGTGGGAATTATAGGAGCTACAATTCAAGATGAGATTTGGGTGGGGACACAGCCAAACCTTATTGGGCTCTTAGCAAAAGAGAGCCATGGTGAAGATGAGTGATTTTCCTCCCATATCCATTCAGACTTTACTCCCTTTAATGATAGAAGTTTTCTGAGATTCAGCAAGATACATGGTCAGTCAGTCCAAAAATACCTTTCCTAGCTTCCCCTGCACCTTGCATGGCCCTGTGACCAAGCTCTGACCAATGGGATATGAGTGAACACGAAGTACGTAACATCCTAAAACGGAAACTGCAGGCCTTCTACTTCCTCTTTCTCCATCCTGTGGCTAGAAAATCATGACAAATGGCAAAGTCACCCTGGAGTTCACCTGTGGGGGATGGCAGAATCACCTCACCAGCTCTGGACTGCTCACTTCTGAAGCATTACTTGAGAGAGAAATAAATTTTTTAAAACACAGTATTTGTGTTAGAGGGTGGGGGATCCCTTTGTTTCAGCAGCTTGTCTTATACCCTAATTTATCAAAAGAGTTTTCTTTTTTTTTTTTTTTTTTTTTTTTTTTTTTGAGACAGAGTCTCGCTCTGTGGCCCAGGCTGGAGTGCAGGGGCGTGATCTCAGTTCACTGCAAGCTGTGTCTTGCAGGTTCACGCCATTCTCCTGCCTCAGCCTCCCAAGTAGCTGGGACTACAGGCACCCAGCTAAGTTTTTGTGTTTTTAGTAGAGACGGGGTTTCACCATGTTAGCCAGGATGGTCTCGATCTCCTGACCTCGTGATCCACCTGCCTCGGCCTCCTAAAGTGCTGGGATTACAGGTGTGAGCCACCACGCCCGGCGGAGAGGAGATCTTAACTTAGAGACACCTGGTTTGAGAGGTGAGTGGGGGGAAAATCAGTTTTACTAAATGTGAAGTTCTTTTCCAATCCAACTTAACAGAGAGTCCCATAATTTTAAGCTTGGCAGGGTTAATAAAGGCAATTTTTCCTCTACTTCAGTTGAAGCTAATACAAGGGCATGCAGGAAAGTGACTATCTACGCAGAGGAGTTTGGGCACTTAGGCACCAAAGAGGTGACTAAGGGTAGTGTTCCCCATGTAACTCTTTTCTATCCAATTGTCTCATGCAATGGCCACTGAACCTATGGGAGAGGGGACTGGACAGGGCACGATGATCAGAAGCTTGGAGCCAAGAATTCTTAGGCTTAAAGGCCATTTCTCCACAACGCTTTTGGATGTGGTTACTTACACATGAAATTGTTCAGAAGCAAATAGACTATAAACATACTGTCCTGAAGGAAATGTGTTGAAAACACAAAACCACAAAACCACAAACCCAGTGGGAAGAGCCTAGGACTCCTCAACCCCTAAGACAGTACTTCTTAACCTTGGCTTCACACTGGGATCACCCGAGGAGCTTTAAAAATTACTGCCACCTGGGTCCTTGCGGCAAGATAACCTCAAAGAAGAGCAAAGTTGGAAGACTTCCTGATTTCAAAACTTACTATAAAGTTACAGCAATCAAGACAGTGTGGTATTAGTGATGAAAGGAACAGAATAATGAGGTCAGAAATAGGCCCACACATATGTAGCCACTTAATTTTTGACAGAAGTTCCAATGCAATTCAATGGAGGGAAGATGATGGATGATAAAGGATGATGAAATAACTTTTTAAAAAATGAACCTTTATTCCTGTCTCACGCACATACAAAAAAATTTACTTGAGATAGGCCATGGACCTAAAATCTGCGCATTAAAACTGTAAAGCTTTTAAAATAAACATAGAGGATATCCTCATGATCTTAGGACAGGCAAATAATTCTTAATTCTTAGAACACTAAAAGGCTCTAAATATAAAAGAAAAAAAACTAATAGATTTTACTCCATAACAATTAAAAACTTCTGGAAACTTCTGTCTCTCATCATGAGGTAGTAACAGGGTGCAGAATTACCATTTCGCCATAAAAAAAGAAACCAGAAAACTGGAAAAAATACAGGAAATAACAATTTTCAGACATTGGACAAAAGGCAATTATTTACAAATATAAGAATTATCTCACAGATTTCTCGCGAGAAACTATGCAAACCAGAAAACAATGGAATGACACATTTTAAAGTGCTAGGTAGGGGGCAAACCCTGTAAATGTAGAATTCTATACCCAGAGAAAACCCCTTTCAGAATTTAGGTAAAATATAGACTTTTTCAGATCAACAAGAACAGAGAGGTTTCACTGACAGCAGATGTGCACTAAAACGAATTTTTTTTGTTTTTTTTTGAGACGGAGTCTCACCCTGTTGCCCAGACTGGAGTGCAGTGGCGTGATCTTGGTTCACTGTAACCTCCCCCTCCTGGGTTCAAGCAATTCTCCTGCCTCAGCCTCCCGAGTAGCTGGGATTACAGGTGTGAGCCACCTTGCCCAGACAAATTTTTATATTTTTAGTAGAGACAGGGTTTCGCCATGGTGACCAGGGTGGTCTCGAACTCCTGACCTCTAGTGATCCACCCGCCTCGGCCTCCCAAAGTGCTGGGATTACAGATGTAAGGCACTGCGCCCGGCCTAAAACAAATACGAAAGAAACTTCCCTATGAGAAAGAAAATTGACAACAGATGGAAACTGTAATCTATACACAGGAATGAAGAGTGTGGAAAATGTTAAATATGTGGGAAAATATAAAAAGTATCTTCTTGTTTTCCAAATAATGGCTAAAGTAAAAACAACACTAATGTATTGTAGGCTTATAATATATACATGTAGAAGTAAAATGTAAAACTACAATAAGCACAGGATTGGAGAGGAAATAGAGGCATATAATAAGAATCACACATTATATGTCGAGTGGCATAAGTTTATTTGACAGTGGACTGTTATAACTTAAAGATGCATATCGTAGGCTGGGCACGGTGGCTCATGCCTGTAACCCCAGCACTTTGGGAGGCTTAGGCAGGCGGATCACAAGGTCAGGAGATCGAGACCATCCTGGCTAACATGGTGTGAAACCCCCGTCTCTATAAAAATACAAAAAATTAGCCGGGCGTGGTGGCGGGCGCCTGTAGTCCCAGCTACTCAGGAGGCTGAGGCAGGAGAATGGCATGAACCTGGGAGGCGGAGCTTGCAGTGAGCTGAGATCGCGCCACTGCACTCCAGCCTGGGCAACAGAGCAAGACTCCATCTCAAAAAAAAAAAAGATGCATACTGTAAACCTTAGACCAATCACTAAAGAAGAAGAGGTACAAATAGTAAGTTAACTAGTAGAGATCAGATAAAATACTTTACTATGCCAAAAGAAGCCAAACGAAGAGAAAAACAGTAGAGCAGATGGGACCAACCAAAAACAGACAGCAAAATGGTAGAATGAAACTCAACCCTATTGACAACTACATTAAATGTGAATGGTCTAAACAATTCAGTTAAGTCAGACATGTCAGAACGGACTGAAATGCAAGGCCCAACTATATGTTGTCTACAAAAAAATCCACTTTAAAAATAAAGACGCAGATAGATTAAAGGCAAAAGGATGGAAAAAATATACCAAGCAAGCATTAACCACAAGAAAGCCAGAGTGGTTTTATCAATATCAGATAAAAGAGAATTCAGGGCAAGGAATGTTACCAGAGAGAAAGAGAAAATTTTCCAATTGATAAGGAGTCTATTCATCAAGGAGAAATAATAATGCTAAATTTTTACATACCTAGTAACAAAGCTTCAAAATACATGAGTCAGCCAGGCGCGGTGGCTCACACCTGTAATCCCAACACTTTGGGAGGCTGAGGTGGGTGGACCACTTGAGGTCAGGAGTTTGAGAGCACCCTGGCCAACATATGAAATCCTGTCTCTACTAAAAATACAAAAATTAGCTGGGCATGGTGGCGCATGCCTGTAATCCCAGCTACTCAGGAGGCTAAGGCACAAGAACTGATTAAAACCGGAAGGTGGAGGCTGCAGAAAGGCAAGATCACACCAATGCACTCCAGCCTGGGGAACAAAGGGAGACTCCATCTCAAAAACCAACCAACCAAACAAAAAAATACATGAAGCTATTGAAAGGAGAAATAACTACATGCACAATCACATCAGGAGACATTAAATCTCCTCTCTAATTGACATTATAATAAGGAGGTAGAAAAAGAATAGAAATCTAGAAGACTTAAATAATACTATTAACCAACTTGATCCAAGAGACATTAACAGAACCTAACAAGAGCGGAATATATATTATTATCCTATCTAACAAGAGCGGAATATATATTATTTTCAAGTGCACATGGAACAATCATCTAGGTAGACCATGAGTTGAGCCACAAAACAAGTCTCAATAATTTAAAAAAACTGAAATCATATGAAGTATGATATGTGACTATAATGGAATTCAAATAGTATAATCAATCACAGAAAGATAACTGAGAAATTCCCAAATATTTGGAATTTAAACAATATTTCTGTACATAAGGACTTAGGCAAAAGAAAAACTCCCAAGGGAAATTACAAAATGTTTTGAACTAAATATTTAGGAAATACAACACACCAAAATTTGAGAAGTAAATTTAAAGTTTTAAATGCTTACAATACCAAAAGAAGAAAAAGTCTCGGCTGGGCATGTTGGCTCATGCCTAAGGTCAGGAGTTCGAGACCAGTCTGGCCAACATAGTAAAACCCCCGTCTCGACTAAAAATACAAAAAAATTAGCCGGGTGTGGTGGCATGTGCCTGTAATCCCAGCTACCCAGGAGGCTGAGGCAGGGGAACTGCTTGAACCAGGAAGGTGGAGCTTGCAGTGAGCCGAGATGGTGCCACTGCACTGCAGCCTGGGTGACAGAGCAAGACTCCATCTCAAAAAAAAAAAAAAAAAAAAAGCTCAGATCGATGACCTAAGCCTCCACTTTAAGAAACTGGAAAAGAGGCCAGGCGTGGTGGCTCATGCCTGTAATCCCAGCACTTAGGGAGGCCGAGGCCGGCAGATTATAAGGTCAGGAGTTCGAGACCAGCCTGACCAAAATGGTGAAACCCCCCCCCCCCCCAACTAAAAATACAAAAATTAGCCAGGCATGGTGGCATACACCTGTAGTCCCAGCTACTCAGGAGGCTGAAGCAGGAAAATCGCTTGAACCCGTGAGGCAGAGGTTGTGGTGAGCCGGTATCACCCCACTGCACTCCAGCCTGGGCAACAGAGACTCCATCTCAAAAAAGAAAAAAACAAAAAGACAAAAAACTTGAAAAGAGCAAATTACATATAAAGCAAGTAGAAGAAAGGAAATAAATAAGAGTGAAAATCAATGAACTAGAAAGTCCACAAACAATAGAGCCAATCAATGAAACCAAAAACTGTTTCTTTGAAAAGAACAACAAAATAGATGAATCTCTAACCTCACTGAACAAGAAAAGAAAAAAAAGAAGATAGAAATTATCAATATCAGGAATGAAAGAGGAAATATCGCTACAGACATTAAAAGGGTAATAAGAGAATATCATGAAAAAACTTTATGCAATAAACTGACAACCTTTAAATGGACGATTTTCTGAAAAAAATACAAATTATCAAAACTCACTCAAGAAACAGAAGACCTGAAGAATACTTTATCAATTTTAAAAATTGAATTATTAATATAAAACCCTCTCATAAAGAAAACTTTAGGCCCAAGTGGCTTCACTGGTGAATTCTAACAAATCTTAAGAAAGAAATATCAATTCTACACAAGCTATTTTAGAAAATAGAGAAGGAGGTTGGGTGTGGTGGTTCACGCCTGTAATCCAGCACTTTGGGAGGCTGAGACGGGTGGATCACCTGAGGTCGGGAGTTCGAGACCAGCCTGGCCAACATGGTGAAACCCCATCTCTACTAAAAATACAAAAATTAGCTGGGCATGGTGGCAGCCACCTGTAATCCCAGCTACTTGGGAGACTAAGGCAGGAGAATCACTTGAACCCAGGAGGTTGCAGTGAGCCGAGATCATACCACTGCACTCCAGCCGGGTGACAAGAGCAAAACTCTGTCTTAAAAAAAAAAAAAAAAAAAGGTAACAGAGAAGGAAAGAAGCACTTATCAAATAATTTGATGACAGCAAGCTACCCCGACACCAAAACCATTACAAGAAAAGGAAAACACAGACCACCAATACCACTCATGAATATAGAAGGAAATATTTTGGCAGAATCTTTGCAAATTGAACCCAGCAACATATAAAAACAGTAATATCCCATAACCAAGTGGATTTTATTACAGGAATGCCAGGTTGGTTTCACAGTCAAAATCCAATCACAGTAATTCATTAATATAACAGAATAAAATAGACAAAAATCACATAATGATCTCAGTGAATATAGCAACGGCATCTGACAACATTCAACACCCACTTGTGATTTTTTGTTTGTTTGTTTGTTTGGCTGGTTTTTGAGACGGAGTTTTGCCTTGTTGCCCGGGCTGGAGTGCAATGGCGTGATCTCAGCTCACTGCAACCTCTGCCTCCCGGGTTCAATCAATTCTCCTGCCCCAGCCTCCCAAGCAGCTGGGATTACAGGCGTGCGCCACCACGCCCAGCTAATTTTTTGTATTTTTAATAAAGACAGGGATTCACCATGTTGGCCAGGCTGGTCTCAAACTCCTGACCTCGTGATCTGCCCACCTCGGGCTCCCAAAGTGTTGGGATCACAGGCGTGAGCCATCGCGCCTGGCCAGCATACTTCCTATTTTGTCTTGTTTTCAGTTGTGTGAGTTTCTTTTTTTTTGGAAATTAACAAGTTGATTTAAAAATTTATATAGAAATACAAAGATCACAGCATAATGAAAACAATTTTTAAAAGAACTATGTTGGAGATTTTAACTGATTTACTTGAATTACTGGAGAAATTAAGACAGTGGGCTATGTATATGTAAGACAGGTATTTAGATATATATAAAGAAACAGAGTACACATATGTGGAACTGGATCCACACACATATGGTCAACTGATTTTTAACAAAGGAGCCAAATTAATTCAATTGGGGAAATCATCGTTTTTTTTTCAACAAATAGTGCTGGAACAACTAGATATCTTAACGTAAAAAAATGAAGCTTGACATTTACCTTATCTCATACACATATATTAATTCAAAATGGATCACAGTAAACATAAGTGCTAAACTATAAAGAGTCAAGAAGAAAATGGAGGAGAACATTTCCATATCCTGGGGATAAGCAAAAATTCTTCAATATGACAGAAAAGCACAAGCCATAAAAGAAAAAAAGTAATAAATTATATCCGTCAAAATTAAAAACATCTGCTTTTCAAAAGAAACTGAAAAGGAAAGCCACAGACTGTGAGGAAATGTTTACAACACACATATCTGACAAAGGACTCATATCATTCAATAGCTTCCTATTGAAGCTTCCAAATGATCCATTTTTTTAAAGGGCAAATGATTTGAACACTTTACTAAAGAAAGTATACATGACTGGGTGCGGTGGTTCACGCCTGTAATCCCAACACTTTGGGAGGTCGAGGTGGGGGGATCACGAGGTCAGGAGTTCAAGACTAGCTTGGTCAACATGGTGAAACTCTGTCTCTACTAAAAATACAAAAATTAGCTGGGCGTGGTGGCATGTGCCTGTAATCCTAGCTACTCGGGAGGCTGAGGCGGGAGAATCACTGGAATCTGGGAGGCAGAGGTTGCAATGAGCCGAGATCCAGCCACTGCACTCCAGCCTGGATGACAGAGCGAGACACCATCTCAAAAAAAAAAAAAAGAAAGTATACATATGGCCAATATACACATGGAAAATACTCAACATCAGGGCAAGGTGGCAGACTCTGGAGGAATAGTTCCTCAGGGAAGGAACTTATCTGTGTTTGGGCTTATCACAGTATTCCACACACCTAGCACAGTGCCTGTCCACAAGAGATGTACACATTTATTTTGTGAATGAATGAAACAGCAAATGTTGGATTGGCGTGGCCCAGTCCTAAAAGGTGACATTTCACTTCAGATGAGGCTGGTTTTTAATACCTTCCACTTTGGAAAGAGAATCTTGGATTCCTATTCCTAAGTAAGATAGGAAGTGATGAAGAGAAATTGTTTTCCTTTATTAGTTACTCATATGCTCACTGTTGCAATCATAGCTAAGATGACAAATACAGAACATTTTAGGTTTGCTGCATACTTACTTGTATGTTTTCTTTTTTTTTTAAGGAGCTTACTCTTTCTGACAATAAAACTGGCCTGGTGTGGTGGCTCATGCCTGTAACCCAGTACTTTGAGAGGCCGAGGCAGGTGGATCACCTGAGGTCGGGAGTTCAAGACCAGCCTGGCCAACATGGCAAAACCCCATCTCTACTAAAAATACAAAAAACAAAACAAAACAAACAAACAAAGCAGTTAGCCAGGCACGATGGCGGACACCTGTAATCTCAGCTGCTCAGGAGGCTGAGGCAGGAGAATCGCTTGAACCCAGGAGGTGGAGGTTGCAGTGAGCCGAGATCATTCCACTGCACTCCAGCCAGGGCAACAGAGTGAGACTGCGTTTCAAAAAAAAAAAAAAAAAAAAGGCCGGGCGCGGTGGCTCAAGCCTGTAATCCCAGCACTTTGGGAGGCCGAGATGGGTGGATCACGAGGTCAGGAGATCGAGACCATCCTGGTCTACATGGTGAAACCCCGTCTCTACTAAAAAATACAAAAAACTAGCCAGGCGAGGTGGCGGGCGCCTGTAGTCCCAGCTACTTGGGAGGCTGAGGCAGGAGAATGGCGGGAACCTGGGAGGCGGAGCTTGCAGTGAGCCGAGATCGCGCCACTGCACTCCAGCCTGGGCTACAGAGCGAGACTCCGTCTCAAAAAAAAAAAAAAAAAAAAAAAAAAAGAAAAGGAAAGAAAAGTGATACAGGCCTTCTGTAAGGAGTATGAAAAATGCTGAAAAATTAAGAAGAAAATGAAAATTCCCAAAAATTCCATTGCCCGACTGCTGTTGGGCTCTTCCTTCTTGGAGTTCCTGCTTTCCACACATTTCATTCCATTGTTTTGGCCCCAACAGCATAACGGGCATGAAGACAGAGGATGCACAAAAAGGAGTCAGGTGGGTCCCTTGGGGATGGAGGGATACCCATGTGGAATTCCCCAGCGGGCAGTTGCAATGCAGTTCTAAACCAGGAGAGAGTTCAGTCACATCCCTAAGTGGGGAGGAAGGATCATAGAGGTGTCAGGGAAAGCTTCAGAGAGAGGAGCAGGCAAGACAATGAAAAGGCAAGCCATAGACTGGGAGGAAGTATTTACAATACACGTATCTGACAAATGACTTGAATCCAGGAGGCTGGCCAGAGAAGGAAAGCAGACCAAGGAGCAAGAAGTCTCAAATCATACAGCCAGTTCATACTCGCTCCAGAAAGTAGATGGCATAAAGCATTAGAAAGAACTCATTTTCAAGTCTGGGTGCAGTGGCTCATATTCACACCCATATTCCCAACACTTGGGGAGGCCGAGGCAGGAGGACCGCTTAAGAACAGGAGTTGAAGACCAGCCTGGACAACACAGGAAGACCCTGTCCACAAACAAATTTAAAATTAGGCCAGGTGTGGTGGCTCATGCCTGTAATCCTAGAACTCTGGGAGGCTGAGATGGAAGAATTGCTTGAGCCCAGGAGTTCAAGACCAGCCTGGGCAACATAGGGAGATTAGTTGGGCATGGAGGCTTGTTCCTGTAGTCCCAGCTATTCGGGAGGCTGACATGCAAGGATCATTTGAACCCAGGAGGTCAAGGCTGCAGTAAGCCATGATCACACCACTGCATTCCAGCCTGGGTGACACAGCAAGACCCTGTCTCAAAAACAAACAAACAAAAAAAAACAGAAAGAACCCATATTCTCTTAGATTCTTATCTATAAATGTTTCATTAGACCCTTCAGGCGTGAGATGCTTTCTCTCCATATTCTCTATACCTATGGATAGTAGCCGGCATTCCTTTCAAGTAAATGAGTTGGCTTTCGAAGAACACAGAATTAACCAGCATATTGCTTCCTGAATGTCATCTTTTCCTTCCCCTACAAACAGATTTCATCTACTCTTTCTAAAAACATAAGTTTGTTTAGAATGGCTTTTCAAAACTATTTTCATACCCACATTATGAACAAACGAATCTGTTTCAATCAATGTTCTTTGAAAGGCAAGTTTGCAGATGTATTAAATGTCTTGCTGATTTTTATCCATCACATTTATTTCTGAACCTCTGGCCATCTTTTCAATAGGCTACATTCCTACTGCTTCAAAGTCTGCTCACAAAGGACAACCCTCATGACTTTTTGTCATTTACCCAAAATTTCCTATTGGAAGGTTTGACTGGTCTGCCTGAAGAGATAAAGATGGAAGTCCAGCAGTAGCTGTGCAAATGGCCACCAGATGTTCCAGAACAGATACAGGTGCTGCTGTCTTCAGAACAGGAAAATGCTAGAAAATGCTACCAAGGCACCCAAAGTCTAGCTGATAGCATATATTCCCCAACTACTTTTAAAAGACCTCTCAAACACTCTCAACATAAAAACCAAACAATCCTATCCAGGAAAGAACCTCCAAAATCTGTTAACTACCTCAAGCACATGGATCTTAGAAGCCAAATCTTGCTTCTTGTGCATTCAAATCTCAGCAGGATAGTACAAAGAAAATACCCCCTTTGGACAATCACTCCCTCATTCGACAACCATTATAGGCCCCAATAGCTGTAAAGCACTGAGTCCCAAAAGGCAACCTGTCTAAAGCTCAACTCACCACCCTCGTCCCAAGTCCCCCTTTCCAACCCCAGCTTAAGACTTTATCCTTCCTTGGACAAATCTATTTCCCTGAATCACAAGAGGAAAGCAGACTGTGTATGAATTGGGGAAGGGGGATCCCGTTTGGCTTTGTGGATCCATTTTTAAGTTCTGCCACTCTTCACAGAAACACAGACAGGGTGGGAGCACATCATGTCAGAATAATGCAGACTCTTTTTTTTTTTTTTTTTTTTTTTTTCAGATAATAGCAATACAAGGTAAGAGGTGCTATGGTGGAGTCATAGAAGCATATGGTGGAAGATGCTGAGACTAGCTGAAAGGGGAGTGGGGAAGCTTTTCCGCACAGTGCCTGGCACAAAGTACATGCTCAATACATGATTAATGAATGAAAAGGCAGTGACATCTCAATATCAACTAGATGTTAAATGGCACTGCCTATATAGAGGAGCAGAGAGGGCTTTTCTATGAGAGCAAAGGCCCAGCTGTGTCAATTCCCAGATGTGTCCAGGGAATGACAACACATGGGTTGTGCCCTGGCAATAGGCTGGAAACATAGTGTGGGGATCTTGGACAGAATTTGGTAGACAGTAGATCTCCAGAAATGCCAAATGCCAAAGGGTAGGAAACAGAGATCTACTCACATCTGTACTTTTCCTTTTTTTTTTTTTTTTTTTTTTTTTTGAGATGGAGTGTTGCTCCCCTGCCCAGGCTAGAGTGCAGCGGCACCATGTCGGCTCACTGCAATCTCTGCCTCCCGGGTTCAAGCGATTCTTCTGCCTCAGCCTCCAGAGTAGCTGGGATTACAGGCACATGCCACCACACCTGGCTAATTTTTTATGTTTTTGGTAGAGAACAGGTTTCACCCTTTTGGCAAGGCTGGTCTCGAACTCCTGATGTCAAGTGATCTGCCTGCCTTGACCTCCAAAAATGCTGGGATTACAGGCGTGAGCCACCGCACCGGCCTCACGTCTGTACTTTCTAATGCAATGTTAGTGATCTTGTGGATGACAGCTGTTACAGAAGCAACATGGATTTGGAAAATATAATGGTAGTTCAGCTGGAAAATTAAAAAGTAGTGATAGGAAGTGGTAATGAAGTAGAAGATGAGTGGACCCGAAAATAAAATTTGAAATCTACTTTGTTTGTTCCTTTAACAAGTAATTAAGAGTACATTACCCTCATCTCAAAACAAAACAACACACAAGCAAACACTCTCACTTCCTCCTGCAAGTTTTTTCTGTTGTCTTCACAGCTTGCCTTCACAGTCAAGTTTCTATAAACTTTCTCCTGCCTGCCTTCCCCTCTTTGATACACATCAGTCTAGCTTTTTGCCCTCACCACGCCAGCCTACACGCAGGACAAGCTCCCTGCATGTAGCACCCATCAGGCACTTTCCAATTCTTATCTTGCTGGACTTTTACTTCCAGCACCACATAGAGCTGATCACTTCAGAGCTCTTTCTTCACCTCTTCTTACCTCCAACTTATCCCTTACATACCTGTGTTCCTGGGCTTTTTTCCCCCTATTTCTGCTCCTTCCACCACTAGCTGTGCACTAATGACTCCCAGATTTCTATCATCTCAGCCATCACTCCTGACTCTGCACGTGTTTATCCAACTGCCTCCTAGACATCCTCACTTATTTGTCCCAGGGACAGCTCAAACTCCACAGGCCCCAGACGGAAATGATCCAGCTGTATCACCTTGGACACATTAGTTAACTCACTCCCTGAATTATAAAATGAGGGCATTACTAATAGACACCTCACCGAGAAGCCTGTTACGGGGATTAAATGAAACAGTACAGAATAGCACGTCAGGAGACTCTGGCACATGGTAAGCGACAAGTGTTAACTATCATCCCGTCTTCCCTCAAACCCACGCCTTCTTCCCCATAAATTCCCTACGTTGACTCATAAACCCACCACCCATGTCATTCATCAAGTCAGGCTCTGGGCATCCTCCTTGACACCCCCTTTATTAACCTCACAGTTACTCTGCCTCAGCCCTTCCACTCCACTTCCTAAACATCTGTCCTTCCTTTTCCATCGCCACCACCTTCAGTCCTCATTTTCCCGGAGGGTTAGGGCCATTCTTTCCCTGTCCCCTCTTACTACTTTGCACCATCCTTCTGAGAGAACACTGCAACCATCACTCCACCTTCCCCTTTCAGGGGCTCCCCTCTGCCTTAAAGGGGCAAAATCCAAACTCTGGAAGAGCAAAGCCTCTTTAGGATCTGGTCTCACTTTCCTCTCTCAGTTCACCTTGCTCCTAAGCTCCAGCTGGTCCTCCTTCGGGGGAGGTGATGGTGGCAGTCCTCATCAGGCTCCGTATGCCTCTCCTCCCTCCAGATGTAGCTCAGGTGCCACTTTCTCTAGGAAGCTTTCCTGGACTTCCTGTCGGAGGCGCATCTTTCTTGTTTCCCAGGGCCTCTGCCCTAACACTAAGCATGCTTTGATAATATCTGCTCCGTTGCCTGTCCTCTCCACTAAACTGTGGTGTTTTCAGGCAAAACAATGATCTTTTATTCCCTGTCCCCAACACCAGGCAGACAGCAGGTACTCAAGGAAAGTGACCAGCACAAACAGTTTTGGCCAAAAATGAAACAACTTGGTTTGAGGAATCAGTGTGAAAGTTAGTGAATCCACTCCTCTCGTGGCACAAGGCTGCACAGGCGTTCCTTAAGGCCTGCGTGGATATCCAGTGCCTGAACGTCTTTCTCGGTGTTTTACCTCGCGCAGAATTAACCTGCACAACTACAGCGGGCACACAGCTGCACAGGCATTGGCTGAAGCTTTTTTTTCTTTTCCCCAGCAGAGCGCACGAGGGCCTGCAAAGGCACGCCCAGAGGGCCGAGGTTAAATCCTGCGCCCTTTGTTCGCGGCAGCGGAGAGCAAGCGGCTCCATGCCCGCCGCCCCCGCCGGGTGCAGGGCCGGTTAGGGCCGAACATTTCGCAGAGACGCACCCGGGAGCACCGCGTCGAGCGGAGCGCGCGTGCGCCAGGGCTTGCTCTAGGTCACCCTCGCAGCCCTAGGATCCCGCGCTCTGCGGCGCCCTCCGCCCGGGCCTGGCCTCGGTGCCAGGCCGTCTCCCCGGCCCGCGGCCGCCGCTGGCGGGAAAGCGCCCGGCGTCCCGGCGTCCCGGCGTCACGCGCCAGCAGCCCGGCACGCGGAGCGGCGCAGGGCGGGACGAGGCGGGGCGGGGGCGGGGTCAGCGCAACGGGGCGGGGCGGACGCCGGGCACAGGAAGCGCCGGGAGGCCTGAGCCGTCCCAGGGTGCCCCGCGCGGCGTGGACTCGGGCCGCTGCCGCCATCCCGCTGGAAAGAGGGAGAGAGAGGCCCGCCCGCTCGCCGGCCGGGCCAGTGTGAGCCATTGCGTGAGGGCGCGGGGGGCCGTGTCAGCGAGACGCAGAGCGCAGCCGCCACCACCAAACGGACATGTTGAAGACCGGCGCTGCCGCCGCCTCCTTTTCCTCATCCTGCGAACGGGACTGAGAGGGGGCCCGCCACCTCTCCGCCTCTGCCTCGGCCGCCCGCCTCGCCGCTTCGGCAGCAGCCTCTTCCTGCCCGGGCCTCGGGCTCCGCCGCTCGTCGCCTCCCCCCAGCCACCAGGCCCGGCTGGTTTCCCCGCCCCGCTCCGCCGCGGCGCGAGGTCTATGTGACCGGCGGGCCCGGAACAGCCGCCGCCGCCGCAGCGCGAACATGGACGCCGTCAACGCCTTCAACCAGGAGGTAAGGGGTGCTCGGGGCAGGGGGGTGCCGGGCCTGCTGCGGGAGCCGGGGCCCGTTTCTCCCGTCGCCTGAGGTTTAACGCTTTGGTCCGGGTGGGGACGCTTCCTGCCCCGGTTCCGGGGCGGCGGGGCCTGCCCGGAGCGGGGCCTGTGGCCCGGGAGAGGTCGCGGCGACCACGGGAACTGACCCCGCACCCCTCCCCCCACTGCCCACCCCCGGACGGCGACCTCGGGCTTCCCCCCTCGCCCCCTTGCGGCCTCCCCTAGCCCAAGTCTGTGCCCGTTCCTCTAACTTATCCCTTTTTTGGGTCCGGGCGCCCTCGCTGTCTGCTCCGCGAGCCCCGTTGTTGGGTTCGCAGTGCCGGGAGCCCGCAAGGGGCTAAGAAAGAAGCGCGGGCGGGCGCGTGGGGTTGGGGGCGGGGGAACGGGAGCATCTGCCGGTCGTGGGGCTGGCGGAGCGGTGGCTTCAGCTCTCCTGTTGCTCAGGCCGCGGCGCGTCGACGACTGGACTCTGATCCCGGGTCTGGGAGGAGTTGGAGAGGGTGTTCATTCCCCCTTCTCCGAGATTCACGCACTTGGGAAATAGGGCTAATAAACGGAGAGGGGGTGGCTCGTTATAATAATTTAAAGTCGTGAACATAACCCTCTTACAGGCTCTATGGCCCCAACGTGACGCCTAAAAAGTTGAATGGGAGAGAAGAGTATTCGCTCCGCCTTAGTCCGCTAGAAGGCTGGCGTTGTCCTCCAGTTCCCTACCCTCGCACCCCCTCCCGAGGTAGTTAATCCTCGGCTCCCTTCTACGAGGACATTTACATGTGAAAACCTCTCCAAACCGGGAACAAAGCTGCCTGCGGCCTTAAAGTTCTCTAGTTGTTTCTCTGATCATTCCAGGTGTTGCTTTTGGAGTGTAGAGTCCATACATCCTATTTGTCAGAATCGATTTGGGAGGAGGAGACTTGGCTATTGATGATTTAAAATGCGGTTACAGAATGGGAACTATTGTCATGGGTTGAGCTGTATTGTCTTCTCTTTCCAAGTACCAAAGATAAAGCAACATTGAAAAATCAAATGTTCGAGATGTGTGGATGTGGCATTAAAAACGTGCTGCATCTCACAGATTTTGTAGGTTTACTTGTAACAATTATGGTGCGATAACTTTCCTTTAGATTTGCGGTGCTATGATATATGGGACTCTCCAATTACACTGCAGTTGAGACAATTTATTGCCATATAAGTTACTCTAAAAATGATTTTCTTCAATTGATGGGTAAATAAAATGCCCTAACTGCAGTATTTGCAACTGGTAATGGACAGTGTCTTGTAAAAGTTCAGTAGTGATGATTTTCAAAACAATAAAAATAATATGTCCTAGTTTTTGATCGCCAGAGAATTTGTGATAATGCTCCTACTATGTCAGGGTTGGAAGTTGATTGTTTTCTGAAGGAAAAATTCACTGGAGTGTTGACTCCAGGCTCCATGAGGGCAGGAAGTTTCTGTTCTTTTCTCTCTCCTCTCCCAATCAAAACAGGTGCCTTGCAAATAATTTTGAATGAGAATTAAAACAAATGGCACAACAATAGTTAAAATATTTCAAGTACATTTTTCTGCCAACAGTGAATGTGTATTTTAAAAATTTATTTCAGAATCGGAAGAATGAATGTTTTTGATGAAAGAAGAGGATTTTTAGTTTATTCTTAAGATCAGAAGTATTCTGATTCAGGCATTATGGAAGTTGACATCAAGCACATTGTTAAGCAAAGTATTTTCTATTAATCCTGAAAAGGCACCATCAGTAATTTTTACTTTGAAAAACCAAAGTTAGGAATGGTATTGATTCCTTGAAAAAGGGAAGTGATATTTGACCTTTTTAGATGTGCAAAATGAGCATTTTCTTATCATTGTTCATTTTCCAGTTCATTTCAGTTCTATTCCTAGTCTTTATGAACTGCAAAGAATGCCAACTCTCTTCTGCTAAATTAAAACTCTTCTAGAGAAATTAATCTGACTTTAAAATTCATCTTACTGTGCCTACTTGATTTGTAGTGCTTCTCAGCTATTTCTCCCCATTCATGAAATGTTCTTGATTCATTCCCCATATAATCTTGAATCTCTCAAATCTGATCTTCACTTAAACTTCTGAGTGCCTGCTCACCTGCACAGCCACGTCCTGAGTACTTTAGGGCTACCAAGCATCTCAGTCACCTAAAAGTCTAATCCAATAGAGGACATAAGACTTAGACAAATAACTTTAATATGATGTGGTAGAACAGCTTCCTTTGGGATCCTTCCATTGCAGTGTGGCATAGCCTTTGGAGATCAGTGAAGGCTTGGGAAGAGGAGCAGGTATCAGTTTTAGGATTTCAGGAGATGCAGAAAGCAGTGATCGAAGGGCAGTAGTGCTGAAAAGTGAGTTATTTTGATTCTGAAGGCTACTGGAAAGTAAGGATGCTAAGGTAGTTTGGGCCTGACAAGTTTCATGTTTGCCTCATGTGTTTGAATTTCATTTTTAGGCTGTAGGTAAACATTGAAGGTTTTAAGCAGTGGGATAATGTAATCAAAACGGTTTTGTTCATAGTGGCATGTATTATAGAAGGCAGAGACTTAGTAGGAAATATAAGTAAAACCTGAACTTGGCAAGTGTATAGTGGGAATGGAGAGTAGAGAAAGGATGTGGGCCAAAAGAATCCATGGACCTTGGCATCTGATAGGTTTATAAGCACCTTTTGTCCCCACATCCTAAGGGCTGAGAGAGTGGTGATAACCCTTAACACAAGTCATCAAAAGCCTACTTAGTAGAGAAGAAAATGTGTTTGATTTTTGAACAGGTTGAGTTTGAGTTAATTGTGGAACAATCGTGGAAATTTTTGACAAGCAGTTGGGCTTATAGGACTTAAACTTGGAAGCAACTAGGAGATAGAGGGAGACATCTAGGAGTTCAGATGGGAAAGGTGGGGGAAAATTGAAAGGGGGAACAAAAGGAATTAATATAAGACCAATGGCATGTCAGGCACCTTATATGTACACATGTCTAATTTAATATGTATTCCCACAACCCTGCATAGAGTCCAATTACAGATGAGGAAACTGATTTTCCAAGAAATTATAATAAATAATAGCTCCCCCAAGGGCATATTGCTAGTTAATGGCAGAACTAGGATTTGAACTCGGATCTCTCCACTGAAGATAATATTTTGTATAGTATGAGGGGACTTGGCCACTGAAATGTTTGAGGGTAACAGGATTTGAAATTTAGGGTTGAATGGTGATGGGAGATAAGGAAATAAGAGGTAGCTAGTGTGAAGTAGTCTTTAGAGATTTGGTTTTGAGGGATTAGAGGGAAACATTGCTTAAGGATGAGGGAAGGGTGGTTAACAATGTACTAGGCACTGGTGACAGGCAGTACATTCGTTTATAATACATATAAGGCTTTAGCTTTAGTTAGTAGTGTTGAATCCCTAGTCTCTTAGATGGGAGTAGAGGCTTTAGCATTTTCAAGGAAGGGGGTGTAGAAAAGCATAGTTTACCAGCAAGAGTGGGAATGGCTAACTTGAAGCAAAATTATGGATAAGAGACATGGGACAAATCAGAAGCACAGGTAAAAGACGTCCATCTCAAAGAAGGAAAGGAAGATAAAGATGAGGTTATTAAAGATACCCATTTAACAGAATATATGGAGAACTTTTATGGCAAGACATGTATTAAGTGTTGTGAAAGATGAAAAGATGAGTGAAAAAGATTCAGTTATCAATTATGGCTAATACTTAGTGGTGTCTGTTGTATAGTTTATACACTTCTGAATTATGAAGAATTTGCTAAAGTTTGTGGAATAGAAAAAAGAGTAAGGTTTTTGTTGTTGTTTTTGTTGGGTTTTTTTTTGTTTTTTTTTGTTTTTGTTGTTTTTTTTTTTTGAGACGGAGACTCGCTCTATCGCCAGGCTAGAGTGCAGTGGCGCAATCTCAGCTCACTGCAACCTCTGCCTCCTGGGTTCAAGTGATTCTCCTACCTCAGCCTTCCGAGTAGCTGGGACTACAGGAGTGTACCACCACGCCCAGCTAATTTTTGTATTTTTAGTAGAGATGGGGTTTCACCATGTTGGCCAGGATGGCCTTGATCTCTTGACCTCCTGATCTGCCCTCCTGGCCTCCCAAAGTGCTGGGATTACACGCGTGAGCCACTGCGCCCAGCCGAATTGTATTTTTTAACCCATTGACTGTATTTTTAGTCTTTAACCCATCTTGCCTACCTCCTGAAGAATTATATCTTGCCCCCCCACTTTTTTTTGCATCATCTGCAGTTTTAAGACATTTAAAGTACAAAAATAGTCCAGGCACAGTGGCATACACCTGTAATTCCAGCACTTTGGGAGGCCAAGGTGGGTGAATCACGAGGTCGGGAGTTAGAGACCAGCCTGGTCCACATGGTGAAACCCTGTCTCTACTAAAAATACGAAAAATTAGGTGGGCCTCGTGGTAGGCGCCTGTAATCCCAGCTACTCAGGAGGCTGAGGTAGGAGAATCGCTTGAACCCTGGAGGCGGAGGTTGCAGTGAACCAAGATTAGGCCACTGCACTCCAGCTCAGGCAACAGTGCGAGAGTCCATCTCAAAAAAAAAGTACAAAAATAGTGCAGAGAAAATAAAACAGTTAAGAATATACAGTTGTTACTATTTTGTGTTTTTAATTTAAAAATAAAATATAAAGTCTTCCTTCTATCCTCACTCCAACCCCAACTCTCCTCCCATTTGCAGGAGAGACAGATAATTTAGTATTAATCTCTGTGGTCCATAAACAATATGTAATATTCTGTATTTGATACTGGAGTGTAGTGGCGCCAGCACAGCTTACTGTAGCTTTGACCTGCTTTTTTTGTTTGCTCAAATATTAATACTATTAAGATTTAGTTAACATTTTGCTGACAGGCTGAAATGAACTTTTCAAACATGTCTCTCTGTACACATGTGTAGGAATTTCTGTGGGACAGCTATTCTCAAACTTTTTGGTTTTAGACCCATTTATTTGTTTTATGAGACGGTGTCTGGCTCTGTGGCCCAGACTAGAGGGCAGTGGCACGAACTCCACCCATTGCAACCTCCACCTCCTGGGCTTAAGCCATCCTCCTGTCTCAGCCTCCCAAGTAGCTGGGACTACAAACCTCTGTCACCATGCCTGGCTGATTTTTCTATTTTTTATGTAGACATGGGGTTTGCTCTGTTGCCCAAGCTGGTCTTGAGCCTCTGAGCTCAAGTGATTAGCCCACCTTAGCCTCCTAAAAGTGCTGGGATTGCAGGCGTGAGCCACCACGCCTGGCTAGATCCTTTTAAATTCTTAAAAGTTAAGGACCACAGAGAGCTTTTGTATCTGTTGGTTATTATATTTATTGATATTTACCATATTAGAAATTTAAACTGAGAAATGCAAGTGTTTATTAATTTACTAAAAATAAACTTATTACAATATGTTAGCATAAATAACATTTTTAATGAGAAAAGTAACGTTTCTAAAACAAATTAGTAAGAGTCACATCATTTTACATTTTTGCACATCTCATTTAAACTTTGGTTTAATAAAACCTGGATCCTCATTCCACTTTTTCATTCAGTCTGTTGCAATAACACACATCGGGTAGCCTCTGGAATATACTGCTACATACTTCTGAGAAAACGAACAAAAAGGTAAGAAATATCTTAGTATTCATATGAAAACAGTTCTGACGAAAGGGACTCAGACCTATCAAAGGTCCTTAGATTACTTTTTGAGAACTGCAGTGCTGAGGCGCTATGCATATAATGCTACTTTGCGGCATAGAAAAAAATGCGAATACTTGTATATTCATGGTTATCTTTAAAGTTGGACATAAATTAAGCTTTATGAATACTTAATGTACGAATTGACATTGGTACACTTAGCCTGTTGGGCTGTCAGTCATGTTCTGAAGGAAGAGTTGAGTTTTGCATCTTAGTGGGGAGCTTGCTACTTCTTATTCTCACTGCAAATTGTTCTGTATGACTATTGTTGATTACGAGGGATGATTGTCTTCTAGAATTTAGTTCACCTGATGGGGATGCCTTATTAAGTATTTTTTTCACCTGTAGTATTAATGTTTGGGGTTTGATCATTTCTGAGACGTTTATGTAAAGATATATAGAGGGGTCAAAGTTCTTTACTGTATGGAAAAGATGTAGAGAACCAGGTCGATTATTGGCAGTAAAGTTGGAGATTTCCCTTGCCAAAGTTGACCGTGTTGTGCTGTTAATCCCAGGAGTTTTTGAATGTTGGAAGTTGGTTATACATAGTTTTTTTTCTCTACTTTCTTTACCCAGGGAATTCTTAGTCTCTGACAAGGGTATTGGTCTGGCTTTATAGTGATTGCAATAAAGTGATTCTTCAGAGCTTTCTGTAGTGGGGTTTATCATTGATGTTCTTGTTGTAAGTATTTCCCTCCCTAGTCTATCATTTTGTCTAGTATTTTGTTTCAGAAAAAATTACATGAACACCTAAGGAATTGATTCAGAGAACAAGTAGAATAATGGAAAGGTTGGTTTCTAAACCTTGTGAAACAGAATTCGGGTTAAAACTGTACCTACTAGAGAGATGACACAATTGGTAGTGTTTTTCTGGTTTTTTTTGTTTGTTTTATTTACCACATAGGAAGCCACTGTAAAAATTGTAGGTTGTTCTGTGTCATGGAGCACAAGCAAATATAATTTACTTCAGAATTCAAAGTAACTTTTCTGTATATATCTGCACACATTCAAATCTCATTTGAAATACACCTTGATAACATAGTAGGGAAAAAAATGTTACGTAAGTAATGAACCTTTACTGTTATTCATAACATTTGTTGAGACAATATGCCAAATCCTTTTTTAGCACACTTCAGAGCAACAGCATACAACTTTCATAAGCTGAAACTACACTGTGTTGTCAGGTATATAGCAGAATAAGCAGCTTACCTATTAACAGTTCAAAATTTTGGTAACATTGGTTATTTCTTAGTATTATGTTTCTGTCAAACCACAGAAAATATAGAGGTGGGTAATAGTTAAATTTGATTTAGAATAGTCCTTACCAGGATCTGTTGAGAGCTTAGGAGAGACATGTCTACATTTCTGTGTTACTATTAAGAGTAATTAATACTGTGCTGCTGTGATTTTGAGAACTACAAGAGATTTTACAAACAATATTATAATTTATTATAGCCTGATCGCCTTCATCCTGTTCAATATTTGCATGGTTTTTTGATTACATTTCATTGCTGAGTAGTTTGAGCTTTTTATTGGTGCTTTTGAAGACGTAGATAAGTATACAGAAACCTGATATTCCAGTACCAGATTAGTAAATTCAGGAAGAAAACCAATGTAACTCAGGAGTGGAGTTAAGAATTAGAAGCCTGGGTTTTTACTAGGGGGTAAAGGAGAATAGCAGGGCTCAGTGAAAGGTGGATGGCCGTCCAAATACCTCTTGAAAGTTATAATTTATGCTTGGATAATTGGTGATTCTTGGTATAAATCCATGTGGGTCAGTGATCCCAGTTGGAAGAGACCAGAGAGCAGTGGTGTAGCTAGCATATTTGACATCCAGAGCAGACTTTTTTTAGACACACCTTTTTTTGTGTAGCAAAATTATTTTCAGAAATAATCATGAAATGAATAATGGAAATGGCCAGAAAGGAAACTTGAACTGTATGTGCGCACGCACACACACACATCACATATAAATCATACCAGACTTTTAAATTGCGTTAATATATGTTTTTTGAAATAGTGGAAAAACTTACCTGCATACTGATATGTCACAACAATGAATACGAATATTATAGGTTTTTTTTGTTTTTGTTTTGTTTTTGAGGTGGAGTATTGCTCGTCACCCAGGCTGGAGTGCAGTGGCACGATCTCGGCACATTGCAACCTCCATTTCCTGGGTTCAAGCAGTTCTCCTGCCTCAGCCCTGCCTAGTAGCTGAAATTACGGGCACACGCTACCAGGCCCAGCCAATTTTTGCATTTTTAGTAGGGACGGCGTTTCACCATGATGGCCACACTGGCCAGTTTCTTTAAAAGTCTTAGGCAGATTTGTCAGTGACTGTTAAAATTGATGTTCACATATTTGTGTTCAGTAGACAGTTACAACCAGATTTATTTATCTGTTTTCACCCACAGTTAAGAGCACTTTTAATTAATTTTAATTACAAAATGTTGTATATACAGCAACACATACACAAATACGAAGTTTTAAACATAATACTGTGTTTGGCAGTGATTTATAAACACACTTCACAATAAATTCTAGAAATCACAATACTATCCACGTATTTTTTTCAGCATTGAGTGTAATGACTTTCTTGTTTTTTAGATGGAGTCTTGCTCTGTCGCCCAGACTGGAGTACAGTGGCACAATCTCAGCTCACTGCAACCTCCTCCTCCTGGGTTCAAGTGGTTTCCCTGCCTCAGCTTCCTGAGTAGCTGGGATTATAGGCACGCGCCACCACACCTGGCTAATTTTTGTATTTTTAGTAGAGACGGGGTTTCACCATGTTGGTCAGGCTGGGTCTTAAACTCCTGACCTCATGATCCACCTGCCTCAGCCTCCCAAAGTGCTGGAATTACAGGTGTGAGCCACCGCACCCGGCCTTGAGTGTAATAACTTTGAAATGCCTCAGTCAAAATTTTACTGAAATGGTTATCATCTAAAAATTCAATGTAAATGTCTATTATATTTGATAACCACTTTTGATATTCACGTACAAGGAAATACAGCTTCCTTGTACTTTGTTCCTTAGTGATGGCATCTCTATGATTCTTGTTCATGGGTCTTCACTTTTAAAGTTTTATTATATTTATCTTTATATTTGTTTGAGGCTGATTCTGGTTGTTTGTAAATATTTATGCCAGAAAAAATACATCTCAGGAAAGAAAAACATGACACAGCTGTAATTTTGAATATACTATTTAAACACAGGAATGTATATAGGTACAATAGGATTGGAGTCATGCTGAGCCTGAGGGGAGCTGAAGCTATCCTGAACGTTTTTGTACTTACTCTCCAAATGAACAGGTATATCAAATCTGCAAAAACTGACTTTGTGACTGGGGAATTTCCTAATAAACTTCCAATTAAGATGGATTGCCTGTTAAAGGGTATGTAATAAAAATGTGCAGATTTGATATTTTTATGTTGTTAGAACTCAGCAGTAACCACAGCAACCCCTTAAGAGTATTGCCAAAATATTTTGGGGGTGATATATTTTATCCCTGGTGTTACTTAGAATTGCCTGTGCTCAGGCTAGGCGTGGTGGCTCACACCTGTAATCCCAGCACTTTGGGAGGCCAAACATTGAGAAACCCTCTCTGTACTAAAAATAAAAAATTAACTGGGTGTGGTAGTTCATGTCTGTAATCCCAGCTACTCAGGAGGCAGGAGGATCACTTGAACCCGGGAGGTGGAGGTTGCAAGGAGGCTCAGATCATGCCATTGCACTCCAGCCTGGGCTGGGCAATAGAGCAAGATTCCATCTTAAAAAAAAAAAAATTTTTCGTGCTTGATGGTGATAAAAGAACAAAATCAAAGTCTTGCTATGTTATTTAGTCTTGATGGTTCACCCACTTACTGCCTGCACCTGGGTGGACTGCTCCCCTTGCCTCACTCTAGGTATGCAGTTCCATTAAAGAGCAATAGTTGACCAATCCACTAGTCTATGAAGTCTCCCTCTGCAATATGCCCAATATATCTTAATGCATTCTGTCATGAGTGTTCCTCTATGTTTCTTCCTTTTGACTTTCAGTTAAAGAAGAATTATAATTCCCTGCTTAAAGGAAACCTTTAGTACCAAAAATTACTGTGATATCCCTTTTAAACCCTTTAAGAAATATATAACAGTCTTTAAACTTTAATGGCCATATGTGACTTAGTTTACCTTAATTAAGAGATGCTGAATGATAAATCACTTTAGATAGGGCAGCCAAGTTTGGGGATCAGTTGAAATAAGTCCAGATAGGGATATATTTTATAAAGCAAACCCGTAGAGATGGAAAGTAGATTATTGGCTGGCAGAGAGCAAAAGGAGCAATGGAGAGTGACTGGTAATGGGGATGGGATTTGTTTTGGTGGTGATGAAAATACTCTATCAAGTATTGATGGGTGCACAACTCTTGAATGTACCAAAAACCACTGAACTGTACATTTTAAATGGATGGGTTTTATGGTATATGATTTATATTGCAAAGCTGTTGTAAAATACACAAAAAATGTCGGGTTGTATCATAACCATTTTGTTGTTTACTTGCCTTATCTAATTTTCTATCAAGATGAAAATAATATCCAGTAGCCTCTGCATGGCTCTGTAAATTATTTTGTTGATCCCGAATCCTAAGTTTGTTCAAAGGATAGGTTTAGTTTTGACATACTATTTTAAGGAGTGATCCAGTAGGAACAGTTCAAGGGAAGGACAAAAAGAATCCTGCATTTGCCCATTAAATAACCAGGTGCTGGCTAATGAGTTAGGTGTTGTTTACATGTCTTTGCATTCTTTCCATTTTAAAGGTAAGGAAACTAGAGAAGTCTGGTGAATAGTCTGAGGTCACACAGTGTCAAAGTAACAGTTCTGAGATTTGACTCAGTTCTTTTCAGAGCCCATCTGAGTCTAGTCCACAGCCCCACATGGCTGCTGTGAAGTTTTTGAGCAGTGAATCCTTATCTAATGGACTATTTATATGGGAAGAAGACTCAGTGAACAGCTTTTGTACATCTGAAGCATGGTAGCAAGTGATAACTATCAAAATAATGTATACTTTTGAAAAGACTTGTCACAGTTAAGAATAACAAGGTTTGGTTAAATTTTTGAGCCACCCACAGTAATGCAGTAAATGTAATCAATGTTTAAAACTGAAGGTGTCTATTCTTTTAACCAGTTTATACTCAATTAAAAATTTTAACTCATTAAGGATTTTATAAATGCTAAGATTAAAATTGTTTTCCAATTAAATGATTTTATATCCTGGAATCAATTTTTATTTCTTGTATTGATGACTAGGAAGAAGTATTTAATTCACAAAAATGTTTAGTAGCTAACTGTGAAGGGAGGGAGACCAGAAGTTCATTAGTGAGACACAATAAATGTGATGTTGAAATATGGCACCTGTGCTGCTAAAATAGAGCAACGGCATGGATAAAAAACATTTGGCATTTCCTAAAATCACCTCCTGACCTGTCTTTCAAGGTAGTGAAAAGGAAGAAGTTGTGGATTGATTTGGGAAGTACATTTGGAAAATGACCTAATGTGATAAGCTGGAACCAGTAGGGTTAAAAGCCTTGGTGAGGTATATAGCCTTGATTCAAAAAGTGGAAAGTCTGAGTGAAGGGTAAACCCTGGGAAATTGTAAGGGAGGCAGTGTAAAATTAAGAATACATGGCCGGGCGCGGTGGCTCACGCCTGTAATCCCAGCACTTTGAGGGCCGAGAAGGGCGGATCACCTGAGGTCAGGAGTTTGAGACCAACCTGACCAACATGGAGAAACCCTGTCTCTACTAAAAATCCAAAATTAGCCGGGCATGGTGTCACATGCTTATAATCCCAGCTACTTGGGAGGCTGAAGCGGGAGAATCGCTTAGACCCATGAAGAGGAGGCTGTGGTGAGCCGAGATCGCGCCATTGCATTCCAGCCTGGACAACAAGAGCGAAACTCTCTTAAAAAAAAAGAAAAAAGAATACATTAGGGCATACTTCATAGAGTAAGTCTTCAGAAACTAACTATTAATACATAGAAAATTAGTTCTGCCGGGAGTAAATGATAATAGAATAAAGGTTCGATGATACAATTGAATAGTGAAAAATAATGCAGATGAAGTTTAAACCGTTGTCTATTATATTCTGTTTTCTTTTCTTTTCCTTTTTTTTTTTGAGACAGAGTTTTGTTCTTGTTACCCAGGCTGGAGTGCAATGGCGCAATCTTGGCTCACCGCAGTCGCCACCTCCCGGGTTCAAGTGATTCTCCTGGCTTAGCCTCCTGAGTAGCTGGCATTACAAGCATGTGCCACCATGCCTGGCTAGTTTTGTATGTTTAGTAAAGATGGGGTTTCTCCATGTTGGTCAGGCTGGTCTCAAACTCCCGACCTCAGGTGATCCGCCCACCTCGGCCTCCCAAAGTGCTGAGATTACAGGTGTGAGCCACTGTTCCTGGCCTATATTCTATTTTCTTAATGTTCTTAGTACACATAGAAATATAAGTAGTTAACCTATAAATGATGTTATGTTTATTATTAAATGTAATTTAGCAGTTCCATGTGTTTATTTGGTAAAACATTTCTTTAAATTCTGGAATAGAAGAAAAGTCAACAAGATTGTGGGAGAATATGGTATAGTAAAATTTAGGAAGAAGTAAGTATGAACATTTTTTTAACCCTTTGAATTTGAATATTATGTGGTTTTGTTGCTTATGAAAGTACCTGATTTGGAATCTCTTGAAATCTGAAGAGTAAATTTTGTGCAGAAGTAGATGGAACTGTTTTGTAATGTTTACATTCTTTTTTTTTTTTTTTTCTTTTTGAGACAGTCTCGCTCTGTCGCCCAGCCTGGAGTGCAGTGGCCAGATCTCAGCTCACTGCAAGCTCCGCCTCCCGGGTTTACACCATTCTCCTGCCTCAGCCTCCCGAGTAGCTGGGACTACAGGCGCCTGCCACCTCGCCCGGCTAATTTTTTGTGTTTTTTTTGTAGAGACGGGGTTTTACCAGGTTAGCCAGGATGGTCTCGATCTCCTGACCTCGTGATCCGTCCGTCTCGGCCTCCCAAAGTGCTGGGATTGCAGGCTTGAGCCACCGCGCCCGGCCGTAATGTTTACATTCAAACAAGACTCTGCTCAGTTGGAGCAGGAAAATGGTATCGCATCTTTCCCCTATTTGTTTTAAAAAGCTTTTCGGGGCAGGATGAGGTGGCTCACGCCTGTAATCTCAGCACTTTAGGAGGCTGAGACTGGCAGATTCCTTGAGGCCAGGAGTTTGAAACCATCCTGGCTAACATGGCAAAACCCCATCTGTACCTAAAAAAAAAAAAAAAACTTTGTAAATTTTCTCTACCTTAGGAATATTTCATATTGACAATGCCAAATTTATCTTGTTTTCGTACCTTCCTCTAAGCAAGTGGAAAAGTGGTTAAATGTTTAGGTTTCAAAAGGTTTGAGTCTGTGACAAGCAAATGGAATTTATATGGGAGTAAGCTATATATCAGTAATTAAAGGGACACTTTCTTTAATGAAGATGTTTTAAATATATATATATAGGCCAGGCGCAGTGGCTCACGCCTGTAATCGCAGCACTTTGGGAGGCTGAGGTGGGCGGAGCACCTGAGGTCAGGCATTCGAGACCAGCCTGACTAACATGGAGAAACCCCATCTCTACTAAAAATACAAAAAAGCCGGGCGTGGTGGCACATGCCTGTAATCCAGCTACTCGGGAGGCTGAGGCAGGAGAATCACTTGAATCTGGGAGGCATAAGTTGCCGTGAGCCGAGATCGCACCATTGCACTCCAGCCTGGGCAATGAGAGTGAAACTGTCTCAAAAATGTGTGTGTGTGTGTGTGTGTGTGTGTGTGTGTGTGTGTGTGTATGTATGTAGCAGCAATTTCCCAGATTTTTTTTTTTTTTTGACACAGTGTATGTTGTTCATTTTCTCCACAGGGCTTCAGTTATTGTAAGGGTATGTGTTGGGAGGGGTGTTTTTTAATTTAATTTTTTAATTTAAAAATGTAGTAATTTTGAAAGGCTTTATTAAAGATTTGCAAGTTACTGATTTAAACAGTAGTAACTCAACTTCAAAGACAAGATTTACTCTGTGGACAAGTTATGTGATAATGGTGATTCTATATAACCATGTTCCTTTATCATTTAGTTATATTTATAATCAAAAGTTGAACAAAGATGTATCTCAAACGGATACAAATTAATTTTTAAATCCATGAATTTAATTTTTTTCATTTAAAAACTAATGCAAGTTAGATAAATTTAAATTAGAAAATAAAATAATCCCTTCAAACACCGTTAACATTTTAGTCCTTTGTCTTTTTTTCTCCGCCACTTGCGTTTGGAAATTTTTGTATAGTTACCAGATCTTTTTAATAGCATGAAGTTCTCTATTATTTTCTCAATAGTCATTGTGGAAAATTTGAGAATATCTAATAATTGCCTTACATAAATTTCTAGAAGTAGAATTACTGGTTTGAAAGGTATGGACATTTTTTAGTCCTTGTTTTATAGTTTTAAATTTCTCTTCGGAATTAAAACTCGTCCATTAGGTCTCACCAGCCCAGTACTCTTTTTGCTTTATGCTAATCCACATGCATGTCCATTAGATAATTGAAGAATTTTATCTCCTTGTGTTAATTTGTACTTTGATTATTGATTGGTATGGTTGAACACTTTTTCCTGTGTTTGTTAATTAGATATTGGGATTTTCTTTGTTAAATGAGTTGCTTCTGTACATTTTTCAGTTTCATTGTATCTCTTACAGTGTGTATGTACTGTTGATTAACTCATACACATTAACTTATACACAGTATTCTGCTGTCAGGTAGAGTGACATAGTAGTACTTGTTTAACATGTGATTGGATTTCTTTCCTCGCCTCGTTATATTACCTGGTATTAAAAAAGTATTAACCCAGACACACATTTAGTACATTATATATTAAAGGCATAAGATGAAATACCAGGGAAGAAAAGGACTGTACATGATCCCTTACCTAGTTGTTCTAGCAGTAGTGTTTTATGGAGTTGTCTTCAGGTTTAAATTAGATGGATAAAGCATCTTTATAGGATAGATGATTTTAAAACTTTTTAAAAATTATCTTTTGTTAAGAAATTTAACATGTACTTTGTTATACAGTGTTTATATGTTGCTAATAAACATAAAAGTGTGGATTTGACTGTTTGGTTTAAGACTGTCTTTGATTTATTAAGTTGAGAATGAAAGAGGAGGAAAGACTGTAGAATTAAATGCTTTGATACTTGCATCTAACAGGAAGGAGATTTGAATACTAGCCTGTCATTGTGAGTATATATATATTTATTTTAGGAAACGTTTCCAGTTTTTCTTTAAATTCAACTTTACATAGTAATAGGAGCTTAAGGGAAAATTGCTTTGTCATCTTGGAGGTCATACTACCAAAGGAAGGAGTACTGGAAATAATCAGTGTAATCCGTTACAAGGTAATTTTAGGAAAATACATTTTTTAAAGTTTAGGTTTCGAAAAGAAAGGGATAAATACCCCATTGAGAAAGATTCAGAAAGAAATATTGCTTGAGAGATTTAAGTTTAAAAAAAAAGATTTAGGTTGGTATATAGTCTTCTAATTCTTACTGCCGTGACAACTTTATTTCAAAAAGTAGGGAAAAGCATACTTTGGAAATTGTAGACTCTGTGCCAGTTTACTTTTGTCTGCCAGTTTTTATTAATTTTTAGAAATTGCTAGTCACTAAGAGCCAGAACAGATTGACTAACAATTTATAACAGACTAAACATTTTTCATTTGTAAAGTATGTTATGTCTAGTGAAAACTATATACCGAATATTTCAGAAAGGTATTGGATATGATTGCATTATGAATGAATTAGAAAAATATGGGCAGGATGACAGTATTGCTAAGTGGATTGTAGCTGACTGGTTATAAATACCCAAGGAATATCAGTTAAGGTCATCTTTCAAATAGGTCCTATTTTAATTTTTAGAAAACATTGACTTGGAGGAAAGCATACAAAATGAATTCATGAAATTTACAATCTGATTGGAATAGCTGGAGCTACATCAGGTAGCAGAAAATGACTTCTGGACTTCCTAAAGAGGTTGAACGGTCTGTTAGAAACCAACACAAAGTCAACGTGAAGATCTAGTTTTGATGGGAATCCTGGTGAAAGCAGCCTGAGGATTTCAGTTGATTACAAATTGGAGTTAATGATTTAAGCCCTATTTTTTTTTAGGTAATAAATAATGCCCCCTTCTCCAAAGATGTTCATAATCTAATTCCTAAAACCTGTAAGTATGTTACCTTACAAGGCAAAAGAGACCGGGGATGTGAATAAGGTTAAGGATGTTGATGGGTTAATTATCCTGGATTATTTGGGTGGGCCCAATGTAATCATAAGTGTCCTTATACTAGAGAGGTAGGAGTCAAAGAAGGAAGTAAAACAACAGAAGAGATAGAAGGAGAAGACGCTATACCGCTGGCTCTGAAGATGGAAGAAGAGGCCATGAGCCAAAAGAATGTAGGCACCCTGTAGAAGTTAGAATAGGCAAGAAATAGATTCTTCCCTAGAGCCTCTACAAGGAATGTCGCCTTGCTGATGCTGGTGAGATTCTGACCTCAAAAGTGTAATTTGTGTTGCTCTAAGCCAGTAAATTTGTGGTAATTTCTTACTGCAGAAATAGGAAACTAATAAAAAAGCCAATTCACAATGCAGGACTACATCCGGACCCTGTCCATTTGAGGATACCATACTTAAAGGGAATTAACCAGGATCATTTAGAAACCTTATCATTTGGCTAATAGAGAAGAAATACTAGTTATCTTCACATTGTTTTGCTCCATTTACTGAGCACTTATGTGTTAGTTACTGGGCTAAGAGATTTATGTACATTATCCTGTTTAATCCTAACAATGTGGTGAGGTGAGCCAGTTAATCCCTGTTTTTCAGATTTTAAAAAGTCTTGAAGTTTAGAACGGTTGACTAAACTTCTTAAGGTTTATGCCATTGGTAAATAGCAGAGTACCCATGTTACTTTGATTCATCCCTAAACATTGTGAATTCTGCAGGTATCACAGGCCAGATAGCCTCGTTCTTCTTTATCTTCACTTGAAACTCTTTACTGGTATTAGGGATCAGGATGAATTATTCTTCATAATTTTTAGAGGATTTTGTATCTCAGGCTTCTATATGTCATGCATCCGGGCAGTGGCATGTTTAGACATTTTCATGGTCATTCTGCTAGTGACAGAGCAAAGAGCCAAACTCGTATCTACTGCTGACAAGTAGCATGTTTTTCCACTATGCTTATCCCTTCTAAAGAAGTCTTGTATTTGGAGGGGCTGTTGTTATTTTTATGCAGGAGGATTTCATGGTTTTCTCTGGCTGCTCTGACACTTTTTATTCGTTCACAGATAACATTAATTGTGAATACAGGCTATAATGTTGGGGGAGCTCTGCACCTAGTGATGTTTATTGAATACTTGTCCTCTGCCGGGTGACATAGTCCAAGTCATTCATTTCATATACAGAAACTCATTTCGTTCTAACTGAAACTGATACCTATCAAGCAGACATCGGTATATCCTTTTTACAAATGAGGACGTTATGGCTCAGATAAATTAATTTGCCCAGAATCATCTGCATGGCCAGACCCAGATTCAAAACCAAATCTTTCTCACTCTCTATAGAATACCACAATTTCTGGTTTTTCTCAGTAGTAGATTTCATTGGAATTATATTAAATCTTGTGGCTTTCAGACTTGGTATATAAAGCTGATAGCTTTTTTTCCTGAGGTTTGTTGACTGAAATTGGATGTTGGTCATAAGTAACTGAATTATCTTTGAATCTCTTGTCTACTCTGTGTATAATACTTACGTGTATCTAAACTTGATTGAAAAACATGAAGTTTTTTTCCCACATGGCAGTGCTGCTTTTCCCCACCCTCCCCCCGTTTGTCCATAAGAAATTTATTAATGGTTTGAAGGAACCTATACATTTTTGAAAGGTGACTAGCAGTTAGTTTGGGCCTTATTCTCCTCATTTCTAAAAACAAAATACTTTTTCCCTGGGCTGTTGTCCTTCATATTTTTTGACCACAATACACACAGTAGGAATTACATAATTCATTCATGGATCTCAACCCACAGTTTGAAAAACACTGCTCTGGATTAACTCCAGGATTCTGTCTTTTTCTCAAAAAAATTACGAGTAGTGGTAATACTCATTAATGTCTGTTTTGTATTTACTCTGTGCTAGATGTTGCTCTAAGTGCTTTTGTATGTATTGTTTGTGTTTAATTCTTAGACTTCATTAATTGAGTAGGAAGTACTATTATCCCCATTTTACAGATGGTGAAATAAATTCTCATAGGTAGCAAGTGGTAGAGCCAAGATTTCTCAGGCAGTTGATTATTGAGCCCATGCATTTAACCATTATTCTAACAAATTATTGTGGAAAATCAGTGATTTTCTGATTGATTGGAAAATCAGTCAAAATCTTAGATCATCACAAGATTATATGCTTCTCTTGAGAGATTCCTCAAACAATATTGGTGACCATGACAATTAACTCTTATTTAAGATTAATAAATTGCAAGTTTGCTTTAGACACAAGTAAGGACTCAGTAATAAATCATTTACAACTAACAAGTTCATTCTGTTTTAGAATCAGAAAAATATACCATGTGTAAATGTAAAATAAAACAGATATAACAATGAGCAATATAATTGATTTTAATTAAGGGAAACAAAAGTCAGGGATCGGTGTATGTGAGGGGGGTAGGAGTTAGAGACCAAGACATTTATTAAGCACTGGTTATTTTAGGTGCTTTCATTTCATTTCATGCTATTAACAGTTTTATAAGAAGGCCATCAGTGTTTATTTTAAAAATGGGAGAATCAGGCCGGGCACAGTGGCTCAAACGCCTGTAATCCCAGCACTTTGGGAGGCTGAGGTGGGTAGATCACCTGAGGTCAGGAGTTTGAGACCAGCCTGGCCAACATGGTGAAAACCCCATCTCTACTAAAAATACAAAAATTAGCCAGGCATGGTGGCAGGCGCCTGTAATCCCAGCTTGGGAGACTAAGGCAGGTGAGTCGCTTGAACCCGGGAGGTGGAGGTTGCAGTGAGCCAATATCTCACCATTGCACTCCAGCCTGGGAGACAATAGTGAGACTTCATCTCAAAAAAAAAAAAAAGAATCAGGACATGCCTGTAATGCCAGCGCTTTGGGAGGCCGAGGTGGGCAGATCACACAAGGCCAGGAGTTAAAGACCAGCCTGGGCAACAAGGTGAAACCACATCTCTACTAAAAAGGCAAAAATTAGCTGGGTGTGGTGATGCACATCTGTAATCCCAGCTACAGCTACTCAGGAGGCTGAGGCAGGAGAATCGCTTGAACCCGGGAGGCAAAGGTTGCAGTGAGCCAAGATCCCGCCACTGCACTCCAGTGTGGGAGACAGACTTTCAAAAAAAAAAAAAAAAAAAAAAAGCAACAAACAAATGGGAGAATTAAACTCAGCAGAACTGGCAACAGTAGAGGGCCCATGTCTTACCTGGAAATATTTGCATGAGTCAATATTCAGAAATAGGAATTTCTGAATGTATAACATGCTGTCTATTTAAAGCTGTCCCTCATGCCCTAAGATAAAATTGAGCTCTAAAACATAAAAACAGTGTATTGATCTTTTAGTCTTGAGAAATTGAAATTTGATCATCTAAATAAATTATGCTGACACTTTCCTCGTAAGTCACCACATTCAATATTGTAGGGTCTTTTAAAGCATCAAAAAATTGACACTATTTTAGTAATTTATATCGCCTCTAACTTGTTGCTTGGGTGGGCACGTCACTTTATACCTCTGTGCCACTTAAATTTTTTAATTAAAAAGTTCTTGGGTTCAACTCCTCATAACAATTATATGTTAGTATATTACTTTCTAGTTTGGGTCTACATTGCAATTTTTTCCCACTTAATGTAACTGTACAGTCCTTTTTATCTTTACTATCTGTACACTATTTTTCTGGGCTAATATATTTGAAATAATTTTGTTATTGTTAGTTACTAGTTAAAAGAATTAGAATTTTGGGAAATGGTTGATTACAGATTGAATTACGCCACTTAATTAACTTTATATCTGAGCAGACTGTTGAGCCTCAGTGCTGTCATCTGTAAAATGGAATTAAAACGTCTGCCTCGCCGGGCGCGGTGGCTCAAGCCTGTAATCCCAGCACTTTGGGAGGCCGAGACGGGCGGATCACGAGGTCAGGAGATCGAGACCATCCTGGCTAACACGGTGAAACCCCGTCTCTACTAAAAATACAAAAAACTAGCCGGGCGTGGTGGCGGGCGCCTGTAGTCCCAGCTACTCGGGAGGCTGAGGCAGGAGAATGGCGGGAACCCGGGAGATGGAGCTTGCAGTGAGCCGAGATTGCGCCACTGCACTCCAGCCTGGGCAACAGAGCCAGACTCCGTCTCAAAAAAAAAAAAAAAAAAAAAACGTCTGCCTCACCATAAAGGCTGTTACTATTTCTGTCCAAATGGACAGTGTCAGTGTACATGCCTACCAGGAAAGTATATCAATTTATATCCTTTATGTCAAAGTACATCAGCATAATTTCTGGATTTCTGTATCTGTCGAGTGAAGGCATTGCTGTAGGTATCAGGGAGCTTTTTTGTCTTGCAAAAGGTGGAGACTGATGAATTTGCGCATTAAATAAGTCAATAAAATATTAACAGCATTCATTGAGTGTTAAAAGGTGATTTTGCACACCTCCAAGTTTGAAAAATCTGTATTCGCCTGTAGTGTTTCTCTTTATAAATTATGTCAAATGCAAATGCACAGCTTGAAATTTTAAGAAAAATGTTGGTAAAGGAGAATAGAAGTAGTCTGAAAAGAAACTTCTCTGGTGGGGTGGCACATGCCTATAGTTCCAGCTGCTGGGGAGGCTGAGATGGGAGGATCACTTGAACTCCCGAGAAGTAAGTAGGGGTGCTCACTTATAAAAAAGCCTTGAAACATGGTCCTGTCTCCTTCTCAGCTTGCCATTTACTAAGCTCTCAGATATTTGTTGAATTAATGAAAAATGAACCAAAAATGCATTTGTTTCCTTGCCTGCCACTCATTCCTTAACCAGTTGGAATTTGGAATCACTTTCAAAAACTGATGTCACTTGCATTCACCTAATTGCCAAACTAAATGAACAAGATTTGCTTTGCATCCTGATGAACCTCTTGTAGCATTTGGCTATGCCAGATGTCTTTAATTTCTGGGATTCTACTTTGTCCTGGTGTTCATTTTTGCAGGTTTTTTTCTCTGCTGCATTGAAATTTTTGGTATATATGTTGTTGTTCTGTTTTGTGATTTTTTTGTTTGTTTTTTGTTTTTGTTTTTGGAGAGTCTTGCTCTGTATCCTAGGCTGGAGTGCAGTGGCACCATCTTGGCTCACTGCAACCTTCGCCACCTAAGTTCAAGAGATTCTCGTGCCTCAGCGTCCTGAGTAGCTGGGACTACAGGCACGTGCCGCCACACCCAATTAATTTTTGTATTTTTAGTAGAGATGGGGTTTCACCATGTTGGCCAGGCCGGTCTCAAACTCCTGACCTCAGGTGATCCGCCAGCCTCGGCCTCCCAAAGTGCTGGCATTACAGTTGTGAACCACCACACCAGCCTGGTATGTATGTTCTTGGGTCCCTTCTTACTCCAGGCTCCTTCTAACCCGTCCTCATAGTTCTATAACCTTTCAGTTTCTAGCCTGGATCTCTTATACATTCAAGATCCATATTCCTTTCTCTGCCTGGTATTTAGTAGGCATCCCAAATTAAATTCAGTATGTTTCATTGTTATCCCTGAATCCAAACGGTATACAGGCAGGCACAAAGGCCCTCCTGGATTTTTCCCCCCCCTATATTCCCTATCATAGTTGATGGTCTCTGCACAAATTTAGTCTGTATGCAGCATTGTATCGGGTATGGGTATGTTTTGAGGGAGTGTGAACTTTAGAATCAGAAAATTTTAGTTCAGATCGTGGCCTAGGCATCATCTAAAACAGATGTAACCCTTTTTGAGTATTATCTCAAAACAGATGTAACAGATCTGCCTTAGTTAACATGATTAAGTAAAAAGTACAACATGTCATATCACTTAAACTCATTGCTGCCTGATAACCACTCAAATGTTGATTTCCTCTTCTCTTTCCAAATAATATTTTCTTTATGGAATGTAATAATACTCTGCAACTGTCTCAAGATTATGGTACCTGATGGTTCTCTTGCTGGTCTTTTGCCTGAATGATGGTTATACTGTTATGTGGTATAGTCTTTAATTTTTTAAATACATTATGATGCTTTAAGTAGAGACTATGGAGCGTTTTCTTAGAAGCTACACTAGTCTGTCTTGTGTGTTCATTTAGCTGTTAATTTAGTGAGTCGCTTACTGCTGAAATGATTAAGAAGTGCTTTTTGGAGGGATTAGATGAATATTAACTCTGGGTTAGGCTTCCTTAAAATTTACTCTTAAGCTTTCAGTGATCAGAGAAGTAGTTCTTACTGTTGCTCATTTCTTTCTTTCTTTTTTTTTTTTTTTTTTTGACAGTTTCAGTACCAATAAGTCTTTATTCATTGTATTTTCCCAGGGAAAGGAGAAGGGAAGGGAAAACAGTGAGTTTGTATGTTAGAAAATCATTAGAAAATGGGAAAGCAAGCCGGGCGCGGTGGTTCAAGCCTGTAATCCCAGCACTTTGGGAGGCCGAGACGGGCGGATCACGAGGTCAGGAGATCAAGACCATCCTGGCTAACACGGTGAAACCCCATCTCTACTAAAAATACAAAAACTAGCCGGGCGAAGTGGCGGGCGCCTGTAGTCCCAGCTACTCGGGAGGCTGAGGCAGGAGAATGGTGTAAACCCGGGAGGCGGAGCTTGCAGTGAGCTGAGATCCGGCCACTGCACTCCAGCCCCGGCGACAGAGTGAGACTCTGCCTCAAAAAAAAAAAAAAAAGAAAAGAAAATGGGAAAGGAAGTACCTGGTTCAGCAAAATCAATCATGAAATAGTTGCCCACCCCCCAGTGATGGGGAAACCAGTGCCCGATGGGCCTCAGTCTCCTACAGTTCAGGAATGAGGAGAAGGGATCAGGAAAAGAACAGACAGGTGAAGGCTTTCTTACCCACCCTCCGCATAGAGATTTCACACAAAGCTTTGGTTTGTAGCAGTAAACAGGGAGTCACATTTGTTCATCTCCTATAAAATAATCTTGTGGCTATTTTGACATAAGTTTCTTGTACCTGCATGAAAGTTCCAGACTGCCTTGGATATACATTTAGATTCCTTTTCTTGGCCTCCTGACCATCCTGACCCTCTTGACTTTCTACAGGGAAAGGCCCTTTATTGCTTCTACTTTATTATTAAAGATTTAATCTATTCAAAATATAGTAGTGTATTAAGTGTTTGGCATGAATCACATTAAGAAGTGGTCTTGGCTCAGGAGGTTGAGAACAAGGAAGAGAGGGTTCCTAGTTTCGTCGGGATTTTTGCAGAAATCATTTAAGAGTTGTGGAGACAACCCAAGAATTAAATGTGTGTGAGCGTGTTCATTCTTAAAACCCATGGGTTTTTTGTTTGTTTGTTTTTTGGTTTTTGGTTTTTTTTTTGCATGCCCTTTTGCTGTGTTAAGGTATAGAAAATAGAACAATAATAAGCAACTGTCTTATAAATAGATTTTGTAACATAGAATATACCTTTTATAAATGTATGCTACATATTTATGAATCATGCAGTGTTGTTTTTTTAGAATTTGTATTTAAGTTGAAATATGTTAAATCGTTTCTTACTGGTTTATATAATTTTAAGGATTTACTATTTCTTCTCTTTTCTTTTTTTTTTTTTTTTTTTAAAGACAAAGAGTCTCGCTCTGTCGCCCAGCCTGGAGTGCAGTGGCGCGATCATGGCTTATTGCAACCTCCTCCTGGGTTCAAGCGGGTCTCCTGCCTCAGCCTCCCAGGTAGCTGGGACTACAGGCACCTGCCACCATTTTGTATTTATAGTAGAGATGGAGTTTTGCCTTGCTGGCCTGGCTGGTCTCAAACTCCTGTCGTCAGGTGAGCTACTGCACCTGGCCTTACTATTTCTTTTCTAATTGCCTTTCAGTTAGCATTTTATTCTCAAAGAGAATTTTTTTATTACATTGGCAAATGGAGTAATACAATGAAGAATCACAACCTTATTTAGAGAATCTTTTTATTAAAATGAATTCCTGTGTTCATATATTAGTGTTTTCTCCATTTTCTGTATCTTATGGAAAATATTATTATTTTCTGCTTAAGTAGTTATCTGGTTTTTTATTGATTATATTTGGCATTCCATACCTTTTCTAAAATTGTTACTGATGTCTATAGTTTTGAAAAGGTGTGAAAGCTGTCTGAATTTTTAGGATACACTGCTAGGTGGGGCTGTTTACTCTCAGAAAACACTCGTGTTTTAGGCTAGCCTCTTAGCTAGTGGTCTGGTAAAGGTTCATACCCTAGGGCTCCATATTTGGAATACTGACATAAATTGAAAGAATGGAAATGTGATTCGTATGAGTTTCATAATGTTGGGAATCTCTGAAACTTCACAATATCTTTTGGAAGTCCCAGGTAAGTGTATGCTTATGGTTAAACCAAACAAAAATAATAAGCTAGATATGTTTCTTAATGTCAGGATTTTATCTTTATAACCCTCTATGGACTCTCCTTATGTTTTGGTTGGATTTAACCCTTTGAGAGAAGTATGTGGTTAAGTTTCATGGAAGCACCTGACGGCTGTAGATTTACTGTTGTGAGATTTGTTAAATTTGGTTTTTATTTGTTTGTGCTTTTTGGAAACAAAATCTTGCTGTGTTGCCGAAGCTGGAGTGCAGTGACGCAGCCTTGTCTCACTGCAACCTCCACCTCCTGAGTAGCTGGGATTACAGGCGCATGCCACCACGGCCGGCTAATTTTTGTATATTTAGTAGAGACATAGGATATAAAAAGTAATCCCCCCATCTGTGGAATGTTAAGCAGACATCCAAGACAGTCAAAGCCTCCTGTAATACAACATCCCACACTCTCTTCTGGTTGTACCAAAAAATAACCAGTGAATGATTTTACCTCTTTAAAAAATAAAGCATTTATACATTAAAAAGTGGGATGAAGGGACCACTGATAAGACATGGTATGTACTGAGTAGAGTTGGCTTCTTTCTCTGGCGTCATCAGAGGCTGGACCCTCATTGGTTTTAGTTTCTCCATTTTCTGCAGGTAAATCTTTAGTTTCTTGGTTAGTCACTTGAGCCTGTTTTCTCGTTGCTCCCCCTCCCTTTCCCTTTTGTGTGCACTTTTTTGTCTAAGGATTTATCCTTCTCTGCTGCTGTTTTTCAGCTTCATTTCCTCTTTGGCAGAAACAGGTTTAGCTGACAGCCATGCCAATTGCCTCTTGGGCTGTTTCTTCACTACCCCTTCACCACCCCTTTGGCAGAGCTGACCTTCTTCTTGGGTATCATGGCAGTGGGGGTGTGTGTGTTGGGTACCTGCACACCAAGAGCCTTCACAAAGCTGGGCTGCCTGGCCACCAAAGCTCTTCCTGCTGCCCTAGCTGCTAAGACCTCCCTCCCCCCCCACCCCATTTGTATTTTCCAGGTGGTGATGCAGATATGTAGGAAAGGTGGTTATTTACTAGCCAAATAGTTAAACTTTATGTTTCAAAAGATTTTTTAAAGTGTTGTTTTGTGGTTTTTTTTTTTTTGTCTTTTAAGCTCTTTTCACTTATGGATATGAAACCTCCCATCTCTAGAGCCAAGATGATTCTCATCACTAAAGCTGCTATTAAAGCTATTAAGGTAATGACAAAATAAATCAATTTGAGAAATGTTTTTGAAATTTTGAAAATATTTTTTACTTTTAAACATGAGAAGTCAACTTGTGAATTAGTTCAGGCCTAAATCAAAGAGCTCTAACCAGCCTTTGCTGAAGGTACATGATAAGCATACATTGGCATTGTAACATATTGTTTCAAAGCAGTTTGGTTTTTGGCAGGGATAGGGGGATGGAGTCTCACTGTGTCGCCCAGGCTGGAATGCAGTGGTGGGATCTCGGCTCACTGCAACTTCCCCCTCCCGGGTTCAAGTGATTCTCATGCCTGAGCCACCCGAGTAGCTGGGATTACAGGTGTGCACCACCATGCCCAGCCTCAAAGCAGTTTTTTTAAATTTTCATGTATTCCTTATCATAAACCAACTATTTAGCTTCATTTTTAAAGAGAAAAAATTCAAGCTCTGTGAAATGAAATGTCTTACCCAGTATCACACTTTAAAATGTGACTTGTTTTAGAAACTACATTGTTTAGCTCTAATCCATTGGTTTTGTCCCATAAGGTTGCCAAATATTCTGCTTCATGAAGGTTTATTGATTTAAAATTTAAGAAAAAGGACCTTCTGTTTGGGGAATTTTTGTAATTTTCTGTTTTTAGTTTGTTTTTCTCTGATTTGTTTTTAAGGTTTTTTTTAATTTTTGATTATGTATTTCTCATGGTTCATTCAGTATTGATAATTAAATTGTATAGATTTCAGAGTTTTAAGTATTTTCTAATTACAGGAAATGCAGAAATATGTAAACTGAACAGTAATTTTCTCTTAATTCTTTCAGCTTTATAAGCATGTAGTTCAAATAGTAGAAAAGTTCATCAAAAAGGTAACTATCTCTCATTATTACCTCATTTTAGTTACATTATGATTTGTAATTGACTTTGTAAATTTAACCTGGATGCTTGTTTCTAAAGCCACTTCATAAAAATGTAGTCACTAGAGGTTCTTTTTAATCACTAGAAGTTTATAAAAACAAATTTTTTAGCGGTACCATTAATTGGTACTTCACTTACTGTGAACTTAGCACTCAACTCACAGCAGTTTCTTATATGTTGGTCATGACCCTTCCCTAAACCTGAAGTGCTTACTCTACCCCTTGCATTGACTGCTATTGACGTTTAGGCGTTTAACTCAGCTTTGAGTATTTCAAATGAAACTACTTTGTAAAATTTTCCCAATTTTTCCCTTTTCCCATCAGAATAAAATTTTCAGTTCAGTTGTCTGTTGTTTTACAACTGTGTGATTAGCATACATCTGTCTCAGTAGAAAATAGAGAACAGAGACTTAGTTCTTAACCCCTGACCTGGAGCTATGACATGTAGTACCTACTAATCAGTGTTTATAAAAATGTCTCTAATCCATGGCCCTTGTATACTGGCTTAGGTACAAAAGTTAAAGCTCCAACAGGCAAAAAAAAAAAAAAAAAAAAAAGGTTAGTAAACGCTTTGCATATAGCACATCAAAGTACAAATAAATAAAGTGGAAAAAATTACCTAGAGGCACTGTCACCAAATTACTGCAATATTTATTAATACATTTGGATTTATTTTTTATTTATGTACGTGTACATTTATAAAAGTAAAAATGGGTATAATACTGGTCGTTAGCCTGCTTTTCCCACAGAGTTTATCATAAACATTTGCAAAATACTCTCTGCGGTTGTTACCATGATGCACGTGGCCATTTTCTGAATTGTTCGACCTAATTTTTTTTTTTTTTGGCATAAATTCCTAGATGTAGAATTGGTGGATGAAATAAGACTTTGCTTTTATTGCTAAATTGTCTTCCTTAAAGGGTTATACCTGTTTCCACTACCACCAGAAATATATATAGGTGTCTGTTTCTCTGCTTTTCTCTGCTGTTGTCAGTTTGGTAAGCCAAAAACAACTTCTCCTTTTAATTTTTTTTTTTTTTTTTTTTTTGAGACGGAGTCTTGCTTTGTCGCCCAGGCTGGAGTGCAGTGGCACCATCTCGGCTCACTACAAGCTCCACCTCCTGGGTTCACGCCATTCTCCTGCCTCAGCCTCCGAGTAGCTGGGACTACAGGCACGCACCACCACGCCCGGCTAATTTTTTGTATTTTTAGTAGAGATGGGGTTTCACCGTGTTAGCCAGGATGGTCTCGATCTCCTGACCTCATGATCCGCCCAACTTGGCCTCCCAAAGTGCTGGGATTACAGGCGTGAGCCACGGCGCCCAGCACTGTTTAATTTTTATTTGGTACTGTACTTTAATAGAATTAAAATTGATACATTTTAAAATGTTTTGTTAATTTTGAAAGGTAAAAATTACCTTTTTGAGCAGGATGAATTGTAGAGACTACCATAATAGGTGAATTTGTATGGAACTGGCTTAAGGATTGGTAAAGTAATGTTGATTTTGGGACATTGGGTGTAGGGAAGCAGAGAAATCAAAGAAGGGTAAAACCTTGGGGGTCAGTAGTATCAAGAGAATAATGGTAGTTCCATATAGACATAGGCAGTTTGACAAGTTAGCCATTTAGAGAGCTGAAGCATTCACGTAGTTTTTTAAAAACAACCTTTGGATGGATATAGAAAAGTTTCATGAATGTGAAAATAGTAGGTGTCAGATTGTGACTTTGCTTTTTCTGTACTGATTTTACATCTTTATCCTTGCAGTGTAAACCAGAATACAAGGTTCCAGGATTATATGTAATTGACTCAATTGTGCGACAGTCTCGTCATCAGTTTGGAACCGATAAAGATGTTTTTGGGCCAAGATTCTCTAAAAACATAACCGCCACATTCCAATATTTATATCTTTGTCCATCTGAAGATAAGGTATAGTTAATTTTTAAACTAAAACTTGTATTTTTAAAAAAAATTATTTTAAATGTATATTAGATATTTGGAGCCTACTGTATTACTAGATAAGATTTTCATATAGCGATGTCTGTGAGGTTGAAACATAACACAGTTTTTTCTTCAGTGGTCGTTTCATATTTATCTGTTTTCTTATGAGTTCTTTAGGATTCTCAGTCATACTGTTGAAATATGACAGGAACAAAATTTATAGAATCAAAGAGTGTAATAGTGGTTGCCAGGGACGGGGGTAAGGGAAACATTAGGAGCTGCTAATCAATGGTTTGACATTTCATTTAAGCAAGATGAATAGGTTGTAGAGATCTGCTGAACAACCTTGTACCTATAGTTAACAATTCTGCATTGTACACTTAAAAATGTGCTAAGTGAGTGGATCTCAGTTAAGTGTTGTTACCACAGTAAAGTAAAATTTTTAAAAAATAACAAGAAAAGAACATCATCTTTAAAGAAGGTATCGTTGGAAAGATGTGCTTGTGTAGTTGAGTAAGGAAGAAATTGTGCAGTAGAAAAAGACAGCTATCATCTGATTGTTGGTTATTCCAGAAAGAAAGGGCCAATAACTGATGTTCTTCCCCAACATATAGAGATGCTGATGCTTAAGTGGTATTCATTAGCAATCAGACTACAGTATTTAATTCCTTATGTATACAGTTGGCTTTACAACATACTATATAAAAGTAGAAAAACATTACAGATACAGTAGCTGACTATAAGTAGGAGGGGGAATTATACTAGTAAACATACTCAGAATAATGAAGAACAGAGACATTTACAATAAACAGCATATAAATTTGAGTGTCATAGATGCTGTTTTTATATTCTTGGAAGAATGCTGTTATGGGAAAAATACACCCAAAACCAAGATGATTCCTTAAGTAAAGATAAAAGTTGTGCCCATGAATAACATCTTCTCTGGATCTCCTTCATATTTACTTGGCCACATAATTTTAATTTTGATTACAGGCCAGTTTCTTAAATATTTTAGCTGTTATAATTACTCTCAAGAAGTTCTCCTTCATTTACTTCTTTAAGATAGCTTTTTTTTTTTTTTTTTGTCAGTAATAGAGTTTCTTTGTAACCATAAGTAAAATAAAATGAAAATGTCAAATAAATTTCTTTTTATTGTCTGGATCTATTGTCCCTCTCTGTTCCTTACTCTAGATGATACCACTGAAGAAAGACTAATTAGAGTAGTTTAACCAAGTTGTATTTCTGATTTTTTTCCCCCCCCGTTTATGAAACACACATAGTATGGAAATATTAGCCTAGGGGGTTTTCCTCTCTCTTTTTTTTTTTTTTTTTTTTTGTAAGAGTATAATAAGTTATTTATGCAAATATTCATTGTATATTTGTGTTCCCCATGCATAACAGAGTAAAATAGTTCGTGTGCTGAACCTTTGGCAAAAAAATGGAGTGTTCAAAATTGAAATTATTCAACCTCTTTTGGACATGGCAGCAGGAACCAGTAATGCAGCCCCAGTAGCAGAAAATGTTACCAATAATGAAGGTATGGTCAAATGTATCTGTGAGCTCACACAATGGCATAATTTTTTGCACATGAGACAGTCAGAGTTTATCTGTATTGATGGAATTTTTCTATAAGAAGGAAACTTGAGTTTACATCTTGGAAGGTACGATTTTCTTTCCATAATTTCTATTTATAATAAAGGTCTACTTTTCTGGTAGTTGTTACAGTATGAACTATAGTGCCACAATCTATATATTTTATACTGTGTTAAATTGGATAAAACGTTATTTTAGCGAAGAAGCTTAATTAGGAAAACTTGTAGATTAACTTGTTTTTAGGCCTTAATGCCCTTTTCTTTTTTAGGCTCACCTCCACCTCCAGTAAAAGTTTCTTCTGAACCTCCCGCACAAGCCACTCCAAACTCCGTCCCAACTGTACCACAGTTGCCCAGCTCTGATGCTTTTGCTGCTGTGGCTCAGCTATTTCAGACAACTCAAGGCCAACAGGTAAACTGTCTACTCAAAGGTGAAATTGTTTGCAGGACTAGGTACTGTTGTCACTTCTTGTTTTCTGTTCTTCGTTAATAAGCACATTCAAAGGAGAAAATACATCTGCTTTTCAACTAGAAAAGCCTTCACGAGAAGTAATGTAGGAGTAATAGGGAAAATGTAGAAGTGATAAACAAGGGAACAACACACAACTTCAGAACTGCTAAGTGGCTCATGTTGCTCACAATTCTAGCATTTCTGATGGATTTCAAAATTATTTGTAACGGAGAGGATTTTTCCATTTTTCTAGAAAACTTATGCTTGTTCACAATTTAGTGTATTTTCTTTTCTCTTTGACCATCATCTTATATCATTGACATTGTCAGCATACATTTTTAACCTTAAGCAGTGCCCATTGTATCTCTATATATTCATTCACAACAAATTTAACCATTAGTAAAAGAATTTTTTCCCAATTTATTCTGTGCCTGTGCTACTTTGAATCACCTTTAAGACATCTTTTTAATTAAATTAACTTTTGATAGTATGATTATACTTTGTTCTGTGATTTATTGGTTTTCCCATTCTTTAAGCTTCAGCAGATCCTTCAGACTTTTCAACAGCCTCCAAAACCACAGTCTCCTGCCCTTGACAATGCTGTGATGGCTCAGGTTCAGGCTATCACAGCTCAGTTAAAGACAACTCCTACACAACCATCTGAACAAAAAGCTGCTTTCCCCCCACCTGAACAGAAAACTGCATTTGACAAGGTATATTTCTCTCACATAACCCACTCCACCATTTATATCACTCAACTTGAATTATGGAAGTTATCCCTTCTGTGGATTGTTCATTATGTTGTTTTGTAATTTGGGAGATTTTCCCCCTCAACATCAAAACATCGATTATTTTCCCTGGTTTTAAATGCGATGTGTGCTCACTGCAAAAATTTCCAGGGTTTGAAGCTGAATTTGCTAGTGTAAAATGAAAAAAGTGAAAAAAAAAAAATTAGGGAGTAAAGGAAACAGAAAATTCTTCATTAACCCCAGTACTTGGGGATTACTGTGTAACATTTTGCCTTATATCTTTTCAGAATTAATTTCCTACAGATACATGCTTTTCTTTAATTGATTATAATACATACCCACTTGTTTTGGTGTTAATACTATTATATCTTTTTTGTTGTTGTTAACGTTAATAGTGGATTTAGATCTACATTTTTACTGAATTCATGTAATACATAGTATTCCACTACATGAGCACATTACAGTTCAGCCATTGCACTACTAATAGACATTCAAATTGCTTTCGGTTTTTTGCTGTTAAAAAAACCTGACAGCCAAGTGTGGTGACTCATGCCTATAGTCCCAACACTTTGGGAGGTCGAGAAGGGAGGATCTCATGAACCCAGGAGTTTGAGACCAGCCTGGGCAACATAGTGAGACCCCGTCTGTGTTTATTTTTAATATATGTGTGTGTGTATTAATAATGTATGGGTATTTTTAATAATATATAAAAAATATATAAAATATATTATTTTTAATATGTGTGTGTGTGTGCATTTTAACCTTAGTTACCATATATATATTATATGAGGGTTTGGGAACCAGCTGGACATGGTCGCATCTGTAGCCCTAGCCACCCAGGATGCTGAGGTGGGAGGATTGCTTGGCCCCAGGAATTCAAAGCTGCAGTAAGCCATGATTGTGCCGCTATCCTGGGCAACAGAATGAGATCCTGTCTCTAAAAAACAAGCAACAACAAAAAAGAGGATTTGAGTTAGGTCAGTGTCTTTCAGCTGCTCTATCGGGCCTGTGGTTTCTTAGGCGTCTTTAAGAAGCTGCCACTAAGGATATGGATATGCTGAACAGCTTAGAGCTTCTCATTGAAATTTAACCCTAACAGCTTCACTCTTGTTTGTTTTATTTGGTTTATGACTTTGTAAAACATCATATGACATTTCAGTTTTCACTGCAAAAAAACTCAAAAGTTTGAAAATCAGGACTGATGCCTTTGGTTTCATCATCTTTAAAATTTCTGATTCTTTCCAACATCCTAACTATAAAAACAGAAGGACTTTATTGCCAATAGTCTAAATTAAAAATGCACGTAGTAAATAACAGTTTTCATTATATCTTAGTGATTTATGAGTGATGACTGATTAAACAAAAGTTGGATACATTTTTTTGAGTAAAAAAGAAATATATACGTGTAGAAAAAAAAAACAAAACAGGTAATAGAGAAAGTTATAAAATAAGGGAAGAATTCCACGCTGTAGATTTGAACAGATTTGTTTGTGTATATTCTTGCATACCTGTTTGCATGCGCATATGAACATAAATTCATATATTTGGTTTTACTAGTTTTTTGTTTTATGTTGTGATTAGGAAAATCATTTGTATTAAAAAAGAATTCTATATTCTAGTAAGGTTTTTTTTTATGATTGTCTGTTTAGTCCCTCTGGAATCTGTTTTAGAATATGGTTCAAGATAGTTAAACCTTTATATTTTTGAAAATAGCCAGTTCTCCCTCACTACTTTTTTATACACTAAATTCCAATATGTTTCTGTGTCTTACCTCTGGACACTGTTCTGTCCCACTAATATATTTGTTTATTTCTGCATCATCATTATTCTTGTAACAGACTGTCTTTCATTTCCTAGTGTCCCGTCTCTCCCCCTCCCACTTAACTGTTTTTCAAACTCCCCCTCATACTTTTTCCAACTTTCTTCATTTATCATGAAATGTATTAGTCAGGACTTCGAGAGAAACAAAACCAGTAATTGTATCTACATCTGCATCTGTCTATCTAGATTGTTGAATGAAAGATAGGTTTACCTGACGAAACTGGCTCACGCAATTGTAGGGGCTAGCAATTTTGAAATTTGTAGGGCAGGTCTGCAGGCTGGAAATTCAGGAGGCGTTAACATTGTAGGCCTGAGTCTGAATTTGCAGGATAGCAGACTAAAAACTCAGGCCAGGGTTTCTCTGTTGCACTGTTGAGGATAATTCCTTCTACCTCAGTTCTTATTTTTAATGCCTTCAACTGATTGATTGAGGCCCACTCATTATCGAGAGTAGTCTGCTTTACTCAGAGTCTACTGATTTAAATGTTACTCTCATCTAAAAAACAGCTTCACAGCAACATCTAGATTAGTGTTTGATCATACAGCTGAGCACTACATAACTTAGACAGGTTGATACAAAATTAACCATCACAGCATACTTTTCCAGATAAACTGGAAAAAACTATACATTTCTATGTCGGTGTATAGAATTCCTTTGAATTTATAGGTAAATTTAGGAAAAGCCATGATAGTGAGCATCTTTCTCTTATTAATGTGAATTCTAATTGCTCTAGTATTTAACCTTAAGTGGATTGGCCCATAAGTTTAGAAAAAGGAATTCTGTGCTTTTCCTTTGACTAAAAAGGTCTATTTCAGGCTTCTCACTGGAAATAATTTGTTTCAGCTGGTTTATAGATCTTCAGTTTCCTAAAAAGCAACTAAAATTTCTTTTTGGATAGACCCCATTTAAATTTTTTAATTGCTTTAAGTATTTTTTTCAAAGCAGTATTCTTCAAACTTTAAAGAACATATTAATATGTAATAAACTGTGAAGATCGTAGGTTTTGTTTTTTGTAGGCAACTTTGACCAGATTTTAATTTTGGCTCCAATTACTTACAGACTATCCTGTTGTTAAATTAATGTTTAGTGTTCAGTAGTGTAAAATAAAGATGGTAGTAAAAATATTTTATTGTTACCATGAGGGTTAAATAAAAATGTGTGTAAGACAGCAAGGCACCTGGGCTATGATGGTTCCTGTACAGAAAATACTAACTTGCTCATTTGTAAGAACTTTACTCACTTGGCCTAGAACTACAAAGAAAGAAACATAAGTTAGCTCTATCCCAAAACACTCATTACACTTAGTTTAGTCCTATATACTATGTTGTCTAAGGACGGAACTTTCATTACTGATTCAGAAATCTGTTGTTCAATAAAGCAAAACCAGAATCTCTAGGCAGAACTATTTTTTCTTTTTCTTTTCTTTTTTTTTTTTTTTAGGTGGAGTCTCGTTCTGTCACCCTGGCTGGAGTGCAGTGGTGCAATCTCGGCTCACTGCAAGCTCCGCCTCCCGGGTTCATGCCTTTCTCCTGCCTCAGCCTCCCAAGTAGCTGGGACTACAGGCGTCTGCCACCTCGTTTGGCTAATTTTTTAATTTTTATTTTTAGTAGAGACGGGGTTTCACCGTGTTAGCCAGGATGGTCTCGATCTCCTGACCTCATGATCCGCCCGCCTCGGCCTCCCAAAGTGCTGGAATTACAGGCATGAGCCACCGCGCCCGCCAGACAGAACTGTTATAGAATGACACAGGTTTAGGAATTTAAGGAGCACAACTTGAAAGGAAAGATTGCTTATTGAAAGCCAGAGACTGAGGGCTTTCAAGTTGAAAGGACTAGTGTCCGTATCCTGATTCTGCCATTCACTGACTGTACAATCTTAATCATGTTTCTTAATCACCCGAGCCTTTGTTTTCTTGTAAAAAAGAAGAAGCTATCTACATTGCAGTGTTTTTGTGATGATGAAGTCTTTATGATCTGATACACATTAGTAGGTATTTAATGCATTACCTTTTTTCTGAATAAATCTTACTTAAAATTGTTCTTCTAGATATGTGATCTCATTAAGTCTCCTGAATTTTTTTTTAAATGAAAGTTTCTGGTAAGCTGTGAAGTTAAGATAAAGAAGCAAGTGAACCTCTTAGTGGACGGCTAGTGACCTTTTTGTGTCCCTGCCGTTTTTCTCTTTCTTTATATTAGTATATTTTTGAGGAAGCAGTATATGGACACTTTTCTATATGCATTTATGGTGATTGGATAAGACAGTCTTTTTGTACATTTTATATTGACTGAAAATGTATACCCATTTTCATGTGCACGAAGTTCCAAACATTTTTAGTCTAGGAAAATGAGTATTTTAGAAAAACATGTATGCTGCTAAATTACTTGTGAAATACACCAATAGAAAATAGAAAGAAAGCACTGTACTCCAATTGAGGAAGGAAAACAGAATGAAAACATTGTGTGTTTTCCAAACCGGCATCTGTGTAAAAATTGTTTATATCTACAAACCAAGGTCCTTAGGGGCATGAGGGAAAATAAGATTGTGCTTGACAATGTGGGTTTCTAGATGGTGGTAAACATCCTTTGTTTTCATAAAGTTTTTTGTGCAATGAATCAGTCTAAATTTTAAAATGAAATATTGACATAATTATTCCAGAAGTTGCTTGATAGATTTGACTATGATGATGAGCCAGAAGCTGTGGAAGAATCAAAGAAAGAGGATACCACTGCCGTTGCCACAACAGTACCTGCTGCCTCTGTGCCCCCTGCACCCACCGCCACCGTGCCTGCTGCTGCTGCACCCGCTGCTGCCTCTCCTCCTCCTCCACAGGCACCATTGTTAGTTTTTTTTTTATTCCTCAGCAGATAGAAAATTGGTAATAGTTGTAAGTTGTAAGGCATAATCTAAGTAACATTTAGCAATGAAAACATTTTTCAGTGAAGTTGTTTTGTAAAATTTGTGGTATTAGTTTTCTCTTGAATGAGGAAGGGATCCTCTAAGATTTAAAACAAAAAATGTCTTTTATGTTGGGAATAATACTGAGTTTATAAATTAAATGTAATATATAGGTAAATATGTGGTTCAGTAAAATGTTGATTAATGACTCATGAACAACACTGTTTCTGTAGTTTAAGTGTGGCTGAGAAGCTTGTGCTTCTGATTGTGTAAAAGATTATCCACCTTTTTTTAGTGGCTTTCCTGGAGATGGCATGCAGCAGCCAGCATACACACAGCATCAAAATATGGATCAGTTTCAGCCACGAATGATGGGAATACAACAGGATCCAATGCACCATCAGGTACAAGCATTTTTCTTGCAGTTGAAAGAAAGATCTATTCGTTATAGAGTATATGGTTTACATTCCACAGAGCACTATGCAGCTATGTGATTGGCTGAGTCGTACTATAGCTCTGATAAAAGCTGTTGAACACATAACTGTTTTGAGTTGCTTTTTTTCTGTAATTAAAACAAGGATGCCAAAATCACATGCTCATATTTTAATAGTAGGCATTTTAGTTAAAAGAATTTAGAGATTACAGTTATATTTGAAGAAACCAACCTGTTTAGGTAGACAACTTTTTCCCTTGGAAGGGCCTTTTCTTCTGTAGTTTGTGTGGTTAGGTACTTTAGAGGGCTCTGAACTCTGAACATTCAGGAATATAGTTTGAAATCCGCAATAAAAGGAGCATACATAACACACTGGAGAGTTGCAGGAAGTTAGTAGAGATAAATTTGTTCCAGTAAATTCTCTTATTGAGTGTTTTCTTAAATTTGGCTCTGTATCTAAATTATGAGGATGGGGTGGGAAACATTTTTGTTATTTCAAGTGTTTAACAATTACTGAAAGTTCATAAATAATTTAGAAAGAATACTTAAAGCATTATATTTATAGTTTTATTTGTATTTAAATTGACATGCAGAAATATGTCAGACTGTAGTTTACTTTCATTATTATTATGATACTTTATTTGAAACTCTAAAAGTTGGGTATGTTAGTTGAAATTCTCCCTTGGTAAATTTTTTTTAAAGTAAACCTAGGAGTCATTGCTTCTAGAAAGCCAGTTTTCCTCCCAAAAGGCTTAATTGTCTTTAAAGCTGAAAAAAAGACCATTTGCAATAGAGTACTTCTGACTTGAAGTTCAGTTTATCACATTGCTTCCTTATGTAAATGAAGGTATTTCTTTAAATATTTAAAACTAAACCTGCGTGTTCGTAATTTTAAAAAGTTACAGGATTTTTAACCTATATACTTGGTATGTAACAATCCTTGCATGAAAATTGTACATAGGGAAATTGTTAAACAATGTTGAATGTCATTGTAACTTTTCCTTGATCAAAGTTTATTGAAGATATTTTAGTTTTATATAATAAAGGTTTTCCAAATTATTTTGATAGCTATTACTCATACACTTTCTTTAAAAATGAAAGGTTCCACTTCCTCCTAATGGACAAATGCCAGGATTTGGACTTCTTCCTACACCTCCATTTCCTCCCATGGCTCAGCCTGTGATTCCTCCAACTCCACCAGTGCAGCAGCCTTTCCAAGCTTCTTTTCAGGCACAGAATGAACCACTTACACAGAAGCCACATCAGCAGGTAAAATTTTATTCTCAGATAGTTGTATCTTTTTTTGTTGCCTTGACTTATATGCAGATTTCTCCTTATTTGCTTGCTGTCTTCATTTCTGAATATGAAGAAAGACCTGGGTACATATTAAACCCTCCCAGTGCTCCAAGTTTTTCATCTGGAAAGTGAACTTCTAATATTACCAACTTCCATAGGATTCTGTGAGGTTTGATATAGAGTGTTGAAGGCTTAACTAGTGCCTACTTCACTGCATTAGATGATGGTTTATTAAAATGGTATGTAATTTAAGCAAAGTAACTTTACCAGAAGTAGAGAAATACTTCTTTTAATCTTTTAAACAATATAAAAGTGGTTTTTGGTTTTTTGTTTTTTTTTTCTAGTGATGGCCAGTTGTTAAACTAGTAATTTGGTCCCAGGCAACCAAAAGAGAATTGCTTAAGGGCAGGACATTTTTAATGTAGCTTTTGTTAGATTTTGTCCTCTTGCCTTTATATTTTTTAAATTTCTCATTTTATCATGGTTTTTGTTTTTTGAGGAAATGGAAGTAGAACAACCTTGTATTCAAGACGTTAAGCGACATATGTCTGATAACAGAAAGTCAAGATCTAGGTCAGCATCCAGGTAATTTATAGAAAATGTTTTTTCCAACCCTGTATGTCTTAGGGGACACAGAAATTAAAATTAGATTGGGTTATTTTCAGATATTCAGAATGTTAGTAAAATAACAGTTGGTATGTTTGTATTTGTATATGTGTGTAGAAGGGGACAGGTGAAGTATTGATTTAAAAAAAAAAACTACATCATTTGTCCTACATTTTTTTCCCTATATTTGAATGTTGCTCAGATGTAATGGAACTTTGAAAATACAATTCTGTACCATAGATATACAGTATGTGGTATTAGAAGAACTGTATTTTCAAAATTCCATTACAACTTCGTCAGCCAGCAAAAGTGGAAAGATCACAGTAATGATGTCATTAGATAATGTTTTTAATTGCTGCAGAAAAGACTTTACTGAGAAGATAGGTAACAGTAGTAGCAGTATATCTCAACGATGAAAATTAGCTACTTAAATTACAAGGATGTAATTTTGTATAGTACCAGAGGCACTGAAGATGACAGATAACTTTTATTATATAAGCTGTCAACATTGTTTATTTTATTTAAATAATGTGCATGATTTCTAATTTGGAAGATACTAAAATCTGTAAAATGAATTCTCGGCTATTGTATTCTTACATATCCAAACATTAAATTACCTAGTTGTATTTTTTTTTTTTTTTAGTTAGTATGTGCTTATGTTTTCTGGTTTTTGTCTACGTGCTATGTGTTCTCTCTTCTCTTGAAAACATTAGGTCACCAAAAAGGAGGCGATCTAGATCTGGTTCTAGATCTCGAAGGTCGCGTCATCGACGTTCTCGATCTCGGTCCAGGGATAGACGCCGACATTCTCCTCGATCTCGATCCCAAGAAAGACGGGATCGAGAAAAAGAGAGAGAACGTCGACAAAAAGGCCTCCCGCAAGTGAAACCAGAAACTGCAAGTGGTAACTCAACCTTTATATTCAAACCTCATGTACTGTTTTTTCGTGTCTTGGGTTTAAAGTGTTTATAACTGTTAGCAAAGCTATAAAAGAAATGTTACCACTGTGTTTTTATTTGAAATACTGCTTTATTGTGCCTTGTTTATGCATTGATGTATCCCTTAGATTTGCTTTTGTACCTTAAACCAGCTATAAAGCAGCAGTAAGGAGTGAACCAAAAATTTACAGAATATATTAACTTGCATTATTTTCTGAATCTCATCAGATATCTTCAGAATACATTTAGTAAGGTGTACTAGACATATATTTGATATAAATCAGTAACTATTAAGATGACTAAGATTTTAATTTATAATGTGACTAGGGCATGTGTAAGATTTCTGATTCCATAAGGCTTATCACCTAGGACACAACGTAAAAGAAAAACCATGAACACTTAAGGGTGGAGAAAGGACAGTTACATGTAACAAAGCACTGAGCTGGTTGGTAATCAAGAGAGTTGATGAAATCGTTAGATCCATCTACAGAAAAGCCAGTTTTTTCCAGCTTTTATGTATACCTTTCACTATCCCAGTTCTCTTTCTGGAAGTACAAATGCAGTTTTCTAGAATTTTTTAAATGTATGTGAGATTTACTATTTAAACTTGCGGTGTTGTAATATAGTTCATGAATATTTTGTGTAATGATTTTTTTATGTAAGCTACAGTGCTACTCATTATCAAATGTGAATCTCTTTATGATTGTACTTTTATTTTAAGTTTGCAGTACTACCCTCTGGGTGGGACAGCTGGACAAAAGAACTACTCAGCAGGATGTTGCCAGTCTCTTGGAAGAGTTTGGTCCAATTGAATCAATTAATGTGAGTGTTTATTCAGTTATTTAAGTATGATGGACAGTGTGATTAATGTCATTTTATGAAATGAAGGACTTGAGACCAAAGTTATAATTTGCCCAGGTTTATAGATGTGACTAGGTTTAGGTGCTTTGAGTCCACGTTTAGAACTCTCTGTATTTAACATTTCTTAGAATTCTTTGTATTTAACATTTCTTGGATAATCAAGTTTAATTTCAAACATTTCTACGTAAGTCTTTATTTAACAAAGCTTAGAGGACTCAGTTGAGACCAAACTTGAATTGCCAACTTAGAAATGAATTTAACCTTACATTATAGAACGTGGGGTGAGGGATGGGATTGTTGGAACTGCTTACTTGGTATTGTATCTTATTGCTTTTCAATTTTGTTATCTTTTATAATATTAAAATGTTTTGGAGCAGATGATTCCTCCCAGGGGTTGTGCCTATATTGTTATGGTTCATAGGCAAGATGCCTATCGTGCCCTGCAGAAACTGAGCCGAGGAAACTATAAAGTGAACCAGAAATCCATAAAGGTACAGTCTTATATGTTATAATTCATTTTTTAAAAATAGGCAGAGGCAGAAGGGGGAAAATATGTGGCCTATGAAAACTAATTTGGGTCTTAGAAATTATTTTCAACACTGAGGCATTTCATGTGCATCTCTCTCTCCTTTTTTTTTTTTTTTTTTTTTTTTTTTTTTTTTTTGCTTAGAATATCTCCTAAAGGACTCCAATGTTTTAACATAAAATTGTAAATGTTACATGCATGATAGAATTTGTTTGTTTTTTTCCTAAATGTAGATGGGTTCATCAAGGTAAATTAGTGCTTTAAATATAATGTCCTTTAGCAATATGTTTTGTCCTGTTCAAAAAAAATTGGATACTGTATTTTTAAAGTTTACCATATTAACCAAAGGTGGAGAAAAACATACAGGTACATGGGTGTATTTCCCCTAAGGAGCTGAAGTCAGTGTTTCCTCAGTGTCTTAACACCCGGTTCTACCACTGGATTGCACTGCAAAAAGATTTTGTCTGATGTTAAGTAATTACAAGGCACCCCTAGACTTAGAAAAGTAGTCCCCAGTATACTACTAGGCTATTCAGGGAACTTCAGCCTTTCCCTGATAAACTTTTTCCTTTTCTCTTAGTTTTATGTTGGCTGGTTTGGGTGAGAGTTGGTAAGGAAAATATGCGAGTGAAATTTCCATCCTAGGACAAAGTGAGAATTAAAGGGTAACCAGTTCTGTAGTGAGAATAAGACTTTGAATGAGATCCAAGCCTAGCTGGTCCAGATTGCTCCCTTGCTGCCCAAGTCGGAATGGATAGAATGATAGAGAATAGTACTCTGAAGACTTACGATCTTGTTTTTCTTTCTTTTCTTTTTATATTTTCACTAATGGTGAAATAGATTGCCTGGGCCTTAAACAAAGGAATAAAGGCAGATTATAAGCAGTATTGGGATGTAGAACTTGGTGTTACTTATATTCCATGGGACAAAGTCAAGCCTGAGGAACTGGAGAGTTTTTGTGAAGGAGGAATGTTGGACAGTGACACACTTAACCCAGGTAAAGCAGTATTTAATTTCTCTTACAGTTCACTTATTTGCTTGATAGTACATATGACAAATTGAGTGTCCTGTTCCTTGCATTAGGACGTGATTTTTGAGATTTTTTAGTATCCCTCCTGTGTCAGTATCTCCTTATAAACAGGGTTAAATAGTGAATGAGACAAAAAGAGATGCAAGCACAAGTGAAATACTTATTTATTATGGAGTTTATGAATTACAGAATTAAGTAGAACTTTTCCTGTGAAACTTAACAGATCATATAGGTCTTAACTGAGCGTCTTTGGTATTACGTTTTATTTATTTTTTTGAGTTGGAGTCTCACTCTGTTGCCCAGGCTGGAGTGTAGTGACACCATCTTGGCTCACTGCAACCTCTGCCTCCCAGGTTCAAGCCACTTTCCTCCTTCAGTCTCCCGAGTAGCTGGGACTACAGGCGTGTGCCACCTTGCCCGGCTAATTTTTGCATTTTCAAAAGAGATGAGGTTTCACCATGTTGGCCAGGCTGGTCTGGAACTCGTGACCTCAGAAGATCCACCTGCCTCGACCTCCCTCTGGCATTACAGGCGTGAGCCACTGCACCCAGCTTGGTATTGTGTTGTAATCCAGTGCTTCATAATAATTACCTTGGAAAGTTTTAGATGTCCAGAGAAACAATCTAAAGTAAACGTGTAAGACAAGGAGTTGCAGTTATTTGTGGGCATAAATATTTAAAATGCCAGATTGACAGTGAGATTGCAGTGGGGAAAATCGCAGAATGCATGGGCATGACCTGGAGATTGCTAGACAGAGGAACAAGGAGGAGAATAGGATGGCATGGCAACACAGAACTTTTTTTGTTGTTGTTGTGTTTTGAAATGGAGTCTCATTCTGTCACCCAGGCTGGAGTGCAGTGGCATGATCTTGGCTCATTACAACCTCTTCCGGGTTCCAGTGATTCTCCTGCCTCAGCCTCCCAAGTGGCTGGGACTACAGGCACGTACCACTGTGCCCTGCTAATTTTTTTGGTATTTTTTAGTAGAGACGGGGTTTCACCATGTTGGCCAGGCTGGTCTCGAACTCCTGACCTCAGGTGATCTGCCTACTGTCTCAGCCTCCCAAAGTGCTAGGATTACAGGCGTGAGCCACCATGCTTGCCCTCACTGCCCTCAGAAAGAACATTTAAAGGAAGCTTCAAGGCCAGACACAGTGGCTCATGCCTGTAATCCCAGCACTTTGGGAGGCTGAGGTGAGCAGGTCACTTGAGGTCAGGAGTTCGAGACCAGCCTGGCCAACATGGTAAAACCCCATCTTTACTAAAAGTACAAAAAAAAAATAGCTGGATGTGGTGGCGGGTGTCTGTAATCCCAACTACTTGGGACACTGAGGCTGGAGAATTGCTGGAACCCAGGAGATAGAAGTTTCAGTGAGTTGAGATTGCGCCACTGCACTCCATCCTGGGAGACAGAGCAAGACTCCGTCTCCAAAAATAAAAATAAAGGAAGCTTCAAGCAGGAGTGATGGTTTGAGAACCAAAAAGAGCTGAAACAATGCTGTACTATTCCCATATCCCACTCCCTCCCTCTGTTACTGTACAACGCCTTCATCTAAGGATAGAGCTAGATTTGTGTTAAGGCAATCAGGTATTAAGAGCCTGCTATGTGCCAGACATCTGGCAGGCTCTGGAAAATGGTAAAAAGAAGATGGTGTAATCTTGGAGCTTATGGTCCAGTGGAGAATGTATTGAAAAGGTCAAGAATATAGGAGAATCTCTGATGGAGCCAGAGGCTCAGAGGACAGAGCAGAAAGATAGTTTTGTTTTCACTTGACTAGAAGATACATGGAAATAGGTGGAAGGTTTAAGTTATTCTTTAATACTAGTGAAAATCTGTTCAGGAAATACTGGGTGTTTCATGATCCTTTATTTTTAATACATTCCTGTGGTTAAGAACATGGACTCTAGAACCAAATGTGTCTGAGTTGAATCCATCCCTGCCGTTTACCAAGAATGTGATCTTGGGCAAGCTGTCTTTGCTTTTCTCATTTGTAAAATGGGAATAATAATAGTATTTACTTGTAAATGGTTGTGAGAACTACATAAGCTAGTATAAATAGAGTGCTTCTGACAGTGCCTGGCACACAGTGTGCATTCTTTTACATGTTTCTATTGTTGTTAATTTAAATAATTACTATTTCTAAAATTAGCATAGGAATTTCTTTAATAACTGCTAGGTTTTTATAATCAACATTTTTCGTTTCTAGATTTGAAGTTACAAACTGAAAATGGTAAACTCTTGTTAAATTTCTTTCACTCTCACAGATTGGAAAGGAATTCCTAAGAAGCCTGAAAATGAAGTTGCTCAAAATGGAGGTGCTGAAACCTCACACACAGAACCAGTATCACCCATACCTAAACCGTTACCTGTGCCTGTCCCTCCTATTCCTGTTCCTGCACCTATAACAGTGCCCCCTCCACAGGTGAGGATGTTGGGACCTGACTTAAACTTGAGGTGCCTGAAAGGTCCCTTTGTAGATATATGTCTGAATTCAGAGTAAAAACATGAGTACATATATGTGCATATTAATTTTTCATGTTTTGTCAGATTTAAAGTTTATATTCTTTTCATGATTTTTGTTTTTGTTTTTGGAGACAATCTCTCTCTCTGTTCCCCTAGCTGGAGTGTGGTGGCACGGTCTCGGCTCACTGCACCCTCCGCCTCCCAGGTTCAAGCCGACCCTCTTGCCTCAGCCACCTGAGTAACTGAGATTACAGGCGTGTGCCACCACACCCGGCTAATTTTTGTATTTTTAGTAGAGGCGGGGCTTCACCATGCTGGCCAGGCTGGTATCAAACTCCTGACCTCAAGTGATCTGCCTGCCTTGGCCTCCCAAAGTGCTGGGATTACAGGCGTGAGCCACAGTGCCTGGCCCGTAAATGTTTATACAACCAAAGTAAATGTATGTTGTCTTACATCTATCCATCCAGATTATTCAGTATCAAGTTTCATAGGTTCTGCCTACTTTTTCTCTGAGTCTTCATTCTTCAGGGACTTTATGTTCTGAAGAAACTTGGATATGTACCCAATAAGTTGCTGCTTTGGGGGAAAGGAATTTTCCTAATTTTCACCTTGGGTGCTATCATTATGAAATTTTCAAATGGATTGAAAACTTTATAATAAATTAAATGCCATTTTTAACATGAAGATCTGTTCTTACTCTAAAATATTTGCTGTCTACTCAACCAACCTGCTACTTGAAAAGAATACTAGATTCTGGTAAAACTGGGTTTAATTCTCAACTCTATTGTTTATATTCAGCAGTACGGTATTTGGCATGTAACCTAACCTCTAAGGTTCAGTTTCCTATTTGTAAATGTGCAAATTCTCTTTCCTGGCCTTGGCATTCCTCATATGTTAGAGTTGTTTTGACGGTTAAATGAGATAATACGTGTTAAGTACTCAGTATGTTTTTTTGTCACGTCATAAGAGCTGAAAAATGAAAAACCCTTTGAAAATTATAAGAACTTGACCCATAGTTATATGTGTGATCTACTAGATTTTTATTTTCTTCCTTCCTCAGTTTCTCACATTAAATCTGAATCAGATAAATCTGAGCTATCACAAAAATCTGAATTGTGTCTTCATTTTCTCAATATGAGGGGAAAACTGTATGCTTTGCTACATTCTTAGCTGTGATTTAAATGGACTCCCCTAGTTGGCAAACCCTTCAGTTGACCTTCTGGATATGCCCTTCCAGTGTAGGTTCTAAACAAAATTCAATGTGTGTCAGCACTCATTTACAGAAACCTGCCTACTCTGTCAAATAGCGGTCCCCAACCTTTCCGGCACCAGGGACTGATTTCTTGGAAGGCAGTTTTTCCATGGGGGGATGGAGGATGGTTTCAGGATGAAGCTGCTCCACCTCAGATCATGAGACATTAGTTAGATTCTCATAAGAAGTGCCCAAGCTAGATCCCTCACATGTGCATTTCACGATAGGGTCCATGCTCCTATGACAATCTCATGCTACCACTGATCTGACAGGAGGCAGAGCTTAGGCAGTGGTACTTGCTTGCCCACTGCTGTGCGGCCCATTTCCTAACAGGCCATAGACTGATACCCTGGCTGGGGTTGTTAAAATTTATCTTTAAAAAAAGAAAAAATAGCTAACATTTGTTGGGTATTTAAGTGCCAGGCACCAGCGCTTAGTATGTATTAACTCATGTAATCTGCATAATTGTGGTTGGCACTTTCCCATTTTAGAGAGTTTAAATAGCTTGCTCTCGAGGTCACACAGCTAACTAAAGTGGGTGGGAGAAGCAGGCAATTTGGCTCCAGGACCTGTAATCTTAGCCATTGTGTAAATTGCCAAGTAGCCTGTCTTAAAGCTGTGTTGCTGAGAGTACCATGGAACATTTTTAAATGTATTATATAATGTCAGAACACTGATGAAATATAGTGTGAATTTACTGTCATAAAGTAGAGAGCACGACTTTGATTTCTTTCTTTTCTTTTTCTTTTTTTTTTTTTTTTTTTGAGATGGAGTCACGCTCTGTCGCCCAGGCTGGAGTGCAGTGGCTCAATCTCGGTTCACTGCAACCTCCACCTCCCGGGTTCAGGCGATTCTCCTGCCTCAGCCTTCAGTGTAGCTGGGATTACAGGCGCCCGCCACCACACCCAGCTAGCTAATTTTTGTATTTTTAGTATAGACAGGATTTCACCATGTTGGCCTGGCTGGTCTGGAACGCCTGACCTTAGGTGATCCACCTGCCTCGGATTCCCAGAGTGCTGGGATTACAGGTGTGAGCCACCACACCTGGCCCACAGCTTTGATTTCTATCAGTTGGTACGAATAGAAGTTACCACCTGTTATTTAATGAATTTACTGGTCTATAATAAGCACAAATTAAGAAACATCTATTTTTTTCACCAGTATGCTCTTTTACCTGTGCTTACTATATGGACAGGAGGGTGTCTGGATAGGTAGTTTATTCTTCTGTCTTTCTTTCTAGGTCCCACCACATCAACCAGGTCCACCTGTAGTTGGTGCTCTCCAGCCACCTGCTTTCACGCCTCCTCTGGGAATTCCACCTCCAGGCTTTGGTCCTGGTGTTCCTCCTCCCCCTCCTCCTCCACCATTTTTGCGCCCAGGATTCAACCCAATGCATTTACCACCAGGTACACTAAATTGTCTGTGAACCTACTTACTTTAGAGCCTGCGATGAAGTGATACAGCATAAGTTGACATTATTTTTCTTATTCTAGGTTTTCTTCCTCCTGGACCCCCACCTCCTATAACTCCACCAGTATCCATTCCTCCTCCTCACACTCCACCAATAAGCATCCCAAACTGTAAGCATGTTTTTTTCTTTGTGTTTGCTTATCCTCTTGGAGCTGGGTGTAGGAGGGAGAGTGAACCGGTAATAGGGTCTATAGTATAGCAGAAGAATGTTGACCGGGAGATAATTAATTATTCAGCTTCACATGTTGATATAATTATATTCCTTAGCTACTATCGCTGGTATAAATGAAGACACTACAAAAGACTTATCTATTGGAAATCCCATTCCAACAGTGGTGTCTGGGGCTAGAGGAAACGCCGAGTCTGGTGACAGTGTGAAAATGTATGGCTCTGCTGTGCCACCTGCTGCACCCACGAATCTGCCCACCCCTCCTGTAACCCAGCCTGTTTCACTTCTTGGTAAGTTATTTTTTTTTATCATTAGTTTTCCTTGCCCCACCCCCCCTCACCCCCCACCCGTCCCCAAGTTAGGTTTTTTAAAAAACAATGTTAATTTTGGTAAAATTTTCTCCAAGACTGGCTTTTTTTGGTTGTTTCTTTGTTTGTTTTTGAGGAAGATCTTCCTCTTAAAGTCACATATGTGTACTTGATCTTTACCAAGAGATACTCTCAAAGACAAAATCATGTTTGTCTGTCTTGAATAAAAGTTTGGATCTTCACATCCTTATTTGGTATAGAAAAATGATTAAAGTAATCTCTGTGCAAAGGAATTGGTACAGAGTTCGTAATTCACTTAACCTTAGTCTCTTCCCAGCTTTTAAAGAGATATTTCTTTAAACAGCATAGGTTTTTCTCTGTCTGGACCAATTATTATCCATCTGAAACCCCAGGACTTGGGTAGCATTCTTTGTGGGCTAGCACAGAAATCATCTTTGATACATTCCAATAAAATGGCTTTGTTTTCTGAGTAACAGTTGCACAGCCTGAGGTACCACTTTCCCACTCACTCAGTTTACTTGGCTGGAGTTTATCTGTTTTACTTTTTACCCACAACTTCAATACTATGATCAAGGGCAATGTAACTTAGATCTTTTACATCTTTAAGAGGGCTTACTCTTGCCTGCTTAAGTTATGAATAAATACATCACATGCTTGTTATAGTAGACCATCTTTTAAATTAACAAATTGTTACATTTGAAGTGGTATTGCCAAATATAGTGAACACTTGAATCCCCTAATTGGAAGTTAATATCCTGAGAGTATTACAGTGTTCTAGTCCTGTGAGCCTATAGTATTTTTCAAAGGTAAATGCATATGCCTGTTTACTTTCATCATCTGAGTTGTTTCAGGAAAGAACCCATTGATTATTTCTGAGATGTAGGACTGTGAGACATTGGTTTGTAATGGAGGACTTTTACTTTTCACCTGTGCTATTCAGTACTGTTGGAATTTTTTATTTTTTGCATGTACTACATTTATAATAAAAAATCAATTTGCTTTTAAATGGTATACTGTATTCTGCCCTCCCCTAGACGAAGGTTGGGCTGATAATAGCCTTGATTTTATTTCCCTTAGTACACAGATTGGGTAATGGTAAAAGAGGATTTGGGATTAAAATTTATCACAAGTGATATAGGAGTGTAGTTACCATAATGATGGAAAATGATTTGTTTAATGAGGAAGTTGCTTAAGAGGTCTACCTTCCAATGGAAGTCATATCATAGAAGGAACATTGGACTAGGAACCAGGGAACATGTTTGCATCTGTTTTGTTATGCTTTTCTTCCATATTAACATGATTGCACAAGAATCACAGAATCTGGGTAGTTTTCTGTTCAACCCCTTCTCTTCACAGCCCACATGCCCACACACACACACACACCCCCGTGATGATGAATCCTAGTCTAAGGTCCATGGATGTTAGACTACCTGAAACTATTTACAAAATTGCTGCATTTCTGTTTTTTACTGGGCTTAATACATTTATTGAATGAGTGAAAAGATCTCTTGAACTCCAGAAGTTTAATAACCACTGCTTTCAAACAACCCTGAAGAGTAGTAAGTAACTTGCCTGTGATTTAACATTTAGGTCTTGAAGACCCTGCCTGTTATTTCTTTTCACTACTGAACATACAATTTAACTTCTGCATCCAACATGTGAAACCAAACACAGATGAGAAGTTGGTGAGCTTGGAAAAACATAGTAAGCTAGGCATGGCTAGAAAAGTAATTAAAATCTGAATCAGTCGTAGCGTTTATCATCACCTGACATACTGTTTGCGTGTCCATCTTCCTCCCACTAGATGGACCCATGAGAGGGGGAACATTTGTTACATGAGTGGGTGGTTCTCAATGCAGGACTGTTCATATTTTACCTCTGATGATTATCTTCATTCTAAAACAAAATTTTAAAATTGAAGGCTATTCTAAATCCAGAAGGGTTTAGAATTTGATACGAAAAGTGAAAACAGTTTGGTTAAAATAAGCACTTTGAACTAAAATGCAGCAGGTTAGTTCCAGTCATGAGAAAGAAAGCCTTCCATGTGCCTTCAGTCAGCAGTCTTGAAAAGAATATCACAGGAATTTTGACCTTATAGAGGAATGAGTTTTAAATGTGTATGCAAGCTGAGAAGGGTTCGTCCAAGACTAACCAGTTTTATCATTTTGATAAAGGAATGTGGTAACCACACTGCAGTATTGCAGTACTAAAGGATCAGTAATTAGGTTGGGATAATCAAGTGATGGAATCCCAGAACTAAGATGCTTTGGTATTTCCTCTTGGTGTTCTAATGTTTTAAGATAATAAAAGGAATTGTTATGCTCTTCAGAAAACTGTAAGTCTAGAAGTTGATACTAAACTTCAGTTTTCTCATCTGTAAAGGCGGATAAAAATGACAGACACAATGGTGTCATGATGATTTAATGGGCTAACATATATAAGACACTTGCTTTGGGGCCTGCTGTAGCGCAGGCACTTAGTGAATGGCGGGTGCTTATATTACACGTAAGAAATGTCATAATGGTATTTATAACACCTAGAGAAGAATATCTTTTGCAATTCTAAAATTATATTACTTCAGCTGTGATTCGTTTTAAATATTGGCAGACAGAGGAAGCAAACTTTTTCTTTTTGAGACGAGTCTCACTCTGTCGCCAGGTTGGAGTGCAGTGGCGCAGTCTCATCTCACTGCAGCCCCCGCCTCCCGAGTAGCTGGGACTGCAGGCGCGTGCCACCATGCCCAGCTAAGTTTTGTATTTTTAGTAGAGATGGGGTTTCACCATGTTGGCCAGGATGGTCTTGATCTCTTGACCTTGTGAGCGACTGCATCCAGCCTACTTTTTAGGAAAAAAAATTTATCTTGACATAGTTGCCTCACATATTTTCAAGATAGATTAGATCATAAATTTACACATATTAAAGTTCCATCATTTGGCTTAATGAGAAAATGTGTCAGTTTAGTGATAAATAGCACACCTACTAGATATCTATAGCTTTTCCAGTGAGTGAGACTTAACTGAGTTCTTGGACCTAAATTTGTGAAATGTGGCAATATTTTTAAAGTAGTAGGTGCCACACAGTTGTTCAGTGGGTCTCCAAAAATTCTGTAGTGAAGCCTGATTATACTGGAAAGAGGCAGTGGTGCCTTAAGGATGGTTTGGTTGTTGTATCATCAGACTTAAGTGCGGGTGTTAGTTTGGGAGTAATTAGTTGAGTTGTACTACTGAATTGGGAGGGAATAAAACCAACTTTTAGAGATTTTGATTCTTTCAGTAATACTGGTAATCTGAAAATATAAAATTACTTGATGCACAATAATTATTCATTATGACTTGATTTTAAAGAAATCTCACGCAGCAAAATAGCTACCATGGTGGGAGTTTCATAAAAGCTAAAGATAACATTCTACAGTTGTTGGTCCCTTAGGAGAGAAGTAATATTAAAAATGATAGCAATTCAGTTCATTCTCTTTACTGTATAAGTGTTTGTGTTTACTTTTCAAAAACTTTTGTATAACATGTATTTCTAATATGTACAGCCTATTTTTATTAAAAAGTTCATTGTAAATGTAAAGTTTGGGTTACTTTGGTGTTCCAAACAATAAAAAAGAATACACAAAAAAATGTTTGTTTGTGTTACCTATCTCTACTGTGTTACCAGTATATCCAAAATATCTTCTCAAGCAAAAACTGTTCTAGGTCGAACTCATTCCTTTTATGGGAAATTAAAGCCTCTTTCTTGACAAGTATATTTATTAATTAATTATCAATATGAAGAGATTACCGCCAGTTTTTGTCACACTACTGTAGCTGATGGTAAAATTTATAAATAAGAATTGGGTATTTGTAAGATCACTTCCTACTTGTAATTTTTGTTACCAAAGGTTTTAAAGCAAGAGTCACAAGCTGGTGGCCTGTGGCTGAATTACTAGGCAGTGGTGTGATGCACTGCAGTCCTGGCATGGCTTCAGTAGACATTTGAGTTGGTGATTCCAGATTTGGTCACCTCAGGAAATTGTGGGGACAGAATTGGTTTGTGAATTACATTTAAACAAGCATAAATGTTTTTATGCTATCGTTATGATCCCTGAAACTGCCTAGAAGATGAGTAACTTTGCCAGCAATATCAATATCCAGTATCAGTTGGAATTTGATTTTGATGATTTCACTTAAGTTTGGATTTCTTTGCATAGTTTCTGTCTAGAATTATAGATTTTTTAATAGCTCATTTTTAGCAATATTATTAGAATATTAAAGCACCAGTCTACTAGTAATGCACTAGTTAGCCACTGACATTAAAAGGAAGCCTGAAGAAAATTCTAGGAAGTAGAATTTTTAAAGTACTAACATAATATGTAATTTTTTAAAAAACAATTTTTGTGTTTTAATTTTGTTTGAACTTTAATGTTTGGTTACATTAAATTATAAGCTAGAGTGATATGTCAGGTATTTGATTTGGTACCCAAAAAGCCTGTTTACTTATCCTGTAAAAGTGTTCTTTGAAAGCTTTAAAATATTTGAATTGGCACTCTAATTATTGTATTATGTTATTCCACTAGTGTTATATAGTAGAAATGGTTCTTAAATACAAATTACAGTACCTTCAACTTAGTATATAACATTGTTCATTGGATACAGTGGATAATGCAAAATAGTGATTAATCTACAACAAATATTTGATATGGATATGAATTTACACGTGAACATACCATAGTTTCTCACAAGGCAAAGCACTTCAAATGAAACATGGAGAAAGTCTTGCAGAAAACCTTGAAATGTTTTAACACATGGTCTCCACTTCTCCTGGGCTGTCACTTCCTAGACTGCTCTAGAGTGCAAGTCTGAAGAATGTCTTAAATTTAAATCTCTCTGAGGGACCTCTTAGGAAGGTAGGAGCGGTAGTAACTCTGGGCTCTAGATTGATTTTGGTAGACAGTTAATTGCTGTAAAGAATTTCAGGTAAGATTTTCTTCTAGCTAATATTGAAAATAAAATTGCCTACAGATAATCTCATTCAGTGATAGAAAGTTAATTTTAGATTTCAAATTTATTGACTCTAACAGTGAAATTTTAGCTCATAGCTATTGTACTTTGTCAATTATAGTAATATACTTAGTAATTATTATTATACTAACTGAAATTCCAAAAAGCAAATCTGTAGGAAGTTGACCATACAGAGCCTGCTGTACATTATTTTGAAAAAACCAAGCATTTAAAAAAGATAATTATTCTCCAATTTTACTTGTAATTCTGTTTTTCATGTATTAGATGTTATCAAAACATAATGTACCCTTATGCCAAAAATAGATGAGTCACATCTCAGTATATCTGCACTATGTATTATTGAAAACTCAAATTTCTCTTAAGAATCTCTCGCTAATATTCTAAGCATCATTTTTAAAATATAATCTTAATGTATAATATGATCTGAAAGATGCTTTTTCTCATTCTTTGAAAATTAGCTCCTTATTCTTCCGTTTTCCCCAGCTCTCAGAACATAGTGCCTTCCATAAGAACAGCCTAGGAGTGTTTGCAGAATAAATAGGCCTAAATGTTATTGGTGAATCTAGGCAAAGGAAATAACATGTTGGTTGTACTGTGATTTCAGTTTTCTGCAGGTCTGAAATGAAAAAAGGAAAATACTTGATGATTTAAAAAATACCTAGGGATATATGCTTAGGGATCTTCAGGCATTGATGAAAGAGATAAGAGTGGTTGATACATCTTTTTCTTCATGTGGGAAAATTTTCATTTTGAGTTCATGCAAAATGCTACAGTGACACTCATTCTGTAGAGATCAAATCAAAACGGTGGAACTGCAACAAGGAACAGAAAAGGAGGTTGAAAGAAAACTGCATCCTTTCTCAAAGTTCAAGTCTTCCTAGGTTTATGCTGGAAAGATTCTTACCACCCTGGGAAAAGACCTGGACCTTGTAGCCTCTATTCTTAATCCCCTGCGAGGTATCTTCTCCTCGATGAGTTTGGTCATCACCTCTGCAAACACCATTCATATGTTCAATAAATATCTAATCAATAACCATTGTGTGCCAGGCACCCTTCTAGGTACTGGAAATACCAGAATGAACAAAACCTGTCTTTCTGGAGTTTATATTTTCGCAGACCTGGGCTAATAATTTAACATGGAGATGTTTCTGTGAAGAGAGTAAAACAGGACAGGCAATTTCAGGGTGTAACACGAATGTGTACAATTTTAAATATGATTGCTAGGGAAGGCATCTGAACCAGCGGTGAAGAGAATACCCTCATGTAAATACAGAGGAAAGGAATGTAGAGTGAGGACCAAAGGAAAGGGCCTGAATTGAGATGGAGCATGGGTTGTTGAAGGACCACAGTGGGAAGGGAAAGCAAAGGGAAGAAAGTGGCAGGAGATGAGCTTAGAAAAGGTTGTTGAGCACTAGGCCTTGAGTGCAGTGGGAAATGGTGTAGTCTTTTACCTACGCCATGATCTGATTTACCGTTTTTAAAGTATTACTGTGGCTGTTAGAGAAACAGACTCTAGAAGATGGTAAGAGTGGAAAGGAGACCCGTTCTGATGCTGTTGCAGCAGGTGAGATGGGAGCTAGCCCACGTTGGGCTGGTGCAGCGGTAGGTGATAAGTGGTTAGGGCCTGAATATATTTTGAAGATAGAGCCTTCAGAATTGCCATATTATGTAAATACGAATGTGAAAGAGAGTCAAGAATAACCCAAGTTTTTTATGTGAGCAACTGGTAGATGTAATTGCCATTCCTGTGATGCACAAATCTGTAGGAGTGGGTTTGAGGGGAGCCTATCAAATTAAAATGTTGGATATTCTAACTTTGATACCCAGGTACAGAGGTCAGGTAAACTACTGGTAACATCTAATAGAGATGTAAATTCTGGCATCTTTAGCAGATAGAGATAATATTTAAAGCCACAGGAGCCTGTAAGATTACCTAAGGAGAGAATGTAAATAGAGAAGTGGTGAGAGGTCTGAGGACAAGAATTCTTCAGCATTTGGCAGCTAAGAATATGATGCTGAGAGCTAAGACGTAGTTCCACGTGCCAGAAACTCTTCAGCAGTTTGTATATATTAATCATTTAAGCCTTGCAGCCCTCAGGGTTATCTTCATTCTATAGATGGGGAAACTGAAACACTTGGAGATGAAATAACCTTACAAGGGTCATGTAGCTGCAAGTAGCAATGTTAGAATTTGAGGTAGTCTCACTCCAACAGGAGCCTGTGCTTTTCACCACTCTCTATACTGTATTCTCCAGCAAAGGACACTGAGAAGATACAGCCCATGGGCTAGGATACAAATGTAGAGGGAGATGAATCTGGAAGCCAAGTATAGTTTCTAGGCAGGAAAGAGGGAGAGAGAGGTGAATTATCAGATGATGCTGATGGATGAAGAAAGAGGGCTGCGACTTGGCAGCTGGATTTAGCAAAGTGAAGGCTCCTGGTGACCTTGAGAAAAGTGCTTTCATTGGATTGATGAATTCAAATCCCAGTTATATAGGGTCGTCAGAGAATGGGAGATGAAGGATACAATTAGGATTTTGAACATCTCAGGAGATTCGCTATAGAGGAGAACAGCAAAATGGGGTGATATCTGAAAGGAGATGCAGGGTGAGGGAGTTTCTCGTTTTTGTTCTTGTTTCTGAAAGATGGACAAAAACTACGGCATACTTACTATTGGGAAGCCCAGTAGAGGGGAACGTATTGGTGCAAGCAAGAAGGGCTGTGTGCTAGGTTGTGCTGTAGGTGAGAGGGGATAGATCCAGGATATGAACAGTGGGTGTAACCGTTGGAGCACGGGCGGTCACAGACAGTAGGACTAATGTGGATTCAGGTGCAAGTAAATTGGTAGATTTGGTGGTATGTGGGTGGATGAAAAAGTCTTTCTAAAGACCTTTTTTTTAAAAATGATAAGCCAACTAGGGTAACTAAAATATGGTATATTCATGTAATGGAATATTAGTAATAAAAAATGAAGGACTTAAACATGCAACGTGGGTGAACCTTGAGAAGATACACCAAACGAAAGTCAGTCACACAGGACCACATATTTTATGATTCCATTTATACAAAATGTTAATAGGCAAATCCACAGAGACAGAAAACATTATGTGGTTGCTTGGGGCTGGGACAGATGAGGGGAAAGCTGGGAAACAGATGGCCTATGGTTGCAGGATTTCCTTTTAGGGTAATAAAAATGTTCTAAAGTTGATTGTGATAGTTGCCCAATTCTGTGAATATACTAAACCCATTGAATTGTACATTTATGTGGGTAAATTACAGGCTGTGTGAATTTTACCTTACTAAAATTACCAAACAACTAAGAGTAGACAGGATTAAGGAGAAACTTGAACATGTGTCCTCATCCAGGACATGAGAATGTGGATTGACTAGGAAAATGTTAGATTACTGGCCAGAATGAAGGGTGCACTTGGGTTGTAGTTAGGAAAATTTGAAATGAGAGCGGTCAGCATACTTCACGTCCAGGTGGAGATTAGGCAGAAGAGTTGCATTTAAAACCAGTGTTGGGGATTTTCCAGGCAGATATGGTGAGGGAGAGCCATGGACTCCAAAGCAGGTAAGGAGGAAAATAAAAACATGAAGGGCCTTGGCGGTGGGGGGCATGAGCCTGGTGGGATTGAAGATTGTTTGGGGAAAGGAGATACGGAGAGAATAATCTGCAAAGAGGAGAAGCGGGTAAAGAGTAGGGTACTTGAAACTGGGAATTTGGAAGTAATGAAATTACTTTATTAGTGATCAAACATCTAGAGCTCCTAGAGGTGGTGGCTCTGGTAGAATGGAAGATAGGGTTGTTGACCAAAACAGGTAGAAGAACTGACTCGTTCCTCTTTCTGTAAAGATCTCACTGAAATTTTGCATCCTCTGCAACTGATGCAGTTGGTCACTCCCACAGTATTTAAATCAGACGTTATACATTTTATGTTTTATATCTGTCTCCCTGACTGCATACACTCTGGTCCTTGACAGACACCCTATTCATTTATATGCCTTTTGTATCCCTTATGCACATTTTCCTGAGATTTCAGGGTCCACATTGGACTCCAACTATGAAATCAACCTTCCTTTCTCCCACCTCCCCCATAGCCCTTTAATGTACTTGTTCTTTATTTCACACCATTTCAGGCATCTTTGCTGTAGATGGCAATGGTGTCTCCCCACCCCCTTTTTAAATTGTAAAACAACTTTTTGGGATCATCATAGGAAATATTTATAGATTCTTGGTTATTTTTAGTTAAATTCCAGTGTGTTTTCTATACTTCTCAAATTTGAATTTGGGCACTTAGAGCTGACACTCTTTTGGTCTGTCCTAATGCCTTACTGCATTAAAAAATTGTTTCCCAGGTCTGAGCCCTTTTTTTTTTTCACCTGTATTCCAAGGGAGTTAACACCATCACTCTTCTAATCTTGCGTTGACAGCTGCATCTGCTCAGTTAAGGCAGAGAGCTGTGTTCCTTCATCGCTTAAACCCCATCCTTCCTGTCCACTAAATGTCTTCTGTGTCCTCCATCTCTAGCACCTCTCTTTCACTTCAGTCTCTCGTCATTATCACTGTCACTGCTGGATTCTCCGAAATGGCATTCCCCTCTTGGCTATCCTGTACACTACTTGCCAGAAGCATCTATCAAAAACAGTCATAGAATCATTTATCCCTGCTAAAAATTCCTTGGTTTTCTGCACCACTAGAGGTCAAAGTCCAGGTTCCTCTATGGCATTATAGGGCCTCTGAATTGCCCTGACTTACCTCTTTCAAACCTCATCTGTATTTTCTCCTTAGTTTTCATCAAAAGTCATTTTGTTGTGGTTCTCTGAACCACACACACCACTGCTTTACCTTGCTATGCCTTTTCAAAAGCTGCTAGTAATGTCTTGATAGTAATGTCCTTCCTTAACTCACTAGCCTTGTCTCTTTTCCTTTGAGATCCAGTTCAGACACCCCCAATGACTGCCACTCGGATTCACACACCAGCTTTATGAGTCCCACCTCTATACCACCATGCTAGCTTGTGCCATCTCCTGCAGCAATTGAAATTTGTCTGTTTCTACCAAACTTTGTCCCTTTTTTGAAGAAAAGGACTATTAAATGACTTAATAGATAATTCAGATATTTAATACGTAATGTGAATGAATTGGGTTTTTAAACATTTACAACTTTAGAAAACTTGTCAGTGGTATCGCACATCATATTTCCAGATAAAATGAATAATTGCTTTGAATGCCCTTTTCACCTGGGTAACTCACAATATACTCCGATGGTTTATGCCTAATGCCAGCTTTCCTAATAAGGAGTTCCTAGCTAGCATGCTTGCCAAAGTCTTCTGCCACCTAATGTGTTTTTAATATACCTAATTATAAAAGCATTACATGTCCACTGCAAAAGGGAAAAAAAGGAACTACAGAAAAAAAAATGTTTTTTGTGGTCTGAAGGCCATCTGGGGCTATGGGCATATTCTATCAGAAATCGATCAATTTAGTTGGCTCTCAAAGGTTTAAAAGGAAACCCAGCTGGCCACATCTTTTTCGCTTTATTTACGAAGAAGGGAAGGGATTTGAGTGTATAATGTTTTAAGCAGATCCCACACAAATATCCACGTGTGTCAAATAGGCAATTCTTTATAAAAATTGTGCTTTTATATGAGGTTTATGATTATTGTAAATTTTAACCCTGTTAATTTATATCCTCAAATGAATGCTGTAAAGTACCTAAGAGATGTAGTCCTTCAGACTGGGGTTTGTATTTTATCATCAGGGCCCATTTTCTCTCTGTAAGTTGAGATGGCTTTGCATCCTTTGGCCACTGTCAGATACTTGAGGACGCCAGGTCATGGGGCAATCATGAGTAGGACCTTCCCATTGCCCTTCAGGAATCACTCTCCTTTTGAAGACTCATCTCAACTAAATTATCTTGTTATAATAAGATGCTTTGAAACTGTTTCTTCCGTTTTTCTGGTGTTATTTTAAAATTTGGCACGGCCACTTGAACCTATAGATAGGCACCAGAATGTGCTGCACTGACCTCTGTAACAGTAAACTTTAGTCATTTTAGTCCTGGAAAACAAGTCTTTCCTAATAAAAGGTGATCAGAAAGTAAAGTTCTGTTTGTTTCAGGTGTTTCTGTATAATGATCCCTCTATTAAAAGACTGTGCCTGGGCATATACATTTTATGTTTTGGACTAAATTCCACGGGTGTTGGAACTACACTATACCTTTACAAAGTGAAAGCAAGGACATATGCTTCTCTTACCCCAGTGTATGGTATATACTCAGTAAATATTTCCCAGATGATGTGAAGAATGTTTTATTTCTATCTGAGATAAGGTGTAGCTGGTGTCCTGTACGTGTTCATTGTCTGGGATTTTCCCAAAGAGTCTAAAGAGCCTGTGAAGAGTCATCACCTCATCCATTTCACAATTTCTGGCATTTTTGCTATGGTAGTCAGCATTTCCCAACTTTAGACCTGACGTGAAAGCTCAATGTATTTTTTTCCAGTTACCAAAGTACTTGAGTTTAAACTATAGCAGGTGTTGAAGAAGCAGGAGGAGTTGATTAAGATTTTAATTATTGGCCGGGCGGTGGCTCACGCCTGTAATCCCAGCACTTTGGGAGGCCGAGGCCGGCGGATCAGGAGGTCAGGAGATCGAGACCATTCTGGCTAACACAGTGAAACCCCCGTCTCTACTGAAAAAAAAAATACAAAAAATTAGCCGGGCGTGGTGGCGGGCGCCTGTAGTCCCAGCTACTCGGGAGGCTGAGGCAGGAGAATGGCGTGAACCCGGGAGGCGGAGCTTGTAGTGAGCCGAGATGGCGCCACTGCACTCCAGCCTGGGCGACATAGCGAGACTCCATCTCAAAAAAAAAAAAAAAAAAAAAAAAAAGATTTTAATTATCAGAAATGGAAAATGTTGTGTTTATTTTTTGCAAAATCAAATGTTTAGTATTAGGATTTATTACTTTTCTAAATAGATATGCAGAATAATAATTTCACAGCTACAGGAGCCAAACACTGAACTCACTCTTAAGTGTTCTATTTGATCTCAACAAGTGGCAGGTATTACTACTATGCCCATTTTATAAGCCAGAATACTGAGGCACATGTCCGAGATTATATTTCACCGAACATAATATATTCCTCTTTAAACATTTAGAAGAAGATATTTTTGTTTATGTAAATACCAAAGCTGGTGAGTCTTTGTGTTAAAAGAGTTACAAACTAGTTTACGTACCTTTTCAGGTCCACTTTAGTGCTAAAGTGTGACAAGTACTATTGGACAACACGTTGTGGGTAGCAAAAACTAAAGTAGAAGTTCTTGTTTAGCGTGATATAATTATTAGTACATAAAATCTAGAAACAGGACTTTTGCTAAATTTGCGGAAGTAGGTCGGAAGTTTATTCAAATTGTAAACCTAAATAACATGATGTTGGGGAAGAAAGAAAGTAACTAGTACTAAAGTATTGGTCATTTTTCTGTCAGTGTCACCCAAGTATTTTTCTTGCCATAACTTGCTCAAAGACCTTTCTGCAGCACATGGGTAAACGGCATATTCTTAACAGTATCTGGAACATTTTCCATTATCAGAATAACTCCTTTCAGTCATAGTAGTATGGTATTTGTCCTGTAATATTTATATTTGCAAAGGAATAAATTGAGAGATTCCAGTGCTTTTGTTACCTAAGTGGTGAACCCCAAGCAGAAAAAGATAGGTAGTTGAACTTATGTGACTCTTATATCAGTATGAGCAAACCCTCATGTAGATGGGAAAATAAAACCCAAGAAGTCACTGTTACTTCAGCAGCACCAACCTTACCAGACTTGCCACCTTTGGAAGAATGAATAGAAGCCGAACAGCTGAACATTGAGCATTATTCAGGTCATGATGACCTCGCAGGTTAGATATTGTGCTGTGCCTTGAAAAAGGAACTGTAACAATAAACTTCACATTTGCGTATGGATCTTTGTTTTGTAGACATTAGTGTTTAATTGATGCACAGTGCATAGTAACTGCATGAGGCATTTTAATAATATGGACTAAGTGTAGCATGGAATCAAAGAGATCTTCCTCTTTACTGGGTTTTCTAGGTCAGTGATCTCATTTTTTTCTAGTAGTGAGAAGACCTAGGGTGTAAATTTTCTGTGTGCCCGTGCAGTCTGCTTAGTTAGTTAGCTTGAATAGTTACTGATGGTGAATGTTCATCTCATGAGGACTTAGCACATTGTGTTTCTGAAATGTATTTGGAGTGGGAAACAGCTTCTGATGAAAGCTACAGGAGATTTTGACATAGGCTTTGAAAATTGGTATTACCATTACTATTTTATTTTCCAGTTTATTCTGGCCCTTACCTGTATTAGATACTTTAAAAGTGTCTTTGCAGTTGCTTGCCTTAGGTTGTTACTAGGCCTCACACTGGGTTTGTGACGGGTAAACTGGCACACAGTATGAAATTTGAAGATTGTGGGTTGAATTTGATTTTGCTTTAAGCTCCACAGAACACAGCTGAAACTGGAGTGCCATCTTCTATGGTGTTGACATTTTTATTTTTGTCGTCTTTTAGGCACTCAAGGAGTTGCTCCTGGTCCTGTAATTGGACTTCAGGCACCATCTACTGGTCTTCTTGGCGCCCGGCCCGGTCTCATCCCGCTCCAGCGCCCTCCGGGAATGCCCCCACCTCACTTACAGCGGTTCCCTTTGATGCCGCCCCGTCCCATGCCACCGCACATGATGCACAGAGGCCCGCCGCCAGGACCAGGGGGCTTTGCGATGCCCCCACCTCATGGAATGAAAGGTCCCTTCCCACCGCATGGCCCCTTCGTTAGGCCTGGTGGAATGCCAGGGCTCGGGGGCCCAGGGCCAGGCCCAGGGGGTCCTGAAGACAGAGACGGAAGGCAACAGCCGCCGCAACAGCAACAGCAGCAACAGCAGCAGCCGCAGCCGCCCCAGCAGCAGCAGCAGCAGCAGCAACAGCAGCCGCCGCCATCACAACAGCCTCCACCAACACAGCAGCAGCCACAGCAGTTTAGAAATGATAACAGACAGCAGTTCAATTCAGGTAGAGACCAAGAAAGGTTTGGAAGAAGATCTTTTGGAAATAGGGTGGAAAATGACCGGGAACGGTATGGGAACCGTAATGATGATAGAGATAATAGTAACCGTGACAGGAGAGAGTGGGGAAGGAGGAGCCCTGACCGGGACAGGCACAGAGACTTGGAAGAGAGAAATAGACGCTCTAGTGGGCATCGAGACAGAGAGAGAGATTCTAGAGATAGAGAGTCTCGTAGAGAGAAGGAAGAAGCACGAGGAAAGGAAAAGCCTGAGGTGACAGACAGGGCAGGTGGTAACAAAACCGTTGAACCTCCCATTAGCCAAGTGGGAAATGTAGACACTGCTTCAGAACTTGAGAAGGGGGAGTCTGAGGCTGCAGTCCTAAAGCCTTCTGAAGAGTTACCTGCTGAGGCTACCTCATCCGTTGAACCCGAAAAGGATTCTGGCTCAGCAGCAGAGGCTCCTCGTTAAGAGACTGGAATTTGTGAAAATGTGACAGTGACACTTCCTGGAGTGTAGAGCTTGAGGTGTACAGATGCTGTATTATATCCGCTCCCGCTGTACTGCAGCCCCGCGCCAGCTGGTGGGGAACTGTAAGCAATTTGATTGCTTCCCTTCTATTTAAAAATAGCCACAAAATAACAAAAAATACTGAAAATATGAATAAATATTACCCTTTTTGCTGTAACTTTTTAAAAGTTTTGACTTTAAAAAGTTTACAAATCGTAATTAGAAGTGCTCTCTATTTTTTTTTTTTAATTTAAGACAAGGTAACGGTGAAAGCTCCTCAAAACAATAGGGATGTTTTTAATAAACTCTATTTTCGTAACAAACTTTAATGTGTGCTATTCTTCCTACACTGCATTAAGGTGGAAAAGGATTGTTCACCATCAAAGTTTGAGCTGTTAATACTGTATTGGAGTCTAAATTAGACTTATTTGATGAAAATAGACATTTTATGTAGTTATTCTCACTTTCATATGTAATAGTTTTGATTTTTAGTGTTTCAGTCATAAGGTAAAGCTTAGTTGTTTTAATGTCAATTGAAAAGCTGTGTTTGCAATTCAATCGAGATTTTTTTTTTTTCCATTGGCTTTGTGGTATATGTTGCCCTAATTAATTTGTAAGATTTTGCTGGGGGGAAAGTTAATCCCAGTGTTACATGTTGTACTATAAATTATCTGACTGCTTGGGTATTACGTTAGAAGGTTGCATGTGTGTGTGTGTGTGTGTTTTTTTTTTTTCCAACCATCCCATTGAATTTTTCAAAAGGGTAAAAGAATCAAGGTTAACATTTGCAACCTAAAAGCTTTTTGTTGTTTGAGGACTTCAGTGCAACCTATTATTGTTTCCTTATATAGGCCTTGCCTGTTGCCTTTCTTTACCAGTTTTTTAATTTCCCTGCTGGGCAGCGGTAAACTGAACTTTTCCCCCACATACACTTTTCTTCTTTTGCTTCAAGTTGGTGGGTTAACTAGGAAAAATGGTTGTAGGTTATCCAAGAAATATCACATGAAGACATCCAAAGCCAAGTCAAGCCTTGATCTGAAATTGCAGGAAATCCAGTGCCAAGACCTGATGTCACACTATCTCAAGTATTTATGGCCTTGAAGTTGTTTTGAATTACTTTTTTAAACTCCTGGTTTCAGTATGCTGAGCAGTTAACTTTGCCTTTGCCTTCATCCTCAGGCAAAGCTGCTTTATTACTCTGGTTTTAAAATAATACTCAGCAGCAAGGCCTTTGGTTTGATGGGGAGAATATATCTAGGGCAATGTCCTTATATTCCTGCCTTTAGAAAATGAGAGAAAATTGTATCTGTAAATTTTAATTATAAAACTTGTCCTTAATTTTACACTGGCCCACTGTGTTTAAAAGTCCTAACAAATGGCTTCTGGAAGAAAACGTGATTACCCAACATCCAGACTTGAAGGACTTACAGCCTGTAGTTCCAACTTAGAAGTATTGAGAACATCCTATATGCACATGAAATGACTACTCCTAACTGGTAGCGTGATTATATTTGAAGTTTGAAAGGCGTGAGTCTCTAATTTTTAGAGTTATTCCACATAGGCAACAAACTACATTAGGGAAATGTGTTAAATACTGTTTTTTAAAAATTACCGAGATTTAAAGAATGGTTGTTTTAACCACTTACTGTAAGCATATTGTTCTTTAACATAATTTTAAAACTTTGGAAACACTACAGATTTGTCTTCCCAATTTAGCTTTTCCTCTCCTACATTTGATAAAGTACGTATTTATGAACAGATTGTCACTTATTCCTGGTTTATGAGAAATAATATTCTACAATTTCCAATTGAATAATTTAGTCAAACCTGAGTTAGGTTAACATTTAAAAGCATTCTCTCTCAGGTACGTAAATACATGAGAAAGTGACTCATTTCACTAATTCGGTGTGTAAATTATTAATAAACAGCCAGAACCCACAGTCAAACATTTCCTTGGTTCTTCTAATGCTATAGATTTCTTTAAAGGGCTAAACTGTCAAGTAGGTTGTGCCAACGTCCACCCTTGAATGTAGAATTTGTGCCATTCTGGCAGGTAATCTTACTAGCTAGCTGAGGCTGTAACTTGCCTTTTAAACTCACCAAAAGTTATCAAATGGCTCTCTTACACCATAACATCTTTTTAAAATGAGGTACTTTATGAATCAAAATGCTAAAATGACTAAGCAAGAACATTTCCCTAAAGCTTTCAAAGGACAGCGTATTTGTCTAAGCAGAGTTGTGTTCGTATTAGCTGAAAGACCTGCTGTTTTAAAAGTACGCATTTTGATGGTCTCAAAACACTTTCAAAGTAAAATGCTATCACTTAGTATTACTAAATCTGTTCCACTTATATAAATAAGTATCAGAGCTAATTTAGTTTGAACTTGGATTCTTTTAATAGGCTCAAAATGAGTGCCATACAGGGTTTTTATTCACAGGCTTGAATGAGAATTGAAGAAATTCTGACAAGTTTAATACCCATCTGTGATTAAGTCTGGCAAAATACAGGTCATTGAAACAGACATTTTAATTGAGTTTTATAAAACTATACAAATCTTCCAAGTGATCATAAACCAGTTTCTCATTACAGGTACTAAGCAAAAGTCACACAATTACACTTTTAAGATTACAGTGTTTAATGTTTATCAAGATACATTTCTACAGGTAGCAGGATAACAGATGAGTTAATGGGCCTCAGACTACATCCAAGGGAATGTTTATTGGGCAATCCCAATTACACCACAAGCCAGACGACTTCCAGCGTTTCCTGTCTTTTTACTTTCTTCATTTCCACCTTTGCCCAAGTCATCTGCTTTTTCATGGACCTGTAAAAAATTTTAAGAAGATAACTTTGGGCTGTCAAGTAATCACTACCTCCTCCCAACAATACCCAAAAGATGTTTAAGAACCTCATAATATTAGAAAAATAACATTAATCCTATAGTAGATATACTAATACTTAGTAGTTTAAAAGTGAAAACTACTATTCAAAGCTTTTTCTTGGTGTTGCAAAGACATTACCTTTAAACATTAGGTAAACATTAGGTTGCTATCTCTAAATGAAATATTAAAAACCCAAATAACTATGTCGTAGACCACCACACACTACCCTTAGTCCTCCATAAGTTACAGTAACTTTAGTTCAGCAGTCACTCTTACTTTGGCAATTTTTTTAATTGCTTTGGAAAAAAAGGAAAATGAAAGTGAGTAACGCTCAAAATTTCACACCAAATGAATGATAAGCCTATAAATAAGATATAATCCTAAAAAACCTTAATACTTTAGCAACAGTATTTTGAATTTTGTTCAACAAACCTTTGTAAACGAGTTTTCTGCTTCACAACTATGGCTGAAGAAAACCTTAAAAATAAAAGGGTTAACTGAATGGAAGTGACTAATGAATGTTAATGCCCTCAAAGGGAGGTAAAAGAGAGCCAGTCTACTTGGTGTTTTGCATGAACCAGATGCAGTTCCCCAGGATAACTTGGGGCAACAGCTTCCCACAAGTTAAACAAGTCATGATAACCTTGCAGTCCTGAATGAACATGAATACTGAAGTCCATCCCAGGTTTTAAACTTAACAAAATGTTCTGTTTAACAAGTAAGAAACCCAATCCTGGCAAGAAAATCTGGCCATTTTAAAACTAAAGACTGCTCTGTTTTCCAAACTCAGATCTAACATGGTCAAATGTAACCTGCTTTTTACTGCGTCTTAGCAGAACAGTGTTCTTAACTGACCTAGATAAAATAATTTTCACCATAATTGTCCAATAAAATTGCTTTTCCTAATTTGAACTGCAAGTACAATTTATCTGGATCTTTAGAAACCACAACAATCATAAAGTGAAAAGATACATGACTGTATGTTAGAAGTTTTATGTATATCCTTTTATGAAAACTCACCACCAATGTGCGGCCAATGATGGAATGGTCTCCTGAGAGTGAGATCACAGAATCTTCAAAAGACACATTGGCCACACCATCTTTGCCAGCAGTCACATTGCCCAGGTCTCCAACATGCCTAATAATGAAAAAGCATCAGATGGATTAGGGCTGACTCCACTAAACATCAAGGTAGTTCATGAGCTAAATTAAAACTCGACTGAGTAAACACAAATTTGCAAACAAGTAGCTAGGCATTCTAAACACAGCTCTTCAAGCAAGGCTTCAAGTTTACAAACTCATGCTCTGGGAAGAAAGATGGGAGTGCACCTCATTTCAGAAGTACCAAAGGGTAAACTCTCAGTTACTGAGTTCTGCCTGTTAATTACTGGCATAGCTAACAAAGCTATGTCCCAAGGCCTCTGATATAAAAATCTTGTCCTTAGATTTAGTATTTTCCTGAAAGGCTTTCAGAAAACATACAAATGGAGTCTCGACTAGTTTTCAGTATCAATTTTTTTTTTATCTACAGACGCTTCCTATGTTTCACGATGATTGATTCTGCTAGTGGTTGACATGACATTTGTACTCATGACATTTCCTGTATTAGTTCCCCTTTGGCACCTGTATTAGTTCAATATTCAATAAATGCTACAAAACCAAATCGTTTTAAGTGTCCCCATTTGTCAATTCCTTTAAGCCCAGGAAGCAAAAGCATTCCAGCATTTGGGAGCAGGGGTTTAGATGAGTCAGCAAGTTCAAAAACAAAGGTGGGGGAGAACACGGAATTATCTTAGCACATATTTACAAGTAGTATACCATATGAACTCCAGAAATCTATCGCCATTATTACAAGAGTTAAGCATCTTGTTACCTCTCTTCATCCTTTGGCCCACCATGTTGTCTGGATAGAGGATTAAAGTGAGGACCTGCACTGGTACAGCCTATTTACAAGAAAAAGGAAAAAGAAAAGCTAAATTATGAATTAAAGTTCCCAAATACATTCTAAAAAGAAACACTGCTAAAACTTCCCATGGAGAGAGCGGTGACCTGCATCACAACTACTGGGATAAGCAACACCTTGGTACAGGCACGGTGAGAAGGGAACAGAAACAAGTTTATGGCCGGGCATGGTGGCTAACACCTGGAATCCTAGCATTTTGGGAAGCTGAGGTGGGTGGATCATCTGGGGTCAGGAGTTTGAGACCAGCCTGGCCAACATGGCAAAACCCTGTCTCTACTGAAAAAATACAAAAATTAGCTAGGTGTGGTGGTGCGCACTTGTAGTCCCAGCTACTTGATAGGCAGAGGCAGGAGAATCGCCTGAACCTAGGAGGCAGAGATTGCAGTAAGCCGAGATTGCACCACTGTACTCCAGCCTAGGCAACAGAGCAAGGCTCCATCTCAAAAAAACAAAAAAAAACAAGTCGTAAAGTTAACATCCTTCTCTGGGCTTCGGCTTCTTCACTGTACAATAAGGGACCAGACTGATCTTCAACAGTTTTTCTATTATTAAAATCCCATGGTTAAGATCCAAATTTGTGAGAATGTAGTATACTTTAACTACAAAAAACTCATCTCCCCAGCAACATACTGCCAAGCAGTTCTACCTGTGCCCTTTACTTGGTGCAGGCAGAATATTCAACAGCATTTTATGTGCAAGGGCCAAGGCTGCTGCCTTACACAACTCCAGGGGGCGGCATTCTGACTGTACCCTGTGTAGAAGGTGCTCCTGTGCGCCAGGGGATGACATTCACAGAGCACAACCTCGACAGCACAGGAGGCCCTTTCATAACACGGCTGTCTTCAGCAGTCCTGTCACCCCCAGGAGTCCCACACAGGGAGAAAGGCAGCCAAGTTACAGGAAGCAGCAGTGCAATCACCTCCCAAACCAGAGGCGGTAAGCCAAAAAGCAACTTGGGGAATTTCAGCAATTACAGAAACGGATCAAATCTGATCACTACAAATCACTATTTGAAACTAAATTAGCAAGATGAATAAAGTTAATTTAAGAAGAAACCTATAAACAAAAAATTCAGATTACTCAAATATGGCAAAAGACCACTAAATGCAATTTAACTCATAAACTTTTGTTAACTTGCTTCCAATCCCAAATTAAGAAAATAAAACTTGGCAGTTTCTCTGAACCTACTCAGGTTCAGGGGCTGCCTGATTTTTTAAAAATACTAAAAAAAAAAAAAAAAATTTTAAGCATATTCCAAAGTACCAATGATCCTCTGCATTCCATCTCCAGGTTGTATCATACTTTTTTCCCACTATGGAGCCTGTGTGTGCAGTGTGGAGCTACTCTTACATGACATTATGCAAACGAATGCAGCCCCTTTGCTTGAGGCACCCACCCTCAACCCCCAGCTCAGACACTGGGATCATTACAAAAGTTAAGAACCCAAGTTCTTTTCTATTGCCTTCTTTAAAAAGCACCTTCTTCTGGGCTGGACACGGTGGCTCAAGCCTGTAATCCCAGCATTTTGGGAGGCCGAGACAGGCGGATCACGAGGTCAGGAGATCGAGACCATCCTGGCTAATACGGTGAAACCTTCTCTACTAAAAAATACAAAAAACTAGCCGGGTGACGAGGCGGGCGCCTGTAGTCCCAGCTACTCGGGAGGCTGAGGCAGGAGAATGGCATAAACCCGGGAGGCGGAGCTTGCAGTGAGCTGAGAACCGGCCACTGCACTCCAGCCTGGGCGGCAGAGCAAGACTCCGTCTCAGAAAAAAAAAAAAAAAACAACTTCTTCTGGCTGGGCACGGTGGCTCATGCCTGTAATCCCAACACTTTGGGAGGCCGAGATGGGCAGATCACGAGGTCAGGAGATCAAGACCATCTTGGCTAACACAGTGAAACCCCATCTCTACTAAAAATACAAAAAAATTAGCCAGGCGTGGTGGCGGGTGCCTGTAGTCCCAGCTACTCAGGAGTTTGAGGCAGGAGAATGGAGTGAACCTGGGAGGAGAGCTTGCAGCGAGCCAAGATGGCACCACTGCACTCCAGCCTGGACGACAGAGTAAGACTTGTCTCCAAAAAAAAAAAAAAAAATCCTCTTCTACAATGATGCCGTTAAGACAAAAAACATCAACTCTTTCCCTTTCTTTTCCACACCTAGGTGACAAAGACCAGTTTTGTGGCTAATCTTAAGGTTGATCTTCAAAGTTATTTTAACTCTTTTTTTTTTTTTTTGTTTCTAAAGATATACTACACCAAATCTTAAGACAAAGGGTTGGCCGGGCGCGGTGGCTCAAGCCTGTAATCCCAGCACTTTGGGAGGCCGAGACGGGCGGATCACGAGGTCAGGAGATCGAGACAATCCTGGCTAACACAGTGAAACCCCGTCTCTACTAAAAATACAAAAAACTAGCCGGGCGAGGTGGCGGGCGCCTGTAGTCCCAGCTACTCCGGAGGCTGAGGCAGGAGAATGGTGTAAACCCGGGAGGCAGAGCTTGCAGTGAGCTGAGATCCGGCCACTGCACTCCAGCCTGGGAGACAGAGCCAGACTCCATCTCAAAAAAAAAAAAAAAAAAGAGACAAAGGGCACTGGGCGTTAAGAAGCAGGTCCACCCCAGTCTTCACAATCTAATGCAGTTACTTTTCTTCTTGTGTATACTCTGCTGGCATTATTACAAAAACCAAGATATGGTCCTAGTTTCTGCAATTTTAGCACACTGTTTATACAAAAAAGTTGACCTCTTTTTTAAAAGAAAAGTTGAGGGTTTTGCCAGGCACAGTGGCTCATACCTGTAATCCCAGCACTTTGGGAGGTGGAGGAGGATAAACCACTTGAGCCCAGCAGTTCAAGACTAGCCTGGACAAGATGGAACCCCATAGCTAGAAAAAAATTAGCCAGGCGTGGTGGCGTATGCCTGTAGTCCCAGCTACAGGCCAAGGCATGATGAGGATCACTGGAGCCTGGGAGCTCGAGGCTAAGGTGAGCCGTGATCGCACAGCACCACTGCACTCCAGCCTGGGTGACAGAGCAAGACCCTGTCTCAAAAACAAAAACAAGTTGAGGGGTTTTAACATTTAGGGGCTACTCTACTGTTTATCTAACTAGGTTGAACAAGTATGGGTCACCAGCACAGCACAACACCCACCTTGTGTATTATCTCCAAACTGATGAACATGGAATCCATGCAGGCCTTCAGTCAATCCTGTAATGCTTCCCCACACCTTCACTGGTCCATTACTTTCCTTTAATCAAAGAAAAGTGCAAAGTTGGAGAGAGTTTCTGAACAAAGAAAACGGCTGATTTACCTTTACCCCTCACAGTAAAGTAAAAAGAAGCCAGACTTGGGAGTAGAAAAATCTGTGTCCAAATCCCAGGCCAACCACTTTCTAGCCAGTGAACCTCCAGCAAGCTGCTTAACTGCTCTAGGCCTGTGTCCTCAAAAGGGAGATGGTAATCTTGTTCCCAAACTCAATGCACAAGCGCCCTGTGGCCAGGCTTCGTGATTAAATAACATAAAAAGCACCAAATAGAGTGGTAAGCAAAGTGAGTACCTACACGTCAGAGTTAGATACTTCATAGGTTTGACTATTACGGTAAATATGGAATATAAGTACCTATTTAGTAAACACTTGAATAGGTCATATTTGTACATGTTGAATATACGTGTACATGTACATCTTTTTGGTTTGTTTTGAGACGGAGTCTCGCTCTGTCGCCCAGGCTGGAGGGCAGTGGTACGATCTCGGCTCACTGCAAGCTCCACCTCCCAGGTTCACGCCATTCTCCTGCCTCAGCCTTTTTAACCCAAAAGGTGTATGTCTCATCATACACTCTTTAACCCCTTGCTGCTTCTCCATATAGACACTCTTCCATATGGCATACACACTTTAAAAAAAAAGAAAAAGGCACCCTGGAAACGTCCAACAAGGTACCCTAGGACCCCTGCTCTCCACTCCCCACTCAGTGAGTGTTTTTAAGTTTCCATCATAGGTTTTTTTTTTTTTTTGAGATGGAGTCTAGCTCTGTCACCCAGGCTGAAGAGCAGTGGCATGATCTCGGCTCACTGCAAGCTCCGCCTCCCAGGTTCATGCCATTCTCCTGCCTCAGCCTCCTGAGTAGCTGGGACTACAGGCGCCAACCACCACCACGCCCAGTTAATTTTTTGTATTTTTAGCAGAGACGGGGTTTCACTGTGTTAGCCAGGATGGTCTCGATCTCATGACCTTGTGATCCGCCCCTTCGGCCTCCCAAACTTCTGGGATTACAGGCGTGAGCCACCGCGTCCGGCTATCGTAGGTATTTTTAATTAGCAGTCAGAAAATATCCTATTCCACTGCCCTCAGGAGAGGACTGATTGTAGTCTAACCAGAGGTACTACTGTTTTCTGAAATCTTTTCAAGCACTGAAACCTAGATAACCTTTCCACTCTACCAAAAAGAAAGCAAGCAGTATCGCCATGCAAGTAATGGTGACAGGTAATGGTGCTCTGTGGCTACAGAAATCAAGGACGTTACAAGTAGATCTCAGGACTAAAATAAACACAGCATCCACACCACACCGTCATACATGTTAGTGTCTCTTGTTTTTAGCTTGGTTTTCAAATAAGAACAACAGTTAAGGGGCATTAACCCATAAGACGTGACTTTCCACTGGAAAATACCACTGCTCAAACGAAGGATTCTGGCAATTGTGGCCTTTTAAAATTATTTTCTTTTTGAGAATAGATACTGTGACTCTTCTACAACCTCTAATTTTGGAAAAACTCAAATGTGAAAGTTGTCCCTCAAATATGCTATGTTATCAAGAGCATAGGGGCCAAAAAGAGCAGGTTCTTTCAAACCTCCATTTAACAGGTAATACATTGGGAACATGTAAGTAGCTGTGCTTAGGTACAACCCTACAGGGACCAGGCTGTGACCCAAGTGAGTAACATAGGCCTGGAAAGCTCCAGCAGTACTGTCCTGGGCTAATGAAGGCTCAGTATGAAGAGATCTCCAACAATACTTCAAGAGAAGCTAGGAAAACTGGATTAGGTGAAAAATTCTGATTTGTAAAAACTAGCAACGAGTCCAAGATTTTAAACACGGAATAGGCCACGCCAAGTAGTTTATAGCCAATTTATGATCTCTGCATATCTGGAAAGCTGGAATGCTCCACTATCCAAGGCTCTTTCTCAGGTACAACTGGCACCAACCAAAACGAAGTCAGGCGCTTAAAAGAAGGAACTATGCACGCTGCTCAGGGAAGGTGGAAAATGACAAAAACCTGGGTTCATGCGTGGATTCTCAAAGGCCAGGGAGAAGGAATTCCACAGAGGCGTCTTAAGACTAGTACTGGTGTCCGGGAGCGGTGGCTCACGCCTGTAATCCCAGCACTTTGGGAAGCCGAGCTGGGTGGATCACAAGGTCAAGAGATCGTGACCATTCTGGCCAACATGGTGAAACCCGGTCTCTACTAAAACACAAAAAATTAGCTGGGCGTGGCGGCACGAGCCTGTAATCCCAGCTACCCAGGAGGCTCAGGCAGGAGAACTGCTTGAACCCAGGAAGCGGAGGCTGCAGTGAGCCGAGATCACGCCACTCCACTCCAGCCTGGGCAACAGAGCGAGACTCGGTCTCAAAAACAAAACACAACACTAGTACTAGTGAATTATGTGGGGGGGAATAAAGAGGGACAAAACGAAGTCTGACAAATGAAACAGCAAAATGGAGTCAAATGCCAAAGAACCTTTTCCAGAAAATCTGGAGACGTATTAAAAGAGAAAAGCTAAACTCGTATCTCCCTCATATACATTCCAGACACTTGCACAGACTAACTGTTCCTGTCCTCTTACCTTTCTGTAAACCCCTTTAAAGACTGAATCTCATTCATATAATAAATATTCTCTCATGACTTTTAAGCCGAGTACGAGACAATTTTCCACCAGTTGGTAACTTCACTAAGGCTCTGGGGACAGCGTTATCACAAGCACCTTCCAACACGTTTTGCAATTTTACTGGTAACAGTTATGAAAATATTTCTGTACATTTTACAAGAGTCGTTCAGAAGTTTGTCTCTGACCATCTTAGCAACCTGCCTACTGGCAGAGCAATTTTAAAGCCACTTCACAGAAAATTTGGCTTAGGAAATGCTCCGACAAGAGTTATTAAGTACCAACTCGGTGTAATGGAAACTTCAGGTCTTCTAATTTCCAAATCCCAAACCCCACCCACTGTCCTCAAACAACAGTCCTCAATCGTAGGTGCACATCAAAATCACCTTTGGAAACTTAAAAAACAGCAATAATCACCTGCGCTAGGACAGGTTTTGATGTAATTGGTCTGAGGTTGGGCTCTGGTGTATTTTTAGTAAGATCTTCAAATAAGCTAACTGTGCACCCAAAGTTAAGAATTATTGCCCTCGAAAATCCCCAAAACGGTCAGTTAAACCTCTGGCTCTCGGGGCTTAGGAGGAGGAAAAGGACCTCTGTCCAAGGCTACTTTCTCTGCCTTTGCAGCCCAACCATATGACCTAGAACAGACGCCAGCAAACTCCTGCAAAGTGTCATACAGTCTCTGTTGCGTATTTTTGTTTACCAAAGGCTTTTAAAAATATAAAAACCATACTTAGCCTTAGAGCTGTACAAAAGCGGAGACTCCCTGACCCAGAGCGCTGAAGCCGGAACGCGGAGAGGGATGCTAAGACACCAGGCGGGCCCAGGCGCAGTCGCCATCCCCGGGCCGGGCCTGTCACTGCGCCACTCGGTGTCCGCGGGACCCTCAGGAACGAGAACACAGCCAAGCAAGGGAGGAGCACAGCTGCTCCAAGCACCACGACAGAGCCCGCGGCGGCGGCCCACTGACCCCGGAAGGCAGCACGCCCACGCCCGCCCCCGCGGCAATCCCTCCCCGCGCTCCCGCCACGCGCAGGCCCAGCCCCGCGGCGGCCTCGGTCCCACGCCCCGCACCCGGGCCCGCCCGATGACTCAGCACTTAGCGGGCACCGACCGGGCTGCACGGGCCGAAGCCGGGCGCGGGACCAGGGCGGTCCCGAGGCCTGGCGGGCGACCCGCTCCTAGCACAGGTGCGCGGGGCGACGAGCGGGCGGGAGCGGCCTCACAAACAAGCCTCCGCCCCGGCCCTTGCCTTCTGCTCGAAATTGATGGTGCCCTGCACTGGGCTGTCGCCCTTCAACACGCACACGGCCTTCATCGCCATGACTTGCTAGGCCACGCCGGGGTCCTGCTTCCGAGTATTGCGAGACAGACCCCCAACGCTGCAGGAGACTACGCCGCAAAGCGGGACCACAGCGCCGCGACTACTTTATAGGCCGGACCTCCGCGCCCCGCCCACTCTGGCCCCAAACCAGTCACAGCGCACGCGCTCAGCCCCCCCTCCCCCTCCCCGCGGCAGACTCGGGACGCGAGTGGCAGGAAATGACTGGGGGCGGGCCCAAGGGGCCGCGTGCGCCGCAGACTCCCCCCGCCCCGCAGCCGGGAAAGGTCCAGAACCCCGAAATGTGGAAAAAACACAGCCTTTTTTTCACGGGGGCGTGGCCCGACGGTTGCAGGACGCGAACTTGGCAAAATGATGTAAACAAGGTACGCCTTGAAAATCTGAAGTCATTTTGTCTAGAAATATCGTTAGTTATGACTGACTTTCGCCACAGCGTCTCATTTGTTACTCAGAAATTAGGACGCCCCAAGATGGATGCTTTTGTAGTTTTTTTTTTTTTGTCTTATTTTTTAATTTTCTGAAGATGTAGAAAGTCGCTACACCTCAATCCCCGGCCTAACCTTTTCTTCCCCTGCAATTGTTTTAGTCCTTAGCACAGAGTTTCTTATTTGGTTGGCAGAATTCGGTATTCTTTTTGTATTTTTCCTGTTTGGCAACGCTGCAACCCTACAGATAACCAAAAGGTAACTGGTTGGCTTCTAGGCATCTCCTGCGTTTTTGTCTGGCCCTAAGGCCACAACACTCAAGGAGGGTAGAATGGTGAAATAATTTATGATGTCTCCATACAACAGGAATGATAAATATGACTTACCTTTCAAGGGAAGTATTTCAAAAACATATGATGAAATGAGAAAATAATACAAACTACTTTTGTCTGGGGCGAAGGGGTTGTTTATTTGATTTTTGAGACAGGGTGTTGCTCTGTCACCCAGGCTGGAGTGCAGTGGCATGATCATAGCTCACTGCAGCCTCGACCTCCTGGGTTCAAAAGTCATCTTCCTGCCTCAGCCTCCCAAGTACCTGGGACCACAGGCATGTGCCACCACACCTGGCTGATTTTTATATTTTGGGTAGAGATGGGGTTTTACCTTGTTGCCCAGGCTGGTTTCAAACTCCTGAGCTCAAGCCAGCCATCTGCCCACTTCGGCCTCCCAAAGTGCTGGGATTACAGACATGAGCCACCAAGTCCAGCCTAGTATTTCATATTGAGCATGGCAAAATACTGAGACTTAATTCAAGTCCAGCGTGAAACAACAGTAGAAGCTATTCCAGCCTCGTTTGGAGTACACTACTATTTATTTATTTACTTATTCATTATTTATGTTATTTAGACCCTCAGACTCTAATGCATCCTCTATCAGAGAAAACACAAGTCACATTTTTTTATCATCCTCTAGGAAATATACATATTTGCAGTTTTGCGTGTTGTATTTGGTAGTAGTTTCCAGATAATTCGTATATTCTAAACGGTTGCATAAACAGTGCAAATGCTGGCCAAACGGCCTTTGCCCAAGGCTGAAGTTTCTCTGGGTTCCAGGAAGTTCGGCAGATTTCAGTTCATTGTAAACTTGCCAAGGGAGCTGCCCACAGACACAAGAGAGCTGCCTTGGGACAGTGAATTACTTTTCTTTTGAGACGGTCTAGTGATGCCTGGGTGGTGCCTTCCTAGGACGGTCCTCACACCTGAACAGGGGGTGCCAGGCCCTGGGCCCCATACTTTACAGGGCCTTATTCTGTCCCTCTTCTAGCATCATCTTCCATGGAGAAAAGAATGTGTTGAAGCCAAGAAGATGCTCCCATACTTTACAGGGCCTGTTCTGTCCCTCTTCTGGCATCATCTCCCATGGAGAAAAGAATGTGTCAAAGCCAAGAAGATGCTCCCACCAAGAACATCAGCTCTCCTAGAACAGGGGTAAGAAATTTAACTCTGTGATATTTAAGAGTATTTGTGCCTTCCTAATGCAGGGCATCGAATCTGGGCACTATGGACATTTTGGGCCAGACAATTCTTTGCTGTGGAGTCTGCCCTGTACACTATAGGATGTTTAGTAGAATCCCTAGCCCTTACTCACTAGATGCCAGTAATACCCTGTCCCTCCCTGCCGGGCTGGGATAACCAAAAATAATTTCAGACGATGCCAAATCACTCCCAGTTAAGAATCACTGTTTGTATTTATTTATTTATTTATTTATTTATTTAGATATGGAGTCTCACTCTGTCACCCAGGCTGGAGTGCAGTGGTGTGATCTCGGCTCACTGCAGCCTCCGCCTCCTAGATTCAAGTGATTCTCCTGCCTCAGCCTCCCAAGTAGCTGGGACTAGTGTGCGCACCATGCCTGGCTAAGTTTCTGTATTTTTAGTAGAGATGGGGTTTCACCATGTTGGCGAGGCTGGTCTCAAACTCCTGATCTCAAGTGATCTGCCTGCCTCGGCCTCCCAAAGTGCTGGGATTACAGGTATGAGCCACCACGCCCAGCCAAGAACCACTGTTTAGAACACCACTTGAGTACCAGGATCCTGGAATTTCCTGCCCAAAGAGCCCTGAGCCTGGGTATAGGATCCTGAACAGGCCACACAGGGACTGTCCTTTGTTGAGTACACTGCTAGCCTTAAACATAGGCCCCGCCCAGTGCCGCAAAGAGCAGGGGTGGGGAAAGGGGGAAGGGCCAGGGGCGGGCAGGCAGCCAGCTCTCCACTGCTACCCTCCTACACAGAACTGAAAGAAGTCCAAGAATTCCACATTTGAACCTGCCTTCCAGGTCTTTATGAAGGTGTATTTGTTAAGACAGGATGCTAGAGCCTGGATTGTTTGGAACCCTGGAACATAGATTGAATCTGGCACATGTAATTAGCCGGGCATGGTGGTACACCCCTGTAGTCCAAGCTACTTGGGAGGCTGAGGTAGGAGGATTACGTGAGCCCAGGATGTTGAGGCTGCAGTGAGCCGTGATCGCACCATTGCACTCCAGCCTGGGCAACAGAATGAAACCCTGTCTCAACAATAATCATCATCATCATCCTGGGGTATCTAACTTAAAAAAAATAATAAATAAAATAAAATAAAATAGGGAAATAAGATGAGAGGGATCTTTGCGCTTGAACCCCAGGGTTTAAAGAAGCAGAACAGGCAAGACCTTGTCAGAAAGAAAGAAAGGAAAAAAGAACAAGAGAGAAAGAGAGAGGGAGGGAGGGAGGGAAAGAAAGAAAAGAAAGAAAGAGAAAAAAAGACATAAAAGAGAGAGAAAGGAGGGAGGGAAAGGAGGGAAGAGAGGGAAGGAAGGGAAGGAAGGGAAGGGAAGGGAGGGAGGGAGGGAGGAAGGAAGGAAGGAATTAATTAGAGAAAGAGGAGCATGTGGCACATGTAGACAATCCAGTTTTGTCAGGAAAGGTGAGGAGGAATAGATGCCTCAAATCAGATGGCACATGCAGATGACTAAACCTCTTGTAATGTGTCATCTCAGCCTCCCTAAGACTGAAAATTCATGTTTGGGGACCTCTGTGCATAAAAGGTGGGCAAAAAGGTAGACCAGAAATTTTTATTTTTATTTATTTATTTATTGAGATGGAGTGTCACTCTGTCGCCCAGGCTGGAGTGCAGTGGTGCAGTGTTGACTCGCTGCAGCCTCACCCTGCTGGGCTTAGGCGATTCTCCAACCTCAGCCTCGCAAGTAGCTGGGACTACAGTTTCAATAATTCTCTCTAGACCTCAGCTGCAAATCAAAGGCACTGGGCCTAGATGCAGTGTTTGTCAACCCTGGCTGCATGGTAGAATCACCTGGGCAGTTAAAAACAAAAACAAAAAACACTGTGCTTAGGCCCAATTTTATTAAAATTTAAAATGGCATATTTTTATACTGTAAATACATATTTCATTGCTGTAAGTCATAAGAAACCCTCAATGGTTATCAATGAAAGTGGGTTGCTTATCTGTGCCCTTTTCATCACATGAGAAAAACCTTTATTTGGTTAAATAGCATAGCCAGATTTCTGTTAACATGCAGTCAAAAGCGATTTCTAACTGATAGAGATGAGAAGCCACCAGAGGGGCGTCCGCAGGGAGTCGAAATGGTCTCTGGACTAGCTGAGTGGGTGGACTGAGAGCGGATGGGGTGAGACTCAAGGCAGAGAGACCATTTGGGAGACAGGATAAGAGCCCACCTAAGGCCATCACTGGAAGAAAGCTGGGAGATCATGGAAATGCAACCACAAGTCCAGCCACCCATTAGAGGTGCATGGTGAGAGAGGGAAGGTAAGGGCAGCCCCCAGGTTTCTAGCCCCCTTGGTGCTGTTTACCAAGGAAAGCAGGTTCAAGGACAAAGGGCTTAATTCAGGACAGGGTGCATCTGAGGTGCCTGAGGAACCTAGAAGTACCAGGCTGGAATCATCCTCTTGGATACGGGTCTAAGCCTCGGGATCATTCTTAAGCCTGGACGCCATCTCAGAATTAACACACATCCTATTCAGCGTTCTTGTTTCGTTTTGTTCTGTTTTTATGGCACTGGGTCTCACTCTGTCATTCAGGCTGGTGTGTAGTCGCGTGATCTCGGCTCACTTTACCCTCGACTTCCTAGACTCAGGCAATCCCCTCACCTCAGCCTCCCCAGTAGCTGGGACTGCAGGTGAACACCAACACATCTGGCTAATTTTGTATGTTTTGGTAGAGACAGGGTCTCCCTATGTTGCCCAAGCTCATCTACAACTCCTGGGCTCAAGCAGTCCACCTGCCTCAGCCTCCCCAAGTGTCATGAGCCACTGCACCCGGCCTCAAAGTTGTTTTTTAAAAATGCAATTATTCCCTTTAAGGGACATAATTTTCTTCATGATCCTCTACCCTACTAGATGGGTAGGAGTTGGGTGAGACTTAAACTCGACAATGCCTCAAGTTTGTGTGGTTTAAACCAGGGGTCCCCATCCACTGGGCCACGGACCAGTACTACACTGGCTATATTTGAAGAAGAAGAATTTTCTTGGGCCGCACATAAAATACATTAACGCTAACGGTAGCTGATGAATTAAAAAAAAAAATCACGAAGACAATCTCATCATGTTTTAAGAAAGTTTATGAATTTGTGTTGGGCTGCATCCAAAGCCGTCCTGGGCCACAGGCAGCCCATAGGCTGCAGGTTGGACAAGCTTGGTTTCTAGGCCTCAAGTGTGGTAGGACTGCTGTTTTAAAAGTTTCATCAGTGAAGATTTTACATAGTGCATGAAGACTGATATTTAAGTTGAGATAAAGGACATAAGAGGATATATTTTGTTTGAGATCATTACATTTCTGAACAGTTAATTGAGTTGCGTGTTTTTCACGTAAGTATTATTTAGTCATACCTTTATCATCACAGGATGATTCTGCTTCACAACTTCTTTCTGTTTATAAGGAAAGGGGCTGCGCGTGGTGGCTCAACCCTATAAACCCAGCACTTTTGGAGGCCAGGACAGGCATATCACTTGAGCCCAGGAGTTTGAGACCAGCCTGGGCAACATGGTAAAACCCCATCTCTACAAAAAATACAAAAACTAGCTGGGAATGGTAGCACACACTTATAGTCCCAGCTGCTCAGGAGACTGAGGTGGCAGAATTGCTTGAACTCAGGTGGCAGAGGTTGCAGTGAGCTGAGATCACGCCTCTGCACTCCAGCCTGGGCGACAGAGTGAGAAACTCCCTCAAAAAAAAAAAAAAAAAAAAGGCACTGGTTTATTGTTATTGTTCTTTTAAAAAAAATTGCTGCTCCCCAACCTGGGAGGTTTGGTTTGGTTTGGTTTTTTGTTTGTTTGTTTGTTTGTTTGTTTTTAACAGTTTTATTAAGATACAATTTATATACCATACACCATACAATTCACCCTTAGGAAGCACTTTAATGATTTTTAAAGTAAATTTATATAGTTGGCAGCTGCTAGCACAATGCAGTTTTCAAACATTTCCATCAGCCCAGCTTACCTCATGCTAGTTTTTGCTTAATCCCTTCCCCCACCGCAAGCTGCAAACAACCACTGACCTGCTTTCTGTCAATAAATTTGCCCTTTCTGGACACTTCATATAAATGGTATAATACAATGTGTAGTCTTTTGCATCTGGCCTATTGTCCTTAGTATGATGTTTTAGAGCTCAGTTCATGTTACAGCACCTATCTGTAGTTTGTGCCTTTGTATATCTGAATACTGTTCCGTTACATGGATAGACTGTATCTCAGATCGTTTTTCCGCTTACGGGCTGTGGGACATTTGGATGTGTTATGGGTTGAACTGTGCCCCATCCCCAAATACATATGTTGAAGTTTTAACCCCCAATAACTCAGAAGGTGACCATGTTTGGAAATGGGGTTTTACAGATGTAATTAGTTAAGATGAGGTCATACTGAGTAGGATGAACCCCTAAGTCCAGTATGACTGGTGTCCTTATAAAAGGGGAAATTTGGACATAAGCACACAGGTATTGTCAGCCTACCCCAAAAAGCTAGGGGAGAGGCATGGAGCAGATTCTTCACAGCCTCAGAAGGAACCAGCCTTGCTGACACCTTCATCTCTCCTAGCCTCTGGAACTATGAGACAATGTCTGTTATACAAGCCACTCAGTTTGTGGTAGTTGTTTTTCCGGTTTGTTCGTTTTTCTGAGACAGAGTCTCGCTCTGTCACCCAGGCTGGAGTGCAATGGCACGATCTCAGCTCACTGCAACCTCCACCCCCCCGCCCCGAGTTCAAGCAGTTCTCCTGCCTTAGCCTCCCAAGTAGCTGGGATTACAGGTACCTGCCACCACACCCAGCTCATTTTTTGTGTTTTCAGTAGGACAGTGTTTTGCCATGTTGGCCAGGCTGGTCTCAAACTCCTGACCTCAGGTGATCCACCCTCCTCGGCCTCCCAAAGGGCTGGGATTACAGGCATGAGCCACCGCATCCAGCCGTGTTCATGGTAGTTTGTTACAGCAGCCTTAGATAATGCATACAGAAGTATTTCCAGTTCTTGAATATTATGAATAATGCTGCTATAAACACTGACATTCATGCCTGTGAACACATATGGTTTTATTTCATTTTGGTTTATTTTTTAACTTTTGTTTAACTTTGTTTTAAAAAACTGCCAATTGGCTTTTCCAAATGTCTACATCATTTTACATTTCCATCAGCAATGTTTGGTGGTTCCACTTTCTCCCCATCCTCACCAACACTTGGTATTGCTTTTCTCTTTTGATTACAGCCATTCTAATAAATGTACAGTAGTATTTCATTGTAATTTTAATTTGCATTTTTCTAATGACTAATGATGTTGAGCACCTTATAATGCTTATTAGCAACTTGTATATCTTCTTTAATGAAATGTCCACTTAAGTCTTTTTTCATCTTTATGGTCTTATAATACTGTCTGGGACCCCCAGGGCAGTGTTGAATAGAAGTAGCAAGAACTGACATTTTGCATTGTTCCTGACATTTCAGGGAAATGTTCAGTCTTTTACTGTTAAGTATGATGTTGTGGGTATTTCATAGATGCACTTTATCCAGGTTGAGGAAGTTCCCATCTATTCCTAGTTTGTTCAGAGTTTTTAACGTGAAAGAGTGCTAGATTTTGTTAGAAGGTATTTCTGCATCTATTATTGAGAGGATCATGTAGTTTTTGTCCTTTGTTCTGTCAATATAATATATTACACTGGTCAAGTTTCAGACGTTAAACCAACCTTGAATTCCTACAATAAATCCCACTTGTTCAGAGTATATAATCCTTTATATATGTTGCAGAATTCAGTGTGTTAATATTTTGTTAAGGGATGTTGTTCTGTGATTTTATTTTCTAGTAATAAAAATGTCTTTATTAACTATTCTCATTGAATGAATTGGGACTCATTGCACATGTATCAATTAGGTCACATAGGTTAATCATGTTTTCTAAGTCTTATATCCTTGCTGATTTATTGTCTAATTTTTCCATCAATTAATGAGAATAGAATATTGATATCTTCAACTATTGTTGTTGAACTGTGCATATCTCCTTATATCTCTTTTAATTCTGCCAGTTTTGTTTCATGTTTTTGAGGCTTTGTTATTAGATATGTACATATTTATGACTTGTACATTCCTGACATATTGACTCTTTTATCATTACTAAATGTTCCTCATTGTCTCTAGTAATATTTCTTGACTTAAAGTTTATGTTAGCTGATAGCCACATAACTAATACTGCAACTCTCTTTTGGTTACTATATATATGTTTTTTTGAGACAGGGTCTCACTCTGTCTCTGTCACCCAGGCTGTAGTGCAGTGGCCCAATTATGGCTCACTGCAGCCCTGACCTCTAAGGCTCACGGATCATCTCACCTCAGTTTCCTAATAGCTGGGACTACAGACCCGCACCACCATGCCCTAATTTTTGTATTTTTTATAGAGATGGGGTTTTGCCATATTACTCAGGCTGATCTCAAACTCCTGAGCTCAAGCAATCTTCCCAGGTTGGCCTCCTAAAGTGCTAGGATTTTAGATTCATGTGCTGCCACATCCAGCCTACTATTTTCATACTATATCTTTTTCCATGTTTTTACTTTCCACCTATTTGTGTCTTTGAATCTAAGGTGTAACTCTTGCAGACTGCCTGTAGTTAGATTTTGCCTTTTTTATCCTATCCAAATATCTTGTTTTTTATTGGAATGTTGAGACCATTCACATTTAATGTGGTTAATGATAAGTTTGGATTTACATTTACCATTTGCTATTGGTTTTCTTTTGTTGTTGCTTAATTTGCTTTTCTTTGTTTTTTTATTTTTTATTATTTTAGAAACAGGGCCTCATTCTATAGCCCAGGCTAAAATGCATTGACATGATCACAGCTCACTGTAGCCTCAAACTCCTGGGCTCAAGAGATCCTCCCATCTTAGCTTCCCAAGTAGCTAGGACTACAGGCAAACACCACCACACCCCACTAATTTTTCTTTTTATAATTTTATAGAGATGGGGTCTCATTATTATGTTACCCAGGCTGGTCTTGAATTCCTGAGCTCAAGCAATCTTCCCACCTCAGCCTTCCATGGCATTAGCAATGCAGGCATGAGCCACCATACCCAACCTGCTGTTTGTTTTCAGTATGTCTCCTATTTTTGTTTCTCTGCCCCTCTTTCACTGCTTCCTATGTTAAATACTTTTTAGTACACAATTTAAATCCTTTTTTTAACTATTTAAAAATTTATTTTATTAGTCATTGCTGGATGGATTACAATATGTATTTTTTAATAAGAGCCATCTCAAAGTAATTTTTTCAGCTTTATTGAGGTATAATTGACAAAACTATTTAAGGGGTACAGCTTGATATTTTGATAACAATATGTATCTTATCTAAATATAATTCAGATTAATACTAATTTAATTCAGATGAAACAGAAGTTTTACTTTAATACAGCTCAATTCTCTTCCCTCTTTTTTGTATTATCATATGTATTACATTTATACATGCTATAAACCCAACAATACAATGTTATGATTATTGCTTTATACAATATTATGTTTTTTAAAAAAAGCAAAAGAAGAAATGAGAAAAATATATTTATGGAGTCTTTTCTATCAGCCCACATATTTAACATTTCCAATGGTTTTCTTTCTTTCTTTTTTTTTTTTTTGTGATGGAGTCTCGCTCTGTCGCCCAGACTAGAGTGCGGTGGCGTGATCTTGGCTCACTACAACCTCCACCTCCCGGATTCAAGCGATTCTCCTGCCTCAGCCTCCCGAGTAGCTGGGACTACAGGCATGCACCACCACACCCAGCTAATTTTTATATTTTTAGTAGAGACGGAGTTTCACCATGTTGGCCAGGATGGTCTTGATCTCTTTTTTTTTTTTTTTTTTTTTTGAGACGGAGTCTCACTCTGTCGCCCAGGCTGGAGTGCAGTGGCCGGATCTCAGCTCACTGCAAGCTCCACCTCCCGGGTTTACGCCATTCTCCTGCCTTGGCCTCCCGAGTAGCTGGGACTACAGGCGCCGCCACCTCGCCCGGCTAGTTTTTTTTTGTATTTTTTAGTAGAGACGGGGTTTCACCATGTTCGCCAGGATGGTCTCGAACTCCTGACCTCATGATCCGCCCGTCTCGGCCTCCCAAAGTGCTGGGATTACAGGCTTGAGCCACCGCGCCCGGCCGGTCTCGATCTCTTGACCTGGTGATCCACCCGCCTCGTCCTCCCAAAGTGCTGGGATTACAGACGTAAGCCAACGCGCCCAGCCTACTTTTGTCCTGTGCATTAAAGTTGCTCTCGGATGTTGCTTCCTTTCAGTCTAAAGGACTTCCTGTGGCGTTTCTCAAAAGGCAAGACTGTCATCACTTCCCCTGACAGTGCCATAGGTGTGGGCGTCACCTGCTACACCAAATCCAGTAAGCCCCCTCCAACCTGGCAGCACCACTGCAGGTTCTCATGCCTGGCCCTGCCCTGGCAAAACCTCCATACCCACTCGGCTAGAGGAGATGGGAGCAGTCCTAGGAAAGAACGCCTCAGACATCCACTGTTCTTACCCAATGTTCAGCATGTTTTCAAGCTTAAACATTTCTCAGATGGTTGTATGAGTTTTATTGATTTCCAGAGCACTGAAAGAGTTGTTCTTGTCAGTTTTGTTCAGACTTATAGTTGCTTTCTGGGGAGAGGATCTGCTGACTTTTCACATGGCTGTGGCTGGAAATACGCTTCCACCCCCAGTGTTTCTGACTCATTAGACCCAGGGTGCAATTGGAGAATTTGCATAGCCCAAAAAAGAAGTGTGTTACAGTTCCTCCCCCACTCTCTCTCTTGCCCCTGCTTTCACCATGTGAAATGCCTGCTCCCACTTTGCCTTCCGCCATGAATAAAAGCTCCCTGATGCCCTCCATGAAGCTGAGTTATGTTGGTGCCATGCTAATACAGCCTGCAGAACTGGGAGCCAATTAAACTTCTTTTCTTTATAAATTACCCAGTCTCAGGTATTTCTTTATAGCAATGCAAGAATGGCCTAATACAGCACACCCAAAATAGCAGTTCACATGTGCCCACAAACCAGAATGTCAACTGCAGTATCATATGGCCTCTGTAATTGTCCATTTTCACACTGCTGATAAAGATGTACCTGAAATTGAGCAATTTACAAAAGAAAGAAGTGTAATTGGATTTACAGTTAGTTCCATGTGGCTAAGGAGGCCTCACAGTCATGGCGGAAGGCAAGGGGGAGCAAGTCACAGCTTGAATGGCAGCAGGCAAAGAGAGAGAGCTTGTACAGGGAAACTCCCGTCTTTTTGTTTGTTTCTTTTTTTTTTTTTTTTTATAATTTGAGACGGAGTCTCACTCTGTTGCCCAGGATGGAGTGCGGTGGCGTGATCTCGGCTCGCTGCAACCTCCGCCTCCCAGGTTCAAGCGATTCTCCTGCCTTGGCCTCCTGAGTAGCTGGGACTACAGGGACGTGCCACCAGGCCCAGCTAATTTTTTTGTATTTTTAGTAGAGACGGGGTTTTGCCATGTTGGCCAGGCTGGTCTCAAATGCCTGACCTCAGGTAATCCATCCACCTCAGCCTCCCAAAGTGCTGGGATTACAGGCATGAGCCACTGTGCCCGGCTGGAAACTCCCATTTTTAAAACCACCAAATCTCATGAGACTTACGATCACAAGAACACCATGGGAAGGACCCGCCCCCACACCTCCTACCAGCTTTCTCCCATGACGTGGGAATTGTGGGAGTTGTAATTCAAGGTGAGATTTGGGTGGGGACACAGGCAAACCATATCAACCTCTGTCTTCTTCCTCTTCTCTTCTGGTTTCTTGTTCCTGTCCATCATTCACAGAGCCACATGAAGTTTTACCATTGCCACTGCCATCATGAGGACACCCAATTCCATGCCAAGGGTACTACCTCCAGATACCCCCTGTTTCTCTGGTACTGGAGCATGGCTGGGTTTCATGCTGAGGCAGAGAATTACAGCCTTCCCCCAACTCCCTACCACAGTTCCCTGGGCCCCAAGTTGGGTACAGTATTTCAAAGGCCATGCCAATCAGATTTGCTGATGGTTAAGATGTTGAATGCAAGAGGACAGGAGCCCAAGGTAACTCCAAGGTGCTGGTTCAACAGAACGAGTTGCTGTTAATTAATATGGCCAAGGAGGCTGCCAGTGGAGCAGGTGTGAGGAAAAAGACCAGTAGTTTCATTTTGGACACAGTTAAGTTCATGGTATCTCTTAGTTATCTGAGATAAGAAAAGTAATGATGGATGGATCTCTTTTTTAACTCATACACAGTTACTGTAGGCAAAGAGCAGAACTGAAATATCAAGATGATTTTCCAGTTCGCTGGCACTATTGATTGCCTCCCCACCAGCCCTTTTCCCTTTCTTCCACTCTGACAGACACGACTTTACTCTAGTGTCTATCATTCCTTATATGGCCAGAGGAAATCTCAGTTGTCTAAACCAGCCACGGTCATTCATTCTGCTTATCAATGATGAGTTTAGGGGTGAGCTGAAGACCCACCCAATTCTGATTATTGACCCAGAGGGGTACGCAGTTGGAAACTTCTGGGATATGTTCTTTTTCTTTTACAAAAGATATATAGGCCGGCTGCGGTGGCCCATGCCTGTACTCCCAGCACTTTGGAAGGTCAAGGTGGGCGAATCACGAGGTCAGGAGTTAAGACCAGCCTGGCCAACATGGTGAAACCCCATCTCTATTAAAAATACCAAAAATTAGCTGAGTGTGGTAGGAGGTGCCTGTAATCCCAGCTACTCAGGAGGCTGAGGCAGGAGAATCACTTGAACCCGGGAGACAGAGGTTGCAGTGAGCCAAGATCGTGCCACTGCACTCCAGCCCAGGCAACAGTGTGAAACTCTGTCTCAAAAAAAAAAAAAAAAAAAAGCCAGGCATGGTGGCACACCCCTGTAATCCCAGCTACTCCGGAGGCTAAGGTGGGAGAATTGCTTGAACCCGGGAGGTGGAGGTTATAGTGAGCCAAGATCGCGCCACTGCACTCCAGCCTGGGTGACAGAGCGAGACCCTATCTCAAAAAACAAACAACCAAAAAAGATATATAAGGCCAGGCATGGTGGATCACACCTTTAATCCCAGCACTTTGGGAGTCCGAGGTGGGCAGATCACCTGAGGCCAGGAGTTCGAGACCAGCCTGGCCAACGTGGCAGAAGCCTGTCTCCATTAAAACATACAAAAGTTAGTAGCTGAGCATGGTGGCAGGCACCTATATTCCCAGCTACTCGGAAAGCTGAGGCAGGAAGAACACTTGAACCTGGGAGACAGGTTTCAGTGAGCGGAGATGCCATTACTGCACTCCAACCTGGGTGACAGAGCAAGACACTGTCTCAAAAAACAGAACAAAAAAAGATACACAAAAAGAAGAATTGGTCTCACTTCTTCTCATGGATATCTAGAGCAATCATCTTGCAAACAAGTTAGACTGCATAAAATAAGCCAAAGGTGGTAGAGCTAACAGACATCATCTTCCAGCCCACGTGTTTGTTAACACAAAGCCACACTTTCTCTGGATTTCTTCTTCTGTGAAATAATACACCTCTACATTGGTGAAGGCATTTTGAGATGGAGTTTCTTCACTTGCTGGGGAGGGGGCCGAGGGGGAGGATTATCCTGAATATTTAACTAGCTTTAAACTGAAGAGGAAACCACTGAAAGTTCCGGGCAGTAGATTAGGATACCCAGCCTATTACTGGCAAGACCAGGACGGTGCCAGCAGCAGGACAATGTGCAGTGCAAGGGACTGACTTGGTGTATGACTTGAGTTAGAAGCTGCTTGTTTTGACACAGGTCTATCCTTTTTCTTTGCCAGAGAGGGCAGGAATTGCAACTGCACCTGTGGTCCTTATCACTAATGACTTCCTCTATGTTCTTCCTTCACACACAAGACTTTTTCTGGGCACTGAGAGTCAAAGTCCATGAATTGCTTTCTCCTTATTGCACTTTGTATTCACAAGCCCTTGTTATCAGACCAGGCAGATATTGTTATCCCTATTCATAAACTGGATATTTTAATTAAGGACTCAAGGAGGGAAGTAATCACAACCTAGAAATGGTAAGAACCCAGGCTCGAACCTAGGTTTTCTGAGTTCAAGGCCAGTACTCTTTCATCCCCACCATGGCATTCATTTTAGAATTTAAAAATGGTGTCTAATCATTGTTCTTACTTGATTATTCTAATTTTGCATATTACGTACAGTATGAGTAAACTATCATTAAGACACTCATGCATCTTGATTCAACAGAATGTATGCTAAGTACCCAGGCCTTCTAGGGTGTGCTTGCTTTTCTTATTTTCTCTTTCCTTGTTTTTTGAGAAAGGGTCTTGCTGTGTTGCCCAGGCTGGAGTGCAATGGCACAATCACAGCTCACTGCAGCCTCTCTCTCCCAGGCTTAAGAGATCCTCCCACCTCAGCCTCTGGAGTAGCTGGGACTACAGGCATGTGCCACCACACCTGGCTAACTTTTGTACTTTTTTGTAGAGATGGGGTTTCACCATGTTGTCCAGGCTGTTTTCTTATATTAACAAAAATAAAAATTCTTCTTCCTATGCTACTTGATCAGGACTCTCTTCCCCTTCCAGTTTTCTTACAACATGTGCTTTGAGTTAATCTTTTAGTGCTGCATAGAACAAGGCTCAGAATCACATTTAGTTAATTTTATTTATTCATTTATTTATTTTCAAGAGTTTCGCTCTTGTTGCCCAGGCTGGAATACAATGGCGCAATCTTGGCTCACTGCAACCTCCGCCTCTCAAGTTCAAGTGATTCTCTTGCCTCAGCCTCCTGAATAGCTAGGACTAGAGGAACATGCCACCACGTCAAGCTAATTTTTATATTTGTAGTAGAGATGGGGTTTCACCATGTTGGCCAGGCTGGTCTCGAACTCCTGACCTTAGGTGATCCACCCGGCTCAGCCTCCCAAACTGCTGGGATTACAGGCATGAGCCACTGTGCCCGGCCATATTTACTTATTTGTTTTTTGAGACAAGGTCTCACTCTGTCCCCCAAGCTAGAGTACAGTGGCATGATCACCACTCACTGCAACACCAGCCTCCCAGGCTCAAGCAATCCTCCCTCTTCAGCCTCCTGAGCAGCTGAGACTACAGACACGTGCCACCAGGCCTTGCTAGTTTTTGTATTTTTTGTAGAGATGGGGTTTCGCGATGTTGCCCAGGGTGGTATCAAATCCCTGGGCTTAAGTAATACTCCTGCCTCTGCCTCCCAAAGTGCTGGGATTACAGGCATGAGCCACTACACCCAGCCCTTAAATTTTACTTTGCTTTTTTAAAGAAATTATTTTCACATAGTTCGAAAACCGAAATACAAACGATAATAGACTGGGCACAGTGGCTCATGCCTGTAATCCCAGGACTTTGGGAGGCCAAGGCGAGCGGATCACCCAAGGTCAGGAGTTCGAGACCAGCCTGGCCAACATGGTGAAACCCCCTCTCTAGTAAAAACATAAAAATCAGCTGGGTGTGGTGTGGGCTTGTAATTCCAACTACTCAGAGACTGAGGCAAGAGAATCTCCGGAACCCAGGAAGCAGAGGTGAGCCGAGATTGCACCACCGCACTTCAGCCTGAGCAACAAGGCAAAGACTCCATCTCAAAAAAACAAAAAAAAAAAACAAAACAACAACAAAAAAACGAGAAAAAGGGAATAGATGGGAGGTTTTCACTTCCATCTTTAGTCGTGTATGTACCACTATTTATTTATTTATTTATTTATTTATTTATTTATTTGAGACAGAGTCTCACTCTGTCGTCCAGGATGGAGTGCAGTGGCACAATCTTGGCTCACTGCAACCTCCACCTGGGTTCAAGCGATTCTCCTGCCTCAGCCTGCAGAGTAGCTGAGACTACAGGTGCGCACCACCATGCCCAGCTAATTTTTGTATTTTTAGTAGAGGTGGGGTTTCGCCACATTGGCCAGGCTGGTCTCGAACTCCTGCCCTCAAGCAATCTACCCCACCTTGGCCTCCCAAAGTGCTGGGATTACAGGTGTGAGCCACTGCACCCGGCCTGTACCACTATTTATTGAACTAACCCTTATTACAATATTTTCTGGGGGGCCATAACAAATTATCACAAATTGCATGGCTTAAAACAACGGAAATTTATTTTCCCACAGTTCTAGAGGGCAGATTTGCAAAATCAAGGTCTCAGTGGGGCTGCAGTCTCTCTGACAGCTCGAGAAATGAATCCTCCCTTGCCTCTTCCAGCTTCTGGTGGCTCGTGGTGTTCCTTGGCTTATGACCCCATTACACCAGTCTCTGCCAATGTGGTCACATGGTCTTCCTCTCTATGTGCGTCTGTTTCTGTGTGTTCTCTTCTCTTCTTCCAAGGACACCCATCATTGGGTTTTGAGTCAACTCTAATCTCATATTGTGGTAGGAGTTATTAAGAAATTATTTTAGGCAGATAGAGAGGAAAAGGGGTCCTTGGGAAGTTTTCATTTTTTTTTTTTTTTTTTTTTTTTTTTTTTTTTTGAGACGGAGTCTTGCTCTGTCGCCCAGGCTGGAGTGCAGTGGCCGGATCTCAGCTCACTGCAAGCTCCGCCTCCCGGGTTCACGCCATTCTCCTGCCTCAGCCTCCCGAGTAGCTGGGACTACAGGCGCCCGCCAGGTCGCCCGGCTAGTTTTTTTTGTATTTTTAGTAGAGACGGGGTTTCACCATGTTAGCCAGGATGGTCTCGATCTCCTGACCTTGTGATCCGCCCGTCTCGGCCTCCCAAAGTGCTGGGATTACAGGCTTGAGCCACCGCGCCCGGCCGGAAGTTTTCATTTTTAAAGCTGCTCTGGAAACGTTTCTTGTAAAGCCCAGGCTCCTAGAGCTGGGCCAGCAACCTTTGATATGCACATGCCAGCCATTAGAAACTGGATCTACCCAAACATGACAATTCCCACCCTCTTCTTCTTGCCCTTGCCCCACAAATGCCTGGCAACTTGGCTGCCCCCACATATCCCCACGTGTGTAGAACAACATGGTGCTCTGCATTTGCATATTAAAAGGCTAGGGTGGGAGGACTAGCTTTTTCCTGGGCTACGTGAATGACGTGCCTGGTCAAACCAATCCCCTGAGCCCTATGCAAATCAGACACCGCCTTCTCCAGCCTCTGTATATACTTGGCTTGTTTCCACCCCACTTGGCATCTCCTCTTTCGGCTTTGGAGCCTCCCTCCCTCTTATCTCTGTATGAGGGAGCTTCTTCCTTCTGCCTTCTCCCTTCTTGCCTATTAAACTTGCCTGTTAAAACTACTCCACTTGTGTCCATGTTTTATCTAAACCAGCATGAGGAGCAAGAACCCTTGTGTTCCTCCACTCATCGCAGCCACATCAATATGGCCATATCTTAACTCAAGGGTCCCCAGTCCTTGGGCTGCAGACCAGTACCGGTCTGTGGCCTGTTAGGAACTGGGCCACATGGCAGGAGGTGAGTGGTGACGAGTATTGCCACCTGAGCTCCGCCTCCTGTCAAATCAGTGGCAGCATTAGATTCTCACAGGAGCGTGAACCCTATTGTGAACTGCGCATGTGAGCGATCTAGGTTGCCTGCTCCTTATGAGGATGTAATGCCTGATAATCTGAGATGGAACAGCTTCATCCCAAAACCACCCTCTCTCCATGGAAATACTGTCTTCCATGAAAGCAGTCCCTGGTGCAAAAAAGGTTGGGGACCATTGTCTTAACTATTCACATCTGCAGAGACTGTATTTCCGAATAAGGTCATATTCACAGGTATGCCATGGATTAGGACTTAAACTTATCTCTTTTAGGGGACACAGTTCAACACATCACACCTGTGAATGGACTTGTAGATGTTTTCAGTTATTTGCTATTAGAACAGATGTGTACTTTCTGTGGACGTGTGTATGTTCTTATGGACTTGCGGCATGCGTCTGAGATACAAATGGCTGAAAGTGGATATGCTGACTCACAGGTTTTTGCCAAATTGTGTTTCGAAATGGTTGTGCTTATAGCCTGGCCAGCATGAGAAAACCGCGTCTCTACTAAAAATACAAAAATTTGCCGGGTGTGGTGGTCCACGCCTGTAATCTCAGCTACTCAGGAGACTGAGGCATGAGAATCGCTTGAACCTGGGAGGCAGAGATTGCAGTGAGCCCAGATCACACCACTGCACTCCAGCTTGGGAGGCAGAGCGAGATCCTGTCTCAAAAAATATAATAATAATAGAATAAATTTAAGAAACAAGATGGTTGTGCTTAATTCCATTCCTACTCTGTATATTTCCCTACAGCCTCACCAAACTGTAATACCAGTCTCTTTACCTACCAATCTGAGAGTTGAAAAATAAAACCTCATTCTAAATGTCTACTTATTTGATTATTCATGCTAATGAGTACATGTTCATGTGTTTTTATTAGCTTTGTGTAAGTCTGTGAAATGCTAGCAGTTTCTTATTCCCTGCAGGGTTGCTGGTCTGTTTTATTTAATCTATTTTAGACATTTCAAGGGCTTTTTATAAGGTCATAATCTTTTTATTGTTGTTGTTCTTGTATTGAAAGGAACTTGATCTTTTATATAAACCTAAAGCAACAGATTGTGTGAAATTGTATATCTACAATGTAAGCCTATTAGCTACGTGAGTATGGGAAGTGTTTAATAAGATTATGATACTTGTGATGGGTACATTTTAGAGAGAGAGAGAAGTGTAAACAGTAACACCAGAAACAAGATGTGATTGAAACAATGTCAGTGAGTGGGACCTTATATGAATCTGCCAGAGAGTGAAAAAAAAAAACCCTTTCCTGGCCAGACATGGTGGCTCATGCCTGTAATCCCAGCACTTTGGGAGGCCGAGGCGGGTGAATCACTTGAGGTCAGGAGTTCAAGACCTAGTTGGCCAACATGGTGAAACACCGTCTCTACTAAAAATACAAAAATTAGCCAGGCATGGGAGGCTGAGGCAGGAGAATCAGTTGAACCCAGGAGGCGGAGGTTACAGTGAGCCGAGATTTCACTACTGCACTCCAGCCTGGGCAACAAAGCAAGACCTTGTCTCAAAAAAAAAAAAAAAAAAATTCCCTTTCCTTCATTTTATTTATTTTATTTTATTTTTTGAGACAGAGTCTCACTCTGTTGCCCAGGCTGGAGTGCAGTGGCACGATCTTGGCTCACTGCAACCTCCGCCTCTCGGGTTCAAGTGATTCCTCTGTCTCAGCCTCCTGAGTAGCTGGGACTACAGGCATGTGCTACCACGCCCGGCTAATTTTTGTATTTTTAGTAGAGACGGGGTTTCACCATATTGGTCAGGTTGGTCTTGAACTCCTGATGTCGTGATCTGCCCACCTGGCCACACCCTCACTATTTTTAATTACAAACTAAATGGCTCTGTGTTGAAAAAAGAAAGTCAGGATGGGCACGCAGTCTGTTGAATATTTACCACTAGTTTGATATCTTAACTGGAGGTCCTCATTTAAAATGAAGAAAAGGGGCCAGGTGCGGTGGCTCACACCTCTAATCCAAGGACTTTGGGAGGCCTAGGTGGGCAGATCATCTGGGTCAGGAGTTCAAGACCAGCCTGGCCAACATTGTGAAGCCCCGTCTCTACTAAAAAAGTACAAAAATTATCTGGGCATGGTGGTTTGTACCTGTAGTCCCAGCTACTTGGGAGGCTGAGGCAGGAGAATCATTTGAACCTGGGAGACAGAGGTTGCAGTGAGCCGAGATTGCAGCACTGCACTCCAGCCTAGGCAACAGGGCCAGACTCAGTCTCAAATAAAATAACCGGTGCGGTGGCTCACGCCTGTAATCCCAGCACTTTGGGAGGCTGAGGCAGGCAGATCATTTGAGGTCAGGAGTTCGAGACCAGCCTGGCCAACGTAGTAAAACCCTGTCTCTACTAAAAATACAAAAACTAGCCAAGCGTGGTGGCGGGCACCTGTAGTCCCAGCTACCTGGGAGGCTGATGCAGGAGAACTGCTTGAACCTGGGAGGTGGAGGTTGCAGTGAGCTGAGATTGTACCACCACACTCCAGCCTGGCGACAGAAGAAGACTCTGTCTCAAAAATAAAAATAAATAGTAAGGGGGCTATTCCACTTCTGGGTATATACCTATAAGGATTTAAAGTAGGACATGAGTAGATATGTACACACCTGTGTTCATAGCAGTAGTATTCACAATAACCAAAAGGTGTAAGCAACCTGTTTCCATTGTCCGATGAATGGATAAGTAAAATTTGGAGTATCTATTCAACAGAATATTATTTATTCTTAAAACAGAAGGAAATTTTGACACATGCTATATCATGGATAAACTTTGAAGACCTTATGTTAAGCAATATGTGCCAGACAAAAAAGAACAAATAGGCCAGGTAAGGTGGCTCATGCCTATAATCCCAGCATTTTGGGAGGCCGAAGCAGGAGGATTGCTTGAAACCAGGAGTTTGAGAACAGCCTGGCCAATATAGTGAGATCCTGTCTCTACAAAAAAGATAAATTAGCCATGCAAGGTAATGCATGCCTGTAGTTCCAGCTACTTGGGAGGCTGAGGCAAGAGAATTGCTTGAGCCCAGGAGGTCAAGGCTGCAGGGGGCTATGATCATGCCACTGAACTCCAGTCTGGCAACAGAGTGAGATCCCATCTCTACAATACAATAAAATTAAATGAAAAATATCATATTATTTCACTTATATGAGGTAAACAGAGTAGTCAGATCCATAGAGACAAAGAGTGGAATGGTGGCTGTCAGGTGCTAAGGCAAGGGAGGGATGAAGAGTTATCGTTTAATGGGTATAGAGTTTTAGATTTACAAGATGAAAAGAAGTCTGGAGACTGGTTCAACAACAATATGAATATACTTAATGCTACTGAATTATACACTTAAAAATGGTCAAGAAGGGCCTGGTGTGGTGGTTCATGCCTGTAATTCCAGCACTTTGAGAGGTCAGGGCAGGAGGATCACTTGGGCCCAGTAGTTTGAGACCAGCCTGGGCAACAAAGCAAGACTCTGTCTCTACAAAAAATAAAATAATCAGCAGGACATTGTGGCCTGTGCCTGTAGTCCCAGCTAATCTGGAGGCTGAGATGGGAGGCATCGAGGCTTCATTAAACTATTATCACACCACTGCATTGAAGTCTTGGCCACGGAGTGAGCCCTATCTCTAAATAGTAATAATATTAATCATAATAATAATAAATGGTAAAGAGGAAAATGTATAAGGACATATACAAGGGAGCCCCTATAAGACCATGAGTTGATTTCTCAGTGGAAACTTTGTAGGCCAGAAGGGAATAGAGTAATATAATCAAAGTACTGAAAGGAAAAAAAAAAAAAACTTGTCAACTAAGAATACTATGCCTGGCAAAATAATCCTTCCAAAATGAAGGAGAAATGAAGTTTTCCCATGAAAAACAAAAGCTAAAAATAGTTTATGACCACTAAACTTGCCTTACAAAAAATGCTAAAGGGCGTTCTTCCAGTTGAAACAAAAGGATGCTAAAACAGCAAAACAGTTGCATAAGAAAATATAAAACATTGATAAAGATAAATATAAAGACAAATACAGAATACTGCAATACTGTAATGGTGGTGGGTAAATCACTTTTGATTCTAGTATAAAAATTAAAAGACAAAAGCATTATAAATACCTATAGTTAAAGGATACATTAATAGATACATAAGTACGTGTAAATTATGACAACATAAAGTGTGTGTAGGGGGTAATAAAAGTATTATGTTTTGTATACAATTGAACTTAAGTTGTTATCAGCTTAAAATAGATGGTTCTAACTATAAGATTGTTTTTGTAAACCCCATGATAATGACAAAGAAAATATCTGTAAAAATTACACAAAAGAAAAAGAGGAAGGAGTCAAAGCATATCAATACAAAAAAAACCAACAAAACAAAAAGAAGACAGCAAGAGGGGAACAGATGGACAAAAGAATTATAAGACTAACACAAACCAGGTAATAAGGCTGGGCATGGTGGCTCATGCTTGTAATCCCAACACTTTGGGACCCCAAGTGGGCAGATCACTTAAGGTCAGGAGTTTGATACCAGCTGGGCCAACATAGTGAAACCCTATCGCTACTAAAAATACAAAAATTAGTCAGATGTGCTCACTTGAACCCAGGAGGCAGAGGTTGCAGAGAGCTGAGATCGTGCCACTGCACTCCAGCCTGGGCAACAGAGCGAGACTCTGTCTCAAAAAAAAAACCCAAAACAAACAAACAAAAATAAACAATAAAATGGCGGTAGTAAATTCTTCCCTATAAATAATTACTTCAAATGTAAATTGATTAAACTCCCTAATCAAAAGATAGAGAATGGCTGAAAGGATAAAAAACAAGACTACATGCTGTCTGCAGAAACTCACTTTACATTTAAGGACACACATAGAGCACTGTGTGTCCTTAAACTTACTCCATGCAACTGGTAACCGAGAGAGCAGAAGTGATTATACTTGGATCAGACAAAATAGAGTTAAAATTTAGAACTGTCATGAGAGACAAGGAGGGACATTATATAATAAAATGGCCAGTTCACTAGGAAGACATAACAATTATAAATATTCACTCAACATCAGAAAACCTAAGTATATAAAGCAAACACTGACAGAACTAAAGAGAGAAAGCAATACAATAATACCCAAGCCTCTGACTACTTTGTAAAAAGGAGAAAAAAAGGAATACAATTATAGTAACAGACCTCAATACCCCACTTTCAATAGTGGATAGAACGTCCAGATAGACTATTGATAAAGAAACAAATGATTTGAACAACCCTGTAGACTAAATGGACCTGACAGACATACACAGAACATTCCACCCAACGGCAGCAGAATCCACATCCTTTTCAAGTGCACATGGAATATTCTCCAGCATCAATTGTAAGGTTAGGCCACAGCCTTCATCCGTGTTGCCCTGCTGTATGAGAATGCCTGAGGATGGATAATTTGTAAAGAATGGACATTGATTTCTCACAGCTCTGAAGACTGGGAGGTGAAAGATCAGGGTGCTGGCAAGTTTGGCTGCGTCCTTCTGAGGGGAAGAACACGGAACACTTCCTCACGTGGCAAAAGTGCAGAAGACGATGAAACCACTCCAGACAGCTTGTTCAAGTGCAGCATTAATCCACTCACGAAGACAAAGCCCTCGTGACCTAAACACCTCCCATTAGGCCTCCCTTCCCCAAACTGTCACATTGGTGATTAAATCTCCAACACGGAAGTTCAGGAGGGGACCAATGTTCAAACCGTAACAGTCACGAACAAGTCTTAACAAGTTTAAGAAGACTGAAATCATACCAAGTATCTTTTCTGACCACAGTGAAATAAAACTAGAAGTCAGTAGCAGAAAAAAACAACTCTGAGGCCAGGCTTGAGGCTCATGCCTGTAATCCCAGCACTTTGGGAGGCCAAAGCAGGAAGATTGCTTGAGCTTAGGAGTTCAAGACCAGCCTGGGCAACAAAGTGAGGTCTCGTCTCTACTAAAAAAAAAAAAGAAAGAAAGAAAGAAAGAAAGAAAAGAAGATCAAGAAAATTACCCAGGTGTGGTGGCACATGCCAATAGTCCCAGCTGCTCTGGAAGCTGAGGGCAAGAGGATCGCTTGAGCCTGGAGGACCGAGGCTTCAGTGAGCCATAATTGCACCACTGCACTCCAGCCTGGGCCACAGAGTGAGACTCCATCTCTGAAAAAACTAAATTAAATTAAAAATAAAGGAAATACTACATACCAAAACTTATGGGATGACTCAAAAGCAGTACTAAGAGGGAAGTTTATAGTAATGAATGCCTATATTAAAAAGAGGAAACATCTCAAACAACCAAACTTCACATCTCAAAAAACTAGAAGAAGTGGCATGAACCTGGGAGGTGGAGCTTGCGGTGAGCCGAGATCGCGCCACTGCACTCCAGCCTGGGCAACAGAGTGAGACTCCATCTAAAAAAAAAAAAAAACAAAAAACAAAAATCTAGGAGAAGAAGAACAAACTATGCCCAAAGTTAACAGAAGAAATGAAATAATAAACATTAGAGGAGAAATCGATGACAGAGAGAATAAAAATTGAAAAAAGTCAGCCGGGCGCAGTGGCTCACACCCGTAATCCCAGCATTTTGGGAGGCTGAGGCGGGCAGATCACAAAGGCCGAGGTAGGAGTATCGCTTGAGCTCAGGAGTTCAAGACCAGCCTAGGCAACACAGCAAGACCCCGTTCAATATTTAGGAACAAATTTAACTAAGGGGGTGAAAGACTTATAAACAGAAAACTACAAAACATTGATACATGAAATTGAAGAAGATCCAAACAAATGGAAAGACATCCCATGGTCATGGATTAGAAAACTTAATATTGTTAAAATGTCCAATGCTACCCAAAGTCATCTACAGATTGAAGGCATTCCCTATCAAAACCGCAATGTCATTTTTTACAGAATTAAAAAAAGAGCAATTCTAAAATTCATGTGAGGCCAAAAAAGACCCCAGATAGCCAAACTAATCTTGAAAATGAAGAGCAAAGCTGAAGGCATCACACTTCCTGATTACAAAATATTTTACAAAACTACAGTAATGAAAACAATATGGTACTGGTATGAAGACAGCCATATAGACCAGGTGGAACACAATAGAGAGAGACTTAACAGAATCTGCAAATAACGGTCAACTGATCTTTGACAGGGATGCCAAGAATATACAATGACAAAAGTCTCCTCAACAAATAGTGTTGGGAAAACTGGACATTCACTTGGAAAAGAATGAAATCGGAGCCTTCATCTACACGATCCCAAAAATCAACTAAAAATGGATTTAAAATGGATTATTAGACCTGAAACTATAAAGCTCATAGAAGAACACATAAGAGAAATCTTCATGCTATTACTCTTGGCAGCGTTTTCATGACTATGACACCAAAAGCACAGGCAACAAAAGCAGAAATAAATAAGTGGTTCTACACCAAACTAAAAAAATTCTGCAAAGCAAAGGAAATAATCAACAGAGTGAAAAAGGCAATCTACAGGGTGGAGAAATGTCGGCAAACCATATATCTGATAAGGGGATAATTTCCAAAATACATAGGGACTACCTACAACTTGATAGCAAAAAAAAATAATAACCCAATTTTAAAATGGGCTAAGGACTTGAATAGACAGTTCTCCAAAGAAGTCATCCAAATGCCCAATAAAAAGATGCTCAGTGTCACTAATTGTGTAAGGCTGTTCTTGCACTACTATAAAGAAATACCTAAGACTGGGTAATATATAAGAAAAGGGGTTTAATTGGCTCACGATTCTGGAGGCTGTACAGGAAGCATAGCAGTTTCTGCTTCTGGGGAGGGCCCAGGAAGCTTCCAATGATGGCAGAAGACAAAGAGGGAGCAGGCACATCACAGGGCAAGAATGGGAGCCAGAGTGGGAGAGATTTGGGGGGAGGTGCCACACACCCCTGTTTTTTTTTTTTTTTTTTTTTTTTTTTGAGACAAGGTCTCGCTCTGTCACCCAAGCTGGAGTGCAGTGGCAGGATCTCTGCTCACTGCAGCCTTGACTTCCCTGGCTCAAGCAATCTTCCCAACTCAGCCTCTCCAGTAACTGGACCCACAGGCATGTACCACCATATCCAGCTAATTTTTGTATTTTTTGTAGAGATGGGGTTTCACCATGTTGGCCAGGCTGGTCTCAAACTCCTGAGCTCAAGAGATCCATCACCTCAGCCTCCCAAAGCAACACACATTTAAACAACCAGATCCTGTGAAACCTCATTCACTATCTTGAAGACAGCACCAAGCCATGAGGATCCACCCTTATAACCCAAACACCTCCCACTAGGCCCCCCCTCCAGCACTGGGGATTACAATTCAACCTGAGATTTGGGTGGGGACAGATATCCAAACTATGTCACTAACCATCAGAGAAATGCAAATCAAACCACAATGAAATATCACCTTACACCTGTCAAGATGGCTATTATCAAACACAAGACAAAAAGTGCTGGTGAGGATGTGAAGAAACTGGAATCCTCTTATGCTGTAGATAGGAATGCAAAATGGTGCAACCGCTATGAAAAATGGCATAGAGGTTCCTCAAAACATTGAAGTTGGGGCTGGGCACAGTGGCTCACGCCTGTAATCCCAACACTTTGGGAGGCCGAGGTGGGCAGATCACCTGAGGTCAAGAGTTCCAGACCAGCCTGACCAACATGGTGAAACCCCGTCTCTACTAAAAGTACAAAAAAAAAAAAAAAAAAAAAATTAGCTGGGGGCGTGCCTGTGATCCCAGCTACTCAAGAGGCTGAGGCAGGAGAATCAATTGAACCCAGGAGATGGGGGTTGCAGTGAGCTGAGACTGCGCCACTGCACTCCAGCCTGGGCAACAAAAGTGAGACTCCTTCTCAAAAAAAAAAAAAATTAATTATTTTAAAACAGAACTACCATATGACCCAGCAATTCCATTTATGGGTATTGATCCAAATAATTGAAACCAGACTCTCCCTCCAAGAGTTATTAGCACTGCCATATTCATTGCAGCATTATTGATAATAGCCAAGATGCAGAAACAAACCAAGTGTCCATTAGCAAATGAGTGGATAAAGAAAATGTGGAATACACATGCAGTGGAATATTATTATTCAGCCTTAGAAAAGAAGAAGCTTCTGCAATGTAGGACAACATGGATGAACTCTGAGACATTATGCTAAGTGAAATAAGCCAGTCACAGAAGAACAAATACTGCGTGATTCCACTTAAAATTAGTATCTAAAATAGGCCAATTCATGGAATACGAAAGTGAAATGGTAGTTGTCAGGGGCTGGGCAAAGATCAATGGAAAGTTTCTTTTTTTTTTTTTTTTTTGAGACAGTCTTGCTCTCTCACCCAAGCTTGGAGTGCAGTGTGCAGTGGTATGATCTTGGCTCACTGCAAGCTCCGCCTCTCAGGTTGAAGTGATCTTCCCGCCTTAGCCTCCCGAGTAGCTGGGATCACAGGTGTGCACCACCACACCTGGCTAATTTTTGTATTTTTAGTAGAGATGGGGTTTCACCATGTTAGCCAGGCTGGTCTCGAACTCTTGACCTCAGGTGATCCACCTGCCTTGGCCTCCCAAAGTGCTGGGATTACAGGCATGAGCCACCATGCCCGGCCTCAATGGAAAGTTTCTAATCAACAGGCGTTAAGTGTCAGCGAAGCAAGATGAATGAGTCCCAGAGGGCTGCTGTACAACACTGTACCTATACTTAGGGATACTGTATTGTACACTTGAAAATATATTAAGAGGGTAGCCGTCATGTTAAGTATTCTTACCACAGTAAAGTAATTCTTTTTCTTAAGTGTGCCATAAATTGAGGAGTATGATTAAATCTAACTTTGGAACCTGAGTTCCAAAATGAAATAAAATAAATCCAACATAAAAAATGTAAATGCTTTAACTATTATAAATACTATTAAGGCAAATTTTACAAGAGGTATGATTCCGTTATCATGGAGACTAAGTTAAGATTTTCAGTTCCTAGAGACTTTTTTCCTCCAGAACTGAAAGCTAGCTCACAGGGGTATCTTCTGTCCATTTCTTTTTTGAGA